>NW_024870911.1:14575000-16975000 GCF_019054845.1 Dipodomys spectabilis | reverse complement strand
TCCAGCTCGCTGGAAGTGTGATGGAGAGGATGATTGTGGAGATGGTTCAGATGAGCCCAAGGAAGAGTGTGGTGAGCCCACCCCTCAGAGAAGGCGATCTAAGGCTTAGAGGGTAGCATGACATCCAGTGGCTGGGATGTGTGCTGACCGGGAAGGCCCCAGTGCAGAGTTCTTGCGCCCAGCACATCCTACTTCTCTAGTCCCTGCCCCTCAGCCACACCTCAGCACATACCTGTGTGGAAGCTTCTAGAGGGCCTCCACGCAGCTGCCTTTCCTACACACCATATCTCCTGCCCCCAAACCCTCCTGGAGACCCACCTGTCAGACCACTGTCTGTGCTCCCCAGCTGAGTCCTCAGGCTGTGATGCCCTGATTATTCCCCAACATCTACCTCCCCCAGATGAGCGCACCTGTGAGCCGTACCAGTTCCGCTGCAAAAACAACCGCTGCGTGCCAGGACGCTGGCAGTGCGACTATGACAATGACTGTGGGGACAATTCAGACGAGGAGAGCTGCAGTATGTCTTTCATCCCGCCCTGCCCAGCCCAACACGTGCCCTTCCCCAGCCCTGCCACCTGCCTCCCCAGCCCTCCTGCCCCTCCTGTTGCCATGCTGGGCTAGAACAAGGGGCCTCCTTCCAGGCCAGGGGTGCAAGAGCCCCTCCCACCTCACCCCACCCCACTCCATGTCGTGTACTTGAGTTTGTGCCATTTCACCTCATCTCATGTTTTTCTCCATTTTCACACTGTCCTCCTGGGGTTGCAGAGGTAGGTGTCTCTGATGTGCCCTACTCCCGCCACACCCTTGCCTCTGCCCCAGAACCCACCCATCCCTGTACTGTGCCTCTGCCCATCATCCTTCACTGTCCCAGACCCAGTGCTTGTCTTAGTGCTCTTGTCCCTCCCTTCCCTCCCCATATACAACCTGTCCTGAGGGCAGGACTAGGAACCCAGGCCCCTCCTGTCTCTGTCCCCATGTGTAGGGTAAGTGTAAGCAAACCCCCTCCCCGCATTGCTTGACCAGTCCCATGAGGGCACCAAGTTGGCTGCCCTGAGTTGATTGAGCATCTTGATTGTTATGCCAGTTAGCTGTGACATTCAGAGACTCAAAGATATACTTTGTACTCAGGCATATCACTATCTGGGGGGGGGGAGATAATTAGGCTTTGAACTGGTATAGGCTCTATCACTTGAGCCATTCCACCAGCCTTTTTGCTTTAGACATTTTCAGCTAGAACCTTGCTTTCTCCCCCTCCCCCGGCCCTCCCGCCATCCCAGGATGGTCTGAATGGCAGTCTCCCTACTTGTTCCCCTATATAGCTGAGATTACAGACAAGTACCACTTTACCTAGCTTATTTTTGTGGAGATGAAGATCTTACTTTTTGCCTGGGCCACAATGTAACTGTCAATAGTATCCTTCTAAGAGCTAGAAATGCCCTGAGGACTGAGTCCCTGTGGGGCCTGTCTTTCCCTTGTACCTCCCCAGCCCCTCGGCCCTGCTCTGAGAGCGAATTCTCCTGTGCCAATGGCCGCTGCATCGCTGGACGCTGGAAGTGCGATGGGGATCATGACTGTGCCGATGGCTCAGATGAGGTGGGGCAGGAGGAAGGGTTCGGGAGAATTAGGACAGGGCTCTGGAGCTGTCTGGACCTGACCAGGCTGCTGGCTCCCATGCCCACAGAAAGACTGCAGCCCCCGCTGTGACATGGACCAGTTCCAGTGCAAGAGCGGGCATTGCATCCCTCTACGTTGGCGCTGCGACGCGGACGCCGACTGCATGGACGGCAGCGATGAGGAGGCATGCGGCACTGGCGGTGAGACCCTCCAGCCTGGCTTCCCCAGACCCCCCTCCATCGTGCCACCAGTTGACCCCCGATTCTTGTCCTTCCTGTGTTCACTGCAACAAACACTGAGCATTTACCACATGCCAGGCATGGTCCTAGGTACTGGGGATGTTGCCATAAGCAAGGCTCCAGGCCATTAGGTCCCTTTTTGTGTAGACTGTGTTCTTCCTGGTGGCATCTTCTCAAGGAGCCAAAATGCCACCCAAGCAGTGGGCCATGTCCATCCATACCTCACCTAGGTGCCTCTTGGTCAGCTGCCTGAAGAGGTTCACATGCTCCCTTGCTCACTCTTCTTTCCTGGGGCCGGGAGCCAGAGCCTGCCCCTCCCCCCCCCAACACACACACACACACACACACACACACACACACAAACACACACACACACACACACACACACACACACACCAGCCCCAGTTCAGCACTCAGAGGGGACAGTGTGAAGGCCAGCAAGACAGAAGTCTAAAGCTTAGAGCAGGGACCCCCAACTCTGGGGACAGGCTCTCTGGCTAAAGCTAAGAAGGTCATCTACCCATGGCTGCCCCTCTGTACCTTCTGGGGAACCACAAAAAACCCAGTGCACGGCCTGCCACCTCCACCCGAGAACACCGCTTTCAGAGCCTCTCGGATTCTGCTCACAATGGCCTCCCCACCCCTGACTACCAAAGAGGAGGCATTTCTGCACAACCCCTCCCCACTGTTTCCCTGCTGACCACCCTGGGCCTCAGCCCCCCCCCATGGAAGGGGGGATAGGGCGATTAGCCTGGGCCTGTGACTCATGGCTCCTTCCCTGTTCGCTCCTGCTGGCGCCCAGTGCGGACCTGCCCCTTGGATGAGTTCCAGTGCAACAACACACTGTGTAAACCATTGGCCTGGAAGTGTGATGGTGAGGACGACTGCGGGGACAACTCAGATGAGAACCCCGAGGAGTGTGGTAAGATGGGCTGGACTGGGCTGGGGCTCCCGGATGAGGGCACGGCTACATAAAAGGGGTGGGGCTCAGCTGCTCCCCAGTGGCTGGCTGTCCCCCCCTGCCCCCATCCTCAAGGCTGATTCTAATTCTCTCCTCCTGGCCACTACAGCCCGGTTTGTGTGCCCTCCCAACCGACCCTTCCGTTGTAAAAATGACCGTGTGTGCCTGTGGATCGGGCGCCAGTGCGATGGCACTGACAACTGTGGTGACGGGACTGATGAAGAGGACTGTGGTGAGCAGGGGCCCAGGGAAGGAGAGCCTGGTGGGCTTCGTGGGGAGGGGGAGTCTGCACAAGGGGTCAGTAGACCAGTGGGAGCTGTAGCTTGGGAGTAGACCCACCCTGGCAAGGGAGGACCCATTACCAAGTGACAGGACCTTTCACTGGGAGAGAGGAGCCTCTGGAGAAGGCACTGGAAGCTTCCCGAGGCCATCAGTTTGCAGGAAGAGGCTGAGAATCTAAATGTTTAACCAGATGGTCCCTGTAGGCTTGCAGGCAGCCAAGCCTGGACCTATTCATGTCTGTGGGTGGGTTCCTGGGAAAGGAGAAGACATTGTGGTCAGTAGCCAGGGTCTAAAAATCCTACCCTCTCCAGAACCCTCCACAGCCCAGACAGCCCACTGCAAGGACAAGAAGGAATTTCTGTGCCGGAACCAACGCTGCCTCTCCTCCTCACTGCGCTGCAACATGTTTGATGACTGTGGAGATGGCTCTGATGAGGAAGACTGCAGAATAGGTAGGACCAGGCCCACAGTGCGGGGTGGGGGGCTGGGGGTTCTGAGGGAAGATGAACTCAGGGGAGGCCACCCACTCCTGTCCCCTCACAGACCCCAAACTGACCAGCTGCACCACCAATGCCAGCATCTGTGGGGATGAAGCACGCTGCGTGCGTACTGAGAAAGCTGCCTACTGTGCCTGCCGCTCTGGCTTCCACACCGTGCCCGGCCAGCCCGGGTGCCAGGGTAAGAAAGGGGGACGTACTGGCTGCTCAAGAGGCTGGGATCGGAGGATCACAGCTCACAGCTAGCTAGGACAGGAAAGTCCAATTCACCACCAAAGAGCTGGAAGTGGAGTTGTGGCTCAAGCGGTAGAGCACTAGCGTTGAGCAAAAAAAAAGCTCAGAGACAGTGCCCAGGCCTTGAGTTTAAACTCCAATCTTGGTACGCAAAAAAAAAAAAAAAAACGAGGATGGGGAAGGGGTAGGAACCCCAGCTGCTAGGCTCCCCATGACCCTCCCCTGTAATCCCTAGACATCAATGAGTGCCTACGCTTTGGCACCTGCTCGCAGCTCTGCAACAACACCAAGGGTGGCCACCTCTGCAGCTGTGCCCGCAACTTCATGAAGACACACAACACCTGCAAGGCCGAAGGTACAGGAGAGGACGGGAAGGGGGTGGGGTTGAGGCGACAGGATGTGAAATGGGGCCGAGCTGGAGTGGAATGTGCCTCACATGTATCTCATACCTGCCCCTCCCATGTGCCAGTGTGCAGACGTCCACACACACACGTACCCACATACCATGCTTACACATGTTTACACACATGCCCCTGTGTGCTCCTGGGCCTATGTATGCCCATACACATCCCCATGCCATGCATATACATCCCCAGATTCATGTTCGCCTCTGAGCGCTGACCAGACAGAATACAGCAGAGTAAAGTGGTGCCATCCAGGGTCCTCATGGGGCTGGAGGGGCAGAAGGAGTGAGTCATACCAGATTAGCTTGGGGAGGAGAAGAGGGTGTGTAGAGGCTTGGGCTGAGGCCCTCAGGCCTGGCAATGGGGAGCTATGTACCCACTTTTGTCTGGAGCAGATGGTGTCATTGTGACTGAGCATATTGCTGAGGGGGCAGGGGGAGGGCACTAGGCTAAGGGGCATCTTCCTCCAAGCACTAAGCCCTATATCTGACATGCCAGCCCCTAGTCCTGGCTTCCTGCCCCCAACTTTTACCCCCATCTGACATCCAAACCCTTGTACCCACAGGCTCTGAGTACCAGGTCTTGTACATCGCTGATGACAATGAGATCCGCAGCTTGTTCCCTGGGCATCCCCACTCTGCTTATGAGCAGGCCTTCCAGGGTGATGAGAGTGTTCGCATCGATGCCATGGATGTTCACGTCAAAGCCGGCCGTGTCTATTGGACCAACTGGCACACAGGCACCATCTCCTACAGAAGTCTGCCACCTGCTGCACCTCCTACCACTTCCAACCGTCACCGGAGACAGATCGACCGGGGTGTCACCCACCTCAACGTAAGTGCCTGACACAGTGGCTGCAAGAGCTCCGTGGAATAGGCAGTTCAAATCATTTGGAAAGGAGACAAAGCATGAGACTGGAAGGCAGAAATAGTCAGGATTCTGTTCTGAGGCACAGACAACAGAGCTAAAGAATTCCGTGTAGGTAAGCCAGGCGCTGGTGGCTCACACCTGTAATTCTAGCTACTCAGGAAGCTGAGACCTGAGAATTGCGGTTCAAAGCCAGCCCAGCAGGAAACTCTGTGAGACTTTTTTTTTTTTTTTTTTTGTCGGTTGTGGGGCTTGAACTCTGGGCCTGGGCACTGTACCTCAGCTCTTCAGCTCAAGGGGAGTGCTTGTTTATTGGAGGTAAGAGTCTCACAGAATTTCCTGCCCAGGCTGGCTTTGAACTGCGATCCTCAGATCTCAGCCTCCTGAGTAGCTAGGATTACAGGCATGAACCACCAGCGCCCAGCTCGTGAGATTCTTATCTCCAATAAACCACCAGAAAACCGGAAGTGGTGCTATGGCTCAAGTAGCAGAGTGCTAGCCATGAGCTGAAGAGCTGAGGGACAGCACCCAGGCCCAGAGTTCAAGACCTATGACCGACAAAAAAAAAAAAAGAATTGCCTGTAGGTGGTTCTGCCACGACACCAGGGTAGACCAGCTGTCAGCATCACAGCCCACTTCAATTCCTGATTGTCATTTAGTTCATCTTGGAATGTACTTAACTTCTTTGAGACTTATTGCTTACCTAAAAAATAAGAGAGCCAGGCATTACAGTGGCCTATAACCCTAGCTACTCAGGAGATAGAGATCAGGAAGACAGAGGTTCAAGTCCTTAGCAAAAAATTAGTCAAGTGCCAGTGGCTCATCCCTGTAACCCTAGCTACCCAGGAGGCTGAGATCTGAGGATGAAGATTCAAAGTCAGCCTAGGCAGGAAAGTCCATGAAACTCTTATCTCAATTAAACTACTCAGAAAAATCCAGAAGTGGTAGAGTGATAATCTTCAGGAAAAGAAGCTTAGGAACAGTACCCAGGCCCAGAGTTCAAGCCCCAGGGCCGGCAAAAAAATAAAATGGTCTGGGAACATGGATTACATGATAGAACTCTGCTTAGCAAGCTAGAGGCCCTGAATTCAAATCCTAATATTTCCAAAAGAAAACAAAATGAGAATACCTGTCTTGGGTTGAGATGTAGCTAAGTGTTAAGAGAATATGCTTAGTGTGTGTGAGGCCCTGGATTCCAACAAGAAAAACAATGATAATAATACCTATCTTAATTTGAAAAAAAATAATAATACCTATCTTGCAAGACTTTTTAAAGTGAAGACTGACAAAATATGAAATCGCTAAGCCTGACCGCCGGGTCTCCTTAAAGCCTAGGAACTATCTGTCTGGAATGACATTTTCCTAGGCAAACCCAGGGGGCAGGGATAATGGACAGGAAGACAAACGGTAGTGGTTCCTGAACATGTGATTCTCATTCAGATTTCAGGGCTGAAGATGCCCAGGGGCATCGCCATTGACTGGGTGGCCGGGAATGTGTACTGGACTGACTCAGGCCGAGATGTGATTGAGGTGGCACAAATGAAGGGCGAGAACCGCAAGACGCTCATCTCAGGCATGATTGACGAGCCCCATGCCATTGTGGTGGACCCACTGAGGGGGTGAGCAAGAGTCCTGTGGGGAGGCATCTAGAGTGATGGTAGGAGGGCTGGGAATGTGGCTTAGTGGTAGAGTGCTCGCCTAGCATGCATGAAGCCCTGGGTTCGATTCCTCAGTAGAGTGCTAGCCTTGAGCAAAAGAAGCTCAGGGACAGTATGACAATGCCCAGGCCCTGAGTTCAAGCCCCAGGACTGGCAAGAGAGAGAGGGAGGAGGGGGCCCAGGGTGGGCCACAAGCTTGCTCTTCGTCAGATTAGCCTGAGGCCAGAATCCTGAGGCTTGTGGGCTTCCTGGCTGCCCTACCCTTGGACTCTCAGCCAGACCTGTTTGGGTAGGCACCTGGCCTCTACTTGGCTGGCTGTCATGAGCAGCCCAGTTCTGGCTAGCCCCTCTGCTCAACTCTCCCCATTCAGGCCGTTGCTGGCTCAGCACACGGTGATTTTAGAATGGACGATTGATACCCTGGTCAGAGGCTGTCTCTCCCACGACCCAGCAACCCCTGAGCTAGCCTAGGCGCCCGCTGTCACACCTCAGCCTGCCTCCTCTAGCCCTCAGGTCCAACCTACTCCCACACCTTCTCCCTCCCCAGCACCATGTACTGGTCAGACTGGGGGAACCACCCCAAGATTGAGACAGCCGCCATGGACGGGACCCTTCGGGAGACACTCGTGCAAGACAACATTCAGTGGCCCACAGGTCTGTGGGGCAGGGGCAGGGGCAGGGGCAGGATGAGGGAAGAGCAGGCTCTGAGCCTAGCTGCAAAAGTCACCTAAACACAGTGGAGGGAAGAGGCCAATTGGGATAGGGCTTTAGAGGCATTGCTGGGCCCTCACAGGATTCTGTGCCCCTCAGGCCTGGCTGTGGATTATCACAATGAACGGCTGTACTGGGCAGATGCCAAGCTTTCAGTCATCGGCAGCATCCGGCTCAATGGCACTGACCCCATCGTGGCTGCTGACAGCAAACGAGGTCAGAACTCACCAGCAATCTGGGTCCCCAGCACTGGCCTCCAGCCTACCACCCTCCCCACTGAGTCCAGAGGCCCTACTCCAATACTACTGTGCTTACCAGCCTGGTGACCAACAATCATACAGGCCTGGGGCCTACCTGTGCATTTATTCACTCTGTCAATGAATATCAAGAGCCTGGTGCTGGTGGCTTAGGCCTGTAATCCTAGTTACTCAGGAAGCTGAGATCTGAGGATCCTGGTTCAAAGCCAGCCCGGACAGACAAACCTGACAGACTCTTTATCTCGAACTAACCAGTAAAAAGTTGGAAGCAAAGGTGTGGCTTAAGTATTAACGCACCCACCTTGAGTAAAAAAGCACAAGGCCTTGAGTTCAAGCCCCAGTATGGGCACCAAAAAAAAAAAAAAGGTAGGAGTTACAGTAGGAACTGGGAAAACATGAGGAGAATAAGCTGAAGTCCATCGTGACTCCAGAAGTCCTAGGGTGATGAGACCTCTTGCCAGTAGTGGCCACAGGAGAAGGAATGGTGTACATGGTCAGAGTGATTTGGTTTAGATGTGTTGAACTGCCTATAGCCGTGGTGGGCTGGTGGGCTGGAGAGTGGGAGCCGAACCCAAAGTAGCGCTCTGACTGTTCTGACTCCTCCCCCTTCAGGCCTAAGTCACCCATTCAGCATCGATGTCTTTGAAGATTACATCTACGGCGTCACCTACATCAATAATCGGGTCTTCAAGATCCATAAGTTTGGACACAGCCCATTGATCAACCTGACAGGGGGCTTAAGCCATGCCTCTGACGTGGTCCTCTACCATCAGCACAAGCAGCCCGAAGGTGAGGAAGAGAGGAACCCAGGGTGGGCTGTGGAAGGGGAGGCCCAGGAGCACCCGGTCCACAGGGCTCAGCACCCCCTCCATTCCCGCAGTGACCAACCCCTGTGACCGCAAGAAGTGTGAGTGGCTCTGTCTGCTGAGCCCCAGTGGGCCTGTCTGCACTTGTCCCAATGGGAAGCGACTGGACAATGGTACCTGTGTGCCTGTGCCCTCTCCAACTCCCCCTCCGGATGGTATGTTCACACCTCTCTCCCATGACCCTTCCAATGGTCCAGAATCCTCCTCCCCAGAGGCCCTGACTTCCCCAACTCTTGCTGCCCACTCCTCCCCTTGCCCAGACTCTACCCCTGACAAGTCCATCTTGCAGCTCCTCGGCCTGGAACCTGCACCCTGCAGTGCTTCAACGGGGGCAGCTGCTTCCTTAACGCCCGGAGACAGCCCAAGTGCCGCTGCCAGCCCCGCTACACGGGTGACAAGTGTGAGCTTGACCAGTGCTGGGAGCATTGTCGCAACGGGGGCACCTGTGCTGCCTCCCCCTCCGGTATGCCCCTTACCACGACTGCTCCTTGCCCCCTTGTCTTTGGCCACCACCCCATTGGTACCACAACAGGCCAACTTCCTGGCCTCACCCTGCCCCTTGGGCATCCTCAGAACCACCCAGCATGGATCCTTCTGGTCTCTGCCTCCTGCTCTGGTCCTTCAGCTGCTCTTCTGCTCTAGCCCAAGTGCTCCCCAAGGCCACAGTTCCACTCACACATCCTCTCCCACCAGGCATGCCCACCTGCCGGTGCCCCACAGGCTTCACGGGCCCCAAATGCACCCAGCAGGTGTGTGCGGGCTACTGTGCCAACAACAGCACCTGCACAGTCAACCAGGGCAACCAGCCCCAGTGTCGATGCCTGCCTGGCTTCCTGGGTGACCGCTGCCAGTACCGTGAGTGAGCCAGCCCCAGCCCCAGGGGATTCGGGAGGAGCTGGGAGTCATCAACGGGGTGTTCCCAGAGGTCCCCCACTCAGGACCCTCAGGAGGGTGGGGCTCTGAGACACATCCTCTCCTCTCCCAAATGTAGGACAGTGCTCTGGCTTCTGCGAGAACTTGGGCACATGCCAAATGGCTGCTGATGGCTCCCGGCAGTGCCGCTGCACTGTCTACTTCGAGGGACCGCGGTGTGAGGTGAACAAATGTAGCCGCTGCCTCCAAGGAGCCTGCGTGGTCAACAGGCAGAGTGGGGATGTCACCTGCAAGTGAGTGGGGTCCTGCTTCTACAGTTCCCCTCCTGTCCCAGCCATATGCCTCCCACCCATATCCCCGCCCCACCGATGCCCTTCTTCAGCATCCCAAACACCCCTTGGATGGCCCTAGCCTCAGTCTCTGACTCCTTCCCACAGCTGCACCGACGGTCGAGTGGCCCCCAGCTGTCTGACTTGCGTGGATCACTGCAGCAACGGCGGCTCCTGCACCATGAACAGCAAGATGATGCCTGAGTGCCAGTGAGTTGAGACAGAGCCTCACCCAAGCATCCGCCATCCCTCCCTTCCCCAAATCCGAGTGGGAGGAGCCTCAGGCTCTGTGGACCTACCCAATTGCCATGGCAATAGTAAATGTAATGGTTGTGTCCACTGAGCTCTGCCCTCCCACCGACAGGTGCCCACCCCACATGACAGGACCCCGGTGTGAAGACCAAGTTGTCAGCCAACAGCAGCCTGGACGTAGGTGGCAGAGGGATGGGGCAGACGGGACCGGCAGGACCTAAAGCAGGGGCCTTTGTACCTCCTGCTGCCTTGGGCCTTCAGCCTTCTGACTCCATTTTACAACTGTTCCCTCTAGATATGGCCTCCATCCTGATCCCTCTTCTGTTGCTGCTGCTGCTGCTTCTGGTAGCTGGAGTTGTCTACTGGTATAAACGACGAGTTCGCGGGTGAGCCACTGGGAGTCTGGAATGTTCTGGCTGTTATTTTATAACCCTATCCATTCCTTCCTGAATCCCCTTCCCCACCAAATTGCTGTTCTCTTAGACGACTGCCTCTCTCTAGGGCCAAGGGCTTCCAGCACCAGCGCATGACCAATGGGGCCATGAACGTGGAGATTGGAAACCCCACCTACAAGATGTATGAAGGTGGAGAACCTGATGATGTCGGAGGCCTACTGGATGCTGACTTTGCCCTGGACCCTGACAAGGTGGGCTGGAAGACAGAGGAGGGGCTCCAAGGCAGAGGCTATGGGTGGGGTGACTAAGGGTGCTGGGTTAGACAACAGAATGGAGGTGGAAGGAGGGTAATCTGGGCCACAGAGCCCAACACCCGAGTCCCACTGAACCCTCTGTCGTTTTTGCAGCCCACCAACTTCACCAACCCCGTGTATGCCACACTCTACATGGGCGGCCATGGCAGCCGCCACTCCCTGGCCAGCACCGATGAGAAGCGAGAACTCCTGGGCCGGGGCCCTGAGGACGAGCTAGGAGACCCCTTGGCATAGGGCCCTGCCCCAACGGACTTCCGCCAGAGAACCCCCCCTGCCAGAGAAGTCCTTCACTGAGCTCCCTCCCCAGCCAGCCCTTCCCTAGCCCTGCCGGATGTATAAATGTAAAAATGAAGGAATTACTTTTTATATGTGAGTGAGCAAGCGAGCACAGTATTATCTTTTTTCCATTCTCCTCCTTCCTGCCTGCTCCTCAGCAACCCTCCCCCATGCTGCCTTGAGAGGGGGGTGCAGGAGGGCTCTGGGGGCCCCTGCAACTCAGAGCCTACCTCCTGCCTTCCCACCAAAACATCCCCTCCCCCCCCCCCCCCCCCCCCGGAAAGCTGGTGGTGCAGCCTCCCACTGTACAAGACACTTTGTCAAGGCTCTCCCCTCTCACCCCTTCCACCCCTCCCCCAGATCCCTGGGGGGAATCGTTCTGGGGAGGGATCGTTCTCTGCTGCCCTGTCTGGAAGACTTGGCTCTGGCTAAGGTAGAAAGGAAAGAATGGAGGTTTTTAGTTTTTCTTGGGGGAAGACACCCCCAAGGCCAGCTACCTGTGTAGGGGCACCTCTGAGATGGCCATGCTCAATATCCCTTCCAGACAGGCCCTCTCCTCACCCGTGCCCCATGCCATGGTTCCTGGGGCTGGTGACTTTGGTAATAGTCCCCCAGCCTCTCCTCCCCTGGGGGGCCAGGAGGAGGTGGGGCCCACTACAGAAGGGCAAGAGGGCAGCCCCGTTTTGGGGACGTGAACGTTTTAATAATTTTTGCTGAATTCCTTTACAACTAAATAACACAGATATTGTTATAAATAAAATTGTAAAAAAAGAAAAAAAAAGAAAAGATAAGAAAAAAAAACAACAAGCCACTGTGTCTTGAGCTTTTTGGTACTGGGGCTGTGCTTGCCTACTTCAGCCACCAGAGGGAGTGCTGCTCTGTGCTGTAGGCTGACCCAAGAGTCTCCAGATCTCCAGAACTCCCTTCTCCTCAAGCCCCCCCCCCCCCAACCCCTTTGTATCTTGCTATGGCAGTAGAAGCTGGTGGCCCTTAGTTGACTTGGTAGGGAGGACCTGCTTCTCCTGATGACCTAGTATGGATGACTTCACCTCTTTAGATCTGTTCCCTCTGGCTCTAAGACACTAACTTGGAGATCTGCATCATCACTTCTATTGAATGTTCCAGTCCCCTACCATGAGAAATCCCACCTGAAGAAATAATACCTTGGGTCACAAAGGTTTTCCAGGCCTTCAGGATGGTCCCCTATGGCTTTCTCTGCCCAAGTGTGTCCTGGAAAGTAGACATCTCACATCACTGAGACTAATGAGATGCCCGAGGGAAAAATCCTGGTTATGGGCGTGGAGAGCTATTGTGAAGGAAAGCCGGGGAGACCAGTTTGCCAGGCCCACTGACTTCCCACAGATCCAGCTCACAGGCCACTTCAGACATTCCCAGGAGTTGATAGAAAAAGACAGAGACCGTGCAAATTGTCCCAGGTCTACTAACTCCTGCCAGAGAGGGGAATCTCTTTAGGTCCCAATGCTTTTTGCAGTATCCAGGACTGAAAGAGGGCTAGAAGCCCACTCTTCCCAGAAGGGCAAATATGAGCCCAGGGAGGATGAAGATCTCTCATCCCACTCCCAAAGGGCCAGTACTGCCTTTCATTCCCCCTCCCTCGGTAATTCAGCTTCCCCTGTATATTCTTTCCTGGCTTCCTCCTTCCTTGTGGAAGCTTCCCCTCTTTCTTATTCCTGAGTCCTATCTCCAACGTCACCCTCCAAGAAAATTCTGAGATCTTCTCCTGCGGTTCTGGCTACTGAAAATCCCCAATTCCCTGTGGTGAGCAATCCTGATGGGAGAGAAAAGAAAAAAAACTAAAGGGTGTCCTTGTTGCCTCCTGCGTGATGGGCCTTGTGCTGATCTGGCCACCAGGTGGCGTCTGCACTCCTGTGCTCATTCTGAAGCCTAGCTAGACCCCTCCTCAACACACTAATTATGTACCTGCCAGAGGCCCCCAGCCCAGTCCCTCACTTCCTTCCCTGGGGCTATTTTGCCACAACTCTTCTGCACTCTGCCAACCAGCTCCTCTCCCTCCTCCCCAGTGCCTGTCTGTTCCTCACCACCAGCAGTTCCACTCCCTCTACCTCTCCCTCTGCCAGCCAATGCATCTGGCGCCCCTGGGGAGCCACTGATTCTCTGCTTGTCACCTCAAGATCCTAAGCAGAGCAGGAAGGGCCCCCAGCTATGGCCTCTAAGGACAGCTCTTTGGTTATCATCTCTCTTGCTAGCCAGGACTGATTAGAAAATAGTCCAGCAGGAGGCAGCATCCCAAATAATCCACCGAGCACGGTAGGAGGAGGCCCAAGGGACCACAAAGAGACTGGACAGGGTTGAGGGTAGAGATGGTTGCAGATGGAATCAAAGGTAGAGATTTGGAGAGAGGAGACAGATGTGTGTGTGTGTGTGTGTGTGTGTGTGTGTGTGTGTGTGTGTGTGTAAAACAGGAGGCAGAATGGGGTAACCTGAGACTAGCAGTGGGTCAGACCTTCTAAAGATCAGGACTGGGGCTGGGAAGGTGGTTCAGTGGTAGAATGTTTACCTAGCATGCATGAAGCCCTGGGTTTGATTCCTCAGTACCACATACATAGAAAAAGCTGGAAGTGGCGTTGTAGCTCAAGTGGTAGCATGCTAGCTTTGAGCAAAAGAAACTCAGGGACAGTACCTAGGCCCTGGATTCACAAGCCCCAGGATTGGCAAAAATAAAAAATAAAATCAGGACCTTGGTGGTGGGCTTCTGCCCTGGACATCCTAGACCTAGGGGTAACCACTACACTCTGCCCAAGTACCTCTGTGCTAGAGCTCATGCAACCAAGACTCTGGTTGGAGCCCTCTAGATTGTACACTTCTGACCCTACCTGCCTTTCTCTTCCCTGCCCTAAGTGCACGAGTCCCAGCTTTCTGTCTTCTGTGTCTCTGGATGTCACACTGTCTGCCTGTATCCCCATCCTTTCTCTTACCCTTTTTGGTCTATCACACTTCAAATGTGCCTGCTTCTTTGCATATGCCTTGGCTTGTCTTTTAGATTGCCAGTGTCAGTGCCAGCATATACCTGTGTGTGTGTGTGTGTGTGTGTGTGTGTGTGTGTGTGTGCGCTGAGGCAAGGTGGGAGAGTACTCTAACTATCTGGCTGGTTGTGCTAGTCTGGGTGTGCAAGCATGCACTTGGCTCTGCCAGTGTGCTCTTGGGTGTGTATAAACCAAGCATGTCCACCTGTGTGTGTTTGAGTGCCTCTAGGTGTGCACCTGTCACTGCATGCTGGTCTTTTTTTATGAATGTATTTTGAATGTATTTTGCCCTGCATGCATTTAACTCTGCAGTGCCTAGGGGATCGGTGAGTGTGGGTGTGCCTGGAGGTGAGTGTGGGTTTGTGTCTTAGGGTGTGGGTTTTCCCTCTATCTCTGCTTGTCACTATCTCTTGCTGTCTAGGTGTTGGTCGTGCCACAACCTTAGCCTCGGCCTCATTCAATGCATAGCAACAGCTGACAGCTGAAGACTCCCCAGGCAGGGAAGAGGGAGACTAGCGGGAGGAGGGAGCTGATGAAGAACAGCCTCTAGGATAGGAACTGAGACAGGACTGGAGCTGCGGACAGAGACAAGGACAGAGGCAGACAGGGAAGGGGACAAGGATCAAGAAGAGCTGGTGGTGAAAGATGGGACAGTGGGAGGGAAGGAAGAGAGATTGCACCAAGATGCTGGGCAGGTGGCACTGCTAGAGAGACTTCCTGCCCAGCCCCCACACAGGGCCCCCCCGAACCCCACAGGGGTCAGCAGTAAGGGGTTATGGGACAAAGGTGTTCAGGTCGGTCTGGCCGAGGGGTCTGGAAATGACAGAGGTGCCAGGAGGTGGAGAAGAGGGCGGCAGGCGCCGTTTGTCAGTTCTATTGACAGACGTGATGGGGTTTCCGTCCGTGATCAATGATTCTCATCTCCCGGCCGAATGAGCCGCGGGGCGCCCATCCATCCCCGTCAGCGCCGCGCGGTGGCAGTCGCCCGAGGCCCCGCCCGTCCTCACCTCGGCTCCTGCCCTGCTCCTGCCCTGGGACCCACCTTAGCCTGGAGCAAAGAAAAGGCCAGCGCACAGATGCACTCTGGCCCTACCGCGCCACCGAGCTGGGCCGGGCTCCTGCACCCCGGTGCCCCCTCCACGGGCGAAGCCCTGGAGCCTCGAGCCCACGCCCTGCCCCACTCCTCCCCGGTGCACCGACCTGGCCTCGGCCGAGCGTCGCCCGGGAGCCCCACAGCCCTCTCCGCTTCACACCTGGGCCAGGGGCGTGTCTAGGGCGTGCCGGGTGAAAGTCACCTTCGGTGCCCCCCGCTGGGCGGGAGGGGGCGCGCGGGGCGCGGCCGGGATTGGAGCTCCACGGAGCCCCGCCCCCCCCGCCCGCCCGAGTCAGACCCAACTTTCTCCCCCGCCCGCGCCCCGCCCCCAGCGCCGCGCTCCGCTCCTCTCGCTCAGTCCGCGGGCCGCGCCGCCCGCTCCCGCCGCTCCGCCAGGCACCCCACCGATCCGCAGCCCGGAGACCCGCGCCCCGCGCCCGGCCCGGCCCGGCCCGGCCCGCTCCAGGATCCGCCCTGCCCGATCCTCTCGGCCGCCCGGGAAGATGCGGCTGCTCCCGGAATGGTTCTTCTTGCTCTTTGGCCCGTGGCTCCTTAGGAAGGTAAGGGTGGTAGGGTGGAGGCACGAGCGCGGGGGGCCCAGAGTGCGAGGGGCTCGGTGCGCCCGCCCCGCCCCCGGCTCCAAGCGTCCCAACTTTACGCGGCGTGGGGGACGAGGACAGACAGACTGCCCGCTTCAGGACGGGCACTCTCCCAATACAAGTTGGCTAAGGGTTGAAGAAGGGGGTGCCGGGTGGAGCCCCCGCTCGGATCCGGCTTCGGGAGCGGCGGGGGAGGAGAGGAAGCGCGACCCGCGAGTGCGCCAGACAGAGCGGGAGTGCGAGACAGACAGACAAGCCAGCAGGGTGTCAGCCTTGCCTTTCCGCGCCAACCCCGCTCGCCTTCCTCGCTGTCTGTCCTTCTACCCCTCACCTCCGCCTTGCCATTTCTCTTCTCTGCAC
This sequence comes from Dipodomys spectabilis, assembly GCF_019054845.1. Lineage (NCBI taxonomy): Eukaryota > Metazoa > Chordata > Mammalia > Rodentia > Heteromyidae > Dipodomys > Dipodomys spectabilis. Next base: position 16,958,914 of record NW_024870911.1, on the reverse strand, counting down.
TTGTCACAATGCCAGGTAGGCTGTGTTCGGAGTATACACGGCCGGGGTACACTCACGCGCGCACACACACGGACCCACACAGACACGGCTGAACTTGGCTACAATCTCCCATCGCTTTTCCCGCGGAGACACCGTCTCCCCTGCACAACCTCACAGACACACCCCCTCTGGTGCCCCGCTGATGGAAGGTGTAGTCTGGAAGGGGAGTCTCTCCTCCTTGCCCCCCCCTCTTTCGGCCTCTTTCCCTGAGGTTCCTGGGTGAGGACTCAGAGGCTAAGGGGCCCAGACTTGATCCTGTGCTTCTGGATCCGGAAGCTTCAGCCCCATGTACACGATGTGCTCCTATGTGCTCGTGGGGAGCGTGTGTGGGTCAATAGGAGCACCCTTGTGCCCACACACGTGTCCAGGGAGGCCAAGCTCGGGAGTTTAGCACTGGGGCCTAGGGTGCATATGTGTGCTTATGTGCCATGGAGATGTTGCCTTTGCGTGGGGGCCAGTGCCTGCTTCACAGTGTAATCATCTGCAGGTGCCCTGGTATGTGCCCCGAAATGGGGGGGGGGGGGTCTAGGCTCTGGCCCTGATCTCCACCTATCAGCCTCCTTTGCCCAAGGCTTCCCTGTTCTCTGTACCTCAATGGTGACCTATCTAATTTGGAGGCAAGGAGGTGTCTCTTGAAGCCTTCACTTCTTTCATCCTCAATGTCCAGCACCTAAGAGCCTGGAAGAGGTTTAGCCCCTGCCCCAACCTTGGATCTCTCCCTGCCCAGCCCAGGTGTCCTCTACAACTCCAGTAGGGCGGCGGCTGGCCAAGCAAGCTAGCTGTAAGATAGAGCTCCTGATTCTCCCAGACCATCTAGTGACCTTGAGGGGCTGGGAGATGGGCAGAAGAGACCCTCCCAGGAAAACTGCTTCCATTGGCAGAAGCTTCTTTGGGACTTGCACTCTACCCTGAGAGGACTGTGAAAGGGGGTCAGGCCCACCACCAGCATATGTGAAGGCCTGAGGTCAAGAAGAGGGAGGGATGGCACTTCCCTAGTCCTCCTTCCTGCTCACCCCGCTTTCCTCTCCATTCTTACACACACACCAAATAAACTCCCCCGTGGACAGATCTGGTTTAATTTCCTTTGCCCCCTGAAGGGGAATGAAACATCTGGCAGAGACTTGAGGGAGAGTGAGCATGAGGATATGAGCGATGGGATCTATCCGAGTGTTTGAGCTGCAGCTGTGGGGCCTCCGAGTTGGAGTCAGCGGGCAGGGGGGGGGGGGAGCCTTATCTGCCATTTAGTCCAGCTTGTGTGCATGTGAGAATCTGTGTTTATGTGTGATGTGTGCGCACACACTGTGGAGTGTGTGAATACATAAAACTGTGCATGGAGAAGTATGTGAAAGAGACATATTTGTGTATCCAAATATCTATCTGTGCATGCATATGTACACTTATGAGTAGGGTGTGTGTTCATGAGTAGAGCTCAGGGTCTTTGGTGTACTTACCTGGAGGGGCACAGATGTTATCTACATATGAGTCTGGGGTTTATAATCTATGTGCTTGTGGTTTTGAGTGTGGGCAGGGGGTTGTGAATCTCCAGATGTGTTTATATATATCTGAATATGGCAAGTGTGTGTGTGTGTCTGGGTGTGTTGTCTGGGTGTGAGTATTCAAGGATACCTCTGTGCCAGCATGAGAGTGGGCGAAAGGCAATGCTGACTCTAGGTGAGAGGCTTGTGGCAACAGTTTACAGGGCAGCAATTTGGAAAGCCTTAATCATCAATGCTACCAGACCAGCCTTCTTCTACAGCCTCTTTCTCCTTGCTCTAGGTTCCTGGTCTCCTCTCAGAGGCAGAACTGTTGGCTTTGCCTGCCCTTGGGGTTCTGGCCTCTGGGCCAGCCAAGCTGCTTCAGGATCTTTCCAATACTGTGGCCTATACCTTTCCCTTTCTGTCTCCCTCACCCTTTGCCAAAGCAGCTGCCTATTGGGAGAAGCAGCAGGCGATCAATAGTCACTAATCACTAATCACTAATTACTAATTAGCTGAGGGAGGGCAGGGACAGAGCCTCGTGGGACCTTTCATCTCTATCCTGCCTCAGGGAAGAATTAGGTGCAAGCCAGTCTCCATGTAGCTAACTACAACCAGCCAGTGCCTTCCACCTCCTTACCCTTTTCAAGCCCCCTAGCTAATCTCTGGCCGGGTCACTTAGGCACGCACAACCTGGGCTAGGACCCAGAGATGCTGGTGAGGATTTGGGGGTAATCAGGGGCTGCAGCTGGGCCAGGGAAGGGGTGGGTTACTGTGATGGTTCCCTTGGGGCTGAGCCTGCAGCTGAAGCCCCTCATTTTGAATGGAGGAAGGCATTTTTGGAAAGAGTTTAGAAGGTATGGGTTGGCGTGGGTGAAGCACTAGAAGTCTGGGGCAAGGGCAAGAAGGGTTATAGGGATCAGGGACCCTGTTATTGGGAAGAGGAATGACAATCCTTGAAAACCAGCAGGTAAGCCTCAGGGTCAGCAATGGAGTAATTGGCAGGGAGATGGGAACTTTGAGCCCAGCCCCAGTAACTAAAGGTGGGTGTAACTGTGAGGCACTGGGTAAGCAGGGTAGCCAGGTATTGAAGAGTGGTCCTAGGACTGGGGGGCAAGAGGGAGTTGCAGATTTTGTGGTAGAGAGAGGGGAATGGGGGGGCGGTGGAGAGCAGGGAGTGTGGCCTTGAGCGCTGGAAATTGGAGAGTCTCCCCCCCCCTTCTCCCCCGCTTACCCCTCCTCCACCTCCACCCCGCCCACTCCCCCTCCGGCTCCAGCTTCGGGAAATTACATCTCCGCTTCACGGTCCCCCCCCCCCCACCGCGCCCTGGAGCTGGCGCCTTTATAGGCACATTTATTGCAATAATAAAGTGAGGCGCGGGGCGGGGGGCGGGGGGCAGCCGTTCCCGGGGGGACTGCGCCGGCTCTAGGAAGCAGGGAAATAAAATAAAATAAAATAAAATCAAAATTCAGATAACGGTGAGCCTTGCACGGCAGGCCGCCAGCAGGCGGGCAGGCGGGGCTGAGGAGGAGGGGGCCCCAGGCCCAAGGGCACAGCCCACCCTATCACGAGGCCCCCACCTCGGCTTGCCTGTAGTAGGGTCTACACCAAGGTACCTTCACATACACATGCATGGCCCCCTCCCAAAGCTTGACCTGTCTGATATGCGGCCTTTTCCTCTGGCCTGCCTCTCATACTTACTCTCAGCTCCTGTCTCTGCCCAAGCCTTGTCCCCCATCTCCTATCCCGCTCCTCACTGGCTTCCTCCATCCCCATCTGCTGCTTCTCTGTTTTCATCATCATCCCATTTCTGCCTCATAACCATTCTTCCTCCTCCATTTCTGTTCTGCTCCATCCTGTGCCCATCACCATCTCCTAGTCCCTGTTCATCTTCATTCCTGCCCATCCCTCACCCACGATTCCCACCCCCTTTTTAGCTCCCATTTTTCTAGCCCCCATCTTCATCCTTCTAGTCCCTTCCTCATCAGCATCCATGTCTCAGTGCCCACTGTCTGTCCACCATTTTTGATCTCCTCCTCCATGTCCCTACGTCTACCTTGGCTTCATTATCTCTTAGCCCCATACCCCCCAGTTCCCAATCACAGTCCCCTCCATTTTTGTCCCAATCCTCACCTCAGCGCATCCTGTCCACCCACCTCTGTCCTCAGCCCCATCTCTATCCCTGGTTCCCAGCCAGCTTCACCTCGCCCTGACTGCGGTGTCCTCCTCGCTTCTTCTAAGTGCAGGGATTCAGTATGCTCTTCTCTCCCTTCCCCAGCCCAGACCTAAGGGTCCTCTCCCCTAGCCAACCTGAGCGTTCTACCTGACCTACAGCAGGAGAGAAACAATCAACGAGTCTGGAGGCCCTGGGAACGTGCACCCTGCAATGCGGCTGGGGGGCCAGACAGCTGGATCCTCCACCACCCCCCCCCCCCGCCCCATTCCTAGCAGTCCCATTCCCAAAGAGCCTTCGCCTCCCCTCCTCAGTGGAGTTTGTTTGGCAGCAAGAGATGGCCTCAACTCCCCTCAGGTGCGTGGGCCTGCTGCCTCGGGGGCAAATCACTCCTGGCTCAGCTCCCTGCCTGCATGGGCCTGGAGGAGCCTGCCTAAGCAAACCACCCCCCCCCCCCAGCCACCACACACCTCCGCCCTCCTCTGACAGCCAGCCGAGCTAGCCTCTCCCCTTTGCAAATGTCACCGCACCCAATTAGCTTAATTAAACCAGCTCTGAGGCGAGGGAGACCCCTCCTCGGACTACACCCTGCTCCAACCCTTAGCAATGTGGGGAGGAGGGAGGATTGGGTTCTGCAAAGAGGAGCTCCCTTACCACCTTCTCCCCCACCCACACCGCTGGAGACAGACTACCTGAAGGACAGTGGGAGAGAGAGCCACCTTAGAGAGACAGACATAAAAGGGGGGGGGGGAGCCAGAATCCTGGAGGCTGGAAATTAGAGGCAGAGACTAAAAGACAGAACAAGATGGAAAGAAAAGTAGGGGGGGGATGAAAGAAACACAGAGAGAGAGAGAGGGGGGGGGTGGAAAAACAGCAAAAGAGGTAGAGCAAGAGAGGGAGAGGGAGAGAGCTGGAGCGATCAAGGAAGCCAGAGGGAGGATTTTATTTTATTTTATTCCATGTTCCCATTTCTCGGCTCGTTTCCTCTCAGAGTCTCGCCCCTCCCTGTCTGAGCGCTCCCCCCAAGGTCGCCTCCCCCAACTCTTCTCTTTTATCTTCCTTGTCTCCAGTAGCGGGTAGGGGTGCAAGTGTCCAAAGCCTAGGGATTTGCCAGGATCACAGAGGCAGAGACAGCAATTTATCTGGGATCAGGGGTGGGGTGGGGGATATCCTGGCACCTCTTCCTGTCCTGCCAAACCTCATTTCCTCCACAGTCCCTACCTCTGAGGAGTCCATGAGCTGATCAGCCCTGGCCAGGTGCTAGGCTGGGTGCAAAACTTAGGGATTGTGAGGATGGGCTGGGAAGTAGTGGCTTGAAGGCATTTGGGGTCTAGGTGAGAGGTGGCTTAGGGAGAGGCCAGGTTCTAGTACTTTCCTGGAAAGAGAGGTGTTAGGTCCAGAGTAGTGAGGTTAGAGGTTGGAGTGTAACAACCAGACTTTCAGTTTTTAAACCCTTGCCCCCTTCCTTTTCCAGTGCCCTTCCTGGGCTCATCCACCTGCTGGGGACCCTTTCTCCCACTGCCTGTTCTCTGCTACCTCTTCCTCCAGCCCTATTCAGGCCCACCCTCCCCAGTGTTAGATGCCAGCTGAGGCTTGTCTGTCAGACTCAATCACTCTTGCCATCCCCACCTCCCTCACCTGGGCTGGGAGGAGGACTGGATGGGAGGAGGAAAGAGGGGGGCGATAAATATGTATGATGAGCGGGTGGTGGCAGCATTAATAACCCAGGATCGCAGCGCTGCAGGGACCCGGCCCAGGCGGGTAGAGATTCTAGCCCAGTAGCTTGGCTCTGCAGTTGAGTCCCATCTCCTGTGAACACAGAGGATGCACACACAGTGTAGGTAATGTGCAAACAGAGGGGGCACCCATGCTGCCAGGCCTCTCAGCTATCCAAAGCTCAATCTACAGGGCAGAATGGTCTCCCCAGAGACCATTCACATGTGTATGTGTGTGTATGTGTGTGTGTGTGTGCGAGAACAGAGCACACTTGTTCTGTTACTGTGGATACACCCACTTTAGAAAAAGCCTGATATATGGACAGTGGATGATGGGGACTCACAAAGGAAAAGTGACACCTCTAGACACTAGCACACAGCCACATTCATACTGCTCTACACAGGCACGCAACGACCTAGTCACGAAGACACAGCAACCACAAATGACCCCCAGCCTCACTCAGATGAACACAGACACAGGGCATGCTCACATGCAGCCAATCCAGACACAGACACATAGCCACCACACACACGTGTACACACACACACACACCGATATGCAACCACCACAAGCAAGCACACACAAATGCATGCACACACATGCCTGGCCTCCTCACAGTGCTATGCATAGATGCACAGCAACACAAAATCACTCTAGCCCCACACACAATCATCACAGGCAGACATCTGTGTATTAGCTACACCAGGCAGAAGATGTAGCGTGACTCTGTGAAGACAGACACACATCATTCCAGGCTAACAGAAACACAAGCATCCCAGACCGACATGCACAGAACTGCCTTTCCCACAAGACCTGCGTGCAGCCAGGGCCACACGGAACAGCACCAGCACGCCGAGGCTAGCACAAGCTGACTGACACACTGTGACACGCTCCGCTCCACTCCCTCCCGCTCCCCGCTCCGGCGGCATCTCCATATTTCTTCCTTTCGCGCGCACTCTCCCAGTCTCCTTCACTCCCGGCTACCCCCCTCTTCTGTCCCCCAGATAATTGATGGCCCGGGCCTGGCCCGGCTGCTCCCGCCTCTCGATCCATCTTGTACTTGCGTCCGCGCTGTCTCCCCGATCCGCCGCCACCTGAGACACGAGGAGACGGGGCGGGCGGGGCGGCTCCTCTGGGCCCCTCGGAGCTCAGGGAAGGGCCGCACTACAGAAGGGATGTTGGGGTCCAGGGAAGGGTACCCCTGCCTCCCCCAGGTCTCAACCCACGGCCTGAACTCTGCTCCCCAGCTCAGCTGGGTTTCAGCGGCGCTTCCCCTGGCTGAGGTGGGGGTTCGAGTTTTGGCAGAGCCGGGAAGCCGTGGCTTTCACGTGGCTGGATGCTGAGATGGCCAGGACCTCGCTTGTCCAACACAGCGAGCCTTCCCACGCCATTCCCGGGAACTATCCCCGGGCCCAGACTAGGGAAGAGGAAGCTGAGATCCGCCTCCTCCCCTCGGCCACACCCACACTGGCTTTGGCTTTGGGGCCCGCAAGGGAGCTCTAGAAAATGCAAGGCTTATCGGGCCATTTCGCAGACGTAGCCCCTGAGGTCCAGACAGATGAAGTGACTTGGCCAAGATGGATCGATCAGAGCTTGCACGGGTTGCAGAGTTGCAGGTCTACTCCAGTGCCGGCTGCAGACCCGCGCGCGTTCCCACTGGGTTTCCCAGCAGCCGTCTGGAGGGCGGGTTACTGGCTGGGGCTTGGGGAGGGGGATGTCCAGGCTACCCACTCCAGCGGTCTCTCTTTCCTCCCTCTCTCTTTCCACATAGGCTGTCGGTGGCCAAATAGCGGAGTCTGGAAGATCACAGTACCTGGAGCTGCGCTCCGCCACGTCCGGAGGGGGCACCCCGGGCCAACAGCTCCCAGCGCCCCGCTCTCCCGAGGGCCTGGGCACGGCCCGAGCCTGGAGCTGGTCCTGGCCCGCTAACCACACGGGGGCGCTGGCCAAGGCCGGGAAGGCTGGGGAGCTGCCGGCGCAGCGCACCAAGAGAAAGCCGTCTATCAAAGCGGCCCGCGCCAAAAAGATCTTCGGCTGGGGGGACTTTTACTTTCGGGTGCATACCCTCAAGTTCTCGCTGCTGGTGACCGGCAAGATCGTGGATCACGTGAACGGTACCTTCAGTGTGTATTTCCGTCACAATTCGTCCAGCCTGGGCAACCTCAGTGTCAGTATCGTGCCGCCCTCCAAGCGGGTGGAGTTCGGGGGCGTGTGGCTGCCTGGGCCGGCCCCCCACCCTCTGCAGTCTACGCTGGCCCTGGAGGGAGTTCTCCCTGGGTTGGGACCCCCTTTGGGGATGGCGGCAGCGGGGCCGGGGCTTGGGGGTACTCTTGGGGGCGCACTGGCAGGTTCGCTTGGGGGCGCACTGGGGGTACCCGGGGCCAAAGAATCCCGCGCTTTCAATTGCCACGTGGAGTATGAGAAGACAAACCGAGCCCGCAAGCACCGTCCGTGCCTGTACGACCCGTCTCAGGTGTGCTTCACCGAGCACACGCAGAGCCAGGCCGCCTGGCTCTGCGCCAAACCCTTCAAAGTCATCTGTATCTTCGTCTCCTTCCTCAGCTTTGACTACAAACTGGTGCAGAAGGTGTGCCCAGACTATAACTTCCAGAGTGAGCACCCCTATTTTGGATAGCACCCCTTGCCCAGGCCCTGAGCTTTCCCCACCACCTCCCAACCTTGCTAGGTGGGACCCCCTCCCAGTTACCCCATCGTCCCTGTGGCTTGTGTCCACTCCAACTGTTTGGCCGAGGGGCACAGCCCTCCTGGGCATTCCCAGTCTAGGTGGTTCCTCTTTTCCTGATGGAGTGCCCAAGAAGCTGCGGTAGTCCTCCCAGAAAACAGCACAGCCCCGGAATAGATGGGGCTCAGAGGCTGTCCCAAGGTAATCTATGTCCACACTGGATCCCCTTTCTGTGCCCAATGCTGGGCTGGGCATTCCCTTTGCCCTGAGCTTTAATGATGCTTGGCCTGGCACCCTTATCCTGCTCTGTCTCTCTCCCCTCCCCAAGCACTTATCCTGCTCCTCCTACCTGAGTAAAAACTGCAGAGGCCTAAAAGCCCCCCCCCTTCTGTCCCTTGCTGCCTGTCATCAGCCCGCTGTTCTGCCCAACCTGGCTGAAGCAGAACACCTGCTCAGGGGCCTCAGCCCAGCCCCTCCACTCTGCCCACCTCCCTGCGGTCCCTGCAGTCCAGTTCCACCTGCTCTCTCCCGCTGCTTCCTCTTGGTGATTTTTTTTTAATGCCAAAACAGACAGGAAAGGGAACAAAATAAAGTGAAATCCAATATGCGTCTGTGTGAGACCTTTGTAGCAAAGAGGGGGGCAGGTGTGGGCTTCTGTCTGGTAGAAGCAGGGCCAGGCCTGCTGGTTTGCAGGGAAACTGAGGCAGAGACTGACTAGAACCAGCACCTTGAAAGCTGTGTAAGATGGGATCCAAGAGTGCTGAGCCTCACTCCGAGGAGAGCCAAGGGAAGATAAAAATTAGACCTGAGCAGGGACTTCCAGTGGTCTCTCTGGGTCCACTTGAGGAAGGAGGTATAAGTCCTTGAATGGGATGAAAATGCAGTGACAGCGTAGGCAGAGCGCTGACAACCTGCTAAGCTCCGTAGGGCTGGAGGAAGGCGGCTGGTTGGGAGGGAAGGGGAACGGTGTTTGCAGCATCTGGAGTCATCGATCTTCCTTTTCCTTCCTAATTTCGTGGGCGCTGAGTTTGCAGACGGATGAGGGAGGGAGGGAGGATTGGGATAAGAAGGTGGGGGAGGGGACCGGTGCCTGTTTGGAGGGGGGGGGGCATCACTGCTGTTAGCCGCTGGCAAACAGCCCCCTTCAGCCAGCTGCCCACCCTCTCCAGCCCGCCTCCAGCTCCCTCCTGCAGCCTTGGCTGCTAATTTTATCCGCCCCCAACCCTGGCCCGGGCGTTAATTGGCTGCAGCTTCATTAACAGTTCTCAGCTCAGCAGCCCCCCTCCCCTTGGGACCCCCTGACTGGGGCTAGGGAGGGGGTTGCCGACAAGCTGAGGCACAGAGAGAGGACTCCCCTTCAGCCAGCCTTCTTCCCTTGGAGTCCCAGGTCTAGGTGCCCAGTGGGAGAGGGTAACACTCCCCAGGGGCTTGCCCACTGCCTCTAGCCTGACCCTGAGTCAGAGATGGGTCTGCCTCAGACATGCCTGGGAGTGAAAAGTCGGTGAGCAAAATATAAATACCCGCTGGCTGGCCGTGTTGGAATAAATAACAGGATCGAGTGAAGGGAAGAGAGTGATGGGAATGGTTCCGGATTAGAAATGGGAAAAACAAGAATGCCAAAGTCCCCTGGCCTAGGGTCTATTGCTGGAAACACCCAAGAAAAGCTGAAGTGAGAGTGGGAAAGAAGACAAAGCTGAGGAGGGACTTCTAAGGCCTAGTATGAGAGCTGGGTGGGAATTACTGGAATGAACAAGTAAGCTTATTTGGGCCTCAGTTTCATCACTTGTAAAACTACAATAGCATAGCATGCATGTGTGGGGATTTCCAGCACTCCCCAATCTGATAAAACACAGGCAATGGAGGTTAAATGAGATGTTGCATGTGATCCTGTATCTTTCCATGGATGGTCCTCCTCTTCCTGTCTCATAGCCCTGCCTCCTCCAAGGCCAGCTCCTCCCTCTGTCTTTTTATCCATGGGGACATCTAAGAGAGAGGAAGGTGTCCTTGCCTGTTGAATTTTGTCACCTGTTCACCTCTTCAGGTCCTAACAATCAATGAGGACTTCTTGTAGGGCATGCCTGGCATGAAGTAGGAGCTCTATATAAGCTGTTAAATGAATAATTACGTAATGCACAGCAATGGTTCTAAAAAACACTATCAGAATCATCAAGGTTTGATTGGGTAACTTTGAGATTCATTGGATTAGAATCTCTAAAAAGATTTTATTTGGAAATCTTCTGGGAGGGTCAATGAGTCTCTCCCTCAGAGTTCACCCAAGATGTGGCAAGGCTAAAAGAAAGATCAGTTCCAAGTATCTACAGCCTGCAGGTATAGAGAGAACTCAAAGACTTCTAGGATCCCCAGTAACTCCTAACAAAAGGCAACAAGAGAAGGGGGACCTCACTGCTCTCAGCTGAGGAAGAGAGGGTCCTGGAGAAAGCAGGTTTGTGATCTGGAGAAAGGAGGACAATCTATAGAAGAAGTTCATACGCAAGATCTCATTTAATCCCCAAAATAATAAAAGTCTTTTACTATGATTTTACAAGTGAACAAAATAACCAGGCTCAAGTCTGTAATCATAGCTACTCAGGAGTCTGAGATCTAAGAATCACTGTTCAAGGCCAACCTAGGCAGAAAAATCCATGGGATTCTTATCTCCAATTGACTGCAAAAAGCCTAAAGTGGAGGTGTGGCTCAAGTGTGGTAAAGGGGTAACCTTGAGCAAAAAGGCTAATGGAAAAAACCTTCTCTCTGAGTTCAACCCCCAGTACTGGCACACACACACACACACACACACACACACACACACACACCAACCACAGAGGAAATTAGCCCAAATAAACTAATTTGCTGTAGTCCTAGAGTGACTATATCATAGCTTTCTTTTTCTTTTCTCTTTCTCTCTCTCTCTCTCTTTCTTTTTTGTTTTTTAGTATAGTGGATTGAATTCAGGACCTGGAATTTGCTCCACCAGTTTTTGTTTTTTTTTTTAATCACTTGACACGAGTCACACCTCCAGTCCTACTTTTTTCTGATTATTTTAGATTTGCAGATTTTTCTGTTTGGGCTGGCTTGAGATAAAGATCCTCCAGATCTCAGCCTCCTGAGTAACTAGGATTACTGACATGAGCCACGGTAGCCTTCTATCTTGTATGAGAATCGCAGTATCTCCCTGGGAAGCTAATAATATTAGTCTATTGCTGCTCAATACAAGCTTATCTGGGGACAACTGACAGGAAAAAGAAAACCTGAAAACCTTCAGGATAGAAGAATCCTAGATCTCTTTTCTTTCAGAGAAGGTTCTCTAACCCTGGCTACAGATGCAGAAATGAGGCAGAAGAAAACTACCATTCCCGGGAGGCCATCAAGGGGCCTCACTGCGCATGCGCAGGTCCCTCCTCTAGTCGGGAGCGTCTCGTGGCGTTCTTCTCGCGCATGCGATCTGGGATTGGTGCGCTTCCGTCCCGTTGCTTCTCGGATCTGGAGTTGGTGGCCGGACCTCTTGTGATCTCGGGTAGCGATGCTGCCTTTCTCTTTGCTTTGGGCGGCTCGGGTAAGAATACAGGTTCCGGAGGTTGGATGAACAGTGGAAAGTTCCTCTTCCTATCTTTGTAGTTCCCATTTACAAACTCTGGGGCTCTCCTACGTCTTTCACTGCACGTGCTCAGGTGTCTCAGGATGCTGATGGGTAACTAGGGGATCCGTCGGACTCCTGGGTGCACATGGGGGATGAACTGGGGCCCCAGCTCTGGCCATCAGACGTCCCAGAGCTTCGTGACCGCCCATTTCACGTGGCATCAGGGGAGAGGACCAAGCCAGATGCCTAGAGGACCCTGTGTTGGCAGGGCGTGGAGAAGGAGCTGGCTTCCCGGCTTCCACTCTCAAGTTGAGCTTTTCCCGCCATCTCTGGGACATGCAGATGGTGTAACCGAGCCTCCCTGCTTTGCTGAGGCAGGGGTCCAATGGCAGTGTGGGCTGAAAGGGTGGCAGGGCTATGGGGGAGGGCGGGTACAGGATATGGGTTTTGGCTTCCCTGCCTTCCCCATCTCTATGCCCGACACCTTCTTCCTGGGGACTGCTGAAGCTCCATTTCCTGTGCTGTAGAAACTAACTCTATGGTTTATCACCATAATCTCCTGGGCTAGCTGTTTATGAAGGCCCTTTACAGAGTCACTTTTGGGGGGGGGGGGGGGTAGCGTTGCAGGGCTGGTCTGAAATCTCAGCATCTCCCCTGAATTTGGGAGATGTGGGGCTTCTGGAAGACAAGCCTGAGGAGGGGGGAGTAGATGGGGGAGGGGAGGCAGAGGAGATTCTGAGCCAAGGTGAGTGGAGCAATTCAGAACTTACCCCTTGGACATTGATCTCAACCTTGGCTTTAGCAATGCCTTTGAAAGGTGGACGTGGGGTGGGGTTAACTGGAACAGGCTGACCAGAAACAGGCCAGAGGGCCCTGTCCATAAGCATGGCTGAGGGTAAATGGGAGACTTTCTCTGGACAATTTCTATTTGACTTTGGCCTTTTCTGCCTCTCTAGCCTGTGCGGAGATGTGGTCAGCTGGTACAGATGGCAACTCGGGCTCAGCACATCGAAGCAGCCCAGACTCAGACCCGGGAAACAACTGGAGGCTGGACAGGGCAGGAGCGTCTGTCAGACAGTGATCCTGAAATGTGGGAGCTACTGCAGGGGGAAAAGGACAGGCAGTGTCGTGGCCTGGAGCTCATTGCTTCAGAGGTGAGACCTGGGGGCAAGGCGTGAGTCAGCATGGGTTACAGGAAGTAAGAAGTCATGTTTCTCCACATTTCCCTTTCACATTCAAGACATTCCTGCAGGGCCTATGCCCTCTGGTTGTACTATTGTTCTGTCCTATGAAGGCAAGACCAGTTCAGTTTATGGGGTTAGGGAACTTCCAGGGTCCCTAAAGTGTCATCTCTTCCCTCCCTCCCAAGAAGAAAGAGGAGCTTGGACACACAGGTCTTAGTGCACAGGTGGCATTTCTAGGAATTCCCGTCATGGCAGCTGAGATTCTAAGTATGCTGTCTAAGAATGCCCCACACCTGGCAAGAGGAAACAGAGCTTTTTGTGCAGCTTGGCTTCCTCCCCCACCCCCACCCCCAACTGCAGCCTGTGAGCTCTGGAAGGGTGGGGCTGTGGGGTTCCAGGAGAGGGGACTCAATGACTTCTGACATTACCCCCCCACCACCCCAGAACTTCTGCAGCCGAGCTGTGCTGGAGGCCCTGGGGTCCTGTCTGAACAACAAGTACTCGGAGGGTTATCCTGGCAAGAGGTGAGGGCTAGACCAGAGGGCTGGAGGGCAACATCAGGGATGGTGCTCCCAGCGGTGGTAGCTTCCTGTACCATACCAGTGTTCATGGAGCAGTGGCCATCCCAGTCCTGTGCCACTGGTTGGGAACCCTTTCTTCGTGCTCTTATGTGCTCTTCTCCATGGCAGATACTATGGGGGAGCAGAGGTAGTGGATAAAATCGAACTGTTATGCCAGCGCCGGGCCTTGGAAGCCTTTGACTTGGATCCTGCACAATGGGGAGTGAATGTCCAGCCCTATTCAGGGTCCCCTGCTAATCTAGCTGCCTATACAGCCCTTTTGCGGCCTCATGACCGGATTATGGGGCTGGACCTGCCCGACGGGGGCCAGTGAGTATGAATGGGATGGATGTTGGGTGTGGTGGATAGTAATGACATGAGGAAGGAGTTATTTATTGGGTACCTGCCATGTTGTATGCAGATGGATCTTGCACGTTTTTAGATGTGACCACCACAGAATGAACAGAGCAATGAGAGCGGGGCAAACTAGGGCCATTGTTCTAGGAGACAGAGACCAGTGCAGCTGGGCAGGAAGTGCATGGTCAGTGTGGGTTATTTCACTCTGGGGCCTTCTTCTTACTTCATAGTCTCACCCATGGCTATATGTCTGATGTCAAGCGGATCTCTATCACATCCATCTTCTTCGAGTCTATGCCCTATAAGCTCAATGTAAGTACTCTTGGACCTGGGAGGTGGCTGCTTAGTCCAGGGTGTTCCTTTCCTGGATAGCCCATAGAATCTGCCATCTTAGGGCTTTAGCTGTTTGTCTGTCTGCCCAGCCCCAAACTGGCCTCATTGACTATGATCAGCTGGCGTTGACTGCTCGGCTTTTCCGACCTCGACTCATTATAGCTGGTACCAGTGCCTATGCTCGCCTCATTGACTACGCCAGAATGAGAGAGGTTGGTGGGAGACTGTAATCCTGGACCTTCCTGGGGTGTGGGGGAGGGGAGGAGGAGGGCAGCCTTGGGTTATGCATGTCTGGGATTTTCCCTAGCTGAGGCCTATAACTACATCCATCCAGGTGTGTGATGAGGTCAAGGCATACCTCCTGGCAGATATGGCCCACATCAGTGGCTTAGTGGCTGCCAAGGTGATCCCTTCACCTTTCAAGTATGCTGACATTGTCACTACCACCACTCACAAGACTCTTCGAGGGGCCAGGTAAGGTTCCCCTGAGGTCAGGCCCTGCCTTTCTCCACTTTCATGTCCTATTCTTGGGCGCATTGTTGGGCTGGATTTTTTTTTTTGTCAGCCCTGGGGCTTGAACTCTGAGCCTGGGCGCTGTCCCTCAGCTCTTCAGCTCAAGGCGAGCACTCTACCACTTGAGCTTCAGCGCCACTTCCGGTTTTCTGGTGGTTTATTGGAGATAGGAGTCTCATGGTCTCTCCTGCCTGGGCTGGCTTTGAACCTCCATCCTCAGATCTCAGTCTCCTGAGTAGCTAGGATTACAGGCGTGAGCCACCAGCGCCCGGCTGTTGGGCTGGATTTGAGAGAAGTTCATCCCCACCTGTAGACTAAAAGCTTCTACTCAGACTGTGACAGTTCTCTTTCTCTCGCCCATGGTAGCCATTCCTTGGCCGGGGAGTTGGGAGTGGAGTGAGGGACTGGAATCCAGTGCATCACACAACTGAAAGACCCTGAGAGCTCTTGAGGGCCCAAGCCACCCATCTTCCTGTTTCTGTATTCCTGGTCCTATATTTTTAGCTTAGATTCTCACTACCCACCTTTCACACAGGTCAGGGCTCATCTTCTATCGGAAGGGAGTACAGACTGTGGACCCCAAGACTGGCCGGGAGATCCCTTACACATTTGAGGACCGAATCAATTTTGCTGTGTTCCCGTCCCTGCAGGGGGGGCCTCACAATCACGCCATTGCTGCAGTAGCTGTGGCCCTTAAGCAGGTTGGAGCGTCTGCCCTTGGGAGGGGGGTGGGGCGTTGGCCCAGAAGCTGGCTTGCTTGCTCTCTCATGCATGCTTGCTTCCTTTTCTTTTCTTTTCTCTTTTCTTTTCTTCCTTCCTTCCTTCCTTTCTTTCTTTTTCTTTCCCTTCCTTCCTTCCTTCCTTCCTTTCCTGCTTCCTTCCTTCCTGTCCTGGGACTTGAACTCAGAGCCTAAGCACTGTCCTTTGCTAAGGCAAGCCACAGCACCTCTTGTGGCTTTTTTTTTTTTTTTCAGTTGGTCATAGGGCTTGAACTCTTGGCCTGGGCCTGGGCCTGGGCCTGGGCTGGATGTGAGTCCTGAGCTCTTCAGCTCAAGGCTGAAGCCTTGAAGCTCTGGTCTTTTCTGTATATATGGTACTGAGGAATTGAACCTGGGGCTTCATGCATGCTAGGGCAAGCATTCTACCACTAGGACACATTCCCAGCCCCACTTGTGGCTCTTTGGTGGTTAAATTGGAGATAAGAGTCTCATGGATTTTCCCTGCCCAGGCTGGCTTTGAATTACAATCCTCAGATTTTAGCCTCTTGAGTAGCTAGGATTATAGTGTAGTCACCAGCATCCAGCCTGGTCCAGAGACTTTCTATTTTGTACCTTGTTAACTAAGGTTGATTGAAGGAAAGTGAACGGGAAGTATCCAGGCTGGGATCGTGGAACCATGCTGGGTGTCAGGGGCAGTTGAGACACAGCAGGATGTATACCAGGCTTGAGATCGCAAGTGCTGCTGTCTCATCTCTAGGTCTGCACCCCCATGTTCCGGGAGTACTCCCTGCAGGTGTTAAAGAATGCTCGAGCCATGGCTGATGCCCTGCTAAAGCGAGGCTACTCGCTGGTGTCTGGTGAGCCAGGGGGTGGGTGATTGCTTTTCCACACTCAGGCAAAGGTTCAGAGCCTATTATTTCCTCATTACTGACCCTTCTGCTCCCCAATTAGGTGGCACTGACAACCACCTGGTGCTGGTAGACCTTCGGCCCAAGGGCCTAGATGGAGCTCGTGCTGAGCGGGTACTGGAGCTTATATCCATCACTGCCAACAAGAACACATGTCCTGGAGACCGAAGTGCCATTACCCCTGGGGGCCTGCGGCTTGGTGAGACCTGCGTTTGAGGAGGTTCCCACACTGTGGCTACCCCATGACCTTGGCCATGCTAATCCTGTCATTTGCCTCTGCCCTAGGGGCCCCAGCCTTGACTTCTCGGCAGTTCCGTGAGGATGACTTTCGGAGAGTTGTGGACTTTATCGATGAAGGGGTCAAGATTGGCTTGGAGGTGAAGAGCAAGACCGGTGAGTGAGTCAGGAAGATCTCTCCCATCACGGTCCACCCACTGTCCACTCCCTATGCTGGGTGATCACTGGGTGATCTGCCTAGAGTTCTGACCAGTTTTTATTGTTCTTTCCTTCCTCACCTCTTTTTAGCCAAGCTCCAGGATTTCAAATCTTTCCTGCTCAAGGACCCAGAAACAAGTCAGCGTCTGGCCAAGCTCAGGCAACAGGTGGAGCAGTTTGCCAGGGCTTTCCCCATGCCTGGTTTTGATGAACATTGAAAGCACCTGGGAATCAAGAGCCACAGATGGGAAGTCATTTTCCTTCCTGCCTACCTGGGCCAGGGCAAAGGGACAGCATTTGCCTTTCTATTTTTTGGTGTGGGGGGGTGAAGGCCTCTCACTTACATCCAGGTATAGTCCCTCTTCCCAGAATTTGTAGCTGAGTTTTGTTTTCTAACTGGACTTTAGAAGGACATCAGCTTTCTGCCCTATCCTTCTGCCATTTTCTCAGTTTTAGGCACTCTTATTCTTTCTCGCCAAGGAAGAGTTACCCTGCTGAGCCGGAGAATGGGGTGGGGGGTTAGTTACCCTCCTTCCTGTTTTTATCTAATAAAATGCTAACCTGCCCCCCCCCATTTCTATTACTCTGGGAGGGGTCCCCTGGGCTAGCTGGTGATTTGACTCCTCAACGTGTGTGTGTATTTCTCTTTTCCTCCCACCACCACCACAAGGACCCCCGGGGCTGCAGCCGCCTCTCTCTGTCTCTGATCAGAGCCGACACCAGACGTGATTAGCAGGCGCAGCAAATTCAATTTGTTAAATGAAATTGTATTTTGCCCACGGCTGCTTCTGTTTGATCCCCAGGGACATATGGGGAGCAAGGGAGGGGAGGGGTAGGGAGTAGCATGGGGGGAGGCCCAGGTGCGAGGCGGGAGGTGTCACTGGCAGGCAGTAGCAGGCTTGGACAGGGGAGGGTGCCTGGCAGAGGTGCCCTATCCTGGGCAGACTGGGCTGTCAGGACGAGCCCAGTCGAGCCTGGGCAGCACCGCCCCTAGGCGGTTTCCAGAGCTTGAGTTAACGTGAGGCCTGCCACGTCTCTTGGCACTCTGAGGCCCGCTTGCTGTTGGCACACGTTGGTCACGCTCAACACGTATCCCTGTGCCACACCCTGCAAGGTTCTGGTAAGAAGGCAGAAGGGCTGGCTTGAGCCTTTTGGGTCTACCCCAGCTGCTCTCTGTCTTCTTGACCACCCTTCCCTTCCCCCACATGGGACTGGAGCCACAGGTCAGAGGTGCTTCCGCTGAGAGCAGGGGAGAAGGGTGGGGGTGGAGCTACCTCCCCTCTGCGTGGGAATCCGGCCTATGTAAGCAGAAGCTGGCTGGGAAGGGTGGCTGGATTGATGCTGTGGGGTCTGGGCAGAGAATGCAATAAGAAACGACTTGGTGGTTTACATGGAACAGCCCAGCCTGGCTTAGAAGTCTGGCCGGTCCTTCTTCAGCTTCTTGTAGTCAGTGGAAACTGCAAGGAACTAAGAGGGAAAGGAGGTTTGCATGAGGACCCATGCCTTCCTTTGCTCTCACTGGGCGGGCAGGGGAGAGCCAGGGATCAGGAGGGGAGTGGATGGGAGCATCCTAGATCCACCAGGTGGTACCTTGTATTGGTCATTGGGGCTCAAGCGGTTCCAGGGTTCTGGGTTGTTCTTTCGGTCCCAGCTGTGGAGGGTAGAGGAGGATTAATGTCTTCCCTCTGGGAGCCAAGACTGACTATGAAATGAACTCTGAGGTCCAGCCAGGGTCTCTGCTTCCCACCCTCGTACCGCCTCCCACCCCCACCCCTGGTCTCCCGTGCCAGAGGGCCCATATCCCAGAGATTGACAGAGGAGGGGGCATGTTAGCAGGTACTGACAAGCTAGACAAGAAGCTTGTCATCATTGTCAGCGTGGGGCCTAATGATGGAATGACAGCCTTGCCTGGGGACGCTCACCCGTTTCTTGACACCCTAAGTTAACCCCTCAGTGAGTTGTGGGACTAGCAGAGATCTGAGAGACAGGTTGCTGGTTCAAATTCAAACAATGTGTAGGTTCATAGGTATGCTTTTTGCTTATCAAAGAATTCCCCCCTCCCATCCCTGCTGCTTCCAGCAAGAAGTCTCAGTGCCACCCAAAACCCCAAGGCCCTCTTTGTAGCTCCTGCATCCCAGGCTGCTTCTGGGTGCAGATAGAGGTACCCAAAAGCCCGAGGCAGCCTGCAGAGCTGTGTCGCTATGGCAACCAGGCTGGGAGCTACAGGGATTCCTAGCCCTGAACCCACCAAGCCACCAAGGAATGGGCCAGGTGGGCTGAAGTAGGTTTCCCAGATCAGGAACCAGCTCCAGACTCAACATGCCAGATGATATAGCAGGAGGAGACATGGGGTCTGATGACCCCTACTAGCACACCTATCCCTACCATTTATTCCTAAGAGGTCTATTCCACCCTTGATTGTATCCCAAGCCCAGTCTTTACCAGACATCTGGACTGCGCAGAGCGAGTCGCAGCAAGTAGAGTGCAGCACTGCCCATGCCCAGGCCAATGAAGCCGATCATCGGGATGAGCTGTAGGAAGACCAAGGGCATGTCAGTACCCTCCTTACAATACCCACTTGCCATTTCAAGTTTTTCTGCCCGCCCGTCCTTCCCCCACCCAAGGTCTAATGCACCCCTCCGTTCTGTGAGAGGTATCCTGGAACCTACAACTACAGTTTCCCACATAATCTCCCTTGCCCTATGGCAATACTGTCCAAAGTGCATTCCTAGAACAGTGACATATAGCAAGAACGAAGGTGCTAGGTGAGGAGTGGGAGAACTGAGCTTTGCTCAGGACTCTTGGGAATTTGAGGAGTGGGGCAGCAAGAGAGGAGTTAGAATCTGAGGGTTCAACTCACCCCTGGATGTCTTTTGATCTGCCGATAGAAGCGAGCCCCTAAACTGGTTCCTGCCATCTTGCCTTTCCAGTGTCTGACCCTCTCCTGCAGATCTGTTCTATCCCTTCTCCCGGGGTCCCGCCCCCCACCGGGGAGGGGTCAGCCTAGCCCAGCCCTGCCCAGCCCAACAGCTCCTCCAGACTCACCCCACCCGACCCAGTTTGCTTCTTTCCCACAATTCTAGGTCCAAAGTAGGAGGGGGATTGGAGAGCCAAGAAGTTTATGTTCCTCAACTCCTCTAGAGGCAGGCACTCCATCCCATGAAAAATGATGAGTGTCTGAGGGAGAGATCTCAAAGTCATCTAGAAATGGATTGAAGGGAGAGCCAGATGTGGGGCAGGCAAGCAGGCATCACTTGCATCCAATTCGGGCTCTTCAGGGACTGGTAAGGGCATCTGCTGGGCTTCCCATGGGGCCTCCCCGGAGCTAGCAGGTTCTGAACTCCCTGGTTCTGCTCCTTCCACCATCTGATATAAGATGGACATTTCCAACTGTGGTTGGCCTAGAATAGTGGTTGGGGCTGGAGATATGTGAATCCCAGCTTAGGATATTAGACACCAGTTGAAGCATTTGAGGACTTGAGACGCTTTGAGATCTGAGGTAGAAGTGGAGGTGGAGCCTCCCACCCCAAGAAAGCCACCCCCTCTACCCAAGTCCTAGGAGTAAAGGAAAGGAAAGGAGTGAGGGAAACAAAGATAGAAACGATGGTGAAGTAGAAAAGAACAAGACAGAACTGTCGAGCATGGAGATTGCTTCTTTCCTCGGCCACTGCTGGCGTCTGCTGTGCTGCTGGGGTGGGAAGGCTCCCAGCACACACACACACACACACCCCTCCCCCAGTCCTTGGGGGAACTGGGGTTTGGGGGACCTAGGAGCAGAGAACCTCATTTGCTTCTTTCCATTCCCATAACCTCCACCTCCCTGCCCGCCTCTGCAGCCGAATCCTGAATCCTGTTGAACAACCAGCCCCCCCCCCCCCTTCTTGAACCTTGTAGAGCCTGCCCCATGGCGGGGCGGGGGGGGGGGTGTTATCGGGTGAGCCGTGCACCCCACCGCCCATTGGACCCCTCGGGGTATTGGCAGGGGTAGGACACATCCTGTGAGGCCCCTCCCTTTTTCGAAAACTGATACCTCCCCCGCCCCCTGCGCTGACAGGCGCGGCTGTAATTAGGCTGCGGGGTCCGGGGCTCTCCGCCTCCCTCCGGCGGATAATGAGATAAAGTGTCAGAGACACCGCGAGAACAAAGAGACAGAGACTCGCTGCGATGTGGGATAGGGAGGGGGGAGAGGGGGAACTGATGGATGTCAGAGCCTCGAGCTGAGCAACCCCCCCCTCCACCAGCCCCCCCCCCCCCCAGCGTCGGCACCTTCAGGGTCTGGCTAGGGAGGAGGTGTCCTCAGCCCTCCAAGTCTCTGGGACTTAAAAAAAAAATCAATCTAGGAGCTGGAGCTCCAGCGGCCGCCCAGCTGGGCTGCACATCTGGCGCTCCGTGGGACAGCTGGGGAGACAGGACGTCGGAAGGGCCGGCCTGCACCGTGTCCCTTTGCTCTGGGCTCCTCGCCTGCCCGTCCACCCCTCCGTGCGCCTCTTCTCCTGCGTTTTGGTGACCTGGGCCTAACGTGTGACCCACAGCCTCCGTCCGGTTCTTTCTTTCTTCTAGGACTATCACTGTCTCATCTGCCTTTGGGGCCCTCTATGCCCCTCTCCAAGCCCCACTATTGCATTATTGCTTGACCCTGCACCTGCTTCTAGTCTCCCGTCTTTGTGAGCCTATTTCGAGGTCCGGCTCCCTTCGTTGGTTCCCACTTCTGGGTAGATTGTAAGTCTCTGGGACCGAGCTGGGACGGAGCTTGGATCCCAGATCTCCCCTCACCCCCTTCCCTCCCTGCACTTTCCCCGCAACCCGGGACCGGCTGGCCCAGCCGAGAGCGGACCGCAGCAGTCCCCCCTTCCCTCTCTTTAGCCGAGGATTAGGCGAAGCCCGGGGTAGTCCCGCTGGGACTAAACTCTTCAACACCAAACCTCATCCGGATTCTAATCCGCAAGCTGGCGGCGCAGCAAGTCAAATGCAGCTGGGCTCGCCGGAACTAGCGGGGGGGGGGGGGGGTGGGGGGGGGGGGGGGGGGGGGGGGGGGGGGGGGGAGGGGGGCGCGGAGGCCGTGGGTGCGGGCGCCCCCTGGAGGCCTAGCGGCTTCAGGCTCTCAGGGGGCCGGGGAGACCTCGAGCTCCCCCCTGTGGGAAAGTGAATCCGTGCCTGGAAGTGTATAGGTCACCTCCACCAGACCAGGAGGTCTCTCAGCCTCCACTCCTGGGGTGAGAGGTGGGGCCTAAGGGTAGAGAGGGGGAAACGGAAGGTACCGCTTTGGCTGCTTACAGGCAGCACCCCAGGCTCAGGCCTTTCCCTGCACTGCCCTCCATCTCTGACTTGGCCTGTCCGGAGCCCCTAATTGCCCTTCTTTTGCCCCTTTTCATCAGGCTGTCTTTTAAAGCTCCTCTCTCTCTCTCTCTCCCTCCCTCTCTCACTCTCACTCTCCCCCCCTCTCTCTTGCTCTCTTTCTGTGTTTCCTTTCCTTATACTCTGGCTTTGTCCTGCATCTGTTTCTCTTGTCTGTCTCTCCTTCCCTCTCTCTGTCTCACCGTGTATCTTTCTTTGCAAAGGGGCGAGTCTCTCCATTCTCCTTTGTCCCCATTCCTCAGCTCTAGTCCCATTATCTGGCTTGCTGCCCCTGGAGGGGGAGGGGGCCTGCTCAGCGGTCCAGTGGGTGAGCCCAGGACACCTCAGGGCACTGCTCAGGGTCCACCTCTTGGTCGCCTCCACCTTCCTGTAACCTCATCTCTACTTGTATCTTCCCTCTGCAGGCCGTGGGGCCTGGTGGGGGTTCCCCCAAAGGAAGCCACCGTGCCCAGCATCTGTTCAAGAGTTCTCAGGGCTCCTGACTCCCCCCCCCCCCCCCCACACACACACCGCTGCCACTATTAAGGGCGCTGGTCCCGAGGCTCTGAGATGATCATGATTGCATCAGCCAGACAGAAGCGGAGCTAGAAGCCGGGCAGCGAGGCGAGCAAGCAAGCCAGCGAGCGAGCCGAGCCGAGCGAGACAAAGACGCCCGCGCCATCTGTTTATGCAAAGCGGTCTCCGCAAGGGCGACCCCGGCGTCCTAGTGCCTGGCCCAGACCGGGGCACGAGGTCATGAGCCGGCTGCCGCCCGGCGCGCAGCTGCGCCCGGGCATCTCCCCTCCCGAGCACCCAGAGGGGCCACGGGGCGAGCAGACCCGGGAGGGGGCGGGGGTGTTGATGTGATTGGAGCGGACGCGGCTGTTTCTTCAATAATGGATGGAGATGATGCGGACGGCGGAGCTGAGCCGGCCGGGAGAGGAGAGAGGAATAGAAATAGGGAGAGGAAGGAGAGGGGGCGGGAGACTTAATCAGACGGGCTCGGGTGCTCGAGTGCGCGCACACATGCGCGCGTGCATCACACTGTCATTCGGGTACACACTGCCGCGGCTCACACCCAGGCACACGCCCACGCACTGTCACCGACACACACACACACACCTGCAGCAGAAGCCAGAGCAACACACTCACAAGTCGCTCTTCCTGATTTTTGCTCTCAGTCAGTCTTGGAGACACAGAAGCACAGAGATGTCCGCCCGCGGGGCGGGGGTGGGCTGGGGTGGCACACTCAGGCATAAAGAAGGCACTGACACGTAGACTCGCAAATGCATATATGAGCAAGCACTCAGACACCTACACACCCTGGGGCTTAAACAGACAGAAATCACAAGAGGGAGGTGCACAGCCCCAACAATACACATTCATAGCTTGTACACACAATTGAGATATGCCCAAACACCTGGGGTTCAGACATATTTGCAGGACACAGACAAACATACTGCACACACGTAAGGGGTATAGGTGCTCATAATTAGGAGAGGGGGGAGGGAACGAGGGAGAGACCCTGCACCACCACACCCACTTGGAACCTTGCACATGCAGAACCACGCACACGCAGGAACTGGCATCTGTGCTCTGCACTGTGGAGTGGGGCAGAGAGGTCACCAAGGTCCCCCAGAGCAGACTTTGTTAGCCTATCTTAGATTAACTGTATAATGAGGTAGTGGTGACAGGAGGCCCTGGGGCTGTGGACTCAGAGGACAGTGGGCTGGGCTTGACTGCCTGCAAGCTACCTTCCCTTGGCCCTCCGAGCTGCAGGTGGTACAGACCTTATGCCATCTCTGTACAATAATAGTACAGGGGCATATAGCATATTCCTGCACAATGGAAGACCTGCTGGTCCCAACTTGAGCAGTTGATGGGAGTTGGGGGTGGGGGGGATACCATGGGTGACACTGGCAGCAGTACTAGAAGATTCCCAGGATCCCCGACAAGGCTGAGATGAGGGTTGAAGAGAGGGTCACTATGCTATTTCATCTCCCATGGTCCTCAATCTTCTGATTTCATGGCCCGTTTTTATTTTTAAATGAGTGGAGTGGGAGTGGAAGTGTGGCTCAAGTGGTCAAGTACTCGACTTGAGTAAAAAAGCTAAGGAAGACAGACGAGAGAGAGAGAGAGAGAGAGAGACAGAGACAGAGACAGAGACAGAGAGAAGGGAGGTCAGGGAGAGAGGGATGGAGAGACTCTGCATGCAAGCCCCCCCCCCCCCAATAAAGAAACTCAGTAAACACACACCCAACACACAAATAGAGTGAGCAGTGGAGAGGGGTGAGATGCAAATTGTGTCCTGGACTCCAGTACCTCGGCCTTCCTCCTATTTTCAATTCAGTCTGCTCCTTGGCCCAGACTTATGACCTTTGCAGCATCTAGCATCGTCATCCATCACCCAGGCGGCTGCTTGGGGGAGTGGGTGGTGCTGGGAGCTCAGACAGGGTCGCTGCCCTCTCTCAGGACTTGCTCCTGGTCCCACCCGCCAGGGCTCAATCGCAGGGGGAGTACTAAGGGGAAGGGCGTGGCCTTAGGGCTCAGTCGTGACACTGATGTAGCGTTTCCCCAGCTCTGGTACCCCAGCACCTCTCCTTGAAGCTCAGCACAGCCCGTCTTTCCACTCCTCCCGCCCCCCTTCTCTCGGGCCCTTTGCTTAATTTCCTATTAACTGCTGATAAATCCAATTAAACCGCCGCTCTAATTAGGGACAGCTGCCGGCTCGGTAAGGCGAGGGGGGGAGGCGCCCCGCGAGTATGTAGGGGAGAACAGCCGCTCTCTCTGCTCTTCGACACCCCCACGCCAGCATCGCCGCCCAATGAGCCAGTAAATTGGTTTTGCTTCAGCATTGAGGGGGCTCTCGACGATCTCGGGGCTCGGGTTTTGAGTCCCTCCGACTACGGGGTGAATACAGGCGATCTGAGCCCTGGCCGTTCCTTCTCTCACTCTGGTAGCGAAATCCCGGGGAGAGATGGGGCAAAAGGTTGACTTGTGTGTGATTGGAGTGTGTATGCCTATGATCGGTTCCCATTCCCATCCGGCCGTGATAAAGGGGGGCTGCGCGAGTCTTCCTCTATGACCCCGCACCCCCAAGCGTCCAGAAGAGTCAAGGGCAAAGGGAACAAGAAACCAAACTGGTTCTGCAGCGAGTCTTGTGTATTTCCCTACCGCCCCCCACAATACCTCAGCCTTCTGTATGGAAGTGGGGGGGGGGGCGTCCCGGGCCTCCCTCTTCCCCAGCCCAGCTGAGCCCCTGCCCTCCCCCCCTGCCAGCAGCAGATGGTGCCCGGGCTCCCGCTGCCAACCTTGCTAGGCGATGCCAACCTCAGTTCTGGCAGACAACGGGCAGACGAGAGCAGCTTCTGGCTGGCCAGGCTGACCCTCCCCCACCCATCATCAAGCTCAGGACCCTCCCACCTGCCCCACTCCAGCGACCACACCAGGTTGTCTCTCAGTGGTCCGCTCCCAGGTCCCCAACTCCACGTCTTCTGCTCTCTTCCCCACACCTTCCCGCTCCTCGCCACCTGCCGCCCTGACCAGGGCCGGCTTATTTGCATATTTGCATATGCAAATAATAACATTTGCATACGGCGCGCCGCAGGGGGGCGGTCTCTGCGAGAGCGGGTGAGCTGTCTGCCCCGCGTCCTCTTTCGCTCCGTACCTGTCGGAAAGGGCTGGGGCAGGGGCCGCGCGGGAGGGGTTAGGCCCCCCCCGGCCTCGCTAGCTCCGTTCCCCGAGGACTCGAGGAAGTGTTGCCATGGAGACGGCACGCACCCCACCCCCTCCCAGGCCTAGGGTCTCAGCCTTGGTGTCTCCGCTTCTCTCCCCTTAGCCACCCCCAGCCCCTCCCCATCCCTCTCTCTCCAACTGAGATCTTGCATCGCCCCCTGGCGGCCTTGCTGGGCGCTGAGCCAGGTTCTGAAATGCGAGGGGTCGCGCGCCGCAGAATCACCGAGAGCTAGAGACCTTCCCAGCCGGGAAGATCCTGCTGGGTCCAGGCGACGGCTGTAGGACGACACTCCTTCCACAGGCCTAGCCTGGAGGGGGTATCGGACTTCCTGCCTCCCCCCAGCCCCAGCCCCAGCGCTTACCCGATCATAGGGAGGTGGAAACGCTGGGGAGGTTCCCCCCCCCCCCGCCCCCCGCAGGCCTTCAAGTCCCCAGTTAAAGAACCAACTTTTCTAACTTTTGTCAAAACTTTAATTGGCAACATTTGACAATTAGGCCCCGCGATTCCCTCCTCGGCGCCTCCTAGTGGAGACGCATCTCCCCGCCCTCCCACGCCACCCCCCACCCCTCCCCAGCTCTCGGAGGCTAAATGGCCTTAAGGGGCTTGCGGGATACGGGCTGCTCCTGGCAACGAATAGCAAAAATCATCAAAGCCCCAGGTCGGGGGAGGGAGGCGGGAACCAGTCCCTTTCCCAGAAGCTCCGTCTTGGTTGGTGCGCCTTCCCAACCCTCCCCACCCGTAGTCCAATTGCTTTCGTTCCTTTTTTCTCCCCAACCTCCACTGGGCCCCGCCCAGAATGGAGCTCAGGTGTTTCCGGCCTGCAGGTGCTCGCACACCTAAATCTCCTCCAGGAAGTCGGCGGGAAACAGCCCCACCTTGCGGCCGGTGTAGACTTTGACGTAGCCTCCAGCTTCGTCTCCTTTCTGCACCACGATCTAGGGAAAAGGGCAGATGAAGGCATGGGAACCTGGGTTAGGTTCTTGGCCTAGTCTCGATGTGATCGGCTGAAATTGGGATTAGGGCACTGGAGCTACCTGGTCCTTCTTGAGAGTGATCTGCCCGATCTCTCGGTTCCCCACGAAGGATCTCGTTACCCGATGCACACGTTCTCCAGCACGGACCCGAATGATGAAATTGGGAGGGAAAAACCCAACTTTCTCTCCGATTTTCCCCTAGGGAAGATAGTAGGTTGAATCGATTCTTTACTCAAGATCCTATGCCCAAACCCGTATCACACCCGCATCAGCCCCAGCGATTTCCCGTACTCGCCACCACTCCTCATTGGAGTCATCAATCACAGTGATCTTCTCCCCTGGCCTGGAATAGGAAGAGAAGGGTCTGAGATTTAGAGGCCTCACAATCCAGTCCCTGGCTATGTTCCAGCCCCAGCCCCAATGGACTAGAACTTCTGAGTCCTTTCTCCCATTTCCTTCCCCATAGGAGTCCAGCTTTCCCCTTCAGTGCTCCCCACTTCTCCTCGGAAGGAGTCTCACGGGAAATCCAGATCGTCCTTCTCCAGGGCTTTGAACCGATAGAGAGCCACAAAGTAATGAGACTGCTGGAAACCAGGCTGCTTGTGCTAAGGGAGTGAAAGAGGGTGATGAGTCTCAGGGTTCCTCTACCCCTTGTTGAGGGGTGTTCTCCTGACACAATGTGTTCCAACTTTATTCTAGGTTCGAGTTGCAAGTTTACACTGTGTGCTGGGTGGGTGGGGTTAAAATGAAGAGTGGATCAAGAGTGATGGGAATGTCTATTGAGGCCATGAGTGGAGTCAAACTTAAATTGGGCTCCTTGCAGGGAGGAAGGATTCTCACTTTGTCATCAGGTGTCTTCTTCTCAGCCTTCTTGTCCCCTTCAGGGCTGTTTCCTGGGAAACACCAACAAATTGTCTATCTCCTAGAAGGCAGCCCTTACCCTGTATTGGAAGGCTTTTTTTTTTTTTCCTGACATTGAGGTTTTCACTCAAATTTGCTTGGCTTGCTTGCTCATGACTGGCATTCAATCACTTAATCCACACTCTCATTCTGGCATTTTGGTGGTAAATTAGAGATAGAATCTCACAGATTTTTCTGTGAATCACAGTCCTCAAGATCTCAGCATCCTCAGTAGCTAGTTAGGATTACAGATGTGAGTCAATGGCACCCAGTTCTAGAAGGCTTTTTTTTTTTTTTTTTTGGTGGTGGGGCTTGAACTCTGGGCCTCAGCTCTTCAGCTCAAGGATAGTACTCTACTGCTTGAGCCACAGCACCACTTCTGCTTTTCTGAGTGGTTTATTGGAGATAAGAGTCTCACAGACTTTCCTGCCTGGGCTGGCTTTAAACTTGATCCTCAGATCTCAACCTCCTGAATAGCTAGGATTACAGGCTTGAGCCACCATGCCAGTGTTAGAAGGCATTTTTTTAATATCCAAATCTGCCCTCCCCCATTGGCACAGCTAAGTCCCTGACCTCTACCCCATCTTTGCTGATAGAGATGGGTTACACTCACCATCCTGAGGCTTGCTTTCCTCTGGCCTGGAAGACTCTGGCTCTTCTTCCATCATGGCTGCTAGAGGCTAGAGGGAGCAAGTTAAGGAGCTGTTGTCTTGGGAATTTATGCTTGCTGTGGCTCTCCATTTGGGCTAGGGAACTTCAGGATCTCAGGGTTAGAAAGATATTTGAAAGAAGTATCTAGTCCAACCACCTACCTAATTCAGAGACTTCTTCTGAAATATACTGTCAGGTATATTTTGACTGTAGCTAATGCCAAGGAATCTACTACCTTATAAAGTAGCCCCATGCACTTTTATTTTTTTTCAATTTCCTATATTAAGCCCATGTCAGTCTCCCTGTAATCTTTAGTTATTTATTGGTCCTGATTTGCCCTCTGGAGCTACGAGTGTGGAACCAACATAGTTCCCATAAATATCTGAGGACACTTGACAAGTCCTTTCTTCTCTCATATTTTCAGTCCCTTCCTATCACTCCATGATCCAGATTCCAGGTACTTCATTATTATACTGGCTGTCCTTAAAAATAATCCAGTATATAAGAAAAATAGAAAGCAGTTTTCATAGTTTTTCTTCGGAGAATAAAAACTGAGTCTTTTCAGAAATGGCCAAATTACACTGCTAGTGTCTTGTAAGTTCACTCCAAAGAATCGCGTCTCTGTGCCAGCCTTCCATATTAACTTCTTTGAGGTCAGATCTTTCAGTCTAGGCAGTTGATTTTGTTTTGATCCAAGAAGAGATAAGTAAATGTTTCTGTATGAAATTTCAAATTATTAAAACTGGCCATAGTGGCACATGCCTATAATCCCAGCACTCAGGAGGTGAGGCAAGATTGGTTACATGGTAAAACGCTGTCTCAAAACAAAACCACCTTATCAAATTATTAGCTTTGGTTCTTCCTTCTGGGCTGTAAGCTTATTTACTTAATGCTTATTTATTTATATATTTTATGGTACTTGAACTTGTGGGCTTGCACTCAGGGTCTCATGCTCTTGCTTAGCTTTTTTACTCAAGGCTTCACTCTACTACTTGAGCCATTCAGACATTTTTGCTTGTTAAGTGGAGAGAAGTCTCTTAGATTTGTCTACCTAGGCTGGCCTTAAACCATGATCCCCAGATTGCAGGCCCCTGAATAGCTAGGATAACAGGCATGAGCCATCAGTGCCTGGTGTGGGTCACTTTTAAATATATCATTCAATGTATAAGTTTTCCTTCCTAGCTTTCTCACAAACTATTTGTATCCGTGAGGAAAGAGGTTTAGGAGCATGGGCCCATTCATGTTAGAAGGCACCTCCTTTTAGTTGGACCAAGACTCTTTGCATACGAAATTCAGTCAACTTTAGGAATCCATCTAGTCACAATCATCATTGATAATATATCCTGGTTGTCTAGAAAGATGGTGTTCAGTTCACCATCTGTGGCATTATCAACCTAGCAATTTTATTATAAAAGGAGATGAGGTTGTCTTTGTCAGGTAGCTTTGTTTCTCCATTTCACTATCTGTAAGATGAATGAGTCAGACCATGATCTTCATGGACCTTTGCATGGTTCCAGAATTGATTACTTGGAATGTCATGCTATATTCTGTCCCCTAAATCCAAAAGCATTATTCTTGTCTCTGCCATCCAGCAATGCCAAATGCCTGGGGTCTACCTTTCGGTGGCATTTAAGCTGACACATTCAGAAGGGAGTTGAAAAAAATGTACTTTATGGTTTTTGGGTTTTTTTGGTGCTGGGGATCAAACCCAGGATCTGTGCATTTAGGCAAGCACTCTACCACTAAACTTCCTAGCACTATGGCATGGGTTCTTAACCTGAGGCTGGTCCAAAACACATTCAAAAGTTGCATGTGAGGGTGTATTTTTTAGGTTATATGCCATTGGAGTATTCATAACTTCTATACCTAAGAGAGGGGCTTGCCCCATGAGTTTCTGGGGTGGGAGGGGTAATCCATGGGGATATACGGTGCTCACATTTTTCTTATCTGCCTGTCCCTTCTTCCTTTCCTTGTTTGCCATGATCACCCCGGTGCGCAGGGTTTCAAACACAGGGTCATTGCGATTGGTGGAGGCTAGTGGAATGGGAGGAGAAAAAAGCATTATTGGAGAGTCAGAGAAAGGCTTGGAGGAGAGACCCCCCCCCCCCAAAATAAGGAAGAGGTGGAACTCAGAAACTACCCATGGGAATTGTATGTATATATGTGTGTGGTAGAGGTAGAGGTAGGAGGAGAATTAAGGATCAGCTGGGTAATATCTAGGTCAGCAATCTATAAAGGACTCTAAAAAACATTACTGGAAATGTGATCTGATGGAGAAAAATACTTCTCAGAACTCCTTCCAAGCAGAGTAGTGTATGGTGTAAGTTTCTTGGGAGTTGGGACTGGTTTGGAATCCTTATTCTCAAAGAGAATGGTGTTTTAACTGCTTTTGTTTTGCCAAGTGGCACATGCATGTTGGGGGGTGGGGAGCACCAGTATGTTTTTTCACTTAGGTGCCTCAAGTGTTCTGTCTGTCCTTCAAATAAACACTGAGAAATTTGTCAATTTTTACTCCTTTCTGGTCATGAGGCTTGAGCTCAGGACCTGGGTACAGTTCCTGAGTAATTTTGCTCAAGGCTAGTGTTCTACTACTTCGAGCCACAGCTCCACTTCTGGTTTTCTGGTGGTTAACTGGAGATAAGTCTTACAGACTTCCCTGCCCAGGCTGGCTTTGAACCGTGATGCTCAGATCTCAGGCTCTTGAGTAGCTAAGATTATAGGGGTGAGCCATCAGTGTCCTGCTAAATGAGTACTTTTAAGAATTGCCAAATTAGGAAGTTGTAGCTTGGTCTAGTCCTGAGTCTGGCATGATTCTAAATAATTTCTTACTTAGAAATGGTTTTGTATGTGAAGAACACATATTTGGAGGCTAGTAGATTAAGGTTTCAATCTTGGCTCTATCACAAGCTAGATGTATGTATGTAATTCTAGCTAAATCTTATCTTCTTCAGCTCTAAATCAGGGGACTATTGGCTGCATCAAATCACTTAAAAATATTAGGCTTTAATTGGAAAAATATGGGTAATAGAACGTTTATGTTTCAGAATTTGGCTTCCAAAGCTAGAGGTGGGAAGGATTCATCTTGGAGGCCTGCCCATTCCCTTAGGTCATATGTAGAGCACTTACAAGCATACTGCTGATTGCTGTAGAGTGGGGAGCTATAGGCCCTTCGGAAACCAGGTGGCTGTAGGATGGGATGAAGGGAGTGAACATTAGAAATAGCAAGATGGGGCCTAGAACCCTACTTCCCCCGTGAGTGCTTGTCCTTTTGTAGAATAAGATGGGCTGAGGGGAGAAGAAGCAGGGAAATTGTATGGGATTTCTTGAGGGATTAGCAAAGGGTAGCTGGCAACTTGTGTCTGTCTTCCCTTCCATTTTCTTGTTCTACAAAGCATACTCACGATTTTGCCAAAGCATCTTTGCATCTCCACGTAGGACTGGCAATGTTCATGTATGTTGGTTTTGCAGTTCTTACAACGGAGCCCAAATTTGTTATTGACTTGGAGGAGGAGAACATTTGGGTAAGTTCCAAGTTCTTTCTTCCCTTTGCACCACTGTACCTACTATAGCCCTGAACTTCCCTCTTCTAGGACCTTACCCTCTCGACCTCTAGTATTTTTATAAGCTGAATCTTGCCACAGTCTGTCTATTACAAACAATTCTCTCCTAAATCCTCTCCCCCAACCCCTACCTTCAACCTCAGACTCTTCACTCCCCTTCATAACTCACGCACAATCATCCGGGCACAGACATCACAGAACTTTGGTTTCTTGAAGAAGTGATCTTTGAATTTATGGGGCTTGTCATTGACAAGCTTAGGAGGTTCTGGGGGTGGCTCCTCCTCTTCTTCTTCTTCCTCCTCTTCCTCATAGATGTAGTAGATTGGCCCACCCCCGGCTCCCACTGCCTCCCCATTGGCCTGCGGCTCTGGGGGAAGCTCCATCTCCTTTGGCTCTGGAGACCCCTTCCTGAATAACTGCTTCAGCCGCTGTAGCTGAGGGAAGGAAGGAGTGGAGGAAACCCAATGTTAAAATGACTGTCAACCTACTTTTTTAATGTGAGGCAAGCAATGTGCCCGGAGATTAGAGGATTGGGGCTGTGGGTGCTGACTAGCCTACTGACAAGAGTCACAGACAAATGGGATCAGTTCAAGCAGTTTTCTTCAGACAGATAGCTTCCCAGCCCCCCAACACAGTGGTAAGAGACTCAGACTCACCCCACTTTGCGGTGCCTCTGCTGGGAAGGAGGGCTTAGGGGACTCTAGCACCTCTTTTTCTGTCATCCTGCAAAAGGTTGAACCCCACTATGAAATCTAATCCCTGACTGCCCGCTTTTATTCCTGTCCCTTCCTTGAAGTAGGGTGGTCGTTGGAGGGGAAACATCAGGAGGAATTTGGTTAAACAGAAAGCCTTTGGGTCAGGCTTATGAACAGAAAGATCCAGAGAAAAGGCCAAAAGTCTGGACTTCCAAGTTTCTCAGACAGATAACCCATCCTTTTACCCTGAGGGGAAGCCCCAGAGTTTACAGTTTACAGTTCTAACACAGTGCTCAAGACTACCTGACCAGGATTTTCCTATAGGTACTTATGGCCAATAGGCAGGATCACACACACACCTTCCCACATCCCCTCCTCACATGCATGCATGGAGGAATGGATTGAGACATTTGTTCTCCTCTGAACTTTAGGGCCTTGTGCCTAGTTCTGTCCCAGCCTGCCTCAGGCCTCAGCTATTTTAAGTTTTCAGAGTAACATGAGCCTTTCCTTCTTTTACTACTCCATTCCCTAGACCCCACCCCCCTTCAATTCTAGCTTTTTCAGGAGTAGAATAACAATTTCACTTCTAAAACCCAAACTACTCACAGAGAATGAAATGAAGAAGTTGAACAGACTAGAGATTGGGGGAGTTGGGGGAGCAATACTACAAAGAGGATGAAAAGGCAACTTACGTTTGGGATTCCCTAAGTCAGTCCTCAGTCTGTGGGGGAAAAGGGATCCCCTAGGGCCTTGATGGTCGTGCAGGGGATGGGCAGTCCTCTTCCTTGGGGGCTAAGCCCCCCAGTACCTTTCGTACGCACACCAACTAATCAGATGGTATTTGTAGGCCTTCTAGCCTCTCACCTTGGTGGCAGAGCTGAAATGACAGGGCTGGAGGAAAGTGGACAGCTGAGCAGCACAGCTGACATGGAGAAATTGGACACGGGGAGTCTGGGGCAGGGCTGGACCCTACATCCTCCCATCCCCCCAGGGCTGTTCTTCCTTGATTCTTCATCTATGGTGAACACATCTTTTCTGGCTAAAGTCAAGAATAGTATTCTTTTCTTTCTCTGTTCTTTGCAAAATTGAGGATAAAACTAGGGCTATACACATGCTATGTAAGTGCTCTACTGAGCTCTAACCTAGCAGGGCTGTCCTTATAATACTCATTTAAAGGGACCTTAAATGTCTGAACATGAAGGAAGAATTCTAAAGTGATTTTCTCTCCCTTTTCCCCTAAGGTCCAAGCACCTCCCTAAATCTCTCCAAGCCTATTTTAGAAAGGACTTATCTTCTCAGTCAGTCTTTGAGTGGTCCAGTGTTTGCATGCCTTCAAGCATTGATCTCTTCCTGACTTTGGGCTAGGAACTGATGAGGATAGGATTTTTATTCTCAGAGATCCCATGTCAGCCAGCCATATAGCTACGTCATCTGTAGTTAAGTGCTATCCTGTAAGAGTAAAGAATACATAGGTAGCGCTGCTCAGCCCTCAGAGGAATCTTTTCTCCTTGAAATCTTGTCCTCAGGGTAAAGGGAACTGTAATAGCTTCAACAAGTTAGGCTGCACCCAGGCATTGCTGGCTCACACCTACAATCCTGGCTTCTCAGGAGGCTGAGATCTGAAGACTGTTGTTCAAAGCCAGCCCAGGCAAGAAAGCCTATGCGACTCTTACCTCCAATTAACCACTAGAAAACTGCCCAGAGTTAAAGCCCCATGACACACACACACACACACACACACACACACACACACACACACACACACACGCGCGCGCGCGCGCGCGCGCGCTGTAACTCCTATTAAGGGATTCTGGGAAACTAAGGTCTAATAATCTTAGGGGGTTAGTTAACCAGACAGAAGGTTATAGCTGTCTTCTATAGCAAGTTTTTATCATCTGTAAATAATGTCTCTTTCCCCATAAGAACTGCTAATCCTTGAAGGTAAGGTAGTTTATCCTTATTCCTAAATCATCTTCACTCCAAGATTCCTCCACCTACCATGAATGCCACAATATAGGAACTGAGAAGCCAAGGGTTGGCTGGCATTCTTATTTTACAGGGATATAGCTTCCTCTACTCTTTGGGCTGTGACACGACCAAGATCCTGGAGGAAAACAATGTACCATGTAAAATATCCCATGTATTTGGGAAAAAAAGGACTACATTAGAAGCTAGGTCAGATAAGCTCTTATGGGGATGTGGCTAGAGTCATAGTTATCCAGGCCCAAGAGATTTCTAGGACAATGCTAGCATATCAGATGTTATTTCCATCTATTATTCTCTTTTTAATGGGTGCATAATGGGTCTGAGGCTACAGGCTTAATAATACTCCTGTCCTGACAGGCTGGAGAGAATAGGGGAGGCCTTGAGAAGACAAGTTCTATCTTGTAGGTAGGGTGATTTCTGCTCTTGTTTTCTTTAGCTGCCCTGGACAGGGCTGCTTAACATGCCTGGGTAATACAGCATCTTGGCATTGTAAATTTAGTTGGTGTAGCTTCTCCCCTCCCTTCCCCTTGGGTACTAGGGCTTAAACTCAGGATCTTGAGCTCCTGCTCAGCTTTTTTTGCTCATGGCTGGTGCTACATCATTTAAGCTACCCCTACAGCTCCAGCTTTTTACTGGTTAATCGATAATAAGAGTCTCTTACATTTGTCTGCATAGGCTGGCTTTGAATCTAGATTCTCAAATCTCAGCCTCCTCAGTAACTAGGATTATAGATATGGACCACTACCCACTGGTGTCCAGCTTGGTATAGCTCCTTTTTTTGTGCTGGTTCTGGTGTTTTGAACTTAGGGCCTGGGCACCGTCTCAGTGCTTTTTTGCTCAAAGCTAGAGTTCTACCACTTAAGCCACAGTTCCATTTCTAGCTTTTTGCTGGTTAATTGGAAATAAGTCTTAGACTTTCTTGCCCAGGATGACTTTGTACAATCCTCAGATCAGATCTCAGCCTCCTAAATAGCTAGGATTACAGGTGTCAGCCACTAGTGCCTAGGCTTGGTATAGTTTTTATTGTAAGAAACACAACTGTTTGTGCCAAGTGCAACCTAATCATGTGGCTTTAGGCATTATCCATCCCTGAAAGGTTTTCAGATTAGAAGAACAGCATTTCAGTCCAGTTCTGGACTTCAGTCATTCCTCCCAGGCTCAGCTTAAGCATCCTAAATGAATATGAGAATTAATAAAGAAGCCTTTGGTATGGACACAGAGGTCCAGAGTTGATGAACTGCTGTTCATAACAGTCCCACAGAGACCCAGCCATCTATTAGAACTGGATGAAGGAAGAGAATGAGATAAAAGGAGCAATGTAAGATATATGTGTACATGCTGGGGAAAGCCATCCCAACACATGACAAACCCCTTTAACAGCTGTGTGGCTGAACCTACACAGAACCCCAAGCCCCCATCCATGTCCAGGCGGCAATAGAGAAACAGTGACCCATGTCCAGTGACAAGTTTTTATATTTAAAAACAAATTCAACCTCCCCCCACAAGTAACCCCCCAAACAAACAAAAAACCAGATTAAATAAAATTTACAGTGAATATACCCAGCAAACATCTGTATGTGCAATTAAATACTGTGTCTGTTACTGCGGCACAAACCTCAAACAAACAATATACAAGTGTTCTGGGGGTGGGGTGGGGTGGGGTGGTTCCAAGTTTTAACTCTGTGGGGTTTGGGGAGATAAGATGGGGGAAGTGAGAGAATGGGGAAATCAATTTTGTTTTTCTTAATTCTGTCCATATAAATATATTCGTAAAGACCAAAAAAGGAAACAGGAGCTTGGGATGGTGAGGAAATAGGTGAGGAGGAGTATGAGACCCTCCCCAACTCTACCTGGCCAAAAATTTGAAAGAAACGAATTTCAGGGTGGAAGATATAAAAAATGATAGAAGAGAATGGGAAGGAGAGGGAAATGGGGGAGGGGCAACCAGGGAAAAAGAGGGGGTGCCATGGTAGGAAGTCGGTTGGAGTCCAGTGCCTGTGTGAGTCTGTTTCTTGCTTCATTCCTAACATCTTAGGCTCTAGTCTGGCGTCTGTCTCCTTACTTCTTGCCTCTGGCTACGTAAATCTAGCCTTGGCCCCCTCCACCTTGCCCTGTCCCCTACTATGTAAGTCCCTTTCCCTCCTCCACTTATTGGGAGCTGGCTCGCTCCAGGATCCTCAGGTCATAGTTCTTTTTGGCCACTCGTAGTTTGAAGCGACTCACAGAGTTGTTGAGGCGAAGGGAGGCATTCTGGGCAGCCAGGGGGCTGGGAAACACAGCCACGATGGTGTACAAGGCAGCGAGGTCAGAGTGGCGGCCGTTTTCAGCAGTCCCACCATTATCCCCCCCACCTCCACCAGGCAGCCCCTGAGCGTCCTTGAGCCACTGGATCTTGGCGCCAGACATGGCAAGCTGAGTGAAGAGTTTGTCCGCCTCAGTACGAGTGATACCCTCAGGGAGATCTGTCACCTCCAGCACCCGCCCCAGGACTGGAGGGGAAGAAAGAACACATTGTTGTGAGAGGTAGGGAAAGAAGGACTGAACAAAGGACTGACAGTGAATTTGGCTGGCTAAGTATATACAATGTCCTCAAAAGCCCCAACCTTCCCACTTAGACCCTTCCTCCCCTCTTCAAGTCACTGTAATTTCCTACTATCTAGACTCTAATCAGGACAAGCAGAAGGTAAAAATGAACCCTTCTCTTCTAGCAAGAGATACAGGCAAGAAGGAACTAGGTTTATGAGCTGAGGACCTACACCTCATTTATTTCATAGTCACTGCTATGAAGGAAATGTTGCTTTTACTGACAGTCTTCCTTCCCACTCAGAGGCTGGCCCAAATGGACTGTTCCTTCTTATCAGCCAGGAAAGTCCCTTTCCCTTATTTTCTTGTTTAGTCAACTGCCACAAATGACTCCAAAGAAAACTTGCTTGCCTAGCATAAAGGCTACATTCTCTACCAATCTCCTCTTAAATAGAGAGATGTCCTAGATTAGGGTCAGGACTGCTCCTAGAAGATTGTTTAGTAAGAGGCCCAGCAACATCCATTACAGTGCTATTCCCAATTTTACCTGGTGCGGCTTAGCTGGGGAATCTGAGATACTTTACCTTCTGCTTGCTTTTGAGCACACCTAAAGGGCCCCACTTCCCCCACTCTAAGCTAGTTTTCTAATCCATCTGGGGTTGTTAATGAAGGGTTGGAGAGTATGGTACCTTCTCTTAGGGATTTGGCATCCTGTCACTTACCAACATCTGCTGTCCCTAAGTCAGTGGAGGCTGATTTGAGTGCTTGTCTCTTGCCCCGGTTTCCATGCTTCAATCCACTCTGTCCCTTCAATATTTGAAAGGTAACTTTCACCTCAAGAAAACAACATTGACTGCCTGTGTCCCAATGTCTGTCAGAGATTGGGGAGTGACAGCCAACCCTAAGGTCTCCACCCAAGCAGACAGATAGTGACCAATGAGATACAAAGAGTCCCTTCCTCTTGACAGTGGGGTTGGGTCAGAGCATGAGCACAGAATTGGGGCAAGGCTGTTCTTGTTTTGTCTCCCATGTGTACCCAGCTAGTAGAAGCAGGTGGCTCAAGCATAGGGTTCCAGGTGAGAAGAGGGCCTAATGGCTCTAAGGCTGATGGTGGACATTCTTACCTGATGCACCGTGTAAGTTGACTGGCTGTGGAGCAAGGGAGGGCAAATGGAGAGATTGTACTGTAATGGCTGGCCCAAAAGAGAGTAACGCCCATCACCTAGGGAATAAAACCAGATGGTTTTGGAGAAGCTCAAGCATCATGGTATGGCTATTATAAGATTTCAGTAGGCTTTGGAGATGAGTGGTAACAATGTATACTATTTCTACTTTTTTCTTTTCTTTTTTTTTGGGGGTCCAGTCGTGGGGCCTGAACTCTGGGTCTGGGTGCTGTCCCTCGGCTCTTCAGCTCAAGGCTAGTGCTCTACCACTTGAGCCACAGCACCACTTCCGGCTTTTTTCTTTTTGCTTATGTGGTGCTGAGGAATCGAACTCAGGGCCTCAGGCATGCAAGGCAAGCGCTCTACCACTGAGCCACCTTCCCAGCCCCTATTTCTACTTTTTTCTATGATGGGAATACCATGGACTGATTTAAGAGCTATCACCCAGCAGGAAGAGGGAAAGCAAAAAGGAAGTATAATATGGGATGAATGTGATTGAAGAGTATTTATAAATGTAAGCAAATAGAAAGTGAGACCCATAAAAATTATTGAAAAAAGTAGGAAAAGGGAGATAAGAGTAATAGAGGGGTGAATATGATCAAAGTAGACTATTTGCATGTATGGAAGTATCACAATGAAACCCCTTTGGAAAAAATATAAAGGACAGACAGTAATGTTACAAAAATTGGAGAGAGAAAAAGAATGAAAGTGATAAATGGCAAAAATAAAGCATGGTCTCTTTCCCTAATCCCCTTGGTTCTCAGCCATATCTCACTATCTGGACTATTTGATCCTCATATGCTTGAAGAAGAGTTCCATCCCTTGTAGACAAAAGGCATTAAAAATGTCCAGGGAAGAAACCTACAGATCTGTATTTTTTGGTCAGTTGTGGAGCTTGAACTCAGGGCCTGGGTGCTGTCTCTGAGCTCTTTTGCTCAAGGCTAGTGCTTTACCACTTTAAGTCATAGTGCCACTTCTGGGTTTTTGTTAGTTAATTGGAGATAAGAGTCTCATGGACTTTCCTGCCCCAGCTGGCTTTAAACCTTGATCCTCTGATCTCAGCCTTTTGAGTCACTAGGATAACAAACATGAGCCATCAGCATCCAGCAATCCTACAGATTTTTTTTTTTTTTTTTTTTGGGGGGGGGGGGGGGGGGTCCGGTCATGGGGCCTGAACTCTGGGCCTGGGCGCTGTCCCTCAGCTTTTCAGCTCAAGGCTAGCGCTCTACCATTTGAGCCACAGTGCCACTTCCGGCTTTTCTTTTTGCTTATGTGGTGCTGAGGAATCGAACCCAGGGCTTCATGCTTGCAAGGCAAGCACTCTACCACTGAGCCAACTTCCCAGCCCTGATCTTTACCAATGTCTTTTTTTACTTTTGTCCTCACCCTCAAACCGGGATCAAGTTTCTGATTCATGTGAAAGGCAATACAGTGTGGTGAAAAAGAAGAGACTTGGAGACAGACTGCCTAAGCTAAAATACTGGCTTTGTTATGGGAAAAGTAATGTTAGGATGTTTTCCCCTCTTTGGTATTGTTGGAAGGTTAAATCAATACAGGACCTGTAAAGTGCCTGTAGCAATGCCTGATACATGTTGTTAAGTACCCAAGCACTACCTATTATTAAGAAAACATTATATTTGAGAGCAGCCTAGAGTTTTAAAACCACATTCTTATTTTTAAATTACTTGTGATAGCCAAGGCAGAAAGCAGATCTTTTTTTGTTGTTGTTGTTGGTTGTGAGGTTTGAACTCTGAGCCTAGGTGCTGTCCCTTAGCTCTTCAGCTCAATGCTAGCACTCTACCAGTGAGCTACAGTGCCACATCCAGTTTTCTGGTGGTTTACTGGAGATAGGAGTCTCATGGACTTTCCTGCCTGAGCTGGCTTTAAACTGAGATCTTCAGATCTCAGCCCTGAGTAGCTAGGATTACAGGTGTGAAGCCACCGGTGCCCAGCTGGTTCCTCCCATCTTACATGTGATTAACATAGCTTTATACATTACAAAATGAATTCTGAGTTTAAGTAATTTGCTCAAAATCATAAAGCTACTGAAACTTGAACAGAAATCTTTTAACCCAAGCCCAAGTGTTTCCTCTCCTAAAACCATACTTCTGGCAAAGCTCTATAATCCCAACCCTCAGACTCAGTACTACCATTAGGTTAAATTAATTAGAAAGTTCAGTGAAAGTCTTTTCCCTAGCTCTTTTTACTCAGTAGTAAATAATAAGTATGTAAAGGAGGGCTGGAGTAAGCTAATTAAGAGTAGTAGTAGAGAAGGGCAGGTGTTCTTGGCTTCCATAGGGATCTAAAGAAGAACAGTTAGCTCACAGAATTAGATTAGCCACACTAGTGGTTGACTATTGGTATCTCCAATCTCTCCAGCTTGGAATAGATGTAAAGGGTGAATTCCAGAACAGACAGTTCTAATATAACACCCTACCTTGTGCAGGGCCCCCAGGCCGGGGGAACTGTGTGAGGACAGGCAGAGGACTGAGTCCAGTGCAGACATTGCTGAGGTTGGTAACAGGAGAGGGTGCTGGAGACTGGGTAGGAGATGTGACAGGACTACTGCTCATTTGTGTGTTGGCCTGTGGAAGAGACAAGTACACATCACATAAACGTGAAACATTATCTGCTGAATATTCTTATGGTTTGGCTTTAGGTCCACCTCTCAGGAAATGTTCCTCTTGTAAATTACACCAAAGTCAGGTTGTTTTTTTTAAATTTCTTTCTTTCTTTTTTTTTTTTTAATTGTGAAAATACCATACGAAGGGGTTACAAGTACATGGGCAAGGTAATGAGTACATTTCTTATCAAGCATTGTTATCCCCTCCTTTGTTTCCCCTTCCCATCTCCCCCCACTTAAATTTCTTTCTTAATCCCTAATTTGTATGATTATTATGGTTCCCCCCAACCCTCCTCCCCAGTGCTTGGAATTAAACCCAGGGTCTCACACATGCTTGGCAAACACTCAACCACTGACATATAGCTACAGTTACAGTCCTGGTTTGTATTATTATTACTTGTAGGCAGTACTAGGATTTGAAATCAGGGCCTTGAGCTTGTTGGTCAGGTGCTCTACTACTCAAGCCACATCCCTAGCTCAGTTTGAATTACTATTATTTTTTGTCAGTTGTAGGGCTTGAATTCAGGGCCTGGGCCCTGTCCCTGAGCTCTTGTGCTCAAGGCTAGTGCTCTACCACTTTAAGCCACAGTGCTCAAAGTGTTTTTCTGGTAGTTAATTGGAGATAAGAGTCTCAAGGACATCCTGGACATTTCTCCTTGGGCTGGCTTTGAACCGTGATCTCAGATCTTAGACTCCTAAGTAGACAGGATTAAGGGTGTGAACCACCTGTGCTTGGCTCAGTTTGAATTATTTTAATATGTACTTAAAAAAAGAAAAAAAAGCTTTGTGGTCATACTGTATCAAACTCAGGGCCTTGCATTACCCCCCTTATTAGCATTTTTTTGTTCAAGGCTGGCACTCTACCACTTTAGTCACAGTTCAGTTCCACTTCCAGTTTTTTGCTGGTTAATTGGAGATAGGAACCTCATGAACTTTTCTGCTTAGGCTGGCTTTGAATTTCATTCTGCTTACTGAATAGCTAGGATTACAGGTGTGAGCCACTGGCACCCAGCTGTTGTCTACTTTTTTGGGGTGTAGGCTGGTTTCAAATTGCAATCCTTGTATCTCTGCCTCCTATGCAGCTAGGATTATAGGCATGAGTCACTGGTGTCCAGTTATTATTTACTTTTTTGGGTGGATACTGGGGTTTGAACTCAGTGCCATGTTTGAAAGGAAGGCATTTTGCCACATAAACTATGCCCTTGGATCCCCCACCCTTTTCTTTTGTGCTGGTCCTAGAGCTTGAACTCAGGGCCTGGGCCTGTCCTTGAATTTTTGTGCTCAAAGCTAACACTTTACCACTTGAGCCTCAGCTCCACTTCTAGTTTTTTGGTGGTTGATTAGAGAGAAGACTTTCCTGCCCTAGCTAGCTTCAAACTCTGATCTTCAGATCACAACCTCTTGGGTAGCTAGGATTATAGGCATGAATCATTGTTGCCTGGCTCCCAAGGCCTTTTTGCTTTAGTTATTTTTCAGATCAGGGACTGTGTTTTTTTGTCCAGGCTGGCCTGAACTGTCAGAGCTTGGATTATAGATGTTAATAATGGCTCAGTTGAGATGGGATCTTGCTAACTTTTGTCCAGGTTGGCCTCAAACTATGATCCTTCAGATCTCCAGATTAGCTAGGATTTACAGGTAGGAGTCTGTGTTCCTGACAATATCTCCCCCTCCCCCCCCTCTTTTTTTTTTGGTCAGTCATGGGGCTTGAACTCAGTGGCTGGGCACTGTCCCTGAGTTCTTTTACTTAAGGCTAGTGCTCTACCACTTTTAAGCCACAGCCCCATTCCTGGTTTTCTAGTGGTTAACTAGAGATAGGACTCTCATGGGTTTTCCTGCCCGGGCTGGCTTCAAACCAAATTCCTTAGATCTCAGCCTCCTGAGTAGCTAGGATTACAGGTATGAGCCACCAGCACCTGGCTTGGGAATTTTTTTTTTTTTTTTTGGGGTCCGATCCTGGGGCCTGAACTCTGAGCTTGGGCGCTGTCCCTCAGCTCTTCAGCTCAAGGCTAGCGCTCTACCACTTGAGCCGGCTTTTTTCTTTTTCTACTTACGTGGTGCTGAGGAATCGAACCCATGGCCTCAGGCATGCAAGGCAAGCGCTCTACCACTGAGCCACCTTCCCAGCCCATGGCTTGGGAATTTTTTAAATGTGTGTTCCTTCTGTCACTTTAGATATTAGGTTCCTTATAAGAGAACACTTCTACTGTGCTTCTCCTCCAAAATGTTTAGAAAAAATGTGAAAAAGAGGCTGCTCAGTTAATAAAGATCATCCTCTGGGAAGGCGCTGGTCCCCTCTTCCAAGACAAGAGTGGGTTGGAAGACTCACCTGGGGGTTACTGTCAGGATTGTATAGGTCTCCAGGCTTCTGTCCCCGCTGGTCTACACTGTAATATTTGCAGTGATTCCACTGAACCATGGATGGGTTCTGAGGAGGCTGGGGTCCATTAGGAACATTAAGCTGCATGACCACCACACCTGGTCCAGAAGGTGATACTCCTAAGTAGCAGAAGAAAGCAGTTGATTGGGAATTCAAACTGTATTTCTGACTTCCAGTTATCCCTGAATGAGAAAAACAGTAAGCAAATCCACCCACTCATTTCAGGGTCATTCAAAATGTGTCCTGATAGAAATTTGAGGTGGCTGCTGATTTGGCTTCTGCTTTCTTTTCCTATACCAGTGGAAACTTGAGTGGAAGGACGATGAATCCCAGATGCCAATGCCATTCTGGCCTTCACCTGGTGAGGAGCACTTTGGTATGGTTGGCAGAAAAACTACTCCATTCTGCCAAAGTTGGGTATTACCAAATACCGAGGTCAGATTACTCAAATATCTAGGCATGATACTGATTTGGTTTGGGGGGGCATAGGCCAGGGCTGCAAAGATGTGCAAGCTTTTCTGGTAAGAACTGAAGATAAGCTAGAAAACATTCTAGAGAATATAAATGTACACAGATGGCTTCACTAAGCCAGACCTAGGAAGTACTTCATAGTCAAGGATAGGATAAACTGGGAAATATTTCAAGCAGAAGGAATATTGAGATATATGCATATTGAGAATATGATAAATGATTCAAAATGCTAAGACTACTTTAAGGGAATATAGGGAAAACAGTAGGAGTTGAGGTAGATTTATTCAATAAACGTTTACTGAGCATTTGTATGTGCCAGTCTTTATGCCGGGCACTGAGTGTACAATAAACAAGGCTGGTCTATGTTATCATAGAATGAACAATCTATTAAGACCCAGACATTAAGCAAACAGCTGATGCTGACTTGCAGAGTTTGAAGTACACTCTGGTAAGATGCTTGGACTTTATTCTGTACATGTTGGGACAGAAATGATGCTTTGGAGAGCCAATCCAACTGTCTAAATACAGGATGAGAATCTAGTCACAAAAAGATGATTTAGGAAGGTCCTGAAACAAATGAGAAGGTTCTGAATGAGGGCAATATCAGAGGACAGAGAGAAGTTCAGACCTTCTAAAGGCTACACTGACAGGTTTAGGTGGCTGACTGGATATGATTCTATCATTCTGGTACTAGTAACCATAACAGCACCAAGACTCATGGGATGGAGGAAGCTAAGGGTACAGTGAAGACTATTAAGTCTTAAATCTTCATCCTGACAACAAACATAAGGACTTAAGAAGCCAGTTGCATGGGCTGGGAAGGTGGCTCAGTGGTAGAGTGTTTGCTTTGCATGCATGAGGCCCTGGGTTTGATTCCTCAGCACCACATAAGCAGAAAAGGCTAGAAGCGGCACTGTGGCTCAAGTGGTAAGCGCTAGCCTTGAGTTAAAGAGCTGAGGGACAGCATCCAGGCCCAGAGTTCAGGCCCATGTCCGACAAAAAAAAAAAAAAAAGCCAGTTGCTGGACAGGGAGGGGTGGGTCAGAGGATAATCCTCTTCATGCTGGGAGGAATGTCTAGCTTGAGGGCTTCAGTTTTGTCCTTGACCTCCAAGGCAGTACAGAGTTTGGGGTGTGGTGGTAGAGAAATTGAGCTGTGGTTACCAGTTTGGAAACCCGCTT
Source organism: Dipodomys spectabilis (assembly GCF_019054845.1). Taxonomy (NCBI): domain Eukaryota; kingdom Metazoa; phylum Chordata; class Mammalia; order Rodentia; family Heteromyidae; genus Dipodomys; species Dipodomys spectabilis. The sequence continues at coordinate 16,914,068 of NW_024870911.1, read as the reverse complement.
CAATGCTGATGTTTTCATGGCTCAATGATTTGTGGCTACCACTGCTATTGCTACATTGCTTCCTATGATGGGAAATGTTACAGCCTCTATCCTAGGTACCAGTCAGGCTGGGAGGTGAGTATGATTGCTTTTTTCACGTAGTGCTGGTCAAAAGAAAGGAAAAGAAGAGATGACAGGAAGCCTAAAAGGGCAGCTGAGGGAGACAAAGCATCTATTGGGTCCTATTCTCCAGCCAATTTGTGTGCTCCACCCTCTATGGTTCATCCAATCAGAGAATACAAATAGTGCAACAGCTTATATCTTCCTATCTCCTACCAAAGGGAATAGAGTATTCATTAGCATAGCATGTAGAAGGGCTAAGGGAAAATTGCATAGTTGTAGACTGCCATGCATTTAACAACTTTCCCCTTACTATAGTTGCTCTGGGCATTTTTATTTCCCCATTCTAAAAACCCTATCCGTTCCAACATACTCTACCAACAAAATTGCAATTGACCTTATTCAAACTCCTCATTGCTACCTGAGGGGCCAACGCAAAAATAATCAAATCTACAGCTTTTCTAGAAGGCAGCTCATAATCTAAGCCTAATGCCCTAGGCCAAGAAAGGTGGGGGAATGTGTGAGCATGTAGGGGGTGAGCATAAGCAGGGCAGAGGAAGCTGTTTCTAATACTAACATGTAGCCATAAGGAGCTATTGGGGATGAAAAACCAAACAAAACAAAATGAATAAAGTCCTTGTATTGTTTTCTCTGATCACAACAAAAACACAGCCAGCATTCTTAGTTTCAGCATCTATCTAGAGCTGTCCATGCTTAGTCCTCCCCCACTGGCCTGGAGCATTGTTCCTTCACTCAACCGAGGACACGAAGCACTACTCTGCTGATGAGCTGATTTTTATGCTTCTCTTCCTCAAGCCAAAAGCAGGTGGCATCCGTTAGGAGCTGAACTGTCGCTACTTCTTAATGGACGTGGCAATAAAAAAAAAAAAAGAGAGAGAGAAAAAAACACTCTCTGCCCAGTGACAGCACTTCCATATAATCAGGTTGGGGGAAGGAACCTGGGTTGAGAGCTGGTGGGGAGCAGAAGAAGGAGGCTGAATAAGGAAATCAATTTCAGCTTGAAAGTTCTAAAAGGAGAGGGGACATGTGAATGGCTTTTTAAGTGGCATCATTAAACCTGGGCAGAAAGGTCGACTGGGCAGAGCAAACCGCATAAATACAAACAGATGACATTTATGTATGGCAGAATTGGTTTTTTTTTTTGTTTATAGTTTTGTATTTGTTTTTTTAAAATCAGTGAGATAGAAGACTAAGGCTTCTTCCTTACTACCTGCAACCAAATATATGGAAAAGAATATCCAGAGCTATAAGACCCTAATTGAAGCCTAGGATGGAAATCAGCATCTTGACCTTTATCCTTTTTTTAGGAGAGAAAGCTGTATCTTCAGGAAGTGAAAAGAATAGTTTTAGTTTTGGAAACCTTTCAGCTTAAAAAAAAAGCCAGTAAGTATGTGAAAGGCTATTTCTGTATGTGCCACACTGTCTGTATTGCTGTGTCACTGTGAGTTGGGAAGGTATGTATAGGTATTATTGCTATTCATATCTGTATGCATCTACCCCAGACAAGCATCCATGTAGAAATCTCAAGGGACCTGCAAGCCATCATTTTAATGGGAAGAAGAGTGTTTCCTGGAATTATAGTTATATCTAATATAGTGGCAGAATTTTGGGCTAGGCCTGGGGGATAGATGGGGAAACAAAAATGTATTAATAAACCAGAACAGTTGTTCCAGGAATGGCCAATCCTAATCCCTGCCTTTATTTTTGGAAAAGTGACCATGTTGCTACATGAGAGGAGGGCGGTGACTGTCATCTGAAGGTGACAGAGTAGACCTTGTGGGCTATTCCTGCCATCTCTTTTTCTAGTAAAGGGTAAACTGAAAAGAAGGCAGAAGAGACATTTGTTTCTTTTTCAATTTTCTCTTAGTTTCCATGAACAAGGATTGAAAACTTTTAAAACCAAAGGTTAGGTGAATATGGTCTTTTAGATGACATGGGTAGAACCACCATTTGGGAAAGATATAAAGGTCAGTCAAAAGGCTAGGAACAATCAAGGTACTGGGAAGAAAGAAGACATTACTGAGAAAATTTCAAACAAGCAAGAAAAACAGATGATGGAAATGTTTTGTTCATTTTTTTTTTTTAGAGAAGCCTAGATTACCTCTTCCATCCTCAGCCCCTCTCTAGTACTTTCAGTTTCTAGAACAAAAAATTGCTTTAGTGACTTAACTCAACACTAGGCCCAGGAAGTAATGAAAAATTACACACACACAAACACACACACACACATTTTCCCCCCTTGGAAGCCCCCCCGCTCTCCTTCACTTTTTTTCTTGGGGGGGTCCGGTCGTGGGGCCTGAACTTTGGGCCTGGGCGCTGTCCCTCAGCTCTTCAGCTCAACGCTAGCGCTCTACCACTTGAGCCACAACACCACTTCCGGCTTTCTTCTTTTTGCTTATGTGGTGCTGAGGAATTGAACCCAGGGCCTCAGGCATGCAAGGCAAGTGCTCTACTACTGAGCCAACTTCCCAGCCCCTCGCTTCACTTTTTTTTGTGCTGGTCCCAGGGCTTACACTCAGAGCCTGGGTAATGTCCTTAAGCTTTTCTGCTCAAGGCTAGTACTCTATAACTTGAGGAACAGCTCTACTTCCGGCCTTTTGCGGGTAGTTAATTGGAGATAAGAGGTTCATGGCAGGACTGGGAAGGTGGCTCAGTGGTAGAGTGCTTGCCTTGCATGCATGAGACCCTGGGTTCGATTCCTCAGCCCTACATAAGCAGAAAAGGCCGGAAGAAGTGGTGCTGTGGCTCAAGTGGTAGAGCACTAGTGTTGAGCTGAAGGGCTGAGGGACAACACCCACCTTAAAGTTAAGAACTTACTGTGTCCTATGAGCAGATTAATTCTGGAATCACCCTATAGCATCTAATAGTGAGAATGCAAAAAAAACCCAACTAAGTGAAAAATATCCCATTTCTAACAGGGAAAACAGGGGATAACTAGCTAAATATCCCGTTCTCACCAGAAGAGGGCACTCAGACATCCCTACAATAGAGTGGGGTAGGGATAGCTGGAAGCTAAGACTCCCTCTCCAGAAACCCTGCAGTAAGGTACTGCTGTCTCAGGATGATGGGTCGAAAGGAAAACAAATAAGAGCAGCTGCACCTGGTGTCTGGGGGCAGGAAACATGAGGCTGTGTAGCATAAACCTATTCATCTGGAGTAGCTGGTGACTTAGTAGAGGACCTATAGGTATTTAACATGAAGTCTATTATTTCCCACTGGAGGAAAAGAGGAAAAAGGCCTGTTGAGAATGTAGCACAGGGTATGGGAAGTCCAAAGATCAAAATTCAAGTTCTAGGACTACGACCTTAAATAAGTAGTTTAATCTCTCTGATTCTTAAATTTCCTCCTCACAAAATTGTGGTGAGAGTAATTAAAATGTCACAACATATGCGACTACACTGCTAAAAACTGCTAAACAGATTTACAATATGACTTAAAAAGTATCTCTCAACTTCCTTTATACTCCTGAGAAAAGAAAAACTGTCTAAAAGAAGAATGAGTGCAAGAGACAGAGGTAAGTATTTCATAACCCAAAGGTACATGAGTAAAATGCTGGAGTCAGGAAAAAAAAAAAGCTGTGCTCTCTCTACTACTCCCAACTCAGGCATGTGCCATCATACCCAGCCAAGATTTTTTTTTTTGGTGATGGGCACAGATGATCCTTGAACCCTTCTCAGCTCCAGAGCACAAATATTTCATAAGTGTTTGCCCAAGCCCCTCCCAAATTCTTATCTTCTTACCTGAGTACTGCTGTGGCATCTGTGGTGGACTGCAGGGAGAGGGAGACTGAGGCATCTGGTACTGCTCAGAGCCAGGAGGTTGCAGAAATCCCACAGAAGGGCTGGGAGATGAGAAGAGAGGACTGGTGAAGTAGTAGAGGGAGGAACACGGCTCCTGGCAAACAGCTGCTGCTTCCTGGGCTTCCCCTGTGGGAGGCGGAGGCAGCTCCAAGCCATTCCCAGACCAATTTGCCATGCAATTTCTAAAATCACTCATCAGTTCAAAGTTAATTATATGTATTTGTACTTGATCATCTTTCAATTAGGAAGCTGCTAATCAGTGCTATGATGAGATTTGACACATCTTCTTCCTAACAGTGTAGGAATACTAGATACATACATACCCCACACAGACATAGACAGACAGACAGACAGACAGACAGACAGACAGACAGACAGACACACACACACACACACACACACACACACACACACACACACACACACACACACACACACACACACAAAGACTCCCAAACACAACAGAAAACCAAGTTAAAAATACCAGACACAGACAGAGAATTCCAGAAAGAAAGAAATAAAGAATTAAGGAGAAGTGTGATTTAAGATCTATGCACAATAGTAAACAGTGACAAATTCTTACTAAAGACAAATAGGAAAAAAATTACCCAAAATTCCAAACAACATGGAGACACTGATATACAAAGACAGAGATAAACACATACATATTAGGAAATGGACACACAGAACACACAGACCTAAACTAATTCTTGTTCCATCTCTGTCTAATCCACTCTGTGGTTTTTCCTAGCTGGAACCAGTCAGAAACTGGTTGTGGTGGTGCACACACATTTGTAATTTCAGTACTAAGGAAATTGAGACAGGAGGAGTTCGAGAATAGCCAGGGCTACAGAGCAAGGTACTGTCTCAAAATAGGCAAAAACAGGGCCTGGGGCATGACTTATGTCATAAAGCACTTGCCTAGCAAGTGCAAGGCTCTCAAACAAACCCCAGAAGTGTCAACGACAAAAATTAAAATCAAAATCAAACAAAAACAAAAAACAAAGGAGGAAAAACAAGTGTAGTGCGTGGTACTGATTTTGGTCCTATTAGCTATGTTCCTATCTACTTATACACATATACAGGTAAATATTATCTACATGTCTGCATACATACATACTTATGTAGACACTTCATTGGAATTTCATCCATAGACAGAAATGTATACAGAAAAATTTACATATTTCAAAATTGTTTCTTTTCATGATGAGCAGTCTTTATCCCATAGTTTTGAGAATCAATGATTTGAAAAGCAAAACTGAATATCATAAAGCCTGACCTTGAGATGGTATTTTTTCCCCTGGTTGCTTAGGTTTATGTAAATGTCAAATCAATAAGGAGAATGAACCTTCCTTCCTTTTTTTTTTGTCAGTCATGGGGCTTGAACTCTGGGCCTGTGCACTGTCCCTCAGTTCTTGAGCTGAAGAACTTGAGCTACTTCCGGTTTTCTGATGGTTAATTGGAGATAAGTCTCATGGACTTTCCTGCCCAGGCTGGCTTTGAACCTTAATCCTCAGATCTCAGGCTCTTGAGTAGCTAGGAGCCATTGGTGCCTGGCTCTCTTTTTTTTTTTTTTTTTTTTTTTAAAGACAGTGTGTCTCATGTAGGCCAGACTGGCCTTAAAATTTGTGATTTTCCTGCCTCCACCTCCCAAGTACTGGGATTATAGGTATGTACCACCAGAGCCAGCTACTACTGGGATCTTTACCCTTGTGTTTCTTAGGGTAGTGGAAGCAAAAGAATGGTACCACAGTTGCTGAAGGTCTATGGGAGATGTGCCCGGCTCTCCTGCAGTCCTCACCTCGTACCATTCTGCTGAGCTGGTGGGATCATGCTGTAGTATACTGGTACACCTCCCCCAGGGAGGCTTCCTTGTACAGACTGGCTTGCAGGGACCAGCATGGGTTGCTGAAAAGGCGGCTGAACCACATTTTGCGAGTCATTGCCTACCGGGACCTAGATAGAGAAGAGAATGACTACTTTTACTTTCACTGAGCTCTTCCAGAAAATAGCTGAGTTATCACTGGACTAGAGTACTACAACTTCCTTCTCTGTATCTTCTGTCCAGAGAAAATGTTCACAGAGTTATCTCCAGTTCCCCTTTCTCTAAACACCATCCTTGGGCATTTAACAGTGAAGGAGTATGATTTCCTTTAGAGTCTACTCTTTTGGGCATACATTCATTCACATGACTGTATATTAAAACAATTTAAGAACTATTTATTCTGAACTTTCAGAGGGGAAAAACCCCTAAAAATTCTAAGGGAAAGTACAAACTATTTTAGTATTGGAGCTGTCAGTATGGATGACCCTGGGAGGCTGTCCTCCTTGTCCCAGGGACTGGGTGATCTTTTCCAATGTAGAATGCACTCACTTGATAAGAAGGCAGTGGAGTGTACTGAACAACCAGGCCTTGCATCTGGCCTCCCATGCTGCTCCTCTGGTTGCTGAGCAGGCCCTGGTTCTGGGGCTGCTGGACCCCAATCATGCCTGGGTAAGCCGCTTGTTGCTGGTTAGGCATCATGGGCTGTAAACCTAAAGATAGGGCAAGGCAGAGAAGACATTAGTGTGTATGTTTGTAAGTCCACACTCTAGCAGTAATTTCCTTTCTCCATTCTTCTAGAGATCCTGGGCTCTTTCTTAGAACCCTCATCATGCCTGACATTTATTTTTTTGAATGGGGAAAGTAAACTTTCTCTTTTTTAGCCTCTGCTCTTTTCCTTTCTCTATGTATTACTGTCAGATCAGTGCCCCCACTTACCAGGCTGCTGGGATGGTTGAGGCAGCTGCTGACCACGCTGGGGGCTGTAGGCCACCGGGTGAGATAGAGGTCGATATTGCTGGTTTGAGTTAGGATACTGTCCAGGGGGAAAGTAAGAAACTTGGATCTATGGTGAGAGAAAAAAGGTGCAAGAGGTCCCTCTAATTAGTCCCAACACCTGCAAATTACTAAAGGACTCAGGGGTGATGGCCAGAAATCTGTAAATGGAGATACTTGGGGCTTGCAATTATAGAATTACTATACAAGTTTGAAATAAAACAGGTCTTGTGTTTTATAAAAAGAAAAATTTCTGGAGGGGGGACAATATCCCCTCTAGTCTGTCTAAATTAAAGAAAGAAAGGAAGATGATAATACTGAACAATCTGTATTAGTGACTAGAGCCGGGGACAGGAGCTTCTCACCTGCTGAGGGGGCTGCATGTAGCCCTGGGGTGGCAGGACTTGCTGAGTAGGTGGTGCATGGCTAGAGGTGGAATAGTTGGAAGTGGGGAGGGGCTGTCCCGTTGAAGCCATGATGAAGCTAGTCTGCTGAGGGTGCTGGGAGATAAGTGGCGGCTGGAACAGAGCTGAGGATGGGTCAGCTGTTTCAGTAGAACCTTGGCGGCTAAGACTCATTTGTCCAAATGGGTTGCTGAGGTCATCTGCCTGTTGAAAGAATGGGGAACTCAAGGACCAAAACTGTATAGAGCCTTTATCTTTGGCTTCAACATAGACAGAAATAGCAATTCTTGTTGTAGCCTTCCTTATAACATTTTGAGACAATCTTGCTTCTGTGCCCTAAAAAGTACTTTTGAACCCTAAACCTCTGTCATATTTTGAATTCTTATGAACTCAACAGGTGTTTAAGCCTAACTCCAGAGCAATCTCTTTATTATATATGAAATAACAAAAACTACCCTGATCGGGGGCTGGGAACATGGCTCAGTGGTAGAGCGCTTGCCTTGCATGCCTGAGGCCCTGGGTTCGATTCCTCAGCACCACATAAGCAAAATGAAAAAAGCCAGAAGTGGTGCAGTGGCGCAAGTGGTAGAGTGCTAGCCTTGAGCTGAAGAGCTGAGGGACAGCGCCCAGGCCCAGAGTTCAGGCCCCACGACTGGACCCAAAAAAAAAAACAACAAAAAACAAAACTACCCTGATCATGACTGTTACCAGGATTAGTCCTGGGAAGATGGGAGCAAATGACACAACTTTGTCTACAGAAAAAAAGGATATACTACTAGGTTAAAGAAAAATTATTAATAATCTTCCCATTTCCTGTCTTTTCATGTTTCTAACCATGAAAGGGCTCCTACATTGCTATAAATCCTGTTTTTATAATGAAGGACCTAGGATAAGACCTTGATAGATTATGGATGGCTAGGTTCATGTGCCTCCACAGCAAAGGACTGGTAGGCTCCATTCCTGCTGCTTATCTCCTTACTCCCTCCCTTTCAAGGTCATTTCCACCTTTGTTCTTTGACACTAGCCTAGAGTTCTCCTGCCCTTCAGAAACCACTTTCAATTCTCACCTCAGAAAGGAGGCCAGAGTGAGTGGCTGAGCTGGAGGAAGAGACTGACTGGCTGGGCTGTAATTACCGTTTTTCTCAGCCTTCTTCCCTAAGCAGCAAGGGTGATGGTGTTCTATCTCTGACTTGTACAGTGATAGGTTAGTTTCTCTAGACAATAATTCACATACACACAGACACACATGAATGCATGCACTCCACAGCACAAGTTCTTCTGCAAAAGAAACTAGTAGAAACCAAAAGACAATGTCATCCTGCAGTTTTGCTCATTTTCAAAGATCTATTTTGCTACCTTTTTGTTCAGGAATAGATACTAAGAAGCCTGGGATTGCAGATTATTTTGAAGTCCATATTTCAAGACTTTTCAGAATATAATTAAGAGGTAGGAGGAAAGAGAGGATCCTAGTGAAAAAGCAGGGATGTGATTAACATAAAGTAAAATTGAGGGCTCAGCCAGGAGCCAAGAGTTCAAACCTATATCCTAGCTAACAAAGGCTGATATCAGAGATGGTTTGGCTACAGATTAGAGATCAGATGATGGTTTGAATACAGTCCATGTAGAAAAATTCTTGAGACTTTATCTTCAAAATAACCAGCAAAAAGTAGGAGTAGATGCATGGCTTACGTAGTAGAACACCAATTTGAGCAAAACGGAGGCCCTGAGTTCAAACCTCAGTACTGCCTCTTAAAAGGATTCTTTGTATTTAAAACAAGGGTTGCTACAACTGCAATAGAAATGATAAACTCTGAGGCACCTGAGGCAACTCTATTTTGAAAGAATTTATAGTCAGGGTACAAAAGTTTGTGTGTGTGTGTGTGTGTGTGTGTGTGTGTGTGTGTGTGTGTGTGTGTGTGTGTGTGTGTGTGTGTGTGTGTGTGTGTGTGTGTGTGTGTGTGTGTGTGTGTGTGTGTGCGCGTGTGTGTGCGCGCGCGCGCGCGCGCGCGCGCGCGCGCGCGACAGTAGTAGAGCTTGAACTCAAGGCTCTGGGTGCTTCCCTTTCCTTAGCTTTTCACTGAAGAGTGGTGCTCTACCACTTGAGCCACAGCTCTACTTCTAGCTTTTCACTGGTGAATTAGAAATAAAAGTTTCATAAACTTTCTTGCCTATGCTGGTTCCAAACCGCAATCCTTAGATCACTCAGCCTCTTGTGTAGCTAGGATTACAGGTGTGAGCCACTGATATCTGGCAGGGTACAAACAATTTAAATAGCATGAATTATGCAGTGGAAGAAGATACAAAATGATATGGTAAAATAAGAAAGATGGGTAAGATTTCAAATTTTTTCAACTACTACCAAAGAAGTCCACAATGAAAGAAAATTGTAGAGAACCTTTCTATTCAGGATAATCTGGTTAGCCCAGACATGTGAGGGAGCAAATTAGATGAAGAATATATATGGTACAGAAACAAGGGACCTACATTAGACCAATATTCATTTTTTTTCCTTCTTTTTTTCTATTCTACTAGGGTTTGAACTCACAATTTCGTGCTTGTCAGGTGTGTGCTCCACCATTTGAGCCATGCCTCCAGCCCCAACATCTAATTTTGTTCCCTCTCCTGAAACATAGGGGAAAACTCAGTATCCCTCTGTCTTACATTTGTTGTCTTTTGGTGTGCTGTGGTAAGACGATCGGGATGGAGTTTAGTTCAGCCTATCTATGCTGGCCTCTCAAAAACAGCTTTATACATGCCCTTTAAAAGTACAACATGCTTGCAAGGCCACCATGGACAGACCAGCCATACCCAAAGATACAAGTCACACATGGACAAGACAGAAATGGGGAATGGAGTTTATACCATGTTGTACTGCTGGGGTGGAGAGACTGGCAGAAGGACTTGGGGACAGGAGCTTGGAGAGAACTGAACAGGCTGCGGAGAGGGCTGCAAGGCTGGGACTGGCTGTGGACCAGCAGAGAGGCATGTGGAAATGGAAAAGAAAAGGGGGGGTAAAGGAAGAGGCAGGAGGGTAAAGGAAGAGGCAGGAGGGTAAAGTCAGGGAGGAAAAGGGAAGGAACAACAAGTTAGTCATAAAGGAAATTTCACGTGAATACCAAAGCTGTTAAACAGGCATCCAGACTTGGATAGTTTGTGGCTTTCATGTTTCTTTCATTAATGAGCAATCTCTCATATCAGAAACCCACTGGACTCACAGACCCATTAACCACTTAGAACTGTCCAGCTCTAGTTAGCACTCTCAGGACTCATTGGGCTACTTGATTCCAAACAAAACTTTCCCAAAGCACTTTTTTGCCCCTGAGCTCCTAAGGAGCCCCATGATAACATTTCTGAATGTCTGTTTGAGAAGGAATTCCTATCTGTACTGCTGTACTGCTTCTATAGGAAAGGTCATTCAAGGCCAGCTCTCCTGGAAAAAGTGCTCATTCACAGGGATCATCTCCTTCCTGAGGGTAGAAAAGGAATAAACACCAAGTAGAGATCTGCCTCTGGCGACTTCCTCCTGCTCCAAGATTTTATGTGTGCTTTTAGGCTAAGAGGGCAATATGAGAAATACCCCCATAAGCAAATAGGAGATTTAGGAATAAAATGCAAATAGCTTAGCTTCAATGTTTATTCTTTCACTAGCCTCAAGGAGGATTTATTAGGAACATGGAGTGTTCTAGAGTATTCTAAACCAACTAATGTGCAGTTAGTTTTTCTTTTTTCTTCCCCTTTAGTCATTTGATCACTTCATTTGCTCTTTAGTTATAACCCCTGGTGGTAGGAGGATGGGAGGAACCAAGTGAGGAAGAGAAGGGAAATAACATTTTATATACACTGTCTCATGATAGCCTTACAGGAATCCCATAGGGAGATATGATAATTTGTAATTGCAATTAAGAAATAAGACTTGGAGAAATTAAATTGTTGTCTTGGGATCATCCAGCTAATTTGACATATCTAGGATTGTGCTTTAGTTCTGTTAGACATATGTTTTTTCTAGTCCACTCTAAAAGTGGGGAGAGGGTGAAGAAAGAAGTAAAACAGAAATCCTCAGGCATCTCCCACAGGTTCTTCCCTCCAAATTTAAAGTATTAATGGGCTAGGTGCTGGTGGACCATGCCTGTAATCCTAGCTACTCAGGTGATTGAGATATGAGGATTATAGTTTGAAGCCAGCCCAGGAAGGAAAGTCCATGAAACTCTTTTTTTTTTTTTTTGCCAGTCATGGGGCCTGAACTCTGGGTCTGGGCGCTGTCCCTCAGCTCTTCAGTTCAAGGCTAGTGCTCTACCACTTAAGCCACAGCACCACTTCCTGCTTTTTCTGCTTATGTGGTGCTGAAGAATCGAACCCAGGGCCTCATGCATGCAAGATAAGCACTCTACCACTGAGCCACCTTCCCAGCCCACATGAAACTTTTTTTTTTTTTTTTTGTCAGTAGTGGGGCTTGAACTCTGGGCCTGAGCGCTGTCCCTCAGCTCTTCAGCTCAAGGTGAGCACTCTACCACTTGAGCTACAGCGCCACTTCCGGTTTTCTGGTGGTTTATTGGAGATAGGAGTCTCAAGGTCTCTCCTGCCCGGGCTGGCTTTGAACCGCGATCCTCAGATCTCAGCCTCCTGAGTAGCTAGGATTACAGGCGTGAGCTACCAGCACCCGGCCCACATGAAACTCTTATCTCCAATTCACTATCAAAAAGCCAGAAGTGGAAATATGGCTCAAGTAGTAGAGCATCAACCTTGGGGAAAATGTTAAAAGGATAGCATCCAGGATCCGAGTTCCAAGCCCCTGTAGCAGTGTGCATACATGCATACACAGAATTGGGAGGTATAGGGACTATGGTATCAAAATCATTGCCTGCTATGGACCTTCAGGATAATCTTTCTTTCACAGAGTAAACTAATAGAGGCAAAGAGACTAAGAATTAGAATACCTTCTATCATCCTCCTCTTCCAACCTCTCAAAAAAAAAAAAAAAAAATAGGGTGAATGCTCTGGATGCTTCAATAGAGAGTCTGCTACATGGATTTTAAAAATAAAAGCTGGGCACTGATGGTTCATGCCTATAATCATAGCTATGCAGGAAGCTGAGATCTGAGGATAGTGGCTCAAAACCAGCCGGGGCAGGAAAGTCAATGAGACTTATCTCCAATTAAACACCAAAACAAAGAAGCAAAACCCTGCAAGTGGAACTATGACTCAAGTGGTAGAGGGCCAGCCTTGGGAAAAAAAAGTTTAGGGAAGCTGGGTGCTGGTGGCTCACACCTATAATTCTAGTAACTCAAGAGGATGAGATTTGAGGATCACAGTTCAAAGCCAGCCTGGGCAGGATAGTCTATAAGACTCTTATCTCCAATTAACTACCAGAAAACTGGAAGTAGTGCTGTGGCTCAAAGTGGTAGAGTACTAATGTTAAGCAAAAGAACTCAGAGACAACACCCAGGCCCTGAGTTTAAGCCCCACAACCGATTAAAATAAATAAATGAATGAATAAATAAAATAAAAAGCTCAGGGAAAGTGCACAGGCCCTAGGTTCAAATCCCAGGACAGGTACCAAATATAATAACAACAAACATGTATATGTATACATACATATGTACATACACACATACATATACATGCATAGACACACAGTTTTTTTTTTTTTTTTTGGTTCAGTCATGGGGTTTGAACTCTGGGCCTGGGCTCTGTCTCTGAGCTCTTCAGCTCAAGGCTATTTGCTCTTCCATTTGAGCCACAGTGCCACTTCCAGCTTTTTCTGTTTATGTGATGCTGAGGAATCGAACCCAGGTCTTCATGCATGTGAGGCAAGCACTCTACCACTAAGCCACCTCTCCAGCCCCAATTTTTTGTTTTTTAGAAAAAGTTATGGCAAATTCCCCAAGTTACTCAGGAGAGATGTTACTATAGCCTGGAAAATTTACTCTCAGCATCCCTGGAACATTTTGTGAAGGGCAGTGACATTTCTAATACTAGTCCTAATACTAGCTGCCAGGTATTAGCTGCATATGCTGGTTGCATGTTTTCTATGATTCTAATGTTCTTGTTTTCTGAGGGGTGGAGGGGAGCTTGGTGCACCTTGGACAGAAGAAAAGTGAAGTGGCAAGCAACTGTTTCTATTTGTGGGTTTTAAATAAAGAATAGTGAGGAAAAAAGGACGATGTTTCTCTCTTAGCCTTCCCTAACTAAGGGAGGTCATTGTAAAGGAAGGGGCCACATAGCTAATTTTTGACTCTAAATCTCAGCTATAGTTCTCTTCTTGGACAGTCTCAAACCCAGAAGCCAGGAAACCTCTAACAAACCATGAGGATATGGCTGCCACCTGCTGGTAAATGCTGGGACAGCTCAATGATTTTTGGCTGCCTGAGCATACTAGGAGAGAGAGCTCCCCGTTGCAAGAGGTCTACTCTAGTTTAAATTTATCAGGGAAAAGGTAGTTACAGGCCCTTTATGCTTAGTCTCACTTTTTGATTTCACATGCTTCATTGACATGTAAGATGAAGGCCTACTCTGATAGAAAAGCCCTACCAAAAACAAAAACAAAAAACTGGTAAGGGTTTGTTCTGTCAGTACTGTCCTTGGGTTTGGGACAAAGGTTCACAACTAAAGATAACTATCTTTCCTCACAGTTTTTCTACTAGGCTGGTAGAGTGGCCCCAGTGGTAAAGGATCTATGTAGCAATCTCAAGGCATTGAGATCAAATCCCAGAATATATATAAAAAAAGGTTTTCTTCTAAATAAAAACCTGCATAAGCACAAGATACATGTGGTTACCTCCTGAATCTGTACAATGTTATATTCCATTTAGGAAATTGAACAATAATTATTCATGGGCTTAGTAACCAGTTGGAGAACCCAGAAGTGCTGACAGGGGGTAAAAAAAAGTCAGTCTACTCAAGGCCCTGGGTTTGAACTCAAGCACCACAGAGCAGAGGAAACATCAAGAAAAGGAAAAAAAAGAATAAAGAATTAGGGGGGCTGGGAAGGTGGCTCAGTGGTAGAGCGCTTGCCTTCCATGCCTGAGGCCCTGGGTTCGATTCCGCAGCACCACATAAGCAAAAAGAAAAAAGCCAGAAGTGGCACTGTGGCTCAAGTGGTAGAGTACTAGCCTTGAGCTGAAGAGCTGAAGAACAGCGCCCCATGACCAGACAACCCCCCCCCCCAAAAAAAAAGAATTAGGAAAAGTAGAAAGGGAAAAAAAAGGATACATTAAGTGGAGAGGTAATCGTGAAATAACATTATTAACTATCATAAATGCTTCTGGGATACTAAAACTTACAAGATTGTTTAGTTTGGAGTTATGATCACAATTAACCAGAGGAAAAAGCTTCTCCTTCCCTTCTTACTTGAATCTCTCCCTCTCATTTTTGTAGTAGGGATTGAACACAGGGCCTTGTGCTAATTACTAGGAAAGCACTCTACTACTCTACTCTACCCTCAGTCCTTTGCTCTTAGTTTATTTTTCAGATAGTTTCACACTTTTGCTGGGGCCAGACCTAAACAACGATTCTCCTACTTTTGCCTCTCAAATAGCTTGGATTATAGCTGTTACTACCATTCCTTGTTTTTGAGAGTTTCACTCATTTCTGGCCTGGCTTGGCCTTGAACTTCCATCCTCTTCTGCCTCCTGAACAGCTGTGATTACAAGCAGGCACTACTATTCCCAGTCTCAAGAGTAAATTCTATGCCTGCCTAACAAGCACAAAGCCCTGAATGTAAGCCCTAGTACTTCCCTTCCCCACTCAAAAAAGTAAATTTCTAGCCTGATGCTTGTGGCTCATACCTATAATTCTAGCTACTTGGGAGGTTCAGATTGGGAGAATTATGGGTTGAAGCCATCCTGGGCAGAAAAGATCTTGAGACCTCTTCTCAACTGATAGCTAGGAACCTGTCATCCCAAGCTACATGGGATGCTGAGATCACAAAAGGTAGTGGTTCTAGATCAACCTGCAAGGGAAAGCCCACGAGACCCCTTCTCAATGAAAGAATCTGGGTGCATGGTATGTACCTATCACTTCAGCTACCTTGGGGAGATTAAAATAGGTGGACTGTAGTCTAAGCATACAACAGGGCAAAAAGCAAAACATCATCTCAAAGATACTCAGTACAAATTGGACACTGGTGGCTCACACCTGTAATCCTAGCTACTCAGGAGGAGGCTGAGATCTGAAAATCACAGTTCAAAGTCAGCTCAGGCAGGAAAGTCTTATCTCCAATAAACTTACTCAGAAATAGCCAGAAGTGCTGTGGCTTAAGTGGTAGAGCACTAGTCTTGAGCAAAAAGCTCAGGGACAGTGCCTAATCCCTGAGTTCAAGCCCAGGACCCACCAAACAACAACGACAACAACAAACGCAAAACAGGGCTGAAGGTGTGGTAAAGCAGTGAAAAATCCCAGTACTGTTCTCTCCCCACAAAAAAAAAAAAAAGAATTTCTGAAAGAATAGAGCTCTGAATTCTGTTCATCAAATAATGATCTCCTATCTCCAATTCCTAGTATCTAACCTAGTACTACTCCCACTGTAGAAGATGAGTACCAACAGTTTACCTACTGACATTCAGGATCCAATTGCAGGGATTCAATCTGATGCAATTTGGGGTTTAGATTTATCACTTGGATATTCAACTAAAAGTTTTAGTGCTAAATGACTACTCATTTCTATATTCCTCTCCTTATTATCTGTGGTTCTAGAACTGGGGCTTGAACTAAGGGCTTGAGCACTGTCTCTTAGCTTTTTCATTTAAGGCTGGAACTTAACCACTTGAGCCATAGCTCTACTTCTGGCTTTTTACTAATTGGAGATAAGAGTCATGGATTTTTCTACCCAGGCTAGCTTTGAACTAAGATCCTTAGATATCAAGCTCTTTACTAGCTCAGCTCCTCTCCTACTCTTGCTGTGTCTAGGTATGCATGGCAGATAGGAGGCAGATAGAAGAAAAGGGAATGGGTGCCAGTGGTTCACATCTATCCTAGCTCCTCAGGAGGCTGAGATCTGAGGAACATGGTTTGAAGCCAGCCCAGCAGCAAAGTCCATGGGACTCTTATTGTCAATAAACTACCAAAAAAAAAAAAAAAAGCCAGAAGTGGAGCTCTAGCTCAAGTGATAGAGCAATAGTCAGGGACAGAGCCCAAACCCTGAGTTCAATATCAAAAGGAAGGAAGGAAGGAAGGAAGGAAGGAAGGAAGGAAGGAAGGAAGAAAGGAAGGAAGGAAGGAAGGAAGGAAGGAAGGGGGAGGGGCTGGGAAGGTGGCTCAGTGGTAGAGTGCTTGCCTTGCACACATGAGGCCCTGGGTCCGATTCCTCAGCATCACATAAGCAAAAAGAAAAAAGCCGGAAGTGGTGCTGTGGCTCAAGTGGTAGGGCACTAGCCTTGAGCTGAAGAGCTGAGGGACAGCACCCAGGCCCAGAGTTCAGGCCCCACAACCGGACCCCCCCCCCCCCCCAAAAAAGAAGGAAGGCGGAGAGGGAGAGAGGGAAGAAGAGAAGGGGGGGAGAGAGAGACGAAGAGACAGAGAGAGAGAAAGAGAGAGAGATTAAAATATACACATTTCAGGAAAAAAAGTAAAAAATATTGGGACCATGGGAAAGGCAGTCACACATTTTCAAAAGCACAGTAGGAAAGTCGAAGGGAGTAGTACAGAGTTTACCCGTTTACAGTTTGAATTAGGATGCAGACAGAGAAAAGCATATATATACTCTTTCAATAAGGAGCAAAGGAATATGACATAAATAAGACATAATGGTAAACAAGACAATGGTAGAAAATAGGACTTTGTAGAGATTCCTTTGGGGACTAAGATGAAGGATTAGAATGATTTGCATGTGGGTTACATTAGATACAAAGTAGTATTTTCCTAGATCTTCACTATTTCTCTGGCTTTGTTTTACAATATTTGGCATGAGGAAGTTCAGGGCCATCCTGGAATCTTTCTACTTTAGTTTCTAGTTCCCTAAGTTCAGTGCTTCGAACCTGCTTCATATACTTAGAAGATGTATGTAAGGTCATGTTGGACTGACAGGGAGACAAAGGAGCCTGGCAAGCAAAACAAGGAAAGAGTGCAAATATGGGCTTCTGATAGTCAGGGTATAGGTCAATATAAAACATAGGGATCTACTTATAAAGAAGTATCTCAGCACAACTCTGTTTAAGTTAAAAAGATGGTTTTGAGAGCTGGGGAGATGGCCTAAGTGGTAGAACATGTATCTAGCCTAACCTGCACCAGGCCCTAGTGTCAATAACACACACACACACACACACACACACACACACACACACACACAAGTTTGAAACCTAGAACACCTAACCTGCACCAGGCCCTAGTGTCAATAACACACACACACACACACACACACACACACACACACACACACACACACACACACACACACACACACACACACACACACACACACACACACACACACACACACACACACACACACACACAAGTTTGAAACCTAGAACACAAAATTTCCAGTTCAGAATAAAGCCTGATGCCTCTTAGGATGAAGACTTTTATGGTTTGCCTCCCTCAAACCCTACTTTGTAACATCTAGCAAGTCAGAGGCAGGAGAAAGATATAGTCCCTTTAAGACAATTTCTGGAGGTTTGATTGTTTTCTTATTTATGTGGAGAAAGGATCTCTCTATGTAGTCCAGGCTGGCTTCAAACTCTTGATCCTTCCACTTTAGCCTTCTGAGTGCTGGGATGACAGTAGTGCATACTATGCTTTGCTGGTCAGCTAGTTGGTCAGATGGTCAATCTGTCAGTCTGTATGCCTGTCTCTTTCCTTTTTTGTGTTGGTACTAGGGCTTGAACTGAGTTGGGGCCTTGAGCTCTTGATAGGTTTTTTCCACTGTAGGATGACACTCTACACTTGAGCCATACCTTCACTTCTGGCTTTTGCTGGTTAACTAGGAATAAGAGTTTCATAGACTTTTTGGCATGGGTTGGCTTCAAACTGATTCTGTCAGACTAAGGTGGAAGCTATAATCTTTTTAATCTCTCTATAGGAATATACTGAGCAAAATCACCTTGTCAATTATATAGGACATGAAGGTAGAGAGAATAAAATAAAAATATAGTATGGGGTAAATTCTCATATTTTCTCTTTATAATTTTTATGAAGATGAAGAAGTATAAAGCATAAAATCCTAGGCTAACTCTACTACGTACTTTGGCCAAATATTTGCCCTTACTTTTCTGTTCCCACAACTACCAAATGAGAAATGGAGAAGGGCGTGGTGTATTTCCAAAACTGGATCCTTTCTGCCACCCACAGCACAAGAGACATTACTGTACTTCTAGAGCTTGCATGAATCAGAGCAGAGGGGGCTTTGACACTGAGTGGTGACTCACCTGTGAGATCATGTGATTATTCAAGGGTGGTTGTTGCTGAGGAGTGGGAGGGAGAACAGGAAGTTGTTGTTGCTGCTGCTGCTGCTGGGCAGTACAAGGGAGAAGGCCCCGAACAGACTGGGGTGAGGTGACCTGGTTACACACTTCTGGGGCACCTAGTGCCATACCTAGACAAAAAGGAGACCCATCAAAGTTATAAGCACAAGCCATGAATATACTCCCCCAAAGGACTCAGCTGCAAGTGTCTACTTTTTCCTTTCCCATTCTACTCACTCCCATCTGTCCACTCTTCCACTATCTTTTGGAGATCTATACATTTCAGCCACTTGTTGATGTGAGTTTACCTCCCATGAAACCTGAATGAAATGTGAAGCTATTAAGCCATCTCTCTGGTAGTGTCTAAAAAATCTGTTCCTCCTAAAGAAATGGCTGAAAACACAAAGCCTTATTTCCTAGAAAGGTACAGATTACATCCCTTATAGAGTCTGTCTTCTTTTTGTTCTCAACTTGCAGTATTGCTGAGAAGGCAACTTGCTTTTCAAGAACACACATACACACAATCTTTACCCTGCTATTCACACAATACTTTTTTGAGGGAAATGCTGGTACTGGGGCTTGAACTCAGGATCTAGACACTATCTCTAAGCGTTTTTTTCCCACAAGGCTGGCACTATCACTTATGCCATAGTTCCACTTCTGGCTTTTTACTGGTTAATTGGAGATAAGTCTAAGCTTTTCTGCCTGAGTTGGCTTTGAACCATGATGCTCAGATCTCAGCCTCTTGAGTAGCTAGGATTACAGGTGTGAGCTACCAGCAGCTGGCAACCTAATACACTTAAATTTTTTTTTAAAAAGGTGTATTTTGGTTTACTAAAAAGTGTATTTCTACTGAATATCTATTATATGTTAGGTATTGTATAATGAACAAGGGAAGAAAACAGTCCTTGCTTGTGGGAGGCACAGGATCTTCTGGTGGGATATCCCTACAATTAGTATACTCTGATAAGTTAAGCAATGAATCATTGTCATCAAGGCTGTATGACTGCAAGGATAAGCAAGCAGTAATACCTGGAGGGTCCTGGAAGGACTTACAGAAGAGGTGGTAGCTTTGAAGGATGAACAGAATCTTGTCAGACCCAGAGGGGGGTAAAGCTAATACCATATTCACAAAATGGCTATAAGGTTGGAGAACAATGGATATCTGGAAATGAGACTAAAATGATAACTAGTATTGGAAGTCATGCTATATATAGAGTATGTTTTATTCAAAAACAGACATTTTCAAGAGGGATAGATGCCATTAGATCTGTTTTAGAATGGTAAATTGGCCCTTTAAAAAGGCTGGGATCAAGCGAGGAGCCACTGGCTCATGCTTGGAATACTAGCTACTCAGGAGGCTGAGATCTGAGGATCAAGATTAGAAACTAGCCTGGGCAGGAAAGTCCATGAGACTCTTATCTCCAATAAACTACTCAGAAAAGGACAGAAGTGGCACTGTGGCTCTAATGGTAGAGTGCTAGCCTTGAGCAAAAGAAGCTTAAGGACAGAGTGCAGGCCCAGAGTTCAAACCCCAGAACCAGCAAAAAAAAAAAAAAAAAAGGCTAAGAACAAAGTAAGGGAGATTGAGTTGGGGGCCAGTTTCAAGGTTAAATCAAATAAAGCCTTAGTTAAATGTAGTGACATTGGGATCAGAAAGTATGAAGCAGTACTATAGATGCAAACATGTTCACCAATACTAATGTCTCCTGAGAACAAGGGCTACAGAACTTCTGGAAGATTCAAGCAATTTTTTCAGAGGGATGAGGATAGTGAAAAGAGATCCAGTAAGTGTGAATGGAAAGCTGATACCCCTCTGTCAGAAAGCTGCCGTGCACCAGTAGCTCATGCCTGTAAGCTATAAGGTCTAAGGTTCTCCAGATAAATCCAAGAGATTCTTTTTCTTTTCTTTGCTTTGCTTTTTTGATTGGTCATGGAGCTTGAACTCTGGGCCTAGGCCTTCACTCAGCTCTTCAGCTCAAGGCAAGCACTCTCCCACTTAAGCCACAGCACCACTTCTGGTTTTCTGGTGGTTAACTGGAGATAAAGAGTCTCATGGACTTTCCTGCCCTGGCTGACTTTGAACCATGATCCTCATATCTCAGCCTCCTGAGCTAGGATTACAGCTGTGAGCCACTGGTGCCTGGCTTCCAAGAGATTCTTTATCTCCAATTAACCAGCAAAAAACTCCAAAAAAACAAAAAAACAAACAAAAAAACTGGAAGCGGAGCTATAGCTCAAGTGAAAGTGTTAGAAAAAGCCAAGCAAGAACATGAGTTCAAGCTCCAGTATATAGCACATATTCTTGTATATATGTGCATAATACTCACAAACACACACATGAATTCAGTTGGAACAGAGGGAGATCAGGAGAACTGAAGAATGGTATGTGACAGGCCTTATTGTAGAACATATAGTATTTGATCCTTCCCAGTGACTGAGCTGCAGAGAAGCAGCCATAACAGCATATTCTAAGTCCTGGCCTGTTGGCTTTTATTAATTAACTACACTCCAAGGGCTTCCTCTGATCTAGAAATAATCTCAAGAGAGCATTAGATCTAGAAATATAATCTCAAGGGAGTATTAGGAATGAAAGCAGGTATCATTTACAAATTAGTTTGCAACCTGAATCTCGGCTGATAGGTATATCTGCCTAGTCAGAATCAGACAAAATAACCTAATCTTGATCAGTTTTGGGTTGTATTAAATCAAGGTTTGAAAGAAAAACAGAGAGGGGATTGATTCAAGAAAGGGTAATGGATCCAAGGAAATATGATTCCTTGGATTCCTTCCTGTTGGCTGCTTTATGTTTTTAAACAATACTAGAACAAGTATTTTATTTAAAGTATCACTGATGTTTTGCAGGAGACAGCAAAAAGGGAAGAGTGTGACATAGAATGAAAAAGAAAAGAAGCTGAAGTTATAGTACCTGGCCTGGAGATCCTTCCTGCACTGCCACCTTTACTGCTGCCAATGCTGTCACCTCGGGTTAGGATAGAAATTCCACTGAAGCTGCTGGCTTTGGTGACAGGGGGTCGCATGCTTCGGACAGAGCCATCTGAGTCTGTGCTGCTCCAAGGCCGTGGTTCCAGGGATTTGAGTTCGCTGTCTGTGCTACTCTGACGGCTGCTTGAGGTACGGCTCAGCCCTTCACGGTTCCCCCTGCAGAAACCACAGTGGTCAGAGTACCCCCCCACCCACCACTTCAGCAGAAGGGCCAGGAGAGTTCATTTCTATTTTCTCAGTAACAAAGGAGTAAGGATCGGTGAGGGTGTAGGAAGTGGGGAAATGGACACTGACTTCTTGTTAGTTGGCTGACCAACTAAAATGTGATGGGAGCAGACAGAACAAAATCTAGTATAAAAACAAAGAGCACAGAGGCAAATTTGAGACAGTGCACTGGCAACAAATTCAATACACTGGACCAGAGATAGATGGGAAGCCACAGACATGATGCTGAGATTGGCTATGGTTTCTTCCTCAACCCCTACAGGCATCCCACACATACAGGAAATAGTGGAGAGGAAAAGTAGCAGTTCCTTTTGTGAGCTCTCAAAACAAGGGATTCCTTGAAATTTCTATTACTAGGTGGCAGGAGTAGTTAGTTACATGGATAAGTCCCACAACAAATCTTCCACATAACAAGTATCTAAACCAGTAGAGGTGCAGCTTGTGACCACCTGTCTAGGGGTTGCGAAAAGTAGAGCGGACAGACTGATAGTCTGGAATTTGATCCATCATATTTTGTGGTAGTTCTATGCTGGTATTTGAGAACAAATGTTCTCAAGAGTCTTTAATGGCTTAAATACTCAACAAGATCAAGCGCATATGCCCTTGGGACTCAGAATAGCAAGGGGCAGGGGGCTTGACTGCCTAGCTGTCTTCCTATTTATAAACTCACTGCCTTGGGCTATATAAAACTATTGAGAAAAGGAGTTCTTTCACTTACTTTGCTCTGGAACATTGGGGTTCCTGTCTGTGATTACAATAACAGTATGTTTCAAGATAGCCAGGGCTGGCCTGAAAACCTTAAGCTCTTACTGCTTAATTAATAAGTAACCAGAACCAACAAGTTTCCCTTATAGCTCCACTTCAATAACTACTAAATAAAGGGAATCAAACAGTAAGAATTTTAGTGTGTATTCTGGGGAACAATTAGGTAAAAGTCATGGTAATTTGGGCTTCCTTCTTTTCAACATCACCTCACCAAAAACCTTAGTTCCCAAGATACCACTAGTGGTTTGTTATTCTAATAAATAAAAGTAAGCCAGGAATTGGTGGCTTATGCCTAGCTATAATCCTAGCTAATCAGGAAGCTGAAATCTGAGGACAGAGGTTCTAAGCCAGCCTAGGAAAACAAATCTCCAATTAACCAGTAAAAAGCCAGAAGTGGAGGCATGCAAAAACTGGAGTTCAAGTCCCAGTACTGGCACAAAAAAAAAAATTTTTCTTAAGGGGGTAAACAAGAATGCATTCTTGGGTGACATTGACCAAGATGCACTGTACTTATAAACTGACTTGTAGAATGGAAACTCTTTTGTACAACTACCTAAAGACAGTAAAAATACAATTTAAAAAATCTTTACTAGAACATCTGCTCCAAAGGCAATGTAGGAAAAATAAGCAAACTATATGGGGACCACTTTTTTTTTTTTTTATCAATTTTTCATCACTAATTCTTCACCACAACAAATAGATATATGTATATACCACCTCAGTGCTTCTTTCTATAGTCAGAACAGGGATTGAAGACTATTCCTATTTTCTCAAAACCTGAACCGCTTCTATTAGTGTGCCAAAAGCAAAAAAGGAAATAAGAAAGGCATAAATCAGATTCTCAAAGAACAGAACTAGGCCTGAAGTGAAAGCCAATCGCTCTGTCTCAAGGGACAGAAGGCCAGGATGCTGAGGACTCAATAACGTGTTTGTGGAATACAAGGACACACTAGTAGCAATGGATGAAGCTGTGCATTGCTAATTGAAATTTAAGGATACATTAACATTTTTTTCTACCTAAATCAAACACTCTACTCTGTATTAGAACAACTTTGCCATTTATTTTCTTTTACTACCAGAGGTGAAGAGAGGTAGATGTAAACAAGGCAACTTTAAACCAAATACCTTGTGAAGGTATGGCCAAAACAGCAGCATTTCTGAACCCATCCAATTCCTCCAAGACAGTGATGGCCAAATGCTCAAAATGTGGTTTTTCTGATGCTCTTCTGGCTAACCTTGTTTAGTATACTACTCCTCTGAGAATCAGAGAATCTAAGTTGAATCTTGACAGGAAAGAGATCAGTTTCCTTCTCTACAAATAAACCAAACTCTAGTCATGTCTTTAATTTCACTACAAATATGGCAATTAGAGACAGCCACTCAAATTCAATAACAGTAACTGAACTGGGTTGTGTGTATGTTAAAGAATGAAGGTAAGAACAAAAAGCACTCATACCCCATATTCTCAAAAGATCAGAGCTGATTCAGTTTTTGGGGGGATGGGGTTTTGAACTCAGGTTCAATTTAGGCTTGCTAGGCAAGTGTTCTACCACTTGGGCCACTCTATCAATCTGATTTATTAACTTTTTATAAGTAGATTTAATGCTACAGAACAGTCCAGATTATTGAGTCTTGGGAATGGAAGAGGTGGCAATCAAAAGCATTAAGAATCACTGTAGCATCAAGTTCCAGTGGCTCATGCCTGTAATCGTAGCTACTCAGGAGGCTGAGATGAAGATCATGATTTTAAAGTCAGTCCAGGCAGGAAAGTCCATGGGACTCATTTCCAACTACTAAAAGCTGAGGCTTAAGTGGTAGAGCTCTAGCCTTGAACAAGAAAAGCTCAGGGACAGTTCTCAGGTAAGAACACACACACACACTCTCTCTCTCTCTCTCTCTCTCTCTCTCTTTTCCTGGGGCTTATTTGTCAATGGACTAGGACCTTCCAAAAAACTGGGAAGTTGCATTGGTATTGTGTGGGCATCGGAATTTGCTGTACTAGTATTTGTTTTACAAACATAAACTAGGATACATATAAAGAAACAAAGAAGTTAGAGATGATCAACTAATAGCTTTAACATTTCTGGACTCTGTTTACATGTCTGAAAATAAAATAATGAAATGTTTCAAAACTGTTTTAAAAATGAGGATAAAAAAGAATAATGGCAGGGAGTGAGACTGATTGGAATAAGTTTGTACATATGTGGAAATGTCACAAGGAGATCCTCTCTTGTACAAAGTATCTTACTGATTTTTTTTAAATAAAGAGTTCTTGATTGGCATCCAAAATAGGGGAAGAAATTATTCAGTTTTGAGTCCATGACCCTATGCTGCATCTTAGATGACCTAGCTTTTTAATCAAAGCTCAGTTTGAAAAACAGCAGTTTAAAAGAAGATCTGAAGAGGTGAAGTCTGCACCTGCTCACCAGATTCTTCAAGCTATTATCTGCACAGTTTGATATACCCTGATGCTCCACAGAAGAAAGGCATCATTCTTAGCAGTGAATCTGAATTAGGGCTCTGAATAGAACATGTCTTAGAGAAGAAGGAGTGTTGTTTGTAGAGAGCTGGTGTGAAATAGTGAAAAGAACACTGGACCCAAAAAAAAAAAAAAATCAGCCTCAGTTTTGTCACTAACAGCCATGTAAACTTGGGCTAACTAAATCTCTTTGCTTTTAGTTTTCATAAATATAACCAGCTAAGTAAATCAGGATATTAAAATAATTGAAGCAGATAAAGTATGGCACTGAAAATTAATTCATCAACAAGAGTTGATTTAAAACTCATTTTAGGTATTCTGACTTCATCTATTACCCTTAGTGCTGAATATAAAGTAGTCTATTTGTTTAAATGTTTAGGACTCTTTATTAAGCAAAGCACTCTGCCTGGGATTTTCAGATGGATCTTAGGGTGGGATGGGGAAAAAATAGTTCAGAAAGATAAAAATAGTTCAGAAAGTGATAGAATAAATAGTTCAGAAAGTGCCTAGAAAAATGCAAATCTGTCCATCATAAGAGTGGGAAATTTCATTATGCCTGTTTTCACATGGTTGACTAGCCTTTTTTTTTTTCCAAGTGGTACTGTGGTCTGAATCCAAGGCTTTGTGCTTATGAGGAAGGCACTCTTCAGCCCAGCTGACTAGCTTTAGGAAAAATAGGGAAGGACCAACTAAAGAGAGATGCTAATTAATCTGAGTTAGATAGTCCTTATCATGCTTAGGATTCAAAAACTAAGAAACCTTTCAGAAAGGGTTATTTCTAAATTGTGGTACTAAATACTAAGGATCTCTGAACTCTATTTTTTGTTGTTGTTGATAAATTGGGAAGAATATCCCTAAAATCAGCTGTTACCAGTTCTACAGTAGTATTTTTCTTACCTCTACTATATATTATCCCCTAGAGTAAGACTGACAAAGCAAAAAAGGAGATTCTTAAGTTTGTTTTTTGGAGAATGAAGAACATTAGGTACTGGGGAAGTTAATACACCAAGTAGCAGCTTTTGACAACATAAAGGCTAAATAGCAGACAACGATATAAAGGACATATTCTAAGTCCATTCTAAGGCAGATCAGTCCTTTTATGCATTGTTTCAAAGGCATAACTACATAGGCATGTGCATTTATATACATACATATTATTTTTTCTTAAAGATGCAAAACATTCCCTGTACACCATCAGGTATCAGTTTTTTACATCTTTCCATGTACTTAGTAAAAAAAAGTCAGAAGATATCAATTTGTTTGTCTTACTGGAGATAATACATTTGAATCTTTCCAAAGTACCCAGTTCCAGCAAACTTCTGGGAAGGAGCAGGATCTATCCCAAACAGTTAGTTGGTCCCCTTTACCACCTAGTCAAGACTCAAACTGAAATCAGCAAGAATAAAAATAAAGTCACTGAGCAGTAGCCATTTTTTTTAATGGAAAAAAAATCTAATGCTGCAAAACCCACAAATATAATTATTCCACAAGTAGCCATGCATGGAGCAAACCTATTCTGCTGAAAAGATTACAGCAAAACAAAATAAAAAATAAAAAAGGAGAGATACAGATCACACAGAGGTACCTAAAAATCTGCCTTCTCTTGTGAGAGCTAGAAGAAAAGGCTTCTTTGGAGAGTCTGTCGGTTAACATCAAAAACAAAAACAAAATAAAACAAAAATATCATTATTGGATTATATTAACCTCACTGACAAAGTTCAATGAGAAGCAGGGGACATGCTAAGTGGTACTAACCTGATGTCATTTAGATATCCGTTCTGGCCAGTCTAGGTAAGGGGGAAAAAACGAAAAATAACTTATAAGAAAACAGCATGGCATAACTGAAAAGGATGTCCATGAGCTACGAATACCCAAGGTTCTTAAACCAAAGCTCACCCCACCAGTAGGGAGAAGGGGAGCAGGGACAGGATGACCCACACCCACACATCCAATCTGACTTCTCACCTTTAATGGGGAAACATTTGAGATTTTTAGCCTTCCCAGAGTGTTTAAACATTAAGACTGTTATAGGGAGAAGTGAAATAAATATAGGAGGAAAAGAAATGTTATTAACCATTATTTCTTTTTAAGCTCTAAATTTATTGTACTAGGACTAAGCAGAGTAACTGTTGTATTTGAAAGGTGTGTCAAAGAAAGGAGAGGGGAAAAGGGAGAGAGGAAAAATAAATTTAGTTTTTTGGAAATCAACCTCAGTGGCTATTCTCTATCTTCTATATTGGTCAAAATGAAAGACATTGTGACCTGAGACCCAAAGTAGGTAGGGTATTAAGAGCTTAGGAAAAATGAAAAATTAACAGCCTGAGGTAGTTCCATTGGGGATCATTTTTTTGACAAAGCCACTGAGCTGAATGAAGGAGTATTGTGGTCTCTTAAGTCGTAGAAAAAGGTACTAAGAGTATCCAGCTGCTGAGCAGAGTGGTTTCTGCACAGAGCAAAGCCTACATTGGGCAGCTTTCTCAATATATAGCTTAGGCTTCAGAGAAGGCTGCAGCAGCATTTCCATCCGAACACTCTTCTTGCCACTTCCCATTCTCTTCAGATTGCCTATTGCCCCTCCTCCTAAACCTACAAATTCTACTCTCTAACTAGTGGGTTCTTCTCCACATGGAATCTTTGGAAGATAGAGGGTTTTGGCTATTTTTCCTTGTCTAGACCTGAGATTCCTGATGTCTCTACCACAAGAGCTAGGAAGGTCTGAAATGATAGTGATAAATCCACAAGGATTTAACAAAGAATACATATATTAGTAGAAGCTTGAGAGACTAGAAATCAGGAGAAAAAAAGGAGAGAAGAGCTAAATGCTTTAGTTGTAGGCAGATATATTCCTATTAATCCCAATACTCTATTATAAACTGCCTCTGCTTTCCAAGTATCTGTGGTTTTGCTAAGGGCAGACTTGAAGGGGCAGTCATTTTCCATGTGTTACTAAAGCAGAGGAGCATACTCAGATCATCAGCTAGGCTATGTTGTCACTGGGACTTCTTAATCTGAAGGGCTCAGAGCAGAATAAACTTTTAAGAGGCAATTTACATTAGGGGTTAAGAATATGCACAAAGGTAACAAGATGTAGGGGTTACAAATACATTCAATATGACCCACAATTCTTAGACCTACAATTTTTCAGCCTAAATTTCAAACATCAGTTCTTTCTCTAATTAGGCATGTCATATTAGGTGGTTACTTAACCTTTCTGTGCCTCAGTTTCTCATTTATAAAATGGGGACAATAGTGGAATCTCTTTCATAGGTCTGGTATAAGGGTTATGTAAGTTATAGTATATAAACTATATAAAGTGCTAAGTGTCTGAAGGATAGCAAGTAAAACATAAGTATTTGCTAATCTACAACCTGTTCTACCTACAATTTAGGGTCATCATTGGCCACAACAATGCACAAATGACATCTCTCCTCTCATTCCATCCAACTGATTTGCTGCTAAAGGAACTCTCATTGGGCTATAGTGGGATAATTTGGAGCATAGGCTTTTCTAACTCAGAACAGAATTTCTTCTTGAACTTGAGGTAAGAAGGCTTGTCATATATCAGATTAAGATCCCAAGAAACACCTGGGTCTCTTGAGACAATGAAGCAAGTACACAGATCAGCTTTTTAGCTGGAGACAGCATTTTTCTGAGATTATAACAATATTTACACACATAAATTTTGTTATATATGTGCAAATATTTTGGAAAGTTTTGCTAACAAAGTAGATGGTGGGGAAATGGGAGGAGAGTAGTTTCCATCTAAGTATACTGGTTTAGATTTCCTCTATTTCTAATCTGACTGAGAGATGTTCTGCTATCTAGATACTACATTTTCTGGAGATCTGTTCATCAATTGACTACCAAACTCTTTTTTGAATCTGTGTGTGTGTATGTGTGTGTGTGTGTGTGTGTCTCTTCTACTAATAGGCAAAGGCAATCAGATATAGGAATAACAAATATATTTTATATGATCACAATTCTTAGAAATAAACTTGAGTAACAATTTGATATTGCCTTTCAGACTATGGGGCTATGCTTGTTCTAGGAAATAAAGCAAGAAATATAGGAAGAAACAGACTTCCTGTTTAGATAGTAACTAGAGGGAACAGGGATACTCTCTGTGCATGTGAAATGTGTAGCTTGCAGAAAATGGATGCTAGAACAGCACTCTCACAATCACCAGCATATCAGAAAAACAAAGCTGGTCAAACAAGATGAATGTAAAGCCTGTGAGGACACTAAGTCTTCTACTTAGAAGCAAAGATGCCTAAAATGGACAGTGGAACTCTAAAAGGGTAAGTGGGAAAAGGGTATATAACAGGCAAGATTCAGGGCCCTGCTGAAACCATTTCTATTTTTGGTCTAGTCATATTTACCAAATTCAGCCAGTCCAAATTTTGGTTCTCTTTGTGTACTCTATAGCAAGAAGTATTAAAAATAACACAAATAAAAACCTGCAGCTCTCCAATAAGCTACACTGAATTTTAGAGGTCAAATCTGGGGCTGGCTGATGTTGGCTTTAAAAAAAAAAGAGACAGATAAAAACCCAACAACATTTATGGAGGGTTCATTTTATTCACAGTTCCAAAGATTAAGAGCTAAAAGCTATGGGCTGACAACTCTCAGAAGCTACACTTACCTCTCGGGCAAATATTCTCTCTCGGACCCTTTGATATTCCTCCTCTCTCTCTTCTATTGACTTGCTCCTCCTTCCATCCTGCAATGGAACTCTGATCTAGATCGATGAGCAGAATTAAGCTAGTTAAGTTCTCCTCGTACTGCAAGCTCACTGCACACCAGCAAGGAAGAGAAACCGGGAAAGTTTATGGTTGCCATCAAAAAAATGGAAAAAAAAAAAGAAATAAAATTTCCAGTCCTGGACAGGCTTCACTGGGTACATCTGACCATGCAGTTTGGGAGATCATGTTTTCTAGATGATTGAGGACTCTCCATATCCCTACCCCACCCTCCCAGAGTATCGAGAATAAAAACTATGTATAAGTATCCGGTTGCTTCCCTGTAATAATCAGGTACTGTCCAGTCAGTAAGGATCAAGAAAATAGCCCTGGGAAAATAAACAACATTGTTTTAGAGGGAAAGTAATGGAGAGAAGTTAGAGAGGGAAAAGAAATA
The DNA here is from genome assembly GCF_019054845.1 of Dipodomys spectabilis. Classification (NCBI taxonomy): domain Eukaryota; kingdom Metazoa; phylum Chordata; class Mammalia; order Rodentia; family Heteromyidae; genus Dipodomys; species Dipodomys spectabilis. The sequence continues at coordinate 16,883,919 of NW_024870911.1, read as the reverse complement.
GGTGTTTAGCAGAGCTGAATGTACAGAAGGTTTACAGAACTAGCAACTGACATCCCTTATTTAGTTACTAATGGCTTAGCAAAGAGGGCCTGGGAAATGAAATCCCAAGGGTGAAGCTAAACTCAGTCTAAGCATTTAAAAAATTTTTAATTATATAGATTGAAAGCAGGCGAGGAGAGATAAACTACAGAAATAAGAAAAGAGAACAGAGCAAAACAGAGAAGACAGAAAAGAACATAACAGAAAAGAAATGGGCAGAAAAAAGAAGAGATAAATGAGGTACAGTAAAGGGAGGAGAGAGACAGGAAGAAAAAGAAGGAAATGGAGGACAGAGAACTTTACGTTCTCTGACAAATGTGATGAGGTGACCAATAGACAGGGAAGTCTGGGCAGATCATCATCTCTGACTGACTACGACCTAACTGCCTATTGCTGTTTGTTCCTCCCTTGGCCTGACATTTATGAATACTGTTATAGAGAGGGTATAACAGCACCCTTATAAAAGCAAAGACCTCTGAGAAAGAGATGTCACCAGGCTATAGACAATTCTGACTTAATTCAGAGGTTTTAAAAGCTTCCGACGCAGCTCCAAAGAGCCTGTTTTTTAGGCTGATGTTACTAATCCTTATCAGTCTCAAAAGGCAGCCTCAACTTCAAGAGTTCCCACTTTGACTGGATTCAGTTCTCACTTCAGAACCTATATTCCATTAAAACTGTCTTACTAATTCTATTCTAAGACACAGGGGCCTTAGGAAGCTATCTTGTCTTGGTCCCTAAAATTGGAAACTAGTGACAGAACAGACAGAGCACAATGGACTGAAAGGTCAGGCAGAATCCCAGCTCCGCCACCTTGTAGTAATGTGAATTTACGTAACAACATCTATTAGCCTCAGTATTCTTATGTGGGGCTAATTATCTCATCTATGATGGGTTGTAAAAGGGATAATATATACAAGATAAGCAGAGCCTCACTCAATAAAAAAGCAATACTATGCTTGCTATTAAATCACAGACAGAAGATGCACAATCTACCTTAATATGATCAAGCCTGAAGCTGAGAGATGGAAAGTTCATAATAGGGACAGATTTCAATTCACTCCAATGTACCTCTAAGCCTGAATAATTCTTGATCCACAGAAAAAGGGTTTAGGGAAAATGGAGAGAAGGGCATCAGGATGGAAAGGCTCTTATTTTTTTTTAAAAACTTGTTTTGTATGTTTATTTGTTTTCAATCAGACCCAGTGTGTTTGTCCTCATTAGATTAGATTATGGCACTTTTTTTTTTTTTTAAAGGACGCTCTCTAATATTCAAGTAGCAAGCAAGAAATTTCCTGGTCTTAAGACCATACAATATCCCAAGAAAATAAATTTTAACTTTATAGGTAAAGTATTATTAGTTATCATTAACTAACAAGACTCATACTGGCTTTATCCAACTATACTCTCTAAATCTAATCCCCTTTGGAAACCAAGTAGAAGCAGGCTTTATCTAAACTTCCTACTTAGCTAGGAAAACGAATCCCCAAACAATCACTTACTCTCTAAAGGTGGGCCAGGGGTAAGGACAATAGCCAGACCCATAAATGAAGGGGCAGCACAGCTTATGCATTTATTTTTCTAGATGCAGATCATGAAGGGGATCCTGCTGTTTCCAGTATCAAAAGTCAAATGAACTCACTCACCTTGATGGAAGGAGTTGGGAACAGATTAAGGATTTTGCAGAAAGGAATCAGAGACATCTTTATAACTGGCTAAATTAGACTACAGCTTGTCCAGTTCAAAGCTAGCCCTAAGCTAGGAAAAGAGTAGAAGTGGGATAAAGTAGCCTTTGATGGGTCCCAAAGGAACCCCTATTAAAGAAAAAAAGACTGAAACCATCAGCTGGATCAAGGCTGAGGCAGGGAGGGACCTCATTTTGTCTAAAATAACATGTAGTTACAAGTCAGTGGCAAACCCAAGGAGTTTTAGCTCAAATGAAATCACCGAACAAACCTCAGCACCATGTCTCTCTGGGGCTAAACGAGTGGCATACAGCTCAAAAAGTGTAGCAGGTCCTCAATGTTAAGTCAGAGCCAACTTATAGCTCAAAATATTTTTCCACTTTAACATATTTTGAGTTTTCTCCATCCCCCCCAAATTCTTTTCCCTTCCCAGTTTCTCTTACTGCAGTCTCTACAGGCCCACCCTCTTTCATTCTTCACCTGGTTATCATCTCGGTCCATACTGGCATCATCCCTCTTGAGAATGAATCTCTGTTGAAACTCTGTATTCTTCTCATCCTTTATATGTTCTGAGAACCTCTGTTCAGGGCTAAGATTTGAAAAGAAATGTGAAAGGAAGGGAAGAAAAAGACCCTTTTGTTAGGAAGGAGTCCTTTTTGGTATAGTTCTTTTAAATTCCACAACTCCTACTCAAGGAATGTCTAGACTCAGGCATCCAGTGAGCCATATAAAAGTTTTAATGAAATTATGTTTGTTCTTTATACAACTGTAACTTCTCTTTCTTTAAAGTTGTACCTGTCCTATCATGAAGAGGAAAAGAGGCTAGGGCCATCTTCACAAAATATCAGTGCCTCTATAATCTGTGTCCAAGGCCTCAGAAAAAGTAGGAATGATGACAGAATTCCCTTATCTCCTCCCCTAGAAAAGACATCTTCATCCTATACCTTCCTTTTCTATCCTAAGAAAGTCTTCCCAATCCATGTTTTTCTCCCTTACATTCTTGTGTTGCTGGTTTTGTTGATGATAACAGCTTTCCCAGTTTGATCAACATTGTGGTCCATTCCAAAATAGGCAGCTACCCGGTGTAATAGCATCCGGTGATATGAGGTCATCTGAGGGAACTTCTTGAACTGGTTACTGAAGAAAACCAAGGAAAAAGGTAAAGCAAGACAAACAACTAAATAAGGCAGTATCAGCCAACTGCAGTTTTATTTTGGTATTGGAGATTGAACCCAGGGCCTCAAACACTTTGCCACTTGGGCCATGCCCCCTGCTCTGTAATTTTTCTTGCAAATAAATAAAAGTGGATAATTTCTTAGGAGAAATGGATATACTATGAGGAAGACAGATATTACCCACTGGGAATCCAAAAGGTTTCTCTAAATATTTTGTGGGTTACTTTGATGTGTTCTCATTAACACTATTCTTTATGTCTTGGTCTCCCCTACCTGGATGATGATTAACGAAAGAGAAAATCAGAAATGTAAGAAGAGTAAAATCTGGGATAAGACTGAAGAGAAGAAATTTCTTTTTCAATTCACCAATTACATATTTGGTAACTTAAAAAAACCTCACTTGTTTTTACATGTATATTTTTTAATCCATTCTGATTGCTTTTTCCCTAATACTTTTTGTTCCCTGTGAGTAATTACTTCACTCTTACTGTAAGGGAAAGATGAAATGGATATCTTAAAATTGTATCTAAATTACTTTCCAATGTACCCTCCCACCTCTAAGCATGTATTTCATACAAGTAACTTACTTGTTGTCATTAATAAATTCCAGAATCTCCTGTTCTAATTTTAGCAGCATCATTCTGTCCCTGTTAAAAAAATTAGAACAAAAGAAAATACAACCCTCCCATAGACATTGAAAGGAAGGAATAAAAACACCTGTTCACTATGAAAGCTGAAAGAGGGTAGATCCAAACTTTAAATAAAGGGTCATAATGCAGAAGCTACTGTGCCTCACTAGCTTATCCTATGGTATTCTGAAAAAGAAAAACAACCCAAGTTATTTTTCTATAGACCCCCTCCTAATTATGATTATGTTATTATTATTATATTATCCATATCAGAAATGTAATTGTTAGCAGCATATTCAAATAAGCATTATACTTTATGCTTAAATTGTTCTACAGCTTAACGAATTATTCATAATTTTAAAGTCCTCAAGATTTAGCTTATGTATAAATCAATCACACTTCTCTTTTGGGCTTTTTAACTGGTATGCTTCCAAATTTTCGTATTTCTTTGTCTCTGAATTCTTTTTCCACAGAACTTTTCTCAACTTTTCCAAGGCAGAATCCTTAATGTAATGGTATTCTAAATCCCTCACAGACTACGGATTATACTTGAGAAAGATTTGAGAACACCCTAGGTTCTAATAAAGAAAAACCTCTAGGAAGCTGCTTGGCCTGCTGGTCTTGCTGGCTCTCATCTCTTTTCCCTCTTACACCAATCATGTTATTACCTTGGGTTCTTTTTCAGTGTATTTACAAGAAATTCATGTAGATCTATTCCAGTGGAGTCTGTATATTCTTGGCTGGAATCTACAACCACAATGACAAAAGAAATTTAAAAGTAAATGAAACTTGCATAGTATCTAATCCCATGCCAAACCTACAACCTAATCAGAACAGATGAAATAGAAAAAGTCCCCAGCACAACAACAGAATGAAGAATCTGGGCCATAATATTATATTGGTATTTATACAGAAATATGTATCATTTTTTATTAATAAGAGTATTCTTGGAATGTCCTGATCAAATAAAGCAGGTTTTACTCTAGCTAAGGAAAATAAGTTCCAGGTAAGGGTAGTCAAGGCTGAATTTTCCAGAATTTCAGGAAATAAGAAAATATAAATTGGTTTTGTTTTTTGAAACAAGAGCTCACCAATGTATCCCAGGCTGTCCTCAAACTTCCAATCCTTGTGTCTCAGCCTCTCATGTACAGAGATTACAGGTGAATGAATGGCCACCACACCTGGCTAAACATGATTTTTAAACTTGTCTATATTATCATTTTTATGTCTTTTTGTTTCAAGTTCAAATGTTGAAAGCCCAAAATTCTACATTTTTTTTTCAAAAAAGGAAAAGGAAAAAAGAGAAAAATCATTTCATCTATTCCAAAACCAAAATATAATGTTACCTTGAGCATCTGCTACATGATTATCCATATCACCATTCATTTCAGAACACAAACAAAATAAGAATAGACTATTATCCTACCCTGGGTAGTGCCAAAGTCCTCACCTCTGGAAAGCATCTTCCTTGGAACCTTTTCTTTGCTTTTATCCTTGTCTTCCTTTTCAGAGACATCCTTTGTAGACTTTTCTTCTTCCTTGTCAGAAGGGCAGCTGATATGCAGTTGAATTATATCCTTAAACAAAGGGTAAAAGAAATAAACCAAAAGAAAAAGTTGTGACTGACTCCCTTAATATCTTTTTTTTCCCCTTGGTATCTTAACAAAAGCTAGTCTTGGGTTGGCAGCTTTATCTTACAGAAGAATATATATTGTTAATTTGTATGTGGGGGGGAAGGGTAGTATATGTCAAGACTAAGGTTTGAACTCAGGACCTGCTCTGTCCACAACCTTTTTTTTTTTTTTTTTTTTTTGCTGCAGGCTAGTGTTCTACCACTTGATACACAGTTCTGCTTCTGACTTTATGGTGGTCAATTGGAGATAAGAGTCTCATAGACATTCCTGCCTAGGCTGACTTCAAACTGCAATCCTCAGATCTCAGCTATGATTACAAGTTTGAGCCACCAGCACATGGCATATTACTAGTAATTTAATGCTAGTTTTGTCCTACAAATAGGGTAGTCCGGGGCTGGGAAGGTGTCTCAGTGGTAGAATGCTTGCCTTGCATGCATGAGGCCCTGGGTTTGATTCCTCAACATCATATAAGCAGAAAAAGTCAGAAGTGGCACTGTGGCCAAGTGATAGAGCGTTAGCCTTGAGCTGAAGAGCTGAGGGACAGCCCAGGCCCAGAGTTCAGGCCCCCACGACCAACAAAGAAAGGGAGGGAGGGAGGGAAGGAAGGAAAGGAGGGAGGGAGGGAGGGAGGGAGGGAGGGAGGGAGGGAGGGTAGGCCAAGCTTTTTCTGACCACAGTCACAATCTATTATATAAACAGATCAAGTTATAGTGGCTGTTCTTGTCAAAGGGTGGAAAACAGATCAGCTCTGGGATCTCCTTGTTTACATTATCCCATATGGTCAAGACATAAAGACCTCCACTTCATACTCTTACCATATTCTACCTTACTGAAACATTTGTTTTAAAGTGCTCTCTCTTGGGCTGGGAAGATGGCTCAGTGGTAGAGCGCTTGCCTTGCATGCCTGAGGCCCTGGGTTCGATTCCTTCAGCACCACATAAGCAAAATGAAAAAAGCCAGAAGTCGCACTGTAGCTCAAGTGGTAGAGCGCTAGCCTTGAGCTGAAGAGCTGAGGGACAGCGCCCAGGCCCAGAGTTCAGGCCCCACAACCGGACCCCAAAAAAAAATAAATAAATAAAATAAAGTGCTCTCTCTGCTGTTTTCTAGGCTGACGTAGATGCTGTCAATGCTATACTATATAAAACAACTGCCATATTCAAAAATTACACTTAATGCTGGGCACTGGTGGCTCATGCCTATAATCCTAGCTACTCAGGAGGCTGAGATCTGAGGATTGTGGTTCAAAGCCAGCCCAGTCAGGAAAGTCTATGACACTCTTATTTCCAATTAATCTCTAGAAAACTGGAAATGGAGCTGTGGTTCAAAGTGGTAGAGCTAGCCTTGGGCAAAAGAGCTCAGGGACAGAACCCAGGTCCTGAGTTCTCAAGTCCCACAACTGACCCCCCCCAAAAAGTTACACTTTTAAAGTTATACTTTTAAAGGACCTACCTGGGTTTCTAGTGATCCATCAGCAAATGGAGTAGAGGACTCTTCACATACTGCCAGGCTTCGTACCAACTTCAGCTTAGAATTAGACTGAAACAAACAAATTCACATATATATTCCCTTGGTGAGCATTCAGAAAACGTCCTCTTTGACTCTGTTAGTTGCTCCTAACAGCAATAAGATTGCTCTTTTCCAAATAGGTCTAATTGGGCTGGGAATGTGGCTCAAGTGGTAGAGCGCTAGCCTTGAGCTGAAGAGCTGAGGGATAGCGCCCAGGTCCAGAGTTCAGGCCCCACGACCGGACTCAAAACAAACAAACAAACAAACAAACAAACAAATTAGAACAAATAGGTCTAATTTTCTGGGGCCTGGTTCACATAAAAGGTAATTTTTGCTAGGTACTGGTGGTTCACGCCTGTAATAGTAGCTTCTAAGAAGGCTGAGATCTGATGAGCAAGATTCAAAGTCAGCCTACAGAAATAAATCTGAGAGAATCTAATCTCTAATCAGCAAAATGCAAGAACTAGAAGTGTGGCTCTAGTAGTAGATCACCTGAGGTCATTGGCCCTGAGTTCAAATTCCAATACTGGTATGAAGCAAACAAATACACAAGCAAACAAACAAACAAAAAAGAAGAATGCATTTGGGGGGGGAGGGGGGGTTGGTCATGAGGCCTGAACTCTGGGCCTGGGCACTATCCCTCAGCTCTTTAGCTCAAGGCGAGTGCTCTACCACTTGAGCCACAGTGCCACTTCTGGCTTTTTCTGCTTTATGTGGTGCTGAGGAATCGAACCCAGGGCCTCATGCGAACCCAGGGCCTCATGCATGCAAGGCAAGCACTCTACCACTGAGCCATCTTCCCAGCCCCAGAATATTACATTTTTAGGACATCCAAATATGTTTGGTCATTTCTACTAATGGGACAGGTTTTATCTAAAAGAAAAATTTACATGGAGAGAAAAAAGAACACAAAGGAGACTTTCAAAACTCATACAAATAACCATTTTTTCTAGAGAATCCAGAGGTAAGTAAAGAAACTGGCATTTTAGCACAATCAGCACTCAATTCTCTTAGGTTCTACGGAAAGTTCCAACTGAATATTCTTTTTGGTATCAGACTGAACTAAAAATAATGGAGAAAAATAAAGGCAAACCTTTCATTAGGAAACATGTGTATGTGTGGATGCAACTGTGATGTATATTCACAACTGGGGTACTAAATTCAAGCAAGAAGGCTTTGCTTACATGTAATCTAAAAAAAAGATATCAGTGATTTTTCCATTTGCAAAATGTATTACTAAGAACATTAGAAAACAAGCAGTAGGACTGGGAATGTGGCTTAGTGGTAGAGTGCTTGTCTCGCATGCATGAGGCCCTGGGTTCAATTCCTCAGTACCACATACACAGAAAAGGCCAGAAGTAGAGCTGTGGCTCAAGTGGTAGAGTGCTAACCTTGAACAAAAGAAGCTAAGGGACAGTGCCCAGGTTCACAGTTCAAGCCCCAGGACTAGCAAAAAAAAAAAAAGAAGAAGAAGAAAAGAAAAGAAAGAAAATAAGCAACATCGATGAACTCTCACCTTGGCTCTTTTCCTGGAATGACCATGGCTAGATGTCCGTCTCTGTTAGAAAGAAATATTAAAAGTAGAAAAAAATCCACACTTAAATTAAAAGTAGTATGTTAACCACAAAGCGTATTAACTATAAAAATCATTTCAACAATTGTCAAATTATGACAAAAATTACGTGGTGTAGTTTTTGCCTTATTCTAACTCTATCAACTGTCATATGGAATGGGCCCCGGATTACCTATAATCAAATCACCATTCACCACGAAGACAAAAAGTAAAAGTAGAATGATATAGTGGTTTATTTAATAGATTAATGAAATTTTACTTTTGGATAAACCATAGATAAAATCCTCTTCTGACCAGGTGCCAATGGCTCATGCCTGTAATCCTGGCTACTCAGGAGGCTGAGACCTGAGGATCATGGTTCAATGCCAGCCCAGGCAGTAAACCGTGTGAGACTCTTATCTCCAACAAACCACCACAAAACCGGAAGTGGTGCTATGGCTCAAGTGGTAGAGTGCTTGCCTTGAGCTGAAGAGCACAGGGACAGCACCCAAGCCCAGAGTTCAAGCCCCACAACTGACCAAAAAAAAAAAAAAAAAATCCTCTTCTGATTAGTTTACTTCTGGAAATGTCACTACCATACTACAAGGGTATTTTTTCCTTCCAAGCATGCTCACAGAAATCTATTTAATTCATAATAGATATGAAATATGATCCTTAACTATCATTTATAATAACACCTTTCAGAGTTTCGATATGAGATACCCAAAACACTTGTTCCTCTATAGGGACAAAAATAGAAAAGAACCTTCATCTCAAATACTTCCTCCCTTCCTGAATATGAGAATTCTCCCAGTTCTAAGATCTAGATAGTGACACTTTTATAGCTTGTCTGGGTCAGAGATGTGAGAATGGGTAGGATAAAAAGATCATAAAAGATAAGCATAAGACTTCCAGACCAGAAAGAGATTGCATAAGGAACAGAGCAAAAACTAAGGAGATGAAAAATGAGGACCCTAGGAAGCAATGAAGGAAGGAAGAATCAATTCATTGCTAAGATTTCTGAACACCTGAGAAGTTATAATAAAGGTTTTGGGGAAGTGATTGGGTTGTAGAAAGAACTGAGGTTGGCTGTGTATGGTGAAACGTTTTTATGTTTCTAGTACTTGGGATGCTGAAGCAGAAGGATTGCAGGTTTAAGGCCAGACTGAGTATACAGTGAGATACTGTCTCAAAAACAAAAACAAGGAGAAAAACAAAGGAGGGGTAACAATGCTTGATAGGAAATGTACTCATTACCTTACTCATGTAACTGTAACCCCTCTGTACAGTATCTTTACAATAAAAAAATATATATTAAAAAAAAACCCTCTCCCCCCAAAAACTGAGGCTATAGGGTAGGAGAGAATAATAAATCTGAGGCAGAATACCAGCATAGTCTTGGGGTTAGGTGAGGATTTCACTTCTTGTCTCTGTCACAATGCAAAATGGAAAACTGGAAAGGTAGATAAAAGAGTAAGAAATGATGATGAAGCTGGCCAGTGGCAAAACCTGTTGTGGCAAGGGAAGACTCACAGTATATACTAGTATTTGTCACTAATTTGTATTTTTTGTATTTTTTTATTTTTGGGTCCGGTCATGGGGCCTGAACTCTGAGCCTGGGCGCTGTCCCTCAGCTCTTCAGCTCAAGGCTAGCACTCTACCACTTGAGCCACAGCGCCACTTCCGGCTTTTTTTTTCTGCTTATGTGGTGCTGAGGAATCGAACCCAGGGCCTCATGCATGCAAGGCAAGCGCTCTACCAGAGCCACTTTCCCAGCCCATGTCACTAATTTTTTGAACAATGTACACACACACACACACACACACACACAAATACATACATATGATAAAAACATTCAAAAGTCATAGTGGAATTATTAGTGAAGTTATACCGAAAAGTAGTATCCTTCCCTAAAAACCTGAGCTCCCTCCTAAAGGGTAAATCAGTACTAAATTTCTTTTAGATTTATCAAGAGATATATTTCCACTCTTGTTTATAGCAGGGACAAAGGCATCAAGTAATATTGAAGCACCAAATGCCAGAGGCAATGGCTGGTAAGTAAGGGATTAGTCATAATAAACCACAGTGTGAGAAACACAGGACCTGCCTCAGGCAATAAGACAAACAGAAAGCTTCAAGAGAATTTAACCAGTTACCCATGGCTCATGCCAGCTACTTAGGAGGCTGAGATCTGAGGACTACGATTCAAAACCAGATAGGACAGGAATGTTCCTGAGACCCTTATCTCCAATTAACTACCAGAAACCCACAAGTGGCAGTGGCTTAAAATGGTAGAGCATTAGCCTTGAGCAAAAAAGCTCAAGGATAGTGCCCCAGCTCTGAGTTCAAGCCCCACAACTGACAAGAAAAGAATATCAATTTTCTATTTCACACACATACCTCCCCCCCCTTTTTTTTTTGGCCAGGCCTGGTTACTGTCCCTGAACTTCTTTTGCTCAAGGCTAGCATTCTACCTTGAGAAACAGCACCACTTCTGGCCTTTTCTGTTTATGTGGTACAGAGTATCAAACCCAGGACTTCATGTATTCTAGGCAAGCACTCTACCACTAAGCCACATTCCCAGCTTCTCACACATATTTTTTTTAAAAGCAGCACGAGCGATAAATCAGAAGAGATTACAAGCTTAAAGACAGAAGTTCAACAAAGAGGCCATCTCTATCTAGCTAGTTATTTAAGTGAGGTCTTGTCCATTCTATAAGGAATTTTAAGACCAGCATTATGTAGTAGTTTCCATGTAAACGATAGTCTAAATTCCAAGTCAGCAGTTGGAATTTATATCTCATACTGTATTACATTATATCTCATACTGTACAAGGAAAGAAAATCCCCTCTCCTCCAAACTTTTCAGGTCTAATTCATAACAGAAACTCTTGGCAACACTGGTGAGATTTGTGAGGAGACTGCCAGAGTATGAAGAGAGAATACAGAAGGAATAGAATTTTTAGTATTATTATGCTGTTGAAGGAGTGCATGTTCTATTGGTAATTGGAAAGGAGTATAAGGGAAAAGACTTTCCAAGGGTCCGCTCTATAGGATCCAGGATGGACAGACAAGACTAAAGGACTTTGCAAAAGAACAAGAGCTCCAGTAGATGGCAGCAGTAGCCCTAACTTTTTAGGGGGTAGCAAATGGGGTCAAGTCAGAGGGGAGGCAAGATGCAATCCCAACTGGCCCACAATCTATTTGTATATTTAAATAAAGACTTTTGGGGGGCTGGGAATGTGGCTCAGTTGTAGATTGCTTGCCTAGCATGCATGAAGCCCTGGGTTCGAGTCCTCATTATCACATAAACAGAAAAAGCTGGAAGTGGCCACTGTGGTTCAATTGATAGAATGCTAGCCTTGAGCAAAAAAAGACATTTTTAAACAAAATGAATGTCCCATAAGAAATATAAAACATAATCTCCTTCCTTCCTTCCTTTTCTTTCTCTTCCCTCCTTTCTCCCCTCTCCCTCCTCTCCCTCTCTCTCTCTCATATGAGATAGGATCTCTCTCTATGTAGGCCAGGCTGGCCTCAAACTTGGGATTCTCCAGCCTCTACCTCCCATGTACTGGGATTTCAGGTCTGTACCACTGTACTCAGCCTAAATACCCTCTATTTATTGTTTGTCTTCAAGAAGTACACACAACAGGAGTTCAGAACATCATTTGTAATAGTCTCCTCAAAATAGAGGAGACTAACTTGGATTTTAAAGTTCACTTAATTATTATCTTTCATGTAGTATGACAGCACATAATTAAACATTTGTCACTTATCTGTGCTGAGTACTTAATATTCATTATTGGTATCAGTGGAGGCTGGAAGTATAGTTGGAACTGTGGTAGACTGTCTCCACAAAGTCTGGAAGAATGAGTGGGGAATGACAGCTCTTATATAAAAGAAAATGGAGAGAAAAGTAGCGAGGACAGAGATCTGGAAAATTATATGAGGAAAGACCACAGAAAAACAGGTAGCTCAAGAACAAAGTATCTCAGAGAGCTGTCTGTTTTTTAATTCATTTCTTTATGTTGCTGCTGTTTAAATCTTTAGAAAAGTCAAGGCCTAGGTGAATTAAATTGTCTTGAAAAATTATGCTTCAAGTTTCCAGATCCTCCAAAATGATGTTGCTCCTGTTTTAATTTAATTTACTACTAGGTCTCACAGTCTACCCCTCAGGCTTAAAATAAAGACTAGTCTCACTCTTGGGCATGATGGAAAGGATTTACAAAAATTGGGTTTGTGTAACAAAAGAAACAAGCAGTGATCATAGACAGACAGGAGAGACATAACTGGCAGGCTAGTGAAAGCTCAGAGCCTGGAGTTGGGCACAAAAGAAGAATCCTCAAAGAAGCCTGGCTGCCCATCTACCCATATTTCTGTACTTAAGTATGGATTTGTATGGGAAACAAGGCAATCAATGAGAGAGATTCCTCTCATTCACATTTTCCAAATGGTAAATTCAGAGATTCTTTCTTTCTTTTTCTTTTTTTAATGGCAGCTGTGGGGCCTGGGCACTGTCCCTGAGCTCTTCAGCTCAAGGCAAATGCTCTACCACTTGAGGCACAGCACCACTTCTGGTTTTGTGGTAGTTTATTGGAGATAAGAGGCTTATGGACTTTCCTGCCCGGCTGGCTTTGGACCGTGATCCTCAGATCTCAGCCTCCTGAGTAGCTAGGCATGAGCCTACTACAGGCATGAGCCATCGGTGCCTGGCTCAGAGACTATTTCTAACCCAGAAAATGCAGACTGCTTTAATACAACCAGGATATCAATTTAATTAACACCGTATGTGAAGACAAGTAACTCTAGTTTTAAGAACTTATTCTATAAGCTATTTTATGACTTATCAATATATAGATCTTCATTTCTGATAGTTAAAAATTATCAAAATGCAGCAAAGTGAACTTAAGTCAAATAAATTAGACATTCCATGTGTGCTCCTTAGATATAGATTTATCATAGACTCTACAACAAAACACAAAGATGTTCCTTGAGAGCTCAAGTTGTGTTGTTTAAGTATCAGTGAGTGTTCCTATTAGTGTCTGGATTCTTACAAGTTCCCACTCCTATCTAGGTATAAAAAGTGTGTGCACAAATGCACTTCTAATCCTTACCTGTGTCTCCTGACGCAAACCGTTATCTTCACTCTCTTTCTCAACTTCTTCTTTACTTGGAGTCTTAGATATAAGCTTGCCTTTGTTTATAGATTCTTCCACCAGTTTTTTTTCTGATTCTTTCATTATTTCCAGGGTTTCTTGAGTAGTGTTACTGTTAGACATGTTCTTCAGAAGAATACAGTTGCCTCTATGGATTCCTAAAGTAACATCAAAGGTAGGACTCTACTTAAGAAACACAAGATTTGTATTTCACATATGTACATTTTTTTCTAGCAATCTTCCCACAATCTAAGAAATGTTTTATAAATGGCTGTCGCAAAACCATTTTTCTTTAACTTTACTAAAGTAAAATTGATAACTATAAACTACATGAAAATACACAATTGGATAAGTGACGACATATGTATCCATCTGTGAAACCACTATGATTGAGATAGCATATCCATCACCCTATGCTCAAGTTTCCTCATGTCTCTTCATGATCTTTCCTCCCTTTACACCACTTCTAGCCACTACTGACCTGCTTCTGTCATGACAAATTAATCTGCATTTCCTAGATGGGGAGTGGGTTGGTGGGAGATTGAATCCAGAGCCTAATTACATGCTAAGCACACACTCTATCACACAAAGTAACCTAAGCAATATATTCAGCTACATACATTTTCTAGACTGAAATTCACCTGCTTTCAGTTCTAAAGCAATTAGTCTTGACACTATATTACCCCTCTTTGTTTCTTGTAGAAATGTGCTCACATTTTCAACTTAAATTTACTAGATTACTTTCTAGAATGAAGAAAAACATATCATAAACTCTGTTACCATTAAAGAGAAAAACCTTCCTTTCTCGAGAGAGATCCACAACTACTCTAAACCCTAATAAAGTGATTAGCTTCAAACTACTTCCCAGAAAAAGTCTTTCCTTTCTTTTAAGTGAGCTGAAAGGCAAGAAGACATCTGTGTAGCCATCTATCCTTCAGAAAGACTGGGTCTCTCTTGAGGAAGAATCTTTGCTCTGATATTCTCACTATTTGGGTTAAGTCAACCTACTGCCCCTAAATGATAGTTATCTATGGTGCAGGTGTGGTTATTATTTTTTATTGGGGGGAGGGGTGGTACTGAGGCTTGAATTCAGGGCCTAGATACTGTCCCTTAGCTTTATTTTCCCTCAGGGCTGGTAATCTGTTTGAGCCACAGCTCCATTCTACTCTTGACTTTTTGCTGGTCAATGGAAGATAATAGTCTCCTTACAGGCTGGGAAGGTGGCTCAGTGGTAGAGTGCTTGCTTTGTATGCATGAGGCCCTGGGTTCAATTCCTCAGCACCACATAAGCAGAAAAAGCTGAAGTGGCACTGTGGCTCAAGTGGTAGAGTGCTCACCTTGTGTTGAAGAGCTGAGGGACAGCGCCCAGGCCCAGAGTTCAGGCCCCACGACCAGCCAAAAAAAAAAAGAGCCTCCTTACAAGGGTTATTGACTATACTTTAATCCTAAATAGTTTTTTCTATCTTTTAGAAAGACTTGAAACTGTTGTAGATGTCACATTTATTCCTATTGCAGCTCTACAAACTTAGCTAACTAAACAAATGGTTAACAATGTTTTAAGAAGATGGTAATCAAACATTTTCTCTCCTTTAAGTCAGTTTAAAGGGTTAGATCTAAAAGATCAAGAAACATAGGTAGCTTCATTAGGCACAAGCAAATAAATCTGCAAGATTATTGCTTTGTCTATTATGTGGCAGCTCCTAAATAGTTACCTATAAACTTACTTTGCTTAGGGATAGAAAAATTCTCTTTAGGAAGTGGTGCTGTGGCTCAAGTGGTAGAGCTCTTGCCTTGAGCTGAAGATCTGAGGGACAACACCCAGACCCTGAGTTCAAGCCCCACAACTGATACTTGAAAAAAAAAGAGTCAGAAAAATTCTTTTAAAAAGTTTCACAGAGGGCTGGGAAGGTGGCTCAGTGGTAGAGCGCTTGCCTTGCATGCATGAAGCCCTGGGTTCCATTCCTCAGCACCACATAAGCAAAAAGAAAAAAGCCGGAAGTGGCGCTGTGGCTTAAGTGGTAGAGCGCTAGCCTTGAGCTGAAGAGCTGAGGGACAGCGCCCTGGCCCAGAGTTCAGGCCCCACGACTGGACCAAAAAAAAAAAAAAAGTTTCACAGAAAGTTATTAATATGATTATGAAATTATAGAGTTAAATTTATAGAGTTAAATTTAAAGGTGAGAAACACTGGAAGAAAACCTACTATAAAAGAAAATGATGGGGCTGAGAAGGTAGCTCAGTGGTAGAGTGCTTGTCTCATATGTATTAGGCCCTGAGTTCAATTCCTCAGCACCACATAAACAGAAGAAGCCAGAAGCAACGCTGTGGCTCAAGTGGTAGAACACTAGCCTTGAGCTAAAGAGCTGAGGGACAGCGCCCAAGCCCAGAGTTCAAGCCCAACAACCAATAAAGAAAAAGAAAATGGCTAGCTGAGTGCCAGTGACTCATATCTATAATCCTAGCTACTCAGTAGACTGAGATCTTGAGAATCACAACTTGAAGCCATCCTGCTAGGCTTTTTTAGATGTCCTTGAGAGTTTTGCTAAAACTGAAGCTGGAAGCATGGCTCAAATGGTAGAGCATCAGCTAGAGTGAGGCCAAGAGTTCAAACTCCAGTACAAAAGGATTTTATTATGATATAAACATTTATGTATATAATGTACTTTGATTGCTTATTTTATTCCTCCTTGTCCCTCTGTGAGTTTCATTATGCTATTTTCTGCACACATATAATATACCTTGACTGTATTTATCTTCCCTTCTCTCCCCGTTACACATTCTCTTTTCTCCCTCCCCTCTTTTGCTGTGACTTCCTAAGAAGCCTACTAGCCTCTCCTGGAAATTCTCCATGCCATTAGTTCTGAAATACTTCTAACATTTATATAGTTAGTTCTCCAAAATAAGCAGTCCTATGCAGCAGTCTCTCATTATTCTTGGGGAATAAAGTTCCTAGAAATAAAAATCTCTGGGCCAAAACAAAAGTGAAAATTGCAATTGAGGGCCAAGACAATTCATTAACTAAAACAACAACAACAAAAAAACAAAAAACAAAAAAAAAACCCAAAAGACCACTTAATAAGCAAAAACAAAATCAGTAGAAGATTAAAGGCAAAGAAGTAATTTTTAATCTAGATTGTATATTTGGTATAGGAAATTTAGGGAGAAACAGAATGAACTTTTTCATATGTAAATATGAGAACAAAGCAAAGACATTAAGGTCCCAGGAGGGCTTGGATGTGTACTTCCCACAACCTACCTGTGCACATAGTACATTACATCCAGACAAATGGCACAATTTCCAAGGCAGAGCGTCTCCTGAGGATACTCAATTGGGCAACGCTGCACAGAGGGGACTGCCTGATATGGGGGCTATCTGATACAGACCGATACAGGGTAGGATGATTGGGAGCCAGATTCAGTCATTTATTTCAGGAAGACACTACAGATTTCCCATAAATTTTTTGATTGCCAAGGTAAGCACCTTCTAAAACAGTAAGATTATATATCCTTCCATCAACCTTACAAACAAGTTTCTAGGTGATAGCCCAAAAGAGATAGTAATATAAGTCAGAATACAAATAAGAAGCCAATACTAGGAACTAAAAATTCTACCTTATCTGTAAGTTTTTCAATCTTTAATTCAAATATCAAGGAAATTGACTCACATTGAAAAATTTGGGGTTCAGGAGTAGATAAAACAATTATGGGTGGCCAGGTATGGTAGTACATGTCTATAGTATGACTTGGAGGATACTGATTTAAGGCCAAGCAGGAAAGTAAGCTAGATCCTGTCTGAATCAATAAGCTGGGCATGGTGGTATCCACCTGGGAACCATGGTCTAAGAATAACAACTACTTGGTCAACCACCTAAAAAAGTAATCTAAGCAAAAATGGAGGGGTATGGCTCAAGTGCTAGAGCTTATGCCTAGCAAGGATGAGGCCCTGAATTCTGGAGGGAAAGTACTGCAGGGAAAGGAAAAGGAAGAGGAGAAGAAGGAAGAAGGGAAGTAAAAAGCACCTTCCAGAAGCATGGTAGGTCACACACCTGTATCCTAGCTATTCAGGAGATGGAGGTAAGAGCATTCCAGGCCCACTCAAGAAAAACCACGAAATTCTATCTAAAATAAAGAAAAGCAGAAACAATTAGGGACATGGCTCAAGTGGTAGAGCACATGCCTAAATAAGGACAATGCCTAGATTCCAATTTCAGTACTACCAAAAATAAAACTGAGTACATTCATATAATGAACTACTGTTTAACAATAATGAATTATTAGGCTGAGAATGTGGCTTAGTGGTAGAGTGCTTTCCTAGCACGCATGAAGCCCTCAATTCCTCAGTACCACATGCACAGAAAAAGGCAGAAGTGGTGTTGTGGTAGAGCACTAGCCTTGAGCAAAAGCTCAGGGACAGCACCTAGGCCCTGAGTTCAAACCACATGACTGACTGGTCAAAAAAAAAAAAAAAAAAAGAAGAGAGAGAATGTATTGATATACACAAAAGATGGCTGGATAGTTGGGCACTAGCGGCTCATGTTATAATCCTAAATACTCAGGAGGCTGAGATCTGAGGGTCACAGATCAAAGCCAACCAGGACAGAAAGTCCATGAGATTCTCATCTCCAATTAATCATCAAAAAGGTGGAAGTGGAAGTGTACTAGCCATGAACAAGAAAGCTGAGTTCAAGCCCTAGTACCAGTGTGGTAAGACCATGGGTGGCACTCAAACTTTCATGGTGCTGGGTGACAGGTACATGTTCTAATCCTAGTACATGGGAGGCTAAAGCAGAAAGATTGTAAGTTCAAATATAGCCATGTCACAAGAACTTTTCTCAAACTAAAACCTTTTTATGGTGGGTTGGGTATGATGTTACACCTGTAATCCCAGGCACTGGTGGCTCATGCCTATAATCCTAGCTACTTAGGAGGCTGAGATCTGAGGATAACAGTTCAAAGTCAGTAAGAAAAAAAGTCAGTAAGACTCTTTTTATTATTTTTTTGCTGGTCCTGGAGCTTGAACTCAGCCTGGGCACTGTTCCTGAGCCTCTCTGTGCTCAAGTCTAATGCTCTACCACCTGAGCCACAGAGCCACTTCCGGCTTCTTTTCCCCCTGTATATGTGGTACTGAGGAATCAAACCCAGGGCTTCATGCATGCTAGGCAAGCACTCTACTACTAAGCCACATTCCCAGCCCCATGAGACTCTTATCTCCAATAAACCACTCAGAAAAAGCTGGAAGTGGTGCAGTGGCTCAAGTGGTACTATGCTAGCCTTGAGCACAAAAGGCTCAGGGACAGTGCCCAGACCCTGAGTTCAAGCCCCAGGACTGGCCAAAGAAAGGAGTCAGGTCTACTTGGCTTCAAAATTCCAACTCTTTCCTCTATAGTGTCAAAATAAGGGACAAAAACCCACAGCAGTGTAACTGCAAGCCTGAAGATACCTAATAATCCTTGAGAGAAAACAGGAATGAAGGCTCACTAGAATATGAGATTTAGGCCCAACCCTCCTTCTCTTCTAAGGAAAAAGCAGGATATATGGGAATAAAGTGTAAAGAGCTTGTCAAACACATTATAATACTATAGTTATATGATGGTCATCAAGCCTTCTAAGAAATACAGAAGTCAACTGTCACAGGCTTTACTAGTATTAGGGCAATAATAACAACAATAATAGTTGTGCTTATTTTCCAAAACAGAGAAATAGAAAAATTCTTTTTTTAAAGAGATTTCCTGTGTAGACTTAAACAGTCTTACTATGTAGCCTTACTTGTAGTCTTACTATGTAGTGGTGTATACCACTCTACACAGCTGCCATTCTGCTTTCTAACTGCAAAAGGACTTAGTGCTGTGTAAAGAAGTTTATAGGAGTTGGCTGGTAGTTAGAGTAATTCTTTAGGTAAAGAGACAAGATTAAAATGTTCTAGACTGACTTCTGTGTCAGCCTTCGTGCTTGAACTACAGGTACTCAAGAGACTCTTCACCCCAACTTCTGCTCAACTTTTTAATTTTTTTAGCAAACATCTTAATGAATATGAAGTGGTATAATTTTGATTTGTATTTTTTAATAATTAGTGATACTGAGCATCTTTTCATATTATAAACCAACATATATTTTCTTTGTAGAATTATTCAAACCCTTCACATGCTTTGTGTGTGTGTGTGTGTGTATGTGCTATTGAGAATCAAACTCAGGGCCTTGCACACGATGTGCAACTGTTCTACCACTGAGCATATATATATATATATATATATATATATATATATATATATATATATATATATATATATATATATATATATATATATATATATATCCCGGCCCTTTAACCAATTTTTTTAAATGGCATTTTTGCTATTGATGAGTTTTGGGAATTCTCTATATAGTTGAGATCTTGATCCCTTATCAGATATATGACTTTTAATTCTTTTCTTTGATCATTTTTGTCTTTGGTGTCATAAGAAAACACTACCAAATCATGTCATAAAGCATGTACCCTATATTTTCTCTTAAGAACTTTATAGTTTTAGATCTTACATTTAGACATTTGAACCATTTTGAGTTTTAAAAATATAATTTTATTGTTATTATTAAAGTGTTATATTGAGGGGTTACTATTTCGTAAGTGAGGTGATGAGTGAATTTCTTTTTTTTTTGTTGGTCATGGGGCTTGAACTCTGGGTTTGGGCACTGTCCCTCAGATCTTCAGATCAAGGCTAGTGCTCTACACCACTTGAGCTACAGCGCCACTTCCGGTTTCTGGTGGTTTATTGGAGATTGGAGTCTCATGGTCTTTCCTGCCCGGGATGGCTTTGAACCTCGATCCTCAGATCTCAGCCTCCTGAGTAGCTAGGATTACAGGCGTGAGCCACCGGTGCCCAGATGTAAATTTCTTTTCTTGAATAATGTCACTACCCTTTCCTTTGCTTTCCCCCAGTTTCTCCCTCCCATTCTTGCCCACAATTTACACAGGTCATTTTCCACAGTACATAGTGACAGTATGATTGCATTTATTCACCCTCCCTCCCTTTCTATGTACCTCCTCCCCCGACTTTGCCACCCCTAAAAGAGGGGAAAAAAGTAAAGAAACATCAAACACCACTGCCACCATCAACAATAACAACAACAAAAAACCATATTTCCATTTGAGGTTTTGTTTTGTTTTTGCATGGATATCCAGGTATTCCCAATCTTGTTTGTCGAAAAGGCTATCCTTTCCCCATTGACCACATATGCAATGGCTCATTTATTTTTGGCCAGTCCTGGGTCTTGAACTCTAGGCCTAGGTGCTGTCCATTAGCTCCTTTTGTTCAAGACTCGTATTCTACCACTTGAGCCACAGTGCCACTTCCAGCTTTTTCTGTGATTAATTGGAGATAAGAGTCTCATGGACTTTCCTGCCTGGGCTGGCTTTGAACAGCAATCTTCCGATTTCAGCCTCCCTAGTAGCTAGAAATACAGGGGTGAGTCAACAGCTGGCTTATTTATTTTTAGTAAGCATCAATAAGTTATACAAGGGGAGTTTCACTATGACATTTCTACTCATCTACACACTGTATCTATCAGTCTCCCCCATCCTCCTCTTCCTCGCTTTTTTTTTTGGTCCTGGTCCTGGGACTTGAACTCAGGGGCCTGGACACTGTCCTTGAGCTTTTACACTCAAGGCTAGTGCTCTACCAATGAGCCACAGCTCCACTTCTGGTTGTTTTGTTTTGTTTTTTCGTGATTGGGGTTAAGACCTTCATAGATTTTCCTGCCTGGGCTGGCTTTGAACCACAATCCTCAGCTCTCAGCCTCCTGAGTAGCTAGGATTACAGTACGATACTGGCACCTGGCTTCCTCTCCCTTCTTAAAACAATCTTAAGAGATTTTACTGCTCTATTTTCACACATGTAAATAAACTATATTAGCAAGGGTTTATTGCTTTATTCCATTGGTCTAGTTTTCATAATGCAGATTACTAAACCTATGAGGCAAATTTTTTAAATTTGTTTTTGCTGTGTGCAGCATCCCTGGTCCTGGGGCTTGAACTCAGAGCCTAGGCAATGTCCCTGAGTTTTTTTGATCAAGGTTAGTGCTCTAACACTTGAGCCAACAGCTTCACTTTTAGGTTTTTGGTGGTTAATTGGAGATAAGTTCATAGACTTTTCAGCCTGAGATCTCAGCCTCCTGGGTAGCTAGGATTATCAGCATGAGCCACCAGTGCCTGGCATGAGGTTAAGTTTTTTAAATAAAAAACTGATTCTTACATTTTGTTTTTCAAGATTCCTTTCCCTTTTTCCTCTCCTCCTCTTCCTCTCTTTATCCCTCCTCTCTCTTTCTCGACAGTTTTACTACATAACCCAGTCTGGCCTTAAACTCTCAATCCTCCTGCCTCAGCCTCCTTAGTACTGGGATTATAAGCACACATCATTAAGCCTAGTTCCATATAAACTTTAAGATAATTTTTTCCATGTCTGCAAAAAATATCATTGGGATTTTTGTTATCTTTAAGCAGTTGTACAAAGGAGTTTCAATTCAGCAAATCAGTTTGAATAGGAATCACTGATATTTTAGATGATAATTGTGGAAAATCCTCAACTGGCCATTTTGAGAAAATAATGAAATGTCAGAGAAAAAGCAAAAGTTTATAGCCCATTGTTCGCATCCATTTCTCAACCCTTATCACTGAAATTTTAATAGGGATCACACTGAACCATAGATTGTTTGGGGTAGTATCAAGATAGTAACGATGCAATATTAAAACTTCCAATCCATGAGCATAGTTGTTTCCATTTATACAATTCTTCAGCAATATTTAACTTTAGCATAGTTTCACAGTTTTCACTGTAAGTTGCTCACCTCCTTAGTTAATTCCTAAGAATTTTATTCTTTTTTATGCTACTATAAAAGGAATTCTTTTCAAAATTTTCTTTTTAGATTGTTCACTGTTAGTGTATAACAATAAAACAGACTTGTGTGCAACAGCTGTCTCCTGATACTTTACTAAATTTATTTCTTAGTTCTAATTTTAGCATTTTTTCCACATAAGACTTTATCATCTATTAACAAAGATCTTTTTCCTTTGCAAGTTGGATGCAGTGAATTTCTTTTTCTTATCTAATGGTTCCACTATCTCTCCTCCTGAATGATTTCAGTAGCCTTTTACCTGGTCTACCTGTTTCCACTTTCATTCCCCTATGGTATTTTCTAAACAGTACCCTGAGTGATTGTACAAAAATGTCACATCTATACCTTTGTTCAAAAGGCTTCAAGAGCTACCTTATTCACTCAGAGCAAAAGCTGAAGTCCTTTAAATAAACTACAAGACCTTAAGTGATCTGACTACTAGTTTGCCTTTTGACCTATCTTTTACTATTCTCCTTACTTATGCAGTCCCATGTACATTGGTTCTTCTTTTTGCCCCAAGATCCTTTTAGGATGACTGCATTTACTATTCCTTCTATTTCAAAGTCTTCCTCCAGACAATTTCATGGCTTGCATACAAAATTCCTTAGGTCTTTACTTGAATGTCATTCATCAGCCTCTTCTTTAGCTATACTAAAATTACAAAACCCAAATATACAGTCAGGTATGGTGATGTGTACTTATGATCCCAGCTACTTAGAAAGAAGGTTTGGACAGTAGGATTCCTTGAGCTGAAGAGTTCAAGGCCAACTTGGGTAATATGACCTTATCTTTAAAGCAAAAATAAAAAGCAAACAATTCCCTCCCCAAATATATCCTTATCCTACTTCCTTATTGTTCCCCTCAGCATTTATCACTATTTAACATCCCATAGAGACTATGGTTTTGTTTAGTTGTGGTACTAGGAATTAAGACAAGCATTCCACCACTGAGCTACAATCTCAGCCTCCAATTTTTTTTTTTTTTTTTTTTGGTCGGTCATGGAGCTTGAACTCTGGGCTTGGGTGCTGTCCCTGAGCTCTTCAGCTCAAGACAATCACACTCTACCCTTAAGCCACAGAGCCACTTCTGGTTTTCTAGTGCTTTATTGGAGATAAGAGTCTCCCCCACTTTCCTGCCTGGGCTGGCTTTGAACCATGATCTTCAGATCTCAGCTTCCTGAGTAGCTAGGATTACAGGCGTAAGCCACTGGCACCCGACTCACTCTTTTGTTTTTAAATCTTATTTTGAGACAAGGTCTCACTAAGTTGTCTAGGCAGGCCTCAAACTTGTGATCCTTCTGTCTCAGCCATTCAAGTGACTAGAAAATCATGAAATTTTGATTTTGTTTTGTTAGCTGTTTATAATTAGGGCATAGAATAGAACCCAAGACATATAAATATACTTTTAAGTGAATTAATTGGGTAAACATTCATAGAGTATGTGGCAAAGCTAGAATTCAACAAGATGGGCTTTTGCCTTTTCTCTGACATTGTCTTTCTCAAAATGGCCAGCTGCTTTTCCAAATTAAAAGCAAGACAGTTTTCCACAATTATCATTAAAATATCAATGATCCCTATTCAAAATTTGTTTCTAAAAACTATGTGAGTCAAGCTTATAACCTATCAGATAAACCTGCTTTAGGTTTATCTAATTAGCTAAATCTCATCCCTTACTTTTACCTTAAGTGATTCCCCCAAAGTTACTCAGATGCCATATTTTTTAATTCTTCATTTATTTTTTATTAGTGTATATTAATTGCACAAAGGGATTTCAATGTGATGTTTCCTTACATGCATATAATATACTTAGCTCAAAATTAACCCCCTATAATCCTTTCTTATCTCCCCACCCAATTTCCTCTTTGTTTAATGGTGGAATCTATTTGTTTGTTGTTTGTTACTGAGGCAGGCAATGATAGAAAGAAAAGTTCACATTCTACTCAGAGACTTGGATAGCTCAAAAAAAAGGACAATAGCTAGTCAGAATTCTCTGATAACAGAAAACAAGACCTACCATAAATTCCTCACATAGAATGTAAGAAGAACAGAATATATATATATATATATATAATTTATTTATTTTTGTGGGTCGTGGGGCCTGAACTCTGGGGCTGGGCACTGTCCCTCAGTTCTTCTACCACTTGAGCCACAGCACCACTTCCGGCCTTTTCTGCTTATGTGGTGCTGAGGAATGAAACCCAGGGCCACATGCACACAAGGCAAGCACTCTACTATTGAGCCACCTTCCCAGCCCCATAATGTTCTTGATTTCTATTGCTTAAAAAAAAAAAAAATCTAGCCAGGTGCTGGTGGCTCATGCCTGTAATCCTAGCTATTCAGGAGGCTGAGATCTGAGGTTGGCGGTTCAAAGCCAGCCAGAGCAGGAAAACTGTGAGACTCTTATCTCCAATAAACCACTAGAAAATCGAAAGTGGCGCTGTGGCTTAAGCGGTAGTACAGTGCGCGCCTTGAGCTGAAGAGCTGAGGGACAGTGTCCAAGCCCAGAGTTCAAGCCCCACGACCGACCAAAAACAAAAACAAAATCCAGAAGTGTCAAGCTGGGTGCTAGTGGCTCAAGCTTTTCATCTTAGCTACTTTTTTCATCTTAGTTACTCACCCAACTACCAGAAAGCTGAAAGTGAAGCTAGTCTTGAGCAAAAAAAGCTGAAGGAACCGGGGCCCCGGTGGCTCACGCCTGTAATCCTAGCTACTAAGGAGGCTAAGATCTGAGGATTGCGGTTCAAAGCCAGCCCGGGCAGGAAAGTCCATGAAACTCTTATCTCCAATAAAACACCAGGAAAATGGAAGTGGCGCTGTAGCTCAAGTGGTAGAGCGCTAGCCTTGTGCTGAAGAACTGAGGGACAGCGCTCAGGCCCAGAGTTCAAGCCCAATGACCGACAAAAAAAAAAAAAAAACTGAAGGACAGGTGGGACACCGGTGGCTCATGCCTGTAGCCTGTAATCCTAGCTACTCAAGAGGCTGAGATCTGAGGATTGTGGTTTAAAGCCAGCCCGGGGAAGGAAAAGTCTGTAAGACTCATCGCCAATAAACCTCTCAGAAAACCAGAAGTGGCTCCAGTGGTAGAGTGCTTGCCTTGAGCTAAAGAGCTCAGGGAGAGTGCCGAGGCCCAGAGATCAAGACTTACGACCGACCAAAAATAAATAAATAAATAAAAAAGCTGAGAGACAGTGCCAAGGCCCTGAGTTCAAGCCCCAGGACCCCTACTCCGCCCCCCACAAAATCTAGAGATGGAATTTTCTGTTATGAATCAATCATTCTTAGTCCCTTTGACAATGCAGGAGAAAATGCCATGATTATCTATGACAAGGTACAAACACTGAGCTTAGTGAAATCACTCAAACTTTAGTTAATACCTTTAAGCCAGCTAGGGTAGTGAAGATAAATGCTATAGAAGCCATCTCAGCTAATTCTCTATCTCCAGAACAAACACTGAGATAACTCTAACTTCAATAGAATTCTACCATATCTCTCGGTGGAAGAGAAAAAAGAAAAAGAAAAAGAAAAGCTGCTGATATCTCACTCAGCTTTAAAGGTATCAAAATAAGCAAGAAGGCTTAATATAAAAATAAATCATCCTGGGGCTGGGAAGGTGGCTCAGTGGTAGAGCGCTTGCCTTGCATGCATGAGGCCCTGGGTTCGATTCCTCAGCACCACATACACAGAAAAGGCTGGAAGTGGGTGCTATGGCTCAAGTGGTAGAGTGCTAGCCTTGAGCTGAAGAGCTCAGAACAGTGCCCAGGCCCAGAGTTCAAGCTCCACGACCAGCAAAAAAAAAAAAATCATCCTTGATCTACAGTTAGTTAGGACTTGACATAAACCAAGTGACCACAATAGCAGCTCAGTTCAGACCAGATAGATGGTGTTTCCCACCACAGAGTCTTCAAATAATAAGAAACTTAATTTAGAAATTTAACATCAGTAGAAGTGAAAGTGTGGCTCAAGTGATAGAGCATCAGCTTTGAACAACAACAACAACAAAAAAAAAAATGCAACCAGCACAAAAGAGGAGGGGAGGGAGGCACAAAGTGCCTATGTAGGCGATGTCAGGTACTAGAGAAGCAGAGATTAGAAGAATCTTGATTTTAGGCCAGCCCAGGCAAAAAGTAGTGAGACTCCAGACAAAAAGATACTCCAAGCCAGGCACTGGTGGCTTATGACTACAGTCCAAGTTACTTAGGAGGATGAGATCTGAGGAACACAGTTCAAAGCAGCACAAGCAGCAAAAAAGTCCAAGAGATTCTTATATACAATTAACCAGCAAAACAACAGATGTGAAGGTATGGTTCTAATAGTAGAACACCAGCTTTAAGAGAAAAGGCCAAGTAAAGCTCAAGGCCCTGAGTTCAAGCCCCAATACTGGCACATACACAAAAATCAGGCAACAAAAACCACACATAATGTGTAACTAAGAAATTATCATACTTAGTAACATTGATATTTTAAATATATTTTTTGTTTCCACATTTTTTGGAACTTCTATTCAATTTTTGATGCATTCAGATCTAAATATTTGTATGTAATTTACATTACACTTTTTTTTTTCTTTTGGTGCCATTACTGGGACTTGAACTCAGGGTCTGAATATTGTTCTTTAGCTTTTTGGCTCAAGACTGGCATTCTACCACTTGGGCCACACCTCCACTTAGCTTTTTGGTGGTTAATTGGTTAATTGATGGTTAACTGCTAGGGCTGGCTTCAAATAATGAGCCTCAGATCTTAGCTTCCTGAGTAGCTATGATTACAGGCATCAGTCATCAGCACCTGGCATGACACAGTATTTTTAAACGTTTTGCATTTACACATTTAAACTTTGCATTGTTCAACTACTAAAGTTAAAACTATTTTCCATTTTCAAATTATTTTTTTCCTCCTGTTCAGGGTAGTAAACTCCAGGATAAGCACATCCCCAAATCCTTTTGTTTTTGAGATTAAGAAAATAAATAAGAGCTACATGAGTAGATACTCTTTGCCATGGGTATTATACATATTACAGGCTCTTGTCAATATACTTTGGTAGTTTAGTGAGCAACTCAAAAAAATAAAACCTCAAAAAAACACAAAGAAGAATATTAAAATCTTTAGTATAAATCCTAGACTTTTTTTTTTGTCTTGGAATGAAGTTCAGTAGTATATCATGTTTAATGTGCGCAAGGTCCTGGGTTCAAGGCATGAACAATAACAATCTGATATTTTTAAGTAAGCTGGTAATTCCATAGTATTTAATATAAATTTTATATTCTCACAGATATATGGGAAAAGAACACCACCAAATCAACTAACATAGAGAAAAACACAGGTATTTTCAAAAGTAGGTGTCAGGGGCTGGGAAGGTGGCTCAGAGGTAGAGCGCTTGCCTTGCATGCATGAGGCCCTGGGTTCGATTCCTCAGCACCACATAAGCAAAAAGAAAAAAGCCGGAAGTGGTGCTGTGGCTCAAGTGGTAGAGTGCTAGCCTTGAGCTGAAGAGCTGAGGGACAGCGCCTAGGCCCAGAGTTCAGGCTCCACAAGCAGACCCTTTCCCCCCCCCAAAAAAAAAAAAAAATCAAAAGTAGGTGTCAAAGGCAAGTGTGTTAAGATTTTAAAGTAAATCAGAACCAATAGTAGAAAAAAAATACAAAGGGGCTAGGAAGGTGGCTCAGTGGTGGAGTGCTTGCCTTGCATGCATGAGGCCCCAGGGTCGATTCCTTAGCACCACATAAGCAAAAAGAAAAAAGCCGAAAGTGGCGCTGTGGCTCAAGTGGTAGAGCGCTAGCCTTGAGCTGAAGAGCTGAGGGACAGCACCCAGGCCCAGAGTTCAGGCCCAGGACTGGACCCCCCCCCAAAAAAAAGAAAAAAAATACAAAAACAAAACAAAATGAACCCTCAATCAACATTTGTAGAAGTGAAAAGATTAATGATGGTCAAGGAAGAAAAACAGAATTGGTTATCTTTACTTTTATAAAGTAGTGGGGCTTGTATTTGTGTCCTAGAAATCACCACTTTCTCACCAGGTAATAGACTGTACTTTCAACAATTGTCAACAAAATCATTATCTTAATGAAAAAGAAAGATTGAGTTGGTCATCTTTTTAGTGAGCATTTTATACCATGACCTTTGAACATCAAATCAGAGAAGATGCTTCCTGGAAGGATCAACTTTGTCATTGTAGGCCTGAAATGTTTATATCATACTTGTATTTATTTTAAAAACTCCACATTTTACATGTCTTGAAAATCTCTTTTGGTTTCCTAAAAAAATTATACGTTATCTTAAAACAAAAAGGTATTTTTCTTCCTAGTTTCTAAACAGTAGTAATGATAAATGCTAATTGTTTTAAAAGACAGGCTTTTTAAAAGGTCCATAAACCATCTTTTTTTTTTGCAGGGGGGAGAGTCGGTCATGGGGCTTGAACTCTGGGCCTGGGCACTGTCCCTCAGCTCTTCAGCTCAAGGCTAACACTATACCACTTTGAGGCACAGAGGCTACTTCTGGTTTTCTGGTGGTTTATTGGAGATAAATGTCTCACGAACTTTCCTGCCTGGGCTGGCATTGAACCAGATCCTCATATTTCAGCCTCCTGAGTAGCTAGGATTACAGGAGTGAGCCACTAGCTCCCGGCCCATAAATCATCTTAAAGGATTTATATTAAGGAATACTTTTCTCTAAGCTGGCCTTGAACTGAGTGAGGATAGTTCTGCCTCAACCTTCAACATCTTTTCTTCTGGAATTACAGGCTTGTACCCAAATACCCAGATTTTATATCATATATAATAAATATATAAACCTGTGTGTGTATAAAAACTTTTTTTTTTGGTTTGAACTCAGGACCTTGAAGTTGCTACGGTTTCTTGCTTGGATTGTACTCTATCACTACAGCAATGCCTCAATGTCCCACTGACATTCCCCAAATCTCAACTTCCTGAATAGCTAGGATTAACCACTGGCCTTCACGTCATATGTTAATCCTCAAGTTAACCCTAGGAAATGGATACTACTAATATTCTCATTGAACAGAGAGAGAAATGGAAAGGTATAATAACTTGCCCAATCAGCAATTGGTAAAGCTAGGATTTGACCTCTAGAGACCAAGCATTTACTCACTAAGCTTTTTCAAAAAAAAGGACACTATAAACAAATGAAATAACAATGAAGTAGAAAGCTATGACAGGAAGACATCAGTGAAGATTAAATATATACAGTAAATTTTAGGCACAAAAATGGTCTTTATCAATGCTGTCAGAATATCTTTCCAACAGATATCACATTTAATCCACAATTTTTGGGGGGATCCAGTCGTGGGGCTTGTACTCTGGGCCTGGGCGCTGTCCCTCAGCTCTTCAGCTCAAGGCCAGTGCTCTACCACTTGAGCCACAGCGCCACTTCCGGCTTTTTTCTTTTTGCTTATATGGTGCTGAGGAATCGAACCCAGGGCCTCAGGCATGCAAGGCAAGTGTTCTACCACTGAGCCACCTTCCCAGCCCCAGATATCACATTTAAATAAACTCATGGTAAAACATCTTTTGCAAAAAATTCTTTGCTGTTTTTTTCCTCCCTCAAAAAAAAGTGAAAATGAAAGATTTAAAAAAAAAAAAAAAAAAGCCAGGCGCCAGTGGCTCACATTTGTAATCCTAGCTACTCAGGAGTATGAGATCTGAGGATTGTGGTTCTATGCCAGCCTGGGCAGGAAAGTCCGTGAAACACTTATCTCCAATAAACCACCAGAAAACCAGAAGTCGCTCTGCAGCTCAAGTGGTAGAGCCTTGAGCTGAAGAGCTGAGATAGAGCCCAGGCCCAGAGTTCAAGTCCCATGACTGACCAAACAACAACAACAACTAATCTTGCTTCTCTGTATCTTTTAGCAGCTTTCCTTCCTTGACCTTTTCCAAACTCTGATGGTTACAAAACAAATATTTAAAAGGAAGGCACTTTCATCTGTGGGGGGAAAAGGTCTTTTGGTAAATTTTCCCTTGGTAATGACAGAAACACTCAAGGATTTTCAGATATGTCCTACTCACCTCCAAACAGAAGAAAAGCCAAGTTAACAAAACTGCCATCTTTTAATTCTACAGCAGTTTTCTTCCCCCCTCAAAGGCTATTCCTGTTCTAGTTGCAGACAGGGAACTGCTCCCAGTGACGTCAGAGCAGTCTCCCAGCAACGATTAAAAAGGGTTGTGTCCACCATAGGGGTTTCCTGAAAAGCTAACAAGAAATTATCCACATATTTGTTGCACTATCAAAATGCAAAGATGCAATGGAATTTCTCTTAATCTTATAGTTCCAGTCTTTGACAGACTTCTAAATTGTGTACTATTTTGGAATGCTATCTGAAATGCTAGAATTTTAGGATTATCTTCCTTTTTATTGTCTCCCCCCCCCCAATGAGATTTTGTTAGTTTGAAACATTTGTTTGTAATAAATATAACCAAACCCCCATAGACTCATGATCTAAAACATTAATATATTTTTCACTTCACACAAAGAATTTAGAGTAAGTGGAAGTACAGAACAGGAAAGAAAATGAAGACAAAATAAACCAGCAAGCTCTTAAAGACATATCTCCACATATGCTATTCACATAAAAGGTTACTCTTTAAATTTTGCTAGGATCTCTTCTACTGAGCATTTCAACCTGACCTCTACAGGCAGCCCTCCAAAGACCAGCAGTATTAAAATGGAGATGCATAAAAGGAACTGGAAACCTAAACACTGAATCCAAAAAAGGATAGGCTGGACTGCCATGACCACACCTAGGAATACATCTAGCAATTGTTTCCTAAGCTCTGCTTTAGCTACATACATTCAAAATTAGAATGTATTCTAAACTACACAGACAAGGACTTTTATATAACTACCTATTTTTGAGGTCTGAAAAACAGCATACAAACTGCTTGATCAGGGACAGTACAAATAAGGCAGAAAAATTCTAAACTGCCAAATTCAACATAAAATTATTAGGTTTTAGAAAGAAAGAACCCTCTTTCTTTCCCTACTTAGAAAAGGCAGTTAGGTAAAAATCATTAACAGCAGAATTTACAGGGTTAATTCAGGCACCCTGCTTCAGCAGTCCTCACTTTGGTCTCAGTCTATTTTAAAAAGGAACAAACACAGTAGCACCCCTATCATTAAAACATCCCACTTTAGCTTCGGCTCTATTTAATGGTACCCAGTTATCATCAAGTCATAAAGGAGAACGCACCGCTTCAGATGGATTTTTCTTCTTCCTTCTCTCGTCCCCTCCCTCTCAGAAGAAAAAGACTGCAAACAAAATCATACGTCACTGGAGGTAGAGGGAATCCCATCTTCGCACTCTTTAGAAACCAAAGCCCTCACACAAAAATAAGCCAATTAAAAGAAACAAACAAACAAGTAATCCAAAATAAGCAATGGTAACACTAAAAGAAATTCATATAACAACCTGAATACATCAAAAGGTATTTTTAGTACAAAGATCAAACAAATCTCTCCAAGTATGTTTATAATCACAAAGCACCCCTAAACACAATAAAGGCAATATATTTCTTTATATCACATTTAAAGACAGGGAACAGTTACATAAAGACATAAGACAGAGAGGCATATTCACCAGCTGAGTGTAGATAGCTGAGGAATGACACAGTGAAGGATATTTATAGGGGATTCCCTGCTTCCTGCAATGTGCGTCAACAGCATCACCAGAGAACAGAAATCACCACTGTTCTCAAACTAAATCTGAATGAACCACTGTTTGAAATAGCCACAGGAGAGTTAGAATCTGAATAGAATAAAAGTCTAGCAAACCTAATTTTTAAAATATTTTAAAGATTAAAAAATGGCAAACAAATGCCCCCATAATTATCATAAAATTCAACACTTGAAATTTCCCTAATTTCTTTAGTGTATATTGTACAGCTAAACCAATCAAGATAGAAATGATATCAATCTTTGTAGCCTCTCCCTGCTTGACCTATGAAGTTCAAGGACTTTTATTTAATAAAAGAAAATTATCCCAAACTCACCCCAGACGATCTGCATTTATACCATGAGCTCACATTATTAATGGAGACACCTCATTGCAAGGATCTGTTATGCCGGAATTTTGCCGGAAGAATTCCTTCTGGGAAACCTGTGCCTTTCTCCCTTCCCCCGCCCACAAGCCCCATCCATTTCCCCCCCCCCTCCCCACCCTTTACCCTTGAATGAAATGCTACTGATCCTTGCTGCTGCGTCTCCAGCAAGCTAACTGCTCTGACAAGCAGCTCTAAAGCAGACCATGGCCCAGCTGTTCTGAGAGATGTCACCCAGAGCTCTGCCAACAGTCACACTAGCACCCCCCCCTCTCTCTCTCACACACACACACAGAGAGAGGCTGCAAGAGCATTTCCTCCCACCACCTCTTCTTTCTCTCATTCAAGTATTTCAGTGGTAAGCCTGCCTCCACACTGTGCTGAGGATAGCTTTTAAAGATACAGCAACAACTCCTTTCTGCTGCTGATGTTCAGATGCCAAAATAGCCACTTTAGTGGGATTTGGGAATATGTATTGGATTAAAAGTTCACCTTTAAATTTATTTTGCCTTTTCTTCACCTGCAAAATAATTGAGGCCAGACAAACGGTCATTGCCTAAAAGCTACAGGGCTCAACTTCAGAAATGTAAAATGAAGACTAAAACTTGTTAAATAAGATTTTCTCTCCAGCAAGCTATATTTAGTAAAATAAATTTTCATTTTGGGGCAGAAGGTAGGCAGCATAAAATAGCAGTAGCTATCTATTCCTCCTTCAATTTTTGCCCTCAAAGAAGGGGAAGAAGATTTTGGCTAAAAAATGAGGTAACAGGAAAACCAGAAAAGCACCTTACAAACAGAATTGAAAGAATAACAAGTATAAAGGTCTAAGAATAAATAAATTAAAAGAAGTGATTCAAAGGAGATTAAAAGACAAGAGTAATAATCTGGAATATGAGCAACTCTAGAATGACAAAGATAAACATGACTCAGATTTTTTTTTAATTTTCTTTTTTTCCTTGGGTGGTAGGGACTAAACCCAGGACCATGCATAGGCTGAGCATGTGCTCTGACTGAGTTATTCCTCCAGCTTCAGGTCTTAATTTTTCTTTTTGGGTCCTAATTTTTAAATGTCCAAGGAAGAGTAGTTATAATAACTACTACAGTAGGAATTGATAAATATTATAGGTTTGCAATAGCATAAAATAACAAGTTAAAACCCAGGTAACTTGAAGAAAGCAGTGACCCGATCACAGACTCATGTACCCATTCATTCAAACACATACTTGTTATGTGTCTGTGTTCTTACTATGGACTAGGCACTTTGATAAACTCTAGGACTGTGAGACAGATCATTAAAAGTCATTCTAAAGACAAAAAGAGACTCTGGCTTTTATTCTAAGTGAGATGACAAGCCATTAGGAGTACAAGGCCAAATAGAACACTGAAAGAAATCTGGCTTTGGTACTTAATGAGATTAGAGGCCATTGGTGATGACAATTTTTTAACCTATGTTTCTTTTCATTCTTTCTTTATTCCTTTCTGTTTTTTTTTTTTTTTTTTTTTGGAGGGGGGGGTGCTAGTCCCAGGGCTTAAACTCAAGGCCTAGGTGCTGCCCCTGAGGTTTTTTTTGCTCAAGACTAGCACTCTACCACCTGAGCCACAGCTCCACTTCCAGCTTTTTGGTAGTTAATTGGAGATAAGTCTCAATAGACTTTTCCTGCCCCAGCTGGCTTTGAACCACAATCCTCAGATCTCAGCCTTCTGAGTAGGTAAGATTATAAGCATGAGAAGCCAGTGCCTGCCCTTGCACTACATTTCTTTGTGACCTACAACTTTTTGCTTGAACAGTTTCTAATAATAGAGAGGTTAAAAGAATAGTACAAATAATTACATAGATTTCATATAACATTAATATATATGTATCTGTATGCATGTGTATAACTTTTTAGCTTTAAAATGTTCTCATGATAACTTCATACCTAAAAAAAACTCCTGACATATACAATATTCTGAACTATAAGACAAACTTCCAGCTATTCTAGATGAGTTCCTGACAAGATAGTTGGTGGTGCACATGCATAGATCTATACTACAAAGCCTTTTAAAAACTGAAATGACTTTAGTCATTGGATGGTGACTTTAGAATCACCATCCAAAGAAGGCTGAACAGAACTTCTAAGCTGAACCTAATGGGTTGAATATCTGATAAAAGTCAACATTCACTCATAGAAAATCCTATAGATTTAAACAAAACCCAGTCTGAAGTCAGCCTGACCAACAAAATGAAACCTTATCTCCCCCACCTCTAAACTAACAAGACGCGCACACAGAGATATACCTTAGTAGAAGAAAGCTTGAATTTCTCATGTGCAAGCAACAGCACCAAAAAAGAAAAAAAAAGAAAATGAGTGTAGTGTGGTAAAATATCTGAAGAATTAATGACTGAAAACTCCAAAAATTTGACAAAAAGAAATATCAGTAGATTTAAGAGGCTCAACCATTCAAGATAGGCTAGATATAATGATCCATTCCTATATATGGCATCACAAACCTATAATTCCAGCACCCTTAGGGCATAGGCAGAAGGATCCCAAGTTCAAGGCTAACCTGAACTATATGTTAGGTTTGAAGCTACCTTGGACTATATAGTGAGACCTTATTAAAATACAAAATTTTACATTCAGAGAAAATATCCTCCTGTGAAGATGAAATACTACATTTTGTTTTTCCTGAGCTGGTATCAGAGCTTGAATTCAAGGTCTCATGTTTTCTTTTTTATTCATAATGGAATCCTACCACTTGAGTTACACCTCTAGTTTATAAGCATATATTTTTGTGTGTGTATGCCAGTCCTGGGGCCTGAACTCAGAGCATGGGAGCTGTCTCTGCAATGATGGATAAAATCTCTGAAACCAGGATAAAGTAAATCTTCCTCCTTTAAATTGTTCTGAGGTCTGGGGGGCACAACTAATACAACTGATAAAACAGAAAGTATACATTCCTAATAACAGATATGAAAAAACATTTTCACTAAGGATCTTATAGACATTAAAAAGATAAGGGAGTATCATATCATGCAATTCCACACACATAAATTCAACCACCGAGTTGAAATGGACAATTTCTTTTAAAATCAAAAACTATCAAAGTTACCTAAGATATATTAACAAATAAACCTACACATACAGATGATTACTCTGGCGAATTGTGGCACATACTTAAAAGAATATAAATGCTAAATGTCTACAATCTCTTTGGAAAACAGAAGAGAAAGAAATACTTCCCAACCTAATGAGGTTTAAATCACTCTAATACTAAAACTAGGCAAACATAAGAAAACTGCAGGCCAATATCCTCATGAACATAGCTACTAAATGTCTCCATCAAAATACTAGGAAACTGAATGCTATGATAAATAAAAAGGACAAAACATTATAACCAATGGGGTTTGTCTTGAAAACGCAAGGCTGATTTAAATTTTCAAACACAATGCAATTCCCATATTGAAGCTAAAGAAAAAAAAAATCACATGATTACTTATATGACAGAAAAAACATTTGAGAAAATTCAATACCCATCTATAATAAAGATGCACAAAAAGTAGGAACAGAAGGAAAGGGCAACTAAAACAAGACTGAAAATTAAATGTTTTTCCACTAAGATCAGAAACCAGTCAAGGGTATCCATTACTAATACTCATATTCAACATTATACTTAGAAGTCCCAGTCAATGCAGTAAGCCAAGAAAAAGAAACCTAAAGCCTAAGATAGGTAAGGAGGAAATAAATGGTTGCTATTCACTGTTCCTATTGTATACATGGAAAACAACAACAAAATAAAAAACAAAAAAACTCAAACTAGAAAATATATTAATGCTGGCATTGGTGGTTCACTCCTATAATTCTAGCTAATCAGGAGGCTGAGATCTGAAGATTGAGGTTGAAAGCTAACCTAGGCAGGAAAGTCCATGAGACTCTGAATCTCCAATTAACCATCAGAAAATAAGAAGTGGCCCAGTGGCTCAAAGTGGTAGAGTGCTAGTCTTGAGCAGAAAAAAAGCTCAGGGGCAGTGGCTAGGCCCTGAGTTCAAGTACCATGACCACCACCACCAACAACAACAAAATGTAAAATAAGATGTGGTAATCCTAGCAGTTGGGAGGACAAGACATAAGGATGATAAGTTTGAGACAGGAGTCTCAATAAATAAAGTAAAATGTGAAACTCCAATGAGTTTAGAAGAAAGCACAGGAGTAAATCTTTATGATCTAAGAATAAGCAAATAATTTTTTTGGTGCCGGTCCTGGGGCTTGAACTCAGGGCCTGGGCTGTCGTTGAGCCTCTCTGTGCCCCCTGGCTCTACCACTTGAGCCACAGCACCACTTCGGGCTTTTTCTGTTTATGTGGTATTGAGGAATCAAACCCAGGGCTTCATGCATGCTAGGCAAGCACTCTACCACTAAGCCACATTCCCAGCCGCCGTAAGCAAATACTTTTTATTAAAAATCTTAAATTGTTATCATAAGGGTAATGTATAGAGGGTTATCATTTCATAAATAATGAGTACATTTCTTTTGTTACTGTTGGTGGTGGTGGTCCTGGGGCTTGGGTGCTGTCCCTGAGCTCTTCAGCTCAAGGCCAGCACTCTACCATTTGAGCCACAGCACCACTTCCAACTTTTTGAGTGGTTTATTGAAGATGAGTCTCATAGACTTTACTGCCCAGGTTGGCACTGAACCACAATCCACAGATCTCAGCTTCCTGAACAGCTAGGACTACAGGCGTGAGCCACTGGCACCCAGCTCATGAGTACATTTCTTTTTAGAATGTCACCCCTTCTTTCTCTCTCCCAGTTTTTCCCTCCTATCCCTGCCTACAAGTTGTATAGTTCATTTTCAACAGTGTATACTGAGTACCGCTGCTGCCTTTGTTCACTTTTAGTCTGCCTCCCCTTGCCTGGCCAAAGACAGATAAACGAACAATCAAGACAAAAGAAAAAACTAAACCTTTGTTTCCACTTCCTGGAGCTCATTTCAAAAAATATGATTTTATATGATCAGAGGTAGAGTGGCATTGCATCTCTGAGTTCCTATCCTAAGAGTATTGTCCTTTAGTCTTACTGTGTGTGAATGTCTTGAGATCTATATAATTTATCATATCCCAATGTATTTTAGATCTAGCTTTCTCATGAGAGAAAGCCATTTGTCTCTCTGAGCTTGACTTACCTCACTTAACATGATTTGTTCTAAGTCCATCCCTTTCCCTGCAAATGATATATTTTCCTTTCTAATGGCTGTGTAAAATTCCTTTGTGTATAAGCACCACATTTTTTGATCCACTCAACTATTGTAGGACATCTGGGCTGTTTCTATAACTTAGGTATAGTGAACAGTGCAACAATGAACATGGATGTGCAAGTGTCTTTATAGTATCCTGGCATGTGATGTTCTGGGTAGATGCCCAGGAGTGGTATGGCAGGGTTGTTGGGTAGATCTACATTTAGTTTTTTGAGGAACCTCCAGACTGCTTTCCAGAGTGGTACACTAGTTTACATTCCCACCAATAGTGGAATAGGGTTCCTTTTTCTCCACATGCCCGCCAGTATTTGTTGTTGTTCAAATTCATGATGTTGGCCAGTCTAACTGGGATAAGATGGAATCTCAAAGTTGTTTCAATTTGCATTTCCTTTATGGCCAAGGATGATGAGCATTTCCTCATATATTTATTTGCCATTCTTTACTCTTTTTCTGAGAAGTCTCTCCTTAGCTCCTTTGCCCATATAGGGATTGGTTTATTATGTTTGGGAGGAATTACTTTCTTGAGTTTCTTTGCGTATTAGGCCTTTGTCAGATATATTGCTGGTAAAAAAATTTTCTCGGTCTGTTGGCTTTCTAGTTTATCAACTATAACCTTTGCTGTGCAGAAACTTTTTATTTTGATGTAATCCCATTTGTCAAGTCTCTCTCCTATCTGTTGTGCCCCCTGGAACTCTTCTCAAAAAGTTTCCATCTATGCTTATAAGTTCTAGTGTTTCTCCTATTCCTTCTTGCAGTAATTTCAAACTTTCAGGTCTGACGTTGAGATCTTCGATCCACTTTGCATCAATATTAGTGCAAAAGATAAAATAGAGCAAAAGAAAAATTGGACCCTATCAAAATTTTAAAGTTCTGCTCTGTAATGCTGTTAATTAAAAAAATAATGACAAACAGGGATCCACTTTTAGTTTTCTGAATATGGATGCCCAGTTTTCCCAACATAAATTATTGAAGAGGCTGTTGTCCACCATTTATCTTTGGTTCCCTTATCAAATATCAGATAACTGTAAGTACATGATTTTATTTCTGGTCTGTTTATTTCTTCTAGTCTGTTCTATTGATCTTCAGGTCTATTTTTGTGCTTTTGGTGTTACAGCTCTATAGTAGAGTTTGAGGTCTGGGATTGTGATACCACTGGGATTGTGTTTTTTTGCCTAGAATTGCTTTGGCCATTTGAGGCCTTTTGTTGTTCCATATGAATTTTTGGATTGTTTTCTCTATCTTGGTAAAGAATGTCACTGGGATTTTAATGAGGACTACGTTAAATTTGTAGGTCATTTTTGGCAATATGGTCATTTTCACAATATTAGTTCTATTAGTTCTACGAACATGGAAGGTATTTCCATTTCCTGATATCATCTCTAATTTATTTCTTCAAATTTTCAGTTTTTGTTTTAAAGGTCTTTTGCTTCCTTGGTTAGGTTTATTCCCAATTGTTTTGTTTTGTTTTTTGAGAATACTGCAAATGGAGTTATTTTCCCAATTCCCCTCTCTTAAGCATAATAGGACTATTTCAAAAATAAAAACAATTAACAATAAACAAAAAAACCCTCAGTAGTAAGAAAAGTACAGTATCTGAAAATGATCAGAAGACTTAAATATAAAATACCATGGATTAAATTAAGATATCATATTTAGTGGTATAGTCACTCTGAATAACAGTTTGGTTCTTAGCCAGGCATACAGGTCTGTAATACTGGCACTTGGAAGGCCAAGGCAGGAAATTGAGTTCAGGAGGCCAGCCTCCTGAACTATCCTAACAAGATCCAGTATCAAACATTAAAAAAAAAAAAAAAAGTCCATTCAAAGCAGGTTACACTTTTATTTGTAGCTACTTGAGATGCACAGATCAGAAGGATCATGATTTGAGACCAGCCCAGGAAGAAAGTTAGTGAGATAGGTGGTACCTATCTGTCATACCAGCTATGCAGGAATTGCAAAACGGATTATCTCAGTATAGACAAAAAAAATGTGAGACCCAATCTGAAATAATAAAGAAAAAGGGCTGTGGCTGTAGCTCAACTGGCAGAGCTCCTATCTCAGTACCTGGTGCTAAGATTCAGTTACACTCAGCTTTAAATGTTTTTTATTGAAATTCTAGTCTTCAATAACTAAAAATACACAACACAATTATATATTAAAATGTTCATAAGTTATACTGGTGAAAAATATGGAGATAAGTTAACCATAGAAATAATAATAAATGATGAAACTTTCATATGAACGATTCAAAGTTATTCCTGTGTGTTTATAAATCTTTAATGGTAAGGAAGAATAACAATCTTACATGTATGCACTACTGTATCAATAACTTTTATTTTTTCCATTAGCTCATTAAGATAGAGCACTAAAGCCAGCTCCTGTATGATATTCCAATTTGGATGTCTAGCCTTTTTTTTTTTTTTTTTGTCAGTCATGGGGCTTGAACTCTGGGTCTGGGCACTGTCCCTGAATTTTTCAGCTCAAGGCTAGCGCCCGACCACTTGAGCCACAACACCACTTCCAGTTTTCTCGTGGATAACTGGAAATAAGGGTCTCACGGACTTTCCTGCTTTGAACAGCAATCCTCAGATCTCTGTCTCCTGAGTAGCTAGGATTACAGGCATGAGCCACTGGGCACCTGGCTGGATGTCCAGTCTTATTGAAGACATCTCTCAACATTCTTTGAACTGGTTGGCAATAAATCTTGTGCAATGTGATCAAACATCGTTTTTCCAACATCAAAACCCTTAAACATGAGACTCATTTAATTAGTTTCATGCCCAGGGCCCCTGAGTTAATGCCATCATCTATAGTTTTAACTGATACATGGTGGTATAATCCCAACAATGAGAAGGATTTTGAGTTCCAGACCAGCCTGGACTGTGTAGTGAGTCTCTGCCTTAAAAAAAAAAAAAAAAGAAGGCAGCATAGCAACACACATCTGAAACTTGGGTACTCATGAAGTAAAGAGCAGAATGACTGAGTTGAGTTCAAAGCCAATATGGGCAAAATTTCCATGAACCCCAACTTAATAAAAAGCAGGGTACAATGGAGTACATGTCATCTCACCTATATGGGAAGTATGAATAGAAGGATTAAAGTCCAGTACAACCATAGTATAAACATGAGACACTATTTGAACAACAATAAAAATAAAAAGGGCTGGAGAATTGCTCATGTGATGGAGCCTGACAAGTACCAACTCTTGAGTTCAAACCCTAGTACCACACGCATGCACACACACACACACACACACACACACACACACACACACACACACACACACACACACACACACACACACACACACACATAGCATTTGCCATATAAATTTACCCATTCAGGCTGAGCATGGAGGCTTATACCTATAATCCAGCTACTGGGGAAGCAAAAGTATGATTGTGGTCCAAGCCCAATCTCAGACCGCCCCCCCCAAAAAAAGGAGGCCCTATCTAAAAGCAAAAAGGGCTGGTAGTGTGGTTCAAGTGGCAGAGCACTTGCCTAGTAAATGTGAGGCCCTGAGTTTAGACCCCATTACCCTACCCTCAAAAAATGTACAACTTTTAGTATATTCAGAGTTATGCTTCTCTTCCAAATTCAATTTTGGAACATTTTTATCATTCCCCAAAGACATTTGTACTCATTAGTTCATACTCTTACTATTTTTGCCCAATTCTCAGCCCTAAGTCAACTATTAATACACTTTGTGCCTCTAGAGATTTGTCCATTCTGATCTGTTTCCTCCAATTCTGAAAGGTGTTTTCACTGCAAACAGAATTTTAGGTTGACTGTTTTTTTGCATTTGGCACTTTAGTTTTAACATTTCTGTGATTTGCAATGATTCTAAATGAAAAGGTTGCTGGTATTCTAATCTTGTATATAAGTATATATATTAAAATATATAGTAAATTCATCTAGTCTTATTCTTTCAGTTCTGGATGCTAAAAGTCCATGATCGTGAAGTCAACAGATCTGGCTTCTCCTGACAATTTTCTTCTTGGTATTCAAATGGCTGTCTTCTTCTAAGTATATCAATAATATTAGATGGGAGCCTACTTGAATACCCTCATTTTAATTTCTCTTTCCAAA
The DNA here is from genome assembly GCF_019054845.1 of Dipodomys spectabilis. Classification (NCBI taxonomy): domain Eukaryota; kingdom Metazoa; phylum Chordata; class Mammalia; order Rodentia; family Heteromyidae; genus Dipodomys; species Dipodomys spectabilis. Next base: position 16,842,298 of record NW_024870911.1, on the reverse strand, counting down.
GATCTTACTTGTAAATACAACCGTATTATAAGGTACTGAGCATTAGGGCTTTAACATATATGAATTTGAGGAAGAGGGGTAAACAGTTCAGTCTATTACACCTTGGTTCCCATATATATATACATATAAGGGAATACATATAAAACATAATTTTATATACATATGGGTATGGGAGTGTGTGTGCTTTCTTCTTTGTCTGCTTATTTGACTTTATCCTCAATCTGAGGATCGAGGCTCAAAGCCAGTCTAGGTAGGAAAAATCCATGAGCCATTTCTAGTTAAGCAGCCAAAAGCTGGAAGTAGATCTGTAGCTCAAGTGGTAAAGCGCTAGCCTTGAGTAGAAAAAGCTAAGAGGGCTGGGAATGTGGCTTAGTGATAGAGTATTTGCCTAGCATACATGAAGCCCTGAGTTTGATTCCTCACTAATATGTAAACAGAAAAGTGGTGCTGTGGCTCAAGTGGTAGTGTGCTAGCCTTGAGCAAAAGAAGCTCAGGTTCAGTGTCCAGGCCCTGAGTTCAAGCCCCAGGACTGGTGAAAAAAAATTTTTAATTAAAAAAATAAAATGCTAAGTGACAGTGCTCACGCCCTGAATTTAAGCCCTGATACTAGCATAAAACAAACAAGCACATCAAAACAGAGCAACAGTTCCAGAGATCCTCAGATATTCAGATCTCCTGAGTAGCAAAGATTACAGGTGCAAGCCATTGGCACCCAGCCTGGGTGATCCTCAGATCTCAGCCACCTGAGTAGGATTACAGGCCTGAGCCAATGGCACCTGGCCATTAAATCTTAAACTCTGGAATAGTCTGCCTTCACATGCTGCCTTCTGGAAATACTGGAGAGGAACTGGGCCCTCAAGGCCTCAGGAAGCCCTGTCCCCATGGCTCTGCTGGGTTCACCTGTGTGACAGCTGTCCTGGGTTGAAGTTTTATGACTGTAACATTTTCAGGCTATTGTTGAGAATGTTGTAGCTCTGTCTCTGTCTTTTTTTCTCTCTCTGATTTTACATACACAATTAACCAGATCAAAAAGGGCTAGAGCCAGGCACTGATAGCTCATGCCTGTAATCCTAGCTACTCAGGAGACTGAGATCTGAGGATTCTGATTCAAAGCCAGTTCAGGCAGAAAAGTCCATGAGACTTTTATCTCCAATTAACTACCAAAAAGCCAGAAGTGAAATTGTGACTCAAGTGGTAGGACACTAGCTTTGAGCTAAAAAGCCCAGGAACAATGCTCAGGCTCTAAGTTCAAGTACCAATACCCACCCCCCCAAAAGAAAAGGGTTGGAGCTGTGGTTCAAGTTGTAGACACCTGCCTAGCAACTGCAAAGACCTGAGTTCAAATCCCAGTACTTCAGGAAGGAAGGAAGGGAGGGAGGGAGGGAGGGAGGGAGGGAGGGAGAGACGGACGGACGGACGGACGGACGGACGGACGGACGGACGGACGGACGGACAGACGGAGGACTCAGTAGAAATCATAATTGAATTTTTTTTCTTTTGTTTGTCAGTCATGGGGCCTGAACTCTGGGCCTGGGCGCTGTCCCTCAGCTCTTCAGCTCAAGGCTAGCGCTCTACCGTTTGAATTACGGCACCACTTTCAGCTTTTTCTGTTTATGTGGTGCTGAGGAATCGAACCCAGGGCCTCATGCATGCAAGGCAAGCACTCTACCACTGAGCCACCTTCCCAGCCCATAATTGGAATTTTGATATTTTCCCAGACTACTGGCATGTGGCAAAATATTATTATGCAATGCTGGGTGGTGACAATGAACAACAGAGAGGAACAACTCCCAGTCAGCCATGTGATCAAAGGATAAACAACCAAAGCTTTATAGAGTGTACTCTGCTGCTAAATTACAGTATTTGCTAGGTTAGGTATACTAAATGCCAATTTCACTTAGAATAGTTTCAAATTATGATAAGTTTTATGGAACAGACTATCATTGAGGATTATCTGTTCTCCCCCTACAAAATTCTTTTGTCTATTCAAATCAGGGAGATTGCCAGCTCTGTGTGGGTATTCACTATTTCTAATACCCATCAGGGTATAGCTCAAAGGGTAAAGATTGTGTCAATCATGCACAAGGTCCTGGACTTAATTCTCAGCAGCACCAAAAAACTATTACAATACCTAAATCTTCTATAGTTCTGAGTCAGTTGTTCCTACTGCTTGTTTATAGTGACTTTTTTTTTTTGGGGGGGGGGGGGGGGGGGGTCCAGTCATGGGGCCTGAAATCTGGGCCTGGGCGCTGTCCCGAGCCACAGCGCCACTTCTGGCTTTTTTCTTTTTGCTTATGTGGTGCTGAGGAATCGAACCCAGGGCGTCATGCATGCAAGGCAATCACTCTACTACTGAGCCACCTTCCCAGCCCAGTGACTTGTTTCTTCTGTGACTTTTTGTCATTGTTATTATAAAATACATGGTGGAAGTTTATCTTTAAAGAATTCTAGGTGATAGGGATGTGGGTCAATAGTAGAGTACTTGTTCAGCATGCAAGAGGCCCTGGGTTCAATCCCTAGCAAAGAAAGGAAGGAAGGAAGGAATGAAGGAAGGAGGGAGGGAGGGAGGGAGGGAGGGAGGAAGGGAGGGAGGGAGGGAGGGAGGGATGGAAGGAGGGAGGTGGGGAGGGAGGGAGGAAGGGAAGGAAGGAAGGAAGGGAGGAAGGGAGGAAGGAAGGAAGGAAGGAAGGAAGGAAGGAAGGAAGGAAGGAAGGAAGGAAGGAAGGAAGGAAGGAAGGAAGGAAGGAAGGAAGGAAGGAAGGAAGGAAGGGAGAGAAGAAAGAGAGAAAAAGAAAGAAGAAAAAACTATGTTCTGTGTGTGTGTACAGTATGCAGAAAATAAATTTGCATAGTTCAAAGAAATTTAAATTAGTTTCTTTCCCCTTCCTCATAGTTGAGCCTAAAATTCAAAACACAATGCATGTAAAAAAAATAATAACCTTGTAAACTGGGCACCGGTGGCTCATATCTATAATTCTAGCTACTCAGAAGGCTGAGATCAGAGGACTATGGTTCAAAGCCAGCCCAGGCAGGAAAGTCTGTGAGTCTTATCTCCAATTAACCACCAGAAAACCAGAAGTGGTGCTGTGACTAAGTGGTAGGGCGACTGCCTTGAGCTGAAGAGCTCAGGGACAGTGCCCAGGCTGAGTTCAAGCCCCATAACCAAAAAAAAAAAAAAAAAAAAAGCCAGACTTGGGTGGCTCATACCTGTAATCCTAGCTACTCAGGAGGCTGAAATCTGAGGATTATGGTTTGAAGCCAACCCAGGAAAGAAAGTCCTTAAGACTCTTATCTCTAGTTATAATCACCAAAAAGGCCAGAAGCAGAGCTGTACTTCAAGTGGTAGCCTTGAGCAAGAAAGCTAAGGGACAGCACCCAGGCCCTGAGTTCAAACCCAGAACTGGCACAAATACATACAGACATACATTCATACATACATAATTTAACCCTATCCTCAACTAGACCATCAACTTGTACTCAGCATCTTGAAAAGAAAGAATGTATTTAGTAGAAATCTTGAACCTTGCTAGGTAATTTAACAATGTAATTTATGGTGGGGACTTTGGGATACAAACTATCACCTCAACCTCAAAGTAAGGTATGGAAATTAAGGTCAGCTATTTGGGCAGTCAACTATATCTACACAATGAAGTCCATTAAAAACTTTGGAGACCAAAATTCAGCTAAGTTTTCTTGGTTGGCAATATTCCATGTGCATTATCACACATCATTGACAGGAAGAATTAACACTGTCCATGACTGCACTAGGAGAGGAATCTGAAAGCTCAGCATGTGGAACCCTCTGGGACTCTACCCATATGTTCCTTCAGTTGGCTAATTTTAATCTGTATCCTTCTGTTGTAATAAACTGTAACTGTGAGCTTTAGTGAGTTTTGGGAGTCCCAGTGAATAATTGAACCTGAGGGTAATCACTAGGACTCTCAAATTCTGCAGTCAGAGTAAAAAGTAGGAGTAGTATTGAGAACTATTTCCTAGACTTGTACACAGTCAATAACATCAGAGATGAGAATTTATCTGACATACCTAGGGTAGGGCTAGGGTAGAGTAAAAAGTAGGAGTAGCTATTGAGAACTATTTCCTAGATTTGTACACAGCCAATAACATCAGAGGTGAGGATTTATCTGACATACCTAGGGTAGGGTAGGCAGCACAAATTGACAGGGCACTATTTTGCAAGCATTAGATTATAATATAGGATTAAGCTAAACAGTATCAAGTTTTCTTCCTAGCCTCCACTCAAGAACTTTTTTCTCACCTGCCTACTCACTTTCTCATTCTCCACTCCCTATATCCACCCTAGCACCTTAATATCACCAAGCAATCTCTCATAAGCACCAGAGAAATTAAACAAAGCTCTACTTAAAGGTCAGAGACCACAGATCTGAATTAAGATCTCTAAGGCCCAATTCCCATGCAAAATGACATGGGAAGTTGGAAAATGAAGGTAACAGAATTGCAGATAATATGTGATTCTGGTTCTGAAACTCACAGTAAATGATGTGAACTCATTATTATTTAGATAAGGATATAAAACTATATATCATCAGGCCATCAAGAATAGACTTTCGGGGCTGGGAAAGTGGCTCAGTGGTAGAGCGCTTGCCTTGCATGCATGAGGTCCTGGGTTAGATTCCTCAGCAGCACATAAGCAAAAAGAAAAAAGCCGGACATGGCACTGTTGCTCAAGTGGTAGAGCGCTAGCCTTAAGCTGAAGAGCTGAGGGACAGCGCCCAGGCCCAGAGTTTAGGCCCCACGACCAGACCCAAAAAAAAAAAAAAGTAGACTTTAACTCAACAACAATTCTAACGTGCCAATAATAAAAATATACTAAAATGTTTATGCAGAGAAAACTTGAATGGCTATGTTGGAAACCTAGTCTTTTTTTTAATCCTCTAAAGTATTACTTCAAGTAAACTAAAGTCAGTATTGATACCATCCTGAAAAACATAGGAGAATCTCAACACCTAGGATTGATTCCTTTTTCCTTCTACTATCATCCAATGAGTCTTCCCAATACCCAGAGGATGGCTACTATCCAGGTACTCAAAATAGTAGGGTAACATTTCATACAACTTTCACAAGAAACAAGATCCTTACTCTTTGGAGTTCAATGTTAAATTTCAAAAGAAATTTAAAAGAAAAAGATCTAAAATAATGAGACATAACCAACCCATTTATTTCTTATTTCTCCTTAAGATTTTAATTCCTTGAGCACAGAGAGTATGCTCTAAAAAATAAGTACCAGTAGCTCATGTTATTATAAACCAACCTACTCAGAGGCTGAGATCTGAGAAGCAAGATTTGATGCCAGAAAGCAAATCTAAATTTGAGGCAAGCAAATCTAAGAGATTCTTACCTTCAATTAACCAGCAAAGGGCCAGAACTGAAGGCCTGGCTCAAAGGATAAAATGTCATCCATGGGTGAAAAAGGCAAGCAAGAATGTGTGGCTCTAAGTTCAAGCCCCAGTATTGAAACAGTTTAAAAGGGAAAAAAGGAAGGAAGAGAAGAAGTACCTTTAAAACAGAAGGTTCAATAAATACAAAATAAGAATTGGATAGCTGGAATCATGGAAATGTAGCAGGCAAAGAAAGATCAAGGAAATTTGAATGAAAATGGTAACAAAAAGAGGGGCACTGATGGCTTACTTCTGTAATCTTAGCTACAAGAGGCTGAAGTCTGAAGATTGTGGTTTAAAGCCAGCCCAACAGGAAAATCCTTGAGACTCATCTCCAATTAACTACCAGAAAACCAAAAGTAGTACTGTGGCTCAAAGTGGTTGCAAAAAGAGCTCAAGGACATACTCAGGCTCTGAGTTCAAACGTGAGTACTGGCACAAAAAAGAAAAAGTAACAACAACCAAAAAGATATATTTGGAAGGAAGAAAAGCACAAAGAAAAAACAGTAAAATTAGTTTAACTTGTCAGATATAATCCAAAGAAACAGGCTGTGAAAATAGGTATCTGCCAGGATAGAATTTGGACCTCAAAGTCACTATCATATGGGAGTGAAATGACAGAAAGAGGAAGCAATGGGCAGTAAGAACCAGTTTAAAAGCCAACAGAACTTTAGTTCAAAATATAAAATCAATTCATCACTATTCTAAAAATACTATTACTTTTCTTTAAAAGGGCACACAAACTCAGAGATGGAAGATAAAACAAGGCAGGTAAATAGGTTTCAAAATCTTTTCAGTGCCCAAAGAGTTGACAGCCACTCTTTTTCAGCCTCCAGTGACAGGAAAGTGTTAAACATTTAAAGAAAAAATAAATTAGTATTGCTCATATACCAAAGAGTGTGACATCAAGAAAAAAATATTTTTGTGAGAGAGAAGATGCAAGGAAAAAAGCACAAAATGTAGACAAAGAGAAATATGAATCCTAATGCACTCCAAAACAGAAAGGGGAAGAAATAATCACTCAAAATAACTACATTGTTCTTAGGTCTTGCCATCCTTCTTCCAAGTCTATAGATGATGAGAGAATGCACAAGGAGGAAAAAAATCCAACAAAACAAACCAATCTTCCACAACTCACACTCCTAAGCCAGGGAATTTTAAACTGTCCATAAATATGCAGGCTATATTTCTAACTAAAAGAAATCTTGATTTAATGCTTTGGTTTTCATAGAAATGTCTCCCTATCTACTCTAAATAAACAATATCAATGTAACAACTATAGAAACAAAAAATAAATATTCTCAGAAAAGCCAATATAACACAATCTCTTTCTTTCAGTAATAGCTAAAGGAAGAATATGACACAGCTAGCTTCTCTGTCTTCTGCTCCTGAAACAAAGTAACATAAGTCTGAATTATTTTACAGTGTATCACAGATTGTGGCCCACACTGCCTTGCAACCGTCACAGGATGGGCTGGTGGGGTTTAACATGAACCAAATCTGTCAACCAAGTTGAAGACAAACACGTGGGTTCTAATGAGCAGTGGTGAAAAAACATACTGCTCCATTCAGCTCCAAACAATGATAAATAATTCAGGGCGAAGAAGAAAAAAAAAAAAAAAAAACAACTTGCCGCAATAGAGAGCACAGCAGCAGGATTTAAAAATAGACCATAGGCTAGAGAGCCTAGGTGAGGGAATCAGGAGTCAGAGAAAATGGCTTTATGTCAACAAATTCTCAAACCCTTCGCAATAAAAGATGCTGCTGAAATTACCATCCAAAATTAACACCACAATTCCAAAATACTTTTTCAAAAATAAAAGTATTTTTATTTTTAAAATCTTATCAGATTTTAGTAAATCTGATAAGAACTAATAAACCACAATACTATTTGTCTATAGTAATTATTAAAAAAAAAAAAAAAAAAAAGCATGGGACTGGGTAAGTGGCTCAGTGGTAGAATGCTTGCCTCGCATGCATGAGGTCCCGGGTTCGATTCCTCAGCACCACATAAACAGAAAAACCGGAAGTGGCTCTGTGGCTCAAGTGGTAGAGTGCTAGCCTAGAGCTGAAGAGCTGAGGGACAGCACCCAGGCCCAGAGTTCAAGCCCCACAACCGGGGAAAACAAAACAAAACAACAACAAAAGTAAACCCAAATGGCACACAGAAGACAGATTTTTTTTTGGATCAGGATTCAAACTTGGTATCTGATACTTTCACTGGCTGGCACTTTACCACCTGAGTCACTCCTCCAACTCCTGAGAAGGTAGATAATTAAGGAAAAGAAATTCAAAGAGGGTTAAAATTCTACTTTACATAGCATCAAGTTCTAAGTGTAACATATTTTAGAGTTTTTTAATCTACTAATTATTCCTCCAGTACTAAAGGTGCAAAGAATTCATGATTTCAATGTTTTTTGTTTTTTTGTTTTCTGTCTGTCATGGGGCTTGAACTCTGGGCCTGGGCATTGTCCCTGAGCTCTTCAGCTCAAGGTAAGTGCTCTATCACTTGAGCCACAGCGCCACTTAGATTTGTCTATTCATTTTTCCACCTCTAAAAGATGCTACCAGGTAACACAAGCAAATAGAAAATTCTCATTCATTAATAAATCTAGTTTAGCTGGGTGCTGGTAATTCTGGCAATTCAGGAGACTGAGATCTAAAGATCCAGGAAAGTCTGTGGGACTCTTTTTTTTGGCCGGTCATGGGGCCTGAACTCTGGGCCTGGGCGCTGTCCCTCAGCTCATCAGCTCATCAGCTCAAGGCTAGCTCTCTACCACTTGAGCACAGCGCCATTTCTGGCTTTTTCTGTTTATGTAGTGCTGAAGAATCAAACCCAGGTCCTCATGCATGCAAGGCAAGCACTCTACCACTGAACCACATTCCCAGACCCTATAAAAGGTTTTTTTTTGTTGGTCATGAGTCTTGAACTTGGCCTGGGTGCTGTCCATCAGCTCTTCAGCTCAAGGCAAGTGCTCTACCACTTGAGCCACAGTGCCACTTGTGGGATTCTTGTCTCTAATTAACCACCAGAAAACCAGAAGTGGCACTGTGGTTCAAAGTGGTAGAATGCTAGCCTTGAGCAAAAGAACTCAAAGATAGCTCCCAAGTCCTTAGTTCAAGTTCTAGGGCTGACAAAAAAAAAAAAAACGGTTTGGAAATTGAACATAAGCTATGTTTATGGATTGCCAGATTTAAACTCCAACTCTGACAGAACTTACGGTTTCTAATTAGATGAGGATAGTTGGAAACATGCAGATTTCAACCTATTTGAGAATGCTTCAAACTGGACAAGGAGGGACAAGCCTGTAATCCTAGCACTCCAGAGGCTCAGGGAGGAGGATAATAAATTCACAAGCATCTTGGATTACCTCATGAATTCTAGATCAGCCTGAGCTATAGTGGGTTCTTTCTTTTCTTTCAATACTGGTATTTAAGCCACTCCTAGCCATTTTAACATCATTAGTTTTTAGATGGGGGGGGGGCTCATATTTTTTGCCCAAGACTGTGCTCTATTTGTTCTTCCCACACAGATGAGATGAGAACTTGGAGCCTCCACACACAACTTAGTGATTAACATGATAGTCTGTCTCTTTTTTTTCCCCCTTGATGGTCTACAATTGTGATTCTTCTGATTTCCACATCTTATGTAGCTTGGGATTATAGGTATGAGTCATTGTGCCCAACAAGATAACTCTTAATAATGCCTTAATAATATATGTATATATATATATATGTATATATATGCATATGTATATATGTATATATTTTTTGGGGTATATATATATACACATATATATATACCCCAAAATATAATTTTAGATATTAAGAGAAATCATAATCTCATCATTTTAGATATTACTTTATTTCAACTAAGCAAAGGATATGGTATCAAAGAAATTCCTCAGTAGAAACTACAGGCAATATACAAACACATCAATAGAGCTTCACTTGTCTTTACAAGAAAACCATAACCATGCCATTCACCTTTGTAATAAAAATTTAAAAAAATATTTTCTAGTATTAGGGTCTGGAGAATTTAGGAGTGAAAAAGAAACTTCATTTGATTCCAAGCATAGCTGGTTATTGTATAGTTCATATTGAATGGTAATAGATACATTTCTTTTTGGACAATGTCCTCCCTCACTCTCTCCCAGTTTTTTCCCTCCCATCTCTACCTACAAGTTGTATTTTTGTTTTTGTTTTTTGTTGTTGTTGGTGGTGGTGGTCATGGGCCTGAACTCTGGGCCTGGGCGCTGACCCTCAGCTCTTCAGCTCAAGGCTAGCGCTCTATCACTGGAGCCACAGAGCCACTTCCTGCTTTTTCTGCTTATGTGGTGCTGAAGAATCGAACCCAGGGCCTCATTCATGCAAGGCAAGCACTCTATCACTGAGCCACTTCCTGGCTCCTACAAGTTATATTTTCAACATAGTATCTAGTGAGTACTACTGCTGCATTTACCTTTTGTCCCTCCATTTCTGTGCCCCTCTTTACCTCCCAAAGACAGATAAACACACAAACAAGACAAAAAGAAACAAAACAAGAACAAAGTAAAAAAATACACCTATCCAGTTCCTGGATATAAAGTATTTCTAAAGGAGAAACAGATTAGTTCATTTAAAACACAGTCTATTTAGAGCACTTCTTCAGTTATGACTTAGGTCATGGTCACATCCAACTGTTTTCCATCTCTGCTCCATACACCATAGAGTAAGTGACAACATTCTTACTTTGTAAATCTTGACTTTCTCACTATTGACAATAGACAGTGTCACTGTCAGATAGGTCTATATTTGACTTCTGGTGCTGGTACCACTCTTGGTCATAATAAAGGGGCTCCACTCGGGTCCTGTAAACAGAATAATGATGATACTTCTCTGACGTGCCTCCTATCCTTAAAGGCCAAGATGCCCATGAAACCAACAGGATATTATCTACTGAAGTCCTTGACTACCACTGCCACTGCCAGAAGTCTTTGCAGCCCCAGTGGAATAGTGGATCTCTTTTGAAACTTAGTTCTCCCATGCCTAATACCCTGAATAATATTATTTTATTTAAATACTATATAAGCCAGGCACTGGTGGCTCACACCTATAATCCTAGCTATTCAGGAGGCTGAGAGCTGAGAGCCAGCCTGGGCAGAAAATGCCCTGAGACTCTCATCTCCAATAAACCATTCAGAAAAAAACTGGAAGTGGTGCTGTGGCTCAAGTGATAAAGCACTAGCCTTGAGTACAAAGAGGTGCAAGGAACAGCACCTAGGCCCTGAATTCAAGCCCCAGGACAGGCAAAAACATAAAATAAAATAAATAGAAATAAATACACTATAAAATTAGAAAGCTGGATGCCAGTGGCTCACGCCTATAATCCTAGCTACTCAGGTGAGATGAGGATCACAGCTGGAAGCCAGCCTGAGTAGTAAAGGCCCTGAGACTCTCATCTCCAATAAACCATTCAGAAAAAGGTGAAAGTGGTGCTGTAGCTCAAGTGGAAAAGCACTAGCGACGCAGGGACAGCTCCCAAGCCCTGAGTCCAAGCCCCAGGACCTGGAAAAAAATATATTTTTTAGAAAAAAGTATATGTTTTCTTCATCATTGCTGTATACCTTACTCTTAGATAGTTCTATAGAACCAGGTGTCTGTGGCTCACACCTATAATCCTAGCTACTCTTGATGCTAAGATCTTAGAATAATGGCAGACAAATCCTTGGGACTCTTATTCCCAATTAACTAGCAAAAGGCCAGAGCTGGAAGTATGGCTCAAATGGCAGAGCTCTAGCCATTAACAAAAAAGTGAAGCTAGGCAAGGCACTGGTGGCTCATGCTGGTAATCCTAGCTACTCAGGAGGCTGAGATCTGGGGATTGCGGTTCAAAGCCAGCCCAGGTAGGAAAGTCTGTGAGACTCTTAGCTCCAATTAACCACAAGGAAACCAGAGTTGATGCTCTGGCTCACAAGGTAGAGTGCCCACCTTGAGCTGAAAAGCTCAACAACAGTGCCCAGTCCCAGAGTTCAAGCCCCAGGACCAACAAAAAAAGAAAGAAAAAGAAAGAAAAGAAGAAAAGGAAAGAAAAGAAGGAAGGAGGGAGAGAGGGAAAGGAAGGAAGGAAAAGAAAATAAAGTCAGGTGCCAGCTGCTCAGGCCTGTAATTCTAGTTTACTCAGGAATCTGAGATCTGGAAATCAAGGGTCAAAGTCAACCCAGGCAAGAAAGTCTGGGCTGGGAAGGTAACTCAGTGGTAGAGTGCTTGCCTTGCATACATAAGGCCCTGGGTTCCATTCCTCAACACCACCTAAGCAGGAAAAACCGGAAGTGGTGCTATGGCTCAAGTGATAGAGCACTAGCCTTGAGCTGAAGAGCTGCGGGACAGTGCCCAGACCCAGAGTTCAGGCCACATAACCCACAAAAAAAAAAAAAAAAGAGAAAGAAAGGAAGAAAGTCTGTGAGACTCCTATCTCCAATTAACTACCAAAACACCCAGAATTGGAACTGTAGTTTCAGCCTTGTACTAAAAAGCTAAGGAACAATGCCCAGGCACTGAGTTCAAGTCCCAGTAAATAAAGAAAGAAAGAAGAGGGGGGTGAGGGGATGAAAGGAGAGATAAGTGCTGATGGCTCCTAGGTACCCAGGAGGCCAAGATCTGAGGATCCAAGGATTACAGTTCAAAGCCAGCCCAAACAGGAAAGCCTCTGAGAAGCTTATCTCCAATTAAACACCAAAACCACTAGAGAAGTAGAGCTGTGACACAAGTGATACAGAGCTAGCCTTGAGCAAAAATGTTCAGGTATAACACCTAGGCCCTGATCAAGTCCCAGAATAGGCACAAAAGAAAAAATTCTGCCAGTGTGGTGGCACACAACTGTAATTCTATCTACTGAGGAGTGCAGTTCAAAACCAGCTCAGGAAGCAAAGTCCAGTGAGATTCTTTATCGCCAATTAACTACCAAAAAGCTAGAAGTGGTATTGTGTCACAAGTAGTAGGGCACTAGTTGAGCAAAAGAGCTTAGGGACAGTGCCCAGGCACTGAGCCAAGCCCCAGAATGTGTATTTTTAAAATTCATAATAATATTAAATAACCTTGTTTGTTCTTTTCACATTCATGTTTTCATAGATGCACGGTACAGTTTTCCAGAAGCTCCATATAAAATTTCAACTAATAGGGCTGGGAAGGTGGCTCAGTGGTAGAGCGCTTGCCTTGCATGCTCAAGGCCCTGGGTTCGATTCCTCAGCACCACATAAGCAAAAAGAAAAAAGCTGGAAGTGGAGCTGTGGCTCAAGTGGTAGAGCGCTAGCCTTGAGCTGAACAGCTAAGGGACAGCGCCCAGGCCCAGAGTTCAGGCCCCACGACCGGACCCAAAAAAATAAAATTTAAAAATTTCAACTAATTTGAGGACTGGGAAGGTGGCTCAGTGGTAGAGTGCTTGCCTTGCATGCAATGAGGCCCTGGGTTACATTCCTCAGTACCACATAAGCAGAAAAACCCAGAAGTGGCGCTGTGGCTCAAATAGTAGAGTGCTAGCCTTGAGCCGAAGAGCTGAGGGACAGCGCCCAGGCCCAGAGTTCAGGCCCCACGACTGACAAAAATTTTAAAAATAAAAATAAAAAGCTTTACAAGCCAGGCCCTGGATGGCTCAGGCCTATAATCCTAGCTAATCAGGAAACTGAGATTTGAGGATCTCTGCTCAAAGCCAGCCTGGGCAGGAATGTCTCTGAGATTCTTATCTCCAAAAAACTACCAAAAAACAAAACAAGGGCTAGAAAGGTTGCTCACTGGTAGAGTGCCTGCCTTGCATGCATGAGACCCTGGGTTTGATTCCTCAGCACCACATAAGCAGAAAAAGCCAGAAGTAATGCTATGGCTCAAGTGGTAGAGCACTAGCACTGAGCTGAAAAGCTCACAGGGACAGCACCCAGGCTCAGAGTTCAGGCCCCACTACCAACAAATAAATAAATAAATAAATAACAAAAAAAGAAAGCCAGAAGTGGAACTGTGGCTCAAATCCCAGAGCACTAATCTTAAGCAAAAACAAAATGCTCAGAAACAGTGCCCAGGCCCTGAGTTCAGGACAACAAACACGCACAAAATAAAATCTTTACAAGAATTATACACAAGGCCCTATTTCTCAATACAATGGACTCATCCTTTCCCTCCCCATATTGTACTAGAGATCAAACCCAGCTTTTCAAGCTGGGATGTAGCTCAGGGGCAAAGCACTTGCCTAGCAAGTACAACATCCTGGATTTGATCCCTAGTATCAAAAAAGAAAAGACCAAAAAAATAGTTTAAAAAAAGACCCAGGGTTTCATAAAGACTATCATCTTTTTAATGTTTTAAAAATTCTTTATTATTTTTATTTATTTTTTGCTTTGTAATACTAGGGATTGAACCAAAGACCTCATGTAGGCTAGGCTAGGTAAGCAATCTACTACCTGAGCCACACCCTTAGTATTTTTGGTTTTTTAAATGTGCTTTTGAGACACAGTCTTGCTACCTTTACCTAGGCTTACCCTGAGAATGCAATTCATTTTTATCCACCTGAATTTTAATTTCTATATTTATAATATTTATATACCCACATGAAAATTCATTGTTGTTTAGCAATACTTGAGTTTTGAACAAGTGGTCTCAAACTCACTAGGCAGGTGAGCCATGACCCTAGCCTTGTTGGGGTGTTTATCGGGTTTGTGTGTTTGTTTGGGGGGTTGTTAGTGGTGGTGGTCATGGGCCTAAACTCTGGGCCTGGGTGCTGTCCCTCAGCTCTTCAGCTCAAGGTTAGTGCTCTACACTTGAGCCACAGCACCACTTCTGGCTTTTTCTACTTATGTGGTGCTGAAGAATCGAACCCAGGGCCTCATGCATGCAAGGCAAACATTCTATCACTGAGTCACCTTCCCAGCTCCTGGTTTTGTGTTTTGTGACAGTGTCTCATTATATAGCCCAGGCCTTAAAACAGCATCCTTTTCTGGTATTTTAGGGTCACCACACTGCTTTAATATTTTTTACCCTAAGAGTAGCTGAAACCTTGATTTTAAGCCACAAAGACAGAATTCACGATGAGAACAGTGGCAGAGCAAAACAGGTTAAAAGAAAAGCAAATGACACGTGAATATTTAGGAGAAAAGGAAGAGGCTCCCACAGAAACGAGAAGTTAAAACAAAAAATTAAAAAAAAAAAAAACAGGGCATCAGTAACTTTAAGTTAAAGAGAGAAAAAGTAGGTCAGGCTTTGAAGAGAAGCAAAAACCCAATCTACCACTAGTAATACCAAGCAGAAATAGAATGGAAAAATATAATTCAGCATTAACTCCAAAATCTCATTTTACCAAAGTGTTTCAAACTTCCTATATAATACTTGCTTCTTATCAGAATTACTCATAAACAATAAATTGATCTCAGGTTCATCTCCTTTGCCTTTTTCATTTGCCTTCCAGAGGAAATGAAAGCAAGAAAAAGACCAAAATAGAGATGGACAGAGAAACAAGATCCTCAACAAAATACAAGGAACCAGTTGACTTAAAGAAGAGCCATTCAGGGCTGGGAAGGTGGCTCAGTGGTAGAGTGCTTGCTTTGCATGCATGAGGCCCTGGGGTCGATTCCTCAGCACCACATAAGCAGTAAAAGCAGGAAGTGGCGCTGTGGCTCAAGCAGTAGAACACTACTAGCCTTGAGCTGAAGAGCAGAGGGGACAGCACCCAGGCCCAGAGTTCAGGCCCCACAACCAACAACAACAACAAAAAGAGGCATTCATTCATCCAATGAATAATCACTGAGTACCCACTCACAACAGGAACTGTCAAAAAAGCTAATATATCCTGGGTACATAGCAGTAGCAAAAGACTAAAATTACTTGAAAAAACAACAGCAAAGCTGAGCACTGGTGGCTCATGCCTGTAATCCTAGCTACTCAGGAGGCTAAGATCTGAGGATCATAGTTCAAAGCCAGCCGGGGCAGGAAAGTCCATGAGACTCTTTTCTCCAATAAAACCACCAGAAAACCCAAATTGGCACTGTGGCTCAAGCGGTCGAGCCCTCGCCTTGAGCTGAAGAGCACAGGGACAGCGCCTAGGCCCAGAATTCAAGCCCCACAACCAACAACAACAAAAAAAAACTGTCAAAAAACAACAACAACAACAACAACAAAAAAAAAACACTTTACTGATAAAATCAAAACAATAAGAAGCTCTAGCAGAAGATTCCCAGAGCCCAAAGTCACTCAGTTACTAAAATGTGGCCTAATTGCAGAAAATAACTCCAAAGAAGGATTTGTTTACACACTGTAGGTGGTCCTATGGTAACATCATGAAGCACTAAAATGTTTACATCATGAAACTGTTATAAGCTCTAAACAATAAGGATTAAAAGAGAATTCCCCAGGGTGCTAGTGGCTCATACCTGTAATCCTAGCTACTCAGGAGGCTAAGATCCCCAGTTCAAAGCTAGCCCAGGCAGGAAAGTCTCTGAGACTCTTATTTCCAATTAATCACCAAAAAAAGCCAGAAGTGGAGCTGTGGTTCAAGTTGTAGAGCACCAGCCTTGAGCACAAAAACTCAGATACAGTGCCTGAGTTTAAGCTCAAGGACAGAGAGAGAATTTCCTAACTAGATACACCTCTACCCTTTCAAATGCAGAAACTGTCATTTTTATAAATATGACTATTCTTTTTTTTATTGGGGGGGGGTCCAGTCGTGGGGCCTGAACTCTGGGCCTGGGTGCTGTCCCTCAGTTCTTCAGCTTAAGGTTAGCGCTCTACCACTTGAGCCACAGCATCACTTCCGGCTTTTTTTTCTTTTTGCTTATGTGGTGCTGAGGAATCGAACCTGGGCCTCATGCATGCAAGGCAAGCACTCTACCACTGAGCCACCTTCCCAGCCCTGCTTTTCTGCATTCTCATCTGTTATTTTTCTTCAAAAGAATAGTCATATTTGGGGTTGGGAAGGTGGCTCAGTGGTAGAGTGCTTGCCCTGCATGCATGAGGCCCTGGGTTCGATTCCTTAGCACCACATAAGCAAAAAAAAAAAAAAGCTGGAAGTGGTGCTGTGGTCAAGTGGTAAAGCACTAGCCTTGAGCTGAAGAGCTGAGGGACAGCGCCCAGGCCCAGAGTTCAGGCTCCACAACTGGACCCAAAAAAAAAAAAAAAAAAAGAATGCAAATGAAATTCAGAATTTAACAGTATACCTGAAGACAACCCTGAATAAGACTATATTATCATGTACGAGTTGTCATAAAAAAAATCTTTCACATCATCATCTTATGCTACGATAGCAGACCTATTCTAACTATAAATTGATCAGCAAACTTCCAGAAGTAACTGGGCTTCAAATGGCAATGAATACCCAAAGTATCTTTATGTCTTACCTCTTTTTTTGGGGGGTGGAGGGGGATAGTGCTGGTTACTAGGGCTTTAACTCAGAGTTTGGGCACTGTCCTTGAGCTTCTCTTGCTCAAAGTTAGCACTCTACCACTTAAGCCACAGCACCACTTCCGGCTTTTTCTGTGTCTATGGTACTGAGGAATCTAACCCAGGGCTTCATGCATGCTAGGTAAGCACTCTACCACTGAGCCACATTCCCAGCTCCACCTTTTTTTTTTTTTAATTGGTAGTGGGGCTTAAATTCAGAACCTGGGTGCTATCCCTGAGCTCTTTCACTCATAGCACTCTACCGCTTTGAGTCGAAGTGCTACTTCTGGTTTTCTGGTCGTTAATTGGAAATAAGAGCCTCACAGACTTTCCTGCCCATACTGGCTTCAAACCACAATCCTCAGATATTAGCCTCCTGAGTAGCTAGGATTACAAGTGTAAGCCACTGGCATCTAGCCACTTCCAGCTTTTTGCTGGTTAACAGGAGAGAGAGAAATAGGGAAGCTGGGTATTCATTTGGCTTAGTGGTAGAGTGTTTGCCTACCATGCATGAAGCCCTGGGTTTGATTCCTCAGTACCATATATACAGAAAAAGCCAGAAGTGGAGCTGTGGCTCAAGTGGTAGAAGGCTAACCTTGAACCAAAGAAGCTCAGGGACAGTGCGCAGGCCTTGAGTTCAAGCCCCAGGACTGGCAAAAAAAAGAAAAAAAAGAAAGAAAGAAAAGAAAGTCTTGGAACTTTTCTGCTTGAGTTGGCTTCCAATCATGATCCTCAAACCTCAGCCTCCTGAGTAATTAGGATTACATAATGAGCTACCAGCATCTGGTTTCTCTTACATCTATTTGGCCTTTTTGAGAAAAGAAAGAATTATTCAGTAACATACGGTTTAACCTAATGTTAATGAAAACTATGTGTTTGTGGGAAGGATTCTACTCTAGTTAACATGAAGTAATAGGCATCCAGGTAGATTCTCATCCTAATAAGAACATGTAAAAACACTCACACAAACTGTGTATACAGTTTTTAGTCATTCTGCCTCAGGTAATCAGGGATAATGTTTCCTGAGAGACAGGAAACTAATGAGGTTTTAAAAAAAAGGTGGGGGTGTGGCTCAAGTGGTAGATAGGCTATCAAGCAACTGCATTGCCCTGAATTCCAATTCCAGCACTGCTCTCCTAAAAAGTCAATTTCCACAATAAAATTAGTTGTACATATTTTTTATTCCATTTATGTAAAGTTCTTAAAATAACAATAGTATGTGAAGACATTAAGGATTTTCCAAGTACTGGGATATAGTTTGGGGTGATAAGGTAGAAGAATTAGGTGTAGTTATTAAAGGTCAACATGAAAGATCCTGACAAATGGAATGTCTATATCTTAATGGTGAATACAAAATTTACTCAGGATGAAATCTTATACAACTACACACAAACACACATGTGCATGTGCACACATATGAAGTACAGATTAAAAAATGGATCAAATGTTAATTTCCCAGTTTTAATACTATACTGCAGTTGTGTAATGTTTTCATTGGGACAAACTGGGTGAAAGGTTCATAGGATATTGCAGTTATTTTTTTGCCAACTTCCTATAGATCTATACCTATTTCACAATAAAAGGATAAAATAAATGACTGAGAGGGTTGGGACTATAGCTCAGTAGTTAAGTGTAATTAGGATGTATTAAGCAGCCGGGCGCTGGGGGCTCACACCTGTAATCCTAGCTACTCAGGAAGCTGAGATGTGAAGATCATAGTTCAAAGCCAGCCTGGGCAGGAAAAGTCTATTGAGACTTATGTCCAATCAACTACCAGAAAACTGGAAGTGGTACTGTGGCTCAAGTGATAGAGCACTTGCCTTGAGCTGAAGAGCTGAGGGACAGTGCCCAGGCCCAGAGTTCAAGTCCCATGACGGAAAAAAAAAAGAATGCACAAAAGCATTGAATTCAATCTAAGCACCAAAATAAACAAATGAGAAACAGAATTAGTAAAGAAAGGCATTTAAAAAGTTTTAACTATACTCAACATAGGTTAAAAAGTCACAGAAAAAAGCAACATGGTATTGTATGAAAGGAGAGAAGATTAGCTCTCCCCTCGACAAAGATGGAAAGGTCCTAGGGCCTGACAACATGCATATGGTTATGGTTAAGGTATTGCCACCTACTTCATGGCATCTAACCATGGTTTTTAAAACAAAGGAGAAGGTAACAAAGCTCAATAGGGAATGTACTCATTACCTTACTCATGTAACTGTAACTGTTCTGTACAGTATCTTTACAAAATAAAATAAACTCATGAAGGCTGGGAATGTGGCTTAGTGGTAGAGTGCTTGACTAGCATGCATGAGGCCCTAGGTTCAATTCCTCAGTACCACATCCACAGAAAAAGCCAGAAGTGGCGCTGTGGCTCAAGTGGTAGAATGCTAGCCTTGAGCAAAAGCAGCTCAGGGACAGTACAGGACCAGAGACAAGCACCAGGACTGGCAAAAAAAGAAAAAAAACATGAGCCGTTGCCTGTGGCTCACATCTGTAATCCTATCTACTCAGGAGGCTGAGATCTGAGGATGGCGGCCAGGACAGGAAAGTCAGTGAGACTCTTATCTCCAATAAACCATTCGAAAACCGGAAGTGGTACTGTGGCTCAAGCAGTAGAGTGCTGGCCTTTGCATTACAATAACTGCTAATCATCTCAACTATGTGGGAGACACAAGTAGAAAGGTCATAGTGGGAAGCTGCCCTAAGGCAAAAAAATAAAAAATAAAAAAATAGGGGCTGGGAAGGTGGCTCAGTGGTAGAGCGCTTGCCTTGCATGCATGAGGCCCTGGGTTCGATTCCTCAGCACCACATAAGCAAAAAGAAAAAAGCCAGAAGTGGCGCTGTGGCTCAAGTGGTAGAGCGCTAGTCTTGAGCTGAAGAGCTGAGGGACAGTGCCCAGGCCCAGAGTTCAAGCCCCACGACCGACAAAAAAAAAATAAAATAAAATAAAATAAATAAAAATAAAAAAATAAGAGATCCTAAAAATTAGGGCACATGGTATGGTGTCTATGGATAACCACATGCAAAAGATTATTAGACCCCCCCCCCATACATATCATTCCATGTACAAAATTTGAAAACAGACCAATGATCTAAAAATATTATATATACATATGTATAATATACATGTAATATAATATTTTTTAATTATCTTAGGAAAAAACATAGGAATAAATCTTAATAGACTTGGATCTGGGCAATAGATTTTTAACAGTTGACTTCAAAAGAACCATCAATGAAAGAAAAATAATTGATTTTTCCTTACCAAAGAATATACTAAGAGGGCTAGGAAGGTGGCTCAGTGGTAGAGCACTTGCCTTGCACGCCTGAGGCCCTGGGTTCGATTCCTCAGCACTACATAAGCAAAAAGAAAAAAAGCCAGAAGTGGCGCTGTGATTCAAGTGGTAGAGCACTAGCCTTGAGCTGAAGAACTGAGGGTCAGCGCCCAGGCCCAGATTTCAGGCCCCACAACCGGACCCCCCCAAAAAAAAGATTATACTGAGGCCTAAACTGGAGAAATTTTATCTCCAGGCCAGTTTAGGCTATGTAATGAAACACTGTCTCAAGCTACCAAAAAAAAAAAAAAAAAGTATGCTGCATTCAGTACTGGGAAAAAGTTTTGAAATCTGTGGCCAAGTTTGGTCAGTTAAAACCACTTGACAGCCAGGCACCAGTAGCTCATTAATCTTAGCTACTCAGGAGGCTTAGATTCAAATGATCATGGTTCAAAGCCAGTCTGGAGACTCCATTTCCAAAATAATTAGGAAAAGACCAAGTTAAACAATATAAAAACAATTTTTTAAAGACCAAGCTGAAGCCCAAATGGTAGAGTACCAGCCAAGCAAGCAACAAGCTAAACAAGTCCAGACCCTGCATTCAGCGCACGCACGCACCTACTTTTCATTCATACTTATGGCCAAGCTACTAGCATCTCTCACTACTAACATCAACACAATAAGCTTTATTTTTAATTCAGCTGAACTTGAACTCAATTTCTTTTTTTGGGGGGGGAAAGAGGGGTGCTAGGTATTAAACCAAGGGAGGGTCTCTTGCTTGCTAGGCAAGTGTTACCATAAACTGAATCTTGTTATAGTTCCTAAATCTCAATTTCTTCATCTACTAAATGAACAGGGTAATACCAAAAACACATGCAATTGTGTGAAGATTATATGATAATGTAGATAGCGCACTGAATTTGTTGCTTGGCACACAAAAAGTGCTCTATAATGTAACCTATCATTACCTGAATAAATGCTCAGCCTCCATGAGTCCAGGGCTGGAATGGCATCACATATAAGAAACAACTTTAACCTCAAAAAAAAAAAAAAAAAAGTTAAAAGTCATTTAAAATCTGAGTATGCTGAAACCCTCTCAGAAAATAAAGAGATCTCATTCAAACTCCATAGAAGCCCCTTTCAATCCTGATTTCTTTTGCTTGGATTTGGGATTTGTTTTATTTTTTTTGTATAACCCCGCCTTGTCTCCAACCCTCTGTATAGCTGTTACTACTTTCAATGCACAATTTCAAAGCTCTGCTCATTTGGTTCTTTATCCCATAAATCCTCTCTTACAGAAAGCAGATCTTGGGCTGGGAAGGGCTCAGGGGTAGAGTGTTTGCCTTGCATGCATGAGGCCCTGGGTTCGATTCTTCAGCACCACATAAGCAGAAAAAGCCGGAAGTGGCACTGTGGCTCAAGTGGTAGAGAGCTAACCTTGAGCTGAAGAGCTGAGGAACAGTGCCCAGGCCCAGAGTTCAGGCCCACAACCGACCAAAAAAAAAAAAAAAAGAAAGCAGATCTTGGTCTGCTTTCCAATATAAATCAGCCAGACATCGTTGTGAAATTCTTCAGCTGCTTTTTTCCCCACTGTCCTTTTTAAACAAGTCTCAAACTGAACAAGCCAATCTAGACTCTGAGAAGCAGAAGAGAAGCCAGAGACAGAACACCACATAGTTTAGTATCTCCTTATCCCAACTGCAGGATTCACTGTTCTATTCTGAAGGTGAGTATCCTCAACACACCATTTTGTTTCATAACTGTTCTACAAATATCACAACACTAAAGTCTGTCCTCTCAATATCTTTTTTGTTGTTGTTGTGGGGCCTGAACTCTGGGCCTGGGTGCTGTCCCTCAGCTCTTTAGCTCAAAGCTAGCACTCTACCATCTGAGCCACAGAGCCACTTCCAGCTTTTTCTGCTTATGTGGTGCTAAGGAATTGAACCCAAGGCTTCCTGCATGCAAGGCAAGCACTCTACCACTGAGCCACTTCCCAGCCCTGCCCTCTCAATATCTTAAAGATTTCCATGAAAATGCTCTTCTAGATTCTTTATCATCCCTGAACATCAGGGTTTTGAACATCAGGATATAACTGGTTATGGTTGGGCATGGCCAGAGGACATAGCCCTTCTTTTCACCCTCAACCTTTGTTCTAAAACACTAAAACTTCTTCCCATGAAATGCCTTGTTCTTCTAATAACAACAGATGCTGGAGGGAATGTGGCCAGAAGGGAACCCTATTGCATTGTTGGTGGTAGTGTAAACTTGTTCAACCACTATGGAAAGCCATATGGAAGTTCCTCAAAAGACTCCACATAGAGCTCCCCTATGACCCAGCAATCCCACTTTTGGGCATTTACCCGAATGATCACAAACAAGACCATACTAAAGCTACCAGCACAACTGTTTATAGCAGCATTATTTACCATAGCTAAGATATGGAACCAACCCAGATGCCCCTCAGTAGATGAATGGATCAAGAAAATGTGACACACACACACACACACACACACACACACACACACACACACACACATACACAATGGAATTCTATGGCTCCATCAGAATGACATCGCCTCATGTTAGAAAATGGAAAGACTTGGAAAAAATAATATTAAGTGAAGTAAGGAAGTAAGCCAGGCCCAAAGAAACATAGGTCCCATGGTTACCCTTATTTGCAATAACCAGTATATGTCTGGGACAAGCAGAAAAGGTCAGGTAAGATGATGTTAATCGAAATGAACCCCAAGATAGGGACACAAGTGGTTTTTTTCTTTCTTGCTATTGTTTCTAACGTATTTATACGGGTACCATGTGATTTCTTTGTTGCTTTGTATGTCCCTCCCCCACAGTATGACCCCTGTCTTCACCATATTTGAAGTGGGTATAATTTGGGGAGGGGAAGGGAAAAAAACAAATTGTTTAAATAGGGATACAGGTTGACCCATTGCAACAATAAGATTACAAGACGCTATGTCGAAAAACAAACTTTACAATTTAGGTGGGGAGGGGAGTGTAGTTGAGGAGGTGGGAGGGAAGGGATGGTAGGGAAAAAAAACAAAGGAGGAGGTAACAATACTTGATAAGAAATGTGCTCATTATCTCGTTCATGTAACTGTAACCCCTCTGTACAGTATTTTTACAATAAAAAACTTATTAAAAAAAAGAAATGCCTGGGGCTGGGAAGTTGGCTCAGTGGTAGAGCACTTGCCTTGCATGCCTGAGGCCCTGGGTTCGATTCCTCAGCACCACATAAGCAAAAAGAAAAAAGCCGGAAGTGGTGCTGTGGCTCAAGTGGTAGAGCACTAGCCTTGAGCTGAAGAGCTGAGGGACAGTGCCCAGGCCCAGAGTTCAGGCCCCTCGACCGGACCAAAAAAAGAAATGCCTTGTTCTCTCCCATGAAAAGAAATTATTAGATAGATGCCTTTCCCCACTAGCCCTCAAGCCATGCCCAGATACTGATTTTTAAGTGGGCCCAGTGGGTTCACACTTGACACAATCAAGAGGTGGCTCTCTGATTATGACTCAGCCAAAAACAGCATAATTCAAAATGTTCAACAGTCTTTATTGCTGAAAGATTTACTTCCCCAACTATAAGATTTTATAATTAAAAGTAGAATACCTTAGGGCAGGGAATGTGGCTTAGTGTTAGAGTGCTTGCTTAGCATGCACGAAGCCCTATGTTCGAGTCCTCCTTACACATACCCAGAAAAAGCCAGAAGTGGCATTGTGTGGATCAAATGGTAGAATGCTAGCCTTGAGAAAAAGAAGCTCAGGGACAGTGACTCGGCCCTGAGTTCAAGCCCCAGGACTGGCAAAAAAAAAAAAAAAAGTAGAATACCCTTTGAAAAAAAGCTCAAATTCCTTTCTGCTCTCCAACTTCCACAGTCCCCAAATAACTTGAAGATTTTTAATAAGATACATTAGCCAAGACTTTTCCATACTTACAACTCTACAATGAGTTCTTCCAGAAATGCATGAGTGAGCTCTCAAAGTTTAAGTCAGATGGGAGCTGGTAGCTCACTCCTTTAATCCTAGCTATTCAAGAGGCTAAGATCTGAGGATTGCAGTTCAAAGCCAATCCCAGCAGGAACTCCATGAGACTCTTATCTCCAATAAACTACTCAAAAAAGCCAGAAGTGGCACTGTGACTCAAGTGGTAGAGTACTCATCTTGAGCAAAAGAAGTTCAGGAACAAGGCCAGACCCAGAGTTCAAACCCCAGGACTAGCAAAAAAAAAAAAAAAAGTTTAAGTCCAATCATTTAGCTTTCTATTTCAACCCACTGCTTCTTACCAATGACTTCCAATATCCAATGCAACAACTACCAGGCTCTATAAAATCTTGCCTTTGTCTATTCTTTATTTATTTATTTTTTTTAATTCTTAAATTGATATTTCAAACCAAATCCTTCTCACACTTTTTTTCTGCCTCTGCTTCCCGTTCAGGTAATGCCTCACCCATATCATCCTAGCTACTTGGGAAACAGAAATTCTGAGGAGGATCAGAGTTTAAGACCAGCCTAGGCATAAAGTAGATGAGATCCTATCTCAAGCAATAAAAAGCAGGGAGTGCCGAGCGCCACCGGTGGCTCACGCCTGTAATCCTAGCTACTCAGGAGGCTGAGATCTGAAGATCCTGGTTCAAAGCCAGCCCAGGCAGGAAAGTCCATGAGACTCTTATCTCCAATAAACCACTAGAAAACCGGAAGTGGCTCTGTGGCTCAAGCAATAGAACACTGGCCTTGAGCTGAAGAATGCAGGGACAGCGCCCAAGCCCAGAGTTCAAACCCCAAGACAGATCAAAAAAGCAGGGAGTGATGGTGCACACCTGTCATCCCAGCTACATAGGAAGTATAAACAGAAGGTTCATGATCCAGTATGGCCAGGGAATAAATGAGACCTTATTAAAAAAAAAAGCAAAAAGGACTAGAGTATGGCTCTGGGAGGGTGCCTACTGAGTTCAAACCCAGTGCTACAAAAAGAAAAAGAAAAAAAAAAACAATTCATTTGTAACGCAATGAGGTCTTCTCTGAACATCCATTCTGAGGTACCTCCCCTTCCCCAGTTCTGTCCTATTACATCACCACATTCTCCTCACAGCATTTACCATAATCTGTAATTACATACTTGAAAACTGCCTGTGATCACAAAGAAAAATGTAAGCTCTCTGACAGCAGAAATCTGTGTATTATATATATAACAAAAGGCTAAATAGTAAGTGATGATATAGTTTCCTATTTGTCTAATTAATTTACAAAGGTAAGACTTCTTCTGAGGTAAGCAGGTCTTTGAAGTTTTGTAAATCTTATTTGTATAGCCAATAAGCTGGCCAAGTTGAGCCAGGCTCTGGTGGCTTACTGAAGCCAGCCCAGGCAGTTAAGTCTGTGAGACTCTTATCTCCAATTAACCACAAAAAGCTGGAAGTGAAGCTGTAGCTCAAGTAGTAGAATGCTAGCCTTGAGAACAAAAGCTCAGGAACTGCCCAAGCCCAGAGTTCAAGCTCCAGGCCAAAAAAAAAAAAAAAACAAAACAAGATGGCCAACTTGTCAACCCTGTGTTCTCCATTTTAACCACCTGCCTTGTATTCTCAGGAATCTCCTTTTCTCTGAAGATAAAATTTATCCTCAGGGAAAACAGAATGGCAATCATATCTGACAGCTATTCTATTGCTCTATAGGGTCCAGATCTAATAATCTCAGGCTTCAGTAACTGTCAAAGATCTAGCTATCATCACGGCACTGAAGAATGGGCTAAATTGACCCCCATTCTACAAACAACTGTGAGATGTTGCTAGGAGTTCTGGTCTTTCTCAAAATGCTTTGAAAATAACCTTATAGGAGTAGGAAGTTCAACTATCTGACTAGTGGAGTATTCTATAAAGTTTTAATAATGACTCTGTCACAGTAAAAACAGCTACTTAGTAGATCTATAGACCTGTAATTAGCCTTAATTAGTAGCCAACCTCCATTCGTCAATAAAATGTCTATTCCTAACAAATTATCTGTGATTGCAGCAATATATAAATCAGAAACTACTACTGTTAAAAAACATGTATGTCTCAGAACCAAGTCAATTAATTAAGCTTACTTGGAGAAGCTCTAGGTGACTAGCCTCTTGTTACTTAAAGTCAAGTTTTAAAGATTCTAACAATTCTTAACATTTAGGCACACCAAAATAACTACAATCTGAAAAACTTGTCACTTTCAATGGTGCACCTATTGTGAAAGTGACCCTCCCCCTCCAAAATAAATAGTTTTAAAAGTCAGCTGAATCCTGAACAGTAACTCTTACTTTCCTTAAAGTAAGGCTATGACAGCTACCTTAATGAGAGGCCCAAAAAGCTCAAGACAAAGGGTTCCTGGTGCTGACATTGTCACCTCTCCTAAGATTTCTGCTGATTCATCCAGATAGGCTGACAGGCCCCTGACAACTCAGCCTTGCCCAAGATTCTTGTTTAGCTCACATATGAATACATATAAAAACTGTCTGTTCAAGGCAACTAAAATCTAGACACCTCTTCTAAAAAGTCTTCCCTTCCTTGCATCTGGCCAAAATGAAAAAAATATTTTAGGCTCACAGTTCTGAATGACTAGTAAATCACAGAAGGTCTGGAAACAGACCAGAGGGTTAACTCCCAGTAATTACCAATTAAAAAAAAAAAGATCAAACTAACCTCCTGGGGAAGAAACTAATCTTTTCAGCATTAACAGATGTGTAATGTTAGTACAGTAAGATGGACAACACTAGCAAAGTCAGGAAATGAAAATATCAGTGCCTGGCCATACTAAGTAATCATAGACAACATCTTTAACCAAGTAAGTTTTGTTCTAACATTAACTTCAAAAAGAAAATTAAGTTGCTGGGCACTAATGACTCCTGCCTTTAATTCTAGCTACCCAGGAGACTGAGACCTGGAAGATCACTGTTGGAAGTCAGTCCAGGCAGTGAAAAAAACTCTGAAACACTCTATCTCAAATTAACTAGCAAAAATATAGGCTGGAGGCATGGCTTAAGTGGTAGGGTGCCAGCCATGAGCAAGCAAGCCAAGAACCAAGAGCTTGAATCCTTGAAAGCAAGCCCAGGTCCAAGAAAAGAAAAGAAAAGGGAAAAGGGAAGAACAAGTCAATAATGTATTTCCTTTAAAAGGAATAAAAAAAGGAAAAAGAAAAGAGTGGACCTGGTAGTGCACAGCTTATAACACCAGCCCTGCAGAGGCTGAAACAGGACTCAAGTTGAACTTAACCAGATCCCATTACAAAGAAAGGTTCTTGAACTTAAGCAGACCCTATTTCAAAGACAGAAAGGAAAAAAGAAGAACAAGGAAAAAATCATATCTACTTTAAATCTGGCCACAATTATTTATGTTGGCTACAAATTTTTGGTAGCAATTTCCATCAACTAGAACTCACTGGGTGCTGGTGGCTCACACCTATAATCCTAGCTACAAGAAAGATGAGTAGTGATTCAAAGCCAGAATGCATAGGGAAGTCTTTCAGACTCTCATCTCCAAAAAACTACTAGAAAAGCCAGAAGGGGAGCTGTAATTCATATGCAATTCATAGAATGCTAGCCTTCAGCCAAAAGAAGCTTAGGGGGCTGAGAAGGTGGCTCAGTGGTACAGTGCTTTACCTTGCATGCATGAGGCCCTGGATTAGATTCCTCAGCACCACATAAGCAGAAAAAGCTGGAAGTGGAGCTGTGGCTCCAGTGGTAGAGCGCTAGCCTTGAGCTGAAGGGCTGAGGGACAGCACCCAGCCCAGAGTTAAGGCCTAGTACTGGCAAAAGAAAAAAAAAAAAGCAGCAGCAGCAGCAGCTTAGGGACAGCACCCAGGCCATGAGTTCAAGGCCCTGAGTTCAAGCCCCAGGACCAGCACAAATAAACAACTTATTTCCCTACCTCTTAAATTTGATTTAGATTTGTGATGCTTTAACCAAGAAGGCAGCATAAACAATAGTGCCTTCTAAGTCCAGGCCTTACCCTACTGGGAGCTAGCCATCACACAAAAAGGGCAAATTAGCCTTCAGGAGTGGCCACAGCAACCTAGTTGCAGTTTTAGCCCCATAATAGACATGTACCTCTACACAGGCCCTAAAGCCAGATACCTCATCACAAACACATGAGCAAAGCTAGCCAATATCAATAAAGACAAGTTGTACCAAATGAGTCCTGCTTAAATTGCCAATCCATTAAAACTATAAGCAAAATTTAGGTCACTAAATTTTGTTGTTGTTTGTTCTGCTGAAATAGATGACAGAAATGCTTACAATTAGCTAAAATAAACTCAAAACATCATGTGACCCACTGAAAATAAGCATGTAAAGCAACTAAAAATATAAAAAAATAACATACAAGACCACCTCCAGGCTAGGGAGGTGGCTCAGTGGTAGAGTGCTTGTCTTGCATGTCTGAGGCCCTGGGTTCGATTCCTCAGCACCACATAAGCAAAGAAAAAAGCCAGAAGTGGCACTGTGGCTCAAGTGGTAGAGTGCTAGCCTTGAGCTGAAGAGCTGAGGGACAGTGCCCAGGCCCAGAGTTAAGGCCTCACGACTGGACCCCCCAAAAAAAAAAAAAAAGACTACCTCCGTTTAAGACATACACCAGAAAATTCTAGCAAAATACTCAAGCTTATTAATTTATCCCCACATGTATCCCAATCTTTCCATCTCATATAAAAGTACTACTAGAAGATACATGTAAACTTATGTATCCAACAAAGAACTCACATGCAAAACACACAAAGAATTCTAACAATCAATAAGAAGTGGCACTGTGGCTCAAGTTGTAGAGTGCTGGTCTTGAGCAAAAGGAGTCCAG
This sequence comes from Dipodomys spectabilis, assembly GCF_019054845.1. Classification (NCBI taxonomy): domain Eukaryota; kingdom Metazoa; phylum Chordata; class Mammalia; order Rodentia; family Heteromyidae; genus Dipodomys; species Dipodomys spectabilis. Next base: position 16,813,396 of record NW_024870911.1, on the reverse strand, counting down.
GGTCTCCTAGAACTGGCAAAAAAAGGAAAAAAAAAGACAATCAACCTTAAATAATTGGGGGGGAAAAAAACTTCATACAGATGAAACTCAAAAGATGACATTTAAAAGATCAATAGATAAACAAAGCACCAGTGGCTCACTCCTGGAAGCTACTCAAGAGGCTGAGATTGAAAGGAACACCACTCCAGGCAAAAAAGTTCACAAGACCACGTTGCAACAGAAATAGTTAGCAACAGAAATATTTGGGTATATTGGTGTACCCCTGACATTCCTGCTAAAGTGAGAAGCACAAATAGAAGGATCACAGTCCAGTCCAGTTGCAGACAAAAAACAAAAACAAAACTTTATCTCAAAAATAACCAAATCAAAAGTGACTGGAGGGGCTGGGAATGTGGCTTGGTAGAGTGCTTGTCTAGTATGCATAAAGCCCTGGGTTTTATTCCTTAGTACCACATAAACAGAAAAAGCTGGAAGTGGGCTGTGGCTCAGGTGGTAGAATGCTAGTCTTGATCAGAAGAGGCTCAGGGACAGTGCCCAAGCCCAGAGTTCAAGCCCCAGGACTGGTTAAAACACACACACACACACACACACACACACACACACACACACACACACACGAGTGACTGGAGGGCGCACACACACACACACACACACACACACACACACACGAGTGACTGGAGGGCTGGGAATGTGGCTTAATGGTAGAGAGCTTGCCTAGCATGCATGAAGCTCTAGGTTTGATTCCACAGTACCAGGTAGAGAGCTTGCCTAGCATGCATGAAGCTCTAGGTTTGATTCCACAGTACCACATAAGAAGAAAAAGGCCAGAAGTAGCTTTGGGGCTCAAGTGGAAGAACGCTAGAATGCTAGAGACACACACACACACACACACGCACACGCACACGCACACGCGCGCGCGCGCACACACACACACACACACACACACACACGAGTGACTGGAGGGCTAGGAATGTGGCTTAATGGTAGAGAGCTTGCCTAGCATGCATGAAGCTCTAGGTTTGATTCCACAGTACCACATAAGAAGAAAAAGGCCAGAAGTAGTTTTGGGGCTCAAGTGGAAGAACGCTAGAATGCTAGCCTTGAGCAAAAGCTCAGGGACAGTGCCCCAGCCTGAGTTCAAGCCCCAGGACTGGCAAAAATGACTGGAAGCATAGCTCAAGTGGTACACAGCCTTGAGCTCAAATGTCAAACTACATTTAAGAAGAAAAAAAAAGAGGCCAATACATACGTGAAAAACTGATTCAACATCAAGTCATCAGAAGATGAAAAGTTAAAATTACAAAACAGAGGAAGTGGCGCTGTGGCTCAAGTGGTAGAGGGTTTGCCTTGAGCTGAAGAGCTGAGGGACAGCACCCAGGCCCAGAGCTCAAGCCCCACGACCCACAAAACAAAAACAAAACAAAACAAAATTACAAAACAGATTCAACTACACCAATAGACTACATAAAATTGAAGGACTAACAATATTAAATATCATCACAACCAGAATTCTCATACTTTGCTGGCTAGAGAACAAATTAATAACACTTTGGAAAACTGGAAATACTAAATCTAAACATACATGTACCCTTTGACCTAGCAACTCCACTCCTGGATTATCATCCATAGAAGTGAGTATTTATGTCACACATGTAGAAGAATGTTCATAATTATTCAGTCAATGTTCATATAAATAATGTGTCATAATATTCATAATAATTCCAAACTAGAAATAATAGTACATTCAGACAGTGGAATATTACATCACAATGATCAAAAATAAACCATTGTTATACACAAATAACATTCATTAATCTCAAAAGATACATATGAATAACAACAACAAAAAAAGAGTACATTTGTTTTGTTTTGTTTTTTGTCAGTTGTGGGGGCTGAACTCTGGGTCTGGGCACTGTCCCTCAGCTCTTCAGCTCAAGGCTAGCGCTCTACCACTTGAGCCACAGCACCACTTCCGGCTATTTTCTGCTTATGTGGTGCTGAGGAATCGAACCCAGGGCCTCATGCATGCAAGACAAGCACTCTACCACTGAGCCAACTTCCCAGCCCTACACTTGTTTTTGTTGATATAAAAAACAAGACAGCTAGCTCATGCCTGGAATCATAGCTACCCAAGAGACTGAGATCTGAGGAAAGTCCGTAAGACTTTTTTTTTTTTCCTGTCAGTCATGGGGCTTGAACTCTGGGCCTAGGCACTGTCCCTCAGCTCTTTAGCTCAAGGCTAGCACTCTACCACTTGAGCCACAGTACCACTTCTGTTTTTTTCTGAATAGTTTATTGGAGATGAGAGTCTCATGGATGTATAGATTCTGCCTGGGCTGGCTTTGAACCATGATCCGCAGATCTCAGCTTCCTGAGTAGCTAGGATTACAGGTGCGAGCCACCAGTGCTGGTTAAGCCTTTTTTTTTTTTTTTTTTGTCAGTCATGTGGCTTGAACACTGGGGCCTGGGCACTGTCCTTGAGCTCTTTTTGCTCAAGGCTAGCACTCTACACTTTGAGCCACACTGCTACTTCTGGTTTCCTGGTGGCTAATTGGAGATAAAAGGTTCAGAGACTTTCCTGCCCAGCTGGCTTTGAACCAGGATCCTTAGATCTCAGCCTCCTGAGCAGCTAGGATTATAGGATCATAAGCACCCAGCTTTCCATAAGACTCATTTCCAATTAAGCACCAGAAAGCCAGAATTGGAGCTGTGGCTCAAGTGGTAAGAGAACTAGCCTGGAGCAAAAAAAGCTCAAGGACAGTGCTCAGGCCATGAGTTCAAGCCCCAGTACTAGCACCGCCCTCTCCCCCACCACTAAAAAAAAGTAATAATAACCTATGGTAATGGAAGTCAGAATAGTGATTACCTTTCCAGAGACAACTGCTTAAACAACATTATTTGAGGGGACATCATATAATTGACTTGATAGTTATGGTTCCTGCCCAAGCAGCCTGCACACAGATGCTGCTAGACTCAAGTCTGCTTTACTCTAACCCATGTACTAGTCTGTACAGCCTATTTCTGTAACTACATGACCAAGTCAGTGGCTTACTTTAAGACCTCATCATTTTCTACTGGCCTCTCTATTATTAGATTCGCTGCAAAAGAATCATTTTGAAAAAATAACAATATCAATTATAAACACCTCCTACCAAACATATAGGTATCTCTTTTAAATCCTTCAATGATTCTCTACTGCCTAAAGAGTAAATTCTACATTCAAGGGAATGCTTTTGTGATCTGGCCCCTAACTAATTTTTCTCTCATGTTACACCTTGATTTTCAGACATAACAAATTAGTTGTAGTTGACCTAGAAAACTGTTTTTTCTCAGTTCAGTATCTCTGTATATATAATGCATCCTCTATCTAGAACATCAGTTCCCAAAGTGAGGCCTTAGAAGGCCTAAAAAGTCAAACTAGTTTCATAACAACAAGCTGTTATTTCTCAAAGTAACATTAAAATGTGACTTGCCCTTACCATGTTGATGAGAGCAATGGTAGGTAAAACTGCTAATATGTTCACTTACGTCAAGTCAGGAACATCAAAATATACTAGCAGTATTGGGGAAGAAACTCAGTGACAGAGAGCCTTTGCTTATTAGCATGCTCAAAATGCTAGGTTCAAAGCCTAGTGGTACAAAAAGAGAGAGAAGAGAGAGAGAGAGAGAGAGAGAGAGAAGATGCAGGTGTGGGGCAAGGTACTGGTAGCTCATGCCTGTAATCCTAACTACTCAGGAGGCTGAGGATTTCATTTGAAGCCAGTCAGGAAAGAAAAGTCTATAAGACTCTTATCTCTAATTAATCAGCAAAAAGTTGGAAGTTGAGCTGTGGCTCAAGCGGTACAACATCATCCTTGAGCTTTTAAAAAAGCTAAGTTTAAGCTCCAGTATCAACATTTTAAAAAAGTGCGTTGCCAGTGGCTCACGCCTGTAATCCCAGCTACTCAGGAGGCTGAGATCTGAGGATCGAGGTTCAAAGCTGGCCTGGGCAGGAAAGTCCATGAAACTCTTATCTCCAAATAAACCACCAGAAAACCGGAAGTGGTGCTGTATCTCAAGTGGTAGAGCATTTGCCTTGAGCTGAAGAGCTGAGGGACAGCGCTCAGGCCCAGAGTTCAAGTCCCACGACCAACCAAAAAAAAAATTAAAAAATTAAAAAAAAGTGTGTTTCCCTCCTCCAATTATAAAAGAAATACAGGTTTTTCACAAGTAGGTAAGAAAAAAGAAAATAAGAAATCATCCCATAATCCTTTTTCATAACACTTTGTCTTAGCAAATCCTTTGAGTGTATCTCATTTCTCCAAAGTCGTCTCTCTTATAAAACTGATCTGTACTGGTGATTCAGTTCAATGGTAGAGAACTTGCCTAACACGCACAAGGTCCTATGTTTGAGTCTCAAGCTTAATGTAACAGTAAGTAACTAAAAACTATACTATGGAAACCTCAACAAAAGGAAAGAAATTGCACATAGGCTTAATTTAGCAAGAATAGTAAGGAAATCAATTTTTTAGTTTATTCACATAGACCATTTGTATAATTCTAGGGTCACAATCAGACATTGCATTTTTATAAATTTTCCTTCTCAATTAATAATAAGTTCCTGACCTTTTTTTAATTGTTTTTTTTTTTTTTACTATAGTAGCAAAAGATCCTACTTTTCCAATTACCAAATCAAGTATTAAACAAGCATTGACTACAGGTAAAATCTTAATACAATTTTAACTCACATTTAAATTACTTATTTAAAGTAACCATTCCTTTACCTATCTTTTCTTGTGTTGAGATTCTATACAACTATATCAACGGATCCTCACATTTCATATACAGCTAAATGTACACTGAATAAGTAAATTTCTCCTCAAAATGTCCTCTATAAGCCACGTGCCACTGGCTCATGTCTGTAATCCTACTCAGGAAGCTGAGATCTGAGAATCGCATTTCAAAGCCAGTCCGGTCAGGAAAGTTCACGAGACTCTTATCTCCAATTAACCACTAGAAAACCAGAAGTGGCACTGTGGCTCAGAAGGCAGAGCACTCACCTGGAGCTAAAGAGCTGAGGGACAGTGCTGAGGCCCAAAGTTCAAGCCCCACAAGGGGAGAGGGAGGGAGAAGGTCCTAGATAAACTCTAGTCTGAATTCACAAAACAATTCTATCTTCATAAAATCCACTCAAAAGCACCTTATGTAATGCTCACCTGAGCTCTAGCAGTTGTATTTCCTCATTCATCCAAATGAAGTATTAAGAACTGTATTTATCCAGTATAATTTAAAGACTGTTGATAGCTTCTAGCAATTCACCTGCAAAGGAAAAATATTATCTCTTTCACTACCCTGAGCCCAAGTTGTAACATAGTAGTCAAAATTCTCAGAATAGTTTTGACTTTTTTTTTTTTTTTAAAGAAATGTGTTATTTAATTTTCAATTTGGAAAAAAATTCAGTTTTGAAAGTTTCTTTAGATGTTTTAATCTTTTTTGGGGGGGAGGGCGGGGGACCCTGGGGCTTGAACTCTGGGCCTGGGTACTGTCTCTGAGCCTCTTTGTGCTCAAGGTTAGTGTTCTACCACTTGAGCTATAGCACCATTTCTGGCTTTTTCTGAGTAGTTTATTGGAGATAAGAGTCTCATGGACTTTTCTGCCCAGACTGGCTTTAAACCTTGATCCTCAGATCTTAGGTTCTTTTTTTTGTTGTTGTTCCTTTTTAAAAAAATTATTATCTTTAAGTAGTTGTACAAAGAAGTTCCCATTCTACAAAACACTATATGAATACAAGCTGTCTGATAACATTATCACCCATCGCTCCTAACCCATCCCTTCTTTCTTTTTTTAAAAATTGAGATTAGGAAAAAAAAAATTGAGATTAGGAAAAAAAATTGAGATTAGGTGATTATGTAAATTTCACAGTATTTTGGAATAGTGATAGTTAAAATCACAAACACATTTTAACCTTCACAAGGCACTTTGTCATTATCATGGTCTATGTAGTTTGTGAATTCTTTTTTTTTTTATTTTTATTTATTTTTTGGTCCGTCGTGGGGCCTGAACTCTGGGCCTGGGCGCTGTCCCTCAGCTCTTCAGCTCAAGGCTAGCGCTCTACCACTTGAGCCATAGCACCACTTCCGGCTTTTTTCTTTTTTTCTTATGTGATGCTGAGGAATTGAACCCAGGGCCTCATGCATGCAAGGCAAGCGCTCTACCACTGAGCCACCTTCCCAGCCCGTAGTTTGTGAATTCTATGAGCTTTGACAATACCAATTATTTTTTCCTCAGGTGATGTTTACATTTTTTTCCTTTTGCTTAGTGTAGGCTGTTCCCTCTTTCCCTCTCATTCCTCCCTTCCCATTGCTGTTTTTGGGTAGTTTTGACTTTTTACTGGACTCTGTCTTAATGAAGTGATTTGGATGACAGTGTAAAATTAATTTGAAGCTACCCATCTTCTCCTTACTCTGAAGAATGAAACAGTGTGTTAAAATCCTAAGTTCAATTCTACAGGGGCTCTTCATGATTCTAAATTTAGACAATAGAAGGCATGCAATTCATTTTAACTTCTGCACTTTGATGTTGCCAGGCAGCTAATTTCTTAAGTAATCTTAGAGCAGTTACCCACAAAAAAGTGAAAGATAAACATATAAGCCATAGAATCAACAGAAAGGTTAGTAGTGGTATTAAAATACTATTTATGATTTCTGGATATGACCACCTTCCCATCTCCAGAAATGTCTATTTTTTCCAAAGGAATAATATGTAAGATTTGAACAGAACGGAATAATATATCATTAGCTTTCTTACAACCTATTTGTATATTTCCATATCAACAGAATATAAAGGTACATAAAATGGACCTTCATCATTAGTATAAAGCATTTTTGGATAGGACTGACCAATCTCATTTCAGATATAAATAAAAAATAGTAAATTCTCAAGCTACTGGAATACAAGTGGATCTTGGTATACTAGATCCCCAATTTAAGGCTAATACTATTTTGGATTTTCTGAAACATCAGACCTCATCAGGACTGATGACCTAAAGCAATTCTTGAATAAACACCCTAACTTCATGTCCGTTTTCTAGATTGGATTCATAGACTAGTATGTAAATCATATATGCAAAAGAATGCATAATGCAGGGCTGGGATGTAGCTCAGTGGCAAAGTGCTTGCCTAGCAAGTGCAATGTCCTGGGTTCGATCCCCAGTACCAAAAAAGAAAAGACAAAAAAAATACAGTTTAAAAAAAACCCAAACAAACAAAAAAAAAAAGAATGCATAATGCAGATTCAAAGCATAAAACAAAAGACCTAGGTTCAGATGTTTCCCTATGCAACAAAGACTTCAGACAGCAGAAAATACAAAGAAACAACTTCTAAGTGACTACCACCTGGATTACATTAGAATAAGAGGATTCGAAAACTTATTTTCATCTTCAAATGTCACCAAGTTAGGGGGAGAAAACAACATAGTGCAGATCTGTGTAATACTTCATCTATCCTAACAAGTCAAGCTGCTTATAGGTCACTTTCTTCTGTAAAGTAATGCAGTTAGACACTTTATTGTCAGACTACATCTTAGAAGGTACAAGATCTCAGCTCTGAAGCCCATTTTTTTTTACTGTTAACAATCCCATAAATATGGTATAATTAAGAATGAAAGCAGTTATGCTATAGAGGAACTATTCCCAACAAAAGAAATCAAGAGTTGGGCTGGGAAGGTGACTCAGTGGTTGAGTACTTGCTTTGCATGCATTAGGCCTTGGGTTCAATTCCTCAGCACCACATAAGCAGAAAAAAAGCCAGAAGTGGCACTGTAGCTCAAATAGTAGAGTGCTAGCCTTGAGCTGAAGAGCTGAGGGACAGTGCCCAGACCCAGAGTTCAGACCCCATGACCAACAAAAAAAAAAAGAAAGAAAGAAATCAAGAGATCTTTCAGAAATGATCGACTTCCGGTCTAGGAGAACTAAGTATCAAGTTCTGCATTAAACTGTCCAAACCTGTCTACAAAATAATGGAAAAATCCCATCCTAATCTCCCTACACCTCAGCTGTAAACTGGGGATTATTATTCTGAGAATTAAATAATCTAGTACAAATGATTTGTTATACTTCTATGATAGTATTACATTGTTCACTTAATATTTTATAAATATGGGAAATAATAGACTAATTTTGAACCTTCTTGTGTCTTGGCAGCTAACTTACAGGCTACAAAAACTTTCTCAAAATTTTGTTTATTGCCAATATATACAAAACCAAGTAAAAAAAATTAAAACACTTCTATCCAAGTATCACTAACAACCAATCCATTGTTAACACAAATAACTGACAGTCAACATCTATAAAATTGTCAAATCAGCAGTAGTGTTACAGAAAAAAAAAAAGAAGAAAGGAAGGAAGGAAGGAAGGAAGGAAGGAAGGAAGGAAGGAAGGAAGGAAGGAAGGAAGGAAGGAAGAGAGAAAGAAAGAAAGAAAGAGAGAAAAAGAAAGAAAGAAAGAGAGAAAGAAAGAGAAAGAAAGAAAGAAAGAAAGAAAGAAAGAAAGAAAGAAAGAAAGAGAGAGAGAGAGAGAGAGAAAAAGAAAGAAGGAAGAATTTCCTGGCTTATGTTTTTGCTTTTCCTCAAAAAAATCACCAACAGGTTGCTGGTGAAGAATAGAAACAAGCCTGGTGCTGGTAGATCATACCTATAATTAGCTATTCAGGAGGCTGAGATCCAGGGATCACAATTCAAAACCAGCCTGGCCTGGGCAAAAAACCCTGTGAGCTCTTATCTCTGATTAACTACCAAAAAAGCCAGAAGTGGAGCTGTGGCTCAAGTAGTAGAGTGCTAGCCTTGAGCACAAACCTCAGGGACAGCACCAGGGCCCTAAGTTCAAGACCCAGGACCAGCTCCAAAAAAAAAAAAAGAATAGAAACAAATATAAGCTGTGTTGATCCCCAAAAGTCAAGTTTTCTTTTCTTTTCTTTTCTTTTCTGCCTAGGACCCTAGGGTTGAATGAAGGGCCTCAGGTACATCAAGCACATTAACTATATCCCCAGTTCTATAACAAAATAGTAATTTTAACATTAAAATCAAAAGTAGCCCTTAAATACTGGTGCTTTCTGCGTGTTACATCTCAACTCTCTTACCACTCTACAACTGGGTGATCTTACTTCCTATAATGAATTGAACTCTCTCGTGTGTAAAGTACTCCTAAATTTAAATATGCTTTCTTCTCTCCAGCATTTCAGATTCCTCTAGATAAATAGCTGCTAGACAATTACAGAAAATTCCCTATCAACATTCCTCTAATCCCACACTTGCCCTTTCTTACTTCAGTTTAACAATACTGACCAGTGCTCAAAAACAACAACAAAAACAACAACAAACTTGGGAGTCATCCATTCATAATTCTTTCCTCCCACATTTAAACCATCTCCAAATATTAGCATCATCTTCTGGATCTATCTGATCTTAACTCCTGTCCCATCTTTCTCATTCCCATCACTTCTGCACAGAGCATTTAGTTACTGGAACAAGACTTTCAGAGCTCTTTATGCTTCTCACTGAAGGAATGTTATGGTCCTTATGGTGACTATCATTTTTTGTGAATGAACTTAAAGGTCTCTACCCTATTCCCAATGGACATACATAGGGTGGATGAGTAAAAAAAGTTTCAAGCTCCAGAGAATTTCAGGTTGTTTTCTTCACAGGAACTTCCTCAAATTTCTTTGTTCAGATATCTAACACTCTTACCATTTTTTTTTCTTGACCTCTTCTTTGAAGGAGGTAACTATTTTTCTACTTTAGCCTTGACTTTTATCTTCTCTACATGCTCAAGAACTTCATTATCACCTCTCTCATTATTTCTTCTCTCTAGGTCACTACCCTTAATGTTAAGAAGTGTTCCTTTTACCCCCACATTCCCTCTCCCTATTGTCATTTCTCTTTGTAATTATCTCGAGAGCACTTGCTTGCATTTTTTCTTAATTCAATGCAATTTGGTCTATTTTCATCACTCCAGCAAACCTGCTGTTTAGGAAGATACCAATGACTTTGAGTGACAAATTCCACGAGTGTTTACCAATCCTTATCAGACTTAACCTTTCCTCACATTTAATAACTAGTATGGCTTTCCTCCTGTGTATGACTCTCTTCTTAATTCTCATCTCACATACTTCACTGGTTTTCCATCTACTTTTCTGGTCTTTTTCAAACTTCTTCTAGGGCTCCACTTCTATCAGTCACATCTTTAGCTGCCAGTGCTAAGAAGCCCTCCTCTACCTGCAGATCTTCAATCTCAACATGCCTTTTGGCTGACCCAAAGCTATCACTTAAACTAGAATATCTAGAACCAAATCACAAATCTGTCTTCAGCCTTAATTTTCTCCACTTCCAGACTAGTATTATCCAATTGCAATTAGGCATTTATTTTCTTTACCTCAACAGATACCTCAAATTCAATCAGTCTAGAATATTTTATTCCCATTTTAAAGATGCATCTCCCTATATGCTCTAACTTACTGATGTTACAATCTACCCTGGCAGAAAACCCAAAAAACTTGAAATTATTTAAGGCAAATCCTTTTCATATTCTCTCTCTCTCTTACTTACACACTCACACACACACACACACACACACACACACATTCACATCTAACGATTCTCTTAAATATCAATTGAATCCATCCATACTTGCATTCACACTTTAGGCTCAATTGCGTATGTGGTTTACTGTGACTACCTCTAAACTGAACTCTTTGATTCCAGTCTTTTTGTTTTTTGTTGTTTTTTTTTTTAATTCAGTCCATAAACTGGTACAAGTGACCTTTTCAAAAAGTAAATCCTAGTCAGGTGCCAGTATCTCATGCCTCTAATCCTAGCTACTTAGGAGGCTGACATCTGAGGATCAGCCTGGGGAAGAAAAGTCTAAAACTAAAACTACTATCACCAATTAAAAAAAAAAAAAAAAAACCCTACCAAGAAGCCAGAGTAGCAATGCCGGATGCTGATGGCTCACACTTGTAATCCTAGCTACTCAGGAGGCTGAGATCTGAGGCTCACAGTTCAAAATCAGCCTAGGCAGAAAAGACCATGAGACTCTTATCTCCAATAAACCACCAGAAAACCTGAAGTGGCGCTGTAGCTCAAGTGGTAGAGCGCTCTCCTTGAGCTGAAGAGCTGAGGGACAATGCCCAGGCCCAGAGTTCAAGCCCCACGACAGACCAAAAAAAAAAAAAAAAAAGCCAGAGTGGAGGTATGGCTTAAGGAGAGTGCTGGCTTAGAACAGAAAAGTTCAGGTACATACCCATGTCCTGGATTTACACCTCAATATTGGCGCGCACACACACGCACAGACACACACACACACACACACACACTATATATATATATATATATATATGTGTGTGTGTGTATGTATGTATGTATGTATGTATGTATGTATGTATACATACATAGCCAAGTGTCAGTGGCCCATACCTATAATCCTAGCTACCCAGGAGGCTAAGATCAGAGGATCATAGTTCAATGCCAGCCCAGGCAAGAAAGTCTATGAGATTCTTATCTCCAATTAACCACCAAAAAGGCAGAAGCAGAGCTGTGGCTCAGTGGTAGAGTGCCAGTCTTGAGCAAAAAAAGTTAAGGGACAGCACCCAAGCCAAGTTCAAAGCCCATACTGGCACAAGTGGTGCACACACATTCATACACACACACAAAAAAAAAACACAATAAATCCTTCAATAATTTATGACAAAATTCAGCTTTTCCACTTACCAAATAATGAATGGGCTTGAAGACTAAATCCCTACCCACATCTCTAATCTTTTCTGTTTAATTCCCAGAAGCATCCCATGGATAATCAGGTTATATTCTGCTTGCATTTTGACAAAGGCATCATGCTATTCTGCTCTAAACCTCCACCTCAACATATAGAGTACTTTGTTTTTTTGTTGTTTTTTTTTTGGGTCCGGTCGTGGGGCCTGAACTCTGGGCCTGGGCGCTGTCCCTCAGCTCTTCAGCTCAAGGCTAGCACTCTACCACTTGAGCCACAGCGCCACTTCCGGCTTTTTTCTTATGTGGTGCTGAGGAATCGAACCCAGGGCCTCGAGCAAGCAAGGCAAGTGCTCTACCACTGAGCCACCTTCCCAGCCCATATAGAGTACTTTGTAGAACTTTCTTCTCCATACTTTTCCACTTAACTAACTCCTATTGTTCCTTCAAGATACAATCAGATCCAGGAAATAGAAACAAAAAAAAAAAATCAATTAGAGTGTCATCATCTCACAGAATGTTTCAGAATATTTTCCCAGAATTCCATCATTCTTTCAAAGCACTGGTGCATTACTCATCAGGCTCCATAGTCAGAATTAATTTGTCTAACTTCTTTGAAGTAGTCTGGTCATGTATCTGATTTTCATTGCTCTTTTTGTCTTGTTTTTGTTTTGAGACAAGGTCTCACTATCTCAAACAAAACAGAAGCTGACTCTGCTGCTCCCATCTGTGATCCTAGCTACTTAGGAAGCTGACATCTGAGGTTAGAAGCCAGCACAGGCAGAAAAGTCTCTGAGTCTCTTATCTCCAATTAATCACTCAAAAATCAGAAGTAGTGCTGTGGCTCAAGTGGTAGAGCACTAGCTTTGAGCAAAAAGAGGCTCAGGGACAGTGCCCAGGCCCTGAGTTCAAGCCCCACAACCTACCAAAAACAAAAGCAAAACAAAAAAAAAATCAAAACAAAACAAGTCCCAAGCTGGCCTCATGATCTTTTGTTTGTTTTACAGGCTCACCCAGCCTATCCCTGCAATTAGCTATCATATTTCTAAAGGGCCTCATGTGGCCAATTGTATGTATACAGGTAAGGCTAAATTTCAATCCCCTAAATGGAAAATAAGCAAAACACACATGAACCAAAAATAGAGAAAAAGAAAAAAATTATAGCCAGAAAAACATTATGAATCAGAATAGATGGCATGGCTAGATTTAGGCAATTTACTATATTGAAAAAATTGCCATTTCCACGTATGAGAAAGAGATGGGGGGAAAATCATGAAAATAACATCAACTCAAAATAGAAAAGGGCAAATATAAAGAAAAACAGAACTCGGGGCTAGAAAGGTGGCTCAGTGGTAGAGTGCTTGCCTTGCCTGCATGAGGCCCTGTTCGATTCCTCAGCACCACATAAGCAGAAAAAGCCGGAAGTGGAGCTGTGGCTCCAGTGGTAAAGCGGTAGCCTTGAGCTGAAGAGCTGAGGGACAGCACCCAGAGTTCAGGCCCCATGACTGGCGAAAGAAAGGAAGGAAGGAAGGAAGGAAGGAAGGAAGAAAGAAAGAAAAGAAAGAAAGGAAAGAAAGAAAGGAAAGAAAGAAAGAAAGAAAGAAAGAAAGAAAGAAAGAAAGAAAGAAAGAAAGAAAGAAAGAAAGAAAGAAAGAAAGAAAGAAAGAAAGAAAGGAAAGAAAGAAAGAACAGAACTCACAGAAACATAAAACTTACTGAAAATAAAACTGTTCCAAATTTTAACAGTATTGCAAATCAGAGATCAGGAACTATATACTGTTTCATATAGACAATCTTTCAGTGAGGCAAGTTATGATTGCTGATGGTAGCCAAAAAACAGCTAAAAACATTCTAGTTACTTGAAAAATAGATATGCTGCTGGGCACTGGTGGCTAACACCTGTAATGCTAACTACTCAGGTGGGTAAAATCTGAGGATTGTGGTTCAAAGCCAGCCCAGGCAGGAAAGTCAGTGAGACTCTTATCCCCAAAAAGCCATCAGAAAACCAGAAGTGGCACTATAGCTCAAGTTGTAGAGTGCTAGCCTTGAGCTGAAGAGCTGAGGGACAGTGCCCAGGCCCAGAGTTCAGGCCCATGACCAACCAAAAAAAAAAACAGTTTTGCCTAAATAAACAGTTCTGTATCTAACCAGAAGGGTTAAAAAGAAAAAAAAAGTCACTTTTTTCATCTTAAAAGGAAACAAGGCTAGGAATGTGGCTTAGTGGTACAATGCTTGCCTAGCATGCATGAAGCCCTGGATTCAGTTCGTAAGTACCACGTACACAGAAAAAGCCAGAAGTGGCACTGTGGCAGAGTTAACCAGGACAAATAACTCAGCAAAGCCTCAGATAATTTCTAATAGGGTTAAAAATTCAATTAGCCTTGAGCAAAAAAGCTAAGAGACAGCACTAGGTCCCTGAGTTCAAGCCCTGGTGGCAGCACAAGTGCACACACACAAAACACTTTAGGGGAGAGAAGTTTAGTGTATATACTATAGGAACTATACATGTTGCATACATGCATGGAAATATCACAATGAAATCTCCCCTTATAGTTAAACAAGGCTAATTTTTTAAAAGGAGATTAAGGAGCTAAAATCTACATAAGACCATTAGATGATAAAAGCTAAGAAACAGAAGTCTCAAGTTTAACATCCAAATTCCTGACTTATAAAACTAGGTGATATAATTACCTGGAAAAAGAACTTGGAAGAAATTATTTCAATGGGAAATTTGTTTTGGGGCCTTTTTATTTGTTTTGTTTTGTTTGGCAGTACGGGCATCAAACCTACGGCTATCCATAAACTAGACAAGTGCCCTATCAATGAACTACATACCCTGAGCTCCCCTCCCCCATTATTTTTGCTTTGGTAAACTTAATTTGAGATTAGTTTGTGATGGTCAAACTGGAGATTTCACGGTAATAGCAAACAAATAAGCCCTAGAGCTCAAGTGAAAGTTCAAACTGGAGATACAAACAACATATCAAGTTTACAGTAACATCTAGATGCTAAGCAAATTCAGAGTGACCACACTGTAGTGCCATGTTTTCTGAAATGTCATCCAAAACAACTGACCAGAGACATCAGAGGCACTTGGAAAGCTTGCTAAAATACAAATTCCTAGCCAAGGACCTGTGGTTCACACCTATAATCCTAGCTACTTAGGAAGCTGAAATCTGAGGATCACAGTTCAAAGCCAGCCCAAACAGGAAAGTCCATGAGACTCATCCCTAATTAACCACCAGAAAACAGTAAGTGGTGCTGTGGTTCAAAGTGGTTGAGTACTAGCCTTGAGGGAAAAAGCTAAGGGACAGCACCCAGGCCATGAGTTTAAGCCAGAGGACTGACCAAAAACAAAAAAACAAAAAACACCAAATTCCTGAATCCCTTCAAAGCTTACTAAATCAAAATCTTTGGGATAGGACCCAAATTTTATACTTTCGTTCATTCAATATTTAAGAACTATTTTAGGCATTAGGAATATAGCAGTTAATAATTTTATTTTTTTTTAAGGGTCCTTATTCTCATAATCTTTTAAGCTTTAGGTGTGAGCCAGACTACAGACAAGAAATCAAACAAGAGCCAAGTGGGAAAGCACATACCTGTAATTCCAGCACTCAGAAGGCTGAAGCAGGAAGATCTTAAGTTCAGGCCAGTCTAGACAACCTATAAAGTTCAAGAAAAGAAATCAACTGAGAGATACAAAGTAATAAGTACTAAGAAGATGATAAACAGGAATGTGATTAAAAGCAAAGGAGATGCTGAATTCTGAATGGGGGGGGGCGCTTATGAAGAAATTTGGGTTTACACTTCAACAATGAGAAGAATTAAGACAAGGTGAAGCTCTGGCAAATTAGCTTATCGTAAGGTAGAAAAACTGCAAATGTAAAGGCCCTGAGGAAAACAAAAAACAAAAAACTGGTGGAGCTAGGCACCAGTGTACCACACCAAAAATTCTAGCTACTCCAGAGGTTGTCAAGTGAGGATCAAGGTTCAAGGCAGATAAATCCAAGAGACTCCAATTAACCAGCAAAAAAAACAAAAAAACAAACAAAAAAAAAAAACCCTGGAACTGGAGAAGAGGAAGGGATCAATTCTAAAGGCCACAAGAAATAGGACAAAGAAGGTGGCTCAGTGGTAGAGCGCTTGCCTTGCATGCCTGAGGCCCTGGGTTCCATTCCTCAGCACCACATAAGCAAAAAGAAAAAAGTCAAAAGTAGCACTGTGGCTTAAGTGGTAGAGCTCTAGCCTTGAGCTGAAGAGCTGAGGGACAGCTCCCAGGCCCAGAGTTCAGGCCCCACGACCAGACCCAAAAAAAAAAAAAAAAAGGTCAGGAGGGGCTGGGAAGCTAGCCTTGAGCTGAAGAGCTGAGGGACAGTGCCCAGGCCCAGAGTTCAGGCCCCACGACCAGACCCAAAAAAAAAAAAGGTCAGGAGCGGGCTGGGAAGGTGGCTCAGTGGTAGAGCACTTGCCTTGCATGCCTGAGGCCCTGGGTTCGATTCCTCAGCACCACATAAGCAAAAAGAAAAAAGCCAGAAGCGGCGCTGTGGCTCAAGTGGTAGAGTGCTAGCCTTGAGCTGAAGAGCTGAGGGACAGTGCCCAGGCCCAGAGTTCAGGCCCCATGACCAGACCCAAAAAAAAAGAAAGAAATAGGACAAAGATGAAAAGGAAGCTGGGCATTGGTGGCTCACACCTGTAAATCCTAGCTACTCAGGAGGCGGAGATCTGAGGATCTCCGTTCAAAGCCAGGCCAGGCAGGAAAGTCTGTGAGACTCTTATCTCCAATAAACCACCAGAAAACCAGAAGTGGTGCTGTGGCTCAAGTGGTAGAGCGCTCGCCTTGAGCTGAAGAGCACAGGGACAGCACCCAAGCCCAGAGTTCAAGCCCCACAACCAACAAAAAAAAAAGGTGAAAAGGAATTAAAAAAAAAAAAAAAATTTTTTTTTAAAGTAAAGGGATTCAAAGGCCTTTACAAGGACTATCACATTCTAGTGTTTGGGGGGGGGGGGTGGGGGGGGCAGTACCAGGGTTTGAATTCAGGGCTTCATATTTGCCAGGCAGGGGCTCTACTGCTTAAGCCATGCCTCCTGCTCTTTTGAGTGTGTATGTGTATACCAATACTGAGTCTTGAACTCAGGTTCTCCAGAAGCTCTCTTAACTTTTTCCACTCAAGGCTACAGTATTACCTCTTGGGCCACACCTCCACTTTGGGCTAGTTTACAAGTCTGAGACCCAGGCTCCCAACTCCTCCAGCTCTTTTTGGTGATTTTTTTTTTTTTTTTTGGCGGATGTGGGGCTTGAACTCTGGGCTTGGGCACTGTCCCTGTGCTCTTCAGCACAAGGTGAGCACTCTACCACTTGAGCCACAGCACCCCTTCTGGTTTTCTAGTGGTTTACTGGAGATAAGGCTCATGGACTTTCCTGTCCAGGCTAGCTTGGAACTGTGATCCTCAGATTTCAGCCTCCTGAGTAGCTAAGATTACAGGTGTGAGTCACCAGCGCCCGCCCTGATTATTTTTGATACAAGGTCTCACTTTCTGTGTTGACCAGCCTGGACAGCAATCCTATTTATGTCTCCCACTATAGCTGGAATGATAGGCACATGCATCACCTTATATAGTCTTACAGATGACATGAAACAAAAACACACCCCCGATCAAAAATATAAACTTGAAAAACCTACTCTTCTAACATAAATACTGGCATTATTTAAGGGGTCACTGAGTTATTAGCAGAGAAAGAGGCCTTTCAGATATGAAATGTGGTTCTGATCATTATTAGTAATCACAAACTGCAACACAAATATCAACATGGTGGTACCTGGGTTGGAACCAGTGCCAAACACCTGTTGGCTTTATGACTAAACCTCCTATTACTGTAATTAAGGATTTCAACACCAATACTCTTTTAAGTGGTGGAGAAAATATGCTAAGAAAACTTAAAGTCAGATTAAGACAATTTCTCTATTTTTATCTGTTTTAGCAACTATTATCTGCTTTTATAAATAAACTCAAATGTTAGTGTGGTGGTACACACCCACAGTGTAGCATTGAGAGACTAAGGTAGAAGGATTGCAAGTCTGAGGCAGCCTGAGCTACACAGAGTTCCAGGACATCCTGGACTTCCTAGCAAAACCATCTTAAAAATAAACACTTTTTCATCAAGATAGTGCTGAAAGCGAAGAAGGGAACTGCTGTCCCTCCTAAACCCAAAGCCAAGAAAAAGGCTTTGAAGGCCAAGAAAGGAGTACTGAAAGATGTCCACAACCACAAAAAGAAGATACGCACTTCACCCACCTTCCAGCGGCCCAAGACACTACGGCTCCGAAGACAGCCCAAATATCCTCATAAAAGTGCTCCGAGGAGAAACAAGCTTGACCAATATGCTATCATCAAGTTTCC
Source organism: Dipodomys spectabilis (assembly GCF_019054845.1). Taxonomy (NCBI): domain Eukaryota; kingdom Metazoa; phylum Chordata; class Mammalia; order Rodentia; family Heteromyidae; genus Dipodomys; species Dipodomys spectabilis. The sequence goes on along the minus strand of NW_024870911.1, from coordinate 16,795,257 downwards.
CCTGATCACTGAGTCAGCCATGAAGAAAACAGAAGACAACAACGCACTTGTGTTCATTGTGGATGTCAAGACCAACAAGCATCAGATCAAACAGGCTGTGAAGAAGCTCCGTGACATTGACATTGACCCTGATCAGACTTGATGGAGAGAAGAAGGCATATGTTCAACTGGCTCCTGATTATGATGCTTAAGATGCTGCCAACAAAATTGGAATCATCTAAATTGAGTCTAGCTGGCTAATTATAAATATATTTTTTCCATCAAAAAATTAAAAATAAATAAATAAAACACAGGCTAGGGACATGTAGCTCAAGTAGTAGAATGACTGCCTAGCAAACATTAGACCAAGAGTTCTAAACAAAAATGGACAAGGAAGCTGAGCGCTGGTAGACCACACCTAGAATCCTAGATACTCAGGAGGCTGAGATCTGAGGAGTATAACTCAAAGCCAGCTGGGACAGGAAAATCCATGAGATTCTTTTTTTTGGGGGGAGGGGGGATCTAGTCGTGAGGCCTGAACTCTGGGCCTGGGCGCTGTGCCTCAGCTCTTTAGCTCAAGGCTAGCACTCTACCACTTGAGCCACAGCACCATTTCTAGCTTTTTTCTTTTTGCTTATGTGGTGCTGAGGAATCGAACCCAGGGCCTCACACATGCAAGGCAAGTGCTCTATCACTGAGCCACCTTCCCAGCCCCATCCATGAGATTCTTATCTCCAATTAACCACCAGAAAACCAAAAGTGGTGCTGTGGCTCATGTGGTAGATCACTTGCCTTGAGTCAAAGAGCTCAGGGATAGTGCCCAGGCCCAGAGTTCAAGCCCCATGACCAGAAAAAAGGACATTGAAAATAGGAAAAAATGGACAGGAAGCTGAGATATTGAAAATCATGGTTCAAAGACAAGATAGGCTAAAAAAAAAAATCCTTGAGACTCAATCTCAAAATAATCAGCGAAAAAGCTAGGCTAGACAAGACTCAAGTGCTGAGCTATGAGCTAGCAAGCTACTCTAAATGCCTAGAGTTCAAACCCTAGTACCAACAATATAAAAATCACTAAAAGAATACCAAGTGCATGGGTGGTTCAGGCCTATGTACTCAAGAGGCTGAGACCTGAGGACTAAAGTTGGAAGCCAGCCAGTTAGGAAAGTCTGTGAGAATCTTTTTTTTTTTTTTGGGGGGGGGGGGAGGGGTCCAGTCATGGGTCCTGAACTCTGGGCCTGGGCACTGTCACTCAGCTCTTCAGCTCAAGGCTAGCACTCTACCACTTGCCACAGCGCCATTTCCGGCTTTTTTCTTTTTGCTTATATGGTACTGAGAAATCAAACCCAGGGCCTCATGCATGCAAGGCAAGCGCTCTACCACTGAGCCACCTTCCCAGCACCTGTGAGAATCTTATCTCCAATTAACGCAGGAGATGCTGGAAAGGGGCTGGGAAGGTGGCTCAGTGGTAGAGCGCTTGCCTTGCATGCATGAGGCCCTGGGTTCGATTCCTCAGCCCCACATAAGCAGAAAAAGCCAGAAGTGGCACTGTGGCTCAAAGTGATAGAGCGCTAGCCTTGAGCTGAAGAGCTGAGGGACAGCACCCAGGCCCAGCGTCCAGGCCCCACAACTGACCAAAAAAAAAAAAAAAAAAGATGATGCTGGAAGTGGAGCTGTGACTCAAGTGGTAGAGTAGCTTTGATTAAAAGGAGCCCAGGGGGCTGGGAAGGTGACTCAGTGGTACAGTGCTTGCCTTGCATGCATGAGGCCCTGGGTTCGATTCCTCAGCACCACATAAGCAGAAAAGACAGAAGTGGCGCTGTGGTTCAAATGGTAGAGTGCTAGCCTGAGCTGAAGAGTTGAGGGACAGCACCCAGGCCCAGAATTCAGGCCCTGTGACCAACAAAAAAAGACAAAAGAAAAAAAAGCCGGGTGCCGGTGGCTCATGCCTGTAATCCTAGGTACTCAGGAGGCTGAGATCTGAGGATCGCGGTTCAAAGCCAGCTGGGGCAGGAAAGACCATGAGACTCCTATCTCCAATAAATCACTAGAAAACCAGAAGTGGTGCTGTAGCTCAAGTGGTAGAGTGCTCGCCTTGAGCTGAAGAGCTGAGGGACAGAGCTCAGGCCCAGAGTTCAAGCCCACAACCAACAACAACAACAAAAAAAAAGGAGCCCAGGGACAGAGCCCAGGCCCATAGTTCAAGCCCTGAGGCAAAAGAAAAAGAAAAAAAGAAGACCAAGTACAATGTTTTGTTTTGTTTTGTTTAAACAGGAGAATATTGCTTAAGGAAAATACCACACCACTGTGTTTGAGATCATCTCCAAAATTAGATCCACCAACTATATTTATGTACACATCTTTAAGCCGTTGAGTCTATTTTTCCTACTTGTAAATTAGCAACACAGCCAGGAGCCAGTGGCTTATACCTGTAATCCTAGCTACTCAGGAGGCTGAGATCTGAAGATCATGATTCAAAACCAGCTTGGGCAGTAAAAATCAATGAGACTCTTACCTCCAATAAACTACCAAAAGGCCAAAAGTAGAGCTGTGGCTCAAGTGGTTGTCTTAAACAAAAAGGACACTGCCCAGGTCCTGAGTTCAAGCCCCAGGACAGGCATACATGCACACACATATGTACATATATGCACACACAAAGTTGGCAAAACATTCCAGAGACAGAATTACTTATCCAATCTTAAAATATTCAGAAAAAACAATTTTTGTTGTTGTTGGTTTCTGGGGTTTTTTTGATGTGTGTATTCTGATCCTGGAGGTTGAGTGCTGTCCTTGAACTATCTTGCTCAAGGCTAGAATTCTACTACTTGAGCCACAGCTCCAGGATTACAGGCATTCCCAACAGAAAAACGTTTTTAAGAATTGAGCCAGAAAAAATATTTACCAGCAATATATCAGACAAGGGGTTAACATCCTGTATATACAGGGAACTCAAGAAACTAATCCCTCCCAAACCTAACAAACCAATTACTAAATGGGCAAGGGAACTAGAGGGACTTCTCAAATGAAGAAATAAAAATGGCAAAGAAACACATGAGGAAATGTTCATCATCCCTGGTGGTGAAGGAAATGCAAATAAAGACAACCCTGAGATACCACCTTACCCCAGTCAGAATGTCCCACATCCACAAATCAGCCAACGACAAATGCTGGAGGGGATGTGGAGAAAGAGGAACCCTATTACACTGCTGGTGGGAATGTACACTTACACAACCACTTTGGAAAGCAGTCTGGAGGGTCCTTAGAAAGCTAAAGATTGACCTCCCTTATGACCCAGTCATACCACTTCTAGGCATCTACCCTGAACAACAGGAACCAATATACAAGGACACGTGCACCTCCATGTTTATTGCAGCACTGTTCACAATAGCTAGGATATGGAAACAACCCAGATGCCCCACCACAGATGAATGGATCCAAAAATTGTGGTATCTATACACAATGGAATATTATGCAGCCATTAGAAACGACAAAATAATGGCATTTGCAGGGAAATGGATGGAGCTAGAAGGAATCATGTTGAGCGAGGTAAGCCAAGAGCAAAGAGACAAACGGTACATGGTCTCCCTGATAAGTGGATGCTAAATTCAAAATGTTAGGTGATACGAAAAAACTAACAGGACTTAAGAAACAAAGAACTCCCACTCATCTGGTTGAACCACTACTAAATATCCCCATGCTCCTGATCACATGTATGGTGTATAACATGTGTACACCGTTATATGTTATAGACTGTGATAGACAATTTGCTCCAGGAAAGTTAGAATGAACTTGTGACTTTAAATGAGCATCATTATTCCACAATACTGTGAAATTCGGGAAATTATGTAATCACTTAATCACAATAAAAAAAAAAAAAAACCTGGGGGAAGGTAGGGAGGGAAGGGATGGTAGGGGGAGAACAATGGAGGGGGTAACAATGTTCAATAGGAAGTGTACTCATTACCTTACTCATGTAACTGTAGCCCTCTGTATAGTATCTTTACAATTAAAAAAAAGATCTTAAAAAAAAAGAATTGAGCCAGTTATAATAACAATAAACAAAAATAAAAAAATTGAGGCAGGCACTGAGGGCTCATGTCTGTAATCCTAGTTACTCAGAAGGCTGAGATCAGAATATCAGTTCAAATCAGCCTACTCAGGAAAGTCCATGAGACTCTTTATCTCCAGTTAACCACCAGATAACCAGAAGTGGAGCTGTGGCTCAAACTGGTAGAGTGCTAGCCTTGAGCAAAAAAATCTTAGGGACAGCACCCAGGCCCTGAGTTCAAGCCTCATGACTGACAAGACAAAAAAATATATATATGTATATATATTGTTGGGAACCTAGGTTGTCTGATGGAGAGAAAATAAAGCTCAGTATTTCTTTTTTAAAAAAGAAAAATTGAAGTCAGTCCCAAAGAAACATAGGTCCCATGGTTTCCCTTATTCGCAATAACTAGTATATGTCTGAGACAAGCAGAAAAGTCAACTAAGTTGATGTTAGGTGAAATGAACCCCAAGATAAGTATTCAAATGTTTTTACTTTCATGCAATTGTTTCTAACATATTTATAAGATGATTTCTTTGTTGCTTTGTATGTCCCTCCTCCACGGTATAACCGCTGCTTTCACTGTATTTGATGTTGGTATAATTTGTGGAGGGGAAGGAAAAAAACAAATTGTTTAAATAGGGATACAGTGGACCCATTGCAACAATGAGATGTACAAGACGTTATGTCGAAAATGAAGTTTACAACTTTGGTGGGGGGGGGGGCAGATGGAAAGGGATGGGAAGGAGAAACAAAGAAGGATCCAACAATGCTTGATAAGAAATGTACTCATTATCTTGCTCATGTAATTGTAACCCCTATGTACGGTATTTTCACAATTAAAAAAAAAAAGAAAAGAAAAATTTTTCATGAAGAGATCTGGCACTTTAATAAGTACCTCAATTGGGTAGATGTTTGGCTCAGTGGCAGAGCACCTGCCTAGCAAGCATGAATCCTGGGCTGGGAAGGTGGCTCAGTGGTAGAGTGCTTGCCTTGCATGCCTGAGGCCCTGGGTTCGATTCCTCAGCACCACATAAGCAAAAAGAAAAAAGTCAGAAGTGGCTCTGTGGCTCAAGTGGTAGAGCGCTAGCCTTGAGCTGAAGAGCTGAGGGACAGTGCCCAGGCCCAGAGTTCAGGCCCCACGACCGGACCCAAAAAAAAAAAAAAAAAAGCATGAATCCCTAAACGCAAACCCCAATACTGATGTAAATAAGTAAGTAAATACATACATACACATATATGTATGTATGTACTTGTATCACAGGCATTCAGAAATTATTATCTATACTGAAGCATAGTTGATACTCAGCATTAAGAGGTAATAATATGCCAGGCACTAGTGGCTCACGGCTATAATCCTAGCTACTCAGGAGGCTGAGATATAAGGATCACGATTCAAAGCCAACTGGGGCAGGAAAGTCCATGAGACTCTATCTCCAATTAATCGCCAAAAAGCCAGAAGTGGAACTGTGGTTCAAGTAGTAGAGCACTAGCCTTGAGCAGAAAAGCTCAGGCACAGTGCCCAGACCCTGAGGTCAAGCCCCAGGACTGCGGAAAAAAAAAAATTGGTGATATCACAGAGACATTTAAGTTTCTCTTGGCCTGAGAAAAACATCCTAGAAATTTTATGAAAAGGGGAGTGGGGAGGCTGGGAAGGGAGGTGAAGGGTAAACAAAGGAGGAGGCTGCAATGCTTGGTAAGAAATGTATGCATTATCCTGCCCATGTAATTGTAACCCCTCTGTACAGTATGTTCTCAAATAAAATTAAATTAAATTAAAAAAAAATTTATGAAAAGACTTACAAAGAAAACAACAAAACTTTGATAAGCCTCGTATGGTGGCTCACATAATAACAGCTACTCATGAAAAGGTCCTGAGGACCCAAGTTTGAGGCTAGGCCAAAAAGTTAGTGAGACACTATCTCAACAAAAAGGTGGGTATGGTGGTTATGTCCCAGTCATCCTTGCTATAAAAGAAGCATAAATAGGATTGCAGTCCAGGCCAGCTCAGACAAAAAGCAAGTCTCTTATTTGAAAAATAACAAAATAAGTCAGGCACCAATGGCCTATGTATGTAATTCTAGCTATTCAGGAGTCTGAGATCTAGAGCCTACAGGTTTGAAGCTAGCCAGGGCAAAATGACCAAGACTTAACCAGGAAAAGTGCTGGACTGAAGTCATGACTCAAATGGTAAAGCACTAGCTAAAAGCAATCCAGTTGAGTAAGCCAAGGAAATGGTACAAAATGAAAAATAACTAAAGCAAAAAAGGGCTAGGGACATAACTCAAGTGGTATAGGCCGTGCCTAAAAAGCATCAAGCCCTAATTTTAAATATGAGTACTCCACTCCCAACAAAATAGTAAAAACTTTTACCAAGCCGGGTGCCAGTGGCTCACGCCTGTTAATCCTAGCTACTCAAAAGGCTGAGATCTGAGGATCTCGGTTCAAAACCAGCCTCACGACAGGAAAGGCCATGAGACTCTTATCTCCAATAAACCACTAGAAAACCAGAAGTGGTGCTGTGGCTCAAGTGGTAGAGCGCTCACCTTGAGCTGAAGAGCACAGGGATAGCACCCAGGACAGTCCAGGCGGAAAGTCCGAGAGACTCTTACCTCCAATTAACCACCAGAAAACTGGAAGTAGGGCTGTGGCTCAAAAGGGTAAAGCACTAGCTTTGAGCAAAAGAGCTCAGGGGCAGCACCCTGGTCCTGAGTTCAAGACTCACAATCAGCAACAACAACAACAACAAGAACTACTACCATACTTCTGGTGCTATTACTTCTTTAGACTAACATTAGAATTAAAACCCCAAGTCTTTTACATGGCCCAAACTGTTCTCTCATGACCTGCTGATTTAATACCCTAGCAAATCAAGCCAAAGCCTTTGCTATGCCACCATATTCCTATAAAGTTTTTTTAATTTTATTTTCATTTGTTTTCTCTCCACAATTTGTTTGCAATTCACAAATATTCTAATATTTTGAATTTTTTTTGTTTGTATGCCAGTCCTGGGGCTTGAACTCAGGGCCTGGGCACTGTGCCTGAGCTGCTTTTGCTCCAGGCTAGCACTCTACCACTTGAGCCACAGTGCCACTTCTGGCTTTTTCTGTGTATGTGGTACTGAGGAATCAAATCCAGGGTTCCATGAATGGGAGGCAAGGATTCTACCACTGAACCACATCCCAGCCCTCTTATAAAGTTTTAAAACAGGGGGAGGAGGATTGGGTGGGGGGGAGGAAGGATGGGAAGGGGAAACAAAGGAGGAGGCTACAATGCTTGATAAGAAATGTACTCATTATCTTGCCCATATAATTGTAACCACTCTGTACAGTATTTTCACAATAAAAATTAAAATTTAAATTTAAAAAAAAGTTTAAAAACACACTCACTCACTTTGCCTTCCTAAGCTGAAAAAAGAGTAGCTAGGACTGATTGCTCCAAAGAGAAATCTCATCCAGGTCACTCTAGCTAAAACAGGTAACTAAGAAATAAAAAAGGTAACTAAGAAATAAAATTTAATTAATAATTTTAAAAAGAAAAATAATCTACAGTACTCAATGGGACTGTTCTTTTTATCCTCAAACTTATCATAAACTAACTCAGTGGCTAAAGATACCCTCCAGGATGAATCTGTAAGGAAAAAAAAAATCAAATGTTCTCTAGAACCTAACATTGTTAGAGAAAGTTATTGTTATAGTTTTTGAGCCCAACCGTTACCTATAAAAACAGGGGGAGGTCTAACCTATAAAACCAGGACTACATGAATGACCTTAGGGGAAGACACCAAGATATGTAAAAGTTGTAGCCATGAGATCTAAGATCACCAACACCAATGATGTTTACATTCTCTCCACCTATTTCTGCCTTCAGAGTATGTATCTGAATGACCTGAAAGCACAAAGCCTTAGTCAAAATAAAAATGTCCCAAAAATTAAAAGAAAAAAAACTCACTTATCCCAATAATTACATTACAAAATTGTAGTGAATAGCCACTTCATAATTTCAACACCAGCCAATAATGACCAGAAATTCATTATAAGGAAAGAGTTCAAGAACAGAGCCAGATGTCAGACATGGTGGTATACTCATGTAATCCCAACACTTGGAAGGCTGAAATCTCAAATTAGAACTCTAGCTGGGCTACATATTAAGTTCACAGCTAGCCAGGAGGATATAAAGAGACCCTGTTCAATATATAAAGAAGCCTGTAGTCCAGCTATTTGGAAGGCTGAGATAGGAAGAACACTTGAACTCAGGAGTTTAAGCCTGGTTGGGTACCATAACAAATGAAAACTCCTTTTTTGCCAGGTGCTGGTGACTCATGCCTGTAATTGTAGCTATTCAGGAAGCTGAGATCTTAGGATCACAATTCAAAGTCAGCCTGGGCAGGAAAAGTCTGTGAAACTATCTCCAATTAACCACCAAAAAACAGGAAATGAAGCTGTGACTCAAAATGGTAGAGCAATAGCCTTGAACAAATAGCTGGGGGACAGCACCAAGGCCCACAGTTTCAAGCCCCACTGACCAAGGGAAAAAAAAACAAAACTCAAAAACTCTTTCTCCTAGTCATTCAAGGCTCAAATTAGTTGAACAATGACAATATGGTGTGTTTTGCTAAACACAAATATGCCATCCTGAGGCATATTTTCTTTTCTTTTGTCCGTCGTGGGGCCTGAACTCAACCTGGGTGCTGTCCCTCAGCTCTTCATCTCAAGGCTAGCACTCTACCACTTGAGCCATAGTGCCAGCTTTTTCTGCTTATGTGGTGCTGAGGAATTGAACCCAGGGCCTCATGCATCCAAGGCAAGCACTCTAAACGGAGCTATCTTCCCAGCCCTTGGGGCATATTTTCTAATGTGGAAGAGTAAAGAATGGTTCTAGGTATATAAAAATTAAAATAGAGGGCTGGGAATGTGGCTTAGTAGTAGAGTGCTCACTTAGCATGAATGAAGCCCTGGGTTTGATTCCTCAGTACCACATAAACAGAAAAAGCCAGAAGTGGCACTGTGGCTCAAGTAGTAGAGTGTTAGCCTTGAGCAAAAGAAGCTCAGGGACAGTGCCCGGGCCCTGAGTTCAAACCCCAGGACTGACAATAAAAATAAAAATAAAAAAAAATAGTGGGATAGGCAAGGGGCTTTGTAATTCAGATAGGCAACATAATGTAACTGTTAGAATCAGGTGAATGAAAATCTGAGGTAGGGGACAGAAAAGCTATGCAGCTTTATAAAGGAAATATGGTCCAAGACAAGTAAGTGAAGACTTCCTGAGGAAGAAGTATGCCCAGAGTACTCAAGGAACTACCAAAAGGCTAATGTGTATGTTGGAGAATGCTAAAGATCTGTGGCATTAAAGGCAAATATAAGTGGTTTTTATGTTGAAAGGAAGCCATCTGGTCTAACTCTTTTCTACTGAAAAATACCAAGCATGCTTTTAAAAATTAAGATACATTTTCAAATTTTTATTTCAAATTGCAAAAGTCTACAGGCCATTTAATGGATACAAAGACAATCTAAACTGCAATTCTAAAATTTAACTTTTCCTGACAGAGTTCATCTGACCTTCACCAAAAATTCTCTGTTCTCTCAGTTTCTACAGCAACAGCTCACAGGAGGAAGAGAAAAATACATTTAAAAAGTAAATAAAAGTATCCTGGCATTAGTCTGTAACCCCGGCACTCAGAAGATGGAGGCAGGACTATTGCCAGCCATCAGCCAACCTGAGCTACATGAGATGCTACTTCAAAAGAAAGAACTGATTGGCAGAGCATGTGATTCAAGTGACAGACCACTTGCCTAGTGAGCACCAGGCCCTGATTTCAAAACCTATACCATGATTTAACTTAAGTCACAACTTTGAACCTTCATTTAAACTTTTTGTCTTGATGTCCCACGTTCCAAAAGGGGTGTGGAAGGGGAAGGGGGCTGGTATTGAATGAAGGATATAGGAAAATAGAGCTACCAGCCACTAATTCCAGTGTCATTTTGACTACTTAAAAGTTGAATAAAATATTAGGAACCTGACATTCCTCAAGTGGTACGAGTTACATCCCCAGACTCAAAGGTTGCTTTACAAACCTCAGATGGGACTGAGGTTTCCTAAATCCTCTGGAAAAAGATATAAAACGGAATTGATTCAACCAGGATATGTACATAAATTTCTCTTTCTTTGGTTTTTTAATAAAACTCTGAGGCTGTTATTCGGTCATTTCTTTCTGCTCATTGGATAACGAGTACAATTCATTTTGAGTAAATATTCTTTGGAGTTGCTATACCAATTGGCAAAGGTTTAAAAGAAAAATGCTGAGTAGTTTTCAGGGGCTCGAGTATAGGATCTGACTAGTAGGCCCAACTTTTTTAAGCTCCAAAAACACCCTCCTGCAAGTGCCAACTCAAATCCCTGCCTATTACAAACTCGGACACGGGCACGATTTGAAAGATCTCCAACATCTCTGTTCCACTTTTTCAAGGCTCAAAGGAAACGGACACACAAGAAACACATGGAACCAGTCACCCTCCAGCACTGCCAAAGGCGCAACAGTTTTTAGGTCCCACCTCACAGGCCACAGGTGGCCGCAGCCCCCCACCCCCACCCGGCTCCCGCCTCGCGGCCCCCGCTTCTCGCCTGCGCTCCCCGAGCACATTGAGGGCTTCTCCGGCCTGAGGGCGGTCCTTCCCGGGAATCCCGGCCCTGACCGCTGCCCCTAGACCGGCAGCTCCAGCGTGGGGCACCCAGGCCGAGAGGCCTCTGCCCGCCCTCCCGCGCGGCCGCCACGCCCCCTCCCCACGGGCCGCCCGCCCCCATGGCCGGGAGGTGGCCTCACCTCACGCGGACCAGAGCGGGGAGGGTGCCCGCCGTCTCTGCCCGCCGCCCGGGCCCACGGCCGCTCGGTTGCGGCTCGGCCCCGACGGCCAGCGGCGGCGCGCTGCTGTGGGCGGGCTCTTCTCGGAGGGGATTTCCCCAGGGCCCAGGGCGGGGGAGCAGTGGGGGGACCGGGACGGGGGAGGGGAAAGGGGCTTGGGAAGGAGGGGGGAGAGGGAAAGAAAAGAGGGGGAACCAAACCCGGAAAGGGAGAAGAGGGGGAGGGGGGGAATCAGAAGGGGAAGAAAGGCTCAGAGTCCGCCCCCCGCTGCGGCCTGCGCGCTACGTCACCACGTCTGGCGTAGACGTCACCGCGTCCCGAGCTCCGTGCGTCCCGGCTTCTTCCTGTGTGCTCCTCTTGCCGCCCGCAGGCGTTCAGTCGCACCACCTTTAATGCGCACGCGCACAGGCTGGCTCCCGCTTGGTCGCTCTCCTCCTCGTGTTACCTAGGTAGCAAGCCACCCAACCCAGAGCCACTGGGATTCTCAGCCCACCTTAAATTCAAGGCTCAGAACTACCCTAGATGTAAACAAGATACCAATATGTCAACTTTCATGATATCCTTTAGCAGGACAGTAACTTCTGTGCCCAAAGAAAGCTCATAATACATATTACCTGTATAAATGGACAAGAATAGTTCACTTAGATAAGTGTTCGTTTTGCAGATGAAAAAATTGACTTGGAAAGAATTTAGTTCATCTTATTAAAATCACGTTTTTACCAGCACCCTCTCGCTCTGAAAATATGGCTCTTTTTTCTTAGCAGGTTTTTGGGTTTTTGGTGGTTTTTTTTTGCCTGTCTGGGGCTTGAACTCAGAGCTTCTTTGAGCTCAAGGCTAGCGCTCTACTTGAGCCACAGTGGCACTTCCACCTTTTTCTGTGATTAATTGGAAAAATATTCTTACAGACTTTCCTGCCAGGACTAGCTTGGAACCTTGAACCTCAGATTTCAGCCTCCTTAGTAGCTAGGATTACAAGGATGAGTAACAGGCATCCGGCCTAGCAGTCATCTGTAATTTCCAACCAACCTAAGCTTGTTGAGACTGAATTGGACCGGGAAAAGAGAGAGAACAGGGAGAGTAACAGGAAGAGTAAAGGGACATAAGAATGATGGAGGAAATGAGTCTGGTTAAGGTACAGGGACATGCATAAATGTATATGTATGATGTACATGCTGCTAAAAAAATAAGAATAGCCAACGGGCTCTTCCCTATAATCCTAGCTATTCTGAGATCTGAGGATCAGGGTTTGAACCAGTGAGACATTTATCTCCAATTAATCACCAAAAAGCTGGAAGTAGAAGTATCATAACCCTTGAGGAAAGAAGCTAAGGGACAGTGCTCAGGCTCTGAGTTCAAGCCTCAGTATTGTCACAATGAATAAATAAATAGAATAAATTTCCTAATAAATAAAATTTCCAAACTCCTCCATTTTGTCCATTCTAGGCAGAATGGATTTAGTTACTAATTATGTGTATTTGGATAATTTACTGACCATTTTCTTCAAAGTAGCAGTGTCAACTTACATAGAATTCTACAATTAAATACTACATGACAAGAACTGTGGGAGACAACAAAAGTATATCAAATAATTATGCAGTGCAAGTGATATAATTTGTTATGGAAACACAAGAAAGAGCAATTTGCTCTTAAAAGTAAGAAAGACTGAGGAAAAACTACAGAGGAAATACAGGTAAACTTTCAGCTAACCTTAAAAATAAAAATAAAGCTGGGTGTCATGACTTATACCTGTAATTTTAGCTACTCTGTAGGCCAAGATCTAAGGACGGCAGTTCAAAGGCAGACTGAGCAGGAAGGTCTACAAGACTCTCATCTCCAATAAACCACCAACAAGCCAGAAGTGAAGCTGTGGTTCAAGTAGCAGAGCACTAGCCTTGTGCTCTACAAGCACAAGCTCCCAGGTCCTGAGTTCAAGCCCTAAAACTATAAAAATAAATAATATATAAATAAAAGCAGGAACTCACCAGAGAAAGAATGATATTTCAGCAAGAGGTATGAGTTGGGTTAGGATATTTCTTTGTTGTTGTTGTTGTTATTCTATGCTGGAGATGGATCCCAAGATCTCACCAATACTAAAAAAGGGCTCTATATCCCCAGAACATCATAAAGGTATGAAGTTTATATTTCCTTCAAGCATAACAAGTTCCAGGTTGTCAAGTGAAGGCAGGAGGCAATGATAGCCAGAAAATAATAGTTAAATTATGTATGTAAAATCTAGACTTGGTAGCATTCTGCAATCCAATATTTCTTTTTTCTTCTTCTTCTCCATTTTATTTATTTATTTTGGTCAGTCATAGGGCCTGAACTCTGTGCCTGGGCGCTGTCCCTCAGCTCTTCAGCTCAAGGCTAGCACTCTACCACTTGAGCCACAGGGCCACTTCTGAGTTTTTCTGCTTATGTGGTGCTGAGGAATCGAACCCAGGGCCTCATGCATGCAAGGCAAGCACTTTACCACTGAGCCAACTTCCCAGCCCTCTTTTTTATTTTCTAGTCATGGGACTTGTACTCAGGGCCTGGATGTTATCCCTGATATCTTTTGCTCAAGGCTAGCACTCTATCACTTTTTTTTTCCAGTCCTGGAACTTGAACTCAGTGCCTGGCCACTGACCTTGAGCCTCTCTTTGCTCAAGGCTAGCACTCTAACACTTGAGCCACAGCACTACTTCTGGCTTTTTCTGTTTGTGTGGTACTGAGGAATCAAACACAGGGCTTCATGCATACTAGGCAAGCACTCTACCACTAAGCCATATTCCCAGCCCAACTACTTTGAGCCACTGTGCCAATTCCAGTTTTCTGTTTGTTAATTGGAGAGAAGAGTCTCACAGACTTTTCTGCCTAGGCTAGCTTTGTATAGCGATCCTCAGATCTCAGCCTCCTGAGTAGTTAAGATACAGGCATGAGCCACCAGTACCTGGCCCAATATTTCTTTTTTTTTCTTTTTTCTTTGCCAGTCCTAGAGCTTGAACTCCAGGCATACATACTGTCCCTGAGCTTCTTTTTCTTCAAGGCTAGCACTCTACCACTTAGGCCACAGTACTACTTCCAGCTCTTTCTGTTTTGTGGTACTGAGAAATTGAACCCAGGGCTTCATGTATGCTAGGCAAGCATTCTACCACTAAGCCATATTAACAGCCTATGGCCTAGTATTTCTAATTTGCTTTTTTGTTTGTTTTTGGCAAGTACTGAGGCTTGAACTCTAGGCTTCAAGCTCACTCAGCTTGCTTACTAGTGCTCTATCACTTGAGCCACACCTCCAGACCTAATTTTTACTGATTAGAAAGGGAGTTTCTCAGACTTTTCTGCCTGGACTAGGTTTGAACCTTAATCTGCAGATCTCAGACTTCTGAATAGCTAGTATTATAAATTTGAGCCAGTGGCACACAGCTAGTATTTTCAAGAAAAGAGGTACTGTCAGAGGCAGAGTGCTGGTGGCTCACACTTATAATCCTAGCTATTCACAATGCTGAGATCTGAGGATCAAGTTCAAAGCCAAATCAGGCAGGAAAGCCTATGAAACTCTTTTTTTTTTTTTTTTTTTTTTTTTTATTGGTTATGGGGTTTGAACTCTGGGCCTGAGCACTGTCCCTCAGCTCTTCAGCTCAAGGCAAGCGCTCTATCACTTCAGCCACAGCACCACTTCTAATTTTCTAGTGGTTTACTAGAGTAAACCTGAGTAGCTAGGATTACAGGCATAAGCCTGTAAGCCTCAAAGTAGTAGAGTGCTAGACTTAAGCAAAAGAGCTCAAGGGACAGCACCCAGGCCCTAAGTTCAAGCTCCACAACTAACAACAACAAAAAGTTACCCATTTTTTAGAAGGGAAAACCTGAGGTACAATAACCCAAGTCCCAGATTTGGAGCTCAGTTTATCTTCAGAGTTTCTCTTAACCACTCTACTTTTAAAATTGTAACAAGGGAAAAAATAAATTGTAAGCCTGGCGCCAGTGGTTCACGCCTGTAATCCTAGCTACTCAGGAAGCTGAGATCTGAGGATCATGGTTCAAAGCCAGCCTGGGCAGGAAAAGTTCGTGAGACTCTTATCTCCAATAAACCACTCAGAGAACGGTAAGTGGCACTGTCGCTCAAGTGGAAGAGTGCTTGCCTTGAGCTGAGGAGCTGAGGGACAACACCCAGGCCCAGAGTTCAAGCCCCAGGACCGACCAAAAAAAAATAAAATAAAATTTTTAAAAATTAAAAAAAATTAATTGTAGAAATCCTGCAGGCTCAGCTATCAGAAGACTGAAACAGGAAGATTACTTAAGCCCAACTAAAGGCCAGCCTATCCTGTTTAAAAAGTACAAAATAAAATTAAATAAAAATAGAGATGAGTCCAGCAAAACCTTTATTTTAAAAAATAAATAAATTGTTGGGTGCCAGTGGCTCATGCCTGAAATTCTAGCTGCCCAGGAGGCTGAGGTCTGAGGTTCAAAACCAGCCTGAGCAAAAAATAGTCCATGAGACTCTTTTTCCAGTGAACCAACTAAAAGCTGGTAGTGGAGGTGTGGCTCAAGTGGTAGAGTGCCATTCATGTGTGGAAAAAAACTAAAGGACAGTGTCTAGGCCCTGAGTTCAAGCCCCAGTACTGATGCACACACACATACACACACACACACACACATCCTATATATATATATACACACATACATATAAATTATATATATATTCTGGGCTAAGAGCCCGGGGGAAGAGGAAGGAGGGATGAGGTTAAGTGTGGACTTTGAGGAGCAACTAGAGAAGAATGTTTAACATCAATATGTAATACTCTTTATCTAAAGATCTTGAAGGTCACTGTTTACCTTTTTTTTTCTTTTTTTTTTTAACCCAGTCACTACATTGCTCAGGCTAGTCTGGAACTCCTGGATTCTAGCAATGTTCTTTTTTTTTTTTGGGTCCAGTCATGGGGCCTGAACTCTGGGCATGGGCGCTGTCCCTCAGCTCTTCAGCTCAAGGTTAGCGCTCTACCACTTAAGCCACAGCGCCACTTCCGGCTTTTTTCTTTTTGCTTATGTGGTGCTGAGGAATCGAACCCAGGGCCTCAGGCATGCAAGGCAAGCGCTCTACCACTGAGCCACCTTCCCAGCCCTCTAGCAATGTTCTTGCCTCAGCCCCTAATAACATTCTGTCCTAAAACATCTGTTCACTACCCAGCAAGGCCAGTGCTCTGGGGAAAAAGAAGAATTTCACCTCTAACCTTTGTCCCCAGTCCTGGCAGCTCACCTGGGTAACTACTATATCCCAATATTGGCCCAGGGACATCCTTTTCCCCAAACAAACCAACCTCTCCTCACATCCCCCCACTCTGTGTGCTGGCAGATTCTTCGCAGTTCTGTATGTAACTGGCTTGGTTTTTCAAGTCAGATATTTGACTGCTTTATCTCCTACAAAAAGGAGTCATGCCAGCCAGACACTATTCTCCCAGGACCCCTGGTGGCCAGAACAGAGTTGAGACTACAGCCTATTGAATCCCTGAGCCCCTGATTTGTGTCTTTCAAAGAGGGTGTCCCCCAGCAATGACCTCCTCATTGTTTCTGGTCTTTCTATTCCTGTCTCCAGCTTCAGTGGCCACTCTCAGAGCTGACAGTCAGTGTCCAGCATGTGGGGGACCCACCTTGGACTTGGAGAGCCAGAGGGAACTGCTTCATGACTTTGCCAAGAGAAGTATCCTGGATAAGCTGCACCTCCGCCAGCGCCCAACACTGGGCCGGCCTGTGTCCAGATCTGCCCTGAGGACAGCACTACAGCGCCTCCGTGAACTATCACAGGAGGCTCTTCTTGAGGACGACATAGGACAGGAATATGAGATCATCAGCTTTGCGGAGACAGGTGGGTACCTCATCTGCAGTTCTACCCCAAACCCTGATCTCTCAAGGAAAGGAAGTTTCCTCATCAACTTTAGCCTCTCTCATACCATCCAACACCTGTTTCCTATATCCACAGTCCTAAACCCATACTACCACCCCCTAGGCTTTCTCTTCCAGCTCACATATAACCTATCTGCAGCTAGGAATTGGTAAATTTCACCTCTTTGGGGAAGTATCTGCTCTCATTTTCTTTGGATCTTCTCTCTGCAGGTGTCATAAACCTCCATAGGGGTTATCCCATGCAATTCCCAGGCTTAGGCCCAGGGACTGGTGCCTGGGGAGTCCATGCTTTCTCTGGCCACAGGACCAAGCCTCTTTATCCCTAATTCCTTCAGATGTTTTTTTGTTGTTGTGGTTGTTGATAAAAAGAGAAAAATATTGAGAGAGGGAGAGAACACCAAAACCATATTGTATGCTCCACACTGAGGTACACATATCAGAAAAGGATTAAAATAGGACCCATGGGGTGGGAAGTTGGCTCAGTGGTAGAGCACTCGCCTTGCATGCTTAAGGCCCTGGGTTCTATTCCTCAGCACCACATAAGCCGAAAAAAAAAAGCCGGAAGTGGCGCTGTGGCTCAAGTGGTAGAGTGCTAGCCTTGAGCTAAAAGCTGAGGGACAGCACCCAGGCCAAGAGTTCAGGCCCCACGACCGACCAAAAAATAAATAAATAAATAAAATAAAAAATAAAATAGGACCCAGAAACAATGATAGAAGATAAAGGTACTCCCTTGAAGAAGGAATAGTTGAAAATAATGAATTCTAAGACAGATAGTGAGGCTTTTGTAAGCAGGCCAAAATTTCATGATCTTCCTGCTTCAACCTCCCAAGTACTGAGATTGCAGATGTGTACATGATGCCTGGCTTCAACATATGGATTTTAAGTGAACACACACACACACACACACACACACACACCTACATTTATAGCACCCTTTTTCCTGAAGCTTCCGATCACTCAATAGTCTAGCCCTAACTTCTTTAAAACATGGTTTTAAAGCCATGAGTTTCATGGCTAATGACTATAATCCCAACTGCTCTGCCTCTTGGCAGGAGGATCCAAAAATCAAGACCAGTCCAAACAAAGGTAGAGGTGAGACTCTGTCTCAAAAGCAAAATAAAAACATAGGACTGGGGGCACAACTCATAGGCAGAGTGCTTGCCTAGCATATGCAAATCCCCTGGGCTCAATCCCCAGACGGTGATGGAAGACAACTTCAATGTATAAATGCTAGCAATAGTTTACATACATCTTGCTTACTAATGTCTCATTGAGGAAGCAAGTGATCACAGGCAAACTCAGTTTCAGTATGGGGTGGAACTAGATATGAAAACTAGAAGGTTGGGTGAGGGCTGCCAATATAGTAGCCTACTTTTGTTTGTCCTCTGGCCTTTAATAATTCATGTCTCTCTCCCCCGCCCCCTTCCAAATAAATTCCCTTTATTAAGCTATCTGGTTTAGGCTTAAAGTCCAGAGTCTCATCCTCTGAATCAGGTGCAAATAGAGGCAGCTACTTCTTCAGATGTTCAGGTCGTCATGGTGTCTTAAAGCTGGCTCATATGGCTGCCTGAGAGCTTATTGTAAAGTTTCTTACAGCTCTGTGTTCAGTGACTTGCCATTAGTGGCTTAAAATTGGACATTGTAGGAAAATTTGTACTACAGAAATTGGCAAACACTGCAAATCAGGTTTTAAAATTTTTTCCTCTGTAGACCCATTGTTAAACATTTACTAACATACCACTGCCTGTGTCCTAAAAATATGCTATCTACCTCCCACTCACTGTACACAGAATACTGAGGCAGGGACAGGATTGACTGTGATAGATATTCCCGTTCACAATGTGGTACGGGAGAGTGGGACATAGAGCAGTCCCTGAGCAATAAATCGATAAAAGTTTTTTTTATTATAAAATAGAGTCTCTTTATGTAGTCCAACTTATTCCTCTGAGACTATAGACAAAGCACCTCTACACCCAGTACTTGTCCATAAAAATTTGAATTTCAATCCAGGAATGCATCTCTCAGTCCATCCTAGACCCACAATTCCCTTGATAGGGGCCTGATTCTGTACAAGATTTCTCTACTGTTGATCACTGGCTCCCAGTTAGCCCTCAGTTCCCTACTTTCTCTTATGTCTTCCTTTTTGAATGGGGAATAACGTATGTTTGCAATGAGCAGTTTTCTTAGCTGACTTACTACTCAAAGAAGGGGGAACCCGGAGTTCTCTTTTTTCTTTTTCTTTTTTAAGATAGAATCTTAACTAAGTAGTCTAGGCTGAACTTCAAATTACACTATGTTGGCCTTGAACTCCTAATCCCACTATCTCATCCTCCTGAGTACTGAGATGACAGATACGAATTCAGCGTACCTACTCTCTTTTTTGCTTTTGGTTTTTGCAGTACTAGAGATGGAATCCAGGTCTTAAATATTATACAAGACTCTAACACTGAGCTACAACCGCCTAGCTCCTATTTCTTCTCTCTCTCTCTCTCTCTCTCTCTCTCTGTCTTTTTCTCTCTTTCCCTCTCTCTGTTTTCAAATCCTGGGACTTGAACTCAGGGCCTGGATGCTGTTTCACAGCTTTTTTACTCAAGGCCAATACTCTACCACTTGAGCTATAGCTCCACTTCTAGCTTTTCAGTGGTTAATTAGAAATAAAAGACTCATGGACTTTCTTGCCTGGGTTGGCTTCAAACCTTGATCCTCAGACCTCAGCTTCTTGAGTAGCTAGGATTACTGATTCTTGGCCCTCTTTTCATTTTGAAGTAGTTGTATTTCTTTTGATTATTAGAATTTTCTTTAAAAGTTGATGTGATCTCTAAATAACAAATTGTAGTCCACTTACTTAGTCTACTCAAGCATCCCACTGTATGAAGATAAACTCTCATTTAAGCTACAAGTCAGTGTCATGGTATGTTATGAAGAAGCGCTTTTGTCTAGTTGAGAGAACTTACAGAATATCACTTTACTTTTTTTCTAGCCTATATCACCTTCCATTTTAGGTTTTAACAGATGTTAGAGCTAGACAAAAGAGTTTTTTTGTTTGTTTGTTTTTTACCAGTCATGGGGCCTGAACTCTGGGCCTGGGCACTGTCCCTCAGCTCTTCAGCTCAAGGCTAGTGCTCTACCACTTGAGCCATAGCACCACTTCTAGCTTTTTCTGCTTATGTGGTGCTGAGGAATTGAACCCAGGGCCTCATGCATGCAAGGCAAGCACTGTACCACCAAGCCACCTTCCCAGCCCTAAACAAAAGGTTTACAGCTGACCTTTTATTTACTCTGATCTTCACTCAGCAGCCATGCTTTTTAACTGGATTTGAATTTCTGAGCTTCTTATTTTGAGACACTTCCATTAAACAAAGAAGTAAGGAAAAGAGGTTCTATTTTTCAACCTAGCTAGTCCATTTAGGAATATTTTTTCTTGAAAATAGAATCAATTCTTTTATATTGTTTTGTTTTTAAATTGTTAGCATAAATTAATTGTACAAAGAAGATCATTGCAATATTTACATATGCTCATCAAAGTACATACATGCATTTTGATAACAATCACTCTGTATTACTCTTTCTTAACCTCCATTTACACAATTCCTAAAAAAAAAAAAAAAAAAAAAAAATTATCTCTCTCCTGAAATGCCTTATCATGGCCAGCTAAAATGAGCCAACTGGCATTTTCAGCATTCTGCCTGGAAATATCTGTAGCTAAATTCACAACTTGGTTAGCTGTGGTTTCTGGCTTCCAAGTTACCACAGGTGACAGCCAATACATAACTCAGGTTCTCCTTTCCCCAGCTTCCAGCAGCAATTTCCTCACTGCTCCCCCATCTTCACTAAGTCCCTTTCCTTGCCTTCTAACCTCTGCCTGCAACGTAGTCTGAAAGCAAGTACTCCATATTGTAGGCTTTGGTTGTAGTAGCACACCACTTCTAATACTAATTTTCTGTTTCAGTTCTTTATTAATATAACATACCAGTCCCAAATATAGAGTTTTGTTTGTGCACTACTGGAAGTTAACCATGGCCTCATAAATGTAGGAAAGAGTACTATCACTAAGCTATGCCTAACCATCTTAAAACAACAAATGCATTATTTCTCGTGATTTTGTAACATCGTAAGGTTTACCTGAACATTTCTTCTCCTCCACTGGGTGTACCATGCAACTATATTTAGCTAAGAGCTCAAATGGGACTTTTTTTTTTTAATTGGGGCTTGAACTGAGGGCCTACGTGCTCTTAGCTTTTCCATTCATGGCTGGCACTCTTCCACTTTATTTGTATCCCCCACTTCCAACTTTTTACTAGTTAATTGGAAATAAAAGTCTCACAAACTTTTCTGCCTGGTGACTTCCCCTGATCTCAGCCTCTTGAGTAGCTAAAGTGCAGATCCAAGCCATCCTGCCCAAAGGGACTTCACATCAAAAACTGATCCCTGATACTCCAAAGTCTCACTCCACATAGCTTTTTATAACATAGTAGTCTAGCTCAAAGTTCTTTTAAGCAACTGTGCCTAGCTTTCAAAACTCAAAAGTCAATTATATAAATACAAATCAAACTTTTGCCTGCAGCATGCTTGCTAATCCCTTACTTATAGGAGACCTTACCTGAAAGATCAAACAAAAGAATTGAGGGCCTGGCTCAAGTGGTTGAATGTTTGTCTAGAAAACATGCAGCCCCAAGTGCAATCTCCAACACCACTGCAAATTAAAAATAACAGGCATTTTTGTTTTATTCTCTTTTGTTTGAGACAGGGTCTTGCTAGATAGCCCAAGCTGGCTTTGAACTCCAGATGTTCCTGCCTTAGCCTCCTCCCAAAAGGCTTTGGACTTTTTCACCAATAAGTGAGAAAGGGTTGTTTGGTTGGGTAATTTGTTGTTGTTGTTCTGTTTATTTTTGCTACTGAGGTTTGAGCTCAACTCCTTGTCCTTGCTAGGTAAGCAATCTACCACTTCAGTAACAACTCCATCACTTTTTGCTTTGTTTTCAAATAGAATCTCATATTTTGCTGCAATCCTCCTATTTATGCTTCCCACATTGTTGAATGACAGACATGTACTATCATGTCCAGCATTTTATTGGTTAAAATGGGGTCTGGCTAACTTTTTGATCAAGCTGGTCCCAAATCTCAAACTTCTCAGGGCCTCAGCTGAGACACCAGATTCAGTCTAAGATTTTTCTGAGAGTATAAATTGTATGATCCACCACCTAGGTTTTTGGAAAACAATTGTTAGTATAAAAGAATACCTACACCAGGCAACAGAGGCTCATGCCTATAATCCTAGCTACTCAGGAGGCTGAGATCTGAGGATCTCGGTTAAAAGCCAGCCTGGGCAGGAAAGTCAGTGAGACTCTTATCTCCAATTAACCACCAGAAAAACAGAAGTGTGCTGTGGCTCAAGTAGTAGAGCGTTCCCTTTGAACTGAAGAGCTGAGGGATAGCACCCAGGCCTAGAGTTCAAGCCCCATGAGCAACCAAAAATAAATAAATAAATAAATAAATAAATAAATAAAATAAAGAAGACTTAAAGAAATGAGAGCTCATTCAACAAATATTCATTGAGTGGATACTATGTACAAAGAACTGGGAGTCCAATGGTGAGCCACACAAACAAAATCTCTGCCTTTACAGAACTTGTGTGTGTGTGTGTGTGTGTTCGTAGGGCTTGAGCTCTGAGCTTGGGTGCTGTCCCTCAGCTTTTCAGCTCAAGCCTAGCGCTCTATCACTTGAGCCACAGCACCACTTCCAGTTTTCTTTTCTTTTTTTTGGGGGGGGGGGGTCCGGTCGTGGGGCCTGAACTCTGGGCCTGGGCGCTGTCCCTCAGCTCTTCAGCTCAAGGCTAGCGCTCTACCACTTGAGCTACAGCACCACTTCCGGCTTTTTTCTTATGTGGTGCTGAGGAATTGAACCCAGGGCCTCAAGCATGCAAGGCAAGCGCTCAACCACTGAGCCAAGTTCCCAACCCCGCACTTCCAGTTTTCTGAGTGGTTTATTGAAGATAAGAGTCTCACAGACTTTCTTGCCCGGGCTGGCTTTGAACTGCGATCCTCAGATCTCAGCCTCCTGAGAAGCTAGGATTATAGGCGTGAGCCACCCACACCTGGCCAGAACTTATATTTTAACTGGAGGGAAGGAAGAAATTTTAAGAGGAAACATACAATAAATAATTGTGCAACAACCAAGATGATTACAAGGCATTATATGCTATAGGGTTAAGCAAGATGATGCATTAGAGAGACAAAGGATCTTTTTGTTGTTTTATTTTGTTTTGCTTTTTGTTTTTGTCAGTCAAGAGGCTTGAACTCAGGGCCTGGGCACTGTTTCGGAGCTCTTTTGTGCAAGGCTAGCACTCTACCACTTTGAGCCACAGTTCCATTTCTGATAGAGGCTCTTTTAGATAGGCTAGTCAAGAGAAACTTTCTAAGGAAGAAACTCTGAAGCTGAATGTCAAGAACAACTAGTCATTCAAAGATCTTGGAAAGACACTCCTGGCAAGAAATAGCATGTGTGAAGTCCACAAGACAGGTGCATGTTTGGTAGGTTCGAGAAACAGAAAAGAAGTCAGTAGAGGTAGAGTGTGGTATTTAAATGGCAGACTGCTTAATCACACATTTTCTATGTTAGGGGGTTTAGCTGGTAACAGCCCCCGGAAACCATTGAAGCTAAAACTGATCAGATTTATGTAACGAAAAGATCATGCTGAGCCAGGCGCCAGTGGTTCACGTCTGTAATCCTAGCTACTCAGGAGGCTTAGATCTGAGGATCTCAGTTCAAAGCCAGCCTGGGCAAGGGAAGTCCGTGAGACTCTTATCTCCAATAAACAACTAGAAAACTGGAAGTGGCTCTGTGGCTCAAGCAGTAGAGCACTGGCCTTGAGCTGAAGAGAACAGGGACAGCGCCCAAGCCCAGAGTTCAAGCCCCACAATCAACAACAACAAAAAAAAAAAACAAAGTTCATGCTGGAACTATATAGAGAATGATATTTTTATTACGTAAATTTGATGTGTAATCCTAGCTATCAGGAGGCTGAGATCTGAGGATCTCAGGGTTTAAAGCCAGCTTGGGCAGAAGAGTCTGTGAAACTTATCTCAAATTAACCAGCAAAAGGCCAGAAGTAGACCTGTAGTAGACTGCCAGCCAAGAAAGAAAGCAAGAAAACAAGGAAGGAAGGAAGGAAGGAAGGAAGGAAGGAAGGAAGGAAGGAAGGAAGGAAGGAAGGAAGGAAGGAAGGAAGGAAGGAAAGAAAGAAAGAAAGAAAGAGAGAGAGAAAGAGAGAGAAAGAAAGAAAGGTCAATTGAGAGCTCAAGGCCCTGAGTTCAAGCCCTGGTTGATATTTGGAGATATTTGTTTTGAAAAGTGAGTGAGATTACTTAGGACATTTTTGCTATAGTTCTGAGTGATTGTTGGTTGAACCAATATAAATTGGAGTGAAGTTGATAGATCTTTAAGGTAATATCAAAATATATAGTAAGGGTATTCAAGGTTTGGCTGAACTGATGCATTTATTTAGAGAAGGGGAAGACTAGAGAAAGAACAGCTTTGGATTAGAAAGATAAATCTAGAGTTCTTTGAACATAAAAAGTTTACAATATCATTTGATATCAAAATGGAATATCAGACAGGCAGCCATATCTACAAGCCCAGGGCTCAGGGACTTGTCAGAGCCAGAGATATATACTCAAGGGTCATCAGCAATGAGTATATTGGAAATCCATGAGAACAAGTATAGCTAGCGTTGGGAACTCAGGACCTCCAACATTCAGAGGTCAAGCAAATAAGCAGTTGTCAGCAAAGAAGGAAAAGATAGAGTGGCCAATGTCCTCAAACAGAAGAAAATCCTTAAAAAGGAGGGGAGCGATTATGCCAAACACTGGTTAAAGATCAAAAAGATAAATTTAAAGAGACAGATTTGGCAAAGAAGAATGTATTAGTGATTTTGACACGAGCAATTTCAAATAGAATAGAGGGAGTGGAAGCACATTGAGAGGCTTCAGTAAGGCTGATGAATGCTGAAGGAAAATTAGACAGTTATAATGAGGATATAAAGAAATATGCAGCTGGGATCAGTGGATCACAACTGTAATCCTAGCTACTCAAGAGGCTAAGATCTGAGGACTGCAGTTCAAAGCCAGTCCAGGCAGAAAAAGTCCCTAGGAGACTCTTATCTCCAATAAACTTCTCGAAAACTAGAAGTGGCACTGTGGCTCAAAGTGGTAGAGTGCTAGCCTTGAGCAAAAGAGCTTAGGAACAGTAACTAGGTCCTAAGTTCGAGCCCCGCGACCAACAATAAATGAAAGAAGGAAAGAAAGAAAAAAGAAAGAAAGAGAAAGGAAGAAAGAAAGAAGGAAAGGAAGAAAGAAAGAAAGAAAGAAAGAAAGAAAGAAAGAAAGAAAGAAAGAAAGAAAGAAAGAAAGAAAGAAAGAAAGAAAGGAAGGAAGGAAGGGAACAAAGAATGCAAGCTTGGTATGGTAGAACCTCCACAGCTACTCGGGAGGCTGAGACTGGCCAAATTTAAAGAGACCATATCTCAAAAGCAAAATAAAAGACCTGGGGGCATGGTTCAAGTGAAAAAGTGATTGCCTAGCATAAAGAAGGCCTTGGGTTCAATGCTCAGTATGTAATCAGTCACTAAACAAATCAATGGGAAGGGAAAAGCTGATGCTGGTGACTCAGACCTGTAATCTTATCTACACAGGAGGCTGAGATCTGAGGATCACAGTTTGAAGCCAGCCTGGGCAGGAAAGTCCATGAGACTCTTATCTCCAATAAAATACCAAAAAAGCTGGAAATAGAGCTGTGGTTCAAGTGGTAGAAGAAGCTCAGGGACAGTGGCCAGGCTCCAAGTTTAAGCCCCAGGACTTGCCCCCCCAAAAAAAATTTTTTTAAGAGAAGGAAAGGTGCAGACATTAAAACCATTTTGAGCCAGGCACTGGTGGCTTACTCCTGTAATCCTAACTACTGAAGAGGCTGAAAAGTACAAGATTGCAGTTTGAAGCCTGATACATATGTTATAAATAAGAAGCTAGAAACTGAGCCTTCACATAGTGATTCCCAGGTCTGTATACTCAGTATAGATATGAATGAAATATGTAATCTAGAAACTACCCACCTTTAGATTGTATTAACTGACCATGAGTATGGCCAAGAATTTCCTTCAGTGTGTAGAAAAAAGAAATGAAAATCAAAGACAGATCTTGAAGAACTCTTGTATTAAGTATGATCAAAAGCAAGGAAGACCAGCAAAGAAAACTAAAGGAGAATGGAAAGAATTGTATCATTGTATCAGGCCAGGCACTGGTGGCTCACGCCTATAATCCTAGCTACTCAAAAGGCTGAGATCTGAGGATTGCAGTTCAAAGCCAGCCCAGGCAGGAAAGTTCATAACACTCTCCAATTAATCACCAGAAAACTGGAAGTGGTGCTGTGGCTCAAGTGGTAGAGTGCTGGCCTTGAGCTGAAGAGCTGAGGGACAGCGCACAGGCCCAGAGTTCAATCACCACAACTGACAAAAACAAAAAAAACAAACAAAGAGTTGTATCATGAAAGTCAAGAGAAAAGAATATTCAGGGCCAGGGCTGGGAAGGTGGGTCAATGGTAGAGTGCTTGCCTTGCATGCATGAGGCCCTGGGTTCGATTCCTCAGCACCACATAAGCAGAAAATCCCAGAAGTGGTGCTGTGGCTCAAGTGGTAGAGTGCTAACCTTGAGCTGAAGAGCTGAGGGACAACACCCAAGCCCAGAGTTCAAGCCCCACAACCAACAACAACAACAACAACAAAAGAATAATATGGGTCAGATGCTGGAGACTCACACCTATAATCCTAGCTACTTATAAGGCTGAGATCTGAGGATCACAGTTCAAAACCAGCCTGGGCAGGAAAGTATGCGAGACTCTTATCTCCAATTTATCACCAGAAAACAGGAAGTGGAGCTGTGGTTCAAAGTGAAAGAGTGCTAGCCTTGAGCAAAAGAACCTGGGAACCTAGCCCTTAAGTTCAAGCCCCATGACTGACCAAAAGAAAGAAATATTCAGGAAGGGAAGGATGGGCAACAAAGCTATCTCTCTTCCTTTTTCTTTTTTTTTTCTTTTCTTTTTTTTTTTTTTGCTAGTCATGGGGCTTGAACTCAGGTCCTGAGCACTATCCCTCAGCTTCTTTTGCTTAAGGCTAGCACTCTACTTCTTGAGCCACAGCACCACTTCCAGCTTTTTCTGTTTATGTGGTACTGAGGAATTGAACCCAGGGCTTCATGCATGCTAGGCAAGCACTCTATCACTAAGCCACATTCCCAGCCCCAAGCTGGGTAAGTTATGATGAACAGAAATTTATTTGTCATGGTTCTGGAGGCTGGGAGGTATAAGACTGAGTAGGGCAAAGAGAAGATATTGAGGAATCTAGTTCTTTAAGAAGCCTATTTCTAGCTGAGTGCCAGTGGTTCACACATGTAATCTTAGCTACTCAGAAGTCTGAGATCTGAGGATTGTGGTTTGAAGCCAGCATGCACAGCAAAATCCATGAGACTCTTACCAGTAATTAACCACCAAAAAGCCAGAAGTAGAGGTGTGGCTTCAGTGGTAGAGTAGCAATCTTAAGCTTAAAAAGCCAAGCAAGCGCTCAAGACCCTGAGTTCAAACCTCATTACAGGCACACAAAAAAACTTTTTTAATGCCTTTGGAGTCATTCTCCCAGTGCCTTTAATAATCATAACTAGCTTGCTTCTGTGCATAATAATCTCCTACCAAAAGATCAGGTTGGGTCTTGAGTAAAAGACCTCAGGGACAGTGCCCAAGCCATGGTTTAAGCCCCACGATCAACCAAAAAAAAAAAAAATCAGACTGAGTTCCACCCTTGATTTTCTCCCCAGAATACTCCTTTGATCCCTTATAGCTAGACTGGGGATTTTCCAAATCTTTATGTTCTACTTCCTTTAGTTATAAATTCCATATTTAAATCTTTTCTTATTTTTTACTATATATAGTTTAAAAACAGCCATGCAGCTCCTTCAGTATTCTGCTTAGACATTTCTTCTTCCAGATAACCAAGTTTATTCTTAATTTCTTCCTTCCATGAAGCCCTAGGATATGGACACAACTCATTCAAACCTTTTGCCACTTTATACCAAGAATGGCCTGTATTCTGGTTTCTAGTGACAGGTTCTTTATTTCCATTGGAGACCTCATCAGAACTGCTTTTCTTTTTTCTTTTTTTTTTTTTGGTGGGGGGAGGAGTCTGGTCGTGGGGCCTGAACTCTGGGCCTGGGTGCTGTCCCTCAGCTCTTCAGCTCAAGGCTAGCATTCTACCACTTGAGCCACAGCGCCACTTCCGGCTTTTTCTGCTTATGTGGTGCTAAGGAATTGAACCTAAGGCCTCATGCATGGGAGGCACTCTACCACTGAGCCACCTTCCCAGCCCCTCAGAACTGCTTTTCTTATCCATATTTCTACCACATTCTAATCAATAGCACTAAGTAATCTCTAAGAAGAGTCAGAGTCTTCCCTCCTCTATTCCTTGCCCAGATTCAGAGCCCTGCTATATTATCAGGTATTTATTATAGAAATGTCTCATTCTCATTACTGACTGAATTAATCCATTCTTCACTGCCACAAGAGAATATCACCAGATGAGTGAATTGTTAGTTTTGTAAAAAAAAAATTATTACAAAAGTGATGCACAGAGAGGTTACAGTTATATAAGTCAGGTAATGAGTACATTTCTTTTTGGATAATGTCACTCCTTCAAAATTGGTTATTTGTAATGGACATATTAGCTCATGGTTTGGAAGTCTAAGATCAAAGGAGGGAATAGCCACATCTAGAGTTGGCCTGCTTGCTGCATCATTCTATGGCAGAAGGGTAAAGAGAAGGCAAGGGAAGTGTGAAGTGTATAAAAAACAAACACAAAAGACAAAAGAAACACACAAAACAACCATTCCCAAGACAAGGACATTAGTTCCTTATATGAGGGATATGAGGGATTTGATCCCTGTAACCCAAATGTCTCCCATTAGAGCCCCACCTCCCAACACCACCACATTGGGAGCCAAACTAGTGGTAAGCCTGTAGTCCCAGCTACTCGTGGCTGAGAAAGGAGGACTTTTTTTTTTTTTGCCAGTCCTGGGCACTGTTCCTTAGCTTCTTTTGCTCAAGGCTAGCACTCTACCACTTGAGCCACAGTGTCACTTCCAGCTTTTTCTGTTTATTTGGTACTGAGGAATTGAACCCAGGGCTTCATGTATGCTAGACAAGCATACATTTCCAGCCCCAGAGGATTTTGTTTGTTTTTGTCAGTTGTGGGGCTTGAACACAGGGCCCTGTCCCTTAGCCTTTTTCTTTTTTCTTTTTGCCAATCGTAGGACTTGAACTAAGGGCCTGGGCACTGTCGCTGAACTTCTTTTGCTCAATGTAAGCACCCTACCACTTGGGCCACAGTACCAATTCTAGCTTTTTCTGTTTATGTGATACTGAGGAATTGAACCTGAGCACATTCCCAGCCCTCCTTTTTGTTCAAGGCTAGCACTCTACCACTTTGAACCACAGCTCCACTTCCTATTTCTGGTGGTTAATTGGAGAGAAGAGTCTCATGAACTTTCCTGCCCAGGCTGGCTTCAAACTGTAATCCTCAAATCTCAGCCTCCTGAGCAGCTAGGGTTATAGGCAGAAGCACCCAGCAGAAAGATCATATTTTTTGTATGTATGTTTGTGGTACTGGAAATCAAACCCAGAGTCTCCCATATGACAAGAGCTCTACCACTTGAACCATGACATTTTGTTGATATACATTTTTTGTTCAAGACTGGGACTTGAACTGGGTATCTGATGCTTTTGCTTATTGACTGGTGCTCTACCACCTAACCCACACCTCTACCCCCCCCCCCCCTTTTGTTGATATTTTGCTTTGGAGATGGAGTTCACTACTTTTTCCCAGGTTGGCCTTGAATTTTCAATGCTCCTGCCTCCTGTAGCTGGATTTACAGGCTGAGTCATTACACTCGGCCAAGAGGATTGGCTCTGACCTCACCAGTTCCAGGCCAGACTGGGCAACTGTGAGACCTTGTTTCACAACAGACAGACATCCTAGCTATTCAGGAGGCTGATCAGAGGATCAAAGTTCAAAGTCAACACAGGCATAAAAGTCTGTGAGTCTCTGATCTGCAATTAACCAGCAAAAAGCCAGAAGTGAAGTTGTAACTCAAGTGGTAGATTACCAGCCTTGAGCAAAGAAGCCAAGTGAGAGGCGAGGCCCTGAGTTCAAGTCCTAGCATTAGCGCCAAACGTATTAAGACCAAACCAAACCAAAACAAAACAAAACCTTATTGGGGATTAAGTTTCCAACCCATGAACTTTAGAAGGCACATTCAAATTATAGCAAATAAAAGTGATAGGAATTCAGTTATGCTGAGGATAGAGGGCATCTGGGAAAAATGACACAAGGCTGAGATGATGGGCTTTTTTATGTCCACAGGCCTCTCCAACATCAACCAGATTCGTCTTGATTTCCACTTCCCTGACAGAAATTCTGGTGGCATGGAGATCCAGCAGGCTAGCCTCATGCTCTTTATGCAACTCCCTCCCAACAGTACCTGCACTGTGAATGTGAAGGTCCTCATGCTAAGACCACATGACACCAATCTCACCTTGATTGCGCAGCACCTGCTGGAGGTGGATGCCAGTGGCTGGCACCAGATCTTCCTGGGGCCTGAAGCTCAGGCTGCCTGCAGCCAGGGACACCTTACCTTGCAGCTGGTACCTGAAGGCCAGAGAGCCCACAGATCAGACATCCTGGGTGGGACTTCCCATAGGCCTTTTGTGGTTGCCCGGGTAAGAGTTGGGGGCAAGCACCGGGTTCGCCGACGAGGTATAGACTGCCAGGGTGGATCCAGGATGTGCTGTCGACAAGAGTTCTTTGTAGACTTCCGTGAGATTGGCTGGCACGACTGGATCATTCAGCCTGAGGGCTACGCAATGAACTTCTGCACAGGACAGTGCCCACTACACGTGGCGGGCATGCCTGGCATTGCTGCATCCTTCCACACTGCAGTGTTCAATCTGCTCAAAGCTAATGCAGCTGCTGGCACCGCCAGAGGGGGTTCGTGCTGTGTGCCCACAATCCGACGTCCCCTGTCTCTGCTCTACTATGACAAGGACAGCAATATTGTCAAAACTGACATACCTGACATGGTGGTAGAGGCCTGTGGGTGCAGTTAGCCTATGTGTGGAATAGGGAGTCCATGGAGGGAAGAAGGGGGAAGCTGAGCAAATGTACTCTCACACAGATGTCCTTCCTTAAGAGAAAAAAATTATACTATTTCTGCCTCTGTCCTGGTTCTTGACTCTCTCTTCCTGAGCCACCTATAAAAATTACTCAACCTTTGAGTTTACATCAAAATGGAGTCACTGCACCGCCTTCATGACCACCAGTCCTTCTCCTAGAATACAGTTTATCCAGTGTGCCACCCACTTCAAGGACCTGGCCCACCTCCAATCACGATCGCTATCATTTGGTTCCCAAGCCTTCAACTCTACAATCTACTGTTCCCTCTGCTCTTTCCGCCTAATGGTCCTCACTCCAGGATGAGTTGACCCAACCCCTTCTCCTAATTTTTCTAGGTCTCCAGAAAGCCCCTTCCTTGGATTCACCAAAGATTTTAGATAACTGCTTTCCAAAGCGAAGCCCATCCCCTTCTGTATCTTGCCCTTTAGTCATTTCTCAGTCCTTCTTTGCCCTTGGGGCTGTGGCACCTGGGCCACATCACCCTGCCCTCTGCCTTCCTGTTAGATTTGACTAAGGAAAGAGTCAGGCAAAGACCCAAGTATAGGATGGTACAGACTTCAGAATAGTTGCCATTCCTGCTCCCCATTGCTTTTGTACCATGATTCTGTGTAACTATGGCTGTGTCCATGGATCCAGATGTGACTCCAGTGGTGCCTTGATTCTGGCATCACTGTTTCAACATTAGGTGTCCTAACACTTGTCCCCATTTTTAGTCTCTTGTACTTCAATATTCCTTTTGTTGGTTCCCTTACTCTGCCTCCTCCTCTTTAAATACTTCCTTTCACTAAGTCGTCTTGATGAAAAGATTCTAGATAGCTAATGTGGACCCTCAATTTCCTGCCAGGACCCTAACTAGATGGGTCTTCTGTCTCCTACTAGGATACCCTAAATGACTGGAGCCTGCCTGCCCACTCTGCTCTGTCTTCACCTGGACTCTTCTGGGTTTATGTGGTATATCCATCTCATACTTCATGTCTTTCCTTCAGGCTGCTCCTCTCCTTCCTTAGGCTCTCTCCATACTCCAGAACCATATATTGACGGTATCATGGCTAATAAAGAGCTACATGTTGCTGGGTTAGCTCATGCCTATTCTTAGCTACTCAAGAGACTGAGATCTGAAGATCATGATTCGAAGCTAACTTGAGCAGAAAAGTCTGTGAGACTCTGTTTTCTTTTAATTTTTTATTGTTCTTATAAAGGTGATGTAAGCCAGATGCTGGTGGCTCACATTGTAATCCTAGCTACTCAAGAGGCTGAAATCTGAGGATTGTGCTTAGAAGCCAGCCTGGGCAGGAAAGTCTATGAGATTCTTACCCCAAAAAAGCCAAAAGTGATGCTGTCGCTCAAATGGTAGAGTGCCTTCCTTGAGCAAGAGAAACTCAAGGACAGAGCCCAGGCCCAGAGTTTAAACCCCAGGACCTGCAAAAAAAATAATAATAATAAGATAAAATAAAATAAATAAAGGTGATATAAAGAGGGGTCACAGTTACAGGTAAACAGTATATTTCTTTTCGGATGATGTCACCCCTTCCCTCTCTCTGTAAGACTTTTGTTGTTGTTGTTCTTGTTGGTCATAGGGCTTGAACTCAGGGCCTGGGTGCTGTCCTTCAGCTTTTATGCTCAAAGCTAGCACTCTAAAGGCTGGGAAGGTGGCTCAGTGGTAGAATGCTTGCCTTGCACGCATGAGGCCTGGGTTCAATTCTTCAACAGCACATAAGCAGGAAAAGCCAGAAGTGGTGTTGTGGCTCAAGTGCGCACTTGCCTTGAGCTGAAGAGCTGAGGGACAGTGTCCAGGCCGAGTTCAGGCCCCATGACTGCAAAAAAAGAAAAAGAAAGAAAGAAGGAAAGAAAGAAAAGAAAAAGAAAAAAGCTAGCACTCTACCACTTTGAGCCATGGAGCCACTTCTGGTTTTCTGGTGGTTAGAGATGAGAGTACCACAG
Organism: Dipodomys spectabilis; assembly: GCF_019054845.1. NCBI lineage: Eukaryota > Metazoa > Chordata > Mammalia > Rodentia > Heteromyidae > Dipodomys > Dipodomys spectabilis. The sequence goes on along the minus strand of NW_024870911.1, from coordinate 16,762,293 downwards.
ACTTTCCTGCCCAGGCTGGCTTTGCACCACAATCCTGAGACTGCAGCTTCGTGAGTAGGATTACAAGCCTAAACCACTGGTGCCCAGCTATAAGATTCTTTTTTTTTTTTTTGGGTCCGGTAGTGGGGCCTGAACTCTGGGCCTGGGTGCTGTCCCTCAGCTCTTCAGCTCAAGGCTAACACTCTAACACTTGAGCCACAGTGCCACTTCCAGCTTTTTTCTTTATGTGGTGCTGAGGAATCGAACCCAGGGCCTCAGGCATGCAAGGCAAGCGCTCTGCCACTGAGCCACCTTCTCAGCCCCCCAGCTATAAGATTCTTATCTCTAATTAATCACCCCAAAAGCCAGAAGTGGAGCTGTGGCTTAAGTGGTAGAACACTGGCCTTGAGCAAAAAGAACTCAGGGACAGCATCCCGGCTCTCAGTTCAAGCCCCAGGACTGGGGGAGAGAGAGAGAGAGAGAGAATGAACTAGGTGTTGTTGCTCTTTACCTCTCTGTACTCAGTCCAAGAGGTGACACAGATCAGATTATCAATTAAGCCAACAGTCTGTGGGCATACACGTGGCAAGAGGCAGACACATGCTTAGAACTGGGTGCCAGAATCTTTGCTTTGCCTTCCTTTCCTTCCTTTTATCCACCCTCATGACTCAATCCAAGAGTCCTGCCTGGAGACTTGCATGGGATAGGAGGAAGAGGAAGGCCTGCATTGAGGAGAAAAGTAGCATTTACTCTTGAGACCGGGTTCTCTTTAGACCTTTGCCCTCTTTCCCCACCACTCTTTCTCTGTGACTGGCAACCCTCAACCATGGGGTCGATACCGTCTGCAGCCCAAGGTCGAGTTTGCGCAAAACTCATATGTCCTTTGGGGAACGTGATGTCTGTGTTTGCTCAGTTTATAACTCCCCCCCTCCCCCAACCCCTGACCAGGGTAAGCAGTCCCTGGAAGGGGAATACTAGAGGAGAAAGTCTGAGAGGGACCTCCTAGGGGACTGCAAGCCTGGTCTGAGTCTTTCTAAGCAACCTATGGAAGTCATCCCACCTTTGATGTGCAGAGACCTTGGTCTAAGGAAGTCTTCTGGTATATCTCCCTCCCCCTCCTGCCAGTGTTTCCCCATACCTTCACACCTTTCAAACCAGATTTTCACCTCATTCTCTCCAATTACAGCAGTCCCTAACACTAAGGCTGGGGTAAGACAAAGTGAGACCCTTTATGCACAAAATTGTAAGAATACAAAACAAAAAATCCATCAAGTAATGTTTTAATGTAATATTGTCAAACATCAAAATAAATGTAAAAAAATCCATGATGAACAAACAGTATGTTTTTAAATACACACAGTATCCATATCATTCCATTTCTCTTTTGGCTCTGCTGTTTGAAAAAGGAAGAAAGAATGTCTTCTTCCAAACATTTTTCTTCCTAGTCCCTACCTCTAGACTCTTTCAGACTGCTCGCATTTTGGCATGATAAACACTCCTGATTCTTCTATATCTTTACCCATTCCCAAACCTGCCGCTAAACCCCCAGCCCCCAATCAGGTTGGTGGTAGGGCGGACAGTGAGGCAGATGGCTGGGGTATTTATAACCTGGGAGCACTTCTCGGGAAAAGTGACTAAGATGCTAAGAGCATATTTATAGCTAAGTTCTGACGTAAGTGTTGGGGGGGGGGGGGCGGGTAGGGCCAGGCCAGGCGCAGCAGCTAGGGGGTGGAAAGAGCTGGAAATTGGGGGCACCTTACAGAGAGGGTGTGGGAGAGGTGGAGTCAGTGAACTCCACAGCCATTTCTTGCTACTTCTGGCACCAACAGATAAGCCCTCCTAGACACCACCATGGGCAGACTGCAGTCTCATACTCTAGATTCCAGGGGCAAGAGGGCTGTCACTCACCTGCAGTGACAACAGATTAGGGAGCTGAGAGCTGGGGCCAGGACTAGCCAGAGGACTTGCTATGTTTCAGAGCTTGGAGAGAAATGCGGAGTGGACACGAACCTCTAAACCTCATAATCTCTCCCCCCGCCCACCACATGGTACCCTGAATTTCTAGGAAGAGCCTGGCACGCATCATGGAGCTCCCATTGCCACGTGTCAGTGTGATGAGGTCCAAACCAAAGGTAGCAGTGATGTGGTCCTGAGCAGTCTCGGCTCTCTGGTTCCTCCTTGACACCGGTGGGGAGGCAGGATACTCAGAGTGACAGGATGAGGCACACTCCCTATTTTTCCACTGTCCAAGCAGCCTCTTCCTGTCCCTCCCGCACCTGCTCTGGTCAGCAAACAGCTAGTTACTGTCCAGTGGCACAGCACTGCCACATGGTGGACACTAGTAGTACTGAAGCCCAGCCCTCAACGATGAATCCCTCCCCCCACCCCTGATCCAGATCTAGCAAACTCTCCAGCTAAATAGGGGGAAAATGAAGACACGGAGAGAGACACACTTCTAAATCACACTCTCTTCCCCCATTGTTTTCTCCTGCCATTTTTTCCTTCCAGCTTCTGGAAGAAACCCAGATCCAAAGGAGATAAACTAGCCTGATGCCCATCTTATGTTCAAATTGGAGGGTCCTTCCCTGCCCAATATATCTGTAGTCTTCACTATTGAAGAGGTTGAGGTTGGAAAAAAAAAGAAAAAGAAAAAGAAAATCAGGGAGGAAGCATGGTAAGGAGATCTGGAATTAGGAACCACTATAGTCTCCTTGCTTGGTTCTCAAAATCTCTTAAAGCTTCCACGCCCCAATCCCCTCCCCTACCCCTACCCCACCCCTTAACAGAGACCTGGCACCACATTTAAAATGCCTCAAATTTAGGCAGCTCTTACAATGCCTTCCAAGAGAAGCAGGAACCTGGCCCTCCCAAGTCCCATGCCATCCTGCCAGCCTGAATGGACTCTGCCCTGCTGTAAGATTGCATCACTACCCCCTCCACCTTTCTGGGTTTCCCCAGACATCACAGTAGCACGTACCCAATCCCTTGCTCTGGCCTTCCTCCACCTTATGCTCCAGTCCAACTGGACTCTGGGCAGCCAGCAGAGGCAGGGTCAGGGGGTGACTTCTGTGTCCCGTGGCACTGCTACCTTGGCCTGAGCACCCCCTCACATCAACCCCTCACTCCTGTCTCAGCTCCAGTGCTTGAAACAGAGAACAGAATTCTCCTTCTGGCCCACAGACCTGAGAGAGAGAGCCACTGGAACCCACTGCTTGCCTTATGGTAATCACTGCAGCAGTGGGGGAAAAACTAGGAAGACTGCATATATGAGGGGAACTGCCCTTCCCCAACTGGCTCATATGGAGTCCCTCCTAACTCCCAGATCTTGGGAAATGAGTGTGTGAAATCATCTCCTTTCTTGCATCATGCATGTCCACATTGCCCCCTCATGCCCCCACTTCAAGCCACCACAGCCAGATGGTGAAACCTGAGCCCCAGGAGGGGACCTCCACCCCCTACAGGGGCCTGATGGGCAGCACAGTCAGCCAATCCTAAGGCTCAGGGGGTAGGTCTGCTGGCTGACCACTAGGTAGGGGAGTCCCAGGCAGTTGGCTCTAAAAAGGCCCCAGGTCAGTAGCCAGTCAAGCATAGCTACTCATCAGACGATCACTTCCAGCCTTCCTGACTCCTAGGCCATAGAAGATAGGTGGCTGTACTCTTGTAAGTGGAGCTGTGGTATCATAGACAAGCAACTGAGGCAACCTGAGGCTCCTGACCCAGGGCCAAGCATCAAGAACATGGGGCTCTCTGATGTCCAGCTCTGGCCAGTGCTGCTGTGGGCACTGGTGTGGACACAGGGTGTAAGAGCTGCATGTCACTCCTGCAGGAGCCCAACACTGGAGCCTCAAGCAGAACGAGCTCTGGTCCTGGAGATAGCCAAGCAGCAAATCCTGAAGGGGCTGCACCTGACCAGTCGTCCCAAGATAAGTCATCCTCCACCCCAGGCAGCACTGACAGGAGCCCTCCAGAGACTACAGACTGGGAATATGGTTCCAGAAAATGGAGAGGAGATCATCAGCTTTGCTACAGTCACAGGTGAGTGAAGAAACAGGCAGGCAGACAGCAGACCAGGAAAGAAAAGAAGAAAGGGGAGCCTGGCCAAGGAGGCAGAGGGAATAGAATGTGGCAGGAAAAAAAAAATAGAAAAAGGAAAAGGAAAACAAAGGAAGAGCTAGAGACTGAGAATGGTGGTTAGGACTCCAGGCAGTCCCTACTTTTTCTAAAGGCAGGTGTGAGGGTGAACAGTGAGCAGGCTTGGGGAAAATCTAGAGGAGCTTCACTTGGCTCACGTTTTCCTTTTCTTTCTCTATCTTTTGGACAGATTCCTCCACTTCAGCCTGCAGTTCCATACTCACGTTCCACCTGTCCACCCTTCAGTCCCACCACCTGTACCAAGCCCGCCTTTGGCTACACGTGGTCCCCACGTTTCCTGGCACTCTCTACCTGAAGATCTTTCAGTGGAGCCCCAGGAAGCACCAAGGATCCCGCACCCTCCTAGCGGAGCACCAAACGACTACTCCTGGCTGGCATGCCCTCACTCTGCCCCCTAGTGGCGTGAGGGGTGAAGACTCTGGCATCCTGAAACTCCAATTGGACTGCAGACCTCTAGAAGACAACAGCACAGTTGCTGGACAATCCACTCGGCTCCTGGACACAACAGGAAACCAAGGGCCCTTCCTGGAGCTGAAGATTGGAGCCAATGAGCCTAGAACAAGCAGGGCCAGAAGGAGGACCCCCACCTGTGACCCTACTACCCCTTTATGTTGTAGACGAGACCATTATGTACACTTTCAGGACCTGGGATGGGGGGACTGGATCCTGCAGCCTGATGGCTACCAACTTAATTACTGCAGTGGCCAATGCCCCCTACACCTGGCTGGCAGCCCAGGTATTGCTGCTTCTTTCCATTCTGCTGTCTTTAACCTCCTCAAAGCCAATAGTCCTTGGCCAGCAGGTACCTCCTGCTGTGTCCCTACTATCCAAAGGCCTCTCTCAATTCTCTACCTAAACCAGGATGGCAATGTGGTCAAGGTGGACGTACCTGATATGGTGGTTGAGGCCTGTGGCTGTAGCTAGCAAGAGCACCTGGGGGGTTCATAATGAAGAGATCAAGATGTCCTACGCAAAAGACATCTGTATGGAGACATCAGATTTCCTGATTCACATCCCCACCCAACAGGCCACCTGGCAGTAGGACTGCTAGGTCATGGTATTTGTCCCAGTTTCTGGCCTATTTCAGGCTGGCTAGTTGGTGTGTGGGAAGCTGGGGAAAGGGTTTCCTCTAAAGGGGACAGCTTGATTTCCTACCCTAAGTCCTGTGAGAAGATAGGGGGACTGGCCGGGGTGGGAGGGAAGGAGAAGGTAGAGAAAAATTGCTGCATCTCTCCCAAGAAGAGAAAGCCCTTCAGGAGAAGGAAAAAGGAAGCAGAGGGACCAGCAGGTTTGGGACAAGACACACAGGCTGGCCAAGGGCGGGGACTTCTGAGTGCTTTGGGGGAGGGGCGAGAGGGAGATGGGTGAGATGCTAAGGGAGGGAGTTTTGGAGGCCTCAGTAAAGGGAGACAGGAAAAAAGGGATGCTGAGGTAAAGCTCTCTGGATTTCCCTGGGGGACAGGACCCACTGGGAAGACATATACTTATTCCTTCCTAATAAAAACAAGAAAGAAAATTGATAAATGTGAGTCATGAAAGGTTGAGACAATGATCTACAGAAGTGGTTCTCAAAGTGTGGTCTGGGGACCTCTGAGAGGTCCCTGAGGCCCTTCCAGGAGTTCCCATAAGTATTTTTTTTTCTGGTCATGAGGCCTGAACTCTGGGCCTGGGCGCTGTCCCTCAGCTCTTCAGCTCAAGGCTAGCACTCTACCACTTGAGCCACAGCATCACTTTCGTTTTTTTCTGCTTATGTGGTGCTGAGGATTCGAACCCAGGGACTCATGCATGCAAGGCAAGCACTCTACCACTGAGCCACCTTCCCATCCCCTCCCATAAGTATTATTATTCCACACATACTGTATTCCATTGTAATATTTATGCTCTAAATTGTACATCAAAATATTTTACATCAAAATTGTAGTGTTTTCCAGAGTGTGACATGTGATTACATCATCTTTCTGACATCATTGTTCATTGGAATGTTAACTTACAAGGAGGTTTTGTTGTTTTTCTTTCAGAGCTAGGACCTCATAATATTATAGCTCAGACTGGCCTTAACCTACGTAGTATTGGAATTATAAGTGTTACCATTACACTTGACCTGACTTTAGCTCATTCTGTGTGTGTGTGTGCGTGTGTGTGTGTGTGTGTGTGTGTGTGTGTATTCTGAGTATTTTTGTTCAAGGCTAGCACTCTGTCATTTGAGCCACAACTCCATTTTGGCCTTTAATTGGAGATAAGAGTTTCACAGACTTTCCTGCCTGGACTGGCTTCAAACCAAAATCCCCAGATCTCAGCCTCCTGAGTTGTTAGGATTATAGGCAGGAGCTACTGAAACCTGGCTTGTGCATTTTTATGTTATTATTGTTTGTGTGTTTTAATTTTTAATACAAGCCACACAAAAATAAATCAATAACTTTTCTTAAAACTGGGAAAGTGGCTCAGTGGTAGAGCGCTTGCCTTGCATGCCTGAGGCCCTGGGTTCGATTCTTCAGCACCACATAAGCAAAAAGAAAAAAGCCAGAAGTGGCGCTGTGGCTCAAGTGGTAGTTCGCTAGCCTTGAGCTGAAGAGCTGAGAGATAGCGCCCAAGCCCAGAGTTCAGGCCCCACGACTGGACTCAAAAATAAATAAATAAATAAAAATAAAACTTAAAGGGCTTAAGCTTGGCACTAGTGACTCATGCCCATAATCTACTCAGGAGACTAAGATCTGAGGATTGTAGTTTGAAGCCAGTCCAGGCAGATAGTCCATGAAACTCTTTTTTGTTGTTGTTGTTGGTGGTGGTGGTGGTCGTCGTGGGGCTTGAACTCTGGGCCTGGGCTCTGTCCCTCAGCTCTTCAGCTCAAGGCGAGTGCTCTACTGCTTGAGCCACAGCGCCACTTCTGAGTCCATGAAACTCTTACCTCCAATTTACCACCAAAAAGATGGAAGTGGAGCTGTGACCCAAGTGTTACGATGCTAGATTTGAGTAAAAATAACTCAGGCATGCACCTTGACCTTGAGTTCAAGTCCCAGAATGGAATACACACACACACACACACACACACACACACACACACACACACACACCACATACACACACACAATATATATATATATATATATATATATATATATATATATATTTTTTTTTTTTTTTTTTTTTTTTTTTTTTTTGCCAGTCTTGGGACGTAAACTCAGGACCTGGGCTCTGTCCCTGAGCCTCTCTGTACTCAGGGCCAGTGCTCTACCACTTGAGCCACAGTGCCACTTCTGGCTTTTTTCTGTTTACATGGTACTGAGGAATCCAACCCAGGGGTTCATGTACGCGAGACAAGCACTCTACTACTAAGCCACATTCCCAGCCCCAGACACAATCCTTTAGAAGGGACTTGAAACTAAAAAGTTTAAGGATCACCAATCTATGTTTTTATTTTGTTTTTAGGCAGTACTGGGGAAAGGGGTTGAACTCGTCTTCCTACTTGTTAAGCATTCTTCCACTTGAGTCATACTCAGCCTTTTTCTATTTAGTTATGTTTTTCAATAGGGTCTGGCTTTTTTTTTTCAAGTCTTAGACAACTACCTTCCTATCTATGGATATGTATTTGTAGCTGGGATCACAGACCTGCACTATTATACCTAGCTTAATGATTGAGATGGAGTCTCACTAAGTTTTTCCCTTGCTGGTTTCAAACTCATCTCTGCCTCTTGAGTAGCTGGGATTATAGGTGTGAACTATTATGCTAGTCTATAGTATGTTCAAAAAACAAAAAAGCACCTCAGGAAGAAGGAGCAAGTAGCTAGTACAGGAGCACATGTAGGATCTCTTCTTTTTCAGTGGCCATTGGTTTGGTCTGACTGAACTGGGTCACTGACCTGGATGTAACTGGTGTGTCAGTCATGTAGGTAGGCAGGCTCAAATCAGGCTCTTTATCTGTCCCCAGCCCTACAGTTACTACCTTTTTTTTTGAGGGGGGGGGTCCAGTCGTGGGGCCTGAACTCGGCCTGGTTGCTGTCCCTCAGCTCTTCAGCTCAGGGCTAGCGCTCTACCACTTGAGCCACAGCGCCACTTCCAGCTTTTTTTCTTTTTTGCTTATGTGGTGCTGAGGAATCGAACCCAGGGCCTCAGACATGCAAGGCAAGTGCTCTACCACTGAGACACCTCCCCAGCCCCAGTTACTACCTTTTTAAAATCATACGTTTTATTATTATAAAGGTAACATACAGGGGGTTACAGTTATGTAATAAGTACATTTCTTTTTGGACAATGTCACCCCTTCCTGCCCTCTCCCTCAGTTTTTAGCTTCACTACCTGTATTTGTAAAGTCTTCACTTTCTTCCCCAATCCTTGATCTTGTATTGAACAGTTAACCCTCTGCCCTTCCAGGTCCAGGAAGGTGGTCCTCAGAAGCAGAGCAAGGATGTGGGAGGTCTATCTGAGGGGTGACAGAAAGGAAGAGAGACTCCTTTCTCCCACCAGGCTTTCTCTTTCTTAGAAAGGTCAGAGATTGAAATACCCTCGCCCCTGCATCCGGTTGTCATGGCAACGCAAAAAATCCAGAGACCGGGCACTCCTCTTGTCAGGCACTACGCGGGGCACTAGCAGCCTCAACCTGTGTGCCCCTTGGTTTCTTTGGGCTCAGAAGAGGAGGGGCCTCCCAGAGCTCCTAATAACGACTTTTTGGCTTTGGGCCAGAATGGGTGAAGTGGGGAATCTGTTGATGCTTTTTCCGGTGTGTTGGGTCCGCATCTCTTGGGCTTCCTATCAGACTCCAAGCGGGTGTCATGTACCGAGATGACCAGCAGAGGGAGCAGGAAGTCTAAAAGAGCAGAAAGCGGGCTGCTGCGAGGTGCGGCGGTGGCTGCAGTCTCCAGAACTCGGGAGATGGAGAGCCAGGTTTCCCAGAAAGGTGCTTTACACCCAAAGCACCTTAGTGACCCTGCGAGCACACACCCTGGACTCAGAGCTTTGACCACCTCTCTTCTCTTCCAGAGAGTCAGAGCCCTGGCCTTGGGCCACACACTCCTACCCTTCAGCTCGGTGGGTCCCAAACCCTAAAAAAGTCCCCTACTTCTCAAGTTCCATCCCAAGAATGAGGCTGGCAGATAGCCGCAGGGCGATAGAACGCTCGGTTAACACCCAAGCAAATGATCTCTTCTCTTCAATGTTAACTTTCTTCGGTGAAGCTTTCTTCCTTCCTCTCCCGCCTGCAGGACTTTTCCTCGATGTTTTTGCTGACTGGTTGGAGGGCCGCCCCGTGGACGGTCGATCCAGGGATCCATGCCGGGATTTTATGCCCACCGGCAGCAGCGTGTTCGGGGGGGGGGGGGGGGAAGGAGGGAGGCAGTGTAGGGTCCCTCCAGGGAGGGGGAGGATCCTGGGGGTCTTGGGGGTGCCATAAGCTCAGCACCCCCTCTCTAGCTTCCAGCCACCCCACCTCACCTTCCAGAACGTCAGGAGGGAGGGAGAGGAGGGAGGAGAGGGGCGAGCGGCGAGCGCGGCCGCGCGCCAGCAGCTGCAGCGAGAAAAAAAAAGTTTTTGCAAAAGGAAAAAAAAAAAAAAAGTTTGCGCTTCTTCTCGCGGGTGGTCCCGGCTTGCGGCCCGGCGGCCGGGCCCGCGGAGGGCTGGGGGCCAGGCTGGGGGTGGGGTGGCACGCAGGCTGCGCTGCGGTGGCCCTGTCGCCCCCCCCTCCCCACCGCACAGCCCCCAGCCCAGGCTCCAGCCCTGGACCGCGCATCCCGAGCCCTGCGCCCAGACGGAGGTGAGAAGGGGGGGCGGGCGGGGGACCACCTGAGAGCGGTGGGGGAGGGGGCCCAGGGATGCTCGGCTGCCCTCGGGGACTCTCCCTCGCCTAGAGGGAGACCCCGGGGCGCAGGGACGCAAGGGGGGTGGGAGGGATCGGGGTGAGGTTTTGGAAAGTTTGGACTTTTTTTCTCTCTCTCTCTCTTTCCTGTGTGTCTTCGTTTCTCCGTTGCTCCTCGTTTTCTTCTGACAGTCTGTGTGTCTGTCTTAGGTAACCGTGGGTCTCTTTGTCTGTCTCCGCCTGTCCCACGTCTTAGAAACATCTCCCTTTCTGGAGGTTGGGATGAAGAGGCTGTTGGGATGGCCGGCTGAGGGTCTGCGTGGTAAAGAGGGAACTCCAGGTGCGTCTCTGAGTGCGGCAGGAAGACGTCAGTGTTTCCGCGCGAGGGGACCCACCGCGAAGGAGGGACCTTTAGGTGCCCTGGGGACAGCGGGGAGGGGGAGGCAGCACCCGCTGGGGGCCACCTGGGCTCGGACCCCTGACCTGTCTCGTGACTGATGCGGCCGTCGATGCGCGCTGTTGAGGGGGGGAATGACTACCTTGGGGACTGGGAAGGGGGCTGGAGGATTTGTCCAAGGTCTAGGCTAGGCCTTAGAAGAACCCCAAGGAGTTTTAGACGAGTGAGTGAGTCCCCAGAGCTGCCGGCAAGGCCCTAAGGGGGAGCTGGGGAGACCCTGTCTTGACCCTCTGACCTCAGGACCACCAGAGCAGCTGGAGCCAGCCGCACCAGGAGACCCCTACTGGGACTGGGCGGGACCACTAGCGACTGCCAGCCTGTGTATCCCCCCCCCGTTGGCCCCCCGCCCAAACGGGAGCTGGGGACCTCGCTAGGCCCCTCCTCTGGCTCAGACCACCCTGCCTGCCCTTGCTCCCCGCTCGGAAGCTTTTTTCAGGCCCCATGACCCCGAAACAATCAGCCTGGGGAAGCTAGCTTTGGGGGCAGGATTAGGGAAAGGGGACCCCTTGGAGATTGACTGGAGAAGTGGGGGTCTCCGTGGGGTAGGCCTTTCCAGTAGGGAGAGAAGGATGGGCGGTTTCCTGGGGGAGTAGTGCCGAAATCGGGGTGGTTTCCCCAGGGGGCGGGGTCCAGAGACCACCCCCCCCCCATTATCTCCGCGGCATCCCCGCCTGGCGTTTCAGACCCCGCCCTTGACGTCACTGGGGGTTCCCGGGGGTCTGTAGGGATTAACCCTTAGGAAGCCGGCTAGATACTCGGGAGAAGCCGGGGTCCTCCTCCCAGGTCTCAGGCACTGTCTCTCCCCGTGGTTTCGCATTCTTTCCCCACTCCCACCGTGGGGACCCCTCACTCTCCAATAGTCTCCCCCGCACCGCGGCCCCCGAACGCCACTGCCTGCTTTCAGGATGCGCGGAGCGGAGGGAAGAATGTCCCGCCCCTCGCCCCCCCCCCCCCGCGCGCCCCACTAGGGCTCGCTCGACTGGGCTCCCCGGGCGGGCGGGGGAAGCGGAGCAGTCTGCAGCCAGAGCCTGCGGCGGCGACTTGGGTGGGCCGCGGAGGCACGGGGGCGGGGAAGGCGGGACCGGGAGGAGGGGGCGGGGCCGGCTCCTGGGAGTTGGGGAGCGGGGGGTACGTGGAGGACTTTGAAAAACAGGGAGACACTGAAGATGACTCCAGTTCCCAACCGGAGGGACCCTGCGGGGTGGGGGTGGGGGTGGGGGGGTCCATGGTCCATTCCTCTCACCGGTAACAAAAAACTTCACGGAAGCTGGAAACGTTAGCGACATTTTACGAGTCCGGTGGGGCAGACGTGGGTGGGCTCGCAGCACGCGCGGGCGGGGAGCGCTGTGTCCCCCCCTCTCCGCGGAGGTTCCTCCGGGCCGCCAAGGCAGGAGGACAAGAAGATAACCAAGTGGCACGTTTGGGGGAGCCTCTGGCGTTTGGGGGTCGTTTGAGAGTCGGCTCCTTCTCTGGGTGAGTCACACAGAGGAAGGAGGCGGGAGAAATGCCCCCCCCCCGCATCCAGCTGCCAGCCAGCTGTGCCCCCCCCCCCCCCGCCCTCAACTTAGTGCCAAGGTCGAGTTGGGAGGTCTTGGATGCGGGACCCGGATCTCGGCTGGAAAAGGAGGAGTTAGGAAGGGCACAGCCTAAGCTGCGGGGCTCGAGCTGGGTCGTAGGGTCTGGGTTCCGCTCCCCATTTTACCCCGCCCTCACCCTAAATCCCAGCATCCCGGGATCACCCACCACGCCGGCCGGCCCGCTCCCGGTCCGTCTCCACCCCACCCCGCCCCACCCCACCCTCCGCTCCCGGGAGACTGGAAAACCTGAGGTGGAGCAGAAACTGGAGTGTGAGGAGAAAAGCGGACCTCAGCCACCCTTTCCTGCCTCACTGCCACTTTCTGATAAATGAAGGTTGTTTTCTTGTTCATTGCGCTGAAGCCTTCCCGCACAGTCCCCTTCCAGTCCCTCCCACCACCACCACGACCACCACCCGCCAAAAACAAAACGCAGAAGCCAAAAAGATGAAGTGGGCCCAGGTCCAAACCACTTCAGAACGACATCAGCTTCCACCCTTTGTACCCAACTGACCAGAGAAGCTCCCTTACTCTCTTGTGCCCACAGTTTTCTGCCCCGGAGGGGCTGAGGTTAGTGCTACCTCTTGCCTTCACCAATCTGTCTGAATTGAAGCGATTATGCTCTCTGCTGGACACAGGAGATATTGCAGATGCTCTGTCTCAGCAGGAATAAGTGAAGGAAGAGCTACAGGCCCATTGCCTGCAAAAAAGCAGGTTTTCCACTCGCTTTCCCCCTCACACCTCAAAGCTTGTCCATGCTCCAAACAAGAAGTAGTAGAGGGGCGCCGGTGGCTCACTCCTGTAATCCCAGCTCCTCGGGAGGCTGAGACCCCAGGATATGGTTAGAAGCCAGCCCAGGCAGGAAAGTCTGTGAGACTCTTATCTCCAATTAATCACCGAAAAAGCTGGAAGTAGCACTGTGGCTCAAGTGGTAGAGCACTAGCCTTGAGGAAAAAGAGCTCAAGGACAGTGCCCAGGCCCAGAGTTCAAGCCTTAGGTCCAGCCCTCTTCTCCCCCCCCCCCCCAAAAAAAAGTAGATGGCCTATCTATTAAAATCACTTAGAACACAAGTTGGCTCAATTAGTCCATCCCTACACACACATCCCCCCCACATACACAATGATCCAAGTTAAGTTCCTATCCAATTTCTTTAGACAACTCCCAAGACTGAAAGAATGTATTTGCCTCTTTGAGATATTTCACCTTAGACCTTTCTGGCTGAGTGTTGATCTTTTCAACTCCATTTCCATGGCCAAGATTTTAGAGGGGCTGCTGGCCAGGTTTTTGTACCTGAGATTATCATCTAATCTTTACTATTTTCCTCCATCTTTATAACCTGCAGATCTACCTTCCCCTTCTGCAGTGTCCCCACTTCCATCTAAAACACCATGTTCAACTCGATGACTCCACCACCAGTCAGTAGCTATGGCGAGCCATGCTGTCTCCGACCTCTTCCCAGCCAAGGGGTCCCCAGTATGGGAACAGAAGGTTAGTACACTTATCAATCCCTGGACACAATGGATGTATCAGATCCAGGATCACTCTTAGCCCCACCTCTATCCTTATGCTGGTTTTCTATCTACAGGAGGATTTGAGGGCTCCAGTCATGTAGGCGAGGCCCATGTATCGTCCATCCACATCCTCCATTTTCTCTTTTCCAGGACCGTCTGGTCTGCCCTTCTGCCACCAAGCCAATCTTATGCCAGGCCCTCACAGTTATGGACCTGCCAGAGAGACCAATAACTGCATCGAGGGTAAGGACTCAGGCAACATCTGTTTCTTCTCTGCTTATTTTGGGAATTGTCCTGAAGGAAAAAGGAAGAAGGCCAAAATCTGACTTGGAGGATGAAATGTTCAGACAGAGGAGGGATCAGAGAACCCAAGAGGTCACAGATGAGATCATTAGGGCAAAGCAGAGTCAAAGGTCATTTCTTGTGGAGAGTATGGATCCACAGATTGCATATGTAGAGCTAGATCCTCTTACCATATGCGTCTCCTCTGTCTCCTGCCCCAGGACCACTCTTTCCTCCCCCCCGGAATGCTGTCAAGTTGACCAAGAAGCGAGCACTCTCCATCTCACCCCTGTCGGATGCCAGCTTGGACCTCCAGACAGTTATCCGCACCTCACCCAGCTCCCTTGTGGCCTTTATCAACTCACGCTGCACATCTCCAGGAGGCTCCTATGGCCATCTCTCCATTGGCACTATGAGGTGCGAGCAGTCCTGGGCTGGCTCAAAGGTCCTGAAATCCATACTGAAATCCATTTATTATTATTTTTTTGTTTGCTGTTTGGGGCTTGAACTCTGTGACTGGGCACTGCCCCTTAGCATTTTCACTCAAGGCTGGTGCTCTGCCACTTGAACCACAGCTCTACATCTGTGAGTTTTTTTTCTGGTTAATTAGAGATTAAGAGTCTTATAGACTTTCCTGGCTGGCAAGCCTTTGAACTGCCATTCTCAGATCTCAGCCTACTAACTAGCTAGGATAACAAACTCCAAACTCCCAGCCTCATTTGAATCAATTCCAACGTATTGAAACCCTTTTTAGAATTTCCCTGTGGCTAGCTCAATTGGGCCTTCACCAACTCTTCCATGGAGCCTCTGAATACTCCCAAGAACCCCTGCAACTTCCTGATGGTTGTTCAGAAAGTAACAGCCTTCTCTTGTCTTCAGCCCATCTCTGGGATTTCCAACTCAAGTGAATCACCAAAAGGGGACCTCACCTTCCTTTGGGGTCCAGCCCTGTGGTCCTCATGACTCTACCCGGAGTGGGATGATGCCGCACCCTCAGACCAGGGGGCCCCTCCCAACTTGCCAGGTGAGGCTCCATATTACTGCCTGATTTTCCCCTGCTCAGGGTGGGTAGGTGATGGACTTTACAGAGGAAAGGAGAAGAAAGAATGGAAGGAACAAAAGTTTTCAGATGCTGGGGGTTCACTCCCCAGGGCTGACACTCTTCCAGGTGAGGTCCCATCCTTTGCCCTTACTACTCAGCAGTGGAGTCTGAGGAAGGAGATGCCTTCCACACTTCAGGGTTCCTGCTGCTTGGGTGGGGGTCTTTGAACAGAAAGACCTGGTTTTCTCTTTCTTCCGCCTTCCACTCTCCTCACCCTCCCCTCTTCCTCTGGGGAAGCTGAAGTCAGAGCTGGACATGCTGGTTAACAAGTGCCCGGAGGAACCCTTGGAAGGTGATATGTCCAGCCCCAACTCCACAGGTACACAGGTAAGTGGGGAGGCTTTACCTCTGAGACCTGAGCAAAACAAAAGCTGCCCCTCAAGTGATCCTAAGATTGCCTCTTCTGCCCTAGGATCACCTGTTGGGGTTGCTGGATGGGCGAGAGGACCTGGAGAGAGAAGAGAAACCTGAGCCTGAGTCTGTGTATGAGACTGACTGCCGCTGGGATGGCTGCAGCCAGGAATTCGACTCCCAGGAGCAGCTGGTGCACGTGAGCCCCAGGGGGTAACAGGATTGTTTGGTGGGAGCCTACAGGAGCCTTAAGTGGGATACTGTGGGTTTGGCTGAAGGCAAATGGGTAGCCTTTCCCTGGATTCTGAGATCAGAGCTTGTATGCTCAGTTGGGTAGGCAAAAGCTAAGAAGCTGTAGCTTTGCTTCAAAGAGCTGGAAGATCTGAGATATAGAATATGCCGCCTTCCTGTCTCTTCTCTCATGAGGTGAACCTGAGGAGGACAAGGAGTTTGTGGGATATCTATTTGGGCGGGGGGCTGGGGTGGGAAGCATGGAGACCTTGGAGAGCCTCTGAATCTTCTCCCTCAGCACATCAACAGCGAGCACATCCATGGGGAGCGAAAGGAGTTTGTGTGCCATTGGGGGGGCTGCTCCAGGGAGCTGAGACCATTCAAAGCCCAGTACATGCTGGTGGTGCACATGCGCAGACACACAGGAGAAAAGCCACACAAGTGCACGGTGAGCCACGTACCTCCAAGCCCAGGGTTCCTCCCTAAATTGGCTTCCCATCAAGGCAGACATTGACCCTTGTAGGTCTCTTCCTCTATAAACAGATGTTAAAAGTCTCATTTAGCCAGTTGCTAGTAGTTCACGTCTGTAATCCTAGCTACTCAGGGGGCTGAGGATGGCAGTTGAAAGCTAGCCCGGGCAGAGATGTCCAAGAGACTATTTCTAGTTAACCAGCAAAAAAACAGAAATGGAGCTGTGGCTCAAGGAATAGAGTACCAGCCTTGAGTGAAAAAGCCGAGAGAACACACAGGTCCTGAGTTCAAGCCACACAACTAACATTCACATATAACCACAAAAATAAATTTTATGGGGCTGGGAAGGTGGCTCAGTGGTAGAGCGCATGCCTTGCATGCCTGAGGCCCTGGGTTCAATTCCTCAGCACCACATAAGCAAAAAGAGAAAAGCCAGAAGTGGTGCTGTGGCTTAAGTGGTAGAGTACTAGCCTTGAGCTGAAGAGCTGAGGGACAGCGCCCAGGCCCAGAGTTCAGGCCCCACGACCGGACCCAAAAAAAAAAAAATTATTTATAACTGTTGGTATAAAAATAAACATCTATATTTTTCCCTTGGTATGGTGGCAAGCACAAAACTCTGTAATCACAAAACTCAGGAGGCTGAGGCGGAAAAAATGGTGAGACCTAAAAGGTCCAAATTCTTGTACAGAAACCTCATTTCCCCCCTTAATCTTACTTAATTTTTCTTTTTTCTCTTATTAGCTAGTTAAATTTACTTTTTATTAAGTACATTATACAGGGAGAGGGGACTTGATACATTTCCACATGTTTACCCTGTATTCTAATCAGTCTCATCCCTTCTATCTTCTATTTGTGTGTGTGTGTGTGTGTGTGTGTGTGTGAGACAGAGAGAGAGAGAGAGAGAGAGAGAGAGAGAGAGAGAGAGAGAGACTGGAGATCGAGCCCAAGGCCTAGCCCTTGCTAGGCAAGTTTTGTACCACTTGAGCTACACCTGCAGCTCTCCCTTTGATTTTAACAGAAATGAAAGTGACATTAATCAAATGCATTGTACTCTTAATCTCACTTGTCAAATTGAACCCCTCCTTTTTTAAGTTTTTTTGGTCCGGTCATGGGGCTTGAACTCTGGGCCTGGACGCTGTCCCTCAGCTCTTCAGCTCAAGGCTAGCGCTCTACCACTTGAGCCACAGTGCCACCTCCGGCTTTTTTCTTTTTGCTTCTGTGGTGCTGAGGAATCGAAGCCAGGGCCTCATGCATGCAAGGCAAGCGCTCTACCACTGAGCCACCTTCCAAGCCCCCTTCTTTTTTTTTTTAAAGTCAGGTTGTTTTTAAGCACACACACACACACACATCCAATGAAATGAAAACATGTCTGTGGGTGTTAAAATGCAAGCAGCCGGGCATCAGTGGCTCATGCCTGTAATCCTAGCTACTCAGGAGGCTGAGATCTAAGGATGGTAGTTTGAACCCAGCCTGGGTAGGAAAGTCCATGAGACTTTTTTTTTTCTGGTCCTGGGGCTAGCACTCTACCACTTGAGCCACAGAACCACTTCTGTTTTTTGTTTTTTTTTTTTTTCTGAGTAGTTTATTGAAGATGAGAGCCTCATGGACTTTGCTGCCTGGGCTGGCTTCAAACCATGATCTTCAGATCTCAGCCTCCTAGCCTGGGCTGGCTTCAAACCATGATCTTCAGATCTCAGCCTTCTAAGTATCTAGGATTACAGGTGTGAGCCACTGGCACCGGCTATCCTGAGACTTTTTTTTTTTTTTTTTGTCATGGGGCTTCAACTCTGGGACTGGGTGCTGTCCCTGAGCTCTTCAGCTCAAGCCTAGCGCTCTACCACTTCAGGCACAGCACCACTTCTCGTTTTCTGGTGGTTAATTGGAGATATAGATTCTCATGGATTTTCCTGCCTGGGCTGGCTTTGAACTACGATCCTCAGATCTCAGCCTCCTGAATAGCTAGGATTACAGGTGTGAGCCACTGGTGCCCGTCTATCCTGAGACATTTATATCCAATAAACTACTAAGAAAAAGCCAGAAATGGCACTGTGGCTCAAGTGGTGGAGCACTGGCTTTGAGTAAAAGGAGCTCAGGGACAGGCCCCTAAGTACTGTGCCTCCTCTGCTGCCTAGTGGCAGTAGACACAACAAGAACCAAAGATAGCTGGGCTCTGGTGGCTCACACCTGTAATCCTAGCTACTTAGGATGCTGAGATCTAAGGATTGCAGTTATATACAATTAACCACCCAAAATCCAGAAGTAGAACCATGGCTCAAAGTGGTAGAGCACTAACCTTGAGCAAAAAAAGCTTAGGGACAGCAAACAGGCTGTATGTTCAAGCTCCATGACTAGAAAAAAAAAAAAAAAAAAAGCCAAAGGTACTCAGAAAAGCCTCAGAAGACTCCATTCTAGGACCATCTCAACTCCCACACATCGAGAGTGGTTTTGTGCCTCAGCACCATGTCCCAAAGGCAGTTCCTCTGGAAGCTCTCTTTCACTAGCTCTCATCTGCCCTTGTCTCGTCATTTTGACAATGCTAAGGGTCAGTCAGTGATCTCTCCTTTTGTGTTCTGCATACTGCATCACTTTTGGGATTTAGAACTTTTCTCCTCTTCATATTCTTCTGTCTGAGAGCTGTCATTTGGTCTCTCCATGTCTCCAGTTTGAGGGGTGTCGGAAGTCATACTCACGCCTGGAAAACCTGAAGACGCACCTGCGATCACACACTGGTGAGAAGCCATACATGTGTGAGCACGAAGGCTGCAGCAAAGCCTTCAGCAATGCCAGTGACCGTGCCAAGCACCAGAACCGGACCCACTCCAATGAGGTGAATGCCCCAATTGAGAGACCCTACCTACCTCAGACGCCACCTACTGGGAACATCTCTCCCGCTTCCCCAGGAAATCCCCTAGCTAGCAATTGCCATGCAGTTCACCTAGAAAAGGCCTTCTCTTCTTTAAATTAAAATAAATAAATAAATAAATAAACTTTTTAAAAAGGTAATGTAGAGAGCGGTTATAGATACATATAGGTAAAGAGTACATTTCTTTTTGGACAATGTCATTTCTTACCTCATTCTCTCCCAGTTTTTTTTTTTTAACTAACTTATTTTTTGTGCTGGTACTAGGGCTTGAACTCAGGACCTTGCGCTCTGCTTTGACCTTTTTGCTCAAGGCTAGTGCTTTATCACTTGAGCCATACCTCCACTTCCAGCTTTTTAGTGGTGAATTGGAGGTAAGAACCTCCTGGACTTTTCTGTCAGGGCTGGCTTCAAACCATAATCCTTAGATTTTAGCCTCTTGGGTAACTAGGATTATCGGCATGAGCCACCAGTGCCTGAGAAGGCCTTTCAAAATCAAAACTTTTGCCAGGCACTGTAATCGTGCCTGTAATCTTAGCTGAGATCTGAGGATCACATTTCAAAGCCAGCCTGGGCAAGAAAATTCATGATACTCTCATCTCCAATAAACTACTCACAAAAGGCCAGAAGTGGCACTGTGGCTTAAGTGGTAGAATGTTAGCCTTGAGCCAGAGGTGTTCAGGGACTATGCCCAGGCCTAGAGTTCAAGTCCCAGAACCAAAAAAAGAAAGAAACAAGGAAGGAAGGAAGGAAGGAAGTCCTTCCTTTACCACTTGGCCACCATGTTTCCCCATTTTTCTGTGTTCTTCCACTTTGATCCCTTGGCCTGTCTTTACTTTCTACTTGACAGAAGCCATATGTGTGCAAACTCCCTGGCTGCACCAAACGCTACACTGATCCCAGCTCACTCCGCAAACACGTCAAGACGGTGCATGGTCCTGATGCTCATGTGACGAAGCGGCATCGAGGGGATGGCCCCTTACCCCGGGCACCCACTCTCTCCACAGCAGAGCCCAAGAGGGAGCGAGAAGGAGGCCCCATTGGGGGAGAGAACAGACTGACCGTGCCTGAAGGTGCCATGGTAAGTCAGCCTGGGCCACCCTGCCTCCACACCCCAGCCTGCCCTGCTGATTTCTTTCTAGTCCCTTCAAAGCTGCCCCCTCTCATGTATATCATTCTGCTGTGGCTACTCCACCTGTCTGTCTTCCCAGTGTTGCTCCTTGGCCAATCTAAACCTAGAAAATTTAAAGTTGTGGGCTGTCAATATGGTTCAGTGGTAGAGTGCTTGCTTGCCTTGAGCAAAAAGAAACTCAGGGACAGTGTCTAGGCCCTGAAGTCAATCCCAGGACTGGCAGAAAGGAAGAAAGAAAGAGAAAAAGAAAGGAAGGAAGGAAGGAAGGAAGGAAGGAAGGAAGGAAGGAAGGAAGGAAAAAAAGAAAAGGAAAAAAAGAAGAAAAAGAAAAAAAATTAAGGTTGTCACTTTTTTAAAAACTTTTTTTGTCCTGGGGTTTGAACTCAGGGCGTGGGCACTGTCCCAGAGCTTCTTTTGCTTAAGGCTAGCACTCTACCACTTAAGCCACAGCACCACTTCTGACTTTTTCTGTTTATGTGGTACTGAGGAATCAAATCCAGGGCTTCATGGATGGTAGGCCAGCATTCTACCACTAATCCACATTCCCAATTATTTAATTGGGTCAACAAACTTACTCCTAAATAGTCCTTAGTATATTATTCCAAGCTTTTGGCATGCATAATTTCATATATGCCTCAACTCCATAAGAAATGAATTCTTTATTTAGTTATTTTATAGTGTGTGTGTGTGTGTGTGTGTGTGTGTGTGTGTGTGTGTGTGTGTGTGTACTGGTACTAGGTCCTGGGTGCTATCCTTTAGCTTTTTTGCTCAAAGCTGATACTCTACCACTTGAGCCACAGCTCTGCTTTGGATTCTCTGGTAGTTAATTGGAGATAAGACTCTCATGGACTTTTCTGCACAGACTGGCTTTGGACCTCAATCCTCAGAATGAGAAAAAGAAGAGGAAATAGGCCTAGAGAAACTAAGGGCAAGAATTGGAGCCCCAAAAATCTGTAACCCAGCCTAGGCTCTTCTTCTCAAATGTCCCTTGGGGTTTGCCCCAACCTCTCGCCTGCTGGGTCCTCTATATATTTGTTGATATACCTGCCCCCTGTCCAGCAGTCTCTAACACATGACTTTACCCACTCACTAAATGGAAGGAGCTGTGAGGAAGTGGGGAAAGGGAAGAATGCCACCTTCATCCATCATCTTCCCTCACAGAAGCCGCAGCCAAGCCCTGGGGCACAGTCTTCCTGCAGCAGTGATCATTCCCCAGCAGGCAGCGCAGCCAATACAGACAGCGGTGTGGAAATGACTGGCAATACAGGGGGTAGCACCGAGGACCTGTCCAGCTTGGATGAGGGGCCTTGCATTGCCGGCACTGGATTATCCACTCTTCGTCGTCTTGAGAACCTCAGGCTGGACCAGCTGCATCAGCTCCGGCCATTAGGGCCTCGTGGTCTCAAACTGCCCAGCTTGACCCACACTGGTGAGACCTGGGTATAGGAGGTGGTACTGGGCTGAGATGTGGATTTGTTCTGAGGTTGGGAGGAGGTGTTACCCTTAGGGCTGCTAGATGGTACTTCTGTAGAGGCTGCCTTCTTAAGACATCTATCTTTTTCTTCTCTCTATCGTAAGATTGTTATATGGGGCTAGGGCTGGGGCTACCATTGATAGAGGGCTTGTTCAATCCCTAGCATTGCCCCCTCTTTCCCTCAACAACACAAAACCTTGTTATAATCAGCTAGGTATGGTGGTTGTATGCATGTAATCCCAGAATTTGGGAGGCTGAAGCATGAAGATTGTAAGATCAATGATAGCCCCAGCTACACAGCAAGACCCTGTCCAAAAATAAAAAGGAGGCAAAGGCAGGTGGATCATGAACTCCAGGCCAGCCCTGGAAAAGTTATTGAGTCTCTGTCTCATATACCAAATTAAAACAAAACAAAAAATCCAGTTCGGCAGCAGTAGCTCATGTCTGTAATCCTAATTACTCAGGAGGCTGAGACTGGAGGATTGCAGTTCAAAGCCAGCCCAGGCAGAAAAGTTGACACAACTCCATCTCCAACCAACCAGCAAAATGCTTGACTGGAGGCATGGCTCAAATGATAGAGAACCAGCCATGCGTGAGAAAGTTGAGTAAGAGCATGAGGCACTGAATTCAATACACCACAACTAAATATATAAAGACAAAAAGAGAAGCATTGCTTATGTGGTAGAGTAGTTGCCTAGCATACATAAGGCCCTGGGTTCAACCCCCAATATCTAAGAAAAGAAAGGAAAGAAAAAGAAAATTGTGACATATAAATAAATGAAGTCTACAATGTGCATGCTATATCCCCTAGTATTGTGCAGTGTAGCACCTGTATGACTGTTCACAGTGGCCTTGAATCTCCCCTGGTGGCCCAGAAGCAGAAGAGGCATAGGAAATGTAGGAGACAGAACTGAATGGCTGGGATGGGAATGTGGCTTAATGGTAGAGTGCTTGCCTAGCATGCATGAAGCCCTGGATTTGATTCCTCAGTACCACATAAATAGAAAAGGCCAGAAGTGGCGCTGTGGCTCAAGTGATAGAGTGCTAGCCTTGGGCAAAAAGAAACTTAGGGACAGTGCCCAGGCCCTGAGTTCAAGCCCCAAGACTGGCAAAAAAAAAAAAAAAAAATGGATCCCAGGACTCCTTGCTTGGGATTATATCAGGACAAGGTTGCACAGGGTGATCCAAAGGGCTCACTGACCACCTGCCTTTTCTCCCTCCCCCACCTGCAGGCACCCCTGTGTCTCGTCGTCTGGGCCCCCCAGTTTCTCTTGACCACCGCAGCAGCAGCTCCAGTAGCATGAGCTCTGCATATACTGTTAGTCGCCGCTCCTCTCTGGCTTCCCCTTTCCCCCCTGGCTCCCCACCAGAGAATGGAACATCCTCCCTGCCTGGCCTGACACCTGCCCAGCACTATCTGCTTCGGGCAAGATACTCTTCAGCCAGAGGGGGTGGTACACCACCCACTGCAGCACCCAGTCTGGATCGGATGGGAGGTCTTCCTGTACCTCCTTGGAGAAGCCGAGCTGAGTACCCAGGATACAATCCCAATGCAGGGGTCACCCGGAGGGCCAGTGACCCAGCCCGGGCTGCTGATCATCCTGCTCCAGTTAGAGTCCAGCGGTTCAAGAGCCTGGGCTGTGTCCACACCCCTCCTATTGGGGCAACTGGAGGACGGAACTTCGATCCCCACCTCCCAACTTCTGTCTACTCACCACAGCCTCCCAGCATCAATGAGAATGTTGCAATGGATACTAGAGGGTTACGGGAAGAGCCAGAGGTTGGCACTTCCATGATGGGCAGTGGTCTGAACCCATATATGGACTTCTCATCTGCTGATGCTCTGGGATATGGTGGACCTGAAGGAGCAGCAGCTGAGCCTTATGGAGCTAGAGGTCCAGGTTCCCTGCCCCTTGGTTCTGGCCCACCGACCAACTATGGCCCCAGCCCTTGTCCCCAACAGGTCTCTTATCCTGACCCCACTACAGACTCATGGGGTGAGCTTCCTTCCCACTCTGGGCCTTACCCAGGCACCAAGACTCCAAGTGGAACCTATAGTCACTGCCCTCGACTTGAACATTATGGACAAGTGCAGGTCAAGCCAGAACAAGGGTGCCCAGTGGGGTCTGACTCCACAGGACTGGCAGCCTGCCTCAATGCCCACCCCAGTGAGGGCTCCCCATGCTCTCAGCCTCCATTTTCCCACTATCCCCAGCCCCCTCCTCCCCAATATCCCCAATCAGGTCTCTATCCCCAACCATCCCCTGATTATCTGCCTTCAGAACCCAGGTTAAGCCTAGATTTTGATTCCCCCTCTCATTCTACAGGGCAGCTCAAGGCTCAACTTGTCTGTAATTATGTTCAATCCCAGCAAGAGCTACTGTGGGAGGGTGGGGGCCGAGGAGAGGCCCCAATCCAGGAACCTCCCTACCAGAGTCATAAATTTCTGGGGGGTTCCCAAGTTACCCCAAGCGCTACCAAAGCCCCAATGGCCACATATGGACCTGACTTCGCACCCAACTTGCCCAATCATAAGGTAGGCTCCTACCCGACCTCTTCGCCATGCCATGAAAATTTTACAGTGGGAACAAACAGGGTTTCTCAACACAGGGCAGCGGCACCGCCTCGGCTTCTGCCTCCATTGCCCACTTGCTATGGACCCCTTAAAGCAGGAGGCACCAACCCTAGCTGTGGCCATCCTGACGTGGGCAGGCTGGGAGGGGGTCCTGCCTTATACCCTCCTCCTGAAGGGCAAGTATGTAACCCTCTGGACTCTCTTGATCTTGACAACACTCAGCTGGACTTTGTGGCTATTCTGGATGAGGCCCAGGGACTGAGTCCTCCTCCTTCCCACGATCAGGAAGGTAGCTCAGAACATACCCCACCTCCCTCTGGGCCTCCTAACATGGCTGTGGGTAACATGAGTGTCTTGCTGGGATCCCTACCAGGAGAGACACAATTCCTCAATTCTAGTGCCTAAAGGGTTGTGCGTCTATCCATCAGATTGTGCTTCCTAAGAGGCTCCCATCCTTCCAGAGGAGAAGGGTGGAGGGCCACAGCCCCCTGAGTAAGATGCCCATGGCTGGGAGGGATGGGCTGGGGGCTGTGTTTAGTCTGTGTATGTTAGGGGAGGGATTTGATAATGACACTGTTTCCTAACAATAAAGGAACTGCATCATAAAGGACTGCTGTTTTTATGTGATATATTGGGGAAGGACCAAGAAGAAAAATAGGGGTCATTCTCCTACTTTCCTCTTTAGAGTGCTCCCTTATCCAATTCAAACCAAATCGAGTCAGACTCAGAAAGTTGAAGAGGGTCCTTTGGGAGACTGTTTAACAATGTCCTCAAAACAACACTACACACACACACACACACACACACACACACACACACACACACACACCAACGGCTAGCCAACAGATCACTGGCAATGGTTTCTTCTTCCTTGCCCAAGTCAGGGGAAGAGGCTGGTGAAGTCAGTGAGCAACAGCTGGACCAGCTGCCCAGGGTAGAGTGCATGGGCTGCCAGGTCAGATGTCTCTTGCTCTGGTCGAAACAGGGTTGGTCCAAACACAATTCCCAGGTTGTGGGGGGTCATGCGGTTCTTATCTGAATGTGCTATCACCCTGGGGGCAAAGGCCAAAGAAAGGAGAAATTAGAGAGCAGCTCTTTACTTCAAACCAATCCAATCATAAAAGATTTGAGCAGGGAAAAGCTCATTGTAGATTCTTTCATGTGGCAGCTGAAGAGCCTCAAGGGGAACAGAGCTGGACCAGCAGAGACTCCTTCACAACTCCTGAAGCCACAACTTGGAATATAACAGCCTGCTTCTTTCTCAGCTGCAGGAGAAATGCCCCCTAGAGTTCTTTCAGCTCACACCTTGGGAAGCTTTGATTTAAGTGGCCATCTCCCATCAGAAGTCACTGCCATGGCCAGTTCAACCTATCAAGCCATTACTACTGTTCCCATGGTAGATAAAAGCATCCCCTTCACACATCCCTGGTCTCATTTGATGCTGAGCTCTCCAAAGGTTTTGACATGTCTCCTGCCCACTAAATCTAGGTGCTACCCAACCTCCATTCCATCTGAACAGAGTCCCTACTGTAGGCCCCACTCCTGTCTCCCCAGCATGAACAAAGATTCAGTCTTCCTGACCTGCATAAATGCTCCAAGAGGTACCGTAGAGTATCATGGTTAGGCTTTGGCATTGTGTCTATCAATTCTTGTATTTGAGAAAGGCGCTGCTTTGATTCCGAGAGTGCTAGAGATAAAGAAGGATGGGAAAGGCATGAGTGTTAACACTAGAGAAGGTGCCAGGACATGGCTGCTACTCTACTCATGTTCATGGAGTCAAAGACATCATTTATCTAAAACAGCTTTTCTCTTTTAGTGATGTGGATTGAACCCAAGGCCATGTACATACTAGCATACCTTTACCACTTTTTTTTTTCCCCAGTCCTGGGGCTTGAATTCAGGGCCTGGCTCTGTCCCTAAGCCTCTCTGTACTTAAGTCTATACTCTACCACTTCAGCCACAGCACCACTTCTGGTTTTTTGTTTTTTGTTTTTTTTTGTATATGTGGTACTGAGGAATCTAACGCAGGGCTTCATGCATACTAGGCAAGCACTCTAGCACTGAGCCACATTACCAGCCCTTATTTTATTTTTGTCAGGGTTTTTTGTTTGTTTTTGTTTTTGTCAATCATGAGGTTTGAACTTTGGGCCTGGGCGCTGTCCCTCAGCATTTCAGCTCAAGGCTAGTACTCTACCACTTGAGCCACAGTGCCACTTCTGGGTTTCTAGTGGTTAAGGAGTCTGACAGACTTTCCTGTCCAGCTGGCTTTGAACTGCAATCCTCTGATCTCAGATTTCTGAGTGGCTAGGATAACAAGCGTGAGCCACCAGTGTCCAGCTTTTTGTCAGTTTTTGATACAGGGTTTCACTATGTAGCTGAAGCTAGCCTGGCATGTGAAATACTCCTGCTTCATCCTCCCCAGTGCTGAGATTACAGGCATGTGCCACTATGCCAAAGCCAAACCCATTTTGTGTGTGTGTGTGTGTGTGTGTGTGTGTGTGTCCTGAGGCTTGAACACAGAGTCTTGGCACTGCCCCTTAGCTTTTGTGCTCAAAGCTAGTGTTTTACCACTTAAGCCACAGCTCCACACTTCTGGCTTTTTTGGTGGTTAATTGGAGATAAGAGTCTCATGGACTTTCCTGACTGGTCTGGCTTCAAACCACGATCCTGAGATCTCAGCCTTATGAATAGCTAAGATTACAGGTGTGAGCTACCTGCAGCTGGCCCATTATTTTGTTTTTGAGACATGATCTCACTGCTACCTTTATTCAGGCTAGCTTCAAACCCTCAATCTTCCTGCCTTCTACTCCTAAATAGCTTGGATTACAGGCACACACCATCATACTTTAACTCTTTCCCCTTCCTTCATCTTTTTGTCAGTGCTGGAGACTGAACCCAGCATGCCCTGAGCATGTAAGCATGTTCTTACTACTGAGAGATACCCTAACCCCAGCTTTATTTTTCATAAAGCCCAACTACACCTTCAGAATTCTATTAATTAATTAATTTATTTGCCAGTCCTGGGGCTTGAACTCAGGGGCCTGGGCACTGTCCCTGAGCTTCTCTTTTTCGAGGCTAGCACTCTACCACTTGAGCCACAGCACCACTTCTGACTTTTTCTGTTTATATGGTACTGAGGAATCGAACCTAGGGCTTCATGCATGCTAAGCAAGTCCTCTACCCCTGAGCCACCTTCCCAGCCCTCAGAATTCTTTTTAACCTAACCCCGTAAATATTCTTAAAAGTCAAATATAAAAAACTGAAGTTGGTAAATGAATTATTTTCTAGCAGTTGGGTCAGGATGGAAGTGAACCTCTGCTTTATTCCTTACCACTCACATTTTCCCCATATCTCAAGCTCTCAAATCTTACCGAGGGCAGCACGGAAATGGGGCAGCAGCAAGGGTGGCACCAGAGGTTGAGGCAGTTCCCGGAGAAAGAGCTTCAGGGCTCCAGTGACCACATGAATGTCATCCCATTCAGCACTGTCCAAGTCTAATCGACTTTCTGGAGGGAAAAGAAGTTCAGTGGATTCAGAGCTCATGAAGGGCTGCAAAGATCTAGAGACTGAGTAGAGTCTGGAATGACTGTGGGTTCTGTCCAAAGGGGGACAAAACAGCAAATATAGGGATGGGGACAACCTTCTCAGGAGTGGGACCTGAGGAAAATCATGGAGTCCACAGACAGGACTATGGAGAGATTTTAGGGGTCAGAGGGGCCTTGTAAGTACCTTGTCCTGGATGTTCTGGGAACATATACCTCCCATCAGAGGTGACTGCCCGCTCTGCAACATGAATAAGAAAAGATCAGGAGCTAAAACAAGAAGTTCTAGGCAGAAACAGTATCCCAACTCCTTCCCTCACAACCACTTCAATTATGCAGCATGACTCACACCTGTAAACCTAGCTACTCAGGAGGCTGAGATCTGGGGATCACAGTTCAAAGCCAGCCTGGGCAGAAAAGTTCATGAGACTCATATTTCCAACTAACCAGCAAAAAGCTAGAAGTGAAAGTATGGCTTAAGGGTTAGAATGTCACCTCACCAACTGAGGCCCTGAGTTCAACCCCCACCCCATATAATTCTGAGGTGGTATGAAGCTCTTAGCACCACTGCTCGCCCACACACCTTCTTACCTCTGTCCACCAGGAAACGAAGTTTCTGGACCACAGCCAAGTTCCCGCTTACCCGGTAAATTCCATCTACATCTAGACCTAAGCAATAAGGCAGGGGGCAGATAAGGGCTCCTGTTCTGAAGCATGTAGAACAAGGGCTAGTAAGAGATCCAAGAAAGAAAGAGACCATGGGAAGACAAGGACCAGGGAGGTGAGAATTCTGGGCCTTGGTTTATTGGAAGTGGGAGATTCTAGAGACTTTAGGAAAAATGACCTCTTTTATCTACCGCAGCAATGCAGAGCCTCACAAAGCTGGGCACGGTGTCCCCTTCCCGTTGACACAATGATTCCAACTGGCAGCCAAATACCTGGTCTGGGGAGGTAACAGAGGTGTGTGAGGCCCAGTGCTACCTCACTAAAGAAGCTCTTCTCAGCATAGGCTGGTCACCTCCAAGTGAGACTGGCACTCCAGCTATGGGGCAGGGGACCTCAAGAAAGCATTTCCCCTGCCCCCAACCCAAGCAATCAGTAGTAGGGAGAACAAGAGTCTCATAAGATTGTGA
Organism: Dipodomys spectabilis; assembly: GCF_019054845.1. Lineage (NCBI taxonomy): Eukaryota > Metazoa > Chordata > Mammalia > Rodentia > Heteromyidae > Dipodomys > Dipodomys spectabilis. The sequence goes on along the minus strand of NW_024870911.1, from coordinate 16,733,682 downwards.
TCTACCTCTAGAAAGCTCTGCTTTGAACCTCATCAGGAAATGGACTAATGCTTAGATCAGAAATGAAAAGAGAGCTTGCCAAAATATTATAAAGAGCAGAGCTGGGCTAGGAAAGTGGCTGAGTGGTAGAGTGCTTGCCTCTCATGCATGAGGCCTTGGTTGGAATCCTCAGCGCCACATAAACAGAAAAAGCCAGAAGTGGTGCTGTGGCTCAAGTGGTCGAGTGCTAGCCTTGAGCAAGAGAAGCTCAGGGACAGTGCCCAGGCCCAGAGTTCAAGACCCACAACCAACAATAAATAAATAAATAAATAAATAGCAGAGCCTAAGGCAGCCCTGGACCACCTCACCTCGGAGAAGACCCCGCTCCTGAAGGCTTTGCAAGGGAGGTCTCTTGGCGATAAGCCGCTTGAGCTTGTTCCGCACACGGTTCTGCTCTGTGCCTTCAGGACACCGTCCTGTGTGCAGGAGGAGGCCAGGAAAGTAAGCGAGCACCAGCAGCAGCACCAGCCTGTCAGAGCATTGCACCCCCCCCCCCCCCGCCCTGTTCCCCTCACGCCCCGCCCTCCCCGCCCCACCCCCACCCCCGCGGCTCCATACTGGAGCTCCTGAGGCCGCTGAGCCGCAGCAGTGGCTTGGTCACCGGCTCCGACTCCTCTTCTTCATCCTCCCCGGCACTCAGCTGCGCCAGCTCTGCCGGACCGGAGCCGGACAGGCGCAGCTCCAAGGGATTCTCACGATCCTAGACGCGGATGGGGCCGGGGACGGGAAGGGGGCGGGAAAGCTGTGTTAGAAGTTGGTAGAGGAAAGCAAGCAAGCTGCACACTCCCTGCTGGACACAGGAGGAGAATCCCAAACTGCGGTCGGGATCTCCTATCACAAGCCCCACCCAGGGCCACAGTTGTACACGGAGACCTCGCAGCTTCCCAGATTCCCATTGTTCTACCCCCACTCCCTGGGTCTCTGTCTACCCGCCTCACCCCCCACCCGCCCTCCGGCCGCAGACCCAAGCCTCTCCCACCCATCTAACCAGCCGTTCGATGACTGCCCGCAGCGCACGGTGCCAGGCACGCAGCTCGCTCTCTTGGTCCGATTGCAGCAGGAACTCGTGGCCAGGGACGGTACGGATCTAAGGAGGTGCGGGGGGGGGGGGGGGGCGGGGAGGCGGGGAGGAGAGGGGAAGGCTTGATTCAGAAGGAAGGAGCCTCAAAAGCAGGGAGGAAGATGGGTGCGCGCCCTGTGGTCGGGTGGGGATTGGAGAGGCGCGGGCGTGCACTCACGTGCAGGACGTTGCGGCGACTGGAGAGGTGGCGCCCGTGCGCCAGGGCCGCCCCGCGCAGGTCCACGCTACTTTCGGGTCGGCTTCCCGCTGGTGCCTGGCAATTAGAGGAGAAACTGAGGCCACAGGGTTTGGTTGTTTCATTGCTCCCCCGTCACGGGCGAGTTTCTGTTGGTGAGATGCTTCCTCATTCCTTTCCCTTCCTTTCCATCACCATAGCCATCGCCATCTCGGTGGGCCTGACCCTACCCTCCACCTCGGGCGTCCAAGATCACACTCACCCAGCCTGGGGAGGGCGCAGTTGGTGGCGGCGGCTCCCGATAGAACATCAGGCTGTTACCTGCTAGCACCACCCAAGACTGGCCCCAGTTTTTCCTGCAGGGGCAAGGGTGGAGCGGTAAAGGTTGTGATAAAGTCATTCAAGGATCACACACTGAGTGAACTCCCCAGCACCTTGCTTTACCCTACAGAATGCAATAGCCCAGATCCCTAGTGTATTTTGAGTCTTCCTTACCTGAGCTTGCGCCCCCCTTGAGCAATCTTGGTCATATTGAGCAGGCCAGACTTTTCTACTTCCTGGGAAAGGGAGGGAGTGGGTGTTGTTAGCAAGCCACCCCACCTGGGGTGGCCCACAGCCTCCCACAGGATCTCCCTGAATTGAGGGGGGTGGATAAGAAGAATATCCAGAAAGAGGAAGATGTCTTTGAGGAGCGGGGAACTGGGGCGGGGCAGGAAGGATTTTTACAATTCAGCTGACAAGGGAGACTCACATGGGGGTCATCCAGAAGCTCTGGGAGAGCTCGAGGGGTCTGTGAGGCTGGAAGTGGTCCTGACAGAGACACCCGGGAGGTGCGCTGGCTGAGACAGAGTGAATCCTGGAAAGGTGAGAGATTGAAGAAACTGGTTGGTAGAAGAGCCTTCAATTTTTTTGGGGGGGGTCCCAAAGAGAAGTGCTGATGTGGGTGAGTGGCAGAGGGAGTAGGGGGTAAGGAAGAACATCTTATATAAAAGAGAAAATCATGCATTTCTTTTTTGTTTCTGTTTCCTGGCATCTAATTTGGGGTTTTTTCCTGCGTGTGACTGGGAGGGTTGTAGGGGAGTCTTACCTGTGGGTGGAGCCATTCCAGGGTCCCTGTGGTAGATCCTGAGCCCTTCACCTCAGGTTGCAGGACACCATTGTCACTATTCAAGCTGTGTGTCCCCTCCATGGAGCCAGGGTTCTGAGTCTAGGGGAGGCATACACAACTATACACATACTTCCCCTCAACAGGCTCTCACCCTTCACACAATTTGCCAATTTTTCCGATCCTCCTGTGAGTCCCAGGGACAAAGCACACTACCTTGGAGCTTAGTAGGAAAAAGGATATTGAGGAGACAATGAGACAAGCAGGAGAGAAGGTCTCACCTCTTCTCTGATGCGACTCAGGCGTGGGGGCTTCCAGGACTTGCAGCCAGTCAGTGAATTTATGTAAAAGCAACGTCCGGAGTTGAGATCTAAGTGCTGCTCCCAGGCGTCCAGCCTCTGCAATGGGGGGCATGCAGGGTCTGGGGGTGGAGACCTAGAACAGCGGCGAAGGTCCACTAGATTACAGTACACTGGGTTCTCTGACATGAGGGGCTGGGGTTCCACCTGCCAAGAAAGAAAAACAGACAGAGGTGATTATCCTTCCTGTGCCCTTCTCCTCCCCACTTTCTCTGCCCAGTCCCCAGCATTTCTTACCACCAGCTCTGGGACAGGGTGACCCATGCACAGGGGGAGGAACCCCAGAACCCCAGTTGCTTTATAAAAATTCTTGCCCTCACAGTCTTTGCTTTTCTCCTCACTTCCTGTTGCCAACTTCCCTCCTCCTGCACCCCGCCCCACTACCACAGGAAAGGGGAACAGGCTTTTTTTTTTTTGAGGGGGGAGGCAGTGATCGGAGAGCCCCACCCTCACATCCTGCAGAGTGAAAGACAACAGAACGGTGTAAAAAGACCCTTGCTAGGGACTATAGGGGAGAAGAGGCCATTTTCCATCCACTAGCAAGAAAGCAGAAAGGGGAGGGGCTTGCAATGGTGTTTTTTTTCCTAAGGGGTACTTGCTGGTGTCCCAGCTGGCAAGACAGGGGATGGGGGGTTGGGGAGAGATTCTGCCCTGGGCTAGGATTCTGGAGGAAGGAAGAAAAAGCAGGGCTCTTGTTGGTCTCTTTCAGCCCTTTGATTATGTGAAGTTCCCTGTCCACTCAGAGCCTTTGCTACTTACTACTTTGCTACTTGATTGTCATCTCTTAGTTTGCTATGGCTCCCTCTTCCTCCTCTGTGTTCAATTCCCTCCAATCCCCCCCCCCCCACCACATTAACTCTCCTTTGTAGTGCTTATCAGCATAAATCACTGAAAGTTGTCCTATTATGTTACACACATACACACACACACACACACACCCCACTTCTTGAAGGCAAGGCTGCTATTTGCCACCCAGAACAAAGCCCAGCTGTTAGGTCTGTTGACTGTCCATACTCAGAAGGAGAGCTGTGACTCACCAGGTTGGCATCAGCCTCTGTCAGTAAGTGTTTCTGGGAGAGGGCTCTTTCACTTGGTTCTTCCTCGAGGGGCTGCAGGAGGCTAGGCCTCAAATTGGCAACACTGACACTTCTATAGATTTTGGTGGGTAGGGGAGGAGGATGCACAGATGTAGCCTGGGGAACTGGAGATGGGCGGAGCTCCTTTAGGGAGCCATGAAATAACTTTGGCCCTAAAAACAGAGAAATGAAGTGGGAGGAGCAGGTGACTAGAGGTATGATCTTGGCTTGAACCTTGAGGGAAGATAGGGGAATGGTGTAGAAAAGTGACATTTTAACTAGATGGATTGAGACTAGGAGGGAAGGCAATGGGAAAGGAGACTACCTGGTTGTGATGAAGGGGTAGGCCGATCAAGCCAGGTGCTGGTAGCTCAAGCCTGTAATCTTAGCTACTCAGGAGGCTGAGATCTGAGGATCATGGTTGGAAGCCAGCCCTGGCAATCCAACTAATCACAGAAAAAGCAGGAAGTGGTGTGTGGCTCAAGTGATAGAGTGCTAGCCTTGAGCAAAAGGAGATAGCACCCAGGCCCAGAGTTCAAGCAGGCAAAGGGGGTGTGAAGGGGATCCCCTCCCTAAAGCCAGGAAAACAGGAAGAAGATGGGAAGGACTGACAGCTTACTCACCAGTGGTCCAGAGGGATTGGCTAGAAGTAACAATAGTTGGGCTCTGGGAAGGAATGGGTTCTTCTGTCATGTAGGCAGCAGGGACAAAGATGGGTCGGGAGGTGGTGGGGGCTCCTACTCGTCTTGCCAACCACCAGTCCGAGTTGGTTTTTTGAAGCAGTAGAAACCTGTCACCTTCAGCTAGAGACACCTGCCGGCCATCTGTTCCAGTATACTTAAAGGCGTAGAGGGCACAGAGCTGAGATCCTTGAGGTGAGTTTTGGGACCCAAGCCCTAGACTTCCCCAGGTACTTGGCCACCACCGGCCTGATAGCATCGTGGTCAGCACTGTTACCTGTGGGGAAAAGGAGTGTTGGAGATCTAGGAAGTAATAGGATTGGCTGCCTTCAGGAAGAGAGTCATAGTTTAGCGCAGCAGTGAGGGGTAGGGACGGGAGGGAGAGGGAGAAGAGTGGAGCCTCTAGGTTGAGGCAGAAGCCCTTTGCAGAGATTAGTGGCGCTTTGGGGGGCTGAGAAGTCCTGGGTACAGTGTCTAGTGAGGAAGTATACAAGTAAGGTGAGAGAGGATGTGGTCAGTAGGGCTGTAAGGCCAGCAAGGCAGGAAATCAGAGAAGATGGCCTAGCTTGGTAATTTTCCTCCAAGTACCTGATGAAGCCCATTTGAAGATCTGGGGGTAGAAGAAGTTGGTCCTGGGTACTGATGGGTGTCTTGAGCTGGACACAGAAGGAGATGAGGAGGAAGAATCAGGTCAGTCTAACATAAGAACATAGGAAAAGGTACGAGAAGTAATGACAGAAAGTTTGTGACTCTTTATTAAAGTTGCATAGGCATCAATATTTCCATTACTGATTGTCTCAAACCTAAAGTTTGCATACTTCCTGTATGTAAAGACAGAAACAGACCAACGAGAGAAAGAAAGTGTCTGTGACAAGTACAGAGGGGTTCAGAGTTGATATATCACTTTCCTCCCTCCTTAGGACATATTTTTGGGAGCTAAAAACCTTGATCATTCTTACATCAGTATATTGGAGGGACTACACAATTTTAGAGTGTTCACAATTTCAGTTGTTCACACTCTTTACAAGGACTGATTGGGCACCCCCTGTGTGCAAAGAGCACTAGGGATGTGAGACAAGAAGGAACATTTGTGGAGGTGAAGGAAAGACAGACCTTAACTGATGACACAGCTAACTCACTAATTACAGTGGAATTAGATATTCTGCATAAGTAGTACTTGACACTATTGCAGGCAGTTAGGGGACCAAGTCATCTTCTCCCTGGTAGATGGTGGGAGCGACCCTCCCTTGTGTTGCTAATTTAATATCCACACCTCCTGACCACTCCTCTCTCCCCTTCTCCTTCCACTTCCTAGCATGAGACATGATGTTTCTTGTGGAGGGAGGGAGTACTCCTTCCCTCTGGTGACAGCAGTCAACTTCCCTCCCCTGAGATGATCTGAGGACTAGGGGAATCAATGCTGGGCTCCCATCTCTATGATCTACCTGCTTACCTTGCTTAAGTATCATGACAAGAAGAACTCTCCCATCAACTTCTTTTTCTTTTTTTTGATGGTCGTGCTGTCCCTGAACTCTTCAGCTCAAGGCTAGCGCTCTACCACTTGAGCCACAGAGCCACTTCCAGTTTTCTGATAGTTCATTGGAAATAAGAGTCTCACGGATTTTCCTGCCGAGGCTAGCTTTAATCCTCAGATCTCAGCCTACTAAGTAGCTAGGGTTACAGGCATGAGCCATCAGCACCAAGCTTTTTTTTTTTTTTTTTTTTCATACCTGAGCTGGGGCTTGAACTCAGGACCTGGATGCTGTCCCTTAGTTTTTTTCATTCAATATTGATGTTTACCATTTGAGCTACAGCTCCACTTCCAGCTTTTTGTTAGTTAATTGGAGATAAGAGTGTAACAGACTTGGTTGCCATATCTGGCTTCAAACTGTGATCCTTAGATCTCAGACTTTTGAGCAGATAGGATTACAGGTATGAACCACCAGCACCCAGCAACTCTTCAACAAAATGATTAACTTCATTCATTCATTTAGTGCTTTTAAGATTATTATTTATCTTATTCAGTGCTGAAGATGGAATCTGTGGCAAGTGCTCTACACTGAATTGTACCCAGCCCCATCTAGTGCTTAAGTGTTCAAACTCATCTTCTTGTGCCTTTCTGGAGCTAGCTCTCTGCACTTTAGCTTCTCCTCATTGCCTCATTCCCATTCACTTTTTTTTTGGTGGTGGTGGTATAGGGGTTTGAGTTCATGGCCTTCCACTTGCTAGGCAGGTGCCTTACCATTTGAGCCACGTCTCCACTCCTTCTTGCATTGGTTATTTTCAAGATAGGGTTTTGTTTTATGCCTGGGCCAGACCAGGTTTGTGATCTTCCCACTTGTACTTTCCTTTGTCCCTTTGGGTGACAAGGTGACTCATAGCACCTAGCCATTGTGCTTCATCATAGCTAAGTAATAGATGCCCACTACTGTGCTAAGCCATTAGTTGAAATGAAGTCTCATGAGCTTTCGTGCACAGATTGGCCTCAGACCTTTATCCTCTAATCCCTGCTTCCCAAATAACTAAGATTACAGACTTGAGCCATTGGTCTTGGCTGCTTTTAGTAATTTTTCAAACACAGTCTCTTACTTTATTTATTTATTTTTGGCTGTTGTAGGGGCCTGGATGCTGTCCCTGAGTATTTTTGCTCAAGGCTAGCTCTCTACTACTTTAAGCCATAGCTCCACTTCTGATTTTTTGGTTTTCTGGTAGTTAATTGGATATAGAATCTCACAGACTTTCCTGCCTGGGCTAGCTTTGAACTGCCGTGCTCAGATCTCAGTCTCCTGAGAAGCTAAGATTAAAGGCATGAGCCACCAGTGCCTGGCAGGGTCTGTCTCCGAGCTTTTTTGCTTAAGGTTAGTGCTCTACAACTTGAGCCACAGCACCACTTCTAGTTTTTAGTAGTTAATAAGAGTCTCAAGGGCCAGGTGCTGGTAGCTCTTGCCTATAATCCTAGCTACTCAGGAGGCTGAGACCTGAGGATCACAGTTCAAAGCCAGTCTGGACAGGAAAGGCCATGAGACTCTTATCTCCAATTAAAAAGCACTAGAAAACCGGAAGTGGTGCTGTGCTCAAGTGTTGGAGTGCTTGCCTTGAGCCGAAGAGCACCAGGATAGCACCCAAGCCCAGAGTTGGAGCCTCACAACCCACCAAAAAAAAAAAAAAGAGTCTCAAGGACATTTTTACCTGGGGCTGGCTTCAAATTGTGATTCTCATATCTCAGCCTCCTGAGAAGGTAGAATTATAGGTGTGAGCCCCTGGCATCTGGCTTAGTGTGGATGATTTACCCTCCTGATGAGTCCTTTTGTCACAGTGACTTCTTTTTTTCTTCTGAGACAAGTCTCACTAACTAGCCTGACTTTCCTCAGTCCTCTTGCTGAAGCCTCCCAAGTGCTGGAATTATAGGCATGTGCCTCCTTGATAGACTCCTCACAGTGATCTAAATACAAATGTGCCCTGCCACTCCACTGATTTAAACTTTCCAAAGGCTTCTTACTGCCCTAAGAGTAAAGCCCAAATTTTACCATGTAATTTACAGAGACTTTTCTTTCCTTCCTAGCCCTTTCACAGCCTCCACCAGAAACTTTATATTAATTCCTCTCATTCCTAACCCTCTGCACATGTTATTCTCTCTGTCTGAAATACTTCCCGTCTCCATTCTCTGCCTCACCTAGATCTCAGCTGAAAAGGTCATTTGCATAAGAAGTTCTCTTAGCCCTGAGAAGGGTCTTAACTTAGAGCTTTTTTTTTGTTGTTGTTGGTCATGGGGCTTGAACTCAAGGCTAGTGCTCTACCACTTGAGCCACAGTGCCACTTCCCGTTTTCTGGTGGTTTATTAGAGTCTCACAGACTTTCTTTCCCAGGGCTGACTTTGAACTGTGATCCTCCTATCTCAGCCTCCTGAGTAGGTGTGAACCACCAGTGCCCAGCAACGTAGAGCTTTTGTGACACTTTTCATATCTGCCATCAAACTTAAAAGATGATTTGATTTTCTGACTTCCAGGAAGTCTATGAGTACTCTAATGTAGAAGCCAGTATCTGTTAGCATCTTCAATGCCTTGTATGTGATTCCTAACACAGTGTAACTTCTCAGGGCTTCTTGGTTCCCTCCTTGGTGAAATGAGAAAACCTACCTTAAAACTGTTTCTTTGTGTGTATGGGGAGGAGGATGGGGGGGAGGTTGTGGGGCTCTAACTCAGGGCCTAGGTGTTCTCCCTGAGGTCTTTTGCTCAGGGTTAGTGCTCTACTACGTTGAGCCACAGCTCTACTTCGTTTTTGGGTGATTAACTGGAGATAAGAGTCTAACAGACTTTCTTGCTGGGGTTGGCTTCAAACTGAGATCCTCAGATCTCAATCTCATGAATAGCTAGGAATGCAAGTATGAGCCACCTGCATGCTTCTTAACTGTTTCTTTTGTGTTAACAACCACCACTTTTTTTTGTGGGGGGGGGGCAGGTAGTCATGGAGCTTGAACTCAGGGCTTGGGGCTGTTTCAGTGATTTTTTATTTTTATTTTTTTGCCAGTCCTGGGCTTGAACTTGTAAGGTTCACCTTAGGAAGGCCAGGCAGGCTCCTCCCTCCTCTTGACTAAGTCTCTGCCCAATACCTGTGTCACCTAGGTAACTAGCACACCTGGAGGTCACATCCTGGGCCTTTCCCACCCCCTCCCCCATCAGACCAGGGGAAGGTCCCAGGCCCTGAGGTCACATCCTCATCCAGTGTGGCCACTCTCCATCACCTGGCCACATCTTCTCCCCTCCCCTTTCCTACTTAAACCTATTTTCTACAAAGACCAAAGCAGTTGTAAACTACTCTTCCCCCAACACCCAAAGAAGCACCTACTAACACTAACCCTACCACAGGACACTGACCAAGCACTCCAAAGAGCAAAGAATAATATTCACAATTGATTCCCAACAGGACCAGAAAATCTCTTCATGAGCCACAGTTTATGATTCTTTGGTATTTTGTGACCGAATCTATTACTTTTATCTACCAAATAATCTTTTTTTCACCATTTAACTAGGTTTCAGCATGAAAGTGTTCACTGTCACAACATAAATGTTTTCTTGATTTTCTTTTTCTTTCTTTTCTTTTTGTTTTGGTTGGTTGTGGGGCCTGAACTCTGGGCCTGGGCCCTGTCTCCCAGCTCTTCAGCTCAAGGCTAGCATGCTACCACTTGAGCTACAGTGCCACCCAGCTTTTTTCTGTTTATGTGGTGCTGAGGAATTGAATCTAGTGCCTCATGCATGTGAGGCAAGTACTCTTACCACTGAGCCACCTTCCCAGCCCCTTTTCCTGTTTTTCTAACACTTTGCTAAGTCTTAGAATAGCCAGAACAAGCAAACGTGATCAATGCATTATTAATTTGTGCCTGCAATACTTTTAGTATTCACTGTGATTACAGCAAAATATTCACATAAGGGTAATAAATAAATAAATAAAACTTTGGACAATGTCTTTATCTGTGCCCTATATACAGAACGATTCCATAGAATTTTCCAGGATTTCAGGATATTACAATAAATAAAAAAATAAAACAGGGGTTAGGAAGGTGGCTCAGTGGCAGAATGCTTGCCTTGCATGCATGAGGCCCTGAATTTGATTCCCAGCATTACATAAACCGGAAAAAGCCAAAAGTGACTCTGTGGCTCAAGTGGTAGAACACTAGCCTTGAGCTGAAGAGCTGAGGGACAGTGCCCAGGCCCAGAGTTTAGGCCACACAACCAACAAACAAAAGCAAAAACAAAAACAAAAAACAAAGCTGTCAGGCAATTTGGTCCTTCCCATACCTCAGACACTGAGACTAAAGTTTGGTAAATCAGAGGAGAAGAAGGGCCAAGAGAATATTCCTCTCTCATCACATCAGCCATCCGTGTGACCTTATCCCTTGAAATTCCATTAAAAGGTGTACAGTCCATGAAAAGTGACCCCCGACTGTTTTCTCTGCCTTTGGGATGCAATTTAACTTTTTTTTTTTTGGTCGGTCGTGGGGCTTGAACTCTGGGCCTGGGCACTGTCCCTCAGCTCTTCAGCTCAAGGCGAACGCTCTACCACTTGAGCTACAGCGCCACTTCCAGTTTCCTGGTGGTTTATTGGAGATAAGAGTCTCATGGTCTCTCCTGCCCGGGCTGGCTTTGAACCGCGATCCTCAGATCTCAGCCTCCTAAGCAGCTAGGATTACAGGCGTGAGCCACCAGCGCCCGGCATTAACTTTCTTTCTTTTTTTTTTTGGGTCCAGTTATGGGGCTTGAACTCTGGGCCTGGGCGCTGTCCCTAAGCTCTTCAGCTCAAGGCTAGCACTCTACCACTTGAGCCACAGCACCACTTCCGGCTTTTTTCTTTTTTTGCTTATATGGTGCTGAGGAATCGAACCCAGGGTCTGAGGCTTGCAAGGCAAGCGCTCTACCACTGAGCCACCTTCCCAGCCCATCGGCATTAACTTTCTTGTCTTATATTTTTTCCTATCTTGCACTTCCAAAATCCCAGCCCCTCCTACCCTCCAGTAATACTCCAAATTCTAACACCAACATTTTCATTTTTGTATAGCAAAGACCATCTGAACAACCACAAAGTGTGCAAAACATACAACCATTCTCACAGATCCATATAAGTAAAGACAACAGTAAGCACTGTTTCAGCATACAGGCATCCAACAATAAATAGCTAAATCTAGAACAAATTTCTTAAGAGCCAAGGGAAAGTTTAAAGTCACTTATAAATAGAAGAAAAGAACATCTCCCAAACAGGCAACCAATAATGTCCCCATTGTTCAAGTGTTTCTGGGGGGGGGGGGGAGCAACCCCTTTGCAAGAGAGTCCAGTGGTCCTCATCTCTAGCCAGTCCAGTCAGCTTCTCTCCTGACTCATGCTTGGGTGCTGAATCTCCAACCACAGCTGGCGTCTCAGAGGTTTCACGCTCTCCCCAGAGAGGTGACAACCATTTCAAATTTTACACATAAATGGTGGTGCCCATGGAAATCAAATGCTGAACGTGGTACAGCAGGGAAAAGGCCCAGCTTTTTCCTCCATTTGAAGGGGCTGATCAATGCTGACATTAATCCACAATTACAAGACGAGGCTTAGATCACAGGTTCATTCATTCATATTTAAACCATGTGCTAACTTGCCTCACCTTCCCAGGGTGAACCTAACAGAACTCAGGGCCTGAGCACCATTCCTGAGCTTCTGCTCAAGACTAGCATTCTACCACTGAGACATAGTGCTACTTCCAGCTTTTTCTGTTCATGTGGTACTGAGGAATCAAACCCAGGGCTTTATGCATGCTAGGCAAGCACTCTACCACTGAGCCACATTTTCAGCCTGAAGCTGAGGTTTTTCACTCAAGGCCAATGCTCTATCACTTTAAGCCACAGCTCTACTTCCAGTTTTCTGATGGTTAATTGGAGATAAGAGTCTCCAGGACGTTTTTTTCCTGCCTGGCTGGGTTTGAACGGTGACCCTCAGATCTCAGCCTCTTTTCTTCCAGTCTTGGGACTTGAACTCAGGGCCTGAGCACTGTCCCTGAGCTTCTTTTTTTTTTTTGTCGGTCGTGGGGCTTGAACTCTGGGCCTGGGCGCTGTCCCTCAGCTCTTCAGCTCAAGGCGAGCGCTCTACCACTTGAGCTACAGCGCCACTTCCATCAGATCTCAGCCTCTTAAGTAGCTAGGATTACATCTTAAAGGGATTCAGAGATGAATGAAAAAGTCCCTTTCTCAATTAGGAATATGTGCTTCCTTGAACAATCATGATTATTATGAAACTTATCTTTCTTCCCCTCAACTTGACCTTTTCCTTACAGATACCCTCTTCTCCCTTTGATAGGATTGTCTAGCTGTATGTAAAGCTGCAGGCTGTGGTTAAATATTTTAATTTCTGGGGCTGGGAAGGTGGCTCAGTGGTAGAGCGCTTGCCTTGCATGCTCGAGGCCCTGGGTTCGATTCCTCAGCACCACATAAGCAAAAAGAAAAAAGCCGGAAGTGGCGCTGTGGCTCAAGTGGTAGAGCTCTTAGCCTTGAGCTGAAGAGCTGAGGGACAGCGCCCAGGCCCAGAGTTCAGGCCCCACGACCGGACCCAAAAAAAAAAAATTATATTTTAATTTGTCACATTCTTTTTAGTTGGTAGAATACACTAATTTCCATTTGGTCACTAAAATAAGTTGGTTCTGAATTCCCGTCTCCAAAAAAACTGATCCCTAAGAACTTAAATCAAGATTCCGGTAACTGTGAGTAGTCTCTGTCATCCCGGCAACTTCAGAATCCCGAGTCTAGCAGCCAAAGAAGATAAAAGAAATGCAGCACGCCGTCTAGCAGTTAGACCTTAAAAGCACACCACGCCCTAAGACTAGACATCCCTAAGCGTCGCGCTAGCACCGCATCCCCAGCCTCCACGCCTCTATGGTAGGATTTTCCGGTTGCCTCGTATTGCATGATGGGACACTTAGTTTCCCATGGTCGCGGAGCATGGGCATCAGCATGCTACGAAACTCCATCTCCCAGGGTGCCTCGCGGTGGCTGTTCAACCCAGAGGCGGGAGGCCGGTTCCGGTTGCATCAGCGTGGGATTCACGGCGAAATGAGACTGTTTGTGAGCGAGGGCACCCCTGGGAGCCTGCCGGTGCTGGCAGCAGCCGGGAGGGTCCGGGGCAGAATAGAGTTGCTCATCAGCACTGTAGGCCCGGAAGGTATACGAGCTAGTGCTGGTGAGCGGGAGATGAGGGAGGCGGGACAGAAGCACGCCCTGCGATCACTCCGCAGTTGTCTTGGCCAAACCCCAGCTTTGGCCTTTATAACCCCCATCGATCTTTTTTTACTCCTTATCCCTGGCCTCTCCATCCCCTTTCCTCCCTGTCCCTTTACCAGTTGCTTCCTCTACTTACCCTTGCTGTCATCTTCCCTTATTTCTAGCCTTCCCTCTTTTTGTCTTCCAGGCTCCAGTTTCAATCTAGTAACCCGCTTTCTTTTCCAACATTCCGCCACAGCTATAGAGCTACCTCCTTCACTTCAGCCACTCCTTTATCATTTTAGGACATCTGCCCTTCCCCTCTTAAAACTCTTACGTTGCACACACACATTTTTTTTCCAGTTTACCTCTTTTCATTTCCAGCCAAGTTTGGGTGCTTTTAAAAGGTTCTCTTGTTAGTCCAAGCAGCTTTCTTAATTTTGTTCGCTCACTGATTTCAGATCGATCATTCCCGATATATCCTGGTTACTTTCAGTTGTTCCACTTCTTGATTTGCAGCACTATCTCAAATGCTACTGTCTCTTCCCTCCGCAGTTCCCATCTGTTGTTTCCAGCTGGCAGTCTCAACTGAACACCTGCTAGCCTCTTCAGTTTATACTGGTCCCACCCCCTTTCAGTGGTCCTATCCGAGGACCTCTGGGTTAAGACCGCCCATCTTTCTTCATTTTTCTCTGGAACAATGTGAAGTTGGTCTAAGTTGACAATTTTCCCCCCCTTCATTTCCCTATTCTTCATTCTTTTTCGCCCTTTATCAGAGTGTGTGGTCCCGTTCCTGACCAGGCCTAAGGTCCCTGTTTTGCAGCTGGATAGTGGCAACTACCTCTTCTCTACTACTGCAATCTGCCGGTCAGTATTGGTCTTTGATGTGGGGAGGTAGCCAGATCAGAAGAGGCTTCATTGTCCTTTGCAACTCCTTACCTTATTTACAACCAGAGGGGAGAGATGGGATAGACAAGTGAACATCTCTAGTTTTAACTTCTATTTTCTCCTTGGGCAGATATTTCTTTCTGTTATCTGGCTGGGAGCAAGATGATCTTACCAATCAGTGGCTGGAATGGGAGGCAACAGAGCTGCAGGTAGGACTAAAGCATCAGGAATTTAAGGCAGGCTCTTCTTCTGCATGGCCATCCTGACCTGTGTCCCCTGCGTTTTAGCCAGCTTTGTCTGCTGCCCTGTACTATTTAGTGGTCCAAGGCAAGAAGGGGGAAGATATTCTTGGTCCACTTCGGAAAGCCCTGACTCACATTGACCAAAGTTTGAGTCATCAAAACTGTCCATTCCTGGCTGGGGTAAGTTGATCTTGAAATGGGTTATAGGGAAGGCTTATGGTATAACGATTAAGAGGGCTAGGCACAGAAAGCCCACATCTAATATTCTAGCTACTCAGGAAGCTGATATCTGAGAATTGAGGTTGAAAACTAGCCCAGGCAAGACAAATCTGAGAGACTATTATGTGTAGTTAGCCAGCAAAAAAAAAACAGAAGTAAAGGCATGACTCAAGTGGTAGAGTGTAGTTGTGTGTGAAAAAAAACAAGAGCACAAAGCCTTGAGTGCAAGCTTTAGTATCAGCAAAAAATAAAGAAGGGGCTGGGAATGTGGCTTAGTGGTAGAGTGCTTGCTTAGCATGCATAAAGCCCTGGGTTTGATTTCTCAGTACCATATACACAGAAAAAGCTGGAAGTGGTGCTGTGGCTCAAGTGGTAGAGAGCTACCCTTGAGCAAAAGAACCTCAGGGACAGTGCCCAGGACCTGAGTTCAAGCCCCAGGACTGGCAAAAAATAAAAACAAACAAATTGCTTAACCCATTATTTGACACTTGAGTACTTGGTAAACAGATATTAGCACTGGGAAAGAACTGAGTCCCTCTTCTGTACCTTTCTTTTTTTTTTCCTGCAACCAGGAGACAGAATCTCTAGCTGATATTGTTTTGTGGGGAGCACTATACCCATTGCTGCAAGACCCAACCTACCTCCCTGGTGAGAACTGTACATATCACTTTATACCCAGCTTCAACTTCTTGAGCTCACTGTAGTAATTATAAAGCAGTCAATAGAATATTGAGGCCCCTCTTCAAGGTGCAGTTTGACAGGACAGCCTTGAAGGAGACTATGGTAATTGGGGAAAGCAACTGCAGAAACCTCCTGTCTTCTCAATCCAGGTCCCTAATGCTTGTTAATTCTCATGTTTTCCCATGTCACAGAGGAGCTAGGCGCCTTGCGCAGCTGGTTCCAGACACTGAGTACCCAGGAGCCATGTCAGCGAGCTGTAGAGACTGTGCTGAAACAGCAGGGTGTCTTGGCTCTTCGATCCTACCTCCAGAAGCAGCCCCAGGCCCACCCATCTGAGGGGAAGGTGGTCAGCAATGAGCCTGAGGTAGGGAACAGGGCAGGGTGGCCTTACAGAACCTTGAGCTTGAAGTAGAAGGGACTAGGAGGCAGACATTGTGCAAGGTCACTAACTTTTTAGTTATTGAAGAGCAAGGAGGGAGTGTCTTTATTCTGTAGGCCCTCCTCATCTGATAAGGGATTCCACCCACTCTTTATAGGAGGAAGAGCTAGCTACCCTATCTGAGGAAGAGATTGCTATGGCTGTGACTGCGTGGGAGAAGGGCCTGGGAAGCTTGCCCTCCCTTCGGCCCCAGCAGAATCCAGTGTAAGTACGCTTCAAGGAGTAAGGCTTGGTTTCATTAGTGGAAACGAAACAGGCTGTCTTGCACTATGAAACTTTTGACTCCAGTGGAATGGACAAGTACTTACAGAGCTGTCACACAAATATGTATGATTACTTTTTTTTTTTTGGGTCCGGTTGTGGGGCCTGAACTCTGGGCCTGGGCACTCTCCCTCAGCTCTTCAGCTCAAGGCTAGCACTCTACCACTTGAGCCACAGCACCACTTCCGGTTTTCTGGTGGTTTATTGGAGACAAGAGTTTCAAGGACTTTCCTGCCTGTGCTGGCTTTGAACCACTTCCTGCTTTTTCTGCTTATGTGGTGCTGAGGAATCGAACTCAGGGCCTCATGCATGCAAGGCAAGCACTCTACCACTGAGCCACCTTCCCAGCCCAGAGAGTTTGGTTTTTATATTGAATTGATAAAAGGCCAGTCATTGGAGGCTAGTCAGTCAAGACACAAATGGGTTTTGGTTCTTTTTTTGCAGTGCCAGGAATCAAACTCAGGGTCTTAGGCATGGTAGACATTGTAGACATTGAGTTAAACCCCTAGCCAAAATGAATTTTGAGAGGGAAGCAGGCCTGAAATCATACCTCTCAAGTTTTTGTGCTTGTTGTTTCTTCTATCTGGATTGCCTGCATCCTGTAGTTCTTTATAGAGTGTGAGACAATCAGGTGCTTTGTCATTTAGGAATTTCCATTATCCTATTCTTTCATAAATGTCTAATTCATTGCATAACTTTTTTTGTTTTTGTTTTTGTTTTTTGTTAGTTGTGGAGCTTGAACTGGGTGTGGGTGTTGTCTCTTAGCTTTTTTGCTCAAGGCTACTACTCTTACCACTTTGAGCCATAGTTCCACTTCTGGTTTTTGAATGGTTAATTGGAGGTAGGAGTCTCATGGGGATTTTTCTGGCTGGGCTGGCTTCAAACCATGACCCTCAGATCTCAGCCTCCTGAATAGCTCTGGATTACAGGCATGAGCCACCAGCACCTGGCTTAGGAATGCATTTCTAAACTGCTTCAGAGACAATTATGATATTCAGTTATGGTGAGAAAGGCATTGAATGCATGAAAACTAGATCTTTATTGAAGAAATTCACTAAAAAAAGTGTCTCATGAAGTAGAAACATGACTGGGACATATAGCAGCGCTAGGAAGAAGGGGTGAGATAATGTGAGGGAATCAGGAGCCAGTTTGTAGAACGAGAGTGGTTGAAAAGGTGACAGGTGCTTCATTGAGGTCTCAGTACTAAGGAGAGGAGGGATATAGGATCTGTGCAGCTGAGAGCTGTCAGGGTGATGAAGCATGAAAAGGAACACTGAGCTGAGTGACTCTAGTCAGCAGACTGAATGGCATGACTAGGAGTGATCCTGTAAAAGTGACTGTGAAGGCAAAAGCTGGTACCTGCTGGTTTAAGTTAGGCCATGGGGAAATGATAGGCATGCGTTAGGGAGAAAAGAGTCAAAGGGTACAGAGGGCTTGGTAATGGAGTGATGAGCTATAGGGATTCAGATAGTGCCTAGATGGTGCTAGAAACAGCATCGAGAAAGAAGAGGTCAGCACTGGGAATCTTAGGAGTAGTGAGAGTGATGCAGGTTGAACAAACCCTGACTAGGAAGTTTGAGCCTGAGAATGAACGACTGTCATAGTAAAAGGGAAAGAAGTCAGTGTTGGACTGAGGCACATGCAGTAGCCATAATAGTACATGAGGCTTGCCCTCAGTTGGCATGGCCCACACAGTGGGCTCTGTTGGAGGGTATTTGTGAGTTCACATGAGGAAGCAGTAGACATACAGGGATCTATGACAGCAGAACAAGTCCATGTCAGGGTGTTCTGTGAACTTTCAGTAATTCTTGTACCTTACAACTTTCCTGTGAATGACTCTCTTCCTCTTTCTTTACCAGGTTGCCTGTGGCTGGGGAAAGGAATGTGCTCATCACCAGTGCCCTCCCTTATGTCAACAATGTCCCCCACCTTGGAAACATTATTGGTTGTGTGCTCAGTGCCGACGTCTTTGCCAGGTGGAACCAACTCAAGAAGAGTCTTTCTGAGCGGTGGGGGGAGTGGGCCACAGGGAAATACTATGCCTCCAGGATGGTGGCTAGAGTCCCGGGGATTGGGATCAGCAGTTGAGTTGAGCCCTCTCCCCATGACCACCATGTTCCCTTCCAGATACTCTCGCCTCCGCCAGTGGAATACCCTCTATCTGTGTGGGACAGATGAGTATGGCACAGCAACAGAGACCAAGGCTATGGAGGAGGGCCTAACCCCTCGGGAAATCTGTGACAAGTATCATCGCATCCATGCTGACATCTACCACTGGTTTAATATCTCATTTGATATTTTTGGTCGCACCACCACTCCACACCAGACCAAGTAGGTTTCCTCTGAGGAAACAGAAATAGAGGTTGAGGGTTACAGGCAGTGAGGATATCTTGGCGACAGAATGGATCAGGGTGGATAAGAACATCTCCTGAACTTAGAGTCTGAACATTGCCCTTAAATGTATCCCTGGCCTTCTTGAGGAGATCTGATCTGTCCAAAAGCTTGACTAGGAACTATAATCCCTCTGTATATCACCTTTATAATAACAATTTTTAATAGCTTGTGGGACTTGAACTCTGGGCCTGGGCGCTGTCTCAGCTCTTCAGCTCAAGTCTAGCACTCTACCACTTGAGCCACAGCACCATTTCCTATAATAACAATTTTTTTTTAAAGTTTTTTTTTTTTGGGTCCGGTCGTGGGACCTGAACTCTGGGCCTGGGCACTGTCCCTCAGCTCTTCAGCTCAAGGTTAGCGCTCTACCACTTGAGCCACAGTGTCACTTCCGGCTTTTGATTTTTTGCTTATGTGGTGCTGAGGAATCAAACCCAGGGCCTCAGGCATGCAAGGCAAGCGTTCTACCACTGAGCCACCTTCCCAGCCCTATAATAACAATTTAAAAAAGGAGAAACAAAATGTTTGACCGGGGCCTGAAGGACCACCAAAGGGATAAAAGAAGCACTACTTACTAATTAAAAAGAAGCACTAATTACCTTCCACCTAGTGCCTACCTTCCTCTCTGGCTGCTTCAGAATCTTAAAATTGTCCCTCCTTATGTGTGTGCATTTATGGTGAATAGGGTTCTTCCTTTGTCCCTTACAAAAGCTACTTAGCAGACAGGCTGCAGATGCTGTGAGTGCTGTGTGTAGAGCAGACAGTCATGAGGATAAAGTAAGACTTGTCTGGATTTAACAAAAGCCAATTTTGGAGTGCTGAGAAGAAACTGGAAGTTGGGAATTGTGGGAGTCATCTGCCTTACCCAGTATAACTAAGGGGAATGGATGGCCTTTTCCATGAGGAACTTGGACTGAAAAGTTTGGGTCAACTTGTTGAAGCAGCGAAAGGGAGGGATGCACATTTTTTGACTTTCTCTTCCCATCTCTTGCTTATCTGCCAGAATCACACAGGACATCTTCCAGCGGTTGCTGACCCGAGGTTTTGTGGTACAAGATACAGTAGAGCAACTGCGGTGTGAGCACTGCGCCCGTTTCCTGGCTGACCGCTTTGTGGAAGGAGTGTGTCCCTTCTGTGGCTACGAAGAAGCCCGGGGTGACCAGTGTGATAAGTGTGGCAAACTCATCAATGCCATTGAGCTCAAGGTGAGAGGAAGTTCTCATAGGAGCCTGAGAGGAAATTGTTTCTGCCTCCTGACCTGTGCCCCTGCTTTAGGCTACCTGAATAAGGATTCTACAACCATTTAGAATTGCAGAGACTAGAGATGAGAGAGGGAACAGATACTTTCCTAAAGTGGGGAGGAGACCAACTAAACAAGGAAATAATTCTGAATAAACTGCCATGCAGATAGATTACAGAGTAGGCTCTAAGTTAAGTGAACAGATTGTGAAGTTCTCTCAGAAGAGGTAATATTTGAATGAGAAGGGGCAAGCAAAGCAATAGAAGAATTAAGAGTATTCCAAGTAGAAGGATGAGGCAATGTAAAAGCCAATGTAAAAGTGGCAAAGGCTGAGAAGGCAGAACTTAAAAGGGCAGTATTGGCTGAGCATCTGTGGCTCATGCCTATGATCCTAGCTACTGAATCTGAAAACCAGAGGATTGTGGTTTGAGACCAGCATGGGCAGAAAAGCCTGTGAAACTCCATCTTCAAAATAGCCAGTAACGTGGCTCAAGTGGTAGAGCTCCAGCTAAGCAAATGCAAGGCCCTGAGTTGAAATCTCAGCACTACAAAAGAAAGTGAGAAAAGAAAAAATGGTAGCCAGTATAGTGTAGCACAGTGTATGAGAAGCAGGGTAAAATGAAGTATAGTCAGAGAGAAAGATAGGGATCAGATCCTAAGGGCCTACTAAAACACTAAAGAAGTTTAAATTTTATTCTAGTTGAGTGTCAAGCTGCTCTGTGGGAAAGGGATGGGACAGAAGCAAGAGAGAAGTAGGTAGAAGGGTTTAGAGGCTAGAATCCAAAAAAGGGATGTTACTGGCTTGGGGTAGGTAAGTGCCAGTAGAAATGGGGGAAAAATTGATTTGAGTTGTGTATAGTGGTGGATAGACTGAAATTTGGAGTATTTAAGAAAATGGCAACAAGA
This sequence comes from Dipodomys spectabilis, assembly GCF_019054845.1. NCBI lineage: Eukaryota > Metazoa > Chordata > Mammalia > Rodentia > Heteromyidae > Dipodomys > Dipodomys spectabilis. The sequence goes on along the minus strand of NW_024870911.1, from coordinate 16,713,178 downwards.
TGCTGGTTGCTCACCTATAACCCTAGCTACTCAGGAAGCTGAGATCTGAGGATCACAGTCTGAAGCCAGCCCAGGCAGAAAAGTCCTTTTTTTTCTCTTAATTCACCACCAAAAAGGTATAAGTGGAACTATGGCTCAAGTGGTAGGCCACTAGCCTTGAGCAAAAAAGCTCAAGGATATAGCACCTTAGCCTTGAGTTCAAGACGCAGGACTGACAGACTGATACACACACACACACACACACACACACACCTTTGAGTTCAAGACGCAGGACTGACAGACTGATACACACACACACACACACACACACACACACACACACACACACACACACACACACACACACACACACACACACACACACACACACCACCTTAGCCTTGAGTTCAAGACGCAGGACTGACAGACTGATACACACACACACACACACACACACACACACACACATACACACAGAAAACAATGTTTTATAAATAATTAGTTTGGGTTGAGAGTATAGAGCAATCATAGAGCACTTGTTTAGCATGACCAAGGCCTTAGATTTGATCTCCAGCACCAAAAAACCTTTTTTTCATTTGGTGACAGTCCTGGGACTTGAATCCAGGGCACTGTCCCTGAGCTTTTGTGCTCAAGGCTAGTGCTCTGCCACCTTGAGCCACAATGCCATTTGCAGCTTTTTAGTAGTTAATTGGAGATAAAGACTCTAATGGGCTTCCCTGCCTAGCTTTGAAATTCGATCCTCAGATCTTAGCCTCCTGCATAGCTAGTATTACAGATGTGAAGCCTGTATGGCTACCTGTAAGCTGTGGCTAGCTTACAGATGTTTGGTTTTTTGTTTTTTGTTTTGGCTTGAGCAGGTTGGGCAGATGGTAGTACCATCTATGACAAAGAGATTAGGTGAACAGGTCGTCTTGCTGAATGTAGTGGTACTGTTCGCTAATTTTGAGGGGCTTATGTTCATCTAAGTAAGCAGTTGGATATAAGCATGTAGAGATAATAGAGAAGCATGAGAGAATTACTATTTCTCACATCCAAACCCTATTTCAAAATGCACTTGGAACCTTTCTCACTTGATTAGCGCTACCTGTTTATTCCTTTAACCATCACCTTTTAGTGTATATGTTATTAATTTGTACAAAAGAATTATTTACTTATTTATCTATTTCTTTATTGCCCATCCTGTGGTTTGAACTCTGGGCCTGGACACTGCCCCTGAGCTCTTCAGCTCAAGGCAAGCACTCTACCATTTGGGCCACAGTTCCATTTCCAGTTTTCTGTTTTATTGGAGATAAGAGTCTCATGGATTTTCCTGACCCTGCTGGCTTTGAACAGCAATCCTCAGATCTCAGCCTCCTGAGTAGCTAGGATTACAGGCATGAGCCACCAGTGCTTGGCTTGTTCCTGGGCTTTTGTGTTCAAGGCTAGTGTTCTACCGCTTGAGCCACAGCTCCACTTCTGAGTTTTTATTTTTATTTTTGTAGTCTAGTGGAGATAAGTCTCACGGACTTTGCTGCTCTCACTGGCTTTGCACCATTGTCTCAGATCTCAGCCTCTGGAGCAGCTAGGATTATAGGTGTGAGCTCACTTTATCACTAGCTAAAATTATTATTTTATAATTAAAGGCCTGCATTTGTTTCTTCTGCAAACATTTCTCCCTATTTGGATTGGAACTCAAGAAGATGGGTGGTATTGTCTTCTTTTGTCACTCCTACCTCCCCTCATATAGCTAAATTCAGCCCAGTGCTCTGAACCTAGCCTGTGATCACAGGCTAGGTGATAGCCTAGAGTGATAGACAGAGAAGTGGAACTGAGGAACAAATGTTACACTGTACAGTAAAGTACATTTATTCTTGAGTCTCCAAAGTTCAAAGGCTAATTCATTGAGTAGTGGGCTGGGCATAAGCCTGAAGCTGCCTAGAGTGCACATTGAGCTGTTCATCCTCATTTCCCTTCAGCTTGCCGCACAGCTTCCCACTGTCTTCAGTCTTGATCCTGCTCATTCTACCTCGGGTCACCCTTTCTCTGGAATTTCCCTTCACAGAAACCTCAGTGTAAAGTCTGCCGGTCATGCCCTGTGGTGAAGTCCTCCCAGCACCTGTTCTTGGACCTGCCTAAGGTAAATTCATCTTTCCCTTAACCTAGTCTTAGGAAGGCCTCTTCAGTCCATTCTGCCTCAGCCACATATAGATATCCAATCATTTTCAGGTTGTGTTTATTTTGTTGTTTTGGTCAATTATGGGCTTGAACTCAGGGCCTGGGTGTTGTCTCTGAGCTTTTTTGTTTACATGCTCTATTTGAGCCACAGCACCACTTCTGGTTTTCTGGTGGTTAATTGGAGATAAGAGTCTCATGGTCCTACCCAGGCTGGATTTTAATCTCTATCCTTAGTAGGATAGCCTCCTACTCAGGAGAATTAAAGTCATGAGCCACACCAAGCTCAAGTGTTTTTAATTTTCATAAAATTTATGTGTTTGAGCATGGTAGTACATGTCTATAAACCCAATACTTGGGAGCAGGAGGCTAGGTCTCTCTTGGAGGTAAGAGCAAGAAATGTAGCCTTTCTTGTTTGGATTTATATGGCTTTAGATACACACTCAGTAGTGGTATGACAATGGCATAGGTCTATTTTTAATTTTTTTTTTTTGTCGTGGTGCCTGAACTGTGGGCCTGGGCGCTGTCCCTCAGGTCTTCAGCTGAAAGCTAGCGCACTACCACTTGAGCCACAGCACCACTTCTGGCCTTTTCTGCTTATGTGGTACTGAGGAATTGAACCCAGGTCCTCATGCATGCAAGGCAAGAATTCTACCACTAAGCAACCTTCCCCGCCCACCCCTATTTTTAATTTTTTTTTTTTTTTTTGCCAGTAATGGGGCCTGAGCTCTGGGCCTGGATGCTGTCCCTCAGCTCTTCAGCTCAAGGCTAGCACTCTACCACTAGAGCCACAGCGCCACTTCTGGCTTTTTCTGCTTATGTGGTGCTGAGGAATTGAACCCAGGGCCTCAGGCATGCAAGGCAAGCACTCTACCACTGAGCTACCTTCCCAGCCCGGATTCCCCCATCTTAGCCAGCATTTGTTTTCTTGATGATAGCCATTCTGACTGGGTGGGATAGAATGTTAGTGTAATTTGTGTGTGTGGCTGGGTGCTGGTGGCTCACACCTGTAATCCTAGCTATTCAGGAGGCTGAGATCTGCCAACCTGGGCAGGAAAGTCTATGAGACTCCTACCTCCTGTTAACCACCTGAAAATTGGAAGTGGCACTGTGGCTTAAGTGATAGAGCGCTAGCCTTGAGTTGAAGAGCTGAGGGACAGTGTCCAGGCCCAGAGTTCAAGCCCCATGACCGGCAACAAACAAACAAGTAAGATACAATTTAAAAGGCATAATTTGAGACATGATTGTACTTTTCTTTTTTTTTTTTTTTTTTTTGGTCGGTCGTGGGGCTTGAACTCTGGGCCTGGGCACTGTCGCTCAGCTCTTCAGCTCAAACCGAGCGCTCTACCACTTGAGCTACAGCGCCACTTCCGGTTTTCTGGTGGTTTTATTGGAGATAGGAGTCTCATGGTCTTTCCTGCCCGGGCTGGCTTTGAACCGCGATCCTCAGATCTCAGCCTCCTGAGTAGCTAGGATTACAGGCGTGAGCCACCAGAGCCCGGCTCATGATTGTACTTTTCTAGCAAAGGGCCCAATGGATGGTAAGATAGCACATTTTTTTTCTTTTTTTTTTTTTTGCCAGTTGTGGGTCCTGAACTCTGGGCCTGGGCACTGTCCCTCAGCTCTTCAGCTCAAGGCTAGCGCTCTACCACTTGAACTATAGTGCCACTTCTAGTTTTTTCTGCTTATGTGGTGCTGAGGAATTGAACCCAGGGCCTCATGCATGTAAGGCAAGCACTCTACCACTGAGCCACCTTCCCAGCCCCAAGATAGCACGTTTTCTTGCATAGCCACAATATAGTTAACCAACCTCAGGAGATTTCACAAGGATGTATTTGTCTGAATTTGATCTCTTCTACCACCCATACTCCAATTTTGTTAATTATCCCAATAATATTCTTTCTTTTTCTTCCTTTTCGTAGTTATTCCTAGCTTAGCTTATGGTAGACAAATGTGCCAGCTCTGACCTACACGCTTGGCCTCCAGTAGTTTTTTTCTCTTTTTTTTTTTTTGGTAAATTGTAATTTTTTTATTGGAAAACAAATATACAACTTGGAATGGATTGAGGCAAATTGTGCCATAAGCAGGTTTTTTTTTAAGTGGCTAAAACAAAGTTTAAAAAGCAAGTAACAATAAAAGAAAATGTTTCTGGTACAAGACCAGCAGTACAAAAAAATAGTGTACGTGTACCTGGATAATACACCCGTTTTGCAATAGTGCAACTTTTAAGTACATATTGTTGACTATTCATAGTCCAAGCAAAGTTACAATTCCACACTTTAACAACAACGTGCTGACAGTTCCTAAAAGGAAACTACTTAAAAAACGCATAACCCAGATGTTCCCTCATTTGACCAACTCCATCTAAGTTTAGATGTGCAGAAGGGCTTAGATATATCCAGAGTAAGCCACGTGCATCATGTTACTTGATCAATTTTCTAAAATAAGGTTTCAGGACCATGATAGTAAGGTAAGGGAAGAAAACATGGAGGAATGAAATCCTAATTACTATACATGCATATTTTTTTGACTGCAGGGGAAACCTTTTACAGATAAGTTACAAACAAAGAAAAGGCAAATAAACAATTTTGTACAAGAAATTGAACACATTCTGTACAATATCTTCACTTTGCTGTCATCATTTGTACAAACTCTTCATAGTTTACTTGACTATCACCATCAATACCTGCTGCCCTGATCATTTCATCAACCTCTTCATCTGTGGCAAAGCTCTGCTGCACTACATAACCATTGCCATCCTTATCAAACACACGGAATGCTTCTCTGATTTCTTCTTCACTGTCGGTATCTTTCATTTTTCTTGCCATTATTGTCAGAAATTCAGGGAAGTCAATTGCGCCATTACCATCGGCATCTACTTCATTAATCATGTCCTGTAATTCTGCTTCTGTGGGATTCTGCCCAAGAGACCTCATTACAGTTCCCAGTTCCTTTGTTGTTATAGTTCCATCACCATCCTTGTCAAATAGTGAAAAAGCTTCTTTGAATTCTGCAGTCTGCTCTTCAGTCAGTTGGTCAGCCATGCTGCAAGCGCTACCAGTTCCTGAGATGCGACTACACAACCACTCGGCTTGCTCGCTCTGCTCCAGTAGTTTTTTTTTCTTTTGGTTGGTTCTGAGGGCTTGAACTCAGGGCCTGTTCCTGAGCTTTTTCACTCAAGGCTAGCCTCTGCTACTTTGAGCCAGAGCTCTACTTCTGGTTTTCAAGTAGTTGGAGATAAGAGTCTCATGGACTTTCCTGCCTGAGCTGGCTTTGTTTTTGTTTTTTTTTGGTTGGTCATGGGCCTTGAATTTTGGGTTTGGGTGCTGTCCCTGCGCTATAAGACCTCAAGCTTGGTACCTCCTCTTGAGCTGGAGCCTCAGTCTTGCATTTAGTTTTTATTAGCTCCTAGTTTCCTTTGATCTGAAACAGTTTCTCAGACTCTGTCTTTTATGACATTAACATTTTTTTTTTAGACTGCAGGTCCCAACCCCCTTTTTAATGTGGAATAGTCCTAGGTTTGGATTTGTTAGGAATTAAGATTATATGCTTGGCCAGAATCTACATAAAATGGTGTCCTTTCCAAAGACACATGACATGGCCATCTGTCTCCTCATTGGTGACGTTATTTTAGTCAAGATGTTATTCAATTTCTTCTTTGTATCATTAATTTCCTGCTTGCAACTTAGGAACAGTCTATATTAATGTACTTTAAGACCATGCTCTTCATAAAATGTTCTAAATTTAGCATCAGTTGACCATTTTCACCAAAACCAATCCCTCCCTCTCTCTCTTCTCTGCCACCCCCAATCATAAAGCTACTTTTAATATTTTGCTGAGAGTCTTACAGCATACATACCACTGAAGGGGAAAAAAGAATCACCTCTAGTAGTAATCCCGCAAGACGCTACTGAGGGCAAGGGAACACAAAAGGGACCCACTGCATGTTTGCCTAGTATACGGAAGGCCCTGGGGTTCAATCCAGGGAGAGAAGAAGGGAGTGAGAACAAGCAAGAAAACAGACCTGTTTCAGCTCGGTGTAAAGGGTCTGCATTGGGTATTGGGTGGGACCTATGAGCACTACAAGAAGAAATGGAGCATGGTGGGACTGGTTCTGGGCACACAGGCAAAGGGGAAAAGATGTCTCTATTTCTTACTTGACTTTTTTTGCTTCTGCTGCATGATTTCCAAGTCAACCGCTTATGGGTAACATCAGGGTAGTGGCTTTCATGTAGCTAATCTACTCTTTTCATGGTCTTCTAGTCTGTGAGCTCAGTCTGGTTTCCAGGAGTCATGGCTGTGGCATTGCTCCCAGTTGTGTTTGTTTTGGTATGTCCCACTTGAGCCAATCATTACTACAGTGATTTTCTAACTCTGCCACTCCCCTCCACATTCCACGTCTTCCTTTCCTCCTTTTCAGTGTATATTCATTGATTCTTATTTTTTCAGTGGTTTATCATTGCTTTTTGCTGTTACTCTTTCCTTTGTTGTTGTTGCCTGGGCCTGGGTGCTGTCCCTGAACTTTGCTTAAGGCTAGCACTCTACCAATTCAGCCACAGTGCCATTTCTGGCTTTTTCTGAGTAGTTTATTATAGAGTTAAGAGTCTCATGGACTTTCCTGCCTGGGCTGGCTCCAAACTCCGATCCTTAGATCTAAGCTTCCTGATTAGCTAGGATTACAGGCATGAGCCACCAGCGCCTGGCTTTGCCATAATAATAGTAATAATAATAATAATTTTTATTATTATTTTTCAGTCGTGGGGCTTGAATTCTGGGCTTGGGCGCTGTCCCTGTACTCTTCAGCTCAAGGCGAGCACTCTACCGCTTGAGCTACTTCACCACTTCCAGTTTTCTAGTGGTTTATTGGAAATAAGAGTCTCACAGACTTTCCTGCTTTGAACCATAAGCCTCAGGTCTCAGCCTCCTAAGTAGCTAGGATTACAGGCGTGAGCCACTGGCGCTTAGCTTGCCATAATTATTTTCATGGTCAAGTTGTCCCTTGTTTGGCCAGGTGTAAGCTTGGCTCACAGGTCAGAGTTCTATCTACTTTTCTTAAATATTGAGTCTTACCAGGCATAGTGGTCCATTCCTGTAATCCCAGCACTTGGGAGTAAAAGGCAGGATGAGTCCGTCTTAAAAAATGAAGTGCTTGGGGCTGGGAAGGTAGTTCAGTGGTAGAGTGCTTGCCTAGCCTGCATGAGGCCCTGGGTTCGATTCCTTAGCACCACATAAGCAGAAAAAGCTGGAAGTGGTGCTGTGGCTCAAGTGGTAGAGCACTAGCCTTGAACACAGAGGGGCTCAGGGACAGAGCCCAGGCCCTGACTGAGTTCAAGCCTCAGGACTGACAAAAGCAACAACACCAACAGAACAAAAACAAAACCCAAGTGTTGGTCTGGGAAAGTGGCTCAGTGGTAGAGTGCTTGCCTTGCATTCATGAGGCCCTGGATTCAGTTCCTCAGCACCACATAAGCAGAAAAGGCCGAAAGTGGCACTGTGGCTCAAGTGGTAGAGTGCTAGCCTTGAGCAAGAGAAGCTCAGGGACAGTGCCCAGACCTATAGTTGAGGCCCTACGACCAACAAAACAAACAAAACAAGTGCTTCACTGGAGACACTGCCTGTTTAGAAGCGTGGTGTAGTTGGGTTAGCCTGGGGCTTCTCTGGAGCACACACTTCTTTGCACACATGGGTTCCCATTCCCTAGCAGAGCAGAGGGAAATCCATGCTGGGGACTCACCCCACAGGGCACAGAATGGCTTTGGTCTGAGGGCTGTTGTGAGCCCAGACTGCTGCTGCTATAGGTGCCTGTCTCCTAGGACACTGCCACTCTGGAGTGTACATGTGCTCAGCTATTCTTCCTATTCATATGGCCTCAGAGCAGCTTATCTTCAGCTGCCCTGGCATCCCCATCTGCTGCTGCAAGACACACACACACACACACACCCAAGTGCCCTTCCCCTTTCCTAGCACAGGTTTTCTGCCTTAATTCAGCAGAGCTTTTATCAGCCACATCAGTCTAGCCCTGCCTGTCATCCTGCTTGTCTTCCTGTTTGTGTGCAACCTTGCTTAGAAAGTTAAATGTCTTGGGCACTTTGGCTGCTTTTCCAACAAGTAGTTTCTGTGTGTATCCTTGGAGAGGTGAGCTCCTTGCAGAGGGCCAGAGCAAGTACATTCCTGGTGCATGTCTTCCCCAGGGCCACACAAGAGTATTGGTGGCACTCATTTTCCCTCTGCACACTGGTGTGGCTCTTTAGAACTGCCTGGAGCTCTTCTTTACTCCCTGCCTAGTAGGGTGGCAGGCTCTCTTAGTATCTTCACATATGGCAGGCTGCTTCTGAGCAGGACTGCCAATTTTATCTGACACTCTAAGGTGAGGCTGGCACCAGCCTTAGGTGATCTATGATTTAGGCTTGAATTCAATTGGAAAGGACTGTCAATTTGGGAAGAATCTGTCTGTGTGCATGGAGGTGTGTGTGTGTATATGTGTGTGTGTGTGTGTGTGTGTGTGTGTGTGTGTGTGTGTGTGTGTGTGTACATACATGTGCGTGCCTTTTTTTTCTTTTTGCCGTGGGGGTAGATGAATTTGGGGTATTTTTCTAGAACAGCCTTCTTTCTCTACCTGTAGTAAGGACTGGCTGCAACTCTTAAGCCCATTAGAAGCACTTCTAGCCTGGAGAGAATCTCAAGCTAGTGGCCCCAGAGGGGCCAGAATGGGAAGTGAGCAGTAGGGTAAAACCTAAATTCAGCTTGAGCCCCAAGAGGAGAGGATAGAAGGGTTGCCAGGGTTCAGTAGTGTGAGCTGTTCTCCCCCAGCATGGCTGCCCCTCCCACCTAGACTGGGTGGGTATCTAGTGGGCTTCACAGTGCCTAAGAGGAAATGAAGGTGAGGAAGTTTTCCTTACTGTGTAAATTAATATTTGTACAATTAAATTAACATACACAAAAGCAAAAATAAAAAACCAAACCCAGGGGCTGGGAAGGTAGCTCAGCGGTAGAGTGCATGCCTTGCAAGCATGAGGCCCTGGGTTCGATTCCTCAGCACCACATAAACAGAAAAAGCCAGAAGTGGCGCTGTGGCTCCAGTGGTAGAGCACTAGCCTTGAGCTGAAGAGCTGAGGGACAGCGCCCAGGCCCAGAGTTCAGGCCCCATGACTGGCAAAAAAAAAAAAAAAAAAAAAAAACCCAAGTGCTGGAGACATAGCTTAGTGATAGAGCATTTGTCAACCATGTGCATAGCTTCTACCTCAAGCTTCTGATTTTTCCCTTTTAGCCTCCTGAGTAGCTGGGAGTATAGGTACATGCCATTGCATGCAGATTAGTTTTAACATTTTGCATTTCTTATGTACACATCTCTATATTGTTGTGTGAATAAAAAATTCTGTTGAGTAAAAAGAAATTTCTTTTAGGAAATTCATAGAAGTGGAGCTGCTATGTCACTCGTATCTTCTCATATTAATTATATATTACCAAACGTACTCCAAAAAGTACTTATTTCTCTTTATGTTAATTATGTTTCATCCAATGTCACTGTCATCTCAGCTGGAAAATCGACTGGAAGATTGGTTGGGGAAGACATTGCCTGGTAGTGACTGGACACCAAATGCCCGGTTTATTATTCGTTCTTGGCTTCGGGATGGCCTCAAGCCACGCTGCATAACTCGAGATCTTAAATGGGGAACCCCTGTACCCTTAGAAGGTTTTGAGGACAAGGTAAAATCTTTTAACGTTTGTTCATGTCTTAATTTATTCAGCCTCAAGGACCATGGGCAAGCCTGTGTGTGTGTGTGTGTGTGTGTGTGTGTGTGTGTGTGTGTGTGTGTGTACGCATGCGTGTGTGTATGCATGTACGCATGCATGCATGTGCCTGTGCACGCCAATCATATGACTTGAGCTCAGAGTCTGGGCACTGTCCCTGCCTAAGGCTAGTGTTTTACCACTTGAGCTACAGCTCCACTTCAGGCTTTTTTTTTTTGTGTGTAATTTATTAGAGATATGAGTCTTATGGACTTGCCTATCTGGCCTGGTTTTGAACCTCGATCCTCAGAGCTCAGCCTCCTAAGTAGCGAGGATTACAGTCATGAGGCTGTAGCCAGCTAGACTTTTAAAGCATTCTTGTTTCTGTCTGAAACTTTGGGTTGTCCCTAACTTCGTTTCTCTCTCCTTGACTCTCTAGGTATTTTATGTCTGGTTTGATGCTACTATTGGTTACCTGTCCATCACAGCCAACTACACAGAGCAGTGGGAGAGATGGTGGAAGAACCCAGAGCAAGTGAGCAGTTCTTAGTTTATCTTTGGGTAGTGGGTGTGTGTAACAGGAGGTAAAAAGGGTTACATATCTAATTTTCTTGGGTTTTAAAAGAAAGTCTCAAGAGAACTCTTTCCCAAATACATTCTCCTAGGTGGACCTTTACCAGTTCATGGCCAAAGATAATGTTCCCTTCCATGGTTTAGTCTTTCCTTGTTCAGCCCTAGGAGCTGAGGACAACTACACCTTGGTCAAGCACCTCATTGCTACAGGTAGGTACTTTGGAAGAGTGCACTTAAGGTGTTTCTGGGGTCTGAAATTAAGATGATCCTGGAGAGGTGCTAGGTCTCAAGGTAGGAGTTGAGATGAAATAAAACATGGAGAACTCTATCTGAAGGTAGTAAATAATAAGCTGAAGAAAGCAGAAGACCAAACTGAAACTGTTGCAAGGCCAGGCATCAGTAGCTCATGCCTGAAATCTTAGATCCTTGGCATGCTGAGACCTGGGATCACAGAAGCCAACTCAATTAGAAAAGTTTGTAAGATTCCATATCCATTTAACCAGCAAAGTGCTGGACTGGATGCATGGGTCAAATGCGAGGGCACCAGCTGTGAGCGAGAAAGCTGAGAGAAGAGCGCAAGGGCCTGGGTTCAGTCCTCAGTGCTCAAGGCAGGGTGCTGCTAGACAGTCACCATAGATGGGAGGGAGGGAGGCTAGTGAAGGGTATGATTTGAACAGATGATTCTTTGTCTATTCTTTTCAGAATACCTTAACTATGAAGACGGGAAATTCTCTAAGAGCCGGGGTGTGGGAGTGTTTGGAGACATGGCCCAGAACACAGGAATCCCTGCTGATATCTGGCGTTTTTATCTGCTATACATTCGGCCTGAGGGCCAAGACAGTGCCTTCTCCTGGACAGACATGCTGCTCAAGAATAATTCTGAGCTGCTTAACAACTTGGGCAACTTTGTCAACAGGTAGGACTTGGTAAAGGGAGAGAGTGAGCAAATTAGCTGGGAATGGGTGAGTTCTCAGGAGACAGGAATGTGGCAGGAGGCTGTGAGGGATGGAAGGACAGTGGAGAAAGTTGATTTGTGTCAGTTCAGATATGCTCCCAGGACATATGTGCTTGAGAGAATAGTCAGTTGTAGAGACATGATGGAGCAAAATGGTCACAGGGTAGATGTTTTTTCAGTGGGAAAAGAGAAAGTGGTAGGTGGCTCTGGGGTTTGAACTCAGAGTTTTGCACTTGCTAGGCAGGTGCTCTACCACCTGAATCATACCTCTAGCCCCTCTTTGTGCTTTGTAGAATTGTAGATACATTCTCTCCTCACAAAAACAATTCACCTACAAATCAAGAAGTTTAGCGGCAAGGGTTATTCTTGTGCAAAAATACGAAGTTTCCATTGCATTCTTTAGAGTTGTCAGTTTAGCTCACATCCTACCATAGCAATTCTCCAATCTAAAGAACTATCCTGGGACTGAGGGTTATAACTCAGTTGTGGAGTACTTTCCCAGCAAGTGTAAAGCTCTGGGTTTGATCTTTAGTACCAAAGGAAAAAATGTCTTCTATAGCTTACTATTCTTTTTTTTTTTGTCAGTTATGGGGCTTGAACTCTAGGCCTAGGTACTGTTCCTGCTCTTAAGCTCAAGGCTAGCACTCTACCACTTGAGCCAGTGCCACTTCCTGGCTTACTATTCTAAAGTCTCCCTGGACCTTTAGCTCTGTCCTTAGCTAATTAACACACAGATAATTCTGTCTGGTTATTCTGAGTATTTACCTTTTAGCATGTACACTGTTTACCTTTATTAGATTTGTGTGCAGTTACATTCTTTGGACAGAGAATAGTTTTGTAAAATAGGCTCTATTTGGGGATGAGAAACAGTGAGAGGGGAGAGAACCAATGAAGAGAATGAAGAAGGGTAAATATGATAGGCATACTTAATGTGCATGTATGAAAAAAATAGAACAGGGGCTAAGGTGGCTCAGTGGTAGAGCGCTTGCCTTGCATGCCTGAGCCCTGGGTTCGATTCCTCAGCACCACATAAGCAAAAAGAAAAAAGCCGGAAGTGGTGCTGTGGCTTAAGTGGTAGAGCCCTAGCCTTGAGCTGAAGAACTGAGGTACAGCACCCAGTGCCAGAGTTCAAGCCCCACGACTGGACCCCCCCCCCCCCAAAAAAAAAAAAAAAAAAAACAGTGAATCTTGTTGAAATTGTCATAAGAAGCAGGGGAGGTGGAGATTAGGGAGAGAGATGGAGGGAGGGAGTTTGATGGGTTACATTGTATGTATGTATTGGAATGTCACAATGAACCTCCTGATTCCCTTGCATCCCTAATATATGCTAATAGAAAGGTTGTTAAGCTCCTCTAGTTTGAGCAGCTAAGAAATGTCTGTTGTATTCAGGAATCTTAAATGAATGAAGAGATACAGAAAAAGGGTCAAGTTTCTGTAAGGAGTCTGGGTAGTAACTTCCCTCTTGTCTTCATCCATCAAGAGCTGGGATGTTTGTGTCTAAGTTTTTTGGGGGCTGTGTGCCTGAGATGGTGCTTACCCCTGATGATCAGCGCCTGCTGGCCCATATCACCCTGGAGCTCCAGCACTATCACCAGCTACTCGAAAAGGTTCGGTAAGTAATCCATACCTATTTCACATCAGAAACTTGCTGGTATGTTGAGAGCACTTATATACTTGCTGCTTCTTCCCTTCCCAGGATCCGGGATGCCTTACGCAGTATCCTTACCATATCGAGACATGGCAACCAATATATTCAGGTGAATGAACCCTGGAAAAGGATTAAAGGCAGTGAGGCAGACAGGTACATAAGGAGGGGTAGTTGGCTCCATGAATTATATGTATCTTCTTGGAGGTCTTTACTAATCTTTCTTCTCCCGCAGGCAGCGGGCAGGCACAGTGACAGGCTTGGCAGTGAATATAGCTGCCTTGCTGTCTGTCATGATCCAACCTTACATGCCTACAGTTAGCGCCACCATCCAGACCCAGCTGCAGCTCCCCCTTCAAGTCTGCAGTGTTCTTCCCATAAAGTTCCTGTGTACCTTACCAGCAGGGCACCAGATTGGCACAGTAAGTCTGAGTTGGAAGGGGCAACCTTCCTTAATATTCATCTTTTTGCCCTGTAGCCTTTAGGGTGGGGCTAGAGATCTAACACATATAGACTTTTGCTTGGGGCTCTTATACCTTTTCTCAGAAGTCCTTCTTCCTTCCCCATTCTACCCTTGGGCTTTTTTTTTAAAAGGCTCTTTCACTAGTCAAGTATTGTCTATATATCCTTATTGTTCTTCATGTCAGAAACCAGTACTGGGCACATAAAATTAACCAGCATGGAAACATTGGAAGAAATACCTGGTTACCATAATGCTAGCAGGTAGTAGACTGAGAATAGAGGGTAGCCATTTCCTCTTTGCCCAGATAAGTATATCTTAAATATCTAAATCAACTTAACATCACTAAATATTTTTAAATCCTATTAACATTTGCTTTCATAGTGAGTGTTGCTTTTTTTCTGAATTCTTTCCTAAAACCAGCAGGTATTTACTCAGTGTTATGCTTGTATTTCTTCCAAAACATTTAGCTTTTCTAAATGTCTCAGACAGTAGCGTTAGAGAGGCTCCTCTGTGTAATCTGTAGAGTTGATACCTAATCAGTGAATGATTCTGGAATTTGTTTTTACAGGTCAGTCCCCTGTTCCAAAAACTGGAAAATGACCAGATTGAAAGTTTGAGGCAGCGCTTTGGAGGGGGCCAGGTGAGAAAGCTAGACTGTGTCCTCAGCCAGCAACAGTCACAGCAACACCACCTTAGTTTCCCCAAGTAGTCCTCATTGATCTCTTTCCATCTTTTGATCCTGATGCTTCTTCACTTACTAGTTTTCCTTTTCTGTCTTAGCTAGAAGAGTCTTTGGAGTTCAAGGTAATCATTTCTCTCCTGAGATGTTATATAAACCTGGAGATCAGGAGCTATTTATGGCAACTACGCTAATAATCCTTTGTTTTTCTCTAGGCAAAAGCATCCCCTAAGTCAACAGTTGTAGAGACTGTTACAGCTGGGTTACAGCAGATACAGGTACTGATGGATGAAGTGACAAAACAGGTATGATTTGTAAACATTATGGAAAATTGGAAAATCTAAGTCCTAAACAAGTCATTTCCTGGTCTCACTGTTATTCCTTCTCACCCTTCTCTTAGGGCAACATTGTCCGAGAACTGAAAGCACAAAAGGCAGACAAGAACCAGGTTGCTGCAGAGGTGGCTAAGCTCTTGGACCTAAAGAAACAGTTGGCTGTAGCTGAGGGTAAACCCCTCGAAACTCCTAAAGGCAAGAAAAAAAAGTGAGAGAACTTGTTCATAGAAAGCCACTTTACTGGATATGAACAGTAATCAATAAATGTACAATCTATCTATATATATACAAGTGGAGATACTTTCCTTTGGTCTATCCCATATTTTTCCCCTACTGAACACATGCATTTGATGGTCATGTCATTGGCATGGTGTGAGAGTGGTCAGTAGCCACTTCCCATGAAAGGTAGGTACTGGCCCAAGTTGGGGAGTGATAATCCCAATTGTTCATGTTTGGTGAAGATTAACCATTCGGTCAATCAGAGCTCGGCGTGTTGCTTCTACTTCCTTGGTTAGTCGTTCAATTTCCTGCTTGAGCCGTTCATTCTCTTCAGCTAGCTGTGCTACTTTCTTTTCATTCTCCTGTTCTTTATCCTTCATGCGCTGCTTCCCAGCACGGGCTGGACATGGGCCACTCTGTTTCCGTTTCCTGGTTCTTCTTTGATCTTCTTCCTCTTCCTCCTGCACCAAGGAACTCTGACTGGAATCTGGAGATTGAGGGCTCTGGGAGGTGCTTGTGACCTCTGCTGGTCCTGGCAATTCAGCCAGCCAAGCTAGAGATGCAGGGTCAAGAGTGGTGAAGGTTTTCGATTCTTCCTTTAAGGAAATGAGGAAAAGGAGATGAGTATTAGTTGAGGAAATGGTAACTCCCTACCCCAGTTTTAGGACTAGCATTCTCACCTCTTCATTTCCAGGGGGTGAGATATAGGTACCCCCATCTGAGGACAGGACTTCCTGCAGGTCCTCATACCAGGCTTCCAGCTCCCAGTTGGACATTGTCCCAAAGGGGAAAGGCAATGACTCAGCTGCCATCTCTGCAGTGGATCAAGGTCTAAAAAGATAAATACTCAAGATAAAAGCTCCACAGAGATCCTGCTGCCGTCAGGGGCTCACACCTGTAATCCTAACTACTCAGGAGGCTGAGATCTGAGGATCACGGTTCAAAGCCAGCCCAGGCAGGAAAGTCCATAAGACTCTTATCTCCAACAAACCACTCAGAAAACCAGAAGTGGCACTTTGGCTCAAGTGGTAGAGCGCTCATCTTGAGCTGAGGGACAGCGCCCAGGCCCAGAGTTGAAGCCCCACAACCAACCAACCAACCAAAAAAAAGCTCCACAGGTTGAGTAATGGTTCTAGTGCTTCTATTTTTTTTCTTTTTTAAACAGGTTATGTGTGTGTGTGTGTGTGTGTCTTGGTTGTAGATCCTGAACTCTGGGCTTGGGCGTTGTCCCACAACTCTTCAGCTCAAGGCTAGTGCTCTACCACTTGAGCCACAACGCCACTTCCGGCTTATTTCGGTTTGTGGTGCTGAGGAACTGTACCCAGGGCCTCATGCACACAAGGCAAACACTCTACCACTGAGCCACCTTCCCAGCCCACAAAGGTTCTTTTTAAATTTTTAAGACATGGTCTCAATATGCTAGCCTTGAATTCAAAGATTCTCCTGCTCAATCTCTGAAGTTCTGATATTATAGGCACTTCATCACCATATCTGGTCCTGTAAATATTTTTACTGGACCTAAAGTCAGATCCATTTTTTAAAAAATTGTATTTCTACAACATTAGAGATGAATACTGGTTGAGGATTGAATCCTGGGTCTTGGACATGCTAAGCATCCATTCTTATCACTGAACATATCCAACCTGGTATTAACATTTCTTTAGAGAGTGTCTTCTCACTAAGGTTTTTGTTCATGGCTGGAGCTCTACCATTTGAACCACACCTCCACTTCCTGACTTTTCACTGGCTAAATGGAAGTAAGAGTCTCTCAAAGCTGAATGCTGGTGGCTCAAGCCTATAATCCTACTCAGCAAGCTGAGATCTTAGGATCACAGTTCAAAGCCACCCCAGACAGGAAAGTCTGTGAGACTCTTTATCTCTAATTAATTACCAAAAAGCTGGAAGTGGGGCTGTGGCTCAAGTGGTAGAGAACTAACCTTGAGCACAAAAGCTCAGGGATATCCTAGAGTGCCTAAGTTCAAGCTCCAGGACTAGCACAGGAAAAAAAAAATTCAGATTTGTTGGACTGGGCTGGGTACAAATTTCAATCCTCAGATCTCAGGCTTCTGAGTAGTTAGGATTATAGGTATGAGCCACTGGTGCCAGATGGATATATATTCTTTTTTTTGGGCCAGTCCTGGGGCTTGAACTCGGCCTGAGCACTGCCCTTAGCGTCTTTTGCACTTTACCACTTGAGCTACAACGCCATGTTCAACCTTTTCTGTTTATGTGGTACTAAGGAATCAAACCCAAGGCTTCATGCATACTAGGCAAGCACTCTACCCTGGATATACATTCTTACAGGATCCTAGTAAAAGTACTCAACCTACTTGGAAACTATTAGTAATTTCTAGGGGCTATTACCGGGACATTAGTGCTCCTTTCTCCTGTGTGAGGCACTTGAGCAAATGGTTCTTGGGTTCATCTAACCCTAAAGAGGATTGGTAAAATAAACAATTACTTTTGTTGGGACTTCGTCACTATTAATCAGCTTTCAATTAGGAAATAAAATGCAAATAGTGATTTGCATTTTATTTTATTTATTTGCACCAGGTGCTGGTGGCTCATGCTTGTAATCCTAGCTACTTAGGAGGCTGAGATCTGAGGATTGTGGTTTAAAGCCAGCCTAGGCAGGAAAGTCTGAGACTCCTCTTTAGTTTAGCACCGAAAGGCCAGAAGTAGAACTTTGGCACAAGAGGTACAGCATTAGCCTTGAGCAAAAAAGCTCAGATCCTGAGTTCAACCCCCAGGACCCGCACATGCGTGCGCGCATGCACACGCGCACACACACACACACATAGCTTGTTACAGGTCACCCCATGGTGGGCATGGTGTGACAGCAAAAATTTGCTTGGATTCAAACTTCCATCTCCCATGATGGCTAGATCTTCTAATAACTTCTTAGGGTCCGACCAAAGGGTGCCTAAGCAATGTCTCTTAGGAATTACTTTTGAAAAGGTTCAGTTAAATTTACCTGCTTTCAGGTGTGATGATGTATGAAGATACACTTCCTTCTGTAACACTATAGGGAACAAAGACAAATGTTAGCTATTTCTGAAAGAGAAAGAGGAAAGTTATTTACCTCCAGTCTCCTACTGTCCTTCCATAGTTAGGCTACAGTTATAGTTAAAGGTCCTGTATCCAATTCCAAGGACAGAAGAAAGCTCAACTTCCTTTATTTTTAGTTGCTGACATTTGCAATCCTGATTACATAATAAGCAAACTCATGGCCAAATCAGCTTTCTCTAAATTCAAGACAGGGGTGAAACTTGTTGCAGACTGAATTTGGGGGAAGTACATACTCCAAATGTACATTTCCAGTCTGGATCTCCCCTAAGATCTCATCTCTGCTGTCTACTGTCAATTTTCCATCTTCTTTTGGATATCTACAGCCCTTTAGATTATGCCAAAAAGTCAGATCTTTCTCTTCCAAGGGTATCCCTGTCTCACTAAATTGGAAATTGTAGTTTCTTAAGTTAAAAACCTTGGTATCATTCTTGATTCCTCCCAGCTCATACCCCACAACTCAATCCAGAGTAACTCATTCTTTTAAAAAATACTGAGAACCTAAACATTCTTTCCAATTCTATTGTTTCCAAGTGTAGCTCAATTTATCATCATTTCTCCTGAATTCCTTTGGAATTCTTGCAGGATTGTTTGCTTTTGTTACCTACCCCACATGACCTAAGTTGAATACTAAAGTCAAAGTGAGCCTGCCCACCCGCCCCCTCCCCCCTGCACTTTTTTATGTTCTTTGCGATGCTGGTGCTTGATCTCAGGGCCTTTAAGCACTCTACTATGGAACTTACCACAGCCCTTTTAATATAGGGCATTCCTTTCCTCAAAACTCTCATGACTTCCTACTTCATACATATTAAAGACTAACATCCTCAAAATGGCTTCCAAGGATCTACACAATCTGCTTCTTCCCTGCTTGGGTTTTCACCACTCTCCCAACTTACTGGTCCAGTCCACTGGTATGTTCCCAAAGATACCAGACATGCTTCAGTCTTATGCCTTTTGGCTTAGCTCTTCTACATGATCTTCATAACTTACTGGATTACCTCTCTGCGTTTTTCATTTAAATATTGAGGTAATTTCTGCACAAGTCATAAACTACATCCTGAACATTCTCTGTCTTTTCCTGCTTTAGTTTTCTCCTTGGCCCTATGTCTCCCATTGAAATGCAAGCTTTTGAGAGCAGAGATTTTTTTTCAATCTTTAGAATGTAGTCTGGACCCCAAACTTTGTGGTACATAGTAGGTGCATATTAAGTATTTATTAAAATGAATGGAGGGTTGGGATGTAGCTCAGTGGCAAAGCACTTGCCTAGCAAGTGCAACGTCCTGAGCTCAATCCCCAGATCTAAGAAAAAAGAAAAAAAAAAAACACCACAGTAAAATGAATGGAAAAAATCCACCTTCCCCCGGTCACTTTAAGGAAGGGAGGACAAAACCAGAAGCAGTGCACAGCTACTTGTCCTAGGGGACTAGAGATGCAATATTGCCCTGTGTATTTCTCTGTTGGGCTATCCTCTCTGGGGAGCACTCCCTTGCCTTATAATGTATGGGATGTGGCTTTCATCAGCAGTGAAGCTCCAGACCAGAGGGCTACAGAGGCAAACTGTGGGCTGGCCTGATGCAATGGTTACAGAGATTAGTTAGGAGACAGGACAGGGAGAGGCATAGATCAAACCCAGGAGAAGGACAATACTCTGGGGAAACCTCAAATGGGTTTCCAGGCTGCTCTCTTGTGCGCTAAGCCCGGAGACCTCTGGGAAAAAGGGAAAATCCATCTATGCTTCCTGTCCATCAGTACTCCTGCTCCTAAAGGTGTCAATCTTAAGATTCTGTCTTGAGCCTCAGCCCCGATAAACGTTGCAGCTGAAAGTTGGGGGTGGGGGAGGGGGAATGCCGCTGGTGGCTAAGCAGCGGAAACGGCTGAAGCCACCGTCACGAGGAGGTGTGTCCTGCCGTCTCGCCTCTCTCAGGACAGGCCTGGTGAAGTGGCCTGGAGTTGGCAACGGAGAAGGATGAATTTCCCGAGGCAACCGAGGCCTCTTCGCACAGCAGCTCCGAGCTAGGGCTCTTAAGAGCTCCAGGTAGGGGCCAAGTAACATCATCGCTGAAGGAAAGGGGGTGGGGGTAAAACACTGCGGAATAGAGGATTCTGCCCATCCCTCTCTCGGACGGTCCCTAACTTCACAGTGGAGCCGCACCAACAAGGATTGGAAAGTAAAGGGTAGACAGGGAGTCAGTACTCGCCTTTCTCCTCAGATTCCAGCTCTGGCTTTGGCTCTGTCGCTGCCACCGGTTCATCTTCAACATGATATCCTCTTGGTACTACCCTCAAGTGTCTGACCTCCCGAGCGCAGAGCTGCGATGTTTTACCATGGCCTTGCCCTCCTCTCAGGGGTGGGATCCAAAAGCCTACCAATCAGAAAGCGGCACGCCGGCATTGACCCCGCCTCGCCCTCACATCAGCCACTCAGGAGCCCTGCGGCACCACCCACATCCCTCCCTCCCGCTTGGGAGTCGACGTCGATTTGGACCCGGAAGTGGCTTTTGGTCACGAGGCCCCGTGGAGGAGGTGGGTGAGTCATGCGCGCGCGCGCGGAGGGGAGTGTGGACGGGGGGGAGGGGTGGACGGGGGGCGGGGATGATGCAATGTTTGGCAACCGGTGTCTGCGCGCGCACGCGCAAGAGGACGTCGAGGGTGGTGGGAGGTGCGGGGGGTGGGAGAGAGGAGAGAGGGCGGGGCGCCAGCTCCCAGCACCCAACGGCCCCAACGGCTTTCAACCGTGGCCACCCTTAGGCTGAAGCATGGAACCTCATTGCAGCGTTTTCCCCTTAGGAGCTGCTGTTCTGCATTACCCCTGTTTTACCTCCTCCATAAGGAACTCCCATTTTCTCTGGTCCCTCCCCGCTTACGGGCACATAGCCCTTTAAAGTTTGCATTTGTCCACCTGGATTGACACCATCTCGAGTATTTTTACTAGGAACTCTTCAGCCTCCTTTCATTCCCCCAAGGCCGAGATACTGGTATCACCTTTGACTGTTACCTTGTTTCTCATTAGCCTTCTAAAGCCAGAATTTACCGAGTGAACCTGATTGATTTCCTACTTATTGCCCCCCCCCCTCCCCCCCCCCCCCCCCCCCCGTCTCTGTGGTGCTCTTCTGTCTTTCACTGTAGACCGAGCTTCTCCGTTTTCACGGTTCCAGTTAGTCCTGTGCCTCCCCCCTGAGGAGCTGGCCTCCTGCCTTCTAGGTATCTGAGGTCATGACCTACAGTAGATCCTGAAGCCTGAAACGTGCACTTGAACGCACGACGGCTGTGGAGTGGCTTGTCAGAAACCCACTCGCTAGCCTCAGTTCCTCAGGAATCCTGCCGTTCTCATTTGTAAATTAAAGGACGAGATGTGAAAATAAAAGATCCAGGAACTCGGAGGCAACTTGAACAAAACTAGAAGCACGGTGCAAAATGTTTTTCCTGCGCTGGGAAAACAAGAGGCCATGTGGTGGCCTGTTAGACATCCTGTCAGACCCTCAAGGGGCAGCCAGCGTTGTCTCACTAGAAGCTGTCTCAAAGCGGTATTGACTGGACGGTGCGGCAGTGACAGGTCCTTGGCCAGGCGGCTCCGACGCTCCAGACCTCCATTTCCCTCTGTTAATGGAGGTGGGGGTGGGCTGGACCATCTGGCCTAAAGAAGGACCAGGTTGTCAGTGACAGGCAGAGGTCATGTGACTTGACAGGCCCAGGTCGTGTTGTGACATGTTGACCTGGGGAAGCGGGTCAAGTCCCGGCACACCACCCGGGAAGCCTGCGGGGCGGGGCAGGGCAAGTCGCGACTTTCATCTTTTGGGGCTGGCCCCTCCCGGACCTGGCATTCCTGGCTCCCTCAACAGATTGTGGCTTTGGAAGAGGCCCCTCCCCGGGGAGGCCGGGGATTGGCCACCAGTGGCCTGGGAAGAAGCGCAGATCCTTCCGCGGAGGAAGGGGGGGGGGCCGCGTGGGGTGTTTGTTCTCTTGGGGATTAATGGGGGGTGGTGGGGGAGGGGCAGGCGCGCTCCCGCATGCGCACTGCGGCCCCTCCTGTTGGCTCGCTGCTGTCCGCTGGGCGGGGGCCCGGCCCCGCCCCTCTCCCGTCCGGGCTGCGGCGGCGGCGGCGGCTGCGGCGGTGGCGGCGGCAGCGACGGCGGCGGTGGCGGCAGCCTGCGCGGTGCCTTCTGGGAACGGAATCCCCAGGGCTGCCCCTGGCCCCCATGGCGCATGCGCGGGAGGCCGCTCGGTGATCCGCGGCGGCGGCGGTGCTTCCTGCTAGGACCGGCCGGGGCCGTACCGGAGGCTCGGGCTTCACCGACCCTCCTCCCACCCCCCCTCCCACTCACCCTCTGGGCCGCGACTGCGCAGGGCGGGGCCGGCCGAACCATGGGCCGCGGTGAGTGCGGGGCCCGGCCCCCCCCGCCCCTCCCCCTCCCCCTCCTCCCCTGCAGTCTCTACCCTCTGCCCCCTCCGCGTCCTCTCGGCCCCTTTCCTCGGCCCCAACCCACTCCCCCGCCCTCACCTGCCCCCGCCGTTTCTCTCACTGCCTGACTTCTGCCTTCCTCACCTCCCTTCCTTCAGTGCTTCGCCCACCCTCCGCCCGCCTTCTCCCCAAGTTCCTTCCTACTTCGTGCGCCTTCCCCTCCTCCCCAAGCTAAGGGAAGCAGTCTGGGTGACAGGGCGCCTTGCTATGAGAGGGAAAGTTTGGAAGCCGTCAGTGTGGGCTGGAAGCGATGGTGAGGTGGGGAGGGCATTTGCAGGTTTCAGAGACGTCCCACATCAGAGAGAAAGGGCTCTGGTTTCTAATTGGAAGCCAGTGGGATAGGAGGTTCTGAGTCCCCTAGCCTTGGGCTTGAGGAGAAGACTCTAGAGCTTCTCAGGACCCTGGGAGAAGAGGAGCTGTGATTCTTACCTCTTAAGTCCCAAATGAACTAGATCAGTGGTTGATAGAATGGACAGAGGGAGGATTTTTCTTGGTACCACGCTAGCAGGCAGTTGGGCAACTGCTTGCTGACCTATGGAGTAATCTGTACTTTTTATATGATCTTCCTTGAGGGAGGGGACAGCAGGGGCTTGACACTAGGAAACTTCCTAGTTGGCCTAGCATTATGGGAATTTGTGCACAGCCTTAGTTGAAGTCTTCTGTCTGTAATGTGACAAAGGGGATTGTCCCCTTCATATGTATAGAGACTGGGCAATGATTTTGTGGTCCTTGGAAGTTGAGGTGCTGACCCTCTGGTCCCTAGGGACTGGGCTTTCTTGGAAAGGGTAGTTACAAACGCAGCAGAGTTCTTCACAGGCACTTGTTTCACATTAAGGCTTTTGCCTTGAGTGTCCTGGGTTGTGGGGCTCTCTTGAGCTAGGAAGAGTCCTGAAAGTCCCTTCTCTTTCCTTGTGTTACAGGTGTGGGCTAAGCTGGTGGCCCGGGCTTTAGACTGGACCCCACAATGTTTGCAGAGATGTTCAGGTAGTCATGGTGGTGTGTCAGAGGACTCCTCTTCCTACTGAGCTCACCAAGGTGTTCCCCTGGCAACTCTGAGGCTTCCCAAGTTTCTCCGGGTCTCTCAACCTTTGCTTTCCTAGAGCTCTCCCTCAGGTACCCAGCCTCATTTAATCAGCCTAGCACCCACATGGATGTCTGTGTTATCAGGCACGCGGGAGCTGATTACACACAATGAATGGGGGCAATGAGAGCAGTGGAGCAGACAGAGCTGGGGGCCCTGTGGCCACATCTGTCCCCATCGGCTGGCAGCGCTGTGTGCGAGAGGGTGTCGTGCTCTATATCAGGTATGGATCTTCAGAGTTCCCAAGTTCCATCAGCTTTGTTGATTTTCAGTTGCCTGTTTTTCTTTCTCCTACCTTTGCTCTCAAGGCTTCCATCTCTGGTCTTATTGCTCTGTTCCCCTCCTTCCTCAGCTTTTTGCTCTCTAGATCACTGGTACTTTAAGACTCTTCTTTAGGGCTGGGAAGGTAGCTCAGTGGTAGAGCGCTTGCCTTGCATGCCTGAGGCCCTGGGTTCGATTCCTCAGCACCACATAAGCAAAAAGAAAAAAAGCTGGAAGTGGTGCTGTGGCTCAAGTGGTAGAGCGCTAGCCTTGAGCTGAAGAGCTGAGGGACAGCGCCCAGGCCCAGAGTTCAGGCCCCACAACCGGACCCAAAAAAACTAACCCCATACCCTCTGACCCTGTCCCCTCTGACAGCCCAAGTGGCACAGAGCTGTCTTCCTTGGAGCAAACCCGGAGCTACCTCCTCAGCGATGGGACCTGCAAGTGTGGTCTGGAGTGTCCACTCAATGTCCCCAAGGTCAGAATCATGGTGGGGGGGGTGTGCCAGAGAGCACAGAGATAAACCAAAAGACTTAATGTAAATCACTGCCATAGTAGCTGGGCACACGGATGCTACCCCTCAGGGTCCCTACCTATGCCTTCTACCGTGCAGGTTTTCAACTTTGACCCTTTGGCCCCGGTGACCCAGGGTGGGGCTGGGGTGGGGCCAGCATCAGAGGAGGACATGACCAAGCTGTGCAACCACCGGCGGAAAGCTGTTGCCATGGCAACTCTGTATCGCAGCATGGAGACCACCTGCTCACACTCTTCTCCTGGTGAGTTTTCTACTTTACAGCACACTGAGGGAAGCCTGAGGGCCTGGAAGGTGGTGGTGGTGGAAGAGCTGTTAGAGGGACAAAGAAATGTGTCTGGTGGGGAGCTACTTGGTGAGAGGAAGGGACAGAAAGGTTGTGAAATTGTGGGAAGTAGGATTGGAAAAGATAAAGTACTTGGAAGTGGAGGGGAGACCTGCAGGCTGACCTTTTGTTTCTCATTTATTGCAGGAGAGGGAGCAAGCCCCCAAATGTTCCACACTGTGTCCCCAGGGCCTCCCTCTACCCGTCCTCCCTGTCGAGTTCCTCCTACAACTCCACTTAATGGGGGTCCTGGCTCCCTTCCCCAAGAACCACCCTCAGTTCCCCAGGCCTTTCCCCCTCTAGCAGGCCCTGGGGGACTCTTCTCACCCCCAAGGCTTCCAGACCCAGTCCCTTCTGGGGGCAGCAGCAGCAGCCCCTGTTTCCTCCCAAGGGGCAATGCCCCCTCTCCAGCCCCACCTCCTCCACCTGCTATCAGCCTCAATGCCCCCTCATACAGCTGGGGAGCTCTCCGATCCAGCCTGGTGCCCTCTGACCTAGCCTCTCCTCCAGCCCCTCATGCCTCTTCCTCACCACCTTCAGATCCTCCTCTCTTCCACTGTAGTGATGCCTTAACACCCCCTCCCTTGCCCCCGAGCAATAATCTCCCTGGCCCTCCTGGCCCCCCTGGTCCTGCCACTCAGCCACCAGTGTCTTCAGCCACTATGCACCTGCCCCTGGTCCTGGGACCTCTGGGAGGGGCCCCCACGGTGGAGGGGCCTGGGGCACCCCCTTTCCTTGCTAGCAGCCTACTTTCTGCAGCGGCCAAGGCACAGCATCCCCCGCCACCCCCTCCCAGCACTTTACAGGGCCGAAGGCCCCGTGCCCAGGCGCCCTCAGCTTCCCATTCCTTGTCACCTCGTCCCTCTCAGCGTCGTCCCCGCCGGCCCCCAACTGTATTGAGGTTGCTAGAAGGGGGATGCCCTCAAACTCCTAGACGGAGCCGTCCTCGTGCCCCCGCTCCTGTGCCCCAGCCCTTTCCTCTTCCAGAGCCATCCCAACCCATTCTTCCTTCTGTGCTGTCCCTGCTGGGACTCCCTACGCCTGGCCCTTCCCAATCTGATGGAAGCTTTAACCTTTTGGGGTCAGATGCACACCTTCCTCCTCCCCCCACCCTCTCCTCAGGGAGCCCTCCCCAGCCCAGGCACCCCATCCAGCCCTCCTTGCCTGGGACCACCAGTGGCAGCCTCAGCAGTGTGCCAGGTATGTGAGTCTTAAAAGAGCACTTCCTCAGCCTGGTGGGATGGAGGCAGCGAGGGACTTGGGGGGAAAGCATAGAGAGTGCTTTGGTGGTTTGGGGGCCTCCTTGGAACGGAATCTCTCTCTTCTTTTACAGGTGCCCCTGCCCCACCAGCTGCCTCCAAAGCCCCCGTAGTCCCTAGCCCTGTGCTTCAAAGCCCATCTGACGGGCTGGGCATGGGGGCAGGCCCAGCCTGCCCTCTGCCTCCCTTGGCTGGTGGGGAAGCTTTCCCTTTCCCCAGCCCTGAGCAGGGCCTGGCGCTGAGTGGAGCTGGCTTCCCGGGGATGCTGGGGGCCTTGCCTCTTCCTTTGAGTCTAGGGCAGCCTCCACCTTCTCCATTACTCAGCCACAGTTTATTTGGTGTGCTGGCTGGCGGAGGAGGACAACCACCCCCTGAACCCCTACTACCCCCACCGGGGGGACCTGGCCCACCCCTAGCCCCTGGCGAGCCTGAAGGGCCTTCCCTTTTAGTCGCATCTTTGCTTTCACCACCACCCTCAGACCTCCTCCCCCCACCTTCTGCCCCTCCTAGCAACCTTCTTGCCTCTTTTCTGCCCCTGTTGGCCCTGGGCCCCACAGCTGGGGATGGGGAGGGATCCGCAGAGGGAGCTGGGGGCCCAAGTGGGGAGCCATTTTCAGGTTTAGGAGACCTGCCCCCTCTACTTTTCCCCCCGCTTTCAGCCCCCCCTACCCTCATAGCTTTAAATTCTGCGCTGCTGGCTGCCAGCCTGGATCCCCCCTCGGGGACACCCACCCAGGTGAGGATGGGGGTGTTGGGGTGGGACAGGAAAAGGTGGAATCAGGAGTATGGGAATTAGGAATCCTGTTCCACGTTTCAGACCAGTCTTTCAGATTCATGCTTGAGCTCTTCCTCAGGGCCTCTGGGGAGAGCTTATCTTGGCTGGGGGTAGGATGGCTATAAGAACAGTCTGTATTTAATAAGCATGGCCTACCTCACTTGAGATTTGGTTGGATTGTTTGTGAGCTACATCAAACCTATTACCCAAGTAAATGTTACAACCATCTTTTTTCCTTAGCCCTGTGTCCTGAGTGCCCCCCAACCTGGACCACCTACCTCCAGTGTCACCACGGCAACTACTGACCCGGGGGCCTCCTCTCTGGGCAAGGCCCCCTCCAACTCAGGGAGACCCCCCCAACTCCTTAGCCCTCTGCTGAGTGCCAGCCTGCTGGGTAAGTCAGAAGAATTCTGGTGTGAAAGAGAAATAGTAAAAATTGGGAGCACAGGCTGAATTGGGAAGCAAGTCCCTGCCCACTGGGTAAAGCCTAAAGAGGGTCTAATTGGTTTGTCTGGGGGAGACTCCTGACTAATTCCTCAACAGGTGACCTGTCCTCACTGACCAGCAGCCCTGGAACCCTCCCCAGCCTGTTGCAGCCTCCTGGCCCTCTTCTCTCTGGTCAGTTGGGGCTGCAGCTCCTCCCTGGGGGGGGAGCTCCTCCACCTCTCTCAGAGGCTTCTAGTCCCTTAGCCTGCCTGCTACAGAGTCTCCAGGTGAGGGCATGAGTGGGGATTTGTTTGGAGGTATTTAAGGCTTTCTGTGTTACAGAATGGCAGGCTGTATTTGAGATTAACAGGTCTTATTTTTTGCCAGCAGATCCCTCCAGAGCAGTCAGAAGCCCCTTGTCTGCCCTCTGAGAGCCCCACTTCAGCCCTTGAACCAGAGCCTGCCCGGCCTCCCCTCAGTGCCTTAGCCCCACCCCACGGTTCTCCCGACCCCCCAGTGTCTGAGCTGCTCACTGGGAGGGGGTCAGGGAAACGGGGCCGGAGGGGAGGAGGGGGACTTAGGGGCATTAATGGTGAGGCCAGGCCAGGCCGGGGCCGAAAGCCTGGCAGCCGGCGAGAGCCTGGCCGACTGGCCCTCAAGTGGGGGACACGTGGTGGCTTCAATGGACAAATGGAACGGTCCCCAAGAACCCACCACTGGCAGCATAATGGGGAGCTGGCTGAAGGGGGTGCTGAGCCCAAGGATCCACCCCCTCCTGGACCCCATTCTGAGGACCTTAAGGTGAGTGCAGTAATGGAGGTCTGGGGTGAGAGGCTTTGAAGGACAACTGAAATCTGGTACCTTTTCCTCACTTTTCACATGAACAGTCCGTCTTTTCTCAGGTGCCCCTGGGAATAGTCAGAAAGTCTCGTCGTGGCCGGAGAAGAAAATACAAGTGAGTGTAGGCTTACCCCTATTATATTGGCCTTTGCTTAATTCTTGTTGGGATTATAGAAATGTCTGCATTGTGGCTTGGTTTTCATTATTTTGTTTTTGTGGTGCTGGGCATCATACCCAGGGGCCTGCATATGCTAGCCAAATGCTCTATTACTGAGCCATACCACAGCCCAAATAGTGGCTTGGTTTTCAAGAAGGGCACTTGTTATTGAATATGAGTAAAGATATTATACCTTTACTATCCAAATGTAGAAAGCTTCCCACCCAGCCTTCTGAAATTCACATGGTGCTTGGGGAGTGTTCCTGATCATCTGTGCCCCTTATTGCAGCCCTACCCGGAATAGCAATAGCTCCCGCCAGGACGTTACCCTGGAACCCAGCCCTACAACCCGAGTAAGTGTGTGTTTGGGTGGGGTGGGTGGGTATATAACGGATGAGGCAAGAGGAAGGATAGGTTAGAGGGAGGGGGGATAAATAAGACTTCCTGCTATCTAGCTGACTGAACGCAACTTTCAACTTCTGCTCACATGTAGGCGGCTGTCCCTCTGCCTCCCCGGGCCCGCCCTGGACGTCCTGCCAAAAACAAGAGGAGGAAACTGGCCCCATAGCAGCCCTACCTGGAGCTGGATCTGACCCTGATTGGGGAGAGCTGAGTGCTGAGCCTTGGGAGCCCCTGCCAGCCACGTGCACCTGTGGACAGTGGGTGGGGGCACTACTCCCCACTCAGAGCACAAATGCAACTCCTTCCCCTACAATCCCATCCTGAGCCATTGCAGGGGGTAGGGAAGCTCACCCCCTCCCCCCAAAGCCATGTCACTGAAAAGGCCTGGGGGGGGTGGTATATGGCCCTCTCCCCATCAGGCGCTAAGGGGAACACCCCTTTCCCAGGTCTTTTATTTGTTTAAGTTATTTTTGCACAAATGACTCTTTTATATTTAATTCGACTTCATTGCCTCCCTTCTTAAAGCCAGCAGGCTCAGTTTACAAACCTGTGAGCTACTGTTGGCTGCTGCCCTCCTTCCCAGTGAAAGGTACAAAGCAATAAGCATCATGCATCTTCCCCTCATCCCTTCAACACCCCTCTGCCTCTGGCTCAGGTTGCTCAAAGCACAGATTCCCCTCTTACCCTTGTCCCCAGGTTTGAAACACATAGCCTCATTTCAAGGTGTAGCCTCCGGCTTTCCTCTGGGATATAAAAGGGGGTAAGGGGGCAAAGAGAGCCCTTTGGGCCTCTCCTCCCATACACACTACACTGCCCCTTCTCCTCCCATCAAAACGCTCAGAGACGTTGTGATGATGCGACTGAAGATTATGCAACGTGGTCCAACCGGAGCGGCCAGCATGACCAGCTGTCCAGGGGCTGCCTCCTGCCTTTTCTTTTGTAAAGACAAGACCCTTGGGAGTTTTAATTCTGTTTTGTACTTGCCCTGTGGGGCCTCCACTGCTTTTCTATGGGAGACACTCTTAATTTAACAGATGAGAATATTTTGAAACTCTGGCTCTGGCTCTGTACTTATTTTTTTTATTTAGTTCTCTAGTAAGAACAAGTTACAGCTGAAATCTGTCTCTTGCAGTAGTGGCTTAGACTATTAGACTTTGTATGTCTGTGTCTCAGTGCTGCCTCTTCCCTGAGAAACAGCAGAGGCCACACAGAGTACAACAGCATTTAATGGTCAGAAAGTTGTATAATATTACAGTCAGCCACAGAAACTGTTGGGAGGAAAGGACCCCATCCTCCCCCAGGCAAAGCAGTATTAGAAGATGTGAGCCAGCATAAACTGGGCCCATGTCCTCATCCCTGGGCCTGAGGGGAGACCACGTTTAATGCGCCCCAGCTATCACTCTGTGTTCATCAAGGGAGGGGTGTGAACCCCACATGCAAGAACCCTTGCCTCCAGTGCCAAATGGGATAGGGCTGTGAGTTACAATGAAGGGAAAACCCTAGATAAGTTGTTAACAGTGTTCAGAAAGGCAAGGGTTACCCCTGTTTTCCACCTCCCAAAGGTGCTCACTTTCCTAGCTTCTTCATCCGCTCATCAATGCTGGCAAAGTTCCCCTCAACTGTGGCCAGGTTTTCACGCATGGTTGTCTGTACCTACAAAGGGGTAGAAATGTTTTAATCTGTCAGTTCGAGCCTACAAGGGAAAGGACCATCTAGAAGAGATTCCCTTAAAAGAGGGCCTGGCGGGGAGGGTGGGGGGAACAGATGTTTGTTGGCAGCAGTTTCCAAACTCTGGAATACCCTGGACCTAGCTCAGGAACTGTCCAACTTCCAGTCCTCATCCTGACTAGAGAACTGTTCACCTATATCAATTTTTGTTTTTGTGACCCTGGGGATAGGACTCAGGGCCTCCTGCTTGCTAGGCAGGTGTTCTACCACTCCAGCCCATTTTGCATCACTTTATTTTCAAGGTAGGGTCTTTATGACAGACTGGCCTGCGATCCTCTTACGCTTCCCCTTGTCACAGGTGACAGGTATGCCCCACTGTGCCCAGCCATTATGCTTACCAGAAGCTGGAATAACATGGACATGCTACCCTATGTAGAGTTTTTGGTTACGATGGCACCTTGTGAGCTTTTTGTCCAGACTGGCCTGGAACCAAGATCTGATCTCCACTTCCTGAGGAGCTATGATTACAGGCTTGGGCCATCATGCTCAGCTATTTGTTTTAGTGTTTGTCTCTTGACTTTCAACGTACCTCCCAACACCAAGAACAGTGCCTCATTCAGAAACTGAGCACTTGCTATATGCAGGGCATTGCTGAAGGAATGAAACATAGGGTCAGAAAGGAAGTAGGAGAAGCATGTTAGGCCCTGGGGCTCCTGATTTCAAAAATCCCAATTTTGTGCTCAGAAGCACCTGGATGAGAACCCCAGGGAGGGTAAAGCCATACTGATATGAGAGGAAAAACGCTTTTGAGGAAAATCATGTGCACCGATGCTCAAAATTTCTCCTAATCCTTTTAACAGGGAGTTTAGATGAAGATGGAAGATGGCGACACTAAAGGTCCTATAACCATAGAAAAACAGTATGGGAATTCAAACTAAGCCCCTACTATAATACTGTGCTACATCTCTCCTGTGAGATGGTGTTGGAGAACCTAGTTTGGAAGTCCTGGGGAAAAGTGATAGCAGAGCAAAAAGAGGCACACACCTGGGTCAAGAGGGTGGTATTATCCTTGAGAGAACTAGCAATCATCTGCTGGGTGGTATCCAAGTGTGTCAGAAGCTGACCAAACTGCATGGCTACAAAAGAAGAAAGGAATGGTTGAGATAAGACTCGAGGGGGGGGAAAAGAACAAAAGGGACCCAGATTTTTGCACTTGATCTTAGCCAAAAGGCTGAAAAGTGATAAGGGCCCACTTTTCAATTCTTGGCCCTCCTGGTAGCTGGCCTCACACCTTGCTCATGAAGCTGCTTGATGGTAACAAGTCTCTGCACCAGCTCAGGAAGGGTGGAGGCAATGGGGCTCCAGCGCTGGATGGTTTCATATAGTTGGTGTACCTGGAAGAACATGACAGGGCCTAATGGGATGGCTGTGGTGGCCAGTCAAGAATTCACTGACTGCTACTTCACTGGGGAAAGGATCAAGAGGGAAGAGGGGGAAACATTGTCTTGACTTTCTGAGCTGACAGAGATTATGAGCTATTAAGGCCCGAGTATCCAGTGTGTTCTCATGCTTGGTATTACTACTCAGAGGGAAAACCCAAGGAAGCAGAAAAAGTGTGAAGATGGGGAAGTTGTCTTCCTGACCTTGCTTTGTGTATCTGCATCCTCCACAGAGGCTTTATGCTTGGCGATCTCATTCACCTTTCCAAGGACACTCTGAAAACAGATTTAAAAGTTTATAGGACATCCAAGGGTTTCAATGTTCCAAGCTACCCAGAATCCAATTTTCACTCCACTTAATACCTGTAGCCGAGCCTCTACTTGGTCCAAAACTGCAAGGTCCAGAGCGCTCACCTTTGCCTGCAACAGCTCTACAGTTTCCTAAGTGTATGCATTGGGACACATGTCACCAAAGGGAAAAGATCAGACTAGGAAAAAGCCCTTCATATTTCACTAATGTATAGCTATCGATCCAAAAAGTAATTCTCCAAATAAATCCAAGCCCAATAGCCCCTCTGTAATCCAACCACTCCAGTTTCCTTCCACACTCACCATAAGACAAGCTCCCTGTAGACCTGCAGAAAGGGGATTCTGGTAGGAACAGGAGGAAGGAAGTTAGTGGTGTTCCTATCTCCAGATGATTACCATCTTCTCTCCTTTTTTCTTGTTCTAGCTAGACACCCATTGAATGATCCTAGAAACTGACCCCCTTCCTGACTCCTCCCAGGCTTAGGAATTTTGTGGGGTTTAGATTTCAGGATGTAGGATCTGAGGCTCAGACTTAGTACAGGAAAGCACCTGACCTGAGCATCCTGATCACAGCGTACAGTTGCCTCCAGCTCTGTCAGGCGCTTCTCAAGTTCTGCAACCTAGGGTGAGAAAGGAGGTGAGATTTTCCACGTACCTCTGTTGTTACAAGGTGAGGAATAAGATGCTGCTCTTTTCCATTCTACATCCCAGCCACAGGGACTCCTTCCTCTGGAACACATCCCTAGCCACAACCTTAAAATCCCAAATGAGAGAAGATGACAAGGAAAACCTGGAGAATGAAACACTAAGAGGAACCCAAAAGACTACAGCAACCTCTCCCCAGGTCTGACTATCCAGATGAAGGCAGCAGAATCTTGAGGTCTTTCTCAAACTCAATCAACATTACATATGTACTACATACATACTTTGGCAGCTTGAGAGAACTTGTCCTGCTCAGGCCGAGAATGTAGTTCATAAGTGACAAGGTTGCTATCTGAAGGTATTCCACTTGCAGTCTTTCCCCCTGAAATCCCTTTGCTGTTCTTAGTTGCTTCCAGCTGCAGCAGTAGGCGCCTGGGTTAGAAGACCAAATAATTCTATCATAACCTAAAGGACAGGGGCCAGTCACTCCCTCTTTTGTCCCACAGTCCACATCAGAGAAAAGCTAGGCCACCTTTCCCCTTA
The DNA here is from genome assembly GCF_019054845.1 of Dipodomys spectabilis. Taxonomy (NCBI): domain Eukaryota; kingdom Metazoa; phylum Chordata; class Mammalia; order Rodentia; family Heteromyidae; genus Dipodomys; species Dipodomys spectabilis. The sequence goes on along the minus strand of NW_024870911.1, from coordinate 16,680,243 downwards.
GTATGGCAGAAGCTTGCTATGTTCCTCCATAGCTCCAGTCAGCAATGATTTTCTAATAAGCAGGGCACCTACTTAGCAAGAGCTCCATCAGGGTCAGTGAGGTTGATCGCAGCATCTGGTCCCAGCAGCTTTTCCAGGTGGGAAGCAACCAGCTGTTGCTTCAGGGCTGTCAGCTGTTTAGCCAGCACCACCGGGGTCAGCTTCTCCTCAGTGGCGGACTCCTTTACTGTTGTCTTGACAGTGGACAGTGAAGGTGGCAAAAATGAATCAAGGAAAAAAGGAAAGGACTGATATCTTTAAAGGACAGTTGTGGCTGGAAGTTACTGCAATCATTCTTAGCACTGTAGACTGCCCATCTAGTACCCCTAAAGATAGAAGAGTATGCATTCCCAAACTCTGGAAACCTCAGTGCCTTTATCTACTGGCTTAAGGAATCATTCTCTTCCTCTGGGAGCAAATCTGCTACATAAAAACCACAGCAGAGATAGAGAGAAGAGAGTGTATGTAGAGTTACCTTAATTTTCTCAACTTCAGTTGTCAGCTCTTGGACTTCATGTAGCAGTCGTTGGTACTTTTGCTGAGGTGTCTCCTTCACTCCCAGACCTTCTCCAAGCTAGAGAGCAAGAAGTACAAAAGGTGATGTAACATTTCCAATCACAGGTAGCCTCAAGATTTTTTTCCCCCTCAACCCTAGGCTTAACTCTTAAATTACTATATCTAACATCCTAGTACAGAAGAAATGAAGAAGGCCAGTGGCACAAAAACTCCAGAACAAACAGCAGAGAGAGTGACTAGAAAGAGCAGAATGTTGTCAAATGTGTCCTGCTGGGCTCTGCAGGAAACTAAACGAGAGAAACTGAGACTCTGACTACACCTCTTGCTCTTTCAGCCATATGCCCACTAGACAGCATCAATCACCATCCCACTCCCAGCAAAAGACGCAACACAAACCATCTCATAATCTCCAGATTCATAGCCTGTCCTCTTGGTTTTTCCAATACGATCTGAGAAATCTGCCAAGACAAGAAGATGGCACTGAGGGCTTGATCTAGGTCACAGCAGTCATAGGCTCAAGTGAGGGCTCCACCAAAGCAAAAGTAACTAAGACTTGAGGACAGGAAGCTAGTTTTCATGTATGCATTTCAGGATTAGCCTATCCAACTTCCAGCTCAGTCTTACCAAGACCCTTTGTCCCCACTCTCTTGTCCTTGAATTTGTCATAGGCAGCGTTGGGATTGACAATAATGTGCTCCACACTTGTGCTTGTCAGCTCCTCCTGCAGGAATAAGTAGTTCAGGTCAAGGGCAGACTCATTCCTACCCTAGCATTTCCTCTATCCCAAAAATCACCTAAAACTACTAGAAAACTGGGCCCTACTTTTCCAAGGGGAAAGAAGGGCAGCTTCATTCCAAGCTGTCAATGCAGGCTCAACCTAGGAAATAGAAACTTCCTGGTAAATTTGGAGCCTCAGTTGTATAAATATTAACACCCTGATTCAGCTAGAACAGTGGCAGCATAACCGCCCTCCCCACCCACTCTGTACATAAGCCTCCCCTCCCCCTTCCCAGTTATCTGGATCACACCATGCACTCAGGGCAAGAAATCAACTTGACCTCTCTTAACCTCTCCCTCCCAAAAGAACATCTCCTTGCCAGCTGGGCAAGTCCATTTTAAAGCTGACCTCCCATCCTTGCTGGAGGACAGAAGAAAGGCAGATAGGCCAATAACTCTGTAAGGGTGAATAGTAAAAATTTAAACCTGCATAAGGTAAGATAGTAGCTCTTAGATATAAAAAGAGGGCTGGCAGGGGCCTGACTAGAAGCCTAGTTTTCAGGCTGCCATGGGACCAGCCAGTTCAAGGCATAGGAAAAAAAAAAGGCAAGGGCTCACTGGATCACTTTCTAAGCGACACTTTTTAATAAACATAAACAATAGCTGCTTGTGAGGAGTACCTTGGCAGAGGCCACATGTAAGTCTTGAAATAGAGCACCTCTTCACAGAGAAGCATGATTTGGGCTCTTTTTCCCTGAACTCTTGGCTGAACCCAAGCTCTGTGTCATATAGTAAGAGACACAGAAAAAAAGAGAATAAAAGAGAAGGTACCCTAGAAACTGAAGTAGAGATTCTCTCCTTACTAGACATCAACTTGTTCTTCAGATTCCAATAATTACACCATCACATCCCTCCTCCAACTGTCAGAACTTTTGAGAGCTCCCATTGGGGTACTGAAGGAAGGGGTAAGAGGGCAAAAAGTGCTGTTCTGTTGAGGGTAACATCTCCTTCCACAGAAGGCAAGATGAGTCTACTCTCTATCCAGGAAAATGGTTCTCAACCCTGGCTGCACATTAGAATTGTTTAAAAATTATTTCTTGAAAAAATCTGAGTCCACCTTTTAGGTACTGACTTAAGTGTTCTAGGCTGAGGCCAGCTACAAGACAATTCTAATCAGCACCAGGAAAAATCTCTGCCTGTGTGTGCTATGTGGGAAGCAGGGAGGGGAAATAGGAGAACGTGGAGAGAGGTTCTGTCCTTTTCCTCTGCTCTTAGTCAGAGAAGGAATCAAGTGTGGGAGGCAGCCCTAAAGATAAGCAGAGAGAAGGGTAAGGAGAAAGTATCAACTTGGATCTCCACCAAGGAGGATTTCAGGGAACTGCTGGGCAGAGAGGCAGGAGCTGTACAGCAAGAAAAAATAAAGGGGCTCAATGTTCCATATGTAAGTCCTGGGGGAAGAGACATTTGGGTTCCAAATGTTTCTTTAACCTCTGAAGTGCTATAGACAGGGTACCAACTGGTTAAATAGCTACAAGGTCTCTAGTCTCCACAAACCGAGAAGGACTCAGGCTCAGGAGAGACAACTACCTTCTCTTTAAATTGACCTTTAAGCATATGCTACCTCTCCCTATGAAAGCCCCATCCAAGGCCAAGTAGATAAATTCCTTTCCATAGCCAGGCTCAAGCCTCTAATACCAGCACCTGGTAAGAAGTAGAAGAATCAGGAATTTGAGGCCAATCTGAACTACAGAATGAGACTTTGTCTAAAAATATAGATAGATAGATAGATAGACAGACAGACAGACAGACAGACAGACAGACAGATAGATAGATAGATAGATAGATAGAATTAGCTTTGTATCCATGGTTCATGCCTATAAGCCTAGCTACTAAGGAGGCTGAGATCAGATCGTGGTCTAAGACCAGCCCAAACATTCCCATGAGTCCCTTTCTCAACCAACAAGTAGCTGAGTTTAGTGGTATATACCTATCACCCCAGCTATGTGGGAGTCTGAGATTGGGAGGACCACAGTTCCAGGCCAGCCTAGGGAGGGGAATATGAGTCTTCATCTCAGTGAAAGAAGCTGGATGTGGTGGTATACACCTATCATTCCAGCTATGACTGGAAGTACAAAATAGATGGTCCAGGCCCTTATCAGGGTAAGAGTCAAAATCTTATCTCAAAATAACCAGTGCAAAAGGGGGGAGGACTGGAGGCATGGCTCAGTGTCAGAGCACCTACTAAGTAAGGCCCTTAGTTTAAAACCTAGTATTGCTTTCTCCCAAAAAGTCCTATTTGTATATCTATTTATTTAGCTTCATATTTATTTTGTAGTACTTGAGATTGAACTCAGAGTCTGTGGTACTTGCTAGGCAAGTGTTCTATCATTTGAGCCATGTTCCCAGTCTAGAAATTCTTTTTGGTCTGGTCATGGGGCCTGAACTCTGGGCCTGGGTGCTGTCCCTCAGCTCTTTAGCTCAAGGCTAGCACTCTACTACTTGAGCTGCAGCACCACTTCTGGCTTTTTTCTTTTTGCTTATGTGGTGCTGAGGAATCAAACCCAGGGCCTCATGCATGCAAGGCAAGTGCTCTACCACTGAGCCACCTTCCCAGCTCTAGAAATTCTTTAAAAAAAAAAAAATCTTCTTAAAGCCAAGGGCTGGTGGCTCATGCCTATAATCCTAGCTACTCAGGAGGCTAAGATCTGAGGATTATGGTTTGAGGCCAGCTCAGGCAATTAACCAACAAAAAAGCCAGAATTGGAATTGTAGCTTAAGTGGTAGAGCACTAGCCATAAGCACAAAAGCTCAAGGACAGTACCCAGGCCCTGAATTCAAACCCCAAGACTGGCACAAGAAAAAAAAAAAAAATCCTCTTAAAAAAGGACTGGGCCATGTGCTAGTGGCTTACACCTATAATCCTAGCTACTGGGGGGGGGGGGGGGGGGGGGGGGAAGAGCCGGCGCTGGTGGCTCACGCCTGTAATCCTAGTTATGTAGGAGGCTGAGATCTGAGGATAGCGGTTCAAAGCCAGCCCGGGCAAAAAAGTGTGTGTTCTATGAGACTCTTATCTCCAATTAACCACCAGAAAACTGGGAGTGGTACTGTGGCTCAAGTGGTAGAGCGTAGCCTTGAGCTAAAGAGCTGAGGGACAGCACCCAGGCCCAGAGTTCAAACCCCATGACTGACAAAAAAAGGGGGGGAGGAAGGAGGGGAAAAGAAAGAGAGGAATGTAGGGCTAGATATAGCTTTACTAAAGCCAGAATAAAAAATGTAAGGCCTAAATTCAACTCCAGTATTGGAAGGAAAAAACCATCAATTGGGGCTGGAATAGTTCAAGTGGTACAGTGCCTGCTTAGTTAAGTACAAGGCCCTGAGTTATGTCCCAGTATCACCACAAGGTAAGAAAGAAGGAAGGAAGCAAGGAAGGAAGCAAGCAAGGAAGGAAGGAAGCAAGGGAGGGAGGGAGGGAGGGAGGAAGGGAAGAGGGGTTGCTCAGTAGTAGAGCACTGGCCTAGCATGCTCAAAACCCTGGGTTTGACCTTTAGAATCACCAAAAAACAACAACAACAACAAAAAACACCCCCATTATGGGTGGGTGTTATGCAGATGAGAACCTACTCTCTTATGTTCCTAAATAGAAAAAGAGGGAATAAAAAATGGGTCAACACAAAGAAGGTAAGCCTGAGCACCTCTGAACAGTCAGGAATGAACAATATTTTCACTCCACTGTTTCCTGCCGTAGGAGCATGACCTGGCAGGAGGGCTGCCAATGGTGGCATCCTCTTGGAGCCTTGCTGAGGCTGTGGCCTTGGGCACTCAGGTGAGCAGTCCTCCAGCATCTACTCCAACAGTGTCTCAAAAATCTGAGGCATGGGCTGGGAGATGTGTCATTATAGTGATTTGTGAGATAGGAAAAGGTTGTCAGCTGGGTGCGGGACTGACTAGGAAAATGAAAGATTTAGTAGAGACAGAAGGGCGAGGGGGACAAAAGGGAGGGACAGAGAAACAACTGCCCATCACAGTACACCCCATTACAAAGCAGATGAAAGGTCAGGCTTCTTACCAGCTCCTTGTGGGTTCCCCAGAGGTGAGAGAGTCAAGAGTTAAAAGGAAAGGGAGTGGGGAAAATGGGGATGAGGGAGGGGAAAAAAAAGACAAAATTGTTATTAGCATATTGTCACATGCACTACATGACAGTCTTCAAACACACTGCACCACAGGGTCCCAGGGGAGCCTAGTAAAATTTAGGGGTCAAGAAATTTTAGCGGGGGCCATCAGATGCTCCAAGAGAAAAACTATGAGACCCTTTCCTTTCTGGTGGTGAGGATGTCATGAAGCTTTGCCATTAGCAAAAGCAATTTAGGATCACCTAAGAACTAGGAGTTAGATGTTACAAGCTGGTGGCATGGAACAGGAAAGTGCACTGAGAGAAGGCTAAGGTGGGAGGGAAGCTGTAGAAATGGCAGAATATGAAGCACATGATGTGGAGATTCTGAGAACCTGTAGCTGATCAAGGATTCATAATCCTCAAGGGAGTTTCCCTTACTAGTTAGGATCTAAACCTTCTTATTTCTAGGTTTACCTAGTGAAAACTTGGGTACTTAAGATGGCAAAATGAAGTCACTAGGAAGATCCTCCTATGAATAGTCTCATATGACTTTGGTTAGGCCGAATAAGACATGTCAGGTACTAGTGGTGAGATTGGATAAAGTACCAAATTGCAGCCTTACTCTTTATTTCCTGCTACTAGAAGAGAAGGAGGAAAAAAATCTGGTCTCTCAAGTAGTCTGGGGTGTTTGTACCCACCCTAAGTAGTTAGTAACTCACTCTGGAGCTCTAAGTGAGGCAGAATGATTCTGCCATAATGCACTAGCACAAAGAGCCCAGGGGACACCCAAATCCACAGGTTCCAGCCTAAGTACAAAATATTTCTTCAATCCCCCAAGATCCACATAAGCTGGAGGACAGACATGGGAAAAAGTGAGAGTATTTCAGAGGCCTTATTTTAATCCATGTCAGAGTTAAGGCTCTTATAATCAGGCAAGATAATACTACATTTCCAGAAACTCTGCTGATGGAGATGGGAGGGTCAAGGACTGAGAATGATTAGATGTATGTGATAACCCATGGTAGAGAAAAGACTAGTGCTTCCTACTTTGAAATTTTAGCTAGATACTCCTGACCATCAACTTTTCCATTTCCTGGCCAATCTCAGGATCCAGTTTAGCGAAGGCTTCTTTTTTAGCACAGAGTAAGGTGGCTCTCCAGGTCCTGTGGTCTAGCCTAGGATCTCTCTGATACAATGAGCATAAGCACTCACAGGTGCATGCATGCAAACACACAAGAGAAGCACAGGTACAATTCTTCAACTGGTCTCCCTAAGCTAAAACTAACATGGTAGAAACTCAAGGAAATAGTAGGACAATGGACGTAAACTCAAGTTCAAACCAGTAGGAATGGGCAAAATGGAAAGGTCAAAAAAAGGAAAAAGAAAGTACTATATTAGTTTGCAAATAGTATATACCACTTCCAGGTGTGTCCTGAGTGGACTGAGGAAAGATGATGAGATTTGAAGCATAACTCCTGTACTATAGAGGAGTAATAACAACCATGGAGGCATATCACTGTTCCTGTCTGGAAGATTCCAAGTACCAGTTTACATGACACCTGACTCCCATTCCCTCATTAAAGGGTTCCAAGACTCCCCACGGCTATTTGACTAAGTGGTTGAGCCTCAGAAGTCAAGACCTGAGTTTCTAAATCAGACAGGGAAGGTGGCCACTGTCTTCTCTGAGCCTACTCAGGCTCCACACCAACACTGCAGCCAAGGGACTTCAGAACCATGATGACAAAGAAGATGGAGAGAGCTGTAAAATAAAACTGTCCAGGATGGATCAACATAATGCTGATCATTTATCCATTTCTAAAGGAGTTCAGAAACAGACTAATAAAAGCACAAATAACACAACTTATTTTAAAATTGTATAGAGAACAACTCCTTATCCTCCTCCCTTTTTTACTTTTCTGTAAAGGCTTAGCATGAGAGTACCAAAATGAACTTGTTTCCAGGGATAATAAAACTAAAAAGAGGACTTGTTTTCTGCCTCTTTGTTCTCTGTCTAAAACAGTTCAAATCCAGTCCACAAAAATCTCTTTAAATTTTAGTCCCCTTTCCAAGTCTAGCCCCTAAATGCCTCATGTTTAAGAGCATTCATACCCTCCATGTTTCTAGGTCTCTCCTCTATTGGACAGTTTTACTCTGCAGACCTCACAAGGGGAAGAGACAATGATTTGTGAGTCATAGTAGTGTTTCTAAATCTTGATTAATGATCTTTAAATGTAAGGCCAGCAGGCCAGCAGTGACCCAGCTAGGGATTCATTGGAATTTAAAATGATTAGCTACAACACTGCACAGTGGGCTGACATTGCATGCAAAATGGGAGATGAACAAAAACATGCAGAGAAGAAGCATTGAATGGTCTTACTTGTGCAAACTAGTGTCCAGGCAAGGTGGTGAGGAGGGAGGATGGGGAAGCATTAGGAAAAACTCGTGTAAGTTCAAGAGTGCCAACAGTCAATGAACACAATCAAGCATACACTACGGCATTCTACATTGTAAGGAAGAGAACGTATCTTTTCTCCTCTCAGGCTGAGGGGGTATCTTTGTCAGGGCCCCACCAAACTATGGCTTAGGAAATTTCTGCCTTTTACACAGCATTGGAAATAGCTATGCTATACAGGAAGACTAAGTCGTGTTTTTAGTGAGGTTTTAATTTACTGCTCTTGCCAAAGCAGCTCAAAAGCCATGAGCAGAATGGCTCACTGACCCAAGGCAGGCTGTAGACCCAGGGGAGGACACTCCATTTGGAAATTAGCTTTCTTAACAAGACATTTTAAGAGAACTCTCTAAAATGACTATCGCCCTAATCAACATGGGAGGGTCTGAAATGCAGAGATCTTCCTAGATTGAAAAAAGCTGCTAGCCTGTGTATCTGACCCAGTCCTGTTTTAAAATAGTCTTCTTCTTGTTCATCTGTTTGGGGTACTTTTTTTGGTGGGGGGAGTATTGGGGTTTGAACTTGGAGGCTTTGTGCTCGTTAGGCAGGCACTATATCACTTGAGTCCTACCTCCAGCCCATTTTGCTTTATTTTTTTCACATAGGGTTTCACTTTTGCTTGGGCCAGCCTCGTATCATAATCCTCCTGCTTGTTCCTCCTGCTTGTCTGGGATCACAAACATACATTATCTCACCCAGCTCCTTCATTATGATGGAGTATAACTAACTTTTTTGCCCAAGCTGATCTTAAACCTTCTAATCTATACCTCCAAAGTAACTAGGATTACAGGTGTGCACTACCACCCAAACCCTAAAAACTTTTTTTAATTTTTTTTTAATTTTTTTTTGGGTCCGGTCGTGGGGCCTGAACTCTGGGCCTGGGCGCTGTCCCTCAGCTCTTCAGCTCAAGGCTAGCACTCTACCACTTGAGCCACAGCGCCACTTCCGGCTTTTTTCTTTTTGCTTATATAGTGCTGAGGAATCGAACCCAGGGCCTCATGCATTCAAGGCAAGCGCTCTACCACTGAGCCACCTTCCCAGCCCCAAACCCTAAAAACTTTAAAAGGATAGGAGAGAAACTAGATCATCTATAGTAAAATGAAATAATTCACAGGATGCTTTCCTGCCCTATCCTTCCCATTATGGGAATCATAAGACTTTTATATTTCAGTTAAACTAGCAATTAAGATCTCTAAGGGACACTAAAGGTTATTACTTCCTTTAGTATCATTTTTTTTTACACACAGTGGAAAAATCAAAGGAAGGAGTCTAATGGTCCTACTTGACATTTCTTTAAATTATCAATCTAGAGCCCTCTAGAAGTTGTGAAAGACTAATTCACTATACAGCCTGGAATTTTTTTTCATTTCTGTGCATTTTTTTTTTTGGTTGTGGGGCCTGAACTCTGGGCCTGTACGCTGTTCCTCAGCTCTTCAGCTCAAGGCTAGCACTCCACTTGAGCCACAGTACCATTTCCAGCTTTTCCTGCTTATGTGGTGCTGAGGAATGGAACCCAGGGCCTCATGCAGGCAAGGCAAGCACTCTACCACTGAGCCACCTTCCCAGCCCAGTCTGTGCACGTATTATTTATTTAACAAAAAACTAATAAAATTACCAGGGCACTGGTGGCTCATGCCTGTAATCCTAGATCATAATTCAAAGCTGGCCCGGGTAGGAAAGTCCATGAGACTCTTATTTCCAATAATCACTCAGAAAACCAGAAGTGGTGCTATGGCTCACATGGTAGAGCGCTCACCTTGAGCTGAAGAGCTCAGGGAGAATGCCCAGGCCAGAGTTCAAGCCTCACAACTGAAAAAAAAAACAACAAAAAAACTAATAAAATATTCTGGAGACTAAGAAAGCTGTTGCCAAGCTTTAAGGTAAGGCTCAAAACTTCATGGTTCAGCTACTAGAGTGGTGGCACACACTGTCACTTATAACAGGACTTGGGCAGTAGGTGAAGAGAAAAGCTCCCGGGGACAATCCAGGCCTCATGGACACAGTGTTTCTGTGTTCGCTAAGCATACAACTCACTGCTCCTCAAGCTGCATATTTACATCAGTATTAAGAGCAGCAGCAGAACCATTAATCAGCTGACTTCCTGAAAGCTACCTTCCTGAGGCCCAGAGGGACAGAGACATTAGCTGATGTCAGGAAACATCTCAGCCCTCAGGATTTCTGAGGCAGCTGAAGGTCTCCCAACCCCATTCATTGCTCCCTATGGACAACTAGCTGAGCCTCAGTGATGGGGGCAAGTCAACTCCCTCTGCATTTACCATCCAGTTCCCATGTACTTTTACACTGGTATCCTGAACAAGACACTACAGGGAACATATTCTCAGGGTGTCCTCTCCCCATCAGTCGCCCTACTAGTTGCTACTAAAAAGGGTAGCTCAGGCTCAGTGGGGGAAAACAGCCAATCAAAGCTATATATTCAGATTCTTCGGGGTCTACAATGGATACCTTTTTATTCAGAACTATTTCACTACCTTAATTGTAGTAGAAAGCTCAAGTGAGAGCCATCTTACTACCTATGTTTTGGTTTGGAAAGGTAACTGCTGTGATACTATCCATTTGGATTTGTCAGTGACAAAGGGACAGAGTTCTATTCATTATCTCCCTCCTGAAGGCTTGTTATTTTATAAGCAGAGGCTGTGGTGTGAGCTGACCAGTCTCTGAACTGTGGTAATACAGATAATACAAGGAATATATACCTTATATACTCCTACCTCATGAGAACAGAGGCAGCTAAGATAACTCTTGGGAGTGACAGGTGAGTACTCAGGTCCTTGGGCAACGATAGCATCTTCATTATCTCCATATACTCAAGCTTGGAGGACAGACTAACATGCCAGCAAGTACAGAAGCCACAAGGAACACACCACTGAGAAGGCACAGGGGAAGTGTTCCCCACAATGTAAGAAGCACTTCCACATGGGGAATCAAAAAAGGAATAAGTGAGTACACCAAGCCATACGTTATAAAGCCAGCAGCCAACATTCCTTAGAACTGACCAGCCCCACAGACATGGCCACAGGACTTACAGCCACACTTACTAGGCCTGCATACTAAGAATGTTCCCAAGACTTTTGATCACACTTTCACTGAGATCTCACAGCATCAAAGCAACCCCAGCCTAGCTGTATTTAGAAATAAGAAAACTAAACACAGCACATAAGAGATACTGACAGACCTTTGACTATAATGGCACTTTCATTTTTTCACTCTTTTCTTACTTACATTATCTGTATATATCCTTTCTCTTCCCTGTTTCCTAAATGTAGCCTAATCCTCTCATTATTCTGGGGCTCCTTGAGAACAAGAACATTTCTTTTTTTGTATTAGACAAAAACGGAGGACAGAATGAACCTACTCAAAATAGCTAATGCTCCTCATGGTTAAAATATGCCCAAAATATGGACATAAAATATGGCTAAAAATAGGGCAGGGGCATGGCTCAAGTAGTGAAGTGACTGCCTACCAAGCATTAGGCCCTGAGTTCAAATCTCAGTACTGAAAGAAAAAACTCAGGCTGGGTGTTTGACTCAAATAGCAGAACCCCTGCCTAGCAAGCACAAAGCTCTAAGTTCAAACACAATACCAGCACTACAAAAAGAAAAAGTCCACAAAGAATTCCTTCCTGGATCTGAAAGTGCTAACATCATCTCTCCTGTGCTGATATGAAAACTTCATGTTTGTCTTCATATTTGGTTTAATCTGACTAGGACCCTTATCTTTCTAAAGTCTCCAAGTCATTTTCATACTTGTTGCCTAATGGATATTAAACAGTCATATGACTTAGTATCTCCTTCCATATTTCCAAATTTAGTTTGTAGTAGGATACTAATGAACATGTATTGAGTAAAAATACTATATAAAATGGGGGGCCTATTTTTTTGGGGGGGGATCTGGTTGTGGGGCCTGAACTCTGGGCCTGGGCGCTGTCCCTCAGCTCTTCAGCTCAAGGTTAGCGCTCTACCGCTTGAGCCATAGCGCCACTTCCAGCTTTTTTCTTTTTGCTTATATGTGCTGAGGAGAAGGCCTATTTTTTAAGCATATGTATTAGTGTTGTTTTATGATTCAATGCCATGGATTAGAACCCAGGGGCCTAAATCATTACCTCCATATTAAATTTTTTGAGCTGTTTCACTTTACTTAAAAGGTCCAAGAATCAGGGCTTTGCAAACAAGTCTTATTGTTATGATTCCACTGACCTGACTTTCCTGGCACTGCTCATTGTGGCTGCAAGCCCAGCAGGGCCTTTACAAGCTCTGCAATCTATATACCACCCAGGCTGAGGCTGCCATACCCACTTATTGCTGTGGCTCTCTGGAATAGGGAACCATCTATCTGGGGGAAGGGAGGGAGGTCAGAGTCCAGAGGCATCCTGAGGCAGCACATAGTCTTACCGCATCAAACTCTGCTTGATCATCCTCAGGTAGGTCGCTGGTTTCATAAACATCTGGCTCGTTCCTGGCCTGCAGGTAGAATCAGTGAGCACCCAACCTTACTACCTAGCATGCACCCATACCCCTTACCCCACTCCACTTGCAGAAGCTAACAGAAAAGCCAGGCTGTGATGCCACGACTCTGATCCTTCTTCTCCACCCGCCCTGGGAATAGTGGGTCACCTCCCATGTCTCAGTGGCGTGGGGATGACAGCAGGTACAAACTGAGACCTGATGGTAAAAGGTGAGTGTGAAAACAAAAATGTTACCCTAAACCTGGAAGGGGTGCGTCTTGGTAATAATCTTGTCAGAAGTAGGTGACTCCTCAAATTATGCCCTGTAACCACTCCCCTGGTTCAAGGGTTGAGAGTGACTCAGGACCTTAGCTCCCAAGGTCCTGGGCCCCAACCCCCACCTGAGAATGCAGCCAAGCAGCACAAAAGCAGTATAGGATCAACTTCTGCAAGGGGCTGGACAGGGGGAGACGGGCAGACACGGGCTCCCCTAAAGGACACAGTTCCCCATCTGGCACAAGGATTCTGCAACAGTAACCTCTTCCTTGGCAGGATGAAGGCCATCACTAAGTGGCCTGGTATGTCTAGGGCAGGGATGGGAAGCCCCGGTGGGGAGATGTGGGACTGCAGGGGCAGTGTTGTCACGGATGGCAGAAACATTCGGGCACAAGTGGCAAGCATCCGGAGACCATTGATTTCTAGGCCCTGAAACCGGCGACTGCCGGAAAGGGGGCCTGGTGCACGGTCCCACGGCCCGGCCCGGCCCAGTCGGGTCAGAGGAGTCCGAAAGGTGCAGCCGCCGGTTGGAGAAGAGCGGCGGGAACCCGCGGGGCGGAGGAGGGGCTGCAGGCAGGAGAGGTCGTGGGTTGGTTTCTGTTGGGGGTCCTTGGGAGGTCGGGGGCGAGGCCCTGGGGAGCCAGGGCCGGCCCTGTACTCACAATGCCGGGAAGGTCGGCGTATTTAGGGTCCGCCATGGCGGCGGCGAGGCGGGGCTGGGGGACCGGGGCCTCGGTGGAGCCGGGGCTGGTGGAATCGGGCAGGGGAGAGGATGGGTCCGGGTCCCCAGCTAAAGCGGCGGCAAAGGGAGCGGCGGAGGAGCAGGAAGTCTCGCGACAGGAGTAGCACAGCAGAGGGGGATAAAGCAACACTCGCGAGAACAGCTGCCTACCACACCCCTGGAGAAGCTAGGATTGGTGAGAGCGAGGCCTGGGAATGAGGTAATGGCGAGGAAACGCTGCCTAGGATTGTGGGATTCGTAGTCCTGGTCCTCTGGAGCTTGGGCGGGGAACGCCAATAACGCACTTTAAGGAGCTATTTTATACAACGTAGTTTTTTTCTTATTCTCCCCCTCCCCCACACACATTAAGTTTGTGAAAGAACTTTCATAATTCCTGTTTTGGATTTCCAGGGGTTGATTAGATAAAACTGCACAGCTAGTTACAGCCAAGGCTTCAGAAACAGTAACAGTAGGATTTAGTATATGGAATGGAAAAGTGAAGCTGTCTTGTCAAGTTAGGGGTGTAATAAATTACTGGACACCTGAATAAATGAAAAGTGAAGCTGTCTTGTCAAATTATGGAGTGTCATAAATTACTGGACACCTAACTAAATTCAAATTTAAAGCTAACAATAACAGCTGTTTTTTGTCTTTAATTGTTGTTGTTGTTGTTTGCTTTTGTAGTATCATGTCCGGTACCACACATGGAGCATACTAACCCATAAAAGAATTCTTCCTTAGTGTATACTATTTTAGTATTTTTGTTTATTTTCAAAGTGGAAAATACTACCTTAAGTTCTTAAAAGGAAAAGTAGCATTTCTGCACTTTTCATCAATTTACTAACAGTACCCACACTCAAATTTCATGGTTCATTAAAATTAACAGGCCATTTTAAGGGCTATAGTATAGTCACCATTTTATTTTACCAGGTAAGTATATTAGAAATAGGAAATCTACTGTGTACTATTGCCATCATTACTTGGCAGAAAAGTAAAAAAGACATAGCCTCAGAACAAAAGAAAGTTTACTGATAATAAATCCAGCTTAATGGAAAAACTTACTACATTGTTCTTTTAGGGGTGTGTATGTCTGACTGGAGAGTCTGTATGGTTTGACATTTTCAAACTCCTTCACTAAGGAAACCACCTTGGAGCCTCTGGGAGCTGAATGTTGGGATATTTCCTGAACGTGCAATATGCTGCAACCCTTAGAAATTGTGCCAAACCAAATGACTGGAGAGTTTCTGATATTAGAACTCATTGTTGTTCTCCTGGCTTCTTCTCAAGCCTCTCCCTCAATCTCCATCATCCTACTGCCTTTGTGTCTAATTTTTTCTGTTGTATTCTTTCCTTAAGTTCCATGAAAATTCAATGTGTGTTAGATGAGTAGGCACAATAAGGGAAGTCTGCTCAGATGATTTCTGACTAGTTAGATCTTGTTTGACCAAGTCATCACCTTTCATCCTTGTCCCATAGAGTCTAAATAACCTCAAACACTTAGCAGACAATTTCTGGTTCTGGACAGAACCTGAATCCCCTCTTCTCTCCTCCCATCACCTGCCCCTCCCCTTGGCCAAAAGCATCAATTCCTGCAGTCCAATCGCTCTGTTGGCCAGCAGAGAACTGTGATGTGGAGAAAAATCAATTTGGCCAGCTTCTCGGAGGTTCTGTCCAGGGGCTGCAGTAGAAGTCTGACCCAAGGGGAGGAAGGACAATTCTTTATCCTGGGCTTGGCTTATTTATTTTATTTTATGCCAGCGAAGTGGGAGAAGCAGAGAAGAAAGGCATGAAAAAGGATCTGGGGTGTTGGGATTCTATTCGAGGATAACTGAGAAAGGAAATATCCTCACTTACATGCCAGAGCCTGCCTGAGACCTAAATGCAGGTGGCTTGTCCTAGAGGCCTACCAAATAGTCTCTGGTCTTACCACCTCTATCATCTTTCCTCCCTCGCTGCTTTTGGACTCCCTTTCTCTTGAGGAAATTACTCCTGCCAGTTTCCACTCTGGCCCCAAATGAAGCAAAAATGAGAACCCGACCTACTTTTCAGTGTTGACTAATGTCTAGAATGGGGGTTTGTCTGCCCTCAAACTGGAGACCTGGTTTGTAAGGACTGAGAGGCACCTTTGGAGGTTCAAGGAGAAGGAAATAGACAGAACCTCTGATACTCCTTCCTGACAATGGAACCTGGTCACTATTTATAGGGGTACCGGCAGCTGCCGTTGGAGGCAGATTGGGTCTTCTGAAAGTGTGGGGTGGGCTGGTGGAGAGGGAATGAGAAGTGTGCCCCCAATTTGGAGAGCAGATTGTGATGGGGGCGTGGGATGTCCTGGAATAAGTGAAGGGAATGGCCCTGTTGACCCTCTTCCCCAGGCAGGCGGCATACCCTTGGCACAGCCATCTAGGAGGTGGAGTCTGCGATGAGGTGTGGGGGTGGGATGCTGTGAACGTGTTGGGTGGTGAAAGGGCGAGAACAAGGTTATCTCGGAGCGTTAGGGGTGGGAGAAGGAGAGGAAAGGGAGGCTAAACCCCACCTTTCGGTGGTCGAGGTCCAGCGGATCGCCCCCATCCTGCGAAGGAAGCCCCGCCCCCGCTGCTCCGTCGCGCCCCGCCCAGGCCCGCAGCGCGGCTGCAGCGCGAGGGGCGGAGAGGCAGAGCGCGGAGAGGACCAGACGCCCAGGTCTCCCGCATCTCGGTGCCGCAGGAGACCCGACCGCACGCCCCGGCCCTGCTGCCTCCCGCGTCTTCCCGGGCGTCCCCGCTGCTTCTTTGGCCTCAGCAACCCAACACCGATCCTCTACCTCGGCCTCCGTCGAGCGCTCTCTTCCCCGGAGCATACCCTACCCCCTGCCGCCGGAGAAGTCCAGCCCGGTGCCGGCGACCACCATGGCGGAGACCAACAACGAATGCAGCATCAAGGTGCTCTGCCGATTTCGGCCTCTAAACCAGGCCGAGATTCTGCGTGGGGACAAGTTCATCCCCATTTTCCAAGGGGATGACAGCGTCGTTATTGGGGTGAGTGCCGCCCTGGGAAGGATTGGAGGTGGGGGGGGCGGATGGGCCACCTCCTCATCCCCCGCAGAGACTTAGCCCTGCTTGTGTCACTCTGCGCCCCCTCCCCGTTGCTCATCGTTCATCCTCTTCGCCGCAGCCCCTCCTCTCCCCTGCATCAGGATGGCTGGGTGTGGCCTGGCCAGGCCAGCAGCCAAGTCTCTGCAGAGTGGGAAGGGGTTCTTTCCTCGCAGTCGGGGACCCCAGCACCCCTTTTGAAGCTCTCTGCAACGTCACCACCCAATAGAGCCCGTCCCGTGTTTTTCTGTGTTTTCTTCCCCCACCCCCCCAGAGAAAACACATTTCCCTATTGTTATTGGCTCAGATCTCTTTCCCCATCCACCCTGGAAGGGAGGGCAAGGCTGATGGATGAGCTAGATGGGCGGTGGGCCATGCAGGGTCTCTATGGAGGTATAAATGGGAGTGGGCTCTAGGATAGAGTAAGCTCTCCAGAGTCCCCTGAAGTAGTTACAGCCTGGTCTTTGGCTGGGGGAGGGGAGGTTAACAGGTCTGATGAAATGTTTTTGGGGGGGGGGGAGATACATTGATGCCACACCCAGTTTGGGGGAGAGCCTCCAAACAGCCTCTAGAATCTGCCTTCCCATCCCAAGTACAGTAGGAAGAGGATTTTAGACTTTCCAGCCTCACTTCCCAAGAACAAATACCCAAACCCTGAGATAGTGATACATACTTGCTTATTCATCGTTTCTCTTGATGATTCAATAAAAATTAAGCAGGCTACCTCTACCTCATCATTGCAGCCTCTATCCCTGCAGGGCTTAAAAATTAATGTTTACTGTGTTCTTGTTACTCTATAAGTAGTACTCAATCCTCAAAACAACACTGAGGTAGTATTGATAGTTCCATTTTGCAGATGAGGAGCTTGAGACCAAAGAAGTTGAATGACTTTCTCAAGGTCATGCTAGAATCCATAGAGCTGTTCAGTTCACAAATCTCAACCCAAGTCTGTGACTCTAAAGCTTATACCTTTTCCTTTATATCACATTGTCTCCCAGGGGTTCTGTTCTAGGGAGAAATTACCTTTGGGCCATATGTTCTTTGATGGTCCAAAAGGAATTTCTAGGTCTTACCCACTTTCCTAGGTTGGGAGAGATCCTCAGGCTATGTAGAAGGTGAAAGGAACTGGGGTCAAATCCTGTCAGGCTTGGGGGATGCTGAGCCAGAAAACTGGCCAATTTGAGAAGAAAAGGCTATATATGAGGGAAGTCTTCAAGGTCAGGGGTAATTATGTATCTTTTGTCCACTGTGCTGGTATAAGGCAGCTAGAAACAGTCTTGTTAAGAGAATGGGGGCAGGGAGTAAGAGGAGCTGGGCCTTCTGTGTCTGTGAGAATGGGACTGTTTGTAAAATGCCTTAAGGAGAGACCCCATTTGCCTCCTTCCTAACCTGTCACTTCTCTTGCCCATACTGAATTCAGATGAGTGGTGTGTGTGTGTGTGTGTGTGTGTGTGTGTGTGTGTGTGTGTTTGCTTGAATTGCTTTAGGGACCTCAGTCCTTTTAGTTTAGTCTGGCTGGGCTAAAAGAAATTTCTGATCAACCCTAGGGAACCCCTGTCTGGGTAACCTGGACATCAAGCTGTAGCTATGGGAGTAAGAGCTTGAGGTTCCTTTGAGACCCAGGAGGCAGGTGATCATGGAGAGCAGTTCCACAAAGGGCTTCTACTTTAAGAGTAATTTGCTTGTTCTAGAAGGTTTATTTGGTAAACATGAATCAACTCCTTTAAGCTCCCTGGGTCAACCTGGTGTATGTGGCAGGTTAAGGGGTGAAGTTGGGATAAGGTGTTGAGTTGTCCATCTGTCCAGTTAGCCAGAAAAGGTAGGGAGATGGAGAGATGAAAAGAAGCCCAGGGTCCCCTGCTAGTTCAGATTCTATCGCAACTCCACAGAATGTCTGTTCTGTCAGTTATATGCAAGGCTATACCTTTGTCTTAGTATCTTCACTCGCTCAGGCCCTCCTGCCAATCTCTCACTCGAGATAAATGCTTACAGGGGGCCATTTTGTCTCAGACAACATCCTTCCTGGACTTACTATGCATTCTTATATAGCCCAGTAAGGCCTACAAGACATATTATTTTGAAGAGATCCTTGAGGGTCCTAGGTAGGGAATGACATCTCCTACCCCTTTTCATCTTTTTTTTTCTTGTTCTTTTTGGGGCCAGTGTGAGGGATTTGTCTGAGGCAGAAGCTGCTTCAGGATAACTGGGATGAATGAAGAGGGAAGAGGTAACGGGACAGAGGATAATCTCTCCAGGGCCAACAGCCCACACTCCTTTCTGTGATGGCTCTTCTAATCACCTCTCCCCCCCACTTTTTTTTTTTTTTTGCCAGTCATAGGGCCTGGACACTGTCCCTGAGCTTCTTTTGCTCCAAGCTAGCACTCTACCACTTGAGCCAAAGTGCCACTTCCAGCTTTTTTTTTTCTGCCTATGTGCTACTAAGGAATCAAACCTAGGGCTCATGCATGCAAGGAAAGCACTCTACCACTAAGGCACATTCCCAGCCCTCCTGATCACCTCTTTAGTCCATGCTCTGGCCTTCAGAGACCTCTGTGTTCCTGGGCTTCATTCTGCTTGCAGAGCGTCAAACAATAAGCTGGAAACATAGCCCTGTGTGCTGTTATCCCCCACTCCGCTGAGTCTCCCAGAGATTTGAGGGATGTGTATACAGAGTAAGGTAATGGCTTGAAACATACTAGACTGGTATGTAGGTCACTGTATGTCTTTGGTTGGCTTTTATTTCTCCTTTATACATTTAGAACCAGTGTGATCTTTTTCCCCCTCAACCCATTTGGATGTCTTTCTGCCTTGGATTTTCCCAGCTGTATCCCAGTGTGTGCTGTCTGGGCTACTGCATCTGTGGCAGATGTGGGAAGGATGACAGTCACACAAACACACGCACACACACACACACACACACACACACACACACACACACACACACACTTCCTCTATCTTTCTTTCTCCCTTTTTCTCTTCCTCTCCTCAGGTACCCCAAAAGTTAAGTGGTTCTGTTTTGTTTTGAGGTAACAGGGATGGAACTGGAGAGGCCTTACCAAGACATAAGCCACACCCAAGGTCTTTGTTTTGTCTCACTGAGTGTCCCAGACTGACCTAGAATTCACTATGTAGTCCAGGATGTCCTGTCATTCTCAGTCTTTTTGCTTCCTCCTGCTGGGCTGTGTGCACCACCATGCCTGGCTTTGGGGTCCCTGTGATTTCTGAAGTGAGGTGCAGGGCTTTCTTTAGCATTGGGGAAACCTCATAAAGGAAATTGGAGAGGAAAGGTAATGTTCACTGTAGCCAGTGTCACTCTAGCATTACCATGGCAACAATCCCCAAGGGTGTTACCATGGAAATCGATCCTGGTGCTTGAAGTTTGGGCTCTACCAAGTTTTTTTTTTTTTTTTGTCGGTTGTGGGGCTTGAACTCTGGGCCTGGGCGCTGTCCCTCAGCTCTTCAGCTCAAGGCGAGCGCTCTACCACTTGAGCTACAGCGCCACTTCCGGTTTTCTGGTGGTTTATTGGAGATAGGAGTCTCACGGTCTCTCCTGCCCGGGCTGGAGATCCTCAGATCCTCAGATCTCAGCCTCCTGAGTAGCTAGGATTACAGGCGTGAGCCACCAGCGCCCGGCCTCTACCAAGTTTTATACTGAGGGATAAACAGTACTTTGGGCCTTACTCTAGGTTCCCTATTACCTTAAATCAACATATGTGGTATAAAACTACACACGGTGCTGGGGTGTGTCCTACACAAATGGACAAGTTGGCAATAAGAAGGCTTGGAATGGGTTAAAGAATCTAGAGCTGAACCATGGAACTGAAGAATGGCCCTTTGGAGAAGATTAGAAGGAGCTCTAAGCCTGGGGCTGGGAATGAGCTGTGTCAGGGGCATTTCTGAAAGGTGGAGAGACTCCTGGAATATTTTTTGTGGAACCAGTCTTCCAGCCTGACATTGTACTACTAGCCGGCTGTTCCATTACTTGGAGGTAAGAGGTTGAGGGAGGCCCAGAAAGGATGAGAGGGAGAATTGCGTATTTTTGAAAGTAATATTGAGGTTGGAAGAAAGGGAATGATGAAGGGCATTAGTGATTCCTGGAAATGCTTGGAGAAATGCACAAAAGGGGAGTGGGTGAGGCAGGGAAAGAAAAAGCCATAATAAAAATCTGACAGAGAGGGGGGCTGGGAAGGTGGCTCAGTGGTAGAGCGCTTGCCTTGCATGCCTGAGGCCCTGGGTTCGATTCCCCAGCACCACATAAGCAAAAAGAAAAAAAGCCAGAAGTGGCACTGTGGCTCAAGTGGTAGAGCGCTAGCCTTGAGCTGAAGAGCTGAGGGACAGCGCCCAGGCCCCACGACCGGACCCCCCCAAAAAAAAATCTGACAGAGGGTTGATACTACAGTTCTTTGATCATTCTGAGTACGGCTCTGGAATCCAGATTGCTTGGGTGTGAAACTATGCTCTGCCATTTCTCAGCTGTGTGATTGTAGGCAAGCTACCTGAGTTCTCTGAGCTTCATTTCCTCATCTATAAAATGGGGATAATAATAGTACCTATGCCAGGTGCTGGTGGCTCATGCCTGTAATCCTAGCTACTCAGGAGGCTGAGATCTGAGGATTGCAGTTCAAAACCAGTCAAGGCAGCAAAGTCTATGAGACTCTTATGTCCAATTAACCACCAGAAAATCAGAAGTGGCACTGTGGCTCAAGTGGTAGAGAGCTTGCCTTGAGCTGAAGAGCTCAGGGACAGCACCTAGGCCCGGAATTCAAACCCTACGACCAACCATCAAAAAAAAAAAAAAAAAAGCACCTACCTCCTAAAGTTATTGTAAGCAATAAATGAGAAAATGTCTATAAACTACTAAGTACAGTGATAGGTATAAAAATAAACTCTTGATAAGTGTTAAATACTAGCTGGGTATGGTGGTACACACCTTGTAGTCTCAGCCCTGGGGAGGCTGAGGCAGGAGAGCTAAGGCCTGAATTACATAATGATACCTGGTGACAAAAAAGAAAAAAAATCTGGGTGGGGTGGGGTGGTACATACCTGTAATCTCAACACTTGGGAGGCTAAGGTAGGAAGACTATGAATTCTAGGCCATCCTGAGCTACATAGGGAGATCTTGTTTCAAAAGAAGAAAAAAAAGACTAAGTATTGTGTAGCACTTTGCCCTCTTACTAATTGTTTCCTCCAAATATCTTCATCAGGATCTATGTTTATTCACCAAATACTTAGGAAAAATCTTGTGGGCCTGGGACTTGTTTGGCCTTGGGGATTTAGAGGGAATTCCCGCCTCCAGGGTTCCTGGATCTAAGTGGTGCTCTGCAAAATGTAGAGGAGTCTGGCAGAAGCAGGGGAGTGGGCCATGGAAAAGAGCATTTTCTAGTTATGGGGACACTCCCCCACCTTCTGATAAGGAATCCCTTACAACAACTGATTCAGAGTAATCCTGTATGGTGAGAGGTGTATAGAATGTGACTAGTTGAGAGGTAGAAAGGGCAAAAAAACAAAACAAAACTATTAGTATACATTTTCATAAAAACAGACACAATTAATTCATCCTGAGAATAATCCCTAGAAAATGAAAATAAATTAGTACTTTAACATGAATAAAAATTTTATGATGAAAGAAGTGGACTTGGAATTTAAGGACCTAAAAAACAGTAAGGAAGTAGATATCAGGTCAGCCCAGAACCCCTGAAACCCTAACACAATGTCACATGGTTTTCCCTGCTCATGTGATTATTACATGCACCCATTTTTAGCTCTTAAATATCTTTTATCCTTTCCAGGTCTGCGAACCCTACCTTTATTTCCTCTGCTTCATTTCATCTTCCCAGCCAAGGCCAAGGAAAAAGGGTTCCTTTCACAGTACTTGGCTTCAGCATTTGGAGAGCGCCCTCCATTTTAATTCACCTACATGCTTTCTGGAATCCTATAACTGGGACTGTTTTGAGTGAGATTGTGTATGGATGTGGGTGTGTTGGTGTGTTGGTACCCATGTTCCCTGGAGGGAGAAAGGAGCCAGGCTGGCTTGAGAGCTTTATTTAATCCCCTTTGGCTAGAAGCCTGACTTCATGAAGCATGGATGGAGATTCATTGGTGAAAAAGAGATGAGAGTTGTTTTAGTTGTTTCTATTTCTTGACCATTGAAGTACATTACAATTAAAGAATTAAGGTAGAATGCCGGGTGCCGATGGCTCACGCCTGTAATCCTAGCTACTAAGGAGGCTGAGATCTGAGGATTGCAGTTCAAAGCCAGCCGGGAAGGAAAGTCCTTGAGACTCTTCTCGCCAATAAACCACCAGCAGTGGTGCTGTGGCTCAAGTGGCAGAGTACTTGCCTTGAGCTGAAGAGCTGAGGGACAGCGCCCAGGCCCAGAGTTCAGGCCCCATGACCGGACCAAAAAAAAAAAAAAAAAAAGAATTAAGGTAGAATTCTCTTTAGGAACATAAAAGGATGTAATTATAACACTAGTACATTTTAATTGTTGTCAAAGGTAAAGATAAAGCATGTAGAAAAAACAAAAAGTGACCTAAAATCTTACTACTCTAAAAAAAGAACTGTTAGTAACATTTCTTTCCAGTGGTATTTTTCCTTCTACATTTGCATATATTCACATTAATAAAATTATATCATAAGGTATGATATAAAATTTAAAATTTATTATTAATTTTATTTTTGGAAGGGTACTTACGCATGCTAGGTACTCAGTCTATCATAGAACTATGGCCCTAGCATCACTAATTATTTTCATGTATTTATTTATTTTATTTATTTATTTTTTTGGGGGTCCGGTTGTGGGGCCTGAACTCTGGGCCTGGGCGCTGTCCCTCAGCTCTTCAGCTCAAGGCTAGAGCTCTACCACTTGGCCACAGCGCCACTTCCAGCTTTTTTCTTTTTGCTTATATGGTGCTGAGGAATTGAACCCAGGGCCTCAGGCTTGCAAGGCAAGGGCTCTACCACTGAGCCACCTTCCCAGCCCAAAAGTTTTCTTTCTTTTTTTGGGGGGGGAGGGGCTCGGGTCATGGGGCCTGAACTCTGGACCTGGGCGCTGTCCCTCAGCTCTTCAGCTCAAGGCTAGAGCTCTACCACTTGAGCCACAGTGCCACTTCTGGCTTTTTTCTTTTTTTGCTTATGTGGTGCTGAGGAGTCGAACCCAGGGCCTCAGGCATGCAAGGCAAGCGCTCTACCACTGAGCCACCTTCCCAGCCCTAATTTATTTGTAGTTACTTAATTTTATTATTTTAATTTTTTTGAAAGTGGAAGTGTGGCCCAAGTAGTAGAGCACCAGCTGTAAGCAGAAAAGCTAAAGGGCAGTGTCCAGGAGGAGTTCTAAATTCCAGTACTGGCACAAAAACTAAAACAAAAAACATTTTTTAGCCATTCTGGGGTTTTAGGGATTGAACTCAAGGCTTTATGCTTTCTAGGTAGTACATACCTCTAGCCCTATTTTTATGTTGTTTCTGTTTCCTCCTCCTCCTCCTCCTCCCCCTCCCCCTCCCTCTCCCCCTCCTCCTCCTCCTCCTCTTCCTCTCTTCTTCTTCTTCTTCTTCTTCTTCTTCTTCTTCTTCTTCTTCTTCTTCTTCTTCTTCTTCTTCTTCTTCTTCTTCTTCTTCCTTCTTCTCCTCCTTCTCCTCCCCCCCCTCCTCTTCTTCTTTCTTCCTCTTCCTCTTCCTCTTCCCCTTCCTCCTCCTCCTCCTCCTCCTCCTCCTCCTCTTCCTCCTCCTCCTCCTCTTCCTCTTCTTCTTCTTCTTCTTCTTCTTCTTCTTCTTCTTCTTCTTCTTCTTCTTCTTCTTCTTCTTCTTCTTCTTCTTCTTCTTTTCTTCTTCTTCTTCTTTCTTCTTGCCACAGTGCCACTTCTGGTTTTCTGGTGGTTTATTGCAGATAAGAATCTCATGGAGGGCTGGGAAGGTGGCTCAGTGGTAGAGTGCTTGCCTTGCATGCATGAGGCCCTGGGTTCGATTCTTCAGCACCACATAAGTAGAAAAAGCTGGAGGTGGCACTGTGGCTCAAGTGGTAGAGCACTAGCCTTGAGCTGAAGAGCTGAGGGACAGTGCCCAGGCCCAGAGTTCAGGCCCCACGACTGACAAAACAAAACAAGAATCTCATGGACTGGGCTGGGAAGGTGGCTCAGTGGTAGAGCGCTTGCCTTGCATGCCTGAGGCCCTGGGTTCGATTCCTCAGCACCACATAAGCAAAAATGAAAAAAGCCGGAAGTGGTGCTGTGGCTCAAGTGGTAGAGCCCTAGCCTTGAGCTGAAGAGCTGAGGGACAGTGCCCAGGCCCAGAGTTCAAGCCCCACGACCGGACCCCCCCCCCAAAAAAAAAAAAAAAAGAATCTCATGGACTTTCCTGCCTGGGTTGGCTTCGAACCATGATACTCCCAGATCTCAGCATCCTTAGTAGGTGTGAGCCACCAGCCAGCACCTGGTGTATTGGTTATTTTCATTGACAAGATCTTTCATTTTGCCAAGGCCAGACTGGGCTATTGTCTCCTACTTGTGTTTCCTTGTGTTGCTGGAGATGCCAGATGTGAACCACTATGCTCAGCCATTGGTTGAGATGGATTCTCACTTATTTTGCTCAGGTTAACCTCAAACTGTGATTCCCTTCTCAAATAACTAGGCTTGAGTCACCATCCCCTGCAAAATTTATAGAATAATACTAGGGCTTTAGCTCTGAGTGCTCTGCCACTTGAGTCATGCCTTAAGGTAATTTTTTTGTACCAGTCCTTGAACTCAGGGCCTAGGCACTGTCCCTTAGCGCTTTTTTTTTGCTGAAGGCTGGTGCTCTACCACTTAAGCCACAGATCCACTTCTGGCTTTTTGCTGGTTAGTTGGAGATAAGATTCTCATGGACTTTCCTGCATGACTTGGCTTCGGACCATGATCCTCAGATTTAGCCTCCTGCATAGCTAGGATTATAAGCAAGACTCACCAGCACCGGCTTCTTTTCACTTTTAAAAAGTTTTAAGTGTAGGAAATGGAGATATATCTCAATTGTTTGAATACCAACCTCAAGGAAACAAACAAGAGCACAAGACCCTGAGGTTCAAGCCCCAGTACCTTGGGGGAAAAAATCCAAGTATACTGATGCAATGTTGTAGGGATATATGCAGTCAGCCACTTGTCCAGTTCTAGCCAAGTTTCAGGGCTTTCTCTATTTTGTTAAAACTTATTTCCCAAACTCAGCTGTGGCTGAGTGACTTGAAGTTTACATTAGAGTTGTGCAAAAGTGGACTCTGTAGTAAAACAACAGACAAGTTGTCTGTGTGCCTTCCATCCCTTCCTTCCTCCTTTCCTCCATTTATTCCTGCCTATCTTCTCTTCCCTCCCCCACCCCATACTGGGAATTAATCCTAGGGTCTCAGGCATGTTAAGCAAGAATTCTACTATTCGAGACATGCCCCGAAGCCTTTTTTTAAAAATGTATTTTATTTTCAAGAAGTGCTCTTCCAAACTTTTTGCACTTTAACATGTTGGTTCTGAATTTGCAATCCTCCTGCTTCTGTCTCCCAAGTAGCTGGAATTACAAGTGTGAACCACCATGCTCAGCAAAGTCATGGTTTCTTTATACTAACTGCTAGGAAAACACAACTGAGCAATCTATCACTTATGATAGAGAACAAACATAGTCTATTTAATCTTAGCCTAGAGCTGACTTTAAATATGATTAGATACCAAATATAACGTATTTCCTGAATTAAACAAAAATTTGTGGACCTGAAGGATCAATTTTAACACTTTTGTGGGTTTTTTTTCCTTGTGCTTAGGATCCACCCAGGTCCTCATACATACTAGGCATGTGCTCTGTCACTTAAGCCACTCTACCTTAAGGGAAGACCCATATTTGCAATTACACACACACACACACACACACACACACAAACACACACACACACACCTTTCCCAAAGAGCACTTATGTTAATGTTTTCATAACATTATTTATACTATATAGGACACATTATACATAGGTTGCCAGTTTTATATCTTAAGACCTTTTGTAACTTATGACCTATGTAATTTGTGGGCAGAGATAAAAAAAAAAAGACCTTTTAATGATAGTGAATTGTTCTTCACTTTCTTTTTTCTTTTCTGTGGGACTTGAGCTCATTCGCTCAAGGCTAGTGCTCTACCACTTGAGCCACACCACCACTTCAGGGTTTTCTGGTGGTTAATTGGAGATAAAAGTCTCAGAGACTTTCCTGCTGGGGCTGGCTTTGAATCTTGATCCTCAGATCTAGCCTCCTGGATAGCTTGGATTACAGGCATGAGCTACCAGTACCTGGCTTCACTTTCTATTTTTCCTTTGTCTTTTTCATCTGGTTTCTCAGAGGAAGGTTTTTTGGGGGGATGACGTCATCACACCAAGACTAAGAGTCCCACTGAGTCTCACTGCTTAGTAATACTTCATCACACTTCTGATGTCAGTACTAAACTACATCTCCCTCCACATTCTCTCAACCCCCAGATTTTCCATGCACTCAAAGGGCTGCAGGACTGGGTTCCTTTCAGAATGATGGAAGGGTGTGTGGTGTTTCTTCTCCCTGTCTTCCTGCTGATGTCTGACATCTTTTATTTCCAATGTAGGGGAAGCCATATGTCTTTGACCGTGTGTTCCCCCCAAACACGACTCAGGAGCAAGTCTACCATGCATGTGCCATGCAAATCGTCAAAGGTAATGGATATAGTTTTAGAATATCTTTGTTCCCTATCCCCATTCCTTCCTCTATTTGTCTTCATTAGTGCTCTTTTTCCATCTCTTCTAGATGTCCTTGCTGGCTACAATGGCACAATATTTGCTTATGGACAGACATCCTCAGGAAAAACACATACCATGGAGGTAAGGGTTCTGACTGTGGGGTAGGAATGTTAATGGAAAGTCAAGAACTCTCTTGAGGAGATAATCTGGGAATCAAGAGTAGCCTGGTTCTGAGGAAGTAGAGTACAGAGGATGAACTGAGGAGCAACATTTTACCTCCTTGCTTATCTCCTTGCTACTGCTTCTATGGTCTCTGGAAAAGCAGCAGCAATAAAAATTACCTTCTTCCAACTGGGTACCAGTGGCTCATGCCTGTAATTCTTGTTACTCAGTAGGTGATCTGAGGATCATGGTTGAAGCTAGCCTAAGCAAGAAAATCTATGAAACTCTTATCTCCAGTTAACCAACAAAATGCAAGTGGAGTTATGGCTCCAGTGGTAGAATGTCAGCCTTGAGCAGAAAATCTAAGGGACAATGTATTGTCCCTGAGTTCAAACTCCAGTACTGGTACACACACACACACACACACACACACACACACACACACACACACAGAGCCTCCTTCAATTAAAAGATTGACATAGAGGTGACTACCTCCTAACTTCAGGTACCATTGTTCCTGCCCTGTTACTTTTGTGTTGCCTTGTATATTTCTGTGTTCTCCTGTATTCTGCTACATTGTCTTCCTCCTGAGCCCTACCCTCATGCTGGGTGTCCTCACTCCTTAGGGAAAACTGCATGATCCCCAGCTGATGGGAATCATTCCTCGAATTGCCCGGGACATCTTCAACCACATTTACTCCATGGATGAGAACCTCGAGTTCCACATCAAGGTGACTGGGGCATGACAGTTGGCACCCTTAGATGGGGACTTGAAGGGGAAGGTTCAGAGTGAACCCACTGAACTCCTGGGTTCCCCAGCTTTACACTCCTTTTCTAATTACCCCAGTTCTCTACTACTAAGGTTTTCTCTTCTTATTTCTCGGCGATCACCACCCTTTAAGCAGATCATATTAGTCTGGGATCCTTGTATTAAAGTAAAGATAAGACTTTGTCACATCATACTACTTTTTTCCCAACCAGGTTTCATATTTTGAGATTTACCTGGACAAAATTCGTGACCTTCTAGATGGTGAGTGTTTAGCTCCAGTAGGCAATGGTGTGTGAGAAGGGTGAGGAAAGAAAGACCATCTTGCTGGGGACTGGTGGCTGGCTTATAACTGTAATCTTGGCTTCTCAGGAGACTGAAATCTGAGGATCACAGTTTGAAGCTAGCCTGGGCAGGAAAGCCCATGAGACTCTTGTTCCCAATTAACTACCGAAAAGCTGGAAGTGGAGCTGTGGCTCAAGTAGTAGAGTGCTAGCCTTGAGTAAAATAAGTTAGGAACAGTGTCTAAGCCCTAAGATTAAGCCCTAGTATCAGCACCAAAAAAAAATCATCTTTCTCTGGGGGTTAGTTACTATTTAGCACATAGGACACACTCCTTCACATCTGAGTCTGTTAGCTCTACTCACCAAGAATTTTCAGCTAAGTTCAGAGGTACACCTGAAATACCTCAGCTACCCAGGAAGCTGAGAGAGGAGGATCGCACATTTTTAGGCTCTTCTGGGCTACCTAGACAAGACCCTATCTCAAAACAAAAAATAAGCAATGGGAATATAGCTCAGTGGTAAAACACTTATGCAGCATGTATGAGTCTGAGTTCAATTCTGAGTACTGCCTCAAACTATAATAATAATTTCTCCAAAGTGGGAGGGTAGGTCGGAAGATGAGTTCAGAGGCCCTGGCCTACACATAAGCAGAGAAGAGCTAGAGTCCTGGAGCTAGAGCCTGAGAGAAGGAGGAGGAAGATGAGGAGGAAAAGGAGAAGGAGGAGGAGGAGGAGGAGGAAGAAGAGGACTGGGAGGAGGAGGGGGAAGAGCTGACAGGGAGAACATGGAGTTTGGACTTCACCAAGTGTTTTCCCCTTTAGCTTGATTTCAGGGTGCAGGGGGTAGGGTGGCAGCATTGGCTTTCCTCACCCGATTCTGTTTTGATTCAGTGACTAAGACAAACCTGTCTGTGCATGAAGACAAGAACCGAGTGCCATTTGTCAAGGTGAGAGTGGGTAGACGTGGTGCAAGGCTGGGAGGAAGATGGGCCACTGACCCAGAGGCTAGAGGAGTAATGTGCCAAGAGGCTGTAGAGATTCTTGGGACTTGGGAGGTCACTTGGGCAGTAGGCAGGCAATTTAATTTGCAGATCAGAGTTAATGGGTCACTGTCCATTTGTCCCCTGCAGGGATGTACCGAACGCTTTGTGTCCAGCCCTGAGGAGATTTTGGATGTGATTGATGAAGGGAAATCCAATCGTCATGTGGCTGTCACCAGTGAGTGGGGATACAAGTGGCTCTTGAGTCATACCTAACTCTCTCCTTTGCCCCCTTGGGGGGGCAAGTAAGCAAGGACTGTGTCTTCTAGATTAGGGACCCTTTGCCTGGTAGATGAGGTGACAAGCTGGTCCCAGAGATCTCTTCTGTCCTGGTGGTGTGGAGTGGCAGCCAGTGGGCACCATGGCTGAGGGCCATGGTTCTGAGGGGGTTGGTCCAGGTCCTGTTTCTCTCCTGCTCCTGCAGACATGAATGAACACAGCTCTCGAAGCCACAGCATCTTTCTCATCAATATCAAGCAGGAGAACATGGAGACTGAGCAGAAACTCAGTGGGAAGCTGTATCTTGTGGACCTGGCAGGGAGTGAGAAGGTTTGGTTTTCTGTGCAATAGGGTGGGTGGGTAGAGAAGAAGGCCTTGGGGGGGGGCATTGCTTTCATTTAAAACTTTAAAAAATTAGCCAGGTGCTGGTGGCTCACCCATGTAATCCTAGCTAATCAGGGGGCTGGGACCTGAGGATCATAGTTCAAAGCCAGCTGGGGCAGGAAAAGTCCTGTGAGACTCTTATCTCCAGTTAACCATCAGAGAACCAGAAGTGGGGCTGTGGCTCCAAATGGTAAAGTGTTAGTCTTGAGCAAAAGAGCTCAGGGACAGCAGCCAGACCATGAGTTCAAGCCTTGCAACCAGAAAAACAAGAACAAAAAAACATAACCCTTAAAACTGAGATATGATTCACATAAACAGAAAGCTCACCATTTTAAAGTATACAGTCCAGTGGATTTAGTATGTTTCCCAAGTTATGCAACCATAACCATCGTCCAATCTCAGAACATTTGCATCGCCCATTAATATCTCTTTTCATTTTCCCCTCCTCCTGTGACAACCACTGATATTTCCTGCCTATAGATTTGCCTGTCCTGAACATTTCATATAAGTGCAATATGGGGGTGAGGGGAAGAATTTGGCAAAAGTTTAGGGGAACAGAGGAATGGTCCCCCTGATCCTTGCCAAGCAACTCTTTGTCCTCTTCCCCATTCCTTTCTCTTTTTTTTTATTAGACTAGTTTCCCTCAGGTATAGAAAAGGTGGTGACAGTTTTTGCAGCTGCTCATGACACACTTGTCCCTTAATACCTCGGCAGGTCAGCAAGACTGGAGCAGAGGGAGCCGTGCTGGATGAAGCAAAGAATATCAACAAGTCACTGTCGGCCCTGGGGAATGTGATCTCTGCACTAGCTGAGGGCACTGTATGTGCTCCCTAGTCCCTTTCACCCTCCAACCCCACCTTTCGGCATCTTCTCCAATCATACCCCAATAGACAGCACCACTGTCCTTTCTTGTTGAATTTGTTTTCCTGAGGTATTGTCTCTCTTCTGCCCCAGAAAAGTTACGTTCCATATCGTGATAGCAAAATGACACGGATTCTCCAGGACTCTCTGGGGGGAAACTGCAGGACAACCATGTTCATCTGCTGCTCACCATCTAGTTACAATGATGCGGAGACCAAGTCTACCCTGATGTTTGGGCAACGGTCAGTGGCAGGGTCCCCTACCTCAGCACCTGTAACTATCTCTCCAGTGTTCCCCAAGCCTAATGTAGGTTTCATCTCTGTTTCTTCTCTTCATCCAGAGCAAAGACCATTAAGAATACTGCCTCAGTGAATCTGGAGTTGACTGCTGAGCAGTGGAAGAAGAAATATGAGAAGGAGAAGGAAAAGACCAAGGCTCAGAAGGAGACCATTGCCAAACTAGAGGCTGAGCTGAGCCGGTGGCGCAATGGTTAGAGAGGGAGCCCGTGGGAGTAATAGATGTGGGGGTATAGGGGAAGCCATGGCTTATGGACAGCACTTAAAGCCAGGCCAGTCTCCAGGAAGAGGGATACAGTGCAGCAGTCAGGAGGCAGAAGGAAAGAGGGTGATTACTCCAAAAGGTGGAGAAAGGACTTGTGCATGCAGCTTTTGCTTCTCCATCCCTCTTCTTGCTCTGCCCCTCTACTAGGAGAGAATGTGCCTGAGACAGAGCGCCTGGCTGGGGAGGATGCCTCCCTGGGAGCTGAGGTCTGTGAGGAGACCCCTGTGAATGATAACTCATCCATTGTGGTACGCATTGCACCTGAGGAGAGGCAGAAATACGAGGAGGAGATTCGCCGCCTCTATAAGCAGCTTGATGACAAGGTGAGGGCAGCCAGGAAGGGACCAGGTGAGGGATAACAAAAGACAGCTAGTACCAATTTTTTTCCAGTCCTGGGGCTTGAACTCAGGGCCTGGGCACTGTTTCTGAGCTTCTTTTGCTCTAGCACTCTTACCACTTGAGCCACAACACCACTTCTGGCCTTTTCTGTTTATGTGGTACTGAAGAATTGAACCCAGGGCTTCACTAAGCCACATTTCCAGCCCTGTACCAATGTTTCCTGACTTTTTTTTGGGGGGGTTGGGGGGGGTTGGTCATGTGGCTTGAACTCAAAGCCTGGGTATGTCCTTGAGCTTTTCTGCTCAAGGCTTGCACCCTACCACTTTCAGCCACACACAGCTCCACTTCTGGTTTTCTGGTGTTAGAGATAAAAGTCTCATGGACTTTCCTGCCCAGGCTGGCTTCAAACCACAATCCCTAGATCTCAGCCTCCTGAGTAGCTAGGATTACAGGTGTGAGCCCCAAACTAGGGCTTGAAGTCAAGGGCTTGTACTCTTGTTTAGCTTTTTCATTCAAGGCTGGTGCTCCACCATATGAGCCACATCTCCACTTCTGGCTTTTTGCTGTTCTGGGTTTTTTGTTTGTTTGTTTTTGCTCTTAGAGTGTCTGCCTGGGCTAGCTTCAAACTGTGATCCTCAGATCTCAGTCTCCTCAGTAGCTAGGATTAGAGCTCACACTTGTTAGGCAGATGCTTTACTGATGAGCCATACCTCCTGTTTGTATTCTGATTTAAAAAGGAATAAATGCTCATTATTGATAATGTGGAAAATAAATAAAAATAGGTAGAAGAAAACTAAAACTATCCATCACTCTGCCATTAAGAAATAACTCTTGGGAGCCAGGCACTGGTGGCTCACGCCTGTAATCCTAGCTAGTCAGGAGGCTGAGATCTGAGGATTGCAGTTCAAAGCCAGCCCGGGCAGGAAACTCCGTGAGACTCTTATCTCCAATAAACCACCAGAAAAACCAGAAGTGGAGCTTAGCTCAAGTGGTAAGAGTGCTCACCTTGAGCTGAAGAGCTGAGGGACAGTGCTCAGGCCCAGAGTTCAAGCCCCACGACCAAAGGGCTGGGAAGGTGGCTCAGTGGTAGAGTGCTTGCCTTGCATGCATGAGGACCTGGGTTCGATTCCTCTGCACCACATAAGCAGGAAGAAAAAAAAAGCCTGAAGTGGTGCTATGGCTCAAGTGGTAGCGTGCTAGCCTTGAGCTGAAGAGCTGAGGGACAGCGCCCAGGCCCAGAGTTCAGGCCCACAACTGGACACCCTCCCCCCCCCCCCCGAAAAAAAAAGAAATAACTCTTGCGGTTACCAGTGGCTCACGCCTGTAATCCTAGCTAGTCAGGAGGCTGAGATCTGAGGATCGCGGTTCAAAGCCAGCCCGGGCAGGAAACTCCGTGAGACTCTTATCTCCAATAAACCAACAGAAAACTGGAAGTGGTGCTGTGGCTCAAGTGGTAGAGCACTAGCCTTGAACTGAAGAGCTGAGGAACAGAGCCCAGGCCCAGGGCTCAAGCCCCATGACCAACAACAAAAAAAAAAGAAAGAAAGAAAAAGAAATAACTCCTAACATTTTGTTTTATGTGTGTATACATATACACATGTAATTGATGTACAGTCTATTTTATATGTAATTTGGATCCCTTTTTGTAATATTATATCATAAACATTTTTTACTTTATTAATAATTCTTCATAAAAGTTTTTTTGTGCCAGTCCTAGGGCTGGAACTCAGGGTCTGGGTGCTGTCCCTTAGCCTTTTTGTTCAAATCTAGTGCTCTATCCCATGAGCCATAGATTCGCTTCTGGATTTTTGGTAGTTAGGTGGAGATTAGAATCTCACAGACTTTACTGCCTGAGATCCTCAGATCTCAAGCTCCTGAGTAGCTAAGATTACAGGGATGAGATATTGGCACCCAGCATAGAAGTATTTTCAAATGAATGGTTGAGTCTATTTATCAAAATGTATTTAAGCATTAACTTATTACAGGACTAGGTTTATTTTGTGTTTGTTTCTTTTGTTTTGGTTTGCAACAATGTATCACTGTGTAGTCCAGGCTGGCTTGAACCTCTACATCCTCTTTCCTCAGATTTCCAAGTGTTGAAATTATAGGCATGTGCCACTATACTCAGCTACAGGCTTTATTTTTTGCTTGCTTTGCTATTATAAATAACTTGTGATAACTATCTTTGCTGTTTAGGAGTATGTTAGAGTGAGATTTCTAGATTTTTTTGCTTTGTATTTTCAAGGTTATGGCAACTTCTTGCAAGAAAGGAATTTAAAATAATTGCTAGAGTCATGGAAAAAAGCCAAGAGAATGACTTCATTTAGCATATGAGTTTTCAAACTTAAAACCTGAGCTCTTCAGAGTTTCGTTGGGATTGAACTTCTCCCCCCCCACAAGCAAGCCCCAGAACTCTAAACTGGAAGAGATAGCTCCTCTTACTCTTTCTCCCTTGCCTTTGACAGGATGATGAGATCAACCAGCAGAGCCAACTCATCGAGAAGCTTAAGCAGCAAATGCTGGACCAGGAGGAGGTAATGAGAGGGGACCGGATGCCAGTGGAAAAGACATACAGAAGGCTTCTTTGAGATTGGGTATCAGGCTGGGTACCTAGTCTTATTACTTAGGAGCCTGGGCAGGAAAGTCTGTGAGATTTTTTTTGTGTGTGTGTGGGGTCAGTTATGGGGCTTGAACTCTGGGCCTGCTCACTGTCCCTGAGCTCTTCAGCTTAAGGCTATTGCTCTACCACTTGAGCCACAGTATCACATCTGGTTTTCTGGTGTTTTATTAGAGGTAAGAATTGCACTGACTTTTCTGCCCGGGCTGGCTTTGAACCATGATCCTCAGATCTCAGCCTCCTAAGTAGCTAGGATTACAGGCGTGAGCCACCAGCACCTGGCTGTGAGATTCTTGTCTCCAATTACCCACAAAAAAGCCAGAAGTGTTGCTGTGGTAAAGGTAAAGGCTGAGGCAAAGTGCCACTTGGCACAAAAGCTAAGCAAGAGCATCCAAGCTCTGAGTTCAAGCCCCAGTGCCAACACAAATGAATGAATAAATGAATGAATGAAGCAATAAATGTCAGAAGGGCATTCTAGCTTTGAGGCTAGTCACCCATATAATCTTGAAATCCAGAAACTTCATTGGGGCTGTTCTTAAGGCTTAGAAGATAGACTGCAAGTGCACTTGTATCTCCATTATTTCCCTATTTCTATGAAGTCTCCTGTGAAGCCCATGTCCTCTTGATTCATGCTGGGAGGTCCAGTTCCTTCAGACCCGGGGGCCATCGAAGTGGTCACTGACAGTGAACTTCCCCCTCCCTCCCCCTCCCCCCCCCACCACATCTCTCCTCTCCTTTGAAGCTGCTGGTGTCCACTCGAGGAGACAATGAGAAGGTCCAGCGGGAGCTGAGCCACCTGCAGTCAGAGAATGACGCTGCGAAGGATGAGGTGAAGGAAGTGCTGCAGGCCCTGGAGGAGCTGGCTGTGAACTATGACCAGAAGTCCCAGGAGGTGGAGGAGAAGAGCCAGCAGAATCAGCTTCTGGTGGATGAATTGTCCCAGAAGGTGGTAAGTGACATACCAGTGGTCCAAGGGTTCCCTGACCCCAGAACACTCTCTACTTCCTTCCATATAAGGTATTGCCACCTCCACTTTTCAGCATGTCAGGATGCTCATCCTCTCTCCACACCACCACTCCAGTTGGCTGTCCTGGCCCTTCTCATTTCCAGGGGCTTCTGAAGGGCCTACATTTTCATCATCAAAGGCCTCTAGGTCATGCATGGAACAAGAGGCCTCTACCTGGGCTGGGAGGGGCAGAATGGTGATGGGAATGACCTGAGGGGCTGTTCCCAGGCTACCATGCTGTCCCTGGAGTCTGAGTTGCAGCGCCTCCAGGAGGTCAGTGGACACCAGCGAAAACGAATTGCTGAGGTGCTGAATGGACTGATGAAGGACCTGAGTGAGTTCAGTGTCATCGTAGGCAACGGGGAGATTAAGCTGGTAAGTGACGAGGGATAGCAGTTGATTCAGGTCAGGTCATTCTTGCTCTGAGTACGGGGGAGGGGGGGAGGGGGGGAATAGGGAAGGTGGGATAATTTAGCCTTCTGAGATACTGTAAAAGACAGGCCAAAGAGTCAAGAAATATTCTCCCAGAGAGCTGGGCATGATGGTATACTCCTATAATCTTAGTACTAAGGAGGCTGAGTTAGAAGTGCCTAGGAAGATCAAGAGCAGCCTGTACTTTACAGACCCAGTCTCAAAGATGAAAGAAATATACCTTCAGACTAGACTCAGGAAAACAAGTAGAGATTCACATGAGCTTAACTGGGAAGATACATTCTATTTTTTTAATTTTTATTTCTAGTCCTGGGGCTTGAACTCAGGGCCTGGGCACTGTCCCTGAGGTTCTTTTGCTCAAGGCTAGCTCTCTACTACTTGAGCCACAGAGTCACTTCTGGCTTTTTCTATTTATGTGGTACTGAGGAATTGAACCCAGGGCTTCATGCATGCTAGGCAAGCACTCTACCACTAAGCCACATTCCCAGACCAGAAAATATATTCTAAAGGGTACACATAAGAAATGACAGAAATATGCCTATAGCAGGATCAAGAGGTAGGACACTGGTTAATAATGACATATGCAGATCTGTGCATGTGAGAATAACCTATGTGGGTGATCAATAGATCATCTATTTGTCTACAAAAATTAAGCTGGATGCAGTGATGTATATCTGTACTCTCAGCTACTCAGGAGGCTGAAGCAGGTGTTTGAGATTTGCCTGGGCAACATAGTGAAATCCTGCCTCAAAAAAACAAAAAACAAAGCTGGGTGCTGGTAGCTCATGTTTCTAATCCTAACTACTCAGGAAGCTGAGATTTGAGGATCCTGGTTCAAAGCCAGCTCAGGCAGAAAAGTCTATAAAACTCTTTCCTTCCTTCCTTCCTTCCTTCTTTCTTTCTTTCTTCCTTTCTTTTTGTCGGTCATGGGACCTGGGCCTGGGCGCTGTCCCTCAGCTCTTCAGCTCAAGGCTGGCACTCTACCACTTGAGCCACAGTGCCACTCTGGCTTTTTTCTGCTTATGTGGTGCTGAGGAATCAAACCAGGGCCTCATTTATGCAAGGCAAGCACTCTACCACTGAGCCACCTTCCCAGCCCCCCATAAAACTCTTTTATCCAACTAACTATCAAAAAACAGAGGTAGAGCAGTGGCTAAAGGACAGCACCCAAGACAGAGTTTAAGCCCCAATACGGGCATATACAAACACACACACACACACACACACTCTCTCTCTCTCTCTCTCTCTCTCTCTCTCTCTCTCCCCCCAATAAGTCAAACAGGCATGGTGATGCATGCCTGTAAATCCCACTGAAAGCAGGAAGATTCACGTTTGATGTCAGCCCGGGCAAAATTAGCAAGATCCTATCTCAAAAACGAAATACAAACTAAAGGACTGGGGTATTGTTCAAGTGATAGAGTGCTTACCTAGCAAATGTGAAGCTCTGAGTTCAAGCTCTAGTACTACAAAAGAAAAATGGGGAGGAAAGGAAGAAAAAGAAAAAAGGAAAAAAATTGCACTTGTGAGGCTAAGACAGGAAGATCATGAGTTTGAGGCTAGTCTTCACAACATAGCAAGAATGTATAAAAAAAAAGTCAGGCCAGGGCTGGGAAGGTGGCTCAGTGGTAGAGCACTTGCCTTGTATGCCAGAGGCCCTGGGTTCCATTCCTCAGCACCACATAAGCAAAAAGAAAAAAGCCAGAAGTGGTGCTGTGGCTCAAGTGATAGAGTGCTAGCCTTGAGCTGAAGAGCTGAGGGACAGCACCCAGGCCTAGAGTTCAGGCCCCACAACCGGACCCCCCCCCCAAAAAAAAGGCCCGGCACTGGTAGCTCACACCTATAATCCTGGCTATTCAAGAGGCTGAGATCTGAGGATCGCGATTCAAAACCAGACTGGGTAGGAAAGTCCATGAAACTCTTATCTCCAATAAACTACCCAGAAAAAGCCAGAAATGGCATTGTGGTTCAAGTGGTAGAGCGCTAGCCTTGAGCACAAAGAGGCTCAAGGACAGCGCCTAGATCTTGAGTTCAAGTCCCAGGACGGGGGTGGGGAGGGGCAGGTGGAGGTGGGGACAAAAAGTCATACTAGTTTTCAAGGTGGGTTGTGTGAATGCAAAAAAATACACTTACATGGGAAATAGCAGCTATACCTATACCATCGGAGTCCCTGTGCACATGGATGTGTGTAGAAAAGTCAGAGGGTGGGAGAGAGTGCTGCAGAGAAGCAGAGAAGCAGCTCCTTCTCCTCTACTCACGCTCAGCCCGTGGAGATCAGCGGGGCCATTGAAGAGGAATTCACTGTAGCCCGGCTCTACATCAGCAAAATCAAATCAGAGGTTAAATCCGTGGTCAAGCGGTGCCGGCAGCTGGAAAATCTCCAGGTGGAATGTCATCGCAAGATGGAGGTGACTGGGCGGGAGCTCTCGTCCTGCCAGCTCCTCATCTCACAGGTGAGTGCCTGAGGTTGAGAGCCTCTGGATGCTGAGAAAGGCAGAAGGCAACTCTGTGGTTATAAATAAAACCCTTAGCAGCTACCATTAAGTCAGTGTCCTTAGATCAATGGAAATCTAGAACAGAAGAGCTAGGAAGGGGGATGGGAGGGTGCAGGTCAACAGAGTGAAGCTCAGGGGTCCTGCCCTCTGAGACCAGAGTCTGTGTAGGAATGTTTGCCGGACCTCCATCTTCATGGAAGGCACAGCAGGCAGGGAGGGTTTGGGAGGAGAGATGGAGTTTGATTTATCTCTTCTCTCACCAACCTTTTTCCACCAGCATGAGGCCAAGATCCGCTCGCTTACAGAATACATGCAGAGTGTGGAACTGAAGAAGCGGCACCTGGAAGAGTCCTATGACTCTCTGAGCGATGAACTGGCCAAGCTCCAGGCCCAGGGTGAGGTCTTAGACCTACATCCCAGCCATCCTGGAATTCAAGATCCCAGAGGGGAGGGGGGGGGGAAGCCACTAACATCACAGGAAATCACCTAACAGCACCATACCCAAAACATCAACCTGAATCATAGGTGCCAAACACATGCTATTTAGCCAAACTTTTGCTAGCTCACACTTGATATGAACCACGAATCTTCCCTTGTTCTCTATCCTTGCTGTGTCAAATTGGACTGTCCTGGCCCAGGACGGATATTTCTATGGCCCATCCTCTGCCCTGCTTGGAGCTTTGGACATAATCTGAGGTTCTTTCTGAAGGAAGTAAACTGGATGTTATCTTCCCCTCTTCCACGTAGAAACTGTGCATGAAGTGGCCCTGAAGGACAAGGAGCCAGACACACAGGATGCAGATGAAGTAAAGGTGAGTGCAGACAAAGGGGTCTGGTAGGGTGGAGGCTGTCCTCACAGAACTCCTGTTTCAGAGTCTGGCTGTGAGCTTGGAGTGGGGTTGTTTGCAGAAGGCTCTGGAGCTGCAGATGGAGAGTCACCGGGAGGCCCATCACCGGCAGCTGGCGCGGCTCCGGGATGAGATCAACGAGAAGCAGAAGACTATTGATGAACTCCAAGAGTAAGAGTCCCTGGGAGTGGCTCCAGTGGCCACTGGCTTCTCTCACTCTGCTGTGCTGACTCAAATGATCCTTCTGATCTTTAACTTCCAAGTGCCATTCCCTCAACAAGGCTATACAATATTGTAGCCCAAGTTGTTCAGGAGACAAAAGTCACTCACCTTGGGTCTCATAATTGGAGAGCTCAGGGTTCCTTATTATCATGGAAATGGTTACCTGTGTGTGCCACTGATATCTGAAGGGAGATTTGTCTATTCTAACTGGACTCACTCATGCAAGAAGAAGGCAAATGTTTGAGGGGCTGGTCCTCCTTTCCTGCTCATTAATAGCTTTTTCTCTCCAATGCCCCTGACTCTCCGTAGCTTGAATCAGAAGCTTCAGTTAGAGCTGGAGAAGCTTCAGGCTGACTATGAGAAGCTAAAGAGTGAAGAACATGAGAAGAGTGCCAAGCTTCAAGAGCTGACGTGAGTGATGGATTTGCTGCCAGGCTCTAGCCACATAAGCTCAGAACTGCCTTATGGACACAGTTGAGAGGCAGCACACACTTGTAGCCATGAAACAAACAGATGGTATAGGGAAGGAAAAAAGAGAGACCATCAAGCTATGTGTGGAGGTACATGCTTATAATCCCAGCACTCAAGAGCCTGAGGCAAGAGGATTGTGAGTTCAAAGCCATCCTGAGCTGAGCTACCTGGTGAGATCTTGCCAAGAAAGGGGAAAAGAAGGGAAGAAAAGGAAGGGGGAAGCAGAAGAGGAAGGGGCAGGAAAGGAGAGGGAAAGAAAAGAGGAAGGGATGGGCTGAGTACAGGTGGTTCACGCTTGTAATCCTAGCTACTCGGAGGCTGAGATCTAAGGATCCAAGTTCAAAGCTAGCCCCAGAAGAAAAGTCCCTGTGAGACTCTTATCTCCAATTAATAACTCAAAAACTGGAAGTGGACCTGTGGCTCAAAGTGATAGGGCACTAGCCTTGAGCAAAAAGAGCTCAGGGACAGTGCCCAGGCCTGAGTTCAAGCCTCAAGACTGCATCCTGCCCCTCCCCCCCAAAAAAAGAGGACAGGAAAGGAAGGAAAAGGGGGAGAGAAAGGAAATGGGAAACCATTAGGAATGACCGCTACTGAATATTAGCTGACATGGATAGAAATGGCTTTTCAGTGTAACAAGCAGGTTCTGAAACTGTGTGATCATGATCACATAAAAATTTGAATGTAGATCTATATATTTATGTATGCACAGAGAAAATACTCTACAAGTCAGGCACAGTGGTTCATGCCTATAATCCGAACAACAGAGAGGTGAAGGCTGCAGGATTGTGCATTCAAAGCCAGCTTGGGCTACAAAGCCAAGACCCTGTCTCAAAAAAGAAAAAAAAAATACAGAAAGGAGGGTTTGCAAAGATGGACACCTTGTAGTTTGGTCTATAAATAGTAGAAACCTCATCTTAGCTCTCATGTTAAGATTCTTTTCTAATTATTGCATAGTAAACATGAGTAACTTACATAACCAATATTAGTAACATTTGAGAGAGAGGAATGTAGGAGGGAGAGAAAGGAGAATCCTGAGGATTTTGTGTTTCCCTTCTTTTTTTTTTTTTTTGTCGGTCGTGGGGCTTGAACTCTGGGCCTGGGCGCTGTCCCTCAGCTCTTCAACTCAAGGCAAGCGCTCTACCACTCGAGCTACAGCGCCATTTGTGTTTCCCTTCTTATCTCTATTTCTCTTCCTGCAGATTTCTGTACGAGCGACATGAGCAGTCCAAGCAGGACCTCAAGGGGCTGGAGGAGACAGTTGTGAGTGGTTTCCTTCTGTGCCACGTTAACAGGGCAGGGAAGGGCTTCCCACGCTGCCATCCCTGTCGCATCTAGTCCTCATTCCTCTTGCCTTTTTATAGTTAGTCTGTGGCAGAATCAGGACACATCTTTTCCTGAGTGATTCACTTTGGTTGTATAAACTGAAGGTTTCAGTAATTTGAGAAGGAGAAGGTAAAGTTGGTATCTGGCTAGCCCCAATATTTCATCATTCTTTCTAGGCCCGGGAACTCCAGACCCTCCACAACCTTCGCAAGCTGTTCGTTCAAGACGTCACGACTCGAGTCAAGAAAGTGAGTGTTATACTTGGGGTCTTAGCAGCCCCATACTTTATTCCCCTCCTCACATTTCTCTAGCCCTGCTGCCTACTCTGGGACTGGTTTGGCCTGGCCTGGGTGGGCCCTGTTTGGTCTCAGGACTACCATATCTTTCCCTTTGTCTCTACTCAAGAGTGCAGAAATGGAGCCCGAGGACAGTGGGGGGATTCATTCCCAAAAACAGAAGATTTCCTTTCTTGAGAACAACTTGGAACAACTTACAAAGGTTCACAAACAGGTAAGAGTCTGGAGAAGGGCCAAGAGAACTTTTGAGGCCAGGTCCTACAATCCTCAAATCTTCATAGGCCCCTGGGATTCAGGAAAAGTAAATTTATGATTTCTTTTTTCTTTTACTTTCTCTACTAATCTCTCTGTTTCTACCTTTTTCTTCCTCTTCCTCTTCCTCTCTTTCTCTCTCTCTCTCTCTCTCTCTCTCTTTTGCTGGTACTGAGGCTTGAACTCAGCACCTCATGATCTCACTTGGCTTCTACCAGATAAATCACCTCTCCATTTCTAGCTTTTAGCTGGTTAATTGGAGACAAGAGTCTCACAGACTACTGTGTCCAGACTGGCTTTGAACCTTACTCCTCAGATCTCAGTCTCCTAAGTAGCTAGAATTACAGGGATGAGCCACTAGCACCCAGCTCTACTTCCTCCTTTCTATCATTTTTGCTCCTACTTTTACCTTGTTCTTTGTTCCATGCCTATTTTCCCTTCTCAGAATTTTTGGGCTCTGAGCTCAATCACCACCAACAAGTGGAAAAAAGAAAAAAGGAGGAGGGATCCTAGTGTCAGACTTTAGTTTGAGATGGAAGGTGGGGAGATTTAAAAAAAAAAAAACAAACATGGGAATGGGCTTTCTCTTGTAGAGAGAACTCCATCTTCCTACGTCTGAGTACAGGCTTCCCACATGTTAAATAGTGACCTCCAGGTGGCCCAACTATCCTCTGGTTGGGGCCAGTTAGAACTCTGTATAATGAGTTGTTGCCATTCTGTCCCCCTCCTTGGGGCTTCTTTAGTTGAATAACTGGGTTCCATAGGTATGGACTGGGGAGGTGGAAGATGGAAGGGCAGTCCAGTGGAGTCGTGGGGACAGGAAATGTTTGCACAGCTACATGCACACCAAGAGCACCTGCACCAGTACTAAAGAGCAGAGCCATGAGACAGGTTCAACACTGTCAGCGGCTCTTTGAGTCCTGAAGGAAGCTACCAATCCAAAATTTCATTCCCTTTCTCTCAAGTCTTCCGTAAATTTTGTTTAGACATATTCACTAGCCAGGGACTTCAGCTTCTTTTTCTCCAAGTGTAATGCTCAGCCTATAGTCAATATTCAGTGCATCTGGTTTGCAATTAAAACTCACAAACCTGTGACACAAGATTTGTTTATTTTGGCTTGCAAAAGGCTTTACTGACATCTTTTTTCCCTTTCCTTATAAAGTAGTGTAATGACCTTATTGAAAAATTCAGACAGGAAATCTTTGCAATCAATTATGCCATTCTATTTTCATTCCTGTGTGTTCACTTTACCTCTCTGTCTTAAAATAAAGAGGCTTAAAGTTTAATGGACCTACAAAAAGAATGGAGGGTTGGTTTTTTGCGTTTTGT
This sequence comes from Dipodomys spectabilis, assembly GCF_019054845.1. NCBI lineage: Eukaryota > Metazoa > Chordata > Mammalia > Rodentia > Heteromyidae > Dipodomys > Dipodomys spectabilis. The sequence goes on along the minus strand of NW_024870911.1, from coordinate 16,637,280 downwards.
TTTTGTTTTTACTATCTCACCAAATTACTTCTCACTCCCTGGAGGGCATAAATTACAATCAGTTTCTCAAATAAAAATATGTATTTCAAAAGTAAATAAATAAAGAGGCTGTAGGACGGGGGAGCATGGCTCAAGTTGTACAGTGTCTGCCTAGCAAGCTCAAAATCCTGAGTTCAAACCTCAATACTGTTAAAAAAAAAAAAAAAAAAAAGCTGTTTATTTTTCCCCTCGCTCATTGAAGCTTCTGCTGTAAGTGCCAAAGTCTTAAAAATACAGAGAACAAAAAGACAGAGAGTACAAAAAAGGACAAAAGGACACCACAATGTCTTACTCAGAAGACACATATCCAGAAGGAAAAAGAGAAAAGTTCTCAGTTGACAGAATCTTAATAGCCAGGGCTACAGCCCTATTACCAATTAAACAAAACTAACATTACCGTAAAGCATTGATTATAATCCTTAAGTTGAGTCAGGCACTGATGGGTCACTCCTGTAGTTCTAGTTACTCCAGAGGCTGAGACCTGAGAGTCACAGTTTGAAGCCTGCTTAAGGAAGCAAAGTTCATGAAACTTATCTCTAGTTCAAGCTATAGTACCGTGAGGTATGGTGAGATGGAAGAATTGTGAGATACGGTGGAGGGGGGTATCTAGGCTACATGGAAACGATGGTACAGCATTGTCACAAGAGTTCCAGAATTATAGTTGGAGATGATGCAGAAAATATGCCTAGAAAATGATACAGGAAGGAGAGAACTGGATAGACCAGCACATTATAAAAGGAACAAGGCCTTTCGAGGACATGATGTCTTCTATGAGTTTGATTTTTCTTTATTCTCTCCCCCTTTCTTCTCCCCCCACTATCTTCCCTGATGACTCTCTTGGGGTTCCTTGACCCCCTTTTGGCCTTTTCCCTCTGGCTTACTCGGCAGCTGGTACGTGACAATGCAGATCTGCGTTGTGAGCTTCCTAAACTGGAAAAACGACTTAGGGCTACGGCTGAGAGAGTTAAGGCCTTGGAGGGTGCACTGAAGGAGGCCAAGGAAGGCGCCATGAAAGACAAGCGTCGGTACCAGCAGGAGGTGGACCGCATCAAGGAGGCTGTGCGGTACAAGAGCTCTGGCAAGCGCGGCCATTCTGCCCAGATTGGTGAGTCAGTGTCAGCAGGGGAAGTAAAATCATCACCTGGAGCAAACTCAGCAAATTCCTGACAGCTAAACCACTAGATGATTTCTTCTAGCTCCTGACTCTCTTATGCCACTCAAAAAGTGATGAGTTAATTGACAAACAGTTCAGTTTGACCTTAGAAAAATGAGCTCGGGGACCAGAGCAACTCAGGGCTACCACCAACCTCTCCTCATGGTCATTTCTTCTTGTTCACAGCCAAACCTGTTCGGCCCGGTCACTACCCTGCATCTTCACCCACCAACCCCTATGGCACCCGGAGCCCTGAGTGCATAAGTTACACCAACAACCTTTTCCAGAACTACCAGAATTTGTACCTGCAGCCAGCACCTAGCTCCACGTCAGACATGTAGTAAGTAACTACAGCATAGGCTGGAGTCTCAACCTACGGTTCTCTGGAGCCCAGAAGGCATAATATTGTATCAACTGTTGGTTAAGACTTAATTAATGCTGGGTGCTGGTGGTTCATGCCTGCAATCCTAGCTATTGAGAAAGCAGAGATGTGAGAATCGCAGTTTAAAGCCAGCCTGGGCAAGAAAGTGTGAGACTCTTACCTCCATTAAATCACCAAAAAGCCAGAAGTGAAGCCATGGCTCAAGTGGTAGAGCTCCAGCCTTGAGTGCATAAACTAAAGGACAGTGCTCAGCCCCTGAGTTCAAGCTCCAGTACTACCACACACGTGTGTGCGTGCACGCGCGCGTGTGTGTGTGTGTGCATGCACGCACACACAGACACACAGACACATGGACAATTACTTTCCTAAGTAGCTTTGCTTCTCACCCTTTTTTCTTCTCAACTTCTGCTTCATCTCCTTCACACTATCCAGCTTTGCTAACTCCTGTACCAGCAGTGGAGCCACATCCTCTGGCGGTCCTTTGGCTTCCTACCAGAAGGCCAACATGGACAATGGTGAGTAACAGAGAAATGCAATCCATCCTTTGGGATACTCAGGCAAATTGAGAGTTACAAGCAAAGTAAGTAGCCCTCATTTACAATTAAACACTAACCAAACTTCTTCAAATAAGAAGATACATGTAGTGGGTATGACTTGGTGGTAGAGCATTTGCCTGACATGCATGTTGTCCTGGGTTTGATCCTTAGGACCACAAAAACAAACAAGTGAAAAGACCCTTCAGGTCTCTAACTCTTAGAAGTGGATTTCTCTTATTTCTCTTGCCTGTACCCTTCACTTTTTAGTGAGGGGGTTGTCAAGCTTTCTGTCAAGTAAAATAATGGTGCAGCATTGGGTAGAGGGGGAGAGGGTGCTCTAGCTTGTTTCTCTGAGGGGTTAGGTTGGGAAAAGGTCTGTGGAGACCATTTCTAACACCCAGCCTCCTTTCTTCTTCTAACCCTCTGTTCTCAATGGTGATCTTTCAGGAAATGCCACAGATATCAACGACAATAGGTACATCAGTCCCCACTACCCTTGGGTTCTCTGGGTGGGACTAGCAAAAATAATTAGGCTTCCCTCTTGCCCTACTTCAACCTTCCTTGGAGCTTTTGGGGGAGGGAGAAGGAAATGAGAATCATTCTTGCCAGCCCTGGATTGTCAGAGAGCTCTCAGACACTCATGGTTTGGTGTAGAGCTCTACCCTGCCCTCCCATTCCCTCCCCGGCCTTTCCTCATTTCAGTTTTGGGGCATGAAGCCACATGCCATGGCCATCTGATACGTTTCTTTCTTACTTTTGGGAACTTTGTGACCTTGATCAAATCCTTTACAGCCCTCTGGCCTTGTCTCCCCCTATCTCCCCATAAAGCATGCATAATCTCAACCCTGACCTATGGGTTATCTCACAAGAATGCTCTTAGAGCAGGGACCAGGACAGAAATGCTTTTATTTGTTTGTTTGTACATAGCTTGTGGTGTCTTTTCCTCTAGGAGTGATCTGCCATGTGGCTATGAGGCTGAGGACCAGGCCAAGCATTTCCCTCTCCACCAAGAGACAGCAGCCAGCTAATCTCCCAGTGAAGGCTACATACCTGCATTTTCAGGTAGCGCGAAGTGCTTTCCCTGACTGGTCCCAGGAGCCTCATTTCTTGCCTGTGTGGTTCTCCTGCTTCTATTTATTTTTCTTAACCATCTCAAAACATTTGCTATATATTTAGCCTCCAACTCCTGCTTTCCTTTGTTGGGGGCTACATCTGTGCTGTCCTTTGTGATCTGGACACTGACCTCCCCAAGCTTTCCCTTTGGCTACTGAAGTAATCACAGTACTTCTTTCTGCCACTAGGGGTCACTGCCACATGTCAAAAGAAGTGAGCAAGAGCAGTTGTTTATAGCTACACATGGGTCACAAACCTTACACAGGAAACCCTGGGAAATTATTTCCAGCCTTCCCTCCACCTCCACCCCAAAGTAATCTTGGATGGATAGAGATTTTCTGAACTAAGACATCTCCAGTAAAGTTGATGCTCTGATTATTCTTGGAACTGTGTCCTATGACACAGTTTGATGCATGTGACATCAAAAACCTTTAGGAGCCGGGCATAGTGGCTCACGCCTGTAATCCTAGCTACTCAAGAGGATGAGATCTGAGTATTGCTGTTCAAAGCCTGCCTGGGCAGGGAAAGGCTGTGAGACTCTTATCTCCAATAAACCACTGAGAAAACGGGAAGTGGCGCTGTGGCTTAGGTGGTAGAGCGCTAGCCTTGAGCTGAAGAGCTGAGGGACAGCACCCAGGCCCAGAGTTCATGCCCCATAACTGGGGAGGGAAGACGGGGAGAACAACACCACTTTAGGAAAGCTTCATAGTCTACCTCTTTATCCTCTGGCCACAGTGACAGCACTCCCCTCTCTATTGCTCATTGGCATTGGGAAACAGCTATCTTACCACCCCCCCCAATCCTCCCACCCTCCAACTATAGTCTCTCAACAGAGCCTCTCCTCTAGCACAGGCACCTTCCTGGTTCTCCTGTCACCAAGATCCTCACCATGCTGCTTTTAGAGCCCAGAACTGGATGATGAGATTATTTTGTTGTCTATTTTGGATCCTTGGACAACTAGAAATGAGAGAACCTAGCTAGTTTCTTGCTGGGCTGCATCTAAGCCAAGTCCTTTCCAGGGGATTCCCAGGATAGCAGGTCAAGCATGCACAAGCAGAAATGCAGGAGAAACAGAGAATCAGGAAAGGGGGGGGGACTTAGGATAGATTTAGGGGTTGAGGAGCCGGGGCTGGGCAACTGAGTGGGTTGGGAAGGGCAAGCTAATACTGGTATTAAACGGAAAAGACTATTAACCAAAGTGTGAACATATGCCATCTGTTTCTATGTAGTAGCTGGACTGCATGCTAGCTCCTCACACTCTTTTTCTCTTTCTTCCCCAGTTTCTAAGAGGGACTAAGGCCTCTTTCAGCATGCTGCAAAACCTGTGGTCTCTGATACTAACTCCCTCCTCAGCCCCCGTTGTTGGACTGTACTGTTTGATGTTTTCTCTTACTTACTCGGTCTCTCTTTGTATTCTGTATCTATATATCAGAAGCTGCTGCTATGTCTCTCCTCTCTCTGTCCTACTAAGTATCTGATAATATATTTAGCAATTTCTAAGCATAGTCTACCCTCCTCGTTTGGGGCACTAGGGAGGAGAGGAGGGGACTGTTTCTTCTTTCCCTCATATACTTGTCTCTCACACTGAGTGGTTTTAGTCACTGAGGAGAGGTCACAAAATGATAAAGGAGAAATGGGAGCTAGAAGGCTGCAATCCTTCTCTCTCACACATGCACACGCACATGCACACATATACACACATGCACATACAAAGCCTTAAGCAGAAGAATGTCTCAGCATCCTAAGAAGACATATAGATCCTCTGTCCTCTTGCACATATAGCACAGGGCATATCATTTTCTTCACATACCACTTGCCTGAGTCTAGGGTTTGCAGATGTCTGCTGTTTGTCTCCTTCTTCCTGTTTTCCCCTGGACTGAGACTATGGATTGCTAAAGACCTTTCCTTTTCTCACCCAAGTCCTCCCCCATTTTGGGGGGGGGGGAAGTGGAATACTGGGGTTTGAACTCATGGTCTTCTACCTGCTAGGCTGGCAGGATACCACTGAGCTATGCTTCCAGCCCTCAAGTCCCTTTTGGTACTCTCTATCCCAGATCTCATGATCTGAACTCAGAGCTCACTTAAAATGCTTTGAAAAAATGGAGGAAGACAGACCTCTTCCCATAATCTGACAAATGGCTGCTCATTGGTGATAGTTAAAGGCAAATGTGGTCGAATGATTGGTTCTTTGGGTCTGGGGTGGGTGAACAGGCTGGGAAATAGCTATGTGTCTTTGTCATGGTGCCCTCAGGTTGAAGCCATGAGCTGGTGGTTCCCTTTCTCCCATATTGGGCTGCATGCTCTTCCCAGCTCTGGCTTTTAGTTTGGGGCTTCTAGTTTACTGGTAAAATAACTCCCTCCAGATGCCTTCCTTTCAAGTTGGAGCTGAGCTTTTCCCTAATCCACACCTTTATTTCTTTTTTAACCCACAAAGACTCCTTTCTTTCATGTCTCCATCTGGTATTAAGTGCACTTTAAAGAAAGGGGCAGAACATAGTTTCCTTAGGTGGTGGAACCTAAGGGCTGGGCCCCAGTGCTGTCCCCTGAGCTATTCTCAGCCTATGTGCCTCCCTCTCCCACAGTTATAGTTCCAGCTGGTCCTTTCCTTCACTTTTTAAGTCAGGTTTCCAGGGACTAGGAATGTAGCTTATGGTAGAGTGCTTGCCTAGCATGCATGAAGCCCTGGGTTCGATTCTTCAGCACCACATAAACAGAAAAAGCGGAAGTGGCTCTGTGGCTCAAGTGGTAGAGCACTAGCCTTGAACAAAAGAAGCTCAGAGACAGTGCCCAAGCCCTGAATTCAAGCTCTAGGACTGGCAAAAAAAAAAAAAAAAAAGGAGAGGCGGGGGTGGTTTCCATGAAACTACAGGGATGAAGATTACTGGCCATCACAAACCAAGAAATAAAGCCCAGATACCAAGTTTTATCTAGGATAGAAGACCAGGGTCTTCTAGCAGTAGGAAAACCCTAGCTTCTAGATCAGAAAAGAAAGCTTCATGTGAGTGCCAGATGATACATTTGGGCCGCAATAGTCCATGTCTCTTTAAGGGAAAGAGTCCTGATCTTGTTACCTGCTGGGTCTCTTTCAGCCATTAAGGAGAGGTTCAGGAAGAAAAAAACACCAGAGGGGTGAGGAATAAATCCATAATGGTGATTTTTAAACATTTTTCAAATAAACCTTTTTATTTTTTAATTTATTTTTTGTGGTTCTGGGGATAGAACACGGAGCCTCCTTCTTGCTAGAAAAGTACTCTACCACTTAGCCATGCACCTGACCCTCAAAATAAATCTTTAATAGAACCCAGATATAAAAACAAAGTTCTGGATAGATACAGCTTAGTGGTAGAGTGTTTGCCTAGCATGCTTGGCATGTGCAAGGCCCTAGGCTTGATCTCTGCTACCACAAAAACCAACAAAATTAAAATAATGCCCCCCCAAAGATAAAATAATGCAGACCTGTTTAATTTGCATTTTCTAATTTTTTTGGGGGGGAGTAGAAAATACTATACTTCACTTGTTGAGGTACTCTAGAAAATTCCTAAGAGACCCTGAGGGGTCTGAAAACCACTGCTTCAAAGAAAGCATCAAATCTGACTTCTCTACCCTAAAGCTACAATTCTGAGGAAAGAGGGAGTCTCCAGACCCAATGGGAAAAGAAGGAAGATGCCAATATACTTATGGACTTGCACTAGTAGTTACCAGCAGGACACCTCAGGATCTAGTGGTTTTATGTAATCATGTACCATGTTTTAAAAAAAAACAAAACATGTAAGAGAATGTGAAAGTATAGAACAGGAAGCGAGGTGATACTGAGGGAGTAGCGTTCTCTTTACAAAATGTAAGGAAAATACAATTCATTAGATCAGTAAGAAACAACACATGCACATACACAAACCCTTCACCAGAAGCTTCACACTAACTCCATCCTCCTCTTCTTCCTGCTCCTTGTATTGGCCACATCCCCTTCAGAAAGCCCAGGTTCCCCACAAGAGGCACTGGGCCTGCCCACTCACATCCGCCAAAATGTTGCATGCCAGCGTGGAAGACAAACCAAACTGCACAAATTTAAGCGTGTATTTACTTGATGTATATAGATACCTTTAAATAAAATAAATTCAATGATGAACCTGTGTTGTTGCAAATCATTTTTGGGGGGAATGAGGGTTCATGGGGCTTAAACTCAGGGCCTGAGTGCTTTCCCTGAGCTCTTTTGTTCAAGGCTAATGTCCTGCTACTTTGAGCCACAGGGCCACTTCTGGTTTTCTGATGGCTAATTGGCGATAAGAGTCTCATGGGAGTCAGGCGCTGGTGGCTCACGCCTGTAACCCTAGCTACTCAGGAGGATGAGATCTGAGGATCACGGTTCAAAGCCAGCCTGGGCAGGAAACTCCGTGAGACTCTTATCTCCAATAAGCCACTAGAAAACAGGAAGTAGCACTGTGGCTCAAGTGGTAGAGTGCTTGCCCTGAGCTGAAGAGCTGAGGGACAGTGCCCAAGCCCAGAGTTCAAGCCCTATGACTGACCAAATAAAGAGTCTCATGGGCTTCCTTACCTAGGCTTGCTTTGAACCATGTCAATATACATTGTTTTGCCTCATTAAAGTATGCAATTTTTTTCATATATGTATCCTATTAATCAGTGCACCATTCCACCATTGGTAGGTATTTAAAGTGTTCTCTTCATTTTAACACAACATCTGACCAGTGTCAATTGCTTTCTCTCCAGTGTGTCAACAGTCCCTGCCTGCTTTGCCAACAGCTCAATTCTATGGTACTGAGATCATCTACCACAATCACTTCCAACCCCCACTGCCTTCTCTGCTTATTCCTCCAGGCTTCACAGATGGAGAAAACTGCACAGAAATTGAGACAAATGGCTTGGCATCTGTAGCTCATCCTTGTAATCCTAACTACTCAGAAGGATGAGAGCTGAGGATCACAGGTGTAAGCCAGCCCAGGCAAGAAAGTATGGGAGACTTTTACCTTTAGTTAACCAGCAAAAAGCTGGAAGCAGAGCTTTGGCTTACGTGATAGAGCACCAGCCTTGAGTGAAAAGCTAAGAGCCAATTCTTAGGCCCTGAGTTCAAGCCTCAGTACTGGTACACACACACACACACACACACACACACACACACACACACACACACACACACACACACACACACACACACACACACACACACACACAGAGACTGAAACAACTAAAGATGAAGAACTTGCAAACTCACATGGCCCTTCAGGGCTGTTCCATAGCCCTGTGTATCCCTTCTTAGTTCCCTTTCCTGCTTTCCAAAGGACCTGGCATGAACCCTCACTCCTCAAGATCCCTGCCATCCTTGTCTCTAAGAACAATGTTTGTCTATGTAGAAGGAAAAATTAAAGAGATGATAAGCAAAATTCCCACCTCCCCACCTACACAGTTAACCTATATCTACAAATTCTTTCCCTTTTCCTTCTGACAAATGATGAATCTTCTTTCCTCGGCCTAAAGTAAGCCCCTTTCAGGTACTTAATGGATTAATGAGATTTCTTACATGAAACCCAAGTACTTAAAATAACATGTCAAAAATGTGGGTGATTTGCATCCTCTTCAATTGCCTATCTTGTTTTCTTGCAGATTTCCAGAAACACTGCCAAGTTTCCCATCTACACTTACTTTTACTTTCCTTCCTTGCCCCTTGCTCCTCCCCTCTACCCCTTTTTGACCCAGGGTCTACAATATGTACCCCAAGTCTGGTCTCAAGCTCCAATCCTCCTGCCTCTGCCTCCTAAGTGCTGGAACATAGGCTTCTATCCAAAGCCTGGCTTCTATTTGTACTTCCTTACCTCCCATTGCTCAGCCCACCTCCATCTGGTTCTTATTCTGCACAAAGTGCTTTTCCAAAGGCTGCCTTTTACCAAATAATAATTTCTCTGCTCTTGTCTTGCTTCATCTCTCCCTGTTTCCCACTCCTTCTTTCTTGAAATTCTACTCCTTGGGTTTCTGTGACCAAGCTCCCTTGGTTCCTTGACCTACAGCCTTCCTTGGCTCCTTCACCGGCCACCAGCCCCCTTCCTATCTCCCCCCAGTCCCTCTGTATAGCTCAAGCTGGTTCTGAAACAACCTTGTAATTCTCCTGCTTCAGCCTCACGAGTGCTGGGATTATAGGTGTGAACCTCCACTCCTGGCTATATCAGCCTCTTAAACAATGCTCTATTCTAGAATTCAGCCTTTGTTTCTTTTCTTTTCTTTTTTCTTTTTTCTCTTTCTGGGAGATGCCATTCATACCCTTAGCTTCCCTAACAATCCTTATATCAGTATCCACTTGCTCAAGGCCCCAGCACTCACTTTCAGGTGTCTCGAACAGGTTTCAAACTGAACTCATCTTTTCCCCAACTCTACTCTTTTCCAAGCCATCACTTTCTCTCCTTACTTTAACCAAGAAGCTGAAATTCTCAATATCTCCCTTTCTCAATAAACATAATGAATTTTCTAAATCAATATCGAAGTATATCACTAGATTCAGTCTTCTCCCAATCCATCAGCCACTGCCTTACTTTACCTTCAGTGCATCGATTTTTCCAACAGCCCAGAATGAACGACACTTCTGTAATTATACTAAATAGATTAAAACCACATAGATGGGAACTCTAGTGCCTACCATCTCTAAGTCTTGCTTCTTCCCACTGGTTCTCAGGTTCCAGAATGACTGCAATACTTATACCTCCCACAAACAGAATCATTTTTGCTTGATTCCATGTCTTTGCACACTGATGTCTGCCTGGTTAGCTCTTTAACCTCTGGCCAGAACTCCACCCAGCTTTCCATACCTAGCAGTCTACAAGGTCTGTAGCCACATTCCTTAAAAAAAAAAAAAAGGTTATGGGGCCTGGGTGCTGTCCCTGAGCCTTTTTGTGCACAAAGCTAGCACTCTACAACTGGAGCTACAGCGCCACTTCTGAACTTACCTATTTTTAATGTATTCTTAGGATTTTGTCTCATACACAGCTCTGATATGATCCAATAATGAAGCCAATATTGAAACTTTCTGATTGGCTAGCCCAGTGCCTTTAGACTCCTCCTAAAGGGCAGGAACTCTCTTATCTTCTGGTTCAGAAGGAATGAGCTGCAAAAACAGTATGGGGGGCGTGGCACACCAATGGAGGAAGGGTAAGCAAAGGTAGCCATTATACTCGATGTACATTGTGTAAAAAGTGAAGTACATAACTTGAGGGTAGGGACAGGAGGGAGACAACGGGGGAACCCGATGGAAGAAACATTACCAAGAAACATTATACTCCTAAACCCGACTTAGGATCTGTAACCCCTTTGTACAACTACTTTAATATAATAGTTATTATTAAGAGAACAGAATTGGGGACAAGTGCGCAACAAATACTTCAATAGTTAAATGAAGGAGGGAGGAAGGAGGGAGAGGGAGAGGGAGAAGAGAAAACGCATGAGCGTTTTTTCTGGCTTGGTTACTCAAACTAGGCAAAACCGGAAGGCGGTGACTTGGCAGCCAAAATGTCCCCGACCTGGGGGCGGGTCCAACTGGTCCGGGCCACACCTCCGCCGCCTAGTGGACGGGCTCGAGCCTTGAGCGGCCGCAGGACACGCTCTGGGAACCAAGTTCCCGCATTCCAGCTCCAAGCCAGGTGAGCCCATAAACTGCGCATGCGCGCGGGCTGAGCGCCAGGGGCGGAGCCAGCCTCGCCTCGCCCTACTCGCGCGCCTGCAGGCCAGCCTCCGGTCACGTGACGGCGGCGCAGGTGTGCACCGCTTCCGGGGTCGGGCGCCTGGATCGCAGCCGGCTCCCGCTTCCACTCGATCCGGTGCGCGGGAGACTATGGCGTCCTCTTCGGTCCCGCCAACCACCGCACCATCGGCAACAGGGAGCTCCGGCCCAGGATTTGGCTTCGCCTCCAAAACCAAGAAGAAGCATTTCGTGCAGCAGAAGGTGAAGGTGTTCCGGGCGGCCGACCCGCTGGTGGGCGTGTTCCTGTGGGGCGTAGCCCACTCGGTGAGAACCGGCCCCGGCCCCTGTAGCCCTGCCCCAAACCCTCCGCTCCGGTGCACGGGAGCGTCACTGATCCCAGGTTCCCACATCCCAAAGCCCTTGCGCTGTCACCCCCACCTTCCGAGCTGTCTTGGTCCCTGCCCACCAATCCCCAGAGGGGAAGGTCGTCCCCAGACGATCTCCAGTTAGTAACTTTTCTCTCCCTCTACCCAGTTCCGCCTCCCCTAGACTTGTACCTTCTTCCCTGCCCTCTGAAACCCAGGTCTCGGTTCCTTGACTCCTTCCTGCCAGGACCAGCCTCAGCCTCAGGCTATGGAGACTGGTCGAGTTCATACTTCAGCCCATGGTGGGGAGGGATGGCTCTCTTTGGGGTTGGTGAAGGCCCACGTGAGAGAGTGTGTACGTGAGGGGTTTGGGGTGGGTGGAAGGGATTGTTCACTTTCCACCTTGTTTTTTTTAGCCTCAGTCCTTGACTGTGGAGTCTTGGCTTTGTCTGGGGGAAGCTCCAGGCTTCTTGGACTTTCTAATCCTGCTTGCCCCTTCCTTTCCTCTCCAGAGGTACAGCATTCTGAGAAGCTACCCAACCATAAGCCTAAAGGTTGAACTCACTCAGATCTTCATGCTTACATGCCTTTGGTCTTAACTGCATCCCCCTTGTTGGCTTGAGTGGTGATGTTTAGTATGAGCAGAGAGAAGATTGAGGAACTCTGATCCCAAGGGACACTGCTTCCAAATGGCCTTGGAGTCAAGAAGAGGCCAAGGAGGAGACCTCTTTTTCTAAGGATGACTCTAGTGGAAGAAGCACAGTCATCCTTCCGACCCCTTCACATCTGGAGTGGGAGGGATGCAGGGATTTTGAATGTGACAGGGAATATTTTAATAATCAACGTCCTTGAATTGTTACAGTCATGGCAAACTAATGGAAGTGGAAGGGATGAAGAATGCTGGTGTTTTTTTTTTGTCGAATTCTTAATTTGTCGGTTAGAATGTGATTTGGGGTCTATTGGCTGACTTCGCATTTACAGTGGAGTGGTAATATCTTGTAGTGAATCTCCAGTCTAAGATATTGGTGTGGGTAAGGCTGTTGGAAGTAGGGCTGCCTCTCCATATGTACCTTCCAGGTGACTCATCCACCCTTATTGGAAGCTAAGGGGGGGGGGGTGTCCCTTTGGTAAGTATTGGGGGAATTAACATTTAAAACCTGCCTCAGCTTTGTTAGATATGGATGCTTTAGCTTGAATATACCATCCTCCAGCCAACACATATTGACTTCAAGTGTCTGGAATGGAGAAATTCTTTGAACATATGCCCTAGTGATGATTCAGCTTGCTTAGCAGGTGGTGTGGAGGGGGTAGGAAAAGCTCTGCTGAATTTCAAGCTAGGAATCTCAAGTGGCTTTTTTTTTTTTCCTGGAGGAACATGTTCTGTCCTCCTTTTCTGCTGAGAACAGGAGGAGTTTCATGCACTGCAGCCTGTGAGATTTAGGTTAGACTGCAGTTCATAATCTTTATTTAATGATAAAGTAAAGATAGGCAAGATTTTTCACTTATTTATTTAATAAACAGGACTATTGTGTGCCAAACATTGTGCATCTCTCAGATGTCAGTGATTAGGTCTTAGCCTTTGAAGAATTCACGATCTTGTGTGTGTGTGTGTGTGTGTGTGTGTGTGTGTGTGTGGTGGGACAATTTGCATAAATTGGTGATCAGAGTCATGGGCATATATACTGTTAGGGATAGGTCAGAGGTGCTGTAGAGGTGCTGTAGCAACATCAAGAGGGAAGTACATCTTATTGGGATTCCTAAGCATAGGAGCCCCTTTTCTACCTTGAATTAGCATGCTGTAGGTCGTGATGTCTGAGGTGAGCATGTGATGCCTGCACCTTTTGGGCTGTGGACAGGCTTGACTTTAGGGAACAGACACCTATTGAGCTCTTACTCTTTGATGGTCTGCATTCCCTCTGAGGTCAGCTGTTCCTCCTTTACTTTAAACCCAAACAGATGGACATCTCTGCAGAGAACTGGGTCGTAGTAGTTTGTGAAGACTATCCTTTTAGTAAGGAGAAACCTCTTACGGGGAAAGACATTTTATTCTTCTTGCTGCTGTTGACCCCCCTCAGAGTCCCATTAACTCTTCAGGGCACTTTGAAAATGCCTGCTTTTTAGTTGAGTGTGTACCTTTGTCTTAATCCTGCAGAAGTTGCTTTTTTTTTTTTTTTTTTAGAATTTCTCACAACTTTAAAAATAATCTGAGTTGCTTACAGGGCTTGCCTAATATAAGTGACTGTTGAGAGCATGAAGTTCCATGGGAGTGGGAGTGTGTGAAGTGTGAGAATTGCTTACAGCAGTCCTCCTTGGGAAGCAGAAGGGGTTAGAGATTATCTAACATCCTTTGACTTCAAACATATGCATAGCTAGTGATTTTAAAGAAATGGGGTTTGAATAGTGCTTTCCTGACTCCTGCCCGGACACAATATATAAGAAGGATTCCACACCCTTACTTACTGCCTCTCCATATTTTGGATTGTTAGATAAATGAGCTCAGCCAGGTGCCTCCCCCAGTGATGCTGCTGCCAGATGACTTTAAGGCCAGCTCCAAGATCAAGGTCAACAATCACCTTTTCCATAGGTAAGTGAGGATCCTTGCCCTTCCCTAGGGGGGGAAAAAGAATTAAAAGTTAAGGATAGGGCTGGAAATGTGGCTTATTGGTAGAGTGCTTGCCTAGCATGCATGAAACCCTGGATTTGATTCCTCAGTACCACATACACAGAAAAAGCCGGAGATGGCCCTATGGCTCAAGTGGTAGAATACTAGCCTTGAGCAAAAGAAGCTCAGGGACAGTTCCCAAGCCCTGAGTTCAAGCCCTAGGACTGGCTCCCCCCAACCCCCCCCAAAAAATATTAAGAGTAGCTGGGTGCCAGTGGCTCACACCTGTAATCCTAGCTACTCAGGGGGCTGAGATCTGAGGATCACAGTTCATAGCCATCCCGAGGAGGAAGGTCCCTGAGTCGCTTATCTCCAATAAACTACCAGAAAACCAGAAGTGGCACTGTGGCTCAAAGTGGTAGAGCACTAGCTTTGAGCTGAAGAGCTCAGGGACAGTGCCCAGACCCAGAGTTCAAACCCATGACTGATGAAAAAAAAGTTAAGAAGTTGGCTCCATTGGTAGACTAATAGCTAGTGAGCCAAAGCATTAGATACTGAGTTCAATTCCCAGTCTCCCACCTAAAAAAAAAAAAAAAAAAAGATTAAACTGAAGATTTTAGATTTAGGAGCCTAACTTAAAAGTTGTATGGTTTAACATCCTTCCTAATGCATAAATTCAGTTTTGTATAAAGACAGCATTGAAATAATTTCTGATATTGTCATACTGCTATATGTGCTAATTTTCTCTCCTCTAGTCTGGCAGTTCCTCAAGTAGATATGTTTAGATGCCATTGCCATTAGCTTCTGGTAGGGATGCCCTGAAAGAAATACTGGAATACTCTAAGACCTGCTATTTCAGAAGATGCCATTCAAAACAGTGGTAACTATTGTCACTTCTGTGTGTGTGTGTGTGTGTGTGTGTGTGTGTGTGTGTGTGTGTGTGTGTGTGTGTGTGTTAGAGAGAGAGAGAAAGAAAGAATGAGAGAATGAGAAAGAGAAAGAGAGATGATTCTTGGCTTGAATTCAGGGCCTGGGGGCTGTCCCTGACCTTTTTTGCTCAAAGTGAGTGCTCTACCACTTGAGCCACAGCTCCATTTCCAACTTTTTGGTAGTTAATTGGAGATAAGAGTCTCACAGACTTTCCTGCCGTGACTGGCTTCAAACTGTGATCCCAGCCTTCTAAGTGGGATTATGGGCTTAAATCACAGTGCCCAGCTATTGCCAACTTTTGAATGTCTCCAACTGGCTTGAGGTTTGAGAAATGCTGCAGTTTGCATGGACAGGAGAGCCTTGCTGTACATAATCAGCTGTGTGGCAGACAGGCTACCTAATTTCACTGAGATATAATGTAGCCTTCTCTAAAATGGAAACAGTATGTTTTAAAGTACCTCACAGAGCTTTATGGGAAGCAAATGAGGTAGGAAGTATAAAGGTGCTTTATAAACTGTCAAGCCTCATACAAATGTAAAATGAAACTGTTACTTTGTTGTCTTGCTTTAAAAACTTGTATTTCAGAGAAAATCTGCCCAGTCATTTCAAGTTTAAAGAGTATTGTCCCCAAGTCTTCAGGAACCTCCGTGATCGATTTGGCATTGATGACCAGGATTACTTGGTATGGGTCTATTATGGGGTGAGGGGTAGACCCTGGCAATTTAGGAGTCCATTGGGGTAATCATGTTTGGAGAAGTGAAAGCTAAAGCAAATATGATTCTTTATCCCTCTGAGTTCACAGCATCTTAAAAAATTTAATGAAGCTAACAAAGCTGTCCTTGAGAAGATAAAGATACATTAGGAATTTTGCATTATGTTTCATTCAGTTTGTATGTGGACCCCAAGAATTTTGCATTGTGTTTCATTCCGTTTGTATGTGGACCCCAATTACGAAGCTCTGCTTAATCTCATCCCCCACCTTCCTCATCCTCATCCACCTTCAGAGACATTTGGTTTGTCATTATCCTATTACTTGTACTTCTATAAAAGGAGATAGGAAAAGAGCTTCTAGCCTGTTATTTGTCTCCAGGTATCCCTTACCCGAAGCCCCCCAAGTGAAAGTGAAGGCAGTGATGGCCGATTCCTTATCTCCTATGACCGGACTCTGGTCATCAAGGAAGTATCCAGTGAGGACATTGCTGACATGCATAGTAACCTGTCCAACTACCACCAGGTCAGTCCTCTCAGACTCATTCTTTCCTCTCCGTAGCTCAGCTGCTAGAACCCCCAAAGAGACTTTTTCTCTCCCTACAATCTATTTTCTCCTTCCAGAAACACTTAATATCATGTTTTGTCTTTTTAAAAAAACTAGGCATTTCAGAGAGAAAAGGGGGGCCTCTGCACACTTATTTGTGTCTAACAGAAGAATTTGATTGGTCACTTTCCATTTGGTACTTACTAAAATCATTGTGGATTTATACATAAAGGGCACATGTGTAGCAAAATATAAAGTGTAGATTAAGTCAGAATTAGAGGAAGCATTATCATCAGCTACACTGCAGATAGGAGTAATAATTTGCAGAGAGAAGAAAACCGGCACAAAGGCATAATTAAGATAGCTTGCAAGGGAGAATCCATTGTTACAGCTAGCCCTATATAGGATTAATGAAGCTTTTCTGTCTGATCATCTGAACTTAGAATGTAGAGTATATGGAATGTTTTGGTGATAAAAGCATTCTTCCTGAGATGTCTTTCAACTAAAGGAAATTCTCACCAAAATCAATGAATAAGGAATAAATGGAAGACAGATAAGTAAGGCATGGTGGTGTATGTGTATAATCCCAGCACTTGGGAGACTATAAAGAAGGAGGATTGTAAATTCATGACCAGCCTGGGGTATATAGCAAGATCCTACCTACTTGCCCATCTTCTCCCCCTCCCCCCCCCCAATAAAAGCAAAACAAACCCTCTAAAATGAATTGGCTTATTTGGCAAACATTTAATGGCTGTCATAGTATTAAGCAGTAGAGAAATGGGTGAATGGGATGGTTATGGCCCTTGAGGATCTCTTGGTTTAGACTGGCAGTAAACCAGCATTAGCACACAGAAGATGTATGCAGTAGTATATACAGAATGCTCTAGGGGGACTGGGAAGCTGGCTCAGTGGTAGAGTGCTTGCCTCACATGTATGAGGCCCTGGGTTTGATCTCTCAGCACCACATAAACAAAAAAAGCTGGAAGTGGTGCTGTGGTTCAAATGGTAGAGTGCTAGCCTTAAGCTGAAGAGCTGAGGAACAGTGGCCAGGCCCAGAGTTCAAGCTCCATGACTGACAAAAAACAAACAACAACAAAAAAAACCCCAGAATGCTGTAAGGATACGGAGAAGGTATCATCCTAACTCATATGGGCAAAGAGGAGTATTTGGGAGACTTTTGAAAAGAGTTTCTTGGAGGTGGAATCATAGAAATTGATCTTTTTTTAAAAAAGAATTATTCTAGAGAGAGAGAGTTGCTGGGAATCAACACTCAAGGCTTCTTACTTGCTAAGCATGCACTATACCACTGAGTGGCATCCTCATCTCAGGATGAATTCTTGAGTGACTAGTAGAGGTTAACTATTGGCAAGGAGAAAAGGAACATTCTAGGCAAAGAAAAATAGCACTTGTAAAGGCATGGAGCCATGAGAAAGTTTGATCAAGGAACCGCAGGATATTCAGTGTGGCTGCAACATGGTATTGTGGAAAAATAGAAGCTACATTGTAAAGGAGCTTCTAAGCTACACAGAGAAGTTTGGCATTTTTCCTGAAGGTTGTTTGCAGGAAAGTTAGGTAGTGAATGTGTGTGTACCCGTGTGTGTATGTATCTCTTTGGGACAGCTTGTTGAAAGAATGGATTGTAGAAGGGAATAGTGAGTGATTTTAATAGCCTAGGTGAGAGTGATTAAGGCCTAATGATGGCAGTGGGCGCAGAAAGGAAAACTTAGTAATGGTTGTGGAAGTTAAAGGAAAGGAGCCACCATTTACCAACAGTGGTGAAACAGAAAGAAGAGTAGGGTTTGTTTTTTGAGGAAGATAGTTCTAATTTGGATACAGTGAAGTTTTAGGCCTTGAATGAGTTACCGAGGTACTGTGATGGGAGCTAAGAATAAATGTTTTTTTTTTTCTTTCCCCCTGTTGTGTTGTTTTGTTTGTTTTTATGCCAGTATCAGTGCTTGAACTAAGGAGCTTGTACTTGCTCACAGCTGGCACTTTACCACCTGTGCTCAGCTAAGAGCATTTTAAGGAGAGTCTGTCTGTTCAGCAGGATTAAGTGCCACATGGTTGAAATAGGATAATGACTAGACTGTCTATTAGATTTGACAGTTAAAGGATTTGGGAGGGATTTCAGAGGCAAAATAAGGACACAAATCTGATTTCAATGATGAGGTAAGGATGAGAGATAGGAAATGGATTGATTACTTACTGATGGTTTTTCTTAAAAAGCTAGCTTTGAAGAGAAATGGGCAGTAACAGAAAGAAATAGTAAGCCTTAAAAGAGGAACTGGAGCCAGGGACCAGTGGCTTGTACCTACAGTCCTGACTACTTAGTAGGCTGAGATCTGAGGATCATCATTCAACACCAGCCTGGACAGAAAGTCTCTGAGACTCTTCTCTTCATTTAACTAGCAAAATCCAGAAGTGGAGCTATGGCTCAAGTGGTAGAGTGCCAACCCTGAGGGACAGCAGGCCCTGAGTTCAAGCTCTAGTACCAAGACACACACAGACACACAAGGAGAGAGAAAGTGGTAGATTTTTTTGTTTTTGTGGTGCTGGGGATTGAACCCAGAGTCTCATGCATTCTGGGTAAAGGTATACCATTGAGCTACATCTTTATCACTAATATAAGAATTTGGGTAATTGGGTTTTTTTGGTTTTGTTTTTGGTCCGGTTGTGGGGCCTGAACTCTGGGCCTAGGCGCTGTCCCTCAGCTCTTCAGCTCAAGGCTAGCACTCTACCACTTGAGACATAGCGCCATTTCCAACTTTTTTCGTTTTGCTTATGTGGTGCTGAGGAATTGAACCCAGGGCCTCAGGCATGCAAGGCAAGCGCTCTACCACTGAGCCACCTTCCCAGCCTGGTAATTGGGGTTTTTTTTGTGCTGGTTCTGGAGCTTGAACTCAGGGCCTAGTGTTGCCCTGAACTGCTTTTACTCAAAGTTAATGCTATACCACTTAGTCACAGCTCCATTTCTGGATTTTTGGTAGTTTATTGTAGATAATAGTCTCACGAACTTTTCTTGCCTGGGCTGGCTTGGATCCTCAGATCTCAGCCTCCTGACTAGCTAGGATTACAGGCATGAGCCACTGGCTCGTGTGTGTGTGTGTGTGTGTGTGTGTGTGTGTGTGTGTGTGTGTGTGTGTGTGTGTGTGTGTGTGTGTGTGTGTGTAGCTCAGGGCCTGGGTGCTTTCCTGAGCTCCTTTTGGTCCTTTGGATTACAGGCATGAGCCACTGGCGCGCGTGTGTATGTGTGTGTGTGTGTGTGTGTGTGTGTGTGTGTGTGTGTGTGTAGCTCAGGGCCTGGGTGCTTTCCTGAGCTCCTTTTGGTCCTTTGGATTACAGGCATGAGCCACTGGCGTGCGTGTGTGTGTGTGTGTGTGTGTGTGTGTGTAGCTCAGGGCCTGGGTGCTTTCCTGAGCTCCTTTTGGTCCTTTGGATTACAGGCATGAGCCACTGGCGCGCGTGTGTATGTGTGTGTGTGTGTGTGTGTGTGTGTGTGTGTGTGTGTGTGTAGCTCAGGGCCTGGGTGCTTTCCTGAGCTCCTTTTGGTCCTTTGGATTACAGGCATGAGCCACTGGCGCGCGTGTGTATGTGTGTGTGTGTGTGTGTGTGTGTGTGTGTGTGTGTGTGTGTAGCTCAGGGCCTGGGTGCTTTCCTGAGCTCCTTTTGGTCCTTTGGATTACAGGCATGAGCCACTGGCGTGTGTGTGTGTGTGTGTGTGTGTGTGTGTGTGTGTGTGTGTGTGTGTGTGTGTGTGTTGGATTACAGGCATGAGCCACTGGCGTGTGTGTGTGTGTGTGTGTGTGTGTGTGTGTGTGTGTGTGTGTGTTTGTGTGTGTGTGTATATATGTGTGTGTATCAGGGCCTGGGTGCTTTCCTGAGCTCCTTTTGCTCCAGGCTAGTGCTCTACCACTTTGAGCCACAGCTCTATTTCTGATAGTTAGAGATAAGAGTTAGAAGTAAGAGTTTCAAGGCCTTTCCCGCTCAGGCTAGCTTTGAACCTCTATGCTGAGATCTCAGCCTCCTGAGTAGTTAGAATTACAGGCATGAGCTACCAATGCCCAGCTTTTTTGAATTTTTTAAGGCAAGGTTTCACTATATGTCCCAGACTTGCCAGGAACTTGTTGTATAGCCCAGACTGAGCTCAAACTCATGCTTCTTCCGCCTCCAGAGTGCTGTGCTAGGCATGTGCCACCATACCTGAATGAGGAATTATTTCTTAAGAATAAAATTGCAAGCCATCTTTTTTTTTCCCCAGAAGAACTAAGGATTAAGCCTTACCACTTGAGCTATGCCTCAGTCTTTGTGTTTTTAGACAAGGTCTTAAGATTACCTTTGCTTGCATTGGCTTTGAACTCAAGCTCCTCCTGCCTTTTCTTCTAAGTAGCTGAGGTTATAGGCATGTACCACCATACCTGCCTCCAAATTGCAAGCCATCTTGGCAGGCGTTTTTATTACAGGAATCTAACCCACCAAGAAATACTGGACTAGTAAAATCATGTTACTGACAAACAGATGTAAGTTCAAATTCTGCTTCTGGGACCACTTGCATAACAAAAAGGGCATAAAATGAGGGTAATAATACTACCTTCATCATCTTAAAGAATGATAACAGTGAAATTAGAATAGGCACTTTTTTGTGTGGTACTTTTTTTTTTTTTTGCCAGTCCTGACGCTTGAACTCAGGGTCTTTCTGGGCTCTGTACCTGAGCTGCTCTGTGGTCAAGGCTGGTGCTCTACCACTTGAGCCACAGCACCACTTCCTGCTTTTTCTGGTTATGTAGTACTGATTAAATCAAACCTGGGGCTTCATGCATGCTAGGCAAGCACTCTACCACTAAGCCACATGCCCAGCTTGGTATTTGGTTTGAACTCAGGCTCTTGTGCTTGCTTACCGGGCACTCTACCACTTATCCAGCCCTTTTTGCTTTCACTGTTTTTGTTTGTTTGTTTTTTTGGGTCCAGTTGTGGGCCTGAACTCTGGGCCTGGGTGCTGTCCCTCAGCTCTTCAGCTTAAGGCTAGCGTTCTACCACTTGAGCCACAGCGCCACTCCCTGCTTTTTTTTTTTTCTGCTTATGTGGTGCTGAGGAATTGAACCCAGGGCCTCATGCATGCAAGGCAAGCGCTCTACCACTGAGCCACCTTCCCAGCCTCCTGCTTTCACTATTTTATTATGTTTATTTTTTTGTGTGTGTGCCAGTGCTAGGGTTTGAACTCAGAGCCTGGGCACTGTCTCTGCACTTTTTTGCTCAAGCCTAGTGCTCTTGAGCCACAGGTCTACTTCCAGCTTTTTGATGATTAACTGGAGATAATCTCATAGGCTTTTCTGTCCAGGCTGGCTTTGAACCATGACCCTCAGATTCCAGTCACCTGAGTAGTTACGATTACAGATGCAAGACACTAGTGCCTGGCACTTACTTTAAATTGTTATTTTCTGGCAGTGCTGGTGCTAAACTCTGGGCCTCAGGCTTCCTAGACAGAAGTTGAACCGCTTGAGCCATGCCTATAGTCTCCTGTTTTCATTGGTTATCTTCATGGTCTTGATTTATAATTAGGCTGGCCTGGGCTGTGATCCTTCTATTTATGCTTCCCTGTGTCACTGGGGATGAACAACAGGCCTGCCCCACTGTATCCAGCCATCGTGCTTCTTCTGTAGCTGGGATAGCAGGCATGTGCACTTTACCCAGCCATTGAGTAAGAGAGAGTTTGTAAACTTCTTTTTGCCTGAACTGGCCTTGATCTGTGATTCTCCTGATCTCTACCTCCCAAGTAGCTAGGATTACAGGCTTGAGCTACTGTACCTGGCTACTTTCATTTTTCTAATAGGCTCTTACTTTTTGCCCAGGACGGCCTGAACCCTGATCCTCCTATTTATGCTTCCTGAGTACCTGGGATTACAGGTTCGTGCTATCATGCCTAGCTTTTTATTGATTCAGATGGGGTCTTGCAAACATTTCCTGGCCTGGGCTGGCCTGGAGCCACAATCCTCCCTCTTGTCTTCTTGAGTAGTTAGGATTATAAATGAGAGCCACCTTGCCTAACTGTGAGAAAGCACTTTAAAATTTAAAGACATTATAGAAATGCAAGAAATCAGAGAAGATAGGGCTCCAAAAGCTGCAGATAACTAGGAACACCAATAAGAAATTTCTACCAGTTTTTTTTTTTTTTTTTGGTGCCAATTTTGGAGCATGAACTCAAAGCCTTGCTATCTTACTCAGCTTCTTTGCTCAGGGCTGGTGCTTTATCACTTGAACCATGCCTCCACTCTGATATTTTGCTGATGAATTGGAGATAGAGTCTGGAAGACTTTTCTGTCCAGACTGGCTTTGAACCTTGGTCTTCTAGGTCTCAAACTCCTGAGTAGCTAGGATTGCAGTTATGAGCTACTCGAAGTTTTCTGCTTCACCGCAGAATGGTAGAATTTGGATTCCCATCCCTGGGCTGTTTGTCTATCTGCTGCTTAGCCTGTTCTTATTCCTCCTTTCTTTTCTAGTACATTGTGAAGTGCCATGGCAATACACTACTGCCCCAGTTCCTGGGGATGTACCGAGTCAGTGTGGAGAATGAAGATAGCTACATGCTCGTGATGCGTAATATGTTTAGCCACAGGCTTCCTGTGCACAGAAAGTATGATCTCAAGGTAAGAGGAAACAGGATAGATTGGGTTTAGGGAGAGACTGCTGAACGCCTGTGAATAGGAATGGGCCTGGGAGGGCAAGGACAGTTCCTTTCAATAGAAAGAAGCCTCTGGGTTTTGAGTATTGATCATAGGAACTGAGTTCTGCCTATTCTTTTAGCCACTTCTGCTGACTTGGTCTTTGGGTCTCTCCACAGGGTTCTCTAGTGTCCCGGGAAGCCAGCGATAAGGAAAAGGTGATTCTCATTTTAGGTGATAGGGTCGGGGAGCAGGGGATGGATAAAAGGGACCTTAGGAAAAAGAGTTCATTCTCATAATGGGTAAGACTCACTTGCTGTTCATTTCATCTTAAACTACTGAAAATTTCTGCTGATCCAAGAATGGGTGGAAGGGGCAGTGGGATTTAGGGTGGGTGGAGATGCAGGCCATAATAGCCAAGTGATCAACCCTCGACTTCCCATTCTGGGTCCTTTGTATTCAGGCAGCTATTTTTGCTGAAGAAGGAAGAAAAGTCTGCATGAAGGTTGTTGACTGAAAACTGAGTGGAAAAGCAGTGGGATGTAATGTGGGTTTCAGCTTCATGACTGAGTCTAGGCAAGCTTCAGTGTGGAGCCAAGCAGAGTGACTATAAGACTGATCTCTTGGGGCTGGGAAGGTGGCTCAGTGGTGGAGTGCTTGCCTTGCATGCATGAGGCCCTGGGTTCGATTCCTCAGCACTACATAAGCAGAAAAAAGCCAGAAGTGGCTATGTGGCTCAAGTTGTAGAGTACTTGCCTTGAGCTGAAGAGCTGAGGGACAGTTCCCAGGCCCAGAGTTCAGCCCCCATGACTGACAAAGAAAAAAGACTGATCTCTTTCTACGACCAATGAGATAGAGCCCTGGGCAAGAGGCAAGGTTCTCCATTGAAACCTTGAAGAAGGAATATATTCCCAAGCACCCCTTTCTCTACTCTAGGTTAAAGAATTACCCACCCTCAAGGACATGGACTTCCTCAACAAGAATCAGAAAGTGTATATTGGTGAAGAGGAAAAGAAAGTATTTCTGGAGAAGCTAAAGCGAGATGTGGAGGTGATGACTGCAATGCTTGGAAATGCCTTGTTTTATTTATTTTGCCTTTTCTGATTATCTCTCCATTCACAATTGGAAGGAGCTCCATCCCCTTATTCTTTAGGTCTTCTGCATGGGGTAGGGGGAGGGGCGGGTTGAGTATGAGACAGGAAGAACCTCTGGTGGTGACTCCTAAGAGGCTGAAATGCGTGCAGAGTAAACTTAGACCCCAGGGCATTGCAGTATTACAGGGCAGAGTATATCACAACACCTCATTTTTTATACTTTCTTTCTCTTCTGGAGGGACCAGAAATTCAAGGGTAGACATAAGGGGTGGTACCTGAGAGTAGGGAGGGAGAGCTGGGGTGTATGATTTTGTCAATGGTTCTCAGTTTCTAGTACAGCTGAAGATAATGGACTACAGCCTTCTGCTAGGCATCCACGACATCATCCGGGGCTCTGAGCCAGAAGAGGAGGGGCTTCCACGAGAGGATGACTCAGAATGGGATGGGGATTGTAACCTGGCTGGACCTCCTTCTCTGGTGGGTTCCTATGGCACCTCTCCTGAGGGTATCGGAGGCTACATCCATTCCCACAGACCACTGGGCCCTGGAGAGTTTGAGTCTTTCATAGATGTCTACGCCATCCGGAGTGCAGAGGGTAAGAGAGCTTGGATATTCCAAAGATGAAGGGGAAAATGCCTTTAGGGGTCAGAAACTAGGTGGTGGGTGGAGAGACTGCTTAGCTTTTCCAAACAAAACTCACTGGTTCCTGGGGAAGAGGAATTGGGACTATACCTGCTCTTCATGGTTGGTTTCAATCCCCAGGAGCCCCCCAAAAGGAAGTGTATTTCATGGGCCTCATTGACATCCTGACACAATATGATGCCAAGAAGAAAGCAGCTCATGCAGCCAAAACTGTCAAGCATGGGGTAAGAATTCCCCAAGACTTGTCCTCTCCTGTCTCTACTATTCCCTGGGAAGAGAGAGCCCCTGTGTCAGAGCAATGGGGTGGCAGAAGGAGAGAAATGGGCAAAATGGATAGCAGGATGGGGAATAGGAAGGGTACTGGAGTGCCTGACATTGTTCTGTACTTCTTTCACAGGCAGGAGCAGAGATTTCTACTGTCCATCCTGAGCAGTATGCTAAGCGATTCCTGGATTTTATTACCAACATCTTTGCCTAAGAGCCCACCTAACCATGATGATTGCTGCTTTATGGTCAAGGTGGCAGGGTTCTGAGAGGCTTGGGGGAACTGTGGGTATTATGGCCGTTACTACTACTTTTTCTCCTCTGCTAAATTCAGGCTGCAGGCTCCTTCCATACAGATAACTC
The DNA here is from genome assembly GCF_019054845.1 of Dipodomys spectabilis. Taxonomy (NCBI): domain Eukaryota; kingdom Metazoa; phylum Chordata; class Mammalia; order Rodentia; family Heteromyidae; genus Dipodomys; species Dipodomys spectabilis. The sequence goes on along the minus strand of NW_024870911.1, from coordinate 16,612,208 downwards.
CATCTTGTTGAATAGGCTCTTCCTGGCTCTCAGAAATATTGTCCTTTCTCTCCTTTTTACTTTTCTGCCTCTCTCCCTCTCCCCACCATGCCCTCTTGCTTCATTAGAGTGTTACTACTAACTCTCTCCCAAGTGCCTTGATCTTTGTAAAATCTCCTATTGTTTCTATAAAATAGGAGGAGCTGGGGGCAGGGGTTTGTTTGCTATCTTCAGGACTCCCAGAGGACTGGACAATGGACCAGCTCAAGCAACTGTTCTGGATGCTTTGCTGTGTGGGATGAACTAAGAGTGTTGGAATGTTGCTGGTGACTTTCTAGAACTCACTGAGTCATGCCTCCCTCCTGGTAGGCTCTAGGATGGAGGACTTTGAGGTTACTAAGATGTGGGTGCAGGCATGCACACAAATTGGACCGTTCCACATATATATAGGTGGGGTAGAGAGTGGTCAGCAGGCTGACACGTCAGAGGAGGGACCTGAGACTACTGTGACGACGCAGGGAATTGGAAATGGTCTGTGTCAAGGATCAACTGACTATTCTCCCATCTTGTCTCCCATCCCACTTCCACCTAGCTGCGCTTCTGGCACAGGAGTCCAGAGAGAGCCAGAAGTGTTTGAGCCTGGGTAAAGGTGCCCGACTACTATGCTTCCCAGACCCTAGTACCCTTGCTGGGGCTGGAACCTTTCAGTGGGGACATGGACAGTTTTGGATGGTGGAATGAAGGTTCATTCCCCATGTTAAATTTCTTCTTCCTGTCTAGCCATCCCCAAGATTATTTCTGGCAGAAGGGACTATCCCTACCTGAGTCAGTTCTGGTAATTTCAAGAGAACAGAGGTCTAGAGTGTGGGAACCTCATCATCACCTGGGTGTGCCCACCCAGCACACTTCTTTCCCAAACCCTTTTCCCCTGAACTGTTATCATGCTGTTCTCTTCTGTCCCATCCTCTACTGTTACTGTGTCTCCCAGGGGACAGATGGCCTTCTTTGTCATCTTCACTCTCCACCCCCAGAGAGGAGTCAGAGCCATAACTCAAATCACCCGGCCCCCCTCCAAAGATAGCTGAGTTGATGCATGATCTTCTCAGTTGCAGAGGACTCTTGAGATGAAATAGATTGTCCTCTTCTCCTTCCCAATGCCTTTAGGGCTTAAGATACCCATTTTTACTCGCCTCCCCCCATTCCTCTGATGCTTCCACGATTTTTTCCCATAAAGCTGGCCAGTGGAGATGCAGTGCTGCTTTGTTTTCTATCTGGTCAGACTCTCTGGTCTCACAAGACTTCATGAGGGCCATAGGAAGATGCTCTCTCTTCATCTCTGCTCCAAAGGAAGTAGGAAGAGGGATCCTGATCAGTTGGAGCCCCTGCAATATCTTCCTGTCAGGGGCCTGCTGGATCTTTTCTATTCCCATCATCTCCCTTCTCCCCCCTCTCCACCCCATTGTTGAATGCAATAAAGCTCTGTGACACCAGCAGCCATTTCTCTAGAACCGGGTTCTCTGACCATGAGGCTAATATATCATGGGCAGTATTGTCAACTTCATTTATTGTTTCTGTTTTATTAATAAAAAAAGATCTTGTGTATTTGCCCCCATTTATCACAATACAAAAATAAATTATTCAGTTTCCTTCACATAAATGCCTTTTTTTTTTTCCTCCTTACATACTTTTCTGGGGAATCCTGTGCTTAGAGGGGCCAACAGGAATTCTGGTCTTCAGAGTGCTGGGCCCCTAACTTAGGATGTAGATGTCTTAAGATGGTTGTGGATTTAAATAGTAGTGAGGAGTAGACATAGAAACAGAAAGCATTAAGCCAGGTTTTGGTCGTACATGCCTATAAATCCAGCACTCCGCAGCAGCAGGATTGGCAGTTAAATGGCATCTTGGGTTACAAAGTTGTGACCCTATCTCCAAACAAAAAATGGTTTGATTTTGTGTGAATTCAGTAGTGTTGGGGGCAGGTAGTAGGATGATGTACTCACCTCCCCCCAGGGCTGTGGGCGCCTCAGCCCACCAGCTAAGTGACAAGGAAGTGTTTCCCCAGGCTTCCTGGGAAAGCTGTCCTCTGTTGGAGGACAGGAAGAGTACAGCAGGGTCCTGGGAAAATGAAGTGTGCAGCCCTCCAGTGCAGAAGGGGAGTGGAAGGGGGTGGTTGCCTAGAGGTTGTGGCCAGTCTGGGAGATTTGATGTGCCTTGGCTGAGGTCTTCTTGGCTGGAAAAACCTGGTTTCATGTGGCCCTGGGGAAGTGAGTTGGACTGGGGGCGGAGACTGCTCTGATGTGGGAAGCAGAGCAGAGCAGCAGCTTTTTTTCCCCCCTTTGAGAATTTTTAACTCTATTTGAACCATACCCTTGACACCACTACCCCCAAAATAAAACATTTTAAAAGGACCTGTTTATTTCTGCACCAGCCTCAATGTCCCTATTTGTGAAAAGAGGGGGGGAAAAGTCAATGGCACTTGGCAGTACCTATCTGCTAACAGGCTTGGGGGGGGGGGGGGGTTACAGAAAGTAGCAAGGTAGAAGAGGCAAGAGATGAGGGAGGGGATGGAAATCGTTTAGTAGTGGGATTTTTCTGAATAGTTCCAGTGCCTTTCTTTTTACAATGATTTTTACCATCCCACCTTGTTCCTCAAAAGTCTTCACAGCATAAGGATTTCAAATAATTGCGCTCCCCTCCAGATCACCATATGCCCACCGACACTGCGCCCACCCACTCACCCACCCATCCACACCACTCCCAAGAGCTGGCTGGGAGAGAAAAGGGAGAGGGCTCCTCCAGGCGGGGGTGGGGGGGTGGCGTCTCGAGAGGGATTTAACCTCCTACCCTCGGTTTGCATGACGCCACCCCCTCCCTCCAAAAGGCTGGGACTGCGCCTCCATTTTTGTTTTGGGGCGGAAGGGCAGGGGCTCCCGGGTAGAAGGGGAGGGGTCAAAGGAGAAACGGGGGAGCTGTCTTCCCTCCTTCCCTTTCCCTCACTCTGCACCCCCTACGCCCCTTTCTCCCTTCTTGAGGTCTCCCCCCCCTCCCTGTTGCTAAGGCCCGGACCGTCATCCCAGCAACAGCCTCAGTCATGTGACCGGCAATGGCGGCGCTGACGAGAGGTAGGTGAGCCCGGCGCCCCCCACACCCACCGCATGCCCCCGGGGCCCCGCTCGCACCCCTCGCAAGCCCCCCGCGCTCCCTGCGCCCCATCCTCTGCCTCCATCCCCCGTGCGCCGCGCCAGAGCCCCCCTAGGGGCCGGGCCAATCATCTTTCTAGCATCCCAGCCTTGGCCTCGGTTTAGGGGTTCTGTGGGCCGCAATCGGGGCCGACATGCATCCCCATCAAGTGGTGGGACTCCGGGGGGCTTCCGCCAGTGGGGGATACGGGGAGTTGGTTCCGGGTCGGGTCCTGGAAGAGGTCGTGGGGGGAGGGGGAGCTGCCTCAGTGCACGCCCTCCCCCCTCCAGGGACCCTTGCCCTTCCTGGCCGTCCCTGCCTCGGGCTGCTGGCGGGAGGGAGGGAGGGACTGGCCCTGTGTCCGGCCCCAGGTTGCCCCAGAGGAATCGCAGACCCAGCCTAAACTGTGGCCCCGCCTCCCTATGCTGTGCCAGCAGGACTTGGAGCTAGGACACCTCGATCCTGGGTCTCCTCTGATGGGGAGGGTCTGTACCACCACGCACAGACAGTACGAATGGAGACTAGGGTTCCTTCTGGCTTTGGGGGAGGGCACTCTGATACAGGCACAAACAGAGAGCTTCTTTTTTGGATCAGTCAACAAATTGAGGTCACACTAATGGCCTCTCTTTCTAATTGAGCTGCACCTGGAGGTGGTGTGGGGACAGCCCTGTAGCTGAATTGTGACAGGACCCTGGGGAAACCTCAGCCCCCTCTATCTGAGCCTCTGCTTGAGCCCCGCCCCTTCGGTGCTGGGTTTAAAAGATGTCAAGGAGAACTTTGTTATTGCCAGGGCCACTTTGTTGGCATCCCTAACTGACTTCATCAGCACCCACTGTTGTTAGATCTCAAGGAGAACTCCCCCTCAGCTACAGGGACCAAATGGTTTGAGAATGTGGCAAGGACATGGAAGTCTTAAGAAATGTTCCTGTCCATGTGAGGGAGGAGGCAAGAATGACCTCCATATGTGTGGGCTTTTTTTCCCTCCCTGTCCTCTCTTATCTGTGCTCTGGACTCTTTGAAAAAGCCTCCGCGTTGGAGAAGAAAAGAGAAAGTTAGAGAAGTTCCTTTAGCAACTTGAAGAAAGAGGACTGGGAGTGGAACTCTGCAGGAGAGGAGAGAAATGGAAGAGAAGTTGTTTCTGGGCTAGGTTAGGGAAATGACATTTGTCATCATAACTCTTTGGTCTCCCGTTTTCCCACAGTCCTGGTCAGCTGAGTGTGGAAATAGAAGGATTTCTGCTGCCATTATCTTCCATGGGATTTCCAGGTAACTGTACCCCAAGAGCATCTCAGCCCTTACATTGGTTTCCTCCAGTGCTTCAAGAAATCCCCTCCCCAGTAACCTATACCCAAGTTCCTGTCTGTTCCATGGGCTCTTGGGTTGGGATCTGTGGAGCTTTGGGAAGGGGGTTCTCACTTTCCCTCCATTTTCTTCCCATACCACCAGGTCACACAACCTACAAGTAGGGAGCCCAGAAAGTGAGAGCAATCCTGCATGCCAATTCTAAGCTCTTCAGGATCAAAGTGAGCACAAAGGAGGGTGGAAAGGCTTCCTCCTCTTTTAAAGAGCCCATTTTTCACCCAGAGTGGGGGAGGGACAGGTGGTTGTTTCTGTGATGATAAGAGAACTGATGCTTGGCTTACAGTAATGAGGTATAAAAATGTTTTGCTTCTTAGGGGATGTTGGGGTTATGGGAGATAAGGGGAGATCGAAAATGAGTATGCAAGTCAGGTGCCACTATAATCCTAGCTACATGGCAGGCTCAGATCTGGAGGATTCTGATTTGAGGCCAGCCTAGGCAGAAAAGTTCACTAGACATTTATCTCCAAACTAACCAACCAGCATGGCTGGAGTTGTGATTTAATTTGTAGAGTACCAGCCTAACAAGTGTGAAGCCCTGAAGGGAAACGTTTGCGAGAGGGGCTGGGGTTGGGTTTTGAGAGAATAGAAGTAATAAAAGGTGTGGAAAGAACTTGAAGTAGGAGGCACTTATATATGTATCAAACGGGGACCCCCCACCCTGAGTCCCTTTCACCCTGGGGGCAGTGTCGTTCGTCCTGTCCAGAATGGCAGCCTGTGGAGGCACCTGCAAGAACAAAGTGACTGTCTCCAAGCCTGTCTGGGACTTCCTGAGCAAGGAGACCCCAGCCCGGCTGGCTCGGCTACGGGAGGAGCACCGAGTGTCCATCCTCATAGATGGCGAGACGTCTGACATCTATGTTCTCCAGCTTTCCCCACAGGGCCCTCCCCCAGCCCCTCCCAATGGGCTCTACCTGGCCCGGAAGGCTCTCAAGGGGCTGCTGAAAGAGGCAGAGAAAGAGCTGAAGAAAGCTCAGAGGCAGGGGGAGCTCATGGGCTGCCTGGCTTTGGGGGGTGGTGGGGAGCACCCAGAGCTGCATCGCCCAGGCCCACCCCCTCTTCGAGCAGCCCCACTATTGCCTCCAGGGGCACGGGGGCTCCCCCCTCCTCCTCCTCCCCTGCCCCCTCCTCTTCCTCCCCGCCTCCGGGAGGAGGCAGAAGAGCAGGAGAGCACCTGCCCCATCTGTCTCGGGGAGATCCAGAATGCCAAGACATTGGAGAAGTGCCGGCACTCCTTCTGTGAGGGCTGCATCACCAGGGCCCTGCAGGTGAAAAAGGCCTGCCCCATGTGTGGCCGCTTCTATGGGCAGCTGGTGGGCAACCAGCCCCAGAATGGGCGGATGCTGGTTTCCAAGGACGCCACCCTCCTACTGCCCAGCTATGAGAAGTACGGCACCATTGTCATCCAGTATGTCTTCCCGCCCGGTGTCCAGGGGGTAAGAGCACCATGATCTGCCCTTACCCTTTGCTTTTTCCCAGGCTTGCTGGAAAAATGGGTGGGAGGGAGGGCATTTTTTTAGGTATGGTATTATCACCCAGTATGCCTTCCTGCTCAGTGCTCTGAGTAGGAGCTCAGATGTCTAAGGGAAGTCCCCTGAAGCCCAGCTTTCCCAACACCATGATTGTGAGCACACACAAAAATCAGGTGTGAGGACTGAGGTGTAGCTCTGCGGTAGAACATGAACCTAGCCTGGTATGAAGGAAGCCCTGAATTTAAGGGGTGACATTGAACAAGATGCATTTTACTTACAACCTGAATTCTGGAATTGAAACTACTTAATAAAAATAAAAAATATTGGGGCTGGGAAGGTGGCTCAGTGGTAGAGCGCTTGCCTTGCATGCATGAGGCCCTGGGTTCGACTCCTCAGCACCACATAAGCAAAAAAAGAAAAAAGCCAGAAGTGGTGCTGTGGCTCAAGTGGTAGAGCGCTAGCCTTGAGCTGAAGAGCTGAGGGACAGCACCCAGGCCCAGAGTTCAGGCCCCATGACCGGACCCCCCCCCCAAAAAAAAAATATATATATATTAATTTCTGCTGACCTAGCCGGGTACTGGTGGCTCACGCCTGTAATCCTAGCTACTTAAGGAGGCTGAGATCTGAGGGCTGAGGTTCAAAGCTAGCCCGGGCAGGAAAATCTGTGAGACGCTTATCTCCAATAAACCACCAGAAAACCAGATGTGGCACTGTGGCTCAAATGGAAGAGTGCTAGCCTTGAGTTGAATTGCTCAGGGACAGCACCCAGGCCCAGAGTTCAAGCCCTATGACCAAAGGGGTGTGTGTGGGGGGGGAGATTTCTGTTGACCTAATGTACAAAGCCAATAGCCTGTTTTACCCTTTATTTCTTTTTAACCAACCAACAAAATAAATGTGAAAGAAAAAAAATTAAGGCACTAGTAGCTTACACCTATAATCTTAGCTACTCAGAAAGTTGAGATCTTAGGATATCCGTTCCATGCTAACCCAGACAGAAAAGTCCCTAAGATTCTTATCCCTACTTAGCTATCAGAAAAGCCCAAAATGGAGCTGTGGCTCAAGTGGTAGAGCCCTAGCCTTGATTGAAAAGCTAAAGAACAGTGACCAGGCCATGAGGTCAAGCTACTACCAGCATATACACACACATATATAAACACAAATAAAAATACTAAGGTATTAGAGAAAGGAGTTGCAGAAATATCCCTGACAAATGTGGATGTTGGCAAATATCTTGGCAGAGCAGAGGTAAGAGCTGTAGAGATGGGAGGAGAGGAGGTTGTGGTGGGAGGTGGGGGTGGGAAGCTGTGGGGATGCTGGTTCAGGTGCAGGCAGGCACAACAGGAAGGGATCCGACCATCCTAATAGAACTGGGAGTGTTACTCTATTCCAGACTAATGAGCTTGATGAGTATGGAAAGTAACAGAAGTGATCAAGGGCCTACGAGTATTTTCCTTCTGGACAAAGAGTAATGAACAGTTCAGTTTCGGAGAGGGATGAGACAGCTTTGAACAAGGAAACAGGTTAGATGGTGGCAAAAGCATTAGGAGTATGTTTCAGGTGGAGGAGGGAAGATTGAGAGATAAATTATTCTCAGTCCACATTTTCTGCTGAGTTATCTGGAGAGTAAAAGACCAGCTACCCTCTATCACTCCTGAGAGTCCATTTGTTGCTGAATTGAGACTTGAGGGACTGTAAAGGCCAAAAGAACCTCTTAACAATAAGGATTATGTCCTTAGTAATAAACATGCTCTTCCCTAGAAGGCTGTCAGCCTGGTGCCCTGTCAGCATCAGCAGGGGATGCACAGACCTGAGGCTGGCCAAGATGACCTTCCATCGGTATGCAGGCTTTAGGAAGTCCAGCTGCTCACTGCCTATTCTGCTTCTTCCTCTCAGGCTGAACATCCAAACCCAGGAGTTCGGTATCCTGGAACCACACGGGTGGCCTACCTCCCGGACTGCCCTGAGGGCAACAAGGTGCTGACCCTGTTCCGAAAGGCGTTTGACCAGCGTCTCACCTTCACTATTGGCACGTCCATGACCACAGGGAGACCGAATGTCATCACCTGGAACGACATCCACCACAAGACCAGCTGCACAGGGGGGCCCCAGCTGTGCGATTCCCCTTCATTTCCCTCCCCTCCTCTCCATTTCCACTGAGGGCGCAACATTAATCCCCTCCCTCGGGGAGCTTGATACCTGCAGAGGACCACTACCAAACTGCTCAACCATCTCTTCCATCTATCTCAGCTTCTCCTACTTTTAACTACTTCTGATGTGCCCAGCTTAACCTGCAAAAAAAAAAAAAAAAAAATGCAGAATTGGGTTGTGCTCTCCAATATGGAAGTCACTCCTGATCTGGGAGAGGGGTCTGAATACAGGCTCTACTGAGGGATCCCGAATGAGGGTGGGCACGGGGTAATATAAACAAGCCCAAACAGTTAACCCTGATCCTCATTTCTCTTTGCTCTCAGGTTTGGGTACCCGGACCCCACCTACCTGACCCGGGTGCAGGAGGAACTGAGAGCCAAGGGTATCACAGATGACTGAAGGACAACCCCCTTTGCCAAGGTCCTGGCCGTCCTTCTCTACTAGGACCCGAAGGAAGCCTCTCTTCTCCTCTCTCCCCCTGCCCCCCACATCACCCCAGTAGGGGACCTGTCTGACTGGGGAGTGAGATCACAGGGGAAGAGGGCAGTCCCTTCCCACGTCCCTATTGGCCAAGTGCTTCGGTGCCCTGTGAGCCATTCCCTTCTAGCAGAGGCTGGTCTCCCGTGTACATACTCCCAGTCCCCTGCCCCGCCATTGCTCTTGGCTTCTCCTGGTATGTGCTGTGCTCCAGGGACTAAGCTGAGAAAGGACCTGGGGGAGGGGAGGGGCGGGTCGAGTCACTTGAACCCCAGCCCCCCACTATACTGCTCCACTTCGGACTGATGTGAGCCCCGTCCCCCCACGGAGCTGAGTGTCCATAAGAAAACAGTTCTCCTACCTTAATCTTGTCCTTTCTCTCCTGTGTCTCTGTCTCTGTCAAGTCTGTCTTTATCTCGCTCTTCTCTGCCCCCTATAAGGAGCCTCCTTACCCTGTTCTGGAATCGACGCCAGACTGTAGCTTTTAATTTAATAAAAATAAAGTAAAATATGCAACTCTTTATGCCACACCCATTTTGTTGCTCGGGCAGGACGGGGCGGGTGGGGGGGGGCGTTGGGTGGCCAGCAAGACCTGCTGAGAAGGAGAAGGGGTGCAGGGGAAATTCCCGCAGCACCCCTTCTCAATCCTGAGGCCTCCTGAGGCCCCTAGAGACGGGATGGACCGAGTGTGTCCCGTCCTATCATCGCGAAGCCCAGGGCCACGCTCCCACGTGGGAACCGGGATCAAGAGGTTTGTTGTTGAACTGTGTAGAGAAAGGAACAACCCTACCCCTCTTGCGAAGTTTGGCTGGGGTGGGAGTGGGGCGGAGCCGGGCAGGGGGCGGATTCGACGGCAGCAACTCCCCGGACGCACGCAGGCCTCAGAGCCCCCCAGCTTCCGTGCCCCCACCGCCCTGAGACTTGAAGCAGGGTAGGGGTCCAGCATGAAGCCCCCGGACCGCCCCGCCCCTGGCCGCACTGACCGGATACTGGGGGTCATGGGGGGCATGCTGCGCGCATGCGTCGTACCCGGGCAGGCCGGGGTAAGAAGTGTGTGTGGAGGGGGACGCGATGGGGTCGGGGAGAGGGGGCCACTAGGGGACCTCAGGAGGGCTGTACCCCACAAGTCAATTGACTTGCAAGCCGAGGTTCTACGGGGCAGGCAGTCGCAGGGATCCATGAGTTTAATGACCAGAGCCACAGCCACGTTCTGGGAGACCCTTCCTCAGCAGAGTAGATTTCGTGACAGGAGGGAGAAGGGGAGAGGGAGGGAGGGTTTCTGACAGTCATTCTGTCCCCGCAGCCCCCAAAGAGAAGTTCCCTGGGGCCGGGGTGTACCGAGCCTGAGAGCCACAGTCCCGAGGGGGAGCAGAGAGGGGAGCGCGAACCCGAGGTCCCCGCCTGGGCTCCGCAGCCCGGTAAGAAGCTGGGGTTGGGTGGGGCCCAGCGGGCAATTTCACAAATATTCTTCTCTTATTAGCATAAAAGGTAGCAATTAATTTGCATGGGGCCCTCCCCGCTTCTCCTGGCCTTCCAGTCCGCCGTGGCCCCCTCCCCTCCATTTCACAGGGCCCGCAGGCGGAGTGTCCTCGCGCCCCACCCCTGGCCCCCGGCCAGCGCAGGCTCCGGGACTTCGCCTTAATTGGTGATTAGTCTTAGCTGGAGTCCCGGGGCCTAGAGGAAAGAAGGGTCCAGGAGAAGGCGGCACCTGGGTTGTGCTTCCCACCAAGAGTTTCCCCCCTACACGCCCCCACCCCCGACTACGGGGATCGGATTCCCCCTCGCGCCGCCGGGGACAGCTCCGAGACACCTTCACGCAGGCCCGAGGCTCCCATCCAGCCCCCCTCAGAGGTTGAGGGGCGACCCAGGCCGACCCAGCGCTCGCTCGGCAGGCAGTCGGAGCGGAGATGCGGAAGGAGGGGGACCCCGGGGAGGGGGAGCACGGCCCAGTCTGGAGGGATGGAGGCGCCGGGGACGTGGAGTGGGAACTAGGTGGCGCTTCGGGGAGGGGCATCGGGGCGGGAACCCGGCCCGGGCTGGAGTGGGAACGCGCGGGGGAGGCGGGGCCGGGCCGCAGAGGCCCCGCCCCGCGGCGGCTCCGCGCTGGGGCCTGTTATTCCGCTCGCCGCCCGGCCGGGACCCGCGCAGCGCCAGTGGCTCGGGGAGTCGCCCCCCCACCCCCCGCCTGCTCGTCTCCCAGGCCTAGAGCCACCCGCACACTGAGGCCGGAGCCCGAGCCCGAGCGGTTGCCGCATCCAGGCCCTGCCTCTCCCACCATCCCTCCCCCTGGCTGGACATCTGGACCCTGGGCCCCCGCACCGACAGGGTTCCGGAAACCCTCCCCGCCCAGTTTCGGGCCTGGCCCCGCACCACCCTCTCTCCAAATCCCCCCCCAGCCCTCCTCTAGACCAGACTCGCGACTACTCCTGGACCCCCTTTCCTCATCTCCTCCCTCCCCCCCTCCTCCAGCCTGGACCGGGGTAGGAGGGAGGGGGGGTGTGCGCCCTGCGCCGTCCCCGCCCCGCCCCCCTTGATTCCTCCTGCATGGCCCGCCCGGGTGGGGGAGGCGGGGGGCCCCGGGCGCCATGCGGGGGGGACACAAAGGGGGTCGCTGTGCCTGTCCCCGTGTGATTCGAAAAGTGCTGGCAAAATGCGGCTGCTGCTTCGCCCGGGGGGGACGTGGTGAGTGTGAGGTCGCGGGGAGGGGGGAGGGCACAGTGTTGGGGAGGGGGTGTCGGGCAGAGCCTTCAGGACATCTCTTTGCCCCCGAACCTGACATTTGGGATGTAGGGCTGGAACCTGTTATGTGTGTTTTCCAGGAAAGATGATCTCTAAGATCCCTCTTGCTTCCAGATTTCTATTAGGTCAAATTGAGGCAACTGGGGAAGGGGACAGAGGCCTCTTACGTCTTTCTTAGCGTCAACTAGGTATGAGAAAAACTCATGAGCCTCTTGGGCCTACAACCCCCTATATTCCCTCAAGTCATTTTGATGAGAATCTACTTCTGAAGAGGACTGGGGAATGGAGGAATGAGGAATCCTTCCATGCAGTCCCTCTCAGCTGATGGCCAAAGATGATCCTGCTGAGGTCTCCTCACTGGGTCTCCGCTGGCTGTGCATTTGTGTTGGGGAGGTGGGCTGCTGAGGTCCTTTCTTTTTATAGTGATTACTGCAATTAGAGGAGGAGGAGGGGTCTGAAAGTGGCAGATGGACTCTTAGCTTTTGCTTTTTTTTTTTCTTCCCCACACCCCTTTCTCTGCAAATGGTCTGTACCCATTGGAAAGGGGGAGGCTGTACAAGAGCAGATGGCTGCCCCCAGCTTCCAGTATCTGCCAGATGGCTGCCCCCACCCCCGTATCTATGCTATGCTCAGGATATGGGGAACCTCCACATGGAATTGGGGGTGCCAGGCCTAGGGAGCCAGGTGTTTACTGTCCTTCTTCCCCAGGATGCCCTGGTGAAAATTTCTATCCTTGTCAAGTCAAATGAGGATGGCAAAAGTGTAAGCCCTGGCAAGGATACCCTGGGAGTTCCCAGAAGACCCTGAGTCAAGTGGGGACAATACCTACCACCTCCTTTCCCCCTCCATTAGAATCCTATTCCATTGCCGGTAGTGAGGGGAGTATATCAGCTTCTGCTGCCTCCGGTCCGGCTGCCCTTTCTGGCCCCAGCTCTGGCCTCAGCTCTCGGCCCTGTTCACCAGGCCCTCCAGGGCCTGTTGGCTTGCGAAGATGGTTGGATCACTCCAAACATTGTCTCAGTGTGGAAACTGAGGCAGATGGTGATCAAGCAGGACCATATGAGGTAAGCAGGGAGTGCCATGGAAGCATGTAGGACGTCCATGAAGGGCCCTGGGAGAGAGGGCAATGTGGAGCCACTGATTATTGGGGGATACAGCTGGTTTTCATGATCTTTGACCCTTGGCCTGTAACCTCAGAACTGGATGCTGGAGCCAGCTCTAACCACAGGAGAGGAGCTGCCAGAACTAGCTTTGTTGACTACATTGTTGGAGGGCCCTGGAGCTAAGCCACAGGTAGGAAGAAATGGGTTTGAGGAGGTTCCTCTTCCCCAAAAGCCATTATTTCTCTATCAGAGGATATTCTTTCCTTCTAGCCACCTGAAGATGAGACTTTGTCCCAAGCTCCTGAGAGTGCAGAGGAACAGAAGAAGAAAGCCCTGGAAAGGAGCATGTAAGTGTTCATCCACACCTTCCCAAACAAGTTGCAGACCTGCCAAAAGACTGCCCCTCATATCTGAGAAGGAAGGACCCCAGGAGATGGCTATGGTGATGAAGAGGTGTCGTACAGGAGGGTGAACCAGCCCAGCCTCTGAAGTGGGTACCCTTCTGCTCTCTTCCTAGGTATGTGCTGAGTGAACTGGTAGAAACAGAGAAAATGTACGTGGACGACTTGGGGCAGATTGTGGAGGTAGCTCCTTTTCCCCCTTCTCTGCCCTGGCCCAAGTGCCCTTTCCCTCTGCCTGGCGCTCCTATGTCCCATTCTCCCAGGTATCCTACTTCTGGACTTCCAGGGTTGGGAACCCCACCCCAACCACCACTGAGGCTACCTGCTCACATTCCTACCCTAACCTTCCCACAGGGTTACATGGCCACCATGGCTGCTCAGGGAGTCCCTGAGAGTCTTCGAGGCCGTGACAGGATTGTGTTTGGGAATATCCAGCAAATCTATGAGTGGCATCGAGAGTGAGTGATGGAGCCCTCAGAGCCATGTGCTGGGGAGGGCACTCACCTGGTCTCTGTATCTCCTCAGCGGGCCCACTGATACCCAAGGAATGCTTGGGGAAGCTTTGTGGGGAGAACAACTAAGGCGCATGACTCAAAATCGGGGATGTGTGAGGGAGGTTAGGGGTCCAAAAAGTATTTAATCTTCCTTTTCCTGCCAACCTTTCCAGCTATTTCCTGCAAGAGCTCCAGCGGTGTTTGGAGGATCCTGATTGGTTGGCTCAGCTATTCATCAAACACGTGAGGCTTGAGAGGGTAGAACCTAAGAGGCAAGAGGCTTGGGAATGTGTTCAGACTCTCAGGATTTGTGCCCTCTGTCCTAGTCCATTCTACTCTCTCTTCAATGTTGCCCCTGTTAGGAGCGCCGGCTGCATATGTATGTGGTGTATTGTCAGAACAAGCCCAAGTCAGAGCATGTAGTGTCAGAGTTTGGAGACAGCTACTTTGAGGTCAGTAGCTGAAGTCCCTCAGGGGCAAGAAGGACAGAATTAGCTCGACAGGCTTTCCAGGCCCCATACCCACCCTGTCCCTGTCCCTAGGAACTCAGGCAGCAGCTGGGGCATCGCCTGCAGCTCAATGACCTCCTCATCAAACCTGTGCAGCGGATCATGAAATACCAGCTGCTGCTCAAGGTCAGGACCATCTTCTCCCTGGAGGCACAGCTGGCAGGGACATCTGTTTCCCCAGTCATCTCCCTGGGGTTCTTAAGACTCCTCAGACTTCCAGGGAATTCTCACCTGTGTCCTTGGGGGAGGATGTGAGAGCTTCAGAGCCTGTGTTCATTACCTCCCTGAGCCTTTCTTCTCTGTTTTAGGATTTTCTAAAGTATTACAGTAGAGCTGGGATGGATACTGAAGAACTAGAGGTGAGGACCCCAAAATCCTTCAGGAGCACAATGTATACAATTCCATTAGTTCTGTGGATTCCTTAGCCCCTTGGGTGGAAAGCTGGTTGGGGCTGGGGATGTGTATAAAGAGGCAGCTAAATGAGGAGGCTTCTTCCAAGCAATGACTATTTTCACCTGCAATGGGTGTCTCCTCTTTACCTGTATCCCAGCAAGCTGTGGAGGTCATGTGCTTTGTGCCCAAGCGCTGCAATGATATGATGTCCTTAGGGAGACTTCGAGGATTTGAGGTATGAAGATGGGGGGAGAAAGCCAGCATTCCAGTGTTCTGTGCTCTGGTGGTCCTTATAAGTGGATTACCTTTTGGGGCTGACACCCTGGTTGTTGGGAGTGTGAAGGGAGGAAAGGGTAGAGGAAGGGAGGAACAGAAAGTGGTTCTTTTTCTCTCCTTGTGCTTTCTCAAAGGCCATATCTTTTGGTTCTAGGGCAAACTGACTGCTCAGGGGAAACTCTTGGGCCAAGACACATTCTGGGTCACAGAGCCAGAGGCTGGGGGACTGCTCGCTTCCCGAGGTCGAGAAAGGCGTGTCTTCCTCTTTGAGCAAATCATTATCTTCAGTGAGGCCTTGGGAGGAGGAACACGAGGTGGTACACAGCCTGGATACGTGTACAAGAGCAGTATCAAGGTGGGCAGGGGGCATGGGGGAAGATGGCGATTGGCAGGGTGAGGCATCCGAGGAGATGTTTGGTTCTTGGAGTTATTGGAGGACCTTAAAGCATGGGGAGACTATCTCCTATTTGCCAATTCAGGTGAGCTGCCTTGGACTGGAAGGGAATCTCCAAGGTGACCCTTGCCGCTTTGCACTGACCTCCAGAGGGCCAGAAGGTGGGATCCAGCGCTACGTCCTGCAGGCTTCAGACCCTGCAGTCAGTCAAGCCTGGATCAAGCAAGTGGCTCAGATCCTGGAAAGCCAGCGGGACTTCCTCAATGGTGAAGCTCTCATCCAACTTCCTTTACACTGTCCCTTCAACCCTTTGGCCTCTTGAATCCCTTCTCACTCAATTGCCAAATCCTGCCCTTCTTCTATCCAGCTTCTCTACATCCCCACTTGTGCACTAGTAGCTTAAGATTTGGCAACTCATGATCCCCAAGCACTTTATACTGGCTGATTTGGGAAGGAGAGAGAAATGAGAGGATAGCTCAAGTAGAACTCCCAGGGAGGGGGACCTGTCTCTGCTGTAACATCATTCTGTTCCTCTCTCTTCTCCAGCATTGCAGTCACCCATTGAATACCAGAGACGAGAGAGCCAGACCAACAGCCTGGGGAGACCAGGAGTTCCTGGGGTGGGGAGCCCTGGGAGAATGAGGCCTGGAGACCGGGCCCAGGTCAGCATGCACACACCCATCAATGGCTCTCTCCCTTCCCTGCTGCTGTTACCCAAAGGGGAGGTGGCTAGAGCCCCCCTGCCCCTGGACACACAGGTATGAGGAATATAATTTTCTGGTTGTACGGGTAGAATTAGAAGGGTCTCTCTTGTTACCAGACTCCCACATCCTCTTTCCCTGCATCATACCTTTTTCTTCTGTATCACTTCCTGCTTCTCCCCTCAGGTTTAATTCAGGGACAAGAGCACATGTCTTGGCTAGAGGCTTCAACTCAAAAAGGGAGAATTGATGGTAGATTGCTCATCTTTGTGGATCCTTTGACTTGAATCTTCTTTTTTTTCAGGCTCTCAATGACACCCCCAAGGCTCCTCAACAGTCTCTTCCAGCCCTTCCACCTCCAAACAGCCCTCCCTGCCAGGCCAGACTTGCCAAGCTGGATGAAGATGAGCTATGAGCTGTAACTGGTGAAGGCCACGGGGGTGGTACTGACTCAGCCACCTATTCCCCAAGGAACTTGAGGTTAACCTTATGGGCAACACTCCAGAATTCCTCCCTCTTGCTCTGCTCAGAGGGTGGGCAAGGCTGGAAGAGATGTCAACTTGGGGGAGAATATCTACCCCCCAAAAGACTTCTTTTGGCCCAAGGAACATAGGATCCTCCAGCCCCACCCCTATGCATGCATCACAGTCCCCTCAAAAGGAGGATGTATGGGTGGTTAGGAGGGAGGGATAGGGCCGGGGCCGGCTAGAAATTATTTGTTTTGGTTTTGATTTT
The DNA here is from genome assembly GCF_019054845.1 of Dipodomys spectabilis. NCBI lineage: Eukaryota > Metazoa > Chordata > Mammalia > Rodentia > Heteromyidae > Dipodomys > Dipodomys spectabilis. The sequence continues at coordinate 16,595,848 of NW_024870911.1, read as the reverse complement.
GTGTTTTCTGTTTTCTGAGAATAAAAGTTTTGTTATATCACCAGGTGGTTGTCTTGGCCGAGGGATGGAGAAGTTGCAGTGGGGTAGGAGAGGTGAAGCAGTATGGAACAGATCAGTGGGCCTAGGCATTGGAGGAAAGAAGGGCACAGGATAAAAGATATCACTGTCTTGAACTGGCTTGAATTCTGAGCCTAGGTGCTGCTCCTCAGCTCTTCAGCTCAAGGCCAGAGTTCTACCACTTGAATCACAGTGCCACATCCGGTTTTCTGGAGGTTTATTGGAGATAAGAGTCTCATGGACTTTCCTGCCCTGGCTGGCTTTGAATGGCAATCTTCAGATCTCAGCCTCCTGAGTAGTTAGGATTATAGGCGTGAGCCACGGGTGCCCGGCTTTTCTTTTTTGTTATGTACCATTACTGTGGGATTGAACTCAGGGCCTGGGCACTTTCCTTTAGCTTTTTCCACTCAAAGCTCCATTTCCAGCTTTTTGCTGGTTAGTCTTATAGACTTTACTGCCCCGGTTGGCTTTGAACCATGGTCCTCAGATCTCAGCATCCTAACTAGGATGATTGTAGGCATGACCCAGCAGACGTTATCTTTGTCCCTCGCCTATAGCATCTCTCCCTCCCCAGTTGGTGCCCAACTGGAATTCCCCAGTTGGAACAACTGGAAGTCTAGATCCTCGATGTATTCTTCCAGTCCTTCTTTTCCTCATACTCACCCTTTGATTTAGACCTCACCAGAAAGCTCGGTGTCCTTTCGCCATCTCCCGGCCCCACCCCCAACACTCAGACACTAAAGTACGAAATACCAAAGTGTACCTTTCCTTCCGGGCCTCCATGTTCAGCTGAGGGAGGGTGAGAGGGTAGAGGGGAGCCTGGGTCTCCTTTGCTGGCTAGGAGGTCATAAGGCATGTCTGAACAGCAGGCTAGGACGCTTCAAACCCAGTCCTAATCGTGGAGAAAGGATCTTCACCCCTCCCAACTTCTGGCACAGCCCCTGGAACAGGGAGAGGTAAACATGTAAAGATCCAGATGCCCCTTTCTGAGTCCTTGTGTATCCATAGGTCCACGGTGTCTATTCCTCCCCTGGGCTCAGTCACGTGTGCTGGGGCTTCCTTAGCAGACAATGGGCTGCTGGGGTGGGAGGATAAGGAGATGCTGGAGCCTCCCTGTGGGCCCCCAGGTCCCTCTGGCCGACAATGAGGGGAGGGTTCTGCATGGAAGGGACAGGACGTGGGTGCAGATAAGATTTCTGGGGAACAATAAGAGGAATTGAAGAGGAGAGACCCACCCTCTCTGTACCCCACCCCTTGGGGCTTTGGGTCAGGGATTGGGGGGCCAGAGGGTGATGGGGAGAGGTGCTAGAGATGATTGTGAATGGAGGTGGGGGGGCGGGTGGCAGCAAATAGCAGGATTCAGAAGCTTTCTATTTCTTTAGGGACCACAGGGGTATGTGAGGTGGGTGGGTGACCCTTTTGTATTTATTTTAACCATGCATTCCTACTTTAAGAATAGCACTTGAACATAATAAATGGCATTTCAGGGCTTAAGTTTTTTTTTTTTAGTTCTAAGAAGTAAAAATCAAAATTTCCTGTCAGTTCAGTATTTTCCCCGCAGTGGTGTGGGTGGTGGTTCTCTGTTGTTGTCCTTGATCAATATATTTGGCTGCTTTCCATCTCAAGAAGCCAGTAAAGCCCCTCACATGTCCTGGGGCCTTGGCTCTGACATAGGGGTCCCAACCTGCACTGAACTTTGTGCTCCTGCTGAAGGACACAGTGACTCAGGGAGGAACCGGTGACCCAGCAGAACCTAGTCTGTGTCTGCTCAAAGTGCAGATGGGGATAGGAACCAGCCCAAAAAGCTGGGCATTGAATGATGGAGTGGCAAATGCTAGATGTTGCAGATTGTTTTGGGGGGGGGGGGGGGGTCTATGTCTCTGGCCTCAGCCAACTTTATTGCAGGCCCAGGGCACTTGCTGGAGCAGTTGGATCTGGCTCAGAATGTCTGAGGAAACACCTAATATAGGGATTCTCTCCACCCAAGCCTGACCCAAGAAGGTCCCCAAGAGAGGACGCCCTGCAGAGCAGGATTGGACACTGCTTCTTAGAGGCGGGACTCAGGGCTAGTTCACAGAGGGGTATTTAAGACCAGGAGGAGCTGGAGAGGGTGGAGGACAAAATGAGTGGGCTTCTGGGCACCAGGGCCTCCTCCGGTCCTGAAGAGGCCTCCCACCTTAAGTCCCCCTTAGACAACAGGACTAGGCAACCTCTCACTGAGACTCAGTTCCAGCAACTCTTCGGGGATGCAGAGCAGGAGCCTGAGCTGCCTGCGGAACCCCGTTTGCCCAGGCTGTGCAGGCTCTGGAGGTGGCCAGCCAGCACTTGCTCCTGGCTGGGGGCGTGGCGCCTGCTGCAGGCCCGACTGCCCCCACTGTGCTGGCTACCGCAGTACCGCTGGCGGGCCTGGATGCTGGGGGATGCGGTGGCTGGAGTGACCGTGGGAGTTGTGCATGTGCCCCAGGGTAAGAGCCCCCCCCCCACTCCAGCCAGTTTCCTGTATGAGAGGGGTATTCTAAACTCTAGAGGGCTTTGGGGTTGGAGGGGTGGTGGTGGTGTGGGGAGCTGAGAACCCAGAGTAAGGGTTTAGAGAAAGGCATTTGTAGCCAAATTTGAGGAGGGGAGAAGATTGTGGAACCCCATCAGATCCCCCCCTCCTTTCCTCCTCATCTGCTCAATCCTGTGAGACACCTCTTGGATGGTTCCGGTTCAAGGAACTAGAGAGTCTCCCCCAGGGAGCAGGCGCAAGGATCTGTGACCTTGTCAGCATCAAGACCTCCCGGTGTGGCCTATTAACCCCTCAGTTCCCTCATGGGGTATAACTCACCACCTCTGGTGCCAGCCTAAGAGTGTGGGACGGAATGGGGCTAGGAGATTATCCCCTCAATCCTGTATCCTCTACCACCCCTTTCCACCCCTCACCTCCCAGGCATGGCTTTCGCCCTTCTGGCCTCAGTACCACCCGTTTTTGGACTCTATACTTCATTCTTTCCAGTCCTCATCTACAGCTTACTGGGCACTGGGAGACACCTGTCTACAGGTAAGTAGCCAGGGACTGCCCATGATACTTTTCCTTTGTAGGATGAGAATGGACAACATTGTGAGGTCTTCTGGTACCACCTTCCCTTTCCTCCCTGCCACCATGCCCAGGAAACTCTAGGCATGCTGGAGCAGGTGTAAATAGGTGGTAGTTTACTTGGACCTTCCCTGATCCCAGTGAAATTTAGTTTAGAAAATGAGCAAGTTCAGGACTGGAAGGGACTTGAGAGGTGGGGGGAGTCCTTACAGGCAGGAGCCGTAAGTTCTATAGAAGGAGTGATTTCTGCCCCTCCTCTCCCCATGGATTCACTGTCCTCTCTTCCCTCCCTGTTTATGCTACAAGTAGCTCATGGTCCTATGGCCTTTTTGCAGGCAATAGCCTGCCAAGAGAGGGGTCTGACAGCTGCACCCCAGGAGTCTGGGCTGTTCCCCTACCCCCCCCCCCCCACACACAGCTGCACAGCTACTGATGGATGCATTTGTCATCTAACTCCAGGAACGTTTGCAGTACTCAGCCTCATGACAGGCTCTGCGGTGGAGCGCCTGGTGCCTGAACCTCTGGCAGGGAACCTTAGTGGAAGTGAGAGGGAACAATTGGATGCACAGCGAGTTGGGGTGGCAGCGGCTGTGGCCTTTGGGAGTGGGGTGCTGATGGTAAGAGGGAGCCCTGGAGTTTGGAACCACACTCAGGGACCAGGAAAACTGGGCTGGGGTGGGGACAAGCCTCCCATTCAGGTCCCCGGAGGCTGAGAGGGCCAGAGGCAAGCTGGTGCACTGTACTCTAGCTGGGCTGCTCTGCTATTGATGACTATGCATCTCCCCCCTGCAGCTGGGGATGTTTGTGCTGCAGCTGGGCATCCTGTCCATCTTCTTATCTGAGCCTGTGGTCAAGGCGCTGACCAGTGGCGCTGCGCTGCACGTGCTGGTGTCTCAGTTGCCAAGTCTTTTGGGATTATCTCTCCCCCGCCAGATCGGCTGCTTCTCTCTCTTCAAGGTGAGGGATGGGAGAAAAATGGAGACGGGGCTTCCAGAGGTCCTCCAGAAAGAGGGAAACTCAAAGGGGAGGAGGGATGGAAGTTGAGGAGGGATGGGGTGGAAGAGGATAGAGGTGGAGGAGGATAGGGGTGGAGGAGGATGGGGGTGAAGGAATGTGGAAGTGGAGGAGGGATGAAGGTGGAGGAGGATGGAGGTGGAGGATGCAGTATGATGCAGGCCGGTGGAGGACAGAGGGTATAGACCCAGGGCTGTGGAGGCCAAAGGCCTGGTTGGCAGCTGGAGAGAGCTTTGCCTAGTCTGATGGATGGGTGCCGAGGTGGGAAGGGGGCAGTCAGCCCTGACAAGGGCCCTGTGCTCACGGCGCCTGCTTGCAGACGCTGGCCGCAGTGCTCACAGCACTACCCCAGAGCAGTCCGGCCGAACTGACCATCTCGGCACTTAGCTTGGCACTACTTGTGCCAGTCAAGGAATTGAACGTGAGATTCCGGGACAGGTTACCCGCTCCGATCCCAGGGGAAGTTGTCATGGTGAGGACCACCAACATTCTAGCTCCCTGCTCTGCCCAGACCCTGCCCAATCCCTTGTCCATCCTGTGAGATCTGACCGCTGCTGCCCCCTTGTGGAATGCACAGGTGTTACAGGCTGGAGGGCCTGTTCATACACCAGCTTGCCAGACCTCCTTCCCAAGCACTTGGCCATACTAGAATCCCCCAGCTGCACCGTTCCACTTAGACCCCTCTAGATGGCTCTGAAAGCCATCCTCCACCCTACAGAGCCACCCTAAGGTCTTGCTCACCATAGCACCTCCTTTCTTCCCTGTAATTCAGTGTTTTCTTCATTTCCAGTCCCCACCAAACTAAATAAAAATATTCCACGTCTCCACAGCACCCCATATACACATCAATATAATCCAATTTCCCTACCTGGAATGGTTCCATTTACACCTTTGGTATCCACCACACCTACAGGAAGTAGAGCCTTTTACTTCCTCTATACTGACTCTGTCCTCTCACTGACTCTCCATGGTCCCAGGCATACCTTATGACTCTTTTCTTGCCTTCACTCTAAAAGACTTGTCACACACCCCTCCTAAATACACCAGAGCTCCACCAATTGCTAGGTTTCAAAGGCCACCTACACTGGGATGCTCTTTCATGTTGAGCCCCTTCTAGCCTTTCCCAGAGATCCTCATCCTCTCCTAGATCCTAATGTGTTCTCTTCTCCAGGTGCTTTTGGCCTCTGTGCTCTGCTACACCTCTTCCCTGGACACAAGATATAATGTCCAGGTAGTGGGGCTGTTGCCTGAAGGGTAAGAGAGAAAGAAAAAAAAACAGCCTTGTGCTCTTCCTGGTGTCTCCTAAAACACTCGCTCTTGTCCTGCCCCACCCTATCTTCCCTTCCTTCCTTGTTGCACCCAGCCCACCCTCACTGTGGATTCTTCCTTCTTCCAGATTTCCCCAACCCCTTCTACCCAGCATGGTGGAGCTGCCCAGGATTCTGGCTGACTCTCTGCCCATAGCACTGGTTACTTTTGCTGTGTCCACCTCTCTGGCCTCCATCTATGCAGACAAGTATAACTACACGATTGATCCAAACCAGGTAAGACTATGACTGTGGACAGCCCATCCCCAGCCTCATTCAGAAGATAATCCCGTAACCACACTCCCCCGTGCCTGTGTCTCATTCCTCTTCTACTCACTGCATTCCTCCAGGAACTCTTGGCCCATGGTGTCTCCAACCTTGTTTCCTCCCTCTTCTCTTGCTTTCCTAACTCAGCCACACTGGCTACGACCAGCCTACTAGTGGATGCTGGTGGTAACACACAGGTGAGGAGAAAGGATGGGACACTGAGGCCAGGTGGTGGGGGTGAAGAAACAGATGGAGAGTTGGCAAATACCCTGGTGGCATCAGTCTAGAGGAGGGTGGGAATGTGAGGGGGAATGAGTGAGGGCATGAAGGAGAGGAGAGAGAGAAGACACCAAGGATCCCTGAAGACTTTTGCAGGCACTAAGCCTGAAAAAGATTATGTTGCCTCAGATGTCATTGGAGATAAAAAGCGTTTGAAACTATACATTTAAGAGGTAAAATTCTGGGGTTTTTTTTCATGTTTTTTTTCCTTCCTTCCTTCCTTCCTTTCTTTCCTTTCTCTTTCTTTCTTCCTTTCTCTCTCTCTCTCTCTCTCTTTCTTTCTTTCTTTCTTCTTTTTGGTTGGTCATGGGGTTTGAACTCTGGGCCTGGGAACTGTCCCTGAGCTCTTCAGCTCAAGGCGAGTGCTTTAGCTCTTGAGCCACAGAGCCACTTCTGGTTTTGTGGTTTTCTGGTGGTTAACTGGAGATCAGAGTCTCACAGACTTTCATGTCCGGGCTGGCTTTGAACCACAGTCCTCAGATCTCAGCCGAGTAGCTAGGATTACAGGCTGTTTTTTTGTTTTTGTTTTTTGGTTGGTTGTGGGGGCTCAGGGCCTGGGCGCTGTCCCTCAGCTCTTCAGCTCAAGGCTAGCACCCTACCACTTGAGCTACAGTGCCACTTCCGGCTTTTTTCTGCTTATGTGGTGCTGAGGAATTGAACCCAGGGTCTCATGCATGCGAGCCAAGCACTCTGCCACTGAGCCAACTTCCCAGCCCTGTTTTTTGTTTTGTTTTGTTTTTAAAGAAACATTATTTAACAGTCTCAATATTTTTTGTGTTCTTTCCTTTGCTGGTACTCTAAACAGGTAATTAGCCTGCTTGTAGGGTGAGCCAAGTATGGCTTTTAAAATGGAAGTTCATTACAAAACTAAAGAACTTAAGCCAGACCCCAGTGGCTCATGTCTATAATCCTAGCTATTCTGGAGTCTGAGATCTGAGAATCAGGGTTCAAAGCCAGTCCAGGTAGCAAAGTCCACAAGACTCTTATCTCAATCATCAAAAAAGAAAAAAGAAAAAAGCCAAAAGTGGAAGTGAGGCTCAAGTGGTAGAGCACTAGCTTTGAGCAAAAAAAGCTTAGGGACAGCACCCAGGACCCTGAATTTAAGCCTTAAAACTGGCACGCATGCACACACACACACACACACACTCACACACACACACTCACACATGAGAACTTGAGCTACTTGAGCTGCATACAACTGGGGAAGAGTGACGAATAGAATAGTCATCATTTAACTGGAGGAAGGAGAGGGATAAAGTCAGGGCTATCTGTGGGGAAGGAGGGAGATTTCCTGAGACGAGGCAGAGGGTGTAGGGGACAGGCTCTCCTGCAGGATTGGGGGTGGAGGAGGTTTCCTTCCTCCCTTTCTTGTCCCTCCTTGCCTTCAGCTTGCAGGCCTCTTCTCCTGCATGGTGGTCTTGTCGGTGCTCCTGTGGCTGGGGCCCTTCTTTTACTATCTGCCCAAGGTAAGGAGCAGAGGAGGTGTGGGAATACCAGAGGAAGTGTGGCTGTCTTCCAGGACCTTGGGGGTAATGAGCCCATCTCCTCTGCCCCAAGGCTGTCCTGGCTTGCATCAACATCTCCAGCATGCGCCAGATGTTCTTCCAGATGCAGGAACTTCCTCAGCTATGGCATATCAGCCGCATGGACTTTGTGAGAAAAACAAACATAATTCCCCAATTGGCCTTATCTAGCTAGCGTCCCAGCATTCCCAGCCTTGTCCTGGGCCTAAACTATAGTCTTAGTTCTAAATTCTTCAATTCTTCTTATCTCTTACATTTGTCAGAGACAAGGGGAAGGGTGAGGTGAACCCCTCATACCCGAATACATGTTTAAAGCCTTTGTGGGAGGATTGAACCCAGGGCCTCATGAATATTAGGCAAGTGCCTCACCACTAAGCTCCCCAACTCAGACTTGAGTATTTGTAATCTCCCATCTGGTACATGGTCGGAAGGTACTACATTTCCTGTGTATCCCATTGAGTCAACCCTGTCCCTTCCTTCTATCATACTTGCTAATTTCTCCTGGACCATCCCTTCCTATCACTTGCCCTGGTAGTCACTGCCCTTGGATCCCAGTCTTTCCTCTGGGAAGTCCACACCAATCCACATCCTGCAGGCCGTGTGGGTGGTCACATGGGTAGCTGTAGTGACCCTGAACGTGGACCTGGGCTTGGCTGTGGGCGTGGTCTTCTCCATGATGACTGTGGTCTGCCGTACCCAGAGGTAGGTATACAGATGAGCAGAGTTGAGAGGAAGGGAAAGGGTAAGATGTCGCAGTTGGGTGACTTTCTAGCTAGGCCAGGCACAGTTGGGAATCTGACCCCAGCTCCTTCTCCAGGGTGCAGTGTTTGACACTTGGACTGGCTGAGGGGACTGAACTCTACAGACCACTCAGAGAGAGTCACAAGGTGGGTAGGTTTGAGCCAAAGAAGAAAGGGAAATTAGGCTGGGGTGCTTCTCTGATCCTTTCACCCTTTAGCTCCGGCAGGTCCCAGGTCTCTGCATCTTGAGCTATCCAACACCACTCTACTTTGGGACCCGAGGGCAATTTCGACACCTCCTGGAATGGCATCTGAGGCTTGGAGGACAGGGCAAGGTGAAGGCTTTGATCACAGAGGAGTGTGGGTGCTCTGGGTTTTGAAGGCTGGTGTATGTTCTGCAGCAGATCTTTGCCCAAGGGGCTCATGTCCACACCTGTGTCTTGAGGGAGGTGACCCCCCTTTCTCTACTTATAGGACTCTCCAAAGCCAGATGGCCCATCTGATACGGGTGAGATGGGATGGCAAGGTGGGATGGAGATCTGGACATGATGCACGGACACAGGAAGAATCTCCTGCTTTCTCCCATCTTAGTTGCTGACCCTGTCAGAGTGGTGGTCCTAGACTTCAGTGGTGTCACCTTTGCAGATGCTGCTGGAGCCAGAGAAGTGGCACAGGTGAGGTTGTGGGTAGGCTAGGGGAAAAAGCCATTATCCCATTCCTCCCCTTTGATTTGAGAGTTCACCTGTCTGCTCTGTCCTTGCAGCTCGCCAGTCGATGCCAAGATGCTGGGATCCACCTTCTCCTGGCTCAATGTAATGGTGAGTGGGAAGAAGGATGGACGGGCTGGTGACATGATTTGAATACTTGGGGAAGGGAGAGGAATACACTATGGATTTTGGCCCCAGAGGCTGATACCCTCCCTTGACAGCCTCAGTGTTGGAGACGCTGACCCGGGCAGGACTTCTGAATAGAATGACCCCAGAACAAATCTTTGTGAGTGTGCAGGATGCCGCTGCACATGCCCTGGAGAGACTGGTAAGAGACAAGTGTCAGGAGTGGGAACGAGGAGGTGTTGAGCTAGGGTAAGAGAAAAGTGGATGAGGAGGTTTTAGGAAAAGGAGAAGGAGAAGGGTTCAGAAGGAAGGAGTAGCTGGGCACCAGCTACGTAGGAGGCTGAGATCTGAGGTTCTTGGTTTGAAGCCAGCTTGGGAAGAAATCCACGAGACTCTTATCTTCAATTAAGCGCCAACAAACTAGAAGTAGAGGTGTGGCTCAAGTGGTAGAATGCTAGCCTTGAGCACAAAAGCTCACAGACAGTGCCTAGGCCCTGAGTTCAAGCTGTAGGACTGGCACAAAAAAAAGAAATTAAATTTAAAAAGGAACTAGTGCCAGTGGCCTACCACTGTAATCCTAGCTACTCTGGAGACTGAGATCTGAGGATCATGGTTCAAAGCCAGCCTGGGCAGAAAGGTCTGTGAGACTCTTATCTCTAATTAACCAGCAAAAAGCCAGAAGTAGAGATGTGGCTCAAGTGGAAGAGTGTCATCCTTGAGTGAAAAAGCTAAGCAATGCGGTGTGGTGGTGGCTCATGCCTGTAATCCTAGCTACTCAGGAGGCTGAGAGCTGAAGATTGCAGTTGGAAGCTATCCCAGGCAAAAAAGTCTGTGAGATTCTTATCTCAAACAAATTACTCAGGGTAGCACTGTGGCTCAAGTGATAGAGTGCTTGCCTTGAGCAAAAGAAGCTCAAGGACAGCACCCAGGCCCAGAGTTCAAGCTCCAGGACAGGCAAAAAAAAGAAAGAAGAAAGAGAGAGAGAGAGAGAGAGAGAGAGAGAAAGAAAAAGAAAGCTAAGCAGGAGCCCTGAGTTTAAGCCCTAATACTGGGGCGGGGGGAGGAAAGAATAAAGAGGAGGTGATTAGTGGATTTAGGACCAAGTCAAGGAGACTGGCCAAGCTGTGGGTAAAGAATTGAAGAACTAAGGTCCCAAAGGGGTGGTGTGCCACAAAGCCCTGATTAATTATTGGTGATGGAAAGGGTCCTAAATGTATTCCTGACTTATCTTCCTTCTTCTCCAGGAGCTCACTGGCCAAAAGATTTGCACAGTGTGGGTCTGACTGAATCATGTCAGTGTGGATTGCCCCGGCAATGTATGTGAGAGGAGGGCTGTGGTCCCTGAGCCTTATATTTAACATCACCAATAAACAAAAATGGAACACCTCTGGGGTCCATGAGGTGGGTCTGGATGTCTACATGGGAAATCCCAATGCCCCCACCCACCCACCTACCCACAGCACCTCAGAGACACAAGTACAAGTGGCTTTCACCATGTGTTCACCAGCCCCTTGGAGCTCCAGAGTCACAGTGCTCTCTGGGAAGGGGAGGGCTGGAGCTGGTGCACAAAGTATTGGATCCAGAGCTGGGGACGGGGTACAAGGCCCTGGGATTGCACATTGGGAGCTCCCCCACCACCCCCAGATCCAAGGAGATGAGAGGAGCATGTTTTTCACTTCAGGGTCTTAGAGTCCTCCTGGGCTCTTTGGCACTTGGAAAGTGAACCCCTCACTTCCTGCCCCATAGAATGGGGTGTGGGGGGGGGAGAACTTGGCACTGGCTGTGGAAGAGGTTATGGCTCCATCAGGCCCCTGGGCACTTACAGAAAAGGAGAGGTGTCACCAGGACAAGCCCCTACTTGGAATCAGGTTCTGAAGGGGAGGGGAAATCGTGGCGTGCTCGCAGGGTGGAGAGGTTTGCTGGAAATTTTCCTGGCAGGGATGAGGAAGCAGGTCCAGCCTGAAAAGGGGAAGGCCCCAAGTGGCTGTCATTCAGCAGTCATGCACTGCAGCCGGTGTTTGAAGAAGAGCAGGCGGTGTTTGGCCACCTGACTTTCATCCAGCGATCCTGGGTACCGGTAGCGGGCATAAGTCTCTGCTCCAGCATCCCTTGACACCCAGGGCAGCTTCAACTTTGATGCATGATCCACAATGACGTTGGAACAAGAGCCAACCCGAAGGGAACCAAGGCCATCCAGGAAGAATTCTAGGGGTAGAGAGAACCTGCAGTGAAGAATAGGCCAGCAAGCCTCAAGGGAGAACTGAATGAGGGTATAGGGGGTGCCTATGCAAAGAAAGACACCATTTCTTTCTTTCTTTTTTTTGGTTGGTTATGAGGCTTGAACTCTAGACCCGTGCACTGCCCCTCAGCTCTTCAGCTCAAGGCAAGCACTCTACCACTTGAGCCACAGTGCCATTTCTGGTTTTCTGGTGTTTTATTGGAGATAAGAGTCTCACAGACTTTTCCTGCCCTGGCTGGCTTTGAACTGCAATCCTCAGATCTCAGCCTCCTGAGTAGCTAGGATTACAGGTGTGAGCCACCAGCACCCAGCGAAAGACACCATTCCTAAGAATGTTGGCACCTGAATTAACCCCATTCCCTCTCTCAGCTGTACTCTTGTGGAGAATGGCATCTGCTTCAAAAATAATACTAATTTTAAAAAACGAACTACTTCCCACTCTCAAAGGTGCAAAACATGCTGTATGGGGCCCTCTGGGGGTGGTCATCTTAATCAGGGGAAGCCGCTGGGAGTGGAGGAGGGGTGGTTGTGGTATAACACTGACTCTGAAGTTCAGGGCTGCTTCAGCCACGATGCTGGCCCTTGGTTTTAAAAGGCATGTTGGTGGCTCATGTCTGTAATCCTAGCTACTCAGGAGGCTGAGATCTTAAGATTGGGGTTTGAAGCCAGCCTGGGCGGGAAAGCCCGTGAGACTCTTGTCTCCAATAAATACTTAGAAATTAGGCCAGAAGTGACTCTGTGGCTCAAGTAGTAGAGCACCAGCCTCGAGAAAAATCAGAACACAAGGACAGTACCCAGGCCCTGAGTTCAAGCCCTAGGACCCTCACCAAAAAAAAAAAAGTTGGTATGTTGGTTAGGACAAGGTGAATTTCTGTCTCTCCCTCGCCTACCGTGCAGAACTGCCTTGGGGGTGCAGGTGGCAGTGACCGAGGGCAAGCAGGAGGGGCGCGTGCCGTCCGGGCCCGTCTGCACTGTGTCTAGCACGGCGCTGCGGCGGGGGTGCCCTTCCAGGCCCGGCCGGGAGAGGGCGCCACTCACCCAGGTGTGCCACTCGGCTGAGGCGCGGGTCGAAGCCCACCTCGCGCACTTTATCGGTGCGTGCCAGGAAGAAGTTAACCACGCCGTCGGTAACCACGCAGCCTGGGAAGCCCACCAGCTCGTGGTGGAAGCCGCGCTTTTGCCGGAAACAATTCCCGAGGCCTGGGGCGCCGGGCTCCACGCTCAGCAGCTGCCGGTAAGTGGTGGCGAAGCCGGAGATCTCGCGCACGGCGCCTCCCACCTGCAGGGAAGGGGAAGGGGACGGGGTTCCAGGTGGAGCCTGAGGACCCTAAGAGGGTCCACAGTGCTCCCTGCGCCTCCGCTGGTTCCAGGCCCCATTGCGCGTCCCCCCCCCCCAGGATCCAGACAGCCCCTCCCACCCCACCCCGCCCCCGTCTCCTCGCGTGGTCTTTCCGAGTCCGGATTGCAGCTCTGGTCTTTGGCTTGAGCCGGTCGTTCAAGGCCCTTCCTCCAGCCCACACTCGTGGGCCTCCCTACCAGGTCCAGCGGCGTCCGCTCCAGCACATCCACCAGCCTCTCCAGCCGCGTGCGCGCCGTGAAGATGAAGTCGTCGTCCACCCACAGCACGTATTTGGTAGTGACTTGAGACACTGCCAGGTTCCTCCCGGCGAACCAGCCCTGGGGGGGGAAAGGGCCAGGCGGGGAGGGGAGGCTGTGAATGCCGCCTTCCTCTTCTCGGACTCCTCTTGCAAGAACCGTGGACCCCCTCTGGGTCTCTGAGTGCTTTCCAAGGATGGGTTTTGAAACAGATCGCGCTGGTGGCGAGGATTAAGGACATACCCCTCCGCCCCGAGTCCCCGAGCGCCCAGCTCAGCCTGGCTGTCTGCGCACCTTGCCGAAGGGCATGAGATAGTGTTCTACATGGGGGCCGCTGACGCGCTCCGGCTTGTCGCTGTCGTCGGCGATGACCACGGTGACGGTGGGGTAGAAGCGGCGAATGCTGGCGATGAGTGCACGGAGACGATCATAGCGAAGGAAGGTCTTGGTGGCAATAGTGACCAGAGCACTGATGTTGTACTGGGCTGAAGTGAGGCGCAGGATGTAGGTGGGGGGTGGGGGGAGGAGAGTGGGAAAAGAGAAACAGGAAGACATCTCCCCCGCTTCACCCCCAGGGCCGCCCACTCATTCCTCCCTCCTCCAGGGCTACTTTCCATCCTCACCGCCTCACCTCCCTGGGGTGGAGACCCAGACGGGTACAGCCGAGGGTTTGGGGGATGTCTTATGCGGATGGTGAAGGCAGCCTCATGTCCCGCGGTGGAGAACCGAACTGGGAATACAGGACATGGGGTTGTGCCTTCAAGGGTGGAACAGCACTCTTTTTGATCAATCAGTAAGTGCCTGCTCTGTGTTCCACCTTTGTAAGCCGAAGTGGACATGAATACAAGGTTCTTATGCCCATGGAATGTACAGTACAGTCTTAACTGTGGAATAGAAGTCCATGAAGAGCTAACTTATAATGAGCATTTACTATGGGCTAGACAATTTTGGAATTCATTCACTCCTGATGATAGCCCCCATCACATTTCTACTAGAGAAAATGAAGTGGAAGGTACAGAAAAGGAACTTGCCCATATTTACCCAGCATCAAACAATGCTTAGAGGAACCTGCTCTCAGGCTAAGTAAATAAGGAAATTCAAGAGTAGGTGAGAGTCATTGAAAGATTAAAGCAAGTAATGTAATGGTTAAGAGAAGAGATTTGAGTTCATATGTAAATGACAAGATGGAGCCGCCAGGCAAAACATCTAGGGTAAGAGCTTTGCTAGAGCAGAGGGAGGCCCTAAGGGGAAGCAAACACTCCACATTTGGAGAGAAGCCTCAGGATTATGCTATGTTCTTTTTGTCAGAGGAGAAATAAAGATTCAAGAAGGTGAGGCTGTTTACTCTGTCGCAAGAGGTGGATTAGGAATAGAGCTTAAGACTTCGGTCTCCTGATGAGGTCATTTCCTGGGCCCTCCCCCCCATGATTGGCCAGAAGTGGGGACACACCCAAGGCTCCAGTTTCCCCGAGCCTGCTGTGGCCCCAGGATGAACAAAGGCTCCTTTTCTCCCTCCCTGGCCCTTCTGGCCCAACTGAAACATCCGTTGTGTGGCTGGGCAGCTCTGCCTATTGCCCAACTGCCTCCCGTGCCCTTTGCCATTTGCCCGTTGCAGCTTTTCTGGGTTCTTTTGGTTCATCCAGCCCGTCCCTACCTCAGTCCAGGCCTCGCACCTGTGTCTGCTGTGTTGGCCTGGTAGCTCCGGCTGCTGTAAGTGACCAGCTGCAGCTGTCGGTTCAGCTGGTCCAACCCTGAGCTGGCAAGAGTGAGATCTGGATGCCCCTCTCCGGTGATAGTCACTCCACCCACTTCCCCTGCCACGTCCCAGGTGCCTAGTGAGGCAGACAGGTTCACCTGGCACAGGGGATGGGAGAGCACAAGATCAGGCTACAAATTCACAGCTTGCCTTCCCGATTCCCCCATTCCTTTTCCTTGTGGTCTCGTCTCCCTCCCAGCTTTCTCCAGGCCCACCTAACCTCTTTCCTCTCTTGTTTTCCCTCACCTGGTATAACTCCTGACCTGAAGCTGCCTGCAGGCTCAGCCCTGGGAGAAAGAATGGGATCAGGATTACAAAGACAGCCCTGATTTCTTCTTCCTGATTTTTTTTTTTTTTTGTCGGTCATGGGGCTTGAACTCTGGGCCTGGGCGCTGTCCCTCAGCTCTTCAGCTCAAGGCAAGCGCTCTACCACTTGAGCTACAGCGCCACTTCCGGTTTTCTGGTGGTTTATTGGAGATAGGAGTCTCATGGTCTCTCCTGCCCGGGCTGGCTTTGAACCGCGATCCTCCGATCTCAGCCTCCTGAGTAGCTAGGATTACAGGCGTGAGCCACCAGCGCCCGGCTTTCTTCCTGATTTTTATCTCTCCTTTCACTACACACAACACAGAAATCTCTACTTCTCCTATCCAGTCTTCAACCACATATTGCCCTAACATAGACTACAGTGACTGATTTTTTAGTCCATTTCTTCTTCAATGGTCTGTATTAGCTAGCTATCTTTTATTCAGTCAGCAAAGAAAAAAATTCTCTCCCCCAGTCTCCCCAGTTTCTACCTTCTGCAATTCCTGATAACCCTGGAGTTTCTTCCACTTTTATCTCCCACCTTCTAATCTCCCCCCATGCACTCCACACACCCTTTCATCAGAGGTCATCCCTCTCAAACCACTCTTCCCTCTTTTCCCTCTTTTCCATTCATCGGCTAGCTCTGCCATCCCCATGATGGCCTAGGCCATCCTCTAGGACCCTGCTTCCTCACCTGGCACCAAGATGCTCCTGAGTGGTGGAACCTCCACACCCTGCAGGGGATACTGTAGTGGGGAGTTGGCAGGGGCTATGAGCAGCTGGTCAGCGGGGGACTGGCTCCTGGTCATGGATGCAGGGGAGCACAGAAGAGGAGTTAGGACAGAAGGGGACATCTCTCTCCTGGCACAGCCATCCCAACACCTCTACTCCCTTCCCCTGGCAGGCTTGTGCCCCCACCCTTTTTTTTCTCACGGGTACCTTGAAAGGAAGGCTTGAAACTCCTGTTCCCTGGAGGCAAAGGCAGCTTTCAGTTCCTCAGGGTCAAAAGCCTTGGTGAGGTCAAAGGCTCGTACCTGTTTCTGGAAGGGGAGAAACAGGCTCCCCCCACTGGATTCACAACTGCAGTAGTTCTGAGCCAGCAACCTGAAGGGGGGAGGGAAGAGTTCTTCAGGGCCCCAGCACCACAACTGTCCCCTAAGACAAACCAATGTGAGCTCAGCACCTCTGCCCCTCCAATACCTGTCCCCTGACCCAAAATAATGGATCCCTCAAATCTGCATTTCACAGAGATGGAAGATACAGGTTCGATTATCAGGAGGGTTTCGGGAGCTACCTACAGGCCGCACGGAAACCACTCGAGAATCTCAAGTCTGAATGAAGACAGAGCAGGGAAGCTTCCAGGGGCTTTCCGCCATGACAACGCTCAGGGACAGCCTTTGCTCCAGCCCCAACCCTCTGCCGCCCTTCTCCACCACCCACTCCGCTCCATTCAACCATTCCGGAGCCCGCAGGCACCCCCAGAGCCCAGCGCTGGAGGAGACAAAAGCGCCCCATGCACCCGCAGCGCAGCGAGCGCTGGGTGCGCCGCGCCGCCGCCGCCCGACTCACCCCACCACCTGCTCCTTGATCCTGACCGGGATGTGTGCGTAGCGGGGCTCAGGGGCAAGATCTAGCAGCTCAGGCCTGGGGGGGCTTTGTGCGGGCGTCCACAGCGCAAGAGGGGTCCGGAGGCCCGGGGCGTCTCGGGTGCTCACGTACAGGAGCCCCAGAGAGGCGCAGGCGAGCAGCAGGACCAGCGCGCAGAGGGCCCGGCGGCCCAGCCGCATCCTAGAGGTGGGGTGAGAGGGGGTAGGGTGCCGAGTGAGAAAAGGGGAGGGGGGAGGAGAGAGGGAAGGGGAGAGCTGGTGCCCTTGACCTCGGCGACCTCGGAGGCTCCAGCCGGGCTCTCTGGGGAGGAGAGGGGCACCGTCCACTGGACACTCGGCGCTAGGATTTGCCTTGAGGGTGCTTTCCTCGGTACTCCTCTCCGCACTCCCCACCTCCGTGCCCCCCCACCCCCCAGCCCTGTGAATCCCTCGGCCTCTCCCCCCCCCTCAGTTTACCCTATGCCCAGAGACATTTGGATCGCGCTGGTGCTGATGCAGCGGCGCACGAATGGGGGGGGGGGGGAAGCACTGCTTTATACGCATTGGGCGACCCCACGGGCGCCGGGGCCCCCCCGCACCTCACCAGCCCCTCCCCCGCACCCCTCACCCCGCTCCTCAGTGCGATCATCACCTGGGCCGCGGTGGGCTGCGGAGGGGCGGCTTCGACACCTTGCCTGTCAGGAAAAATGCAGAATCACCCTGTAGGAAATACCCCTGGGGTGGCCTGGGCGGGAGCGGCGCTGGGGACCCGGAGCGCATCTCCTGCTCGCCTCCACCTCGGGCCTCGCTCCCCACGCACACCCCGCGGGGCGGGGGGCGACACTGACCGGTCTAACGCTCCACGGCCACAGCACGACTCCGGTCCGGGCCGCGCCGGGCTCCCAGCTCCGGCCTGGGGGTCCTCATGGGGCCGGCGGGAGCCTGCGGAGGCTGGGGAGGGGGTCCTCCCGCTGCCCCTCCTCCCGCTTCAGATCGGGGCTCTGCAGACCTTAGCGCGGAGGGTGTTTCATGATGCTTCCTGCTGGGAAAAAGGGAATGAAAAACAAAAAAAAATCTTCCGTAGCTCAGCTCAGCCCGGAGAACAAAGCCGGGGATCGCTGGCACCGCTGGCAGGGCCAGGAGGACGCGGGCCGCCGCCCGGCTCGGCGCTCGCACCGCGGCTCGGCTCGCCCGCTGGTTGCGGCAGAGCTCCCGCTCCACGAAGGGAATTCGAGAGACGCGGAGCCCTCTGGTGGGCGCGGAGGAGATTGCCCTGGCGCGTCGGGGACCGCGGGAAGGTCCTGCTTTCCAGCTCAGCGTCCCTTCGCCCCCAGATCTTGACATCCCAAGGGTCTGCTCCCAATCCCCGCCCATCCACAAGGATGGACAACAGGACTTTGGGAAGAGGTGGGCGGGAATGCTCTCCAATTTCGTTTCAAAGGAAGCTTGGTGTGCTAGGGTGAGGTAAAGAAACTAGTCCTGGAAGGGGGAAAAATACACTGGCTGGCTAACAAAGACAGTCGCAGCCCTCCCCTCGCCTCCCTGCCACGCCCTTCTCCTCCTCACTAGACCTAACAAACCTGGAGAGATAAACTCGCAATAATTTAAAGGACGTCTCTTGCCTGCCCGACTGGGACTCGCAGCGAAGGGGAGCCCCAGAGGGTGCAGACTGACCCGAGCTCTGCCTTTATAAACCTGAGGCCATCGATAAACCTGACTCCTGACACTGCCCAGAGTCAAAGATCAAGGGCTGAGAAGGTGGCTCAGTGGTAAGAGCTTGCCTCGCATGCATGAGGCCCTGAGTTCGATTTCTCAACACCACATAAGCAGAAAAAGCCGGAAGTGGTGCTGCATATAAGAAATGCACAGAACGTTGGTGTGTGGATATAAATAAGGTACTAGTCAGCTGGAAGAAAAGGGAAATCCCATCCTTCTTACAGGAAAATAAACTTTAGAAGTACTAAGTATTTTAATATTTAAAAATAAACCATGAGGCCCCAGGCACCCCAGGCGCCAGTGTCTCATGCCTGTAATCCTAGCAACTAAAGAAGCTGAGACCTGAGGATCGCCATTCAAAAACAGACCCTGTAGGAAAGTCTGTGAGACTCGTACCTCTAATTAACCACTAAACAATAAATAAATAAATAAATAAGTGAAGTGGAGGTGTGGTCAAGTGGTAGAATGCTAGCCTTGAGCAAAAAAAGGCTCAAGAACAGCACCAAGGCCTTGAGTTCAAATCTGCACTACCATCAGGATGAAAAAAAGAAAGGAAGGAAGAGAAAAAACACGAGGCTACACATGATTCTAGTAAAAGCAAGCCAATTTTTTTTTTTACAATCTTAGAGATTGCTAAGCAAGAAAGGAAAATATTAATAAGTTTACCTATGAAAAACACTTCAAGGAGTGTATGTGACTCAGGAGTAGAGCTCTAGCTTATCATGCAGGTGGTCCTGAGTTCTATCCCCAGCACACATATTGAACAAATAAGCAAGCCTGAGTGAAGAAATTACTCCCAAGAAAAACGTGGCAGTGGTGCTTGACCAGCATATGCCAAAATCTAACCTTGAGAAATGACAAACATTTTGTGAGAAAATACTTTCACCGAGTAAGTGAAGTTTGTAAAAATGTATTTAGTTGTATATTTAGAATCTAAATAATTTTCTGTATGCTTTAAGATAAAAATTATAAAGTCTAGGGCTGGGAAGGTGGCTCAGTGGTAGAGTACTTGCCTTGCATGCTCAAGGCCCTGGGTTCGATTCCTCAGCATCACATAAGCAAAAAGAAAAAAGCTGAAAGTGGCGCTGTGGCTCAAGTGGTAGAGCGCTAGCCTTGAGCTGAAGAGCTGAGGGACAGCGCCCAGGCCCAGAGTTCAGGCCCCACGACCGGACACACACACAAAAAATTATAGTCTAGTATATCAACAAAAATTTTAAAATGTGAGAATTGTAATCTGCTTTTGAAAACATTTAAAAGATATTTTTTTTTTGCACAACAGGTTCAGTTGGGTGGTTCTGCAGGTAGCTACCTAGGTTAGCTCTCTAACCTGCAACCCTGCAACAGTTCTGATAAAACTGCCTTTGGGGCTTGTCTTGGTAGGGTAATTTTCTTCAAAAAAAAAATTGCTTTCCTTACCTTTTGCTAAGGTCTATTTAGATATCTGTACCATCATTTATGGGCATACAAAATTATTAGTACCAGGCTGGGAAGGTGGCTTAGTGGTAGAGCGCTTGCCTTGCATGCCTGAGGCCCTGGGTTCGATTCCTCAGCACCACATAAGCAAAAAGAAAAAAGCCGGAAGTGGCACTGTGGCTCAAGTGGTAGAGTGCTCGCCTTGAGCTGAAGAGCTGAGGGACAGCACCCAGGCCCAGAGTTCAGGCCCCACGACCGGACCCAAAAAAACGAAAAAACAAAATTATTAGTACAGACAGATGGCTGGGAGCAAGTTCACAAGAAGCATTTGAGAAGCATTAGGATTTTAAGGGTCTTATACTTCTCCACAAGCCAGATGTTTGCCATCACCAATTTGGTCTTTTATTTTCTTCTTGTATGTACTTATCTCAGACCATGAAGAGAGGTGCCAGGTACCAAGGAGCTCAGAAAGTGGGAGAGGGCAGGGGTGCAGAGTTTAGGTATAGTCAGACTAGGAAGTCAAATCAGGCATTGCCTGGGCAATGCATAGTTTTGGGTAGGGCCTTTTTTGGAGAATTGCTTGGAGGCTGGGACTTCTGAGAATGGCTCTGGGGGAGAGGGGTCAAGTAAGTTATCAAGGCAGCCTTGGATTATGAGAACAATGCAGATTCCCATCATTTGAGACCCTGAAGGGATATAAAAGGTTGAGGGGCTTCACAGTCCTTTCTGGCTACTTCCTGTTGACATGGGGGTCATTGTAGGGTTGGGGAGAAAAGGGAAGGGGGTTTGGTGGGTTCCAAGTTGCCCAGCTGGAAGGTAGTAGACAGGTATGGGCATTAAATAGGCACGCTTATGAGCTATTCTCTCTCTCTCTCTCTTTCTCTCTTTCTTGGTCTGTCATGGGGCTTGAACTGTGGGCCTGGGCACTGTCCCTCAGCTCTTCAGCTCAAGACCAGTGCTGTACTGCTTGAGCCACCGTGCCACTTCTCATTTTCTAGTGGTTTATTGGAGATAAGAGTCTCACGGACTTTCCTGCCTGGGCTGGCTTTAAACCGTGGTGATCATCAGTTCTCAGCCTCCTTAGTAGCTAGGATTACAACCATGAGCCATCAGTGCCTGGCTGAGCTATTTACTTTTGACCCTCCCTTCCCAGATTCATTTACTTTTGAAAGGGCAAGCATCAGTGACTCCATTCAGGATTGGACATCATCCCCTCTTATCTGAGCAGTTCTTTCAAGCTGCTTCTGGATCATCCCTCATCACCAGGACAAGTTTGCTTGCTTGAGTAATGTCCCAGTTGCTGTTTTTTGGCTTGTTCCTGGGATAAGGTGTCCCAGTAGGTCTAATTCCATGATGAAGGGGGCAGACCATGTCTTTTGAGATCTTCATATAGCATTATTTGTCTGTTTCTATGTTTCTTCATGTATCTGTATGTGTGTTCATCAAAACAAGGCATCATGCTAACCTAGATCCAAGTAGTAGTTAAACTCTACCTCTTTCTCTTTTTTTTTTTTTTTTTGGTGGGGGGAAAGGAGCAGCACATGGATTGAACTCAGGTCCTCAAGCTCTCAATAGGCTATTTTGATCATAACTAGCACTCTGTTACTTGAGGCTCATTTCCACTTCTGGCTTTTTGGTAGTTAACTGGAGATAGGAGTCTCATGCTCCTTTCTTCCCAGGCTGGCTTTCAATCAGGATCCTGAGATTTCAGGCTTCCTGGGTTTCTAGGATTATAGGCATGAGCTGCTGGCATTTGCTAAACTCTCTCTCTTAATCAGCATGGCTGCAAAGAATGTGTGTCCATTTTTGATCTTCCACTGTTACCTGTGACCAAATGTTTTTCTATAGAAGCTATTGCTTAATTAGATAAATTCAGAAAGAAGGAATCAGTATTAATAATTTGGTGTCAACAACGTACACAGCAACACTCTGAAATGGCAGTTTCAAAAATGAAAAAGTCACACCAGAAAATGTGCACCAGATCCAGGTCTGGTAGAGGTGAATTTCTATTTATCTTTCTCACTAAGATGGTAAGAGGGTTCCTTCAACTCATTCCAGGTTTCATCTTAAAAGTTACAGATGAGCCTGGAATGTCAGAAAACAATAAAGTACTATTTTACAAAAGAGAAAAAAGAAAATAAAAAGCAACTAAGCATGGTGACACTTGCTTGTATTCCTAGCATTGGGAAGGCTGTGGAAGAAGGATTGTGAGTTCAAGAACAGCCTGAGCAATATAGCAAGCAAGTTATAGATGAATCCAGAATGTCAGAAAGCAATGAAGTACTGTACTATTGAAAAAGAAGAGGAAAACAAGAAAGAAAGAAAGGAAAAAGCAGCAACTAAGTATGATAGCTCATGCTTGTAGTCCTAGGTACTCAAGAAGAGGAGAATTCAAGGCTGGCCCAGGAAAAAACTTGAGATGCTATTGAAAACAAACTAAAAGCTGGGCGCTGGTGGTTCACACCTATAATCTAAGATAGCTACTTAAGAGGCTGAGATCCCAGGATCAATGTTTGAAGCTAACCTGGACAGTAAAATCCATGAGACTCTTATTTCCAGTTAACAAGCAAAAAAGCTAGAAGTGGAGCT
The DNA here is from genome assembly GCF_019054845.1 of Dipodomys spectabilis. Lineage (NCBI taxonomy): Eukaryota > Metazoa > Chordata > Mammalia > Rodentia > Heteromyidae > Dipodomys > Dipodomys spectabilis. Next base: position 16,573,554 of record NW_024870911.1, on the reverse strand, counting down.
ATGGCTTAAATGGTAGAGTGCCAGCCTTGAACAAAAAAATCTCAGAGACACCACTTAGGCCCTAAGTTCAACCCCAGAACTGGCACAAAAACAAACTGAAGCACAATGGCTGAGGGTACAGCTGGAGTGGCAGAGTGCCTGAGTCCCTAAAGAGTTCAAATCTCAGCACTGTGCCCAGCCATATTCAAATAAATCAGTGAATTACTAATCTATGATTCCACATTGTTATTGCATAGATAATTGATCAAATGAATAAAGAGGAAGGAAGAAGGACAATTGATAAATGTGGATGGAGTCAGGAGAGTTGGAAAATAAAAAATGATTTTGAGAGCTTTATATTGCCCTCAAAACAAATACCATCATAATAAAAATTGCACCGGGCACCAGTGGCTCATGCCTGTAATCCTAGCTACTCCGAAGGCTGAGAGCTGAGGATCGTGGTTCAAAGCCAGCCTGGGCAGTAAGGTCTGTGAGACTCTTATCTCCAATAAACCACCAGAAAACCAGAAGTGGTGCTGTGGCTCAAGCAGTAGAATGCTCACCTTGAGCTGAAGAGCACAGGGACAGTGCCCAAGCCCAGAGTTCAAGCCCCATGACCAACAAAAATAAAAATAAAAAAAATAAAAAAATAAAAATTGCTCTGAGCAAGAATCATCAGTGAATGCCAATTCCTCTCTCTCTCTCTCTCTCTCTCTCTCTCTCTCTGTGTGCGCATGCCAGTCTTGGGCTGAGCTTTTTTACTCAAGGCTGGAGTTCTATTACTTGAGTCATGGCTCCATTTTAGGCTTTTTGGTGGTTAATTAAAGGTAAGAGTCTCTAGTATTTATTTGCCTTGTCTGGCTTTAAATCAAAATCCTCAGATTTGAGCCTCTTGAGTAGCTAGGATTATAGGACTGGTTTACCAGTGCCTGGCTAATGAATGCTAATTGTAAGTGTATTCTCCCCCTCTTCCTCCTCCAGTCCTGGGCTGTCCCTGAGCCTCTTTGTACTCAAGGCTAGCACTCTACCATTTGAGCCACAGCACCACTTCTGAGTGATTTATTGGAGAGAAGAGTCTCATGGACTTTTCTGCCCAGGCTGGCTTTGAACCGTGATCCTCAGATCTCAGCCTCTTCAGTAGCTAGGATTATAGGTGTGAGCCACTGGTGCCTGGCCTAAGTGGAATTTTATTAGAAGCAGACATTTGATCTATTTGTTCTTTTTATCATATCTGTCTGTCTATTCTCCCAGCCATAAACATACTACTTACTATTATTTGTATTGCTATTTATGTTTCTTTCTTTCTATCTATCTATCTATCTATCTATCTATCTATCTATCTATCTATCTATCTATCTATCTATCTATCTATCTATCTATCTATCATTTATCTATTTATTGCTGATGCTCTACCACTTGAGCCACACCTCCAGTTGCTATGCTTACTTTCGAAACTTACTGGGCATGGTAGCACCTCTGTCTTCCTGATACCTATATGGGAAGCTGTAAGTAGGAACATTTAGATCTGAGTCTGACTCTGAACAAAAACTGGGCCCTCAACTTAAAAAAAAAAAAACTAAAAAAGAGGGGGGTACTAGGTGAATAACCCAAGTGGTAGAGCACTTGCCTAGCAAGAACAAGGTCCTGCTCACAAAATTTAAAAACAAAGAACTTCCAGGCTGCTAATCATTTCCATTTAGCGTGGATTCTCTTGTTTATGGAGCTTGCTGTCTTTCATGATGCCAATTCCCATGATGAACTTTGCAATCTTAGTTTGCTAGCTTGTCTTTTGGGTGAGTTTTGTGCACAGGTGTGTCTTGAACGGTTTGTTATAAAAAGCAGGGTGCTTCTAGGGGCTGTGTAGCTTAGTCTCAAATGGCTTCCTTTTGGGGGGTGGGTTTTTGCTTCCCCAGCTTTTTGGGAAATATGTGGGGGCATTTTGGTGATTATAATAGTGGGAAAGCTGCCAGCAATCAGTGTGCAGCTGTCAGCTGAGCTCAATTTCCTCTTGTATCAAGAACAAATTTATCCAACAGAGACTTACCCTTCTCCATATGCCAAGACATTCAGTTGAGAAACACTGCTTGGGCCATATGTGTTGGTACACAGCTGTAATTGTAGCAAATGTAGGAGGTTAAAGGTAGAAGGATTGCAGACTGTGACTGACCCTGGGCAAAAATCTGATAACCCACTGGAAAAATAGATCAAAAGCAATTAGGGGCTGGACGGAATTAGAGACTCAAGTGGTAGAGTACCTGCCTAGCAAGCACATGGCCCTTAGCTCAAACATTTTGGCAATAGCCAAAACCCACAGTGCTTTAAGCAAAATTTTCAGGGATAACTCCAGCCTGTGCAAACACACAACTCTATTGGTATCAGCAAAAATGAGGTGCCAATTGCATCAAGTTTCTGAAAACATGAATCTACCAACTGCAGAACCCCAACATCCCAATTCTGTCCATGGAAACACACACTGCTTTTTCACATAGCACACAAGTCTTGGAAGTATTTTTTTCTCTTCTTTTTTAAAATTTTTTTATTTATTTTTATTGTGAAAATACTGTACAGAGGGGTTACAATTACATGGGCAAGATAATGAGTACATTTCTTATCAAGCATTATAGCCTCCTCCTTTGTTTCCCCTTCCCATCCCTTCCCATCCTCCCCTCACCCCCCCACCCAATCCTCCGGGCCTCCCCACCCCACCAAAGTTGTAAAGTTCGTTTTTTCGACATAGTGACTTGTACTTCTCATTGTTGCAACAGGTCCACCTGTATCCTTATTTAAACGACTTGTTTTTCCCCTTCCCCTCCACAAATTATACTGACATCAAATACAGTGAGAGCAGGGGTTATACTGTGGGGGAGGGACATACAAAGCAACAAAGAAATAATCTTATAAATGCGTTAGAAACAATCGCATGAAACAAAAAAAAAAAACATTTGAATACATACCTTAGGGTTCATTTCCCTAACATCAACTTATCTGACCTTTTCTGCTTGACTCAGACATATACTAGATATTGGAAACATATACATATACTAGATAAGGGAAACCATGGGACCTATCTTCACTAGCCATACAACGGACAAAGGTCTCATATCTAAAATATACTTGGAACTCAAAAAATTAAATCCCCCAACAACAAATCCTCAAAGAAACAAGTGCCCAATAAATAAGTGGGCTAAAGACTTAAAGAGAAACTTCTCTGAAGAGGAAAGAATGGCCAATAGACACATGAAGAAATGCTCAACCTCTCTAGCCATAAAAGAAATGCAAATCAAAACAACATTGAGACACCACTTCACCCCAGTTAGAATGGCAAAATTAGAGGTATTTTTATATGAGCACGTGTAAATTGCTTTACATAGCGCTATGAGTCACCTTAGATTTTTTTTTTTTTTTTGGTCGGCCATGGGGCTTGAACTCTGGGCCTGGGCGCTGTCCCTCAGCTCTTCAGTTCAAGGCGAGTGCTCTACCACTTGAGCTACAGCGCCACTTCCGGTTTTCTGGTGGTTTATTGGAGATAGGAGTCTCACGGTCTCTCTTGCCCGGGCTAGCTTTGAACTGCGATCCTCAGATCTCAGCCTCCTGAGTAGCTAGGATTACAGGCGTGAGCCACCAGCGCCCGGCATTACGAGTCACCTTAGAAAGGCAGGTTCCTTCCACCCAGGTCCTCCTTCCACCTCCAGTTAAGACCTATTCCAATTAAGATTTCCTTCTTTTCTTTGTGTGTGTGTGTGTGTGTGTGTGTGTATGCACGCGCTAGCTGTGGGGCTTAAACTGAAGGCCTGGGAGCTGTTCTGGAGCTTTTTTGCTTAAGGCTAGAGCTCTAGCACTTTGAGCCACAGCTTTTACTGCTTGGTTTTTGGTGGTTAATTGGAGATAAGAGTCTCATGGATTTTCTTGCCCAACTGGCTTCAAACCTGAGCCTCAGTTGGCTCAATTGGCCGATTCAGTTGGCAAGGCTGTAATGAGTGATAAACTTACTAGCTCACTTTGAAATTGTAGGTTTTCCTCTCTTCTAGCTGTATTTCTCCATGTTGAGTAGTTTTGAGACCACTTCCACAATCCATAACTACAATTTACATGTGACATGCAAAGAAAATTTAAAACTTGTTTTTGACACTCAGAAGGGATATGCTGATCCAATCCCCAGTCAGCTGCAGGCTTAGTCTCATTTAGCACAGTAGCCTAGAAGGTGGGGTAGCATGGTCCTCTGTTTTTTTTTCAGTCAGCCTAGACAAGAAGCTGTAATGGATGGAGCCTAGCGAGGGGTCACAATGTCATATAGCCATCTGTCATGCAGCAGGATGTCTGTCCAGTGAGTCTCAAAAGGGGCTGAGTTCCAGGCAGCTGCTGCGTCTTGCACTGTGGCCCAGAAAAGCTGTAACTTCAATTCCAAGATACTGTATTTTCATTTCCATTTTCTTCCAGTGTTAGGAATCAAATCCAGGTCTTTGTACAGAGAGGCAAGCACTCAGTCAATAAATCCTAGGTTTGCAGGGTTTTTAAAAAATAATTGGTATTACCTTATATAGGGGATTAGAAGCATCTACTGTTTTAACTCCATGAAAGAGAAGATTCTGATAACACAAATGAGACTAGATTCTGAAGAAAGAAAGAGAGAAGAACAAAGAGCCAGGATGGAGGTGGCAGGAAGGCAAAAATACCACAGAGAAACAGCAAACAAAAGAAAAGCAGAAGTGGGGGAAGCTCATTAATTCATTACAAAGTAATATAATGCTGCAGGAAAAAAAAGTAAGAAAGGATTACACATCTCATATGCCTTAATCTCAATATAGAGATTTATGAGACAGTGACTAATTTAATATTGAAGGCTAGCCCTGGTGAAGAAAGGCATTCCATCACACTCGTTACATCTCAAAAGAGTAATACATATTGAAAGAGTCCTCTTTGTTGGACACAGAGTTACTCTGGAGACCTGAGAATAAGAAATAATCACAGCTCAAGTAATCTTGGGACATCTTGCCATCGAGTCTAGATCACAACAGGTGACTGAGAAAAAACAGGGTCTAATGTGGCCTCATGGAGGTTTGAGGTGTGGGGAACTGCACAGGCAGCTTGAGCACCCATAGCTTAGATTAGCAAATCCATCCTTCATAACTGAGGGAGAAAAAAAAAAACTTTCTACAATGACAAAAGGTCCCAAATAGCAAAAGCTATCCTGAGATGAAAAAGTAGTGCTGGAGGCATAACAATACCAAACATCAAACTGTACTACAGAGCTATAGTAAGGAAAATAGCTTGGTCTCAAAACAAAAACAGGCATGAGGACCGATTAAACAGAATAGAAGACCCATAAATAAACCCACAGACCTACAGCCGTTTAATATAATATGATAAAGGAGACAAAAAGGTAGGCTGGAAGAAAGCCTATGCAAGGACTGGTATTAAGTAAATTGGATATCCACATGCAGAAAACTGAAACTGGACCCATAACTATCATCATGTATCAGCATAAACTCAAAGTCCCTTAAAAACCCCGATGTAAGACCTGAAACCACTTAACAGTTACAAGAAGGAGCAGGAGAAACATTAGGACTCCTTGGCACAGGCAGGAACTTTCTGAGTAAAGAGCCAGAGGCATAAAAAAAAAAAAAATTAAAGAAAGCCATGATAAATGGAATTACATCAAACTTAAAAGTTTCTGCACAGCACGGCTGGGAAGTTGGCTCAGTGGTAGAGTTCTTGCCTTGTATGCATGAGGCCTTGGGTTCGATTCCTCAGCACCACATAAGCAGAAAAAGCCACAAATGGCGCTGGGCTCAAGTGGTAGAGCCCTAGCCTTGAGCTGAAGAGTTGAGGGACAGTGCCAAGGCCCTGAGTTCGGGCCCACGACAGACCAAAAAAAAAAAAGTTTCTGAACAGCAAAGGACATAGTCAACAAGCTAAAAAGACAACCTACAGAATGGGAGATTTTTTTTTCCAACTATACATCAGACAATGGCCTAATATCCAAAATATACAGAGATTTTAAATAACTAAACCCTATTTTGTCTTGTTTATATCTTTGGGGGAGCAAATGAGGGTGCACAGACATGGAGGCCAAAGAGTGAACAAATGCAGCACTAGTACTAACTAGTCAATATGTTGAAATGAACTATACAACTTGTGGATGGGGACAGGAGGGAAAAACTGGGAGAGAGCAAGGGAAGGGGTGACATGTCCAAAAAGACATGTACTCATTACCTGACTTATGTAACCTTAACCCTTGTGTATATCACCTTTACAATAAGATTAAAAAATAAAATTAAGAAAACTAACCCTCAAAGAACCAACAACCCAATTAATAAATGGGCTCATGGGCTAAAAAGAGACTTCTCAGAAAAAGCAAAACACATGAAGCAGACATGAAGAAGAGTTCAACATCTCTGGCCCTCAAAAAAATGTGAAAACAACACTGAGATTCCACCTCACCCTAGTTAGAATGGCTATTATCAAGAATACAAACAATAACAGATGTTGGTGTGGATGTGGGCAAAACAGAATCCTAATGTACTGTTGGTGTGAATGTGAACTTGTTTGACAATCCTGGAAAGCATTCTGGAGGTTCTCAAAAAATTAAACGTGGAACTATCCTATGATTCAGCAATTCCACTCCTGGGCATTTATCCAAAAAATCACAAACAAGGATGCAAGAAAATCCATTTGAAAGGGCACCAGTGGCTCACACCTATAATCCTAGCTACTCAGGAGGGGACTGAGATCTGAGGATCACGGTTCAAAGGCAGCCCAGGAAGTAAAGTCCATGAGACTCTTTTTTCTTCTTTTTTCTTTCTTTTTGTTTTGCCAGTCCTAGGGCTTGAACTTTGAGTGCTTGAGTCACAGTGCCACGTCTTGCTTTTTCTGTTTACATGGTACTGAGGAATCAAACCCAGGGCTTCATGCCTGCTAGGCAAGCAAGCACTCTACCACTAGGTCACATTTCCAGCCCCAGTCCATGAGACTCCTATGAAGTAACTCTGTGGCTCAAAATGGTAGAACGCTAGCCTTGAGCAAAAGGACTCAGGGACAGTGCCCAGGCCCTGAGTTCAAGCCCCAGGGCAAGAAAGAAAGGAAAGAAAGAAAGAGAGAGGATGGTGGTTTGAAGCCAGCTGTACTGAGATTGTTAGCTCCAATTAACCCCTTAAAACTGGAAGTAGAGCTGAGGCTCAAAGGTGAGGTAGATCACAAGTCTTGAGCAAAGGAGCTCAGGAACAGAACCCAGGCTCTGTATTTAAGCCCCATGACTGACAAAAAAAAAGAAAGAAGGAAGGAAGAAAGGAAGAAAGAAAGAAAGAAAGAAAGGAAAGAAGGAAGGAAAAAAAGAGAAAGAAAACAAGGAAGGAAGGGAGGAAGGAAGGAAGGAAGGAAAGAATGGAAAGAAAGAAAGAAAAAAGAAAGAAAGAAATAAAGTCAGGGAAGGGCTGTCCATAAGACTTATTTTAAAAAGTTGGAAGTGGAGCTATGGCTCAAGTGGCAGAGTGCTATTCTTGAGCCAAACAAGTTCAGGAACAGTGCCAAGTCCCTGTGTTCACGCCCCAGCCCCAGCCACCTTCCCCACCACACCCCAGATTATCTATCTAAGTCTCTAGTTACTGTTTGCTGGTCACATCAGTTATTCTTTTTTTTTTTTTGGGGGGGGGGGTGGGGTGCGGTCGTGGGGCCTGAACTCTGGGCCTGGGCACTGTCCCTCAGCTCTTCAGCTCAAGGCTAGCACTCTACCACTTGAGCCACATCGCCACTTCCGGCTTTTTTCTCTTTGCTTATGTGATGCTGAGGAATTGAACCCAGGGTCTCAGGCATGCAAGGCAAGTGCTCTACCACTGAGCCAACTTCCCAGCCATATCAGTTATTCTTTACTTCTGGAACTTAATTCTTTTTTTTTTAATTGTTATTATAAAGATGATATTCAGAGGGGTTATAATTACATAAGTCAGGTAAAGAGTACATTTCTTGGGCTGGGAGAGTGGCTCAGTGGTAGATTGCTTGCCTTGCATGCCTGAGGCCCTGGGTTCAATCCCTCAGCAGCACATAAGCAGGAAAAGCCGGAAGTGGCACTGTGGCTTAAGTGGTAGAGCGCTAGCCTTGAACTGAAAAGCTGAGGGACAGTGCTCAGGCCCAGAGTTCAGGGCCCACGACTGACCCCCCCCCCAAAAAAAAAAAAGTACATTTCTGGTGGTTTATTGGAGATAGGAGTCTCACGGTCTCTCCTGCCCAGGCTGGCTTTGAACTGCGATCCTCAGATCTCAGCCTCCTGAGTAGCTAGGATTATAGGCGTGAGCCACCAGGGCCCAGCATTCCCTGCGCTCTTTTGCTCAGGATTAGTACCCTTTCACTTTAAGCCACAACTCTTCTTCCTGTTTTCCAATGATTAATTGGAAATAAGAGTCTCGTGGAGGGGCTGGGAAGGTGGCTCAGTGGTAGGGCGCTTGCCTTGCATGCCTGATGCCCTGGGTTTGATTCCTCAGCACCACATAAGCAAAAAGAAAAAAGCCGGAAGTGGCACTGTGGCTCAAGTGGTAGAGTGCTAGCCTTGAGCTGAAGAGCTGAGGGACAGCGCCCAGGCCCCACAACTGGCCCCCCCCCCCAAAAAAAAAAAAAAAAGAGTCTCATGGACTTTTCTGCCCTGGCTAACTTTTAACCTTGATGCTCAGATCTCAGCCTCCTGAATAGCTAGATTACAGATATAAACCACTAGCACCTAGCTGGTTCTTTCCTTTTCTCTCTGTCTCTGTCTCTGTGTGTGTGTCTCTCTCCCTCCCTCCCTTCCTCCCTCCCTTCCTTCCTCCCTCCCTCCCTCCCTTCCTTCCTTCCTTTCTCCCTCCCTCCCTCCCTTCCTTCCTTCCTTCCTTCCTTCTTTCTTTCCTTCCTCCCTCCCTCCCTCCCTCCCTCCCTCCCTCCCTCCCTCCCTTCCTTCCTTCCTTCCTTCCTTCCTTCCTTCCTTCCTTCCTTCCTTCCTTCCTTCCTTCCTTCCTTCCCTCCTTCCTTCCTTCCTTCTTTTCTTCCTTCCTTTCTTTGCTATTGCATGTGGATTTGTTTTCCCAGTTTCCTTCTCTGCTTGTGCATTGTTGGTATAAAGAAAGGCAATTGCTTTTTATGGTTAATTTTGTATCCAGATACTTTGCCAAAGTTATTGATCAGCTTTAAGGGCTTAGAGATAGAGTTTTTTGGGTCCTTTAGAATTATGATCATGTCATCTGCAGGTAGGGATAGTTTGACTTCTTCTTTCCTTATGTGAATCCTTTTTTTTTTTTTTGTCGGTCGTGGGGTTTGAACTCTGGGCCTGGGCGCTGTCCCTCAGCTCTTCAGCTCAATGTGAGCGCTCTACCACTTGAGCCACAGCGCCACTTCTGTGAATCCTTTCTATATATTTTTCTTGCTTTATTCCAGAATGATACTGAAGAAGAATGAGAGAGTAGATATCCCTGCTTTGTTTCTGATTTTAGAGGGAATGGTTTTGGTTTCTTACTGTTCAGTATGATTCTGGCTGTTGGTCTGTCATAGATTGCCTTTATTATTATGAGATATGTTCCTTCTAATCCTAGCTTCTCCAGAGCTTTTAGCATGGATGGATGTTGGATTTTATCAAAGGCTTTTTCTGCATCTATTGAGATGATTATGTGGTTCTTGTCTTTGGCTCTATTAATACGACGTGTTACATTTGTACTGAGTTGAGGATCCCCAGGGAACAGACACGGACTCACAAATGAATCTTAATTAAGAGGTAATTTATTAGCAGTGAAAAGGAATTTTAACAATAGCCAATTATAACTGGTTGGGTATAACTGGGCTCCTAGGTATGGGGAATCCAGAGGTAGCCCTGAGTAGCAACAAGCAGGGGGGTTTATACCCTAAAACAGGGATGGGAGTCATGCATCAATGGAATATTCCAAACTTTTCAATGTTACATGAGCCAAGCAAATTTCAGAAGCAGAATATATGGTTACCAGCAAAAAAAATGTAGATTGCTAAGTTCATTTTTCAGAGTTGGCTGCCCACAAAGTTCATTTCTCAGAATCAGCCACACACACTCAACATCTTGTTCTTGTTCTCCCTGGCGGTTTTCATAAGTGCATCTAGTGGTTGCTGACAGGGCTGCCTAACTTTTTCATGAAACTTTTCTTGCTAGGTACCTTATTTTATCTTATACACCTCTTTTCACATTTATTGATTTATATATGTTAAACCAATCCTGCATCTCTTGGATGAAACCTATTTGATTATAATGTATGACTTTTTAAAATCACTTGCCGAATTTGGTTTTCTAGTATTTTTTTTAGCTTTGCATCTGTGTTCATCAGAAAGATTGGTCTATAGAGATTGCTACCTGTTTTTAGGATGAATATGATACTGGTTTAATGAGTTTGGAATGATCTTTCTTTTTCTATTTCACAGAAAAATTTGAGAAGTACTGGTGTCAGTTCAAAAAGTCTTATAGAATTCAGCCATGAATCTATCAGGACCTGGGTTTTTCCTTGTTGGAAGACAGCTGATTACATCTTCAATTTCATTACGTGTTATCATCCTGTTTAAATGGTTTGTAGGGCTGAGAATGTGGCTTAGTGGTAGAGTGCTTGCCTTGCATGCATGCAGCCCTGGGTCTGACTCCTCAGTATCACCTACAGGGAAAAAGCTGGAAGTAGCTCTGGGCTCAAGTGGTAGAGTGCTAGCCTTGAGCAAAAAAAAAGAAGCTCAGGGACAGTGCCCAGACCCAGGGTTCAAGCTCCAGGACTGGCCAAAAAAAAAAAAAAAGTATGACTGACCCAAGTGATTTGTATCTTCTTGGTTCTGCTTAGGTGGTTTGTGTGTCTCTAGGAATTTATCCATGTCTACTGGATTTTCCATCTTATTTAAGTATAGGTTTTGAAAGTCCTTCATAATCCTTTGGATTTCTTAGGTGTTTGTTGTAATGTTTCCATTGGCATCTCTAATTTTGTTGATATGAATCTTTCTCCTCTTTATCAATTTAGCTAGTTGTCAATTTTATTGATATTTTCTAAGAACCAGCTTTTTGTTTTGTTGATTTTATGTATAGTTTTTTAGCCTCCATTCCATTAATTTCTGCTCTGATCTTTACTATTTCTCTCTCTGTCCACTAGCTTTGACTGTATAATAAGGTTAGTTACTAGATCCATTTCTGTTTTCTTTGACTTGAGATGCACTAAGCCCAAAAAACAAAATTTTGAATTATGTGGCCACATGCATCATCTGGAGATATTGACTTACTAAACCTTACCCAAAGCTCACTGTCTGTGACAAGGACTCGACTTCAATTTCATTTTGGAATTCACTGGCTATTAGTAAGGCCATGTTCCCATGTCCCCAGTATCACGAATAGACACAGTCTTAGAAGCCAAAAAGAATTCAATTGCTCTTGCCATTTCCACCTAGCTTAAAACCCTACCAACCTCCCTCTTAAATGAAGCTCTAGCATATGATTATATTGATAATTTGTGACTCAAGGTTAATTATGCTCTGGGATACCTGGATCCCTTAGTTGTCTCTATATTTCTCAAAACCCCCTTTTCCCACTGTTAAATAAAGAGGGGAGGGGCACAAGCTGGTAATCTATCTGTAAGGCTAGCACTTCAGGAGGCTGACATCTGAGAGTCAAGGTTTGAAGCCAGCCCTGGTAGTAAAGTCTGTGAGCATGGCTTTTATTTTCTTCCTGCCAGTCTTGAGGCTTGAACTCTGGGCCTGGGTGCTGTCCCTGAGCATCTGTACTCAAGGCCAGCACTCTATCACTTGAGCTGCAGCTCTACTTCAGCTTTTTTGTGGTTAATTGGAGGTAAGAGTTTCATGGATTTTCCCATGTGGGCTGGCTTTGACTCTTGATCCTCAGATCTCAGCCTCCTGAGTAGCTAGGATTCCAGAGGTGGAAACTTGGCTCAAGTGGTAGAATGCCAGCCTTGAGCAAAAAAGCCAAAGGAGAGCGTGAGGCCCTGAGTTCTATCCCTAGTACACACACACACACACACACACACACACACACGCACGCACACGCACACGCACACGCACGCATGCAAGTGCGCGCACGTGCACGCGCATGCACACACTACAAGCTCAGATATAGGAGCTACAATGGATATGGCTGTATTAGAAAAATGTTTGCCTACCAGGAAGCCAGGAAGTCATCCTACATTCTAATGTTCACAACTGGAGCAATCACATTGAATACCCATAAGGCTGTCATGAGACTTGAGGTTACCCTTAACTCCTTAGTAAAGAATTCTTTTTTTATATATTTATGTTAATATATTTTATTTATTTTTTATTGTGAAAATACTGTACAGAGGGGTTACAATTACATGGGCAAGATAATGAGTACATTTCTTATCAAGCAGTGTTGCCTCCTCCTTTGTTTCCCCTTCCCAACTCTTCCCATCCTTCCCCCCTTAGTAAAGAATTCTTAAAAATCTGACATTTGTTTACCCACTGGCAGAACAGTAGTAACTTACTGATGCATTGGTTAAGTACCACAAGACAAGTCAAGGCAAACATTCAGAGGCTGTGAATGAATATGTGCTCAATTCTTTTTTCTTCATAAAGCAACATAGCCAAGACACTTTGAATACTGTGAGAAATAACCTTGCCTCTCATAACCTGCTCCCCGCCCTTTCTGGGCTTGCTGATGCTATCATATTGCTATTGCTTTTTAGTCTTTGGGATTTTAGCTTTTTGGTAAAGTTTGTATCTCCTACATTACAACAGCTCCAGATAAAACAGAAAGTTATATTCACAAGGTCTCCAATCTCTTAGGGAGAGTGATGGACTAGGAGGGTGGGTAAAGTAATAGCAAGTCCCTGAGTTCAATCCCCAGTACTGCCAAGTAAAATAAATAAATAAATACATTGACAGTGAGCAAGTGAATTTGACATGTTCAGTGAAGGAGTCAATGCCCGTGACCACCAGAAGTAGTTACAGAAGAGAGACACATCTCTCCCGACTCCCTAAAAATAAGGAGGGTAACCTTGGTGCCAGAGGCTCATGCCTGTCATCCTAGCTACTCAGGAGGCTGAGATCTCAGGATAACAGTTTGAAGCCAGAGACTTTTATCTCCAATAAACTTTCCACCTCCCCCCACAAAAAAGAAAGAAATAATGAAGAAGAAAACAAGCTGGAAGTGGAGCTACTAGGGCTAAGGAGCTAGCCTTGAGCAAAAGTAGTTCAGGGATAGTGCCCAGGCCCTGGGCACTATTAAGGAGAATAAAAATTTCTTAGGAAATTGAGGCAGAATAGAAAGAGCCTGACTAGCTTCAAAAAAGATTTTTCTCTCCTCCTGTTCCTCCTCTGTCTCCTTCTTCTTTTTCTTCTTCGTCACCAGTCCTGGATTTTGATCTCAGGGCCTAGGTGCTGTCCCTGAGTTTTGATGGCCTTTTGGTGGCTGATTGGAGATGAGAGTCTTGTAGACTTTTCTGCCCAGGATGGCTTCAAACTGTGATCCTCAGATCTCAGCCTCCTGAGAAGCTAGGATTACAAGTGTGAGCCACCATGCTCAGCTCTGCAGCTATTTGGGTCATTGCCTGGGTTTCTACAGAGCCTACCAGCATAGCTGTGACCGCTGGGTTTTAATGATGGCCCTGGAGGATTGCAAGGAGTTTTCCTACATTTCCTGGGGTGGTGTAGTGAGTACCTTCCCACCTTCTGACAGAGCGCAGCAGGAACTCATACATATGTGCAGATTTCTTGGTCTGGTATAAACCATGATGCCTAGAGCAAGTGACAAGCAACAGTACAGAAATCTGGTGGTCAGCAACCCAGTATGCAGCTGTCATAGCCTATGGGTTTTGCCTAGATAAGCACTCTGCTCATCCCCAGAGGGCCAGTGTGCTGGGTTAATAGAGATAAGAGTCTCATGGACTTTCAAGCCTGGGCTGGCTTCAAACCATGATCCTCAGATCTCAGCCTCCTGAGTAGCTAGGATTATAGGCCTGAGCTACCAGCACCCCACTGGTTTTAGGTGTTTTAGATATTGTTAGAAATTGGTCCAATATGGTAGTGATCAAGTATACATTTAGGTATATATTTCATTTTGGCCAACTAGACACCTAAGAGAACTGGTGATTTGTACTTAAGCTTTATTTTTTAAGAAATGTTCACTGGGAGGGCTAGGAAGGTAGCTTAGTGGTAGAGCGCTTGCCTCATATGCATGAGTTCCTCGGTTCGATTCCTCAGTACCACATAACCAGAAAAAGCCAGAAGTGGTGCTGTGGCTCAAGTGGTAGAGTACTAGCCTTGAGCTGAAGAGTTGAGGGACAGTACCCAGGCCCAGAGTTCAAGCCCCATGGCCAACAAAAAAAAAAAAAAAGGAAAAAAGAAAAAGAAAAAGAGAAAAGAAATGCCTACTGGGTAACGCTGTCCAAAATGAAATGTACTCTGCCTGACTTACGTAAGTAACCCCTCTGTACATCATTCCCCACCTTTTTTTTTTTTTTTGCCAGTCCTGGGGCTTGAACTCAGGCCTTCTTTGTGCTCAAGGTTAGAGCTCTACCACTTGAACCACAGCACTTTTTCTGTGTATGTGGTACTGAGGAATTGAAGTCAGGGCTTTATGCATGCTAGAAAAGCATTCGACCACTAAACCACATTCCTAGCCGCCTTTAATACTTTTTTTCTTTTCTTTTGTCGGTTGTGGGGCCTGACCTCTGGGCCTGGGCGCTGTCCCTCAGCTCTTCAGCTCAAGGCTGGCACTTGAGCTAAGCACCACTTCTGGCTTTTTTTTTTTCTGTTTATGGGGTGCTGAGGAATCGAACCCAGGGCCTCATGCATGCAAGGCAAGCACTCTACCACTGAGCCACCTTCCCAGCCCCCTTTAATACTTTTAAAAGTGTGGCTTCAATTTCTCAGTGCCACATACACAGAAAAAGCCGGAAGTGGTGCTGTGGCTCAATTGGTAGAGTGCTAGCCTTGAGCACAAAGAAGCTCAGAAACAGAGCCCAGGCCTGAATTCAAGCCCCAGGACTGGAAAAGAAGAAAGAAAGGAAAAAGAAAGAAGAAAGGAAGGAAGAAAGGAAGGAAGGAAGGAAGAAGGAAGGAAGGAAGGAAGGAAGGAAGGAAGGAAAGAAGGAAGGAAGGAAGGAAGGAAGGAAGGAAGGAAGGAAGGAAGGAAGGAAGAGAAAAAAAAGAAAACTCCTCAGAGAAATTTACTTGGGCTGGGATGTAGCTCAGAGCAACGTTCTTGCCTAGCAAGTGCCATGTCCTGGATTTGATCCTCACTAGCAAAAAAGAAAATACAAAAAAAATAGTTAAAAATAGTATTTAAAAAAAAGCAAAGACCATTTAAAGAAAAAACAAAAGGTCACTTGTTGTTAGCTGTGCTAGTGACCAATTCAGGACATCAGACATGCTAGGCAAGCACTCTATCACTAGCCACACTCCTAGTCCAAGAAGTGATTGTGCTTGTGTGTGTGTACACACACGTGCACATGCACATGCACACACATATGCATGTGCACACACACGTGCTGGTACTGAAGCTTGAATTCAGGGCCTCAAACACTTGCTCATAGCTGGTATTCTACCACTTGAGCAACACCTCTGGTATGGCATTTTGGTGGTTAATTTAGATTTGAGCTTCTTAAGTAGCTAGAATTAATTACAGGCATCTGCCATCAGCACCCAGCTCAAAATGATCACTTTCTAAAGTGGTTGTGTCATTTTACATTCCCATCAGAAAGATTCCAGCATTTATTATTATAAGTAGCATTTGTTGATGTGTCTTTTTTGTTGTAGCTATTCTTGTGGATATATAGTGGTATCTGATTGTGGTTTGAATTTTTATTCCTTAATGACTCATGATTATTTCTTCTATTAGTCATTTGTTTATCTTCTTTGTAGAAACAGCTGTTGAAATCTTTTATTCATTTCAAGATTGCTAGCCAGAGCCAGACGCCAGTGGGTCACGCCTGTAGTCCTAGCTGCTCAGGAGGCTGAGATCTGAGGATCACAGTTCAAAGCCAGCCCAGGCAGGAAAGTCCGTGAGACTCTTATCTCCAAAAACCACTAAAAAACCGGAAGTGGTGTTGTGGCTCAAGCAGTAGAGCATTCGCTTTGAGCTGAAGAGCATAGGGACAACACCCAAGCCCAGAGTTCAAGCCCCACAACTGACCAAAAAAAAAAAACGATTGCTAGTCAGGCATGACACATAATAGCACATACTTGTAATCCTAGCACTAGGATGGTTGAGGCAGGAGGATGGGAGTTCCAGGACAGCGTAGGCTACATAGCAAGACTGTCTCACACACAAAAAGTGGCTTTTTTGTTTTGTTTGTCGGTTGCAGGGCTTGAACTCAGGATCTGGGTGCAGTCCCTGAATTCTTTCTCTGAAGGCTAGTGCTCTACTACTTTGAGCCACAGCTCCACATCCAGTTTTCTGGTGGTTAATTGGAGATGAGTCTCACAGACTTTCCAAGGCTGGCTTTGAAGCGCAATCTCAAATCATTCAACCTTCTGAGTAGCTAGAATTACAGGCATGAGCCACTGGTGCCAGGCAGTGCAGAAAAAAGTTTTGATTGTAAATTTATTATCAAATACGTGATTTGTAAATGTATTTTCCCCTGATTTTCTTTTCTTTCCTCGTCTGTCTTTTTTTTTTTTTTTCTGATGCCAAGACTTGAATCAAAACCTTGCACTTTCTTTGCTTATTGCTTAGCTGGTCCTACACCACTTGAACATGCTTCCCAGCTCAGCTTTGTGTGTGTGTGTGTGTGTGTGTGAGAGAGAGAGAGAGAGAGAGAGAGAGAGAGAGAGAGAGAGGAGAGCTGGGGGGGGGGGAGAGAGAGAGAGATCATTCTGGAGGTTGGAATCAGGACTTTGTGCTTTACTTTAGCTTTTTCACTCAAGCCTGGCTCTCTACCTCTTGAGGCACATGTCTACTTCCAGCTTTTTGCTGGTTAATTGAAGAGTCTCAAGGATTTTTCTGCCTGAGCTGACTTCAAACTGTGTTTCTCAGATCTCAGCCTCTTGAGTAGCAGTACTAGGCTATAGTCCTGCTTTTTTGGGGGGGGAGGGGGTTTGGTAGTGGGGCCTGAACTCTGGGCTTGGGCGCTGTCCCTCAGCTCTTCAGCTCAAGGCTAGCGCTCTACCACTTGAGCCACAGCGCCACTTCCGGCTTTTTTCTTTTTGCTTATGTGGTGCTGAGGAATCAAACCCAGGGCCTCATGCATGCAAGGCAAGCGCTCTACCACTGAGCCACCTTCCCAGCCCGTGCAGTCCTGCTTTTTGTTAATTAATTGGAGAGGGTTATCTCATGAACTTTTCTTCCCAGGCTGGCTTTAAATCAAGACTTCCAGATTTACATTTTTTAATAGATAGAATTACAGACATGAACTACAGGTGCCCTGTTTTTTCTTTTACTTTTCTTTTCGTTTCTTTTGTGGTGCATGAAAACCAGGCCCTTATTTCCCCACACACACACACTCGTTTCCTTCCTTCCTTCCTTCCTTCCTTCTTTCTTTCTCTTTCTTTCTTTCCCTCCCTCCCTCCCTCTCTCTGTCTGTCTCTGCCTCTATCATCTCTCTGTGTCTCTGTCTCTCTGTGTCTCTGTCTCTGTATCTGTCTCTGTCTCTCTCTCTTTGGCAGTTCTGGGACTATGAAATCAGGACCTTGGCCGTGCTAAGCAGGCACTCTATCCATCGAGGCCCTCTGCCAGTGCCTGTGTTCGTTATTTTAAGATAGGGTCTCAGTTTATGACAGCTTGTACTTCAGTCATCCTGTGTGTGCCTCCTTACACTACTGGATGACTGTAGCTTAAGATGAAGTCTTACAAACTTTTGAGGTCTAGGCTGACTTCAAACCTTAATCTCCCAGTTTCTGCCTCTCAACAAACTAGAAGAACAGGTTTGAGCTATCATGCCCAGACATCTTTTTTAACTTTTTCTTCACCCCCCACTTTTCTTTTTCTTCTTTCTTTTCTTTCTTTTTTAGGGAGCAGTGAGGGGGCAGTCTGGGCTTAAACTCGGAGCCTGGGCACTGTCCTTGAGCTATTTTTTTTCCTCAAAGCTAGTGCTGTATCACTTGAACCACAGCTCATGTTCTGCTTTTTGGTGGTTAATTGGAGATTAGAGTCTCCCAAACTTTCCTGCCTGGGATGGCTTCAAACAGTGACCCTTAGATCTTAACCTCCTGACTAGCTGGGAATAGGTGTGAGCCAGCCCAGGCAGGCAAATATGAAAGAATCCTATCTGCAGTTAGCCAGCCAAAAGCTAGAAGTGGGAAATGTGGTTCAAGTGGTAGAGCACCAGCCATAAGCAAAAAAGCCAAATGAGAATGTAAGGCCCTGAGTTCAAGCCTCAGTATCAGACCACCACACACACACACACACACACACACACACACACACACACACACACACACACACACTTTATAAGCCCAATAAGCTCCCTTCCGATGGCTTAGCCTGTTCCTTCCCTTTCCATAGTTTAGCATGATCCTTTCCCAGGAATTTAGCAAAGCCAGTAAATAATCAACCTCCAGCCCCCCTTTACCTTAAGAGGCGCTCCTCTGGGGTAGCCACCACCATATAAGGCACAAGATGTGACAGGTTTGAATATCTATAGCAACACGCTTAGACTTAATAGTTTCACTTAGTTTATTTAAACTCTTCAATACAATCCATACCAATAGCTAACTCTTAGGCCTAATTCTACTAAGCATGTCCCACACCCAGGGAAGCTCACGTGTCAAGTCACTGGTCTGGAGGTCAAGGAGGGTTTGAGGGTAACCACCAGGCTGCTCTGAGTCACTGAAGGGAGAAGCGGCTGCCTTGCCCGGCAGGCTCCAGTGGAGGGTCGGTCTGACGTGGAGTCATCCTGCTCGGGAAGGTCGTCTCGCTGGGTCTCTGCTGCCCTGGGTTTTTATATGTTTTAGGCTGGCCTTTCATTTCTGGCTATGTCTGATTACCAGGGTTGCCTTGGTGACAGCTTTGCTTCTGGTCAGGTCTGGTTACAGGTGAGGGCGGAGCTGGCTTGCCTCTGGCTGAGTCTGGTAGTGATGAAGGCTAGTTGCCTTGGTGACGGCTCTGCAGGCTCCCTGGGTGTGTTCTTATCTATCCATTCCATAGTTCTAACTTCTGACTTCTGACCCCTAATTTTACAGCTTAACATTTCATATTATTTCACAGCACATAGACATACAACATATTTCTATTCAATAGTTCAATATCATGTCAATATTCAATAACGCATTATGTCAGTACATATAATGTCAGTATTCAATAACACACATTATGTCAATATTTCATAATATTCACTACAAAGATCCCCTTAGAGTAACCTTCAGGTCTGGGCAGCTGCAAGGCCCCTTATCTACTTACTTGGGCAGCAGCCATAAATCCTAGTCCACCATGATGAAGCCCCTGGTCCACACCAGGGTCCCTGCCTCCTAGGTCCTCTCCTATCCTCTAGCCTCTCCTAGCCTCTGTTAGTATTCTGCTCAACTTTGGTTCTCAGCTCCACCCACACCTGGGGCCCCTCCCATTCCTGGAGTTCCTGCCATACAGCCGGCCCCTCCCTCTCTCTGCCCAGGCCCACCTGAAATCCCATCTACCTCACTTCCTATCCCTTAGGCCCTCCTGTTACCTGGATGGGGACAGAGGCCATATGCTCCCTCTTGGGAGAAATATGGCTCCTCTAATAAACCTTATAATAGTCTTTCTTCTGTGCCTGCCTGCCTCTGCGTCGTGGTTCTCTGGGATGGATGTGGCAGATCCTTCAGCCTCAGTAGGTTATGTAGTTCACCTCAGTCAATAGACGGCACTTCTCACTCTGCTCTTGTAGAAGGGGTCTTGCCGGTCCCTTTACCGGCAACAAACTTTTCTTTGTCTTTGTATCTGAATGTCTGCATGGTTTTCTGGCAAAGTCTAATATACTCTAATACACATCTTCAAGGATTGGGGCAACACAAGTGGAGGAATAGGAAAGGAAGGATGCCCAAGCCCTGTGGGGACCAGGTGGCCTGCACACCCTTCCATGATCCCTTTAACATGTGAATCACTAGAACCTGGGCTTGGTCACTGCGTTGGCCTGGGTTAGTTGTCCTGTTATAGTAGTAGATAACGCTCATTGGCCCAGTTACAGGCACTCATCTATGATTCAGCGATGTTGCTCTGAGATCCTGCCAGTTAGAACATCCTATGGATTGACCTGCAGACCCAAGGAGGTTAATGGGCCTTGGAAGTGGATTAGTTTTGCTAATGACCATATTTAGGTTGGGGGGGAGGGGGGGTCTGTAGGTCAGTCAGTTCCCTAGATAGCCCTGGAGTAATCCAGTCCACACCCTTTCTTGCTTATAATTCTCAAAAAAATAACTATAGAGGGGCCAAGCAGGGTAGCACACACATGTAATCTCAGGTAGGTGGGAAGAGGTGGTTGGAAGATCCTGATCTATGATAAGCCAGAGCAAAAACACAAGACCCTATTTGAAAATCAGACTCAAGTAAAAGGAACTAGGGGCATGGCTTAAGTGATAGATTGCTTACCTAGCAAGCACATGAATCAGTTCAAACTCCAGTATTGCCTCCAAAAAAACCACATTTTTTAAAGAATAGCCATACAGCCAGGCACTGGTAGCTCAGCCTGTAATACTAGCTACTCAGGAGGCTGAGATCTGAGGATCACAGTTCAAAGGCAACCTAGGCAGAAAAATTGGTGAGACTCTTCTCTCCAATTAAGTACCAGAAAACCAGAAGTGGAGCTGTGGCTCAAAGTGGTAGAGCATAAGCCCTGACCCAAAAGAACTCAGGGAGAGGGCCAAGGCCCTGAGTTCAAGTCATATACAAAACTATAGAATGTGCTAGAAATGCAATAACCTGAAGTGGGGCAAGGAGCTGCCTGAAACAGTTGGATGTGGTTGGGACACTCCCCCAACGGTCAGTTATATTACAACTTGGTACTTCCAGTTTCTTCTCACACACTAGGTAAGAGGTAAGTCTAAATAATTTCTTGCAGCCATCCTGGTGCCTCTTGCTGGGTGGAGGGAATTCTCCATCCAGTGCTGTAAAACCCAGAGGTGAGAGAGGCCATTCATTGAACGCAGATGTCTAGCTTAAGGTGAGCTAGGAGGGCTCTGCTTGGGGAAAGGCTGAGGTCTTAGCCTTAGGAAAGCTTTGCCTATAGAGAATGCTCTGGTTCTGCTTTGATTAACTCCCTAAATGGCTAGAATCACCAGTCTCTGAGTAGCCTCTAAACCCTGTATGGAAAGTTGAGGCCTATCTTCCGAAGATGGAAAAGTTGTACTGGTAACTGAGTATGCCAGATAAGGTCTGGCATCTTGTCTTCATGGTGGGAGAAGGTGAAGCTTTCCCCCCACCCCCCACCTCTCAGGTGATGGGCGTACCTAATAGCTTACTATACCTGTCATTCCAGTGCCTAGGACTGGGAGTTTCCTGTGACCCTGCCCCCTGACCTGACCCTATTTAGGCCTGGACTGGCTCAGGTACCATTACTCCATTCCAGATGTCTCCATGTTCCTGTCCTGTCTCCTGACTCCTGGCTCTTCTTCCGTCACTATGGTGTCCCACTTCCGCTCTCCATTGGAGCTGAGTTGATTTGTTGGTATTGTTTTTGTTCTTTCTTTCCTCTCTGGCTTTCATGGCATGTTCCTGACAGTGTTAAGTGTATTTGCTGAACTGCTGGTCTTTGAGACAGGAGTCCACCATGCAGTCACCGGCCTTTTAATAAGTACTCCAAGATTCAACTTCTCAAAATGTGGCTTCTCAGGGCTTGCCTCGCATGCATGAGGCCCTGGGTTCGATTCCTCAGCACCACATAAGCAGAAAAAGCCAGAAGTGGCACTGTGGCTCAAGTGGTAGAGCGCTAGCCTTGAGCTGAAGAGCTGAGGAACAGTGCCCAGGCCCAGGCCCTATGACCAACCAAAAAAAAAAAAAAAATGTGGCCTCTCTGTTTTCTCACCTTGTGGTTGGGATGTGGTTGGGACATTGCCAACAGCCAGTCACATTACAACTGGGTATTCTGTTTTTTCTCACACACTACGTGACAGGTCTTCACTCAAGTGAGGGAAGGAGAGAGAGACATTATGGCTGGTGACAAAATTGGGTTTGGAATTGTTAGCATTATATTCACCTTTAATCCTCAGCTCCACCCACCCTGAGCTCCTCCCACTCCCGGAGTTCCAGCCATACAGCTGGCCCCTCCCTTTCTCTGCCCACACCTACCTGAACTCCCATCTACCTCACTTCCTATCCCCCAGACCCTCCTGCTACCTGGGGAACGGAGGCTATGTGCTCCCTCTTGGGGAAATATGGCTCTTCTAATAAACCTATAATAAGCTTTCTCCTGTGCCTGCCTGCCTCTGGGTGGTTCCCTGGGATGGATGTGTGGGATCCTTCAGAAATGGCAAATCCAGCAGTTCATCAGGTGACCCTTAAAGATCCCAGCATGGGAGAGCTGCCTCATCCTTATGGGAAAGGGTTGGCTTTTTCCCTGGGATGACTTCAAATCATGCCCCTCCCAATCTCTACTTCTCAAGTAGCTAGACTTACAGGCATGAGCTGCTATACCTTTCTGGACCTTAAAACTTATTTTGGTAGTGCTGGGATTTGAGCACAGGGCTTCAAAATTGTTAGGCTGGTTCTCTACCACTTTAATCTCCAGCCCTGTTTTTTTTTCTCCCTGGTCATTTTTAGATAGCCTCTAGCTTCCTACCCAGGCACTTACCTGAGCTGCAATACACCTACTTTAGACTTCACATTGTTCTGGGATCACAGGTCTGTGCCACTGTGTCCAGTCTTGCTTCGTGGAGGGGGAGTCTTGCATATTTTTTGGTCCAGACTTGCCTTGAACCTCAATCTTGCCCATCTCAACCTCCAAAGTAGCTGGGATTACAGGCCTGGGTCACTGATGGTCATTTTTGTTGTTGTAACTGATTTTTTTTAGTAGACAATGTATGATTTTCTAATAAGCTCAGATCATCTGCAAATACAGATGACTGCCTCTTATTTTAATTTTCTTGGCAATTTCTCTGGTTAGGATCACCATATAATGTTGAACAAAGGGCTGAAAGCAAAATACTCTTGCCTCATTCCTGACATTAGGGGAAAAACATAGCATTTTTACCATTAAGTACAATCTTAGTAGTGGAGGTTTTAGTAGATGGCTGATGATGTTTAGCAAATTGATTAAGTTATCTTCTTGTGTGTGTGCATCTATTTGACCTCCTGTATCTCCCTCTTTCCCCATCCTTGCACTGCCCTATTATTCAATAACTTTCAGTAAGTTTCCTTATGCCATCTTCATACATAGATACCACATCTTTTAATATTATTTAGATCTCATCATACTCTTTCCCTTGAAGTAAGTCTCTAATTTATCACCTTACAGCACCCTCTCCTCCCACTTTCTCATCCCTCCAAACAGTCTACAATTACAATATATAAACAAGAACAAAAAAAGTTGAACAAAAAAACTCAAAACAGAAAAAATAAAACAATAAACAATGAAAAAAAATGTAATGATGTTCAGGCAATTAGTTACCTAGTGGGTAATAAGGATGGATTAGGAATAGAATAGAGATAGAAGAAAATATAATCAAGCCAGAAGTTGGTGTGTGTGTGTGTGTGTGTGTGTGTGTGTGTGTGTGTGTGTGTGTGTGTTGACACTGAGAGTTGAACTTCACCCCTTGTATTCTTACCTGACCTTTCACTGGAGGCTGGCTTCCTACCACTTGAGCCACACCCCTACTTTGAAGACTAATTGCAGATAGAAGGAAAAGTATAGATGGGGAAGGGCAATAGGAAAGGAAAGAAAATATGGCTTAAGATTGAATATTGATGATATTTGACAAAGGAGCCAAAGGCATACAGTGGAAGAAGCACAGCCTCTTCGACTACTGGTGCTGGGAAAACTGGGTGGCCACATGCAGAAAACCAAAAGTGGACCCTAGCCTGGTATCATGCACTAACATCAACTCAAAATGGATTAAAGACCTCAACATTAAACCTGATACTCTGAAACTACTGCAGGACAGAGTAGGAGAGACAATTGAACTTATAGGCACAGGCAGGAACTTCCTGAACAGAGTCCCAGGGTCACAACAAATTGAAGAGAGACTTAATAAATGAGACTACCTTAAAATAAAAAGTTTCTGCACAGTCAAAGAAACAGCAACCTAACTAGAAAGACAGCCAAGTAATTGGGAAAACATGTTTACCAGCAATATATTAGACAAGGGCCTAATATCTATTATATACCGGGAACTCAAGAAATCAACCCCTCCCAAATCTAACAAACCAATCATTAAATGAAAGGGAGCTAAATAGAGACTTCTCAGAAGAAGAGATAAAAATGACAAGGAAACATATGAGGAAATGTTCATCATCCCTGGCTGTAAATGAAATGCAAATAGAAACAACCCTGAAATACCACCTTACCCCAGTCAGAATGGCCAACATCCTAAAGTCAGCCAACAACAATCACTGGAGGGGATGCGGAGAAAGAGGAACCCTACTGCATTGCTGATGGGAATGTACACTAATACAACCACTTTGGAAAGCAGTCTGAAGGTACTCAGAAAGCTAAATATAGACCTCCCCTATGACCCAGCCATACCACTCCTAGGCATCTACCCTGAACAACAGGAACCAGGATACAAGGACACATACACCTCCATGTTCATTGCAGCACTGTTCGCAATAGCCAAGATATGGAAACAACCCAGATGCCCCACTACTGATGAGTGGATTCAAAAATTGTAATACCTATATACAATGGAATATTATTAGCCATTAGAAAGGACAAAATAATGGCATTTGAAGAGAAATGGATGGAACTACAGCAAATCATTTTGAGCCAGGTAAGCCAAGAGCAAAGAGACAAATGGCACATGGTCTCCCTGATATGTGGATGCTAAAGCCAAAATGCAAGGAGATATGACAAAGTAAACAGAAACAAAGGACTTCCACTCATTTTGTCATATCACTGCTAAACGACTCCATGTTCTTGACCACATATATGATATATATATGTATATATGCCTACACACACACACACACACACACACACACACACACACACACACACACACACACACACACACACACACACCCATATATGCCTGCAATGGAGGGAAGCTAGGAGAAGGACACATAATCAGAGGGAAACGGGAAAACATACAACAGAGGAAGGGAGAAACAATCACAGCCCAACAGTCCTGGGACAGCTTGCCATTGAGTTTGGTTCACAAGACGTGATTGAGGAGAAGGAGAAGGTCTGACAGGGCCCTACAGCAAGTTGCACTGGTAACTTGGACACTGGCAGACTATGACACCACTGCAACCTGGAAAACACACACACACAAACACACACATATGCACGCACACACACACACATGCATGCACACACACACATGCACGCACGCACACACACACACATGCGCACACACACACACATGCACAGAGAGAGAGAGAGAGAGTGTCAAGGCTCACGCACTCTTGAACCTTGAGTTCCTGTAAGCAAGGCTATTTATTTAGTTCAGTAGAAGGAAGGTTACTATAGGTATGGACAGAAAACAAGGTATCAGTCTCTCTTGTAGTTACAAACACTGACATGAGACATAGGTTGTATACATAATAATAACATTGCTAGGGAACAGAGGGAAATGGTAAACATTTTCAAAATCCGTAACTGTAATCTAAACATTCATCTTAGTTTCATTGTCTCAAGCTTCATAGAGTCCAAACAATTCTAGCTGCAACATCATCTAGTCCAGTCAACTGTGACTTCCATATCATAGGGTCCAGTTAATACTAACTTACACATTTATTTTGCCTATTCTTTTTCTTTTTTTTTTTGGTTGGTCGTGGGGCTTGAACTCTGGGCCTGGGCGCTGTCCCTCAGCTCTTCAGCTCAAGGTGAGTGCTCTACCACTTGAGCTACAGCGCCACTTCCGGTTTTCTGGTGGTTTATTGGAGATAGGAGTCTCACGGTCTTTCCTGCCCGGCCTGGCTTTGAACCTCGAGCCTCAGATCTCAGCCTCCTGAGTAGCTAGGATTACAGGCGTGAATCACCAGCGCCCGGCTGCCTACTCTTTTTCAACCTTTCCAAGGTCCAGTTCTCAGCCTTCTGAGTACTGAGGAGGTGGCATTCCATCCTCTCAACCCTTTCCTAGTCTTATAGCTTGGCTTCAGAGTTTCCCACATACTGCCTGAATGCCTACAGCTGAGGGGCCAGCTGGACTGACAGCAATTCCACGGCAGTGTAGATGCCAGAAGCATCAGTGACATACCTGGAAAAGATGTAGGACAGTGATTTAAGGCTCCCTGCAGAAAGCCAGGTACTGGTAGCTCATAACTGTAATCCTAGCTACTCAGGAGGCTGAGATCTGAGGATTGTGGTTCAAAGCTAACCTGAGCAGAAAAGTCCATGGAGACTCTTATATCCTATTAACAACCAAAATGCTGGAAGAGAAGCTGTGGCTCAAGTAATAGAGCACCAGCCTTGAGGGGTAAAAAAAAAAAAAAGCTCAGGGATAGCTCCCAAGCCTGAGTTCAAGCCCAATACCACACAAAGAAGAAAGGAAAAATGTAGATACTGGATTCATAAAGTCCAGAATCCGTTAGACTCAAGAGGAGAAGATGGGGAAGTTGCTCTGAAGAGAAAGTTCCTGGCAGCCAGGGAATTTCCTATATCTGACTGTGTTCCAGGATTTTCCCTGAAAGGCAGAAAAAATGGATAGCACCAACAGCTCCCAAGTATGACTCATACAAATCCAATTCAGTGAGTAAATGAGTT
This sequence comes from Dipodomys spectabilis, assembly GCF_019054845.1. Classification (NCBI taxonomy): domain Eukaryota; kingdom Metazoa; phylum Chordata; class Mammalia; order Rodentia; family Heteromyidae; genus Dipodomys; species Dipodomys spectabilis. The sequence goes on along the minus strand of NW_024870911.1, from coordinate 16,546,825 downwards.
TAATGGGGGCGGTCACTAAATACAGCGGTGGACAACTGTCCACCATGCAAAGTCTTTCCAGTCACTGAAGTTGCCACCATTGCACACACCTAGTAAACTCCCATTTAAATGGTTTCATAACAGAAATTTAGGGTACGAGTGCCACCTACTGTCCAAACCCATAACTAAGTACAGTCTCAGATAAAAGGGCTTTTGGAAAATTAATGAGTATTTTCTCCTTGCCTTTATCAAGGATTCTGCTGGTTTTGGCAAATACTCTGCCAAATACTCTGCTTGTTTTTCTGCATTCTGACACATAGAACAGCTAAATAAACCTAAATGGTGGCTTCAAGATGGAGTTACTCTGGCTGGAATTCAGAAGAATCACTAGCATTACTACATCACTACATACTGCAACTCTTTGTGTCCATAAAAAAGCAATGAACTTACTAAGCCCTTGGAGATTGAAGATTTGAGATGGAGGGGTCTATTTTCCTTAGAGCTGGCCTTGAATAAGCCTAGAGTTTTGTGAGGAGTGGGGGGGGGGCTGGGTGCTTTTTTTTTTTTTTTTTTTTTTTGCCAGACCTGGGGCTTGAACTCAGGGCTTGTGTACTGTTCCTCAGCTTCTTTTGCTCAAGGCTAGCACTCTACCACTTAAACCACAGTGCTACTTCTGGCTTTTTCTGTTTATGTGGTACTGAGGAATCGAATCCAGGGCTTCTTATGTGCTAGGCAAGCACTCTACCATTAAGCCCCATTTCCAGCCCCTTTTCTGTTTTCTGTGGTACTAAGGATTCAAACCCAGGGCTTCATGGATACTAGGCAAGCACTCTACCACTAAGCCACATACCCAGCCCCTTGGGTATTAACCTGAACTTTTTTTGCTCAAAGCTAGAGCCCTAGTGGCGCTGTAGCTCAAGTGGTAGAGTGCTCACCTTGAGCTGAAGAGCCAAGGTATACTGCCCAAGCCCAGAGTTCAAGCCCCACAACTGACAAAAAAAAAAAAAAAAAGCTAGAGCTCTACCACCTGAGACACAGCTCTATTTCCTGCTTCTTGGAGGTTGGTCGGAGATAAAAGTATCACAGACTCCTGCTGGGGCTACCTTTGAATTGTGATCTTCAGCTCTCAGCCTCCTGAGTAGCTAGGATTACAGGAGTGAGCCACTGGCATTTGTCTCAACAATGTCTGTCTTCTGAGTTTTCAATAGAGCAGCAAGCAGTACAGACCACAGATTTTAGTAACAAAATTGTAGATATATGCCCCTGTCAAAACTCAAACGGTAAATATCATATATGTAAAAATCAATTGAACCTACGTAGAATTTATTTGAGGAGGGGGAGTAAATGAGGGAAAGATAATATATATCCTGGTTTCTGGGCTGTTTCTTAAGCCAATTCCATCTATTGCTATGGAGAGTCATTTTCTATTCTTTTTTTTGGGTCCGGTCGTGGGCCTGAACTCTGGGCCTGGGCGCTGTCCCTCAGCTCTTCAGCTCAAGGCTAGCGCTCTACCACTTGAGCCACAGTGCCACTTCCAGTTTTTTTTCTTTTTGCTTATGTGGTGCTGAGGAATCGAACTCAGGGCCTCAGGCATGCAAGGCAAGCGCTCTACCACTGAGCCACCTTCCCAGCCAGGTCATTTTCTATTAATGGTTCTTTTTTTTCTTTTGTTCCCCTGCCCCTGACATTATGTATGTTCATTTTTGCTAAGAGAAAAGGTCAAATGCTCACCTCTTCTTTTGTAATATAGCCAAACTTTGCCAATACCCACTATTTGCTTTTTTCCCAACTCATTTTACTACAGCTTCAGGCTCAAGAGCACATGGTGTACTTTCCAATTATTTCTGCAATCGGAGTATTGCTGCACTGTACTGTACTACTACACTTTAATCTTGCTGTTTTTATTTTTAATAAACTTCTGCCTGTAAGCCAGGAGTTTCTTTCCAGGTATCCGATGCAAATGCAAGCTGGATCAACATGAGCTTCCAGAGTGACCAGATAGGCTCTGACTTAAGTTTAGTCCGGGTCTACACATGGTTAACCCCTTCTTAAGCCAGGACAATTGGCAATTGCTACAACTAAAACTGGAAGAAAAATACACAACATAACAGGATTGAAAATAGGCAGTGTCTTCATTTCTTAGAAATCTCATCCCACTCTCACCTGCAAGATGTGAAGATTTCTCTCCTCTTAGCCTATGCTTTTCCCTCTTTTTTTTTGTTCCAGTCCTGGGGCTTGAACTTATGGCCTGGGCACTGTCCTTGAGTCTCTTTGTGCTCAAGGCTAGCACTCTACCACTTGAGTCACAATGCCACTTCTGGCTTTTTTCTCAGTGGTTTATTGGAGATACGAGTCTCATGGACTTTTCTGCCCAGGCTGGCTTTGAACTGTGATCCTTAGATCTCAGCCTCCTGAGTAGCTAGGATCACAGGCATGAGCCCCTGTGGCCTGCTGGTAAATATTATTTTATATAATCAGGGAAATAGAGGTATTGTGCCTTTGTGCTCCTCCTACAAGTCTCACTGTGTGTGAATGACTAGAGCAGGATACATTTTCTTACTTTAGGCCATCTAGTTATTAAGCTAATGCCATGTATTTAGGTTTTCATTACAGCCTTATTTCATTACCTCTACAGGTGTCTGTATTTGTTAGAGCTGATCCTGCTAATAACCACAGCGCTGCTAAGATAGCTCAGTGATAGAGGAGTTGTCTAGCATGTACAAGGTATGGATCAAGCAAAGCCTAGCATCAACACACACACACACACACACACACACACACACACACACACACACACACACACAGTGGTAGTAATGCTAACCATACCATCCAAACCATTATTTAGCAAAAGTTTATTATGTGATAACTTCAGTCTGGGAAGGGCTGGAAGGAGTGGTGTAGCAAACTCTGCTTTCAGGAACCCAGTTGACAGAAGTCTAGTGTCTTAAAAATGTGGTAGCCAAGGTTTCCTTGGGAGTTGTAATTCACCTGAAGGTAAGAAAATGGTGACAGGACAGAATATTCTAGGAGTCAGGCCTGGAAGTGGAGTCCTTCTCTCCATTGTTGAGAATTCAATCACATGATCCAACTAACTCCAGGACAGTGAAAAAGATAGTTCATGTGTGTGGCCAGAAGACAATAGATTGGTGAAACACTGTATTGTCGCTTAACAAACTTCTTTTTATGCATGCTTTATATAAATACTATATTTTTAACATGTCATATATCATATCACATTATATTTTTACCTTTATTATTTTTAATCATTATGTAGCCTTATATTTCAGATTATCTTCTTGGTACACAGCATATATATGTTGCTAACTTCCTGAGATACAATTTTTTTCATATTTAAGCACATCTGAAATTAGAAGTGTTAATGAACTTTGACAAATGCGTATACCCACATAATTCACACTCTGGCTACTTTTAGGATCTGATGTTCTCCTTTCATGCTTTTTATTAAGTTCCATTGTAATGTCTCTATACATAGGTGTTTTTTTTTTTGTTTTGGCCACAGGTACCAGTGGAAGATTAAAAATGGTCATATGTTCTTCATAGCCATACTAACCAAGCAAAGTTTAGTCACATACTGGCTCATGCCTTAGCTACTCAGGAGAGGTAAGAATTGGGGACTGAAGCCAATTGGGCAGATAAATTCAGAGACTCTTATCCAATTAACCAGCAAAAAGCCAGAAGTAGAGGTGTGGCTCAAATGGTAGAGCTCTAACTTTGAGTGAAAAAAACCACCAAATAGTTAATTATAATAAGAGTGATCAATCAGAGAACATGCAGGGCATAACACAGAATCACCTGTACACAGATATCTAGAGAAGGATGGAGACGGATGGAGAACACATGATGGACAGACAGAGCTGCAGCTTTCAAGGAAGATATTCTCTTTTGAATGAGGATTTTCGTGCTGACCTATTGTCTGAGACTTCATTTGTCAGATTCTGACAAAAACCAGAGGAGGCTAGACTGATAGCGGATGACAGTGCTTCTGCAACACTAGCTGACATTGCCTGCCACTGAGCTGCAATACTAAGCAGGCCTTGTCTATTACAGGGCTAGGATCCTAAGTGGTCTCTGCCAGCTGCACAGCCAGAAGGGCTATGAAGCCAGCAGAGCTGTGTGGGCTCTGACCAACTCAAACAATAGCAGAAGAAAATTCTGTATCACTGGAGCCTGGCAATTCTTCACTGTTTTGATGGCTCTAGCATGCTTGTAATTAATGAAGGCATTTCCATTTTCCTGACTTTTGGGGGGCAGTCACAATGTAATCCAAGCGGGCCTCTACTCATGAGCCCACCCCCTCTGCCTCCAGAGTGCTGGACTTACTGGTATGTACCAACTCACATCTGACTACCCACCATTTATTAACTGTCTTGGAAATGCTCACTGGACTTGAAAAAAAGCAGATGTTGAGTTTTCTCAGCCCAAGTTTTTTTTTTAATTTTAATTTTATTGTCAAGATGACGTACAGAAGGGGTTACAGTTACATGAGTAAGGTAGTGATTACCTTTCTTGTCTAACTTGTTACTCCCTCCCCCATTTTTCTCCCTCCCTCCCTCCAACTTTTAACTTTTATTATATAACTGTCTTTTGTTCCTCTGAACTTTCTATCTACTTGTCACTAATATATTTCCAAACTTTCTTCTTCTGGTTATACAAATCTCTCCTCCATAAATTCAAATAGGTATCTGATCAAGTTTTTTTTTTTTTTTTTTTTAAGAAATCACCCTTGGGGCTGGGAAGGTGGCTCAGTGGTAGAGCGCTTGCCTTGCATGCATGAGGCCCTGGGTTTGATTCCTCAGCATCACATAAGCAAAAAGAAAAAAGCCGGAAGTGGCGCTGTGGCTCAAGTGGTAGAGTACTAGCCTTGAGCTGAAGAGCTAAGGGACAGCGGCCAGGCCCAGAGTTCAGGCCCCACGACCGGACCCCCCCAAAAAAAAGAAAAGAAAAGAAAAGAAATCACCCTCAAACCCTTCTGGACAGCTTTAATTTTGAAGAGGTGATCTGAAGCCCAGATGTACAATTTATTATCTCCCTACCTCATTACCTTAGTGACTCCAGTTGCCTTTCTTTGATGCTGGACTGGTTCTAGGATTCCACATCACTCATTTTTGACCTGCTGATTTTTCTTGGTATAATAAATCCACTCCTAATTTCCTGAAGAATAATGTCTGGAATATCAGTTTTTTGAGAGCATGCATATCTGAAATAGTCTTTACACCAGACTCACAATTAAATCATGGTTTGGCTCAGAGTAAAATTTTAATTAAAAAATAATGTTCCCAAACATCTGAAGGCAATTGATGCAGTGGCACGTACCTTCAATCCCAGCGCTTGGGAGATGAAGGCAGGAGAGTCTTAAATTTAAAGCTAGTCTATGGGACACGACCCTGTCTCAAAAAGCCAACCATGGTAGACTGGTTGCCCAATATCTTGCATTTGAACTAAAGCTAGTCTATGGGACACGACCCTGTCTCAAAAAGCCAACCATGGTAGACTGGTTGCCCAATATCTTGCATTTGAACTCCACAATCTCCAAAAGAAAAAAAAAAATGAGGGCAGCTGGTTGTGGTGGGATACATTTGTAACCCCAGTATTCAGGAAGCAAAGATAGGAGGATCACTAAGCTCAAGGCCAATTTGGAATGGCTTTGTCTCAAAATTAAAAAAAAAAAATTGAGGGCATCCTCCTTTTTTTCTTGCATCCAAACATTATTTTCTAAGGGATGTTTAGATTATGAGAAGCTCATTAGACCCACTGGTTTGAATTGTACAGAAAATAATTATCTTTTAGAACACAGATAAGAAGAACAAGTTACAAATGTTACAAAGATGTTACAAAAATATCAGCTAACCACATGCCTAGACTGCAGCCACTCTTTTAACTCTGTAATGACAAAGATTAAAAAAAAAAAAACAGCTAATTACACATATATTCTGGTAACTTAGAAATTCCTGAAAGAGCTTATTGTGAAGATTGAAAAGCTCACGACACTGTCCGGCTTAATCACAAGGACTTTAGCAGCAGGACATAAACACTGTTTTCTTTTTTGGGGGTCTGGTCCTGGGGCCTGAACTCTGGGCTTGGGCGCTATCCCTCAGCTCTTCAGCTCAAGGCTAGTGCTCTACCACTTTGAGCCACAGCGACACTTCTGGCTTTTTTTTTTTTTTTTTTTTTGCTTATGTAGTACTGAGGAATTGAACCCAGAGCCTCATGCATACAAGGCAAGCACTCTACCACTGAGCCACCTTCCCAGCCCATAAACACTGTTTTCTTAAGAAAAGCCACAAACTACCTGCCATTCAGCTCCCTCTTCATTCTTGGTGGGTAGGGCCGAAATGAGATTTAAAAGTCAAGGCCTATTCACTTGTGAGGCAGGTGCTCTTCCCAGTGAGCCATACCCGAGGCCTCAAGATAAAGAGTATCTACAGGATTTTTCTGTTGAGCTAGTGGGATTTCCTTACAGAAAATGTTTCCAAAAATATATTCATGCTCTTTACCTCTGTTTAGGGCCCAATTTTCTCAGGGTTTGCTTTCCAGCTTCTAAAATGTCACTGCTGTTAACTCCTTTCTCTTTCTCCTCACAAGTTTCTAACTTCTGGTCTGGGCAATAATAGATGAATTTGCCCATGCTCCTTAATTCCAGTTCCTACCAGAGTGACTCCTGTGGACCTCCCCCTTTTTTTAAAAAAATCAGTCGTGGGGCTTGAACTCTGGGTCCCGGCACTGTCCTTGAGTTCTTCAGCTCAAAGCTAGTGCTCTACCACTTGAGCTACAGTGCCACTTCCAGGTTCCTGGTGGTTAATTGGAGATAAGAGTCTCATGGACTTTTCCTGCCCTGGCTGGCTTTGAACTGTGATCTTCAGATCTCAGCCTCCTGAGTAGCTAGGATTACAGGCATGAGCCACTGGCGCCTGGCTTGGACCCCTTTATATAAGTGAAGTAAATCAGGCTCAGCGAGACAAACAGTGCATGTTTTCTCTCATATGTGGACATTAGATCTAAAATACAAATATATGAAAGCATATACAGGGTTTTGTGCATCTACCTAAACCAATTAACTTAAGGATGGTATACTCAATCCAAAGGTATAACTCATCTGAACAACTAATGAACTGTTTAACAAAATGAATACCAGGACCAGAGGACAACATACAACAGGGGGCCCATCGGCTGAACTGGACATTGATGAAAACGAACTAAGCAACTCAAGGGCAGCGATGGGAGGGACGGAATGAGAGGGAACGAGGGAAGAGCTAACACCTAACAAAAGGAAAGAAATGGACATATCACCGATATGGAAGAAATAGTTGTATTGTCAAAGCTAACAGAATTCACAGACTTTATAGACCACGATAATGACAATTGGCCTTGTGAAGGTTAAAATGTGTTTGTGACTTTAACTAAGTATCACTATCTTACAATACTGTGGTTTGTGAAGTTTATGTAATCACTTAATCTCAATAAAAAATTATAAAATATGAATACCAGGAAGCCGAAACAGGTTTTATTTGGGAGGAGGTTAAGAGGAGGGAGATATGTGAGTGGAGGGAGGAGAAATACAATTATATTCAATGTACACTCTGTAAAAATTGAACCACATAAAAGTCGGGATGGAAAGATCGGAGAAAGGATGGAAAGGGTGACAAGATGTATTGTACTGACTTGTGGTATTGAAATCTCTTTATATAATTATTATTACATAATTTAAATAATATTAATTTTTTAAAAAATAGAGTCTTCCTTTGCAGCTCCTTAAACCAACATTCTCATGCCTCAGTCTCCTAACTGCTGGAATCATAGGTGTGTCCTTGATTTCTTTAGGATAATTTTGTTGGAGAACAACTGCAGAACAGTGTAGAAACTGTCTGTCAGGAAATACGTTTTTGGCTTACAGTAATATATGCATATGAAAGGGGTATGCGTTTGTATACTCTGGGGTATTGTTTTTGTGCCAGTCCTGGGATTTGAACTCAGGGTCTGAGCGCTGTCCTCGAGCTTTTAATCATCTAATGCTAGCACTCTACCACTTGAGCCACAGCTCCACCTTTGCTTTTTGCTGGTTAATTGGTGATAAGCGGCTCATGGACTTTTTTGTCCGAGCTGGCTTTAAACCATAATCCTCAGATCTCAGCCTCCTAAGTAGCTATAATTACAGGCGTGGGCCGCCGGCACCAAGGTAGGAGTAACTGTTTAGCAAAAAGTACTAAGTGACTCCCAGAGGTATCCCGAACACTCACCCGTACTCACAGCGTGACAGCTGGGCGAGAACAGAGACAACTGGCTTGAACAGCACACTGTCGAGCCCGCCTCTCGGGCAGGGGCGGGGAGAGGGTGGGAAAATACAATCTCGTTAATGATTGGTCGATCCTTCTGACCAATCACGTGCAGGGATTGGTGGTGCTAATCGTCGTGATCCTCCTCCCCGGAGGTTTTGGAGCAACGTCTACAAATAAGAATAGGATACGTCAGAGGGGTGGAACGCCCAACCAATAAGATTTTGCTGCGCGACTGGGCGGGTGAGGCCGCTGCCAGGTTTAGGGCGGAAGGAGCGTCTCCCTGTGAGACGGAGCAACGAAAGATGGCGGCGGAAAAGCTGCTGTCCAGTTGGTTGCAGTTGCTGTTTCTGGGGCTCCTATTACCAGCAAGTCTGACGGGTGGCGTCGGGAGCTTGAACTTGGAGGAACTGAGTGAGATGCGTTATGGCATCGAGATCCTGCCATTGCCTGTCATGGGAGGGCAGGTGAGGAGGCGCCGAAGCGGCGAGCGAGGGTCCAGTGCGAAAGGGAAGAGGGGAGGCCGGGGGCAGGGCAGCGGCTGAGGAGCCCGGGCGGCCAGCCCAGAGGACCGAGAGGGGCAAGGCTCTTAGCTTGACTCGTGGTGATCGCAGACAGACCTATCTCTCGGGGGCTTCCCGCTTCGGCCTCCGGGCCCAGACTCCGCCCCGTGGAGAAGTGGGGGTGCCCTAGCCCCGCCCACTAGAGACAGCCGGGAGGACTTGGGGCACCAGGGACCTTCGCCTGCGCCCGTCCCTAGGGTCAGAAAGAGCGATCTCGTGTCTGTCCCCGCACCCAGCCTCCCTCTCTCTCTTTCTCTCTGCCTCCCCTGGCCCCGGCTCCTCCCTTCTTTCCCAGAGCCAAGCTTCGGACGTAGTGATTGTCTCCTCCAAGTACAAACAGCGCTATGAGTGCCGCCTGCCTGCTGGAGCGATTCACTTCCAGCGTGAAAGGGAGGAGGAGACACCTGCTTACCAAGGGCCTGGAATCCCCGAGTTGTTGAGCCCCATGAGAGATGCGCCCTGCCTGCTGAAGGTGAAAGGGATTGGGGCAGATGGAATGACATCTGGGGAGCTATCAGGCCCCAACTGGAGTGGCGCAGCATGTAGGGAACCTGTAGGAGTCAAAAGGCCACATAGTATACAGTCAAGAAATAAAGAAAAAGAAAACTCTTGCAATCGCTAATATTTTGCTGACTTGGGGTGGGCTGGGGTAGGATGGAAGAAACCAAGATTGAAATGCCTAAAGAGGGTTGGGGCGGGATGGCAGGGGCAAGCCTTTCCTTAGAGAAACACCTGGTAAAGTCGCCATATGCCCCCTCACTGTGCCCCATACCTACTTTTTTTTTTTTCATCCTGGCAGTTTTAATGATATGGAATCATCTTATTAGCTAAAAAGTTCGTTTACTTTAGGTTTAGTACTGTCTACAAGGTCAGTTTATCTTTCCAGTGACTAGAGCAGCACAAGGAATGTTGTAGAAGTTGAATTTATATTTGACTTCAGGGTCTTCTCTACTTTTAGAATCTAAGTCCCTTGAAGATACCATGATTGCTTATCTTTATGGTGGGAAAAAAATGTTTGTTTGTTTGTCCTGTCCTTGAACTAAGGGCCTGGGTGCTATTCCTAAGCTGCTTTTGCTCCAAGCTAGCATTCTACCTCTTGAACCACAGCTCCATTTCTGGCTTTATGGAGATAAGGATCTCACACATTTTCCTGCCCAGGCTGGCTTCAAACTGTGGTTCTCATATCTCAACCTCCTGAATAGCTAGAAGTACGGGTGTGAATCACTGGCATCCTGAAAAAGAGAATTAAAAAATTATTAAGAAGGGTGAAAATGGAAAGACCACAGATGTTCGGGTGTGCTGGTGATTGGTTATAATCCTAGCACCCAGGATGGTGAAGCAGATGACTTGAAACTTTTAAAAGGGGGAAGGAAGAAAGGAAGAGAGGAAAAGAGGGAGAGAGGGAGGGAAGAAGGAAAGGTAGCCAGCTACAGGTGTAAGACAGACTTAAGATGTGTCCCTAACCGCAGAAGAAAAACAACTGTCCCTACCTGCACTGGAGAATGAGTGTGGGAGGAGAGAAATGAGAAGTAGATGATTGCTTATGAATCTTGGAGCCTAGAGACTCCAAAAAGAGGAATCTTCATTCTACCCACTGATTGTTTTTAATTTTCAGACCAAGGACTGGTGGACGTATGAATTCTGTTACGGACGCCACATCCAGCAGTACCATATGGAAGGTGACTCATTCCTACATTTCCCTAAGCCTTCAGCATCCTATCATGGAAAGTGACCTTCCTCTCCCCAGACCTCTTAAAAGAAAATAATGTACTTCACTGTGGGTTCTCTTGCAGATTCAGAGATCAAAGGTGATGTCCTCTATCTCGGCTACTACCAATCGGCCTTCGACTGGGATGATGAAACTGCTAAGGTGGCAGGAGTGTGGAATTGGGAGAGAAAGGGGTCCACTGCAGACTGACAGCCTGGAAAAGAGGGGAGGGTCAGGATTAGCTGATGAGTTTCTTGGGGCTTGGTGACCAGGACAGAATCCCGGGGACCTAGATTCCCATGCTCTTACCTGCTGTCTTTCTCATGCCCTCTTCCTCTTACCTGCTGTCTCCTCCAGGCCTCCAAGCAGCATCGCCTGAAACGCTACCACAGCCAGACCTATGGTAATGGGTCCAAGTGTGACCTCAATGGGAGGCCCCGCGAGGCTGAGGTTCGGGTAAGTCTTTAGACAGGGAAATTGATACTCCTTGCATGACATCCATATTCTAAAGGAGGAGAGCATGGTTCCATCTTATAGTCAAGACAGTTTCCCAGGCCTAGCACCTAAAACTTAAGACTTCTTTCTAAATGCCAGATAGATGTCATTGCCTGCATAATCAGAGCTACTTCAAGTCAGCATTTATGTTGCTACCTTCTGTGTCCCTTAGTCACACTTAGTATTTACCACATTTTTCCTTTCAGTCACCTCTATTGTACACTGCATGTCTGTCCTTGGCTCTTTCTTTTTCACATTGTTCATTTAACAATTATTCTTCATTTAACAACTTCAGATAGGGTCTTGCTGTATAGTCTAGGTTAGTCTTGAACTCATAGTCCTCCTGCTTCAGCTTCCTGAGTGCTGAGTTTACAGGTGTGTACCACCACGCTCAGCTTCACTTAACAACTCTTCATTAAGATCTTGTTTTACATATAAGCATTGGGCTCAGCTCTGAGTATACAGTGTGAGCACCTGCCCTTGAGCAATGCATAGTCGAGAAGGGATGACAGTGCTAAAAAGAATCACGGAAATAAGTCTGTTTACCAGCTAAGAAATGAGTGTGAAAGAAAAGAATCTAGTTCTCTCAGAAAATAACAGTCGGGGCTGGGAATGTGGCTTACTGGTAGAGTGCTTGCCTAGCATGCATGAAGCCCTGGGTTCCTCAGTACCACATAAACAGAAAAAGCCAGAAGTGGTGCTGTGACTCAAGTGGTAGAGTGCTAGCCCTGAGCAAAAGAAGCTCAGGGACAGTGGCCAGGTCCTGAGTTCAAACCTCAGGACTGGCAATAAAATAAAATAAAATAACAAAGCCTCCTATGTATTCTTCTAGTTGTCTCTTAAAGAAGCTCTCACCTTTATGAATTCAAGCCTGAGTGTTGACACAAAAAATCCCATGTACCTGGAGAGAACCACATGATACCTATCAAATCTTTCTTTAAATATGATAGATTTCCACAGGCAACTGTGTGGTGCTACCAAGTGTTCAACACAAAGTTAAGGACCATGCAAGTTTTTAGCTTGTTTTTGTATGTGTGCTGCAGCTTGAATGTAAGGCCTGGGTACTGTCCTTACTTTTTCACTCAAAGCTAGTGCTCTGTCACTTGAACCACAGCTCTATTTCTAGCTTTTTGCTGGTTAATTGAAGATAAGAGTGCCATAGACACCTGGACTGGCTTCAAACCATGATCTTCAAATCTCAGCCTCCTGAGTATCTAGGATTACAGGTGTGAGCCACAAGTAGCCAGCTAGCTTGAGCAATTCTAATGATAGATTTCATTTACTAAAGTGTGAAGGAACAAGTTTGTAGGAGAAAATTAGGTTGTTTTTGAATTTTAGAAGGTCAAAATGCTTACTTGAAATCCCAGTGGTAGTTTTCATTTGGCAGTCAGCCCTGTGATTATGGAATTCAGGGAAAAGATCTAGACTGGAGATAAAAATACTCATTGTGTTTCTGTCACACTGGCCTTCTTTCTGTCCTTTAAACCAGTGGGACTCATTGTGCTCTCTGCCTAGAACAGTCTTCCACAGATCTCTGAATGGCTGGCTTCATCCCTTCATTCAGGTTATATTCAAATGACACCTATGCAGAGAAAGTAATCTAGTCTCTTCCCCTTTCAGTGTTTTATATTCTTTTTTTTTTTAATAAATTTTTTTGGTCCAGTCATGGGGCCTGAACTCTGGGCCTGGGCACTGGCCCTCAGCTCTTCAGCTCTACCACTTGAGCCACAGCGCCACTTCTGGCTTTTTTCTGTTTGCTTATGTGGTGCTGAGGAATCGAACCCAGGGCCTCATGCATGCAAGGCAAGCACTCTACCACTGAGCCACCTTCCCAGCCCCAAGTGTTTTATATTCAAAGCTCATATCATTATCTGAAATTATCTTATTTGTTAATCTCTCCCTCTAATTTCATTGAACTAAGTTCCAGGAAGGCAGGGACAGTGTCTGTCTTGTTTCTTGCTGTTTCCTCAGTGCCTGGAATGGTGCCTGGCACCAAGTAAGTGGAATGAATGGAATGGAATGAACGAAAAGCAAGGTCACCTGTCACATTTCCTAACCAACTTCAGACAAGGTTATGTAGTCAGCTATGTGTCCACATATCTAAATAATCTATTGCAGTGCTTACTTAATTTTTATATTTTCTTTGGGAGATAGTATCTTCAGTAGGCCAAGAACTGAGGGCAAAGACCATATCTTCCTCATATCTGTTAAATACATGCCATATGCACTGGGAACGAAAGGGAAACTGAGAGTCTTAGTGCAACTCAAGAGACATGTTACATAAACACAATAAGCAGGATAAACACTGGGACAGATTGAAGTACCTATTACAGGAGCATGCAAGAAAGAACTGAGTTGGGTTCAGGGAGGTGGAGGAAGGAAGGCTTGGTAGGAAGTAACCTTTCAACTGATAACTGGAGTATGAGAAGTTAACTCAGCAGATGTGGAGGAAGTGGCCTCTGAACTGATAATTAGATGAGAAATTAGCCCAGCAGATGTGGAGGAGAGGGAGGACAAGAAGAGAATAGGCCAGAAAAGTGAGGACAAAATTTAAGCCCTGAGGTAAGAGGCAACGAACTGTTCTTGGAACTGATAGATATTCAGGGAGCTAGAGAGGATAATTGTGGGCAGGGGGTGTGGGAAATAAAGCTGGAACCTGCCCAAGCCACAGGTCATGAAAGGTTCTGTACCTGTGTTGAGAAGTTTGAACATCTAAGAGAGCCAACGAATGTTGTAAGAATGGTGACATTATTTAGTTCTGATTTTGGAGGCATGCTCCAAAATGCTGGAGAATAGCAAATGAGTGGGAGATCAGTTAGGTAGTACAGTAATCCAGATGAGAAAGCTGACATGAGGTGAAGAAGTGGGAATTTCTGGAGAGAGATTGAGAAGGCAAAAACAAGAAGGATTCCTGCATAAGCGGTGATTTGTTGGTCATCGGACCTGAACTCTGGGCCTGGACACTGTCCTTCAGCTCTTCAGCTCAAGGCTAGTGCCACTTGAGCTACAGTGCCACATCTGTTTTTTTTCTGCTTATGTGGTGCTGAGGAATTGAACCCAGGTCCTCATGCATGCAAGGCAAGCACTCTACCACTGAGCCACCTTCATAGCCCATAAGTGGTGATTTTTGCTGAGCCTAGGTACTGTGGAGAGAGGAGGAAGCTTGGTAAAGGACAGGGGTATGATTAGGTTTGAGTTGGTAGAGCAAAGAGCATAAGTGGCAGGTACCAAGTTCAAGTCCTAGTCTCGGTCCTAAAAAAAAAAGAAAGAAAAACACATGATAAAATCTAAAATTAAAGCCGGGTGCTGGTGGCTCACGCCTGTAATCCTAGCTACTCAGGAGGCTGAGATCTGAGGATCGAGGTTCAAAGCCAGCCCGGGCAGGAGAGATCGTGAGACTCCTATCTCCAATAAACCACCAGAAAACCGGAAGTGGCGCTGTAGCTCAAGTGGTAGAGCGCTTGCCTTGAGCTGAAGAGCTGAGGGACAGCGCCTAGGCCCAGAGTTCAAGCCCCACAACCGACAAAAAAAAAAAAAAAAAATCTAAAATTAAATATGTTTGGATCCCTACCTCAAATTTTTAAGATTATTGTTACTGTTATTTTGGCAAGTCTGTGTTTGAGCTCAGGGCCTTATACTGGCTAGGCAAGTACTATATAACTTGAGCCACACACCTACCAGCCCTCTTACTCAGTTCTTTTAAAATTCTTCCAATATCACAGATTCTTTTCTTCTGAATCATGACATGTTTCAAACACAAAGTAATGTCATAGAAACTGATAAATACACTACCACCTTAAACAAATATCAGTGCTTTGCCATACTTGCATCAGACCTCTGTTTTATTTTTAAAAGGAGTACAATGCTAATAATACAGTTAAGGCCCACCCACTCATTTCTCCCTTCCCCTCTTTAGAAACAACCACCACCAACACCAACACCATGCTTGTTTTATGCTATTATTGACACAAATAGCATACACAGTGTATAGTTTTGCACTTTAAAATTCCATATTGGCCGAGGTTGAGCTCAGTGGTAAAATACTTACCTAGCATGTCTAGGGTAAAAATATAAAGAAAAATAAAAACAAAGTAGCCAGGCATAATGGTGTGTGTCTGCAATCCCAGCAGTCTGGAAATTTAGACAGGAACATTATAAATTTCAGGCCAGCCTGGGCTGTTTTGTCTCAAAACAAAAATAAGAATGTAAAGTAAATAAAATAAGGTAAAATAATTACACATCAGTGATACCATAATTTCATTTTCATTAATTAGTGTTTTTGCCATTCTATGGCATGAGGTAAAGTCCTAGCTAATTTTTTGTGGTGCTAAGGACCAAACCTAGGGCCTTGGCAAGTGTTCTACCATTGAGCGATGGCCCCTAACAATAGTGTTCTTTTTGGGGGCTTGGGTGTTGTCTCTGCCCTCTTCAGCTCAAGGCCAGCGCTCTACCACTTGAGCCACAGTGCCACTTCCGGTTTTCCGGTGGTTATTTGGAGATTAAGAGTCTCACAGACTTTCCTTCCTGGGCTGGCTTTGAACCACGATCCTCAGATCTCCTGAGTAGTTAGGATTATACGCATGAGCCACCGGTGCCTGGCTTAACAGTAGTATTCTTTATAGCTTATTCCTCTTTTTTTGTTGTTGTTGGTGGTCGTGGGGCTTGAACTCTGGGCCTGGGCACTGTCCCTCCGCTCTTCAGCTCAAGGCTAGCCCTCTACCACTTGAGCCACAGTGCCACTTCCGGCTTTTTCTGCTTATATGGTGCTGAGGAATTGAACCTAGGGCTTCATGTATGTGAGGCAAGCACTCTACCACTGAGCCACCTTCCCAGCCCCGTCTCCAATTAACCACTTTGGTTCAAAAGTGGTAGAATGCTAGCCTTGAGTGAAAAAGATTAGGGAAAGAGCCCAGGCCCTGAGTTCAAGCCCCTTGACCAACAAAAAAGAAAAACAAGAAAGAGGGTCCTGGTCCAAATCTAGGCAAAAACTCAAGACCCTCTTCAAGAATAATAACTAAAAGCAAAATGACTGTTGTGGCCCAAGTGGCAAATCAGAGGAGACTTACGCAGCAAGTGCAAGACCATTAAATGCTAGTATTGAGTAACAAATAAAAACCACAAGAAATTATATAGGCAGGGAGGGGGGGGATGGGATGGGAAGGGGAAACAGGAGGAGGCTACAATAAGATAAGAAATGTACTCATTATCTTGCCCATGTAATTGTAACCCCTCTGTACAGTATTTTCACAATACAAAAATATATATTAAAAAAAAAGAAATGATATAGGCAGATTGAATTCCTAGAAGCAGACTTGTGTAATTTTGGTATGTACTGCCAAAATACCCTGCTTAGGTAAATTACTCTCCTTCTAGCAATGTGTGAAGGTGCCAATTTCTGTACAACTACGCCAGCCTGGTGTATTTTTAAAGTTTTGGAACTTGCCTAATCATCTGCTAGATATAAGATAAAGAATTATTTTTTATTGTGGCTTTAGTGTTCATTTCTCTTAAGAAAAGGTGACAGCTTATTCATATTTAAGAGCTGTTTGTCTTTCTTTGCTTTTTTAACTGTCCATATCCTTTTGCTCATTCTCATTAAAGATGATTGATCTGTTTGTCTCAGTTTATAAGGATACTTTATATTTTTGTGGTCATCCTTTTGTCTGTAGCCATTCTTTCTTTTCCTTCCGTGGTACTAGAGTTTGAACTCAGGGCCATATGGTTGCTCAACTTGCTTGGTTAACTTTAAATCATGATCCTCCCTTCCTCAGCCTCCTGGGTATCTTGGATTATGGTTGTGAGCCACCAGTGTCTATAGCTATTCTTGTAACTTTTTGGTGCTGGGGATTGAACCCAGCGCCTCACGCATGCTAAGCAGATGTTCCATCACTGAGCTATCTCCCCTTACTTCTTTTCTTTCTTTGTCAGTCATAGCACCTGGGCACTGTCCCTGAGCTTTTGTACTCAAAGCTAGCACTCTACCACTTTCGGTTTTCTGGCGATTAATTGGAGATAAGAGTCCTATGCTGGATTCATGCTGGCTTTGAATCGCTGTCCTCAGATCTCAGCCTCTTGAGTAGCTATGATTACATGAGTGAACCACCAGTGCCTGGCTTTCTACTGCCTATTTCTGTAGCTTCTTGAGCATGATGCTAACCTAAGTAATTTTCAGGGTTTCTCCTGCATTTAAAGCCATTCATTTCATTCTGAGTACTGTTGTGGTTGCATCCCTCAGGTTTTGTATCTTTGCTTACATAATATTTAAGCAAAAAGACTTCATTAAAGCAAAATCCTGGTCATTTATAGTATCAGGAGAAAGTCTACAACTAAAAGCCTCTAGCACCAGGTGCTGGTGGCTCACATCTGTAATCCTAGGTACTCAGGAGGCTGAGATTTGAAGATCATGGTTCAAAGCCCAGGCAGGAAAGCCATGAGATTCTTATCTCTTAGTAACCACCAAAAAGCCAGAAGTGGCGCTGTGGCTCAAATGATAAAGTTTTAGCCTTAAGTTAAAAAGCTCAGGGACAGTGCTCATTCCCTGAGTTCAAGTCCTAAACTGCACGCACTCACATGTGCTCACGTGCGCATGCCACATACACACACACACACACACACACACACACACACACACACACACACACACACACACACACACACCCCTCACACTCACAAAAAAAAAAAAAAAAAAAGATTCAAGAGGGGCTGGGAATGTCGCTTAGTGGTAGAAGGCTTGCCTAGCATGAAGCCCTGAGTTTGATTCCTCAATACCACATAAACAGAAAAGGCCAGAAGTGGTGCTGTGGCTCAAGTTCAGGAGAGACTCCATTTCAACTAATAAAAGCTGGGCATGATGGCGCATACATGTCATCTGATCATCTTGTCATCATACTGATTGACTGAAATATTTTCCTTCCCAAAATAATTTCTGTTTAGGAGACAGTAATACTAATAGCCTTGATTTGCTAGTATACATTGTATACATATATCAAATTTTCCAACATGTCTTTAGACTTGTGAGACTACTGTGTATTAAATATAAGCATTTTAGCTGGGAGCGGGAGATACACACCTGAAAAAGCCAGATGCTAGTGGCTCATGCCTGTAATCCTAGCTACTCAGAAGCCTGAGATGTGAGGATTGAGGTTCAAAACCAGCTCAGGCAGGAAAGTCTATGAGACTCTGATTTCCAATTAACCACCTTAAAAAGCCAAAAGTAGAACTGTGGCTCAAGTGATAGAGCAATATCCTTAAACAGAAAAAGTTAAGGGACAGCACCTAGGCCCAGAGTTTAAGCCCCAAGATCAGCACTAAAATAAAGAAAACTTACAAAAAGAATTACAAACAGAGCTAATGGTTCAAGGAATGTGTGGGAAGAAAAGACCACAGGACTCTATCTCCAAAAATAACCAGCAAAAAATCAAGTTATACTGGAGCACTCAGGTTTGAACCTGAGTTCAAACTCCAGTATAAGCAAAAAAAAAAAAAAGTAAATGACATCATATTATTTCATCTACAACTGTTTCTACATCTCTACAGTTCTTAACCATATGCCATAGCGTACTGAAAGTTAACAATTCAATTTTTTTCCCCTTTTTCTCTTTGGGCAGATGCTATGCTACTTGAGCCACACACTAATCCTAACCATCCTAAGAATATTTTAAAGAAAAATTGAGGGGCTGGGAAGATAGCTCAGTGGTAGAGTGCTTGCCTTGCATGCCTGAGGCCCTGGGTTCGATTCCTCAGCACCACATAAGCAAAAAGAAGAAAGCTGGAAGTGGCGCTGTGACTCAAGTGGTAGAGCGCTAGCCTTGAGCTGAAGAGCTGAGGGACAGCACCCAGGCCCAGACTTCAGGCCCTACGACCAGACCCAAAAAAAAAAGAAAAAAAAAGAAAAATTAACAATTTCTTGTCATTATTGAGTATTCAGTATTTCTTGAGTTTCCCTGATTATAAGCCTATCATATGTATGTATGTATGTATATTAGAATTCTTTGACTTACTATCCAAATATGATCCATTACATTTGGTTGTCATGGCTCTTAAATCTCTCCTAATCTATGGATAGCCCTTCTGTTTTTTTTTTTTTTGGTCAGTCATGGGGACTGAATTCTCTAGGCCTGGGCGCTGTCCCTCAGCTCTTCAGCTCAAGGCTAGCCTCCTACCACTTGAGCCACAGCGCCACTTCTGGCTTTTTTTCTGCTTATGTGTTGCTGAGGAATTGAACCCAGGGCCTCATGTGTGTAAGGCAAGCACTGTACCACTGAGCCACCTTCCCAGCCCTGTATATTCTTATTTTTCTGAAATTTACTTGCTGAAGAAACTGATGGTTTGTTTTGTAATGTCCATAGTCTGATTTTGCCAATTTCATGCCATGATGTCTTCTGGTGTGGAGGGGAGAAGGAGCAGTACTAGGTTTTAGGCTCAGAGCCTCATGCATGTACTCAAGAGGTACTCTACCACTTAAGCCACTCCACTGTCCCTTTTTGTGTTTTTTGTTTTTTTTTTTTTTTGTCGGTCGTGGGGCTTGAACTCTGGGCCTGGGCGCTGTCCCTCAGCTCTTCAGCTCAAGGCAAGCGCTCTACCGTATGAACCACAGCGCCACTTCCGGTTTTCTCAGTGGTTTATTGAGATAAGAGTCTCATGGACTATTCTGCCCAGGCTAGCTTTGAACCATGATCCTCAGATCTCAGCCTCCTGAGTAGCTGGGATAACAGGCGTGAGCCACAGACACCCAGCTGTGTTTTTGTTTTGTTTTGTTTTGAGATAGGGTCTTGCTTTATGCCCATGCTGGCTTGGACTGTGATCCTCCTATTTGTGCTTCACTGAATAGGGAGTCAGGAGTGTTCCACCATTGTGCTTCCCTGGCAAGGCCATTGGTTAACAGAGAATCTTTCAAACCTCATTTCTCCTGATCCCTACCTCCCAAATAGCTAGGATTACAAGTCTGAGCTACTATGCTTGTCACTGTGTCTGGCTATCCCATGGTATCTTTTATTGTATCTCTTACTTTTCTTGTTTTCTGTAAATTGACAGGTAAATAGAGTATTTTTTTCTCATCAGTACAGAAGCTTGACTCTGGGCCTCACACTCAGCTTACTTGTTCACAGGTGGTGGTATACCACTAGAGCCATGCCTCCAGTCTGGCATTTTGCTAGCTAATTAGAAACTTTCCTTCCCAGGCTGATGTCAAGCCTACCAAGTAGCTAGAATTACAGGCATGGTCTGTAAGTTTTGATCTTTCTGCCTCAGCCTCCCAAGTGCTGGATTACAGTAATGTGCTATGATTGTATCCTTGTGCTTAAAAAGAACCTGGACTCTAATGATAGCCACTATGCAGTCTGTATGCATTTTAGGTCATAATTGTTTATTGTGTTGCTCACTATTTTTGTATCATTATTGATTTTTCTCTCACTGTATGTATAGACTTATGTATTATTCCTTCTCATTGATTTTTACACTGTCAATTGTGTCTCCTTGTATCTGTCAACTGTTCACTTATTCAAGTATTTATTAAGTGCTTCTCTATAGTGGCCACTATTCTAGTTTCTAGGGACAGTTCAGTGAACAAAATGGACAAAAATTTCTAGAATAAGTCTAGAGAGGCAGATTAACAAAATAAAGAATCTCAATCCCTTCCCTAGTCCTGGTACTGGGGCATAAACTCAGGGTCTCAAGTTCTCATTTGGATGGTGCCCTATCACTTGAGCTATTCCTCTACTTCCTGGCTTTTGCTGGTTAATTGGAGATAAGAGTCTCTCCAATTTGTCTACTTCAACTGGGTTCAAATGGTGATCCTCAGGTTTGAGTGTTCTTAAACTGAAGCTTTTATATTATGAAGTGATGTTCTGTAGTAATATTTTCCAAGTCTTTTATGTGATATCATATAGCATAGAAGTTTTCTGTGAGTTCCTGTTTGTTTTGCATATTTTTTCAACCTTTTATTATTTTTTTTTTAGCTTTTTACTTTTATTTATTTATTTATTTATTTTGGGTCCAGTCGTGGGGCCTGAACTCTGGGCCTGGGCGCTGTCCCTCAGCTCTTCAGCTCAAGGCTAGCGCTCTACCACTTGAGCCACAGCGCCACTTCCGGCTTTTTTCTTTTTGCTTATGTGGTGCTGAGGAATCAAACCCAGGGCCTCGAGCATGCAAGGCAAGCGCTCTACCACTGAGCCACCTTCCCAGCCCTTGTTTTGTTTTGAGTTTTATCTTTTCCCTCCACCTCTCACCTGGCCACTTAACTCTGCCTTAACTTTTATGTTTCAAATATATTCTTTAAACAGATGATGCATTAAAAAAAATTTTTTTAACTGGTCCCAGGTACCAGTGACTCACATCCATGCTACACAGGAGGCTGAGATCTGAGGAGCAAGGTTCAGTTCCAGCTGGGGCAGGAAAGTCCATGAGATTCTTATTGCCAATTAACCACCAAAGATCCAGAAGTGGAACTGTAGTTCAAATAGTGCTGAAGGCACTAGCCTTCAAAAAAAAAAAAATGGCTTAGGAACAGTATCTGGACGACCCTGAATTCAAACCCCAGGTCTAGCCTGTGCGCACGTGCACACACACGCACGCACACACACACACACACACACACACACGCGCGCGCGCGCGCGCGCACACACACACACACACACACACACAGACAATTGTTTTTAGCTAGTCTGACAGGATATTTAAGCACTGTTTTAACTTTTAACGTGTTTTTGTCTGTTAATGTAGGTCTGTTAATGTAGTTTTTTCCTTTGTCTCAGCATAGAATTGCTGGATCTTTAGTTATTGCTTGTTTTATCTTCTGAGGATGTGTCAGATTTTTTTTTTCCTAAACTAGCAACAGCATTTCACAATCTCACCAGTTGTTTAGGAGCATTTCTCTACATTCTGGCCAATACTTCTTGTTATCTTTTTCAGAGTGTAGCCATGACAGTAAGTACAAAGAAGCATATCATTGAGGTTTTTGATTTTCATTTTCCTGTGGGCTAAAGAGACAGAGAAACTCTTCATCTGTTTATTGACAAGTTATCTTCTCTGGAAAAATGTCTTTGTAGATCTTTTTTTTAAGTTGAGTGATTTGTGCCTTATTATTGAGGCATAGAGGTCCTGTATATGTTTTGAATACAAGTCTCCCCCCACCCCACCTTTTTTTCTGGTGGTTCTGGGTAGTTGAACTCAGTTTTTTTAGTTGTAAAAAGGAATTACCATTCAACAAAGTAGTTTATGAATACAGTGCATCTGGATCAATGTCACTGCTTTCAACATTTTCACCCATCCCTCCCAACCGACCTTTGAGCTCAGTTTTTTTACAATAGGGTCTTGAGTGTATGTCAGACAAGCCTGGACTGCCATCTGTGAATTTACAGTTCCCATGTAGCTAGGATGACAAGGTGCATCACCATGTCCAGAAAATTACTGAAGTGAAGGTCTGGTCTTCATGCCTAAGGGCTGGTCTTGGTCTGTGATCCTCCTAATCTCTGCCTCCTGAGAAGCTAGAATTACAGGTGTGACCTACTGGTGTCTGGATGAGGGTCTTTTATCAGATACATGACTTGTAGATTTTCTCCCATCTGTAAGTTACAAATTCATACTCTTTTGTGTTTTACTTCCTTCTTTTGTTATTGTGCTTTTTACATCATCCAGGTGACTCAGCATCATTTATTGAAGATGAGTGCCATTGAATTACCATAGCAACCTTGAACTTTCCTATTGCATTTCAGCTAAAGTCAGCTCCTTTGGAGTGTTTTGGAGCTTTCTCTTTTTAGGGACTGCCTGTGCCTCCAGACATAATCTCTGAGACCCTACTCAGGAACTGGTATCAGAATAGTTTGCTGTCTTGGGAATGATATTCCTGCTTCGTGAGCAGGAAGCTGGGTCTTATTAGTTTATAGCTCCTTTTGTGAAACAGATTCCCCCTCCCACTGTGAGTGAGCTCAGGGGAAAGCAATGAGGGTCCCAAATCTTGTCCTGCTGCCTGTACCCTATCAGGGCAGAGAAGGAAACCCTCATGACCACATTCACCAGGAACTTAGCCTCTGCAACTTAGACCCAGGGAGGGTTGAGAAATCTTGCTAGTGTGTTCCTTTTAGTGAAATGCCACATCTACCCACTGCACATCTGTACATCCAAATACTCCGAAGGTTAAAGCAGGAGGATCATGGGTTGGAAGCCAGCCTGGGCTTCACAGCAAGACTCTGTCTTAAAATATTTTTTTTTAAAGGGAGAGGGTGTACATCCATGTAGGTGCTTGCCTAGCATGTGGGAGGCCCTGTTTCAATCTCCAGCACTGCGAAACAAAATGTAATGAAAAATAGGGAACAACAAAATCTTATTAAGACTGTACTTGGATGTTCAAGGAATAGGAAGCGCCCTCTCCTTGCTTTCTCTGAACCAGACTGTAGCTTCTGTCTGAACTGTGGAATAAGCTTAGGAGCAGGGGAGGCGGGGGAGCGAGCAGGTTGTGTTCCAAGTGTTATTAACTCTTACTGTTAAAGAGTTAGATACTTAGCTGGAGACATGGCTCAAATGGTAGAATACTTGCCTGAAAAACTCAAGTTCCTGAGTTCAAACCCCAGCACTGCCAAAAAAAATTTCTTATACGTCTCTTTTAAACAGTTCATTTAAATATTGATCAGCTGTGTGTGTGTGTGTGTGTGTGTGTGTGTGTGTGTGTGTGTGTGTGTGTACAGCCAGGCACTGGTGGCTCACATCTAATCCTAGCTACTCAGAAGAGAGATCTGAAGATCATGGTTTGAAGCCAGCTGGGGCAAGCTCACCCCATGAGACTCTCCAATTAACCATCAAAATGTTTTAAGTGGCCCTGTCTCAAGTAGTAGAGTGCCAGTCTTGAGAGAGAAAGCTAAGGATCAGCGCCTGGG
Source organism: Dipodomys spectabilis (assembly GCF_019054845.1). Lineage (NCBI taxonomy): Eukaryota > Metazoa > Chordata > Mammalia > Rodentia > Heteromyidae > Dipodomys > Dipodomys spectabilis. The sequence goes on along the minus strand of NW_024870911.1, from coordinate 16,522,920 downwards.
CTCTATAGATGTACACATGTAGATATGTAGATAGCTATATATAAGTATGAAGCATATATACATGGGGTAAATCCCTTCTGTATTTATATAAGGCAAGAATATGACACAGACTGCCTGGTTACCTACAGTTAAGCTGAGTTCATTTCCCATTTTACCACTTTCCAGGTGATCACCCTGAACAAGTGTCTCAGCGCCATCAGAACTAAGTTTTTTTAAGCCACAAAGTTGAGGCACTAATCCCTCTCCCACTGGGTTTTTGGGGCACTTAAATGAGCTCATCTAAATACTGTATGGTGTGCACAGTGCTTGCATAATGCCTGGTAGTGCTTGATATGCTTTTCCAATACCTGGAGCTAGTTATTGATAATAAATACAATTTATTATTCTCCCTTTTTGGCCTGGCAGTTCCTCTGTGACGAGGGAGCAGGTCTTTCTGGGGACTACATTGATCGGGTGGATGAGCCCCTGTCCTGCTCCTATGTGCTGACCATTCGGACTCCTCGGCTCTGCCCTCACCCTCTCCTCCGACCCCCACCCAGTGCTGCTCCACAGTCTATTCTCTGTCACCCATCCCTGCAGCCTGATGAGTACATGGCCTACCTTCAGAGGCAAGCTGGTAAGTGATTAGAATTGTAAGGAGAGAAGCTGGGTGCCAGTGGCTTATGCCTGTAATCCTAGCTACTAAGGAGGCTGATATCTAAGGATCATGGTTCAAAGCCAGCCTGGACAAGGAAAGTCCATGAGACATTTATCTGCCAATTAACCACCAGAAAACCAGAAGTGACGCTATGGCTCAAGTGGTAGAGTGCTCGCCTTGAGCTGACGAGCTCAGGGACAGCGCCCAGGCCCAGAGTTCAAGCCCCAAACCAACAACAACAACAAAAAAGTGAAGAGAGGAGAGCGATGGGGATGGGCAGGCAGGAGGTAGGAATGTGTCCCTGTCCTGCTTACATGCTGTTTTTCCATAGACCCAAAGCAGGATGAGAAGAAAATCGCAGAGGAGGAACAAGCTATAGATCATCCAATGTGGACTGAGACCAAGTCTAGGGTAGTGTCCCCAAAGAAATCAGGTAGGGTTTTACCTGTTTCACAAAACTGCCCTCCCCCTAACCTTCCCTGTCCTGTACTGACTGGGCCTCCCCAACCCCTTGGCAATAATGGAGGGAGTAGACTCCATTCTATTTGCGCTCTTTCTTCCTCCCCTTCAGATTCTCTCTTGTTCTCTGTATCCCAAGGTATAAGCCTAGCCAAGGATGAAAGCAAAGAATCAGATTTCTGGAAGATGCCTCATGAGCCAGAGGACCAAGCCCCAGGAGAGGAGGAGGTACAGGTGGAGGTGAGAACCTGCTTCCCAGTTTGGGGATGGGAGGGTCCTTTAGCAGAGGCCACTGTGGGGAAGCTTCCATCTGTTCAGATTCAAGGATATCCCCAGAACCATTGCCTAAAGAGCATGCTGGCCATAATCTGGCTTTCAGAGGTAAATCTGTTCTTTCTCCTCCTTAGGAGCAAGATCTGAAGCTTGAAGCTGCAGCAGATCCAGCCCCTAGTCCTCCTGATGGTGAGTCAGTCTCTATGTCTCCTTTACTTCTTGGCTCCAGCTTGCAGGGCTAGGACTGTAGGGGAGAGCTAAATGGGTAGAGAGGCAGACAACCAAGCCAGCAGAAAACCCTTCCTTCCTTCCTTTTCTCCCTTTCCTTTTCTTTTGTGGTGCATGGGGATTATACTCAAGCATTGGAAGTTATACTCAACTACCAAGTTATACCTCCAGCCCCAGGGAGTTCATTTTTACCTGAGTTAGTCCTCCTTGTAGTCTACTATTTGAATCTCCTGGATGATTTCACTCAATTTTCATTTCTTTTTTTTAAATTTTGTGCCAGTACTGGGGTTTGAACTCAGGGCCTGGGTACTGTCCCTTAGGTTTTTCACTCAAGGCTAGCACTCTACCACTTGAGCCACAGCTCCACTTCCAGCTTTTTGGTAGTTAAAGATAAAAGTCTCGTGAACTTTCCTGCCTGGACTGTCTTTGAGCTGAGGTTTTCAGATCTCAACCTCTTAAGTAGCTAGGATTACAGGCATTGGTGTCTGCTTTTTTACCCATTAAATAGCTGAAGGGTTGTGTTTGCCATTCTCAGCTACTAGACAGATAACTCCTGGAACCAGAGAACATGTCCCTCCTTGGACCCACATTGCCTCTCCTTAGGATTTAAAACAAAAAGTTTGCTAAGAGTCAGTGGCTCACACCTGTAATCCTACCTACTGAGAAGGCTGAGAGCAGAGGATCCTGGTTTGAAGCCAGCATGGACAGAAAAGCATTCAAGACTCCCATCTCTAATTAACCAGCAAAATGCCAGATTCAATGGCTCAAGTAGCTTGAAAAGAAAGCCAAGGGAGAGAGTGAGGCCCTGTGTGTTTGTCTCGTGTCAGCACAAAAAAATAAAATAAAATAAACAGATAAATAAATAAAAATGTAAACATGTAATGCCTGTCCTCTCATCTCAGATTTCCAGAACAATGTGCAGGTCAAAGTCATCCAGAGTCCTGCAGACTTGATTCGATTGATAGAAGAGCTGAAAGATGGAGCGAAGAAGGTATGAGCCCTGCTCAAGGGAGAGGTGCAACCTGTTTCCTGGCTGGGGGCATTTGAAAAGCCACCCCTGTCTGGACCCAATACCTACCTGGGGCCCAATAAAGCTGAATCCATTCCTCCTGGATCCCCCAGTACCACAGTCTGCTACTGTCTGCCTCCTCCCACAGCAGCTATCACTGTTGAAACTCCAAAACATTCTTTGTTTCCCCAATCCCTGTCCACCCAGGGGAAGCCAAATTCAGGCCAGGAGCAGCCTGGAGATAATGCTGCGGAAGCGCCTCCAAGGGAAGCAGAGGGGAAGGAAAAGGGTGAGCACCATGCTGCGCTAGAAGAAGAGGACAATGATGAGGACGAAGCAGAAGATGAGGATGAACGGCAGTTACTAGGAGAATTTGAGAAGGAACTGGAAGGGATGTTGCTCCCATCAGACCGAGAACGGCTTCGTTCAGAGGTGAAGGCTGGCATGGAGCGGGAACTGGAGAACATTATCCAGGAGGTGAGGCCAGCTTGTACTCCTGAGGCTCCCACAGCTGCCCCCCCTCTGGTTCTGATTCTGTGGAGCTAGACAGGCTGAGGGGCTGAAACAGAACCAAAGGGCAGTACCCAGCACAGCTCAGCATAAGACACACCATCCCAACGTGGGGTTGTTTATTTAAAGAGGGATAACTGGGCACTGGCGTCTCACTATAATCCTAGCTACTCAAGAGGCAGAGATCTGAGGATCATAGTTCGAAGCCATCCCAAGCAGTAAAGTCTGTGAGACTCTTTATCTCCAATTTAAACACCAAAAAGCTAGAAGTGTGTGATTCAAGTGGTAGATTGCCAGCCTTGAGCCAAGAAACTAAGAGACCATGCCTAGACCCTGAGTTTCAGCTCTAGTACACACACACACACACACACACACACACACACACACAGAGAGAGAGAGAGGTGGGCAGAAGGGATGAGCGACATAAGTGAGACCCAGACCTTTGACTCTTGACTCTTCACCCCTCTTGGGGTTTCCAGACAGAGAAAGAGCTGGACCCAGATGGGCTAAAGAAGGAGTCGGAACATGAAAGGGCAATGTTGGCTCTGACCTCCACGCTCAACAAGCTCATCAAAAAGCTGGAGGAGAAACAGAGTCCAGAGCTGGTGAAGAAGTACAGGAAAAGGAAGCTTTTCCCCAGAAAGTCTCCCCCATCCCCCCACCCCACAGGTGAGAGTGAACACACAAGAAGCAGCAGCCGTGTCTGTTGGCTTTCCCTCCCAGCTGGTGCTGTTTCCTCCAGGGACCACGGTGTCCCTTTCTGAGGGTGCAGCCTCTTCCTGTCTTCTGGAATACTGTCCTCACTGGTACCTCCTTCTCACCACTGCCGACCCTCCCCTCAAATGTGGTTACCTCCTAGTCAGCTTTATAGAAAGCAGCTTTTAGGGATTGGGAATTCCCCCCCCCCCAGGGCTATTTGGATATTTATTATATCATTCTCAGGCCATACAAAAATTATCAATATAGGGGGCTGGGAAGGTGGCTCAGTGGTAGAGCGCTTGCCTTGCATGCTCGAGGCCCTGGGTTCGATTCCTCAGCACCACATAAAAAGAAAAAAGCTGGAAGTGGCACTGTGGCTCAAGTGGTAGAGTGCTAGCCTTGAGCGGAAGAGCTGAGGGACAGCATCCAGACCCAGAGTTCAGGCCCCACGACCAGACCCCAAAAAAAAAAAAAAAAAATTATCAATATAGGCAGATGGCTGTGAGCAGCCAACGAAAAGTATACATGTCTGTCCTGTCATGTACCAAATGATTTCTTGGACCTTATGGCCTGAAATTCAGACCTTCCCCAACTGGAGAGAGTCTGTCTTCATTGCTGGTTTGCTCCTTTATGCCCAGCACCTGGCACTCTGCTTGGTGCATGGATAGTAACTGAATAACTGTGAGCCTAAATGCTGAAAACCACACCTTTTGAGAGGGGTGCAGCCTGCTAGTAGGGCTTGCACCCTGGTTGCTGGTGATCCCCCAGTTTTGAATAGGTAAATCCCTGCTCCATATAAGCTGCTAGCCTAAATACAGTTTTGGTTGTTTTTGTTTTTTGGGGGCAGGATGGTTGTTTTGTTTTTTTTGTTTTTTTTTGTTTTTTGCCAGTCCTGGGGCTTGAACTAAGGGCCTGGGCACTGTCCCTAAGCTTCTTTTGCCAAAGCTAGCACTACCACTTGAGCCACAGCACCACGTCTGGCCTTTTCTGTTTATATGGTACTGAGGAATTGAATCCAGGACTTCATGCATGCTAGGTAAGCACTCTACCACTAAGCCATATTCCCAGCCCCTGGACACACTCATTAATGATTCCTTCTTGTACCTCCTTGTATTCAATCCACAGGGTTCTTTCTACATGTATGAAGATCAGACATTCCAAATGGAACATTCTAGTATCAAATCTTTCATCCCACTCTTTCTGTAAACATCAAAAGATATTTAAATTCCCAGCATGCAGAGAGCCAAACCATAGTTTTCCAACTTGCTCCTCCTTTGCTAAGTGTAGATGGTCTGATTTTTGCTTCTGGAAAACATGGCTGTTTTCTTAAAGCTGATGGGCAGAACTATGGGGTGGGATGGGCAGAAGGAAAGCTATTGCTGAGGGGAGAACACTATTTTTGTTTTGAGTCCTGGCCCACCTTGGTGTTGAGATGAAAGAGCCATCAAACCCAACTGATGGCTTTGGAAAAGGTGACCACCACAGCCCTGAACCCTGGAGTCACAGCTCTGCTTTGTGTCTCCCTGTGTGTCTCCCTCTCTAAGAGGAGGATCCTGAGCACAGAGTCCGGGTCCGGGTCACCAAGCTCCATCACGGAGGCCCCAATCAGGATCTGACTGTCCTCGAGATGAAACGGGAAAACCCACAGCTGAAACAAATCGAGGGGCTGGTGAAGGAACTGCTGGAGAGGGAGGGACTCACAGCCGAAGGTGGGCCCTGGAGGGCGGGCTGATTAGCGCTGTCAGAGGGCTTTGCTGCTGAAGTGGAGGGCTGGGTCAAGGTGGACTGAGAACCTTGGCTGGGGACCGGGAGGCAGGGAATCCCCAGAGACACCCTGTCGTTCCTATCTCACCACCTATACTGCTCCTTCCCAGGGAAAATTGAGATCAAAATCATCCGCCCCGGAGCTGAAGGGACTGAAGAGGACGCACGCTGGCTGACCGATGAGGACACAAAAAACCTCAAGGAGATCTTCTTCAATATCTTGGTGAGGCATCCTATGCCCAAGTCCTGAACCTGCAGTCCCCTCTTCCCCTTACTCCCAGCATGCTGTGCTGCTTGAGGGTGAGGCCCACTCACACAGGCTGTCCTGCTTGCCACATGTTGAGCTTCAGACTCCTATCTGGAAAGCAAGGCTTGTATTCTGGCTGCCACTCAGGCATTGTCCCTCAGGTGTCTCTTTAGTCCCTGCCTTCCCACTGCCAGTCCCAGGGACTCCCTGGATCCTGCAGCACCCAGTGCTTCCCCAGGATTCCAGTCAGCACCTCCAGCTCAACCCTGCCTTCCCATCAGATTCAGGGAGCAGAAGAGGCCCACAAAGAGCGCCAGCGACAGAAAGATCTGGAAAGCAATTATCGCAGGGTTTGGAGTTCCCCAGGCAGAGAGGACACAGGGGACCTAGATGAATTTGACTTCTGAGACCATCACCGCAAGACCTCCAAGGAGTCCACAATCTTCCTGACTGGCCCCACCTTCTCCTCACCTCCCCTGGGATCCTAGAAGCAAAATGATGGCTGCTAAGCTGTGGACTCCTGGGGCCCAGTCATGGGGTGGGCGTGGGGGTGCTGAGGACTGTTGCATCTGCCAACAGCCACCCTCATACCACACTGGATCTGGGGAGCTGCTTGCTCCGACTCTCCTACATGCCCTTCCTTTGCTCCTTGTCTTTCCCTGGTATCTTCCCCTCTCTTTCTTCTTCTACCTAGATCTCCTGATCTTACCTAGATGAGTAAGATCTTGATTGGGACAGGGCGGATTAGCAGGCCCCAGTAAAGCAGACTGCCCACCCATGCCCTGTTGCTGTGTAGCATCATTGCCCCCTCCCCTAGATTTCCTTCTCCTTTCCTGCTCCTACTGTCCCCTACAATCCTTGTTTCTGCGTCAGAGAGCCTTTAGCTCTTTCATTGAGGAAATGGGAGAGCGCTGTACATCACCTCGGACACAATCCAGCAAGAGAGTGTGATGAGGAACCACCCACCACGTTCTTCAACAATCAGGTTTCTAAATAAAGAACTGGACCATCAACCCATTGACCTTTTTGGGAATAGGTGGGTGGGGAGACACTCAAATAGGGAGGAGGCTTGTTGTTCTTTTCAGAGTGGAAGGCACATTCTCTGATCTAGTGATCCTGCCCACCTTCTAGATGTTATCTGAGGGTCTGGGGTATACAGGCAGAGACCATGCCAGCTGAGCAAAGCTAGATATTGACATCCCTCTTTCCTTATTCTCCCCCATCCCAACCCCAAGCTAGAAACAAGCTTCACACATGCTAGGTAAGAATTCTACCATTAAGCTATATCCTCAGCCCAGTTGTTTCCCTTCATTAGCATCAATCTCTTTCCTTTTCTTTCCTTCTTTATTTTCTGAAAGCCAAACTGCAACCAAAGAGACCTCACATGTACACACACTCACTTAGCACCCTGCCCCAGGCATCGTCTGATCTTTTTCCAACTCCACTTGCATCCCATACACACATCCCATACCTACCTGGTCACTTGCCATTCTTCAGAAAACACCTAAGCCCATAGCCAGAGAGGCCTATGCCCACACATGCCAGATTCAGTGTGCAAAGGATAGGCAGTCCTGGTGTGTCCCATCTTCTCCTTATTGCCAAGTACAGGTTGCGGTTCTCTTCATTCCTGCTTTCTCTCCCAGGGTAGCGGCTCTCCTCCAGCCCTCCAGTTTGGAAGTATCTGGTCTCTAGCTCCAATGTCTTGCAAGAATAGGAAAGGTGCCTATGGCTCATGCCTATAATCCTAGCTACTTAGATGGTTGAAATCTAGAGGACTGAGATTCAAAGCCACCCTGGGCAGCAAAGTCCTTGAGGCTCTATTTCCAAAGTTACCAGCAAAAAAGTAGAGTACCAGCCAAGCACAACTGAGGCTCTGAGTTCAAATCCTGGTGCAAGGGGAGGTGACGGTAACAAGCAAGAGGATCTTCACCACCACCTGAGTGTAGGATCCATTGATGAAAGAACTCACCAGAGACTGAACCTCTTCTTGCTCGGTATGGACTAGAGTTTATCATTCATGTTACACCTAAGTTGTTTTGAAATATGAAAGGCAGATTTATAACCCTTGCTTCCCCAACTCCATGTAAATACCTTGAAGGGAAGGATGTTTCAGCTGGGCAATGACTTAGAAACTGCCTTGAGTGGCTATAGGTAGAACTCGGTTCCAAGCCTCACCCCTCTATCTCCCATCAGCGGAGGCTTGGACAAGACATTTAACTTTTTTCTTTTTTTTTGGGGTGGGGGGGACCGGTCGTGGGGCCTGAACTCTGGGCCTGGGCGCTGTCCCTCAGCTCTTCAGCTCAAGGCTAGTGCTCTACCACTTGAGCCACAGCGCCACTTCCGGCTTTCTTCTTTTTGCTTATGTGGTGCTAAGGAATGGAACCCAGGGCCTCAGGCATGCAAGGTAAGCGCTCTACCACTGAGCCTTCCCAGCCCCTTAACTTTTTTTTCTCTTTTTGTTGGTCATGGGGCTTGAACTTCTGGGCCTGGGCGGTGTCCCTCAGCTCTTCAGCTCAAGGCTAGCGCTCTACCACTTGAGCCACAGCACCACTTCCAGGTTTTTCTGTTTATGTGGTGCTGAGGAATCGAACCCAGGGCCGCATGCATGCGAGGCAAGCACTCTACCATTGAGCCACCTTCCCAGCCCCAATATTGAACTTTTCAAATGCTATTTCTATATTGGTAAACTGACAAATAGTACTGGTTACCTTATGGCCAGTGAGGACAGAATAAGGATCTGGCCTGCAGTAAGTGTGCACCAACTCAAACCAGCTTCTGAGCTGCACACTAAAGTATTTGGAAGCATCTTAGAAGAAATCCTAAAAGCTGACTGAAAGTTAAAGAAGCATCCTTTGGAAGGTTAAGAAGGAAAAGACTAGGCCAAATTATCATTGGTTTGATGGGGATCTAGTCTGAGCAGAAAACAGATCTGGAAACCTCACTGTGTTTCATAACTGTACTTTCCAGTAAAACAAATAAACAACAAACTCCTTTTTCTTTTGGCTCTTAGCAAATCTGTGGAAGTCAGTCTGCCCCAGCTGTGCTAAGGCAAACAAAGGGAGGTGTGTGGCAGATGGCAGCCAGGAGCAGGTGGGGAAAGGGCTGGAGGATGGCAATGTGAACCAAAGTGAGGACACCCACAGTGAGCTGTGGGGTTGGTATTAGCCTATAGTGGCAGCTTTTCTTTGCCCACCCAGGAACTCTCCTACAGTCCTTTTCTGCCTTAATCTGGGGACTTGATGTTCTCTTACCTATCACAAGACCAAAGACATAGCCCATTAAAAAATAAACAAGTGTGAGGCTGGGTGCTGGTGGCTCATGCCTGTAATCCTAGCTACTCAGGAGGCTGAAATCTGAGGATCACAGTTCAAAGCCAGCCAGCGAAGGAAAGTCTGTGAGATTCTTATCTCCAATTAACCACCAGAAAACCGGAAGTGGCTCTGTGGCTCAAGTGGTAGAGAGCTCACCAAGAGCTGAGGGATAGCACCCAGGCCCAGAGTTCAAGTCCCATGACCCAAAAACATAAAACAAGTGGTTGCTTGGTGGTGGGATTTGCTATGAGTTTTGGTGACACCTTATTTCTCAGTAGCTGAAAATTAGACCTTCCCACTGGCTCGTGGTTCCCTTTGCAGGCAATTTCATTCTCTCCAGGTCACTTTTCCCCTATACTCTCATGTTCCAAGCTTCTGATGGAGTGGGCATTTGCATGAGAAGGAAAGTTAAAATGAATTGAGGAAATCCAAGGTATTTGGGCTGAACGTGGCCAGGTCCACCAGTCAAGTCTTTGCTACTTCCCGTCTTCCTCACTTTATCCAGACTATACTTGAATCTGTACCTTGTCCTGTACCTGACTCCACCTCTTCCTGAGTCCTGTTGCTTGTTGGGAAGTTACCCAGTCTACAACTCTGAAGAGCAGTAGCCTGTGTGCGTCATACCTAGGCCTGGTGCTGTGACCACACCTTGTAATCAACCTGTACATCTGCAGTTGAACACCTTGGGGTTAGAAGGTTGGAAACAACTCTACCCAAAAATGGTTGGTGCCAGAGACTGATTCCTCAAAGTGGGCAACAACTCCTGGGACCCAACAGTCTATCAGTGCTTATGCTTTCAACTGCCCCCAAGAAATATTGGGTCCAGTGCCAGTGAATCACACTTACAATGCTAGCTACTCAGGAAGCTGAGTTCAAGCCCCAGGATTGGCACACGAAAAAGAAACTTTTGGACTAGCTACCCTGCAGCTCAGGGTGACAACAGGTGGGGTAAAGCCTGAATTGGGTGTCATGAGCTTGTGGACATCAAGGAACTAGAGCTGACAGGAAAATCTTTTCCAGAAGATCTTTCATCTATTCACTCCTGGACCTCCTGACCAGGCCATGAGAAGGATCCCTACCATTAGCTCTGCTCTGATCAGTACTGCAGGAGAGCAGACTGGCCTAGCCTAGGATGCCCTTCTAGGGCTATGCCTCTGAGCAGATATTTTTCAGATTATAAATAGACAGACACCACAGAGGACACCTGCCCATAATTTACTAGCTAACGACCAGAGGGGCAGGTTTCAAAACCAGATCCATTCCTGTTTGTAAATCAGAGCCACCCCCAGGCCTGTTGGTTCCTCCACACACCATACCTGAACTTATTCCCAAAACTGGCTCACCTTATGAGTCTGTTTCTTTTCTTTCTTTTTTTTTGGGGGGTGGGGTGGAGGTGGGGGAGTCGGTCGTGGGATCTGAACTCTGGGCCTGAGTGCTGTCCCTCAGCTCTTCAGCTCAAGGCTAGTGCTCTGCCACTTGAGCCACAGCGCCACTTCTGGCTTTTTTCTTTTTGCTTATGTGGTGCTGAGGAATCGAACCCAGGGCCTCATGCATGCAAGGCAAGCGCTCTGCCACTGAGCCACCTTCCCAGCCCCAGTCTGTTTCTTTTCTACTCTCAGTTCCCACAGCTGGTCCCACCTGCCCATCTCTTTCCACGACACAAACCCAGGACTGTTGTACAAGATGAACCCACTTCCATGTCCATGGCTACCGTCCTAACACCAGCCCAGAGGGAGGCATCTCTGCCTGGCCCTTTCCCACCTTCAGGTCCCCACCTTGACCAAAGCCACACCCTCACCTGTCTCTTGAAGAACAGACCAGCAGCTCACCCCCTAGACAAAATCACTTCCTCTTTAATTGCTGTTTTAGATTCACACCACCTGCTTCCCAGGAGGAGATGAGGGGGACATCCCTCCCTTATCCCCACCCCACTCCCTCCCCATTACCTGGTCTTTTGCAAAATAGTTTAGCCAGGAGGAAAAAAAAAAGAAAGAAAGAAAACAACCGGGAAACCACTGACACAGACGGTCCAAGGGCTGGGTTGATTAGGGGGGTGGGGGGAGATAGGGGAGAACTGGAAACCATAGCAGCCACCACGCATCCTCTCAGCCCTGGCAGGGGAGGGAAGATGGGATTAAGGAACGGGTCTGGAGCTGCTCCGGTGGGAGGGAGGGGCTGGACAGAAAGAATAACGGGGGAGGGGTCCCACTGTAGGGGTGCCCCCCTACCCCAGATCACCACGGGTGCTGCACAGTCACAGGTACGCAGTCACAGTCACAGACACTCACAACCCAAGAGAGCACCCCCGCCCCACCCCACCCCTTACCCACCCTTGGCTTCCCCTACCCCAAAAAGCCCTCCCCGCGCCCCGGCCCCACCCCACCCCCATGTTGGGGAACAAAGCAATAAATTACAAGGCCCTTCTCCAGCCCCCTCAGGCTCCGTTCCTTCTCCCTCCTAAGATCGTAGGGGAGGGACCCGGGCTCTTGGCTCCCCCCTGGCCCTTTCGCTCCATCTATAGGTAGATGTAGGGGGACATCCTAATTTCCACTCCTCATGGTCCCTTTCACGGAAAGGGTTGGGGACCCCCACACACACACTCTATGGGCAGCAGGGGTCCTGCCCCTCGCTGCCCTTCCTCCCCCTTCACTGGGCAGTGAGATCAGCATAGAAGGGACGGGGGTCCCAGTATTGGTCCCAAGTCCCAGGGCTAGCCCTTCACGTACTAACCCCTCCCTCTGGCGTGGCGTCGCCCCAGGAGCCAGCCTGGGTTTGGGCTCCCGCCTTTGGGGATTGTTCAGCGCAGGCAGGTAGGACTGGGTCTTTTCCCACCAACAGGGGGCGCGAATGGGCATGTCCAAGCGCCCTGGGGCCTGCGCTGCGCGCGCGCACGCGGCCAGAGCATCCCCTTCTGCAAACACCGCGCGCGGGTAGACCCAAAGCAATCCGAGTATGGAAACAGTGGAGAAGGGGGTGTGTTGAGCTGTGGGGGTGGGGGGGAAGGGTCTCCATGCCTCGTTGGGGAGAGGAAGGTGCGTTTGTGTCTTCTGGGAGGCGTGGGGAGGGGAGGGGGCTGTGCCCTTGTGGGGGGTAAGGAAGTGCTCCCGTGGGGGGGGCGGATTGAAGAGGTGAGTGGGTGCATCTGTCCAATGGTCCACCCGGTGTGGTCGTGCCCGGCTCGCCTGAGGGGGTGGTGGGGATGGGGTGTCTCTCCCGCTGCTGGGCAACTATACCAGCGCTACCGGGGCTTCGACGCGGCCCACGCTAGCGGCGCTGCTCCGGCGCCGGGGGCTGGGCGTGGCGGTCATGCTGGGCGTGGTGGCGGCGCTGGGCGTGGTGGCTGCGCTGCCGCCCTCGCCCGGGCAGCCGTGCTGGAGGAGGATGTCTGCACACAGCTGGCTTCCAGCCTGACGCGCGTAGAACAAGGCCGTGCGGCCCTGCGCGTCGCGGGCCGCCACGTCCGCGCCGTACTGGAGGGCAGAAAGAGCCCGGTGACTGCGCGTCCCCACCCCGTCCGTACCTCCACCTTCTCTACGCTTCCTAAGTCCGTCTCCTGTACAGGTTCCCTTTGGGGGAAATGAGGGTTTCCCGCACCAGGCTTTATTTTTGGGTGCCGATCCAAGCGCTTGAACTCTGTCTGGGCCTGGGCGCTGCCCCTTGAGCTCTTCAGCTCAAAGCAAGCGCTCTACCACTGGAGCCACAGCGCCACTTCCGGTTTTCTGGTGCTTAATTGGAGATGAGCCTCACGGACTTTCCTGACCCGGCTGGCTTCGAAACTCCGCCTTTACACTCACCCACAACAGCAGTTGCGTGATGACAACGTGGGCGAGCTCCGCAGCCAGGTGAAGTGGGGAACGGAGCTGCGGGTCCTCTACGCTGGTGTCCAGCGGCCCGTGTCGCGCGTGGGCCAGAAGCAGGAGAACAGCGGCCACGTCCTGGGCCTGTACCGCGGCCCACAGTTGGAGGCCCAGCGGCTCCTCCGTGGTGCCCAGCGGCGCCAGGAACAGCAGCTGCTCGTACTTGGCGCGAATCCACGACTCGCGCTCTTCCCTGCAATACCAGGAATCAACAGTAAGAGTTCCAGAAACCTTTAACCAGGATTTCTGCGCCTTTGCCCCAGAGGACCTGCCCGAGGCCAAGGGATTTTCTCGGGGGGGGTGGGGGGGGGAGGAAGGCCCACAGATCTTGAGCACTACCAACCCCACGCCTTTCTGTTTCCTTTACGCTTACCGCGAAGAGTCCCGCGTGGGCTTAGCACGACCCCGAGTGTCGCTCTCCCAGATGCGATTGGCTGTGTCGTTGCCAATGGCGGTCAGCACCAGGGTCAGCTCCCGCGGCCAGTCATCCAAATCCAGCGAGCGAACGCGGGACAGGTGTGTGCCCAGGTTCCGGTGGATGCCAGAACACTCGATGCAGATCAGTGCACCCAGGTTCAAGCTGGCCCACGTGGGGTCTGGGGACAGAGTGCAGAGGTAGCTTCCCAATTGGGCAGCATGGAATGACACCCCAGCATTCACTGACTTCAGAGATCCACACTCCCCAGCCCGGTATTCCCCTTCCCAGGCCCCTCCACCGTGCCACTGCACTCACTGGGGGCCCCACAGTCCACGCAGATGGAGTTTCCCTTGGCGTTCCGGATTGCCTGGATAGCCACAGCTTCACTCTGGCTGTCTGTGCGCAGCTGCAGCGCAATGGGTGGTGGTTAGTTAGTATTGACTCTGAGTGGCATCTCTCCCCATCGCTCATCTTCTCCAACACCTTGCTCTCCTCCCAGCCCCCTCTCTGCCCCCTCCCCAAACCATTACCTTGACCTTGCTGCTCTCACAACACTGCAAACTGGCTAGGATCTGACTCTCGATGGCTTGGACCCAGGCATCCCGCTCTTCAAAGCTGGCTGCCTCAAAGTGCCATGTCTGACCAGTGCTGGATACAATCAGGAACTCAAAGTTTTCCTCTGGGTAGGGGGATGGACGGGTACCATGAGGAACAAAGTTCAGTCAGGGGCCTTCCCAAACCCTTCCTCCCTGATGTCTGTCCCAGCCCCTGGGAGTGGGGCAGTGGGGGGAAGGGGAAGCAGAGGGCAGGGAAAAGCAGGAAGCCCCAGCGCATGCAGGGAGAGGCAGAGGCCCCCCACCCCCTCTGCACCCAAGCTGAGTGCCCCTCCAGGCTCCCCGCTTGTTACCTGCTTTATAAATATTTCTTAAACTACCAAAGGATTTTAGTTTCCACATTTTGCGCTTGGCTGGTTTCCCGAAGCGAAGGAGATAGAGATAGAATGGAGAGCAGAACAGAGAAAGAGATACCAAGAAAGAAGGAAAAGACAGGCAAATGGAGAGATGGAGAGAGACAGTAACAGAGAGTGCCAGAGACAAAGCAGGACAGACAGATGGGGAGAGAAAGCAGAACTAAAGTCAGTGGCCCCAGAGCAGAGTGGAGCAGAAGCCAAGAGCCATGAGAGTAGGCAGATCTAGAACCCGAGTCTGAGCACCCAGCAGAGAGCAGGGGCACTGGGGACAGGTGTCATGACCAGTGTCATGGGTCTCTTTAGGGATAGGGAGAGTCAGGAGCTGGGTGAACATGGGAGAAGGGGACAGAAGCTGGGCCACAGGCTAGGAGGAGAGAAGCCCTGGGGCTCAGGAGAAGTCAGCGGAGCTGGGGGGTGGGGTGAAGTCCTGGGGGAAAATAATGGGATCAAGATGGTCAAGGGTTGTTGGGGGAGTTTGGTGATCACTGTAAGTTATTTCGGACAGTGACCAGAGTCCAGGACCTGGCAAGCAGAGGGAACACTTGAGTTCAGGAGCTGAGTCAGGGTTGTAGGGGCTGTGGGGGGTCAAAAGTTAAGCTGAGGGCAGGAACAAGAACTAGAGTCCTTAGAAGAGGGAACAAGAGTGTCATCAAGAATAGGGAATTCTTGGGAAAATGCACTGGCTGGGAACAGGGGAAGGACAAGGGATGGGGGTGTCCACCCATTTCTCCATTAAATTCTGTGCAATGGTAATGATGGTCAAGCACTGAGCTCAGGCACTTGACCTCCAGCTGCAGGAGCTAGGTCAGAGATATAAGGGTCCAAAATGGAAATGGGACTGCCCACCAGAGCCTCACCTTCAGCCTGTACAGCTGAGCCTTCAGTCTTGGATGGTGTTGTCAATTTTTTCCTCCTCTGCTTCTTCACCATGGGAGAAGAAGGGGGTTCCCGACTCAGGGGGCTCAGGTCTCCAGATGGGGTACAGTCTTAGGAAGGAGGACACAATTGCCTCATTTGTCCCATCCACAGATTTCCTGATTTCTTCATAACCTCTCTCCTCCTCTGAACTAACTTTGGCATTTCAGAGTCTCAGTCCCCAGTTGTGTCTCTCTAGGGGGATCCCCTGGGCAGATAAATGGCTTAGAATCAGACCTCTACTCCAACCCTGGCTCTGCCACTTACTGACCTTGGACCCTTGAACAAGTCACTTAAGTCTGAGTCTCAACTTCTTCTTCCCTAAAATGCGGATAGTGATCTTGACCTAATGAGGTTGTTGTAAGGAACATTTGTTATGTTGCTTGATATTTAAATTATATCTACAGACCTGAGTCTTTGTGTAATCTATCTCCTTGGTCTTTATATCTTTCCAAGCATTCCAAACACTAATACACTTACACATGAGAAAACTAAAGCACAGAGAGGCCAAGGAACTTGCCCGTGTGGCAGCCAGCATTTGGGCACAGGCAGTTTGGCTCTCTAGAACCTACTTGTGGTAACTGTCTTGATAGACATGATGTGTGAGCCTGGTGCCAGGTGCCCAGCAGACACTCCATGTGTTCACTTATGTATTCATTCCAGCTCCAAGCCTCCACCCTGATTTCACTTTCCACCCACATCCCACTTGGATCTGGAAGACAGTGGATGGAGGGCGGTCCCACTAACCGGTGCTGAGGGCTCGGGCCAAATTCCGGTCTGGCTTCAACAGATGCTTGGATGTCTGGTCTGGTGGCTGCAGGGAACCGGGGCTGGGACTGGGGCTTGGCATGGGAGTAGTGATTTCTGGAAGAAGGAGAAGAAGATGAACCTCTCTGTCTCTCAGCCCTCTTCCTTATATGGAATTTCTTTATCACCCACCCTCCCACTTATCCATTGCCAACTCCTACTTCCCTTCTAGTCCTCCCTTTTCTCCTGGCACTTCCTCCCTCTTTGTCTTAGGCCCACCCACTTACCAGGGCCTTCACCCATCTGGACAGTGCTCATGTCCTTGACCAGCCCGTTGATGCTGGCTGAGGGGCCAAAAGCAGAGATGGCTCTTGGGGGTCTTTTGCCTGGGACTTTGACTGTCGTTCGTAGCAAGTCCATCTCCTTGCCATGGGTACTATGGATGTAATCCTGGAGGAGGACCAAGTTTGGGCCTTAGGTGATGCTGGAAAGCAGTTAATAGTATGGGAGGGGGGAGATGAGGCCATAGTAGCTGACTGGGCTGGGATGAAATTCTAGGGGATGGGCCCTAAGAGATGGACCATCAGAGTTGGTTTGGCCTTTCCTCCTCCAGGAAGCATTCACAGGCTAAGGTAGGCTAAGGACAGGGCCTTCCTGAGTGCTCTAGACTCTAGGTTCCTGGAAGGTAAATTTACCTTCCCATCACCAGTATGGACAGATGGTGGGCTCTGAACATGCTTGCTAAATCTTAAAGAGCAGGTCTAGAGCTTCCCCTGGTCAGAGGCACAGAGAGGCAGAGCTGAAAGACATACAAGGCTGGCCCTGTGGCCCACTCTCTGCCACTCACGTTAATGCTGGGATGGTAGAGTAGGAAGCCGTTACTGGACAGAGTCACGTATTTCTTCTTCCATTCTTTATTCAAAGAATTGCCACTTCTCTTTAGTAGGAAGCTCTGGAGTACAGAAAGATGTGTATAGGGGGGAAAAGCCAGCTGAGACCAGCCACCCCACCCTTCCTCCAGCTCCAGACCACTTACCTGTTTGATGGGGATGGCTCGACCACTCCCCGTTGTCTCTCCCCGACTGTCCAGGCTCCGCTTCTCTGAGTCACTCCCGCGACGATTCTGGAATGGTTATTGGAATCAGGATGGATAGAAGGATGCACTGATGGAAGGACAGGGAAGACAAATGAAGAAGAGCCCTACAGAGGGTCTAGGAATGAGGGATGATGGGCAAGTAACGGAGGACCAGGAGGGTGGAGGTCAGCATATCCAGTACCGCAAAAAGGCTGGTCCTCCGCTTGGCCGCCCTGTGCAGAGATCCTGGAGTGCTCAATCCAGCCACTGCTGCTGCCTCAGCTCGGAGCTCCCGGTGGCCAACATTGGGGGAGGATGGAAGAGAAGAAGAGTAGTCGCTAGTGTGGCCCCCATTACTAGCCTGAGGATATAGAGAGGAGTCAGAAGACATCTGCTACCCCTTCCTTCACCAAGCTACACTACAGCCATTTGGGGGGAGGGGGGGAGTCCGGTCGTGGGGCCTGAATTCTGGGCCTGGGCGCTGTCTCTCAACTCTTCAGCACAAGGCTAGCGCTCTACCACTTGAGCCACAGCGCCATTTCTGGCTTTTTTCTTTTTGCTTATGTGGTGCTGAGGAATCAAACCCAGGGCCTCATGCATGCAAGGCAAGCGCTCTACCACTGAGCCACCTTCCCAGCCCTATACAGCCATTTCTTGATCTCACCATTATTCATTGTATTGATAATAAAAATCTTTAACAATATTGTTTAAGTTGCCGGGCGCTGGTGGCTCACACCTGTAATCCTAGCTACTCAGAAGGCTGAGATCTGAGGATCACAGTTCAAAGCCAGCCCGAGCAGAGAAATCCATGAGATTCTTCTCTTCAATAAACCACCAGAAAACTGGAAATGGCACTGTGGCTCAAGTGATAGAGAGGTCGCCTTGAAGAGCTGAAGAGCTCAGAGACAGCACCCAGGCCCAGAGTTCAAACCCCATGACCAACAAAAAATATAATATATATAATATATTTTTAAGTCAATCTCTTGCAGAAGTTGACTTCATATGTATTATGCCTTACAATGTTCCAGATAACCTACGGAAGTTAAGTAAGTTACTTAAGGACACTGCAAATAGTGTCTCAAACCTAACTGATTTCTAGTCCATTGCAGTTTTGTGTATATATACCAGTACTGAGGCTTGAACTCAGGGTGTGGGCACTGCCCCTAAGCTTTTTTTTTTTTTTTTTTTTTTGGGTCCAGTCGTGGGGCCTGAACTCTGGGCCTGGGCGCTGTCCCTCAGCTCTTCAGCTCAAGGCTAGCGCTCTACCACTTGAGCCACAGCGCCACTTCTGGCTTTTTTCTTTTTGCTTATGTGGTGCTGAGGAATCGAACCCAGGGCCTCAGGCATGCAAGGCAAGCGCTCTACCACTGAGCCACCTTCCCAGCCCTGCCCTTAAGCTTTTTGTGCTCAAGGCTAGCACTTTACCACTTGAGCCATAGCTTCACTTCCAGATTTTTTGCTAGTTAATTGCAGATAAAAGTCTCAAAGACTTTTCCTACCCAGGCTGGCTTCAAACTATGATCCTCAGATCTGTTTCCTGAATAGCTAGGATTACAAGCACCAATCACCAAAGCCCAGCTCCAAAGCATTTCTACTAATGGTATCACTGTCATTTCCACTTGCCCCTCTCTTCTACCAACCTCCTTCTGTCTGCTCTACCAGTCTTTGTATCCCCAGCCCCTTTACCCGTTGTCTCTCACATCCCCACTCACCTGCCCAGCTACAGGAGTAGAGGCAGCTGAGTGGCTTGGGGAGCTAGGCAGGGACTTGCAGGCAGCCAGGAGTTGCTGCTGTTTGCGCAAAGTCACTACCTTCTGGGACACTGAAGGAAGGGGAAGAGAGAAGGGGCATGAGCAGGGCAGTTCCCCAAGACCATTCTTCCATTCCAAGTTAAGAGAAATCCCCCGAAGATAGAGTAGGCCCCAACTTTCTTGTTCCTGTTGCTTCTGTGCCACCTGTAGCCCCCAGGCCATCTTGTTGCCATACCACCCATTGGGCTTCTGGAGCCCAGAAAGATGAATGACTATTAAGCAAACCTTTCTCCACCTTTCCTCCCTCTCAGAGGCTAATTTTCAGCCACTGGAAAACAGAGAGACCTGAATATCTGGCCTCTAGCATATCCCAGGCCTCTGGCTCCCTGCTTCCCATAGATGCAGTGGATCACCACACTCACCCTCCTGGAAGACCCGATCTACATTGAGCCCATAGGTTGCACACGTCTCATAGTAACTGCAGCGCTTCATGTCTGTGCATAGAGCCCTGGCACGAGCATCACCTACCACCCGAGGAGAGGAAGCGCTGATCCTGTCTGAGGGGACAGCAAAGGGACAGCATTAAACAAGGGGCCCTTTCCTTACTTTATATGATTCACTTTCCTCTGTGCTCCAGGCTGAGGATGGGTCCACTGGAGGTATATATGTTCCTCTTAGTTCTGGGTCCAACTCACACATCTACCTGAACGGAAGGAGGCTAGGTAAACTCTGTGTGTATGTGTGTGTGTGAGAGAGAGGGGGGGGGAGAGGGAGAGGGAGAGGGAGAGAGAGAGAGAGAGAGAGAGAGAGAGAGAGAGAGAGAGCACTTCCTGATGGAGTTTGAGCTTCCTGACAATGGCTGAGTCTCAAAAATGACAATCACCCTGCCAATTGGTCATGAATAAGGAGCTACCTGGCATGTGACCTAGGGGGAAAAAAGTTGAATATCTATGGTTAACAGGTGGACTGCTCCCTCTACAGTAAGAAAACAGGATGCAAGCAACAAGTGGAGGTGCACACCTGCAGCATCAATATCAGACAGAAAGTCCGGCCAGCTGGACACAGGTGGGCATTGGAAAAGCTCTTCCTGACTTGGTCTGGTAGAGTCTGTAAGCTTCAATCATTATTTTGAGAACTAAGAGGTTTTCTCCAACATTTTTTTTGTGTTTCCTCTTGGTTTTTAGACACATTTCTTTAAAAAGGTGTCAGACTGACCTAGCGATAGCTAGTTATAGCATGAGGAAAATGGGAAAGATTTTCTTCCCCCCTCTTTTTTTGTGCTGGTCCTGGGGCTTTTTTGTGCTGTCCCTGAGCTTTTTCACTTAAGACTGGTGTTCTTACTACTTGAGCCACAGCTCCACTTCTGGATTTTTGGTGATTAATTGGAGATAACAGTCTCATGACTTTCCTTCCTTGGCTAGATTTGAACCTCAATCCTCAATTCTCAACTCCTGAGTAGCCCCTGGTAACTGGCAGGAAAAGCGATCCACACTAGGACTTGAAATTATTGTGTCCCACGGCAGTGGTGTCAGGAAATGTATAAGAACTCAGGTAGATGACATCTCAGAAGAGGCACAGAAATAGCTACTGTGACTGTCTGTTCCTCTCTGGGGGACTTTTTCTCTGTTTATACCTTTTGAAGCTTGTGTTTACTTTCACGACTCTCTCTTCCCTGGAAATCAGATTCCCTTTAGAGAGTTATAGAATCTAGGTATTCATTTCCACACTTTACCCAGTTCTCACCCAGATTGGGCAGTAGCCTGGTAGCATCCTAAGGCCTCCCCTAAAATTGGTTGCTTCCTTACCTTGTGTCCCCACCAATGCCAGGGCCAGGCCTCCTCTCCCTTCTCCCCGGAGAGCGCTCAGCTGCCCATGGAGACGGCTCACAGCCTGGAAACTGTTCTCATCCTCCAGGCTGAAGACAAAGATCACAGCATCTGCCCAGCCTGAGAACTTGTGGGAGTGAAGGGGAAAATGGAGGGTCAGAGAGATCCATTCCTGGATGCTATCCAGAGGGAGACATGGGAATCCAGGGAGCTCTCCCTTGTCCAATGCTGAGCCCAGCCAGCCAGCCTACCCACCCCACCACTTCCACTCCTCACCTTGGCATCAGGTGCACCAGCTTCCTCTCGGATCAGCACCAGATGAGTCTGTCCATCCACCAACATCTCTTTCTTGTACTGCTCACCTATTGAGAAGAATTAAAAGCTTTAAGAGATCCAAAGTAGGGCTGGGAAGGTGGCTCAGTGGTAGAGCCCTTGCCTTGCATGCTCAAGGCCCTGGGTTCGATTCCTCAGCACCACATAAGCAAAAAGAAAAAAGCCGGAAATGGCGCTGTGGCTCAAGTGGCAGAGCGCTAGCCTTGAGCTGAAGAGCTGAAGGACAGTGCCCAGGCCCAGAGTTCAGGCCCCATGGCCGGACCCCCCAAAAAAAAAAAAAAAAAAAGAGATCCAAAGTGACGGTTCATCAAACCTTTCCACACTTTCTATATTTTAGATATTATCATCCCATCCTTCCCCTTAGTCTTTACATTTGCTCAGGCATTGATTTTACTCCTGGATCTTTGACCCTCATCCCTAGGTAATGTGCTCATGAGAACTTACTCTCAGTCTTCTCCAGCACCTGGTATGAACCAGTTAGGAATCGATGAATGAGTGATGACTTCCCACTCCTGGCATCACCCAGCACACCCTGAGGAGGAAGGTGGGGAACAGAGAGAGTGGGAATTAAGAGGGGGCAAGATGCTTGAGTCTGCACACACTTGAAAACCCACAGGGAATGGTGGTGTCAAATCACCCAAGGATGTGCTCTAAGGCCCACAGACAGTTAGAAGAGGTAGCTGGGATGAACAGAGCATAGTGCGATAACAGGTGATCCCAAGCTTGAAGTGGATCACAGGCTGAACAATGTTAGTAATTCAGTACAGCTTTTTGGGTTGTTTAGGAACCCTATGAGGCGTGTGTGTATGGTTGTGTGTACACATTAGCTGTCACCAGCCTAGGCAGTGATTGATCGGAAAGTTTTACCCAATAGAACCTGAAGGGCTAAAAGGACAGATGACAGAAAGGAGAAGCCTAGAACTGGAAGAGGACCATGGGGGATGGGGAAAGGGGGGAGGAAAAGGAAGAGAAGAGAAGAGAAGAGAAAGGAGAAGAGAAGAGAAATTAAGAGAAGAGAAGGGGGGGGAAGAAAGGAAGGAGGGAGAGAGAGAGGTGTGAAGGAAACTGGTAAGAGTGTGTTGGGTGAGGGCAGCCTTCCCATGCAGGCCAGGGCCTGGGTTACCTACCAGGCGCAGTTCAGGAATGGAACGGCTCAAAGTCCATTCCTGGCTATTGACCACGGCCTCTGTAAAGAAAGGGGAAGTAAGAGGAGAGGCTCAGGTCTACCAGGACTCCTGACTCCCACCACAGCCTCTCCTTGTGGCTCCCTTAACTCCCGAACCCTTGCCTGGCTGGTGAGGCGTTGTGGAACAGATAGGTCTAATAGTGGTCCCCAGCCCTCCCCTCCCAGCCAGCTCTCCCCACAGCTGTTGCCACCACTCAGTGGTTGCTTAGCAACAGAGCTAGGAAGACAAAAATACTTCATTTGGCATCTCTTTTAAAGCATATCCCCAAACGTAGGTCCCTGCCCCAGACCAAGAGACCTGTAGCTAGGTCTCCCGGACCCCACCCCAAAGAGAATAGAGGAGCTTCTCCCAGTTAAAGACAGATTCCCCCCCCCCCTACAGATCTCAGCAGGAAGTGCTGAGACACGGAAGAGAGTGGTTGTTTCCTAGTCTCCATTTCACAGGCGAGATCCTCAGGTGAGGGCTTTCCCTCCCGGCTCTTCAAGGTCAACGGGCACTGCGGCCTTGACCCTCTCCCCGCATTATAAGGGATAGAGCTTAGATTTTCCTGTGCCTGGGTCTCCCACAGCCTCCCCACAAACACCCTCCAATAGAACTGCAGGGAAGGGAAGAGAAGGGAAGGACTCCATCCCCTGGCCGTGAGAAGCCACAGGCCTGGGAGGAGGCTTCTCCGGCCCGCCCGCCCGGTCCGGCCCCCGCGCCTGACACTGGCCGGACGTTCCCGGGGCGCCGCAGCTGCGGCGGGAACTCTGGGATCCGGAGCCATCTGCTCCCACCCGGTTCAGAAGCCAAACCCCGGGGGCCGCCCCCGCTTCCAGACCCGCCTCCCCTCCGGGGAGTGTGAGCCTGAACCGACTGTCCCCGCTTCATCTCTCCCCGTTCAAAAAATAAAGACACCCCTTGGTGTGTGGGGGGGGGGGGCGGGGGACACCATCCCACTACCTTCCCCATACTGCCTCCCAAGTCTCCCAGGGTAAGAATGGTCTTTGCAGCAGTTCCGCCCCCACCCCACCCCCCTGACTCACTCCAGGGTCAGCCCCGGGCGGGTTTCGAAGCCGCTGTCGTGGGGCGGGGGTGGGTAGTGGGGGAAGCCAGGCTTCCTATCAGCGTCCCCACCCCCTCCCTCAGTGCACAGTTCAATTTTCCGCACGTTCCAGCCCCCGCGCGCTCGCGGACCGCCCCATCCACCTTCACCGCTCAGAACACAACCAGCAAGCCTGCACACCACCCCAGAGAGGACCTGTTCCGGGCGAGCAACTGCCTGCAAGGTCATTGTCACACTGCCTGCTGGTGGGGAAACTGAGGCTTCCACGCGTCTCCCTCCCCTTTCCTCCAGTGTCCCTGTACACCAGGCAAAGCGGTGTTTTTCTGCTTCCAGAGTCTAGCTGAGGCTACAAGTAGGATCTGGGGTTTCTCTGGGAGTAATATATATAATATGTAACATTATATATAAGTATATATATATATGGATATATATATATTCTTACAGGCTTTGACCAAGGACGTTATTTTCTCAGAAAGCTCTCTGAATCCCTCTGAAATCGAGTCACCCATCGCTCAGTGTAGCTACTCACCGCGACTCCTTTACCCCAGACCTCGCTAGGGGAGTGAACCCAAGGGCTAGTCCGCCCACCCAAGAGAAAAGCTTCTCTGGTTTCCGGCACGTCGCTCCCCGACCCCCCAGACTGAGCATTCCAGATACCCTCACCCTCCCGCTCCTCGGACCCTAACCCTACTCACTAGGGGAGGCTCGGAGCTCCGCGCCCAGGAGCTCCCTGGACCCGCTGCCAGAAGACAAGCCTGGGGGTCCGGGAAGAGGCCCGGAGCCGGGAGGCCCCCCTGTGCTCTTAGTGAAGATACCGCTGATAAACTTGAGCATCTTGCGGTCACGAGTGGATGCTCGGCCCCCCTCCCGGCCCCTTTTCAGCCCCGGAGCTGGAGGCTCCAGGGTGATAGGAGGTGCAGGCCCGGGGGGCTGCGCGGAGGTGGTGGGGATGGTTGAGGCAGGCGCCAGGGCTGCTGGAATGGTCAGCGGAGGAGGCGAGCCGGCAGGTGGTCCCGGGTGCAAGTCACTGTTGTCCAAGGTCTTGCTCTTGCCTTTCCTCGGGGACAGCTTTCCTCGGGCTCCAGCCCCAGCCCCGACCCCCCCAGAGGTCGGGGCCGCAGCGCCTCCTCCTCCTCCTCCTCCGGCGGCGGCCCCGGCAGAAGCTCCAGTCCCAGCGCTGCTCTTTGACCCCTTGACCCTGGGCTTGCCCTCGCTCTCGGGCCATGACAGGCGGCTCCCCGCGCCCTTGCCGGCGCCGGCTTTGGCTCCACTAGTGGTCACGGTCTTGCAGGGCTTGGGAGCCGGCGGGGGAGGCGCCACCTTGAGCCGCCGGCTGCCCGTGCCCGGGTGCGGGGAGGACGAGCCGGGGACGCCGCCGCTCGGCCGGCCTTCGGGCTCCGGGCCCCCCCAGCTCGGGCTGCTGAGTAAAGGGCGCCGGGAGGAGGGGGGGCCGCCCCCGGGCTTGGCGTCGGGGCTCAGCCCCCCGGGGAGCGGGGGTCCCGGAGGGGCGGCCCAGAGGGAAAGGCGGCGGCCGGGAGCCGGGGAGACCGGGCGAGCCGGGCTGGCCGGAGCCGGGGACAGGGCGGCCGGGGACAGGGCTGCCGGGGACAGGGCGGGGGGCTCGGCGCCCCCCGCGCCCGCGCTGCTCGTGCTGATCCACAGCGCATCCTGCCGGTGGAAGAGCCGCTCGTGCCGCTTCTTCCCCGGTTCCTCGGCACCTCGGGGGCTGCCGGGATCGGCGGCCTCGGAGCCCCTGGCCCCGGGGGCTCCGGCCGCGGCTGCAGACGGGGAGGGCGGCGGCGGAGGCACCGACTCGAGCTTGACGAGGGTCAGCGAGATGAGGTAGGTCGTTGTCCGGCGCTGAAGCGCGCCCGCGCCCCGGCTCATGGGGCCCGGAGACCCCCGAGCTGGGGAGGGGAGGGGGCTCCCCCGGACTGCCTCAGGGGGGCCCGGCCATGGGGCCGCCCTGCTCGCTGCCCCCAGCCCCCGGACCCCTCGGAGCCCCCGGCCCGGCTCGGCTGTCGCCTCCGCCTCCGCCGCCTCCGCCTGCGCCCCCCTCCCATCACATGGGGCGCCCCCTCCCCATGCTCCCCGCCCTGCGCCCCCACCCCCTTGGAGCCCCGGGACCTTGGTGCTGTTCCAGGGAGGCGCGCCGGCCCGAGCACCCCGGCCTGGGTGGGGGCGCTGAGATGGGCGGAGGAGGGCGGGGAGGACAGTAGTGGGGGCAAATGAGGGAGAGGGAGGAAAAGGGGGCAAAAGGGGGACCGGTGCGGGGGAGGCAGGGGTGGGGACTGGGGGCTCGAGGGACGGGGGCCTCGGATGCGGTCGGGGAGGGGGGTCTCGAGGGTGGGAAGCAATTGGGGCTGGCTGTGCGGGGCGGGGGGATTCGCAGGGGCGCGGGGAGGATGCTGGGGATGGAGATACCGGAGGCGGCGGGGGAGGAAGGAGGGAACGGGAGGGGGTGGGAACCCACGGGTCTGGGGTCTGGGAGAGGAGGGGCGTGAGATCCCGGCGAGGAGTCCGGGGGTGGGGGCCTTGCCCGGGCTCGGCTCTGTCCGGATGCGCGCTGTGTCCGGGCGCTCCCCTCACATTGAGGAGGAGGCGGCCCCCGGGTCCCCCCACCCCATCTCTCCCCCCCCCACCTTTCTACCAGCACCGCTGTTTGCTGGGGCGGTGCAAAATCCAGGACTGGATTTCTGTCCCAAATCCTGGGCTGGATTTCCTGGGACTTGGATTCACCTTCTCCAACAACCTAGACAGCCCCCTCCTTTCGCACACCCAAGATTAGGGAACGTGACTGTGGGGTGTGGCATTCAGGGACAAAGGTAAAAGCTAAGCCATTGGGTGGAGAGACATCAGAGAGAAAGCACATTAGGGATCACTACCAATTTGGGGGGGGCAGCATTAGTGGGAAAGAAGGAAACTCTGAAATCTCTTTCCCAGGACCCTTCTTCCCCTCCCCCCCCCCCCGGGTTGCTGGATGTGTTCACTTTCTTGTCAGCTAGCTCCTTCTTATATCTCTACCCCCTCAATACTTTCACCAGACCGACTTGTGTCTCCTGTCCCAAAATGAACTTGCAAAGTATTCCCCAGGGAAGAGGATAAACATGGAACTTATCAGGATGGGGGTGGGGGGGGGGGGACACACTGTGTAGGAGACTTGATGGCCCTCAAGCCTGGGCTGCTGAGTAAATCAAAGGCCTCAGCTCAAGGTGTAGGGAGAATTAAAAAAAAATACCTCTACGAATTGTCACCCCCCCCCCCCATTCCAAAATGCATCCAGTCTCCATAGCAACCGTAGCTCTAAGAGCACCTCAGAAGCAGCGGGGATAAACGGAGAAAAGGGTTCAGTGTGAAGGGTGGATGAAAGAGCAACCGAGGGCTGACTGTTGGGGTGGCGAAGGCACCCATGCTCACACTCGGTTACCCACCTGTGGGGGAATTTTGCTCCCCAAACACAAGGACCCCCCCCCCCCTTCCTTGAGGCAGCTGGAGCCAGCCTCTTTTGAGTTTCCATTCCCCCTCCAGAGGTTTATGGGGCTGACTCTTTTGGCAGGTTGAAGAGGACGTAGGTAGAGCAAATGGACAACCTTTACTGTGTGTCCCCCCACTCCCTCTAGGGTTTGGAGTTCAAGGCTGTCAGTCCTCCAGCCAGGGTGTTAAGCACTTAGCAGTTAAGCTGAAGAGGAAGAAAGGCTGAGGACCTCTTGGAAGTGGGGTGGACTGAAAGGGAGGAGGTCCCTCTGAAGCCTTGGAGACCCTTCCTCAGGATTTGGAGAGGCTCCCTGGTCTCTTGATTTGACGTCCCACCCCCCCTGACTCAGCCGAGACTATAATAAGTGCAGCCGTGGGCGGCTCTTGGAGGCAGGAGGCAGGAGCCAGCGGCATGCTCGGCCTGGTGAGGGTGATGGTGGGGGTGAGGGTGGGGGCCTGCCTCAGGATGAGATATGGGAGCCGTTCTTCGAAGTCCTGTACCCAGTCCTACCTAGGTCCTGAAAGTCAGAAGCTCCCTGTAGAATCTAGATGACACCATCCCTAGGACAGGAGACCCTTCACTATTGTTATATGAAGGAGAGAGTCAAGGACAATTGTTGGCTCAGCCAAATCTTCTATGATGTTCAGTGGGAATAGAATCTTGAGCCATGATCCTCCGATCTAGCCTCCCGAGCAGCCATTCAGGGCAGACAGGTCAAGAAAGCCCATGAGACTCTAATCTCCAATTAACCACCAAGAAGCTGGAAGCAGAGCTATGGCTCAAGTGGCAGAGCACTAGCCTGTGCAAAGAAAAAGCTCAAGTATAGAGCCCAGGCCCTGTGTTCAAGCCTTAGGATTGGCATGCATGTACATGGGGGTGATGGGGAGAGGATCTTCAGTTGGGACTGTAGCTCAATGGTCAAACACTTGACTAACTTGCAGGATGCCCCAGAGTCTCTGGATTTATCTATAGCATCCCTCTCAAAACAAGGACGAAAACCTGATGTCATCTTAATCTCCAACTCTTCTCACTCTTTAAAGTTTTGGGAAGCTCCTTTACCTTCCTAACTCTTTTCACACACCTCCATCTGTCTCAACAGGGTAAGATGGGACTTGGAGTTCCTTCCCGTGGGCCATTCCTCCTAGGTCTGCCTTTCCAAACACTAAGGCTGTCAGGTGAGTAATCAGGTGTGATTCCCATCAAAGGGTGTAGGTCAGGAGCTGAGGACACTAGACTTGGAAAGGAGAGTAGGAAGAGAGTGGCATGGGAAGGGCATCAGGTTGACCTACTATGAACTCAAGTTCCCCAAGTTCTGCTGTGGTGGCTTCTCCCATGAGATAAGTCTAGCAGGAGGTAGGTATCCTAGATGGGAAGAACAGTCCTTTGACACTCCACCCTCCCACCCCAGGAAAGCAGCCAAGAATGGAGAGGTCTGAAGTAGCTGATAGGATCCAGATTTGATGAAGGGTGTACTTCTTCCAGACATCTTCATGAGCAAAGAAATCTGTATTTAGAAGTTTTTGGCTACCTCAGAGGTGAAGGAGATAGCACAAACTGGAAACGACATCCAGATGTACCAGTTCCTTAGTAGAGGAGATGGAGAGAAGCTGTTCCTGTCAGGGCCCCACCACAGGACTGAAGGCTGGGGTGGGCAGGAGGATGTGGCGGATGGTGTTGCCATGGCAGCACTTCCTCCCTGTGTTGTCATCATATACTCAAATGGCACTAAGGAGGTAGAGCGGAAGGTGTGTTTTTTTGAGGGGGGAGGGAGGAAAGGGAGGGAGACAGGAACAGGAGCGTGAGCAGGAGAGACCAAGTCACTCCTAGGGACTACTCTGCACTTAAGACGTACAGAGCATGGTGTTTCTGTTAATATGTGCGGGGCGGGGGGGGGGGGGGAGGAAGGGGACTAACATTCTCTGTATGGTGCATTTCTCTCTCTCTCTCTCTCTCTCTCTCTCTCTCTCTCTGTGTGTGTGTGTGTGTGTGTGGTTTTTCTACAGATGGCGTACAAGAGGTCACTGATCCTTAGTGGGTCCTGGGAATGAACATATTATCTAGTCCCAGAACCTCCTGCCCTAGACTGCTTCCTGTTCTGGACTCCCCAGGCAGGGACTGTGTCTACCCTGGGTCTGTCATAGCTTTGCTTCTCCATGCTCACTCACTTCTTCATTGCCAAGAAGGTCAACTCAATGGTGACCTGCATTTTGTTCTCCTGGGAGGAGGGTCAGGGCTTGGGGAAGAGGAAGAATGATACCTCCCAAATCTTTTTTCCATCCTTCCCAAATATATTCTTCCCTGGAGTCCCAGCTCCATCTTGGAAACTAGAAAGTAACTGTTTGTGAAATGAGAAGTTATAAACTGCAGAATTAGCCTTTCTATAACCCTGATCCCCAAAGCATCCAAGTTAGTGACAATACTTCTCTTACCTCGTATGCTGTCCAGTGAGGTCTGGATGCTTTCTCGAAGATCAAGGTCATCCACTCTCTCTGCCAGCTTCCTGAGGCGGCTTAGAGCTTGCTTGGTCACCTCATGTCGCCTGACTTCTGCTCTCACTGTGGCTAAAGCCAGCTGCCTCTGGGCATGCATGTTGCCTAGACCTGTCTTACCAGACTAAGAGCAACCTCTGGCCCTGAAGTCCATGGCACCACCGGCCACCAAACTCCAGAAGGCCCCTTCTGAAGAGCCCCACGATTCCCCGCCCTGCCCGCCCTTCTGCCCTTCCGTCTGTCGGCCTCACTTCCTGACTGATGAGTTTCAAACCCACAGCCTAGGACAGCACTACCTCCTGCATCTCCCACCCCCTCTAGTGTTGGCTCATAGGACCTGCCAGCCAGCCCCTGCTATGATTTCCCAGGCAGGTGGAGGGAGAAACCTAAAGTGCTTCCCAAGCAAAGCCTCCTGTAGGAGGTGGATAATTAAGATGGGTGTTGGTTCTGGGAGAATGTGGCCAGCCAGGTCTCAGGTGCAATCCCATACTCTTGGGAATCTGCAAATTTGTGATGTGCAAACTCAACAGGAATCCACACACCCTTGGCTTGCCATCTCATAGTCATGCCTTCTAGTGGACAGTTGTACTCACCAGCTACTCTCTACACATTCCTATGAACCCTGAATATTTACATCTTGTAGTGTAACTCTCCTTTAGTTAGCTACACACTGATGTCATCTCCTGTCCAAAAAGCCCATGTATGGAGACAATGAGTTATAAAGGGGGAAAATAACCCATAACCAGATACATTTATGATCTGTTCAATTGCTTTTATAATAATTAACATGTGTAACATTTAATAGTTTACAACATACATATATATCTATTTATTATCTTCAGGACAAACCCTAAGGATAACATTATTTGTTCCTATTATGCAGAACAGGAAACTGAAGCTGGGCACCAGTACTCATGCTGATAATTCAACTTCAGAGTCTGATATCTGAGGATTGTTCAAGACAGCCTGGGCAGGGTCGTCCATGAGTTTCCTATCTTCTATCAATCACCAAAAAGTCAGAAGTGGAACTGTGGCTCAAGTGATAGAGCACTAGCCTAAGAAAAACAAAAATGCAGACAAAATGCCCAGGCCCTGAGCCTTTGGACCAGAAAAATAATAATAATAAAAGGAAAGAGGTTCCAAAAGGCCAGATGAAACAGGGACATATGTCTAGATCTTCTAATGACAGGATTTTTATTTTTGTTTTGCCATACTAGGATTTGAACTCAAGGCCTCACAC
Source organism: Dipodomys spectabilis (assembly GCF_019054845.1). Lineage (NCBI taxonomy): Eukaryota > Metazoa > Chordata > Mammalia > Rodentia > Heteromyidae > Dipodomys > Dipodomys spectabilis. The sequence continues at coordinate 16,492,455 of NW_024870911.1, read as the reverse complement.
CTGCTAACCTGGCACTCTCCAGCCTTGTGTTTTGCTGCTTAATTTGGAGGTGGAGTCTAGTGAATTTTTCTGCCATGGCTGGCTTCAAACCATAATCATCCAGATCTCAGCCTCCTGAATAGTTAGGATTATATGTGTAAGCCACTGGCACTCAATTTGATTACAGGTTAGGCATTTTTTTGTTTGTGTGTCTGTGTGTGTGCATGCATGTACACATGTGTGCATGCCAGTACTGGAGCTTTAAATCAGAGCCTGGGTGCTGTCTCAGCTTTTTTGCTCAAGTCTGGTACTCTATTACTTGAGCCACAGATCCACTTCTGGCTTTTTGGTGGCTAATTGAAGATAAGAATCTCTTGGATTTGTGTGCTGGACTGGCTTCAAACCTTGATCTTCATACCTCAACCTCCTGAGTAGCTAAGATACAGGCATGAACCACTGGCACCTGACTTTGATTACAGTTTTAATAAACACACACACACACACACACACACACAAAATGAAGCTACTTGCCAACTTAATACCATAGTCCTGCCTTTTATTCAAAGCCTGAAACAAAAGAGGGTACCTTATAAATTGAAGTAGTAAATTGGAATGAAAGTAGGATGAAGGATACTTTGGCCTAATTACAACGTGAACCCTACCCTATGGCCCACCCACATTTCTTTTTTTTTTTTGCCAGTCATGAGGCCTGAGCTCTGGGCCTGGGCGCTGTCCCTCAGCTCTTCAGCTCAAGGCCAGCACTCTACCACTTGAGCCACAGCACCACTTCTGGCTTTTTCTGCTTATGTGGTGCTGAGGAATCGAACCCAGGGCCTCATGCATGCAAGGCAAGCACTCTACCACTGAGCCACCTTCCCAGCCCCCCACCCACATTTCTGCATATCTTCTTGATGGTGATTTATGGAGAACAGGAGAATATAACTGAATATTTGGGAATTTGGAAATAAGAGAATTGAGATTGGGGTTCTTCACTGGACTCTGTAAAAGGACTGGAGCCATAATAGTTAACACTGAGTATTGCTTGTGCCAGGCATGAAACATTCTATTTATCTATTTATTATCTCAATCCAGAAGTTGTTGGAAATGTACCATGTATCACCATTGTACAGATGAGGAAATAGGCACAATGTAAGGACCTGGCTTAAAATTGTACAACTATTATGTGGCCAACATAAGAGTTGATGCTGGACACTGGTGGCTCACATCTGTAATCCTAGCTACTCAGGAGGCTGAGATCTAGGATGATGGTTCAAAACCAGTCTGGGCAGGAAAGTCTGTGAGACTCTTATCTCCAATTAATCACCCAAAAGCCCATAGTGTAACTGTAGCTTAAGTGATAGTGTTTGCCTTGAACAAAATGCTAAAGGACAGTGCCCAGGACCTAAGTAGTAGCACATAGACACAAATCAAAAGAATTCATGCAGCCTCATGCCAACAGTAAGACTATATTGCGGGGCTGGGAAGGTGGCTCAGTGGTAGAGTGCTTGCCTTGCATGCATGAGGCCCTGGGTTCGATTCCTCAGCACCACATAAGCAAAAATAAAAAAGCCAGAGGTGGCACTGTGGCTCAAGTGGTAGAGCGCTAGCCTTGTGCTGAAGAGCTGAGGGACAGCACCCAGGCCCAGAGTTCAGGCCCCATGACCGCCCCCCCCCCCCCAAAAAAAAGACTATATTGCATAGGCAGCCACAGAATCTCAGCACACACAAATGTAAATTATTCTGTAGGACTGATGGTTTTTCTTTTTTTGGTCCCAGTACACATGCTTTCTCTCCCATGAAAAAGGCAGTGTGTCTAAGCACTTCAGCTATAATAAAGTTGTTGGCCAATCCTTTTGCCTCCTATGTAGAAATGTGGAGATTCCTTCTTCATCTCCTATATATTACCAAGCCAGACCTTCTTTTGAATCTTTTTTTTTTTTCAAGCTCTGGATCAGACGTGTGAAGGTGCCAAGGATGTGTCGGTAGCTTTGTCACAAACAGGGATGTGCTGGGCTGAGACCATTGTTCACTACTTGAAAGTCTCGGCATTAGAAGGGAATATATAGTAAACACACAAATGGATGAGCATTTTCTGCGTATTACTATACCCAACCCGGGGTCTCGTGGCCGGGCTCAATAGCTTAATATCTGGCTTCTTTAGGTGTTCCTTGGTGTGAGGTAATGACATGAAACCATGGCGTCATCATGACGTCAGCGTGAGACTAGGAAAGGGGGGAGGGGCGCCTTCGAGGGGTGGAGCCCCTTCCCCAGGTCTCGAAGATCCCCTTTCCTCTCCCTTCACCTGTTTCTCCAGAGCCTTTTCGACGACAGGGTTCTGAACTCTCGCTGCGGAAAGCTCGACTTCCAATCCCCGCGATGGAAGTTTACTCTCCGCTCCCGGGAAAATGCCTAGAAACCCCGCCTCCCGTTTTAGGTTTCATCCAATGAAGAAGTCGAAGGCGGAGCCTGGAAGCGGGCCGGTGGCGTAATGCAGTTTGATTGGCACTGAGGCCATCAGTGCCGTTGATTAGCCACGAGGTTCGCCAATCCAGAGACAGGGGTGGGACGGTGCAGGCGCAGAGAATTGGTTGGTTTGGCTGGCTTCAATTTAAAGAGACAGAAGCTACCGGGGGTCCTAGAAGATTGTCCCTAGTACCCTCCCCACTAAGTCCTTGGGACCATTTAGGTCCTCAGAGTTGGGGAGATGGTTTGCGGCGGTTTTGCCTGCTCGAAGAATGCGCTGTGCGCTCTCAACGTGGTGTACATGGTGAGGTTTTGAAGGTGGGGGAAGCGAGGGGTGAAAAGGCGAATGGGGAGACTCTCCAGGGGACTTCCGGTGGGGAGAGAGGTGTACAGGGGGTTCCGGCAAGATTCCGAGGAACTTCCGGCTAAGCGGGGATTCCTGGGGACTTCCTTGGAAGAGGGGAGACTTCCGGTGATTTGGGGGCTCGTCTGAGGGTGGGGAGGCATGAACTGAAGGCTGTGATTATAAACTATCATTCCTCATTTCTGTGATCCAATTGTTCCCAAAATAGAGGTGGACGACGCCGCTAAGGGTTTCGTTCCTGTACTAAGACTAACGCCCTTTCCTCCCTACCCCCATGCTCATCCCATTCTGACCTCCTTTTGGGAAAAGTGCCCAGGGGTAGCCTCCTTACTCCCCCATTCATATACAACGTTGATCCTATTAATACCCAGTCCCTTTGTAAAGATTTTTGCTGTGTGGTGCGCTAGAATTCTTTGAGATGTGTCCTGTTTCCTGTAGCTGGTGGGCTTACTGCTCATTGGAGTGGCTGCTTGGGGTAAGGGCCTGGGTCTGGTGTCCAGCATCCACATCATTGGAGGAGTCATCGCTGTGGGAGTGTTCCTTCTCCTCATCGCAGTGGCAGGATTGGTAGGAGCTGTCAACCACCACCAAGTCCTGCTGTTTTTTGTATCCTGACTTGATGTTATAGGAGCACTCCAGATCCTGGGAAAGCTTGCCTAGAAATATATTAGAATGGGTACTGTTCTTCAGGAGTCTTAGGACTGTCTCTTTGCCCTGTCCTATTCGATAGTCCACAAAATAAAACCTAATGACTTTGCTTTCAGCTCGACAAAACTGCGCGTGTGTGGTCAGGGGGTTATTTAAATTAAAAGAACGTAAGATCCTTTTTCCTTAACTTCCTCTCAGTACATGATCATCCTTGGCTTAGTCTTCATCTTCCAGTTTGGAATCTCTTGTTCATGTCTGGCAATTAACCGAAGCAAACAGGTAGATACCCTTTGAAGTATTTATTTTGAAGTATTCTTGCTTTCTGTTTTTAACTCTTTCCCCTTATTACCTCATCATACTTAGGTCCACTACTTCCAGGCTTGAACCATTTGCTTCCCCTAGGATGTATGCTAATTCTGCATGAAGATGCTCTAAAGGGAGAACCTAAGAAACATTGTGATACACTGTCACATTTCTGTGGGGTATTGACTGCCTTGCTACAATAGAAAATTAAGGCACATGCAAGGATAATCATTTATATGTCTGAATCCCTTAGACAGATGTCATCAATGCTTCTTGGTGGGTCATGAGTAACAATACACGGCATGAACTGGAAAGAAGTTTTGACTGCTGTGGCTTGTTCAACCTTACAGCCCTGTACCAACAAGAGGACACTTGCAACGCAGTGAGTTGGACGGTAGGGGCCAAAAGGTATTAAGCTAGGTAAGCACAAAGGCCAGACTGGCAGATACAAGTTGCATGTTATTGCCTCTTTAGCAGCTCTCTTGAATTGGAGGTGGACAGGATAGATACAAACACTAGGGATTTAGCCTAATGAAACTTTAGCTTATAGAACACTAGTAAATAATTTTAGTGACATTATATTCCATGTTTTTAATCCTCAGATGTGCAAGAGCAGAGGCTCTCCCTGTCAGATGTGTGGAGAAAAGTTCCTGAAGCATTCAGATGAAGCCCTGAAAATCCTAGGGGGTGTTGGACTCTTCTTTAGCTTTACAGAGGTAATGTTTCTCCAGTTCTCTCATGTATAACCATTAGTGTTAACCCCAAAGTTCAAAACTGATTATCTCTTTTCCTTTCTTCCTGTAGATCCTTGGTGTTTGGCTAGCAATGAGATTTCGGAATCAGAAGGATCCTCGAGCCAACCCCAGTGCCTTTCTATAAGACTTTGAACCCTTCTGACTTTCTCTTGCTCTCAGCCTTTTTTTCCTCCCTTAGTGAAAACCTAGGGTCTGGAACTCTTTTTGAGAAAAAGGCAAAGTCCTTTGCACATTCCCCCAAACTGAATGAATGGCTTAGACTTTATGCCTTGACATATTTTAGTGGGATGGGAGCAAGGCTATAGGGGACAGATTTAAAGTTATCTCCCGCTCCCCAGGTGGAGCTTGGGTGTGTACAGATGGGGTAGGGGTGGAGTCATTCATTGCTGTTTCCCCTCTTCACTCTTCCATGCTAGATTCCTTAGCCTGGAACCAAGAGGAAAATCAAGGACAAGATTAGGAGGAAAAACCACCAAGATTTTTTTTTTGAGAGGAGGTAATTTGCTGGGTATTGAACCCAGGACCTTACACATGCTAGGTTAAATGCTGTACCTCTGAGCTACATTCCCAGACCCACTAAGAACTCTTGCCATAGGCAGGCCCCTGTGTGAGGAGGTTCAGTGAATACAAAAATAAAAGCTATTTTAACTCCATATTCAAAGAAGCTGCTTGAAAGTTCCTTTCTAATTTTCACCCGTCAAGGGTCTCCACTGCCTGCCTAGGCCCTGTGTAATTTAAGGAAAGTCTTTAAGATTTTGCAGAGAACTAAATTCCTTTTGTCAAATAGTTTGCCAAGTCTCCCAAAGGCAAGCCAATCAGAAAGACATTAAAAAAATAGACCATATTTCTTTAGTCTCATTTGCTATATAAAAAAAGGCCTCATATCAAGATAGAGAGGGAGAAGGGAAGGGATATACCCCTTAGTGTAGAGAAATGTAAAGGAGGGGGGATAAGCCTCAAAAGGAGGAATGTGGAGAATATCATTAAGGCAACAAAGTATTCTCTGTAAAAAGCTGGAGGAACCTCCACAGCTTCACAGGAAGGCAGAGGTCTTGGCTTCTCTGTGGGATTCTCTCCACTCAAGTGTCTAGAAGGGAGTAAATGGCAGCTCTTGACTGTTCATTCTGGATCACCTTCTTCCTTATGTAGGTAAGAATGCTGCAGGGCTCGGAAGGCAGATATTCGCTTGTGTGGGTTAAAAGCCAGCATTTCCTAAAGGGAGAGGCAAAGGTCAGAAAAACATGGAAGGAAAAAGACTTCTGGTCCACCCTCAACATATACAGGAACAGGCTCTACCTTCTACATTTCGCTGTGGCTAGTCCTCATAGTACCAATAAATAACTCTAGCCCCATCCACAGTTAGGTCTCATGAACCACAGTGGTCTGGACTATTATGTATGATCCCATTTCTCAACCCTGTTCAGCCCAGGCCCAGCCAGTACCAGCAGCAACTGCGCTCCAGATTCTTCCATCTCTGGCACCACCGACTGTACTGGGCGAGGCCCTCTGGGAGAAAAAGCTCCTCGGGGTAGAGATACATCTCGGGGCCAGTCATCCTCCGGGGGCAGCCCAATTAGACTGTAAGGGCAGAAGTCTGGTCAGGAGGGTCCTCCAGCGCCCAGCTCTATGGGTTGAGCCAGTTGCCATCCAGAGCTTAGAAGAAACAGGACTCAGAATGGTAATATTTTTCTGCCTCTTTAGACACTTACTCAAAGATTTTGCCCAACTGGTCAGCTTCAGAGTTTCCACAGAAGAGAGGCCTAAGGTGAGAAAGGATACAAAGTAATAGTTCTTTTCAAGAAGGTAGTAGAATGGCTACTTACCCAGTGGTTTAAAACAGTAGGGTGTATAAAAGGATATTTAGTTTCTAATCCAAGAATATTCTGGAGCTTCTGTGCCAATAGGTAAGGAGGCCAATAGGTAGGGAGGCCTGGGGCTGTAGGAGAGCATTTGCCTAGCATGCACAAGGCCCTAAGCTGAGTCCTCACCACCATAAAAATAAATACTTGGGGAGTTCAAGATGATTTAGGGTTTTGAGTCCCGTACTTTCGACGGAACATCTCTGCAAAGATACAGCCAACACTCCACATGTCCACAGGTGTTGCATAAGTAGACTGAAGAAGAACTTCAGGAGCACGGTACCAAAGTGTAACAACCTAAAGGGAAGAGGAAAAGTGGATAAGGGCCCTCCTGGTGCCCAACTTTTTAGCACAGGACTTCTCAACTGCTAGGGGAAATCACTCTCCACCTCCCACACCAGAACCCATTTTGGCTTCCATCTTTCTAACTCACCACAGGAGTAAGGGCCATCTGATAGCTGTAGATCCTGGCCAGGCCAAAGTCAGCCAGTTTGACCGTTCCACCACTGGTCACCAGAATGTTTTCTGGCTTTAGGTCTCGGTGGACAATGCAATTGGCATGAAGGAAATCTAGACCTCTTAGAAACTGGCGCATCAGATCCTGGTTTGTTAAGGGAGAGGTACAATACTCACAGTCAAAATCCTAACAAGTTGTTCCCAATCTACCTTTCAACGCCTACCCACCCTACTTACCTTGATGGTCTCCACTGGCAAGCCTGGTGGAGGTGCCTTGTCCAGATATGTCCTTAGGTCTTGGTCTATATGTTCAAACACTAGGGTTACCTTGATTTCTCGGTCAGTTCGGGAAGTGGCACAGACGTCCATAAGCCTGGACAAAGTAAATGGTCACTTGCTGGCTAGTTCCCTTTAACGAGGTCTCCTATATTTTCTCGGGGTCCCCTCTTCTCTCGGGACCACCCCACCACCCTTACAGGCTTTCTCCCCCCCTTTGTTCCCCACCTCCACGTTCTTTCTCACCGGACAACATTAGGGTGCTCAAAAGCCTCCAGCCGCCTCAGTAAGGCCACTTCTCGAACTGTGCTGATAGGAAGGCCCCCTCCAGCTCCTCCTCCATTGGGGACTCTGACACTCTTGAGGGCCACAAAGTGGCCGCTGTGAGGATCACGGGCCTTGTACACCGTCCCATAGGCACCGACGCCAATTTCAGCCACGGGCTCGTATCGAGAGGTAGCCATTCTTGGAGCAGGAGTGACTCTACAATCAAAGGATTTCTACTACCAAAACTCCCCCCCAGAGTTAGGAAGGCATGTGCCCTGCAGCAACAGAGTAACTCCCTCCGAAGGCAACACAAAGACACCGTGCCCCACAGCGCATCCCCCAACCCAAACTTCCGGGGACCCGCCCCTTAGATAACACAATGACTCCGCCACCAACCCTTCCAGCCACGTGATGCCCTAAAGAAAAAAAAAAAAAGCTTTTTCTTAGGGAGCCAGCGCGCTGGACACAAAGACCACACAGTTTTGCATCAAAGATTCTACACCTCAGTCCCTAAAATCCCAGGGTGCTCCCCACCCGCACCAAGGCCCCACTTCCCGCCCGTGCGCGACCCTTCCATCACGCACGCGTGGGCAGCCGCGGGGGTCGGCGCCCGGTCCCCGGTCCTGGGAGGGGGCTCTACTTACCGCACGCCTGGTCGGGCCCGTTATCGGAGCCCCGGGACCGGTTCCTGGGGCGCCATACACCTGAGCGGGGTCCGGGACAGCTGGACACCACCGGCCAGACCATAGACACAGGCCGCACACTAGAGAGGCCCCCTCACCCCCACCCTCACCATGTGACCAGCTGCCAAAGAGGCGCGCGGAAACCGGGAGGGCGGGGCGCACACCGGACGTTCAGGACACGTGATTTTTACCCATGCGCAAAGGAGAGGTTGGGGCAGTTCTGCGGGGAGGGGGTCCGTGAAAGGAAAAGGGGCGGAGTGTCGATGGCCACCACGTGATCTGTTGCTATCACACGTGACTGCTTGACATTGCTCTGTGGAGCAGAGGTGTGGTTATGAAGCGGGGCACGTGACTGATTGCCGTATTGGGCTGGGGGGGGAAGAAAGGAGGGGCGGGGGACGAGGGAGGGTGGAGCCCAAAGCGCTGTCATGGCAACCTGGGCCACCCAGATCCCAACTCGGAGGGGGGGGGGTAGGCTGAAGACCCAGCCCCAGCGCATCTCTCCCAGTGTCTTTATGTGGGAGAGGGCTCGGGGGCTGGGGTTGGGGATCTGAGTACCAGAGGTGATGCTGTCTTTTCGCTCCATATTCACGGGAAAACATATTCTTGTTTGGGTCTTTGTTTTACTCATTCATTCAACAAAATTTTACCGAGAGGTTTCAGTTTGTGTGTGATGTTTTTGTTTTGGTGTCTCAGTCACCAGGCTTTCGAAGTAGTAATAAAGCTATATAATGTAGCCTTACAGGATGGTGCTTTAGGGAGTACACATGCCTATCTAAGGGCAAAACTAGGACTAAAAGATGGATGGAATGGGCATTAAGACAGTAATTCAAAAGGAAGAGTGGCAAGATAATGCTCTCCCTTCTTCCCAACTACCAGATTCCCTGGTAGTGCTAAAGCAGACACTGAGAAATTATTGATGAACAGCGACAGTAATATATGACCTCGAAGATTTTTCCAACACCAGAAATTCTGTGATTCTGTGGTATGTGTATGAGTGCAGTCATAGATGGGCAGATTGACAGATATAGAGATGAGCATGTGCAGGGAAGTCAACTCCACTTTAGACCACACACTGCATGAGAATGTCTTGTGCTTTTCTGAAAACCCATGACTCTTCTTTGCTGTCCCATTTCTCTTTTTCTCCATTGCTTTCTTAGTGCTTAGTCCTGCCTAGCACAGTTTTTTTCCCAAATAAATTTTGCTCACAAAAACCTAGGTAGAAAGGCATCCATTTCTATGGCTTGTCGTATTGGTTCCAACTTCTTTATTATCTGTCCCAACCCGTTAGAGATATGGAAGGGATCACTCTTCCATTTGCAGACAATTGTCTAAAAATCTGAAACCATTCAAAAAACTTTTCCCATTTAAAACTTGAGCCTGAGGCCTTGAGTATGCTAAGCCTCCCACTCTAAAATATAAAACTTAATTCCCAGACTCTAAACTATGAAAACATTTTATTATCGTTTGTCACTCCATTCACCTTCATTTCTACTCTTAATTAGCTAGCTGAGAATATAGGAGTTCAGACTTGAAGATGCACACAAATCATCAGTCAGGGAAAAATGGAAGACATATTGGTACTGATTCCCACCCATCCCCACTTTTTTTTTCTTTTTCATTTTGATGCTAGTAGTTTGAAGCTCTTGGAGACTAGGATGAAAAAACCCCAGGTCTGCACTGGCTAAGGGACTGCAGAGGTGCTTCCCTAGCTCCTTTGCTAGGGCTGAAAGCTGCCTGAGCTTGTCAAACTCCCTTCCTACACTAGTAGTCTCCACTCCAGCTTCACCTTCACCTTCCACAGAAGCCCACTGCAGCTCACTGTCAGTCCAACAGGAGCCATCCTCTTTGTCTGCTTGAGTCCCAGCCCTCCCCTTTTTTTCTGAATCATTCATTTGTCCGTCCAAAATACTCCCAGTGCTTCATGAAAACATTGTTCTCTCGCTTTCTATTGAAGAGCCTGAATTTGGCAGCCGGTCCCTGGCTTTGCCCCTCCTCCCCCTTGTTAATTACTCTTTTACTAATTAATTCTTTCCCAACGTCTAAGACCCAGTGGGCTTCCCTAGAATCCCTTTTCCCACAGCTTTGAATTGTGGATGACAGGGAAGATGTTAAGTGTACGAAAGAAAGAAAAAAAAATGTGATGGGTGGGGTAGCAGTGGCTCTCAAGGCTCGGATAAAAAGACAAAGAGCTGAAGGTATGGGGGGGGGGGGGGGAGTGGTTCGCTTCAGAGTAGTAGAGGCGAGGGCAGGAGCAGGCCCGGAAAGCCACTCCCAGCCCCTCAGCACGCCCATTCCCCTTACCTTCCACACATTTAACATCAAACGCTGTTTCTCACACCACCGGCTTCCATTCCTGACACACTCACCACTCTTCCAGTCCCACACGCGGCACATTTTACAGTCTTTTGTGTAGAAATGTTTCCTGGTTGAGTGCATCCCCCACACCTCGGACTATTGTACAGCCTCTGCACAGCCTCATTTTACCCAAGCCCCTCTCCCCCCCCAACCCCCCCGTACACCTGCATCCTTTGACCACTCACCTTTCAGCCTCCTCCCCGTACCCCCACCCCATACACACACCTATTCTGCCCGACTGCACTCTCCCCTCCCTCGGCCACTCCTCTCCCTCCACCCTCCCGGAGCTCGCGCACTCGCCCCGCCCCTAGGGACACCTGCTCGTGCCGGGCAGGGCGGGGATGCGCAGCCGCGGCCCCTTCTCCTCCTCTCCCCCTCCCCGCCCCGCCCCTCCCTCCATCCCTCACCGGCTCCCCGGCTCCCGCCCCGCCCGCCCCGCCCGCCCGCCGCTCCGGGGGGGTCGCCGCCGCCGCCGCCGCCGCCGCCGCCGCCGGAAGGAGCCGCCATTTGCCACCGCCGAGCGCACGGGCCGAGGCGAGCCGGATCCGGGAGCCGGAACGGGACCGGGGCCGGGAGGATAGCGATGGGGGGCGGCCCCGCCGCAGGAGGACCTGGGCGCGTCAGCCCCGGGGCCCGGCCCGCTCCAGACCCGGACCCGCGGGGCGCGGCACCCTGAACCTCCCCTACCCGCCCCCCTGCCCTGGCCATGGCTGCCCACCGTGCTGCTGCTCCCGGACCGCCAGCCCTCTCGGCTCCGCGAGTCCCGGAATCCCGGCGGTGGCAGCAGTGAACGGCGCTTGCAGGCCCCGAAGACCCCGGCTGGGCTCGGCTCTCCAGCGCGCGCCCCCTTCCCGGCCTTGTCCTTACCCCTCCCCCCGCCGCCCGACAGCCCCCCTCGCACGCCGCCCCCCGTCCCCCGGCGCCCGGACGATGCTCAAGTCTCGGCTCCGCATGTTCCTGAACGAGCTGAAGCTGTTGGTGCTGACGGGCGGGGGGCGGCCCCGGGCCGAGCCGCAGCCCCGGGGGGGCGGGGGAGGCGGCTGCGGCTGGGCGCCCTTCGCCGGTTGCTCCAGCCGGGACGGCGACGGCGACGAGGAGGAGTACTACGGGTCAGAGCCGCGGGTCCGGGGCCTGGCCGGCGACAAGGAGCCGCGGGCCGGACCCCCGCCGCCGCCCGCGCCGCCGCCGCCGCCCCCGGGCGCGCTGGACGCCCTGTCACTCAGCAGCAGCCTGGACAGCGGGCTCCGAACCCCCCAGTGCCGGATCTGCTTTCAGGGCCCGGAGCAGGTCAGGCCTGGGCACCTGGCGGGGCGGGGCAGGGCGGGGTGGGGGCGCGCACCTGGGGCGCCCGCGGAGACCGCGAGCAGGGGGCGGGGTCTGAGGATGCTGGGCCGGACCCGGGACCCGGGACCCGGGACCCGGAGAGGGGTTGGTTGGAGTGAGGCTGGACGGCTGGCTAGGGACTCCTGAAACGTGTTAGGGATGCGGGGAGCGCGGGGGGGGGGGGGTGTTCAGGGGTTCTCAGGTAAGGGTGGGGCTTTATCCCGGGAAGGCTCCGATTTCCTCTCACCGGCTTTCGGGGACCACAATTCTCCTACACGCCTCACCCTAGGCCGAGGGGACCTATTTTCTCCGCCTGTTCTCACTGGGAGTGAGGGGCCCACCCATCACGCTACCTCCCGGTGGCTCCCTGGGGGCGGGAGGGAGAGAGGACACTTTTCACTACCCATTCTGCAACTTTCCACCTCATTCCAAAGATCCTTCTTTTGTTAAATTTTATAAGCAAGGATGTCTCGGGATAGTGCCAGATGATATCTCTGTGTAGCGAGAAATGATTCCTTGCTAGAGGGGAACAGCCCCAGTATATCTCTCCTTTAATTTTTTTTTTAAACGGAGAACAGCTATCCCAGTCTTCATCAGATCTGTGAAATACTGTACTTTTTGCCATGATGGGATGGATGTAGGGAAGGTATCGTCAGGTGCTCTGACCCTCCTCTCCCTCCAGATCCTAAGAAGAACTCTTCCCTTTGGGAAGTTTGGAGAGGAAGACCACCCTTTCCAAATTCTAGGAGAACAGTCTTTCCAACCTCAGTCTAAGACTTCATCTCTGGAACGGGAAGTTTCCCTTGAACTCTGTCTTCTTTTCTACTGCAACCTAAGTCTTTTGCTTTGTTTTCGGTAAAAGGTCTGAAGGTGTTTTTTGTTAGTTTGTTTTCGTTTCTGTTTTTTAAGTGGGAGTATGACCTGATGCTCCAGCTAGTGTGAGGTCCAGGTGGTGATGGCTAACAGGATCGCTCCCCACTTTTCCTCCAGGGGGAGCTCCTGAGCCCCTGCCGCTGTGATGGCTCAGTGCGATGCACACACCAGCCCTGCCTCATCCGCTGGATCAGTGAGAGGGGTTCCTGGAGCTGTGAACTCTGCTACTTCAAGTACCAAGTCCTGGCGATCAGCACCAAGAACCCCCTGCAGGTAAGATGCAAAGAGAGGACTCAGAGTGGGTGAGGGAGATAATCCTTCAGGGAACCACATCTCCAGCTATTAAAGCAATCTCCACACTATCTCCTTCATTGATTGGGTACCATTAAAATTCTGGGCCCCGTACTGGGCACTGAGATGACACAGATGATAATAATGATAGCTTTCACATAGTATTTTCTGTATGCCAAGGTTTGGTGTAGAGTGGTAGAGCGCTTGCCTTGCATGCATGAGGCCCTGGGTTCAATTCCTCAGCACCACATAAAGCAGAAAAAGCCAGACGTGGCACTGTGGCTTAAGTGGTAGAGTGCTAGCCTTGAGCTGAAGAGCTGAGGGACAGTGCCCAGGTTCAGAGTTCAGGCCCCACGACCAGCAAAAAAAAAAAAAAAAAAGATTTGATGTATATTAGCTTTTACTTTTCATAACAGTTTTATTAATTGGATACCATTAGTATGCCCATTTTGCACATGAGAACACTAATACATGAAGTGATTTCGAACCTTGCCAAGGTTACTCAGCAAGTGATAGTGTTAAGAATTAGAGGGGCTGGGAAGGTAGCTCAGTGCTTGCCTTACATGCATGAGGCCCCAGGTTCAATTCTTCAGAACCACATAAGTAGAAAAAACCAGAAGTGGTGCTTGGCTCAAGTGGTAGAGCACTGGCCTTGAGCTGAAGAGCTGATGGACAGGGCCTAGGCCCAGAGTTCAGGCCCCATGACCAACAAAAATAAAAAATAAAAATTGGAAGGCAAGCTTGGGTTTTTGGCTTCAGAACAGCATCCATCCAATCCTGCCTTTCTAAAATAAGACAGATACGTACTGTGTTTTAGATTAATCGAGGCACAGAGAAGACAGATGTTAATCCTGTCTATCTAAAGGGTTTACTGTAACCTAGAGTCTTTTTTTTTTTTGGTTGGTTGTGGGGCTTGAACTCTGGGCCTGGGCATTGTCCCTGAGCTCTTCAGCTTAAGGCCACTGCTCTACCACTTGAGCCACAGCACTACTTCCAGTTTTCTGGAAGTAAGAGTCTCATGGACTTTCCTGCCCAGGCTGGCTTTGAACCATGATCCTCAGATCTCAGCCTCCTGAGTAGCTAGGATTACAGGCATGAGCCATCGGTGTCCCACTTATCTCTAGAGCCTTTTTGTTGTTCATACGCTAGTGCTTGAACTCAGAACCTGGGCACTGTCCCTTAGCTTTTTTGCTCAAGGCTGGTGCTCTACCACATGATTCACAGCTCCACAAGTAGCTTTTTGGTGGTTGGAGATAAAGAATCTCACAAACTTTTCTTGCCTGGACTGGCTTCAAAACCTGATCTTCATATCTCAGGCTCCTGAGTAACTAGGATTACGGGCATAAGCCACCAGTGCCTAAGTTGGAGCCTCCTTTTGTTCAGGGTGCATAGTACCAGTTCTCCATTCCTTTCCATGACTTTTTGGAGCTTTTTCTTCTATACAGTGGCAGGCCATCTCCCTAACTGTCATCGAGAAGGTCCAGATTGCTGCCATAGTTCTGGGTTCGCTCTTCCTTGTCGCCAGCATCTCCTGGCTCATCTGGTCCTCACTCAGCCCTTCAGCCAAGTGGCAACGGCAGGATCTGCTCTTTCAAATCTGCTATGGCATGTATGGCTTCATGGATGTTGTCTGCATAGGTAAAGGCATCTCTCTCCTCCTTATGTCCTTAGCATTTCCCACTTAGTAACTTCCCTGCCCATCCTTTCAGTTTTATTGCTAGGTGTTCTGCCACCAGGGGGCCTGTGGGACTATCCTGGTGCATCTCCCTTCCCTGCTTCTCTTGGGTGCTTTGCAGTTGTATCTTCTCACCCTGCAGAAATGCATGCCCTTACACATCTAGCCTGGATTTTAACAGCAGATAACCATGGATATCTTATTCTTCTTCCTCAGGCCTCATCGTCCATGAAGGTTCTTCTGTCTATCGCATCTTCAAGCGCTGGCAGGCAGTAAACCAGCAGTGGAAGGTCTTAAATTATGACAAGACAAAGGACATAGGAGGAGATGCAGGGGGAGGGACGGCAGGAAAGCCAGGCCCCAGGACCTCACGGACGGGCCCCCCTGCTGGGGCTACCAGCCGTCCCCCTGCTGCCCAGCGCATGCGGACGCTCTTGCCTCAGCGCTGTGGTTACACGATCCTGCACCTCCTTGGACAGCTACGGCCACCAGATGCCCGTTCCAGCTCTCACTCTGGCCGAGAGGTTGTCATGAGGGTCACCACAGTCTGACCTAGACTCCAGGAGCAGGGATCTTAAGTCAATGCATCAGCCAGAGATGAGCTCTCATGGCTGCTGGAGGTATCACCTGGGCAAGGTGTTTGGGGCCTAGTACCCTCACCATTGAGGAGCTCAGTGGGCAGCCTCAAGCTGGAGACATTGTCTGGCCTCTACTGCCTGCTGGGTAGACACCTGGATGACATTCCAGCCCTCATTGACAGCTCCTCACACTCATCCTGAGACAGCCAGTGTGCAAGTGGCGAGAGCATCTTTTCTTCCTGGAGAGAACCGTCTTTACCTCAGCTCCTAGGGCCTCCAGCCCCCTGGCTCTACCACAGTGACTTGGCAAAGGGGGACCAATGCCAGAAGAAAGGGGCTGTAGACCCCCATTCCCCACCCCATGGCCATAGGGCATCTGGCAATAAGACTAGTATACATTGACCTCCCGTTCTCTGCATGAGGGCGGGGGACTTCCCCCTGCTCCATCCCCCATTGCATGGGGGAAGGGCATAAAGAATCATTTATATGCACATGGAGACTCCTTTCTCATCTGGGGCTTTTCTGAAGTGCTGGGAGGTGTGGGAAGGTTTCTGTGCAGGTTGCAAATCCCAAATGTAGCAGTGGGTTCTGAGTGGAAGGCGTGACTCCCACTTGCTAGTGAATAATTCACATTGGCTGCTAGGTGGCAGTGCTCAGAGGAATCTGGAGGCCTAGGCCTGCCACCTGTAAGCTGTATGATTTAGAAAAAAAGAAAAAAAGAATCTCTCAGCCTATGTTTTTCCTGTCTACCTCATAGAGTTGGAGTGAGGATAATGAGGAACAGGTCGGATGCCATTGCAAGGAAAATTGATAATGGCATGAAAAGATTTCTAGACTAGTTGATGGTCCATTTATTTCAAACACTAGTTGGTATAACAAATTCCAAAATGTGTTTTCGTCAGGAGTTGCCCGGAACCTGAGAATCTTGTGTTGAATAGCGTAATAGATACGGAATTATGAGGGGAAATAGACATTGTAAATGTGGAGGATTGTGGTATTTGTTAGGAATGAAAACTCCTCTGACCCTCTAAATATCGAGGTCTTTGGAAAGGCTGTTTCTGTTTATCTTGTTTGGAGAGTGTCTGGGTTCTATTTGTCCTCCTACTAGGTACTGTGCTCATCCAGAAAAAATGGTGTGAAATGAATATGGACTTGTGTAGTGACATGGAGAGGAACTCCCCTCTAAGGTTGTGACTCTGACCCAATTTTAAGCTATTTCTATGGCAGTTCAGGCTCTCAGGTTTGATCCTGGTATGCTCAGCTAGAGGTTTTAAGTGAAAGGTATTCTTCAGGGAAGCAGCTTAAAGGGCTGTTGTTTATTTACAAAAGACTTGAACTGCTTAAAGTGTGTATAAAACTGGTTGAAATGTGGATCCAAGGGGTGGGAGTGTAGATCAGTGTTAAAGCATTTGCTTAGCAAGCATGAATTACTGAGTTTAAACCTCAGCACTGGGGGGGAAAAAAAGGTAGGGCATCAGCTTGAGTCCTAGTCCCTTTCTCTTGAGGCTTGGGGACTGTGAATTATATGGATAATGGTGTGTGTGTGTGTGTGTGTGTGTGTGTGTGTACATGCACAGGTGCCAAGGGCTTAAACTTAGAGCCTGGGTGCTGCCCTGAGCATTTTCATTCAAAACTAACACTCTATCACTTGAGCCACAGCTCTACTTAGGACTTTTTGGTGGTTAGTTGGAAATAAGAGTCATAGATTTTCCTTCCTGGGCTGACTTTAAACTGTGATCATCAGATCTCAGCCTCTTGAGTAGCTAGGATTATAGGCCAAGCCACCATTGTCCAGCTTAATGGGTCTTTTTATAAGTGAACAATCAAAATAATTCCTTTGGGGTCAGAGGCCTGACTCAAGTAGCAGAACACCAGCCTGTGAGTGAAAGCAATGGTCAGATACTAAGTTTGAATCCTGTTCTCAGACAAAAATAATAATTCCTTCATACATTGCTCAAGTTGAAGCCAGATGTCTTTTTTTTTTTAATTACTGGTCCTTCTCTTAGGAAAGGTTCTGCTGCACCTGCTCCTTTGGAATAATTTGGAGAAGATGCTTGTTTCCTAAAGGCCCCCATATCCTTGCACAGAAACCTTGTTCCTCTTCTTTTCCCCAAGGGTCTTGGCTGCTGTCCATGGTGCTGGCATCCAGTTTTGCTTGGGGGTATAGAAACCAAAGCTGACTGAGTTCTGATTTACCTTAAAATGTAGAGGCAGTATCACTTCTGGATCTGAGGGTATCAGAGTGGAGAAAGGACTGAAGCACAACCCTGTATTTTCCTAGTGGAAAACTCCTTCCACAGAGACATAGTCCTCTATACTCACCACCTGGGAAGACATATGGGAGACAGCAAATCAAAGTGACTATGAATAACCTACACTGGCAGGTAAGAGTCAGATAGATAAAACTCACATGGAGTTTCTATACCAAGTCTGGACTGTAACCTATGGTTTCTCATGGTAGCTTAGACATATTCAAGAACATAGACATACTTCTTCTGAAGCCAAGCCAGTGAGACAGTACTTTACCTTTTCCTTTGGCACCAGAGGAGGGTTTGGGATAGGGAGTTGGGGCTAGCCAACTCCCTTTTTCTGACTTAAAGGCATCCTTGTCTGGGAAAGGGATCATGGCACCATTACTCTCCTCATATGGGCACTTCTGTTTGCCTTTTGGGAAGTGTGGGTGCATAGAATCTTATTGATACCAAGGGAATGGGTCTAGCAGAAAGCTGAGTTTTATTTTCCCTTAAAGTTCAAATCTGCTAAAAGCACATGTAGATTCAAGGTGAGCATGATGGTATGGAGTAGAGGTGAAGACTGTACAGTAGACAAGGGATTGTGAATAAGGGCAGTAAATACACAAAGCCCTTGGCTTTGCACATGCCTTGCCCTTCTGTCCATGGTGCTGGATAGGAGGTTATGTGTTTCTCTCTCTCTCTTTTTTTTAATGTGTGTGACAGTACCAGTACTTGAACTTATGGCTTTGGTGCTGTCCATTAGCTTTTTTGCTCAAGGCTAGCACTCTATCACCTGAGCCACAACTGTATTTCCAGCTTTTTGGTGGTTAATTGGAGAAAAGAGTCTCATAGACTTTCCCGGCTGGCTTTGAACTACAATCTTCAGATCTCAACTTCCTAAATAGCTAGGATTATAGGTGTGTGCCTCTATTGCTCTGCAAGCTTGTTTTTGTTTTTGTTTTTCTAGTCATGGGGCTTGAACTCCTGGCATGGGTACTGTCCTTGGGGCTCTTTTGCTCAAGGCTAGTCCTCTAACACATTGAGCCACAGTTATCTGGAGATATGAGTCTCATGGACTTTACTGCCCAGGATGGCTTTGAATGGTGATCCTCAGATCTCAGTCTCCTGAGTAGCTAGTATTATAGGCATAAGCCACCAGTGCCCAGCAGTTTTTTGTTTTTATTTATTTATTTTTGCCAGGGCTGGCATTCTGCCACTTGATTTGCTCTCCCACAAAGAGCCTGATGGTTAATAGAGTTTCAGTGGTCAGGGAGTCATGTCTAGGACAGGGCAAAGGTGGTATGGAGGAGGAAGTATGAAATGAAATATCTACACCCAGCTAATTGGAATTGGGGTAGGGGAAAGAAGCAAGTCTTGACATGGGGATGATAATCTGGAATGCAGAAGGAGCTGTGTAGTGCTGAGAGATTTATTTGAATGGAAGATGAGTTAATCTGTACAAATCACAAGGAGAGTACTGTGTCCACCCTTAGGTCAGGGGCAGAGATTGCTGACTTAGGGAGACAGGGTCCTTCTGTCTACCCCATTTCCTGCCTTGAAGCTCTAGGGCTTCTGACTACCCTCATACTCTGTTTTCATCCTGTCCTATTCCGCTTCCCTGCCCATATCTCTGTAAATTTTCTGGAGAGGGCACAGTGGCCTCTAGACCTGGAAGTTCAAATTCCCAAAGCATGTATCTTACCAAAGAGTCAGGCACCACTGCCCAGCTGGACAAATCCCTGCATTCCCAACTCATTTTACAACTTAGTGAACCTGTTCACTTTTCACCACCACCCTCAATCTCTCAGGAAACCAAGAGAGACTTGGTTGTTCCTGCCACAGACAGAAACAAGTCTGGGTTTGTCACAAACCACGCTCTCTGGCATCCAGACCTCCCATTATTATGGGAGTTAGCCAGGATCTGAGAAGTCAAACTGGGAGACTGGGAGATGGGATGGGGTAAGGCTCCTGATGAAAGCAGGAGAAAAATGAGACAAAAGTCAAGAAAGAAATATTTATTTTTTAATGTCATATTTTATGAATATTCTAAAATTTTAATATAAAAAAGACAGGGCAGAGCAGGGACAAACCCCCAAATAGGAAGCAAATGGTGGGGCAAGTCTACAAAAGAGTGGCTGGAAGTTGGGCACTGGTGGCACACACTTGTGCTCTTAAAAGGCTAAGGCAGTAGGATCACCAGTCTGAGGCCAACTTGGGTTACATAGCAAGTTTAAGACCAGCCAGACCGACATATGGAAACTCTTGTCTCAAAAAAAAAAAAGGGCTGGGAAGGTGCTCAGTGGTAGAGTGCTTGCCTTGCATGCATGAGGCCCTAGGTTCGATTCCTCAGCACCACATAAGCAAAAAGAAAAAAGCCGGAAGTGGCGCTGTGGCTCAAGTGGTAGGTAGAGTGCTAGCCTTGAGCTGAAGAGCTGAGGGACAGCGCCCAGGCCCAGAGTTCAGGCCACATGACCGGACCCCCCCCCCAAAAAAAAACCCCAAATAAACAAACAAACAAAAAAGTATGGTCATGGTCAAAGAACCAGTAAGTTTAAAAAAAAATAATAAGCCAGAGAAAAGAAGCTAGCACCAGTGGTTCATGCCTATAATCTTAGCTACTCAGGAGGCTAAGTCTTGAGGCTAGGCATAGATCAAAGCCAGGCCAGGCAAATAAATCAGCAAGATTCTTATCTCCAATTAACCACCAGAAAGCTGGAAGTGGTAGAATGGTTGTAGTAGATCTAGCTGTGAGCCAAAAAGCTAAACAAGGGGTCAAGGCTCTGAGTTCAAGTCCCAGTACTAGTTCATGAACACATGTGCAAAACACACACACACACACACACACACACTCCTAAGCCAGGCAGATTCACCTTGGAGCACAATGAAGAGGAGGGGAGGATGAGCACAGTAAGCTACCCATTCCTTCTGCCACACAGTCATCTGAGAATGTATATGATAATCTCAGACATAAAGTTCTAATGGAATGAAAAGTTCCAACAGGCTCAAGTATAGTGTTACATGCTTGTAGTACTATCAGTACTTAAGAGGTGAGGCAGGAAGATCAAGAGTTCAAGGCCAGGCAGGGCTTCATAGTGACATGTTGTCTGGGGGGGCGGGGAGGGAGATAAAATAGGTCATGTCTTTCCTCTCAAAGAGCTTACATACAAGGCGGAACCAACTGGGAGCAGACCAGCTGCACAATTACCTAGGTCACACCGTGATAAATGCTTAGCTAGCGTCACAGCAGCCATGACAGAATCATTGCTCAGGCCAGCCAGCATTATTAGCATCTGAGTTGGCCCTTGAAGGATGCATTCAAATCTGAGTTGGATCCTTGAAGGATGACAGAAGTACTGAGCAGGTGGAGGGAGCATGGTTCTCTCTCAATCTGTAAATCAGGCCAAGTGCATACTTCCCACATGGGTCAGGTCTGCTTCCTTTGCTTTGCTATAATCTTTCTATCCAGTTTTCTTAGACAGACAGGTCTCAGGGGAAGGTATATCTAATGGTCTTGCAAAGCCCTGATATGCGATGTGATTATGACAGCCTCCTTCCACAGGACTATCTGTCCACAAACTGTAGATTGATGCTTCTCTCAGGTACCAGGACGGTCCGTGTCATAGGTCTGACTGGGGGAGCACCTGGCTCAGGCAGCACCTCAAAATGTGTCAAGATCTGGAAAAGGAAGAAGGTTATCACTATGGGACTCTGTGATGGTGAGATTGACTGATAAAGAGCATTTTTTACAGTTAGAGTAGCATATGTTGTGGGTAGTACCCATGTACAATAGGAAACTTCTTGGTTAGTGAGGGTAATGATTATGGAAGAGAAAAAAATCCAAATTCTCTTGCTTTACACTCTAGGTCTAGAATGGGATTACCATATTTCCAAGGATTGGGTATGTTCCTATGCTTGTTAGAGGACAGAAACATACAGATTTACAGGGCTTGAGTCTTCTGGTCTGAGTTGTAAGGTCTAGATCACTCACCTGGGCCAAAGCCATTTGCAGCTCAAGCTCTGCCAGCCGCCTCCCCATGCAGCTTCGCTTGCCAAAGCCAAAGGGAAGAGATGCAAATGGGTGGGGGGTTGGGCCCTCTCCCATCCAGCGAGCTGGACGGAAAGCATTTGGCTCTGGAAACTGAGCAGGGTCTCTTGAAGTGGCATAATGACATAAAGATACCAGTGTCTGGTGAAGGAGGAATACATAGTTGTCAGTTTAATAGCCAGGCATAGGTGGTGCATGCCTACAATCCCAACACTTGGAGATGGAGGCAGGAAGACAGTGAATTTAAGGCAAATCTGGGATACATTGCAAGCCCCTGTCTTGAGAACAAAACAGGACAAAAAAACACAAGCTTATTGGTTTGGGCACCAGAATGCTGGATGGATTTGACGAAGAGAACCTTTGGATTAGGACAAAGGCAGGTTCTGGTTTTGATTACGGCCAAATTTTCTGGGGTTGCTTTTAGAATCATTTCTCTGCTTTCCAGTTACATTTAGATCCAAGCATTTGGGTCAAGGAGGATTGGAAGGGCTTTGGGGAGTGTTTGAGAACAGGGCTGGGGCCCAAGATGGAGATGGCTCAGCAATAGGGGCTCATAAGCTTTACTCACATTTTTGGGGATAACATAACCGCCCAAATGAATATCTTTGTCTGGGACACGGGAATTTCCAGGTACCACGGGGTACAATCTAGGTTGCAAAGCAGGAGATAGAGACAGCAAGGTGAGGTTGGAGCAGATGACCTCCTCCTTATCACCTTCCAAATCCCTGTTTGGCCAGAAGTACAATTTTTCTCTCTCCCTGCTCCTCACTTCCATCTCTTCCCAACCTTTTCTCTAGCCCCTCCTTTACTTCCCCTCACCTTAGCACTTCCTTGACCACAGCCTTCAACAGAGGTAGCTTGGACAGAGCAGTGGCTTGTGGATGAGCACAAAAGCCAGGGCCCAGGGCAGCTGTGATCTCAGAGTAGAGCGCTGACTGGACTTCAGGGTGTCGCGAGAGCTCATACAGAGCCCAGGAGAGCGTGTTGGACACCTGTGAGGATGCGTAACAGCAGCTAAGGGGGCAGGTTTGGGGACCTGGTAGAGCAGGCAGAACATGGGGCAGTCTGGGGCCAAGCAGGTGCTAGATCAAATTGGTGTTCATGATCATAGTGGGTTCCCCGAAGCATGAAAATGGCCCCAGAGGCTGAGAAGGCTGCACTCTGTGAGGTTCACAGCACAGAGGAGAACCTTACCGTGTCCACTCCAGCCAGCAGCAGCTCTGTCACATTCCCCACGATGGACTGGGCTGGCAATTTCTCCCGGAAAAGGAAATGTGTCAGATGAGACCCAGACAGCGTGTCTTCCTCAGGCTTTCCCTGATTCTTCATGGTTACCTCAGCCTCTCGCCTCTCCACGTGCCGCTGGGCTGCATCAGAAGAGACAATGAAGTCTCACTACCCCTCAAGCAGCTTCCTACAACTCGCCCCCTTCCTTCTCACTCCACTTCTGTGCCTTACCAAAGGCAAACATCTGGTCCCATTCTCTGCAGAGGCGGGCCCAGGGTCCAGGCACAAGGTGATGCAGCCAGCCGGGCATGGCCATGGTCAATAGCGTGGACACGAACACCGAGCCCACTGCGCGGATGAAGGTCTCAGTGTCTGAGGGTACTTCATCCTCCAGACAGCCTAGGCGCGAACCCAGCAGCACGGCGGCTATGCCTGGCCGGGAGAGGGCGCTGTCAGACACGGGGAGAGGCGGCCTGCTGCGTCCGTGGCCAGTCCCTGTCTTGGTACTCACCTTCTAGTCCAAACTTGTAAAACTCTCCCGCCACGTCCCGCACCAAGGCGGGTGGACTGGTGCCACGTCCTCGCTGTCGCCTTAATCGTCCTACAAGGTCACGGACCACGTTACTTAGGATCCCTGCGTAACCAGCAGCCGCTTGAGGACGGAGGAGGAGTGGGGCCAGGAGACTGCGGAGCCTTTGCCATTCTTCGCCTTCTCTGTGGGAGGTGCAGAGAGGGCACATCAGGGAGAGAGGGAGGGTGTGTGTGTGTGTGTGTTAGACGGGACTTACTCTTGCCTAGAAGTATTGGATCTGCCCTCTCAGGGTATAGAAACCTGCCCCTGCCTGTGCCCATCTTCCTTCTTCCCTACTTATTTCCTGCGGGGGTGGGGGTGAGGTGAGGAGAAGGGAGGAAGGGAGCGACCAGAAGCTTACAGTCTATCTGGATTCTAGTACCCTAGCCACATCCATTCCTCCGGTCCCCTAGAGTTCCCAGGGTTCTGGTCTCAGCGAAGAATGAGGTGAGTAGGGGGACTCAACCTGAGTTAGGATGGAAAAGAGTGGACATCCCGGAGATGCCGAGAGAAGCTATCAACTTCCCTGCAAAGCCACGAGATAGATGGCGTCTCCATTTCCAGTAGAAGGGAGCCGTGGAGCCGCCTAGGAACTTTGGGGGCAGAGAGGACTCACGCGGTGAGCAGTCCACAAGCCCGGTGGTGGCGGCGACGGTGCTCGGTCCAGGATGAGAAGCCGCAGCGCTCTGGCCAGGGCCCCTCCTGTCGCAGCAGCTGCTCGATGAGGACAGGGTCAGCCACATACACGGTGCGCAGCGTCCCGAAGCTGGCCAGCCACACTGGGCCAAAGCGCGCCGTGCCCTGCACCTGGGAGAATCCACAGATCGGACACTTGGGTACCCTGGATGGGGACTCCCAGCATGGTTAGTGGAAATGCCGAGGGGATTGGCTAGGTTTGGGAGGGGCTTGCTTGCCAGGTACTTTTCTAATGTATGGTCCCGAGGCTGAGGCTGCCAATTCCTCTTTCTCCCAGCACATGAAAGTTCTGTGTGGGATAGGCAGAAGGCTGCAGCTTTGCAGAAAGCTACATTCAAAACTTCTCCTTAGTCATCTGGGCCGAGAGGAGTCCTTAAAGGTTCCCCACTTGGACTGTCCAACTAAGGACAAGTTCTTAATAAGTGAAAAATAGCACGTAGCTTTAAGCCAAAAGTGCAATGGGTAATTATGGGCTACTTCCAGTGCACTTGTCCTGGACCATCAAGGTCTCCAGAGGAGAGGGTGGAAGGGCAGAGTATAACCATCTGCTGAGACCAGGCACCAGTTGGGCCATCTCCCCTACCCCCAACATGCCTTTTCTAGAATCCATGGACATCTATTCTCACTGATTTTCCTACATTCACTCATTTGGCACTAGTCTGTCATTTCTGACATCAAAGGCAGTTTCTCCAGCTCTCAGTCCCAGGAGCTGGAACATCTTTTCCTACCTGTAGCTCATGTAGCTTGGACAGCCCCCCTTTGCAGAAAAGTTCAGCCAGGAAGCTAGGTGTGGAGGGCCCTGGGATGTCTCCCAAACTCCCAGGTGCTGAGTCGGAGCCTCGAGAACCCAGAGAGGTGCCCAGCATGGGAGGCCACTGGATTCGATGAAACACTCTGGAGGTGAGCTTGAGTGTTTGTGTCATGGTAGGTAGGGTTCAGGGAGCCCAGGAGAGAGCAGTTTCCCAGAGCATCTTGCCAACTTGCTAGAACCCTTATTTAATCCTTGGTCCAAGAGGTGATGACGCCCCCTTCCCAAGCTCCTCAGCCAATCCTTTTCCAAGTGGTCTGTCCTGGTGATCAGCACCCACAAATGGTAGGCGGGGCAAGGGCTGACTCTTTGGGGACTCATATTACAATGACCTTCATGGAGGGGAGGTCTTAAGTTTCTTCTGGCTTGCACCGTAGTTCAGCAGCCTAAAGATTTGTTTCTTCCTGGGAAAAGCTATGTAGAATAGACTACAGGAGTCAGTTGTCTCCTCTTTCCAAGGGAATCAAGCCCCTTCAGGATCATCCTCAGGAACTTCAAGATCATCCTACGACTCCTCCAGCAACGGAAATAGGTAGAGGCATGACTAACCTTCCTGGGAAATGAGGAAATTCTTTCCTCTGTTGAAGTGCCTAGATGTGCCATAATGGAGTTTTTGGGCTCACTGAATTGTACTTTCTTTGCATGTGAGTCTTCCTATATTAGTCACATTCTTCCTCCACCTAACACATACAGGGCAGGTGGTATGTAGGTTAATGGGTTAAAACTGACTCCAGGTACTTTTGTCTGTTTCTTAGGAAAGGGTATTATTTAGGTCCACAAGCCCCCTCCTTCCAGCAGTAGCATTTGGGTCTTGAGGAACAGAAGCAAAATAACAAAAAGTAGGGAGCTTTGGAGATTCTTTCCAGATCACCAGATGGAACAAGGACTAAGTGCATGTTCTCAATCTCTAGCTGACTCAGTTGCCTCTGGTTGGCTTTTTGGGCAGTTGCCTTTTTTTACTTTCAGCTTCAGAATTCTCCAGTTTAGCTCTCTGCTTCATACCACTCACTCCTCTCCCTACTCTTTTGTTGTTGTTGTTGGTTGTGGGGCCTGAACTCTGGGCCTGGGTGCTGTCCCTCAGCTCTTCAGCTCAAGGCTAGCCCTCTACCATTTGAGCCACAGTTCTACTGCCAGACTTTTCTGATTATGTGGTGCTGAGGAATTGAACCTAGGGCCTCATGCATGCAAGGCAAGCACTCTACCACTGAGCCACCTTCCCAGCCCCTCTCCCTACTCTTGTCAGACTTATCAAACTCTAGACCAGTCAACTGTGAGGTTTTGGAATCAAAGGTCAACATGGAAAAGGAGAGGGCTTCTATCCTCTCATTTTCCAAGGACTCTCCACAGCCAGCAACAATAAAGGGAGCACAAATTGCCCAGGTTAAGTCTTAGGCAAGAGAGGATGGGAGGAGGCATGTGACACACACCCCAGTCTTTTCTGAGAAATAACAGCATGAGCACGTGTGTGAATACACATTATCCCCAGGACTGCAAAGTAAACACAAGTAGGCAATGATTTGAGCCAAGCAGACAGTTTAGATGGTGGGGCACTGCATTCCTCAAGCCAGCTGAGGAGAAACCCCACACGTGAAGGGAGTTCTAAGGGAGAGCATGACCTCACACTCTTCCAAAGATTCTCTCTGATCCAAAGTCCTTTGGCCTTCTTGTCAAGCTTCTTTTGCTTTGTGCTGGCAGTGAGGAGACAAGAAGGTAAGAGGAGATAGGGCAGGTGTGAACCACGTAGCACCCTAACTTTTTAGAGAGATACAGCCTTCTAGCTATAGTGTCATTTGGGAAGGCCTGGAGAGTGGGGTGGGGCTTGACCTTTTTTTCCAATCCCTGGAAAATGGGACACCTAAGGCAGGGTAAACAGTCAGTGATTAGGCAGGGTGGGATTGGGGGGTCACTGCCTGTAGAATAGGATCCTGTATTCTTCGGAAGATGGCTGGGAAATTCTTTCCTCCATTGCGCAGAACTTTCTTTCCTTCCTCAGTTGAAGTGCCTAGATGTCCCACAATGGGGTCTTCACTCTGGAAGAAGGAAGGGTCCAATATGTCTTTGCCCATCTTTCATATTAGGCTCAAAGAATACAGGACAACTATGGAAAGGACCGTTATCTTTGCAATTTCCTTTTTACCTCCTACTTACCAATTCCTCCAGAGGCACACGCTCAAACAGGGGGTGCCCCTCAAAATGGGTGCACATCCAGTGGTGGAGCTCCAGCACATCGGTTATGGTATATACCAGCCCCTGTATAAGCAAAATGATCCTAGAAGGTCTACATATACAACTGAGCAGCAAGGTGATGGAGTGAGGGTGCAAGTACCTAAATGTACCCATGATTATTATTTGAGAAGAGCCCCTGGGGTAAGCCTATCCTCCTTCCCGGCTCACCCCAACTCTCAGCACGTAAGCATATTCTGCCAGCAGTGTGGGACTGATGATTCGCCACTTGTGCTTTGTCCGCTTGAAGTGTGGGTCAGGGAAGAGGAAGAACATCTTTGTCAGCTGTGAGACAGACATGCACCAACAGAGTTGTGAGTGTTCGAACTCCATCTTCCACCTACCAGCCTTTCCAATCAGGGCCACTCCCTACCTGGCCCTTGCGGAAGAAATTAGGAAGGTGTTTCATGGCATTACTACGGAGACAGGCAATGTTCTGGAAACCACCTCCAGGAGCTGCACGTAGAGCACGAATTCGGTCCTGTACATAGTCTGAGACCTTCACGCGAATTTCAAGACCCAGAATCAGGGTGTCTGGGAACAGTGGTGACAGTTCCACTGGACACAGAAATAGAAATATGATCATTAATCTCAGACTTGCATGAGGTGCAAAGGGTCAATACAGGAAAGAAAGCCTCAATTTGCAACTACCAAAATCAGATATCTATACAAAAAATTCCCTGCTGGAAAGGAGGCAAAATACAAAAACTGCCCCCAGCCAGGCGCTGGTGGCTCATGCCTGTAATCCTAGCTACTCAGGAGGCTGAGATCTGAGGATCATGGTTCAAAGCCAGTCCGGGCAGGAAAGTTTGTGAGACTCTTATCTCCAATAAACCACTAGAAAACCAGAAGTGGCGCTGTGGCTCAAGCGATAGAGCACTCACTTTGAGCTAAAGAGCATAGGGACAGTGCCCAAGCCCAGAGTTCAAGCCCCACGACAGATAAAACAACAACAACAAAAAACTGCCCCCAGAACTAAAGTGGAATAGCTAAGACTATGTGTACAATTTGTGATTGCTTTAGCGTTCTCACAGTGATTTCATAATGGTCTTATTTAATCCTTGTAACACTCTGTGGTAAAGAAGAGGAAATCAGTAGTCAGGAATGCTCAAGATCATAAAAATAAGAGCTGGAATTTAAACCAAGATTGGTTGTCTCCCCCACCCTACCCCTTACCAACATGTTCTTCCTGTCATGCTGTTATCTGTACAGAAAAGTCTAAAATGAGGGAAGTGACCTGTCATTCAGACTTGGGACAGCATACACAGTACAAAAGAGACCCCAAACAGGAGTGTGGATCAGAAAGAATGTGTTCTGGTGAGGGAGGGGAGATAGTGGAATCCCCAAGACAGTTCAGGTTCACTGGCCACAGGGACTAATCTCTGACGCTTGTGCTGACCGATTCACTGACCCAGCACAGGACAAGAAAAATGGCTCATGATGGGACTAGAGCCAGACAGGATTACCCAGGTTCTAAGAGGCATTCGAGGCAGCCTCCTCCCTTCTTTAGAGCAAAGGTCATAGATCCATGGTAGAGGGTAGCTGCAGGCTCTCCACACTGTTGTCACCAGTGTCTGGAAAGAAGGGGAAGGTCACTATGGCCCCCACCAAACCTGCTGAGGTGGCAGAACCTATGCTTCTTGTTACTCTAGAAAAAGAGCCAGTGTTACCTAACAGGCCACCATAGCCACAGCCTATGTCTGCAAACTCCACTTGGGCCTCCGTTCTCTTTTCTTTCTTATCCTTTGGGTCGTCGTGGCTCTGATTTTGAGTGAGTGGAGCAAAGAACTCTGGGTATAGCTCAGACCAGTCCATCTCCTCTGGCTTCACAGGGCTATTGGAAAGAAGACAAAGAATGTGAGAAGGCACATTGGTCATATAATTTCAGAAGTGCTGCTGCTTGGTGGATGAGTGTGGGAAGCAGATGGAAGCAGTTTCTCACAAATTCTGCAACAGTGGGTCCTGGGGCCCACCTCTAGGAGACATTTTGGAAAACCCCCTAACTTCCAGTATGATTCACAGGCACATCATATGGCTCATGACTGATGACTTGCCAGTCTCTTTAATACATTTATGTGACCCTGGCTAGGTAGTTCTTTCTGGAGTACAGGTTTCCCTTCTTCCAAAGTCTGTGTGTGCCTAAGGCACTACAATCTTTTTTTTTTTTTTTTTTTTTTTTTAATTTTTAAAGGGTGTTCTGTAGGTAGAGGATGAAGTAAGGGATGGGAAGCCCTGAACTTAGGGACTGGGCACTCTCCCTGAGATTTTTTTTGCTCAAGGCTAGTGCTCCAGTTTCAGCTGTTTTGGAGGGTTAACTGGAGATAAAGAGTCTCACAGCCTTTCCTGCCCAGGCTGGCTTCGAAGCGTTTAAGTAACTAGGATTACAGTGGAGAGCCACCGGCGCCTAGTTTATGTTTGTCTTTTTGTTAAGCTTAGCAAACCAAATCGAAAGATGGAGACGACAACCTGTTTCTTCACTCAAGTTTCAGGGGGAAAAAATTCCCTATTCTCAGACACGGGACCCCTAACTCTGACTTTTCGGCTAAACACCACGCCCCTGCCCCGCCCCCCTTCCAGCTGGCCAACTCCCGGACCCGACTCCCCCCAGCTGACGTCACCCAGCCGAGCCTCCCCGCCCAAGCCCTGCCTCCCGCCCCAGCACGGTCCTCTCCCACGTCGCTGGGAGGATCCCGTCTCCTCCTTCCCCGTCCCCCTGCCCCGCTCGCTCACTAGTGCAGGGTATGGTCCGCCATGGGATTGGAATGGGCGCGTTGCCGGTAGTAGCGCTTCTGAGGCTGCAGGGCCTCCGCTCCCGCCATGACGCTGGAATTCTTCCGAGTTCTCACCGAACCCACGTGGAGATTGGGCCGGCGGCGCACGATGATGACGCAGACACACGCTAGGAGAAAGCCACGCCCCTTAAAGCCCCAAGGCTTCGCTGGGCGGTGAGGCCCGCGATGGGGAGAGAGCGGGCGCGGGAACCTCCCGCATCTCTCGTTTCTGTTTTTCCTTCTTAAAAAAACCCGGCTGGCGTTGCCTGACCCAGGCTCCCAGCCTCTTGGCTTTCTTCTGCTCTGATCTAGGTCACCATGCTGTAGTTGCACGCAAACATTTGTGCACCCCACAGGTGAGAGGGACCTGGCGTGCAATCCAGCGTCCTTACTCTCGCTCTGGTCTATGGCCCAAGTCTGCCAGGTCTAGGCTGTTAGGGCCGACGTGTCCAGGGCCGGGCAGGTGGGTAGCTCCTCGTCCTCCTCCAGGAAGTCCAGACTGGAGGAAGGAGGGCAAGCGGGGAGGGGAGGAGAGGGGGCGGGGCCCGGTGCCTCGGGTTAGCCTGGACGGCCGGCAGCACCAGCTTCGTACCCCGCCACCGACACCTCGGGATCCAAACGCTGCCCGTGGGGTCCCGATAACTCTCTCGGCTGGATGGCAAACTCCTGCCTGGGTCCCGAATTCGAGTCGGTGTTCCCTCGGGAGGTTGGGCTCTTCGCCGACTTTTACTCGGAGAGGAGCCGCTTCTGCTTCTGTGGCCACGAGCTGAGCATCACGCAGAACTTTGGGTCCCGCCTGGGGGTGGCGGCACGCGTGTGGGATGCGGTGAGGAATGGGCTGCTCGAGTGAGGGTCCCTGGGAGGGCCAGAGTTCGAATCCAGCCACTTCCATATGGATGATCTCTCCGCCAGTACTTAGCTATTTATTTATATATTGATTTTTATCCCTCACCCCCATAGGCTCTGAGTCTTTGCAACTACTTTGAGAGTCAAAATGTGGATTTTCGGGGCAAAAAGGTGATCGAACTGGGCGCGGGGACGGGCATCGTGGGAATCTTGGCGGCGCTGCAGGGTGCGTGAGCTGGCTTCGTGGCAAGGAGGGGTGAGGGGTTGTGGGCGTGGCGACATTGTCACTACGTGGATTACTGAGAGAGGAGAGTGCTTTGGGCCCATCCCTGTCCCTTACTTTTAACAAACAACACCCTACCCCCCATCTTCTGTATGGCATTCATTCAGTGCTGATTGGTTTTCAAAGCACCCAGGGTGAGTGCTAATTTGGGGTTAGGAAATAAACAACTGACAGGCCTTGTTTTTGGAAACTCTTTTTTGCTGCCTGGGTTTTCATGGAGAATGCCATCACTAAAAATTTTTCTTTAGTTTGGACATGATCTTCAGTCCAAATGCATATATAGGGATATCCTGTGGAGCATCCTATGGAGGCATTAAACATCATGAAAATTTATAATTTTGTTATGTTAGGTTCCTTAGTGAGTTTTTTTTTTTTTTTTTGGTTGGTCGTGGGGCTTGAACTCTGGGCCTGGTTGCTGCCCCTTAGCTCTTCAGCTTAAGGAGAGCCCTCTACCACTTGAGGCACAGCACCACTTCCGGTTTTCTGGTGGTTTATTGGAGATAAGAGCCTCATGGACTTTCCTGTCCAGGCTGGCATTGAACTGCAATTCTTAGTTCTCAGCCTCCTGAGTAGCTAGGATTACAGGTGTAAGCCACTGGTCTCTGGCTAGTGGTTATTTATTTATTTAATTTTTTTTGGGTCCAGTCGTGGGGCCTGAACTCTGGGCCTGGGCGCTGTCCCTCAGCTTTTCAGCTCAAGGCTAGCGCTCTACCACTTGAGCCACAGCGCCACTTCTGGCTTTGTTCTTTTTTCTTATGTGGTACTGAGGAATCGAACCCAGGGCCTCAGGCATGCAAGACAAGCACTCTACCACTGAGCCACCTTCCCAGCCCCTTATTTATTTTTTTAATTATTGCTTTTAGTTGGTTGGTTATGCTTATGTAGTTTAGGCCAGCCTTAAACTTGAAATCCTCCTACCTAGGACTATGGAGTGGGGGAATTACAGATGTGTACCACCATACCCAGTTAGAACTTTTAGGTCTTTATTGTTAGGGGACACAAGATTGTGAGTTTTGGGGACTAGGGTATGTTTCTTGGGGAGTGAAGGTAGGAATTAAGCATTGTAAAAAAGAAAGGAAAATTGTGTTTTGTGTGTGTGTGTGTGTGTGTGTGTGTGTGTGTGTGTATGCGTGTGCGCGCGTACCAGTCATGGGTCTTCAACTCAGGGCCTAGGTGATGTCCCTGAGCTTTTTGTACACAAGGCTAACACTCTATTACTTGAGTCACAGCTCCATTTTTGGCTTTTTGGTGGGGGGGGGAAGGGGGGGGCTGACTTCAAATGGCAATCTTAAGATCTTGGCCTCCTGTGTAGCTAGGATTACAGGCTTGGGACATCAGCATCCAGCTTTGTGCTTTGATTTTATAAAGAGCGAGAAACGAAAAAGTTTCTTAATTTATAATCAAGGGAAGACAAAACACCACACTAAAAACACTCATTTAAAAACACATAGTGCCAGCTGCTGGTGGCTCACACATGTAATCCTAGCTACTCAAAAGGCTGAGATCTGAGAGTCGAAGTTTGAAGCCACCTTGGGCAGGAAACTCAGTGAGACTCTTGTCTCCAATAAACTACCAAAAAGCAAGTGCAGCTGTAGCTCAAGTAGAAGAGCACTAGCCTTGAACAAAAATAACTCAGGGTCAGTGCACAGGCCAAGTGCTAGGACAGGCACATACAATAGCATGCACACACACATACAGAGTGTGTGAAATCTTGTAAATGAGTAGGTTTTTGTTCATGGAAACAGAATGAGGTGACATGGAGAAGCCTTTCCAGAGGCAAGCCTTCATTCTTTTGCTCATTCAATCTACATGTATTCCCTATGTACCTAGAATTGCCCTGGGTGTTTGGGATTTGACAGTAAATAAAGATTTCCTCTCCCTAAGCATATAGTTGGGTGGGGAAATTAGAAGAAAATGTTATGGTCCAGTGCTCTGGAGAGGTATATGTGGAACTAGCGGATATGCTCTGTTTTAACTCCTTGGAAATTCTTCAAGGGAAAGCTCTGATAGGCAAGGAGATGAACAATGTAGTGTGAACACTGAAGGCATATAAAGAAAGAAAGGAGTACCACAAAGGGCAAGTGGATTAGAATCAGTTATATTAAAAGGGGAGAAGCTACTCTAACTATTCAGGAGGATGAGATCTGAGGATTGAGGTTCAAAGCTAGCCTAGGCAGAAAACACTTTTATCTCCAATTAACTACCCAAAAGCCAGAAGTGGAGGTGTAGATCAAGTATTAGAGTGCCAACAATAAAGCTAAGGGACAACTGCGAGGCTCTGAGTAGCTCAAGCTCAGTGTTGGCCCCTCAAAAATAAATAAATAAATAAAAGAGGATAAAAGGCATATGTATGGATGGAAACATCCACCTTCACTTGCTCCCAGACTAGATTTTTCTTCTTTGGCCCCCTGCTTACTTGCCAAGTCAGGTATCTGTTCTCTCCCTTCACATCCCAGAAATTGGCCTGCTCTTGTATTAACATGTCCTTAACATTCTAGTTATCTATTCCAATTCCGATCATGTCTAGTTTAGGGTATTACCATCTCTTGTCTGGGTTTTCATAAGAGCCTTCATGTCTTTCTATGGGGAAATTTAACATGCCCAAACTAGATCTAAGATATTCTCCCACCAAACCTGTTTATCCTTCAGGTTTGATGAATCAAACCACCATCCATCCAATGGAAACCCTGGATGTCACCTTTGACACATTCCCAGGTCTTTCTTTTTTCTTTTTCTTTTTGATGGTCGTGGGGCTTGAACTCAGACTCTGGGAGCTGTCTCTGAGATTTTCTGCTCAAGGCCAGCACTCTACCACTTTTAGCCACAGCTCTACTTCTGGTTTTCTGATGGTTAATTGGAGGTAAGAATCTCATGGACTTTCCTGCTCTGGCTGGCTTTTAGCCACGAGCCTCATCTCAGCTTCCTGAGCAGCTAGGATTACAGGCATAGCCACCAGTTCTTGGCTGGTCTTATTTTAAATTTGTTATCACTGAACTCAGGTCTAATTAGCCTGTTTTACTCCTCTTACTCTTCCAGTCTCCTAAACATCAATTTCTTTAGTTTTTGGCAGTACTGGGACTTGAACTTAGAGCCTCATAATCGTTAGTTTAACTTTTTACCACTGAGCCATACCCCTAGTCTTTTTTTACTTTAATTTATGTTTCAGGTAGGATCTTGTGCTTTCTTCTCAGGGCTGGCCTAGTCTGTGATCCTCCTTACTTTCACCTCTTGTGTGAAAGAGTTATAGGTGTGTACTGGTACATTTGGTATTCCGGCCCTAAACGTAGTTCTTACTTCTTTTTTTTTTTTTTTTTGTCGGTCATGGGGCTTGAACTCTGGGCTTGGGCGCTGTCCCTGCGCTCTTCAGCTCAAGGCGAGTGCTCTACCGCTTGAGCCACAGTGCCACTTCCGGTTTTCTAGTGGCTTATTGGAGATAAGAGTCTCACGGACTTTCCTGCCTGGGCTGGCTTTGAACCTCGATCCTCAGCCTCCTCAGTAGCTAGGATTTCAGGCGTGAGTCACCGGCGCCCGGCTTTCCTTTTTTTTTTTTCCTTTTCAGTACTAGTGGTTTGAACTCAAGATCTTACACTTGCTAAGCAAGTGCTCTACCATTGAACTATACTCCCCAAACCTTCAGTTTTTCAAATCCCTGAATACTTTCTCTGCTGTTGTCATTATCAGCTGATGGTTTTATTTCCTATGTTCTGCTTGCACCTGTTTTCTCAGAAAGTGTCCGTATGTTCCTATCACAACTTCTGCTCCCCTAGCTGTGTCTGTGTTTGCAGGTACTACCTTCTGTTTTGCTATCATGGTTGGACATAGCTAAGGACAAGGTCTTCACTTGTCACAAGATCCTAAACATTTCCACCTGCTCAAAGACACTGTTCAATCAACTCCCTCCCTCTCTCCTGCATTATTCATTTTTCTTTCTTTCTAGGTTGCAGTCTGCCTTTCTGTCTGTCTCATCTCCACGAGGCCCTGCCCCCCACGCTGCCCCCCCCCCCACGTGCGCACGCACGCACGCACGCACACGCACACGCACACGCGCACACACACACACACACACACACACACACACACACACACACACACACACACAGAGCTATGCTGCAATCCCTCTTAGCTCAGGAAAAAAATTCTGTGATCACATCTTTTCCCACTTGTCTAGACATTTCTCTGTTCTTGTTTTGTGTGTGGGTACGTGTGCCCAGGCACGTGCACGCATGTATGCACATACATGCGCTCATGTCTCAGTACTAGGGTTTGAACTCAGGGCTGGGTTCTGTCCCTTAGTTGTTGTTGTTGATCAAAGCTGGTGCTCTACCCTTGAGCCACAGACATACTTCCAGCTTTTTCAGTGGTTAATTGGAGATAAGAGTTTCATGGACTTTCCTGCTTTGGTTGGCTTCTAACCACAATCCCCAGCTCTTGGCCTTCTGAGTAGCTAGAATTACAGGCATGAGCCACAGGTGCTCAGCTTCTGTTCTTTAAAACTCAAAACATTACTGTCTGCCATGTCTGGATTGTGAGCTTCATGTGTTGTTAACGGGGAGCTAATTACCAGCCCACTGACAGCAATACTCCCTTCTCCTTGAAATGTCCTTTGCTTTCTGGGCCAACACACTTCTGGTTTGTGCCTTTCTCACTGGCACACTTTTCCATTCTCTTTTGTTATTTCCCTTTCATCTTTACCACTGAAGATTTGGGTGCCCCAGCATTTGGGAGTAGCCCTCTGACCCTCCTTTTCTTTCTGTATACACTTCCTGCTGAATAGCCCTCTCACTTTTTGGCTTTGAATGTCCTTTTTATGCTGATTACGATGGTTCTCCCACTTCTATTTCCAGGCTTGTTTGCATGACCCACTGCCTACTCAGTATCTTCATGTGATTGTCTGATAGACCTCTTAAACTTAATGTGTCCAGAAATGAAATCAGGATCACCTTCCCAAACAGGCTCTCCTCATTTAAATGAATGACATTTTGGTCTTCCAGTTGGTTAGGAAAACATCCTGAGTATCTATCTCCTGCTCTTCTTTTCCCTCCTTCTCCCCCTTCCTCTCCCTTCTCCCCCACTTTAATATTTAATCTGTTGGATCATGTTAATTCTCCCTTCAAAATAAATTCAGGATCTGACCACTTACTGGTCAGTGCTACTACCTTCATCCACACCAACATCCATTATATCTCACTTGGATCATTACAGCCACCACTTAACTAGTCTCCTTGTTTCTAATCTTGTTCTTCTTCAGTGTTTTCAAATCCCAGCAATCAAAAATGGTTCTCTTAAAGCATAAATCAATTTGTGCAATTTTTTTTTCATTTAAAATTCTTCTATAGTTTTCTGTATCACAAAGACTAAAAGCCTAATTTCTCAGTGTCCTGATTATGATTCCATTTCTATTATTCCCCTACAACTCACTCTGCGCCAGCCACTGGCTTTTCACTGTTCCTTACACCTGTCAGGTGTAGTCTTGTCTTAAGATGCTTGTGTTTGCTGTTCTTTCATTTGATAGACTTTAGCCTTAGAGATCCACATGGTTTGCTCAGTTGTTCCTGGTCTTTGCTCTGTGAGGCTTTCCCCAATCATCCAATTTCAAATTACATTCCTAGCTGGGTGCCAATGGGTCCTGCCTGTAATCCTAATTATTCAGAAGCTGAGATTTTAGGATTGAGGTTTGAAGCCAGCCTGGGCAGCAAAGTCCATGAGACGCTTATCTCTAATTAACTACCTTTGCTGGAAGTGGAGGTATGGCTTAGGTGGTAGAGTACCAGCCTTAAGCAAAAAGAAACCAACAGCAGAAGGGCTGGGGTGTGGCTCACATAGTAGTGCATCTGCCTGGAAAGCTTGAGGCCCTGTGTTCAATCCCTAGTACCACTACCAAAAAAAGTTCCCTACCTGCCCCTCATGCTTCACTGTGGTGAACACTGCCATTTGATATACAGTATGTTTTAGCTTATTTTGTTGTTGTCTGTTTCTTGCCACTCTTGGTTTTTTGTTGTTGTTGTTGTTGTTGGTCATGGGACTTGAACTCTGGACCTGAGCACTGTCCCTCCGCTCTTCAGCTCAAGACTTCTGGTGTTTTATTGGTGATAAGAGTCTCACGGACTTTCCTTCTAGGGCTGGCCTTAAACTGTGATCCTCAGATCTCAGCCTCCTTAGTGGCTAGGATTACAGGTGTGAGCCACTGGCGCCCAGCTGCCGCTCTTGGTTTTGTTTTGGTTTTTTGTTTGAAGACAAGTTCAAGCTGTATAGTCTAACTTGCCCTCAAATTTGAGATCCTCCTCCTGGCTCTGCCTCCTGAGTGCTTTATTACAGGTATATGCTACCACACCTGGATCTTAGCAACTTCCTGTAAACTCCTGGGGGAAAATGTATGGTTTTTGTCTGCTTGGTCTGACATACAGGCATATGATAAAAACAAATGAATTCTTGGCACATCTATCTTCTCTTTCTGTAATACTCATCACTATTATGCTATTATGCACTAGTCTGAAATTCAAGGAAAGCTGGAGATTTTGCTTTGCCTACTAGTGTATCCTGGATCCTAGGTGCTCAATATATATATTTTTTTGTTTGAATGAAATGCTAATCTGATCTCCCCTCCCCCAATTCCTGGGGCTTGAACTCAGGGCCTGGGCACTGTCCCTTAGCTTCTTTTGCTCAAGGCTAGCACTCTACTGCTTAAGCCACAGCATCACTTTTGGCTTTTACAGTACCACATTAGCAAATGTGGTACTGAGGAATCCAACCCAGGGCTTCATGCATGTTAGGCAAGCACACTACCACTAGGCCACATTCCAAGTCCCTAATCTGATCATCTTCACCCTCACTTCTATTCTTCTGACCTGTTGCCTCCTTATCCAAGATAGATCTCCTTAGAATATCATAATCCTGTCTCATGCCTGGAAATTCTTCTCCCTATTTCCACATCCTCTAAGATACAGTCTTCCCTAGAATATATGTCCTGCCAGGCCTCTGTACTCAGGAGTCGAAAACCCCATCTGACTAACTCCTACATGTCCTCTAGGGCTCAGCTGAGGACATGTCTCTTGGGAAGCCTTCCAGGCCCCCAAGGTGGTTTTGTGTCAGTGGGGGTGGGTACAGGGCCCATCTCCAGTATAGTCCTGCTCAGGGTTCTGCTGACATCTGATGATTGTGTGTTGGGCAGAGAGGTTGAAGATTAGCTCAGAGAGAATGTTGATGTGGTAGAATGTAGAGTAATGAGCATGCAGTGGGTGAGATGGAGGTTAGGGCAACAAAAAGTCCAACTGCGCACTTCAGGCTAGGAAGACATTGTCCTCTAGGCTTAGAGGTCTCAGGATCTTTCAGGTAGGAGCCAGGAGTCCTTGCTGGATCCCTCTGACTTGCATTTCTCCTCCTTGTTCTCCCTCAGGGGGGGATGTAACCATCACTGACCTGCCTCTGGCACTAGAGCAGATCCAAAGCAACGTTCACGCTAATGTGCCAGCTGGAGTCCAGGCCCAGGTCTGCGCTTTGTCCTGGGGGATTGACCAGCATGTCTTTCCTGGAAATTATGATCTGGTGCTGGGATCAGATATCGTGTACCTGGAACCCACCTTCCCACTGCTGCTGAGGACCCTCCGGCACCTGTGCGGGCCCCGTGGTACCATCTATCTGGCCTCCAAAATGAGGGAGGAACATGGGACAGAGAGCTTCTTCCAGCACCTCCTGCCCCAGCACTTCCAATTGGAGCTGGCCCAGAGGGATGAGAATGAGAATGTCAACATCTACAGGGCCTGCCATAGGGAAACAAGGCCTGCTTGAAGTCACTCCTGTTATTCTCAACCCCTTGTCCCAAGGAAGTTGCTGCATATCTCCAGAGCCATAAACACAGGGACCAAAATGATGGATCTTCATGGGTTTCCCCTCTCTATCTCTCTCTCTCTTTTTTCCTTGTTTCCCCCATAGAGGTGCCTACTTACTAAGAATCATAGACTATCTAAAAACACTCATATTAGAGCACAGAGGGAATTTCCAGCTCTAGTTTTCAGAGGAGGAAGATGGCTTTTTAGGGGTGTGTATGTGTGGGGGGGAGGTAAATGGGTTTGAGAGTAGGTGCAGAGACTATCAATGATGACTTCTAATTTTACTGTTGCCTTTTTATAACACAATGGACTTTTTTCTTTTTTTCTTTTTTTTTTTTGGGTCCAGTCATGGGGCCTGAACTCTGGGCCTGGGCGCTGTCCCTCAGCTCTTTAGCAAAGGCTAGCGCTCTACCACTTGAGCCACAGCGCCACTTTCGACTTTTTTCTTTTTGCTTATGTGGTGCTGAGGAATGGAACCCAGGGCCTCAGGCATGCAAGGCAAGCGCTCTACCACTGAGCCACCTTCCCAGCCCCAACACAATGGACTTTTAAAAAAAAGTTCTAAAGAATTTTTGTGTGTGTGTGAGACCTGAACTCTAGGCCTGGTCACTATCCCTGAGTTCTTCAGCTCAAGGCAAGCGCTCTGCCACTTGAACCACAGCGCCATTTCTGGTATTCTGGTGGTTAATTGGAGATAAGAGGCTCACAGACTTTCCTGCCTGGGCTGGCTTTGAACCACAATTCTCAGATCTCAACCTGTAGCTAGGACTACAGGTGTGAGCCACTGATGCCTGGCTTTTTTTTTTTTTTTTTTTTTTTTTTTTTTTGCAGTTGTGGGGCTTGAATTCTGGGGCTGGGTGCTGTCCCACAGCTCTTCAGCTCAAGGCTAGCGCTCTACCACTTGAGCCACAATGCACTTTAAGTTTTATGGTGGTTTATTGGAGATAAGAGTTTCATGGACTTTCCTGCCTGGGCTGACTTTGAACCACGATCTCAGCCTCCTGAGTAGCTAGGATTACAGGCATAGCCACCAATGCCCGGCTTCGGCTTAATTTTTTTTTTAGTGATCTTTTCTGCATCCAAAGAATACAGTTCCCTTGCCTCCTGCCCCGCGGGCCCCCCTACCACCCCAGTCCTGGGTGCTGAGAAAGAAGCCTCACACCACCTGTTTCTTTCTAGGAGAGTAGGAGAAAGAAAAGTATGGCAGGATTATGCCATATGTCTTCCCAGCCCTGAACCTGGAACTGACAGAAAAGCTGCCTTTTGGACAGTACCTCCTTCCTGCCTGCCTGCCTTCCTTCCTTCCCTCCCTCCTTTCCTTCCTTCCTTCTCTCTCTCTTTCTTTCTTCCTTCCATTCTTTCTCTCTCTCTCTCTCTCTTTCTTTCATAAAACAGCATGCAGTGAAGAACATTGGACTGAGTACTAGGTTCTTCTCACCTGGTTTTTCTTTCCAAGCTCTATCAGTCTTTCTTTCCTAATTCCTTTTGCCTTCAATTCTTTTTTTGTCAGTCATGGGGCTTGAACTCAGGGCCTGGGCACTGTCCCCGAGCTTCTTTTGCTCAAGGCTAGCACTCTACCACTTGAGCCACAGTGCCACTTCCAGCCTTTTCTGTGTATGTAGTACTAGGAATTGAACCCACGGCTTCATGCATACTAGGCAAGCACTCTACCACTAAGCCACCTTCCCAGCCCTTGCCTTCAATTCTTACTGTTTCCCATTGCAGCAGCTCTGTAGTCATCTCCTGGATGGTGTGCCACATTCTCTTATCTCCTAGTTGCTTTGTGAACTCTTGCAGTCTATCAAAATCAGCTCTGACTAGCTTCCACTGACTAGAGAAGAACAAACTCCTTTGCTCTGTATCCAGTTTATCCCCCTGCCACCCAGATGACCTTTCTAATTTCCTCTTCCTTTCCTGTACATATTGGGCCTCTACAAAAGATCTCTCTTTTTTTTCCTGAATCTACACCAAACCTTTGATTATTTTCTCAGGGTGGTTTGGGGGCAGAGGGTTCCTGAGCCTTGAGTTTGGTATGATTTTTATCCCCTTGGGATCTTTCGGTTTTTTCATCTTACAGGAACTTGCCTTGTTTTGTATCTTTTCTGGTCCTAGTCCTTTCCCTGATAGATTTATCTTGGAGGACAGAGCTGTGGCTTATCGAGTCCCCTGAAGCCAGCACAGTTCTTGACACCCATGTTCTGCAGGATTATTTTAATCTGACAAATATTTATTTGGTTTATTGAAGGGATTCTACCTCTGCCTTTCTAGGTAAACCTGAATCCAACTATCTACCTCACAGTTTGTGTGAGTCCTAAATGAATAGTGAATATGAAAGAACATTGGGAATAAAGAAACAAAGTATCAGCCACACATTTCTTGTATTCTTATTTTATCTGGTGGAAGTAATTTCCTTGTGAAATACAGCAGTACTAGAGATAAACCCAGGGCCTCTAGATTGCTAAGTAGGCATTTAACACTTGAGCTAGGCCTCTAGCCGCCCCCCCCCCCCTCATTTTTTTTTTTTTTTGGCTAGTCCTTGGACTTGAACACAGAGTCTGGGTGCTATCCCTGAGCTCTTTTTCCTCAAAGCTAGTGCTTTGAGCCACAGTTCCACTTCTGATTTTCTGGTAGTTAATTGGAGATGAGTCTCACAGCCTTTCCTGCCCAGTTTGGCTTCAAACCATGATTCTCAGATCTTGCCTCCTCAGTAGCTAGGACAACAGGCATGAGCCACTGGTGCCTGGCCAGTCCTTTTGTAATTTGCTTCTGAGACAGGGTCTCACTAGAACTGGCCTTAAACTCTCCACTACCTCCCAAGTAGCTGTGATTAGAGTGAAATGTATTGTGTGTGTGTGTGTGTGTGTGTGTGTATAGTGGAAGGCATAAACTCACCTCACATTTTGCTTAGCTTTTTTTGCTTAAGGCTGGCATACTATTGCTTGAGCCACACCTCTGTTTCTGGGTTAAAAAATTATTAGGGGCTGGGAAGGTGGCTCAGTGGTAGAGTGCTTGCCTTGCATGCATGAGGCCTTGGGTTCGATTCCTCAGCACCACATAATCAGAAAAAGCTAGAAGTGATACTGTGACTCCAGTGATAGAGTGCTAGCCTTGAGCTGAAGAGCTGAGGGACAGTGCCCGGCCCCAGAGTTCAGGCCCCATGATAGACAAAATAAATAATAAATAAAAATTATTATTATAAAGGTGATGTGTAGAGGGGTTACAGTTACATAAATCAGATAAAGAGTGCATTCCTTTTTTGTACAATGTCACCCCTTCCCTTGCTCTCCTAGTTTTTCCCTCCCAACCGCATGTTTCTCCCTTTTTGTTAGAGATAGAGATTCTCAGCTTGGGCTGGCAACGAACTGGGATCCTCAGATCTCAGCTTCCTGAGTATCAGCTAACTAGGATTACAGGCAGAAATCATTTGAATAAAATAAATCTAATAAAACAAATGCGGGGGGGGGGGGTGCTGGGAAGGTGGCTCAGCGGAAGAGTGTTTGCCTTGCATGCATGGGGCCCTCCGCACCACATAAGCAGAAAAAGCTGTAATGGCGCTGTGGCTCAAGTGGTAGAGCGCTGGCCTTGAGCTGAAGAGCTGAGGGACAGCGCCCGGGCTCAGAGTTCAAGCCCCACGACCAACCGAAAAAAAAAAAACCCACCCAAAAACACAAAAACAAAAGCAAAAACAAATAGAGGCGGCGAGACTGCATCCCTCCGACCAGCAGATGGCGCTATCACTCTCCGGCGTGTCGTGGTTGGAGAATTTTGGCCCTTCTGCCACGCCATAAGCCGTCGCCCTACCTGCGCGCCGCGGCGAGCCGGGAGGTCCCCGCTGGCGTGATGTCCCTGCTGCGGTCCCTGCAGCTCAGCCTGGCCGCGCGGGCCGGAAGCCGCCAGGTGATGCCTCCCAGCCTGGGAATTGCCCCGGCTGTCTGGCCGTGAGCCTTGAGCGCACCCCTCCCCTGGCCCCCCTGCTGCACACTCTTCGCGCCCCCGCGCACGGCGGTCTCTCAGCGGTCCAGCCGCAGCCGAAGGCTCCCGCGGGCACTTCCGGAGCCCGAGAGCTCCGGGATGACGTCGCCGCCCCCCGCCCCCTCCCCCCGCCCCCCCCAGCTCCCCGCTGCTTCAGACTTCTCACCCCTCTCCTCTTCCAGGCGGGGTCCCTTCTACCTCCGACGC
Organism: Dipodomys spectabilis; assembly: GCF_019054845.1. Taxonomy (NCBI): domain Eukaryota; kingdom Metazoa; phylum Chordata; class Mammalia; order Rodentia; family Heteromyidae; genus Dipodomys; species Dipodomys spectabilis. The sequence continues at coordinate 16,449,595 of NW_024870911.1, read as the reverse complement.
CCCAGCCATGGCACACGTTTCACGCAGGCCCTTGCCTGTCCTCCTCGGGCAAGGAGCTCCTTATGAAGCTGCGGCGGCGAACAGGCTACTCCTTTGTCAACTGCAAGAAAGCTCTGGAGACCTGTGATGGGGATCTCAAACAGGTGGGTGTGCGGGGGGGGGGGGAATGAGCTGGGGCGAGGAGGAAGTGGGGCGAGGGTCTAACTTCAGCCTAACCGGCCAGCGTGGATAAATAAGAGCAGCAGCCCATGGGCCCTTAATTAAGGCAGGATGGTGTCTAGTTCTGGCATAAAACGACCTCAACCCATTGACTTTGTCTTACTTGGAAGCAATTGATTCGGGATCCTAGGGTTAGTACTCCATGGGAAACTTTCTGCTGCTTGAAGCTGAGAAGGTTATAGGTGAGCTTTGGAGTTAGACCCACCAGGGTTTAAATTATGGTGCTTTCATACCTACACTGGATATTTCAGCGAATCTTTCAGACTTGTGGTGTTCTTTTCTGTACAATGAAAATACTGCCATCTGCCCCTAGGGTTGTTTTGAAGATTAAATTTATCCAAAGCACTAGATACTACAATGCTTGATAATCAGCGTTTAGTAGCAGTCTGACAGTAAATGATAAACTGCATTCGTTTACATTTATAGAATTTAGGGGAAGTGGAAGCCGGGCGCTGGTGGCTCACGCCTGTAATCCTAGCTACTCAGGAGGCTGAGATCTGAGGATCGCGGTTCAAAGCCAGCCCGGGCAGGAAAGACCGTGAGACTCCTATCTCCAATAAACCACCAGAAAACCGGAAGTGGCGCTGTAGCTCAAGTGGTAGAGCGCTCGCCTTGAGCTGAGGGACAGCACTCAGGCCCAGAGTTCAAGCCCCACAACCGACAAAAAAAAAAAGAATTTAGGGAAAGTGGAAGAAACCAGTCACTTTGAACATATTTTAAATCAGCACTGTTATGCAGTTTGACTTTGTCCTCTGCCCTTTTCCTTTCCAATTTCTAGGCTGAGATGTGGCTTCACAAGCAAGCCCAGAAAGAGGGCTGGAGCAAAGCTGCCAAGCTCCATGGAAGGAAGACCAAAGAAGGCTTGATTGGGCTGCTACAGGAAGGAAACGCAGCTGTATTAGTGGAGGTGAGCTATTGGAAACTCCACATAACAGCAGCAGTTGTGCTTGGTATAAGGCTTGTAGTAGACCCTTTGTATTCTTTTTTTTTTTTTTTTTTTCAGAAAAATTTAACAGGTTTATTTATAATTGTTATAAAGTTGAACTGCTGAAACTTGTTTACTGAAACATATTATATACCCACAGTTATTTAAAAAATTCACACGCAAATGAAAATGGAACAATTGTCAATACCTGATTTCTATGCCCTATATTTCCACTGGCAATAATATACTTAGGTACATTCAGAACTACTGATAACAAGAAAAGGGGTGGGGTGGGGGGGGGGAACCATCTTAGTGGATTCTTTTTTTTTTTTGGTCAGTCATGGGGCTTGAACTGTGGGCTTGGGTGTTGTCCCTCAGCTCTTTAGCTCAAGGCCAGCCCTCTACCACTTGAACCACAACTCTACTTTAGGTTTTCTGGTGGTTTACTGGAGATGAGTCTCATACACTTTCCTGCCCAGGCTGGCTTTGAACTGTGATCCTCAGATTTCAGCCTCCTGTGTAGCCAGGATTACAGGTGTGAGCTACAGGTGCCTGGCTCTTAGTGGATTCTTAAGCATGCTCTCCATGTATGCAGTGTGCTAGCTGGATATCTTTAGGCATAATTATTATACATTTGCCATGGATAGCACACAGATTGGTATCTTTAAAAAGGCTAACCAGGTAGGCCTCACTTGCCTCCTGTAAAGCACCAACAGCTGCGTTCTGGAAGCACAGGTCTGTTTTGAAGTCCTGAGCAATTTCTCATGCCAGAATCTGGAAAGGGAGCTTGCAAATCAGAAGTTCCGCAGACCTGGTAGCGTCTAATTTCAGGAAGCATCACAGTACCCAGGCCTGTAATGGTGAGGTTTCTTCACCCCTCTGGTAGAGGGTGCAGTCTTGTGAGCGGCTTTTGTTGCCAGTTGTTTTCTGGGTGCTTTACCACCAGTGGATTTGTGAGCAGTCATCTTGGAATGAGCCATAGGATAGAGGTCTTACTCACCCTCCCTTCTCCTTTGGCTGGAGCTCAGCTAACAAGAGGCTGTGCTGGCCTTGGAGAGCTGCAGTAACCACCCTTTGTATTCTTTTTTTTTTTTTTTTTGGGTCCGGTCGTGGGGCCTGAACTCTGGGCCTGGGCACTATCCCTAAGCTCTTCAGCTCAAGGTTAGCGCTCTACCACTTGAGCCACAGTGCCACTTCCGGCTTTTTTCTTTTTGCTTATGTGGTGCTGAGGAATTGAACCCAGGGCCTCATGCATGCAAGGCAAGTGCTCTACCACTGAGTCACCTTCCCAGCCCACCCTTTGTATTCTTAAACAAGAAATAGTTTTGAAAACTATAAAATGTAGTTGAAGTTAAAAGCTTTCAAGACACCAGCAGTGGTGGCTCACACTTAATGCTAGCTACTCAGGAGGCTGAGATCTGAGGACCAATATTGGAAGGCAGCCTAGGCAGAAAGATCCCCAAGAGACTCTTATCTCCAATTAACTACCAGAAAACCAGAAGTGGAGCTATGGCTCAAAGTGTAGAGCACTTGCCTTGAGCAAAAAAGCTCAGAGACAGTGCCCAGGCCCTGAGTTCAAGTCCCACTACCGACAAAAAAACTTTGAAGATGTTGTTATTAGAAATAGATTTAGATAGAGGAATGCAGACATGTTGATGAGAAATGGCCTAGCACTCTTGAACATTTTCTTAGTGTGACTCTTAATGTAGCTTTGTACCTTATCACTGATTATTTTCTTGAACAGTTAGGGTTTAAAGATAGTAATTCTTTTTTTTTTTTTTTTTTTGGGTCCGGTCGTGGGGCCTGAACTCTGGGCCTGGGTGCTGTCCCTCAGCTCTTCAGCTCAAGGCCAACACTCTACCACTTGAGCCCCAGTGCCACTTCCGGCTTTTTTCTTTATGTGGTGCTGAGGAATCGAACCCAGGGCATCAGGCATGCAAGGCAAGCGCTCTACCACTGAGCCACCTTCCCAGCCCCAGTAATTCTTTTAATTAGCTGATGGATAGAAAGTAACTGATTTAGAGGTTTGGGCATTGTCATTGGTAAAGAAGCAGATGTAGATTTAGAGTGAGATAAAGGGATAGTGATAGCAAATTCGATTTGGAGTTGGAGGAGCCTGGGAAATGGAGTAATTATGAAGTGTAGGAAGGGGCGAATTTGTATGGTTCCTTCAGTATATTACAGAAAAGTCTGGGGTTGTTTAGTTCTCCTGAGTCTAAAGCTTGTTCTATTGTATCTAACTTTACTCTTCAACCTTAAGGAACTTACTATCAGCTTACACTGCAACATTCGTTTATTCCTACAGGTAAACTGTGAGACAGACTTTGTTTCCAGAAATTTAAAATTTCAACAGTTGGTCCAGAAAGTAGCCCTGGGAACCATGCTGCATTGTAAGAGTCTAAAGGATCAGCTCTCCACATATAGTAAAGTGAGTTTGCATTTGTCTGCACATGATGAGTTTGTTCTCCATTGTAGGGTACTGCTGTTCTTTTATTTGGGGGATGGGGGTGGGGTAACTGGGGCTTAAACTCAGGGCTTGGGCACTGTCTTTGAGCTTTTTTGCTCAAAGCTAGTGCTGTACCACTTAAGCCATAGCGCTACTTCTGGCTTTTGGGTGGTTAATTGGAGATAAGAATGTCATGAAATTTCTTACTTGGGGTTGACTTTGAACCATGATCCTCAGATCTCAGCCTACTGAGTAGTTAAGGATTTTAGACACTCTTATGTTGCTGGTTAACTATTATCTCTGGGAAAAGTATTCATTTGTTCTGTCTCCTTATTCTGCCTCATTAAAATTTTGTTAGTGTAGTGTTTTAAATTACATTTTTATTTGTAGAATGTAAGCTTCATGGACCAACAATTTTGCCTTTTTCTACTGTATTATTGATAAAAGAGAAATAGATGCATTGTTTTGCTGGGGCTCAGTCAACCTTTCTTGAGTGATTGGATGTCAGTGCAGTGAAGGCATGAGTGAGACCACATGAGGCTTCCTCTTCAAAATATGTGATAGTCTGGGGAAAGGGACTGAAGAAAGCACAATTTAGAGAATAACCTTATTTCCTCCTCTAGGAGGATAAACGAAGAATTATTTCAGTCTGGTTTTTTTTTTTTTTGTTGGTGGTGCTGGTGGTGGTTTTGGGGCTTGAACTCTGGGCCTGGGCACTGTCCCTCAGCTCTTCAGCTCAAGGCTAGTGCTCTACCACTAGAGCCATAGTACCACTTATGGCTTATTCTGTTTATGTGGTACTGAGGATCAAACCCAGGGCCTCATACATGCAAGGCAAACACTCTATCACTAGCCACTTTCCCAGCCATTTAAGTCTGTTTTTAATGCAGCCTTCTTTCAAATAAAAAATGAACCACCAGCACCCAGCTCAGGGAAGTTTTGTTTTGTTTTTGTTTTTGTTTTCCAGTCTTGGGGCTTGAACTCTGGGCCTGGGTGCTATCCCTGAGCTTCTTTTGCTTAAGGCAAGCGCTCTACCACTTGAGCCACAGTGCCACTTCTGACTTTTTTGAGTAGTTTTATTGGAGATAAGAGTCTCACAGAATTTCCTGTATGGTGGGGGTGGAGGTGGGGGGAAGGGCGGGGAGATGGAAAGGGATGGGAAGGGGAAACAAAGGAGGAGGCAACAATGCTTGATAAGAAATGTACTCATTATCTTGCCCATGTAATTGTAACCCCTCTGTATGGTATTTTCACAATAAAAAAAGAAAAAAAAAAGAAAGAATTTCCTGCCTGGGCTGGCTTTGAACCATGATCCCCAGATCTCAGCCTCCTGAGTAGCTAGGATTACAGACATGAGCCACCAGTGCCTGGCCTCAGAGAAATTTTAATACAACTTTCATTCCATTTTCATCTACTGGGGATCGTCAGCCTCACTGGATTCTAGTTAATATGATCCTTTTTGTAAAAATAATCATATAAACAGCTGGGCACCAATGGCTTATGACTGCAGTCCTAGCTACTCAGGAGGCTGAGATCTGAGGAACGCAGTTCAAAGCCAGCTGGGCAGAAAAGTCCCCATGAGATTCTTATCTTCAATAAACTACTCAAAAAAGCTGAAGTGGCACTGTAGCTCAAGTGGTAGAGCTCTAGCCTTGAGCACGAAGAAGCCCAGGGACAGTACCCAGGCCCTGAGTTCAAGCCCCAGGACTGGAAACATAAATAACTACATGTGTACAAATATTTCTTACATATGTGGTCATTTGCTTCTTTCATTTAGTAATATATCATGGAAATACTTTATAGAAGTATCTTATTTTCTTTTGTGTGGGTGTGCTGAGGTTTATTCAGCCTATCTCCTGTGTTTGAGCATTTAGGCTGCTTCCAAAAAATTTTTATTTTATTTTATTTTTATTTTTTGGGGGTGTCTGGTAGTGGGACCTGAACTCTGGGCTTGGGCGCTGACCCTCAGCTCTTCAACTCAAGGCTAGTGCTCTATCACTTTAGCCACAGTGCCACTTCCGGCTTTTTTCTTTTTGCTTATGTGGTGCTAAGGAATCGAACCCAGGGCCTCGAGCATGCAAGGCAAGCACTCTACCACTGAGCCACCTTCCCAGCCCTGCTTCCAAAATTTTAAGGTTAAATATACTTTCTGTCCAGGTGCCATTGGCTCACACCTGTAATCCTAGCCACCCAGGAGGCTGAGATGTGAGGATCATAGTTTGAAGCTGGCCTAGGCAAGAGAGTCTCTGAGATTCTTATATCCATTAGCCACCTAAACGCTGGCAGTAGAGCTGTGACTCAAGTGATAGAGCACCTGCTTTTAGCAAAAAACATCAACAACAACAACTCAGGGACAGTGCTCAGAACCTAAGTTCAAACCTCAGTACTGGCATCAAAACAACAACAACAACAACAACAACAAAAACCCATGAAAAAAAGTCCTCACTGAATATTCTTGTATGTGAAATATATTTATATTTTTGTAGGTGAGTTATCAGATTCCTAGAAATATAATTGAAGAGTCAAAATATAAACATAATGTAGCCAGGTGCTGGTGGCTCACACCTGTAATCCTAGCTACTCAGCAGGCTGAGATCTGAGGATTGTGATTCAAAACCAGCCTGGGCAGGAAAGTCTATGAGACTCTATCTCCAGTTAATCACCAGAAAACCAGGAGTTGCGCTGTATCTCAAGTGGTAGAGCACCTGCCTTGAGCTGAAGATCTCAGGGACAGCACCCAATCCCAGAGTTCAGGTCCCATGACTGAAAAAAAAAAAAACCAAAACCAAACCAAAAACATAATGTAGACATTATCCAATTCTCTACTGAATTTGCAGTGTTCTGCTTTCCCACCAATAGTCTGTAATAGTCTCCTAGTTTTAGTATTTTATGATTGTCTGAAAGCATTATTCCTGGTTTCTAGGAAATTCTAAGTTAGGCTGGAGGATGGGGGTAGAATGGAATTGGAGGTGGTAGTGTAATATAATAATTTACTTTAAAAAATGAAACTACGGGGCTGGGAAAGTGGCTCAGTGGTAGAGTGTTTGCCTAACATGCATAGGGCCCTGGGTTTGATTCCTTAGCACCACATAAGCAGAAAAAGCCAGAAGTGGTGCTGTGGCTGAAGTGATAAGTGTTAGCTTTGAGTTGAAGAGCTGAGGGACAGTGCCCAGGCCCAGAGTTCAGGCCCCACGACTACCCAATAAAAAAAAAAGAAAGAAAATATGATCAATTTTTAACACTTGGCTTAGTGGAAGTATCTATTTATATTTAGTTGTCTTAACCACTTTTTTTGAAATAAGCTATTTTGCTGTTCTGTGGATGACTTGGGTGCAAAAATGGCTTATGCTTGTTTTTTGGTGCACTTAGGGCTTTCTGAATTCCTCTGAGCTTTCTGGACTTCCAGCTGGGCCTGACAAAGAAGGCTCTCTCAAGGATCATTTGGCCTTAGCAATTGGTAAGTATTTGTAAAAATCTGGAAAATGAAGCCCAGTGCTAGTGGCTCACACTTCTAATCCTAGCTACTCAGGAGGCTGAGAACTGAGGATCATGATTTGAAGCCAGCCCGGAGAGGAAAGTCTGTGAGACTCTTCTCCAGTTAATCACAGAAAAAGCCAGAAGTGGCATTGTGGCTCAAGTAGTAGAACGCTAGCCTTGAGCGAAAGGAGCTAAGGGACAGCGTCCAGGCCCAGAGTTCAAGCCTCAGGACTGCCAAAACAAAAGAAAACTGGAAACTGCAAATTAGCCTCTAGATCACTTGGTATCCTTGAATTTCCTCCAAGAGAATTGCAGGCTTAGGTACCTAAGATGGTACCAGAGAAATAGGTCCCACAAGATGGTACCTGAGAAATAGGTAGGGTAATAGGTGTTGAGGGGCAGTGAACATGTGAATAGCTCCTCCTCCGCTGAAGAAAAATTGTCATCATGTGCTAGCCAATTGTTACAATGGGTGTCATCAGAACTTCTAAATTCCTTAAAAGAATTTAGATTAAGGGAAAAGGAGGGAGTGGAGGAATTAGAATATAGTGGAAGGGGTAAATTTGTTCAAAGTGTATGGAGTTCATGTATGGAAATGTCACAATGAAACTCCTTCGTAATACCAACTCAAAAGCAAAAGAAAAAAAGGAACTTAGATTTATATGCAAAATTTTTGAGTTTTAGTTATTTGCGATCTCTTCTTCCCTCTTTCCTTCTCCTTTCTCCCTCCCTCATTTTCCTCTTCCTTTTTCCCTTCCCTTCCTCCTTTCCTTTCTTGGCAGGGTCTCACTGTTATCTTAGGCTCTTTTAGAACTCACTATGTACTCCAAGCTGGCCTCAAACTCAGAATCCTCTTTCAATCTCCTGATTACTGGGATTACTGGGATTACAGATTTGAACCGTGATGTCCAGGTTTAAAATTATTTTCATCACTGGGGCTGGGAAGGTGGCTTAGTGATAGCTTGCCTTGCATGTATGAGGCCCTGGGTTCAATTCCTCAGCACCACATAAGCAAAAAGAAAAAAGCCGGGGACTGGGAAGGTGGCTCAGTGGTAGAGCGCTTGCCTTGCATGCATGAGGCCCGGGGTCCGATTCTTCAGCACATATAAGCAAAAAGAAAAAAGCTGGAAGTGGCTCTGTGGCTCAAGTGTTAGAGCGCTAGTCTTGAGCTGAAGAGCTGAGGGACAGCGCCCAGGCCCAGAGTTCAGGCCCCACGACCGGCCCCTCTCCCCCCCCCCCCCCAAAAAAAAATTATTTTCATCACTGTGTAGACAAAACAAAGCATGTTCTTAGGCAGAGATGGCCCTTTGACATCCAGTTGATTACCTGTTTGTGAGATAGGGAAAATAGTATATTAAAGGTAATTTCTTCTTTGTAAATCTCGGACAATTTATAGTTATAATGTTTAGAAATTTGATCTCTCTTCAGAAAACCTGATCTTGAATTTATAAAGATACATTCTTTTTTTTTTTTTTTTGGTCGGTCGTTAGGCTTGAACTCTGGGCCTAGGTGCTGTTCCTGAGCTCTTCAGCTTAAGGCAAGTGTTCTACCACTTGAGACACAGCACAACTTCCGGTTTTCTGGTGGTAAACTAGAGATAAGAGTCTCACAGACTTTTCTGCCCAGGCTGGTTTTGAACCGTGATCCTCAGTTCTCAGCCTCTTGAGTAGCTAGGATTATAGGTGTGAGACACCGGTAAGGCGCAAAAGATACATTCTTTTAGAACTCATTGACTATAGGAACCACATCTGGGTCATGGGTGGGACTAAGTGGGAGTTTTGTTTTGGTACCACAAAGGATACATTCTTTTAGAACTCAACGCAAAAGATACATTCTTTTAGAACTCATTGACTATAGGAACCATTCTTTTAGAACTCATTGACTATAGGAACCACATCTGGGTCATGGGTGGGACTAAGTGGGAGTTTTGTTTTCTTTTTTATGTCCTTGGTGGAGGAAGGAAGCAGGGCTGGGGTTGGAGTTGCTGGGAATTTTCTGTTCCTCTGAAGTTTCCAGTCAGGGTATCAATTCTGTTTATCAGGCCATCTTGTAGTATTTTGATGTTTCAGTGAGTCATTGATGAGAACCCTACTGCACAGCCTTATTAAGAAATGGAGCTTAGTAAGTAATCCTGGAAGAACTGGGTGTATCAGTTCCTAAGAATTAACCATTGAATGTCTATTCAAGCTTTTTTTTTTGGCCAGTCCTGAAGCTTGAGCTCAAGGCCTGGGCACTGTCCTGAGCTTCTTTTGCTCAAGGCTAGCGCTCTACTACTTAAGCCACAGAACCACTTCCTGCTTATTCTGTTTATGTGGTACTGAGGAATTGAGCCCAGGGCTTCATGCATGCTAGGCAGTCACTTTACCATTAAGCCTCATTCCCAACCTGTATTCAAGCTATTTTAAAAATGTACTTTGGTTTCTGGATTCTCCCTTTTCATTTTAGGTATAACTGGCTAATCCAGTTATCTTTATCCAGACCTTTTTGTTTATTCCTCCTGTTCTTTCTAATTTTTTTGTTTTTGTTGTTGGTTGTACTGCTTGAACTCAGGGCTGCTTTTGCTCAAGGCTAGCACTCTACCACTTTGAGCCACAGGGCCACTTCTAGTTTTCTGGTAGTTAATTGGAAAGAGTTTCATGGACTTTGATGCCTGGGCTGGCTTCAAACCATGATCCTCAGATCTTAGCCTTAGCCTCCTGAGTAGCTAGGATTATAGGCATGAGCCACTGGTGCCTGGCTTTTTTTTGTTTTTTTTTAATTGTTTAACTTTTATTTGCACTTCTGTTGGAGGAATGGCATGCTGAGAGAAAGAAGAAAACTGATAAACTTAGGCTCTTATAAACAACTCTGAATATGTCCTTTATTTCTGTTAAGAGGAAGTTGAAATTATTTTGTTTTCTTTGATGCCAGTCTTGGGTCTTGAACTCTGGGCCTGGAAACTGTCCTGAATTTTTGTGCTCAAGATTAGTGCCCTGCTACTTCACTTGAGCTGCAGCTCTACCTGTGACTTTTTTGATGGTATTTAATTAGAGATAAGTGTCTCACAGACTTTTCTACCTGTACTGACTTTGAACTGAGATACTCAGATATCAGCCCCTTGAGATGCTAGGATTACAGGCATGAACCACTTGCTCCCTACACTAGAGGCTTTTAGTTGTAGACTTTCTTTTGATACAGTAGATGATCGGGACTTTGCTGTATCATTTATTGTAGATTTGGGAGGGATGGTAATTTGCTGGGGGGAAAAATCACTTAGTTGCTTTGAAGTCAGATTTGAGTTTTAATTCAGGCTCTGCCACATGTTATTGGGTGGGTTCCTTAAGCTCTCTAAGCCTACATTTAATATATAATAATAGCATCTGAGTGCTCACTGTATGCCAGATATTTTAACAAATAATTTTATATATATTACCTTATTTTTCCCAACAACCCTAATAGGTAGGTATCTCCATTTTGCATATGAGGAAATTAGTATATTAGCACATTAGTAAATGTGATTATGTCATTTATTCTCTTGCCCAAGGTCATATGACTGGAAAGGGGCAGAAGCTGGGGTGCAAGTCTATTAATTCATTTGTTTTTGAGACAGGGTCTCATTGGCTCAGGCTGGCTTGGATCTAAAAATGTATATCTATTTTTTATATTGAAGTGCCTGGTACATGGTTGATTTGTTTGGTTTTGGTTTTGGTGCCAGTCTTATGGCTTGAACTCAGAGCCTGGGCACTGTCCCTGAACTGTGCACAAGGCTAGTGCTCTAACACTTGAGCCACAGCTCCACTTCTAGCTTTTTGGTGGCTAATTGAGATAAGTCTCACATATTTTCTGCCCAGATTGGCTTCAAACTGCAGTCCTCAGATCTCAGCCTTCTGAGTAGCTAGGATTACAGGCATGAGCCACCAGTACCTGGTTGATGCCTCTCTCTCTCTCGTGTGTGTGTGTGTGTGTGTGTGTGTGTGTGTGTGTGTGTGTGTGTGTGTGTGTGTGTGTGTGTGTGTGTGTGTGTGTGTGTGTGTGTGTGTGTGTGTGTGTGTATTTAGGTTGAACTTAGAGCCTTATGCTTTCAGTTGGCTTTTTCACTCACTGCTGGTACTTTACCACTGGAGCCAGCTTTTTTTTTTTTTACTTTACCACTGGAGCCAGCTTTTTTTTTTTTTTGCTGGTCATGGGGCCTGAACTCTGGGTCTGGGCGCTGTCCCTCAGCTCTTCAGCTCAAGGCTAGTGTTCTACCACTGGAGCCATAGCGCCACTTCCGGCTTTTTCTGTTGATGTGGTACTGAGGAATCGAACCCAGGGCCTCATGCTTGCAAGGCATGCACTCTACCGCTGAGCTACCTTCCCAGCCCTGGAGCCAGCTTTTTGCTAGTTAATTGGAGATAAGAATTTTTATTTGCTAGTTAATTGGAAATAAGGACTTTTCATTCCTGGATGGCTTTGAACCTTGATCTTCAGACACTTGAGAAGGATCATAGGTGTGGCCTATTGGCACCGAGCTAGTTGGTGCTCTTTAAAGTACCCTTCCCCCGCATTCCTTTGTCTCTAAAAAAATCTGAAACCTGTGTCTCTGTCTTTCTGCATATCTAATACAGGTGCAGAAGGATGATCTTCCAGACTTGTTCTGTTCTGTGCTTATATTGTACCACCACAGGCATCACTTTCTGATGGTATTTTGCTTTTTGTTTTTGCTTTGTTATAGGGAAGCTGGGGGAAAACATGACTCTTAAACGAGCTGCCTGGGTGAAGGTGCCATCTGGGTTCTACGTTGGGTCTTATGTGCATGGAACAATGCACAGCCCCTCACTCCACAACCTGGTGCTGGGGAAGTACGGGGCCCTGGTCATCTGCGAGACATCTGTGCGGAAAGTAAACCTGGAGGACCTTGGCCGCCGCCTGGGACAGCATGTGGTGGGCATGGCCCCTCTCTCTGTTGGCTCCCTGGATGATGAACCTGGAGGAGAGTCAGAGACCAAGATGCTATCCCAGCCATACTTGCTGGACCCCTCCATTACATTGGGACAATATGTGCAGCCGCAAGGGGTGTCTGTAGTGGACTTTGTGCGGTTTGAATGTGGAGAAAGTGAAGAGACAGTAGAAGCAGATTAGGTTCCAAACACTTTGGGCCTAGAATATAATAATTACTCAAGTTATTTCCTAAGCATCTTTACCCCCAGAATTTGTTTTTCTGGTGAATTTATAGTGCTCATGAGTAAACTTATTAAATAAATATAATAGAGCATAATTTTTCCTTGTTTGCATAGAACTGGGATTAGTTTTTTTTTTTTTTTTTTCTTTTGGTCTTGGGGCTTGAACTCAGGGCCTGGGGCGCTGAACCTGAGCTCTTTAGCTCAAGGCCTGCACTCTTTCACTTGAGCCACAGCACCACTTCGGTTTTCTAGTGGTTAATTGGAGATAAGAGTCTCACGGACTTTCCTGCCCAGGCTGGCTTTGAACCATGATCCTCAGTTCTCAGCCTCCTTAGTAGCTAGGATTATAGATATGAGCCCCAGGCAGCCAGCAGGATTAGTTTTTTATTGTCTTTCTTGTAACAGCTTTCAGGAGAACAGGCAAGTCTTGTGTGACTGACAGTGGCTAGAACAGGCACCAACAGCTGTGTTGTTGTTGCCTCCAACACTGATTTCTTGGTGTTCCTTAAACTTTTAAGGCACACATTGTCATACTCCTCCTGTGACAGAAGTCTCTTGTTATGCTTTCATTTCTGACACTTTGGACTAAACTTCTTCCCTGGAACTTCTCCAGTTCATTACTTCCGCTTTGTGAATTCCTTTGGAATTGTTGATTCATGCTAGAGTTATCTGGAAAATGTGGGCTCATTTGTTGGTGTCTGTAGAATGCTTTGAAAGCTCTCTGAACTGATACATACACTTGTTCATTGAAATTAATAGCATGTGGCTCTGCTTCCCTTTGGGTAATAGCGTGTAGGTAGGTACTGAGTTTCCTGCACAGATATAATGCAGGACATTTTGTTTTTGAGGTGTTGGAGATGTAACCCAGGGTCTCAAACATTGTAAGGCAAACACTTTGAGCTGCATCTCTTACCCAATAAGGCAGATTTTGACAATGGTAGGAATTATAGTGGTACAGTTAGCTAGAGAGCTCATTCAACATACCTTTTACTGAAAGCAGTACTGAAAACGCTGCTCCCTACATATAGTGAGATGACCAGAACAAACAAGCCCCAATACTGAAAAGAATTCCGTTTATTCATCCAGGTTTCTTTATTTGAAAAGTTAAAAATCCTCTGGCACATAAGAGATCTTGGCATTTAGATTTTCATCCTGGATGTATGCATGCAAATAGCTTCATTGCTTTGTGGGTTAAATAGGTTTTAGAAATACTAATTTTATTTTATTTTGTCGGTCGTGGGGGCTGACTCTGGGCTGGGCTCTGTCCCTCAGTTCTTCAGCTCAAGGCTAGCACTCTACTACTTGAACTACAGCACCACTTCTGGCTTTTTTCTTCTTATGTGGTACTGAGGAATCAAACCCAGGGCCTCATGTATGCGAGGCAAGCACTCTACCACTGAGCCAACTTCCCAGCCCCTAATCTTAAATTTTAAAGCAAATGTAGGTCCTGGCATTGTTAAACATTTCAAGCTTAGTTTTTTTGCTTCTCCTTTTGACTTATATATTCATGCAGATTTTAGTACTTCCTGCTAAAATTTTAGCTAGAAACCAAAAAGTGGGTAGTTAACCTTTTAGGCTATATCAAACAAGGATTGCAAGGATGAGACAAAAATGAACATGCTGACTCTTAGATTATTATAATTAAATCGGTGGCTGAATATTTGGCAGAAGTTGGTAGATACGTTCTTTACTGATATTGGCAGTGAGCTCTCTTTGGTGGTCTTGAATAGGTATATGCCTTCTTGCCTTAGAAAAGCCCCTTTTCTTTCTTCAGTTGGAGCTGTTTCCAGCCAGGCAGAGCAGTAAACTGTCCTCTTGTGATGCCAAAGACAGACACAAAGTCCTTTTCAGAGAGGTAATTCTAAGAGTGAAAACAAAGCTTCTAGTTAGGAGGAACACAGGACACCTGTTAATATCAACAGAGGTGGGGGGAGTAGGCATAAGGGAGGCCTAGGCAGCCCCTGAAGGGTGAAGTCTAACAAACAAGTTAGTCATGGCAGATGTGTTCCTGCTGTGGTCTCATTTTCTGTGTGGAAGTAGCTAACTGGGTTCACTGTTCTCATGGTCCTGGTTTCTTGCCAGAATGATAGTAAATGGGCTATGTATGAATTCTAGACATTCAATTTAGTTGATGATACTTTTCTTTTATATTCTTGCTACCATGTTTGTCCAGGACTTAATTATTTTTTGGTGTTGGGAATTGAACCAAGGACTTGGTAAAAGCTTAGCTCCTGATCCATAGTTCCTTCTCCGCTTTCATTTCCTGAACTTTGCAAGTGCAAGATCAGATCAAGTGGATCTTCCTGAGAGCATTCAGGCTAACAATTATGGATATGATACATATTTTGTGCCTAAGTAGAAGTTATTAACATGTAGCCTCTGCTTTCAAGAACATTATAGTCTTGAGCTAACAGAGTGGTTCCAGTGGTAAGAGTGCTGCCTAGTAAGTACAAGGCCTTGAGTTCAAACCCCAGTACCACCAAAAAATTTAACATTATAGCTGGGGGCTAGTAGCTCATGTCTGTAATCCTTAGTTTTCTGCCTGAGCAGAAAAGTCCAATGAAACTCAACCACCAAAAAGCCACAAATAGAGGTATGGCTCAAGTGGTAAACACCCACCTTGAGGGAAAAAGCCAAGTGAGATTTGTAAGGCCCTGAGTTCAAGTGGTAGTACTGGCATACATACAAAAAGAACATTATACTCCAGATACTTAGGACTTGGTTAGATGAGATATAGTGGGAAATTCAGAGACCTTTTCCCAAATCAGCTCTTTCAAGGGGAAAATTAATTAGCTCAACGTAAATAGGTTAATTCATTCAAGCAAAACGCAAGGAGCACAGTTATAGGTGCTGGAAAGCTGAGAGCATAATGGACCAACTGGATGTCATTACAGGAGAAGAGAATTAGTGACCAAGTCTAGAGGGAAGCAGTGTTAGTTAGATAACAAGTGGTCAGGGAAGAGAGGTCTCCCTACAGAAGTGACACTTGAGCTAAATGGTGAAAAGGAGAATGTTCCAGGCAGGAGCTCCAGTAAGTACAAAGCCTCCAAGGCAGTGTTCAGCATGTTTAAGTAAAAGCAGCCACAGAGCTGATGGTTATTAAATAAAATGGGTAGTGTGGTATGATAGATGAAATCCCAGAGGGGGGCAGTGACCAGATTGTGTAGACCTCTGATTCTTTTGTAAGTGCAATAGGAAGCTGTTCGTTGTGTTTTAAACAGTGAAGTCCCATCCACTTTTAAAATATTCCTTTGGCTATCAGTAATAATGTTGATGTTATTAATGAGATAGGAATCAGTGGGGCTGGTTCCAAATGTGTGGACTAGCCTAGTAGTAGAGATGGAGAGGCATAGAGAGAGGCCACTTGATGGATCCATAGAAGGTGAGAAAAACACAATGGAGAGTGAGTCCTTAGTTTTTGGTTTTGAATTATTGGATAGCTCAAATATCCACTAAATGTCTCTAATGTACCAGAATTGTCCTAGGCCTTACACTGAGATGGGTGCTTTAGCTGATGGAGAGTTTTTCCTCTGCTCTGTCAGATATTGCTGCTTCAACTATACTCACCTCCTTTTTGGCAGGATCTACATCTTCAGGTAGCTCCTGATCCACATTTTTCAGTAGAACTTCTACAGGATAATATTTTGGCTCATTCTCAGAATTCAGAGTGTAGGTTGCATTCTTCATATCCTAGGTAAGAATGGAGATATGAGAAAACACATGTTTTACGTGATCAGTGTTCTATGTGAGTATAATATTTACATTTTGGTTGTGCCACTCTTTATGATCGTCTTTCAGATTTTCTCCAAATCTGGCTACATATCAAAATCATCTTGGAATTAAAAACATTCAGAATTTGGGGTCTTTTTTCGAGGGGGATCATATTCAGTAAGTCTGAGGTGAGTCCATAAGGACTCAGTTTGGAATACATGCTGTGCTCAAGTCTCTTTTGTTGTTATTATTGGGATTGAACCCAAGAGCTTCAGCATGCTAGGCAAGCGCTCTATCACTGAACTATAATTCCAGCCAGTCTTAAGTTTCTTTTCTTTTAAATATTGTGTTCATACAGTTCGTTTTTTTTTGTCAGTCCTGGGGGCTTGAACTCTTGGCCTAGGCTCTCTCTCTTTTCTGCTCAAGGCTAGTGCTCTACTTGGGCTACAGCTTCACTTCTGGCTTTTTGGTGGTTAATTGGAGATAGGAGTGTCACAGACTTTCCTGCCTAGGCTGGCTTCAAACTGATCTTCTTCACATCTCAGCCTTCTGAGTAGTTAGGATTACAGATGTGAGCTACTGGCACCCAAGCACCCAAGCAGGTGTTTTATTTTTAATTTCTGTGCTGGTAATAGGGCTTGAACTCAGGGCCTGGGCACTGTCTTTGACCTTTTTTACTCAATGCTAACGTTCTATCATTTGAGCCATAGCTTCACTCCTGGGTTTTAGTAGCTAATGGAGATAAGAGTCTCATGGACTATCCTGCCTGAGTTGGCCACCCTCAGATCTCACTTCCTGAGTACCTAGGATTACAGGCATGAGCCACCAGCACCTGGCTCATACAACTTCTTCTTCTTCTTTTTTTTTTTTTTTTGCGGGGGCGGGGGGGGGGGGGAGGTTCCGGTCATGGGGCCTGAACTCTGGGCCTGGGCGCTGTCCCTCAGCTCTTCAGTTCAAGGCTAGCGCTCTACCACTTGAGCCACAGCGCCACTTCCGGCTTTTTTTCTTTTTGCTTACGTGGTGCTGGGGAATTGAACGCAGGGCCTCATGCACGCAAGGCAAGCGCTCTACCACTGAGCCACCTTCCCAGCTGCATACAACTTCTTTTGGCACTTTTATTTAGGCCTTATATTTCTAGAATTTTATTTCTTAAATATAAAATTCTCTTGAGTATTGAAGTATTGAAATTTGAACTTGGGATCTTGTTCTAGCTATTGAAACACTCTACTACTTGAGCCATGCCCTAGCCCTTTTTGCTATTGTTATTTTAAAAATTAGGATCTTGCTTTTATGCCAAGGTTGGCTGGGATTGTGATCCTCCTAGTTATACTTCCTATGTAGCTAGGATGGCAGGTACACATCACCATCCTAGCTTTTATTGATTGAGATGGAGTCCCCATGAAAAGTTTGGGCTGGCCTTAAATCTTTTTTTTGTCAGTCGTGGGGCTTGAACTCTGGGCCTGGGCGCTGTCCCTCAGCTCTTCAGCTCAAGGCGAGCACTCTACCACTTGAGCCACAGGGCCACTTCCGGTTTTCTAGTGGTTTATTGGAGATAGGAGTCTCACAGTCTTTCCTGCCTGGGTTGGCTTTGAACCGTGATCTCAGATCTCAGCCTCTTGAGTAGCTAGGATTACATGCGTGAGCCACCAGCACCCGGCTTTTCAGCCAAAGGCTAGTGCTCAAGTGGCTACAGCGCCACTTCCCTGGCCTTAATCTTTACAACCCCCTGAATACAATTTTTAAACCACCATGACCAACCCAATTGTTTTTATTTTTGAAAGAATCTTGATACATAGATCAGGCTGGCTTCAAACTCTTGATCCTTGTATTCTCTCCCAAATGCTAGGATTACAGACTTATGCCACTGCTCCTGAATTATTAGATACAATTTAAAGAGACTACCTCACCATTAGCTTTGGAGTCTGACTTTGTGTAGCACAAAGGACAAGACTGGCAGATGGTTTGAACACCTGGTGCCCTATATTTCTCCTGATGTTGAAGAGCTTTTGGATTCCTGCCTGGAAGCTCTGCTTCTTTCAGTTGTAAAAGCAGGAGTAAATGGCCTAAGTTTCTGTGGACTTTGCTTTCAGAAACTGATAAAAATAGTATTTGGGATAGAAGCTAATTCTGAAAAAATACTGCCAACAAATTTTAATCTCTCCTGAATGGCAAGGAGAATTGATTAATAAAATTAGTTTTCTTTGTTTGTGCCAATACTAGGCCTTGAACTCTCATTCAGCCTTTTCACTCATTGGCTCCCTCTCTACCATTTGAGCTATACCTCTAGTTCCTGTGTTTTTGTTTTTTGAGGTAGGATCTCCTTAGGCCATCCAGGCTGACCTCAAACTCATATCTCTCTTCCTTTGCTTTTCCCAAGTGCTTGAGACCTGCTTTTTATTGCTTAAAAAAATCTTGGGGCTGGGCATCAGTGGCGCACACCTGTAATCCTAGAGATCTGAGGATCACAGTTCAAAGCCAGCCTGAGCAGGAAAGTCTAAGACTCATCTTGAATAAACCACAAGAAAACCAGAAGTGGTGCTGTGGCTCAAGTGGTAGAGTGCTAGCCTTGAGCTAAAGAGCTCAGAGACAGCGCCCAGGTCCAGAGTTCAAGCCCCACGACTGACATTAAAAAAAAATAATAACCTTGGGGCTGGGTCATAGCTTAAGGACAGAGCACTTACCTAGTGTGCTCTAGCCAAGGCACACAAAACAAAACAACACAACCTTTATATGAAAACAGACAACTGCACTGATGGTTAGTGGAGACATAGTAAGTCTTGCCCACATGACCACTGCAGCATTAGCTATGTTTTCTTGGCTCTGGTGCTTCTCTAGCAGCAACTTGACTCACCGCAGTGATTCGAATGATAGCAGCAGCATCTCCCAGCTCCTCTTTTAACTGCTCATATGACTTTCCAGCCTGAGAAGAGAGGGAAAACAGGATGAGGGATTGCAGACAGGTGAAGGGCATCTTGGGCCTGTTCTATATCTTCAGGAAAAACAAGTGAGATGGAGAATCAGAAAGCATTTCAGAGATAAGGGGGGGAAAGTCCAAAGTCGTCCTTGTGGGTTCATGTAGGGAAGAGAGGTTATTGTTTCTCTCGTGTGTTTGTGTGTGTGTGTGTGTGTGTGTGTGTGTGTGTGTGTGTGCGCGCGTGCGCGCACGTGCCAGTCTTGGACCTTAAACTCAGGGCCTGGGCATTTTTCTGGCTTTTTGGTGGTTAATTGGATATAGAGTCTTAAAGACTTTCCTGCCTGGGCTAGCTTCAAACTGCATTCCTCAGATCTCAGCCTCCTGTATAACAAGGATTATAGGTGTGAGCCACCAGCTGAAGAGAGGTTCTTAAACATGATTTTGATGCTGCCCCTATAGTCCTCGGTACAAGACTGAAGAAAGAACAGTTGAGTAGAAGTCAGGAAATCTGGATTCTTACTGTCATCTGATTGTGACTAGGACAAACAACTTGTCCTCGTGGCCTTGTCTTCTGTGATGTGGGAAATCAAGGTCTTGGATTGTCTATTCAGGATAGTTGTAAATATCTAAAAGATGACATGTGTGGATATACTTCATGAACTATTACTTCACACTGCCTACTGCTAAAAACAGTTGTGAATGATCTAACTGGACTGATTGGTATGGGGGTGAGGAGGGAAAAAAAAGGCAGGGAGTGGAAGAGGTCCTAGTTTTAATAAGCCCCTGAATTAGTGTGCCATTCCCCATCCCCCAGCCCTGAGTTCTGACCTGTTGTGAGAAAGAACATATTCCCCAATATCTCTGTTCTTACACTCCAAATTTGAGGGTCCCAGGCCAGGAACCAGCCTGTGAAGATGGGAGGCTCAAATCCCTGTTTGATGATGAGGATTGGGGTGTTGGTATCTCGGCCACTGGGGTGAGTATGCAGGTATTCCTGGGCAGTCGCAAGGGCTCTCTCCTTTTCTGTGGCATTGGCCTCAGCTCCAATCCACAAGAACACCTGGGGTAGTTCAGATTAATACTTGCTCATGTCTCATGCTGGTACCTTAGACCAAGTCCACTGCTCCTCCTCTCTCAGCAATTTACAGCCCTGGAAAATGTTCTCAGCTTAATTTGTTCAGCAGAGAACAGTTTTCCCAGAACTAGCTTTGTGATTTTAATTGTCATGTACATCTCTCAAATCTATATACCCAAATCTGAGTTTTCCCTGAATTTCAGCTTCCTGAATTTGAATTCTTACCAACCTTCACACCCACCCCCCAAAAAAAACTAACCCAAACAAAAAAATCTTTCTCGATATACCTCAAATAAAACCCTTCCCAAATGTAGTTTTCTACATAAGTGTCTAAATTTCTACTCTTGGAGAGTGATATCCACCAATCACCTAAGGCAAGAAACCCAGGAGCCATATCCTTAACCCCCTCCCTCCAGTGAATCACCAGGACTGGCCAACTTGATCTCCCTGACATTTCTCAAGTCTGTCACAATCCTTCTGCCTCTCTTCTACTGATCTTTTGTGGACCCAAGCAGCTCTTCCTTGACCCCAACCCTCTTCTCCATTTGCAGGAGTGATCTATCTAAAGTACTATCTGAACATGTTGTTCATCTGCTTAAAAGTCAGGATAAACTTCCTGGCATGGTAGGTCAGGTCTATACCTACTTCTTGAGCTTCATCTCTATGGTGCTTCTTAACTATTGAGCTTTATCTCCATGGTGCTTTTCTGTATGCTATTTCCTTTGCTCAGGTCTCTAGCCTTCATTCTTCTCCCCGATGTTTTAGTATACAGAGATTGAATTCAGGAGATTGTACTTTCTAGGCAAATATGTTACCACTTGAGCCATACCGCCAGCCCTTTCTCCATCCTTTGCCAGTTAGTGCCTACTCATCCTTTGATATTCAACCTGGGAGTCTTCCTCTAGGAAGTGTTCTTAGAGCTCTACGCAATGTTGAGTTCCCTTATTTGTGCTCCCATGCACCTTGTATGTACCTCCTTATGATACAATGATGTTTCTCTGTCCTTCCAGTCACCTAGGTGACTCCCATTGACACAGTAGTTAGCATGGATGATATGCCCTGAGGATGCTTGGCGAGCTGAACTGAAGACAGTGAGTTGCCTTAAAGATTTCCCATTCTTTATGTCATTTATCACAGGTGATAAAGATATGTCATATTCCTTGGACCCTGAAAGGCTCAAAAGCTCTGTATTTAGAATCTTGTTATTGCCCTAAAAGAAGGGCAGGATAATAGAGTGGTCTGATTTTTCCAAAGCAAGGTGGGAAATTTAAACATAACCATGGTAAAAAGCAGGCACTTCCTTTGGTTACCACTGATAAATGTTTGACCTGGGGCTAACCTGGGCTCAGTCTAGGTGGGAATATTACACACACACACACACACACACACACACACACACACACACACCTAGCCTAAGCTTTGGGAGTCTAGGTGGGAATATTACACACACACACACACACACACACACACACACACACACACACACACCTAGCCTAAGCTTTGGGGACCTTTGCCATTTGCCATATATTCTGTATCTGTGTCTTACCTGGTCCCAGGTATCCAGGAGCATCACATCACCTGGGTTCAGATCATCCTGGGTGAAGTCTGTGATCTCAGTGACCATAAACCGACCTGTCTTATTGGAACATTCAAAGAGGCGGGGCTGGATATCTAGGGTTTCCTGCTGTAGTCTATAATACAGTCCAAACAGAAACAGGTGTGTAGAAATCATGGTGTAAAAACAAAAGGAACTTAGGATTCACAAGACACGAGGCAGGAGGAGTCTCAATGAGAAGGGTGTCACCATACCTTTTGTCATTGGCATAAGGGGTTTTCCCTCCCAGTAGGTCCCAAAACTCTGCAGACTCCTGGCCCTCAGCCACAGTGTCTTCAGTGCTATTACAGAGAAGCCCAGCCAGCTCCTTAGCCATTGCCCTCTCGTCCCCACTGGACCCCTGCGTGGGGCAAAGAGCACAAACGTTAGCTGAACAGGGGTATGGGCATGCTGATGGGAAAGAGAAGTTTCTGGGATGCAGTGTGATCAGAGTTGGCTGCTGCACCAGACCCTCAGGAGGAGAAGATGGATGTGTCCTAGGTGCTGTGAGGGGAGGCAGGAAGCTGGGGCACTCACAAAGAACAGGACTAGACTCTGACTTAGCTCCTGCTTTGGATTATTACCATTTTTTTAAGGAAAAAAAAAGAATAAAGCTTGACCCTGTTGTTTCATGCCTATAATCTAGCTACTCAGGAGGCTGATATCTGAGGGTTGTGTTTCAAAGCCAGCCTGGGCAAGAAAGTCTTTGAGGCCCTTATCTAAGTCACATTCCCAGCTCATACCTCAGCCTTTTTGTTTGTTTGTTTTCTTTTGATGGTACTGGGATTGCACTCAGGCCCTTGCACTTCTTGCACTTGCTAAGCAAGTGTTTTACTACTGGAGCCATGACCCTAATCCCTAATCTCAGTCTCTTAAGGAGCTGGGATTACAAATGTGCCATGCTCAAATTCAGTTCTCTTTTGTGAAACAATTTTAGTGTTTTTAAGGCACTCATGCCATATTGACAACATCCTGTTTTAAAAATATTTTTGGTCTGTGTGAGCACCTGTCCTGTTACCAGTCACTAGCCTCATGTGGGAAGGTTGGCTTTTCTAACCTTCATGCATATGGAAGTTTATGGCATATCTTCTGGGTGAGCAGGGCAGGGCAGTTCTGATAGAGGCCCGATTATAGGGAATGTTGGTACTTTCTTTGAAGATATGTTTAAGGGGGAATAAAACCTTTCGGAGGACTACAGCACTAGACTACAGCACTAGGACTACACATTCTAGTTCCTTTGATCTTGCTGACCAGGAGTGAGAAGATAGGATAGTGCAAGGGCTGAAGAGCGCTTATCTGACCATTGGGCCTAGCCATCCTACCTTGCCATACCACAGGTAGTGCTCTGCCTGGGTTCTCAGCAGGAAGACATCATTAGAGTTTAGGGAGGAAGCAAAGGCTGGCACTTCCACTGCTTTGGTGTTAAATTTGTCATTTCCTTGAATCTGGAAGAGCCTCACGGGAGGGTCAGGCTCAGGGTTTTCTTTCCTGGAAGTCCCACCCTGGGGGAGAGAGGGAAGAAATGCAGAGTCTAGATCTATAGAGGATTCCACCAGCACAGGGCTGGCTGTGCCCTTCAGGAGCTTCTAGGCTAACTGGCAAAGATCAGAGGGAACAGGGATTATGCTACCAATAATATTTACTTTCTTTGTTTTGAGACAGGGTTGTACATGGTTCATGCTGCCCCAGAACTCACTATGTAGCCCAGGCTGGTGTCACTTTGATCCTTTTGCCCTGGCTGCCTGAGTGATGCGAGTATAGATGTGTTGCACCAAGACTTGCCTAATATTCTCATTCTGACAATATTTTCATATGCCAGGATCTGTGGCTAGTGCCTTCTCATGAGACCTTATAATAGCTATGAAATAGGTACTGGTATTCCACAGAGCAGATGAAGGAACTGAGATTTAGAAACCTGGCTAATAAATGACAAGATGAGGGCTTGACCCCAGACTTGTATGATATCTAACATGTGACCTTATACAGTACCTGGCAGAAAATGCTTCAGCCAGGGCTTCATGGAAGAAGTAGGCCTTGAACTTGAAGGTACACAAATAGATGGTAAGGTGTAGCATGTATGAAGTCTAATGAGGAGACCCACCTGACTGGAGGGGAGGACACAAGCTGAATTGCTGAGGGCAATGCTCCTACACTGGTAATATGGGTCAGAATGTTGTTAAGTTTGGACTTGAAGCCCTAGGCATTTGGGATCTCCCCGAGTGTCTTGGACTAATCCCCTGTCTCTATGTCTAACTCGATACTGCTCCTCATCCCACCTTTCTCTATATCCCCTCTAATAACTGGCTGGCTCTGAGCCTTCCTCATGATCCTCACCTCATAGATAACCAGCTTTCCTTTGAAGATGGCCATGAAGTGGCGTGGCTCCTTCCCCATACTGACCCGAACCTGAACGGGGGCCCCATCAAACTGCTGATCCATGTCCACTGCTAGGTAGGCTGAAGCTGCCAGCTCATCCTGTGAGGCATGGCGGCCCTGCAGAGGCAAGAGGGGAGTGGTAGCTCCCTGCTTATCCACCCTATCCCAGCGGCTAGGGAAAGTATCTAGATCCAAAGCTGAAGGCCTGCCCCAGGCCTACCTGCCAGATGTACAGGATGTAGTGTGGCTTTCTGTTCACCTCATACGTGTAGAGAACCAGGTAGCAGTCTCCCCCATAGAAGAAGCCATGCCACTGCTGCTCCACAGGGACCAGCTCCAGGTTCTCAATTCTCCAGACCTAGGCACAGAAGATGGACCCCACAGAGGTGGGTGTTGTGTTAGGGAGAACTACCTAAAGGGAAGTGGGGCATGCTGAACAGGGACCCCATCTGGGTGAGATCTTCCCAGCCAGTGGTGAGGGCTCATCACATTTGCATGATTTGAGCATTGAGAAGACCAGGGTTGCCCCGCTCTAGTACCTCCCATCACAGCTGGGTCTTTGCAGGCTGAGTGATGATTGGAATTGATCTACAAGTGATAACACATTTAGGGATGTGTCTCTCACTTCCCTGAAGCATTGTGGGTAAACTGCAACTTGCAAATGCAGAGGTGTGGGGGGAGAGCGAATAGCGAAGCAGACAGAATAGCCTACTTTCCTTGGCAGCAGGAACAGCCCTGGCAGTCAGGTCTGCCCTTACCATCCTCACCTCAACTTTCCCATTGCCATCATCCACCATTCTCTCCTGGGCAGCTACCTCTGGCTTGTTGTGTAGCAGAGTCACATCAAACTTGTCCTGGAAAACTTTAGCTGCAGATAAGGGATTGGGAAAGACCCAGTGAGCGAGAAGCACCCATGACTCTAGAGTCCTAGCAGGAGAAAATACCCTGGGAGATAATCTCACCTATTTTACCAATGCTGAACGTTTTCCCCAGGCCTGTGGTCTGGTCCTTCACTGACCACTTCTGGAACAGCTGCTTGAACATAGCTGACTCAGCACCGTCATTGACCATTTCCACGTTGGTGCTGCTGGGGTAACCCTTTATCTTGATGAAGCCCTGAAGAACCCCCACCCCCATACAAAGGCAGAGTCAGTTGGAGGATGCACTGAGTGCTTTGCTTGTGATTCACCCCTTTGAAGCCAGTCAGTAGCATCCCTCCCCTCTAGGAGTCAGTCAAGCTCAAACTCACTTCTGTCTAAGGACCAGTTTTTTTTCTTTTGTATTTATTTATTTTTTAAAATTGTTATTGTAGGGGCTGGGAAGGTGGCTCAGTGGTAGAGCACTTGCCTTGCATGCATGAGGCCCTGGGTTCAATTCTTCAGCTCCACATAAACAAAAAGAAAAAAGCCAGAAGTGGCGCTGTGGCTCAAGTGGTAGAGTGCTAGCCTTGAGCCGAAGAGCTGAGGGACAGCGCCCAGGACCAGAGTTCAGGCCCCACGACTGGACAAAAAAAAAATTGTTATTGTAAAAGTGATGTACAGAGGGCTTACTGTTTCCTAAATCAGGTACATTTCTTTTTGCACAATGTTACCCCTTCCTTTGCTCTCTTCCAGTTAGGACCAGTTTCATGTGTGGGATATTTTTGCATCTCTTTATTTAGCCTGCCAAAATTATTGTTGTTATTGTTTTTGCAAGACCTTTGATGTTATGTCCTTTCTGTACTTACATCATCCTACTGACTGTATCACAGTCATTTATTCATTTATTGCTTTTTAGGGCATTGCGTTAGGTCATTTGCTGGATGTACACAAATATCATAAGTTCCTTGAAGACAGAGCCATTAGCCTTGACAGATGAGATCTCCTTCAATAATATGGAGCAGGTGGTGTGTATCAAGTACTGTTGAGTACTTTACAACCTTGGAATATAGTATTACCCTGTGGTAGGCATGAGGAACCACGGCTCTGTAGTCTTCCCCCGAACACTCCCCCAGCTGATAAAAAGTAAAACCTGCCTTTGAACCTCAGTCTGTCTGTCTGACTTTGAAGTCTGTGTGTGTAACGGCAGCGTTCTGTGCTCAAGTGCCTGGAGTGGCTCCACACACATGTAAAGTGACATTAGCTGACTTTTTGAGACAGTACCACATATTTGCAGCTCCTACCAAGGCTTTGGACATGGCCGCTTGTTTCTCAACCTTTGTAGCTCCTTTTCCTTTCCACACATAGATCTTGGCTCCGCTGTGGTCCAGGATGTAGCAGTCCTGAAGCAGTCAGAGATAACTATGGTTACTGTTGCTCAAGACAGAAGAAAGGACTCTGCCTAGGGTCAGCATCTGAGGCCATGTCTGGCTACCTCATGCAAAACCCCCTGAAGCTCTACTCACGTCATGGTTTAGTAAGTCTTGAACTAGCGGCCTGGTTGCCACCTCCACGACTGCCAGCTGACCAGC
Organism: Dipodomys spectabilis; assembly: GCF_019054845.1. Taxonomy (NCBI): domain Eukaryota; kingdom Metazoa; phylum Chordata; class Mammalia; order Rodentia; family Heteromyidae; genus Dipodomys; species Dipodomys spectabilis. The sequence goes on along the minus strand of NW_024870911.1, from coordinate 16,423,268 downwards.
TGTGTCTGAGACACTGAAGAAGGGGATAGGTTAGTTTTCTTTCCTACAAAGCATCCTGTGGCTGAATTCTTGGTAGAATATGACTTAGGACAGACATGGCTTTAGTGCAGACAGGAATGTATAGGTTCTAGTCCCTAGAGAAGACGTCTATGCAGCTGTCTCCTAAATTTTACACTTTCCACAACCCTGGGAGATGTCTAGACCACAGTACAGGAAAGGTCTCTCCAGGAGGTCAGAGGAGTTGCTAAAAAGTACAGAAGATTGGCTGGTAATGTGGCTTAGTGGTAGAGTGCTTGCCTAGTATGCATGAAGCCCTGGGTTTGATTCCTAAATACCACATAAACAGAAATGGTGCTGTGGCTCAAGTGGTAGAGTACTAGCCTTGAGCACAGAGAAGCTCAGGGACAGTGTCCAGGCCCTGAGTTCAAGTCCCAGGACTTCCAACAAATAAGTAATACCAAAGATAGCTCCTTGGGAGGGGCATCTCTAATCTCCTTTAGGAGCTGTCATTAAAAAGTCCCAAGAAGGCTGGGAAGATGGCTCAGTGGTAGAGTGCTTGCCTTGCATGCATGAGGCCCTGGATTTGATTCCTCAACACCATATAAGCAGAAAAGGCCAGAAGTCGCGCTGTGGCTCAAGTGGTAGAGTGCTAGCCTTGAGCTGAAGAGCTGAGGGACAGCGCCCAGACCCAGAGTTCAGGCCTACAACTGACAAAAAAAAAAAAAGTCCCAAGAGTACTGGTGGCTCACACCTGTAATCCTAGCTACTCAGGAGGCTGAGGTGTCAGGATCATAGTTCAAAGCCAGCCCAGAAAGAAAAGTGCCTGTGAGACTCTTATCTCCGATTCACCATTCATAAATTGGAAGAGGAGCTGTGGCTCAAAGTGGTAGAGCACTAGTATTGAGCAAAAGAGCTCCAGGACAGAGCACAGGCCTTGAGTTCAAGCCCCATGACCAAAAATAAAAAGGACCAAGAATTCAAATCTCAGGACTGCCAAGGAAAAAGAAGAAGAGGAGAAAGAGGAAGTGGTGGTGGTGGTGGAGAAGGAGGAGGAGAGAAGAAAGGGAAAGGAAGGGATGTAAAGGGAAAGGAAAGGAAGAAAAGGAAGGGAAGGGAAAGGGAGGAAAGAAAGAAAAAAGCCAGATGCCAGCACCCAAAACAAGCAGCCAAGCTAAGTTTAGCTACTCACTGATACAACATAATATTTGATTTCTGCTGCTGATCTATGATCTCATCGGGGATTGCAGGCTTGATAATGGAGCGACGGCCAAGAGTGTCCTGAAGGACTATCATCAGCTCCCGGCTGGCTGCCTCCTTGTCTCCCTCAATCACTCCTATTTCAGCACGGCCCCCTCGCTCTCTGTCCCGGATATCCTTTGCCAGAAGCATAGCCTGTCAAAGAAGCCCAAGGAAGCACTCAGCTCATCAGGGACCCCTGCCTGATGACTTGGCTGTGGGGTGGCAGGGAAGGGGGACTGGGAGGGGCAAAGAGGGGTAGAGGGAAGGGTCAGCTTGGATCCCACACATAGAATTATTCTGATGCTGAGGAGTACTAGGATGAGTCATGGACTTGGCCTGTCTGCAAGACAGTCTACTCTAAAGGGCCACCTTGAATCTTGAGGAGCAGCCAGCATGGAAGGAAAAGAGAGTAGGCATCTGAGGGAGCCCAGGCCATGACCAGGCCAGTGGGAGAGGAGAGAGCTCTGATTAGAGACAGCCCTACCTTCAGACGCTCTCCACTGTTGCTCTCTGGGCCATTCCATTGGATGATGACCTTCCCGAGGTCCAGCAAGAAGACATCACCTCGGTTAAAACTGTCCCAGCTCACTGGTACCTGCAAGGTGAGAGGTAAACATTGTTCAGAGGCAGATTCTAATAGGATGCCATAGGGAGAAGTCCCTGGGTTCAAGAGGCAATGGGCAGGACTTACCTCAGTAGCTCTAATGTTTCTCTTCCCCTTCACGTGTAACAGCCGCTTCACATCATAGGTATTGGTTTCCACATGCTTCATCCCTGAGGCCACACCTCCCTTTTTATAGCTGAGGGAACAACCACACAGTTACTTATTGAGGATCTGCTGTGTGCTATGTTCTGGGGAAAACATTAGGTGTTACACAAATGGAAACCTCTGTGCCCAGACATTCTGATAGTTTCATGTCTCTTCTTCATTTTGGCAAGAGGTGTCTGTTGCTTGTATGCATTATTTCTGTAAGATAGAATTTGGCATTCTGTTATGTATGCCAGTGTTTCTTACTTTGTTCGTGTTTGGGAGATGTGTCTATGTGCTAGGTATGTGTCTTGTCTGTAGCTTCTGGTACATGTCTAGTCTCTCAATGATGGCCATCTACAATGTCCACAGTTTTCTACCACCACTGGTAATATTACTGTGAACATTCTAGTTCATGAGTCCTCATGGATCTGGGTATGTGATGTATGTGATGTATCCAGAAGTAGGATTCACCATAGGGGCACTGACTACTACTCAGGACACACTGCCAGTCCACCCTTGTGCCAGCAGTGCGTGAGGCTCGTTTCCCCTACATCCTTGCCAGCACCATGCAGCTTTCTAATATATGCTGTTTTAATAGGTGCAAAGGATTGCTTTACTTTGCTTTGCTTTGAATCCCTTGAGTTTGTTTTTCCATAGGCACATTGGCCCTTTGGGTTCCTTGCTCTGTGTATCACTACTTACATGATGCCCTGCTTGAAGTAGCCACGGAAGGTGTCGGACTCATGGTACTGCACCTCACGATGCTGCACGGGGCCGCCCCCCAGGTAGTCATCTAGCTGTGTAGTATAGATGGCTGCACAGCTCTGCTCATCTTGGGAGGAATCCTTCCCGATCCAGAAGTGAATGTTCTGGGAGAGGAGACTGCCCACTTTCCGGGTCTGAGATACAGCCAGAGAGATCATGTCAGGGGCCAGCTCTCTTCCTCTGTGCTCCCAGCCCCATTGGGATGGAGGATGGCAGCATACAGAGCTTGTATCCTGCCCCTGGCAGGTTCAGAGTTCTGTTAGTGTAGTGGGTACTAGAGTTTCAGTAGCTCCAGCTTTTTTTTTTTTTTTGCTGGTCATGGGGCCTGAACTCTGGGCCTGGGCGCTATTCCTCAGCTCTTCAGCTCAAGGCTAGCGCTCTACCACTGGAGCCACAGCGCCACTTCTGGCTTTTTCTGTTTATGTGGTGCTGAGGAATCGAACCCAGGGCCTCATGCTTGCAAGGCATGCACTCTACCGCTGAGCCACCTTCCCAGCCCCAGTAGCTCCAGCTTTTAGCAGCCCAAATTTCTTCCCACGTATGGGCAAGTAGACAGATGTGTTCAAAATAAACGGAGACCAGTAGGGAATCTTTGCCCAGTTGATTGCAGACTTACCTGCCTTCAGGTCTCCCTGCTTCCCTCAACCCGTGCGTCTGCATGGCTGTCAGCCCTATTCATATGGGATATTGTATTTGTCTGGCTTGTATTTGTCTGGCTCTCTGCCATACCACTTTAGTGTGGGGCTTGGGCTCCAGGAGGAAGAATTGCTGCTTGTGGGCAATTTGTTAAGGTCCAGACAGAAGCTCTATGCCTGGCCTCGGATGCAAAATTAAAAACCCCAGGCCTACTGGTGGCCTCTCAGTCAAACTTGAGGTCTTCTCTGTATAACATTGAGGTGGAATTGACAGACAACAGGAGCCCTTTTTCGTTTCTCTGTCAGTAGATTTCTCAGCAGAACCCGGGACCTGGCTCTCAGGGGAGAACTGAAAGGAGTGGGGAAGACGGCGCTCACCGAGAGGACGATGTAGCAGTCCCCCTCATAAAAGTTGCCGTGGGCACTCAGCGGCACCAGTGCCAGCTCCATTTTCTGGAAAGACAAGGGAGACATCCAGGCAGTAGTTCTCACTCCTCTCTTCCTGTCAAGCTTCCCTCTCCTGTCATTTGGCACAAGTGCTAGAGGACAAGTAGAGAGATGTCCCAGGGACCCCACAGGGAGAGAGGAGCTGGCACTCGATTCATGTGGCTGCTGCTCTGGTTTCTGTTTGCTCTGTCTTCATCACCCTAAGCTTGGATCTGGGTCCTGTCCTGGTTTCCTTCACCCTATACATCTCCTTTTGTCCTGTTGGTTCTCATTTCTCCAAGCCCCTGGGCCCTTTGCAGGGGGAAGAATTGAATGTGTCTGAGCAGTGCCAGTACCAATGCCTCTGACACTCTGCCCTTTACTCTGACCACCCAGAGCTGGCCAGGCCTGCCCTTTTGGGTTTAAGGCTGGGAGTCTGCACAGGTAAGGAGGCTGATGGAGGCTGATATTGCTTAGTGACCCATATTTGAAGTCTCAAGTTGGGATCCTGCATGTAAATTGTCATCACTACAGCCATACTTCGTGTTCTATGTCAAATGTGTGTTCTATGTAAAAAAGGTTAAATATACCACAAATTTTCTAATTCTGTTTTAGTTCCTTCTCTTTTTCAAGCAAACTGGGAGTCTTAAAACGTTGGAAGTGACTGAGGCTGCCCCTCACCAGCTCTGAAAGGCCTCTGGGCAGCACTCCTCCCCCTTCCCCCCAGGAACTAGAGTGCTCGGTAAATGACATGTCCACTTTCTTTTTTTTTTGCCAGTCATGGGGCCTGAACTCTGGGTCTGGGCTCTGTCCCTCAACTCTTCGGCTCAAGGCTAGCGCTCTACCACTGGAGCCATAGCACCACTTCCGGCTTTTTCTGTTTATGTGGTACTGAGGAATCGAACCCAGGGCCTCATGCTTGCAAGGCATGCACTCTACCGCTGAGCTACCTTCCCAGCCCCGACATGTCCACTTTTTGACCCTCCCAGCCAGAAGTCCCCTAGGGTGAGTCTTGCACTCCCCGCCATCTCCCCAAGGCATTTACTGTAAGGATAGACTCACTGAGCAGATGGCCGGATAAAGAACAGCTCACTTTTTGCTCAGAGACCTGCTTTCAGAGACTAAAAAAAATTCCTCTTCCTGCCACATACCTGCTTTGAGCACTGGGGAGGGAGATAAGGATTGGAAAACATACAGTCTGATGCTGCCTTCCTCAGGCCACAGGCTCATGAGGGCAGGAGGGCAGAGGTCCTGGCCGTCAGGAGGAGGGAATGCCACTCATAGCTCACCTCAATTCTCCAGGTGATGATCCCAGGGTCGTTGCCCACAGCCCTGAAGGCGCTACTCAGAGACATGATGCTGATCTTCCCGACTGCAATGTCACAGAGCAGAGGTGAGGCCTCTCACAGTGGGAAACCCAGCTTTTCTTCAAGTCACTTTCCAATCTGATCAGCCATGCTGAGACATTGTGGCATATCCCCTGTGTCATCTCATCGTGATGGGGTAGCAGGGGGTGGGGGTGGGGGGGACTCCTTCAAGTTCATATGGTCAGCCTGGCTGACCCGTCACAACCTCCAATCCTGCTTTCTATTTGCCAGTTCCTTTAAGAATTCTGGTAATATAGCCGAGCGCCAGTGGCTAATGCCTGTAATCCTAGCTACTCAGGAGGCTGAGATCTGAGGATTGAGGTTCAAAGCCAGCCTGGGCAGGAACATCTGTGAGACTCTTATCTCCAATTACCAGAAAACCAAAAGTGGCGCTGTGGCTCAAGTAGTAGAGTACAAGCCTTGAGCTGAACAGCTTAGGGACAATGCCCAGGCCAAGAGTTCAAGTCCCATGACTGACCAAAAAAAAAAAATAAAATTCTGGTAATATAATAGCAAGGAGTATTTCCTTAGAAGTGATAATTATATTAAACTCTGCCTTGATTCTCTTTGCATGTACCATCTCAATTCTCAGGCAATGAGTGTACCTTCTTCTTTAGATCTCAGCCTCCTGAGTTGCTAGGATTGTGTGATCCATAGTGCTAGGCTGAGCATACTTTGTTTATCTTTACCTTGTAGTAAAGGTGAGACATGAGTTCAATAACTTGCCCTAAGATGTACACTAGCATGAGCAACATGAGATCCATCTGATTCTTCTTCCTGGCTTTTTTTTTTTTTGTCAGTGGTGGGGCTTGAACTCTGGGCCTGAGCTCTGTTGCTCAGCTTTTCAGCTCAAGGTGAGCATTCTACCACTTGAGCCATAGCAACACTTCCGGTTTTCTGGTGGTTTATTGGAGATAAGAGTCTCATGGGCTTTCCTGCCCAGGCTGGCTTTGAACCATGATCCTCAGATCTCAGCCTCCTGAGTAGCTAGGATTATAGGTGTGAGCCACCAGCACCCTGTTGAGCCACAAGCACCAGGCTTTCTTCCTGGTTTTTTAAAAATTGTTATTATAAAGATGATATATGAGTGGTTACAATTACAAAATCATATCTGACTTTTTAATTGTTTCTATAAAGGTGATGTACAGAGTCATGTTTGATTTTTAAAACCTGTGCTTGTAGCTCAGCACTGGTGGCTCGTGCCTATAATCCTAGCCACTCAGGAGACTGAGCTCTGAGAATTGTGGTTCAAAGCTAGACCAGGTAGGAAAGTCCTTGAGACTCTTATCTTCAATTAACCACTAGAAAACAGGAAGTGGTGCTAGGACTCAAAATGGTAGAGTGCTATATTTGAGTAAAAGAGCTCAGGGACAGTGCCCAGGCCCTGAGTTCAAGCCAAATGACGGAAAAAAACAAACCAAAACCTGTGCTTGTAGCCATTTTGACACCATCCCACCCTTCCCATGTATATCTAATTCAGTGGCCCATGTAGTGAAAGCCTGTCCAGAAAAAGTATTTCCAAAATTAGGTGCCTTTTTTCACTCTTACTTCTTTGAATTGCCTGGGTTCCCTACATGTGAGATCCTTTCCAGTCACTTCTAATCTACTCTTTTGGCTTTTACTGTTTTGTTTTTTTTTTTTGGTCTGGTCGTGGGGCCTGAACTCTGGGCCTGGGCGCTGTCCCTAAGCTCTTCAGCTCAAGGCTAGCGCTCTACCACTTGAGCCACAGCGCCACTTCCGGCTTTTTTTTTCTTATGTGGTGCTGAGGAATCGAACCCAGGGCCTCAGGCATGCAAGGCAAGCACTCTACCACTGAGCCACCTTCCCAGCCCTACTGTTTTTTTTTTTTGGGTCCGGTTGTGGGGCCTGAACTGGGCCTGGGCGCTGTCCCTCAGCTCTTCAGCTCAAGGCTAGCGCTCTACCACTTGAGCCACAGCGCCACTTCCGGCTTTTTTCTTTTTGCTTATGTGGTGCTGGAGTCGAACCCAGGGCCTCATGCATTCAAGGCAAGCACTCTACCACTGAGCCACCTTCCCAGCCCCCTGTTTGTTTTTTTTTTAACTATCCTAAAACCTCAACAACAATCCTTCCTGCTTTTATTACGTAACTAATACAGCCCACCAGGCCTTGCAGAAGGGAAAGTAAACCAGTAGTTCTGGCTTGAGAACAAAAGGTGCAGGGTGTGTGTGTGTGGGGGGGGGGGTGGCGTAATGGGGGGACTGGGTGCAGCCTTGTCTGTGACTTGTGGCTGGCTTCCTCCAGCCTCCTACACAAGACCCTGGCTTTTCTGGAATCGTTGCCCTCAGAGAATTTAGAAGTCTCCAGCTCCTTCTCAACTGAAGGAGGCAGGGTAGAGAGGGAGGTAGTAGTAAAGCCCTTGAGGATTGTGCGCTCTTTGCTTGGATGTGTGAATCTTATGAATTGGGATAATTTCTGTCATCAAGGTGTGGCTCAGTCACTATGCACCTACACATATTCAAGGTCACCTAGAGGTTTTAAATAATTTGTCTCCCTTGGTTGGTCTTGCTCTCAAGGAGACTGCAATCTGACCATACACAAAATGAATGCTAGATTAGTTTACCCCAAGAGGCAAAGGAAAATGGATGGAATAGGGATTTACAGAGGATTAAAAAAAAAAATCATCCCAAAGAACGGCATGGAGTTTTTGGTGTTTAGAGGCATTTTGTGCTTGTTAAGAGGAACTTGGCTATAGGGTTAGGGTACAGTTCAGTAGTATACAATTTGTCCAACGTGTTGGAGGTCCCTAGCACTGTCCTCCAGCAGAAGTTTAAAAGTTGGGCACTGGTAGCTCATACCTGTAATCCTAGCTACTCACGAGGCTGAGATCTAAGAATCATGGTTCAAAACAAGCCTGGGCAGAAATGTCTGAGTCTCTTATCTCCAGTTAACCACCAGCAAACCGGAAGTGGAGCTGTGCCTTAAAGTGGCAGAGCACTAGCCGTGAGCAAAAGAGCTTAGAGACAGCACCCAGGCCCTGAGTTCAAGATCCAGGACTGGCAAAAAACAAAACAACAGCAACAAAAATGAATAAAGAATAAAAGTAAATAAAGTTTAAAAAGGAGCATGGTGCTGGGTACCAATGGCTCACTCCTGTCATCAATCCTAGCTATTCAGGAGCTGAGATCTGAGGATTATGGTTCAAAGCCAGTCCTGACAGGAAGATCCATGAGACTTTTTTTTGGGGGGGGGGGGGGGAGAGAGGGTCTGGTCGTGAGGCCTAATGCTCTACCACTTGAGCCACAGCGCCACTTCTGGCTTTTTTCTTTTTGCTTATGTGGTGCTGAGGAATCGAACCCAGGGTCTCATGCATGCAAGGCAAGCGCTCTACCACTGAGCCACCTTCCCAGCCTCCCATGAGACTTTTTATCTTCAGTTAATCACCAAAAAGCCAAAGTGGAGCTGTGGCTCAAGTAGTAGCATGCCAGCTTTCAGGAGAGAAAGCTAAAAGACAGTACTGGAAAGCTAAGTCCCAGTACTGGAACACACAGACAGACAGACAGACAGACAGACAGACACACACACACACACACACACACACACACACACACACACACACACACACGGAACATGAATAAATATTCTTGAGTTTTGATGGACAAAGCCAGATTTACAGAATGATATGTCTTTGTCTAGGATAGACGTTGGCAAAACAAAACAAAATGAAAATGAATAGCAGTTCCTTTGTGTACTGCTAGCACAGGACTAAAGCAGAGCAATGATGCGGAGAAGCCAGTATTTGAGGACTTAATTCAATAACTAGTGCTGCCCCACCCTGTGAGGCTCAGAATTGCCAGGAAATGTTTGTTCAGGTTTTCTTTGGTTCCTAGGTCTCCATCATTAAAGGTAAAAGTGGTGATTCCTGTAGAGGAAGGGGACCAGGGGCAATAAACTCATTCCTTGGAGGTAAGTATAGACCTGGTAAAAGCCAAAGTTAGATATTAGAACGGAGTCTGAAGAGTGCCCAAAGCCACCCATTTCCCAGCAGGAAGAAGCTTACAGGGCCAGGGGTCCCACCGGCAAAACAGATGCTCCAAGAAGGAACGTATTGCCACATTGTAGCACATAGAAACCCCAGTTCTATCAGCAACATCAAAGATTCCGGAAGCTGGATCTCTCCTCTCCCCAAATCTTTAATTCAGTGTCCTTGATCCCTTGGAACTGGGTGGTTTTGATTGCAGGCTAAAAAGCCAGTGGTCCTTAATCTTACAGATATCCTTATGGATGAACATCAAACCGAACAAGCTGGTTTTAACCTTCTCCTTGCATTTTTTTTCTCCTTCCTCCCTTTTTCTTTCTTCTTTCCTCTTCTTTCTCTCTAAGGATGATGAGTAGCTTAGGCTAGCTTTGACTTTATGACCTTTCTGCTTCTGCTTCTTAACTGGCTGGGAACTGGGAGGGAACCACCACACCCAGCAGCCATATCATCATTCTCTAAGGAAGAGATGGAAGGGAATCTTACTCTTTCCCACCCCTTGGTTTGGAAATAGTCCTTTTCTGTTCACTGGTTTCCAAATGCACCTGTATGTTTCAACAGGAAGTTCGTGCAACTATCTCCAAACTCCTGGTTTCAACCCTTTAAAAGCCTCACCCCAAGCCAGGTGCTGGTGGCTCACACCTGTAATCCTAGCTACTCAGGAGGCTGACATCTGATGATTGCAATTCAAAGTCAGCTCAGGCAAAAAAGTCTGAAACTTATCCATCAAGTAAACACCAAAAAAAAAGCTGGAAGTGGAACTGTGGCTCAAGTAGTAGAACGCTAGTCTTGACACACACACACACACACACACACACACACACACACGCACGCACACACACACACACACACACACACACGGCTCAAGTACAGTGCCAAGGCCCTGAGTTCAAGCCCTAGGACCGACACCAAAAAAACCCCAAAAAACAAAAAAAAAAAAACCTCACCCCAGAAGACAAAGGCAGAGTTTTCTATCCTCCTTTCCTTTTTGCTTTACTCAGTAGGTTTATTTGACTGACCTGCACCCATGAATCACACCTTACCTTGCCTTCTCCTGTCTTCAGTTTTCTGGAGAGTGAGTAGTCACAGTACTGAACTGCTATCTCAAAGCAAGAGGCCGCAGGTCTGGCTGCTTAGCTTAGCAATGGCTGCAGACACTGGGTTATATTTGCTTGTGTTTGCATCTTAACATTTTCCTAGATCTGGCCAATCATGGCCAACCTAGCCCTGGGCTGGACTTATTCAAACTAGAGGGAAAGCTTTATCTGTTCCTATTCAAAACAGCAAAAACAAGAAAGCAGACTTTTAAAGGCTTCTTTTAACTCCAGCTCCACACCCTGATCTATTGATTTTTTAAAAAGTGCAGTCCATCAATAATGCAGGAAGAGGGAGGGAGAATATGAAATTTGCCATATTGTAGAGATGAATGCATTACGCTGATGGCAGGAGGCAGAACTGCCTGCTGTGTGTGCTGGATATCTAGAGTGACACAGCTTCCCTGAGAAGGTTCTGGACACCTGCGCAGAGGGCAGAGTCTAAGAGGTCAGAAGGGTTTTTGGATCCTTGGGGGTGTCACTAGTCACCGCTCAGTCCAATCAGCAGTGGAGTACTTACTAAACATCAGGAACCATGCTGGGTTCTGAATGACAAGGCTCCTGGTTTGGGAAGCACTGGGGAAGATGGGGCATAGGAGAATTGAGACCCAGTTCCCTTAAGACTCTGGTTCATGCCCAGCAGTCAATAGGACACCACACGTTTGCTTGTTAAGCACTTGGACAGCAATGGAGGGGGCCAGGGTAGAGCTAATGCAGGTGAACGTCTGTGACCTGCACTTCTACCTCCTTGACCCATTCACCTTGTGTTTCAGCTTCATCATGACGTGCAGAAGGGTCACCAGAAAGACATGCCTGCTACAACGCCCAAAGGAATAACAGCAGGTTAAGAAGGCCACTCCCACTCCTGGATAGGTTTTTAAAACCTGCTTTTTATTAATTAACTGTAAGTAATACAAATATTCCAAAAATATAAACAGACACTTAATGGCGTCCTACATTTCAAGTTTTTGAATACAACAAATTTATCAAATCATGAAGCAAGGTAGTCAGAATCCCATAGCCCAGTCACAGTGGGAAGCAGATCCTCCCTCTCCAAATGGCATCTTGAAAGGGAAATGCAGCAAGCTTGGGGTTGATTACAAGCAAAGGAGCTCAGGGACCAAAGGAGTGGGTATGCTCCAGGGACAGACCCCAAAACGCTGAAGGAGGAGGGCAGCTGGACAGACCTCTGACCTCCGCTGCCCTGGCTGAATATGCAGATAGTTACGGGTGCTTAACAGAAAGGACAAAACAAAGAGACATAACCAAGTCCCTATTGAAAAAAAAAAGCGACTAAAGACAACAGAGGTTAGTAACCCACTGAAGCCCTGGGTGGGAAAAAGGAGCTTGCCTTTCTCTCACACACATACACAGCCTGCTGGGGTCCTCATGGGCTGCGTACCAACTGGCCTCAGGAACAGGGTAGGGGTGGCACAACTGCACGGGATCCATTTCCCAAGCAACAACTGCCTTGAGACTCTCGTGCTTTTAATATAAAGAAGCTTCTGGGCCACTGTTAACAAGGTGAGTTTATACCACTTACACACACACACAAAAATCTTTGGGAGGCAGGAGGGAGCTAAACAGAAGGTCCCAGGTTAACTGAAGGTAAATTCATTCAACTCCTCCAATAAGGGACCCATGGGCCTACAGAGTGTCCCCTCTACAATGTGCAGAGTGGAAACCCTTACTTGACCCTTTTACCAAACTGGTCCTGTGTCCAAAGCTCCCCCTATAAGAGGGACACGAACATCAGGCTTTTGACTGAGAAGCCCAATCAGAGAGACACACTGTGTCCCTGAAGAGGCACCTTAAAAGAACTGAACCTGGAAGGTGGGCAGATTCCTGGCAGGGCTGAAGCTGGTGCTTGAGGCCAGGTGGCCTACTGACTCCTGAAGACCAGTTTCAAACAGGAAGGGCTGGTGGCAAGCCCTAGAGCAGACTGCACGATGAACTGGCTCCCTTCACAATCTTGCCCTCCTCCAAAAGTGAGTCTGCCTGATTCCTTGGAGGAGCAAGTTCCACAATCACTTCTTGCCCCCTGAAAACTAGGAAGCCGGCTGCAATAATATGCCTTCAGCCTGGCTCTGGTCCACACACATAGACCCTGTTTAGGTTTGGCTAAGTTGCTTCTCTGGGAAAGGAAAAAGTGGGTAGGGATGGCATTGCTATAGAGGACCTGCAGGTGGCGATCAGGGTGCTGATGGCAGCAGGGTCTATAAAAGTAGGGACTTCATGCAGAAGCAGCAGAAGACACTCCAACCAAGCCACCCTGGCTTTGGTTGCGTGTCACACTCCAAGAGCTCAGACAAGCTGGATAGGAAGGGCATGGCACAGGCTCTACCTCCACGTGGAAAAACATGGAGAGCCAAAGGAGCGCAAGAAGGTCCTTAGAACTCAATCAGCTTTGAGCCTCTTATTGCTTAGTCAGAAAAGCTTGGCTGGACCAAATGGTAGACTTGTCCAAGCCCTCAGAGATGGGCTTGGAAAGAGGCTTTTCCTTGAAAGGATGGCAGCCGAGGCCAGGACCTGAACCTAAGGCCACAGCTGGCCTTAAGGGTGTGAGTTCCCAGGTTCTTTCAAGAGGTCAGCCTCCTTGGTAAGCACCTGAAGCCATCGTCCCCTTTACCTGTAGGACCCCAGTGATGCTGGGGGAAATGACCATATGAACTCAGGGGCTCTGTTCTACTTCTGGGACGCCAAAGAGAAAGACAAGGCCTCACAACGTTGGGACAAGGTGGGAAGGTGGCACCGCAAGGCAAGAGAAAAGATGCTAGCCAGCCAGCTACCGTCCAGCTGCTGTGCCGCAACTCGGCTTTTCTTTCTCTAAACTGTTTGGTTCCTGAGGCTGGACCCCGTGTGTGGAAACCAAAAAGGATAATGGGATGAGACCTGAGTGGGTGGTGACCTGCACCTGAAGCGATTCACAAATGCTTTGTAACACCTGTCTCCAAGGAAAACAGACTTGGGAACAGAATCCCTTCCCATCCAGAAGGAGGGAGGAAAAGGGAGAACCCCCACCCAGCCCTGGGGGGGGGGGGTGGGGAGGCCACGATTAAGGCAGTGATGCTGAGGCGGGGCTCCCTTCTGAGGGGCCCCTTGTGCTCCCAATTACAGCAGCACTTCCCCTTTCATTTTCCATCCTGGGGAAACTTTCATCTTATGACTTTTTTTTTTTTTTAAAGCATTTACTATTAAGAACCTTTGAAAGCAAGAGACACCCAGAGTGCAGGTCTATGAGAGGCTCACTCACTCTTGATACCAGAGGCAGGAGAGAGGCATGTGCGTTAAGGGTTGGCAACCAAAAGACAGAATACCCATCCTTTCTCCATCGTGGAAAAGCAGGAGTTCAGAGGCCCTGGAGAGGAATAGCAATAAGCTGGAAGGATGAAGGCTGGAACAGCGCTTGGCACAGCACAGGCCCCTAGGGAAGACACAACAGGAAAGAGCCCTGCCCAATGGGAGGGGCTGGGGCAGCTGAGAGCCCTTCCCTGCCTTCAGAATGATGTCCTTGGGCCAGCACCAGCAGAGAATCCCTGAAGAGCAGACTTCTGGGAAGAAACAGCTGATCTACAATGTAGCCAAGAGGACTCAAACATTCATGCTCTTTTCTGCAACCCTAACCCCAGCACCTTCCATTCCTCTTACTCCCAGGGGTACAGCTTTGCCAGAAACAAACCAGGCCCACCACTCCATGTTTAGAAAGAGAATTTTAAACAGAGTTAAAGGAACGGAAATCAGTTATCTGTCCTCTTCCAGGCCAGGGCAGGGAGAAGACTTCCTTCCTCATAGGATGAAGACTATGGCTAGTTGGTGAGGAAGGCAAGCCCAGAGCCTGAGCCTTGGGGAGACCCAGAAAGGGCCCATGGCAGGCATTCAGCTGGAAGCAAGTGCAGCCCCTAAGGCCTCGGGACCGATGGCCACGGGAGTGCTGATTCTGGAAACAAGTTCTCATCCTTCCAGAAATGGCATCTTTTTGTCTACAGCAGCTGGCTGGAGAAAGTTCTCAGAAAGGTGTGTGCCCCAGGCATCCAAAGGCAGCCTTTGGCCCTTCCTTTTTCCTTGGCACAGGCCTACAACACTGAGGAAAGGCCATGGTTTGGCAATGGAGCCTGCAATAGTCTTCAGAGGCTTGTCAGGTGATGGGAGAGGAGACAAGCTAACTGGCGAAGAGTCTTGATCTTTCAGCCCCTGTCCCCCTGAAACACTTGGCTATCCTGGGGTGATGCTCACTGGAGACTCCTCACTCCTCGAGACACACCCACCCACCCAAATACACTAAACACACAAATCTCAGGAGCCCAACTCAGGGAGCAGGCAGCTCTGGATACTGTTGGGCTGACTTGCCCATTTGACATCTAACCTGCTCTAAAGCTCTTTCTAATCACTTCTATTTCCAGGACCCATTTGGTGAGGTGCTCCAGCTTCTGCTTGGTCCGTCAGGCTGGTCAGAAAGGCACAGTATAGCAAAGTCCCCTACTGGGGTGGCCGTTGCTTGGAAGCTGGAGGGCTAAGGGGCCCGCAGCTGCCCAAGGCTGGTGTAGACATCATCGGCTCCACTTAGCTCCTCAAAAATTGGGATCAGGTTCAGCAACTCGGTATCTGCCATGTCATCAAACCAGGACTGCACAGGCACCTGGGGTGGGAAAAAGGTAGGGTTCAAGCTGGGCACCAGTAGTTCATGCCTATAACCCTAGCTATTCTGGAAGGCTGGGATCTGAGGATCCTGGTTCAAGGCTAGGTAGGAAAATCCACTGAGACTCTTAATCTCCAGTTAACCATCAAAAAAGCCAAAAGAAGTAGAGCTGTGGATCAAATGATAGAGCACTAGCCTTGAGCAAGAAAGCTAAGGGACAGTGCCTGTGTTTAAGCCCCAGGATTCTCACAAAGAAAGAAAAGAGGCCTCAATCTCTTGAGTGCTGCCTCTTCCCTTCCTCACCCAGAGACCCCGGAGGCTGCCAGGTCGGCACAATTCCCTGCCCATCCCCTCGCCCAGTCCCTGCCAGGAGCGCCTATCCTGCCGACTCACTGCGTTCTCTGGGTGGAAGATGTAAGAAGCAGGTGAGTTGTCCAGGATGAGGGTCTTCCTCAGGTCCCTCCCCAGGCGGCTAAGGTCCTTGACATAGCACCCCTGGTGGAATACACAGGACTCCCGGAACAGGCGGGCCCGGAACACCCCACACCGGTCCAGCAGGTCTGTCACAGGGTCAGCATACTGGGAGGAGAGAAGATGCCTTGGTTTGGATGTAGTGCTGGTCACCCCTTGTCCTGCAGGCTCCTTCCCTCCCCTCCTCCCCGCAGGTACCTTGGCCAGGCTGGCAGTGAAGAGTACACATTCAAAGAGTTCCCCCATTCGTCTCAGGAACTCATCCACATAAGGCCTCTTGAGCACATACACCTGGGGAGAAGCAGAACAGCCTGTTGGAGGAGCCCTGGGAGGCAGAAGCAGGAAGGGTTGCCACCTGTGCCGTTGACACAAGCGTGGCAGTCTGCTGGCTCAGGGTCCCAACCTTAATCCGGCTATGGAAGCAAAGTGCGCACACATACCAGGAGCCATCTCTCATTCCAGCGGTGGACCATCAGCTGCCTCCGGAAACAAGTAATCAAGAATAGGCCTCACGGATGGAAACAGCCTATCCTGGATTACTTGAATCCAGCCACAGCCTGGGTGAGAGCTTTTTGTCCTGGACTCCAGGAGGATAATCTGTTCAGGTCCCCATCAGGCAAGGATACCAGTACTTCCTGAAACTTTGTGCCTCACATGGAACTGCACTGGGGAGAAGAGACCTTTTCCCTCGATGACTAGACTGGACACTCTCCACGCTGTGTCCTTACACCCACTTTCTGTGCTCACACCCTGCCAGCTACGCTAACCTTGGTGTCCACCAGGTGTTCACCAGGATCTGGTGAATTTTGCCTTTGAAGGTTCTTTAGCTACATATCTCGTCTTCAGCCTACCAAAGTGCTTCTAGGACCATTTCCTCCAGGTCCTAGCACAGAGTGTATGCCTGCCATCAAGTTCTAGTAGAGCCGGCCTAAGTCATCCAGCTCCCCACACCCCTCACAAACCCTGCAGCAGGAACCCTCTCCAGGTACTCTCAACTCAGTTCCTGTCAGCCCAACATCTCCCCAACTTTCACCCTTCACCCTTCTTCTTCCCAGCTATTTAGTTACTTTCACCTCCCCTCACTTTTTCCTCAAATCCCACCTTAGGTACTAGCCCTCCTCAATCTTAACCTCTTTTTTCCCTTTTCTTCCATGGGTTTTGTGCATCTCTATATGCTCACCTAGGTGGGGTGGTGGAGGTGCAGAATGCCTCTAAGAGAGCTGAAAATACAGCGACAACCTACTAAAACATCAATCCCCAAATCCCCTGAGTAACTCTGCTACCTGATCAGGCTTGGCAGACAAATAGCAAGGTTACCAGGGCATCTGCTTCAGAGCTACCTGAACCTCCTGCCAACTGGTAGGCTTCCTGGGCAAGTGTTCTAAGTAAACGGTCTTTCACTACCAACTCCCTGATCTCTAACCCCAGACTGAAGCAGGTTACATGTGGCTGTGTAGATCCCATGCCCTTTACAGATGCATGCTGAGCACTTAAGAGCAGAATCCAATGCAGGGACTTAAAGAGAGGGAAATCACACAGGAGATGCCTAGGTGGGGGAGGAAGAAATTCACTAAATCTTTACAAGGTAGTGGGACAAGGAGGAGAGTCTTCCAGGAGCAGCCAGTGTCCCTGCCTGTTAACAGGCAGAACACCATTCAGGAATAAAGAAAATTGAATAGGGTCAAGGCATAGGAGCTACTGTGACCCTAGGTACTCATGAGAATTGGAGTTTGAGGCAAGTCTAAGCAGAGTTCTCAAGAACCCATCTCAACAAATACCTCACTTCAACAAATAAGCTTGGGGGCTGGGAAGTTGGCTCAGTGGTAGAGCGCTTGCCTTGCATGCTCGAGGCCCTGGGTTCGATTCCTCAGCACCACATAAGCAAAAAGAAAAACGCCAGAGGTGGCGGTGTGGCTCAAGTAGTAGTGTGCTAGCCTTGAGCTGAAGAGCTGAGGGACAGCACTCAGGCCTAGAGTTCAGGTCCCAGGACTGGACCAAAAAAAAAAACAAAAAACAAAACAACAACAACAACAACAACAAAAAACAAATAAGCTTGGATCTCTTCAAATGGTAGAATGCCTGTCTAGTAAATTGGAGGCCCTGAATTCAATGCCCAGTATTGGGGGGTGGCTGTAATAAATCTGTTAAAAGTTACTGTATTATGAAACAAGAGTTCCATTTGTGTGTATGAGTGCATGTGTGCACACGTGTGTGCATGAACATGCACATAAACAATGGTCAACAAATGACTATTATTAAATAATATAAACTGTTCTTTCATCCACCCTGATTACAGAGATGAAGCAAGGTGACATGACAGCTAGAGGGAGGTATGGAGCTGAAAGTTTTATTGGATGGTTAAAAAAAAAGAAAGCCTTGAGTATCAAGGATAGCAATAAAATAGGAAAGGCTGAAGTTACAGACAAGGGGTCAATGGACACAACCAAAGAAAGCCTTGGGAAGGATGCGGGACCCCAGCACGGAGGAGTGGAGGCAGATCCCCCCCAGTCTGGGGTTTGGTGTGCCTGGTGGGTAGCTCACCTGGTGAGTGGTCCCTTCAATCTCTACAGGCACTATGAAGTCAGCATTGTTGATTGGCTGGAAAGCAGGAGTTAATAACATCAATTTGGTAGTATAAGGATGAGGAGCTCCCACCGCCCCCTGACCCTGGGAGGATCTGGAGGGGAATCGTTCCTAGAGACACTAGGAAGCCCCTCCTGTTGGCCCACCAAGGAGCTCTCAGCTCAGTGTTCCATACTGCACCAACTTCTGGTTTTCCTTACTCCCCTAGATCCCATCACACACTGCCAAATTCTGCCAGAATTGAAGATTTTTTTTTTAACTTTTTTTTTTTTTTTTGGTCAGTCGTGGGGCTTGAACTCTAGGCCTGGGCACTGTTCCTCAGCTCTTCAGCTCAAGGCTAGCGCTCTACCACTTGAGCCACAGTGCCACTTCTGGTTTTCCGGTGGTTTATGGGAGACAAGAGTTTCAAGGACTTTCCTGCCCGGGCTGGCTTTGAACCGAGATCCTCAGATCTCAGCCTCCTGAGTTGCTAGGATTACAGGCGTGAGCCACTGGCGCCCGGCTAAACTTTTTTTTAAGGCAGGGTCTCTCTACATATAACAAGGTTGGCCTTGAACTTGGCAATCCTGAGTTTAGTCTTTTCAGGGCTTTCTTGAGTTAACAAACATCCCGATTAAGAAAAACCCAGGCAGCGCAGAGGGATGCTGATGGCTCATATCTATAATCCTAGCTATTTGGGAGGGTGAAATCTGAGGATCATGGTTCAAGCCAGCCCTAGCAGGAAAGTCTATGCAACTTTTATCTCCAATTAACCTTGAGCCAAAAAGTCAAGTGAAAGGGCTTTTAAATTAAAGGAGGAAGGAAGGAGAGAGAGACAGACAGACGGAGGGAGGGAGGGAGGGAAGGAAGGAAGGAAGGAAAAACAATGGGCAAAGCCAAGGCTGATTCAAGCAGTCTTTTAGGCCTGCTCTGTGTGGTGTCCTGACCACTTTGTGTTACATGGCTGGGGGCAGAGGTAGCCTGCTGGGGAGAAGGTTCTTCATATTCTTCAGAATGCCCTTAGATATGTGGCATCAGAGTGGCCCTCTTGGGTA
Organism: Dipodomys spectabilis; assembly: GCF_019054845.1. Lineage (NCBI taxonomy): Eukaryota > Metazoa > Chordata > Mammalia > Rodentia > Heteromyidae > Dipodomys > Dipodomys spectabilis. Next base: position 16,404,273 of record NW_024870911.1, on the reverse strand, counting down.
CATCTCTCCTCACCTTTTATCACCTCTTGTTGGGCTCACAGGCAGGCCTACATGGATATAGAAAAAGCTCCTACTTACCTTAAAGGAGCTATGCACAAGGGTTTCATCCAGATCAATGACCACGCAGATCCTTCCTTGATCTTCTTCTGTCACCTCTGGGAGCAGGCAGGTCCCAGGGATCTAAAATTAGAGTCAGGTTGCTGAATTGTGCCCACCAAGCAGAAAGCCCAATCATTTGCCTCAGTAGAATGCTAGAGATGAAATCCTCAACCCAGGACAGGCACCACTTAAAGACAACAGAAGGGTAGGGTAGGGTAGAGTAGGGTAGGGCTGGATCCTTGGCTTAGTCTCCCAGGGTGATGGTGAATAGGAGGTGGCAGCTAGGGCTAAAACTACAAGAAAGGACATGTAAGCGTCCCCCCCACCAAAAAAACCAAAAAGCCAAAACCAAAAACCAAAAACCACCAAAAACAAAACAAAACAAAAAACACAAAACTTTACAGTGAGCCCTCTGCAAATACTTAGAACAAGTGGCTTCTCAGGGCAGGGAGTAGGCATCCAGGCAGTGAGAGTGAGGGTAACCACTTCGCCTGCCATGCTAGCCAGGGATCATGAGGTCAGCCAGATGCACGTACCTGATAAAACTGGTACTGGAGACACTGGAGGAGATCCGACTGGGGGAGAGAAGCAGGAGTCAGTGCCAACTCACCAAACCCTCCTGCCCCATCCAAACCACGGCTTCTGCTCCCACTACCCAGCCACCTGGGAAGCTCCTCACATGACCAGAGTGGCTAAAAAGGCTAGGGCTTCCTTTCCACAGTGGGCTAGATTGAAGGATGGAAAAGGTAGTGTCCCGGTTCTTAGCTGCCAGGCTAGAGTCAGTCACAGGAACACAAAGGCTGATTCAGGAGCACAGAGTCAGAGGCAGGAACCAAGCCTGAACCCTCCTTCTCTTTCAGCGTATGTTTCCTCTGCCCCTTTGGAGGGTAACTGGGGAACATGAAACAAGCTCTCCACAAAACATCAAGGAAGCCAACGTGGGGCCACTGGAAGCACACAAGACACAAGAAGATGAGTGCAGCGTGAAGAACCCCCTGCCTTCCGCTAATAATAAAAACGTCACCTTTATCAAAGTATTAAGTGTTCTTAATGAAAATCTTCAAGTAAAATTCTAGCACTTAATTAAAAACAACTACAATAACAACCCAAAACTAATGTTTGAGTGTGTTTCTTCCAACTGGAGCTGGCAGTCATTTTTCTGTAATATTATTACATGAACTTGCATTCTGCCTTTTGAAACAATACTGTCATGTGTACTCATAGACACCTCTTTATGTGTGTGTGTGTGTGTGTGTGTGTGTATACACATGTTTTTTTATTTTTATTTTTTTTTGTTGGTTGTGGAGGCTGAACTCTGGGGCTGGGCGCTGTCCCTCAGCTTTTCAGCTCAAGGCTAGTGCCCTACCACAGTGCACTTCTGGCTTTTTTTTTCTGCTTATGTGGTGCTGAGGAATCGAACCCAGGGCCTCATGCATGTGAGGCAATCACTCTACTACTGAGCCACCTTCCCAGCCCCTAATTTTTTTAATACGTATTTTTTATTGTAAAGATACTATACAGAGGGGTTACAAGTATATGTTATTTTTTGTTTGTTTGTTCTATTTTGGTGCCAAGTACAGGGGCTTGACTCAAGGTGTTGATACTTTCATTTGGCAGTTTTTGCACAAGAATGGTGCTCTAGCTGGGCATAGGTGGCTCATGCCTGTAATCCTAGCTACTCAGGAGGCTGAGATCTAAGGATTGCAGTTTGAAGCCATTGCTGTCAGGTAAGTCTGTGAGACTTTTATCTCTAACTAACCACCAGAAAACTGGAAGTGGTGCTGTGGTTCAAAGTGTAGAGTGCTAGCCTTGAGCAAGAAGAGCTCAAGGACAGTGCTCAGGCCCCGAGTTCAAGTTCCCCAACTGACCAAAAAATAAAGAAAGAATGATGCTCTACCACTTGAGCCGCATCTCCAGTTCTGGCTTTTTCACTGGTTAGCCAGAGACAAGAATCTCTTACATCTGTAACCAAGGCTGGCTTTGAACCTGTATCCTCAGATCTTAGCCTAAGTAGCTAGGATTACAGACATAAGCCACCAGCACCTGGCTTCAGCCTGGTTTTAAGAATGAGCAAGGACAGCTATTCCTCACTATTTTTGAGAGAAACTATTGATTTTTTTTTTTTTTTTTTTTTTTTTGGCGGTCTTGGGGCTTGAACTCTGGGCCGGGACACTGTCCTTGACCCTTGACCTTTTGTTCAAGACAAGTGCTCTGCCACTTCATCCACAGCGCTACTTCTAGCTTCTTTGAGTGGTTTATTGGAGATAAGAGTCTCATGCATTTTCCTGTCCAGGCTGGCTTTGAACTGTAATCCTCAGATCTCTGCCTCCTAAGTAGCTAGGATTACAGGTGTGAGGCACTGGTACCTGGCAGAATGACACTTGTTGGTTGGTGGTGGCTCCCCCAACCCCCATCCCCTATAAATTCTAGACATACCTCTGGTCATGTGATAATAAACAAAATACCCAAACATTCCCAAATGCCTCACACTGGTATGGTTGAGAATTGCTGGAGGGTTATTAAGAGCATGGCAGAGTTTCAATTCCTTGATTCCTGTGAGGACGGTAACTGGGAAGGGAGCTTGGTATAGATGCAGGCTTTTGAGCTAATGAGATTTAAGTTTGAATCCTGACACTCTCACAGAGTAAGCATGTTCTGTGTCTGTTTCCATATCTGTGAAGTAGAATCCTGTGTCTCCCTGTGACGCTGCTGAGTGGATCATATGAGATGGAAGGTGCAAGGCACCTTGCCAGGGCCCAGGAAACCACTGGGATACCTGGCTGGCCCATACTGCGAAGGGGAAGCAATAGACGCAGGATGGGTTACTGAGGGAAGGGTAGAGGAAAGGTCTCTGGACCAGGAGTCTTCCTTCACAATCTCAGACAGGGCCACGATGCCTACTAGCTAGGAATCCTCAACTAACAATCCCTTCCCAGCTAACACTGCACACCCCATCCAGCTACCTTAGCAATGGTGTTGGCTTCCTCCTTGTACGCGGCGAGCTCAGTGGAAGAGCTTGATTGGCCAACATGCTGGGAGCGAAAACAGCAGAAAAGGGCCTTGAAGATGTTCCGCCCACGAGGCTTCTTAGGAGAGGACTTGGAGACCAGGCCTAGAGAAAAGTGAATGGCAAAAGTATTAGCTACAAGGACCTTAGTCTCTCTGTCAACAGCTACCCTGTGCCTGTATCCCCTCTGGCCTGTGAGCCCTGCCCAGACACATAGTATGTGCCTAGTGAACAACTGCATACAGCCAACAGTGAACCGTGCCTCAGTGAACCGTGCCTGTTTATTCCAACACTTTGTGTTTAAACTAGAATTAGCAGGAATCCTCACTCTCTGCTTTAGGAAACAAAGAATCCTGTGCTGCAGAGGTTTTGTTCTTCATTCCATCGGAGGGACTGGAAAGGCACCAAGATGGGCCAGGTAGAGAACTTGGATGTTTTACCTGTCTAGCTACAGCACACTATGGGTATCTTCAACATTAATTCATCAAGGCAGAAATCCCAGACTATAGCCAGTCTCCAGGAAGATTGCCTGTTCTAGATGATGGGCTATTAACCTAGTCCCTTAAGAAGTTGGTGGAGCTGCAAGATGGTTCAGTGGCAATTTTTCTAGCTGCTGGGTCAGTGGCAGCAGAATAGAATCCACTTTAGTAGTCCCTCTCAAACTAACACACGTACTTGTGCACGGTACCTCTGCCCCATGCTCCAACCACTCTTCTTAACATTCCTTCCCCTCAGCAGCCCCAGCTTGATTAGAAAACAGGTGGATTAAGCTTGTGGAACATGCACATCCTGCCCCCTGGCCTAGGCTGAGGCCTTTACACTGCCTGCTTTTGTCCTACCTTGCCAATTTGGGCTTTGGAAATTCAAAGCCACTTTAATAGAAGGTATGACAAAGAGGCATCAAGGAAGTCAAGCAGATACAAAAAGCTACGAGCATGACAAGATCGACCCAAAATGGACTTTGCACTATCTTTTCCAATGTCTTTTCACTTCTGATGATGAGTTCTGGCAATGGCTGGGCCAGTGGAGATGTGATAGTCACTCGGGCCAGGTGGTGGCGCTACACAACCACTCACAGGATGGTCCCAAGTCACAGGTTTCTTCCCCTGGGGATCAGAGCATCCCAGAGTCCCGAGAGGCAGGCAGGCATTAAACAAACCCAAAGAGCAGGCAAGTAAATACCGGAAATGCTTGTCTTTGGGGGGTGGGGTGGGAAGAAAAACAGAATGTGCCACAGAGGTTTCTCAGTGCTCTTCCTGGGGGTGAGGCTGAAGGGAAGAGAAAGCACAGTGGTGGAAGTAGGGGTCACCCACCACAGCTCCCTCAGCTCTGGGAACTCCCCAGAGCTCTCCCTGGGCAAGAAGTGTACCGGGGAGACTACACCTTTGTTTGAACTGCCCGTGATTGAAGAAGAGGAGAGAAAACCAAACTTCTGGGGACCAAGAAGGAAGAAAAACCATACACAGCCGTCAGTCAAGTTTAAGTCAGCACCACTGAGCAACAGGCTCAGTCTGACTCAAGTTTCTCTCTTGAGAACCTCCTCTGGGAGCTCCCCAGTTGGACACTTCCCCTCCCCCCTCCCTTTAGGCCTGGGCACTGGTTTGACAACTGAAAATGTTTTAGAAAATGACTGAGTCTTTTCAGCAATTAGCCCCAAAACACTTGTGTTACTCCGAAGTTGACCCTGGAGGAAGCACTAGATTACTTTGAGCGTTTCAGTTATACAGCTTGTGTTGGGGCTCACAAGACAATGACGACACACATCCAAAGTTGTCTATGTGTTCACGGAGATTAATTCAGTGTGGTGCCCAGTTCTTAATAGACAGCCAGCAGGACAGGCTGTTCCTTGAACCCCACACCTCCTGCTGTTCCTGTTCCTTTTATTTATGTTTGGTGCCAGTACTGGGGCTTGAACTCACAGAACCTTACTCCCTCCTGGCTTAGCTTTTTCACACAATGCTGGCATGCTACCACTTGAGCCACATCTCTGCTTCCAGCTCTTTTGGTGGTTAATGGGAGATGAGTCTCAGGGATTTTTCTATCCAGGGCTGGCTTCAAACCACGTTCCTCAGATCTCAGCTTTCTGAGTAGATAGATTATAGGCATGAGGCACCAGTGCCTGGCCCACTATTCTTAATCTATACAGAAAGCAGAGGGAAAGGGCAGCTTCCCTACCAACCTGCTTGTTGGCCTGTATTAAATTTAACCCCAGGGATATAGACAGATGCTGACACAAAGCTCTAAGACCAAAGCTGAACCACTGCTTTTCCTTTGGTTTATTTATGGTTTCTTCATGCAGAACCACAATCGGAGATTTAACCAGGGCATGGAGCCTTTCTTAAAAGGCCACACAGTCCAGGCCTTTCCTGAAGAGAGGCCACGTCAGGAATGCACTCAGCATCGTAGTGACAGATGCTGTGAAGGCTGAGTAATTATAAGAGGCAGAGGGGTGAAAGCGGCAGCTGGCTGGGGCTAGAGAGAGGCCTCTCGCCTGTCCCCACTGGGGGGTGGGGGGGCAACAGGCAGAGGCGTCTTGTCCCAGCACAGGAAACTTGGACTCTGCAGGGGGTGAGGGTCTTCTGCAAACACAAGGTGAATGGCAGCCTCTGTGCTTCGAGAGGTCATCAGTGGTCCAGCCTGTAATCCCAGCTGCTCAGGAGGCTGCTCAGGAGATCTGAGGATCAGCTGGACCCTAACCTCAAGGAAAATTCCACCAGACTTTTATATATAGTTAACCAGCAAAAAGCCAGAAGTAGCTGTGGCTCAAGTGGTAGAGCATTAGCGGTGAGCAAAAAAGCTAAAGCATAGCACCTAGGCTGAGTTCAAGCCCTGGAACCAGCAGAGTCAGAGTCAAAGTCAGAGAGAGAGAGAGAGAGAGAGAGAGAGAGAGAGAGAGAGACAGACAGACAGACAGATGACAGATAGACATCACAAGTGCATGGACCTTCGGGTCAGGCTCTTCAAGCAAACACCCCAAATCTTGTCTGGGGTCTCACACACCTCCTCCTCCATAGGTGCCACTTCCTTCCATCCTTCTCCTCTTACCTTTATAAACAATGCCCTGAGACCTCCTCAGGGCCCGCTTCAGCCTCCCTCAACATGGCTGCCTCCCCGAAGGGCCTTTGAGGGCCTCAGCCCTCCACATCCATCATCCTGTGGCCTCTGTCTGGCAGAGACTCCCACCCAGCAGTGAGTAACTCCAGAGGCCTCTGTCACTCCTGCAGAGCTACAACCTGTGGGGGCCTCCACTGTCTGCCATGACCCAAAAGAGCTGCAAACAGAAAAGGCCTTCTTTATGTGAGGAAAGGAGGGCCACAGGGAAGGCGCTGAGTGCTCAAGTCAAGTCACGGAGTCTCTCTGAGTCTCAGTCGTGTTTACTGAACACTAAAGATATGTACCAGACCCACGTTAAGACTCTGATATTACTGGGCACCAGTTCCTTGCGTCTGTAATCCTAGCTACTCAGGAGGCTGAGATCTGAGGATCGAGGTTCAAAGCCAGCCTAGGCAGGAAAGTCCGTGAAACCCTTATCTCCAATAAACCACCAGAAAACCGGAAGTGGTGCTGTGGCTCAAGTGGCAGAGCACTAGCCTTGAGCTGAAGAGCTGAGGGACAGCACCCAGGCCCAGAGTTCAAGCCCCACAACCGACAGGAAAAAAAAAAAAGATTCTGACATCACTAACTCATTTAAGCCTCTCTCTACCGAACGGAAATGGAAGCTGGGCACTGGTACCCATGTCTATAATCCTAGCTCTTTGGGAGGCTGAGAGCTGATGACCACTGTTAGCAAGCCCAGGCAGAACAAAGTCCATGAGACTCTTATCTCCAATGAACCAAGAAAAAGCTGGAAGTGGAGCTGTGGCTCAACTGGTAGAGTGCCGGCCTTGAATGAAAAAGCTAAGGGACAATGGTCAGGCCTTGAGTTCAAGCTCTACTACTGGGTGGGCACATATATGCCTCTGTGTGTGTGAGTGTGTGTGTGTGCGCGCGCGCGCTCACATGCATGAACGCACGCACACGTGTACACGCACGCGCGCACACACATACACACACACACACACAGTAAAGGGTAACAGTTAATGACTCTGGGATTCCACTTCAGGGAATATATCCTCTGCACCCTCTAACTGCTCTGACCAGCAGATACAGAGGAGGGAGGGACCAAAACCAGGAGCTCTGGTCTAAGATCTGCTTTGTACACTGAATTTAAGGGTGGATGGGAGCCACATTGCAGAATGGGATCTAAAACCTGAGTCAAAGAGCCTTTCGAGGGCTCCTGTGAGCACGCACACAGCATGGTTTCCCTGCCAGCAGGTGCAGGCTACCCCCAGCCCCAGGAGAAGAACACCAGGCATTGACAGGTGCGAAGGGACTTCATGGCAGTTTTCCTCATGAAGACTTGGAGTGAGTGTCATGGAACTTCAAGACAAGCTGCTCTCCCTCTTCTATCTGATGCTGTGCATCTGTTCTCTCCATCCCAAACCTCTGGTTAGACTGTGAATAAGCTCTAGCCTTGAGCAAAAACAGCTAAAGGACAGCATCCTGGCCCTGAGTTCAACCCCCAGTACAGGCAACAACAAAATGAAAAGAGTAGCCAGTGCCTTAAGTTTTGTTTGTCCTTTCGGTCCTGAGGGGGGTCTTGCTGTTATCCCAGTTTGTGGATAAAGAAACCACCTCTCCGTGAGGAGCTGCATAGTTGACAGAGGAAGTGGCAGAGCCTGCATTCCAGCCCAGACATCCTCAGAGTGGGGCAGCTCTCACGTCCGCCTTTCTCTCTGTAGTCTGGCTTTTCCTTCTTCAGCCTTTGGCACCGAGCTCTGGACAAACTAAGTCAATGCAATGGATGGGGTGACAGAGATCAAGATGCATGGTACTCAGAAGCATGGTACTCATCACCTGGCTTCTGGAATTGAAACTTCTAGCTGGGTGCTGATGCTCCATCTATAATCACAGCTACTCAGGAGGCTGAGATCTGAGGAGTGAGGTTCAAACCCAGCCCAGGCAGGGAGAAGCCTATGAGACTCATCTCCAATCAAGCAGCAAAAAAGCCAGAAGTGGAGGGTGGCTCCAGTGAGTGGTGGCCTTGAGCAAAAAAAAAAACCCTCAAGAACAGCACCCTGAGTTCAAGCCCCAGTATGAGCATACACACACACACACAAAGTCAATGCAGTGCTTGTTTTAATGATCTAACTGGCAGCCGCCACCCTGATTCACGATGAATCACTAATGGGTGACCTCATGGGTCTCCGCAGAGCAGCAACAGAGGAGCCCTCCCTCCTGCATCATGTGTTAGTAACCCAAGATCAGAAGCTGCAGGACTGCTTGGGGACTCTCAGCTCAAGCAGGTTTACAATGTCAGAACCACTCTACAAAGCTCCCAATCCACCAAAAAGTCATGCTCCTCCATGAATGCCAACAAAGCAGGTAAGGCTGCCTTGCTGGGTATGATCACTACCCTCTCCCCCTATGTTCCCACCCACTGTCCCAAGCAGGCAGAGCCCTATTTACCTCTGCCTTGCAGGAAACGTATGCAAGTAACGTGTACACGCGCGCGCACGCACACACACACACACACACACACAAGCCTAAGCAGAGTTGTCCAACTCTATTTTTAACCTCTGAAGGTCAGGTCCAGATACCACTGTTGCATAGCTCTGTGTCCCAGCAAAAGAACTTTACTGCTCACAGGAAATCCGCCGAGGACTGGGCAGAAGATAAACCCTTTCAGCTATGGGGATTTCATAGAGTCCATTCACATAAAAGGATGCTTGCTTAGTTCACTGACCCCCACTCCGCACCCCTACTCCAAGCACTTCCTTCCCTACCCCTTCCCATCCTCCTCAGCAAAGGCCTTGGCCTGGCTAACACTCTAAAATGGCCTCTTCTCAGAGAGGCCTCCCTCCCTTCAGCTATTGGAGGAAGGAGAGTATTTGGAGCATTTCCGGCCCTTCTTGGCTAGCTGCCTGGGCCCTGCAGCCAAGACACATCTGATTGGGGCTCCCTGTGGAGAGGAGTCCTCCCAGGTAGTCCGAAAGGGGCATCTGTGCCTTGGCGAAAGATAGGCAGGAAAGTGCCAGGTGAACGGAAGGGCTCCTGGGACCAGCAGGTGAGTGGGCACAGAGACGAGAGAGGGTGAGAGAGGCTTAGATGCCCCCACCATCCCCAGAAAAGACTGGGAACAGAGCAGGTAGACTGTGGAAACACAGCACCCAAGCATCGTCCTGGCTCTCTCCAGCTAACAAGGCAGGCAGGGCCTTGCCCTGCTCAGCACCAGCTCTCCCGAAGTTCCAGAAAGAAACTGTGAATCTGTCTGCATCGACTTTTTTTTTTCTTTTTAAGAGGGCAGTTTGGCTCACACTAGCACGGTCCACCCTGGTACCCAACTGGCAGCCAACAACTGGTAGTCTTGTGCCAGTCAAGTCTCCATTAGTTCTCCCTGCCTGAGCAGGAGGCCTGCCTCCTTGCTTACATCTTTTCTTTTTTAATTTTGCAGTGCCAGGGATGGAACGTTTGGCTTTATAAATGCTATGTGAATACTCCACCACTGACCTTACACCCTCAGCCTGTGGTTCTGTCATGTAGCCCAGGATGGCCTTGAACCTGACAGTCTTAGCCTCCTGAGTGCTGTGAACCACTGTGCCTGGTACCTCTCTTCTAAGACAGGATTCCCTCCTGCCAACTCCCTCCCCCCAGTTTTGGTTCCTGTTGTTATTTGTCTGTTTTGAAGATAGGATTGAAGCCAGGCTGGTGGCTCATGCCTGTAATCCTAGCTACTCAGGTTGGTTGAGATCTGAGGATCTCAGTTCAAAGCCAGCCTGGGCAGGAAAGTCTGTGAGACTCTTATCTCTAATAAGCCACCAGAAAACCAGAAGTGGCACTGTGGCTCAAGTGGTAGAGCTGAAGAGCTGAGGGATAGACCCAGAGTTCAAGCCCCATGACTCCCCCCCCCCCCAAAAAAAGAGACAGGATTGAAATGATGGATTATTCCTTTGGAACATTAAAGTGGTCATTTCTTTTCTTTTTTTGTCAGTAGTGGGACTTGAACTCTGGGCCTGGGTGCTGTCCCTGAGGCATTCAGCTCAAGCCTAGTGCTCTACCACTTGAGCCACAGTGCCACTTCCAAGTTTTGGTTCCTTAATGGTCCTTTGGAATGATGTGGAAGGCACAAGGGACATACTACCATGCCTCCTGACTTCCCTCTTATCCCCTTCAGCAATCTGGGCTCTCATCTTAACTTTAGGGACGTTCCATCAAAAGGGATTCTGTTTTGGAAGTGGGGTATCCTGGCCACTCCTAAAGCATGATCAACATACCCGGCTGATTTCAGAATCCGCTTCTGAAGAAGTTGTTAGTAACACAGGTTCCTAGTCAGCTCCAACATTTACGAAATGTGGTTAATCCCTCTCAAAAACAAACAACAAAAATAAAAGGCCCTGAAGGCATGAACTAAGCAGGAGAATCTCTCCCTGGGAAGGCCCCACGGCCACCAATGCACTGGGGTAGGGGTCCCCAAAAGCAGCAGGTTCTGGGCCAGATAGAAACGGATTTTCCTCTATAGATTTATCAACAGCAAGCTCAGGGTCCTGACCCCACTCAGAGGAGCCTGGGGGATGGCAGGCAGCGATGGGATGGCTCGCAGGGCAGCTGGGACAAACTTGAGATGCCACTTTTAAAAACCCCTAAGGGCTGGATCCTGCCCTTACCTTAGGAGGCTCAGCTAGAACAGAGGTGGCACTGGGGGACTGGAAAGCAGCCATCTTGAAAACTCCCTCCTCCTAAGAGGGGGAGGGGGCTGAACAGACCCCCACCCGCCAAGCAGGGCACAAACATCCTCGTGGTGATGCTTACGCTCCTGCCTTGGCTCTCTTGTCTCTGACCCCTGGAATGCATGGGTTTGGTGGAACAACAAGAGGAATCCAGGTTTGTAAGCCCGCCTTAGGTTAACACCAGCAGGAATGAGGCACAAAAATGGCAGCGAAGGCACAGTCTGAAAAAGCAAGCAGCCCCCTGCACCAGTCAATCAAGCAGTTGTGACTAAGCATTTAAATCCTGGTTCTGGGAGCTGGAGGTGGAGCTCAGTGGTAGAATGTTTGCTTAACAAGTGCAAAGGCCCTGAGTTCTATACCCACCACTGAAAAATAAGAAAGTAAAAGAACCATCCTGACTTTTCCATAGGAAAGGTATGTGGCCTCAGTTTCTTCATCTACAAAATGGTGAGAATTACCAGGAGCTGAGGGAGTGGTCTGTCCTGTTCACCATTAAAGGCAAAGTATTCTCCTACTTTTATCTGTCTCAATCTCAACTAAGCACAGGAAAGGGACCTGAGAGATTCCTTCCAGGGCTGGAGATGTGGCTCAAGTGGTAGTGTGCCTGCCCAGCAACACTGAGGCCTGAAGTTCAAACCCCAGTACCCCCACTAAAAGAGGGTATGCTAGGGTATGGTGGTTCATGTTTGCAGCATTTGGGAGGGTGAGTCCGGGGGACTTTGAGTTCAAGGCCACAGCCCAGGTTATATTATTACCAAGACTCCAAGCCTGGGAAAGGGCCTTTTCTGGGACTCCACAAAAATCAATCACAGTTACACACAAACACTCCTTTTCAGAGGTTGGCCAACCAGTTCTTTCTTCAAGTAGCTGGCCTCTGCAGAGGGACTGAGAGCATTCTACCAGAGATGCACTCATCTCCAGGGACACTCCCCGGCTCCTCCCACACACCTAGGCCAACCTAGTCAACCAGTATAGGTGTGTCACCTGAGAGAAAGCAGCGAGCTGGGTGTCAGGCCCCCTGACACTGCTCAGTAACTCTGAGGTTGAGATCCCTTATAAGCTGGTGGGAAATCTCTCCTATATGTCCTTTTGCAAGATGGCTTCAGCTTGGCTAAGACTCACACAGACTCAATCAAAGGCACTCAAAAAAGTAGAGGGCCAACAGGGGTAATAGGAGTGCAGTGCTGGGTGAAGGCAGGGTTCTGGCAGTCCAGAATTAGCTGACACCAAGCTCTCCCCCTGGGCAGGTTGCTATGATGATTACCTGAGATGCTAGATATAAAATTCTAGTAATAGGGCTTTGCCTTCAACTACTACAATGTATAAACATTGGTTGGAATCATTGCTGGAGAAATGAGGGTCATTACTCTGTCTACCTGCACAGCAAACTTTAGGACTCCCTTCAAGGAACCACAGGATCTCAAACAGCAAAATTGGACCCCCAAGAGCAATCTGCCTGTTCAGGACTAAACAGGCATTGGAGCCACTGCTGTGCTTTACCTGGCTTTTATCCGAGGACACCTGTCAGAATCACAGGGAGCATTTGGAACACACACATGCCTGGCTCACCTGCCAGGCTCTGATTCAGTAGGTCCCAGGTTGGGGGAGGGGGAGGGTATTTTTAGTCAGCAGCACAGGAGATTCTGATGTGTGAGAGCCAACACCTTAAAGGTTGTCAGGGGTCTGTGACCAAATTTTCCAAGACTGAAAGGGGATCCACCTTCCCCAGGTCTGACTAGCGCCAGGGTCCCGATTACCTTCCAAGGGGCTCTCGTTCTGTGCTACATAAGTAAAAGATCTGAGCCTGCTGTGTCTGTCCTGTAGGTCCCACTTGCTGTGAAGAAAGGGCCCCTCCTCTTTCTGCTATGCAAACCAAAGAAGAGTGATAAACTGTCCTTTCCACAGGCCTGGGTGATGCAATTTGGGCCTTCCCATGAGTTGGCTTGGCTTTCAGTGTGGTGGGGGGCCCCCCATGAGCTCCCTGAGAAACAGTACAGGTGGGAAAGAACAAATTCAACAAGATGGAAAAGATGTCAAGAGATAAAAGGAGCTGGGTGTGGTGGGTGGTGCATGCTTGTAATCTTAGCACTTTGGAAGCTAAGGCCGAAGGATCACAAGTTTGAAGCCTGTCTGGGCCACATAGCAAGGCTCTGTCTCAAGAAACAAACAACAACAACAAAAACCAAAAAAATAGGAGAGAGCAGAAAAAAGAAGAGGAAAGGTAGGCGGGGGAAAGGAGGCAGAGAAGGGAAGAGAAGAGGAGGGGAGGGAAGGCACAGGGGACGGGGTAGGTATAGAAAAAAGAGAGAAAGAGCAAAGCCTGGTGGGGCTTTGTTAATACGTCCATCTGCATCCCAGGTGAGTCTTTTTGTCTTCCCTCCCCCAAGACTAAGGCATCAATTCCAAGTTTCCCAGAGCTGGCCAGCTTTCTGTGATCTCCTAAAGTTCTACCCAAAGCTGCAAAGGCAAACCTGAACAATATCTGTTTAAACAAACAAACACCTGCTCTTTTCTCTTCTCTTATTAAGATTCCTGGTACTCGGGATTGAACTCATGACCTGGTGCTGTCCTGAGCCTTTTTTGCTCCAGGCTTGCACTCTACCACGTAAGCCCCAGTTCCATTTCTGCCCTTTCTGGAGGTTAATTGGAGATAAACAGTCTCACAGACTTTCCTGTGGATTCGAACCTCAATCTTCAGATAGCCTTCTGAGTAGCTAGGTTTGAGCCATCAACCTGGGGCTTCAGTCACTTAAATGCAAACAGCAAGAGAAGGCTGATTTTTTCTGTCTTGAGTATAGCTATCTTTGAGAGGTCAAAGCAAGTGTTCTGAAGATTTGGTTAGACTTCAGCGACTCTTTCAGAAGAGGCACATGACTCCCTGGCCTCCTTTATGCCCCCCCATGCCCAGGCGCCAGCCAGAATGGCTGCAGCCCCACGGCACATGTGGATGAAAATTCCACCCCAAGTACTGCGGGCACAAAGAAGGGGTCTGTGCAAAAGGCTCTAAGACACAGAAAACTTGAGCCCCCACATCCGCGTGTCCTCTGACCCCCAGCCACCTGTCTTTAACAGGAAAACCCACACAACTGTGTCCTTGGGGAACGAAAGAAAAGGGAGTAGGAGTTTAGCTGCATAAAAAAGAGTATTAACATTTATCCATCATCTACTAAGTATGGCATAGAATGGCAGATATCATTATTCCTATTTTACAGCCAAAGTACTTACAATACTGAAGTCGCATTGTGAACAACAGGGAGAGGGTTTGAACCTAGGCCTAAAAAAATCCACTTTAATGCTGGCACAATCAACATTTTAAGTGCACCCCATGCCACCTTGGTCCCAATTCACACAATTCAAGAACCAAATTTCCCAAGATAGAAATAAAGCCAACACCCAAAATTCCCCAAAAGCTAGCAGAAAGAAAGTCGACAAAGGGAGAAAGGAAAAGGAATCGATGTTGGTGTGCAAGCAACGCGCGCGCGCGCGCGCACACACACACACACACAGTGCGCATTTACATGTTGTCTTTCTTTGCTACATGTAGAAACATATCCATTATTTCTCCACAGAAAGTTTGGGAGCATCAGATCATCTTGGCTTGAAATTGCTTTCCACAGTATTGCAAAGTCCCTGAAAAGGGATTTGGAAGATCCCATTGGGAGCAGTGGGCCACCTTGTTTCCTCTCCAGTTACGGGTAAGGAGATAAGACCCACCACCACCCTGGCAATCCCTCTAGGGATTTCTTACAGGAATTTCAAAGTCCTGCTCTGCTGAAAGCTGGCAAAGCAGTGGTCCCAGATGCTGGGCATTTACAAACTTTGTTTTTGAGTTAAAAGCACTCCCCTGGGGTCCTCAAGGGTGGAGAAAATAAATACAAACTAGGGAGGGGGGGGATCACAGAGCTGGGCCTCAGCAGCACAGAGACAAAAGAGGCAAGACCCAGGCTGGGCTAGCAGAGAGAAGCTTGCAGCCCAGACTCTACAGACTGCATGCAGATGCAGAGTCCCACCCATCCAGCTAGTTGTGGAGCAAAGGCCAGCAAGACTTCTTTTCAGCCTTTTCCCCTAAAGGCTGCGCTATATCTACAGCAAAAGGTGTTTGGCCAGGTGTTTGTCTCTCATCCCTGTAATCCAAGCTACTCAGCAGGTTAAGGTCTGAGGCTCACAGTTCAAAGCCAGCCCAGGTAGGTAAGTCTATGAGACTCTTATGTCCAATTAATCAGCAAATTAACCATAGTGGAACTATGATTCAAGTGTTACAGCACCAGCCTTGAGCAAAAAAAAAAAGCTAAGGGGCAGAACCCAGGCCCTGAGTTCAACACTCAGTGATGGCAAGTGTGTGTGCACCAGGATGTCCACACACATGCACGTGTGCACCCACAAACACCCCCCACACACACACATACACACAAAGGTGTTCAAATGTTTTCTTGCAAGAATGAGGCACAATTTCTCTGCCATTTGTGGAGAAGGCGGGAGCTGGGAAAACGTACAGGCTGCCTCTTCTACCTTTTACTTCACACTAAGGGGACTACAGATGGGCCTAGTTTTCTTGGCTTTTCCTCACTTCAGAGCAGAGACCACCCAGGGTACCTCCTTCTACCAATGAAGGTGGCATCCTGGTATGTGACTGCAGTAAGTGGACATTCCAGCCAAAGCCACGTTACCTTTTTGATTTTTGATATTGTGCACAATCTTGTCCTTGCTGTCCCAGGAAGCCATTTCTCCCATCTGTCTGGGAAAATGATCCAATTCTGGTGCTTTTATCATCAATGCTTTCAGCAACTTTGTTCTACTTCCCCTACTGTAATTACTTTTGAATCATCAACACACCCAGACAGCCTTAAAGCTCAAGAGAACAGAATGCTAAAAATGAAAAAAAAAAAAAAAATCTGCAATGGAAAACAACTTCAACTAAAAAGCCACCCAAGCTAGAAGCAATTGCTTTGCAGAAATTGACTTTTTAATCAACTGCCTCCCTCTTTTTCCAAAGGCTGGCAGGACTTGGGGATGGGACTGGTGTGGGGGAGGAAGGAGAGGGACAGGAACTCTTGAAATTGCTAAAGAAAACATTTGCTTCCTCTCCTCCTTTTTTTTGTTTTTAAGATGCAAGTTCTGTTTGTAAATGATGGAGGACTCAGCAAGCTGGCTTTGGTTGCTGGGTGCTCAAGCAGCCCAAAAAGAAAGCATGCCTTCTCTGGAATGCAATCAAATTACACAAGGGGGGTGGGGGGAGAAGGGAGGTCGGGAGGGAGAGACCCAGTGGCTGCTGGCTTGAGAATTCAGATTCCTCCAGGGATAAGTTTGAAGGACAAACCACACACACAAAATGAAAACAAAATCCCAACTCCCAAGAAAAACCCAGCCAACACAGCACCGGGACACTATTATGAAGCCAGCTGCTTCCTGGGGTTACCTATTCTGTCACCTGCCACTCATGCTGGAGGATGGAACTTGTGGCTCTGATTTGTCAGATGCCACTTCACAGTTCAACTTTCCTTCCCTCTAGTGTAGACCCCACCACCCAAAGCACCTGGTGGGATACTCTTGTTTCCTTATCACCTTGTACCCTCCCACATCCAGATTGCTTCACCTCAGCCAGGTACCTAGGGTCTTTCTTGGGGTGAGAGTGGGGAGGAGTATGGCCGTGGGCAACCTCCCTTTTTTCAGCCCTTGGCACAGCTGGGCAGTGGGCAGAAGCAGTGTGAAGTCGCTGTCTGGGTCACACAGCAGAGATACAGCAGCCAGGAGGGCAGAAAAGCAGGCAACAGGAGAGGTTGGGGCGGTCTGCAGGAGGAACTGGAGTACAAGGCTCCACGGCTCCTCAAGGCTGGCTTACTTAAAGGGCCCAGGATGTGGGAAGCCTACATGGGCCCCCTTCTCTGGACATTCCACGAAGGAATTCCAGAGAGGCTGACACATCAGACCAGCTGCTTTGCCAATAGGCAAACTGGGGGAGTCTCTGGGGAACGTGACCCCTAGGAATAAATAACCGTAGGAACAAATAACGTGGACCAGCAGAGACGTGGGGCCAAACGCAGGCCCTGCAGCTGGCCCCCAACCAGGCTCTGGGTACATCCAGGCGGCAGCACAAGGCCCTGAGGTTAGAGGAGGGGGGAAGGGAGGGATGGCAGAGGACAGAAATACTCCGGATTTGGTCCCAAGAACGCTCAGTAGCCTAAGCCTCTGGGCCAAGTGGCCTCAGTCTTGGGGGAGTTTTCTAGAATTTTTTTTTTTCTTTTTTCGAAAGTGAGGCTGGTCCTTATTAACTGCGCGTGGAAATTCTACACAGTCCTCAAGGCCGGGAGGAGATAGGAAGAGTTTCAGGGTCCTCACTACGCCCAAACTAAGCTCCTCGCCCCCCGCAGGAGGCCCAGGCCTCTCCCTCCATTCCGATCGGCCCCCCTCCCAGGCCCACCCACCCCGGGAGAGGGGGGGCTTGCCCGTCCCCGCCACCAGCGTCTCCACCAGACCCTCAGGAAGGCGGGGGCCGCCAGCCGCTGCCCACAGAGAACTCGCACTTTTTCGCTGCGCGATTCAGAAACACTCCGGGTCTGATGCCATCCGGCGAATTATGTAACCAGGGACACCGCTCCCGGGCTAAACAAACGCGGCTCTGTGTGTGCAGCGGCGGCCCCGGGGGAGCGCACCGGGCAGGGAGGGGCTCCGGCCGGGCCCCCGCTCCGGCTCGTTTGGCTCAGCGAAATCTGCGGGGAGGCAGCCCCCGTGGGCCACCCGGGCCCCCGGGCCCCCAGGCCCCCAGCGGAGCGGCCCGAGGGCCAGTCGGGCCCGACCTGGGCCTAGACCCCTTCCCCTCCCCGCAGCCGTCCCCAGCCGCCAGGCGACCAACTTGGTCCGGAGTTCCCCCCCCCGCCGCCCCCCACCCGGTCCCCCGCCCTCCAACCTCCACCTGGACGCGGTCACCGCTGGCTGTCCGAGCGATCGCGAGCTTCCCGGGGGCGGCGGGGGGGCAGGGGGGCGCTCGGAAGTGTAGAACTCCAGCCCCGGCTCGGTTCCAGCTTGGGACCCCCCCTCGGTCTCCCTTCCCCATCCCTTCCCGCGATCCCGGGGCAGTAAGCGTGCAGTGGAGCAGAAAAGCGACCCCTCCCCTGGATCGCTCCCCCCACTCAGGAGGGGGCGGCCGCGGGTGGGCTCGTGCTGCGAGCGCGACCCCTCGGTCGCCGTGCCTGGGGGAGGGGTTGCACGGCGGAGTGACAGCTGCGCGGGTGACACCCCCCCCCGGGGCGCGGGGCGCGGGGCGCCTGGGCCCTGCGCAGCCCCCGTGGGGCTCGGAGTACCGACTGGGACGCGGTGGCAGCGGACCCGGGGGTCCAGTAGGAAATGTCCGTCCGTCGCCCCGGGGGGTGGGGAGACCCGACGTGGGTCCGGGGGGAGGATAGGCGCCCCTTCCCCGCCCGGGGGCGGCGTAAAGTTTTTGGAAGTTGCGGCCCCTACCTTGCTTGGTGAGCACCAGGGCGTCTTCCCTCCGCGCCTGGGTGATGATGGAGCCGTGTTCCATCTAACAATCCCGCGGGCCCGAGCTGGCTGGGCGGGAGGACCGGCGGGCTTGCAGGCTCGGCTGGGTTGGGTTGGGGGGGGGGCCTGGGCGGGGGCCCGCTCCGGCTCCGGCTCCCAAGACTCGGACTCCCACAGCTGTTCACATCCCCCCTCTTGTTTCCTCCCCGGGCCGGGAAGGGAGGAGGCCTATACAGAGGGCGGGCGGCCCGGGCAGCGGCTCCCCCGGGTGCCCCCGGCCCCGATCCCCCGGTGGCAGCTCCGGGCTCCTCAGTTTGGGTCCAACATGGAGAATCCGGAGCGAAAACAAGAGGAGGAAATGGGACACGGGGCGGTTTCCAGGCTCCCCCCTCCCCTCCGTACTCCAGATAAACAACCCGCGGCTGCAGCGCCCACCCCCGCGCGCCTCCCGGTTCTGAACCCGGCCTCCTCGGGGCCTACCCGCGCTTCCCACTCTAGGCCAGTGTCTTAGGCCCCCGGACCCTCCGACCTGAGAACCGCAGGGAAGCGAACGGTCCCTAGCTATGCTATTTTGTCACGGAAAAAGCGAATCCCCGAGGGGGGTGGGGAAGCGGGCAGGCAGGCTGGTTGGGGAGACTTGAAACCGCTCCGCCGCTCCGATTGGCCTCCTTGGAGAAAAGGGGCGTGGCCCCTCCTTACTATGCGGTGCGAGGACCCAACAACATTCCAGGCGCTACGGCCACGCCCCCTGGCCACTCCCCCTCACGGGCTGCGGCCTCCCAGGCTCCTCCGCCACACCCCCTTCCCAACTACTTAAAAGGCCACTCCACCTCTCACGTTTCCCTGCTTGGGTGTTTCAGTGACTGTGACCTGGTCCTGAATGATCCTGCCCTTGGGGTAACCGCCTTAACCCAGAGTTGGCAAGGGGATGAAGGGCAGTAACCGTAACCGTACTTCCTGCTTAGGACCCTCGGATTCACAGAAGAGTACAGCCACGGAATTCTGAAAATGTGGGGCCAGGGGACTAGACCTTTGACTCCAGAGTGTCAGAGCTGGAATTGACCTCTGGACTGTGTGACCTCCACACTCCAAAAGGCACCTGAGGTTTAGGGCTTTGCTCAAAGTCACTCATTCAAATTCGGGCACTCCATCCTTCCAGCCTAGCCTCCTTACCTCCCGTAGCCCCATCCTGGGTCTTGGGGAATGGAGGTCTCTAAGGAAGGAGCTTCAGCCGACAGTCAGCTCCACAGACCCAGGCTGCCTCACTCATTGTTTTTTAGGCCCCAGGCCATCCCCTGGAACCACAAACTGTGAGTACCTGGCTCAAGATTATAGGTGAGGGATTTCCCTTTGTCACCAAGAGGTGGTCACTCCCGAAAGGGAGGTGACTTCATAGCTACTTTCAACCCTCAGGTGTTTTGATTCAATGGAACTCACCCTGCCAAGGAAGGGAAGCTTACAAAAAGGTTAGGGCTGATCTAGTCCCTTGGGGTTGGGGGCAGCTGGTGGCCTTCCTGCTCCAGTTACAATTGCCCAACATGCATCAGGGTCTTATTAGAGGTCAGAAGACAAGTAGGTCAGAACTTCACTTGCTGGGTACTGTCATCATGATATCATGGTACACATATAGCCGTGCGCCTTAACTGCTTGGTTTAGTTCTTGCTGTTCCTACACACATATACAGAACCTTTTTTTTTATGTAACATCATTTTAATGGAAAATGCTGTTTTTCCCAAAATGAAAGTGGCTGTTAACAGAATATCTGAATGATGCTTATGTAACTTTAAAACACTGAGTTTGGGTAGCTTCTAATTCATCATCAGAGGGGAAAAACGGAGGAGTTCTGACATATTTACCTCCCACCATGAAAACAATAGGCTCCTTAAGGTACATCTTTAATTCAGGTTGCTAGGAAGCCTTTCTGAGCCCTGCCCCTGCTCTCTATAAAGAGAATGGTCATAGTGGGAGTAGTGCATGCAAGAGTGGAGAATTGAGGATTGTGGGTTTGGGAGAATTTACCTTATTGCCTCCATTTCCTCATTCAAAGATACAGTCCCTCCTCTTTTATAATGTACATTCAAATTATCTGTCTCATTTGATTCCCCCCCCCCTTTGAGGTTAGCAGCAGAAACGATGCCTATTTTGTTGGTGAAGAAACATGGTCTGGAAAGGTTAATTGATTCATCTAAGATCTCACAGATGAAGCTAAGGCAGGAGCTAGGCATAGAAGTGCATGCCTGTCAGCATTTTGGAGGCTGAGGCAGGAGGATCAAAATATCCGGAGGAATTGAGGACCTTGTCTCAAAGAAAGAAAAAGAAAAAAAAAGGCACTACAAAAGTATTTAGATTTAACTCAATACTTTACTATAGTTATTTTCCTAAGTAGGAGGAGATACTAGAACTTACTGTCTTTTCTTATTAAGAACTCAAACTGCAATACCACATTAGTAAGTCCTTGTGGATGCCAATTCTTACCATGGAATTTGTAACCTTTTTCTTTTATTTATTTATTTTTAGGTGTTGGGCCTGTGCACTGTCCCTGAGCTTTTTTGCTCAAGGTTTATGTTCTACCACTTGAGCCTGAGTTCCACTTCTGGCTTTTGGAGGTTAATTGGAGATGAGTCTTATGGGGTACAGAAATGGAGAGACAAAAGGTGAACAAATGCAGCAATGGTTCTCATCGGACACTATGTTGAAAATGAACTATAAAACTGTGGGTGGGGATGGGAGGAAAAAAACTAGGAGGGAGCCAGGAAAGGGTTGGCATTGTCCAAAAAGAAATGTACTCTTTACTTAAATTAACTGTATTCAAGTAAATAACTGTAACCCCTCTGTACATCACCTTTATAATAACAATAAAAAAATTTTTTTTAAGTCTCATTGACTTTCCTGCCCAGGCTTGCTTCAAAATGCAGTCCTCAAATCTCAGCCTCCTGAGTAGCTAGGATTACAGGTGTGAGCCACTGGTTCCTGATAAATTGTTTAAATTAATTTTTATGTGGTACCAAGGAATTGAATCCAGCATCTCATGCATGTTAGACAGCATTCTACCACTAAGTCACGTAACTAGCCCTTTTCTTTTCTTTCTTTCTTTCTTTTTGGGAGGGGGCCTGGGTGCTGTCCCTCAGCTCTTCAGCTCAAGGCTAGCACTCTACCACTTGAGCCACAGCGCCATTCCGGCTTTTTTCTTTTTGCTTATGTGGTGCTGAGGAATCGAACCCAGGGCCTCAGGCATACAAGGCAAGCGCTCTGAGCCACCTTCCCAGCCCCATCTTTTTTTTTTTGATATAACTTCTTTTACATACTGTCTTGGGGTACTTAGCATGGTGTCTTGGAATTGCTGCATATTTGATATTGGATTCCCACCTAGAAGCCACATTCCAATGTGAGTGTCTTTCTTTCTTTCTTTCTTTTTCTTTCTTTTGTCAGTCATGAACTCTGGGCCCGGGTGCTGTCCCTCAGCTCCTCAGCTCAAGGTTAGGGCTCTACCACTTGAGCCACAGTGCCACTTCTGGATTTTTCTGCTTATGTGATGCTGAGGAATCAAACCCAGGGCCTCATGCATGCAAGGCACTGAGCCGCCTTCCCAGCCCATCATCAGATTTCTTATGCCCTGTATAGTGTGGGATACAGAATAGGCAGCCTTTATGTGTTTGTTCAGTGTACCTTTGTCTTATCCTGTGTTCTTTTGTCCAGGGGCTCAGTGGCACATAGCATTCATAAAGTGAGAATACTGAAACAAGTTTCTTTGGACTAGTCCTTTTTTGGGGGGAGGGGGGAGAAGGGTAGGGGAAGGGACTGTGGTAGGGCTTGAACTCAGGACCTGGGCACTGTCCCTGAGATTTTTCACTCAAGATTAGCACTCTATCACTTTGAGCTACAGTGCCACTTTTGGTATTCTGGTGGTTAATTGGAGATAAGAGTTTCACAGCCAAGGGGCTTAGAAGGTGGCTCAGTGGTAGAGCGCTTGCCTTGCATGCCTGAGGCCCTGGGTTCGATTCCTCAGCACCACATAAGCAAAAGAAAAAAGCCGGAAGTAGCGCTGTGGCTCAAGTGGTAGAGTGCTAGCCTTGAGCTGAAGAGCTGAGGGACAGCGCCCAGGCCCAGAGTTCAGGCCCCACGACCGGACCCCCAAAAAAGAAAAAAAAAAAAAAGAGTCTCACAGCCAGGCATTGATGGTTCACGCCTGTAATCCTAGCTAGTCAGGAGGCTGAGATCTGAGGATGTGGTTGGAAGCCAGTTCAAACAGAAAAGTCTCTCTGAGACTCTTATCTCCAATTAACCACTCAAAAACTGGAAGTGGTGCTGTACCTCAAAGTGGTTGAGCCTCTAGCCTTGAGCAAAAGAGCTCAGGGACAGAATTCAGACCCTGAGTTCAAGTGCCATGACCAACAGAAAAGTTTTACAGACTTTCCTGCTCCGGCTGGCTTTGAATTGCACTCCTCAGATCTCAGAGATCTGGGATTACAGTTGTGAACCACCAGCTCCTGGCTTGGACAACTCTTACCTTTGCTATATGTGCATACTCCAGTATTTGTTTTATACACACACACACACACATTTAATTTTTTAAATTTTGGGTTTGAACTCAGGTCCTCAGCCCTGCTAATCAGACTGACCACACTCCCCACCCCTTCTATTTCTTTTTTTGGTAGGTCACGGGGCTTAAACTCAAGCTGGGCACTGTCCCTCAGCTCTTCAGTTCAAGGCTAGTGCTCTAACACTTGAATCACAGCACCACTTCTAGTTTTTGGTTTTCTGGTGGTTTATTGGAGATAAGAGCCTCACGGGGACTTTTCTGCCTGGGCTGGCTTTGAACCCTGATTCTCAAATCTCAGCCTCCTGAGTAGCTAGGATTACAAACATGAGCCACCAGCGCCCAGCCTATTTCACTTTTAAGGTGCTCTCTAAGTTTCATGGCCCATCCCTGAGTTGTGACCAAGTAGTGGAATACTGCTTTCACCTCCTGCCTGCAATGACTGTCTTCTGACTGTAGAGCTCTTGCTCTCCCTGAAAGGTGTGGGGGTGATGGCTTTGTTCAAGTGCCTCTTGCTCTGAGATCAAAGAAAGGTTTATGTATTACAGACAGAAACCCTTCCAAAGCCAGAGGCACAAAGGTGTGAACAGAGCCCAGGGAGAAGGGGTGGATGAAGGACTCTTGTGCCCCCAGAGATTACAAAGCCTAGAACACCCAAAACAGAGAAGGTTTGGACTCTTGATGTCTAGCCTTCTTACTGCTCTACTTCTAGTTTGCTGGGAACAGGTCTCTGGGGTTTCCGTGAAACTCATTCCTAAATTAAGGTGCTGAAGGAAGTGGGAAGCAAGTGGCCATTCCAACTGCTGCATTAAAACATCTCCACCTTTGGCCTACAGACCCTGGCCCATTTCATGATTCCAATGTGTGAGTTAAAGCTAACTTTCTCTAGGCCTGAACATGCTCCTAAAAGAAAGCCCACTAGCTCTGTCCTGTCACCTTCCTGCTCCCTCCCTGTCCCTTACCCCTAGTGCTCTAACTGCCAGGTTGGTGAAAGGCAGCTGCCTTTCAGTGCTGGAACAGTGGGCAGCTGGGGTGGGGCTTACTAGGACTTGCTGTCCTGTCATCTCCCCTGGTTATTGAGGTCATATGGGTGTTCCTGAGCTAAGGCTGGCACAAGGGAAATGGAGCTTGGAGGGGCTTCCTCTAGGGGACATGAATGATTGATCCTGAACTGTGTTGTTTCCCCATAGACGGTAAGCACAGGGTGGGCCAAGGGAGACCTTTCATGATCCACTTTGATATCATTGAAACATTACTATGTTGTTGAATTACTATTTTTAAAATTAGAAACGGAACACATCCATCTTCTTGTTCTCTGTTCCAGAAATCTCAGAACCTTTGCTTCTGCATTGTAACTGGGAAGGTGGAGTTTCACCCCTGGGGTTCTGGAGCCTTGTGTCCTCCTGGTACAAGGCCCTGTCCTGGCATCCCAAGTGGGGTGGGGTGAAGGAGGGAGACCAGTGATTATGGCTGTGGCTATGGGGATGGGGAAGAGGGAGGAGCTAGTTCTCATCTCTGGAGAACAGCCCGAGAAAGCTCAGAGAGCCAGAGTTTGGATGACATGTGCTGCAAGGTGCAGGCATGCCCATCATCCCAGCCCTACCATTAAAATGCTCACTTTTTGTCTCAGTTTCCCCATATTACATTAGCACCTATTTCATAGGTTATTGTGGAGATTCAGTAAGAAGACAGGTGTTTAGTGCCTGAAACACTGCAAAAGCTCAATAAATAGGGCTGGGAAGGTGGCTCAGTGGTAGAGTGCTTTGCCTTGCATGCATGAGGCCCTGGGTTCGATTCCTCAGCACCACATAAGCAGAAAAAGCCGGAAGTGGTGCTGTGGCTCAAGTGGTAGAGCGCTAGCCTTGAGCTGAAGAGCTGAGGGACAACGCCCAGGCCCAGAGATCAGGCCCCATGACTGGCAAAAAAAAAAAAAAAAAAAGCTCAATAAATATTACAAATTATCATCAACTTTGTGTATGTATTGGTACTAGGGCTTGAACTCAGGGCCTTGCGCTCTCTCCTGGCTTTTCTGCTCAAGGTTGCTGCTCTACCACGGAGCCACAAGTCCACATCTGGCTTTTTGCTGGTTAATTGGAGATAGAGAGTATTAAAGACTTTTTTTCACAGGCTGGTTTTGAACCTCAATCCTCAAATCTCATCTTTAACCTTTATCCCAAACCTATTCCTCTGCTCATTAGTCCCCTCAAGCTAAATGTCTAACGTCTTAAGTCTCTTCCTCCCTAGTCCTGCTCATACTCAGGAGTCCTGAGACCCAAGGGCCTTCTCCCCTGACTAGAAAATGCCAGGCCCTTTCCTTCCTCCCATTCTCACTGCTGCTTTCTTAGGGAGACCCCTAATCAACCCTTTTCATGATCATAATCAACCTTTTTCATCCCAGATCCAAATCCATCCCCCCCTCTCCTAGAAAATGCAGATCTAACGCTATCTATGTGAATGATTCAGCAGTTCCCAAGACTTCAAGGCTAAGCTCAGATGTCTAGCTGGGCACACATGGTCCCCAAGCGCTGGCTAACCTTTAACTCCTGTGCTCTTCCCACACTCACCTGCGCTGCTGTCAGGAAGCACTACATACCTGGCGCTCTACTCCTAATACTCTCAGCACAGGCAGTCTCTGTTTGGATGCCCTTCCCTCTTCGCCACTGAAGATCAAGTCAAGTGCCAACTCTTCCTCAAATCCTCCAAGGTCCCACTGTGACTTAGATGCTTCTTAGAGCTCCTGTGTTTCGTTTTCATTCTGGTTTGCTAGTCCACCTGGGTGTAAGTTCCTTCCTGGCTTGTTTCCTGACATCCCTCCCACCTCTCACAGCCTGGCCCCCAAGGTTCCATTAGAAGCCAGGTGCATTGGACTCCTTCTGAGCCAGGTTTCTTTTCCCCTGGCGCAGGGGGTGGGGGTGGGGGGTGAGGGGAAGAGGAGAGGTACACTCATTCTGTCTCTCCACTCAGGACTTGGGAGTCCCAGACCTTGAGCCCCGAGCCCATGGGCACTGTGGCCACCACTCAGCCACAGAAGTCCTGGGGCAAAGGAGGGAGTCAGATCTACTCACCGTCTATGGTCCAAGCATTCAGAAAGGGTATGTGTCCTGGGGGAACCCAGATCAGGGGACCGACCCCCCGCCCCCCCCCCCCCCCCAACTCATCTTCCCACCCCATCCACACACTGATTCTGGAGAGAACCATTTTGAATCTCAGGATCTCAACTCATCAGGAGTACCTCCGCCCCCAATAGCTCCCCTCCCCTCCCCAAGGCCCCGGGAGGCCACGTGACCTGGGTCCCCAGCAGCCACTAGCTGAGGGCTCCTGCCTGCTCCTAAATAAGAAGGCAGCCAGAACAGATTGAGTTTCCTGGCGGCCGATATTTACAGGTTCCCTGATGAAGCCAAAGCTCCCTGTTCCCTGGCCACTCCCCGCTTGCGCTCAAGGGAAGGGGAAAAAGGGGCCCCTTGCGCGCCCCACCTCCTCCCCTCCAGCCCCGCGAGGGCCCCAGCGCCGCCCCTCCCTCCCCAGCTGCTCCGCAGGCCCCTCCGGGGCCACCGCTGAGGTCGCCGCATTCCAAAGCCGGGCCTCGCTTTGAGGTCACGTGGTGGGATGGGGGTGGGGAGGCAGGGCGCCCCTGGAAAGGGCCGGCGACCTTAAGGCCTTCCTGGGGTGCAGGGTCTGGACCCTCCTGGCACACGCTCCCCAGAGCTGGCTTGGTCTTGGCCTAGGGAACTCCTGTGCCGGGCACAGCTGGAGGTTTCTCTTCCAGGGCCACCATGGCTAAGCAACCCAGGCTGGAGCGCAGAGCTTTTCCTTTTTAGTTTTGGCTGGTCATAGGGCTTGAACTCAGGGCTGGGCGCTGTCCCTGAGCCTCTCTGTTCAAGCCTGGCTCTCTACCATTTGAGCCACAGCACCACTTCCGGCTTTTTCAGAGTACTTTATTGGAGATAAGAGTCTCACAGGCTTTCCCAGATCTCAGCCTCCTGGAGCAAGGGTTACAGGCCTGAGCCACTGGCAACTGGCTAGACGTTTTTCTTTTGAAGACACTGGTCAGGAGTCCGGAGGGCATGCCCACTGGAAGGGCTGCAAGATGGCCAGGGAAGCCAAAAGGTCGTGTGGGGTCAGCCACTTGGTTCAGGACGAGATCTTTGGACAAAGTCCAAAGCTAACTCATGCCCTCTGTTAAACCTGGGCTTCAGATCTCTGAGAGCTATTCTTTAGGCCTAGGGACAAGGAACTAGAAAGGGGCTTGACTGCCTTCCAAGCTGGGTTAACAGATATCCCTAAGCCAGATCAATCAAATCTAATGTAAACTCAACAGGGAAAGCCTTGGTCACTGGAAAATGCCTGCTGATACTAGAGAAAATGGATTGAGAGTTGAGCACTGGCCACAACTAAATTGCCTGAGATGTGTGACCTTGAAGAAAGGAAGGAGTAGAATGGAGAGGGGAAGGACTTTTCATATTGGATGCTGGGCACTGGAGGTTCATACTTCTAATCCTAGCCTCTCTGGAGTCTGAGATCTGAGGATCATGGTTGGAGGCCAGCCTAAGCAGACAAATCCAAGAGACTTTTGTGAAAGTGGAGGTGTGGCTCAAGCACTAGCCTTCAGTGGGAGTTGCTAAGGAAGAGCACCTTGGCCCTGAGTTCAAGCCCCAGTATTACTAGTATACACAAACACACACACACACACACACACACACACACACACACCCCAAAGGAAAAAAAAAGTATTAGGATGGAAGAAGAGGCTTTTTTTTTTTTTTTGTCACAGGGCTTGAGCTCAGGGCCTGACCTCCCCCACCCACCCCCCACACTCCCCCAAAAGAAAAAGAAAAAGCCTCTTCTTTCATCCTAATACTGTCCCTGAGTTTTTGTGCTCAAGGCTAGTGCTTTACCACTGGAAGTGGAGCCACTGCTCCACTTCTGGTTTTTGAGTGGTTAATTGGAGATAAAAGTCTTATGGACTTTCCTGCCCTGGCTGGCTTTGAACTGTGATCCCCAGATCTCAGTCTCCTGAGTAGCTAGGATTACAGGTGTGAGACACCAGCTTGGCTAAGGTTTTCATTTGTGTGTGAATGTGTGAATTATTAATTCAAGTCAATGCATCTAGTTGCATAGTTTCTGATTCTTTCCATGCACAAGGCCTTACTATCCTGGGGCTCCAGTGACATGGGACCTTCATGGGGTTTATAGTCCAGCAGAAGAGCCAAACTGAGAAGCAGTCACAACACTATATGCTAAAGACTGCTGCTGAAAGTGGGAAACTTATAGATAGAAACAGCCACAGGAACATGAGGAGATGGGAAATTCCAATTGTGAGAGAAAGAGGGAGTTGTTAGCATCCATCCAGGGTGGGATGTGGATAGGGAAACCCCTAACCCCAACAGTCCACTCTGAGTTCTGCAGATGTAGTTGAAAGAATGCAGCACCAAAGCTAAAAGTGCTTTATAAAATTAATGTTTATCTTAATCAAGATAATGCATTCACATAGCTTAAAGATCAAATCACATAGCTAAAAGGATTGGAATAAAACCACAAGTCCTTCTGGTATTTTCCCCAACTCCTAATCTCTAGGGGTTACTGCTTTCATCTCTTAGGTTTTTTTTTTTTCTGGTATTTCCTCCTTTATTGTTGTTGTTATTGTTGTTACTATTATTATTTTGCAAGTTCTGGGGCTTAACTCAGGGCCCTGGCACTGTCCCTGAGCTTCATTTGCTCAAGGGTAGCGCTCTACCACTTGAGCCACAGTGCCACGTAGGGTTTTCTGGTGGTTTATTGGAGATAAGAGTCTTATGGACTTTGCTGCCCGGGCTGGCTTTGAACCATGATCCTCAGATCTCAGCTTCCTGAGTATCTAGAATTACAGGCGTGAGCTACCAGCTTTATTATTTTTTAAAAATAATTTTATTAGCAGTATTAAGGTATTGTACAGAGAGGCTACCCTTTTTTTTGGTTGCAGGACCTCAACTGTGGATGTGGTTGCTGTCATTGAGCTGTTCTGCTCAAGACTAGCACTCTACCACTTTGAGCCACAGCTCCACTTCTGACTTTTCTGCCTGGGCCAACTTCGAACCGAGATCCTCAGATCTCAGCCTCCTGAGTAGCTAGGATTATAGATGTGAGCCACCAGTGCCCCAAGGGGCTACTACTTCATAAGTCAGGTGAATGCATTTCTTTTTTGGACAATGTTGCCCCTTCCTTCACTTCCCCCAGTTTTCCCTTCACATCCCTGCCCACAAGTTACAAGGTCATTTTCCACATAGTGTATGCTGAATAGTATGATGGCATTTCCTTCGTATTTCTAAATGACGCATCTACTGACATTTTGGATTTATCTATTTGATTTGTTGGCTTCTTATTTTGGTAGAGGAGCATTTTAAGTTTCCACTCCCCTTTTCTTCTGTCCTCCCCTCCCATTTGTTTTGTACTGAAATTTTGGATTAAGTCCATGTTCAGTGATTTCATTATCATTTATAAATATTGCTAACTGTTGAGGCAAGTGTCCTGGTTATATTTTGGGTTTTTTTTTCTTTCTTTCTTTTGTTTTTTTTTTGGGTCCAGTCATGGGGCCTGAACTCTGGGCCTGGGCACTGACCCTCAGCTCTTCAGCTCAAGGCTAGCGCTCTACCATTTGAGCCAAAGTGCCACTTCCGGCTTTTTTCTTTTTGCTTATGTGGTGCTGAGGAATCGAACCCAGGGCCTCACGCATGCAAGGCAAGCGCTCTACCACTGAGCCACCTTCCCAGCCCCTCCTGGTTATATTTTGTTATCTGCTCTGTTTACTGTCTCCCCCCCCCCCCCCCCCCCCGCACTACTTTTTCCTTTTTTCCCCTGGATTTAATTGCCTCTTTTTGGGGGGCTGCTAGTCCTGGGGCTTAGTCTCAGGGCCCAGGCTCTGAGATGACTTGAGCTACAGCTCCACTTCCAGGCTTTTGTTTTGTTTTGTTTTTTGTTTTTGTAGGTAATTAGAGATGAGTCTCATGGAATTTCCTGTTTCAAACTGTGATTGGCTCCAAACTGTGATCCTCAGATCTCAGCCTCCAGAGTGAGTCACTCTGTGTGTGTGTGTGTGTGTGTGTGTGTGTGTGTGTGTGTGGTGTGGTGTGGTGTGGTGTGTGTGTGTGTGTGTGTGTGTGTGTGTGTGTGTGTGTGTGTGTCTTGGTTTTCTTTGACTCTTTGGCACTGGTTTCCTACTCCCTTCAGTTCTGCAAAACATCTTCAGTACAATTTTGCATGTGACAGAATGGTCATAGATGCTTATCTGTTCTTTTTTTTTTTTTTAATTCCATGGAGACCTTCGTTCTGGGGTGCTTTATCCTGATAGTTCTTTTTAGACATGTTGTTGTGAGGCCTGTGGTACATCTGTCATTCCTGACATCTCATTGCCTGTAGTGAAGACTTTTAGCCCTTTTGCTTTGCTGTGGATGGAATCTAGGACCTTAGAAATTCTGGCAAGTGCCTTTTTACTGAGTTAGACACACAATCCATCCCTTTTCTCTTTTCTGGCACCTAGTATTTTCTTCTTTCTTAATTTACTCCCTTGTTTTGATGAAACACACCCTTCAGTGACCTCCTACGAAAGATCACACGTGTGAGCCACCCTAGTGCTAGGCTGGTACTGAGTTTTGAACTCAGGGAATTGTGCTTACTCGGGAGGCACTCTGAAACTAGAGCGTGTTCTGGCTGGCGTTCTTGACATTCTGATTGCTCTAAAACATCTTTCAGCAGTCCCTAGGTTAGAGGCCCCTGCATTCTGTCTTAATTGCTACTCTCAATTCTTAAGCTTTTCTAGGATTTCAAGAGTAGAAGCTGCTTGCTTCTTGTGAGACTATGCCTCTGGGTATTTAGGGCCTTTCCTTTCCTTGGCTTTATGAATGCATTTAACCATTCTCCCATCCATTGTCATATGATGTAAATCAAGGTTCTAAGTGACTCTCAGTTAAGTTCAAGAAGGACTTTGGCTTTCTGTTTCTTGTTTTCTTTATGTCTGGGAGGGGTTTTTGAGAAAAGGAGGCTTTATTGTTTTGTGGCCGGCAGTCTGAGTTATCTTGTAGCTTTTGCTAGACATTCTAGATTGAGCTAAAGTGTCAGGGCACAGGCTGGCTTACAGGAGGAAGGCAGGGGAGAGCTTTGGGAGCTTTAAAAAGCCACTGTGGGAACTGGATCAGGTGCTTCAAAAAAAAAAAAGTAAGATCTTGGTGATGCCCAGGGAGGTGAGACAATGAGTCAGTGCATGGGACAGGGCTGGAGGCCACGAGCACTGTGGAACTTCCAGTTCAGAGCCTGGAATGGGAGGGACCGGCAGGGAGAGTGCGGCATTCCAAAGCCTGAGAAGGGCAGCGATTGGCTGGTTGTGGCCATGTGCTGGGAAACAGAAGAGGATTAGACAACACTGGTGGTTCAGCCAGCCCCAGTGGCTCACGCCTGTAATCCTAGCTATTCAGGAGGCTGAGATCTGAGGATCTCGGCTCAAAGCCAGCCCAGGCAGGAAAGTCCCTGAGATTCTTATCTCCAATAAACCACCAGAAAACTGGAAATGATGCTGTGGCTCAAGCAGTGGAGCACTGGCCTTGAGCTGAAGAGCGCAGAGTTCAAGCCCAAGCCCAGAGTTCAAGCCCCACTAAGGACAAAAACAATAACAACAACAACAAAAAAAACCCAACCAAACCAACAACAGAAAAAACCCTGATGGCTCCTGATCAAAAAGTAATAATGTAGCCAGGCAGTGGTCACTCACTATCCTAGCTACTTAGGAGGCTGAGATCTGAGAATTGCAATTCAAAGCCAACTCCTAGCAAGAAAGTCCTTGAGACTCAGTTTTCAATTAGCCACCAGAAAACCAAAAGTAGAGCTGTGGCTCAAAGTGGTAGAGTGCTAGCCTTGAGCAAAAAAGCTCAGGAACAGTGCCTAGGTCCTGAGTTCAAACCCCACCACCGATAGGAAACAAACAGAAAACCCACAGTAATATCATGCCCAGTATGGAATACATTCACCTAAGCAGGGTCAGACTGAGTAGGAGCCAGGCAGAGGAAGGAAAGGGCTTGTGAGTAAGAAAAAGAGGCTCACAGTATCAAATTTAGTGGTGTGGTGGGCCAGAGGACACCTAGGCAGAGATGAGAAAGCTGGTCAAGTGTAAAACTTGAACTTGACACATAGAGCCAGTGCCCTGAGCAAGGTGGTAGAGGAGTAGGTAGGGGAAAGTGACAGTGCAAGCTGTTCAAGTTTTCTATAGGAAAGTAGGTGGTAGAGGCTGGCCATCTGCATAAATGACTGGCCTCTTAGAAACCAAGAAAAGAGAGTGTTTAAAAAGGAGCCAGGCACTGATGGTCCACGCCTGTAATCCTAGCTACTCAGGAGGCTGAGATCTGAAGATTGGGGTTCAAAGCTAGCCAGGTAGGAAAGTTTGTGTAACTCTTATTGTCAATAAACCAGCAAAATTCTGGAAGTAAAGTTGCAGCTCAAGTGGTAGAAAAAGCTAAGGGACAGCATTTAGGCCCTGAGTTCAAACCCCAGTATTGGCACAAAAGGAAAAAAAAAATTAAACTATAAAAAAAAGGAAGATGTGACACACCTTCTTAGGTTATAGATCCTAAATGTGAGAATCACAGTTAAGGCTCCTGAAATAACACTGCCTTAGGCTCTAGATCCTATCTATGCAGCTCTCAAACCCCATAGACTTATCCACAGGGCTAAGGATGCTTCCCACCTGCATTTAGATGTGTGACTATTCTGTCCTGTTTCACCACATGTGCAGCACTCCAGCCAGCCTTACTGTGCAGCCCAACAGTGCCAGTCCGCCTAGCTTCTGTGGTTACAGGCCGCAGAAACCAACTCTGGCTAGCTGAAGCAGAAAAGCATTTTATTGAAAGGTTGTTGGGTAGCTTATAGATTCAACAGACACTCCATACCCGTGTGTGTGTGTGTGTGTGTGTGTGTGTGTGTGTATGTGTGTGTGTGTGTGTGTGTGCGCGTGTGTGTGCATGCTGGTAAAGCTTTGATTTGTCTGGGGATATTCCTGCACTAAACCCAGGGAAGAAGAACCCCTTGTCAGCCACAGGAGATGAGTGGTGGTGAGCCTCAGTCACCTAGGTGTTACTGCATCTACATCACCAACTGGTCTTGTTCAGGCTTAGGCCAAGGAGTCTAAAGGGGAAGCCCACCATTCTAGGGATTTCAGAAAGAATAACAGAGAAGCTGACTTGGAATCCTTAGCTTTATTGAAGTGGAATTAACGCTCTCTGGCTATAAAAAATAATAGAGTTGTTCATTGTCTTTTTTTCCCCTTTCCTTTTCCTTCCTTCCTTCTTTCCTTCCTTCCTTCCTTCCTCCCTCCCTCCTTCCCTCCCTCTCTCATCCTCTCCTTCTTTCTTTGTTTTTTTCTTTCCTTCCCTCCCTCCCTTTTCCTCCCTCCCTTTTCTTCCCATCCTTCTCCTCTCTTTCTCTCTTTCATTCTCTCTTTTTCTTCCTTCCTTTTTTTTTTTTTTTTTTTGGGTCTAGTCGTGGGGCCTGAACTCTGGGCCTGGGCGCTGTTCCTCAGCTCTTCAGCTCAAGGCTAGCGCTCTACCACTTGAGGCACAGCACCACTTCTGGCTTTTTTTTGCTTATGTGGTGCTGAGGAATCGAACCCAGGGCCTCAGGCATACAAGGCAAGCGCTCTACCACTGAGCCACCTTCCCAGCCCCACCTTCCTTCCTTTTCTTTCTTTCTCTCTCTCTCTCTCTTTCTTTCTTTCTTCTTTCCCTCCCCCTTCCTTTCCCTTCCTCCCTTCCCCTCTCTCCCTTCCCTTCTCCCTTTCCATTTTTCTCTCTTTCTCCCTCCTTCCTTCCTCCTTCCTCCTTTCCTTTAACCCCCCTCTCTTTCTTTCTTTCTTTCTTTCCTTCTTTCGTTCATTTCTTTCCTTCATTCTTGGATTAAACCCAGAGTCTTGTGCATAGCTATGCAAGCATTCTACCACTTGAGCTAGTTATACTCCCTGCCCTTTTGCTTGGGGGATGGGGCTGTCCTTGCAATCAAGATACTCCTTCGTCTGCCTCCCTAGTAGCTGGAATTATAGGTGTGTGGCACCAGGTTTGGCTAAACTTAAAGGTGTGTATCACCATGCCTGTCTGACTTGCTCATTATTTAAGTTGTTTTATTTAATTGGTCTTCTGTGCTTTCAGTTGAAAGGTTCTAAATGACATGTAAATGCCAGCTTCACCTGGGTAACTGTAGCATAAGAATCAGAAAATAAGCTGTTGAATAATGGGTGAAACTAAAAGAGTTTTCAAAACAAAGCTGCTGTTCCCCCCACTTTTTTTTTCCTTTGGTAGTGCTGGGATTTGAACTGAGAGTTTGACATATTTACTATCCAGGCACTCTATGATTTGAGCTAATTTCTCCAGTTCACTTTGCTCTGGTTATTTTTAAGATAGGGTCTCAGGGCTGGGAAAGTGGCTCAGTGGTAGAGTGCTTGACTTGCATGCAGGAGGCCCTGGATTCAATTCCTCAGCACCACATAAGCAGGAAAAAAAAAAAAAAGCCAGAAGTGGCACTGTGGCTCAAGTGGTAGAGTGCTAGCCTTGAGCTGAAGAGCTGAAGGACAGCATCCAGGCCCAGAGTTCAGGACCCATGACCGGACCCCCCCCCCCCCCAAAGAAAAAAAAAAGATAGGGTCTCGTTTTTTGGTTCAGGCTATCCTGATCCTCAGTCCTCTTATTTATGTTTACTGCTATAATTGTTAATTATTAATTCACCCTGCCTTTCCAGTTGAAATGGAGTTTTGTTTGCCTGAATTAACCTCAATCCTCAATCTTCTGGACCTCACTCTTCCAAGTAACAGGGATGACGGGCATGAGCCCGTAGAACCTGGCCTTTTAAAAAAAAAATACAACAAAACTAAACAGAAGGATTACCTAATGGAAAAGAACTAACTGAAAATGTTAGGGAGATAGGGATCTAAGTAAAGGAGAAGGACTCATTTCATAAGTAGACACGGTTTTACCAGCCATTGTAAAAGGGACTGTAGCACAATGACAGACAGAAAGACAAGATCCCTGCTCTTAGAGAACTTCCAGTCTGGATGGGTGGACAGACAATGAGCATGTACTGTACACTACCAGGATATACGATAATGGAAGGTCATTTTAAGGGGATGGTAAAAAAACCTTTGTGTGTGTGCTTTTTAAAAGATAAGATCTTGTTATGTAGCCCAGGCTGGCCTTGAACTCATGAGTATCTTGCCAGTGCCACCTCAGTACCATGGGATGGTTAATTCTGACAGATGCTGGTGAGGTTGAGAATAAGCCAGCCCATAGAGAACCACATGAAGACTGCAGAAGACATTTCAGGCCAGTGTCCTATTGGGTCCTGACTAGTGGGAGTCCAACCTCCATTCAGGGAAAGGAAAGAGATGGCAGCACAGTGTGCCTTGGAGCTCCTGTAGGCCAGGAGTGATGGAGCTGCTGGAGACATTGTATTTTCCAGGCCTGACATGAAAGTCATTTTCCCTTGTAGTAGGACAGAGTAGCTTCCTGGAGGCAGGAACAGTTTGGAATATACAGAAGGGCTGAAAGGAAGATATTTGGGGCCAGCTGATGCCCTATGCCTCTGGACTCCAAATGCCTAGCTGCCTCCTGTCATACTCTGCCCATCCAGTATAAAATTCCAACCTGTTTTCCTGTTAAAAAGCCAACCAAACAGCACTTCTAAAGTCTGCTTTGGGAGCAGCTTCTGATGGATGGTCATATGGGGATGAAAAAGACAAGAGTAGGCCTCAAGAAGCTTTCTGGTCAAGGTTTCACACTCCTTTATCCAAAACAGAAAACTTGCCAGTAGGCAATCAAGGACACTCAGCAGAGTTACAGGCTGAGATTGACCATCACAAGTCACTTATGCTATGTAGCACATTGCTTTTTCCTCCTGTCTACTATAATGGTCACAGCCTCTCAACTTGCCATGGGGTCATTTGGAGATCTTATAGTTGGCTTGGGTTTAATCAATGGTTCTCTGAAAATCAGAAACAACTACTCCAGGAGCTGTGCCTCCGGATGGAGTTTCCTGGAATGATGCTCCTGGATCTCATTCACTAAGAGATCTAGTGTGATCTCCTCTGTAGCTTGTGGGGGATCAGGTAGCAGATTGCAGAAGGAACTACCAGGCTAAAAGCATCTCCTCTTTATCTCCTTAGCATCTTTTTCAAAATGCTGTCCTCCTCTCTCCCACAATGCCTTTCTTCCTTTCCAGACCCCTTTTAGGGTACGGTGAAGCCCACTGCACAACTTGTGGTCATCCTGTGTGGTCTTCCTCAGGTTTCCTGGGGATGTGGAGAGGCCATGGAACTAGATTGAGACTCCTTTACCCAAAGATGGCAGTGCCACAATGGGACTCTTCAAATACAGATGCTTTGAGGATCTGCCTACACAAACTCCTAGTCTTAGGAGACAAGTGTCCTGTGACTGAACAGAAAAGAAAATACTGTTTATCTTGTGCCAAAGTCTGTTGAAAAGGCAGACCATTGGCACCTTTCTGATGTTTCACTTTTAATCTACATAACAATAGCTGATGGTGGGCATTTAAATTGTTTTTTAGAGGTGAGGAAGCTAAGGCCCAGAGAGATAAAGCCCCTTGTCTAGTCAAACAAATAACTAGAAGGTGGTGGAGCCAAGATTTGATTGAACCCAAGCAGACTGGTGGCAGCGTCCCCAATGACACCACTGTGCACAGGGCCAAATTGCTTATTCTAGGAATTTCCCTTCTCTCTTCCACAACATAGTAAGAACTGAGCTTGAGGCCATTTTGAGTAAGGACCAAGCCCAGGAAGAGTTGGGATCTGAGAGAAGACAAATTCCAGAAGAGGGCATTGCCACTTTTGCTAGTTTTTCTGAATGTTCCCCCACAGAGAGTGCTAGTTTTTGATTTTCCAGATGACTCTCTGGTTCTTCTAATCAATACCAATACCAGAATCCACCTTAAGCTAGAGCTGGGTGGTTGGGGGTGGCTGGGGGTGGGGGTGGGGTGGAGTGGGGGAGGATTCTCTAACCGTCAAAAAGGACAACCCTAGGAACACAGCTTCTGGGAAGAAATTTCCTGGGATGATGCTCCTGGGCCTCATCCAATAAGAGTTCCAATGTGAGTTTGGCACCTGTGGCTCCTGCCTGTAATCTGAAGATCAAGACTTGAAGCCAGACAGGAAAGTCTGTGAGAGTCTTACCTCTAATTAACCGCTGAAACAAAGCTGGAAGAGGAGCTATGGCTCAACCGGTAGAGTGAAAAAATTAAGGGTCAACTCTCGGGTTCTGAGTTCAAGCTTTAGTAATGGCACAAAAATGAAACAAACAAAAAGTACTCCTGTATGATCCACCCTATAGCTTGGGGGGAACGGGTGGGTGGGTACAGAAGGAGGTACCAGGCTGAGCAGTTCCTCTTTGCTTCTCTGGCTTCTCTTCCAAAATGCTGTCAGCCTTGCCAGTTGGAAAATATTTTTCTCCCTCCCTTTGTCTTCTTTCTTATTAAAAAA
Organism: Dipodomys spectabilis; assembly: GCF_019054845.1. NCBI lineage: Eukaryota > Metazoa > Chordata > Mammalia > Rodentia > Heteromyidae > Dipodomys > Dipodomys spectabilis. The sequence continues at coordinate 16,366,894 of NW_024870911.1, read as the reverse complement.
AAAAAAAAAGGGAAAAGGAAAAAGAAAAAAGAAAAATGAGAGAAAAAAAGCCATCTGGTGTCAGCTTCACTCCTGGCACATCATAAAGGGTAGCACTAAAAATGTCCCTGAGAAACTAAAAGCAAAACCACAGCACAGCAGTACACATGAGATTTAATCTCAGCATCCCAGAGTTGCAGAGTTGCTAGGGGCCCAGAAATCACCCCCTTGCTTGTCCACAGGAGGCCTGGAGGGATTTAGGGGATGCTTTCACAAAGGTTTACTAGGCCTACTAGGTTCAGGGCACTCTTCAGGCTGGGGAATTGGGGGTGGGGGGTGAGGAAGAGAATAAATGATTAAACACTGAAACACAAAAACCCTGACTATTTGGAGTTTTCAGTGGGAGGTGCCTGCCTGGAACCCTAGGCCTGATTGCTCCTTTTCGCTCTAGGTCCTAGCTGTTCGATGTATCCCTCAGTGAGAGCCAGGCTTGGGGTCTCCCGCTGCTGGCGAGACTCTGCCGTTTTCTGGAGGGAGAGGCTGCCCCGCCCCAGGCACGTAGGATCTCCTCATCTCCCTCATCTCCCTTGCTTCCTCCAGTCGCTCCTTTGGCTCTGCATTCCTCAGGGTTGAGCAACAACTTTCCCTCCTAGCTGGGCCCAAGCCAGGCCAGGCCAAGCACGGCCCAGATCTCGGTGGAGGGCCTCCTGACGGGCCTCGCCTGGGTCTTTGGTGCCTCCAGTGGCACTGCAGGTCCCAGAGCAGCGAGGGCAGCCAGCCCCTCTCAGAGAGCCCAAGTCCACATGCTATGGGGCACAGGGTTGGCGTGCCATCTGGCCCTGCTGTGGCTGAGATAGGATTGCCTAATGACCAAGTGGGTGTGTGGGCCTGCCCCTGACCTTGATCTTGGAGTTGGTCCATGCCGACTGGTCAGTCTAATGCCCTGTACTGGGTGAGCCCACAGTGTTTGCTTCAACTTTTTACTCCAGTCCTAGAGATTGCCTAACAACCTACAAAGGAGGGTGTGTGACAAGTTTCCTCCTAGGGAGATCCTAGCCCACTTCTTGTTGTGAATCGAACTATTTACTCCCAATAAATGCATGCATGGAGGCTGGGTGCCCGTGGTGGCTCACACTACTAGCTACTCAGGAGGCTGAGATCTGAGGATCACTGTTCAAAGCCAACCTGGGCAGGAAAGTCTGTGAGACTTGTATCTCCAATTAACCATCAGAAAACTGGAAATGGTGCTGTGGCTCAAGTAGTAAGGTGTTTGCTTTGAGCTGAAGAGCTCAGGGACAGTGTCCAGGCCCAGACTTCAAGCCCCATGACCAAAAAAAAAAAAAAAAGCATGCAGGCATGCATACACACATATATATATATAGATAGGCATATTCCATATCTACCACATACACACATGTATGCACCATACACACTCATACATATGTAGGTGGGATTTTTGTTTGTTTGTTTGGCTGTACTAGTGTTTTAATGCAGGGCATGAGAACCACTTGAACCCTGCCCCTCCACCCTTCTTGCCTTTCACTTTACATATCAGAAGGCAACTCCTAGTTTTTGAAGGAGCAGGCCTTGGATGGTGATCCTCTGAACATCTTGATGTAGATGGGATTACAGGCATATCTTACATGCCCAGCTCCCTCAATCATTGATTCAAGCACTTTTATCCTTTCAACATCTTTTTGAAATTTAATGCCCACTGAATGTTCAGTGTATCTCTGAGAGAAAGTTGGTTCTAATCACTTAGCTTATTCTGTAAATGAGAAAGTCCAGACACAGTTTCAGAAGAACTCAGAAGGTGAGAAGGAGTTAACGCCACTCAACGCCCACCATCTCAACTCTCTGCCTCTCCTGAGTCAAGCAGAGTGCTTCCTGGATCTTGATGTGATGGTCAGAGGAATGGTCTCACTTTCAGTCCTGGGGCTGTGCTCTGGAGCATGTAAGACACAGTGAAGTTAGATACTCACTGGCTTCACCAAACTCATGGCACTTCTGAGAGGGCAGGGATTTGCCTCTGTTCCATATGGTATCCAAGGCTCTAACAATAAGATGCGACATATAGTAGGGGTTTAATAAATATTTGTTGATTGGGAGCTGGGTGCTGGTGTTCAAGCCTGGAATACTAGCAACTTAGGAGGATTGCAGTTCAAAGTCAGCCTAGGCAGGAAAGTCGGTGAGACTCTTATCTCCAATTAATCACCTCAAAATCAGAAATAGAGCTATGGCTCAAAGTGGTAGAGTGCTAGCTAACCTTGAGCAAAAAATCTCAAGGACAGTGTTCAGGCCCTGAGTTCAAGTCCCAATACCAAAAAATAAAAAATAAAAATAAATATCTATGATTAGATGATGAATACAACAGTTAATTCTCTAAGTAAGAGATTTTCCTTATAACCTCTCTTCTGGTTCTTTTACCTCCTGTTTAAACTTATACTTTTTTTATCCTGCCTTTTAATAACTCCTCCTCTTCCTCCTTTTCTTCTTTCTCCTTCTCCTCCTCCTCTCCTCCTCTTCCTCTTTTTTTTTTTTTTTTGGGTCCGGTCGTGGGGCCTGAACTCTGGGCCTGGGCGCTGTCCCTCAGCTCTTCAGCTCAAGGCTAGCGCTCTACCACTTGAGCCACAGCACCACTTCCGGCTTTTTTCTTATGTGGTGCTGAGGAATCGAACCCAGGGCCTCATGCATGCAAGGCAAGCGCTCTACCACTGAGCCACCTTCCCAGCCCATCCTTTCTTCTTATTATGGTGCTGGTTCTGGGGTTTGAACTCACGGCCTGGGCACTGTCCCTGAGCTTTTGTGCTCAAGATTAAAAGTCTAATATTTGGGTGCCACAGCTCCAATTCTGGATTTTTAAATTGGAGATAAGAGTCTCATGGAAGCTCGGTGCTAGTGGTTCACACCTATACCTAGCTTTTCAAGAGGCTGAGATCTGAGGATCATGGCTCAAAGCCAGAGACTCTTATCTCCAATGAAACTACCAGAAAAATCAGAAGCGGTGCTATGTCTCAAAGTAGAAGAGCACTAGCCTTCAACTCAAGGAGAGCTCACAGGCCCTTTGTTTAAGCTCCACAACTAACCAAAAAAAAGAGGAGGAGGAGGAGGAGGAAGAGGAGGAGGGAGGGAGGAGGAGGGAGGGAGTGAAGGAGGGATGGATGGGAGGGAGGGAGGGAGAGAGAGAGGGAGAGGGAAGAGAGAGAGAGAGAGAGAGAGAGAGAAAGAGACTGAGACTCATGATCTTTCCTACCTGGGCTGGCTTTGAACCATGATCCTCAGATCTCAGCATGAGTAGCTAGGATTACAGGCATGAGACACCAGCATCCAATTGGCATCTGCCTCTTAAATCTCAAGTTTAGCTCTTGAAGTGATTTTTTTTCCTTTCCTTTCCTTTCCTTTCCTTTCCTTTCCTTTCCTTTCCTTCCCTTCCCTTTTCTTTCTTTCTTTCTTTCTTTCTTTCTTTCTTTCTTTCTTTCTTTCTTTCTTTCTTTCTTTCTTTCTTTCTTTCTTTCTTTCTTTCTTTCTTTCTTTCTTTCTTTCTTTCTTTTCTTTCTTCCTTTCCTTTCTTTTTTTGCTAGTCATAGGGCCTGAACTCTGGGCCTGGGCACTATCCCTCAGCTCTTCAGCTCAAGGCTAGTACTCTACCACTAGAGCCATAGCACCACTTCCAGCTTTTTCAGCATATGTGGTGCTAAGGAATCAAATTCAGGGCCTCATGCATGCAAGGCAAGCACTCTACCATTGAGCCACCTTCCCAGCCCCCAACCTCAAATATTAAGACCTGCACTGGTGCTTCACTTCCTATTACCCTTTCTCTAAATCTGCACACATTTAAAAACAGATAGAAAGCCAGGCAGCAGTGGCTCACACCTGTAACCCTAGCTACTCAGGAGGCTGAGATCTGAGGATGAGGGTTCGAACCCAGCTAAGGCAGGAAAAATCCATGAGACTCTTATCTCCAATTAACTACCAAAAAGACAGAAGAGGAGTTATGGCTCAAGTGGTAGGACTCCAGTCTTAAGGGGGAAAAAGCTAAGGCCCTGAGTTCAAGCTCCAGGGCCAAAACACACATACATACAGACACAGACACAGACACAGACACAGACAGTGAGCTGATCCAAGACTGCCTTTCTATTGGGGCTCAATTCTGTGTGCTCATCACCTGACTCCCATTCTTCGATCATCATGAGGCATAACCCTCTACCTGCTATTCCAGGGCCTCATGGACCCCTCTCTCCCTCTCAGAATCATCTTCCAGTGCTGAAACCCTTGGGGGAACAATTTCTATGTTGGGCTTAGTTACTGGTCACAGCTCACAATTGAGTTAGCTTTGGAACTGGAGATGAGTGAAGCCAGGGACAATTCATTCAGTCAGTCACAAAGACAAACAATTATAGTCCTTGCTCTCCAGGAGCTCACAGTCCAGAGGGAGTGACAAGTTCTTTGAACACATGATTGACTGCACAGTGGGCCATGCCCTAATGGAGATAATGTGTGTACATAGTTGTGTGGAGGCGAGGGGGCAGAGCCTGCTGCTGGGGCCCGGGAGGAGCGCGGGGACAAGCTTCTCAGATGAAGTCATGCTTGAGTTAGGACTCGAACGATAGAAAGTGGAAAGATGAGGAGAGAAAGGGGAATCTAGGCAGGGAGTGAGAAGAGCTAGTGTGGTTTGGGTGCTATGGTAAGGAGCCTGAATCTTTTTCAGCAGGCAGCAAGAAGCCACTCAGGGAAGCCAACTCTCTCCCTCCCTCCCTCCCTCCCTCCCTCCTTCCCTCCCTCCCCCCCCTCTCCAGTCCTGGGGCTTGAACTCAGGGCCTGGGCACTGTCCCTTAGCTTCTTTTGCTCAGAGTTAGCATTCTACCACTTAAGCTACAGCACCACTTCTGGCTTTTTCTGAGTAGTTTATTGGAGATGAGTCTCTTGGACTTTGCTTCCCTGGGCTGGCTTCGAACTGTGATCCTCAAATCTCAGCCTCCTGAGTAGTTATGTTATAGGCATGAGCTACCAGGGTCTGGCTAAACTTGCCTCGGAACAGCTACTTGGACAGCTCTGGGCCATGTGGACTGGAGGTTTGGGGCACCTGGTGGGTGTTTGTGTGAGGGTCCTTGTGAGAAATAAAGATATCCGGGGTAAGGGATGAGGACACAGGACAGACACCACAGAATGTAGGAGATTGGATGGTGGGTCGGTGTCTGTAGAGGGGAGGGGAGGGGAGGAAGTTCAGAGTTCTGCCTTTCAGGAAGAAAAGAGAGATGGCAGGGGCAGTGGAATGATGTAGAGTTATCTCTCTCTACCACACAGAGGAGCATCTGGAGTTGGGTTTGAGGATGAGAGGTAGCACAGCCAGGCTGGCTGGACTCCAACTTCACTGTCTAAGATACGATCCTAAGGCAGGGAGCTAGCTGTGGAAAGAAACCAGCTGAGGTTTGAGCTCCAGGGGTATCTGACAGGGAGATGCTGCTGGGTATGGGAAGCCAGGGGAAGGGGGAGGAGATGCCTGGTAGTGATGAGGGTGTGGGCTGGAGGAAGAGGCACAGTGTGGTCTCAGGGAAACCAAGGGAAGACACTGAGTCATTCCTAGTGCAGAAGCCAGGGCAGAATGCAGCATCCTCCTCCAACCTGAATGAGGTGAAGAAGTCCATGCATGGGGTTCACGTCAGGTCACTGGGAGCTAAGGTGAGCAGATGCATGAACACACACACACACCACACACACACACACACACACACACACACACCCCTAAGGTTAGGTCAAGACCTGTTAGCATCCTGGAAGTTCTCCTGCAGGTGCTCCTGAACTTCCTCCCCTCCACTCCCCTCTACAGACACCGACCCACCATCCAATCTCCTACATTCTGTGGTGTCTGTCCTGTGTCCTCATCCCTTACCCCGGATATCTTTATTTCTCACAAGGACCCTCAGGGAGCACCTGCAGGGAAACCAAGGGAAGACACTGAGTCATTCCTAGTGCAGAAGCCAGGGCAGAATGCAGCATCCTCCTCCAACCTGAATGAGGTGAAGAAGTCCATGCATGGGGTTCACGTCAGGTCACTGGGAGCTAAGGTGAGCAGATGCATGAACACACACACACCACACACACACACACACACACACACACACACACACACACACACACACACACACACACACACACACACCCCTAAGGTTAGGTCAAGACCTGTTAGCATCCTGGAAGTTCTCCTGCAGGTGCTCCCTTCTGGTTAATATGGGATGGGGGAGGGCTGCCAGGGAAAGAGCAGCTCAGTAGCCAAAAGGAAGCCAAAGGCAGAAAGAGTTAGATCGCAGACAGTCTAACTCTTAGATTGGTACTGTGAAGGGTCTGAAATTTTCTCCTTCTTACAGGGTAACAAATGAGTCCAGGAATGGTGACATGCATCTGGAATCCCAGCCCTTGGGAGGTGCAAGCAAGAGGATGATGAATTCCAGGCTAACCTGGGTGGGCTGTCTAGTGACAGATCCTGCTTTAAAAAAAAATAGCTCACCAATGTCATAGCAGCTGGTGGGCCCAGGAGGAAACTCATGGTCAGAGTTGAGGGACAGTTGATTACAAGAATAGCAGGAGCAGGACGGTCAACTCCAGGTCCCACATGGTTTCCAAGGGGGCCAGCTGATGCCTGGGCACATGATGGATCACATTTCAGAAGAGGAACCCTAAGCTGGGCGCCTATGGCTCATACCTGTAATCCTAGCCACTCAGGAGGCTGAGATCTGAGGATCATTGTTCAAAGCCAGTCTGGGCAGGAAAGTCTGTGAGACTCTTATCTCCATTTAACCATCAGAAAACTGGAAGTGGTGCTGTGGCTCAAGTTGTAAAGTGCTAGCCTTGAGCTAAAGAGCTGAGGGACAGCGCCCTGGCCCAGAGTTCAAGCCCCATGACTGACCAAAAAAAAAATAAAGAAAGAAAGAAAAGAAAAAAGAAGAGTGAACCTGAGTCTTTTCTAATGGACCATATATATTTGATAACTAGCAGAATGTCTGCCTCTTGTACTGGAGGGAGACACTATCTATCTTCCAAGGCTGCTTGTGATATCCTAGAAATGATCATCTGGACAAAGGACAGTAAATGCCTCATTTATAAGATATGCAGAAATGGAAGAGAGCCCTAGAGAATTGTCCCCATGTAAAACCAACATCCCATTTAGCAACCCCTCCCCCAGCTAGCTATAGCAGTGTACTAAGCTGTCACCAGTTAAGGGCAACCTTCTGTATGGCAGCTTCTGGGAAATCTCAATGGCTGGCCTGCATCCTAATATCTTTTTCCTAATGGCTAGAATATGGACATGATATTGGAGCTTGAGCAGCAGTGTTGGAGCAAGAGTAGCAGGCTAAACACTAAGATCAACAGATCAGCTAGATGCAAAAAACCTGGGTGTTTGATGGTGGAGTGATAAACTAGGAGTATATTGCTCATCTCTGGACTTGTTTACATGAGACACAAAGAAACCTCTGTCTCTTCTTTGTAGTACCCGGATTTGAACTCAGGGCTTTAGCTTGCTTGGAGGGTGCTCTACCACTGAGTCACACTCCATCTTGTTTTAATTATGTGTGTGTTTATGTGTGTGTGTGTTTTGCATATGTATGTGAACTTAGAGCAGAGGATTCACGATCGAGGGTTAAACCACTCAGCACAGAAAAAGGTCAGAGTCTTTCTGCCTCTTCCTCCACTACCTCAGCTTCAGCAGTGTTAGGGAGAGGGGAGGAATTGCCTCTGGCTTGTTTGCCACCCACTGATGATGCCCATTCACAAAGGGGCCTGGCTGGCCACACGACCCAGCGGCATCCATTTGAAGGCAGTAAGCAACAAGCTTGCTCCATTCACAAACCCTGTCTTCCTTTGAAAACCAATCACAGTGCAAAGCGTGACTGGGTGGTGGCCAACATCGGCCCACCTGTCACGCCCTTTCATAGAGCCAGGCAACAGCCACTGGCCTGGGCCTAGCCAGCCCCTTTCCCTTTGTACCCTAGGGACGTGCACTGTAACGAGATCATACTGCCTACTGAATTATTCAGAGCTGCCCTGAGTGTCAGTTTTATTATAAACATGCAGATTGCTTCAGGCTCCAAACTTCCAATCCTCTAGCAGCCATCTCCCTCCAGGATTGTGCACTGGCTGCTTTGTGCCGTGATTTGCCCACCCCCTCACCCCCCCAGCCTCGGTGGCCTGAGACTGATTCTTGCCTGCCACTGGGCACTGGCCTCATTCTTTGCTTTATCTCTACCTGCCATCCCAGCATCCCAGCAGTCCTGTCTCTGCCTCTTCCTGTTTCCTTTCCCAGTACCTGCCTGCCCTGCTGGGGACATGTTAATCACATGTCTCTTCATCCCTGTTCTGCCCTCAATTCAACCTTTTGTTTTGTCCCATTGCTCTCTGGAGTGGATCTGTACTGCCCATGCCCCCCACCCCCCAACACATTGTAATGAAACAGAGATGGTAATGTACATTTAAGAGTAATGAAATGCAGTGATATTTCAGGCCTGACAGACCTATTTCTGGCAGCCTTAGAATTAAAGTGTGAGGCTTTGTACTGCAGCTGCTACTAGGAGCCTTCAGAGTTTTTCTAAAGATGTGAATAAAGCTTCCAGGGTTTCAGCTCAGATCACTGTGGCTATTTATCCTGCTGTTGCTTTCACTGTACCTTTTTTTTTTTATTTGAAATTTTAGAGCTTTTAGATGAAGGAAACGCAGCAGCAAGTGCAAAGCATACAAAATATCCTGGTGGGGGAGAATGTCCCCATTTCTTTCTCCAATTGTCCCTGACAGCTCTGGGAGGAAGGCTGCTCACTGGGAACATTGCTTCTGTCTCCCCTTTGAGCAGGCTCCTCCTGGATCCTTGCTCTACTGAAGCAGGATGTTGGGCCTCCTGAGAGAGCTATAAGAGGGAGACCATGCTACCAAGATGGTGGGCTGGGTCTCCTGCTTGGCCTCACTGCTATGTACTGCACATGTGCTGCCCTTGTTGGGGCCATATGGCATAAAGGCAGGATACCCTGGGCCAATAGCGAGTGCTTGCTTCAGCATGGAAAGGGAGTGGGAGCGGAAAGGATGGGGCAGCAGGCCATGGGTTCCATTGTTAGACATATCTGGATGTGAAACCTGGCTGTGCTCAGCACTGAGTAAAATGTGAAGACCTTGTTTAGAAAAAGACTCAAGCAAATAAAGTGAGACAATAAAAGAGACCAGGAGCCCAGTGCAGGTGGTTTGCATCTGTAATCCTAGCTACTCAGGAGGCTGTGATCTGAGGATCTGGTACAAAGCTAGCCTGGGGAAAGAAAGTCTGTGAAACTCTTGTCTCCAATTGATCACCAAAAACCCAGAAGTGGTGCTGTGGCTCAAGTGATAGAATGCTAGTCATATGAAAAAAAAAAGTTGGATAATGGTATATGGGGACTTGTGGCATGACTTTACTTTTGAACATGTTTAATATTTCCATAAAAGGAGAGGAAGGTGTGTGTGTGGGGGGGGGGAGTAACTCTAGGTAGGCAGTGGCTGCTCCATCTGCCTTTCCAATCCCTCCCTTCTTATTGCTTGCTTGACTATTGCAACAGCCCCTTCTATTCCCATCTTTGGTCTCTCTCTCTCTCTCTCTCTCTCTTTCTCTCTCTCTCCTTCCAATCTTTTTCCCATTCCATTGCTAGAGTTATCTTGCTAAAATATACATCAGATTATATTATTTTGCAGTTGAAAAATTCTTTGGTAGCCAGGTGCTGATAGCTCACATCTGTAATCCTAGCTACTCAGGAGATTGAGATCTGAGAATCATGGTTTGAAGCCAGACCAAGCAGAAAGATCTTGAAAGACTTTTACTTCCCATTAACCAGAAAAAATCTGGAAGTGGAGCTAAGGCTCAAATGGTAGAATGTCAGCCTTGAGGAAAAAAAAAGCTAGAGGAGAGCATGAAGGTCTGAGTTCAAGCCCAGTACTGACATAAAACAAAACAAAACATTTTATGTAGTTTCTTACTGCAAAAAAATCTATTAAAGTATAAAATCCGCATTATGTGATTCAAAGCCCTTCTTAGCCTTCTGGTTCAGTCCTGACCTTTACGTGGTCCTCATCTCCTCATGAAGAAGCTCTGGTCAGACTAGCCAGGTGTATGCATGCCCCTGTGACTTCTCCCATGTCATTCTCTGTCTGGCAACTCCTTCTCCCTGGCCCTTGACTTCATCTATTGAAGACTAAAGTAGTCTTCACAGCTAAGTTCAAATCTCATTTTTCCTTGAATGGCTTCTGGAAGTTTTTACATACCAAGTATCTGTGTTTCCCTGCCCATTGGCAGCTGTGGTTGGTTGGATGGGACCGCATGGGTTGAATAGAAGTCATATATTTCCTCTTCTGGGCCAAGAATTCAATTGCCAATTCAAAAATCCTTCTGTATTCTCCTTCCCTCTGACTCAGTGATGGGCAATGTCCAGACAAAGGCTGCTCCATCAGGCTGGGTGCCGGAGTGAGCATAATGCTAGGGGGCAGAGCCTCCCAAGCATCTGTGACAGCTATGTTGTGTGGGATAAACAAATCTGGGCAGTTGTTTTATTTGACAGTGTAATCTAGTCTATCCTGACAAAGTCTTCCTTCTCTGAGTTGGAATCAACTGTGCTTTCGTCTTCACTTCTGCACGTGTAGGAAATGTGCCTAGATGACACTTTCTTCAGGCTAGGATTTCTCTGTATGGTCCCTCTCCCACCCCCATATAGTGCCTCCTACAGTAGAACAGCTGTGGTTGGTGCAGGTGGGAGGATATGAAAGGGGCTGAGATATGCCATGCCCATTAGTCCTGGTGGCCATGATGGCTTGGAGATGGAGCCAATGGCTCCCTCGCTCTTCTCAATGGATGGATGGCATGCCCAGCCCAGGAATGAAGGCTGATTGGTCAAGCCATAATAATCGTCTTCCCTTGTGGGAAGACCTGGGTACAGCAGTTCTGTTTTCTCCCTAAAAAATAGAACTAGAGATGAGAAAGGTAGCTAGTCTGTTTTAATTTGGATTTCTCTGATGAGAGAGCCTGAGACCAGATTCCAGTGCTAACAATTGATGTAGGAGGGGATTCAGGGAGCAGGGAGTGAGAAAATTCAACAGGAAAGGATGAAGAACCAAGAGAAGAAACACTTGAGGGCTTGTTAACCCTCTTAGGGACATCAGAACTGTTCCTCCAAATGGCAGAAGGCAGGACATTCATCCCACGACTCTCATTGGATGCCAGTTGACTTTCAATTTGCTGTGGCTTCCTAGTGTCAGGAATCCAATGGGTGCTTTTCTGTTTGCTGGATCTGTCTACTGCTTCCTCCTCCTGAGCTCTCTTTTATCCTGGTTTCTATGGCAGTTCTCTCCCCACCACCTCCATGCTTGACCATCTCTTTGGCCACTCCTCCTTGGTTTCCTTCCCAGGCTCCTTTTTCTTTTTCCACTCTAGATGATCTCTTGGATTCTATTCTGATTTCCTCACTTCTGCCCACTCTGCTGGGCAAGCCATTCCATAAAACCATTCTGTGATGCCAGCTCCTAAATCTACACCCCAGGTCTCTCTCCTGAGTTCTTCAGCCATGCATCCATCCATCCATCGTGTGTGTGTGTGTGTGTGTGTGTGTGTGTGTGTGTGTGTGTGTATGTATACACATTCACGCACACGTGTGTGCCAGTACTAGGGCTTGAACTCAAGGCCTGAGTAGTCTCCCTTAGTTTTTTTTTTTTTCACTCAAGACACTATATCACTTGAGCAACAACTTTACTTTCAGCTTTTTGGAGGGTAATTGGAGATGAGAGTTGCAAGGACTTTCTTGTCTGGTTTGGCTTTGAACTGTGATCCTCAGATCTCAGCCTCCTATGTAGCTAGAATTATAGGCATGCACCACCAATGCCCAGCCATCCAAAACCAGTTGACTGAGCAGTTTGGTGGGATTTGGGATAGAGCAGTAAATAAGTGTTTGCCTTCTGGGAGTGCTAGCCAACATGGAGGTAGTAGACAAAATCCAAGGAAACAAATAAGCCAACAAAGCAAGTCCGTGTGATAGAGCATGCATATACACAATTTGTAAAGTGATGGAGAGGGTGACATTTGAACAGAGATCACATAGTGGCCTATGTCAATGATGGCTGTGGCCAAGAGCAAGGGTCTTGGGGGTATAGAGAACTTTCCAGGGAATTTAAGGAAGAGAAGGAAGATCATGTGAATGGAGCAATGTAGATGTGAGGGATTATGGTAGAAGATAAAGACAGAAAAACAGCAGGGTTCAGGTCAAGCAGGGCAAGGTGAGTGTGCCTTTAACAAAAATCCCTTCCGTGATGATGCTTATGTAAGCTTTGGAACACATGGGAGAACCGCTAGGTAGATAGAGAAAAGATGAGAAGAGAAACCCCATTTGAAAGTTATTCTTAAAAAGCATTTTGGAAAGGCTAAAACACACAGAAGTCTGAAACACATGACCTCCTATGTCTCTATCACCTCAGCCTCAAGAGCAACTCTCTTACAAAGGAAACTGAAAATAGTAGTCAGGAATGTGGGAGGAAACCCAGGGCAGTATTGTGTCAATAAAGCACATCCCAGAGAGAGGAGAGAGGTCAACAGGAACAAATAAAGGCCCACAGTGCTATAGCTTAAGCAAAGGCCACCCTTTGCCAATGTCATATGACTGTGGGGGCCCCAGGCTCCTCACAGCAAAGGGGTTTATACTGCTCCACAGCTCCCTGTTAACCTGCTTTTCTTCCTTTCTTTGTCGGGCTTTAGGAGATACAAGCAGAGTCTGACTTGCCTTGGGTCCAGGGAGTCCTTTGGGGAGATGAACCTGGGAAGTAGGAGTAGGGGAGTAAGAAGAGCAATGCAGGTGAGGAGAAAAAGGCGTGAAGTTTGTGAGGAAAGCCATAAATGGTTATGAGCTAAGCCTCAGCCCATCTGCACACAGGAGCTGGATGGATGTATTCAGGTTGCTGCTCACAGCTAAAGAATGAACACCTGTTTCCCAGGTTGTGCTGGGGGCTTTCATCTTCCTGCATGCTGGGCTCCCTGCTTGCTGGCTGAGGGAGCTCCCAGGCTTTTCCCAAAGCAGGTAGATTAAGTTTCGGGGGGGGGGGTGGTCAGATGTGTGTGAGGGGAAATTGTCTTGTAGCTGCAGGAACTCTGAGGTGGGCAGAGGGCCTGGAATGAAGGACCTCTAAATTTGTCTCTTGCATACTAGAATCTAAATTCCTCCTCATGACATGGGTGTCACTCTCTTATCCAGGCCAGGAACATAGGAGTCATTCTATATATGTCCCTAATCACTCCTTTTTTCTGGATTGTGTCGACAGCCATGGCCTTAGCTCTGGTGGTCATATTGAGGACCTTGTATCTTCTGTTAAATACCACTGATATCAACCAATCTGATATCACTTGGTATGGAACAAATGATATATATGAGAAGTTCAAAGGGCTGAGAGGACTACTTAGTACCTGGGCTCAGAGAAAGCTTCTAGGAAGAAGTGCCTGAGACTCCTCACTAAACTCTGAGGATTGAACAGGAATTAGCCAGACCAAGAGGTACAATGTGTTCAGTCAGAGGGAAAAACACGTGTGAACACTTAGAAAGGGTAGAGCAAATCTAAGCAAAAAAGGTGAAAGTCATTTAGGGGGCTGAGATCTGAGGATCCTGGCTTGAAGCCAGCCCAAGTTTGTTTCCCAGTTTGGGAAAATGAATCCAAGCCAGGTGCCAGTGGCTCATGCCTAGTCATCCTAGCTACTCTGAAGGCTGAGATCTAAGGATCATGGTTGGAAGTCAGCCAAGGCAGGAATGCCCGTGAAGCTCTTACCTCCAATTAACTACCAAAAATAACCAGAAATGAGTTGTGGCTCAAGTGGCAGAGCACCAGCATTGTAAAAAAGAATCTCAAGGACAGCACCCAGGCCCCAAGTTCAAGCTCCAGGCTTGATGTACATGCGTGTGTGTGTGTGTGTGTGCGCTCGCGCACACACACACAAAACAGAAACCAAATGACTCTTATTTCCAATTAACTAGTGCAAAAAGCCCAAAGTGAAGGCATGTCTCAAGTGGTAGAGCACCAGCCATGAGCGAAAAAGCTGAGTGAGAGTACTAGGCCCAGAGTTCAAGTCCCAGTACTGGTATTTAAAAAAAAGTTTATCTAAAGGATGGGGAAGAAAGAGGAGAGAGGAAAAACTGGAGGTAAATAGTGATTAAAAGGGCTGGGAAGTTGGCTCAGTGGTAGAGCACTTGCCTTGCATGCCTGAGGCCCTGGGTTCGATTCCTCAGCACCACATAAGCAAAAAGAAAAACGCCAGAAGTGGCGCTGTGGCTCAAGTAGTAGAGTGCTAGCCTTGAGCTGAAGAGCTGAGGGACAGTGCCCAGGCCCAGAGTTCAGGCCCCAAGACTGGACTCCCCCCCGCCCCAAAAAAAGAGCAAGAGGTTTGCCGGGCGCTGGTGGCTCACGCCTGTAATCCTAGCTACTCAGGAGGCTGAGATCTGAGGATCGCAGTTCAAAGCCAGCCCAGGCAGGAGAGACCATGAGACTCCTATCTTCAATAAACCACCAGAAAACCGGAAGTGGCGCTGTAGCTCAAGTGGTAGAGCGCTCGCCTTGAGCTGAAGAGCTGAGGGACAGCGCCCAGGCCCAGAGTTCAGGCCCCACGACGGACCAAAAAAAAATAGTGATTAAATCCTTCAGGACCGTATAAGCCTTTATTCTGAAGGAAATAGGAAGTGTAAGGATTGCATATCAAAATCTGAGCTTTCATAAAATCATTTTGGCAAAAATATGGGGAAATATGGTTAGATCACTTATTTTTGGCTATATGCCTATAAATCTACCAGTGCCTACCCTGTGCTTATTCCATTCCCAGTCTCCTGCTAGTTACCAGTCTTCCTTTAGAGGATCTCACATCCTTAACCATTTATTGTGTGAGATTGTATATCATTGCCAATCATCACTAAGCTAATCAGTCTAGTGGCTGAGTGGCTGGGTCTGGGTTAGTGAGAGAGTCGGAATCTCAGGGCTTGTAAAGCAGTATGAGGATGTAGGGTCTGCATTGCTCTTGCCGATTTGTGACCACCATGGGACCTGAAGCTCTATGAAATGTGATGTGGAAGCCACCATGAAAGGCAGAGTGGGAGAGGAGGGAAATGGAGTCATTGGTGAGATTGGGTGAACCCTTGGATCAAACCTTGCTCAAAACTATATTTTCCTAGGCTGGGAAGGTGGCTCAGTGGTAGAGCACTTGCCTTGCATGCATGAGGCCCTAGGTTCAATTCCTCAGCACCACATAAGCAGGAAAAAAAAAAGCCAGAAGTGGCACTGTGGCTCAAGTGGTAGAGTGCTAGCCTTGAGCTGAAGAGCTAAGGGACAGCGCCCAGACCCAGAGTTCAGGCCCCACAACCGGAGGGCCCCCCCCCCCCCCGAAACAAACAATGTTTCCTATAGATTTGACAGTGATGTGAGCTCAATAAGTTCTCTATATTGTTTAAGCCAGTTGAGCTGTGCTTCATTTATTCTAACTTAAATATTCCTAATAGAGCAACTGGTTCCATGAATGGGATTCTCTTGGAGGTGGGGAGTACTGGGGTTTAAACTCAGGGCCACATGCTTACTAGGCAGGCACTCTACCACTTGGGCCACACCCCCAGCTTTTTCATTTTTACTATTATTTTTATTTTGGTGCCCTACTGGGGCAAAAACTCCATGTCTCATTCTTTTACTTGTCTCCTTTATTCAAAGCTGGAGCTCTACCACTTGAACCATACCTCTGCTTCTAGCTTTTTTTCTGGTTAACTGGAGAAAAGTATCTCATGGGTTTGTCTGACCAGGCTGGCTTTAAATTGCAATTCTCAGATCTCAGTGTTCTGAGATCTTATCCAGGAGATTCTGATCTTAAATTAACTAGCTAGATTACAGACATGACCCACCAGCACCCAGATTGCTTTATTTTGTGCTTGAATTTGTTCCTAGGCTGATCAGAACTGCAATTCTCTTATTTGTTCTTTCAGTATAACTGGGATGACAAACATGCTCACTTTTTATTGGTTGAAATGGGATTTCCCAAACTTTTTGCCAGGCTAGCCTTGAACCAAATCTTCCTGATCTCTGTTCCCTGAATAGCTAGAATTAGAGGTATGAGCCAGCATGTCTGGTTAAATGAGAGTTTTTAAGAGAAAAGGGAAACCTGAAAATGGAACCTGTTCAACCAAAGATGTAACCTGGAATCTGGGACTGAGAAATTACATTCTAAAATAACTACTTGCCCAACGCACAGTCTCCTATCGCATCTTGGGAAGCATATCATGTATATATCATGTGGTTGTAGAAAAATTTAGATGGAGTGAGGGGCTGGGGGTGTAACTCAATGGTACAGCACTTGCTTGGCATGCTCAAGACCCTAAGTTCCGTTCCCAGCACTGAAAAAAAGAAAAAAAGGAAAAAAGGAGAAGCTGGGCATGGTAGTGAATATTTATAATCCCAGCATACAGAAAGCTGAGGTATTAGAATCAAGAGATCAGGCCAACATGAGCTAGACCAAGAGACCCTGACAGAAAAAGAGAAAGGGGGCGGGGGGATGGGAAGGGATGGGAAGCGGAAACAAAGGAGGAGGCTACAATGCTTGATAAGAAATGTACTCATTATCTTGCCCATGTAATTGTAACCCCTCTGTACAGTATTTTCACAATAAAAAATATGAGAAAAAAAAGGAAAAGAGAAAAGGAGGGGAGAAAGAAAGAAAGAAGGAAAGAAAGATAGAAAGAAAGAAAGAAAAGGCAGGAGCATCAGGTTGGCTTCTATTTGTTGTATTAGTAAGGCATTATGATAAGCTAAATTTAGTTCAAACTAGCCTACCCAAAAACAGAAAAGGAGCAAAATACAGCTTTGATATAAGAATGTTTGGGTAAAAAAGTGGACGATGGCTGGATGCTGATGGTTCACACCGGTAATCCTAGCTACTCCAGGAGGCTGAGATCTGAGAATCATGGTTCAAAGCCAGCCTAGGCAAGAAAGGTCATGAAACTCTTACCTCCCATTAACCACCAGAAAATCAGAAGTGGAACTGTGGCTCAAAATGGTAGAACTCTAGCCTTGAGCAAGAGAGCTCAGGGAAAGTGCCTAGGCCCCAAGTTCAAGCTCCACGAGTGACAAAAAATTTTAAAAGTTTATGGTTTAAAAAAATGGCTGAGGGGCTGGGAAGGTGGCTCAGTGGTAGAGTGCTTGCCTTGCATGCATGAGGCCCTGGGTTCGATTCCTCAGCACCACATAAGCAAAAAGAAAAAAGCTGGAAGTGGCATTGTGGCTCAAGTGGTAGAGCGCTAGCCTTGAGCTGAAGAGCTGAGGGACAGCGCCCAGGCCCAGAGTTCAGGCCCCATGACCGGACCCCCCCCCCAAAAAAGAAAAAAATGGCTGAGAACCTGGAAGTAACCAGAAAAGTCCAAAAACATTGAACTAAGGTATGTTAGTAGATATAGTAGGTATGTTAGTAGATACCCAAAATATGTTATGCATACCTAAGGTGTACAGAAGCTCTGTATGTGTGTGTGTGTGTGTGTGTATTGTATAAGACAAAACTGGGATACAGGTGAAGTCTGTTACCTGTTACATTCCCAGCTCCAAGACATTACAGATGGGGTGTAGCCTATAGCGCAAGGACCAGATCTAAATGCTTCCTGCCTGTTTGCTCAAATAGTTCTAAGGTAACAGTTCAAGACAAACCTAAAACTGGGTCTTTGGGAAGACCAGTAAGTCTTACTGCTTAGAGAAATAAATACCAAATCAGATTCCAGACTCAAGATTCAGACTGATCTCAGCAAGGTCTCTGGTTTTATATACTTGCTCACAAATCAAACTGAAACAAATAGAGTTGAGGCCACTAAGGGAATTATAGTGCCAAACAAATGCCAAGCTGAGATGACAAGTACTGGAGACATTTCAACTCCTACCATAATTCTCAGGTCCCCAAACAGAAAATGAATCAGTTTTCATAGGGATGAAATATTAAAGCATAGATTCTCATACTTTTGTGTACATAAAAAGTTTATTAAAAATAGAGCTTCCTGGACTTTGTCTTCAGTGAACCTGATTCCTTTCATCTGGGATCGGGCTCAGGGAGCTGTATTAATAATAGATATCCCTAAAAATTCCCATGCAAGTGGCTGGGGGAAACCCACTTGGAGAAATAATGTATGTAGGGAAATTATTAAATTCCTTTAGGATAAGCAGTAGAACTTACCTTATCTCCATAGTATCTGTGCCCTGTAAGGCGGGTGCAGAATTGGAACTCAGCAGATCCTTGTCTATTAGGTCTAGAAAGCCAGAGCTATGTGGGTTGGGAAGTATGTAGACTGATGATGCTGAGCCACCCTGAGCCCCTGGTCCACAGCAACTTGGTTCTGTTTGGGCCTATTGTGTTACTTTCTGCAGACTCTAAGCTGGTAGTGAGCACACCTGGGATCCTCTGTAGGCTAAGAGTTCTGAACACATCTTCAGGACATGAGGAGAGGCTTTTTCTGTCCCTTCAGGACAGGGAGAATTGCCAGAGCCTTAGTAAAGCTGATATACGTTGCTGGTATTTTGATTTAGTGTCTCTGCTTCTTCCCCCCTCTTCTCCAATCAAAGGCCTTGGGACTGTCAATGTCAGGATATTAAAATCACATTTTGGGGAGTGCTCTGGACACTTCCAGCTCTGTCAGGATGAGCGAAGTGCCAGAGGACAGTGGTGAGTGTCAATACTACTGTTTATGGTAAATGTAATAACACATACCAGTTATAGGTATGGCCTAGTTGGTGTTTATTTCTAGCTGTTGATGTCAGGTCACTACCAGTCTTTCTTCACTCATTCTCCTAAACATGTAATTCAGTACTTACTGTGTGCCAAGTACCAATATATAAAAGGTACAGGTGCAACCTTATCCAAATGAGCTCACAGACTAAGAAGCAACACAGTTGTCCTGCAGAGACTACTGAACAGCAATCACACTCACAGGTAGGGTGTTATTGGCTTACTCTGGAGGGTATCTGTCTGTGGTAGTGGAGTTGGTCATGGAAATCTTCTGAAAGCAGGATTCAGATTAGAATATACATATTTCAGTAGAATTTTCCCAGAGCAACTTTTTTTTCTGGGTGAAATGGAATAATAAAATGGAATTTACCCTCCTACCTGAAGCATTCACCTCGTTGTACAAAATTTCGGGAGGAGTGTTTTTAGATATCAGACAGTACAGGGCAAAGGCCTCTGAAGGAGAGAAAACAGGAGAAGTGAATCCTGTGACCCTTCTCATATACTTCCTTAAGAGATTTTCTGGGTTGTGCTCAAAGAGGAACCCTGGGAGAGTTCAACAAAAATGGTCAGAATTGAGGAAAGGAGCAGAGAGTCCAGGAAGGCAAAGGCAGCTAGAAATCGGAGCTCAGTGTATAGAAGAGGAGAGATACACAGAGGGAGGAAGGAGAAAGAGAGGTAGGAGAGAGTGAGAGATCCAGGAGTCTGCAAAGGGTCCCTTTGAATCTTTAGCTCAGTGTTGACCAGAACATGTGTGTGAAGAAAATGCCTGTGTCTAGGAAAACAACCAGCCAAAAAGAACAGGGAAATAATCCTGGAGTTCCCACAGGCAAGAATTCGTCTATATTCTCACCGGCCAAATGGAAAACATCGTAAATCACAGGCATCAGATAGAGTACTCAGAAGGCTCTGTGTGTGTGTGTGTGTGTGTGTGTGTGTGTGTGTGTGTGTGTAAAATTAGCCCTAGACGAATGGATATCCTAGTCACAACTAACAAAGCTTAAAAGCAAGCCTTGAAAGGACTAAACCATTTCCAAGTAGCTAAACTGTGTCCCAGAATAAAGCCTGGGTATTTATAGGAACCCAAAAATATCCAACACCCAACAAAGTAAAACTCACAATGTTTACCGTCTAGTAAAAATCACCAGGTATGCAAATATCTGGGAAAATAAGTTCCCCAACAAGAGATCAATAAATAGAAATAGACCCAGGAATGACATAGAGAATGGAAAAAGGACACCAGTAGACAAAGATATTAGAACAGTTATTAATGTAATCCCAGCACTTGGGAGAGTAAGGCAGGATGGTAGGATGGTTGTGAGTTTGAGGTTAGCTTGGTCTACACAACAATTCAGTTCAAAATCAAAATAATAACAAGCAACATAAACAAGACCCCAACCAAAACCAAGCAGTTGTTTTTTTTTAATTTTTATTTATTTTTTATTGTGAAAATACTGTACAAAGGGGTTACAATTACATGGGCAAGATAATGAGTACATTTCTTATCAAGCATTATAGCCTCCTCCTTTGTTTCCCCTTCCCATCCCTTCCCATCCTCCCCTCCATTTCCCCCCACCCAATCCTCCCCGCCCCCCTCCCCACCAAAGTTGTAAAGTTCGTTTTCCACATAACAACTTGTACTTCTCATTGTTGCAACGGGTCCACCTGTATCCTTATTTAAATGACTTGTTTTTCCCCTTCCCCTCCACAAATTATACCGGCATCAAATATAGTGAAAGCAGGGGTTATATTGTGGGGGAGGGACATACAAAGCAACAAAGAAATAATCTTATAAATGCATTAGAAACAATCGCATGAAAGAAACCAAGCAGTTGTTTTCGAAAAACAAAAGAAATATAAAACTTGTTAAACAAAGGCACAGAAGATATTTTAAAAGATCCATGTCAAGTTTCTAAAAGTGTAAAATATAATGTAAAATAAGAAAATATACTGGGTGAGTTTGAAAACAGACTTGATACTTCCGAAGAAAGTAAATCAAATGAACTTGAAGATACAGTCACAGATACTCTCCAAAGTGCAGTACAAGAGCTATGGATGAGGCTCAGTAGCAGAGCACTCACTTAGCATGCATAAGTCCCTGGGTGAGATCCTCAATACTGGAAGAAAAAAAAAGCAGAGACATAGGGAATACAGCAACAATAGAAAACAAACAAAAACTCCCCAGAGCATCAGTGATCTGCATGACATCTACGGGTAGCCCAATATTTGTGTAACTGGAGTCTCCAAAAAAGAGGGAAGGGCAGAAAAGATATAGTTGCCAAATGTATTTCAAATGTGCTGAAAACTACAAGCTGACAAATCTCAGAAGTTCAATGACCCACTAGCACAAGAAACTAAAGAATCACCCAAGACATGTTATTATCATATGATTATGCTAAGTAAAATTTCCTAAAAACAGCCAGAGATGAAAAGGATACAATATGTATAAAGTAGCAAAGTTGAAAAATACATCATGTCTGGGTGTGATGATTCACACCTGAAATCCCAGCACTTGGGACTTCAGTCCAAAGTTTTGAGTTTGAGCCTATTGTGGGTTACATAGGGAGACTTTCACAAACTAACAAATGACAACAGATTTCTTTTTGAAAACAATGAAAGCCAGACGCCAATAGAACAACTCTTTAGGGTACTGAAAGAAGTAGTCATCTTAGAATTGTAACACTCAACAAAAGTAGCTTTCAAGTTTACATTCCCACTAACAATGCAGTAGGATTCCCTTCTGTCCACATCTCCTCCAACATCTGTTTTATTAGAGTTCTTGATTCTAGCCATTCTAACTGGGGTGAGGTGGTATCTCAATGTTGTTTTGATTTACATTTCTTTTATGGCTAGAGAGATTGAGCTTTTCTTCATGTGTCTATTGGCCATCCTTTTTTCCTCTTCAGAGAAGTTCCTCTTTAAGTCCTTAGCCCACTTATTTATTGGGCAGTTGTTTCTTTGAGGATTTGTTGTTGGGGGATTTAATTTTTTGAGTTCCAGGTATATTTTAGATATGAAACCCTTGTCCATTGTATGGCTAGTGAAGATCTCCCAATCCATGGGCTTTCTATTGATCTTGCTAGCTATGTCCTTTGCCTTGTTCAACCACTTTGGAAAGTAGTATGGAGGTTCCTCAAAAGACTCCACATAGAGCTCCCCTATGACCCAGCAATCCTACTTTTGGGCATTTACCCAAATGATCACAAACAAGGCCATACTAAAGCTACCAGCACAACTATGTTTATTGCAGCATTATTTACTATAGCTAAGATATGGAACTAACTCAGATGCCCCTCAGTAGATGAATGGATCAAGAAAATATGGTATATATACACAATAGAATTCTATGCTTCCATCAGAAAGAATGGTATTGCCCCATTTGTTAGGAAATGGAAAGACTTGGAAAAAATTATATTAAATAAAGTAAGTCAGGCCCAAAGAAACATAGGTCCCATGGTTTCCCTTATTTGCAATAACTAGTATATGTCTGAGACAAACAGAAACTGTCAGGTAAGTTGATGTTAGGTGAAATGAGCCCCAAAATAAGGATTCAAATGTTTTTTTTCTTTCTTGCGATTGTTTCTAACATATTTATAAGATGATTTCTTTGTTGCTTTGTATGTCCCTCCCCCACAGTATAACCCCTGCTTTCATTGTATTTGATGTTGGTATAATTTGTGGAGGGGAAGGGCAAAAACAAACTGTTTAAATAGGGATATTGGTGGATCCATTGCAACAATGAGATGTACAAGTCATTATGTCGAAAACAAACTTTACAACTTTAGACGGGCGGGGGAGGGGAGTGGGGCAGATGGGAAAGGATGGGAAGGGGAAACAAAGGAGGAGGCAACAATGCTTGATAAGAAATGTACTCATAGGGCTGGGAAGGTGGCTAAGTGGTAGAGTGTTTGCCTTGCATGCATGAGGCCCTGGGTTCGATTCCTCAGCACCACATAAGCAGAAAAAGCCGGAAGTGGCACTGTGGCTCAAGTGGTAGAGTGCTAGCCTTGCACTGAAGAGCTGAGGGACAGCACCCAGGAACAGAGTTCAGGCCCCACAACCAACAAAAAAGAAAGAAAGAAATGTACTCATTACCTTGCCCATGTAATTGTAACCCCTGTGTATGTTATTTTCGCCATAAAATTTTTTTTAAAAAAGTAGCTTTCAAAATGAAGGTGAGTAAAAACTTCTCAGACATCAGATCTGAACTATGAACAATGTTGACAGAAATACTTTAAGCAGAAGGAAAATTATGCTAGAAAGAAGTCTGGAGCTGTACAAATCAATTGGGAATACTGGAAATGGGGTGTTCCACCTAATAAACAAGGATGGGGCAATAGAACAAAATATCACAATTTCTAAATCTCTAATAATGGATGTAGGCAATGATAAAAATGACTGAAGATATTACATACCTTAATCGATATATCCATATTGGAAGTAACATTGTAAACGACTACATAGTAATCTAACTATGTAATATCTGTAATCCTAGCACTCAGAAGGCAGAGGCAAGAAGATCGAGACCAGGCTGGGGATGGTGGTAGTGGATCACGTAGTAACAGCACCTACCTAGTAAGAATAACGTTCTAAGATCAAACCCCAGTACTACCAAAAAATATTGAAGCTGGATGCAGTGGCTCATGCCTATAATAATAGCTACTTGGAAGGTAAAGATTAAGAAGATTGTGATTTGGGTAAAAAGATTAAGGGACCCATCTCAAGCAATAAAAGTTAGTATGGAACATATGCTTGCCATTCCAGCTATGCAGCAATCATAAATAGGATCACAGACCAAGCTGGCTCAGGCAAAAAGGGCTAGGGCATGGCTCTCAAGTGGTAGAGTGCCTACCTATCAAGTGTAAGGACCCGAGCTTGAAACCCAAGTGCCACCAAAAAAAAAAAAAACCCAAACAAACAAAAAGCCAAAACCCTACAAACCAAAATACAAAGAACTTAAGGCCAGCCTAGACTGCACAGAAAGACTATCTATACCCCCCTCCACACACACACACTAGAGAGAGAGAGAGACAGACAGACAGACACGGGGGAGAGAATGATATCTAGTTGGAGGGAAAATACCAAGCACAAATGACTTCATAGACATATCCATCAATCACAACATATATATTTGTGTAGATTTTTAATCCAACATACTAAAAAAAAGGCAAAAATATGAGATATTCAGGGAAATGTGAAAACTGACAGATATTTTATAATATTAAAGGATTGTTGGATAAAACAAAGTTGCAGCAGCCAAGAGAGGAGGAGGCAGGACTTCAAGCTCTTCTGGCCTCCCTGGTAGTAGGGCCACCTGGGTGTGGGGAGGAGCCCTGGGGGTTTTAAGGCCACTCATGACAGTGTATGTGGGGGATCTGGTAGTCTGGTAAGGGGAAGAGGTTCCCACTACTGCTTTGGGATTCGAACACAAGGAAGCAGGAGAGGTTAGCATAAAGAATAGAGAAGGAAAAGCTGGGCACTGGTGGCTCACTCCTGTAATCCTAGCTACTCAGGAGGCTGAGATCTGAGAATCGCGGTTCAAAGCCAGCCCAGGCAGGAGAGACCGTGAGACTCCTATCTCCAATAAACCACCAGAAAACTGGAAGTGGCGCTGTAGCTCTAATGATAGAGCGCTGGCCTTGAGCTGAAGAGCTGAGGGACAGTGCCCAGGCCCAGAGTTCAAGCCCCATGACCGATCAAAAAAAAAAAAAGAAGAGAGAAGGAAAGACAGAAGGAAAGAAGAGAAGAGGGAAAGAGACAAGATGAGGCTGAAGTTGGGTTTCAGATATGACCTACTGCTATGAAGTACCAGTTAGTTACCTTCATTTCCTAAACAACAGATGAGATATTGCCCTTTGCCCTCTCCTTGCTTGTGGCCCAGCTCATATGCAAAGTAAACAGGGATAAAGGTGATGCTCTAAAACCATTTATAGAGGGAGTTTACTCAGACCAACTGGCTAGGCCAGACAACCCAGTCTCTAGTTGGTTTTTGACCACCCAAGGTTTACCACAAAAGCCTTTATCCTGTGGTAGACTGCTGTACCAAGATGCCCAGTGAGAAACAATGATATGCTGGTTAACCTTATTAATATTAATAATAATACTTATTCTGCCAATTCCTGTTCTAAATGCTTTACATATAACTCATTTCACCTTCTCAACAGCTGCGTTTTTTTGTTTTTTGTTTTTTTTAGTCGGTTGTGGGGCTTGAACTCTGGGCTTGTGAGCTGTCCTTGTGCTCTTCAGCTCAAGGCGAGTGCTCTAGTGCTTGAGCCACAGCGCCACTTCTGGTTTACGCGTGGTTTATTGGAGATAAGAGTCTTACGGACTTTCCTGCCTGGGCTGGCTTTGAACCTCGATCCTCAGATCTCAGCCTCCTGAGAAGCTAGGATTACAGGCATGAGCCACTGGCGCCTGGCTAACAGCTGTGTTATTAAACCTAACTTTGTAGATGAGGTAACTGAGCCCAAGAAAGTTAAATGTTTTTCTTTTTTTAGGTGCCAGTCTGGGGGCTTGAACTCAGGGCCTGGATGCTTTCCTTGACTTATGTGCTCAAGGCTAGTGCTCCATTTCTCTAGTACTCTACACAGCTCTACTAATGTGTTTTTGGTGGTTAATTAAAGATAAGAGTCTCACAGAACTGGACACTGGGTACAAAGTGGCAGAGCACTAGCCTTGAGCAAAAAGAACTCAGGGACAGTGCCCAGGTTCTGAATTCAAGCCCCATGACCACCACCACCAGAAACAACAACAAAAAGAATCTCACAGATTTTTCTGCCCAGCCTGTCTTTGAACTGTGATCCTTAGATCTCGGCCTTCTGAGTAGCTAGAATGATGGGCATAAGCCACTGGCACGTGGCTTAATTTTTCTAATACTAGGGGTTGAACTCAGGACCTTATGCTTGCTAGGTAAACGCTCTGCCATTTGAGCCATGTTCCAAGTCCTGAATACATTTTTTAAGGTCATGCAAATTTTAAGTAGCCAGGTTGCCATTAAACATGATCTTACAGAACAGCAGTGGTGACCTGGGCCAAGCCCAGTGACTTCAGCTTTTCTCTCCTACACAGAGCCTTATAAAGCCACCTATCCACCTCCAGCCGGGCCGGAATGGAGGTTTCCCAGAGTTCTGGAAGAGACCTTAAACCACACTTGGAAAATTCACCCTGTGCAGGAAAGGCTGCGAGGGCCCCAAGACTGTTTGCCAAAAACAACAGTGTGCCTGTCCTAAACCGTTCTGGGACTGCTAGGCCTAGATACCAGGCTGGGTGTTCATGATTCTTATCAGCTGTCCCAGTGCACTCTGTACCGGCAGTGCTCCATCCTCAGGATGGGCTGAAGGAAGCCGGGGAGATGGCATCCCATGCAGTGTCCTGGCAGAAGGGGAGCTCAGAAAGTTCTTTATGTGAGTCTCAGCCTGGCTCTGGGTGGGCAGCTGGGTCCCCTCCCCAAGGTTCTGGCAGAACACCCTTGAACAATTTAGCCTGAAATAGCATAAGAACTTCTTTCCTATTTTTTTTCCTGGCTTTTGGATGAAATTATATTTTACAAATGACTCATTATTATATTTATAGCTTCTCTCCAAATGATTCAAATTGTGGTTTGTCGCCTCCCTGTCTCTCGGCTCCCCCCCCCCCCCCACCAGCTTGACAGGAAGAAGGGCTGTTTACTGTATGGCCAGGTGTGGCTTGGCCTCTCCCTATAATTACAGTTTGCCTCAGCCCTGACAGCACCCAGCACAGTTAGTCATGCACAGCCTTTGTCCCAACATGTTGTTGGGAGACGGTATCCGACATTAACTCGCTCAGAATCTGTTCCTGTAGGAAGCACATGTGTGGGGGGCGGGGGTGGGAGAGTGTGGGGAGGAGGGAGGAGGGAGGAGGGAGGGCTGTTCTGTTCTGGAGAGGCTGTGACAGAGGGGGCCTTTGTGTAGGCAGAGGCGGGAGCTGCAGGTTCTCAAAGCCCCCAGTGAGAGGCTGTGGGGTGGGCTGGGACCAGCCAGGGCCTCTGAAGGGGGTAATCTAAGAGGGTGGCTGGTGAGGAGGTGGCAGGCAGCGCCTACATTCCAGGCTGTGCTAGGTCTTGTTAGGGACCCCTCAAGCTTCCTTGTGATAAACCATTCTGGGGAAGGGGAAACGCTTGATGTTCCTCCTTTTTGCAAGGAGCCCTCCTGCCCCCTCCTGCCTTCCCTTCCTGGATCCTCCAACTCTCCAGGTGTGGAAAGGTTGTCTGACAGTAACTTGCTCAAACAGTGTGTGTGTGTGTGTGTGTGGTTTGAACTCAAGGCCTGGGCACTGTCCCTTATTTAGCTTTGTCACTCAAAGCTAGCACCTTAACACTTGAATCACAGCTCCACTTCTAGCTTTTTGCTCATGAATGGGAGATAAGAGTCTCCTGGACTTTCCTGCTCCAGTTGGCTTCTAACCATAATCCTCAGATCTCAGCCTGTTGAGTAGCTAGGATTATAGGTGTGAGCTACCAGCACCTGGCTACAGGCCATCTTTGACAGAGGAGTGAGGAGGAGGCCTCAACAGTAACAGTTAAATCTATCAGGTGCTCAGTGGGAGCAAAGCCCTCTTGGTCTGTTCTACCTGGGTGCTAAGAAAAGTGAAAATCCCACAACATTCCAAAGAACATAATTTTGGACCTTATGGTGAGGGTCTCAGGGATCTTGGAATCTGAGTCTGCAGATGCTGTCAGTTAGTTGGGGATGGCAGGCTGTAGGGCCATGGTCAGGTCAGGCCACTCAGAGTATCCCTGGGCTGTGAGGAGAGAAGGGATACAATACAGGTCAGTCTTCTGGGAGGATGGCATCACAAAAAATCTTTCCATCATTCTTTCTTGGGTTTCAGTGAAAAATTGGTTCCTTTATGTTATGGATTCTGAGCAAGCGGCTTGGGAAGCAGTGCTGGACAAGGTAGGAGCCTGAAGTTGTGCCTTGGTTGTGTCCCCAGATCCCCCATTGGGTTCCTTCAGGTCTGCTTCCATTGTTGACACAGCCTGTGTGAGTGGGAAGGGGAGTGGGAGGGAGGTGATGTGGGAACGGGTGTGGACAAGCATAACGTAATTATTGGTGAAGTCAGTATGAAGTCTTAACCAGATGACTTCCATCTGGGCTGAGTTGGGGCCTTGTGAGATGCTGCAAACTGTCCTGAGTTGGGGAGGGGGGGGAACAAGATACTGGGAGTTCCAGGACCTGACTCTTGGGGAAAGAGGTCCCACAGTAGTGCGCAGGGGCCATTGGCCAGTCTTTCCTCTAAGAAGAAGGGAAGGGAGGAGAGGGGAAAGCTGAGAGAAAAGACCAGAGAGGGTCATGGCTGGACGGAGCATAGGTGTGTATTTACCTGGGCCATGGTGATCTGAACTTGCATCTCAAATTTGAGAGGAAGAGGGCTTCTTAGTGGAGAGAAATACTGTTTTCTACATCCAGTAGAATCAGAGCCAGGGCAGCAAACCCTGCTGGTAGTTAGACTGAGGGCCCCCAACAGTACCAACTAGAGATACCTTTGGGCCACCTTTGTATGAGATTGTGGTCTTGTAGCCACCCTATGTGTGCTGGCACCTTTTCGGTGGTCTTTTTTTCTTTTTGACAGTTGACATGTCTGAGTGCTTTGAACATTATTAGAAGGCACCTTTTTATTTGCTTTTCTGTACTAGGGTTTGAATCCAGGGCCTCATATTTGCCAGGTAAGCACTCTACCACTTGAGCCATGTCCCCAGCTCTTTTTTTGCTTTAATTATTTTAGATAGAGTTGAATAATGATCCTTCTACCTCCACCTGCTTTGTAGCTTGGATCATAGATATGAATCATAGTAGCTAGCTTTTGTTCAGATGGTGGTCCTATTAACTGCCCCCCTCCCAACTGTGGCCTCGAACTGCAATCCTCTTGATCTCTGTCTCCCAAATAACTGGGATTATAATGTGAATCATTGTACCTGGCCCTAGAAGGAGCCATTTTTGAAAGTGTGTTCACTGGATTCAACTCATCTGTCTGCCTGCTCCCATATTCCATCTCCAACTGTGCCTGGATAGGAGCTCCACTCCATGACTCTTCAGGGTAATGGGAGGGCAACCTGTGGAGCAAAGCTGGATACTGACTCTGAATAAAAGCTAATCATCAGCTGGGCACTGGTGGCTCACACCTGTAATCCTAGATACTCAGGAGGCTGGTATCTGAGGTTTGAGGTTGGAAGCTAGCCTAGGCAGGAAAGTCCGTGAGACTGCAATTAACCACCAGAAAACTGGAAGTGAAAAAGCTTAGGGACAGTGCCTATGCCCTGAGTTCAAGTCCCATGACTGACCAAAATAACAACAAACAGACAAACAAACCTAATCATGGAGAAACTAGAAACTAAGGGTCAGCAATATGGGGGTTTCTTGGTATAGACCAGACTGGGTAGGGCTTTGACTTTGGTGAGAGGATGATTTAGGATGTTGGCCCAAGATCAAAGAGTTATTTTGTGTTTACTGAGTGATTTGCTGGCTACCTCCTTTTGCAGGTAAGCAACTTTCTTCTTATGTGTGAGATGTTTCTTGTTTGACAAAATGAACTTAAAGCTTACACCCTCTTCTCAAAACACATTTATATCCATTACCAGAGGTCTGAGGAGGGGTCACTATGATCTCCCCCCTCCTCCCTCCCCCCCTATTTCTCTCTTTTTCTCTCTCTCTCTTTCTTTCTTTTTTCTTCCTTTTTTTCTCTCTCTTTCCTTCCTTCCTTCCTTCTTTCTTTTCCTTCCTTCCTTCCTTCCTTCCTTCTTTCTTTCTTTCTTTCTTTGTGTGCTTTGATACTGAGGGCCTCATGCTCTTACTGGGCTTTTTATGCTCAAGGCTGGTGCTTTGCCACTTGAACCATGCCTCCATTTTGGGCTTTTTGTCAATTAATTGGAGATAAGAGTCTCACAGCCTTTTTTTTTTTTTTTTTGCCTGGGCTGGCTTTGACTCTTCATCCAAAGATTTCAGCCTCCTGATCTCAACCTAGGATTATTGGCATAAGCAACCAGCACCCAGCCCTTATTTTATTCTATTTTATTTTGTAAGGATACTGACACAGAGAAAAGAACTTATCTAGAGCTACACAGCTAGTTAGTGAAGAATCTAAGTTGAAACCCAAGATCTGCAGGAGTTGCTCAGTGCTGCTTGTTTTTTTTTTATTAGTTTGAAACAAGAGCACATGCCTGAAGCAGTACATGCATGCATGGTTCAGCAGAAGGATGACTGACCACTAAGTCTTTTTTTTTTTTTCCGGTCTGTTGTGGGGCTTGAACTCTGGGCCTGGGTGCTGTTCCTGAGCTCTTCAGCTCAAGTTCAGTGCTCTACCGCTTGAGCCACAGTGCCACTTCCAGTTTTCTAGTGGTTTATTGGAGATAAGAGTCTCACAGACTTTCCTGCACGGGGTGGCTTTCAACTGCAATCCTTAGATCTCAATCTCTTGAATAGCTAGGATTACAGGTGTGAGCCACCTGCGACCGGCTACCACTAAGTCTTAGAATAGGGTTTCCCCTTAAGATGGTAAAATGCACCATCTTAACCATTGTTAAGGTCATAGTTCAGCAGTCTTCATTAAGCACATTCAAGTTGTTATGTAACCATTACCATCATCCGTCTTTTTCATCATTCCTGACTGAAACTTCATAGTCATCAAATAATAAATCTCTCCTCTCCGCTTATCCAGCATCTGGCAATCACTATCCTACCTTCTGCCTTGGTGACTTCCATGACGCTAAGAACTTCATGCAGGGGTAATTATGTAGAGCTGGAGGTGCAGCTCAGTGGTAGAGTACCTGCATAGCAAATCAGACCTCAGTTTGAACTCTAGTACTGCTAAAATAAAAAGTTGTTTTTATATCTAAATACAATCACAAGAAATCTGGGCTGGAAGTATGTGGGTCAAGTGGTAGAGCACTTGCCCAGTAGTCTTGTAGCAAGGCCCTGATTCAAACTCCAGTACCAAAGTTTGAAGGGGGTAATTATTTATTATTTATCCTATCTTGTGCTGACTTAGTTTTTAATTGGACCACCATTTTATTTTTGTGCTGGTGTTTTGGCTTGAACTTAGGACAAAGGCACTATCCCTTAGCTTTATTTCCAAAGCTAGCAGTCTATCATTTGCGCCATAGCTTCACTTCTAGATTTTTTTGTGGTTAATCAGAAATAAAAGCAAAGACTTTTCTTCCCAGGCTAACTTTGAACTCTGATCCTCAGAGCTCAGTTTCCCGAGTGGCTAGGATTACAGGCATGATCCTGTAGAGGGCACTTTGCTGAAATAGCATTTTTAACTACAACAAGGATATTGAATAACAATGTTCCATGCCCATAGATGAGTGTGTGTGTGTGTGGGAACAGGAGCAAGTTGGGCTGGATTTCTTCTTCACTGTCAGGGCTACCAGATGTAAGGGGGTGGTGGTGGTGGGATATGAAGAAAGTGTTACATGGAAAACAAAACGTTATGTTTCATCATCCTAGAGGAGGCTAGCAACTACCCTGGAGGTAGATGTCTTTTTTTTTTTTTTAGGATTGTGCTGGGAGAAACTCAATGGATCTGGCTCTGATGAGAACAAGGAGACCCTCTGGGCATGCTGAAGGCAAGACAAATTGTTCTGCAGGGGAGAGACATGCACAGGAACTCAGCTTGCACAGAAGGGTCTGGAGGAGAAAGAGAAGGAGATGGTGACATAAGTTGGGACCTCAGGAACAGGGAGAAGTTTTAGAGTGTGAAAGTGAGGGTTTTCAGGAGATTCTAACTATTGACACTTTTTCATTTGCTTAGGATGATGACTATGACCCCAAGCCTGAAGGAAAAGACTGCAGAAAAGAAATTGCAGAGTGGCTAGGAGACTGCAGGAATGGAGCGGGGACCAGGGTGATAAGGAGCTGCCAGAGCCAGAGAGGAGAGCAGATGCAGGTGGCAAGGTGCCCATGAAGACTGGGGAGTCCATGGGAGGTTAAAGGTCACCCATGGGAATGAGCCTAAACCTGAGAATCTTGTACATACTGTTGGGGTGGGGATGGTGGCAAGATTGGGAGGGACTGTGAGGAGATGATGGGGTCCCTAGAGTGGAACTCCAGTCATTTGCCAGGATATTATGTTACATGTTAGGCAGAAGGACAGAAATGGATGGCTCTTCAAGCCCCCTGCCCCCTCCCCCACCCCCAGCCCACTGCCCCACACACCTCTCTTTGGTGCAGTACTAGAGAGCCAGAACTCAGTGCTTTGTGCTCTCTTTTTTTTTTTTCCATTTAAGGCTGGCACTCTACCACTTGAGACATGTCCTCACTTCTAGCTTGTTGGTAGTTAATTGGAGATAAGAGTCTGGGGGGGGGGGAGTGTAGTTGTAGAGATGGGAGGGCAGGGATGGTAGGGGAAAAAACAAAGGAGGAGGCAACAATGCTTGATAAGAAATGTACTTATTACCTTGCTCATGTAATTGTAACCCCTCTGTATGGTATTTTCACAATTAAAAAAAAACTTATTAAAAAAAAAAAAGAGTCTCACAGAGTTTCCTGCCCGGGGTTAACTTTGAATGACAATCCTCATAACTCAGCATGCTGAGTAAGTAGGATTGCTGGTGTGAGTCTCTGCTGCCTGACTTTAATCTTCTCAGAGACCTGGCAAAATTGAGCCCAGGCACAGTCTGGGTAGGTTAGAAGGCCCTTGGGCTGAGCTCACTACCTCCAGGATTTCCACACATATGAAGAGTATTTAATTTGGGGATAGAGATGGAGCTAGAACCAAAGCCAAGCCCAGAACATGTTTTGAGCTTTCAAAACAACGCCTTCTTTAAATCGGTCTGATAGCTGAGCAATGGGGCTAGGGCTGTCTCTGAGGGAGGTATAGACCTTTTTTGCACTTCTCAGCACAGCAGGAGCGTAATGAGGGTCCAGGCTGGCTGCCCCCCGCCCCTGCCCTTGTGACTCCAGAGAAGCCTGGCCTTGAGAGTAGGCTTGCTTAGTATTGCTGGGAATGCTTGGTGATTCCTGGGCCAGGTCCTGGGCCCAGTGTGGGCTGGAGATGGAACCCTGCCTGGAATCACTGATGCAACTCAAGATCTCTGGACCAGCTTGTTGGTGGCAGAGATGTCTCTGAGGCCAGCCGAGGACATTTCCCTCTGGTCCTCTTCAGCCCTAGTCTGGCTATATCTCGTGTGTGTGTGTGTGTGTGTGTGTGTGTGTGTGTGTGAGAGAGAGAGAGAGAGAGAGTGTGTGTGTGTGTGTGTGTGTATCCATCCTAGCCCAGCATCCCTTCATTAGTTAGGTACTGGGGAGGAGGACTTGGCACGGGCTCATATTGGAGGAAGTTGCCAAATGTGTTAGTTACCACTAAAAGCTTGTAAACCAGGGTACAGAGGCCAGGGCTGGCCAGTGGATGTACTGTTTAGAAGTTCCAGAAGTTTCCCACCGGCTGGGCTGGGCTGAGCTGAGCTGGGCGGGAGGAATGTCCCTGCAGTCAGAGGCAGGCCTGCACTGGGGCCTGGGCCAGCTTTCCCTTTCGTGGGCCCCTCTGCTCTGGGAGAGCTGCTTGTTCCCTTCCACCCAGGCAGCTTGGGAAAGACCAGAGGCACTGTCAGGGGAAGAAGGGAGGGATACAGGCTTGAGATACTCATGAAAGCCCATTTCTGAGCTTCAGCTGCGGCCCCAGGCCTAGAGTACAAATGCATTTTCTACTCTTTTATGAGCACAGGGAAAACATGGAGCCTCAGACCTTCCTTGCTAGGGAGACATTAAGGACCCGTTAATACAGCCCCTTATTTTACTGGAAAGCTAATTTGAAACAGAGTAGGATCTGGCAGGGATTGGGATGGAGGCTTTTTTTTTTTCTTCTGAGGCCCCATTTCCTGAAAGAGACAGTGTCTGCCCTGAGCTCATTTAACTAAGTCACTATTGTGCTTCTTGGTATATTAAAAAACAAAACAAAACAAAACAAAAAAAACCTCAGAGGTCCAGATTTGGCTTTGTTTAAAGGTAACAGAGTTTGTGGTTTCCAGGGTGTTTTCAGTTTGGAGGCATAAGTTCTGTTTGCTTATTTAAAATCTTTGTTCATAGCCCTTATACGCTAATAGCTAATGGCCTGCAATCCTAGCTGCTACTCAGGAGGCTGAGATCTGAGGATCGTGGTTTGAAGCCAGCCTGGGCAGGAAAGCCTGTGATACTCGAATCTCCAATTAACTACCAAAAAGCCAAAACTGGAGCTGTGGTTCAAGTGGTAGAGTGCCAGCCTTGAGCAAAAAAGCTAAGTGGCAGTGCCTAGGCCCTGAGTTCAATCCCTAGAACTTGCACCAAAAGAAGAAAAAACATTGTTCACTACAAGCTTCCAGCCAAGCCCTCCTTTGCATTTTATTAAGCTGAGCTAATGAATGTCCATGGGATGTTAGAAATAGAAGAAATCTGAGAAATACTACAAATGTCATAGGTCTGGTTGCGGAAGATCGGTTGGTGAGGTCCACAGACTTGTGGTTAAGAGTAGATGTTTGAAGACCTTTAACAAAGAGTTCTCACAGTAACAGGAGACATCAAGAAACCTGCGGGCAGCACTTACACAGGGCTGAGGGGCTCAGGATCCCAGAGAAAACAGCTGAGACCTAGGAATATGGTACCCAACTCACCAGGGTGATCTCTGAGAGGCTGAGAAAAAAGGAGCCCTGGATGGGACAGCCCACTATAAGCGAGGGGGGGGGGGGAAGGGAGGGAGGGAGGGAGGGAGGGAGGGAGAGAGAGAGAGAGAGAGAGAGAGAGAGAGAGAGAGAGAGAGAGAGAGAGAGAGAGAGAGAGAGAGAGAACAGGGCAGCACAGAATAAAATGGGCCTGAGCTGAATTATCAGTTTTGCTGGCTAGATCCTTTCTGGGAGGTACCCGGGAAGCTGCCAACTTTGATCTCATTTTTTCTGGACAGACCTTTTGGGTTTACTTCTTATATCAGTTATCCAATCAGCTGGGGAGTTAGCGCTTTCTACCAGCAGCTCTTGGCAGATCTGGGAGAGACAGATGCGCGGCTAGGGGTGGGGGCAACACCTGCTAAGGGTGGGCTGGACAGGGGACAGACGTGCTGGTAGAGGAGAGGCAGATCTTTCATAACCTTCTGCTGTCCTGGGAGGCAGAATGGTGGAGTAGTGTCAGGGCTCAGGGAGGGACCATGTCTGTCTTATTCACATTGCACCCCCAGTGCCTGGCTCTGCACCAGGTACATACCAAATGAGAGTTACTGAATGACTCTGAATGACTTTGGTATCTGAATACAGAGTGTGATCCTCTTGAATGCCTGTGTTAACTTTACAGTACTTTTCTTTTTCAAGATTTCAAGAATAACAAAATATAATATAGGTACTGGTAGCTCATGCCTACAACCCTAGCTACTCAGGAGGCTGGAGATCTAAGGATTGAGGTTCAAAGCCAGCCTGGACAGAAGAGTCTGTGTGATTCTTATCTCCAGTTAACCAGCAAAAAGCCAGAAGTGGAAGTATGCTCAAAGTGATGTCAGTCTTGAGCAAAATAACAGAATACTTGCCTGACTTGAATCTTCTCCTTCAGGAAGGGTCTTTTTGCTGCCACTGTGACATGGTAGGCAGGTATTTTTTTTTTTTTTTTTCTGAAATAAGCTCAGCCTGAAGACCTATTGCATAGGGGAAGAGGGACGGGGAGCTGAGGGTGGGGTTGGGACCCAGGATGATGGCAGAAGTCTCAGTGAGATGATTAGCAATTTGGTCAATTGCATCATGTTTTTCCTCCATGTGAGCGCCCTGGGTTTATGCCTAGTCCCCAGCAGCTGACCTAGGGAGGAAAATCAAGCAGAATTTAGATGCTATCTCAGATACTCTTTAACCCTTGGAACTGGTGGCCTCTGAGCTGGCTTCCTTCCTGAGATACTTTCAGGGCCCATTGTTATGCTTTATGGGAAGAACCCGAAGCATAACATAACGAGGGTCTCTCCTTCCAGCTTTTCACCTTGAGAGGACCCCTCTATTCCCTTGGGTTGGGTTTTGGACCTTGCCAGCCCTCTCTCCCTCCCCCTAAGTATACTCCTCCAGCCATTTGCGGGGAGGGGGGGGGGCGTTGGGGAATGCTGCGGTGGTGACCCTTTCCAGGTCTTGCCATCAGTTTTCTCAGGAGGATTCTAGCCTTTTTGCCCACCCCCCCTCCCCCGAGCTGTTAGGCTAACTCTTTTAGCAGGTCTTCCGCTTATCATAGTTGAAAGCTAGGTGCTGGTTCTTGGGAGGAGACGGAGGGGGGGGTGTCTCCAAATCACACATGTTCCCCCTTGGCCACACCAGTGGTTCTTGTATTAAGCTGGGACCTCTGAGCTGTGGACATGACTGCCCTTTCCCGACCAAATGATTTCTCAAATGGCTCTCGCCCTCCTGCTGGGTGTTTGGGGACCTAGAAGCCAGTGCGTGGGGCCCGGGTTTCCTTTCTCTTCTCTTGGAGAGGTTGGGGGAAGCACATTCGTTTTTTTTTTTCTTCCTTGGTTTACTTTTGCTTGGGGGAGGGGTGGGTGGGCAGGATGGCCCCTGGCTGTCCCGACTGGACCCTGAACTGAGGGAGTTAGGACCCAGAGCTGCGGGTTGAGCGGCCAGCGGAGACCCCCCCCCCCTCCCCTCCGGCTTTGGGTGACCTCCGTAGTCGGGGGTGGGGGGGTGAGCGGGAGGAGGAAATGGGGAGCCCGGCGGGAGCTCCCGAGCGGTGACCGGCCCCACGGATGTGTGCGGACGGAACTCCGCAGCATGCGCCCGAGGCCCGGGCCGCCGCCTCCCTCCCAACCCCCCGGAACGGGCAGGAGGGGAGCCCCGGGGAGCGCGGCCGGGTGCCCGGCGCCGCGCCCCTGCAGCCTGGCGGGCCCGCACCCGGCCCCGCGGGGAAGGGCTCGCGGGCGACCGGCCGCGGCGGGGCGGGGGCGCGGGGCGGGGGGAGGGAGCGTTCCTGCAAATCACATGATTTTCCCGCTTATATAAATCACAGCTTGTTTTTCTCAACTGGCTGCAGACTTAAAGGTGCAGTGTCTTCTTTCTCTCCCGAGGGCAGGGGTGCCGTGGGTGTTTTGATTGAAGGCCGCGGAGCTGGGCTGTGGGGGGGCGGGGGGGGGGTGTCTCCAGCTACCATATCAGGGGTCCAGGGCTTAAGCACATGCCTTCCCGCATACCTGGGATGTTTCTCTGGGCTGGGGGCCAGGGAAAGACAGACAACACTATCATCAAACCAGTAACCCGAGCATGCTGTTCCCCCCCCACACACACAGCCCCCCCCTCCCTCCCCTCCCCCTTGCAGAGAGGGGGGTGGGGTGGCAGCCTTCCCCGGACATCAGTGACCCCAGAGAACCCTTGAATGCTTGGACTGGGCCCTGAGCTTAGGGGCTCCCAGGGAACCGGCCTGTGGAGATCTGTAGTAGGTCAGCCAGGCTTGCTGTTGTGACCAGAGCCCTGGCTTATTTGAGAAGAGCAACAAAATCAAGGCCTATCCAGAACCTGCCTAGTAGCTCCACTAGGCACTGTATGGAGAAAGAGAGACCCATTAAACACCCTTCACCTTGAGGTGGTTTAAACTGTTAGGGGTGATGTTATAGGGTGTGTGTGTGTGTGTGTGTGTGTGTGAGAGAGAGAGAGAGAGAGAGAGAGAGAGAGAGAGAGAGAGAGAGGTGGGAGGGAGGAGATAGAGGCAGCAGATAGATTAAATAGTGCTAATCAGCTTCAGAGCCTGTTCTAGGCTAAACAGAAGAGAGTTACAAGGCAGCGCATAATTACTGGGCAATGAACAGTCTAGATAATAAGTCCTGCGGGCTTTGGGAGGAGGGCTCTGGAGGCCCTGACTGCAGGTGGGCAGGACACAGGCGGGGACAGCCTGCTGGGGGAACCGCGTGCCACAATGGGGATAAAGAAAGTGGTGCTGTGTAGTGTGTGTGCACAGCCAGCCATGAGCTAATGT
The DNA here is from genome assembly GCF_019054845.1 of Dipodomys spectabilis. Lineage (NCBI taxonomy): Eukaryota > Metazoa > Chordata > Mammalia > Rodentia > Heteromyidae > Dipodomys > Dipodomys spectabilis. The sequence continues at coordinate 16,329,250 of NW_024870911.1, read as the reverse complement.
AATAGGTGATCTTATTGCCACAGGAATTGGGAAGTAGAGGCTGAGGCTGGAAAGCCATGGGGAGACCAGACTCAGGTGCCTTCACTAGAGGTATGAAGCGAAGTGAGAGGGCAGGCCGCTGGGGTGAGGTGTTGTTTCTAAGGACAATCAGTCTGGCTGCAGTGCACAGGATAAATGGCAAACACAGAGGGAGACAAGTCTGAGGCTTCTGCAAGCAACCAGGCAGGTATCAGGTTGCAGTTCTGGGTGTTGAGAAAAAAGGAATTGTAGAAAACAACAGAGTTAAGAGATACTTTGAAAAAAAAAAGAGTTGAGATGGTTGAGTGATTTATAGGGGGAGAGATCACCAAAAGTGATCTTGGTTATTTTTGTTTGTTGGTTGGTTAGTGCCAGTATGGGGACTTGATGCTATCCCTTAGCTTTTTTTGTTCAAGACTCACACTCTACCACTTGAACTACAACTCCACTTCTAGCTTTTTGGTGGTTAAATGTAGATAAGGCTCACTGACTTTCCTGCCCAGGCTGGCTTTGAATTATAGTCCTCAGATCTCAGCCTCCTGAGTGGCTAAGATTGCAGGCTTGAGCTACTGGTGTCTGGCCTTTAGTCACAAAGTTCTTGAGCAAGAAGGTTTGGCTCTCTGGATGTGCCCATTGTGGACCCAAGTGTTCACCCTGTTCCTGCCTCATCTGGGAGTAACAGCACCTACATGCCCTACTGGGACTATGAGTTGAAAAGTTTGAAGCATCTCAGGTACCCAGTAGCAGGGCCTGATTCAAGTGTTCTCCTTCGACACCCCTCCCCTCCTTGTCTTCTGCTTTGGTGGCAGGCACTGGACCCAGTCCCTGCCTCCCTAAGAAAATTGTGACGGGCTGCTATTAGTTTTCTTCTTACCCCTTTTCTTCTTAGCTCTTCTTTCCATTTCTCTCCTAGAAGAAGCACACAGCCTTGTTTGCATGAGTAATTATTTGAACTGGAAATGCCCTCCCTTATAAAGGAAGGAAATAATAGATTTGTTTCCTAAGGGCCTCTTAGCTGCAGATGGCTATTACCTCATTTGATTCACCCTGGCTAGGCTCTGGAAGGCAGGGCAGGTATCATCAGGCCTTTGTTCTTCATCACTAGGAATGGGGATGGAAGAAGGGCTGTTAAAACTTTTATCTATCTGTTTGACAACCACATCTCTATCCACTCTCTCTAGGTCAAAGGTGTCCAAACTTGTAGCCCTTTACTTTGGGAAGTCAATTTTACTAGGTAGTTAGATGCAATAGTTATAAACAATACAGTTCTGTCTTTGGTGGAGTGAGAAGATTCTAGGTCAAAATTGCTTGGTGTACTACCCACTTCTGGTGTCCAGGCCAGGTAGAGAGATGGAACTTTGCTGCTGGGATTGCTCACACACAGAGCTTCTGTCTCTGAGTTTAGCCACAAACTTGTGTGTGTGTGTATGTGTGTGTGTGTGTGTGTGTGTGTGTGCATGTATGTGCACAAGTACTGGGGCTTGAACTCAGGAAATTGTGCTCTTGCTTAGCTCTTTTGCTCAAGGCTGGCATTCTACCACTTGAGCCATACTTCCACTTCTAGCTTTTTGCTACTTAATTGGAGATAGAGTCTGATGGACTTTCCTTCCTGGGCTGGCTTTGAACCTCGATCCTCCAATTTTAACCTCCTGAGTAGCTAGGATGATGGGTGTGAGTCACTAGTTCCCAGTTTAGCCACAAATTCTTGCTTATGAAGGTTGTAGACCCTGAGGTGTGCCCACTATGGGAGCCAAGTATGGACTCCGTCCAGGATGCCAATTGCTAAGCTCTCCCAGGTTTTACCTGTGAGAACTGACCCAGCTGAGCAGGACCAGCAGCACCAGGGGAAAAGCCAGATTTCTGTCTCTGGTCAGGCATATGAATGGCAGGTCTAATGTCACTGGGTTCAGGACCACCCTGGACTGGTCTATGCTGGCTCACTCTGAGACTGAGCTTTGGGTCTATCCTAATTTACCATTTGAATGTGTTCCCTAAACTTTTTAGTGAAAAAAGTGCACATCAAAGCTGTGTACAAGAATGTAGCACAGTGATAGAGAACTTCTCTAACATGTTTGAAACCCTGGGTTTGGTCTGAAGAAGGGGGAGGAGGAAGGAAAAAGCTTATGGCTTCTAGAATGATGTATTACAATACAGCAAACATTGGTAGAATAATTTGCAGTTATCACATATACTAGTTCACATGTAAGATAAGTTCTAAGCAGAATTAGATATATGCATACCTGGACACCAGTGCCACACACCTGTCATCCTAGTTACTCAGGAGGCTGAGATTTCAGAATTGTGGTTTAAAGCCAGCCCAGACAGAAAAGTTCATAAGACTTTTATCTTCAATTAGCTAGAATAAACAAGAAGTAGAGTTGTGGCTCAAATGGTAGAGTGCCATCTATGAGCAAAAATGCTAAGGGAGCACTGGGAAGGTGGCTCAGTGGTAGAGTGCTTGCCTTGCATGAATGAGGCCCTGGGTTCGATTCCACAGCACCACATAAGCAGAAAAAGCTAGAACTGGCGCCGTGGCTCAAATGGTAGAGCACTAGCCTTGAGTTGAAGAGCTGAGGGACAGCGCCTGGGCCCCGAGTTCAGGTCCCATGACCGACAAAAAGAAGAAAAAAAAAGTTAAGGGATAGGGCCCAGGCCTGGAGTTCAGGCCCCAGCCCCAGCCCCATCCCCATCACACACACATACACACATGCACATACATACAAATGTATATGTACATCTTTGTGTGTATATTCAGGCCTTATACATGCTAAGCATGCACTGTATCACGGGCATAACATCCCTCAGTCCTTAGTTTGCTTATTTATTTATATGTTTGCTGATGAACTCCTGGATTCTCCTGCCTCAGACTCACAAGTGGCTGGAACTATAGTGGAGCCCTGCTGTGCCCTACAAAAATATGTTATGTTGCACTATTGAGCCATAAGAGACTAAAGATTTAAAAAGCTTGTAAAAGCACATTGTCAGCACAATTAAATGCTTCCTATAACTCTGGTGGCCACCCCTTCTGGTCCACCCCCAAGATGCATAGAGCCTGAATCTGATACATAATTTTCTCCTGCAATATTCTGAATGTTTTTGCTCTATGAATTCTTAGGAAGAGTGAGTCTTTTAGTCAATATGCATAGCTACAACTTATGTATGTATCTGTTTTCTTGTTAATTACCATTCCAGTACAACAGTTACTTTTCTGTTGCCAACAATGAAGCTGTGGGTATTCTCACGGGTATATCTTTGTATATAGATATAAGGATTGCTTTAGTATTATTTATCTAGGAGTGGGATGGCTGGTTCATAGAATATGGAATCTTTCATCATTCTGGAATGATTCTCCAAAATAGTTGTTCTAATGGACACTTTTACTAGCTATCAGTTACCTCATTTCCTTACCAATGTAAGAAAATGTCAAACCTTTTAATGCTTGTGAATTTGGTGTGAAGTGCCTTCTTTCCTTACGTGTCTCTGAGTGTGTGTGTGTGTGTGTGTGAATATATAATTGACATGAAGTCAGGGCCTTGTGCTCTTCCTTAGCTTTTTTTGTTCAAGATTTTTGCTGTTTAATTGGGGATAACATCTCTTGGATTTGTTTGCCTGGATTGACTTTCCAACCACGAGTCTCAGATCTCAGCCTCCTGAGTGGCTAGGATTAGAGGCTTGAGCCACCAGCACTTGGTTTCAAGTGTTTTCTTGTGGTTATCTGATTACTACTGATATCGAGCATCATTTTACATATTTTTTTGGTCATGCATGTTTCTCTTATGAAAATTGCTGCATTTTTGAGTGGGGGAAAGGTAGGAAGGTTTGAACTCAGGGCCTTACACTTGCTAGACAGATGTTCTACTAAGCCAATGTCCTAGCTTTTTTTTTTTCTTCCTTTTTTTTTTTCTGTCAGTTGTGGGGCTTGAACTCTGGGCCTGGGCGTTGTCCCTCAGCTCTTCAGCTCAAGGTGAGCGCTCTACCACTTGAGCTACAGTGCCACTTCCAGTTCTCTGGTGGTTTATTGGAGATAGGAGTTTCACGGTCTCTCCTGCCTGGGCTGGCTTTGAACCAGGATCCTCAGATCTCAGCCTCCTGAGTAGCTAAGATTACAGGTGTGAGCCACCAGCGCCCAGCTTTTCCATTATTTTTTGAATAAGGTCTCCAAGTTTATGACTGGCCTGATAACACTGGGCATTATTGATTTTGATTTTTGTTAATCTGATAGGTGAAAAACAGTTTCATTGTTTTTTTCTCAGTTAAGTACATCTGAGTGTATTTTCACTGACTTTCTACATTTCTTTTTTCTGTTGTCAGTATTCACTTTTCTTTTGGGTAGCTTGTCTTTTCCTAATTGATTTTCCTAATTGATCTGCTGTTTCCTGAATACGTGTGGCCCTGTGTGGCTGGGCTGCATGCATACCTCTTACCTGCAGTCCACTAATGATGGGATTAAGGAAACCTTAGCTTCTGCAGCACGTTTACCCTCTTTGGCCTTTGATTGAACACTTTGCCCTATTGAACAATGAAGTGGGAGTGGGAGCTGGAGACATGCTGGGGCATCAGGAGAGTACAGTTCTGTAGAAGTAGGAGCTACTGAGGTTGGGGGCATACCTGCAGCCATGGACATCCATCTTCCCTGTGGATGATGTCCATCTTTCACTGAGGACTCTATAGAAATGGAGTCTGTAGAGCAAGTTTGAGTTGGGCAGCTGGGATGTGTTCTGTATTCTCATTTTGCAAGTGAAATATTACATGGGGAGTAAATCTGAGATGTCCTGGTAGTTTGGCTAGCCTTCGCTTCTGGTGAGACAAGAGGAACTGCATAGATCTTAAGGTCCTGCATGCCTTTGCCAGGCACTCAGCTTCCAGAAGAGGCATTATGAACCTGGAACACAGAGGCTCAAGAAAGCCAAATTAGGTGGGCATTTTTGGCTCATCCTGTAATCCTAGCTGCTCAGGAGGCTGATGAGATCTGATGCTCATGGTTCAAAGGCAGCCTGGGCAGAAGTATCTGTGGGGCTTACCTCTAATTAACTAGTAAAAAGCTAGAAGCAAAGGTGTGACTCAAGTGGTAGAACTCCAGCAACCAAGCCAAGAGAAAGTGAGAGGCCCTGAGTCAAGCCCCAGTATTGGTAAGCACATGTGCATATTTGCCTGCATGCACATTTATGTGTGGGTGCATGTGTGCATGTGCACACACAAACACACACACAGTTGACTTGGTCCAGCTTACAGTTTTAAAGGGACAAGCTCTAACTCTGATAGTATTTATTTCCCTGGCTACAATTTGGATCCATTAGGAAAGGTCTGTCTGTCTGCTTGCCTATCTATCGATCTATCTATCTATCTATCTATCTATCTATCTATCTATCTATCTATCTATCTATCTATCTATCTATCTACCTATCTATCCATCCATCATGTCTGTCTATCCATCTATCTTTTAGGCAAGATCTTGTTATATAGCCCACACTAGCCTAAAACAATCCTCCTGCCTCAGCCTTCCAAGGGCTGACATGCACCATCTCTAGTTAGACTTGGCATCTACAAAGAAGTCTGTCAGGAGGGTCTTCTAACAAGAGAGTAAAATTAAGACATATTTAAAATAGATTGCTATCTCAACAGCAAAATGTCCTGTTTCTAGGTTTTCATGTCAATAATTGGCACAAGTAGTCCTTCTTGGAGAACATAGGTATAAATGGGCAGTAATTATAATCGAGCTCTATTGAAAACCAGCAATGGTATTAATAGTTCTGCTCACACCTGAATGCTGAGCATAGAAACCAGACAGCTTTCCATTTTTCCTCTTTTGTCTTGGATGACACTGAACATTCTGTATGACACTGAGCTTTCTCTTCACTTGTATATTTACTTAATAACTGTTTACTTACTGGGTGCACATTTGTGCTATTTTATTCTGAGCTGAGGGAGTGGTGAATAGACCCAGATATACCCTTAAGGAGCCATTGGCCAGTGGCTATACAATTGGCAAACAAGTAAACAATAGAACAAACACCTAAGTGCTGTGAGGGAAATAACAAGTGCGGCCAGAGCGAAGAACTTGGGAGCTGACTGTGTCAGAGTGGGGGTCAGGGAAGCTCATCTCTCTCTCTCTCTCTCAGAGAGATATACACACATACATGTATATATATGAATATATATTTTTTACTTGCTTATTTTTTGCTGGTCCTAGGGCTTGAACTTGGGCCTGGGCACTGTCCCTGGGCATCTTTGTGCTCAAAGCTAGTGCTCTACCGCTTGAGACACATTGCCATTTCTAGCTTTTTCTGGGTAGTTTATTGGAGATAAGAGTCTCAGGGACTTGCCTGCCTGGGCTTGCTTTGAACCGTGGATCATATGTCTTACCCTCCCAAGTAGCTAGGATTACAGGCGTGAGCCACTGGCAATCAGCTTCATATGTATTTTTAAATTAGTTTCAACTAGTTGCACAAGGGTTTTCACTTTAGCATGTCCATTTCTTCCTCCTCCACCTCCTCTTCTCCTCCTCCTTTGTGTGTGTGTGTGTGTGTGCGTGTGCGTGTGCGCGCGCGTGCACGCGCGCGCAGGAGTGTGTGATGTGCGCATGCACACGCACAAGTGCATTTGTTATGCTTGTTCTGGGCTTGAACTAAAGGGCCTGGGCACTGTCCCTGAGCTTCTTTTGCTCAAGGCTAGGGCTCTTACCACTTGAGCCACACACTTTTTCTGTGATTAATTGTAGATAAGAGTCTCACAGACTTTTTTGCTCAGGCTGGCTTTATCTTTTCTTTTCTTTCTTTCTTTTTTTTTTTCTTGCCAGTCCTGGGACTTTAACTCTAGGCCTGGACACTGTCCCCAAGCTACTTTTGCTCAAGGCTAGTGCTCTACTACTTGAGCCACAGCACCACTTCAGCTTTTTCTGTATATGTGGTACTGAGGAATCAAACCTAGAGCTTCATGCATGCAAAGCAAGCACTCTACCACTAAGCCACATTCCCAGCCCCTTAGGCTGGCTTTAAACCTCCATCTTCAGATCTCAGCCTCCTGAGTACCTAGGATTATAGGTGAGAGCCACTGGCACCTGGCTTAACATGTCCATTACTGTAAACAGTGTATCTTGATCAGAGCCGTCCCCTCTGCCATTCTACCTCCTTCTCCCCCCCCTTCTTAGCTTAGTGTAGTAAGCTTCATTGTTCTATTTTCACATGGCTATGTGAAGTATTTTGTCTATTTTTGCCCTCCTTCACTCCGTTTACTTGCTTCTCTCCTACTAGTGTCTGCCCACTAGTATTTGTCCACCACCACTACCACCATCTCCTCCTTCTCCTCCACCTCTTCCTCCTCTTCTCCTCCTCCTCCTCTTCCTTCCCCCTCTTGCCCCCCCTTCTCCTCCTTTTTCTTTTGGTATAGGTCTTGGGGCTTGAATTCAGGGGCTAGCTTGGGCTCTATCCTTGAGCTTCTCTCTCTCTCTCTCTCTCAAGAGTAGCACTCTACCACTTGCGCCACAGCCCTATTTCTGGCTTTTTTGATGCTTAATTGGAGGTAAGAATCTCCAGCCTGGGCTTGCTTCAAACCATTATCCTCAGATCTCAGTCTCCTGATTAGCTAGGGTTACAAGGCATGAGCCACTGGTGCCCAGCTTCCAATATCCATTTTTGTTAAAGTGAATGTTAATTGTTTAAAGGGGTTTTACCACGGCATCTCATACATGTTTATACTATATTTTAATCAGGTTGATATGTATATATGTGTAGACATACATTATGTACATATGTCTATATATATATATAATGATACTGTTTTGCATTTACGGTTTCCATTTACATAGATGTCTATCTTTTAGCTCTAGCATCCAAATATGAGAGAAAACATGTGAATTTCATTCTCCTGAGCTTAAATTACTTTGCTTAATATAATGGTTTCCAGATCTATCCATTTCTCTACTAAGGACATAATTTCTTCTTTATGGCCGAATAATACTCAGTTGCATATGTATAAAGGTACTGGTGTTTGAACTCAGGGACTTGCGCTTTACTTTACCATGCCTCTAGTTCAGTTAGAAGCATATTGTGTTTAGGTGATTAGGTACAGCTTCTAATTTTTGGTTAAAAATAACTTCAATGGCCAGACTTTACAGAGCTGGCTTTCCTTTAGTGGAGAGCAATGGTATCATTATATGAAGAAAAAAAAGCAGGATTCTTTCTTTTCTGCTTTCTTTTTTTTGTGTGGAGGAGGGGAGTGGGCAGGGACACGGTTTTTGCTACGTGGTAGGTTGTTTTAGAACTTACTATGTGTCCCTGGCTGACCTGGAACTCACTATATAGTGTGGGCTGGTCTTAAACTCTGTCTCCTATGTTTAGGGAGCACAGGGCATTCACAACTATGCTCCGCTTAGAATGATCAATTCTGGGAGCCACACGTTGGAATAACCACAAGGTTCCCTGAACAGCTTTTCTTACTAGTCCGCAAGAAAACATGGAGGCACCCCTAGTGTAGTTGTTCCATTCACTTGATGTCTGAATCCTTGTCTTCGATGGAAATTTCTTCCTTAAGGTAAATAACTCCCAGCCATCTTTAATGGGAGGGCCTGAAAGCATCATTGGAGAGCACAAGCCCTACAACTCTGTCCAGAACCAACATGAAGATTCCCTCCTTTAAGCCTGGTGCCCTTCAAGGCACAGCAGCTTCCTCTGAGGAAAACTGAAGAATCCACTTTCTGTAGACCTAAAATAATTAGCAATAATTCTTTGGCCTCATGTAAATTCTCAGTCTACATTCAAATTTCTGATGTTTATATTTGGCCTTTAAGAGAACCACTTTTTCTAATCAGTTTTTTTTTTTTTTAGGTCTTAGTGTTGCTCTTCTCCACATTTCCTTTTCCTAAGTAAATAAATGTGTGGTAACTTCAGACAATCAACAGACATTTGGTCACCTGTGGGAGAGATTTAATTTTTCAGGGAGAGAGAATAAAAAGGAAAACTGATGCTGAAATACACTTAAGGTAGATGACTAATCCCTGTCTCCTTTAAACTGGTCTAGGGGTCCATCTGGTGGCCAGAATGGTTTTAAACACATACCAGGCCTCTCTTCTTCCCTCTCATGGCCTGAGGTAGCATGGCACCCTGGAAATTCTTTCTGGGCCTTTAGGATTACAGAAAAAGACACAGCATTTACTTAAGTCCTATAAAACAGATGGGGCTCAGGGATGAGCTAGGACAATACCAACATAGTCATGACATCTGAAATTGCTGTCTGCTGGCCACTGGATATTTAAGAAAATCCCAAATATTAACATCCAAATCTGAATCCTAGCACCAGGGCCTCATACCTGAATTCCTAGCTACTTAGGAAGCTGATATAGGAAGGATCATAGTTTGGTGCCAGTCCAGGCAGGAAACCCTGCAACACTCCATCTCCAATCTAACCAGCAAAAAGCTTGGCTAGGGTTGTGGCTCAAGTGGTAGAACATCATCTGTAAACAAGAAAACCAAGTAAGAAGGAGGCCCTGACTTCAGGTCCTTGTATTGGCAAACAAAACAAACAAAACACTCAAAATCTGCAACTTTGGGTGGAGTTGGGATGGGGATATATTAATATTTTCAATTAAGAAGATTTACTGGGGGTAGGGGCAGATCTCAACTTGTAAAGAACTTGCCCAGCATGGTTGAGGCCTTGAATTCAATTTCCAGGAAAAAAAAAAAAACCCAAACCAAAAACCCTATAAATAGCTATATAACTGTACATATATATGTATATACATATATATATATAATGATATATAATTATATATAACTCTCTCTATATAATCTCCAAGGCTGCTCAGGCAAGAATGGAAACTTTGAGAAAAAAACTAAAGCAAAAGAGATGGAGAAATGGCTTCAGTAGTAGAGTACTAGCACAAGGCTCTGAATTTAAGATCCCAGTAACCACAAACAAACTATCTTAAATCATAGAACTCTAGAGATAGAAAAGTTCTCAGAAATTAGCCAACATACTTCTCTTTGGGCGCCTAAAGATGGGATGTAAAGATGAATTAGATACATATGAGCTTGAGTCCTCAATGAAATAAAGTGTAGGACAATAGACAGATGAACAAATGCTAAGTGGTGAGGTAGGTGCAGTAGCAGTGGGAAGATACCCAGGGGTCAATAAAGGTTTAAAAGAGAGGAGGGAAGCCGGGCGCTGGTGGCTCACGCCTGTAATCCTAGCTACTCAGGAGGCTGAGATCTGAGGATTGCGGTTCAAAGCCAGCCCCGGCAGGAAAGACCGTGAGACTCTTATCTCCAATAAACCACCAGAAAACTTAAGTTGTGCTATGGCTCCAAGTGATAGAGCACTAACCTTGAACAAAGAGCTCAGGAACAGTTCAAGCCCCACAACCGACCAAAAAAAAAAATCGTGAGGAGGAGGCAGAGAACTCTAGCAGGCTTTTTTATTTTTTGGTCCTAATACTGGGGGGAAGGGAGGTGCTTGAACTTAGAACCTCAGTCTTGCTTGGCTTTTTCACTCAAAGCTGAAAGAACACATGACTGATTCTCCTCTAGAGCTTCCAGAAAGGAATGCAGCCCGAGACCACCTGTGGAACTGCAAGATAACTTGTATAGATTGTTAAATTTGTGGTCCTTTGTTACTGTATGGATAAAAAGCTAATATTTAGTTGCACTACTATTTAATTCCTTAGCACAGTAGTACTTTAATGAGAATCTGAGCAAAGTTGTGTCTCTTCCATCTACTAGAATTCACACATAGGGAATAGGAGAGGGTAGTTAGATACTGGACAAAGATAAGAATGAGTCCTTGTGCTCTCCACCACAGAAGGAAGTGGAGTTCAGAAAATGATCCCTTATATAGCATACACATAACTGGAAGAGAGGAGCTTCAGGACTCCAAACACAAAAGGAATGATAAGGAGGTAGACATGTCAGTCACACTGATTTGATCACTGCACTCTGTACGTATGTATTGAATTATACTTTATTCTATGAATACGCACAATTAAAATAATTGACCCCAGTACTGCAAAATAACTGGTAAAAAATGGACACACACAACGTCAAGTACTATTCTGAGGGCTTTATAAACCCACCAGAGCACATCTCATGAGGCAGGGTAAAAACCTTTGTAGATAGTAAAAGGCAGAAAATTGTGTTCAGAGGAGACAAGTATAGCAAAGGAGACTTTCTAGTTAGAACCTTGTTGTCCCTCCACCAAGGGCTGTCCCAGCACCCAGGAGAATACTTAGCTAGATTACACTGAACTAATTGAATTTTAATGAAATGCATTTCCTCAACACTGGAGCTGAAAGGCAAGCACCTCTTACTGACAGTCTCCTTGGCATGAAGCCACTCCGCTGAGTGTCAGTGTTTGTCTTCATCAGATAGCTACTGATGTCTAGTGATTTGAAGATCTCTTTGAGAAACGAAAAACACTGAGGGGGGCACTGATTTTATTTCCCACAGAGTATGCAAAGGAAAAAAAGTAGTTATTCCTCATAAGTTAATTTTACTAAAAGCTTATATTAAGAAATGCTTTAGAGGGAGAGTTATAGGGGGGTAGATTGAATGGAATATATTGGAAACATATGTGGAAATGTAACGGCGAAGTCCCCCTCTGTATCATTAATGTAAGTTAATAAAAGTTATGCTGGAAAAGGAACTACACAATACATAGTAATGCAATACAGCCTTTTTTTGTGGTATCAGGAATATAGATTTTTTGGGGGTATTTTTTGTTATGTTTTTAATTACTTTTATTATCTTTAGTTGTATAAAGGGGTTTTAATTCAATATGTCAGAATAAGACATTTCTTATAATTTTGTTATGCTTTTGGGTCAGGTCGTGGGGCCTGAACTCTGGACCTGGGCACTGTCCCTCAGCTCTTCAGCTCAAGGCTAGCACTCTACCCCTTGAGCCACAGCACCACTTCTAGCTGTTTTTTTTTCTGCTTATGTGGTGCTGAGGAATCGAACCCAGGGCCTCAGGCATGCAAGGCAAGCGCTCTACCACTGAGCCACCTTCCCAGCCCATTTCTTATAATTTTTAACCCCACAGAAAAACACCAATACTTTTGTTTTTTATTAACATTTTAATCATTAAAATATAAATAATAGGGCTGAGGGCATGATTCAAGTGGTAGAATGCCTACCAGGCAAACCCAAGGCCCTTGTGTTCTAACACCAGCATTACCCAATGGAAGAAATTATTTAACCACTTTTTAAATTACGTTATGCATGCTATTTTACTACTTTTTAACTTCTTAGGCATACTCTTGTCAATATTCAAAGTTTAAGAGGTGTGGTGGCACACACCTAAAAACAAACCCCAACAAATACAACATGCAAAAAGTAAAATTTAATCTCATGCTTTTTCACAATTGTATGACATATCAGTTATTTTTTCTCTTACATCAGTTTTTCTTCAACATTTTTGTTTTTATGAAGAGAGAGTTGGGTTTGAACTCAGGACCTCTCTTGCTCAAGTGGTGTTCCACCACTTGAGTGACACCTCCACTTCCCAGCTTTTTGCTTGTTAGTTGGAGATAAGAGCCTCACAGATTTTTATGCCTGGGCTGGCTTAAAACTGTGATCCTCAGATCTGTCTCCTGAGGAGCTAAACTGACAGATGTGAATTTATCTTTCCTTATCTTTTTTTTTTGTCGGTCATGGGGCTTGAACTGTAGGCCTGGGCGTTGCTCAAGGTTAGCGCTCTACCATTTGAGCCACAGCACCACTTTCCTTTGTTTTATCTTAACAATAGTGAATATCCAGGTCTTTTTACTATTTATTTATTTTGCCAGTCCTGGGGCTTGAACTCAGTGTCAGTGCATTGTCCCTGAGCCTCTTTGTGCTCAAGGTAGTTAGTGCTCTACCTCGGAGCCACAGAGCCACTTCTGGTTTTTGAGTGGTTAATTGGACATAAAAAAGTCTCATGGGGACTTGTAGCTAGGATCACAGGCGTGACTACCGGTGATAGGCTTTTTATTTTCTTTCTTTCTTTCTTTTTGCCAGTTCTGGGGCTTGAACTCTGAGCCCCAGGCACAGTCCCTGTCCTTTTTTGCTCAAGGTTAGTGCTCTACTATTTGAACCACAGGTCTACTTTTGGCTTTTCATGGTTAATTGAAGATCAGAGTGTCATGGAATTTTCTGCCTCTGGACTGCAAGACTGTATTTTTTTTTTTTTTGGGCGGGGGGGCACATATGGGGCTTGAACTCAAGGTGTAGCTAGGAGTCTTGATCATGGCCACAAGCGTACCTACAGTTCCTGTTCTTTAATTCTTAACAGCCATAGTTACTTTGGCTGCTTCCCAAATGTATCTCCAATGTAATGTTATTATTTATTTATGTATTTATTTATTTGTTGGCTGTGGAATTGAACTCTGGGCCTGGGAGCTGCCCCTCAGATCTTCAGCTTAAGGTGAGTGCTCTGCCACTTGAGCCAAGGCGTCACTTCCATGTAATGTTATTTCTAATTTATGGATGACATCTCTTCCTGAAAGAAATTCTCTATCTTATTAAGTGTTAAAGTATCTCTTTCATAAAGATTCCACTCTTCTTTCATTTGCCACTCTCCTCTGGATACCAACATCACTTCCTTTACTGTCAAAATTCTTAAGAGAATCATTCACATACTGCACCTCAAGACTCTGCAGACAGATTTACCTCAAGGCCTTCTTTATTTTTTGGTTGGTCGTGGGGTTTGAACTCTGGGCCTGGGTGCTGTCCCTCACCTCTTCAGCTCCAGGCAAACTCTCTACCCCTTGAACCACAGCGCCACTTCTGGTTTTCTGGTGGTTAACTGGAGATAAGAGTCATGGACTTTCCTTCCCCGGGGTGGCTTTGAACTAGGATCCTCAGATCTCAGCCTCGTGAGTAGCTAAGATTACAGGTGTGAGACACGGGCACCCGGCTCTCAAAGCCTTCTTGTAGCAACGCTTTTACGATCAGAATTATATCATTCACATATACGAGAGAAAGCAAGGTATAAACGTTTCCCTAGATCAACTCGACTCTGTAGGAAATATGCAGAAGAAATGAAAAGCTCAAATTACTTCCGAGCAGCTGGATGGCTGCTGAGAGTTTTATTTCCTTCGTTTCAAAAGATGCACAATTTAGCAGGGACGATTTGCTTGCATTTTAGCACGCATTTCGATGTCACTTAGAAATCCTCAGATTACATTTTTCTCAAAGGAGGGAGAGAAACCAGAGAAGCGAGTGAGCAGCCAGCCTTCACGGTGCCCCGGCCTACGAAGAGGAAAGGCGCGCCTGGGTTTCCAGGCGCGCGGAGCCTGCCGGGATAACCCGATTGGTCAGTTTTTCTTACACCCAGGCGCTCATTCCGAAAGAGACCCCCAGATCGTCTCAGCTTTTCCCGCTAACGTCTCTGGTTACCGTGGTAACCGACTGCGCTCTAACTCCGCCTCCTCCCAGCATGCTCCGCACCTCCTTATTCTCATTCACTTCCGCAGTTGACGGGCAATTCCTTCCGGAAAGAGCCACCCGTTTGTTGTCCGCGGTTCCGGTTGGGGCGGAGTGGGACGGGAGCGTTTGTGGTTCCGTGTTTTTAAGGCTTCGAATTGGTTAGGAAGTTCAGGAAAGGTTTGGTTTCGCTGAAATTCCATAAAAGGATTCGATGTTAGGTATTTTAAACAGTGAAGCCACCGGCGCCAGCTGGTTAGCCAGCTACTCAGGAGGCTGAGATCTGGGGATCTTGGTTCGAAGCCAGCCCGGGCAGGAAAGTCCGTGAGGCTCTGATCTCCAAATGACCACCAGAAAGCCGCAAGTGGCGCTGTGGCTCAAGTGGCAGAGCGCTAGCCTTGTGCAAAAGAATCTCAGGGACAGTGCCCAGGCCGGGAGTTCAAACCCCCGCCCTAGTACCAGCACAGAACAAAACAGAACACCCCTAGAAGGGATGTACGTTTTAATTAGCTAGATTTACTATTCCGCATCACACACGTACACATAAGTACATGTACACACACACGTGTTTATATATTCAAATATATACATGAAAATATGCTAAAACACCGTTAATGGACATAATTTTTAAATTAGAAAAAAAGCAAACTATTAAAGTAAAAAAGCTGGCTTGACATAGTTTTCATCTCAAATCCCTGGTAGTGGGAGGAAGAAGAGGAATAGTTAGCTCAGAAAAAGTGATCAGATCCAAAAACAAACAAACAAACAAAACCAAACCAAAACCCCAACAACATGAAAGTGTTGGGGGTGTAACTTCAGAGGCATTTGTCTACCGGGGAGGATTTGGGGGTAAACCTAAATACAGTACAAACAAAATGTCAAAAGAAAAAAATGTTAAAAATCTGGAAGGCGGTAAGCATTTTAAAAATTACATGTAATTTCATTTGTTATGGAAAAAGATTTAAATTGGGTTACTGCTGGCTTATACCTGTAATCCTGACAGCATAGGAGGCTGAGATCTGAGTATCACAGTTTGAAGCTAGTGGAACTTTGTTCTTATCTCCACTTAACCACAAAAAGCCAGATGTAGTGCTGTGGCTCAAATGGTAGAGGCCTAGCTTATTGGACTGAAGCCCCAGGACTGGCATTTCCCCAAAACAAAACAGTTTATATCTTGTTTGAAAAAAAAAAAGCACAACGATTTTGGTTTAGATAATAAATGAATGCATAGCTTCTTGATATAGGACTATGGAAAGTTGGAGGGCTGCCTTGATATTTAAACAACAAAGAGCAAATAAACAAGAACTGAAAAAAAAAGATATGCTTAACACCTCTTAGTGGACATTTAAGCTATGCTCTTTGCTCCTAATTAATTCTGCAGTGGAGAAGTGAAAAAGGTCAGAGCTTAGTCTTTTCCTTCCTCTCATTTCTTGGCAGTAGTATCCTTTTCCTTTTGTTGTTGTTGGTTGTGGGGCTTGAACTCTAGGCTTGGGTGTTGTCCCTCAGCTCTTCAGCTCAAGGAGAGCGCTCTTCCATTTGAGCTATAGTGCCACTTCTGATTTTCTGGTGGTTTATTGGAGATAGGAATCTCATGGACTTTCCTGCCTGGGCTGGCTTTGAACTGGGATCCTCAGATCTCAGCCTCCTGAGTAGTTAGGATTACAGGCGTGAGCTACCGGCTCCTGGCTGGCAGTAGTTTGCTTTTAGTCATTTGTGGGCTGGGAATGTGGCTCAGTGGTAGAGTGCTTGCTTAACATGCATGAAGCCCTGGTTTTGATTCCTCAGTACCATATAAACAGAAAAAGCTGGAAGTGGCACTGTGGCTGGAGTGGTAGTGTGCCAGCCTTGAGTTGAAGAGCTCAGGGACAGCACCCAGGCCCAGAGTTCAGGACCCATGGTCAGCAAAAAAAACAAAAAAATTATTTGTGCTTGTACTGCCTTCTTGCACCCCTATTTGTGTG
Organism: Dipodomys spectabilis; assembly: GCF_019054845.1. NCBI lineage: Eukaryota > Metazoa > Chordata > Mammalia > Rodentia > Heteromyidae > Dipodomys > Dipodomys spectabilis. The sequence continues at coordinate 16,312,881 of NW_024870911.1, read as the reverse complement.
TGTGTGTGTGTGTGTGTGTGTTTCTTTGTCCGTTGTGGGGCTTGAACTCGGGGCCTGGGTGCTTGCTGTCCCTGAGCTTTTTTTGCTCAAGGTTAGTGCTCTGCCACTTTGACCCACAGCTCCACTTCCACTTTAGGTAGTTAATTGGAGATAAGAGTTTACGGATTTTCCTGCCCAGACTGGCTTCAAACTGTGATCCTCAGGTCTCAGCCTCCTGAGTTGCCAGGAGGTACCCAGGTACCCCTCTGTCTTTATGTGGATGAAGTTACACATATGGCATACCACTGTATTTGATTGTTTAAAATTTATTTTTCTAATTATAAAGATAATACATGCTTTTTGTACAATGAGAAGTTAGTTCAGAAGAACATCAATAATAAATTCTAATAACTGGATGACAACTGATTCTCTGGAATATAATTTTTGTCTTTGTTTCCTTAGCAGTGAGTTTAAAAAGTGTTTGTTAGGACTGGGGTGTTGGTGGCACAAACCTGTAATCCTAGTTTCTCAGGAAGCTGAGATCTGAGGATTGAGGTTTGAAACCAGGATAGGAAAGTCTGTGACGCTTACCTCCAGTTAAAAACTAAAATAGTTGAAAGTGGAGCCATGGCTCAAGTGATAGAGTACTAGCATTGAGGGGGTGGGGGGGAAGGCCTGGTCCCAGTGGCTCATGTCTGTAATCCTAGTTGCTGAGGAGGCTGAGATCTGAGGATTCTGGTTCAAAGCCAGACCAGGCAGGAAAGTCTATGAGATATGTCTCCAATTAACCATCAGAAACCTGGAAGAGGTGCTATAAAGTAGTAGAGCACTAGCCATGAGCAGAAAACTCAGGGACAGTGTCCAAGCCCTGAGTTCAAGATCTACAAATGATCAAAAAAAAAAAAAAAGTTTAGGCACAGCACCCAGACCCTGAATTCAAGCCACAGGACTGGCACCAAAAGAAAGAAAGTGTTTAAAGGGAAATATTGCAGTTTTTAATTTATACTTTTTTCTTTTGCTTATTCACATAGTGGAATCATATTTCAAGTAAGATTTCACATGCTTTTAGTCAAAGGTCCATTCATATTCTTCTTTCTCTATATAGCTTTCTTCAGCATTCCAAACTAATCATATTGTAGTGGTTTAGTTTTCTATATGTATATGGTTTAGTTCTTTAATTAGATTGAAAGCTAGTTGTGTGGTCCTGGATAAATAATTCAGTTTTGCTGAGCCTACTTTCCTTATTTATCAATTAGGGATAATACTACTTTGCAAGGTTGAAGTGAGGATTAGACATAATGTATCCCTCTTCACCTGACTTATGTAACTGTAATCCCTCTGTACATGACTTTTATAGTAACAATAGAGAACATTTAAAAGTGTCCAAGATAATCTCAATAAAAATATTAAAAAATTTAAGCTTCTGCAGTCTACTAAATATATTTATAGTCTTACAATATTTCAAATGAATGAATAGTTTTTGCATCCGGTCAATTTAGATACTAACAACACCAATGATGTGTAAGGCACTTCATAAGTCTTTTAAGGCCTTGTGAACCCATATTTTATTTAGGTGTGTTTCCTACCTAAACCATATGCTGCTTTTCACCTTCAGCATTTCTCTTAATCATCTTGTTTCTGTGGACCTGACTGGTCCCACGGAGTAGGTGCTGAATGATAATGTGTGGTAAGCTGAGTTGAATAATTTAGAATGGAAACAAAACATACATTAGATAAGATCTGGAAGGCTGTGATGAAAATAACAAGTAATTTGGGAGAACTGGAGACATTGGTTTTGGTTAGGGTCACTGGTAATGCCTTGTGGTGGAGTGATAGTCTTTGTAAGATCTGCACAAGGACACCTCCCTCCCTTTTGGCTAAGTTTCCGCCCAGTATCTGTTACCTAGGTAACTGGCAGACCTGGAAGCAGTCACCTTCCCCTCCTTCTAGGTCACATCCTAGGCCATCTCTGATCACATGCCTCCCATCTGACCTTAGGAGGGTCCTAGACCCTGAGTTCACATCCAGATCCAGTGTGGCCATACCTTTCCCCCACCTGGCCACACCTGTTTCTGTCTGTGGCCTAGATAAGTCCTGGCCCAGAGGTGGGTCGACCCTTTTCCCCCCTTTCCCCCCCACCTCGCCCCTTGACTTTTTAGCCATGCTCTCCACAATGCATGAAGGGGGGCAGCAGTTCGGTAAATAAACTTCTTTTCCTGCCTGAATAGTGCCTGGTGTTCTTTTCATGGGCTACCTAATGAAACCTACCTATTTAATATACCTTACAGTCTTGACCTAATTATGGGGGCTGAGAAAAAGAGCTTAAAGACAAGTTTATAGTATGAGTTAAGCTTTGGAGGTAAAAAGGAACAGCATATGTTTTGTTATCAGAATTATTATTAGAGGTGAGAAAGTACTGTGGATGAATGGGTCCTGATGAGCCGTGTGTGTGTGTGTGTGTGTGTGTGTGTGTGTGTGTGTGTGTGTGTGTGTGTGTTGAGGACCTGGGGCCTGAACTCTGGGCCTGAGCAATGGCCCTGAGCTTTTTTTTTTCTTTTTGCTCAAGACTAATGCTCTACCACTTGAGCCACGGTAGCTTCACATCTGGCATGTTAGTAATTAATTGGCATGTTAGTAATTAATTGGTGATAAGAGTCTCATGGACTTTCCTGCCTGGGCTGGCTTTGAAGCTCAATCCTCTGATCTCAGCCTCCTGAATAACTAGGATTACAGGTGTGAGCCACCATTGCTCTGCTTTTGATGTCATTCTTTATAATTCTATGCGTTTTCAGTGTTTCTGAAAAACCGTTCTTACATCACGGCCTGACGTGTCTAGGATAGAGTGGATCGGAGGAATGATGGCACAGGTCAGGGAAGAGCTGGATCAGGGCTGGCAACCGGCCTGCACAGGAGTGTGGCAGGGGAGTGGGAGGATGGCGAAGACTTTCAATGGCAGGAGACTTAGTGGCCAGTATTGGAGAGGAGGAGGGAGTGTCCAGGACTCCCCTAACTGTTCAGCAGGCAGCAAAAGGCTGCCTACGTGAACTGGTTACCCATGACAAAGGGAAGGGCACCTCTAGCCAAACCGTTGACAGCTCCAGCCCAGGCCTTTGCGTGGCGCCCGGCCCACGCCTGTAAGCCCCGCACCTGTCGTCCCGCCCATCTCATGCCCCATCCCTCCCCTTTGGCCCTGCCCACTCGCCCAGACATCTCGCCACGCCCACCGAACCTGGCCCGCCCAATCACCTCCCACCGCTGACCCCCGCCCCGATCTGGCCCCGCCCCGATCTGGGCCCGCCCTGTCCCCTAACCAGGCTGGGAGACCCCGCGGGCCCAACGCCCTCCGCCCAACCCCACGGCCGGTGCGCCCTGCAGAGGAAGGGCTGGACGGTGGGGTGGGCGGCGGGTCGGTTACCTCTTCCTGTCTCACCGCGGGCGGCGCGAGGTTTTTCGAGCTGTATGGCGGGAGCTGGGGACGAGCGTGAGCCAGGCCCCGCGGCGGGGGAACCGCAGCAGCCGCCACCCGCCTCCTTCCAGGTCTTCCCCGAGCGGCCGGCGCAGGAGAAGCCCCAGCAAGGGCTCCTCTCCAGCTTCTTCACCCACAACCAGAAGTGCCAGCTCATGCTCCTCAGGACGCTGCAGACAAGTAGGAGCCGAGACCCGGAGGCTGGGGGTCGGCGAGGTGGTGTCTGAGATCCGGTGGGGCAAGGGCCTGCGTCCCACCCAGCCAGGAGGGCGCCGGTGCAGTCCCAGGTGCTGGATGGGTGGGGTTCCGGCACTCAGCCTAAGGTGCAGAGTTACGAGGTAGTAAGCGGGGCCTGCCTCAGTTTCCCCATGAGAGGAGAGTCTGAGGCTTTTCAACTCTACTCTTTTGCTTGTAGAATGAATAAAAAGTGAGGCTGAGACTTTGCCCTTTTCGGTTACATTTACGAATTTCTTTCCTTTTTTTTTTTTTTTTAATGTTTTTTTTTTTCCGATCCTGGGGCTTGAACTCAGGGCCTGGACTTTGTCCCTGAGCTGCTTTTGCGCAAGGCTAGCACTGTATCATTCGAGCCACAGCGCCACTTCGTGCTTTTTCCGTTTATGTGGTACTGAGGAATTGAACCTAGGGCTTCATATGCCAGACAAGCACTCTACCACTAAGCCACATTCCCACCTCATATTCATGGATTTCTTATGTAAATTGTGTAGCAACCTGGAGACTTTAGGGATCAGGTGAGGAAAGTTCAAAGAGCCCCCATAAAAAGGGGAAAGGACTACTGCTAACCATGCAGAAACAGTATTTTTTTATTTTTAAAAATTTCCCCCTAAACCTGTCCTTATTGAAGGGATTCTTCACCTTTATGCACGGAGGTGGAATGAGGTCACCTAGTGTCCAAACCTCAGAAAAGTCGTGTGTGCATGCACCTAAGTGTTTTTTTGGAGTGAGGATTAATATTTTCATTGTATTCTTAAGAGGCTTAGGAACACAACTTCTCACTAACCGATTTCTCTCCAGTCCCAGAGGCATTACATTAGATTTTCTTAACTTCCTTCCTTCCTTCCTTCCTTCTTTCCTTCCTTCCTTCCATCTTAACTTCCTATTCCTCTTGCTCTACCACTTGAGCCATACCCCAACTAAAGAACTCTGAATTTAAGGTTCCAAATGAAATTACATCAGAAAGAACATGGGTAGCAGAGTTAAACATGGGTTCTAATTCTCCCTCTCTTTAGATATGAAAGAGTGACTTAACCTTTCTGATCTCCTTCACCTTTTTATTTAAAAATAAAAAGAGGAGGAAGGAAAAAAAGAGGAGGGAGGGATAAGAAGACCTCTTTTGGGGCTGGGAAGGTGGCTCAGTGGCAGAGTGCTTGCCTTGCATGCATGAGGCCCTGCGTTCAATTCCTCAGCACCACATAAGCAGAAAAAGCTGGAAGTGGAGCTGTGGCTCAAGAGGTAGAGTGCTAGTCTTGCACTGAAGAGCTGAGGGACAGTGCCCAGGCCCAGAGTTCAGGCCCCAGGACTGACATTAAAAAAAAAAAAAAGAGTATCTCTATTTGGGCTGGGAAGGTAGCTCAGTGGTAAAGTGCTTGCCTCACATATATGAGGCCCTGGGTTTGATTCCTCAGCACCATATCAGTAGAAAAAGCCTGAAGTGGCACTGTGGCTCAAGTGGTAGAGCACTAGCCTTGAGCTGAAGAGCTGAGGAACAGTGCCCAGGCCTAGAGTTCAGGTCCTATAATAAAACCTCTTTTTAGCTGGGCACCTGTAATTCTAGCTACTCTGGAGGCTGACATCTGAGGATCATGGTTCAAAGCCAGCTCAGGCAGTAAAGTTCATGAGACGTTCATTTCCAATAAACTACTCAGAAAAGATCAGAAGTGGCACTGTGGCACTAGTGGTAGAGCTCTAGCCTTGAGCAAAAGGAGCTCAGGGACAGTGCCCAAGCCATGAATTCAAGCCCAAGGATTTGAAAAAAAAAAAAAAAAAGAAGAAGAAGAAAAGAAAGAAAGAAAAGAATACCTCTTTTAGAGCTTTAAGGAACAGGTCTGAGGACGAGTAAAGTGCCAGCCTATCAGGAGCTGAATAAGGCTAGCAGCTCTTACCATGGAAGAGCTAAGTGGTGGAAGACCCTCAGAGTGTTGAATATGACATACCCTGGGCATCACTAGCCTCATCTTCCCAGAGGAAATTGCTTGAATAATGCACTTAATATGATGCTTGGTACCTAGTATATACTTGATTAATAATACCTATTGTTAGTAATCATTCTGTTAGCACTCTTAAGAAGGAGCAGCCTCGTAAAGCTGTAGCCCTATACTTAACTACTTTTCTTTCATCAGGTTTGGCTTTCATCATATTTTTAGGTCCTTGTCTCTCCCTCCCTCCCTCCCTTCCTCCCTCCCTCCCTCCCTCCCTCCCTCCCTCCCTCCCTCCCTCCCTTCCTTCCTTCCTTCCTTCCTTCCTTCCTCCTTGTCTGTTATGTCCTGGGCAAGGTGCCTAGATGGAAAATTGATATTAGAGGTATTTGGGTTCATTGCACTTCTTGGAATAGAGACTCTTTGAGTCCCTTAGAAGTGGATGAGCCTGCAGGAATCATCTAGGCTTCCCCATTCCACATAAGAAATGGTTGTTCAATCACTGAGTGGGTTTCTTTAGACCTCTCCTAGAGCAGGTTGCTCATTCTTAGAAACTCTTTGAGCTTCTAAGAACTTGTCTATTGTTTGACAGCTTTAAGTAGTTGAAATTAGTTGAAATCTGCCTTATGTGATTTGTACTCTTTGGCCTTGTTTGGCCCTTTGAAGCAATATTGATGAATCTTTTCTCACATCGCAGGCACCTTTTCAGTTCTTGAAGCTCCTGTAGTCTGTCTTCTAATTTCCAACTTCCCAAGTCTTTTCTTGCTTCTTACTAGATAGTCCTGCAAAATTCTAATTATCATTCCCTATGGAAGAGCTTCAGTTGTCAGGTCTCGTTTTGAGTGTGGTACTTGAGAATGGACTTGGTGTTCCTGGTGGGGTATAATCAGTACATATAACAGTGTAGCTATTGCCTTCCTCAGATGTGGATATCATGTTATTGTTTGTGGATATCATGCATAAATAAGTCAAAGACTCAGTCTTTTTTTTTTTTTTTTTTTTTTGGGTCCGGTCATGGGGCCTGAACTCTAGGCCTGGGCACTGTCCCTCAGCTCTTCAGCTCAAGGCTAGCGCTCTACCACTTGAGCCACAGCGCCACTTCCGGCTTTTTTCTTTTTGCTTATGTGGTGCTGAGGAATCGAACCCAGGGCCTCGAGCATGCAAGGCAAGCGCTCTACCACTGAGCCACCTTCCCAGCCCCTAAGACTCAGTCTTTTGCTTTTTGCTATCATAGCAAAATGATATTAAGGTCAGGCAACGGCAGTTAAGATCTGAGGATTGCAGTTCAAAGCCAGCCCGGGCAGGAAAGTCCATGAGACTCTTATCTCCAATAAACCACTCAGAAAACAAGAAGTGGCATTGTGGCTCAAGTGGTAGAGCGCTCACTTTGAGCTGAAGAGCTGAAGGATAGAGCCCAGGCCCAGAGTTCAAGGCCCACGACCAACAAAAAAAGAACCCCAAATACTAAGATGGTGCTATTTTTGTGTGTCAGTTGTGCAACTTAATCACAGAACCTGGGTGCTGTCCCTAAGCTCTTTTGCTCAAGGCTAGCACTCTACCACTTTTTTTTTTTGGGGGGGAGGCGGTTCATCCAGTCATGGGACCTGAACTCTGGGCCTGGATGCTGTCCCTCAGCTCTTCAGCTCAAGGTTAGTACTCTACCACTTGAGCCACAGCGCCACTTCCGGCTTTTTGCTTATGTGGTGCTGAGGAATCAAACCCAGGGCCTCATACATGCAAGGCAAGTGCTCTACCACTGAGCTACCTTCCCAGCCCCGCACTCTCCCACTTTTGAGCCACAGCACTGCTTCTGGTTTTTGAGTGGTTAATTGAAGCTAATAATAAGTCTCATGGGGTCTTTTCTGCCCCAGCTGGCTTCTAGTGATCCTCAGATCTGAGCCTCCTGAGTAGCTAGTTTTACAGGCAAAGCCACCAGTATCTGGCCTATTTTGGTATTTGTATTCATGTTTTATTTCATCCAAGATTTGTTTTGATATTTATTTAAGCTTCTCTTTTATGTTCATTTTTACATTTTTAGAGAAAGTATTACTTCATGGTGTTTGTGAGTTATTCTTTGTTGATATACTGTTATTTAGAAATTTTAATCAGTGCTACTTTTTCCAATAGCACACTTAATGGAATCAATATCTTTTTAGATCCATATGTCAAACTTCTACTTGATGCTATGAAGCATTCAGGTTGGTAAGTAAATCTTTAAAAAATGCTACTGTATATTTTGACTCCTCCAAACAAAGAACTAAAAAACCAGAGTGACTTGAGATTTCTCACTTTAGATCATGAAGGATTTTTCCATAGACTGTGACTGGCAGTGTTCATGGCAGGTGGGCCTTGTTCTCTCCTGCTGTCTTTGTTCTGATTCAGTCTGTAGCTGTACCATTTACCTTGGTATTTAGTAAACAATACTCAAATTCTCTTCTAAGTCATTACCTAACCTGGAGTTTCTGTGACACCAGCTAGGCATTGTTCCTTATGAACAATGATATGTAGTGGGGACCCTCCAGATGTTAACTTAGAAGTGATTAAAGGAAGTAACTTCTGAGAACCACTTCCTAACATTTGGTCCAAGGACAGAAACGCCACCATTACTTTCTTTCTTTCCTTTTTTCTTTCTCTCTTTGTTCCTTTCCCATTTCCCCTTTCCTTTCCTTTCCTTTCCCTTCCCTTCCCTTCCCTTCCCTTCCCTTTCCCTTTCCCTTTCCCTTTCCCTTCCCTTCCCTTCCCTTTTCCCTTTCCTGTTATGGGGCTTAAACTCAGGGCCTAAGCACTGTCCCTGAGCTCTATTTGCTCAAGGCTAGCACTCTACTACTTTGAGCTACAGTGCTGCTTCTGTTTTTCTGGTGGTTAATTTGAGATAAGAATCTCATGGACTTTTCTGCCCAGGCTGGCTTTGAACTGCGATCCTCACATTTCATCCTCTTGAGTAGCTAGAATTACAAGCAAGAGCCACAGGTGACTGCCCCCCCCCCCCCCCCCCAATCCTAGTTCTGGAGCTTGAACTCTGGGCCTATGTGCTGTTCCTGAGCTTCTTTTGCTCAAGATTAGCACTCTTACTTGAATCACAGTGCCACTTCCAGCTTTTCTGAGTAGTTTATTGGAGATAAGAGTCTCATAGCCTTTCCTGCCTGGGTGGCTTTGAACTGTGATCTTCAGATCTCAGCCTCTGAGTAGCTAGGATTACAGATGTGAGCCACCTGCATCTGGCTTCCATCATATTTCTAATATGGTCTTCACCAGTTGACCAAATGCTTTATAGAGTCAGAATTTGAACTAGGGTAGATTTTACAAGGACAATTTCCATATTTTATAGGTAAGAAGATGAAGTCTTTCCCATTGTTTTCCAAAGGTTCCATATATATGAATGATGGAGATTTCCTATATGATGAAGGATCTTTTGACTGTTGGCCAGGGCTTTTCCCCACTCCTTCTTAACATTGTCTCTTTAATCTGTTCTTTCCTTTTAGTGCTGTTAACAGAGACAGGCACTTTTCTTGTGAAGATTGTAGTGGAAATGTCAGTGGAGGTTTTGATGCTTCAACATCTCAGGTAGGTTTCTTTGCCATATTGTTTTCTTCTATTTAAGCCTTCTTTAAAAAAATTAAACATTTTTTGTTGTTATTATTGATGCACAGAGGGTTACCATTTTGTAAGTCAGGTAATGAGTACATTTCTTTTTGGACACTGTCACCCCTTCCTTCATTCTCTCCCAGTTTTTACCTCCTATTTCTGCCCACAAGTTGTATAATTCATTTTCAACATAGCTTCTAGTGAGTACCACTGCTGTATTTGTTCATGCTTTGTCCCGCCCTTTTCTCCTCCTGATATTTGCTGAGCACCTTATTATGCTGGGTGTTCTGTTTGATAGTCTTTGTGTATGTCTCAAAAAATTAGAAGTGCCAGGCACCATTGGGCTCATGCTAGCTAGATAGCAGGCTGAGGTCTGAGGATCATCGTTAGAAGTCAGCTCAGACAGAAAAGTCCATGAGACTTTTTTTTTTTTTTTTGTCGGTTGTGGAGCTTGAACTCTGGGCTTGGGCACTGTCCCTGAACTTCTTTTGCTCAACGCTAGCACTCTACCACTTACGCCACAGCGCCACTCTGGCTTTTTCTATATTTGTGATGCTGAGGAATTGAACCCAGGGCCACACGCATGCAAGGCAAGCACTCTACCACTGAGCCACATCCATGAGATTCTTATCTCCAGTTAATCACCAAAAATCTACAATTGGAACTGTGGCTCAAGTGGTAAAGTACTAACCTTGAGCAAACAAGCTAAAGGACAGCACTCAGGTCCTGAGTTTAAACTCCAGGATTTGCACGCGCACAAATACACACACACACACACAAATTGCTCTTAAGGACAGCACTCAGGTCCTGAGTTTAAACTCCAGGATTGGCGCACGCACAAACACACACACAGACACACACACACACACACTCAAATTACTCTTGGTAAGTTCATCTGCTGCCCTGCCTCCCAGGATTAAGCCGAGTGGACACTTTGAATGTTTTTTGTGGTATTGGCATGTAAACTTAGGACTTAGGACTTTAAATTTGTTGAACAGGCTCTCTCACTTGAGCCACACCTTTGATACTTTTTTGCTTTTTTTTTTTTTTTTTGTGCTGGTCCTGGGGCTTATATTTGGGGGCCTGGATAGTGTCTTTAAACTTGTTTTGCTCAATGTTTATGCTCTACCACTTGACCCACTTTTGGCTTTTTTGGTAGTTCATTGGAGATAAGAGTCTCACAGGCTTTCCTGCCAAAGCTGGTTTTGAACCTGATCATCTCAGCTACTCCTGAGTAGCTAGGATTAAAGGCATGAGCCACTGGTGCCTGGCTGCTTTGGTTATTTTTGAGATAAGGTCTCACTTTTTGCCCAGGCTAGACTGGACCATAATCTTCTTATTTATGCTTCCCTCTACTTGAGATAGGTGCTTGCCACCATGCCCATATTTTTCTATTGAAATGGAGTCTTGTGAACTTTTTAGCCCTGACTGGCCTTAAATTGTGATCTTCTCAATCTCAGCTTCCCGTGTAGCTGGAATGGCGGGCACACAGGACCACTGCTTGCATTTGTTGATTTATACAGGATCTTGTGAACCTTTCACTGAGGCTGGCCTTGAACTTCAATCTTCCTGATGTTTACCTTCCAAGTAACTAGGATTACAGATGGGAGCTTCCCAGGCTTAGACATTTTTATGTTAATTCTCAGCAGTGTTGAGTAAGTTACATACTCTTTCTGCTTAAATAAAAATTTTTAGTAAGAAGTCTTTCATATAGAATGAAGGAAACACCTTGTGTAACTGCCATCAAGATTTGAGAAGTAAGCCGGGTGCTGGTGGCTCGTGCCTGTAATCCTAGCTACTGAGGAGGCTGAGATCTGAGGATCATGGTTCAAAGCCAGCCGGGGCAGGAAAGTCTGTGAAACTCTTATCTCCAATAAACCACCAGAAAACCGGAAGTGTTGCGGTGGCTCAAGCGGTAGAGCACTCGCCTTGAGCTGAAGAGTGCAGGGACAGTACTCAAGCCCAGAGTTCAAGCCCCACGACCAACAACAAACAAACAAACAAAAAGATTTGAAAAATAGATCATACCAATAAAAGTTCCTATGTCTCTTCCTTATCCTAATGCTTGTGGAAATCATTCCCTGCTTCTGAATATTTTTTTTTCTCATCTTCCTTGCAGTCCAGTGTGTGTTATTAAATGCTTGCTTTTGTGTTTTACCCAGAGAATGCTGTGAAATATATGTTAGCTTTATGAAATCTCACAGTAGATAGTCTTTTTTCCCCCTCTCTGGTCTTGGGCTTGTACTCTGGGCCTCAGCACTGTCTCTGAATTTCTTTTGCTTAAGGCTAGTGCTCACTACTTGAACCACAGTGCCACTTCTGGCATTTCTGAGTAGTTGATTGGAGATAAGAATCTCACAGACTTTACTGCCTTGGCTGGCTTCAAACTGTGATCCTTGGATCTCAGCTCAGATTACAGGCATGAGTCTTTTGGTAACTCTCAGTTCTTTATTGAACATTGTGAGATTTTTCCATGCTGTTATCTGTACCTCTCTGGTTTATTTAATTTCACCATTGCATATAATACAATTTACCCTATCTAATACTGATTGTTTTCAGCTTTATTGGGAACAGCCTGAGTATTCTTGACCCTCTGTCTTAGTGCACATTGACCAGTTTTTCCAAGGTCGCAGTCTTGGAACAGAATTTCTGGGTCATAGAGCATGCACAGTACCAAATATTTCAAATACTTCCCCTCCATACACAACACTGTTTTGGTTGTGTGTGTGTGTGTGTGTGTGTGTGTGTGTGTGTTTTGCTAGATTTATTTTCTTCTTCCAGCCCTTTAAATGTTGAAGGCCCTTAATTCTTGGTGTGATTCCCTCTTTTCTTATTCTATATTCTGACAATAGGATCTCATTAATTTTTCTAGCTCAGAATCTTTTAAACGCTATGTCCATAAATCCAAGTCCCCATTAACATCTTCACTTGGATGTCTTCAAGACATCTTATACCTGATACATCCAAGTCCAAATTGTGCTGTCTCCTGTCTTCACCAGATCTGGTCTTTTAGATCTTCCTATTTCAGTGGATAGTTTCTGTCGTCCACTCTTATTATTTAAGCCAGAAATTTATGGATACTTCTGATTGCTTCCCTGTCTTCTCTCCATCACCAAATTTTGTCCAGTTTATCTCTTGAATTCCTTGTTTAGTTCTCATAATTCTATCTTATCCTGAGTCTGGTCTAGATTTTTATTACCTTTCTACTAGCTTCCCTACATTTCATTTTGGTTGTTTCCTTCTTATTCTTCCAACTACAATTGGAAGGATAAAAACAACAGAAAGCAAAAGTACTTGAGTCTCAGGCTTCCTCAGTGGCTTCCCACTGCTCTCAGGGTAAAGAGTTTTCTGGAGAATTTGGCCCCTGTCAACCTCACCAGTCCATTTCATGCATGCTACCCTTCACTCTGAATGCCCCTTCTTGGACCTGCTTTCAACATTCCTCAGCTCTCTTTCTCCCTTGGCAAATGTTTTTCTCTCTGTCAGGAATACTCCCTTCTTTTTCTTAAATTTCATTCCCATTTATCTGTTAGATCTCGTTTTTTTAACATTCCTGACAGAGAAGCCTTTCTTAGCCTTCTAGACCAGTCCCTGCACTCTCTCAAACATGGGATTTTTTTTTTTCATGAGAACTGTCATTGATAAGTTTAAACATTTTAGTAAATATTTGACTAATTTCTGTCTTGATTAGTAGATTAGAAATTTATTATTAGGTTTAGTTGACTCGGTGAATGTTGAATATATATCTATATCTATATCTATATATATGAAACCTCTGACATCTAATAAGTCTACAGTTAATAGCAGCTGTATTAGGGTCGCTCTAATTTGCATAGAATTCTTCTTAGTGTGCCACTGGCTTTTTGCCCTTCTTTCTGAAGGGCTTTCCGATAATTTTTCCTGGCACTTTTTTTTCTCATTCTAGTACAATGAGTTCAGTGGTGGCTGGTGATTATTCATTCCTCACTTACTTAGAAGCTTGATAAATATTTTATGTATGCTCTCATTTAGTTTTCTCAATCCTATGAGGTAGGTACTTTGTTTTTTATAGTTGAGGAAACTGAGGGACAGAGGTGCCATGTTAGCAAAGACTAGTGTTAAGAATTTCAATGTGTCTGCTTTTCTCCACGATCCACACTTGTAACCACAATGCTGAGGGGTCCAAGACAAATTGGTATATCAGCTAAATGTGGACAGTCTGTGAGTGTGTGTCTTTCATCTAAGGGGAGGGAAGAGGGAAAAGCCAGTCATGGGACAGATAGGGCTGGAACTTGAGGAATGAGGGTAGAAAAGACTAAGAAGAGGCAGTCCAAGCCAGTGAGCTTTGTCACCATGGAGGAGAGCATGGGCAATCTGAGAAATGAATGCAAATTTTGGAAATAACAGAGCTCCTCTTATTTTTGTGTCTCCTAGATTGTTCTGTGCCAGAATAATATTGGTAATCAGGACCATATGGACAGAGTGGTCACACACGAACTCATTCATGCATTTGACCACTGTCGCGCTCATGTGCACTGGTTCACCAATGTCAGACATTTGGCCTGCTCTGAGGTGAGTTCCACTGAGAAGACACTTATTTCTCTCCAGAACACTCTGTAATGAACATTTCATTCAAGTATAATTAATTAAATATATTCCTTTCCTTGCATAGTTCTACCTTAGTATATTTTTAGGATTATCTTAAATAGTACTAGTAAGGCCTAATAATAGTGATGACTAACTTCAATTATACTATTAAACTATTTTTCCTATGGAACAGGTTATATGGTATTAAAAAACTAACTAGTATCCCCTGAGGGCTAAATGCCAAGCACTGTGCTGTTTGTAGGGATTCTTTTTAAAATTTATTTTATTTTGTTTTATTTTTTGTGGTCCTGGGAATCTAATCTTGCTGGAGAACTTTGTGACTTTGTACATGCTACTGTTGATCTACATCTTAAATAAGAATCTCTTAGCTGGGCGCTGGTGGCTCACGCCTGTAATCCTAGCTACTCAGGAGACCGAGATCTGAGGATCACGGTTCAAAGCCAGCCCGGGCAGGAAAGTCCATAAGACTCTTATCTCCAATAAACCACTGGAAAACCGGAAGTGGCACTGTGGCTCAAGTGGTAGAGTGCTCGCCTTGAGCTGAAGAGCCCAGGGACAGCACCCAAGCCCAGAGTTCAAGCCCCACCACTGCCAAAAAAAAAAAAAAAAAAAAAAAGCATCTCTTTATGAAGTATTATTATTATTGCAGTAATGGGGTTTGAACTTAGGGCTTCGTATTTGTTCAGCTTTTTACTTGCTTTCTGGGCTGGCTTGCTTTCTTTGTTGTTGTTTTTTCCCTTCCATGCCAGTCCTGGGACTTGAATTCAAGGCCTCAGGTTATTTTTTTTTTTAACTCAAATCCCTGAGCTTTTTTACTGAAAGCCAGTGTTGTACCTCTTGAACCACAACTCCACTTCTGGCTTTTTGGTAGTTTTTGTTGGAGATAAAAACCTCAGACTTAGGGGCTGGGAAGGCTGCTCAGTGGTAGAGCGCTTGCCTTGCATGCCTGAGGCCCTGGGTTCGATTCCTCAGCACCACATAAGCAAAAAGAAAAAAGCCGGAAGTGGCGCTGTGGCTCAAGTGGTAGAGCGCTAGCCTTGAGCTGAAGAGCTGAGGGACAGCGTCCAGGCCCAGAGTTCAAGACCCACAACCAGCAATAACAACAACAACAACAACATCAAAAAAGCCTCAGACTTTTCTGTCTTGGCTGGCTTCAAACCGTGATCCTAGGATATCAGCCTCCTGAGTATCGAGGATTTCAGGCATGAGCTTGATGCTGCTTGCTTTCTTAGCTGGTGCTTTATCATTTGATCTATGCTTCCAGCTGGGTTTTTGTTAGTTGGCGGTGGCATCTCAGATACTTTCTGCCTGTGCTGGTTTCAAACCATGATCCTCCAGATATTACTCTCCTGAATGAGGATTGCAGATATGAGCCACTAGCACTTGTTTCGTTTTTTTTTTTTTTTTCTTGTTGAGCATTTTAAACCTATTTTTAAATACTTTTTTATTGTAAAAATACTATGCAGAGGGGTTACAGTTACATGAGCAAGGTAATGAGTACATTTCCTATCAAGCATTGTTGCCTCCTCCTTTGTTTTTCCTCTACCATCCCTTCCACAACTACACTCTCCCCATCCCCTGCCTAAATTGTAAAGTTTATTTTTCAACCTAGTGTCTTGTACATATCATTGTTACAGTGGGTCAGCCTGTATCCTTATTTAAGCATTTTCAGTACCTGGTTTTTTAGTTAAGCTCTACAACATCCCATACTGTTACTATTCTTGTTTTATGTATATGAGTAGTCAAACAGTTCTTCAGATTCTATAGTTAATAAGTTCAGAGTCAAGGTTAAAGCCAGGGTTCTGTGTTGTCTTTCTTAGGAACAATCCTTGCTTGTTCTGGGGCAAAACATTTAGTTTGAAATCTACAACATAGCTGAGTGCTGGTGGCTCCTGCCTCTAATCCTAGCTATTCAGGAGGCTGAGATCTCAGGATCACCATTTGAAGCCAGACTGCAGGAAAGTCTGTGAGACATTTATCTTTAATGAATAACCAAAAAGCTAGAAGTGGAGCTTTGGCTCAAGTGGTATAACACTAGCCTTGAGCAGAAAAGCTCAGCAATAGCAGCCAGTCCCTGAGTTCAATTCCTGAGTTCAGTTCACACACACACGCACACACACACACACACAATTTATCATCAAGCATGTGTATATCTATGTCTCTATACATCTATCTCTATAGATATATCTACATCTCAAAGTTTATGCTTAATAACTTAGATTATTCCCCTTGAAATTAATAAGTACTTCACTGCATCTAAATGCAATTCAAATTATTTGGAGAGTAGACTAAAACCTGTGGGGTTTTTTTTGGTATGTTTGTTTTTTGTTTTTGTATTTGTGTGTGTCTCTGTGTGTGTGCTGGTCCTGGGGCTTGAACTCCGGCCTGGGTGCTATCCTTGATTTTGTTTTGTTCAAGGCTACTGCTCTATCACCTGAGCTTAATTGGAGGTAAAAGTCTAATAGAGTTTCATTCCTGGGCTGGCTTTGAACTGTGATCCCTAGATTTCAGCTTCCTAAGTAGCTAGGATTACAAGTGTGAGATACTGGCATAAGCTACTGGCAACTGGCCTAAAACCTGAGTTTTTAAATATGTCTCTCTCTTGCATGCTATGAGAATTAATTCCTGCTAGCTAAAGTGTATTAAGTTCCTTGAGCTCTTCAGAAGAATGAGGCCATGTTATTGTAGCAGTAACAAGAAGTGGGATATTCTGTTTGCTATGAAATATAAAAAATGTGGCCAGATGTTGTGGAATCTTGGTGGGGAGTTCCAATACTTACTTACTTTTTTTTTTTCCCCCGTCAGTTGTGGGGACTGAACTCTGGACCTGGGTGCTGTCCCTCAGCTCTTCAGCTCAAGACTAGCTAGTACTGTACCACTTGAGCCACAGCGCTACTTCCAGCTTTTTCTGCTTATGTGGTGCTGAGGAATTGAACCCAGGGCCTCATGCATGCAAGGCAAGCACTCTACCACTGAGTACCTTCACAGCCCCAGTACTTTCTTTTTAATCCATGAAAATGTAGTGAATTAGAAAGTATGTCACAACTTCAGTCTGCCATAGTTATAGTATCACACGTTTAGAATATCCTTGATTGTTTGTGCTTTGTTTGCACCTTTAATTTTTCCTGGGAAAGTCAAAGTGCTGCAGGAGAATCATGCCTCAGGTTTAAGGGAAAGTCCAAGAGAGTTCAGGCCATGTGCACAAAGTGCCATGGCTATAGTTGGCTTCCATTTTGAGCCCACATGGAAGTGCAGCTTTTAGATATTAAGAAGAATGCTTTGTTCAACTCCTTTTAGTAATTTCTGAGAGTGTCTTTATTCTGTAGAGATTATAGACTCTAACACTGAGGTTCAGTGTGTGACCTTTAGTTCCCAAAGACATTAGTTCTGTCTATAATAAGGCCATAGATAAGTCTAGAAAACTTATTTTGGTAGGAGATTGAAATCCTCTGCCTCCTGTCCTGATGTATATGGCATTGTTTAACATTGCTCATGATTTTTTTCCCTCTGTCATGGGGCCTGAATTCATAGTCTGGGTGCTGTCCCTGAGCTTTTTGTGCTCAAGTTAGCGTCACAGTTAGAGCCACAGCACCACTTCCTGTTTTCTGTTGGTTAATTGGAGATAAGAGTCTCACAAACTTTCCTGACTGAGCTGGAGTCTGCTTTTGAATGGTTTAAAATCCTTTAAAAGAAATCTTGAATATACTCTGTTTTATATTGCTTCCCAGTTTTTAAGACTTGGTTGATGTTATACACACACATACCACTGAGCATTTCTTTTCATTTGTCTTTGTGATAGATTCGAGCTGCTAACCTTAGTGGGGACTGTTCACTTGTAAATGAAATATTCCGGCTCCATTTTGGATTAAAACGACACCACCAGGTAAAAACTAACATAAAAGACACCTACTCTCAAATGGGTTATAAGTAGAAATAATGAATAAAGAAATGAAGTACATTTAGTATTTATAATTTACAAGAACCACATATATGAAAAGAATACAGAATATGGATCATGTAAGTCAAGGAGTTCTGCTTTATATTTAAGGACAAATTTTTATGTGACTAGGTGAGAGGTTTTAGAGCTGTGATCTTGCTTCTGGACATGTTTGGATAGTGGAAGATGAAGAATAGAAGTAAAATCACTGCGTAGCTTTTTTTTTGGGGTCCAGTTGTGGGGTCTGAACTCTGGGCCTGGGCGCTGTCCCTCAGCTCTTCAGCTCAAGGCTAGTGCTGTACCACTTGAGCCACAGCGCCACTTCCAGCTTTTTTCTTTTTGCTTATGTA
The DNA here is from genome assembly GCF_019054845.1 of Dipodomys spectabilis. NCBI lineage: Eukaryota > Metazoa > Chordata > Mammalia > Rodentia > Heteromyidae > Dipodomys > Dipodomys spectabilis. The sequence goes on along the minus strand of NW_024870911.1, from coordinate 16,294,824 downwards.
GTACTGAGGAATTGAACCCAGGGCCTCATGCATGCAAGGCAAGCGCTCTACCACTGAGCCACCTTCCCAGCCCCACTGCATAGCTTTTAACAGTCCTGAATTTATATTTTAAAATTACCACAATGATCTAGGGACAGAAAATGTAACTCCTGTCCGAGCAGAGATTGTAGCACAAGTCATTGCTGTGGTTAGTGCCATCTCAAAGGCCTGAAAGCTTTGGATTGGAACAGACTTGGTTATGATGGACTGACCTGATAAGGGAAGAAATTATTAATGTATATTCATTATAGGTATTAGCGAGCTTTACTGTGACATATCCACACACATGTATACTGTATTTTGATTGTATCTCCTAACTATCTCACTGTTTGTTCTCTCTTCCCTTGGCCCTCGCCTCCTTACCCTTCCTAATAGTCCCTTTGTTACTTTTAGGTCATTATTAAAATAAACAAAAAAGATAGTTTTTGCATATGAGAAAAAATATTCCGTACTTGCCTTACGGACAAGGAAGACAAGGAAATTTGTCTTCCTGCCTTATTTCATTTTGTGTGATGACCATATGTCTCCTGCAAACAATGTGATTTCATTCTTCAGTATGGTTGAAAAATACTCCAATATGTATTCCATATATTCTTTATTTATTTATTGGTTGATAGGCATTTAGGCTGATTCTGTAGCTTGGCTTTTGTGACGAGTGCTGCAGTGTACTTGGGTATGCAAGTACTGAGAGGGATTTTGCAAATAAAAAGACAAAACTAAATGAGATTATTTTACTACAAAATCTTTAAGATTCTTGGTAGATGAGCATGGGAAGAGAATGTATAGCTCTCACAGCTGATAATAAATGTTTCAAGAAGCTATGCCCATAGTACCCCAGGCTCTGTGTTCATACTTGGGAGAAGGGCTGGTTATGTGTATATATTTTTTTAATGGGCAGAGCTAGGTGGAGTCATTCAAAGTGAGTTGCATTTTATGAGACATTAGGATCACCATTTTAACCAGATGCATAAAAGGTAAATTTGGAATAGGAGGTCCACTGGTTCACCCAAGAAGAGAGGAATGCAACTGTGCGTGGAGATGGAGAGTCAGTGAACTACTGTGAGAACTTGTGGACTTAGTGAATGGGAGCTGCCTGGAGGGCCTCACTCTGGCTGGACCATGAAGCTTCTGGTCTGTACCAAAGCAGCCTGATGATGCATCCTGACTTGTCTTGTGCCCTGTGCCTTCTGTGCCCTCGAATCCCTGTCCCTCTTGAGGAAGGAGGGCTCATGTCAGCATACTCCAAAAATTAATAATAGTATAATGGGCTAACATGTGGGACAGAGTCCTCAGTTTTGGGAGCAGTAGTTTCTCTCTCTCTCTCTGTCTTTGTCTCTCTCTATCTGTCTCTCTCTCTGTCTCTGTCTGTCTGTCTATCTCTCTGTCTCTTTTGAAAACTATTGGGTAGCACCCGCAGAAAACAAAGTAGAATCAGTAAGATGAGGGGACACATGTGGTGATGGTAGATACCGGCATGGACTCTGGGTGGTACTGTCTTTGAGAATGGAGTCCCTGCGTCCGTATGGCGTGGGTCCAAGAAATACGAACAGCAGGTACAGGAACCGACTATTTATTAGTTGATGTTCATTTAGACTGATACTGTAGCTTGGTTTTGTGACTATCCATTGCAGATCTACTTTTAGTTTAACAGATTTATGACATCTGGCAAGAAGTGAAACTGTCTTCCAACCCTGGGGCCTCAGGAGTTAGTTTTTGGCTCCTTTGGTCTTGTCCTAGAGGGGAGAAATTGCCTCTTACTGGCAGTTGCTGTTATAATTCCACATGGTTCTTCCTTTCCTTCTTGTTCTTTTATGCTTAGGGTTTAGTTTTAAAAACCTGTGTCTGGTTGCAGCTAAGTTGAAAAGTGCTAGTGAGTATCTTATCTAGCTCAAGCATGCTGACAAGGCTGAAGGAAAATTGGAATAATGCAGAGAAAATTAGTGCTTGTCAGGATGCATATCCATTAAAGCCAATATTTGATTTAAAAAAAAATTACTTTATCTTGAAATGGTGTCTTGCCCAGGCTAGTTTTGCACTCCTAGTCTCAAGCCTCAGGACCCCTGGGCTGGGTTACAAGTATGTATTGCTATGCCTGGGTTTATTTTTTGGGGAAAGGTCAAATGCTGTTCTTTTGAATTTTAGTTTGGAGATGGGGAGAAAGAAATTAATAAAAGGATTCCAAGAATTAGGATAACAGGGTACTATATTTCTTGAAATATTTAAGCTAAGAATATTGAGAAATTCTAGTCTATAGGTATGTAACATTAGGCCACTTAGGAATAGACATTAGAAATATAACTCTAAGACCCATGGGAAGAACACTGAAGGAATATATTTGTCTTTTTTTTTTTTTTTTATCTTAAAGCTAAGGCACTTCCCAAGTTTGGGTGTGTATGCCTGTAGTTTTGAGGAAGTTACCTAGCAGTGAGTGATCAACTGAGAAATAGGAGGAGAGTTCCAGAATAATATACGTTTTAACTTCAGTGGAATTTTAGTAAGCAAGGACAATAAGGACATGGCTTATGTAGAATTTCTGTGACTTTGCAGATTGGGAGTTGTTTGACAGAATCTGTCAGAGAATGACGTGTACTTAAATTATTGAAGAAATGATAAAATAGAGGTCTTATTTATGGCTAAGTAATTTTAAATTGTCCTAAACATGTTCCATCATTTGAGGATTAAGTTTCTTTGTTGTTTTTTTTCTTCCCTTTTTTGGAATGACAGGAATTAGTAAAAAAAATATGAGAGAAGCTTAATTTTAATTCTAGTTCTTACATTATATATAATGATAATTTTGTGTTTATGTTTTCATGTAGAACTAAAGCCACTTGCTTCCTTTTTATTAGACTTGTGTGCGAGACAGAGCCATTCTTTCTATCCTGGCTGTCAGGAATATCAGCAGAGAAATAGCTGAGAAGGCTGTTGATGAAGTCTTTGAGTCTTGTTTCAATGACCACGAACCTTTTGGAAGGATTCCACATAGCAAGATCTATGCAAAATACGCTCACAGAGACTTCCAGAATCGTGATCGGTATTACTCAAATATATGAAGGCAAGACGATGTATGTTTTATATGAAGGCAAGGACGATGTATGTTTTAGTGCTTTAGTGATCATGAAGAAAAGATGACTGTTAAGGAAACATATATAAAACGTAAACGATCAACTGAGTCTAGATAAAACAGGATACTGCTTTTAAGATACAATCAGAGGACTTACCTGCCAAAAAAGAAACTGCTTTGAACTCCAAGTCACAGCTTATATCTTTGTAGCTAATCAATTGGTAAATGAGACAAATAAATAAATGAAATTTTTGTATTTTCTGCAGTATAACTGTGTTTTTAGACTTTTTTTTTGATTATTGTACTTGAAAGCCATGCACTTGTGTCTCATGCATGCATATAATCTTAACTATTCAGGAGGCTGAGATCTGAGGATGGAGGTTCAAAACCAGCCTGGGAAGGACATTCTGAGACTTTTACTGCCAATTAACTACCAAAAAAGCCAAAGTGGAGTTGTGGCTCAAGTGGTAGAGTGCTAGCCTTGAGCCAAAAAGCTCAGGGACAGTGCCCAGGCCCTGAGTTTAAGCCGTAGGACCAGCCCCCCACCCAATATATATTATTGTCCTTTTAAAAAAAATACATAAGATTATCTTTTTTTAATTTTAATTTTTTGTGAACATACTGTACAGAGGGGTTACAATTACATGGGCAGGATAATGCATACATTTCTTATCAAGCATTGCAGCCTCCTCCTTTGTTTACCCTTCCCATCCCTTCCCAGCCTCCCCCCGCTCCCCCCCCCAACCCCCCCCCCCAACATAAGATTATCTTAAAACTTGATTAGGAAGCCTATGGAACATGCCCTTGCTCTTGTGCGATGTTGTATTTACATTAAGTGTATAGAAAAATAAACTGATTTCATTATAGAACATTGATGAGATGTTATCATGATCAAAGCATATAAAATGAGAATAATGAATAAAAATGAAATTAGGAATAATGAAAATGGGAATAATTAATTCAAGGGTCAGTGCAATTTTCTCCCTCATCCTTTATATGTGTGTGCATGTGTGTGATATATGTGTATGTGTGTATATATATATATTGTGTATATATACATATATGTGTATATATGTGTGTATCTGTCACATACACGGACATACACATATACACACAGAAAGGATATAGTTTAATTTTCTGGGACATTGCAGATTAGGTTTTTTGTTTTTTGTTTTTTTTTTGGTTGTGGTCCCTGAGCCTCTCTCTGCTCAAAGCTCACATTCTACCACTTGAGCCACATTACCACTTCTGGTTTTTGAGTAGTTAATTGAAGGTAAAAAATCTCATGAGGATTTTTCTGCTGGACTGTGTTTGAACTGCAGTCCTCAGATCTCATCCTTCTAAATAGCTAGGATTACAAGCTTAAGCTACGAGCACCTGGCTAGTTTTGTGTGTGTGTGTGTGTGTGTGTGTGTGTGTGTGTGTGTGTGTGTGTGTGTGTTTGATGGTCATGGGGCCTGAACTCTGGCCCTGGGCACTGTCCTTCAGCTCTTCAGATCAAGGCTAGCACTCTACCACTCGAGCCAGAGTGACCCTTCCGGCTTTTTCTGCTTATGTGGTGCTGAGGAATCGAACCCAGGGCTTTACGCATGCAAGACAAGCACTCTACCACTGAGCCACCTTCCCAGTCCCCCTTTTTTTGTTTTTGTTTTTTTAAGATTACATTAAATATCTAATGTAATCTAATTTTTATGTATTTGTAAGACCTGTCATTTTCTTATTTCTTGTCAGGCCTTCTGTATGACTTTTGCACTCAGTAAGCCTTCTCATTTTTATCTGTGCCCTTAGCAGAGGGGTTGCCTGCACCTAATACCTGCCCTGGACAAACAACATGAGGATTATTGGTTTTTTTTTTTTGGGTCCGGTTGTGGGGTCTGAACTCTGGGCCTGGGTGCTGTCCCTCAGCTCTTCAGCTCAAGGCTAGCACTCTACCACTTGAGCCATAGCGCCACTTGCGGCTTTTTTCTTATGTGGTGCTGAGGAATCGAACCCAGGGCCTCATGCATGCAAGGCAAGCGCTCTACCACTGAGCCACCTTCCCAGCCCCACAACATGAGGAAACGAAGTTATTATTGGCAGGATTCTTTCTTTCAAATAATTTAAAATTTGATATAAGTGATAAAGTGCTACCCCATGCCTAATAATTTATTAGACATTAAAAATAACGTTGAGCTGTTGACTCCTAGCTACTCATCTACTCAGGCTAAAATCAGAGGATCATGGTTCAAAGCCACTCTGGGCAGGAAAGTCTGTGAGACTCCTATTTCGAAGTGGCCACCAGAGGGGCTGGGAAGGTGGCTCAGTGGTAGAGCGCTTGCCTTGCATGCCTGAGGCCCTGGGTTCGGTTCCTCAGCACCACATAAGCAAAAAAGAAAAAAGCTGGAAGTGGCGTTGTGGCTCAAGTGGTAGAGAGCTAGCCTTGAGCTGAAGAGCTGAGGGACAGCGCCCAAGCCCAGAGTTCAGCCCCCAAGCCCAGAGTTCAGCCCCCACGAATGGACCAAAAAAAAACCAAAAACAAAACGAAGGTGGCCACCAGAAAACTTGGAAGTAGTGCTGTGGCTCAAAGTGGTAGAGTGTTAGCTTTGAGTGCAAAACCTCAGGGACAGTGCCCAGGCCCTGAGTTCAAGCCTTGTGTTGGACTAACAACAACAACAAAAAACCAGCAGCAGACAAAGCCACAACAAAACAAAACAAAAAACCCAACCCTCCCAAGGTTTGAAGATTATGTGAAGGTCAGGTAGGAAGCACCAGAAATCTGCTCCACTTTAGGCAAAAAATTCACCAGCAGAATCTGCTATACTTGTTTTGAAACTTGAGGCTAATGAAGGCTTGCAGCTTACAAGGGGAAGCTTGGATGGTGAATCATAGCTCCTTTTCAGTCTCTTTTTTTTGAGGAGGAGGGGGGGATGGTTATTCCTGGAGCTTGAACTCGTGGCTTGGCACTGTCCCTGAGCTCTTTTACTCTGGGCTAATGCACAGCTCTACTTCCAGCTTTTGTGAGGTAAGAGTCTCATGGACTTTCCTGCCTGTCCTGGCTTTGAACTGCAATCCTCAGATTTCAGCCTCTTGAGTAGCTAGGATTATAGGTGTGAGCCACTGGTGCCCATTGTTTTTTTCAGTTATTATTATTATTATTTTTTTATCAGTCATGGGGCTTGAACTCTGGGCTTGGGCACAGCTCAAGGTGAGCGCTCTACCACTTGAGCTACAGCACCACTTCCTTTTTCAGTTATTTTTAACTCTTCATTTGAATGGTTAACATCTATGGATCCCCCCACTCTACAGTCCTGTAGAAGTTGTGCACATATTTATGGAGCAACTCTTGGGAAGCCTGGGTGAACAAAAAGTGAACTTGTTTTCCCAGTATCAGAGATACAACTCTGATGGCTAACTGCTGCTTCTGATCATGAAGGTGCAAAGACATGGACAGCCATTGTTGTATAAAGTCCATCAAAATGAGGATACAGGACATTCCCATCACCCCAGGAAAGTGCCTTCCCCCGCCAGTTTCTCTTCCTCTTCCCCCACTCACCAGGTAATAGTTCTGATATTTTTCACAATAGGTTAATTTTTTATTTTTATTTTTTTTGTCAGTCTTGGACCTTGAACTCTGGGCCTGGGCACTGTCCCTCAGCTCTTCAGCTCAAGGCTAGTGCTCTACCACTGGAGCCACAGCGCCACTTCTGACTTTTTCTGTTTATGTGGTACTGAGGAATCGAACCCAGGGCCTCATGCATGCAAGGCAAGCACTCTACCACTGAACCCACCTTGCCAGCCCAAAATGTTTTTTTTTTTTTTTTATTGTAAACATGCTGTAGAGAGGGGCTACAGTTACATAACTAAGATAATGAGTTCATGTCCTATTGAGCATTGTTACCCCCTCCTTTGTTTTTCCCCTACTATCCTTTCCTTCCTCACCTCCCCAACTCCTCCCACCCCTCCCCCCTGAAGTTGTAAAGTTTGTTTTCAACATAGTATCTTGTACATCTCATTGTTGTAATGGGTACACAATAGACTAATTTTGCAATAGGTTACATTTTCACAATAGATTGATTTCATTAGTATGCCCCAGTACTGGTGCACGTACACACATATACACACACACGTGTATACAGATATACTCACACTGTATACACATAAATGGGAGCTGACAATAGATCTCTGACATTGACCTGTGTGCTCTAAATAGGTTGTGTACCTTTGGAGGTAATGGCTTTCCAGGGGAACTTGACACCTAGATGGTAATCCTTTGCCATCTCTGGTGAATGAATACATGCTAATGAATACAAGCATTGGCTTGGAGGTAGAATATGAATGTTTAAGGCAAGACTGTCTCTCTAGCAATTCTCATGAATAGTGCTGGAAAGCTTTTTTTTTTTTTTGTCGGTCGTGGGGCTTGAACTCTGGGCCTGGGCGTTGTCCCTCAGCTCTTCAACTCAAGGCGAGCGCTCTACCACTTGAGCTACAGCGCCACTTCCTAATGCTGGAAAGCTTTAAAAGACAACACACTGTTCTGCTTTCTGAAACATTTTCCTCTAAAACATGGCCCAGAAGCATTGGGAGAACAATGATGGTTGTTTCCATACGCTGGAGTTCATGTGAGTCACAGTGATGCCCTTTGAACCTGATAGATCAAATAGTTCATTTAATTGTATTAACTGAATTGATTTTAAACCAGCAGTATTGTTTGCAGCACTGAAGGAGACATTATTCTCCAGCCAAGCGAGGTAAGTGGGTCATCTTGGGATTTGCAGGTGGCATTTTCTTTTATGGTACTGCACTGGGAACAGTCTTTGTCCTGAAAAAGACACTCTCAGCAAAGCTTCCCCAAAACTGTCTAGATTAATTTTTTTCAAAATTATGTGAGAAGATTTACCAATTACACTTTCAAGAGTTGAACTGATCAGACTCACGTGGCTGTACAATCTGCATATTGACATTTGAAGCTCCAACAGATCAAAATGGTTAACAAAGTTTGATGGAAGTGATCTATGAACTTTTTTTTTTTGTGCTGGTACTCAGGGTACTGTCCCTTAGCTTTTTTGTTCAAGGCTGATGCTGTACTACTTGAATCACAACTCTACTTCCAGCTTTATGGAAGCTACCCTGGCTTTGAATCATGATCCTCAGATCTCAGCCTCCTACATAGCTGGGATTTCAGGAGTGATCCAATGGTGCCTGGCTGAACTAAGATCTAATATGCTGTATATTTGTATGACTTACATTACTGCATTTTGAGAATCAGCCCATAAAATGTTGTAATGCAAATTCTTACATTGTTTCTGAAAAAGTAGTTAGGGTGCACATAACTCTCTTTTTCCAGTGAGGGATACTGTGACAAAAAACAATAGAATAACAGAAAACAATGCGTCAACCACTGACAATCTATTGATGTGAGTTTTTTCTATTGTTTCTATAGCAGATATTACACTTTGAGAGTTTCAGTTCACATGGTCATTATATGATTTTTTTTTTTTGTCAGTGGTGGGGCCTGAACTCTGAGCCTGGGCACTGTCCCTCAGCTCTTGAGCCACAGCACCACTTCTGGCTTTTCCTGCTTATGTGGTGCTAAGGAATGGAACCCAGGGCCACATGCATGCAAGGCAAGCACTCTACCACTGAGCCACCTTCCCAGCCCCTATTATATGATTCTATATTGAAACAAATCACTTTTCATTTTCGAGTCTTTTCTAAAATCTTGCTAGTGTGACCTTTATCCAGACATATCAATCAGAACTAACTAGTGGCTACTTATAAATGCCCAGATTCTACTAACAAAGGCTGCACAGATTCACAAGCACATCACTTTATTTTATGTGTCAGTTTTGGAGCTTGAACTCTAGCCCTGGGCGCTGTCCCTGAGCTCTTCAGCTCAATGATAGTGCTCTACCACTTTGAGCCACATCTCCACTACTTGTTTTCTGGTGGTTAATTGGAGATATGAGTCTCACACTCTTTCCTGCCTGGGATGGCTTTGATAATCTCAGCCTCCTGAATAGCTGGGATTACAGGCATGAGCCACCAGTGCCCAGTAAGTAGCATTTCTTAAAAGATCCTGAAAGCCCTGAGCGCAATTTCTCACACTGGCTGCATGTCAATTCTATCTGAACTCACTTCTGAGCACAGGTTCCTTGGAATTCCAGCTTCCGGGTTCTGGATTAGCTGCTCACTGGGTTCTGAGTGGTCACAGGTGACTCAGGTTCTGGATGATGTGAGACTCTCTCTTTTCAAAAGTACCACTTAGAAAAAAGAAAACTTTTTTTGTGTGTCTCAATTGTGGGGCTTGAACTCAGGGCCTGGGCACTCTACCTGAGCTCTTTTGCTTACAGCTCCACTTCTAGAAAACAAAACTTTAAAAAAATACATTTTTATTGTAAAGATACTGTACAGAGCCGGGTGCCGGTGCTCACACCTGTAATCATAGCTATTCAGGAGGCTGAGATCTGAGGATTTTGGTTCAGATTTCAGTTCAAAGCCAACCCAGGCAGGAAAGTCTGTGAGACTCTTACATCCAATAAACCACTAGAAAATCAGAAGTGGTGCTGTGGCTCAAGTGGTAGAGTGTTAGCCTTGAGCTGAAGAGCCCAAGCCCAGAGTTCAAGCCCCATGACCGACAAAAAAAAAAAAAAGTACAGAAGGGTTACGGTTATATGAATAAGGTAATGAGTACATTTCCTATCGAGCATTGTTACCCCTCCTCTGTTTTTCCCTCACCTCCCCAACTCTTTCCTCTCCCCTCCTTACTCACCACGCCTGAGTTGTAGTTAGTTTTCAACATAGTGTCTTGTACCTCTCATGGTTACAATGGATCAACCTGTATCCCTATTTAAGCATTTTGTTTTTTTCTCTTCCCCTTCCCAAATTAGAAAAACATATATACAAGATGCAGGGCACTGGAATCAAATACAGTGAAAACGGGTTATACATGGGGGAAGAACATGCAAAAGAAACAAAAAAATCACATAAGTACGTTAAAAACAACAACAAGAAAAATAAAACCTCTTGTGTCCTTATCTTGGGGTTCATTTTGCTTAGCATCATCTTATATGGTCATATGTACATAGCTTTTGACCTTTACTGCTTGTCCTAGACATATACTAGTTATTGCAAATAAGGGAAACGATGGGACCTATGTTTCTTTGGGCCTGGCTTACTTCACTTAATATAATTTTTTCCAAGTCTTTCCATTTCCTAACAAATGAGGCAGTGCCATTCTTTCTGATGGAGGCATAGAATTCCATTATCTATCTATCTATCATCAATCTATCTATCTACACACACACACACACACACACACACACACACACACACACACACACACACACACACACACACACACACATGCCACATTTTCTTGATCTATTCAACTACTGAGGGGCACCTGGATTGGATCCATATCTTAGCTATGGTAAATATGCTGCAATAAACATAGTTGTGCCGGTAGCTTTAGTATGGTCTTGTTTGAGATCATTTGGGTAAATGCCCAAAAGTCGGATTGCTGGGTCATAGGGGAGCTCTATGTGGAGTCTTTTGAGGAACCTCCATACTACTTTCCAAAGTGGTTGAACGAGTTTACACTCCCACCAACAATGTAATAGGGTTCCCTTTTGGCCACATCCCCTCCAGCATCTGTTGTTATAGATTTCTTGATAATAGCCATTCTAACTGGGGTGAGGTGGAATCTCAATTTTGTTTTGATTTGCATTCTTTCATGGCTAGAGAAGTTGAGCATTTCTTCATATGTCTATTGGCCATTCTTATTTCCCTGTCCTGAGAAGTTTCTCTTTAAGTCTTTAGCTCACTTATTAATGGGGCAGTTGTTTCTTTGAGGATTTGTTGTTGGGGGATTTTACTTTTTGAGTTCTAAGTATATTTTAGATATGAGGCCCTTGTCTGTTGTATGGTTAGTGAAGATCTTCTCCCAATCTTTCTATTGATCTTGCTAGTTATGTCCTTTGCCATGCAGAAGCTCCGCAATGTTATGCAATCCCATTTGTCCAACCTTTGTTTGATTTGTTGTGTTTCTGAGTCTTTATTAAGAAAATTTCAGCCTCTTCCAAGGAGCCCTAGAGTTTCTCCTATCCTTCCTGTATTGTTTTCAGGGTGTCTGCTTTGACTTCAAGGTCTTTGATCCATTTTGAGTTGATTCTGACGCAGGGTGATATATAAGGATCTAGCTTTAGTATAAAACAAAATTCTTAATGTGTTTTTTTAACATATGATCTGTTATTTTAGTAAGGTCCTGGAAGAATTCAGGATATGTCTCATTCTGTAATCCATTAATTAAATAATTTTTCTTTTAAGAACAAATGTTTATCTCATGCCCAGCTGACCCTGTTATTTAGTGTTTTACTTTAAGCTTTGATATGTTAAAAACCTATTCAGTGTCTCAAAAAATGGGAGGGAAAAAACAGGAAACAACAAAAGAAATTTTTGACTTTTTAAAAAATTATAAGAACACTGAGTATCACAAGAAAGAATTCCAATCTCAGTTTGAAATTCAGAATACACATAGGTAAGGTTACCCGATAAGATGCAGGAATCCCAGTTAATTTTGAATTTCAAATAAACTACTTTTTACTTAATAATTTATTTATTTTTGAGATGGGGTTTTGCTGTGTTGTGGTATGAATTGTATGTAGTCCAAGTTAGCCATATCCTTGTGATCCTCCTGTCTCAGCCTCCCAAGTAGCTGGGATTACAGGCATTGGAAATGAGCATATATGTGTATGTGTATCTACATATATGCACATACAGCCACACATCAAATATAGCAGCACACACATCTATGTGTGTGAATATGTGTGCGCATGCACGTGCGTGCATTTGTAAGCAGGCCCCATGCAAATAGATGTGATACACATCTATTTATAAGTCTGGTAATCTCAAGAAATAGGTTATGAGAAATGAGGAATAAAAAATGCACTTAGTAAAAAGTCAAACCTAAGCTGGGCACTGGTGACTCATGCCTATAATCCTAGCTACTAAGGAGGCTGAGATCTGAAGATCACTGTTCAAAGCCAGCCTGGGAAGGAAAGTCCATAAAACGTTTTTTTTTGGTCAGTTGTGGGGGCTGAACTCTGGTCCTGGGCACTGTCCCTCAGCTCTTCAGCTCAAGGCTAGTGCCCTACCACTTGTGTGACAACACCACTTCCGGCTTTTTTCTGCCTATGTGGTGCTGAGGAATTGAACCCAGGGCCTCATGCATGCAAGGTAAGCACACTACCACTGAACCACCTTCCCAGTCCATCCATCCATGAAACTTTTATCTCCAATCAACTGCCAGAAAACTGAAAGTGGTGCTGTGGCTCAAATGGTAGAGAGCTAGCCTTGAGCTGAAGAGCTGAGGGACAGTGCCCAGGCCCAGAGTTCAGACCCCATGACTGACAAAAAAAAAAAAAAAAAAAGAAAAAAAGAAGACAAACCTATATGATACGTTATCAGGATACCTATAACTTTCCTTTTGTGTGCGAGTGCCAGTAGTAGTGTTTGAATTCAGGGCCTCACACTCCTGCTTGGTTTGGTGCTCAAGGGTAGCACTCTGTTACTCGAGCCACCCCTCCATTTCTGGCTTTTTGCTGGTTAGTTGGAGATAAGAGTCTACAGACTTTCCTGCCTGGGCTGCCTTCAAATCTCAGCTGCCTGAGTAGCTAGGATTACAGGCATGAAATACCAGTACTTGGCTAAATCACATTTGTGGGGATATTTTATTATTTAAAGTGCAGTAAAACACTCCATGTTGCAGTGCAAACAGGAATTGTCTGCGTGTTTTTGACCAGGAAATCTATTTGAGATGAAGTTGAAACAGTACAGTTCTATACACCGTGATTGCCATTATACTAATATTTTAAAATTAACTTCTGTGAAAAAAGAGCTGAACCCCAACAGAATAACCACAATATTCTTAAAAGGAAAAGAGTAAGAGAATAAGAAAAAGAAAAAAAGCCTTATGCACTGAAAAATCTGAAGTGTTGGAAAAACTAACAGCAGCAGAGGGCAGTAGTGTATCACTGATTAGTTTCAGGTCACAAATGGCCTAAACATTTTGTAATGCTTTGTGCAACTTAGATTTTATTTAAATATTTATTTGAATCAACTTGGCCATGCAGTGGTGCAAAAACAGATTAGAAACTAAATGCAGTTCTAGTATACTCCTTAGCATTTGCATTTCCCTAAATAATACATTTTCTTTTGCTGGAGCTCCTTGGCTTCCAAAGTCCTTTAACTCATTTTGGAAGCATTGTGCTTTAGGTTTATGCTTGAAAGCCAAGATCTTTGCAAGTGTTTGTGATTGTGTGAGTGATCACAGGTCTAATTAAGAAAGGCAGGGGCTGGATGCTGGTGGCTAACACTTGTAATCCTAGCTACACAGGAGGCTGAGATCTGAGGATATTGGTTTGAAGCCAGCCATGGACTGGGAGGTCCATGAGATTCTTATCTCCAATTAACCACCAAACAACAATGTGGAGCTGTGACTCAAGTGGTAGAGTGCCAGCCTGGAGCACAAATCCAAGTGAGAACGTCCAGGCATTGAGTTCAAGCCCCAATACCAACACAAAAAGGCAGGGATAAATGGAAGTTTATCATGTTGAAATTGGCATTGCTGGGCTGACTGAACCAGAGCACAAGGTGTCACATGTCCCAATTTCCCTCCTTGGCTGCCTATTAAAATTTACCTGAGAACAAGATTCTTTGAGATTCTAGACTCCTATATGCATACAGGCATTGACAGGTGTATACAAATCTAGAAAATTCCAAATTTATTTTCTCACTGCCTTCATGGACAGAGAAGAAACTATTCATTTAGGCTTTCTTTATGTTAGTTCTGTCATTTCATATAGTTTCGTGTTACCTAATAGCAGTGCTGTGCTGAAAATTGCATTAGGAGATAGTTTTGTGTTTGTGAAAGCACAGAAACCTGACTTACAGACTTAGCTGATCTACCAATAATATCCCAGGCTATGTAGCCAAAAGCCTCCAGCCTACTAACCTGAACAGTCTGTTATAGATTTGCATGCTGTTGGCAGCTGAGGCACAATGGAAAGTATTAGTCTCTATACGTGTATCTAAACACAGAGAAGGTACAATAAGAATAGGTGGTAGGGATTTTTATTTTTAGCTCCATCTTCTTTTCTTTTCTTTTGTACCAGCCCTGGGGTTTGAACTCGGAGCATGGGTGCTGTCCCTGGGCTTTTGCGCGCAAGGCCAGTGTTCTACCACCCGAGCCATAGCTCTACTTCCAGCTTTTTAGTGGTTGAGATATGAGTGTCTCACAGATTTTTCCTATCCAGGCTGACTTTGAACTGTGACTCTCAGATCTCAACCTCCTGTGTAGTTAGGATTACAGGTGTGAGTCACCAGTGTCTGACTTCCATTATAATCTTTTTTTCTTTTTGTTGTTGTTATGGGCCTTGAGCTGTGGGCCTGGATGCTGTCCCTGAGCTCTTTAGCTCAAGGTGAGTTCTCTACCACTTGAGCCACAGCACCACTTCTGGTTTTCTGGTGGTTTATTGGAGAGAAGAGTCTCCCATGATAGCATCTTTCCTGCTTGGGCTGGCTTTGAACTGTGATCCTCAGATCTCGGCCTCCTGCGTAGCTGGGATTACAGGCATGAGCCACCAGTGCCCGGCTTCCCATTATAATTTTATGAGGCTATTCTTCTACTGTTATTGGCTGAAGTACTATGTGAATGTATTATGTGGTGTGTGACTATATTTGGTTTTATTTCACTCTTATGACAGTCCTTTGAAGTAGTTTCTATTATCATTTATTTATAGATGGAAAAATAATTGAAGTTGAGAAAAAGGAGACTCCTCTTGTATTCTGAGAATACTTGGTATTTGTCTAATGTGTTATTTACTAAGCTTTGTTCTAAAAGATGTTGGTGTCATTCAAGGTATATTTTATTTATCAATTTTGGCATATGTTATAAACTCTAACCCTTTCTTAGAGTTTAGCAGTGCACAGAAGTTTTCTTAAGAAATTCTGTTGTTGTTGGGAGCCAGTTCATGTTCATGCCTGCAAGCTGAGATCTCAGGATCAAAGTTCAAAGCCAGCCTGGTCAGACAAATCTGAGAGATTTTTATCTCTAATTAATCAGCAAAAATGTGGAAGTGGAGATGTGGTTCAAGTGTTAGGACACCAGCTTTGAGTGAAAAAGCTAAGGGACAGCACAAAGCGCTGAGTTCAAGTCACATTACTGACATTCACACACATAAAATCACACACACACACACACACACACACACACACACACACACAGAGGGAAAAAAGAAAAAAAATTCTGTCGCAATGGAATGGATTTAATTAACTTTATACAATTAAGCTTTCCTAATCTTATTATTTTTTTTTTTTTTTACCAAAGAACTTTTTTTCCCTTCCCATTTTAAATAGGAAAACTACTATTGTACTTTTGTGGAACATGTTTTGAGAAACAAAGGTCTAATGACTACATATATGGAATTAGTCCCTTGGTAAAAACTAAGAGGAATTACTTTTTTTTTTTTGTCAGTCGTGGAGCCTAAACTCTGGGCCTGGGCACTGCCCCTCAGCTCTTCAGCTCAAGGCTAGTGCTCTACCACTTGAGCCATAGTGCACCACTCCAGCTTTTTCTGCTTATGTGCTTTTTTTTTTTCTTTTTTTGTTGGTCATGGGTCCTGAACTCTGGGCCCAGGTGCTGTCCCTCAGGTCTTCAGCTCAAGGTTAGTGCTCTACCATTTGAGCCACAGCGCCACTTCCTGCTTATGTGGTACTGAGGAATGGAACCAGGGCCTCATGCATTCAAGGCAAGCACTCTACCACTGAGCCACCTTCCCAGTCTAAGGAATTACTTCATTATTATAATCATTATCAAAAAATGTATTTATCAGTTTGTAAGGTTAGGACCCACTAGTGTGGCATAGATTCGTCACTGAGAGAAGGGTTTACAATTTTGAGGAGGAGGAGGAGAAATGATGCCTTTTATTTGAAAGTAGATATAACTTTAATCCCTGGAATCTTATTTCTCCAATCATCAGAGTAGTACAGTGATAATGGATAACAGTTTCCAATGATTCCTTAATATGCATTCTGTTTCATTACCCTAGTGAACAATTAGCATTCTTTCCCATTAGTTCAGTGTGGCTAAGATATTAGGGAAATTTAAACACTGAATGAGAAGAAAAAGATGTCACTAATTATCACATATCTTTGACACACCCTGGGGAGGTGGCTTTCTTTTTTTCTATATACAAGCACACACATTTGTTCAAAGTACACACAAAGCACACATGCTTTGCACAAATGCACACTCAGACTCAAATTTCTCTCACTAGTGCATCACATCCTTATGACATTTGTTAAGTGATCAAAAGCAAAAGAAGAAAGCTGGCCCTGGTGGCTCACACCTGTAATCCTAGCTACTCAGGTTACTGAGATCTGAGGATCCAAGTTTGAAGTCAGCCTGGGTGGAAAAGTCCCTGTGAGACTCTCATCTCCAACTAACCACTCAAAAATGGGAAGTGTATGTGGCGTCAGAGTTAGATGGTGTTTCACATTAGTGGTGGTTTTTCTCCCTGTTTCTTGTTTTGCACGTTAAAAAAGAAAATACATGCAAACAGACTTACATTTTGATGGCTCTAAGGGCTATAAACTAACTTGATTGGGGGTATTTTCCCCATCTTATAAAAATTTAAAAACAAAACACATCCCAAACCTTGGTAGTTAGTGTAGTTTTAATGAAATTGGTGAGTTTAGAAAGTAAACTGTTTGGTTTGCACATCCATTTATTTTTTATTGAGGTTTTTTGTTTTGTTTGTTCTTGATTTGTTGTTTTTTTTTTCACTAGTCATCAAAAGTTGTATCTTTGCTTATATCATTTTTCTTCTGATTATTCAAGACTGGAACAAAAATGAATGTTATTTATTTTCAAGCAGCATTTTTTCCTGTGTTGTGTTTTAATATCTATTCAAAGGAAATGTTTCTCCTTATTTTTTGTTCTTTTTAAAAAATTTTATTTAGACCCTAGAAGTTAATTCTTACAATCAGCTCCTTTTAACCTTCCTTCCTCATGGGTAGTAAATGCCAGTGTAATTAAGCATTCGTGTTGTGATATCTGAGGCCAGTAACTACTAGTTCTTCCCAGAGCATTTAGAAAGGTTGCCTTAAGTGGCTTCCTAAGTTGGAACTTTTTTCAGAAGAGTATAATTGCAAGTAGGAAGGAATGGCCAAATCATTTAATGTAATGAAGTCAAAATGCATACATTGTAGTCTCAAGATTTTCAGTGTATCCAATCTGTCCATTTTTACCTAGACAAGTCCCATGAAAAAAGTAGATTTTAAATAATTTCCTTATAGATGTTTTATTTAAAAGGTAGCACAATCTACTAATGTTGTTTGATCTGTGTTTGTTATATTGGTTGTAATTAATTTTTTAAATTCATGAACTAGCAGAAAATTTATTAAATTAACTATGAACTTACATTCACCTTGTAAATTTCTGTATAAAACTTGTTGACAATGCACTGACTTTAGAAAGACGTTAATGTACATAAATAGAGTGTAAATCAAATAGTATTGTACTGAAATATGAACTGTATAAAACGTATTGGTAATTAAAAAAATGGGAAGTGGTACTGTGACTCAAGTGGTAGAACGCCTTGAACACAGGCTCAGGGACGGCACCCAGGCCCTTTCAGTTCAAGTCCCACAACGTACAAGAGAAAAAAAGAAGAATATATATATCTTGGATTGGTCAAAGGATTTTTGAACATAAAGAATCAACAATTTCCGACGTTTTCCAGTAATGTTAGTAGTGGGCAAGTGACCATGAAGCCAGGGTTTTGCAGTCTTTGTTCTCTAGACACGTGATAGTATTTTACATCCTCTACTAACTCTTTTCTAAGTCTTTTTCCCCTCTTTCTTTTGGTGCTGGTACTGGGGCTTGAACTCAATGGCTGGGCACTGTCCCTGAGCTTTTTGTGCGCAAGACTAGCACTTTACCACTGGAGCCACAATTCCACTTCCAGCTTTTTGGTGGTTAATTGGAGATCGGAGTCTCACAGACTTTCCTATGCAGGCTTGCTTTGAACCATGATCCTTAGATCTCAGCCTCCTGAGTAGCTAGGATTACAGGTGTGAGCCACTTTTTATCAAGCAATGTAGTATATTACCAATGAAATGAATCAAAGTCTCAATTGTACAATCAACAGAAGAGTTATAAATGAAGTACTGCTGTGATTAGATGAGCAAAGGGGAGGGTGAAGAAGATGTACAAGAATTTAGATGATACAATCTTGAAATATGCTTTCTTGAGGTATTCACCCAGCGTAACAATAGGAGAAAGATTTCCCCTTCTGATTGAACTTATGCAAACCAGCCCCGTGTCTTCTCCTTGGGCATCCCTTTGAAGTAAGGCTCTGGGTTTGATCCTGCCTTTGAAGTATCATGACATAAGTCTCCATGTCACAAAGCTCATCTTGGTGGAGGGAACAGATGACAGGCTGCACCTCTGCTTCTACATATCTTAGTGACATTTTCCTCCTGTGAAACCGACTAGCTTTATTTATTCAGGTCACAAACAACAGAACAGTAAAGGAATAATAGAAAACGGATGGCAAATTGTGTTT
The DNA here is from genome assembly GCF_019054845.1 of Dipodomys spectabilis. Lineage (NCBI taxonomy): Eukaryota > Metazoa > Chordata > Mammalia > Rodentia > Heteromyidae > Dipodomys > Dipodomys spectabilis. The sequence continues at coordinate 16,276,119 of NW_024870911.1, read as the reverse complement.
TTCAACATCACGACTATAAATAAGTTACTGGAGACAACTTTTCAGGAGCCAATTTCAGTACAAGAGGTTTAAACCAAAATCCAATGAAAGGAAGTCATTTTTTTCCTTGCACAATTCAGTCATGATTAAGAATGATTTTTTTCTTTATATTGATAACACTTAATCTTCTTTACAAGATTTGCTTTAATATCTAAAAATAGTGGACATTTCTGAAAAATGTGCTGGCAATGGAACTATGAACTCACTAGATAATAGTGGAGAAAGTCCATGTGGGCTTGTTCACATGGGAATTTTTCATATGAAATTGGAAGTGGGTCATGTCGTTACATTTGGATAGTTCTCTAGGAGAATATGACATATATCTGAGCATGGCAACATCAGTGCTATTCTGGTTTTATTTTTTTGCATACATTAATACTACCAGGGGTTGTGGGAGAGCATGATACCAATGAATTGGGTGCCAGTGGCTCATGCCTGTAATCCTAGCTACTCAGAAGATCTGAGGATTGCAGTTCAAAGCCAGTCCAGGCAGGAAAGTCCTCTAGGATCTGGGTGCTGGTGGACAGCTCTCTTAGAGCTTACTTTCTAGATGGAGTGGGAGAAGTACGTAGCTCTGTAGTTCAGAGCTTGCCTAGGCCCTGGGTTCCATCTCTAGTACTGCAAACAAATACACAAACAAATGATAAAAACCCCACAAAACACAAACAATAAAAATGAAAAATAAAAATACCCCCCCAAACCCCAATAGAAATATAACAAAAAATAAAAAAAGTGAAAGAGTCATGTAATTGGGAGTAATGGACATTGTGTGAGAAAAGGCCTCTTTGAGAGAGTGTTATTAAAGGAAATGGAGTCATGGACGAGAAGATGAGGGGAAGAGCATCCCAAACACTGGAAACTAGTGTGAAGGTTTTAAGGCCGAAACGAACTTGTGCCTAAAAGTGTCAGAAGAAGTTGTTGTTTTCATTTCTTGGAGTTCATTTTGATAAGCATCATTTTATATGGTCATATGTCATATATATATATATATAGTTATTGAGCTATTGTGATCCTCTTCTAAGAATATCCTCCCTTGCTCTCACTGTGCGGTGCTTTAGAGTGCTGTTTAATTAATCATGTCCATGTGCAATTATTTGTCTTTTACTATCCATTGGATTAACTTCTAGCTTTATAGATATATTCTAGTTATTTTAGACAAGGGAAATGGAAACAAGCTTTTTCTGTTGTATTGTTTGTAGTTATTTCCTCTTTCTTTATTTTATTTGCTTTGGTTTATTCCCTGTTGTCACTTTTTTTTTTGGGGGGGGGGTCTGGTCATAGGGCCTGAACTCTGGACCTAGGTGCTGTCCCTCAGCTCTTCAGCTCAAGACTAGTGCTCTACCACTTGAGCCACAGCACCACTTCCGGCTTTTTGCTTTTTGCTTATGTGGTGCTGAGGAATCGAACCCAGGGCCTCATGCATGCAAGGCAAGTGCTCTACCACTGAGCCACCTTCCCAGCCCTTGTCACAGTTTTTGATTTCTGTACCCTTTGTCTTGTATATAATTTATATCTGATTTGAGGAAGGGAAGGGAACAGAAACAGTGGGACAAAGGGTGAATCAATTCAACAATGATACTCACTAATGTTGGAAGTGAACTTTACAACTTGGTTGGGAGGGAAGGGGTATGACGGAAGGGGTAATACTGTTTAGAAAGAAATGTGCTCAGTACCTTACTTACGTAACTGTAACCCCTCTGTAATCACCTTTACAATAAAACTTAAATTAAAAAAAGTTGTTGTAGTTGGAGCCCATTGAGCAAGGGAGGGAGAATGAAAGACAAGGAAGGAGAGGTAGGCATGGATTGGATCATGTGAGTCCTTGAAAGGCCCTAGTGAAGAGCTTAAATGTTATTCTAATAGTCGGAAGCTGTATTAAACCTGGGTGCTGGTGACTCACATATGAAATCCTAGCTACTTGGGAGGCTGGGATCTGAGGATTGTGGCTCAAAGTCAGCCTGGGGAAGGAAAGTCTGTGATACTCTTATCTCCAATTAACAGCCAGAAAACTGGAAGTGGCATTGTGGCTCAAAGTGGTAGAGCACTAGGTTTGAGCAAAAGAGTTCAGAGACAGTTGCCATACCTCCAGCCCCATAGCTGACAAAAAAAGAAAAAAAAGCAGCCGTATTATTAATACAATTAATAATAGTTGTGTGAGGAGAATGACTATAGGGGCAAGAGTGGAAACAGGAAGTGTGAAAGGATCCTTCCCGTCCATCCCAAGGGACCATCCAGAGGCAAGCAGGTATATGAGAAAGATTATTACAAGGTTTATTAGAGGGGCCATATTCACCAGGAGAAGGAACACATGGTACCCTATTTAGGTAGAAGGAGGGTCTCTGGGGCAGGAAGTGACATAAGTGGGTGCTTAGGTGGGGTCTGGGTGGAGAGGGGGAGTGGCCAGCTGTATGGGGGGATTGCAGGGCAGGGAGGAGCTTGGGTCTGGGTGGAGCTTAGGACCAAAGGTGGGCATAATGCTAACAAAGAGCAGCTGGGCTGTTGCAGGTAATCCAGGTCAGTTCAGGGGCTTTGGACTGGAGTGGATTCAGAAAAGGGGAGAGAAATTGGTGATTCCAAAATACATCTTACAGAGTAAAACAGTAGGATGTATTGATGGATGAGCTGTGGGGATTTAGGGAATATTGTCCTGAACCATGTACTTGAGATGGGGAAGAAGAGTTTTAGGGAATGGAAATTAAGAGTTCATTCTGAATGTGCTTAGTTTCAGATGCCTATTGTATATTAAAACACAGAACATATGAGGTAAGGCAGAGCTGAAGATACAAATTTGGGTACTTTTCCCCCCTCTCCACATAGATGCTATTTGAACAAGAGGCTGGTCCAGCTGTTCTAGGGAGAGAGTATAGATCTAAGGAAAGAACCAGTTACAGCAATTGAGAGATTGGGGAGAGGAAGAGAGGCCAGGAAAGGAAGTGGAGAAGGAACAGCCAGTCCAGCAGGCAGGTGAGGAGGAAGCTGGAGAAGTGGGGATGTTAGGGAACTCTAGAGGAAAAAGGCTGCAAGAGTTAAAGTAGGATGAGAACAAAGACATGACCACTAGGTTTATTTCTTAAGTTATTGGTGCGATAAACATGGTTGTGCTGGTAGCTTTGGTATATTTACCATAGTTAAGATATGGAACCAACCCTCATGCCCCTCAGTAGATGAATGGATCAAGAAAATGTGATACACACACACACACACACACACACACACACACACACACACACACACACACACACACACACAATGGAATTCTATGCCTCCGTCAGAAAGAATGATATTGTCTCATTTGATAGGAAATGGAGACTTGGAAAAAATTGTATTAAGTGTAGTAAGCCAGGCCCAAAGAAACATAGGACCCATGGTTTTCCTTGTTTGCAATGACTAGTTCATGTCTAGGACAAGCAGAGAAGGTCAAAAGCTATATACATATGACCACATGAGATAATATTAAGCAAAATATACCCCAAGACAGGTACATAAGTAGTTTTTTCTTTCTTGCTAGTGTTTTTAATGTACTTACAATGCACTATGTGAATCTTTTGTGTCTTTTGTATGTTCTTCCCCCATGGTATAATCCCTGTTTTCACTGGATTTGATGCCAGTGTCCTGCATCTTGTATATACATTTTTGTGATTTGAGGGAAGGGATATTGCAGAATGCTTAAATGAGGATACAGGCTGACCCATTGTGACAACCAGATGTACAGGACATTATGTTGAAAACAAACTTTACAATGTGGGGTGGGGGTGGGGGGGCGGGATGAGTTGGGGAGGTAGGGAGGGAAGTGATGGTAGGGGGAAAACAAAGGAAGAGGTAACAATGCTTGCTACAAAATATACTCATTACCCTACTCATGTAACTGCAATACCTCTGTACAACATTTTTACTATATATATAAACATTAAAAAACAAAACAAACTTATTGGGTCACCTTGAGAGCAGTGAGGACCCTGACTAGGAGAACCAAGGCAACAAGACTCAATTATTCATCCTTAATGAGCTGACAATGTTGTCAACACAACAAAACCAGTGCTAGTAGGACTTCATTTTGAGGCTATCCTTAACTTCCAGAAGTGCTTGAGTTACCACGGAAACCCAGAGTTACTCTAGGGGATAATATTATCTCTAGATAGAGGTCAGGTACTGTAAATTTTCATCTTGTTTTTTTTTTCCAGGACAGGCTGACAGATGTTTGCATCAGCAAAACAAACAAAAAAACATTTCCAGAAGTGGAACTTCGGAGAGTCCGTTCTGTGGTTGGATGGCTTTGGGTTAGTTAGTTGAAAAGTCTTCCACGATCTAAATTTAATGGTGCTTACTAGAGGAAAGAACTCCTCATGAATAAACCTGGAAAGGGTTCAGAGGACTGCCAAGGGGCAGTGACCACAGAGTTCGAGGAGGCAGAGTGCATAGAGTAACTTGATGGGCTACCATACCGTTTGCATTATTTAGTTGAAGTTGGACCAGGTGGCAGGCTCTGATTGGCTGAAGCTCAGCTGCCCCATGATTGGTTGGGACTTGACTATTTGTTAGACAGTTAGAATCGATTTGCAGGTTGTTTACACACTGAGTTTAAGAACCTCAGGCCAGTGTCTTCCTGCTTATTTAATTTATCAGCTTGCTTTGAGAGCATGGAGATTTCTCATGCTGAGAGTCAAGCATGCGGTTTTTAACCGGCATCTTGTTTTGCTGTTTTTCTCTTCTCTAAGATTAGTAGCAGGAAGAGCATGGGAGCTGAGTTAGAGAAAGGCTTATATCTTGGCTCCATCATCTGGAACTGTTCAATTTGATCCGTTGTTTTAGTTTTTGGAAATCAGTCTCTTGGCTAGTTAAATGGGAGACCACCACCTACTTCAGAGGGCTCCTGTGAGTGTCAAGTGAGATAACCTGGAGCCTGGCTAATATGTGGTATAAGGGCCTTCCTCTCCTTCCTTTACCTTGGCTGGGGGCTTGTCTGGTGGCTTTCATTGGGAAATGTTTGTGGACAACCATCGTACCTCCTAAACACAATTCATCAGCTTTTCTTCTTTTTCCCTTTGTGTGTACTGTTTCTTGGGTCATTAAAAATTAGCATATTTTATACAAAATAGTGGCTTTCATTAGGACATCTTCAAATGTATGGAATATATTTACATCATATTTAGGCCTATTACCATCTTTTTTTCTCCTTCTGCTGTCTCCCCACTTTCCAAACAATTCCTATTTTGTTCATAGTGTCAAACAAAATCCCTTTGTGGAGAAGTTACAGTAGTATATGGAGTCTCTAGACCATTTGTGGAAGAAAATCTAACATCCATGTAATATTTTTAAAGAGTAAAAAAATTAACCATTTTTCTTCATAGAATTATCCTTGATTTTTATAGTCTATCTTAATTTTTGTTGCTTTAAAAATGAAGTAGTGGGCAAAATGATCATTTTTATACATGTATAGAATGTACTTTGACCATCTCTCCCTCGTCTTCTCTGTTCCTTTGATCATTTTGGCTATACTTGGGATTGAACCAAGGGCTGCAGCTTGCTAGGCAGGCACTCTACCACTTGAGCCATGCCCCTAGTCCTTTCATTGTTAGTGTCTTTTCAGATAAGATCTTGTGCTTAGTCTTAGGTAGTCTTGGACTATGATCCTTTTGTTTCCTGTGTCTACATTGAGACTCCCCAGTCAGAATGTCTTCTTTGAAGGAATAAGCAACAACAATGTTGGTATAGCTACGAAGAAGAAAAAAAAAAAGGACTTTTAAACAGTGTTTGTGGGAATGTAAATTTTAGTGCAGCCACTCTGGAAATCAGCATGGAGCTTCCTCAAAAAGCTAAAAATACTATGTCATTTGATTCTGCCATACCATTCCTGGAAATATTCCAAAAAGAATGAAAGTTAGCATTCAATAGAGATGTCTGCACACCCAGGCTAATTACAGCCCTATTCACAGTAGTCAAGTTATGGAATCACACTAGGTGGCCATGGGCAGATGAATACAGAGAACAAGTCATTTGTCCCCTTCTAATTAACTGCAGGAGGGCTGGGAAATGTAATCTGTATGTCTAGTAAGAAAAATAATTTTTTTTTTGGTCGGTCACAGGGCTTGAACTCAGGGCCAGGGTGCTGTCCCTAGGCTTTTATGCTCAAGGCTAGCACCACTTTGAGCCAGATCTCCACTTCTGGTTTTCTGGTGGTTGATTGGAGATGAGAGTCTCATGGGACTTTTTCCTGTCCAGGCTGTTTTTGTATGTTTTATTTATTTATTTTTGTCAAGGTGATGTACAGAGGGGTTACAGTTACATAAGTAAGGTAACCAGGCTGGTTTTTAACAGTGATCCTTAGATCTCAGCCTCCTGAGTAGCTAGGATTACAGGCGTGAGCCATGAGTACCTGGCTGAAAAATAAATCTTTATTGATGAGAATGGTAATGTCTACCAATGCATATAAATATTTAGTCAGTCATATTATATCTCCCAAGGGAAGGAAAACCACGAGGGATCGTGAGTTTTACCTCAGAAGTAACAGAAAAGTCACTGAGACGCTTGGCCTTTGGATAGTGAGGTAAATTATAGTTACAATCCAATTTCACAACCTCTGGAAATCTGAAGCTTCAAAAAGATGGTTGAGAATAGACTGTGCATACCAGGTAGAATTTGTAAAGTATGCAGGAGGAAATCAGTATCACCCAGTCCTTTATCATGGACCACCAGAAGGGTTCTGAGCTCAAAAACTAGGGCACGGAGGTATCAGTTTTTTGGTCAGTAACTTGTCATTTCTCTTAACATTTGGCTGTAGCTGACAAACAATACCTGGAACAATAATAAATCAATTAGAATCAACTGTCCAGTAGTTTACATTATGAGATTTAAATGTAGGCACATGTATAGACAATTCTGCCAACACCATTTGTTGAAGTACAAATTTATTCATCATCTATGCCTGTCTAACTGCTAAGAAGCTGAAATATACCCTTCCTTGCAAACAGAAAATAACCAAAGTGCCCGTGGTAAAGTAGCATGGCTTGCCTGGCCCCCCTTTCCTGAGAGATCTTTAAAACAGAACTTGAGTAGGCTTTTAATATGAAAGTTTCTAATGAAGGAAACTTTATCAGGATAGATTATATTATTATAGATTATATTATTATAGATTATATTACTAGGAGATTTTTAAAAATTATTTTTGTTTTTCTTATTTTTTATTTTTATTTTCTTACTTTTCATTCTAAAGGCGATGTACAGAGGGGTTACAGTTGTGTAAGTCAGGTAATGAATACATTTCTTTTTGAACAGTGTCAACTCTTCCCTTCTTTTCTCCCAGTTTTTTCCTTCCTCACCCCTCTGCCCCCACAGGTTGTATAGTTCATTTTCAACATGGTGTCTAGCCAGCATCACTGCTGAATTAGTTCATCCTTTGCCTCACCATTTCTGTGCTCTCCTCCCTCTCCCCCAAACAGGTAAACTTATATACAAGACAAAAATACAGAAGTCGAAAACAACAAAAAGGGAGAAAAAAAAACCCCACAAAAGGCAAAATAAAAAAAAAAAAAAACCTCTTACTTCCATTTCTTGGAGTTCGTTTTGATCGGCATCATTTTACGTGATTGTATGCACATAGCTATTGAGCCTTTGTGATCTTCTAAGAATATTCTCCTTTGGTCTCATTGTGTGAATGTTTAGAGTCCTGTTTAATTTATCACGTCCAAGTGTATTTTTTTGTTTTTTTTTTTACCATTGTGTTTACTTGTAGATTTATAGCCACGTTCTAATTACTACAAATAAAGAAAACCATGCAACCAATGTTTCTTTAGGTCTGGCTTACTTTGCATAATATAATTTTTCCATGTCTTTCCATTTCCTTATGAGCAGTGCACATCATTCTTTCTGATGGAAGCATAGAATTCCATTGTGTATATGAACCATATGTATGTATATATGTATATATGGTCAGTCGTGGGGCTTGAACTCTGAGCTTGGGTGCTGTCCCTGCAGTCTTCAACTCAAGGCGAGTGCTGTACCACTTGAGCCACAGAGCCACTTCCGGTTTTATGGTGGTTGTATTAGACATAAGAGTCTCATGGACTTTTCTGCCTGGGATGACTTTGAACCGCAATCCTCAGATCTCAGCCTCCTGAGTAGCTAGGATTACAGGTGTGAGCCACCAACACCTGGCTTGAACCACAATTTTAAAATAACTTGTACTTGTGTTGCTTTTTTCCCCTCCCATAACACCTACCTCTTTTTTCTTTATATATATATATGGAGGGGAAAAAAGCAACACAAGTACAAGTATATATATATATATATAATTATAAATATAAATTATAAATTATAAATATAAATATATATAATTATAAAGATACTGTACAGAGGGGTTGCAGTTACTTGAGTAAGGTAATGAGTATATTTCCTATCAAGCACTATTACCCCCTCCTTGGTTTTCTCCCTACCATCCCTTCCCTCCCAATCTCCTCAAGTCCTCCCCCACACCAAGTTGTAAGGTTCATTGTTACAATGAGTCAAGCTGTATCCTTGTTTCAGCATTTTGTTATTTCCCTTCCCCTCCCCAAATTAGAAAAATGTACATAAGAGATACAGGGTCTTTATTAAGAAAATTTTGGCCTGTGCCAAGGAGCCCTAGAATTCTCCTATTCCTTCATGTAATGTTTTCAGGGTGTCAGCTTTTACTTCAAGGTCTTTGATCCATTTGGAATTGATTCTGGTGCATGGTGATACATAAGGATATAGTTTTAGTTTATAGTTTAACCAATTTTGCCAGCACCATTTATTGAAGAGGCTGTCTTTCTTCCATTCTATTTTTTTTTTTTTTAGCTGCCTTATCGAAGAATAGGTGGTTATAGGTCTGTAGGTTCATTTTTGGGTCTTCAGTTCTATTCCCTTGGTCCTCAGGTCTGTTCTTGTGCTTCATACAAAGCTGTTTTTTATTACTATGGCTTTGTAGTAGAGTTTGAAATTTGGTATTTTTTTGTTTTTGTTTTTTAATTTTCATTGTGAAAATACCATATAGAGGGGTTACAATTACATGGGCAAGGTAATGACTGCATTTCTTATCAAGCATTGTTGCCTCCTCCTTTGTTTCCCCTTCCCATCCCTTCCCATCTTCCCCCCACACAACGCACCCCCACCCCGTCCCACCTCCCCCCCCCACGCCAAAGTTGTAAAGCTCATTTTCTTTTTGTTTATTTTTATTTTTTTTATTTTTCCCATCCCTTCCCATCCTCCCCCCACCCCCTACCCAATCCTCCTCCCCCTTCCCCCCCAAAGTTGTAAAGTTTGTTTTTGACATAATGACTTGTACATCTCATTGTTGCAATGGGTCCACCTGTATCTCTATTTAAACAATTTGTTTTTTCCCTTCCCCTCCACAAATTATACCAACATCAAATGCAGTGAAAACAGGAGTTATACCGTAGGGGATGGACATACAAATTAACAAAGAAATCATCTTATAAATATGTTAGAAACAATCTCAAGAAAGAAAAAAACATTTGAATCCTTGTCTTGGGGTTCATTTCACCTAACATCAACTTATCTGACCTTTTCTGCTTGTCTCAGATATATACTAGTTATTGCAAATAAGGGAAACCATGGGACCTATGTTTCTTGGGGCCTGGCTTACTTCACTTAATATAATTTTTTCCAAGTCTTTCCATTTCCTAACACATGGGGCAATGTCATTCTTTCTGATGGAGGCATAGAATTCCATTGTATATATATACCACATTTTCTTGATCCCTTCATCTACTGAGGGGCATCTGGGTTGGTTCCATATCTTAGCTATGGTAAATAAGGCTGCAATAAACATAGTTGTGCTGGTAGTTTTAGTATGGTCTTGTTTGTGATCATTTGGGTAAATGCCCAAATGGGATTACTGGGTCATAGGGGAGCTCTATGTGGAGTCTTTTGAGGAACCTCCATACTACTTGAAAGTGGTTGAACAAGTTTACACTCCCACCAATAATGCAGTAAGGTTCCCTTCTGTCCACATCCCCTCCAGCATCTGTTGTTATTGGAGTTCTTGATTATAGCCATTCTAACTGGGTGAGGTGGTATCTCAATGTTGTTTTGATTTGCATTTCTTTTATGGCTAGAGAGGTTGAGCATTCTTCATGTGTCTATTGGCCATCCTTCTTTCCTCTTCAGAGAAGTTTCTCTGTAAGTTTTTATAAAGCCCACTTATTTATTGAGCAGTTGTTTCTTTGAGCATTTGTTGGGGGATTTAAATTTTTGAGTTCCAGGAATCAATCTATCTATCTATCTATCTATTATCTATCTTTTTTGGGTCCGGTCGTGGGGCCTGAACCCTGGGCCTGGGCGCGGTCCCTCAGCTATTCAGCTCAAGGCTAGCGCTCTACAGCGCCACTTCCGGCTTTTTTCTTTTTGCTTATGTGGTGCTGAGGAATCAAACCCAGGGCCTCAGGCATGCAAGGCAAGCGCTCTACCACTGAGCCACCTTCCCAGCCCTGAATTCCAGGTATATTTTAGATATGAAACCCTTGTCCCGTTGTATGGCTAGTCAAGATCTTCTCCCAATCCGTGGGCTTTCTATTGATCTTGCTAGCTATGTCCTTTGCCATGCAGAAGCTCTGCAATCCCATTTGTCCAACCTTTCTTTGATTTGTTGTGTTTCTTGGTCTCTATTAAGAAAATTTCGGCCAGGCGCTGGTGGCTCACGCCTATAATCCTAGCTACTCAGGAGGCTGAGATCTGAGGATCGCGGTTCAAAGCCAGCCTGGGCAGGAAAGACGGTGAGACTCCTATCTCCAATAAACCATCAGAAAACCAGAAGTGGCGCTGTAGCTCAAGTGGTAGAGTGCTCGCCTTGAGCTGAAGAGCTGAGGGACAGCGCTCAGGCCCAGAGTTCAAGCCCCACGACCGACAAAAAGAAAAAAAAAAAAAGAAAATTTCGGCCTGTGCCAAGGAGACCTAGGGTTTCTCCTATTCCATCCTGTAATGTTTTCAGGGTGTCTGTTTTGACTCTGAGGTCTTTGATCCATTTGGAGTTGATTCTGGTGCAGGGTGATATATAAGGATCTAGCTTTAGTTTTCTACAAGTGATTAACCAATTTTCCCAGCACCATTTACTGAAGAAAGCCATTGATTTTTGAGGGTTAATTTTATTCCCTGCTACTTTGCCAGATCAGCTCCAGTAATTTGGGAGTGGAATCCATGGGGTTCCTTAAATACAAGATCATGTCATCTGCAAGGAGGGAGAGTTTTACTTCATTTTTCCCTATTTGGATCCCCTTTATGTTTGCATCTTTTCTTATTGTTGTAGCTAGGCATTGTAATACTAAATTGAAGAGAAGTGGAGAGCGGACATCCTTGTCTCATTCCTGAATTTAGAGGATTAACCACATTTTCTTTTTTTTTATATGTTTTTTATTGTAAAAATACTGTACAGAGGGGTTACAGTTACATGAGTACATTTCCTATCGAACATTGTGACCTCTTCCTTTGATTTTCCTCTACTATCCCTTCCCTCCCCACATCCCCAAATCCTCTCCCCCCTACCCCTGAAGTTGTAAAGTTCATTTTCAACATAGTGTCTTGTACATCTCATTGCTACAATGAAATCACATTTTCTTAATCCATTTGTTCACTGAGGAGCATCTGGGTAGATTACGTATCTTGGCCATGGTAAACAATGCTACAATGAGCATGGTTGTGTTAGTTTGAGGTCAATTAGATAAATGCCTAAGAGTGGAATTGGTGGGTCGTAAAGAAGGTCTATGTTTAGTTTTTGAGGAACTTCTCTATTACTTTCCAGAGTGGTTGAACAAGTTTACATTCCTACCAACAGTGCAGTAGTGTTCCCTTTTGGCCACATCCCTGCTAGCTCCTCTTACTGTTAGTTTAATGACCATTATAACTGTGGTGAGATAGAATCTCAATGTTTTGATTTGCATTTCTTTTAAGGCCAGAGATGTTGAACATTTCTTCATGTGTCTTTTGGCCATTCTTACTTTTTCTTCTGAGAAGTCTCTTTTTAAGTGTTTAGCTCAGTTATTGATAGGGTGGTTGTTTCTTTGAGGATTTGTTGTTGGGGGGTTTACTTTTTTGAGCTCTAAGTATATTTTATTTATTTTTTCTTTTTTTTCTGGATATATATATATATATATATATATTATTGTGAGAATACCGTATAGAGGAGGTTATAATTACATGGGCAAGATAATGAATACATTTCCTATCAAGCATTGTTGCCTCCTAAGTGTATTTTATTTTATTTTTTTTATTGTGAAAATATTGTACAGAGAGGTTACAATTACATGGGCAAGATAATGAGTACATTTCTTATCAAGCATTGTAGCCTCCTCCTTTGTTTCCCCTTCCCATCCCTTCATATCCTTCCCACTCCCCCCTCCCCCATCACCCCCACCAAAGTTGTAAAGTTCGTTTTTCCACATGACTTGTACATCTCATTGTGCAATGGGTCCTCCTGTATCCCTGTTTTAACGATTTGTTTTTTCCCTTCCCCTCCACATATACCAACATCATATATAGTGAAAGCAGGGGTTATACCATGGGACATACAAAGCAACAAAGACATAATCTTATAAATATGTTAGAAACAATCACATGAAAGATCTCTCTCTTTTTTTTTTCTTTTGTCAGTCGTGGGTCTTGAGCTCTAGGCCTGGGAGCTGTCCTTGAGCAATTCAGCTCAAGGCTCATGCTCTACCACTAAGTATATTTTATTTATTTTTTTAAATATTTTTTTAATTTTTTATTGTAAAGATACTATACAGAGGGTTACAGTTACATGAGTAAGGTAATGAGTACACTTCCTATTGAGCATTGTTACCCCCTCACTAAGTATATTTTAGATATGCATGGTTAGTAGAAATCTGCTGTCATTCTGTGGGCTTTCTATTTATCTTGCTAGCTATGTCCTTTGCCATGCAGAACGTCTTCAATTTGATCCAATCCCATTTACCCAGTCTTTCTTTGATTTGTTTTGATTCTGGATCTTTACTTAGAAAGTTTTGACCCATGCCAAGGAATACTACTGTTTCCTCTATCTCTTCCTGTAATATTTTCAAAGTATCTGGTCTTACATTAAGCTCTTTGTTCCATTTGGAATTGATTCTTGTGCAGAGTGATATATAAGGATCTTGCTTCAGTTTTCGGCACGTGTATAGCCAATTCTGATAGCATCATTTGTTGAAGAGGTTTTCTTATCCTGTGTTTTTAGCTCCCTTATCAAATATTAGTTGACTGTAGGTCTGTCGGTTTATTTCTGGGTCTTCCATTCTATTCCATTGGTTCTCATGCTAAATTCTTGTGCTAGTACCAAGCTGTTTTTTTTTGTCATTTATTTGAATATTTTATTACTGCAGTTTGTAATAGAGTTTGAAGTTTGGTATTGATATTTCTCCAGTACTGTTCTTCCTGCTAAGGTTTGTTTTTGCTACTCAGTGTCTTCTATTATTTCATATGAAGTTTTGGATAACTTCTTCTATATCATTGAAGAATGTTGTTGGGATTTTGATAGGTATTGCACTGAATTAGTAGATAGCTTTGGGCACTATTGCCATTTTCACAATGTTAATCCTAATCCAGAAGCATGGAAGGTTTCTCCATTTCCTTAAATCTGCTTTAATTTCTTTTTTCTACTTTTCCTATTTGGATCTGCTTTATATTTTTCTCTTGCTTTATTGCTCTTGCTAGGAATTCTCGTACTATAGTGAAGAAGAGCTTTTGTTTTTATTTTTGATATGAGGTAAAGTCATACATATTTATGGGTTAGTCTATGGTGTTGCAATGCAGGTATTTATTGTGTAATGTTCAAAATAGAGTGAAAATTATCTATTTCTCCAACACTGGATTTAAAAAAAATTCTTGAATCAAGATTTCTAGCTGTGTGGCTTTCACAGGGCACAATTCCCTCTAAGCAAAATTCTGTTTCTTCTCCTTTGACACTCGCCTTACCCTTTATACTATTAGAAAATGATGGTGAGAATCTCAAGTCCTGCCCTGTAGGAAACCTTACTGGAATGACGGCTTGTGGCTTCTTAAGAGACCACAATAAATGATGACAACACATTCTTGTATTGTTACCTAGAGGCTGAGAAATGAGTGTACTTGGGAGAGGGAGTATCATCGAGGGCCTGAGCCACTGGCTGATAAAATAACTGCAAGTTATTCTATGTATATATGTATGTATGTATGTATGTATGTATGTATGTATTGTTGGTCATGAGACCTCAACTCTAGGCCTGGGTGCTGTCCCTCAGCTCTTCAGCTCACGGCTAGCGCTCTACCACTTGAGCCACAGTGCCACTTCTGGCTTTTTCTGCTTATGTGGTGCTCAGGAATTGAACCCAGGGCCTCAGGCATGTGAAGCACATGCATACCACTCAGTGGCATACCACTGAACCACCTTCCCAGCCCTTCTTCCCTTTTAAACATATGAATTTGGAAAGAGTGTATTCTAGATGAAAATCTGAGCAGTAGATCTCATGTAAAAATAAGCTGTAATCTCAGCTGACTGTATTTTTTGTTTTCATCAGAACTTTCCTTTCCCTGGGGCTGGCAGAAGGGACATACCTAATTGAGGTTTAGTATTTGCAAAAATCTGTTTACATATTCTTTTTTTTTAAGTATTGTGTGATCTTTATTCCATGACAATCTTCAACTCAACACAAATTTCAACTTAATCTGTTTACATATTCTTATAGATTTAAAAGTGTAAACTTGACAATGGGTTGGGCTTCAGCCCTCTGGAATAGTAGTTTATATCATGGGTACAATCAGGCAAGAAAATTGAACACTCAGGAGAGATTAAGATGCTGATCTGAGGTCAGGAAATGACCTTGTTGGCTAGGGAAGTTTGAGATGGGGACCTTTTTCTTTTTTACAGTCCTGGGGCACAGTCCATGAGCTTCTTTTGCTCAAGGCTAGCACTCTACCACTTGAGCCACAGCTCCACTTCCCGTTTTTTTTTGTTTATGTGGTACTGAGGAATCAAACCCAGGGCTTTATGCATGCTAGGCAAGCACGCTACCACTAAGCCACATTCCCAGCTCCAGGGACTTCTTTTATATGTGACCAGTTTACTAGTGGTCATTTATTTTGCTGGTGACTTTTGCTTCTCTTGTACCTGGATCTTGAATGAATACTCTGAAAATGAGAACTCCAGTAGGTCCTGATACGTTTGTTTTCCTTTTATTTCAAAGCAAGTGACTGGGTTATTTAAAAAATACACAACATGGTTCAGATAATAATTGTTCCCAAAGGCCATGGGCTAAAGTCTTGGTTGCCTGCCTATAATGCTGTAGGTAGTAAAATGTTTAGGAGGTGGGTCTTGTGGGAGGAACTTAGGTCATTGGGATGGGACTAAGTGGAAGCAAGTTAGGTCACTGAGAATTGGAACCCTAACCATTTTCTCTTTCTCTTTGCTTTCCAGCTGCCACAAAGGTGAACATACTTCCTCAGCTGCAAACTTCTGCCGTGATGTACTGCTATACCACAGGCTCCAAGGCAGTAGGACCAAGTGATCATGGGTTTAAACCTTTGAAACTGTGAACCAAAATAAATCTTTCCACCTCTTAACTATCTCAGATATTTTATCCTTGGGAATGGAAATCTGACTCCCACAGAGAGGGAGTGATTATTTCTCAGAAACAAGGCCAGAAATGAAACACACAGAAGGTGCCTTTTCATTCCCTCTGCAGAATAGAAGCTAGTCCCAGGGAGGTGAAACGGAATGACAAATAAAGCCTGTGTGGGGGCCCAGAGTTGCCTTTCCCCATGACATCACCCTATCTCTTTGAAGTATCTATGTACTCATGTTCATTTTGTTGAACTTTGCCTTTGCCTTCCAAGGAACTATTTGAGTTCTCTCTTGAATCTATCATATCTCAGTTAATACATTTGTATTCACTTGCATACCATCAACAATGGAATTTTACTCAGCCATTAGGAAGAATGATAATGTATCATTTGTAAAAATAAATAGAAAAAATTATGTTATATGAAATAAGTCAGGTCCAGAGAGCAAAGGATGTATGTTTCCCTGATGTATGTTTCCCTTATATGTAGAAACTAGATTTAGCATATAAACTTATTGAATCTTCATAGTAAACTGCACAAGAGAGTTGGATTATCCCTTCCTGTAGATGAGTACTGAGGCTTAGGGTTTCTGCTAATTTCTAGCAATCAGATTATATCCCACCATAAACTTAGTGTGTTTATTTCATTTTATTTCTGATTTATGATGGATGATTCATGATACAGTTTCTAATGATTTTTAGTATAATTTATCTATCATTCAAACCATAGAAAGAAAGTTATTTATGTTTTTCTTGCCATGATTTTAAGGACATTGTGATGTATAACAAATAATTTAGTTTTCCCCATAAAATGATTTTATGTAATATTAAAGCATACTGACTGGACTTGAATATACTTTGAGGAGAGAGAGTGAGTGGTTCTGAGCGATGGCAGGTGATGTCAGTGTGGGATGAACTTTGCCCCTTCACCTGAAGTTGAGATGTGCCAATATGTGGATAAATATAAATTCGTATACGTGCATGCTCACATACATACCATATCCAAGGAAAAAATTCCTGTCTTGAACTTTGGAAATCCTAGGAGAGATAAAAATGTTTTCTTTCTCTCACATAGTCAATGTGGTAGATAACTGATAACTCAGTTTAAATAAAGCAACTAGGCTCATAAAAATTCATACATATTTCCAGCATGTAACATTTTACACTATAATAAAATTCTTTTGCAATATGATTTTTTTTGTTTAAATGGGTTTAGATAAAATATGAGCCAAATAATGTTCTTTGAAACACAATGTCTACATACAGGAAAGATCTGATCTATTACAGATATTAAATTTAGCTCCCACTGTTCCCCTATACTTACAAATTTAAAACTTCTTATTTAAATAATAGGCAATTAAATCATTTCAGAATGAATCAATATGCATCTGGCCAAGGCATTTCTATCTAAAGAGCTACATATAAGGACTGAAGAATCTTTTGTGCTAGTGAAAAACAAACATCTTCATAATTTGTATGTTTTTAAAAAGTATCTAAATTACCCAACACGGCTGTGTTTAATTGCAAATCAGTAGGTAATTGTGCTTTCTATGAGAAAAAAATTGTTCCAAAGTCAAAATGTCACCTTGCTGTCAAATAATCCCAGATTACTATAAACAGAGCTGGAGAAATCGTGTTGTGACTGTGATGGTGTGATGTGAATCCTACTCCCTGCCTCAGACATGACTTCCATTGCAATTATCTACCTATCACAGTAGCTTCCTCCCGCCATACTCACACCTCATTAACATTCGATCAACACAGTACCATTTGTACAGTTAACCTCTGAGCAACGTGGGGTTATTTCTTCATTATGATGGATTCTGTAAGAACACAACAACTCACATCAAGGATTAATATTTCTCTTTTCTTCATTTATGGTTAAATTAAAAATTAGTCTAACACCTGGGCTCCATTATACTCTTTTTTTTTTTTTCTTCTGATTTTGTGTTGGGAATTCAATTAGCTTGGAAAGAACTTCAGAATCTTCTTGCCAAGGAAGAGTTACATTCCTGTCTGGCTGACATCTACTGTTAAAAAGAGGAAAAAAAATTGGCACCATATCTGGTCTAAATAGGAAAAACATCGGCAATGTAAAATGAACCAAAGGAACATATGGTCTAGAAAGTCCAGTGAGATTTTTGGAAATTGAGATTAGATTGAGCTAGATGAAAATTCTGTTTAACGTGATGAGAAACTTGAAAGTGAGTTTCTTCTGGTGTTTTGAAGTATAAAGATTTTTATGTTTGGACTTTATTTTCATTGTCCTTAAGCATTTGGTATCATTGTCAGCTTGAAATTCTTTGTAAAGAAGAATAGCTACTTGCTGTAACTAGGTTTACTTGAACTTTTCAAGTTCAGAATAGGATTATTGTGGCAAGATATGTTTAAGAGGAAAGACCACTTCACTTTGAAAAACCACTTCTCATTTTAAATAACAGAAGTGAGGGATAGACAGCTAGGACAGAGCTAATGTTTCAGGGAATCTCTATTAACCTTTGACAGTCATGCCTATTATTATTATTATTGTTGTTGTTGTTGTAATTATTTAGCAACTCTAAATATTATTTAGAGATTCATGATAATTAGCGGAACATCTTGCCAACTTTATTTTATGCTTCTATGATTGTCTTTGGAATAAAAGTTTGAATTAACTTGTCATGCTTACACTTTTTAACCATCGTCTACTGAATAAAAATCCTACCAATAACAGAGAAAATGGAATTCTCATATCCAGGTCATGTTTTGATTTTCTTTTTCGTTGTTGTATTTTGTCATGGTATTCTGTATTGTTTTATTTCAGTTTTCAGGCTACTGAAAAAAATCCTCTCTCTTGGGATCAAGTATTCTCCTCTAGATAGGATTGTGGATGGTGTGATGGAATCCTTCAGGTTGGGGTCATTGTTCTAAATAGAGACAAGGAAGTAGAAACGAGGTGATGTACCCAAGGCCTCACACCTGCCAAGTAGCCTCCTTCCCCCCACCAGCCTGCATTATGCTCTTAGCAAGCATTAATCCATATTATATCCAAGGACAAGTGTGGACCAGGAGGACAAGTGTGAGCTTATCTCTGAATAAAAAAAGGATATATCAAAGCAAGAATCAAAAATACAAAATCCACGTAATTTCAGAATATATAAGGAACTTATGCTCTGAAACCTACACAAGGCATTGAAACAAAAAAACCCAATAAACAGAAAAAAACCAAACCCAAAACTCAGGGCTGGGAGCTCTTTCTTAGTTTCTCTCTCTCTCTCTCTCAATCTCTCTCTCTCTCTCTCTGTCTCTCTGTCTCTCTCTGGGTTATCACTCTACTCCTTGAATGATAGCTCTACTGCATTAATTGGAGATAAGAGTCTCATGGATTTGTCTGCAGAGGCTGGCTTTGAACCTTGATCCTCAGATCTTAGCTTCCTGAGTCGCTGGGATTATAGGTGTGAGCCACTAGGCATTCTTCAGTGTAAACATTTAGTTATATTTTAAGCATAGAATTTGCACAATGCATAGACTATCCTCCCCTCCACCCCACTTACAACCTGGAGCTTCACACTTAGTTTTGAACGTTTGGAGGTGAAACTGTATTTGTCCCTTGCACTGGAGAGCTGCAACACTTAGGCAGTATAATGTTGTAGTTCATCAACACTTTATACTGTGAATATATTGCATCCAGATAAGAACAGATGGTGTACCACTTATTAATTTATTGTCTCTCAGCTTCAAATTCATCAACTCCGGCCTGTTCTATGAGAATGGAGGTGGGTCCTTGAAATATTTCTCCTCTGCTGGTAGGCATGATGTTAAGCGTTGTCAATAGAGGGTGCTGGAGGAATACTGGAGGAGAATTCATTTTTCTTCCTGGTTTCAGTAGTGTTTTCTCTTGGCAGGCTCTTGCCTGCCAAGCTTCTTCCGTGCCAGGGTGTAAGTGCAGGGCACATTTTCCCTCAGTGCTCAGTTCTCGAAAGTCATGGATTCACCAGCATCTGGCTGCTTTGGTGAGTGGCTCCTCCAATGTAGGCTGCTGTTGTACACGACAATCATCAATATCCAGCATCCAGCCGCTTCCCTGATGGCCCCTTGGGCAGCTTGATGGCGGATTCCAATTCCGTACTCCTATTGATAGCTTTCTCTGGCACACCAGAGGTTGGATTTCCAGAAAGTTCTACCTACCTGGCACTGTAGCAACTTTTCTCTAGACACTGAACTAGGACTGTTTTCTCCAATTAGCTGTAGGAGAAAGGGGAGCTTTATTTCAGCCCAGGGAGCGGAGTCTGCAAGGCCTGTTTTGTTTATTAATTTCAAGGAAAACATAACACATTCATTTATATATTTGTATATAACATAGAAGCCTTAATAAAGCAGTGAAGACTTGTAGACTCAAAGGAAACTGCATTCTAATTTCTTTTTCAGTTGATACATAAAACCATAAAAGTAAATATGTATCGCTTATCATATGTTTCAGTACCTGCACATATTGCATAATGTTGATTCTTTAATTATCTTTAAGGAGTTACCCAAGGGGTTTCAATTCAAAATTGCCAGTTTGTGAGTTCAATGCATTCATTTTTTTTGTTTTTTTTGAGGGTCTGGTCGTGGGGCCTGAACTCTGGGCCTGGGCACTGTCTCTCAGCTCTTCAGCTCAAGGCTAGTGCTCTACCACTTGAGCCACAGTGCCACTTCCAGTGTTTTTTCTTTTTGCTTATGTGGTGCTGGGGAATGGAACCCAGGGCCTCATGAATGCAAGGAAAGCGTTCTACCACTGAGCCATCCTCCCAGCCCCGAGTTCAATGTATTCTTGTATGCTTACTAGCTTAATCCCCGTTATTCTAATCTTCCATTACAGTTGAACTTTTCCTGTTAAAATTGCTGTGTGGTTTCTGTCTCCTGGTTGGACATTGACTGATATAGCTGAGAAAACATGTTCTGGGAGGGAGATAATGGCTTGACATGGCATAAATCTTCAGCAGTCTAGGAAGATAGGCTTTGAGAACTTGGGGGAAATGATGTCTTGCTATTTGATAGAAAGATGATTCAAGAAGGATGAATTCTTGTGGGGGGAGGTATTTCTGCTCTGTGGCATTGTTTTCCCATCTCACTTAGAAAAACAGTGGGAGAGTCGAGTGCATTCTATATGGCCTGATATGTCTAAGCTGACTTCTTTCCTCTGATCTGGCCACTTTAGGAATCAGATTTTGTTTTATTTATTTATTTAGTTTTGTTTTTGCCAGTACCAGAGCTTGAACTCAGGGGCCTCTGTACTCTTGGCTTGTTTTGCTTACAGCTGGTGAGTTACCTCTTTGAGCCATGCCTCCCAGCTCAGCCTTTTGCTGGTCAGTTGGAGATGGAGTCTCTTAGGCTTTGCTTCCCTGTGTAGTTGTGAGCTGTAATCTTCCAGGTCTCAGCCTTCTGAGTAGCTAGAATTATAACATGAACTACAGACCACTAGCAGGAATCTGATTTTTTTTAAAAGAAAGTTTTACAATAAAAAGTTTCAAGCCTGGGGCTGGGAAGGTGGCTCAGTGGTAGAGTGCTTGCCTTGCATGCATGAGGCCCTGGGTTCGATTCCTCAGCACCACATAAGCAGAAAAAACTGGAAGTGGTGCTGTGGCTCAAGTGGTAGAGCACTAGCCTTGAGCTGAAGAGCTGAGGGACAGTGCCCAGGACCAGAGTTCAGGCACCATGACTGGCAAAAAATTAAAAAAAAAAAGTTTCAAGCCTGGGGCTGGGAAGGTGGCTCAGTGGTAGAGCGCTTGCCTTGCATGCCTGAGGCCCTGGGTTCAATTCCTCAGCACCACATAAGAAAAAAGCCGGAAGTGGCCCTGTGGCTCAAGTGGTAGAGCGCTAGCCTTGAGCTGAAGAGCTGAGGGACAGCGCCCAGGCCCAGAGTTCAGGCCCCACGACTGGACCAAAAAAAAAAAAAAAGTTTCAAGCCAGGCACTGGTGGCTCGCACCTGTAATCCTAACTACTCAGAAGGCTTAGATCTGAGATCACGGTTCAAAGCCGGCCCAGGCAGGAAATTCCGTGAGACTCATCTCCAATAAACCACTCAGAAAACCAGAAGTGGGCAGTGGCTCAAGTAGTAGAGCACTAGCCTTGAGCTGAAGAGCTGAGGGACAGTGTTTAAACCCCATGACCAACCAAAAAAAAGTTTCATAAAGGAAAAACAAAGAAGATATGTATGTATATATGTGTGTATGCATGCATGTAGATATATGTCTTATAAATCCGAATCTATATGTCTATGTATCTATGTAACTATGTACCACCTATCATCTATGTATGTATGTATGCATGTATGCATGTATGTATGTATGTATCTATGTATCATCAATTATCTCTATCTAGAGAGAATATAAATGTCAGTAAGTACTTGAATTACCTGTAGGACTTGTAGAAACACATGTTAGGATCCACTTCAAGAGTTTGTTTCTTTTTTTTCTTTCTTTTTTTTTTTTAACATGGGGAAATCAAGATACAGTTTCATTTTAAAAACTTTTTAATTTTGTGGAACATTTTTATCATCTTTAAGTAGTTGTACAAGAGTTGCATTCACTGAAGCAGTATATGAATACAGTGCATCTTGATCTATGTTACCCCTTCAATATGCACACCTACTCCTCCCAACCTTCTCTATCCCTTATTTAATTTTATGGTATATATTGGATTTTTTTTGCCATTTAACAAAGTAGTGTATATGTACAATGCATCTTGTTCTGTCATCAATTCAACATCGTTACCTCTTTTTTACCCTTCCTTCCTTCCTTCTTTCCTTCCTTCCTTCCTTCCTTCTTTCCTTTTTTTTTTGGTATTTCCCCAATTTTATTGAGGTATGATTTGCAAATGAAAATGATGAGCATTTATAGTATACATGTGTTATTTAGGTATCCAAATACCTTGAGAAATAATCACAATCCTGTTCACTAATATCTCTATCACCTCATGTAGTTATCTTTCCCTCTACGTCTGTGGCTAGAACATTTAAGATTTATTATCTTAACAAACCATGTACACAATTCAGAGTTATTAACTACAGTCACCAGGCTGTGTGCTGGATTCTGGAACTTACTTATTCTGCAAAACGGAACCTCTGTGCCTGTTTGCCAACCCTTCCCATTTCCCTCATTCTCCAGTGCCTGATGACCACCATTCTCTCTGCGTGGATGAGTTAGACTCCTTTAGATTACATATACAGACAAGTATTTATCTTTCTGACTCACTAGGTCTCGGGGCATGGTCTGAAATGTGCATTTCCAACAAGTTTCCATGTGTAGCTGATGGTATTGTTGAAGCAACCACACTTTGAGAATCACTAGCATAATGAACTGCTGATCTTGTTTCATTTATACTGACTGCTCTCATTCTTCATCTCTTCAATGCTGAAACTTCTGAAAGCATGGTTCAAAATAAACCTTTCCTCTTTTTAAAAATGCAGACTGCTTCAACAGCCCTAGGATGGAGTGAAGTCTCCACATTTCTAACTAACTTCCAGGGGAAGTGGTTGCTCTTGGTCTATAATATTGAACAGTGAGAGTTAAACTGTATATCTCAATTTAGGCTCAGCCTGGACATTCTACTAAACAATGAGCTTACAGAGCATGCTGGGTGACTGTGCCTGTAATCCTCATGACTCAGAAAACTGAGATCTGATTGTGGTTTGAAGCCAGCCCAGGCAGAAAAGTTCACAGGATTTGTATTTCTAGTGAAGCCACCAAAAAGCCTGAAGTAGGACTATGGCTCAAGTAGTAGAGTGCAAGTTTGAGTGAAAAAGCAAAGGGATAGTTCCTAATTCAAGCTCTGATTCAAGCTCCAGTATGGACACTCACATACACTTGCACACATACGCACATACATTGCAAAACTAGGTATAGACTTGATACAAAAGTCAAGTTTTCCAGTAAGAAGAGGACACGATTGTGGTGATGGCTCTATCACCTGCATCATGCAGGGTCTGGTGATCTTCATCTTTCAGGTTGATTTGTGGTCCAAAGTTTCTTTCTGCAAAGAGGATCCTGGTCTAAACTCTCATTATGAACTTTCACCATGTTCCAAAGTCAGCTTTTCTTTTTCTCTTTTTCTTTTCCTTCCTTCCTTCCTTCCTTCCTTCCTTCCTTCCTTCCTTCCTTCCTTCCTTCCTTCCTTCCTTCCTTCCTTCCTTCCTTCCTTCCTTCCTTCCTTCCTTCCTTCCTTCCTTCCTTCCTTCCTTCCTTCCTTCTTCCCTTCCTCCCTCCCTCTCTTCTTCCCTCCCTCCCTCCCTCCCTCCCTCCCTCTTTCCTTTCCTTTCCTTTCCTTTCCTTTTTGCTTGTCCTGGGTCTTGAACTCTGGGCCTGGGTGCTGTCCCTAGACTCCTTTTTGCTCAAGGCTAGTGCTTTGCCATTTGAGCCACAGCTCCACTTCTGGTTTTTCTGTGATTAATTGGAGGTGAGAGTCTCATATAGTTTTCTGCCTTGGCTGGCTTCAAACTTTGATCCACAGCTCTCAGCCCAAGTCAGCTTTCCTTAACCTTGGCTGTGCATCAGACTTCCTGTTGGAGTCTGTTTTTAAACAACACCAAGTCTCTGAGGGTGTGACCCAGGCATTTCTATTTAAAAAAAAAATCTTTCCAGTTAATTCCAATGTACAACCAGAGCTGTGATCAATGTATCAAATCTCCAGTTTTTCAGTTTAGTTTTGCTAAAATGATTTGCTACCTCAAAAAAAAAAAAAAAAAGAAAAGAAAAAAGATTTTCCCAAAAGCTTGCTTCCAATCCTATAAACTTGGGAATTCCTGCTCAGGTTTGTGTGAGCACCATGGATTTTGCCTTTTCCCAGCTCAGATCTCTTTGAGAGTTACGGGTTCCATTGTCTTCATATACCTGCCATCCCAAGGGAATAACTGTTTTATTTTAGTCTTTCATAAGAGTTTTCCTGTTGTGGTCAGGCCTGGAAACAGGAGGTCCCACCAGGCAGAAATATGGATACCAGGAAACATCCTGTGCGGTTAAAAGGCTGGCTTTCTGTTCAGATGTTCGTGCTTTTCCTGGCATAGGCAGTCGACAGAGTGTTTAGCCTCATCAGAACAGAATCGGTAAAGTCTGTAGCAGGCATCAGCTAGAAGGAGGGAAAGAGGATCAGAAAGGCCAGTTGCTGTTTGGATTTAAAAGGCGTTAAAAGGTGGCCAACTGAGAAATGAGTTGTGCAGCTGCCCAATTATCCATCTCTCTCCTCTGGGCTGCTGGCTCCACTGTACTAGCATTGAGAGAAATAAGTGTTCCTAGGTCTGAGACTTAGACATCATCCTTTAGAACCATGTGCCGGATTCTAACATTAAATATCCTGAATGTCTCTCCCTTTCCAATGATTGGAGGCATCTCTCTGTGTCTTGAGCACTCAGTTAAAATGCTTTTATAGAAAAATGAAGTAAATACATTTGAGCTATCTCCCTCTCTTTCTTGGGCCAGACAAATATATCTTGTTTCTGAATCTTTCTCACTAGGCAGAAAAAACCCCAAACCCATTATCTAGGAAAAAAAAAACCACTTCCAAATACGACAACAAACAAGCAGCAGCAGTAGCAGATTTCAGACTCTGAAATCCTGCCTAACTTAAACTGTGCTTGTTGTCCCTATCAAGGGACTCTCTAAAAAGAACAAATGTGGGCTGGGTGTAGGTAAGTGGTTGAGTACTTGCCTGGCAGGCCTGACAGCATAGAGCTGACCCCGGGGAGGGAAGAGCACTATGAAGTAGAGGGAAATGAGTTTCATGACTACACCTTAGAGATGGGGCCACTTAAACCTGTGTGTGTGTGTGGGGGGCGGTCGGGAAAAGGAGGGGAGGGGAAGGACAACTTCTGGTGAGTTCCCCTCTGGGGAAGCGACATGGCTCTTACAGATCTCTACTCCAGAGAATTTCCTTGTGATACTTTCTGTCATGGATTTTTTTTTTTTTCAAAAGCACCAGGCTCTCTGAACACATGTTCTCCAAAGAAGACATAAACATGGCTAAGAGATGTAGGAATAGGTAACTGGCATTGCTAATTACTAAAGCAGTGCAAATTGAAACTACTTCCAGATATCACTTCATATCTGTTCTCATGGCTATCACCAGGAAGAGAGGAGACAGCACATGTTTTGCAAGTGTGTGGAGAAAAGGGAACCTACTACACCGATGGTGGGAATGTAGATTTTATAGGCATTATGGGAAACAGTATGGAGGTTCCTAATAAAATTGAAAATAGGGGGCTGGGAAGTTGGCTCAGTGGTAGAGTGCTTGCCTCACATGCATGAGGCCCTGGGTCAATACCTCAGCATCATATAAGCAGAAAAAAGAGCTGGAAGTGGCTCTGTGGCTCAAGTGGTAGAGTGCTAGCCTTGAGCTGAAGAGCTGAGGGACAATACCCAGGCCCAGAGGTCAACCCCCATGGCTGACCAAAAAAAAGAAAAATAGCATGATAGAGAATGCCTGTAATCCCAGCACTCCAAAGGCTGAAGCAGGAGAATCTTGAGTTTGAGATCACCCTGGCACTGCATGGTGAGACACTGTTTCAAAAGCAAACAGAAAAAGTGTTAGTGTACGGACCAGTAATTGCTCTCCTGGGTATATCTCAGAGGGGTTGAAATTATCATGTTATAAAGCAACTGTCCTCTTATGTTCATTGTGGAATTATTTAGAATTGCCAAATAAGGGCACAACAGAAGTGCCTGTTGACCAATGACAAGAAAATGTGTCACAGAAAATGTGGGACTTTGATCCTCCTATTTGTGCTTTGGTGTTGAGATGACAGGCACGGGCCACTTTGCCCAGGCATTATGCTTCCCTTGTAGCTAGGGATGACCAGTGTGTGCGACTTTTACATCTAGGCCTGGTCTTGAATCGCAGTCTCTTGATCTACACCTCCCAAGTAGATAGGATTACAGGCTTAAGCCACCTGCTCAGTAATTTTATTCTCATTCCTGATGAATACCTTCTTTGTGTCTCCCATTTCCTTGATAGAAAGGAGACAACTTCACTAATACAAAAAAAATGACAGGCAAATTCAAAGAAAAATAAAAATGGGTCATGGTGGTAGAGGCCAGAGGACTGCAAGTTTGAGATACCTCACTGGTGGCTGGGGTTGTAATAACTCCTGACCATCATCTGCTACCCAGCCCATAATCAAACGGTCACCACGTCCTTTTGCACTGGTTCGCAGACTCTAAACAAAAATCAAGCATTGCATTCTATTTCATGGTTTAAGTTGATTTTATTCAATAGTTTCACCTCCAGAACATCTATGTATATTTTGATGCATCATAACACTGATGTGTTCCAGTCTATCACAACTATTCCTTTGATTTTTTTTCCTTTGGGTTTGTGGGAGCCCCTTGGAGTTGGTTTGTATTCATTTTCTTTTGAGACAAATCCATGAGTGTTAAAAGCTGCATTCAAAAGGTAGTCCGAGACTCATCTTGATACATCTTTTTGACCCCTGGACTTGTAATGTGCCATCTATTCAAACAAGCTTTTTGTTCTTTTTTTAAAGTAGGGAATAGACAGCACAATTGGCTGCTAGGGGGATCACTGCTATTGTAACACATTTGGAATGTTATTTTGCAATCTGTTTAGTAAGTCAGCAAATAAAACAGCTGGAAGTTTCATTTCTAATTCGGTTCAATTTGAGATACTGTCTCAAATTTTTCATGGTCCATGAGCAGGGACCATCAAGATGAAATCTCTATGGTGACAGCAGGTCTTTAAGATGGATTACTCCAGGTGTCACATTGTGGAAATAAACTTCTTGGAACTTAGACCAGTCCTGGCCAACTCTAGGCCACACTCAAGGAGGCATTATTCTTTTGTCCCTTCCTAGATTACCTGTGCCCTGGGTTCTTTTATTGGAACTCATATCTTTCTTCCTGTGTGTTTTCATGTTCTGGTTTCTTTTCTTTCACTTAGGAGAGACGCTCCTTCACATTGGTATTATTAGGGTTGACCTCCAAGAGAAATAGTAAGTTGTGGGGAAGAAGAACAAGAGCCTTGTAGGCAAATGAAACCAGATTCCAATCCAGGCACTGCTGGTTTCATTCTACAAAAATAGAAATTGCTGAACCCTCAGTGTGTGTCATTAGTGCAGAAGCTTCACATATTAGAAATAAAGGTATGTGTGGATTGAGGACACTGTCCAAGTGTTTTTCAAATTCTAGATTTCAGCCACTTAATTCTACCTTCCATAGGAAAGCAAGAAGTCTTCATGAAGCCTGACTCCATAATAGAAAATATGTTCCTTGTGTGTAGACGTCAAACTTAAACCAAGCCTTCACTTCTCTGTTGAAGTAGAAGGACTTGAAAAACTTTTTACAAAAAGACTCAGAATATAGAAAGCCACACACCCCCTATAATCTTGTGGTTAAAGCAGAAAAGACTTTGTTTTTTTCTTTTGCATAGGAGTAAATATATCAAGTATGGCCATATTTGCATATGCTGCATTTAAAAATCATGCTTCAATCTGTCTCATATATTCTGAGCCTAACAAATGGAAGGCAAGGAGGTCACCTGTGCAGCTGGTACAGGTAATGGAATTCCCAACAGGCACATTTTGAAGCTCCAAAGTAATGTAACAAACAGAGACTCCATCTGTTGGGAACCCATGGAGATGAGCACCAGCCCCAGAGTCACTTTAATACGCATGGTGCATTTCGAGGGTAGCCATTTCTATTAAGTAGTTTCTAATTTCATTTACTTCCCATGTAATTATTCTAGGAAAAGTCAGGAATGTAAACTGTGCAGGAGTGGGCATTTGGGCAAGCATATATAACAGTCCAGTCTTAATGACACTTCATGAAGGACAGAATGGAAACATACTTTGACAGAAGATAGTTTATACATGATGCATTATTGAAAATTGTTTAATGGAAGCTTGGTGGTAGTTAGTTTGTGATATTCAAAATGGCTGTGGACAGCTTACAGAAAGGCTGGGATGAGAAAATATAATAAACCTTATCTAAAACATGCTGTCATTTTGAGTAGTTTGGGTCATTAAAAATACCAGCAATTAAATAGGGAGCCTTTTCAGTGATTTACTGACTGTAACACATAACAATAGGATATGTTAGGCCATCACAACTTCTAATACTTAACCTTTGGTATTGCTAGCCCTTACCTAGGAGCAGCTGTTTTCACTCAGGACTTGTCCTGCAGAAGGTGTGTCACAAGCGATTTGTAATTAGTAACAGATGCCAAAATTGAATGGAAATGAATGTCTTGTTAGATATTAGAGCAAACTCAAAGCTATCTGTCTGGTGAGGTCATCCAAGGACATGGGTCTCACTGGCATTCCTGTGAGCTTCTAAAGACAAGAGTGAACCTAGTAGGGAAAATTGCCTACCACCTGCAGCATGGCTTACCTGTGCCAAAGCCCTTAATCTCAGTGCTGCAGGTGAATAGCTTTTATCCCAAGATGGTGCAGGGGCATAATAAAGATGGTGATGGCTAAGCAAGCAAAACTGGGCTATGGTACCCGACCTTTTGGGGGTCAGGCAGATCAAATTTTCCCTGATTCTCCATAATAAGCAATGGTGTTCCATGTTTCCAGAAAACAGTCTCTTTGTAATTGCTTGCTGATTAGATATTTTCTACCAGACTTATGTGAGGACTGGTCTGCTTATCCAGGGATGTGCATTTTCCTGGATTGCCAAGTAATGATCCAAGGGTAATATAGTGTGACATCATGTAACAGAAGAATAAAGAAGTGAGACGTAATAATGGACTCTCTGTTGGTCTATTTCTTTTTTCTTTTTCTTTTTTTTGTCGGTCGTGGGACCTGAACTCTGGGCCTTGGCGCTGTCCCTCAGCTCTTCAGCTCAAGGCAAGTGCTCTACCACTTGAGCTACAGTGCCACTTCCAGTTTTCTGGTGGTTTATTGGAGATAGGAGTCTCACGGTCTCTCTTGCCCGGGCTGTCTTTGAACTGCGATCCTCAGATCTCAGCCTCCTGAGTAGCTAGGATTACAAGTGTGAGCCACCAGCGCCCGGCTTGGTCTATTTCTTAAGACCCAAAACATAACATATTCATTAAGTGCTGTATGTGTACGTGAATCATTACAACATCCCTCCAAGGGCAGTTACTATTATCTCCATCACATCCAGGGATCCTAAGTATCCTGCTTAGGCACTGGTGAGGGAGTGATAGAAGCAGCTTCTAACCCATGATCTTGTGCCACTAATGGCCATAGTCATGTCTACTGTGCCTAACTGTTGCAAAAGGTATGTGAGGCTACGCCTGTGAAACTCCCACCAATATGTCAGGTTAAGAGATGTTAGAAAAATTGTCATTCCACACTAGTGACATATGTTAACAGCTTATTACAGATTACAGCTTTTTCTTACATGTTATCTCGATGACTCTTTAAAGAGCTGAAGAATACATGTGCTATGGACAAGACCTGTGTGTGTGTGTGTGTGTGTGTGTGTGTGTGTGTGTGTGTGTGTGTGTGTGTGTGTGTGTGGTGTGTGTATGAGAGAGAAAAAATATTCCTTTTTATTCAATGTGAAAAGAACATGAAAAAGGTGTTAAAGTTAAAAAGATTCTCCTTTAGGTTGGCCCAAAGATGATAGATAGATAGATAGATAGATAGATGCTTCCTCATAAAGCAAGAAATAGAGCCAATCCTGACTCTTTAAACGTGACTTGATGCTTGGCTTCTTTTCAGGTCTTGATTGATTGGGTGTTCCTGAAGATTCAAGCTTGTGTTATAGTTGGTCTGAATCCAGCAGCTGTGAGCCTATGGTCAATCCCATGTTGTATAAGCCTGACCTATGGACAGATGGCCTTTGTGGACTCTGCTATAAACAAGGGGACAAAGTGAGGGGCAAGGAGACAAAGGTTAGTAAATGCTGAGCCCTTAACCGGTTACCCATTAAAAGCAATATATATATATAT
The DNA here is from genome assembly GCF_019054845.1 of Dipodomys spectabilis. Classification (NCBI taxonomy): domain Eukaryota; kingdom Metazoa; phylum Chordata; class Mammalia; order Rodentia; family Heteromyidae; genus Dipodomys; species Dipodomys spectabilis. Next base: position 16,245,633 of record NW_024870911.1, on the reverse strand, counting down.
ATACATAGCCATCATTGGTTGCTTTTGGTGATACTTCGGTTTGATCTCATGGCCTTGTGCTTGCTAAACATGTGCTTTACTACTTGACCCATACCCCCAGACCATTTTAGTTACTATTATTATTTTTTTCAGTTAGGGTCTTGCTTTGCTTGGGGCTGGCCTTCTATCTCTGTTTCCCAAGTGTCTGAGATTACCTGTGTGAGCCACTACACCCAGCCTATGTTTCAACACCAGATTAGGGCATCATGATTACCTGAGGAGTAGTGGTTGGGGGTGGTATGTGTGTGGATGGTTATTAAGGAAAATCTTCATTCCCCTGAAATGCCTTTGGTAAACCCAGACAATCAATTCAGATGTCAGACATTCTGCCAGAACAAAATCATACTACTTACTATTTGGGTAATGTAAAAATCACTAATTTTGGAGGTCATACAGTTAGACAATACATTATGTTAGCCTCCCACTAGGTTTGCTGGAGATAACACCTCTGATATATAGGTTACAATAACAATTGCCTAGGTCACTTTGCAGAAACTTGAAGGCTGCTTTTGCTGAAAATACTGACTCTTCCACTTGGGCCTGCCAATATCTGCTGGATTACTAAACTGGGATGAAAAGGATAAGCATATCTGTCTTGTATCTCACCTGCCTCTTATGGCCCCATAACCTTTGGGTCATATTCTACTCAGCTGTTCATATGGACATGTTTACATGCTCATACCTGTAATCCTATCTACTCAAGGGGCTGAGATCTAGAATCATGGTTTGAAGTGAGCCTGCACAGAAAAGCCTGTGAGAATTTTTATCTCCAATAAACTACTAAACAAACAAACAAACAAAGCCAAAAATGGTCATGTGGTTCAAGTGGTAGAGCACTAGCCTTGAGCTGAGGCCCTGAGTTCAAGTCCCAAGACTGGCACCAAAAAACAAAAAAACACCCAAAACTCCAAAAATGTCTTGTCCAAGACTGTAATACAGGGTTAACTTTGTCTCAATGCCTGTTGGAGTTGGTGTGTGTTTCTTCTATGTCCTTACTTGTGCTTTTCAGCAGCTTAAAAACCTAAGGTCCCTTGCTCTTATCAAAGGCCAGAGCACACCATAAGGCCAGAAAGTATATGCAAGACCATGTGCTAAGAGCAGAAAGAATTCAATAGTTTGTTTTTTTTTTTGGTCTGAGACTGGGACTGGAACTCAGGTGTTTTGTTTTGTTTTTATGACTTTTATTTTCCTTTATTTTTTCCTTTTACCCCCATGGAAGTAGAGAAAGAAAACAACAAAATAAAAACTTGGAAGTTGCCATTTTTTCAATACAGTTGGGGAAGAGAATAGAAAAAGATATCAAGGAATTTGCTTCTCAAAGTCTAGAAATATTTACACCCACAATCTCATTCCAGCTTCAGGAATGATATATTAAGCTTCTTGGCTTCAAGCGTTTACTTAAAAAACATGTTATTAAAAATATATTTACAACTTAAGACTTTCTCCATTCACTCTAGACTTCTTGCTCCTCTAAAGTGACATAAAATTAAAACACAAATATTGTGTGAACTATAACCCAAAGAGCAAAAACTGGAGGGGGAAATATGCTTTAGAAGAAGTTTTAAAGAAGTTCATAATGTTCATTCCTGATTGTAAAGAAAGGAAATCACGTGGCTTTGGCCTTAGCCATGGGCTCTGTCTCCTGTTTATACGCTATTTCCACATAGGCTCATTTTCTCTGCAATGGTCCTTTCAAGGGTGCTTTGCCTTTGTGTTTCACACTGATGACCTTTCTTCATCCTCTTCACTGGAGGATTCGTCATCCTGGTCTTCCTCACCACTGGTGTCCAGTTTATCCATATCCTCAAAATCACCTAGGTCACTCTCATCTACCCCAGCATCTACAAATTCCCTTTTCCCCCATATCTTCTTCTTCTTCTTCCTCATCATCTTTCTCCTCAACATCTGAAGGGTCACGCTCTGCCTCCTGCTGTTCCAGAGTCTTGTGGAAGGCATGAATGGGGAAGTTGTAGATGTCGCCATACATATCATGTTTCAGTCTCTCCAGCAATTCCTTCTCAGTGGCATTTTCCAGCTGAGCAGCAATTAATGCTTTTTCTTCTCTTCTTTATTCCCTTCGTTCCACCTTCTTACTCAAAGGAACAAGTTTTTTTCTGTTACTTTAGTGTAAGCTTTCTAATGTGTATTAAGTACTGGGTTATCTTGATAAATCTCTGCTTACATTTGTGTCGGATGAAACAGGGCCAGTAAATTAGGTTTTCAGTGCTTTCTCATAGTTTTTACTAAGCCAGATCCGTTCCCAGAGATGCCTAGGAGAAGCTGCTCATTCTATAACCTTCATATACAAATAGCACTGTCCTTTCTCTTCTTTGATGGTAGCATACTGGCTATTTGCCAGGGGACAGGATGACTGATCACATAGCCCAGTCAGGCTATAGTCATTTCTGCAAAAGCCTTGAGTCTTGGTTCTTATTTTGAAGGAACAAAACTGCTTGTTTCCTAGTGTATTCCAGATAACATCATCGGACTGCATGGCATCGGCAGCGGATGGCCTGGTCTGAAAGGCTGACTAGCTCCTCCCTTGGAACTCAGTTCTTGATGCTTTCACTCACGGGCTGGCATTCTATCACCTGAGCCTTGCCTCCAACCAGCAGTTCCTAGTTAAGCTGACCACCCATTAGCCTGTAAGTTACAAGGTGAGAATATTTGCACATAATAAAGAAAACAGTTTTGAAACTGTTTCAGTCCCCACCAGAAAACTAAGTAAAATCACTTCTTTGTTCAGTGAGCATCCTGGATACCTCTTTGGTCAGAACCAACTCCCTTTTACTATCGATCTGAAGTCTTAGTAAAGAAACCTTGCCCATCGTCATTATAACATTTACTCTGGTCCCATTTCTATTTGTTTCTGTGCCATAAGATCCTGTTTGTTATCACAGTGATTAAAGAGTCAGAGGAAACCTGGGGGCATGACCATAGAAATTTTACCAAATATTGGTTTATACATTAAGTCTTCCAAAAGTATTCATTAGGTTTCTTATATCCTAGGCATTTGTGGAATTAAGAGTGAAGTCATTCAGTTTGACCTTCAAAGATCCAATAAGAGGCATCCTGCATAAAATATTTACCAAAGGAAATAACTTGAAACATCAGATCAGAAGTTCAGCTTTCCTTTCTGGATGAATCACCCACTACTACATGGCCAGATGTGGATTCTGTGACAGCTGAGGTCAAGTGTGAGCCACAATGCATTCCATCTCCCTTGACTGCCAGCGAACTACACAGGCAGCTGGAAGAAGAGAGGGGCTTTCTCAGAGCAAGCAGGGTCCATGGAGAGTTGGTTAGGTCCTTTCTCTTTCTCTTCCTCCCTTCTTCAGGAGATAAGGACCTGTTCTCTCTGAAACCTCCACAGCCCAAAGGTCCTGGGACAGTGTCTGTTCAGAGGATGGAGGTGGTACCTGCTTCTTTCCAGGAGATCCCTGAAAGACTGGGGAATACAGGCACATTCTTAGCTGGTTGTGAAAGAATCCAGCTGCTGCAGGGGAGAAGATGCAGTTGAGAGAGAGAGAGAGAGAGATGGAGAGGTACACTGGCTCCCACCACAAGCTGTGGCTGGGATTCTGTGCTGTTTGTTCTAAGGGTGTAGAATGTACCTGAAGCTGTGAGTGGAGACAGCGCCTGGTTTGCAATCCTGGGTTTACTCCTAGGATATAGAATCAGAGGAAAGCAGGAGAAGGAGGCTGGGAAAGAGACCTGGGGAATATTGATTGAAAACGAAATTCCTAAACTAGATTTAAGGACCTCCCTTAGACTGGGTCAAGTTTGTAAGCATTGGCCTAGATGTTCTTTTCCTCTTATTAAGTGGGAGTGGGAGCTTGTTAAGAAAAGTGTGGGCAGGACTGGGAAGGTGGCTCAGTGGTAGAGTGCTTGCCTTGCATGCATGAGGCCCCTGGGTTCGATTCCTCAGCACCACATAAGCAGAAAAAGCCGGAAGTGGCCCTGTGGCTCAAGTGGTAGAGCGCTAGCCTTGAGCTGAAGAGCTGAGGGACAGCACCCAGGCCCAGAGTTCGGGCCCAACAACTGAAAAAAAAAATGTGGGCAGTTAGAAAAATAAAGGAAGTCTTGTGTTTTCAGATAGCCAGTCTCTCATTGTCCTACTTATAATCTTTACACTAGATTTGCTAAATCTACAGTGAAGCGGTCATTGAAAGTCATTGAAAGCTTTGTTGAAAATAACATTTTTTTTTTAGTCTTCAATGTTCCCTTTTAAATTTTATAATATATTTTTATTATCTGTAAGTAGTTGCACAAAGGAATTGCCATTCAACAAAACAGTGTATGAAATGAGATGTACAAGTCGTTATGTTGAAAACGAACTTTACAACTTTGGTGGGGGGGGGAGGTTTGGGTGGGGGGGGCAGGGGGAGGATGGGAAGGGATGGGAAGGGAAAACCAAGGAGGAGGCTACAATGCTTGATAAGAAATGTACTCATTATCTTGCCCATGTAATTGTAACCCCTCTGTACAGTATTTTCACAATAAAAAAGAAACAATGCATCTTAACCAATGTCACCTCTTTTATCCCAATCCCACTCCTCCCTCAATTTTCTGAATTTTGTAGGACATGCACTGAATTTTAAAAACTATTTTTATTATCTTTAATTAGTTGTCCACTAATTAGTTGTTCACTAATGCCACCCTTTCAACATTCTCACCCATCCTCCATATACATTGAATTTTGCCTGCATTCCCTCCCATTTCTTCTTTTCATTCATCTACCCCTATCCTTGTGACCCATCCCACCTTTCAAGTACCCATTTCCTGGGTGTTTATGTTGAACTTTGATTTTGCCTATCATGGTTTGAGTTAGCCTCTGAATCTACTATATTTCAGTTAATACATATACATACACTTGCATACCACTCAAAGTATTTACTTACATATTTATAAACAAATTCTAGCTTCCCATGAGAGACAACATGTAACCTTTGTTTCTCTGGGCCTAACAAAAAAATTCCAGGTCTTTCCATTTTGTTGCAAATGATGCAATAATATCATTCTTTCTAATGGATGAATAAAATTTCATATTTTCTGGATCCATTTGTGCATTGAGGGGCATCTGGACTGACACTATGGTAAATAGTAAACGTAGTAGTGCTGGTGGCTTTACTGTATCTTAGTGTGTACGCCTTTGGATAAATGCCCAAGAGTAGAATTTATGGATCACAGAGAAGTGCTATGTTCAGTTTATTTTTGAGGAACATCCATACTTCCTTCCAGAGTGGCTGAATAAGTTTTTATTCTCACCAACAGTATATTAGGTTTCCCTTTTGCCTACATCCACACCAACATCTGTTATTGTTTGCATTCTAACCACTGAACTCAGTTGTAGATGGCTGATCCTAGAGCCATAGGATATGGCTATGAAGCAGGACCATGCTTCATAGGAGGGGGAGGAGCAGGGAGAGGCAAGGAAAGAGGAAAAGAAAGGCACTGGACCTGGCCTCAAGTCCTTGGTCCACCTTCTCTTATCATGATTGAGAATCATTCTACAGAGTTCATGATAGAAATATTTATGACTTGAGGGGAATCCAGATCAGGAATCTCTTTTACCATTTCTGGGAATGGAGCTCCAGAGGGAGATGAGCTCAATTGCAGAAATAACTGAAAATATATGTATCTCATATATAGACATATATCTGCATACATATGTATGTATATGTGTATATATAATTTTTTCTTTATTCACATCTGGGCTAGTGTGGTCAATGTGTTAGTGCTCATAAGCCCTAAGTACCCCTCCCTGTGGAAAGACATTGCCACCACATTGAGCCTGGCCATGGCTTTGCTACTTGCTTTAGTAAGAGAAATGTGAGTAGCAATGAAGAGTTTTTTTCCCCCTAGGCAGGAACATAATCTTTACCTTTACAACCATAGCAATATGTACTGAGATGGAGATTACATCAGCCTGGGCTCTTAAGAGCAATGATGGGCAGATTTCTCCTTGTCAGTTTATAATGGGTAGGAAATAAATTTTCTCCTTAAAAGCTGCAGCAACTTTTGGCTTATTTTGTTACTGTCACATAAGTCACCTTTTCTCCTCCGTCCCTCCTTCCCTTCCTCTCTCCCTCCCTCCCTCCCTCCCTTCCTCCCTTCCTTCCTTCCTCCCTCCCTCCCTCCCTCCCTCCCTTCCTTCCTTCCTTCCTTCCTTCCTTCCTTCCTTCCTTCCTTCCTTCCTTCCTTCCTTCCTTCCTTCCTTCCCTCCCTCCCTCCCTCCCTCCCTCTCTCTCTCTCCCTCTTTCTTTCTTTCTCTCTTTCTCTCTCTATTTCTCTCTTTCTTTCTTTCTTTCTTTCTTTCTTTCTTTCTTTCTTTCTTTCTTTCTTTCTTTCTTTCTTTCTTTCTTTCTTTCTTTCTTTCTTTCTTTCTTTCTTCCTTTCTTTCTTTCTTTCTCTCTTTCTTTCTTTCCTTCTTTCTTGCTTGAACTCAGGGTCTGAGTTTCTGCATCCCTGAGCTTCTTTCACTCAAGGGTAGTGCTCTACCACTTGAGCCACAGTGCCACTTCTGGCCTTTTCTGTTTATGTGGTACTGAGGAATCAAACCTAGAGCTTCATGCATGCTAGAAAAACCCTCTACAACTAAACCACATTCCCAGCCCTAAGCCACCTTTTCTGACTAATGAATACACAGTATGAAAATTTCATGCCCATAGGACACCATTTGCAATAATTATCCTTAATTTGTGGTTGGATTAAACTCTACTCTAAGGAGAAAGCAAGCTTAGGGGGTTTCACAACAACTGAAAAGCTCACTTGACCCCTTTCAAAATGGTATCAAATATGTCTCACTTATATGGTAGTTACTGATGTATTTAAACTCCTCTACGTGGCTAAGGATTCCTTGACAATAGGAATAGCTCAGCCTCATTTTTGAAAGAAATCTCACTCTTTGCAAGGTCATGCAAACTCAAGGTAGGAATAGACCCTTGTCAGTGTGAAACTAGTACAAATGGAATTATGGCAGATAATTGGGAGGTTACATTTTCTATTTTTTTCTTTTTCTTTTATTGTGAAAATACTGTACAGAGGGGTTACAATTACATGGGCAAGATAATGAGTACATTTCTTATCAAGCATTGTATCCTCCTCCTTTGTTTCCCCTTCCCATCCCTTCCCATCCTCCTCCACCATCCCCACCCAATCCTCCCCAGTACCACCCCCGCCCCTGCCCCAAAGTTGTAAAGTTCGTTTTCGACATAACGACTTATACATCTCATTGTTGCAATGGGTCCACCTGTATCCCTATTTAAACGATTTTTTTCCCCCTTCCCCTTCACAAATTATACCGACATGAAATACAGTGAAAGCAGGGGTTATACTGTGGGGGAGGGACATACAAAGCAACAAAGAAATAATCTTATAAATATGTTAGAAACAATCACATGAAAAAATAACATTTGAATACATATCTTAGGGTTCATTTCCCTAACATCACCTTATCTGACCTTTTTTGCTTGTCTTATACATACACCAGATATTGCAAATAAGGGAAACCATGGGACCTATGTTTCTTTGGGCCTGGCTTACTTCACTTAATATAATTTTTTTCCAAGTGGAGGTTACATTTTCTTACAATAAAAACAAAATTTTCTTCTTGCATTAAAAACATCTGTCTGTCACATAAGAGAGAGTCTTCTCAGAGGCTTTTTTTTTCTTTTTTCTTTTTTTTTTCAGAGGTGGGGACTGGGTGCTGTCCCTGAACTCTTTTGCTCAAGGATAGTACTCTACCATTTTGAACCACAGCTCCTTTTCTGGTTTTCTGGTAATTAATTGGAGATAAGTTTTCATGGCTTAGAACCATGATCCTCAGATATCAGCTTCCTGAGTAACTAGGATTATCGGGGTGAGCCACTGGTACCCAGATTTCAGGGGGCATTTTGGATGGAAGCTTTTATAGTTTTTAAATTATTCACACAGAGCAAAAAGAATAATATTATTGTTGTTAGCTAAAATTTATTTATTATTTACCACGGCTCAAGTACTATTCTAAGCCGTTTACACTAAAATCCTCAGGACTACCCCTCCATTTAGAATAGGAAATTAGGGAGGCTAAATGTCTCAAGATCAAGTAAAACAGTAGATTCAGAATCCATACCCTGTCTGGCTCTGGAACTTTTTCCCTTATCACAGTGCTGGATGATAGGAGAAATGTTTTGTGGTCTTTCCAGCTGTGTTTCCTTGTTTAGATGCTGTCTCTACATAGCTCAGGTTAAAGAGTCAAACTTTGGCTCCCTCTATGGCCAATTAAAACAGGGATAGGTCTATCAGTGGTGTGTCCAATGGAATATTAGAATTTTTTCTTTAGAAAATTTGAACCAAGAACTTGCAATGAATTGATTTAAGGGTATATGTGAGGAAAAATGATAAATGGAAGGTCTTTGAACTTTTATTTTTGGCTCACTGGTAATATTCTTAAGATATTTTATTAAATACATAAGCATTTTTATTAAATTTATTTTTTATGATATTAAAATTTTCTACTCACAGATAAGTTTTTACTTTTACCAGTAGTGAAAAATCAAAAAGGGACCATGGAGAAGGATAGGGAAAAAAATCATAAAAACTTGTCTGTGTTAAAGAGAAGTATGTTACCAGAACAAAGGACAAAAGCTACATGATCATTTTAATAAATATGGGAAAAGCATTTGACAAAACCTCACATTTTTATGAGATAATTGTCAACAAATACCAAACTTTAAATCAGAGAGCTAGATAAGAGCTTCGTAAAGACTTTTGTTAATTACCTTCTGTGATAGAGTCTACAGTGAAAGAGCTAACTGTTGTGAAAGTTGAAATCTGATGTGTCATTCTGACTTGCAGAGCTCTTACGGTGTGGGTTTGCCTATGTTCAGTTCTCTGCCAGGAAGTCATTTGAATACTGTTATAGTAGAGGATATGAAAAAAAAATCAGAAAGAACCCAAACAAGAAAATTATAATGAAAGAAAACTTGAGAACCTCTACTACTATAACTTTGTAAATATTTTTACAGGTGACATCATTAAGTTTTGCTAGGAGACTTTCAGTAGTGGGCACTCTATTTTTTACCTTATGTGAATGATGGGAATTCAGAGTAGCAGAATTTATACAGCCTTATGAAACACGCCTGAGCAATATAGCATTTTAAACCAAGATATTTTAATGACCCAATTTGTTCAGACTGCTTGAGGATAAGAAGCTATTTCACAGGATTTGCTACTATTAATTTCTGCAGCCCCTAGCGTTACTTCATGGTGGGCAGGCAGGTGTTTTTAGAATTATACTAATAACAAAGGAAAACAACAGACATGCTCTTACTAGTCAAATTATAATTACAGACAATTAATGTCACATTTTAAATTAGAATAAAAGGTTAGCATAGTATAAGATATTATAATTAATGTATTAAATGCAGATGCAATAATCTTAACTTCATTTAGCAATTACTCTTCTGCTTGCAGTAAATAATTTGCTAATGAATTCAGCATATACTTAACTGCGGTGAAATGAAAGTTATCATTGCTTGACTCCTGGTGTCTGGGAAGGAAAGAGTAGAAGCTCCATTTTAGAAGACCTCTGAAAAGAAGTTCATTTTCAAAAATGCCAAAGCTCAGGTTTATTATTATTCTCCTGGGGCACACACTTTGAAACGATATTTTCACACAAAGTAGAATCTGAAATTTGAATCCTGTCAGAGCCACAAAAATACTGGAAGTCCAGATCTCAGAGGGAATAACATTTAAATACTAAATGTCTATGTCCAAGGCAGAAATGACAAGAATAAAAATGGCCCCATTTCAAGGGAAATCTTTGTCATCTTTGTTTCACAAGCTGGGTTAAATTAGCATTTTGGTTCAGTTTGGCCTGAAAGAATCCAAAATAAATACGACAAGCAGCAAAGAATTTGAGGCTATAATGGCTCACCATTCCATTGAAGTCCTTTCTTTGCAAGGAAGCTAAGAATTGTTATTTACAGGCTGTGGGACCATAAATGCTGGGCCATCAATCAAACTGGATGATCAGCGCCGTGGGAAAAAAAATTCCCAAAGAGCTGACTGAGGTTTTCCAGTTGGCAACCAATTGTTTTAGTGTCACAGAGTCTTAGGATCATCACTGTTGGTCATTTTCTGGAGTTCCACATCTCTCTCTCTCTCTCTCTCCTCATCCCTCTTCCTCTTCCCCCTGTGATATCAGTCTCTTCATATTCTGAAGACCCCTAACCCTGTGGAACTACCATATCCTCAAGGAGTTAAATAAAAACAGCCCAAGTCTCTACATGGTATATGTGTTAGAGCTGTCTACGAATGACTCTTTTCCTTACATTCTAAATACAAGGATGTATATCCTGTGTAGATTCAAGTGATTATAAATAGAGGCCAAAATGTCACCCAGAAAAAAAAGTTTGGCAACAGGTCCAGATTGTCTTGCACAATGCTCTGCCAAGTGACCTTGCTTGTACCTGAAGTGTCTGGATAGTTGGCAAATCCCTGAAGGTTAATTACAGTGTATATCTTCAGAATTTCAGAGCAAGACTTTGCCAATCATTTGTAGATGGGATTTATCGATCAATTGATTGTGTGCTGGTCCTGGTACTTGAACTCAGGGCCCAGGCATTGTCCCTGAGCTCTTTTTAATTTTTTTGCTCAAGGCTAGTGATTTACTACTTGAACCACAGCTCCAGTTCAGGCTTTTTTTTTGCTGGTTAATTGGAGATAAGTCTCATAGACTTTCTTCCCGGCTAGAACTAGGATCCTCAGATGTCAGCTTTCTGAGTAGCTCAGATTAGAGGCGTGAGCCACCAGTGCCTGGCTCTTTCTATCCTCTTAGTATTGTGCAATGGAGATTAAGCTTCAACAAGAGCTTGTTGTGAGCAAATCAAACTAAAAGTTCAGCACGAATTCTATTTGATCTAAGCCAATGATGATGTCAGTGATGGTTAGCATTGGGTTGACATCCCTGATTTACCTGGCTGTTGCGTGGAAGATGGGGCCAGCTTTTAGTGTCACAGTCTTAGGATCATCACTGTTGGTTATTTTCTGGAGTTCTACATCTCCCTACCCCTGTCTCCCTCTCTCTTCCCTCCTTTTTCCCTACCTCTGTCTTCTCCTTCTCTTTTCTCCTCCCCTTCTCCTCCTTCTCCTCCTTTCCTCTTCTCTCTTCCTAATTGATTTTATTTAATCATGGGATGACCACTTGAATTCTCATGAATTCTGAAATTTTATGTCCAGCTCTGACCCCTACACTCTATGTTTATCTAGCTATCTAGCTGCCCTTTTGGACAGTCATCTAAACTTTAACTTTCAAAGAAATTTTTAGTTGCTCCTCAAATATGCCTCCATTGTTTGACAGCTCAGGAAATGACCCCAGTGTTCCTTGCTCACAGCCTCTTAATGCAGCAGTGACGCCTGCCAGCACTTTGAAGTTGTTCTTTGCCAGTTCTTCTCTTCATTCTGCTGCTTGCACACCTGTCCCTTCCTCTCCTAGACCACTTCCCTCATAGCAGGAACATAATTGCTTCCCCCTACAGCCTGCTTACACACTGCAGCCCAGGTGTAAATGAAAAGAGTGAATTCAATCTTGCCATTCCCATGATTTGCTTATTGCTGTTCTCCCTAACTAAATATAAAAATCTACGTAAGGATGCCAGCACCTAGAACAGTACTTGACCCAGAAGTAAAAGAAGGAAGAGAAGAATCAGTTGGCATGTTATTATGCTCAGAGCATTATACATTTTGTGATCAAACTCTTGCCAATAAAAAAGGTTATTTTCTTTTTTAGTTGCGTGCTGGGTAAGTGCTCCATTTCTTTACCTGGCTGCCAAAGAGAATTCTGCCCTTATCTGCCTTGTTTCCACTCTCCTAAGGAAGAAGGATTTCTACCCCTAAGAGAGGAAAGTGGATTAGGTAATGAGAATGAGAGGGGGTGGGGATGGAGGGAGAGAGAATTAGAGACTTTCTAGAGAGCACACAGTAGCACAGATGCTTTTCAGAAGCATCTCCAGGATGGATTTCCCAAAATGAAATTGCTTGGTTAAGTGGTCTAGACATTTCTAAGGCTCAAAGTGCTTTTAGGAGAAGTCACACCATTTAGCTGTCTCTATTTTCTACTTCAGAAATGTAAGTAGGTGTCCATCTGTTGTCAGTAGTTTTACATTTTATAACTAAGGAAAAACACTTTGGAGAATGTAAGTAGTTGCACAAGTTGGTAAATGCTTTCTCTATCCAACTCCGAACAGTGTGTTTTCCTTTATCCAGCATTGGGACTGTGTGTTAGGAACCCCAGGAGATACGATTCTGTTGCGCTTTGACGTGGGTCCAGGAACCTTGGGGAATAGAAACAGGGACTGAGATGGGAGACTGTAGGTCTAGGCTTCAGCCACGTGATGAGGGCCGCACACAGCTTTTACTTGCAAGACTCAGGAACATCCCTGACCACATTTCTCTGATCTGCTTTCAGCTGGCTTTCACGTTCTCAAGGTTAACCTTGTCAGGCTTGATGATCAACAAGGTTACAATGAGTATTCACAGAAATTGGTAGAGAGGTTAACATCCATAGCCAATGAAGACACAGGCAGAAATGAGGACAGTGACAGTTACCAGTCCTGACAGAAAGGACAGGAGTCTAAACTCTACAAGGAAATGTTTGTAGCTCTCATCAGCATGGTGCTGCATATTGCAGATAATCCACACATTTTAAAACCACAGGATCTAGGTGTTGTGGAAATGACAATGACAATGTAAGGGGAACTGTTGTCATGGTGGGAAGAGGATTCTGTGCTGCTTTTCACTATCAGTAAATCAGAAATCCTCTTGGAGAAGGCAAATTCTTATCTAAGTTTATTCGAGATAGGATTCAAATTCTTCCCAAATTCTTCTTCATAGTGTCTGAGTACTTATGGCCAATTACTTATTTGGTAGGGAATGAGAAACGAGTTTCTGTTTTTTTTTTTTGGTTTTTTTTTTTAGTAAATGTAGTACTTTTTCTGTATTTTTGAAAAGTAATGTTACAAGATGCACTCATAGCTAGCAAAGGTCCACAAAAGAACACATACGTTTATTGTAGTCTAACTGAAAACAAAATTCCCTTAAAAAATATTTTAAATCTCTCTACCAGAAAAGTTCAGGTTTCTGGTGTGTGTGTGTGTGTGTGTGTGTGTGTGTGTGTGTGTGTGTGTGTGTGTGTGTGTGTGTGTGTGTGTGTGTGCTGATACTGGGCTTTGAACTCAGGGCCTCACGGTCCCCCTTAGTTTTTTCGCTCAAGGCTGGCATTCCACCATTTCAGCCATACTCTACTGCTGGCTTTTTGGAGATAAGAGTCTCATTAACTTTTCTGCCAGAACTGGCTTTGAACCTTGATCTTCAGATCTCTACCTCCTGAATAGCTAGGATTACAGTGGTGAGCTACTGGTGTTTGGCCCAGTTTTCTGGTTTTGTTTGTGTTTGTAGGTCAGAGGTGCTGATGTTTCCCCCTCTCCTCACTCATGCAGAGGTGCATTATTAATAGAATTACTAATAGAATTGAGTTTCCACAGACATTTTAGCTTCTGACTTTATTTTTTGCCTGGAAATGGTTAGGAGGATGACATGGTCTGAATGTCTGTAGCTTCCTAAAATTCGTAACTCGAAAATCTAATCATCAGCGATATTTTTGGACATTAGGACTCCAGAGTGCTTTTCTCTTCCACCAGTAGTGTCCTGAAATTTGTTGCATATTGGACATAACTTCAAATTGGAAAAATTTGGAGTGAAGCACTTCCCAAAGCAACATAACATTCCTTCCTCAAGTCCTCTCTCCACACACAGATGTCTCTTGATGGTCATAGATTTGAGGACCTTCTCTACCAAGTGAACTCTTACACTGACCTGCAGACACTATTGCTATCCAAAGACTTTAAAGAAGTAGAAACCATCTTGAAACTCAGTTGTCTGACCTTCGTATCCTTATATGGTTATGTGTAAAATAAGACAGTATGAAGCCACTGACATCTTTTAGTTTAGTGATAGATGCTCAAGAAGTTTTTGTTCTATCTGAAATCTCAAGTATCCCACCTAAGGCTCCTGAAGAAAATCACTAACAATAAAGAAGGAGGTGCTCAGAGATTTCTGGAATGTTAAGAGTAGCAGAAAAACTAATCATTTAAATAGGGATACAGGTGGACCCATTGCAACAATGAGATGTACAAGTCATTATGTCGAAAACGAACTTTACAACTTTGGTGGGGGATGGGGAGGAGGATTGGGTGGGGGGGGGATGGGGGAAGGATGGGAAGGGAGGGGAAGGGGAAACGAAGGAGGAGGCTACAATGCTTGATAAGAAATGTACTCATTATCTTGCCCAAGTAATTGTAACCTCTCTGTACAGTATTTTCACACACACACACACACACACACACACACACACACACACACACACACACAAGAATAGCAGAAAGTGGTAAGGATAAAATTGTCAACACCTGTAGAAAACTAAAGCTAGACCCGTATATATCACCCTGCAACAGAATCAACTCCAAATGAATAAAAGACCTTGAAATAAAAGCAGACACCCTGAAACCATTACAGGAAGGAATAGGAGAAGCTCTAGAGCTCTAGCACAGGCCGAAATTTTCTTAATAGAGACCCAGAAACACAAGAAATCAAAGAAAGTTTGGACAAATGGAATTGCATGAAACTGCAGAGCGTCTGCGTGGCAAAAGGCTTAGCCACAAAGATCAATAGAAAGCCCATGGACTGGGAGAAGATCTTCATTAGACATACAATGCTCAAGGGTCTCATATCTGAAATATACCTGGAACTCAAAAAATTAAATCCCACACCAACAAATCCTCAATGAAACAACTTCTCAATAAAGAAGTGGGCTACAGACTTAAAGAGAAACTTCTCTGAAGAGGAAATAAGAATGGCCAATATACCCATGAAGAAATGCTCAACCTCTCTAGCCATAAAAGTAATGCAAATCAAAACAATATTGAGATTCTACTCACCCCAGTTAGAATAGCTATAATCAAGAACTCTAATAACAACTGGAGGGGAACTCTAATAACAACAGATGCTGGAGGGGATGTGGACAAAGGGATCCTCCTGCATTATTGATGGGAATGCAAACTTGTTCAACCACTTTGGAAAGCAGTATGGAGGTTTCTTAAAAAACTCCACATAGAGCTCCTGTGTGACCTAGCAATCCCATTTTTGGGCATTTACCCAAATGATCACAAACAAGGCTATACTAAAATTATTAGTACAACTATGTTTATTGCAGCATTATTCACCATAGCTAAGATATGGAACCAACCCAGATGTCCCTTAGTAGATGAGTGGATTAAGAAAACGTGGTATATATGAATTCCATGCCTACATCAGAAAGAATGACATTGCCCTATTTGTTAGGAAATAGAAAGACTTGGAAAAATTTATATTAATTAGAGTAAGCCAGGCCCAAAGAAACGTAGGTCCCTTGGTTTCCCTTATTTGTAATAACTAATACATGTCTAGAACAAGTAGAGAAGGTCAAAAGCTATGTACATATGATGATATAAGATAATGTTAAGCGTAGCCGGGCGCTGGTGGCTCACGCCTGTAATCCTAGCTACTCAGGAGGCTGAGATCTGAGGATCGCGGTTCAAAGCCAGCCCGGGCAAGAGAGACCGTGAGATTCCTATCTCCAATAAACCACCAGAAAACCGGAAGTGGCGCTGTGGCTCAAGTGGTAGAGCACTCGCCTTGAGCTGAAGAGCTGAGGGACAGCGCCCAGGCCCAGAGTTCAAGCCCCACAACCGACAAAAAAAAAAAAAAAAAAAGATAATGTTAAGCGAAATGAACCCCAAGATAGGGACACAGGTGGCTTTTTCTTTCTTGCTGTTGTTTTTAACATATTTAAAATGTACTATGTGATTTTTTGTCTCTTTTGTATGTTCTTCCTTCAAGGTATAACCCCTGTTTTCACTGTATTTGATCCCAGTGCCTTGTATCTTGTATATATATTTTTCTAGTTTGGGGAGGAGAAAGGAAATAACAAAATGCTTAAATAAGGATACAGGTTGACCCATTATAACAATGAGATGTATAAGACACCATTTTGAAAATGAATTTTACAACTTCAAGGAGGGTGGGGAGAGGAGTTGGGGAGATGGGGCCAGAAGGGATATTAGGGGAAAACAAAGAAGAAGGTAACAATGCTTGATAGGAAATGTACTCATTACCTTACTCATGTAATTGTAACCCCTCTGTACAGTATTTTTTACAATAAAAAACATATAAAGAAATGAAAAAAAAGAAAATCTAATCATCAAAATATGATAGCGTTAGTCTGGGCCTCTGCAAGAGGATTTGATGGTGAGGGAGGAGCCTTGGAGAATGGAATTAGTGCTCTTATGAAAGAGACCTGTCTTCCTCCTTTCTACCATCTGAACTTACAGTAGGCATATGGCTCTCAGGAGATCCTAAACCACTAAACCTGCCAGTGCTTTGAATGTGGATTTTTTTAGCCTTCAAAATATTGAGAAAGAAATTTTTGTTTATCAGCTATCCAGTTTATGGTAATTTGTTATCACAGCCTGAATAGACTAAGAGAGAGGCTGCTGAGAACATCTTAGGAAGCATATCCAGATAGATAACTATTATGGTTAATGCTAATCTTATTATTATTATACATATGACAGACAGAAGCAATTCTGAAGTACAAGAGGTTTAGATCACTTGCTCATGCCTACACTACTAGTGAACACATCTATTTCTTTTCCTTTCCCTCTCTTCCTTCCTTCCTCTCTTCCTTCCTTCCTTCCTTCTTTCCTCCCTCCCTCCCTCCCTCCCTCCCTTCCTTCCTTCCTTCCTTCCTTCCTTCCTTCCTTCCTTCCTTCCTTCCTTCCTTCCTTCCTTCCTTCCTTCCTCCCTCCCTCCCTCCCTCCGTCCCTCACTTCCTTCCTTCCTCCCTTCCTTCCTTTCTCTCTCCCTCCCTCCCTCCTTCCCTCCCTTCTTTCTTTTCTTTGTCTTTTTGTTGATCATGGGGCTTGACCTTAGGGCCTGGGTGCTGTTGCTGATCTATTATGTGCTTTCACTTTGAGCTCCACTTCCAGTTTTCTAGTGGTTAAGTGGAGGTAAGAGTCTCATAGACTTTCTTGCCCAGGCTAGCTTTGAACTGCAACCCTCAGATCTCAGCCTCCTGAGTAGCTAGGATTATAAGCATGAGCCACAAGTGCCCAGCTCCAAATCTATTTCTTTTGAGATGAAATTTGCTTTTTAAAAATTTTTTATAGTTTGTAGTTCCCTTGTTTTAAACCAGGATGTATTACTGAAGTGTTCAAATTTAAATATTATTTTATCACATCATTATTATACATCATCTAAAGGCCTATAGTTTTGTAGGTCAAATATTGGAAATATTTTCTTTTTAAAAACTAAAAAGCCAAGACAGCTGAAAGTTAGACTCTGAGCTTTAGCCATTAATTATGATATGAAAACAACTATCTAATTTGGTCAAAGTTTAATGGGAAAGTAGTTAGCAAAGTGTCATGTAAGAAGGCATTTGGTTGCAATCAGAAAAAGAAAAAAATCTGGTCACATATCTAACAAAATGGTCTAACAAAACAAAATTGTCTACAAAACCACAGAATGGTTAAGAGTGCCTGGGTTCTTAGTTTGTGACTCTGTTTCCCTTGGCTCTGTTTTCAGGCACATGGAGTTACATAGAAGTCTACTGCTATAAGAGTTGTGTGCCTTAGAGAAGGAGCTGGGGCCATTGACAGGTGTTAAGGGTTTGACATATATTTAGGAGCATTAAGCTGTAGGCTGGGCTCAGGCCACTCAGCCAGGAAGAATGAAAGATGAGGAAACAAAGTTGTTAGATATGCTAATCCAAAGGAATAAGGAGAGAAAAAGATCTATCTTGTAGAAGCTGAAGTCTAGGGAAACCAGAACCACTGGGCACTAGGCAAGGATGGAAAGTAGGCCTTAGAAGGCACCATCCTGAACATAGTCAGGTGGTGTGAATGTGAGTGTGGGTGGGTGATCTATGAAAGAGCTGGGTAGGAAGCGGTGTTAGGAGAAGGTGGCTGAAAATGCACACATCTAGTTTTCTTTTACTAATGCTTGTCTATCTCACCTTGGTTCTCTGATGCTGACTTCTAAGGAAATGAGGTAACTGGACATGGTTAGCAAAGGCTTACAACGTGGCCTCTTTCTCAGTAGGCTGGATTTTTGCCATTACTAGGAAACTACTTTCGAATATACTTTGTGTTAGGTATTGTCTAATCTCTCTATACTATCCTTTCTCTATTATTTAAAATGGAGACATTTCCTAGTTTGTAGCTCCCAGAATAGCTGTTATGAGTCCAAATGAGATTATATGGTGCTTGGAATTCCACTGAGGAAAGAGTTATGTAAATTCAATGTGTTGTTATTCATGGCGTGTGGTTGAGCTGAAAACTACCTACTCCCCAACCATGCAAACCATAAAATTAGACCAGCAGCACTGTGCACAGGAGTTCTCTTTCTCACGGTACAATTCACAGACCAATTCTGACTTAGAGAAATGTCCAAAATTTTTAATGTATATTTAAAAAACTGGCTCAGTTTCACTATGAAGTTATGTCTGAGAAAAGTAACTTAACCATGAACCAAATGCCTTGTAGTATAGGATCATGTATGTTTTATGTGCTTGCTAGAAATTAATTATGAACTCAAATGATCTAACGATGTTCATTTTTACCTCATTAGCTCAATTAAAAAATAATCTCCAATAACATGACAGCAAACATAGTACATTTCTGAACCTTCATGAATCTGAGTCTCTGATTCTTTTTGATTACTCTTTAATTCTTTATCAGTTGCAGTTTTTCTTCACAAATGCATCCTGGATAATTTATGTTGTTTTGACAGTTTGTTTCTTTGATATTATTTGCAATTCTGCACCCAGAGTTGTAATATACTTCAGTTTAGATAAACAGCATGTAACTACAGAGGTTATCTATGTAAAATGATTCATATTTCAAAATAGGGACTTCTGTAAAATATAAAAAATAGATTGCTATTAATCACACTTTTTATAGTACTTTTTTCCTTGACTAAGAATTGTTGCATTTACTATTGTAACATATCCAGAACACATTAGTTAAATGGAGCAAAAAATCATGCATGCATATTTTATGGAAAAAAGTGTAGATATATTTTCAATTTTAAGCTATAAACTATGGCTTTTCTTGGATGATTAAAATATTCTGGCCCATTTAAAATGAGCTACATAATAAAAATGATGTGCAGTACAGTAATTTTATAATGCTTAATAATATAGAGTGCTTTATCTGAAAAATGCCTTTTAAAAGGTTTTATGCATTATTCAAATAGTTTTTTTCTTTTTTTATAGAAAGTGAGTGAATGATAGGCATATGGAATCAGAAATGGAAAAGAATTGATAAAATAATTAAAAAACAAGCTTAGAGATTTCTGCTTTGGTGTTCTAGAATTAAGAAGTACAGACACGTTCAAAGGTTATATGCTGTGGGTAACTGGGAAGTAGGGCAGGGTGGCAGAATAAAAAACAACACTAGGTCCAAACTTTCTCTAATATAGGTGTTCTGGCTTTAAAAAAGGGGAATATAAAAGGCTATTGAAGTTGGTTGAATATGCTTCTTATTGTCAATTCATGTCACTAAAGAGAGTTTGCCCCGGTTCACACAAGGGAGGAGCTTTCAGATCTTCAGCCAGATACCTGCCAGGAGTCCCTTTAACATGCAAACTAGCCCGGGGAGTTTGCTGGCCTTCCAGTCACCATCAAAGCTGGGAGCCGGAAAGAAGATGGCACATGTCCTCCTGGTCCTGCCCCTTAGCTATCCCTAATGAAGAGGAAGGAAAGCCAGACTAGAGAATTGTAATGGGTTTATTAATGAAGGCTGGGCTATTGTTCATTTAGAATGATCTGAAAGATTAAAATAACTTTGAAAGCAGCTTCCAGTTTGAAAAGAAGCATGAGAAATCAGTCTCAGTAGGAATAAGTTAACTACAGTGAAAATTATGATATAGCTGTATCATGATATATAGATGATATGTGTATAATATGATCTATGTCAGGATGTATATCATGTGATATGTGCATTATGATATATATTATGATATGTGTCTATGATTAATCTATGTCCACAATGATTATGTATCTATATTTTGAAAACATGGCATACTACTGTTAGATTAAAAAAGACAAAACCAATGCCTGATTTGTCAACTGTAATAAAATACCATAATATCTTAGTTGCTTTGACACAAAGATTTGGTATGCCATTTGGAGGTTTTTATCTTTGATCTCTGTGTGTGAAGGATTTGGTTTTAGTGTTTGGCTCCTTTGAGTTAGGCTGCCTTAACTATGGCCCCCTACCTATGACACTTTTGAAAGATGAGACTTTTTGGAATCAACTCTAGAAAAAAAAATCACCTAATAGTTTTCTTTTCTCTCTTCATCTGTTGTTATTTACTCTGGTTTTGTTTTATTTATTTATTTTACCCAGAACATCTCCTGAGGAGAACATTACATGGGTGGTAATAAGTAATTAGTTGTTGATTGATGAGGATTAGAGAGGGCTCTCTGAAGTTGGAGGTTAAATGAAGTCAACACTCCAGCTCTAAAGAGGATACCAGTGCAGCTGATTTGATGGAAAAAGAACTGAATCCACTACAAAGAGAGCCAGAGCAGGTTCCTCCAGGGCTTTGGACTACACTTTTGATTCCTAATCTATACAGACTGCTTTGGAACGAACTGTAAACTAGTTAAATGGCTGGCTGGTATGAAGAAAATGAAGAAAATAATGAATGCATACTAGGAGGCAGGAAAGATTTAGAGGGATTTGTATTAGCTTTGTAACCAGACTTACACATGGGGAATAAAATTTTTTGTTGCTAAACATTGAACATTACTCTTGAGGACTAAAATAATGAACACAAGTAAAAATAAATAGCATTGAACTAACCAAAGCAGCAAGACTTCCAAAAGAACACTCATGAGGGAGAAAGGAAGGTTTATTCTTTAATGCTGGCTAGATAACATAAAACTGCAATTCACCTATGCAGTTGCATTAAGCTAAGTATGCATGGATAGCAGGTCAAAATGTGGAGGTCTACCCAATTTACTGACTCTTCCCTCCCAAGTTCCCAAGAAAGCATCAATATTTGTTGAAATTTACATATCAAGATTTTATATCCCCAAGCCATTAAAACATAGCAAAAATTATAATGCAATTTGGGGGAGAAAATGATTAGAAAGGTTTCAATTCAGCATTTGCATTGAATGTGGAATAAACTCATTAGGCCTTGAGATATTGTCTTGGAAAGCATAAATGACAACAGAAAGTATTAGTTTTAAGAAGTAGCCTCTCAGCACGAGAGACATTTAAAATGGGCAGAAAAAAATGTGCCAAGCAAATTATGTTTTTTTTTCTGAGCACACAGAGTGAAAAAAAAACACATTTTTTTTTTGGTTTTCATCAGTGTGTTTTTCTCTGTTTATCAGCAAGCATATTATGCATCAGCTCTGAACCTCATAGTAAAGACAGTCATGGCTGTCAGTCTTGAACAGATCCATGTGATCATAGATGAGTTGTTTTGAACAATAACAGGTTTATCCCTTGCCCAGGTATTGAGCTTCACACTGCCCCACTCCTAAGGAATATGATTTGTTCTTCTGAACCTTTGTTCTCTTAAAGGCATGCGTTTCTTTTCATCAATGCACACTCTGGAGAGCCACGCCTTGTCTTACTGATACACAGTGACTGATCATTTCGCTTGGAGGATGGACCGTGAACCCTGAATGCTGAAAGGAGATGTAAGGCCTTACACTGGCAGCATTGGATGGAGGAGGTGTGATGGGGATTCCAACTTTAGGCACTGTTGCTAAACAGCTATTGTACTTTGGGTCGGCCAATTAGCAGCTTTTGGTCTTAGGTTCTTTATCTGCAAATGAGAAAAATGTCTTCGTCCATTGCAGGATGTTCTCAGAATTGACTTTTATCCGTTCAACCATGAGGCATTGTTTTATCTAAGGAATAAGCATGGTGTTGTCTTGTGGAGTTGGATATTTTTCTCTTAAAGAGCCACATAGTTAATTATACGTGGTGGGGAAAAATTGAGAGGCAAAAATGTAGGTATTTATGTATCATTTAAAATACTACCATTAAAGGTAAACACTTGTTTTTGGTAGTATTGGGGTTAGAATTCAGGGCCTCACATTTGCTAAGGAAGTTATGCACTTCTTTTGAGCCATGCTCCCAGCCCTTTTTTGCTGTAGTTATTTTTCAAATGGGGATCTCCTATTTATGCCTGCTTGGTTTGGACCGCAGTCTTCCTATGTATGCTTGCTGAATAGCTGGGATGACAGGCCCACACCACTGCGCCTAGCAGGTGTCAGGCTGGATTTACCCACTTCTGCCATATCCAACCTGTAATGCTGGTAGTCGGAGGTAAAAAAATAATCATTGGAATTATTCTATTCCTTGAGCTCTTCCTTCCAAACCATTTCATCTAAGCGAGGCTGACTTTGTTCTGTGAGAGTGCTTGGCCCACTAGGAGCATGGAAAACTCTTACAGGGCTATCATGTCATTTCCTTTCTCATCTTCCTTTCTGTTGGTTTTCTTTACCTCAAACTACCATTTCCATTTGCTCCAAGAGCTCTTTTACAGTGGGCAAGATGAAAAGTGGTGGTAGGGGAAGGCAAGGGAGGGCAGAGAGAATTTTGATTTCTCATGTGCCAATTATACAGACAGATACAGACCCTCTAACCCCTTTGTGCTGTTTTGTATGCATTCATTATTCTCTCTCTTTTTTGAGGGGTCACCAACCAACAATTTAACTAGTTTACAGACAGTCCCATGGAAATTTATGTAGATTAGAAATCACTACTTAAACCGAAGTCCTGAAAACATCTTACCTCTTACCACATTGACAGAGAATGGTTTTGTTTGTTTGTTTGTTTAAATTCACAGTAGAAGAAACATAGAGTAACTGTACAGCCTTTCTTACAACAAAGGCTCCTGAATTGTTCCCTCCCCCCACTCTGCCGCTGCCCCCGCAAACAATCAGAAAATCTTATCTCAGATGGTTTTGGAGTATTTTTCCCCCCAACAAGAGCCAGTCCCAATCATTTTGGAAATTCATTTAAGTAGGAAGAAGGAAAAATTTTTGAGTCTAAAAAAGATACATTTAATTCTGCTGGCATTTCTCTTTTTATGATTAATTTAATTTCCCCTGGGAAATGTTACACTTTGAAGTGGTAGATGAATTAGACTTTTCTCTTGAAATTATGAACACATGTCTTTCCTGGCAACTAGTTTGCTTCCTTTGGCAATCTTTGATTTTTCTCACATTTACATGTAGCTGTCATTGAACAAATAGTCTGTTATTATTAGTGTAACTTGGACACCAGCAGTATTTTTTTTAAGGTATCAGGATAAACACACATACACACACATATAATATGTTCTAGAATAATATTTTTTAGTACATTAGTGTGACTTGGACACCAGCAGTATTTATTTATTTATTTATTTATTTTATTTTATTTTTTTTGCATCCGGTCGTGGGGCCTGAACTCTGGGCCTGGGCACTGTCCCTCAGCTCTTCAGCTCAAGGCTAGCATGCTACCACTTGAGCCACAGCATCACTTCAGGTTTTTTTTTTCTTTTTGCTTATGTGGTGCTGAGGAATCGAACCCAGGGCCTCATGCATGCAAGGCAAGCATTCTACCACTGAGCCACCTTCCCAGCCCCAGTAGTATTTTTTGTAAGGTATCAGGATAAACATGTATGTATGAATGTATACATATATGTTCTAGAATAATATTTTTTAGTACATTTTTGAGGAAGATTGTATATGCATCCATAGTGATCCTTGTTGATTTGAAGTCTGGTTAGTTCAACTTTGTGAAGTAAAGTCAAAAATAGTGCAATGGAGCTGGGCAGTTGTGGTGGGAGCCCACATCATGACTATTATGGGTTATATGAGTGTGTGAGTTTGATAGAGGGATGAGGCTAGGATCTTGGAAGTCTGATAACTAAGAAGGATGGCTTGGAGGTTGATTAAAAAAAAAACAAACCCTACTCTGGCCTGTTGATGTTAAGAGGATGATTTGAAGCATACAGCATTGTCTTACTGACTCATAGCACCTGTAGTCAGGGAAAATGACAGAGCCCTGATTTGATCATCCAAGGCCAAATTTCCCTCACTTTCTGAATGGGAGTTTATGGTACAAACTGTGGGATGGCCACAGGAATGACTGAGAAGAGCCCCCTCTATGTTTGTAGACCAGGAGGGGCAAGCTCCTCATTTTTCAAAAAAATTTTTTTTATAATCTTTAAGTAGTTGTACAACGGAGTTGCCATTCAGTTTAGGAATGCAGTATATCTTCATCAATTGTCTCCTCCCATTGGCAAGCTCCTTCTTGAGCCCTACACACTCTCTCCCCTTGAGCGTCGACTTTCACTGTACTTAATTTTGTTTTACATTTTTGAACCTGACCCCGTTAAGTTCCTCCATGTTTGTTATTGAATTATTCTGTGACCAGGACAAGAACTTTTCCCACACCAGGACTCGTCTGTCTCTCTCATTTTATGGTCAACCACATGCTCTATATGCATGTTTATTCACATGCTTTGTTTTATTTACTACAACCCTATATAGATTTCTGTCTCTATCTCTATCTATCTATCTATCTATCTAGGGATGGGGTGACAAAGATGGGCAACTGGAAATGACTAAGGGTGAACTGGCATCCAAGATAAAGTGCTCAGCATTTAATCCGTACTACAGATTGGCTCCAGTATAATCTGTTTCTGAGCAAATTGCAATTCCTCATTAATGTTTAATCTTTCCTTAGATTGTTTCTTATTGTTTCTATTATGTTGGCACAGACACCAAGTACTTCTCTTTATAAATGGCCTTTTTCATCTCTTATATTACCCAAATGAATCCAAGTACTTATAATTAGCAAGGTTTACATAACAGGTATAATTTCTTGCTAATAAAGCCAGGCCATTATAGTTGATTTTTCTTAATGGGACATTTTGTGTTTGAAATAAACAGCAAGCATTAACCAAAGATATCTGGATAAGCAATAATATTCAACTCTGATCATAACCTGTTTGCTATTCTCTTGAAACTAATCATAATTCCACAGCAAAATAAAAACATTAAAAGATTAGTAGAAAGCCATTTTATCAGACAAGGCTCATTCTTCTTTAGTGCTATTTTACCACACAGGGGGAAATTACTTTATTACATGATTAGCAATGCATTTATGACAAATAACTTGAAAAATAAGTCTGATTCTCATTTTTCTTGAAACTCCATTTCTTTCTCTTTTTTGTTAGTCATGGGGCCTGAACTCTGAGCCTGGGCTCTGTCCCTCAGCTATTCATCTCAAGGCTAGCATTCTACCACTTGAGCCACAATGTCACTTCCAACCTTTTCTGCTTATGTGGTGCTGAGGAATCAAACCCAGGGCCTCATGCATGCAAGGCAAGCACTCTACCATTGAGCCACCTTCCCAGCTCCCAAACTCCATTTCTTAGTAGTCATAGCCATGCACTCATCAAAAGTATTTTTTAAAAAGGGGGAGGGGAGAGAATCACCATATGCCTTAAATGTTTTATGCTCCATAATAAAAAGACTAGGCAGATGTATCAATTAAGATTTAGACTATTGATGTCTGAGTCAAGCAGAAAAGGTCAGATAAGGTGATGTTAGGGAAATGAACCCAAAGATATGTATTCAAATTTTTTTTTTCTTTCATGTGATTGTTTCTAACACATTTATAACATTATTTCTTTGTTGCTTTGTATGTCCCTCCCCCACAGAATAACCCCTGCTTTCACTGCATTTGATGTCGGTATAGTTTGTGGAGGGGAAGGGGAAAAACAAATCGTTTAAATAGGGATACAGGTGGACCCATTGCAACAATGAGATGTACAAGTTGTTATGTTGAAAACAAACTTTACAACTTTCGTGCAGGGGGCCGGGGAGGACTGGGCGGGTGGGGGGGGAGGAGGGGGGGAGGATGGGAAGGGATGGGAAGGGGAAACAAAGGAGGAGGCTACAATGCTTGATAAGAAATGTACTCATTATCTTGCCCATGTAATTGTAACTCTTCTGTACAATATTTTCACAATAAAAAAATAAAATAAAAGGTGAAAATAAAAATGATTTAGACTATTGATATATGGTTCATGTTAAATCATAAGTGAAATTCAGTATTATTGCTATACAAAGTCTAAATCATTAAGCAAATGAAGGGGGTTTTCAGTGATTTGTTGTTTGTATAGTCAAGCAGATAATTTCAAGAAAGAGGGAGTAAATGCCACTTCTGTCTAATGATTCTGATGCAATAGGAGTTTACATCTCATTCACAAAAGAGTTTAGTGGTCAGTGGGTAGCTTTCCACCCATCTGTGTGATGAGTCTGCTGTTTGTAGGCCCTGGTTCTCAACCAAATTTGGCTGATTGAAGGGGAAGAAGAGAAAATGTTGGAGAGATACATGTTTCTTAAAAGCCTTGGTCCAGCCAGAACTACTCACAAGGTTGAGCTCTGAGGACCCTAGTTTGCAGTCAGCCTGGGTAGAAAATTCTGTGAATCTCTTATAGTCATTAACCAGCAAAAATCAGGCTAGAGGTGTGGCTCAATTGGTAGAGCACCAGCCTTGAGCAAAGATGCCAAGCAAGATGAAGCCCTCTAGTTCATCCTTAGGATTACAGGCATGAGCTACCAGCCTGGCTTGATTTAGACATTTTAAAGAATTACATTATTTGCATTCTCCGTGGAGTCTTCATTTAATTCATTTGTAACCCCTTGCTTACCCAGTTTATTTACTTGTAGATTTATAAGCACATGCTAGCTACCACAAATGAAGGAAACCATGCAACCTATGTTTCTCTGGATCTGGCTTACTTCGCTTAATGTAGTTTTTTTCCAAGTCTTTTTATTTCCTTATTAATGGTATAATACTCTTTCTGATTATCAGCAACAACTAGACATATGTTGCAGATACTCTTTTCCAAAGATAATAACAATTTTTGCTGTTCTTCTACATTCTCTTACAATGTGCCTGTGACATTCCTGTCATCAAGTAATGTGGGGGGGAGGGAGAAAGGGAGAGAGTCTTCTTGAGTCTGGTGGACTTTTGATAAACCAAGTACAGGGGAAGTGTTGCTATGTGACTTCTGAAGGCAAATCATACAAATGACTATGCATTCTGCTTTGCTCTATTGGGATTGTGTGTCATTGGTATCCAGCCACCATGTTATGAGGAAGCCCAATGAGTTCACATGGTGAGATCATTAAATACATAGCTATCAGAAGGCAAAGATAAGCCTTCTTTATCATACTCAGTTCAAATTTCTGGCTCATAGAATTGGTAAACATAATAATGTGGTTTTTTATGCCTCTTTAAAGTGACAACAGGATCACAGCAGTCACTGGAATGCTATATAAGGCCTTTTTCTGGCTTGTGGGTAACTGTGTTATTTAGTCACCTCAAATATTTTACAAGCCAGGCACCAGTAATCCTCATGCCTGTAATCCTAGCTACTCAGGAGGCACAGATCTGAGGATTGTGGTTCGAAGCTAGCCCAGGCAGGAAAGTCTGTGAGACTCTTGTTTCCAATAAACTACTCAGAAAAGGCAAGAAGTGGTGCTGTAGCTTAAAGTGGTAGATCTAGCTTTGAGTGAAAAAGCTCAAGGACAGTGTCTAGGCCATGAGTTCAAGACCCATGACTGACCAAAATTTTTTTATAGATAATTTTTATTTTTGGATTGGTCATGGGGCTTGATCTCTGGGCTTGTGTGCTATCCCTCAGGTGAGCTCTTGAGCCACAGCACCACTTCCTGTTTTCTAGTGGTTTATTGAAGATAAGAGTCTCTCAGACTTTCCTGCCCAGGCTGGCTTTGAACTGTGATCCTCAGATCTCAGCCTCCTGAGTAGCGAGGATTTCAGGCATGAGCCACCAGAGCCTGGCATAAATAAAAACTTGAAGCCATTTTCTTTATCCTACATTGTTGAGATCCTACTTTGAGCACTGCTTATATGACATCCATTAGCTCAAACCTGCCTAGGTCACAAGAACGTTCTGTGAGGCAATTTTCCCAGCAATCTTTGCATGTGAAGGACCAATGATCTTTCTGAGAAAGAACTCAAGTGGAAAGAGATATCTAATTATAAATAATATAAATATGGTTCTAAGATAATTATATCAGAAGTCTGGGTCAACCTTCAGTGCTGTTCATCACTTGATTCCAGCCCCACTATGATAAACCTAAATTCAATAAAAGATAATAGAAATAAAAGTGAGCTTCCATTGGTTCTTCTTGGGGCTCTGGAGCACCAGCCAACAATTTTAGCATCACTGGCACCAGATTCCTTGGACACATAAAGAGACATCTGACCTTGGATTTTAGGCAGTGGATATCTTCTTCTTGATTTTGGTGGTCCTGGCAGTAGGCCAGAGAAGGAGAGAGGTAGATAGTGCCTGCTATGTGGAAGTTGGGAGGGCTGTTTACTCACTTACTCGTTTATGAATTTACTCATACATTCTATTTTTTGGCTAGGTCTCTTAACTGTTTATGAATTCTGTTTTCTTCTCCTTCAACACTAATAGAATTATCTGTAGGCACATAGCTTCCAAGCTAACCGACTTTTATTGGCTTTCCTTGTAGTTAGTCATTGCCATGTAGAATGTGAGAACTGATTCATGCCATTTGTAGCTCTGGGACTTCAGACATCTGGGCATGCATCCCTGAACTCTCATTTCCTCCTACTTGCCGGACCCTATCCATTGACACTGCCCTTGTAGATGGTGGTTATACCTGGGTCTCTGAATGACTGTGGCACACAGCCTCAATTTAGATATTGATTACTCAATTCACAAACTCTCAGCCTTAACTCAGCTAATTGTAGTATTATTTCTTTATACTTTTATAATATTTTAGGTGTTTCATTTACAATTTTTTTATTTTTCCTTTTTCTTTATCTCTCTTCTTCTTTCCTTCCATCCTTTCCTCTCTCTGAATTTCGGTTTTGGTTATATTCCCTCTCTCTCTTTCCCTCCTCTCATTCCTTTAATCCTATTTTCTCCTCACAATTCTCCCTAAACATATTAATTTCTGGTCAGCTGACTCCTTCTTTGATTTTCTTAGTCCATTGGTCCCTAGTGGTTTGTTGTTGAACTAGATTGTATCTGCTGAACTAGATTGTATTTGTTCTCATTTTGCCTGCATTGAACAATGTGTGCAACTA
This sequence comes from Dipodomys spectabilis, assembly GCF_019054845.1. Classification (NCBI taxonomy): domain Eukaryota; kingdom Metazoa; phylum Chordata; class Mammalia; order Rodentia; family Heteromyidae; genus Dipodomys; species Dipodomys spectabilis. The sequence goes on along the minus strand of NW_024870911.1, from coordinate 16,216,342 downwards.
CAGGACTCTGGTTGATGCTTGCCTTAAAATAGTGTTCTAGCTCTGAATCAGTTTAGCTCTCATCCCCAAATGGGAAGAACAAGCAGAAACATAAGAAAAATGGAAAATCCAGGTATCTCCACTCCTGCTTATGATAATCAGGCAACAGAGCAGTCAATGAATAATCCAGAAGAGAGTTCCCAAAATGCTCTACAAACACTACTGGTAAACATGCTCAATGAAAACCTGCAAAGGACTCTGTGTGAGCGTGATAGGGAAATTTGTGAGCATGATGAGACTAACCGAACATTAATACAGGCCTTTCGCAAGTGTGAGGTGGCTAATCAAAGGTTAATAGAGGAATTGTGTGAGCGGGATAAGAATAAACAAAGATTAATAGAGGTATTCATGGAATCCACAAACAGAAAGCTGGAGGAATCCATTGAGGCCACAAAAGGAATGCTGATTGAAGCCCAACAGAAGGAAAGGGAGTCCAATGAAACTATAACCAACCAACTAAGGGATTTGAGAATGAACACTGAACACCAAATTAAAGAGGTAAAGAAATCCATACAAGATCTAAAATAAAGCTCCAACAAAGAATCTGAAGCCATCAAATCTGACCAATTAGAAGGAAAGGAAATAAAAAAAAATAATTAGAAAGTCTTGACAGTAGGTTAGAGCATGCAGAAGATCAAATCTCTGGGATTGAAGACAGCCTAGACATTATAGAAAAAGAACAGACAAGTATTCAAGACAAATCCAAGAAATATAATAGATCTATTCAACATTTAGAAGACACCATCAGACGGCTTAATTTAAGGCTAATGGGTGTAGTGGAAGGCCTAGCGACAGAAGTTAAAGATCTAGGAAATTTATTTAACAGGATCCTAGCAGAGAACTTCCCAAACACGCAAAAAGATAGGCCCATTCAGATATAAGAAGCCTGTAGAACCCCAAATAGACCAGACAAGAACAGGACATCCCACTGCCATATTGTAATCTGCATAGGATCAATAGAGACCAAGGCAAGGATCCTTAAAGCTGTCAGAAAGAAAAGATCAATCACCTATAAAGGGAAACCAATCAGAATAAATTCAGATTTATCAGCAGAGACAAAGCAAGAAGAGCCTGGAGGGCTGGGAAGGTGGCTCAGTGGTAGAGCACTTGCCTTGCATGCATGAAGCCCTGGGTTCGATTCCTCAGCACCACATAAGCAAAAACAAAAAAGCCGGAAGTGGCGCTGTGGCTCAAGTGGTAGAGCGCTAGCCTTGAGCTGAAGAGCTGAGGGACAGCGCGCAGGCCCAAAGGTAAGGCCCCATGACCGCACCAAAAAAAAAAAGAAAAAAAAAGAAGAGCCTGGAATGATGTATGCCACGCCCTAAAGACAAACAACTATGGACTACGGATACTGTACTCAGCTAAACTCTCCTTTATAATGGAAGGACAAATAAAAACCTTCCACAGCAAAGAAAAATTGAAACAATGTCTCTTCCAAACCAGCCCTACAAAAGATACTTAAAGATGTCCTACACATACCAACAAGAGCACAATAAAGGCCAAGAAAAAGCCCCCAATTAGAGAATCCAAGAAGCATAAGAAGAATCTAGTTGGCACAGTCCCCAAGAAGGTGGATAAGATGGCAGGAACTACCAAACACCTCTCAGTCCTTAACTCTTCAATTAAGCAACATAGATTGTCTAGTTGGATCAAAAAGCAAAATCCTTCTATCTTCTACCTTCAAGAGACACACCTTGCCCACAAAAACAAATATATTCTGTAAGTGTAAGGCTGGAATAAAATCTACCAAGCAAATGGCCCTCATAAACAAGTGGGAGTTGCAATCCTAATATCAGATAAAATAGACTTAAAATTGAAATTAGTGAGAAGAGATAAAGAATGTCATTACATAATAATTAAGGGATCTCTCATTCAGGAGAATATTAAAATTCTAAATATCTATTCACCAAACAATGGAGTGCCCAAATTTATTCAAGAAACACTACTTTCCCTCAAATCTCACATTGATCCAAAGACATTAATTGTTGGGGACTTGAACACACCACTTTCCCTATTAGATAGATCAACCTGGCAAAAACTCAACAGAGAAACCTCTAAACAACTGCATAGATCAACAAGACTTAACAGACATCTACCGAATATTTCACCCAGCAGCATCAGGATACACGTTTTTCTCAGCAGCACATAGAACATTTTCTAAAATAGACCACATTTTAGGTCACAAAGTAAACTTGTCCAAATTCAGAAACATTGAAATTATGCCCTACATTCTCTCAGACAACAAGGGAATAAAATTAGAATTCAACACCAAAAGCCACCAAAGAAAATCCTGTAACATATGGAGGCTGAACAACACATTGTTGAACCACCAGTGGGTCATGGAAGAGATTAGAAAGGAAATTCAAGTGTTCATGATATTCAACAAAAATGAACACACAAATTACCATCTTCTCTGGGACACAGCAAAGGCAGTACTCAGAGGCAAGTTTATAGCTCTGAATTCCTACATCAACAAATTGGAAAGATTTGAAATCAACAATTTAACGAGGCATGTGAAACTCCTTGAAAAAGAGCAACAAGCTAAACCCCAATCCAGTTGATGGAAAGAAATAACTAAAATTAAACCAGAATTAAATGAATTAGAGTCCAAAAAACAATAGAAAGAATCAACAAAACAAAAAGTTGGTTCTTCAAAAAAATTAACAAAATTGATAGGCCCTTAGCAAATCTTTTCAGAAAAAAAGAGAACATACCCAAATAAGCAAACTCAGAGATGAGAATGGAAATATCACCACAGAAACAACCAAGATTCAGAACATAATAAGGGAATACTTCTCAAACCTTTATGCTAATAAGTTTGAGAATCTGGAAGAAGTGGACGAATTTCTAGCAAATATTGACATGCCCAAACTAAACCAAAATGAGTTAAACCAACCTGACAGACCCATATCAAGCATCGAAACAGAAACAGCAACAAGAAACTTCCCACCCAAGAAAAGTCCAGGACTAGAAAGATTTACAAAGGAGGGAGTTACAATGCTTGATAGGAAATGTACTTATTACCTTATTCATGTAACTGTAACCCCTCTCTATAGTATCTGTACAACAAAAATATATATACCAAAAAAAAAGATGATAGAGTTACAATGCCAAATTTAAAGTCCACTTGAGTTGGGGGAGGAGGGGAATACAAACAAGTAAAATATGTTATTCTAAGATACACTGAAGCCTCTGGAGGAGAGAGGCAGAATGGAATGTCTAGATACCAAGAATGGATTTCCAGGGAGATCAGCAAACTCCTCTATAAGAGAAAAAAAGATTAAACGGAAATTTTTAGGAAGAATGGGAGTTAATCTCTTGTGGATGGGAGACAATTGGTAGAGATCATCTGTGTAGAAATCATCTGTGTAGGAACAGCACCTCCAAGTCCCCATCGTAGCAGCTTTCATGGTTCATATACAGATCTGAAAGGAGCCCAATAAAGCTGTTGGGAAGAGAAAGAGCATGGTGTAACATTGGCCTGGGGAGATACAATAAGGCCAGACCATGACCAGCTTTTTTTTTTTGCCAGACCTGGGGCTTAAACTCAGGGCCTGGGCAGTGTCCCTGAGCTTCTACAGAGCCACTTTTGGATTTTTCTGTGTGTGCTACTGTGGAATTGAACCCAGGGCTTCATGCAAGCACCCTACCACTAAGCATATTCCCAGTCCCATGATGAGCTTTGTAGGCCAAAGTTTAGGTCTATATCCAGAACAAAGACATTATTAAATGAACAGTGATTAAAGCTATTGAAGAATTAAACCAGAGTCAGAATTGTACTTTGAAAATATTTTTGGGGGTCTAGAGGCATGACTCAAGTGATAGAATACCTGCCTAGCAAATGTAAGGTCCTAATTCAAACTCCAGTAAAACAGAAATAAAAATAAGTAAGTAAATAAATTAAAAAAATATTTCTATGTAAGAAACATGGGTGTGTAGGGAATCACCTAAGGAGGCTATTCTAATAATTCATTTTCTTTGGAACATGTAAATAGGACCTTTTGGATACCAAGAATCTCATAATTTGACAATCTTTTTCATTCTTAATTCTTACAACATTGTCTTCAGAGGGCATTGTGTCACTAGTGGATAGACTAGAATGTCTGAAGTTTAAAGCAGAGACCTTACGACCTCAGCTTTTTGTCTCCACAAGACAAAAATAGACTCTAGAACTGTTGATAGAGATTTAATAATTATGTGCTGGTTGAAAGTTGATTCCTTATTCTACTATTGCTCTTGTAATAACTCTTTAATTGTAATATTTTTTTCCCCTTTGGTGAAGCTCATTGATGAAAATCATAGCCCTGGCCATAATTTACATTACAGAAGAAGGGAGTTTAAGACAATTTTCAACTCAGTCAATTAAGCACAGTTTTGAAGATCATATGATAGTGCTTTGATACATGATATGAAATTATATTAATGATATTTTGCTTTTTATTAGTGTATATTAATCATATGAAATACTGAGTTTCATGATAACATGTTCATACAATATATAATGTGTTTTGATTGTATTTAGGCCATCATCCTCTTTTGATCCCCTCCCTACCTGTTGGTCCCCTTTCCCATCCCAAATAATCCTCTTTCACTTTCATGTCTTTTTTTTTTGGGTCTGGTCGTGGGGCCTGAACTCTGGGCCTGGGCGCTGTCCCTCAGCTCTTCAGCTCAAGGCTAGCACTCTACCACTTGAGCCACAGCGCCACTTCCGGCTTTTTTCTTTTTGCTTATGTGGTGCTGAGGAATGGAACCCAGGGCCTTAGGCATGCAAGGCAAGCACTCTACCACTGAGCCACCTTCCCAGCCCCACTTTCATGTCTTTCATTGATGTTGTCATTGTTAATTTTAATACCTAGTGTGAAAAAATGGAACACTGGTCTCTTTCTGAGTCTGGATTATTTTGCTTAACCTGATGATCTCTAGTTCCATGAATTTTCCTGAAAATGACACAATTCACAATCTCACTCTTTTTTTATGGTTTTGTACATGCATACCAAATTTTATTTGTTCTTTTGTTGATGGGAACCCAGGCTACTTCTATAACAACTTTTGTGAGTAGTGTCACAATAAACATGTATATTCAGGTATCTCTATCATATGTTGGCTTTCTTCAGGAATATATCCAGGAGTGGTATAGCTGGATCTACTGGTAGTTCTATTTTAAGTTTTTGGACAAGTTCCCATAATGATGCACTAATTTACATTACATCAACAGTGTATAATGGTCCTTTCTCCCATCTCTGCCATCATTTGTTGTTTTGTTGATAATAGATATTCTATCTGGGCTGAGATGGAGTATCTATCTATCTGGCTATCTATCTATCATCTATCTATCTATCTATCTATCTATCTATCTATCTATCTATCTATCTATGAAGGATGCGAGTGTGAGACTCTGATGAGTGCAATCCACGTAAAAAGAATTATCCTATAATCCAGGAAGAAATGTATTACTTCAACAATAAAGTTGTGTGTAAAAACAACAATTTAAGATTGACATGAAATATTTGATTACTATTCATCCTTTCCCTTCCTTTTTTTTTTTTTTTGCCATTCTGAGGCTTGAACTCTAGGCCTGGGTGCTGTCCCTGAGTTTCTTTTGCTCAAGGTGAGGGCTTTACCAGTTGAGCCACAGTTGAGCCATTTCACGATTTTCTAAGTAGTTTATTGGAGATAAGTTCTTCCTATTATTTCCTTATATTTATATATTTTTCCTTATATCTGCATGCTTATAAAAAGATATCAAGGAGAGAACTTCACCGTTGCTTTTGTGTGCTAGGATTTGAATTCAGGACCTCATGCTTGCTATGCTGGTGCTCTACCACTGAGTCACACCTTTGGTTTTAATTTATTTTGCTGGTTATTTTTAGGGCAGGGTCTTGCTTCCAGGGCACTTGCTTCGACTATACTTCCCCTTGTTGTTGGAATGACAGGTGCATACCACCACATTCAGTTTCCCTCTGTGGAGAAGTCTCATAACTTTTCTGCCTATACTGGCCAGGAACTGAGGGCCTCCTACTCTCAGCTTCCTGCATAGCTTGGAATGACAGGTCACTGTACCCAGCTACGCCTTGAGAAGAGGATTCTGGGAACTTTTCTGTTTGGATTGACCTTGATCTGTGATCCTCCCAAATTTTAGCCTTCTACATAGCATAAGATTACTGGCACAAGCCATAGGTACTTGGTTGAGGAGGGAACTGTTCTTAGATCTTATCCTCCTTTACTCCATGGAAACACCTAAATATTAACAAAGGCTATTGTCTGTTTTAATAAGGAACAGTGCTCAGGTCAGGAGCCCTAGGAGTTCAGGGAAGACTTAAGCCTGCCTTAACCTTGAGAAGGAGATCCTATTGAATTTGTTTTTTTAGTTGATCCTGGGGCCTGAACTCAGGTCTTGGGTGTTGTCTCTGAGCTTTTTCACTCAAGGCTAGTAGTGCTGTACCACTTTGACCTACAGTTTTCTGGTGGTTAATTGGAGATAAGAGTCTCGCAGACTTTCCTGCCTGGCCTGTCTTTGAACTGTGATCCTCAGATCTCATCCTCCTGAGTGTCTAGGAATACAGGTGTGAGTCACAAGGTGTCCTGCTTGAATGTTTTGTTTTTGTTCGTTTGATTGGCAGGAGATAGTAAATAGTTTATAGAAATCATGAATCTGTGATATTGGCAGGTTTCTGTGTTTCTGAATACTTGTAGATAGTATTTAGAAATGTCTGTATGTTGAAAACTATAGCACAGTGCTTTTATGAGAGGAGGGATAAAAGGAGAGAGAGAGAGAGAAAAGAAGGGCATCTGTCTTGTTTCTGACCCTTATACCCACAGGCTCTTCTCTTGCTGGGTTGTCTCTCAATTCAGTAGCTCACTGGGTCTTCCCTGGCCAGTTCTCTGCACCTCAGGGGAGTAAACAATGCATGCTAAAATTTTGGTCTCATTTTTAATCAGCTTAAAATGTAATCAGAATAATGCCAGGTACCTAACAATTGTAAAAAAAAAAAAAAAAGGAAAGAAACAATTAATTAGCTACCTACAGGCTGTCTTCCTGCGTTTGGTTTAAACCCTGTGGAGAAAATGACATGCAGCTCTGTTCTGTACCACTAGGCATGGAAAGTACCACCAGGTGAAAGCATTAGTGCTGCGGAGGGGTTGGGATGTTAGAGAAGAAAGACGATTCCAAGAGCTCATTTCTGGATCACTGACGTGGTCAGATGACAGAGAGCTCCCTTTACTGTGGTTTCACCTGTGCTTTACAGTTCTGGTGGTGGCAATGGGCTTATAAAGGGCCAACCATTCCTTCTGCTAATGACCGTTGGTGTTTCTAATGGCCAGAAGGACAAGCATGCCTCATTTTAACAGCTGGGCATAAAGGTGCATTAGCCCACAATGGAGACTCTTAGAGTATTTTCAACACTCAAAATAGGCACAGTCTTAATTGAACTCAGAAGCACAGTTCAAAGTTAATAGTGGAACAAGTTTATGTTCTGTCCCTAACTTCATTTCACACCCATGGCCTTTGATTCACTTACCTGAGCAGCCAGGGAGTAAAACTGCCTCAGTGGTGCAAATGCCTCAGTCTCTGCCAAATGCCTGCCATTCATATTCTCAGTGTCTATGTCTCTCTTTCTCCTCTCTCTCTCTCTCATCACTGTCTTTCCTGTTCTCTCTCTGTCTCTCCCTGTGAACCTTGCTAAAATGCACACTCGGATTTCCTGGGGCCTGAGACACTGCATTGATAACAAGTTCCCAGGGGATGCTAATATTGCTATTCTCTGGGACAAACTGTGAGCAGCAAAGAATGAGGTCACAGGGGAAAGAGAGTCCAGACACATGAGTTGTAAAGTTAGCACTATACAATCTGAGAACTTGACTTTCACAGGGTCCCGATGAGTCCTAGTCCGTCTCCAGTTCTGCTTTTGTCCTCTCCTGCTCTTCCATGGATTCTACGGGATGTGTCTTTGAACAGAGCCCATTTTGTGAGCTACAGTGAGGGATTCTGTCCTTGTCCTTGGAGCCAGATGAATCTTGGCTAAATCTAGAAACATATACAAGGGCATTTATAGGAAAGCCTGCAGGCAAGACTTTATGAGGTACAGATAACAGGCTTTCCCTTCTCGTAGGCTGTGGTCTGGTCACTTTTCTCGTCAGCTCCCATCCTTCCTTCAGGTACACAGGTACTTGTATGTTGTAAGCCTGCATCTTCAGGGCAAGCTCTTCCTCTGACCCCTTCCTCTGCTCATTTCTGCTGTCACCTTTTCTGCTTAAGAGATGCAGTTTCAAAATGGAAATACTTCCAATACTGAACACAAAAGAAAGCAGAAAATGTAGATGTTTGACATAAAAACTCTCAGAAAATGCAGGATGAATGAGTCCATGATGGAAAGTCTGAAGAATAAATGTGTGCGCAGTGTGAATGTCGTATTAACTGTGTTTTTACTGTGGCCCAGGGTATTTTTTTAATGTTCACATTAAATAGAAAAGGTAATGTATTCTGTTGTGTTAAAAATTTCACAGAGTGGGAAGTGAGTTAGGAAATGCTGGATGTGGACATGTGACCGTCATTTGTGTGTGTATGTGAGAGAGGGGGGGGGGGACAGAGAGTGAGAAGGAGAGAGGGAGAGGGAGAGAGAGAGGGAGGGGGGAGAGGGAGAGAGAGAGAGGGAGAGAGAGAGAGAGATTCTCACAGTGTAGCCTAGGCCGCTCTTGAGCTCTTGATCTTCCTGCCTCAACCCCTTGAGTGCTGGATGCTGGAATTACAGGTGTGTTCCACCACACCAAACTTGAGGTTGTTTTTTATTTCTTTTTTTTTTTATTGTGAAAATACTGTACAGAGGGGTTACAATTACATGGGCAAGATAGTGAGTACATTTCTTATCAAGCATTGTAGCTTCCTCCTTTGTTTACCCTTCCCATACCTTCCCATCCTCCTGCCCCCCCCCCACCAAATCCTCCCCCACCCCAAGTTGTAAAGTTCGTTTTTGACATGACAACTTGTACTTCTCATTGTTGCAACAGGTCCACCTGTATCTTTACTTAAACGACTTGTTTTTCCCCGTCCTCTCCACAAATTATACCGACATCCAATACAGTGAAAGCTCGAGGTTGTTATAGTGTTGGCTTTGTATGATGTGCCCAGTTTGGCTCAAGCATTAAACATCAAATAGGCAAATATATTTGTGACATATGATGGGAATCTGCTTTATTCTCACAACTCCGTGCTGCTCCTATGGCCCACTGATGCCCCTCCTGATTCCCAGGAAAACCTCATACCTGGCCTTATCTGAAATGCAGGATGAGCCTTATCTGAAAGAGCAGGACTTCTGCTCAGGAGGATACCCTATCATAGAACCTGCCAAACAGGACACTCTGGGCACTAAATCCTCCAGCGGAACAGGACCAAGAATTTTTGAAGAAGAGTCCAACCTCTTTCCTGGTCTCTTCTTCCAGCCCAATGTTTTTATGTATTCGAAGACCCTATATGAAGGACTTGCCTCTTCCCACTTGGCCCAATCATTTTATGTATCTAAAGGTGGAATAGGAAGGATTGACCACCACTCTATTTTCCCAGGTGCTCGCAGACATCAGGCAAGCCTCCAGATATGCTTAGACTGCTTAACACAGGCAGGATAATTCACCTAAGCCTGGCTGTAGACATTCCCATCCTAAAGTTCCCGCCTCTCTAGGCCTAATGCCTTTTGTGTTACCCTCTGTCTCCTTACTCAAGACCCCATAAAAGCCCAACTGCAACCCCACTTCCTTGCACAACCTTCGTCCCCACAGGATGGCTGTGTCCCTCACTGTTGTGCCTTGATAAACAGTCCTAGCTTGTTGAGAATCGAGTCTGCTTAGTCCTTTTTCCATTTTCCTAACAACACAAGTAACAGTAAAGACAAGAGGTTCTTAGTACTTGACATTAGATGTAAAGGAGATCCAATTCTTTGGGCAACAGTCAGCCAGCCACTCAGGTTAGGCTGAGCACCCATTAAACCATTATCTTTAAGTAGTTGTACAAAGGAGGTGCCTTTCAAATTCTCATCCAGCCTTCCCAACCTACCTGTTTAGGATATACGTCAAATTCTTGACTGTATTCTCCCTCTCTCCTACATCCCACTTTTGATCAGTGCAAGTGGGGTTCACAAGCACACTGTGCTTTTTCTTAAATGTTTTGAAAATCTAGGAGAAAAATGTCAAGAAATGTATTTTCTATTTCCCTTGATTTTCTATTAGCCGGCAATTATACTGATCCTGTCTTTCTCCAAGCTAATGAGCTACATCCCTAATGGTATAGTTTTAGTCCTAGCATCAGGACAATCCGTATTGAGAAGGTATTTCTAGTCCTCTTCAGATCCCATGGGCCAGGGGAAGGTCCATTCTGAATTCATTCTCTCAGCAGATCCCATCTCCCAGTCTGGGGCCACTGGCCAGAGCTTAGATAACCAACCACAAGCACTTCTGATGAAACAGTGTTTGAGTCCTGACTATTTCTGTATCTTTGACAGCTCCAATAAACTGTACATCTGAGGCCACAGCTTCCCAAATTACTGATCTGATCATTAAACTTGCCGTTTCTCAGGAGTTATCAGGAGGGAAAAACAACTCTATCCAAGCTACTGGGAGATGCGCAACCACAGATAATTAGAATGAAATAAAATCGATGGCTAAATGAATGTGCAGTTTACACGCAAAAGTAACCTTTTATTCTTTCCAATTAGGCTTTCTCCTGTAGACTTGGCAGAGGAGGTCGTGTTATAAATAGAAGTGATATTTTGTAGGGTTCTTTGAACTGAAATGTGCATGAGGTCAAATTCTAATCAAGGTAATATATATAAGTAATGAGCTGAGCTCACATTCTGGGGCATTTATCCATTTAGTGGTAATAAATGAGCAAAGATGAAAAGAGAGCTTCCGGACAAGTACAGCAAAATAGTTACTTGGTGGTTGGAGCCCAATAACTTACCTCTTTGTAATGAATGCATGCCAGGGATAATTGTCTTCATTTGTTAATTATATTCATGATATTAATGAGCTCATTAGCATAACAGTCACATCCTAGTCTCCTGTGGTCATTGTCTGGGGAATTACAAGTTTTGCACACCTTGTTGCTATAGATATACTTATGCATCCCAATTAGGTACAAATTCAATGCCATCTGTGTTGGCTTTATACAAGGACACTGAATCGTTCCTTGCCTAATTTTATTTTATTTTTTTTTTTTTTATTGTAAAGCTACTATACAGAGGGTTACAGTTACATGAGTGAGGTTATGAGTACACTTCCTCTTGAACATTGTTACCCCCTCCATTGTTTTCCCCCTACCATCCCCTCCCTCCCTCCCTTCCCCGAGTTTCTTTTTTTTTTTTTTTTTTTTTTGATTGTGATTAAATGATTACATAATTTCAAAGTCACAAGTTCATTCTAACTTCCCTGGAGCAAATTGTCTACCACAGTCTGTAATATATAACAGTGTTCACATGTTATATACCATATTTGTGATCAGCAGCATGAGGATATTTAGTAGTGGTTCAACCAGATGAGCGGGAGTTCTTTGTTTCTTAAGTCCTGTTAGTTTTGTCGTATCACCTAACCTTTTGGATTTAGCATCCACTTATGAGGGAGACCATGTACCGTTTGTCTCTTCGTTCTTGGCTTACCTCGCTCAACATGATTCCTTCTAGCTCCATCCATTTCCCTGCAAATGCCATTATTTTGTCATTTCTAATGGCTGCATAATATTCCATTGTGTATAGATACCACAATTTTTGGATCCATTCATCCGTGGTGGGGCACCTAGGTTGTTTCCATATCCTAGCTATTGCGAACAGTGCTGCAATAAACATGGAGGTGCACGTGTCCTTGTATATTGGTTCCTGTTGTTCAGGGTAGATGCCTAGAAGTGGTATGACTGGGTCGTAAGGGAGGTCAATCTTTAGCTTTCTAAGGACCCTCCAGACTGCTTTCCAAAGTGGTTGTATAAGTGTACATTCCCACCAGCAGTGTAATAGGGTTCCTCTTTCTCCACATCCCCTCCAGCATTTGTCGTTGGCTGATTTGTGGATGTGGGACATTCTGACTGGGGTAAGGTGGTATCTCAGGGTTGTCTTTATTTGCATTTCCTTCACCACCAGGGATGATGAACATTTCCTCATGTGTTTCTTTGCCATTTTTATTTCTTCATTTGAGAAGTCCCTCTTTAGTTCCCTTGCCCATTTAGTAATTGGTTTGTTAGGTTTGGGAGGGATTAGTTTCTTGAGTTCCCTGTATATACAAGTTGTTAACCCCTTGTCTGATATATTGCTGGTAAATATTTTTTCCCAATTAGTTGGTTGTCTTTCTAGCTTAGTTGCGATAGATTTAGCTGTGCAGAAGCTTTTTATTTTAAGGTAGTCCCATTTGTCGAGTCTCTCTCCAACTTGTTGTGACCCTGGGACTCTGTTCAGGAAGTTCCTTCCTGTGCCTATTAGTTCAAGTGTCTCTCCTACTCTGTCCTGCAGTAGTTTCAGAGATTCAGGTTTAATGTTAAGGTCTTTAATCCATTTTGAGTTGATGTTGGTGCATGGTGATAGGCTGGGGTCCACTTTTAGTTTTCTGCATGTGGCTGCCCAGTTTTCCCAGCACCAGCGGTTGAAGAGGCTGTGTTTCTTCCATTGTATGTCTTTGGCTCCTTTGTCGAATATCAGCTGGCTGTAGGCCTGTGGATTTATATCTGGATCTTCTATTCTGTTCCATTGGTCTTCGGGTCTGTTTTTGTGCCAGTACCATGCTGTCTTTGTGATTATAGCTCTGTAGTAGAGTTTGAAGTTCGGCATGGATAGCCCTCCCATATTGTCTTTATCCCCTAGAATTGTTTTGGCTATTCTAGGTCTTTTGTTGTTCCATATAAATTTTTGGACTGTTTTCTGTATTTCAGTGATGTACGTCATTGGGATTTTAATAGGAATTGCATTGAATTTGTATATTAGTTTTGGAAGTATCACCATCTTTACTATATTAAGTCGGCCTATCCAGGAGCATGGTAGGTCTTTCCATTTCCTAGTGTCTTCTGCAATTTCTTTCTTTAACTTTTTATAGTTCTCATTAAATAGTTCTTTTACATCTTTGGTTAGGTTAATTCCTAAATATTTTATTTTTTGGGAGGTTATTGTGAATGGGGTTGCTCCCTTTATTTCCCTCTCTTCCTGTGCGTTATCAGTGTATAGGAAGGCAACTGATTTTTGTGGGTTTATTTTGTATCCTGCTATTTTGCCGAAGTGACTTATGATTTCTAAAAGTTTGGGGATGGAGTTTTTGGGATCGTGGAGGTATAGTATCATGTCGTCTGCAAAAAGGGATAGTTTCACTTCTTCTTTCCCTATGCGGATCCCTTTAATGTCTTTTTCTTGCCTTATTGCCCTGGCTAAGGGTTCTAGGACTATGTTGAAGAGGAGTGGAGACAGTGGACATCCTTGCCTTGTTCCTGTTTTTAGGAGGATTGGTTGTAGCTTTTCCCCATTAAGTATAATATTGGCTATTGGTCTGTCATAAATGGCTTTTATTGTTTTTAGAAATGTTCCTTCTATTCCTATTTTCTCCAGAGCTTTTAGCATGAATGAATGTTGAATTTTATCAAAGGCCTTTTCTGCATCTGTGGCGATAATCATGTGATTCTTGACCTTGGCTCTGTTGATATGCTGGATTACATTTATTGACTTACGTATGTTAAACCATCCCTGTGTCTCTGGGATGAAGCCTACCTGATCATAGTGTATTATTTTTTTTATGTGTTTCTGGATTCTGTTAGCTAGAATCTTGTTAAGGATCTTTGCATCTGTGTTCATCAAGGAGATTGGCCTGTAACTCTCCTTTTTGGTTGGGTCTTTGCCTGGTTTGGGGATGAGTGTGATATTGGCTTCGTAGAATGAGTTTGGGATAGCTCCCTCCTTCTCTGTTTCTCTGAAGAGCTTGAGGAGTATGGGTATTAGTTCTTCTTTAAAGGTCTTATAGAATTCTGCTGTGAATCCATCTGGTCCTGGGCTTTTTTTTGTTGGAAGACTTTTGATAGCTTCCTGTATCTCATTATAGGATATTGGCTTATTTAATTGGTTAACTTCTTCTTTGCTCAGTTTGGGTAACTTGTATTTCTCTAAAAATGCATCCATTTCCGCCAGATTTTCTTCCTTTAGAGAGTATAGCTTTTGAAAGTAGTCTGTTAGAATTGTTTGGATATCTTGGGTGCGTGTTGTGATGTTTCCCGTGGCATCCCTAATCCTATTAATATGGGTTTCCTCTCTTCTTTTTTTAATTAATCTTGCCAACGGGCCATCAATTTTGTTTATTTTTTCAAAGAACCAGCTTTTTGTTTGGTTTATTTTGGTTATGGTTTTCTGATTTTCTAATTGGTTAATCTCTGCTCTCAATTTGGTTATCTGGCTTCGTCTAGTAGCTTTAGGTCCCATTTTTTCTTGTTTTTCTAGCTGTTTTAGTTGCAACATGAGATTATTTACTTGGTCTGTCTCCATTCTCTTGATGTGGGCACTGAGGGCAATAAATTTGCCCCTCAGGACTGCTTTTGCTGTGTCCCACAAGTTTCTTTGTGAGGTGTTTTCATTTTCATTGAGTTCTAGGAAATGCTTTATTTCTTCTCTGATCTCTTCTGTTACCCAGGCCTTGTTAAGGAGTGTGCTGTTCAATTTCCATGTATTAGAGAAATTTCTGCGGTATGCTTTGTTATTGAGAGCTAGCTTGATTCCACTGTGGTCAGATAGGATACAGGGGATTATGTCGATCCCTTTGTTTTTGCTTAAGTTCCTTGAATGAACTATGATATGGTCTATTTTGGAGAAAGTTCCATGAGCTGCTGAGAAGAATGTGTACTGTGTTGTTTTAGGGTGAAATACTCGGTAGATGTCAGTTAATTCCGCTTGAAGTATGGCCTCACTTAATTCGGTAGCTTCTTTACCAATCCTCTGGTTGGTAGACCTGTCCTTTGGTGAGAGTGGCGTGTTAAAGTCTCCTAGTATTATCGTATTGGGATCTATTTTATTCTGTAAGTTTGAGAGCATTTGTTTAACATATCTGGGTGCACCAATATTTGGGGCATATAAGTTGATGATGGTTATATCCTCCTCTTGGATTGTTCCCTTTATTAATATGTAGTGTCCGTCCTTGTCTTTCTGTACTGATTTTAATGAAAAGTTTATTTTGTCAGATATCAGGATAGCTACACCTGCTTTCTTATTGGGGGAATTTGATTGGTAGATCCTTTTCCACCCCTTCACTCTGAGTTTGTTTGTATGTTTGGCTGAGAGGTGGGTCTCCTGAAGGCAACAGATGGATGGGTCTTGTTTTCTGATCCAGTCCTCAGTTCGTTTTCTTTTAATTGGCGAATTCAGCCCATTTATATTAAGAGAAAGTATAGAGAGATGCATTGTTGTCCCTGCCATTCCGTTTTCCTAAGTTTTTCTTCTTTCCTTTCCTCCTGTGCTTGCTCAGTTAGACTTTGAGTAATGCCTGTTTGGGGCAGGTCCCAGTTCCTGGTTGCTTTCTTCAGGTTGTGTCCCCCCTCTTAGAATTCTTTGTAATGCTGGCTTAATGTTTATGTATTCATTTAGTTTTTCTTTGCTATTAAAAGTTTTCAGTTCTCCATCGAATGTGAATGCTAGCTTTGCCGGGTATATCAGTCTGGGTTGGCAGTTATTGGCTCTCAGGGCTCGTATGGTGCTTTCCCAGGCTTTTCTTGCATTCATTGTTTGTGTGGAGAGATCTGCAGTGATTCTAATTTTTTTCCCGTTGTAGTATAGCTCCTTCTTCATTTTTGCTGCATGCAGGATTGTTTCCTTATTATTCAGATCCATCATTGTTACTATTATGTGCCTAGAAGTGTTTCTCCTGGGATCTTGCTTGTTGGGTGTTCGATAAGCTTTTGTGATGTAGTTAAGATGGTCGTTTTTGAGGTGGGGAAAATTTTCATTGACTATCTTGTTAAATAGGTGTTGCATTCCCTTGCTCTGGAATTCCTCACCTTCGTCCACTCCGATTATGCGAAGGTTAAATTTTTTAGCATTATCTGCTTGCTCTTGAATTTCCCTTTGGTTTAATTTGAGTGATTTTTCCATATCTGTCACTTTTTGGTCCAGTTGGTGTATTCTGTCTTCTGTATCTGACACTCTACCTTCCATTTCATTCACTCTGTTGACCGTGGCTTCTATTGTGGTTTGCATGGTGGAAATGGATCCCTTTATGGATTCAATGTTGGTTCTCAGAGTACTGATCTCACCTCTCAATGAGGTGAGATCAGTATGCATTACCTCTAATTTGGCGTTTATCTCACTTCTTACTGAGGTTTGTGCAGCTTCTATTTTTGCATCCAATTTTTGTTTGATATCCTGTATATCTTTTGATAGTTCATCCTTGTGCTCTTTCAATTTCTGATCCATTTCTCGCTTTATTTCTTGAGTCATTGCCTCCAGCAACCCTTGGATGTAGTTTTTGTCTTCCATTCCTGCTTTGCTCCCACTGGGGCTCTCCCCTGCGTGGCTGCTGGCTTTTGAGGTGAGCTTGCTGTCCTGGGTAGTGGTAAACCTTGTGATTTTTCTCTGTGATTTTCGCATGGGGGTTCAGGAGACTGCTCTTCAATCTTGTTTTGGTGTGTCTGTCTTTGCTTGGTTGCTGATTCTGTATTGGTAGAGAGAGTCTGTGCCTGATCTGGATTCTGTTGGGAGCCTATTTCCAGCTGCTATTCACTTAGGATTCTCAGCTCTCTGCTGTAGCAATTCCCGCCTTTGGAAGGGTTGAGCAGCCTGGACTGCTTGTGTTTGCTCCTGCGGGTGCTCTTGGGAAGATCAGATGCTCTGGATGCACTCTCCCAAATACTGGAGTCTGCTATGGGCTCCTGATGTGTTTTTGTTTGTTTGTTTTGGGCTGGTTGTGGGCTTGAACTCTAGGTTTGGGTGCTGTCCCTCAGCTCTTCAGCTCAGGGCTGGCACCCTACCATTTGAGCCACAGCCCCACTTCTGACCCTTTTTGCTTTGTTCAGGCGCCGGTCCCCTGGCCTGGTTCCGGCCCCAGCCTGGAGCACGCTCGTTAGGCCTGTGCTAATGTGTATACCACCTTGGTTATGCAGCCTGGAGGACACAGTTCAAATTTCTTGTACTGTTGGTAGTCTTGACCCAGGGGCACTGTTCCTGGCTTGAGCATTTAAGCTCCCTTCCAGGGGCGCTCTTGCTCTGGCCTGGCCAGCAGAGTGTGCTCTACCGGCTGGTGGAGCTCTCGAACAGTTCCCAGTTTTAGTGGGTCCTGTGGTCCGGGTGTTGGGGTAGGGAGTCTAGGTCAGGGTCTGGGGATTCCCTCCAGCTCTGGTCTCCCTTGATGGATTCCCTGTCCCCTGATGGGTACTCACCCTGTAGGTCGTCAGTTGTTGTTGCAGTCCGTCAGTTGTTGTTGCAGTCCGAGTTCAGTTGGGGTGGTTGCGGGCTGGGTTGGGCGGCCCCCCGCCGGGTCGTTGCGATCCCGATCGGGCGGGTGGTCTGCGGACAGGTCCCTTTGTGGCGCTGCTGGTGCCGGGCGGCTTTGGCGGGATGGAGCCTCTCCGCTCCGGTGGAGAGTGATGGGTGGGGTGGGATCCTCCTGGAGACTCCCGGCTGGTAGGTTTCTCTGTTCCTGGCGATCCGCTGTTCTGCAATCCGGTACCTGGTGATCTGCAAGCAGCCCCCTGTGTCTCTGTGGCTCCGGCAGCCCCCGCCGGGCCGGCTGGCCGGCGGCTTGGCGCACTGCCGCGCGGCCAGTAAAGGTTGGGGGAGGGGTCTTCGCTCTTCTCTGTTCTGAAATTCTTCTTTTCCTCTCTTTCTTTTTTTTGTTATTTTCCACCTCTGGTTTTTCTCTGAGTGTTCGTCTTTTTGTTGTTGTCGGTCTCTTGGGGAGATTAAACGTTGGAACTCGAACTCTCTTTTTGGTTGGAGAGAGCTGTGGCGTTTCCCTACTGCCCCGTCGCCATCTTGGTCCCCCCTCCCTTGCCTAATTTTAAAGGGGACTTTCTGGCATCTTGGTAAAGATCTCTTTCTCTGGGAGTAATGACTTTTTTAAAGTTTTGATGGAGACTCCAAATTTAGCTCCTGTTATTGGTGAAATCACCTTTTTTTGTTTTGTTTTGTTTTTCTCTTCTGAATTTTACTCACTGTTAAGACTTAACCATGAGCTCAGAATGTGGAGGAAGAATTCTGGACTCTAAAAAGAGGAGGAGAAAGCAATGATGGGCAAACCTGAGCAAAAAAGGAAACAGAAGTAAGAGGGTTCACAGCACACTGTCCTAAAACACGGCATTGTAGCATCTAAGAAAGACAGAGAAGCGAAGCAGGAAGGCTCTCATCACCTTTCTCTCTCTTCTTCGAAGTGGGTCAGAGGGCCCTCAGCTGAGAGATACCCTGTCTACACCAGGGATAGGGACCTCCTTGTTTCTGAAGATGTGGGGAGAGTCAGAAGAGTCTGAGAAAACAAGCCTCATTCACTTCCTCCCTCATGATTCCTTCTTGTCTTACCATAATCCCCCTCCCGCATTGTCAGTCTACCTTTTCATCAAACTTAAGTGCCAAAACACAAGTTTCCTTGCTTCTCTGTGCTCTCATATTTGATGGTTACAGAAAACTTAAAGTAAATAGATCTGCATGTTTTTTTTCTCTCTCTCATTTAAATAAGTGCCTTGGCTAGTGAGAAAAGAATTCGTTCTTTTCTTTGGGTGAAAGTCAAAAGTTCACTCCTTCTTGTGGATTATGGGGAAAGAGAGTGAGGTTTGATTAGCAGGGCAAAAGATGGGTTTATTGGATGAGGCCTTCATAGATATGCGTGTGTGTGGCGAGGTGGGTATGTGTGTACTTGGACCCTGGAAGGGAACTAGATGATCCTCTTCTTCAGTCAACGTCTGCACTTGTTTGTGTACAGAGGAGGCTTACACATGCACATGCTGCTCCTGACCCCAGAAGGGATTGGGACTGGGACTGTGTAAGAGCCAGCAAGGCTGCTTTAGAATCTGGCCTGGTAAGAGTAAGATAACCCTCAGTGGACAGATAAAGAATGTGGCATAGCTTAAGTGAGTCAGTCAGAAGGAATCATCAGGCCACCGTGGAGCTCCAAGGCCAGCCCAGCCTGGCCATCTGTTCCTGCAGGAGACACTTAGCACCTGGAGATGCTGACTGTCCTTCTAGAAAGGGCCACCAATCAGGGGAGGCATTTGACAGAAGGGGATATCATGGGAATCAAAGATCCCTTCCTTTTCTTGTATGTCATCTTGGGAAAGGCAAGCAAGAAAGGAAACATATAGCTTGTTTAGTATGAAGGATATTACAAAGAGCACTGGAGCAGCTAGGTGAGAGAGAGGCATAGAACAAAGATTCTAGGAGGAGATGTGCCTTCTGTGGGTGCACCACCCTCCGGCTATTTCCACGTGTAATCCAGGAGCACTTCAAACCATGTCCTCCTGGGGTTTTATGAAGGCTTTGTATGTAAGCATGAACAACATCATCAATCACTGTTCAACACAACCTTCAGCTGCTTCCCCCTGGAGGCTGGGGCCTAAAAGTTTCAACACTCATAAAGTTAGTTTCCTTGGCAACTAGCCTTCATCCCGAGGCTATGCAGGAGTCCATCAAGAGCCACTTCATCAGAACAAAAGATGCTCCTGTAACCCAGAAAATTCCAAGGGATTTGGCAGCTCTGTTACACTCTCTCTCAGGAAAACTGCAGAGATTACAGGAACTCCTCTCGGGAAACAGGACCAGAGACCAAATATTAGCTCAAGAACCAAGACAAATAAATAAACCAAATAAATACATATATCCCTTGTCGTGTTGCCAAGTTATGATCATTTTCTTTCTTCTATGGGTCATTTGAACTTCTCTCTTTTCCATTGCTGCAAGTACTTTAATCGTTTGCAGGCATTCCAATGCTTCATTTATTTATCTCTTGTTAAATAATTTACTATTATTTTACATCAAAAAGTCATAAACATACAAAAACATTTTATTCAAATAAAAGTTTTCATGCTGGTGTAAACCATTATTTTCCTAGATAATGTGCTCGTATTTAATTTTTGTATGTGTGCAGTTCTCCAAACCTCTCTGTCTGGTGTTACAGCCTAAGAAACATGACACAGTGAGGTAGACTGCACCTCTGTGGATGGTACTTTGAGCCCGTGGCCACAGTCAGCCCTTCACTTCGAAGGCTCGAAGTAGCTTTTCCACCCTTATCTTGGTTGATAAAGGTCTTTCTTGTTAGATAACAACACCTGCTCTTCTTCTATGCCATCACTGTAGCATCCTCAGAGCTCTCTGCATTCACGCTTAGAACCTGTTGTCTCCTTTTTTTGGCTGGTTCTGGGGTTTTAACTTATGGCTGGCTTCGCACTTGCTAGGCAGGCACTCTACTTCTTCTTTGTATTTTTGGGGTCCGGTCGTGGGGCCTGAACTCTGGGCCTGGGTGCTGTCCCTCAGCTCTTCAGCTCAAGGCTAGCACTCTACCACTTGAGCCACAGGGCCACTTCTGGCTTTTTTCTTTTTGTTTATGTGGTGCTGAGGAATCGAACCCAGGACCTCAGGCATGCAAGGCAAGCACTCTACCACTGAGCCACCTTCCCAGCCCGGCACTCTACTTCTTGAGCTATGCTTCTATCCCTTTTTTGCAGTGGGACCCTACTTTTAGTTGCCCAGGCTGATCTGAATGGTAATTCTCCTACTCATGCCTCCTTCAGTAGCTAGGGTAACAGGTACATATCACTGTGCCTTTCTTATGAAAAGGGAGGTCATACAAACTTTTTTTCCTTGCCAAGATTAGCTTGGGACTGCAGTCTTCCCAACTTCAGCCTCCTGAGTACCTAGGATGAAAGGAATGTGCCACTGCATTTAGTTATTGGAAGAGATGGAGTTTTCATGAAATTTTAGCCCAGACTGGCCTTGGGCAATGATCTTCCTGATTTTCATTTCTTGAGTTGCTATGATTTTAGGCATGAGCCATGGGCTCCTGGCTTTATTTCCTTCTATTAAATGTGATACAATGAGTGTAATGAAGCTATCTTTCCATCTCAAGGTTGTAAGCATATCTGAAAAGTCTCAGAATATTCTCACTATTCTTTTTCCTTTCCTTTTTGTTTTTTGTTTTTTTTGGTCAGTCATGGGACTTGAACTCTGGGCCTGGGCACTGTCCCACAGCTTTTCAGTTCAAGGCAAGCACTCTACCACTTGAGCCACAGCACCACTTCCAGTTTTCTGGTGGTTTATTGGAGATTAGAGTCTCATGGACCTTCCTGCCCAGGCTGGCTTTGAATCATGATCCTCAGATCTTAGCCTCCTTAGTATCTAGTATTACAGGAGTGAGTTACCAGCGCCCAGCTTTACTATTTTTTTAAATATAATGAATTGTTATTAAGGTGTTGTACAGAGGGATTACCATTCTGTAAGTCAGATAATATTATTCTTTTTGGATAATGTCGCCTCTTCCTTTGTTTTCCCTTAGTGTCTGCCTCCTGTTCTTGCTCATAAGTTGGATAGTTCATTTTCCACATAGTGCATACTGAATATTTGTTCACCCTTTCCTCCCTCCATATCTGTGTTCCTTTTTCTCCTCTAAAAAGACAAAAAAAAATAACCCAACCAAACAAAAAAATCCTACCAAGCCAAAAACAAACACGCTGCCACTAACAACAACAAACCTCCGCAGCATTTTCATTTCCTGGAATTTGTTTGGAGAAAGAGTATTTTAGATTTTCAGAGGAGTTATGGCTTTGGGATCCTCCCCTAAGAATATCATTCTTTAATTTGTTTATCTCACTATTCTAATTATGGGCAACTTAGGGACTATTATCCAGCCTACCAGGACTGATTTGAAGGTCTGGGTACTAGATAAGAAAGAAATGTGCTGGCACACAATCTGTAATTGTAACAGTAGAGTAGTTGGGACTTTGTGCTTCAAGGGTAGTAGAGAATGACTTAATTGTCATAGGCATGAAGGGGAATGGTGGGGAATGGAGAGCTAGGGCTCCTGTGGGTGAGAGAACAGAGCCTACTGAACTGGGCAGCCCAGGACATAGTCTCAGGTGGTCTATTAGTTCCCTGCAGCTATAGTAACAAGTTACCACTAACTTAGTGACCTAAAACACTACACAGTTAGGAAGCTTCAGTTCCATATGCCAGAAGCCTGGTGGACTCATTCGAATCTCATCAGGCTAACACCAAGATGTCAGGGGACTGCTTTCTTTTCCAGAGGCTTTAGGAGAGAATCTGCTCATTCATGATTTTGGCAGTGTTCAATGCCTGTGGCTGTAATTGACAGCTTTCTGTCAGCTAAAGGCATTTAGGTCTCTCTCTCTCTGTTTTTCCACCTCCCCTCTCTCTCCTCCCCTTTCCCTCCTTCCCACTCCCTCCTCCCCCTCCTCCCCCTCCTCTGCTCTCTCCCTCCCTCCTCCCCCCTCCTCTTCCTTCCTTCTTCTTCTTCTTGATGGAGTTTAAACTTGGGACCTCACACTTGCTAGGCCGGCACTGTAAACACTTGAGTCATGCTCCCAGACCCTTTTTCCTTTAGTTATTTTTTACAGGTAGACTCTTGGGTTTTTGTCCATGGCTTGTCTTTGACTTCCATCCTCCTAAGGCATCCCAGGCACCTGGACCACAGGTGTATACCACCTTATCTAGTGTATTGATTGAGACGGGGACTTGCTAACTTTTGACCTGGGCTGTCCTTCCAGTCTCTGCCTCCTGGGATCATTGTATCGTGTCAACACGTACAGCTTATTGATTGAGACGAGGTGCGGCTAGCTAACTCTCTGCCTGAGATGCTTTGAATCATGATACTCTTGAGTAGCTGAAATTACAGGTGTGAGCCATTGGGCTTAACCCACCACTTAGCTTTTAGAGTCTGCCTGTATGCCTTGGCCCATTCTGTTCTTTCCTGTTATTGTTCCTGCCTCTTCTTCCATCTCATCTCTCTCATGGTTCCTTTTCTGTTTTTAAGATCCATGTGATGATGATCCAAGATAATCAACTTTAAGGTCTGAAGCCTTAATTCCATTTGTAAAGTCTCTTTCATCAAACAAGGCATTCATGTGTGTACAGGTGTAACACCAGGGACTGAAGATCATAGACTCAGAATGTTGCCTGTCCAGCCAGGTGCCGGTGGCTCACACTTGAAATCCTAGCTACTCAGGAGGCTGAGATCTGAGGATTGAGGTTCAAAGACAGCCCAGGTAGGAAAGTCTATGAGAATCTGATCTCCAATAAACTACCAGAAAAAAAACGGAAGTGGCGCTGTGGCTCAAGTGGTAGAGCACTTGCCTTGAGCTTAAGAGCTGAGGGACAGCACCCAGGCCCAGAGTTCAAGGCCCACAATTGACCAAAAATAAATATTACCTATCAGTCAAATGTGGGATGGCTATTTGAGTTATCTGTTAGGCCAGAGCCTTGGAAATCTGTTGTCAAACTTGGTATAGAAGGAGCGAGACTATCAGTGAAGCTGGCTCTTACTCATGGGCTTCAAGGGATGGAAAAAGACACCATCGCAGAGACCACTATAGACTATATATGTTTTTTTTGTTGTTGTTGTTGGTTGTAGGCTTGAACTCAGAGCCTAGGAGCTGTCCCTAAACTTTTGCGCTAAGGCTAATGCTCTACCACTCTGAGCCACAGTGACTTTAATTGGAGATAAGAGTTTCAAGGACTTTCCCACCTGGGCTGGCTTTGATCTATTATCCTCAGATCTCAGCCTCCTGAGTAGCTAGGATTACAGATGTGAGCCTCTGGCACTGGGCTTAAACTTTATTTTATCAGCCCTTAAGACCTAGAGCTCTTGTCTGATGCAGCAGATATGGAGGTTTCTTTTGAGTCACTAGTGCAGGACTTCTGGCCGAGCTTGGAAGCAGGTATGCTAGAGTTTGTCGTACTTACAATGTTTTCACTGCAAACCACAAACATTCAGGTTCAGCTGACTAAATAATGAGAGGTTTTATTATTGTAGCTCTATGGAGTGCAGAGGTGTGATGGTGAAAGAGTTTGTTAACCTTGTGGATCAATGCCACTGTTAACCTAGATTCTTCTCTCATAGGGTCATTGTTGGCTGTGTCCTTGGGCTGTGGTCCTTCGTGGTGGCCCTAACATACTTGTTTCTGAACCACCTGTAGTTTTCCCACCATTTCCATAGAAATATCAAATTAATATTTGATGCTTACCAAATATGAATAAGATTTTTCCTACTCTGTCTGCTCACGTCAGGAGAGATGATTGCAGGGGGGAGGGGCTTATAAATCTCTCCCCTGGTATTTAGTGGGCTATGACTTCAAATTTTTATTTTATGAAGTGGTGAAACTATTAAATGTAAACTCGCAAGCTGGGGATGTGAAATGTTCACTTAGCAGCTACAGAGTTATAGGTTTGCCCCCACCAGCACTGCAAAATTGTGTTCAGAGTTCTCAGAAGAAATGCAAATGGCTAATAGATATGCAAAGAATTGTCCAATACCCTTAGCCATCAAGGAAATGTAAATAAAAACGATACCAAGATTTCATTAAACCCCAGTCGAGTGGCAATGATCAAGAAAGCAGACAACAACAAATGCTGGTTAAGATTCAGGGAGAGAGAACCTTTTTACACTCTTGGTGAGACTGTAAACTAGTAAAACTACTATGGAAGTCAGTGTGGAGGTTCCTCAAAAAACCAAGACATAAGCTGGTTGCCAGTGGCTCATGGCTGTAATCTTAGCTATTCAGGAGGTTGAGAGCTGAGGATCGTGGTTCAGAACCAGCCCGGGCAGGAAACTCTGTGAGAATCCTATCTCCAATTAACCGTGAGAAAACTGGAACTGGTGCTGTGGCTCAAGTGGTAGAGTGTTTGCCTTGAACTGAAGAGCTAAAAGACAGCACCCAGGCCCAGAGTTCAAGCCCCATGAGCAACAAAAAAACAAAAACAAAAACAAAACAAAACAAAAACCATAGTCCTTCCTTATGACTCTATCATAATGCTCATATCCAAGCATAATCAATATACAAGAGAAGGAACTACATATTTATTGTCTCTCTGTTTTCAATTGCCACTGTGGAATCAGCCTAGGTGCCCAACAACCAAAGGATAGATAATGAAAAAAAATGTATGTGTGTGCAGACACATGATAGAATATTACTCAGCTATAAAGATGGAATTATGTTATTAGCAGAAAAATGAATGGAACTGGGGAGCATCATGTTAAGTGAGATAAGTCAAGCTAAAAAAGCCAAATGTTACAAGTTCTCACTCATTTGTGGAATCTAGACCAAAAATGATGATGATGATATGATGTTGTTGTTGTTGATGATGATGATGATAGTGATGACGACGACGACTCTGGGATATGAATGCAAATAAGAGATTTTCCAGAAAGGGATCAGTGGAGGGGAGAGAGGAGAAAGGTATACTGAGGGATAAAGAGGATCAGTGACAGTTTATATATACACACACACACATGCACACACACACAGAGGCAGGCCCTATGAAACTCACCATTGTTTAGAAAGATGAGGAGATAAGGGAGAGGAAGAATGGAAGTACAAGAGAGGGCATGCTCTTGTTCCAAGTATATTGTATGCATCTATGGAATTGTCATATTACTAACTCCCTTTGTATTTTATTAATGTATGCTAACCTAAAAATAAAATATGAAAAAAACCCCAAATAATAGGCAAATAGGTTTTTCTTTTTTGTTGTGGGGCTTGAACTCAGGGTATAGACACTGTCCCAGAGCTCATTTGTCCAAGGCTAGCACTCTACCACTTTGAGACACAGCTCCATTTCCAGCTTTCAAGTGGTTAATTGGAGATGAGAGTCTCATGGGGATTTTTCTGCCAGGGCTGGCTTTGAACCATGATCCTCTGATCTCAGACTTCTGAGTAGCTAGGATTACAGGCATGAGCCATCAGCACCCAGCTTGCAAATGAGTTTTCCTATTCTGTCTCAAATCACATCTCTCGGCAAAGAAAATGGATGAAGTTATTGTTATTGTTTTTAGTCTTGGTCCTAGGGCTTGAACTTCAGGCATGAGCACTGTCTCTGTACTTGGTTTTTGCTCTAAGCTAGTGCTCTACCACTTAAGCCACAGCTCCTCTTCCAGCTTTTTGGTGGTTAATTGGAGATGACAGCCTTTCTTGCCCAGGCTGGCTTTAAATGGCGATCCTTGAATCTCAGCCTCCTGAATAGCTAAGATTACAAGTGTGAGCCATGGACATTCAGGCTGATGGGTGAAGTTTTTAACGTAAAATATGATTATTTGGAGGTCAGTAAAGCATGGAGAATGGAGGTTTAGCAAAAAAGTCCATGTGAGCCAGAACGGTAAGAAACAGGCAGAGAGTCAGTATGTTTTGGCAAGAATAAATAATTTTCTGTGGAATTTTTATGTGGAATGTGTAGTACATAAAACTATCCAAGCCATCAAACATTTGTGAGGATCCCACTGCACCTCTGCATATAAAAGTGGAGAAAGCATCACAAAGGCTAAGGAAAATTACCTCTGGGTCCTAGCCCTGGCCTTCAATTGGTCTTTTATGAAGCTTTTAAGGAATCAACTGCACAAAAGCAACATCTGCTTGACAGATTTCCTTTTGTCCTGGAGCCAGCATCCCGTTCCATCCCGCTGACCATGTTTATTGGAAAGTAAGAATGGATTCCAGAGGAAGCACAGATGTACTTATTTACCTAGCTGCTTGCTTCTTTGGAATTGCCATTCAAATAAAGGGAATGGTTGGGGCTGGAGAGAGGGGTGGAGAGGTCGGCAGTGGCAAGCATTGAATGATGGATAATGGAGCAGCTGCAATGTGGGTTTGGCATGTTCTAGGAGCAGCTCTCTGGCATGCATGCACAATAAAGCTGAAAAGTCACTTAGCAGCCAAAATGCTCACTAAGGTCAGAAAGTTTTGGTAGACTCCTGGGTTTTTAAAAGCTGGCACAGATATTTGGAGTTTTCTTTTGAAGGTCACTTTCTGAATCAGTGGGTTTTTAATTGTGTATGTGGCCAAGATAATGGATAATTATGTGTATGGCCAGTGAAAATCAAGATGACTTAAAAAAGATATTAAATGGGCTGGGAAGGTGGCTCAGTGGTAGAGTACTTGCCTAGCCTGCATGAGGCCTTAGGTTTGATTCCTCAGCAGCACATAAGCAGAAAAAAAAGCCAGAAGTGGCACTGTGGCTCAAGTGGCAGAGCACTAGCCTTGAGCTGAAGAGCTGAGGGACAACTCTCAGGCCCAGAGTTCAGACCCCACGACCGGACCAAAAAAAAAAAAAGATATTAAATTAATTAATTAGTGCCAGTACTGGGGCTTGAACTCTGGGCCTGGGTACTCCCTTAGCTTTTTTGCTCAAGGCTGATGTTCTACTACTTGAGCTACACCTCTGGTTTTTTGCTGGTTAATTGGAGACAAGAACCTTATGGATTTTTCTTCCTGGGCTGGCTTTGAATTGTGATCTGAAAATCTCAGCCTCCTGAATAGCTGGGCTTACAGTTGTGAGCCACTGATGCCAAGTAATATTATTATTAATTATACTGTCACCTGGTCATAAATAGATCTCCAGAATAGAAAGGATTTTAAAACAAGTTACAAGAGGAAAAAATGGATACATTCATCTACATTAAAAGTGGATGGAGACTACCAAATACTGTTTTTTAAAAGAAGGGAAGAGGAAGGAGCAAAGGGAATAGTACAGAGTGGGTGAACTTGCTCAAAATACATTTTATACATCTTTGGAATTTTGATATGAACCTTCCTTTTCCTTTAATGAATCCTAAATTGACAATACTACTTCTGGAAAAAAATGACTTCTCTCTCTCTTTTTTTTTTTAAATTGTGAAAATACCGTACAGAGGAGTTATAATTACATGGGCAAGGTAATGAGTACATTTCTTATCAAGCATTGAAGCCTCCTCCTTTGTTTTCCCTTCCCATCCCTTCCCATCCTCCCCTGCTCCCTTCTCCCCTCACACCTCCCGACCAAAGTTGTAAAGTTCGTTTTTTGACATAACATCTTGTACATCTCATTGTTGCAATGGGTCCATCTGTATGCCTATTTAAATAATTTGTTTTTCCCCTTCCCCTCCACAAACTATACCAACATCAAATACAGTGAAAACAGGGGTTATACCGTGGGGGAGGGACATACAAATCAACAAAGAAATCATCTTATAAAGATGTTAGAAACAATAGCAAGAAAGAAAAACCATTTGAATCCTTATCTTGGGGTTCAGTTTGCCTAACATCAACTTATCTGACTGTTTCTGCTTGTCTCAGACATATACTAGTTATTGCAAATAAGGGAAACTATGGGACCTATGTTTCTTTGGGCCTGGCTTACTTCACTTAATATAATTTTTTCCAAGTCTTTCCATTTCCTAACAAATGGGGCAATGTCATTCTTTCTGATGGAGGCATAGAATTCCATTGTGTCTTTTTTAAATGCACCTAAATAATATGAAACAATAAGATATAATATTTAAGAAGATTATTTCAACTTTACCTGACTGACAATGGCTTAATTTCTAGAATTCATATAGAACTTCTGATACTAATAAGAAAAAGATAAAAAATAGGACCCAGCTCACCCAAGGGCTCTTAAAGTGTCTGGGGCAAATGCCAAAGCAGACTTTAGGACGAATACCACTGCAAGCTCTAGCTTTTGAAGCAAAGTTCTTCCATCCTCTCTAGATATCTGGTGCCCAGAGAAGTATCCTCTGGCTTGTTAAAAACTGACCTTAGCAGAGGTTCAG
This sequence comes from Dipodomys spectabilis, assembly GCF_019054845.1. Taxonomy (NCBI): domain Eukaryota; kingdom Metazoa; phylum Chordata; class Mammalia; order Rodentia; family Heteromyidae; genus Dipodomys; species Dipodomys spectabilis. The sequence continues at coordinate 16,187,578 of NW_024870911.1, read as the reverse complement.
CACTGACCTTGAGCTATCAAGTTATCAGGTGACTTCTGATGCCAAGAATGAACACTATGAGGAGATCACACTGCTGCGGTTGCTATATGTTTCCTAGAAGGCATGGTTTGGATGGGATTGTCATCATTTCCCTCTTGGGTCAGCTGTAGTAGTGACCTCAGTGGCCCCTCCTAAGCTCTGTGAGGATTGAGAAACAGGATGTAGTGACTCAGATAGCATCATATATAATATACTCCCTGAAACCAGCACTTGAGGTGCAGGCTACCCATCTCTCTGTCTTCCTGGATATGGCAGGGTGTAAGCTCCAGCTATGGAAGTTAGATCTAACTTATAAATATGTATGTAAATATATACAAGGTCATATGCATATATAAACAAATGTGTTACTATCATATGTACAGGGGAGATTGCAATGATGTAACTCTTTTGAACAATTAACTTATAGTGCAACAAAATTAGGAAGCTGGCACTTGAGGGGTTAGGGTGGGTGAGGTCAAGGGTAGGAAAATAAAGAGGTAGCATGGGAAAAATGTAATCATAAATCATATTCAATGCATATGTGAAAATTAAGGGGATGAGTGGGTTGGGAGAGGTAGGGAAGAATGATGAAAGGCATGACACCAGTCAAGATATGTTGTACTCATAACTGACAGGTTGAATTGAAACCCTTTTGTACAGCTACTTAAAGGTGAAGAAATAATAAAAATGATGATGATGATGATAATGTACTAAAGATTAGTGGATAGTGAAGTTGCCTTATTGTTTTTTGCTCTGGAAGCTCAGTGATTCAGTTCAAGATGGATGAGAAACAGTTTTCAGGACTTACTGGGCATGATGCCTATGAAGAAGAAAGGGCAAAGAAAGCAAGAACAGAGGTCTAGACCATAAAGAAGTTCCAATAGATGTGTAAAGAGAACCTGAAGGGAGAAGGAGAGTTGGATGGGAAGACCTATAGGCTGCAGTGCAGCTCTGTGTCTTGGTTTATAGAGAGAGACCCAAACAAAGGCTTCTCTTAGAGGTAGCCTGCCTTTAAAACCTCTGCAGAATTCAGTTACTAGATTGAGAGCAGCCTAGAAAGTGTGTCGCCTTGAGTAGATGCTTCCTTGGCTCCAAAAAAGTGGCAGGTGGAGGCTGTCAGCTAACTATCCTTCTCTGTGCAATTTCCTTCTGGAAGAGAGAACTTTGCAATGCCCTCCCATGACTGCCTGCCTCAGTCTGGAGACTTCACTTAATCTTTACAACAGTTTTCTCTAGTGCATCTGAATTCTGTTTTAAATCACTCTTAGATCAGACTAGCTGGTCAAGTTTTTTTTTGTTATTTGCCATTTAATCCTGATCAATAATCCCTTCAAGCTCAGCAGGGTAGGCAGCCTATTGTAGGTGATCAATGATATTTCTTGTGTGAATGTATCTAAGTGGGAGTGGCTAAAAGCCTGTTAAGAACAGGATACTTAATATTGAATTGCTGACTGGCTGTGACATTGCCAACAATCCTTTCAGCCAAACCCAGCAGACTCATAAAACTATGCTTAGGAGCGACACTGCTGCCTCCGGCACAAACCCCTCTGTCCCATCTAATTCATTTGGTACTTGGGTGGTTCAGACATCATATTTGGTAGTTGTCATTTCTGATGCAAAGCTTTCCATGAGGAGCTGATGGAAGGAGGTCTGTGTGGATGGCAGGCAGAGATTACTGTCTGGGTTTATACTCAAATCAGTAAATTCCATATGCGTTTATACAGCTCTTCCTGAGATTTAAAAATCCAGCCATGGAACCACCTCTATTTCTCTCTCTCTCTCTCTCTCTCTCTCTCTCTCTCTCTCTTTCTCTCTCTCTCCCCCTAGTTCCCTCTCTCTGTCTCTGTCTTTCTCTGTCTCTCCCCTCTCCCCTTTCTTGGTAACACCCTGGTGGCCCTTCAATTCTTTACTACATCTAAGCAGTACCCCTAAATGAAAGGATTAGGGTATCATCCCAATGCTGTCTACCTTTAGGAAGGCTGATATATATAACATCTCAGATATGTTTTGAGAACTATGTCAATTAAACTTTGAATCTTGCCATCAAATTTCCCCCAAACTTTGGACATAATAAAGAACATAATATATCAAGACTAATAAAGTGTAAATTTAATCAATATTCCCCTCTCCCTCAACACTTTCATTTTCACCAAGAAGAACTGCAGGAAACTTAGGTAGAAGTGGTTATTTGTTCAGGTAATAAACACTAGAACAAGAGTATCAATAGAAGTTTCTCCTCAACTGTGTCTCAGGCTAATGGAGCAGTATGTCTCTTGGTTGGGCATTCTTCACTCCTGTGTCTGGAACCATCCAGGCTGATGAACGGAATTGATCTGGTATTTAGCTTTGCCAACCATTGTTTAATATACTAAGTGAAGAACTGTGTCTGGCATTTTGAAAAGAAGGACTCATTTAAACCAATGTCTCATTATCAACTTTCCTTTTTCCTTGTGGTGGACAGGTATGCCAGGATGGTGCCTGCGTTTTGGTTCATTATTGTGTCTGGTTGGGATAATCCAGGACGGCACTCTTTACACAAAAAAGCCACTTAATTGATAAGATCTTAATTGAGAAAAAAAAGCATCTTAACTGAGAAGATGCCATTAATAGACTTCAGAAAGGTATTTTATAGGTGTATACTAAAAACATTAATACTTGAGTTTTTGGCTGTGCATATGTGTGCATGTGTGTGTGTGCGTGCGTGTGTGTGTGTGTGTGTGTGTGTGTGTGAACTTGCATCAGTTCTGTGACTTGAACTTGGGCACTGTCCCTAAGCTTTTGTGATCAAAGTTAGTGCTCTACCACTTGGGCCACAGCTCTACTTGTGGCTTTTTGCTGGCTCATTGGAGGTAAGAGTCTCATAGACTTTTCTGCCTGGGCTGGCTTTGAATCTCAATCTCAGATCTTAGTCTCTTGTGTGAGCCACCAGCACCTGGCTAGCTTTTGGCTTTTTAAAAATGAATATTTGTTAGAATAGTTTTAGGTTTGACTGATTGACGAGTATTTAAGTATTAAAAAAGAACTCACAGAACCTCTCAATGTCCCTTTCTCTTCCCACATCTCTCTCGGTTTGTAATTTATTTGTACAGTTTCCCACCAGGTAGCTCTTGCTGATTTCAATGTTTTTTTAAACATGGTTCTCTGCTCTATTTTTATGATTTTTTAATTGTCAAGGTGATGTATAGGGGGGTGACAGTTACATAAGTAAGATAATAAGTACATTTGTTACCTCTTCTCTAATTTTTCTCCTATTCTCCACCCCCCACAACTCCCTCACCCCAAGTTGTACCTCTGCCCTTTTTATTTCCTACATATTGGCAGTTGGAGGAGGCCAGAGCAGAGCCGTTTATGTGCTTTTGGCAAGACTCCTTCTTCCACGTTGCTGGCTGCCGCACCCTCCGGGAGGCACGTGCTGACTGCTTTCTTTCTCTGTGGGAGGAGAGCAGCTTCCGGAGACCAACAACCAGACTCACTCATTCATGAGGGGGATTCTTGACATTTTTTTTTATTGTGAAAATACTGTACAGAAGGGTTACAATTACATGGGCAAGATAATGAGTACATTTCTTATCAAGCATTGTAGCCTCCCCCTTTGTTTCCCCTTCCCATCCTCCCCCCCCGCCCCCCCATAAAATCTTTACAACGAAAGTTGTAAAGTTCGTTTTCAACATAGCGACTTGTACATCTCATTGTTGCAATGGGTCCACCTGTATCCCTATTTAAACGATTTGTTTTTCCCCTTCCTCTTCACAAATTATACCGACATCAAATACAGTGAAAGCAGGGGTTATACATACTGTGGGGGAGGGGCATACAAAGCAACAAAGAAATCATCTTATAAAGATGTTAGAAACAATTGCATGAAAGAAGAAAAAAACATTTGAATACATACCTTAGGGTTCATTTCCCTAATATCAACTTATCTGACCTTTTCTGCTTGACTCAGACATATGCTAGATATTGCAAATAAGGGAAACCATGGGACCTATGTTTCTTTAGGCCTGGCTTACTTCACTTAATATAATTTTTTCCAAGCCTTTCCATTTCCTAACAAATGGGGCAATGTCATTCTTTCTGATGGAGGGATAGAATTCCATTGTGTATACCACATTTCCTTGATCCATTCATCTACTGAGGGGCATCTGGGTTGTTTCCATTTCTTAGCTATAGTAAATAATGCTGCACCAAACATAGTCGTGCTGGTAGCTTTAGTTTACTTGGAAAGGATTATAAACTCATAAGAAGTTGAAGAACAAGAAACCTATCTCGTGTAATGTGTCTCCAAAAGCTTTCTTTTATGTAAGTAACACCTGACTTTAGTTCGCTCAATGAGCAAAACCAAGAAACTGATGCCAGTGCAGTAAGAAAACACACCTTTAAATATGCTCTGGCAAGGGCATATTTTTCCTTTAAAAGTCTAATGAAAGAGTCAAAACTGTTCATGGTTTGGTTTTACGTGTGTGTGTGTGTGTGTGTGTGTGTTGTCTTTTATAGCTGTTTTTTCCCCCTCCAGAGCTGAGGACTGAATTTAGGGCCTTTTACTTGCCATGCAAGTGCTTTTCCACTGAGCTAAGTCCCCAACCCTGCGGTTTGGTTAATTATAAGTGCACTTCACAGTCTTTTTGTGTGTATGAACTGTTATTTTTTGTTAGTGTATATCAATTGTCCAAAGTACGGGGTTTCATGATGATATTTCCATACACATATATTGTTCTTTTATCATAGCCACCTCGCCTTTCACTCTTTCCCTTTCCCCTTCTACGTACCTTGTAGTCTCCCATTTACTTTTTGTTCTGTTCTTTTTTTTTTTTAAACTTCCCAGATTTGTTCTATCTTAAAATGCAGATCTTTCTCTGAAAGTTAACTTATGCATGAAAAAATACATCAAAGTTAACTTTATTTCAGGCTAAAGAAAGGATTTGACACTGTTTCAGATTTATTTGTAATATGGTGGAATACTTTTGAAATCATACTATCTAGAAAAAAATTGATAAAGGCTTGTTTACCTATTGTTAGATGAAAACAAAACAGAAAACCCTGAACCGTCTTTCACAGGTGAGATTGCCTTCCTTTTCATATAAGGAAATCATACACTGACTTCATGAATTCTGTTGCCCAGCTAACTGGACAACAGAGGCATATTTCATACATTCTAACATGCAAAACAGAAATTTAAGAGCTCACTTGGGCTACCTGCATATGAGAAACAGAGGCCCAAAGATGTTAGGCAATTTATTCATGGTCACCAATAAGTAAATTGGATGGGTCAAGTTGGATCTCTTTCCTACCAAACCAGGATGTGGGGCAGCATGTGTGAAGGTGTGGAGGCCTGGGAGAGTCTGCCACCTCTAAGGACTCACAGAGGGCAGGAGCATGTCTTCCTGCTGTTGCTGTATCTCTAAGCGCATCCAGCACATGACATAGAGAAGGCCCATGTGGCATGAATGAGATTGTTGTTCAGTGTGGCTCTAGTTTTGGACATGATAGGGGAGTGACAGGACTCTTCACTTCTGTCAGGGATGGTTCATAACACACTTTTTTTTTGAACACGATTGTTAAGAGTTTGAACTTTATGTTGGCAGATGATACCCCTGAAGAATTTTTAATCTAATGCAATCAAATGACCACTGGTTTTTCAAATGATCACTGGCTTTTGAAAGATGAAAGATGACTAGTTAGGAGCTGATGAGACCCGAACAAAGACAGTAAGTAGAAAGCTGTTGTGGGGAGGAAGAGAGCATCAGGAAGGATCTAACAAAGTGAAGGGTGATGCTTAACATGTTGCATTAGGAAATTAGCAGGTGTGGGGTGGTTCAACCATAAAGCAACACAGAGAAGAAGTGGCTAAAGCTCAAAGTGTGATTCCTGTGTTTCAGGAGGAATGGAGAGAGTAGAGAGAGTGAAGGGTTTGATGGTGCTTCACATGTTAATGTAAGAAAGGCAGGCTTGCTGGGGAAAGGTGCGGAGATTAAGTCTGCAGATGACAGATCAAATTCTGGGGTGAGGTAGCCCAGCAAAAAATACACATATAACAATGCTTTAAACAGAGCATTGTATAAACATGTTATAGTCCTCTGCTTGTTTCTGGCACAAAGAAACAAGTCAACCTATCTGCTGTTTCTTTGCAACAAGTCTGAAAAGAAAAGTGCTTCCACTAGTCTCAAAGTCTTGAAACACATGGCAATCTCATCTTCTGTTTTGCCTACACCGTTTGTTTGGAGAAGAGGTTGAGTTTTCAGAAAGGAGAGCAAAATGCAGGATAACACATAGCTAGGTACCAGTTCTTCATGCTTGTCATCCTAGTTACCCAGGAGGCTGAGATCTGAGGATCCTGGTTCAAAGCCAGCCAGGACTGGAAAGTCTATGAGACTCTGATCTCCAATTAACCACCAAAAAGCCAGATGTGGAGCTGTGACTTAAGTGGTAGAGCTCCAATCTCGAGTGATAAAGTTAAGGGACAGGGCCCAGACCCTGAGTTTAAGCCCCAGTTACCTGCCCACCCCTGCCGACACACACAAAAGGAGGATACACTTACACTTACTTTCACCCATGTTCAATTGGCCAACTAGGGCTGGAAGGCCAAGTCCAGTATCAGCCCATTCTAGCACACTGCAAGATTATACTATAGAGAAAGAGAAGATCTGAACACAGTATTAATTGGCATACAGGACTGGAGAAAAAATGTGGGAAGACTCTAGGTACTGTTGATAACCTGGAGCAATTGAATGAGACTTTTATGCAAGGTGAAAATGAATCCTGTTTATTTACAGCATAACTTCTACTGACAGTTGAAAGCATTCTAAAACATTTAAATGTAGCTGTAGTCTAGTTTAACTATTTTTTAAATTGATGGACATATAAATTGTTTCCAGTTGCCCCTTATTAAAAATAATATCACAATGAGTATTTTATATAAAACTTGACCAAGTCTGTATGTATTTGTAGAAGATAGAAATAGAGTTGCTGAGTACTTAATGTTTTTGATTGATTATATCAAATTGCCCTCTACAAGACTTTGTCAATTTTTTCTTTATAGCCCCACTAATCCAGAAAATATGTCATGTTAACAAATGCTTCCTAGCTGGTGAGTGAAATGTAATTCAGTTGCTTTTCTATGATTAATGAAATTGAATTCTTTGATTTGGATAGATGCATGCCACTTGTATTTTTATTGTATGATCAGGGTGTTCATGCCCTTTGCTCATATTTCTGTTGTGTTGTTTTTCTTTTCTTTTTTTGGTTGGTCATGGGTCTTGAACTCTGGGCCTGGGTGCTATCCCTGAGCTCTTCGGCTCAAGGCTAGTGCTCTACCACTTAAGCCACAGCGCCACTTCCAGCTTTTTCTGTTTATGTGGTGCTGAGGAATCGAACCCAGGGCCTCATGCATGCAAGGCAAGCACTCTACCATTGAGCCATCTTCCCAGCCCGATGTTGTTTTTCTCTTAGCTTATACTTTTGATTTTTTTCTGTTTCACACGTGATAAACATTTTTGGCCACTTATCTTTTGTTCTTTTAAAATATCTTAAATCAGGAAGAAAGGAAGGAAGGAATGAATGAACAAATGAAGGAATGAAGGAACAAATGAAGGAAGGAACAAAGGAAAGAAGGAAGGAAGGGAAGAAAGAGAGAGATTGGGGAGATAGAAAAGAAAAGAAAAAAAATAAATTCTCAAGTTTCTCCACATTCTCTCTCATTCTGGATAAGCAGTTACTAAACATTATAGATAATATTATAGATAAATTGACAGTAAGACACTATATATAAATAAAATAATTTCTTCAAAAAAGTAAATAAAATATCTGAAATAAAATCTTGTAGAGATACAAAAACATGAAATATGGTTAATTTCTAAAGGATGACAGTAACTACTTGGGAATTCTTGATCTGGATAAAAAAATTTGTACATTCTCACAAAAAGTCATGTCAAAACCAGCTTTACAATGTCGGTGGGGGGGGGGAGGGGGGGTATGATTGGGTGGGAGGGAGGGGGGAGGCTGGGAAGGGAGGTGAAGGGTAAACAAAGGAGGAGGCTGCTATGCTTGGTAAGAAATGTATGCATTATCCTGACCATGTAATTGTAACCCCTCTGTACAGTATGTTCTCAAATAAAATAAAATAAAATTAAAAAAAAAAATTTGTACATTCTCTACCCACTTCTTTTCACACTCAGAGTCATCACAACCCTGAAATTTGTGTTCATTATGCTCTTATTTTATTATAGTTTTATGCATACATTTGTGTCCATAATGAATACAATATTTAGCTTATATGATTTTGAACTTTAAATGAAATCACATAATAAGCATTTTTCAAAGTTGAGGCATACTAATTATATATCTTTATAGTGTACATTATGGAAATTCAAGATTGTGTATAATGTGTAAAAATCAAGTCTAGGAAATAAAGGTAATACACATTTTCATCTCTCCAACCATTATCATTTTTTTTTTTTTTGGTCAGTCATGGGGCTTGAACTCTGGGCCTGGGTGGTGTCCCTGAATTCTTCAGCTCAAGGCAAGCTACCACTTGAGCCACAGCACCACTTCCAGTTTTCTGGTGGTTAATTGGAAATAAGAATCTCATGGACTTTCCTGCCCGGGCTGGCTTGGATCTATGGTCCTCAGATCTCAGCCTCCTGAGTAACTAGGATTACAGGCATGAGCCACCTGTGCCTGGCCCATTATCTTTTTCTATGTGTTGGAAATTTCATACTCTTCTTGCCATTTTGTTATGTAGCATAGACTTTTTCTTTCTTTTTCTTTTTGTGTGAGAGTACTGTGGCTTGAACTCAGGGACCTAAGCACTCTCAGCTTGCTTGTTCATGGCTGGTACTCTATCCCCGGAATCACCCTGCTAGCCTGACATTTTGCTAGTTAACTGGAGATAGTCTCATGGATTTTACTTACAGAGCTGGTTTTGAACCTTGATACCCAAGCCTACAGCCTCCTGAGTAGCTAATATTATAAGTGACAAGCCTGGCCTGTCATAAATCATTCTAACCATATTTACCTTCCTTTTAGTCCCCTCCTTTTCAGACTCTAGTGACTACTATTCCATTCCATTTTTCTTCAAGACTGACTTATTCGTTTCCACAAATAAGTGAGACATGTGGCATTTGTCTTTGTCTCTGGCTTGCTTTACTTAACGAAATTACTTCCAGTTCCATCCATGTTGCTGCATATGACAGTATTTTATTCTTTTCTTTTAAACTTTGAATAGCATTTCAAGGTATATGCATTTTCTTTATCTGTTCAGTAACTGAGGGACATCTGGGTTGGTTCAGTATTTTGATTAATGTGAAAATGCTAGCAATAAACAAGGGAATGCATTTTTTTAAAAAAAAAGATCTCATATCCTTTTGATATATACCCAGTAGTGAAATTGCTGGATTATAAGGTAATTCTAGATTTTGTTTTTTCACGAACATCTATATTGTGTTCCATAAAGACAAATTTTTATCCCTACCAACAGTATAGGAGAGTTTTCTTTGCTCTGAATCCTCATCAGTGTTTGTTATGTGTATTTCTTGTCTTTTGGATGACAGCCATTGTAATTAGGTGATTATCTCATTGTACTTTTGATTTAAATTTCTCTGTTAAGTAGTGAAATGGAGCAATTTTTCATTCATTTTCTTGGTTATTTGTATTTTTTTTTAAAGAAGTATCTACTTATCTCTTAGACCATGATTAAATCAGGTTGTATGTATGTATTTATTTATTTTTGCTTATTTATTTATGTTTGGTGGTCAGCTTCTTGAGATTTTTTTGGATATCATGAACATCAACCATTTGTGGGATGAATAATTTGCAAAAATGTTCTTCCATTCTATAGTTTGTACTCAATAGCATTTAGTATTTCCCTTGCTGTGCAGAAGTTTCTTTGGTAGAATTCAACTTATCTATATTTATTTTGTTGTCTATGCCTTCTTTTGGGGTGCTACTAAAAAAATTTGTCTACACCAAAGTGTAGCATTTTCTGTGTTTATTTGAATAGCAATTTCATAGTTTCAAGTTTATGTCCTTGACCCACTTTGAGTTGATTTATATTTGTGCATGGAAAGAAGAAGGGATCTGGTTTCATTCTTCTACATTTGCATATCAAATTTTGCTGACCCCAATTTTTGAAGAGGCTGCCATTTCTTCACTGTATGTTCTTGGCAGCTTTGTCAAAAATCAGATGGCTGTATAAATATGGATTGATTTCTGGGTTGTCTCGTCGGTTCAATTGATCCACGTGCCTGGTTTTAGGCTAATGCTGGTTTAGTTTCTGTAGCTTTGCAGTATAGACTGTTCTTGGTGACATTTTTAAAATTTAACATGTTCCTAAAACTCACTGATGGTTGCATGTAGCCGTAGCCCATAGTGGTGAAGAATTGAATTAGATGAACTAGCCTAAGTTGCTTATTTGTTCTACTGTTGATAAGCGTTTGGGCTGGGTGCACCAGTCCCTGTCCTCTTCTGTCCCAGATACCTCCAACTTTCAACATATTACTTGGTGTCCATGTGTGAGAGTTTCTCTAGGAGTTGTGGACAAATCCTAAGTAGTATACATCTTTAGACTAGGCTGACAATACCAAACCTTTTTTTAAAAAACGAATCTCTGTTATTACCAACAGGTGTAATTATTTCTCTTAGTCTACATCCTTACCAACACTTGATTATGGGGTTTGAAAATATTTGCAAACCTGGTAGGAATAAAATCTTCTTCTTTTTTTTTTTTTTTGCCAGTCTTGGGGCCTGTCCCTGAGCTTCTTTTGATCAAGTCTAGCACTCTACCACTTGAGCCACAGTGCCATTTCTGGCTTTTTCTGTTTATGTGATTACTGAGGAATTGAACCCAGGGCTTCATACAAGCTAGGCAAGCACTCTGCCACTAAGCCACATTCCCAGCTCCCCTTATTATGGTTTTCATGTTCATTTTCCTAATTCTTAAGGAGACGGCTTTCTTTTTCTATGTGTATTCTTTTCCCATGAAACACTTGTTCATATGTTCGACTGCTTTTCTGTTGGGCTGTTTGTTTTCTTGTTCATTTGCAACAACTCTTCATATAACTTGGACAGGAACATTTGATCATTTTGTGTCCCACTGAGTGCTTTGAATTTATATTCTCTTAATGGCATCTTTTGGCAACCTAATATTCTTCTGTGCTAAGGCTACAAAGACAATCTTCTAGATTACTGTTGCACATATACTTTATAGTTTTGTCTTTTATATTCAAGTTGTTAATTACTATGGAAATAGTAATTAAATAGTATAATAGATGTATAAAGATGTTTTATCTATCTATGGCATTCCATCAACCTTCATTGGATTCATTCATTAAAAAATACCTGGGTGGGGGCTGGGAAGGTGGCTCAGTGGTAGAGCGCTAGCCTTGAGCTGAAGAGCTGAGGGACAGCACCCAGGCCCAGAGTTCAGACCCCACGACCGGACCCCCCCCCAAAAAAAATACCTGGGTGCCTTTCATGAGCCTTGGGTTGGGCTATGTGCTCATTCAAGTTTACTCAGGTGAACACATATTTTTTCCTTGCATATTTCATATTTTCTAGATAATATGTGGGTGAATAATGTATTCTCCTTAGACTCAAGAAAACCACTGAATAAGGATAAAATATAAAATTTAGGACAAGTCATATGCTAACATTGCATTGACAGAAAAAGAGTACAGAGTCACTTTGATCTGCTGCCATGTGAAAACCACATTTTGGGTAATTACAAATGTCACATAATCTAAATGTAATAGGGAAATGTTATTTTTAAATTCTTTCTTCTATTTTATTTCTTTCTGAAGTATACTGCAGCCCCAAATCTCCTTTCCTTTAAGTGTGATCAGTATGGTTTATCAGTATGATTTCCATACACACAGATGACCCAGGCCCTAAACAATAGAACTTTATCTTGTGACCTCCCAGGAGGAAATGCTGCTGGTGATGATATTTTATAAGAGTCTATAAAGATTTGACTGGGCAAGAAGGAATGAGAATCAGATACCACTGGACATCTGAAGTTTACATTAAATATAAGAAAAAAGCACCAACATAAACTAACTGGATAAACAGAGCAGAATTTTTTTTCCTTTTAAAGGAATGCAATGATCTTACTTTCAAAGATATGGTATATTGTGACTAGAACAACACAATGTGGCCTGCTAAAATTCTGAGGAAACGGATGGAGTTACAATTGATCTATCACTGATTTATTCAAACAACAATGCTTCAAGATAAAACAACAACAACAATAGCAACAAAGTTCATACAATGAGTGTTTATTGTGTTTTAGAAACTTTCTTAAGCATATTGTACCTTCCATGAAAATCTGCTGGTAATTGTATAGTACTTGATTATCATTTTACAGACAAAGAAACTGAGGCACATTGCAGTGATCTGTTTAATATGACAACAGTGGTGGAGGTGGAGGGGAGAGGGAGAGATTCAAAGTCAGGAGGACTGGCTCTGGAGACTAGGTTTATACACCTTATTTCTTCAAGTTAGCCTTTTTAGTTATAGTGGTATGAACATATAAGCTTTTTAAAATTAAGTTTTCATTGTGAAAATACTGTACAAAGGGGTTACAGTTACATGAGCAAGGTAATGAGTACATTTCTTTTTTTCTTTTTTTTTAATTGTGAAAATACAGTATGAGTACATTTCTTATCCAGCATTGTTGCCTCCTCCTTTGTTTTTCCCCTACCATACCTTCCCTTCCACCTCTTCAACTACCACCCGCCCCACTCCTGGCCTAAATTGTTCAGTTTTTTGAGACATAGCATTTTGTACATCTCATTGTTGCAATGAGTCAATCTGTATTTTCCAAAAGATTACATTCACTCAGCAACTCTTTTCTTCATCAATCATAAAGATGCCACCCAAGATACTGCTTCACTTATTAAAAGTTAAGATTAGCAGAGTCTACATTTCAAGTTATAGGTTAGGATTGTGTTTTACAGTTGGTGGTTTACATTCTGAAATAGTTTTCTGAAAAGCATTGCTAACAGAATAAATAAGAAGACTCACGCATACATGGAAGTCCACAGTGACAAATTGGATTATTTAATGACATCCAATTCTCCTAGGGAGTGGATTCTTTTCTTGTAGTCTTTGGCGCTGTGTGTCCTCATTAACCCCTCCCTCTAGATGGTAGGGCATTATTATGCTTCTGTTTGTTCTCCCTCAGGAAGAGGGAGATGATGGATTCAGCACAAAGCTGAACCCCACTGTATCAGTAAGTAGCCTGACTGCTGTGCACATCAGGATAACTTTTGTGATACTTGGAGACAACACAATGGAAATCACAGTTTAGAAATCCAATTTAGCTTGCTGTGAATAGAATTGCCTCCAATACAGATGACAATTAGTTTTGTTCCATAACACTGTTATAGAAATGTGACATTGAAAAACTACTTGTAAACTATTAAAATATTCATTTGCCATGAATTCATGACATGGAGGGAAAATTGTTAATTCCATTGAGACCAACAAAACAAAACAAAACTGATAAAGGATTTTTTTTTTGTAGGAAGAATAGCCAGAAGATTAGGATATAACTTGAGGTAATGAAGTGAAGGCTTCGTTGAAACTTAGTTGCTCATTTATTCTATTAAGGCTGTGAGATTCTGCTGACTTGTAGTTCTCAAAACCACTAGGGTTGCAGCTCAGTCACTTTATAGATTAAGTGCAGGATGATGCCAGCTTTTAATGATTCCTCTTGAATTGCATACGAGCTTGCTGTTGATGCTCTTGACTGGCTTTGGTTCTCTTCTTTGGCTTCAGGATCTTCCTCCCTTTTTTGCTTCTTGACAAGTTAGTACATCACTTACTCCATTATATAGCAAAGGTTCAAAATGCATCTTCACTTCAGTTGGGGAATCCAAAGATCCCCTGCTACAGAGCACTCTAACCATTAAAAAACAAAACAAACCAAAGCAACTTGAAATTGTGTACTGGTGGCTCACACCTGTAATCCTAGTTATTCAGGGGGCTTAGATCTGAGGATTATGGTTTGGAGCCAGCCTGGGCAGGAAAGTCCATGCAACTCTTATCTCCAATTAAACATCTAAAAACTAAAAGTGGAGCTGTGGCTCAAAATGGTAGAGCTTTCCCCGAGCAAAGAAAGCTCAGGGACAATGCCTAGGCCTTGAGTTCAAGCCTTACAACTGACCAAAAACAAAACAAAACTTGAAATATAGTAACGATTTTCTACTCTGTGTGTATATATATATATATATATATATATATATATATATATATATATATATATATACACATTATAAGAAAGTACAATTTAGAGCTAGATGCATTGGCCTCTTCATATAATCCTAGCTATTCAAGGCCAGCGCAGACAAAAAATTTGTGAGATCTCATCTCATCCAATACAAAAGCTGGGTAAGTAGCATGTGAATATCTTCCCATGTTTTCAGGAAGCATAAATAAGAGGATCGGAGTCTAGGCTGTAGCAGACATAAGAGAAATCCTATTTAAAAAAGAACAAAAGCAAAAAGGCCTGAGAGAGTGGCTACAGCAGAACCTCCCTAGCCAGCTTAAGAACCAGAGTTCAAATCTCAGTACCACCAAAATAGAAAGAAGATGCTTAGTCTTAGGAAATTGGATACAGACATCTTGCAGTTTATCTGTACATGTATTTATTGATCACCTGTGAGGAAATGCAAGCTATTATCCAGAGCAAGATATAGTTGAAAGAGCAAAGAATCTGGAGCAGGGAAGACTTGAGTGGGAATTTAAGCTCTGTTCTCACTGGCTGTGTGGGATTGGGAACATACTTAATTTTTATGAGCATCCGTTATCTTATTGGTAGACAGGGATAATATCTGGTTACATGTGCTTATTGTGAGCATTAGATGTTATGTATAACATGTCTAGAACATAATGAAGTGTTAAGAGATAAGTTTATTAGGCTCTAGGGTAGGTAAATAAAGATTAGAAGCAGCTCTTACCACTTTTTGGGAGCATCTTTTGGAGGTGAGAGAAAACATGTACATTAATGTGTGCTTCAGAAAGAAAGGATAAAAGCCAGAGTCTTCAAACTGTGTTGTTAAAGATGTGATGGTGAGAAAATCTTTTGATAGTTGATTTTTTTGAGTAAGAATATAAATAATGTACACATATGTGGCTGATTGTGTCTCAAGTCCTCAGTGCACACATCTGTTTCTTCTTCTCTCACTTCCTCTTCTGCTACTGAGGATAGTTTAGTGTCTTTTCTATATTACCACTGTGCTGCTCTCTGAGCCCTGCCCTCTTCCTAAACTCATGCTACTTACTTCCTGAAAAGAGCAGGTCATTTTGTCATGCAGAGGACTTCTTATTCTGAATTTATTTGGTTGTTTGCAAATAATGGTATTTCTTTTGGGCTTTCCATCACTTGAAACCTTGATCCAGAGTCTTGATTAAGTTCAAGTTCAACATTGTTCATAAGAATCCTTCACAGTATTGCAGCTTACCCCATCATGGTGTGAAGCATGCTACCTTTAGTTAAGGATGCTAAGAGTGATCATCTGATCCTTTGGTTGTGAAGCTGCATTTCCCCCATTGTGTCCAATAGTCAATAGGATTTTACTTTGGTGCCTTGCTAATCGCCAATTACAGTTACCTTTTCACTTAACTGTTTTAGCAACTATTGATGGTTACCTGAACAACTGTTTCATTAAGGGGTTGAAAAAACAAAGTAGTTTTCTAATGCTGTGGTTCCTACTGGTATTAGTTGGAATTCTTTTGTCAAGAAGCACTTTTTAAAAAATATCTCTCCAGGGGCTGGGAAGGTGGTCAGTGGTAGAGCGCTTGCCTTGCATGCCTGAGGCCCTGGTTTCGATTCCTCAGCACCACATAAGCAAAAAGAAAAAAGCCAGAAGTGGCTCTGTGGCTCAACTGGTAGAACGCTAGCCTTGAGCTGAAGAGTTGAGGGACAGCGCCCAGGCCCAGAGTTCAGGTCCCACGACTGGACCCCCCCCCACCAAAAAAAAAATCTCTCAAATAGAACTAGTTGATGTTCTGAGATATCATCCTTTTTTTTTTTTGGTTGGTTGGTTGTGGAGCTTGAACTAAGGGCCTGGGCACTGTCCCTAAGCCTCTTTGTGATAAAGGCTAGTGCTGTACCAGTTGAGCCACAGCACTACTGGATTTTTAGTGGTTAATTGGAGATAAAAGTCTCAGACTTTTCTGTCCAGACTGGCTTTGGGCTGTGATCCTTAGATCTCAGCCTCCTGAGTAGCTATGGTTACAGGTATGAGTTACTAGCACCTGGATTGCCTTTTTTTTTTTTAAAGAAAGGTAAGATAAATTCTAAATTCATTTACTTCAGAGTTTAAAAAAATTGTCTTTCAAAGGAAGTTCACTGTAGATTATTACAGATTTAGTGTATTCCAATCAACTATGGTTGTGGCTCTTTTTGATGCTCAAATTGTAGCATCTGTAGCTCATGGAGCTGCCATAGTCTGGTTTCTGTGACCTTTGTGAAAAGTTTCATTAAAATTTCACATCTTCCTTAAGACAGCCTCTTCAGTAAATGGTATTGGCCAAATTTGTTAAACACCTGCAGAAAACTAAAGCTAGATCCTTATATATCACTCTGCACTAGAATCAACTCAAATTGGATCAAAAACCTCAAAGTCAAAGCAGACACACTGAAAACATTACAGGAAGGAATAGGAGAAACTCTAGGGCTCCTTAGCACAGGATGAAATTTTCTTAATAAAGACCCAGAAACACAACAAATCAAAGAAAGGTTGGAAAATGGGATTGCATGAAATTGCAGAGCTTCTGCGTGGCAAAGGACATAGCTAGCAAGATCAATAGAAAGATTGGAAGAAGACTTTCACTAGCCGTACAACAGACAAGGGCCTCATATCTTTTTTTTTAATTTAATTTAATTTTTTTTTGTGAACATACTGTACAGAGGGGTTACAATTACATGGGCAGGATAATGCGTACATTTCTTACCAAGCATTGCAGCCTCCTCCTTTGTTTACCCTTCACATCCCTTCCCAGCCTCCCCCCCATATCCTCCACCCCACCCTGCACCAACGTTGTAAAGCTCGTTTTCAACATGACAACTTGTACTTCTCATTGTTGCAACAGGTCCACCTGTATCCTTAAACGACTTGTTTTCCCCCATCTCCTCCACAAGTTATACTGACATCAAATATAGTGAAAGCAGGGGTTACACTGTGGGGGAGGGACATACAAAGCAACAAAGAGATAATCTTATAAATGCTTTAGAAACAAATGCATGAAAGAAAAAAACATTAAAATACATATCTAAGGGTTCATTTTCCTGACATCACATTATCTGACCTTTTCCGCTTGACTCATACATATACTAGATATTGCAAATAAGGGAAACCATGGGACCTATGTTTCTTTGGGCCTGGCTTACTTCACTTAATATAATTTTTTCCAAGTTTTTCCATTTCCTAACAAATGAGGTAATGCCATTCTTTCTGATGGAGGCATAGAATTCCATTGTGTATATATGCCACGTTTTCTTGATCCATTCATCTACTGAGGGACATCAGGGTTGGTTCCATATCTTAGCTATGGTAAATAATGCTGCAATAAACATAGTTGTGCTGGTAGCTTTAGTGTGGCCTTGTTTGTGGTCATTTGGGTAAATGCCCAAAAGTGGGATTGCTGGGTTATAGGGGAGCTCTATGTGAAGTCTTTTGAGGAACCTCCATACTGCTTTCCAAAGTAGTTGAACAAGTTTACATTCCCATCAACAATGAAGTAAGGTTCCCTTCTGTCCACATCCCCTCCAGCATCTGTTGTTGTTAGAGTTCTTGATTTTTGCCATTCTAACTGGAGTGAGGTGGTATCTCAATGTTGTTTTGATTTGCATTTCTTTTATGGCTAGGGATGTTGAGCATTTCTTCATGTGTCTATTGGCCATCCTTCTTTCTTCTTCAGAGAAGTTTCTCTTTAAGTCTTTAGCCCACTTATTTATTGGGCAGTTGTTTCTTTGAGGATTTGTTGTTGGGGGATTTAATTTTTTGAGTTCCAAGTATATTTTAGATATGAGACCCTTGTCGGTTGTATAGCTAGTAAAGATCTTCTCTCAATCCGTGGGCTTTCTATTGATCTTGCTAGCTATGTCATTTGCCATGCAGAAGCTCTGCAACTTTATGCAATCCCATTTGTCCAACCTTTCTTTGATTTGTTGTGTTTCCGGGTCTCTATTCAGAAAATTTCGGCCTGAGCCAAGGAGACCTAGGGTTTCTCCTATTCCATCCTGTAATGGTTTCAGAGTGTCTGCTTTGACTTCGAGGTCTTTGATCCATTTGGAGTTGATTCTGGTGCAGGGTGATATATAAGGATCTAGCTTTAGTTTTCTACAAGTAGTTAACCAATTTTGCCAGCACCATTTACTGAAGAGGCTGTCTTTCTTCTATTCTATTATTTTAGCTCCCTTATCGAAGATTAGATGGTTATAGGTCTGTAGGTTCATTTCTGGGTTTTCAATTCTATTCCATTGGTCCTGAGGTCTGGGTTCTTATGCCAATTCCAAGCTGTTTTGATTACTATGGCTTTATAGTAGAGTTTGAAATTTGGTATTGATCTTCCTCCAGCAGTGTTCTTTCCATTGAGGAGCGTTTTTGCTATTCGGGGTCTTTTATTGTTCCATATGAATTTTTGGATTGCCTCTTCTATTTCCTTGAAGAATGAGGGTGGAATTTTGATAGGTATCGCGTTGAATTTGTAGATAGCCTTGGGAAGTATTGCCATTTTCATGATGTTAATCTTTCCAATCCAGGAGCATGGGAGTTTTTGCCATTTTCTAAGTTCTGTTTTGATTTCCTTTTTCAAGATTTTAAAGTTTTCATCATAGAGATCCTTCACTTCTTTGGTTAAGTTAATTCCTAGGTATTTTATTTTTTGTGGGGTTATTACAAATGGAGTTGCTTTCCTAATTTCAGCCACACTTTTCTCATTGTTGGCATACAGAAAAGCCATTGATTTTTGGGGGTTAATTTTATAACCTGCTACTTTGCCAAAGTTTTGAATCAGCTTGAGTAATTTGGGAGTGGAGTCAATGGGATTCTTTAAATACAAGATCATGTCATCTGCAAAGAGGGAGAGTTTTATTTCTTCTTTCCCTATTTGGATCCCCTCTATGTCTGCATCTTGTCTTATTGCTGTAGCTAGGCATTCTAATACTAGATTGAAGAGAAGTGGAGAGAGTGGGCATCCTTGTCTTGTTCCTGAGTTAAGAGGAAATGGCTTTAGTTTTCCACCATTAAGTATAATGCTGGCTGTAGGTTTGTCATATACAGCTTTTATTGTATTGAGGAATGTTCCATGGATTCCTAATGTTTCCAAAACCTTCATCATAAAGGGGTGTTGGATCTTGTCGAATGCTTTTTCTGCATCTATTGAGATAACCATGTGGTTCTTATTCTTGCTCCTGTTGATGTGATGAATAATATTAATTGATTTGCATATATTGAACCAGCTTTGCATCCCTGAAATGAATCCTGCTTGATCATGGTGTATGATTTTTTGGATGAATTGTTGAAGTCGATTGGCCTAAATTTTGTTGAGAAGTTTTGCATCAATGTTCATCAAAGAAATGAGTCTATAGTTCTCTTTCTTTGATGAGTCCCTGCCTGGTTTTGGAATGAGGGTTATGATGGCTTCATAGAATGTGTTTGGTAGTGAACTTTCTCTTTCAATTTCATTGAAGAGTTGGAGTAGTATTGGTGTGAGCTCTGCTTTGAAGGCCTTGTAAAATTCCGCTGTAAAAACATCTGGTCCTGGACTTTTCTTAGCTGGGAAGTCTCTTATTGCTGTTTCTATTTCAGTGCTTGATATGGGCCTGTAAGATGGTTTAACTCATCTTGGTTTAGTTTTGGCATGTCAATATTTGCTAGGAAAAGGTCCATTTCTGTCAACTTCTCAAACTTATTAGCATAAAGTTTTGAGAAATATTCCCTTATAATGTTCTGAATCTTGGTTGTTTCCGTGGTGAAGGGCCTCATATCTAAAATATACTTAGAACTCAAAAAATTAACTTCCCCAACAACAAATCCTCAAAGAAACAACTACTGGATTGTTAAGTGGGCTAAAGAATTAGAGAGAGACTTCTCTGAAGAGGAAATAAGAATAGACACACTTCTCTAACCATAAAAGAAATACAAATCAAGACAACATTGAGATTCTACCTCACCCCAGTTAGAATGGCTATAATCAAGAACTCTAATAACAACAGATGCTGGAGGGGATGTAGCCAAAAGGAACCCTACTGTATTGTTGGTGGGAGTGTAAACTCGTTCAACCACTTTGAAAGCAGTATGGAGGTTCCTCAAAAGACTCCACATAGAGCTCCCCTATGACCCAGCAATCCCAATTTTGGACGTTTACCCAAATGATCACAAACAAAGCCATACTAGAGCTACCCGCACAACTATGTTTATCACATTATTCACCATAGCTAAGATATGGAAGCAGCCAAGATGCCCCTCAGTAGATGAATGGATCAGGAAAATGTGGAATATATACACAATGGAATTCTATGCCTCCATCAGAAAGAATGACATTGCCCCATTTGATAGGAAATGAAAAGACTTGGAAAAAATTATATTAAGTGAAGTAAGCCAGGCCCAAAGAAACATAGGTCCCATGGGTTCTCTTATTTGCAATAACTAGTATATGTCTAGGACAAGCAAGAAAGGTTAAAAAGTTTATCTACATATGACCAAATAAGATGATGCTAAGCGAAATGAACCCCAAGATAAGGACACAAGAGGTTTTATTTTTCTTGCTGTTGTTTTTAATGTACTTATAATGTACTATGTGATTTGTTTGTTTCTTTTGTATGTTCTTCCCCCATGGTATAACCCCTGTTTTCACTGTATTTGATTCCAGTGCCCTGCATCTTGAATATACATTTTTCTAATTTGGGGAGGGGAAGGGAAATAACAAAAAGCTGAAATAAGGATACAGGTTGATCCATTGTAACAATGATATGTACAAGACAGAATGTTGAAAATGAACTTTACAACTTTGGGGGGGGGAGGGAGGAGTTGGGGAAATGAGGAGGGAAGAGATGGTAGGGGAAAACAAAGGAAGGAGTAATAATGCTCGATAAGAAATGTACTCATTACCTTACTCATGTAACTGTCAGCCCTCTGTATAGTATCTTTACAATAAAAATATATATTAAAAATTCATATTTTCCTTGATTTCTGGAGCAATAAAGCGTTCTAAGCTTATCTTGTTTATTTCCTTTTCCAGATGTGAAATCAGCCTTTTCTTCAAGGAATCCTGCTTCCTTTCAGTGGAATACAGCTTTTGAACCCAAAGTTGGTTAATAGCATGTTCATTGTGACCTGGTCAGTTTATTGTATTCAAGTCTTTTCAGTAGAGGAGAGCCAAGAAATGTGTACTTCAAAAACCTATGAGTCAATTTTTTTTAAATTGTGAAAATACTGTACAGAGGAGTTACAGTTACATGGGTAGGGTAATGAGTACATTTCTTGTCAAGCATTGTTGCCTCCTCCTTTGTTTCCCTTCCCATCCCCTCCCTTCCCTCCCTCCCCTGCTTTCCCCTCCCCCCATGCCCCCTGGCTAAAGTTGTAAAGTTTTTCAACATAACATCTTGTACAATTCATTGTTGCAATGGGTCCACCTGTAACCCTATTTAAACAATTTGTTTTTTCCTTTCCCCTTAACAAATTATACCAACATCAAATACAGTGAAAACAGGAGTTATACCGTAGGGGAGGGACATACAAAGCAACAAAGAAATCATCTGATAAATATGTTAGAAACAATTGCAAGAAAGAAAAAAATACATTTGAATCCTTATCTTAGGGTTCATTTCACCTAACATCAACTTATCTGACTGTTTCTGCTTGTCTCAGACATACACTAGTTATTGCAAATAAGGGAAACCATGGGACCTATGTTTCTTTGGGCCTGGCTTACTTCACTTAATATAATTTTTTCCAAGTCTTTCCATTTCCTAACAAATGGGGCAATGTCATTCTTTCTGATGGAGACATAGAATTCCATTGTGTATATATACCACATTTTCTTGATCCATTCATCTACTGAGGGGCATCTGGGTTGGTTCCATATTTTAACTATAGTAAATAATGCTGCAATAAACATAGTTGTGCTGGTTATCTCTAATAAACCACAGAAAACCGAAGTGGAGCTGTAGCTCTAGTGGTAGAGTACTAGCCTTGAGCTGAAGAGCTGACAGACAGCGCTCAGGCCCAGAGTTCAAGCCCCACGACTAACAAAAAACAAAAAACAAAAAACAACAACAAACAAAAACCTATGTGTCCATTCTGGAATTTCCAATTAAAATAGAACTTTAATAGCTTAAAAATCATACATCATGTGTCTCTTTAGTGAAAAATCTGGATTTCTAATAGTAACATTTTATAGTTGGAAATAAACATACATTGTAACAGTCTGATGAATAAAACTGAAGGATTTTTTCCTCCTGCTTTAGCATATAGTTCCTTTAATAATTGTGACCCAGACATTGTGTTTTAAAGCCAGTTGAGTAATTTCTTTTTCTCTGTGTGGTAAATTATCTTATTGATGACTTATACATCACTGTAATGAGTCCTCATTATACTTGAGAAAACAAGGGTTTTATTCTAATAGACCATGTTTCTTCAGGGGAGGGGCCCTGGGGATTAGAGCTGCATTCTAAATTAATTAGATAGAACAATAACAAAAAATAAACACAGCAAAATTCATTATGTAAACATGTGGTTATAATGAAGTCTGTCTTGAAGAGACTTGTCAGGAGCTGAAGAGAGCTAGGTGCTGATTTTTTTCTGCCACTCTGCCTTATTTGCTTTCTGGCTAACATCATGCTTTTACAAGTGTCTTAGTAAGATCACTCAACATTCCATGGGCAATATCAGATTTCCCATCACCTACCTGTGTTCTAGTTTACTTGTGGAAAAAGCAGGTACTGAGCACAAGGCTGACCACAAGACTAAGTTAGACTCAAAGAAGGCATTCTGCCTTCACCATTGTTGAGAGTGGAGATGGAGAAGATGCCAGGTACAGCTGCTTTCTCCATAGAGATTCTTTTGAGAATCATTTGGATAGAAAGTGTGAAAGAAACATCAAATTTAAGAAGAGGAGATGAAAAGAAGGTAAGTCGGACAGAAAGGTAGAGAATCTATCTATCTATCTATCTATCTATCTATCTATCTATCTATCTATCTATCTATCTATCTATCTATCTATCTATCTATCTGTCTGTCTGTCTGTCTGTCTGTCTGTCTGTCTGTCTGTCTGTCTGTCTGTCTGTCTGTCTGTCTAATCTATCTATCTTTACCTCACACTGTGCTAAGCAACTTAATTACTTTCAACAGCTCTCAGAACATAAATCACTTTCACATGATCTGTTTAGAATGAACTTGAGGGTATTATCAACATCATTTCAGCAACAGGCTTTAGCCTCTCAGGTTTAATTCAGTGATTTATAGAGTAAAACGTTTTGCTCAACTAGGTTTGACTTTGGGTTGAGACTGAGACTAAGTAAGTCACTCACTGAAAGTTTTTTTTTTTTTTTAAATAGAGAAACAACTAGAAACATCACTGCTATGATCACTTTCATCCTGTATTATCAAACTCCTGGCTTAGGGCCTGACACAGAATGAATGTGCAATAGATATCTACTGAATAATATAATGGGGGAACTAGGAATATACTCATGAAAATATTACATCATTTATACATAGAAGGAAGTGGACTGATTGGGAATACCATCAATGCTGAGCTAAGCATATCTATTCTATTGTAAGCAAAGAGACTATCAGGAAAAACCTATGTGTCACATTAAGCTTTGGTATTTCAAGGAGCTTTAGGAATCATACAAACCCTTGTTTTGTAGAAGAGGAACCTAAGGATCAAACATAACTGTGACTTGTGCAAGGCTGCATTCTTTGTTAGTGCTAAGTCAACTGGGTTTCTTTTTTATTTTGTTGGTTGTGGGGCCTGATCTCTGGGCCTGGGTGCTGTCCCTGAGCTCTTCAGCTCAAGGCTAGCGCTCTACCACTTGAGCCACAGCACCACTTCTGGCTTTTTCTGTTTATGTGGTACTGAGGAATTGAACCCAAGGCCTCATGGATGTGATGCAAGCACTCTACCACTAAGCCACCTGTCTCAGCCCCCTGATTCTGGATTTCTGTCTCTTCTCCTTAGGTTCAACCTCCTTATATCATACCCAAACCAAGGATGGAGGGGAGGACCTGACTTCTACATTCACTAAGCTTCCAGTTTACTTCTAGGACCCTGAGAGAAGTTATTTCTTGAGACAAGAACAAAGCCTGTAAGTTGTGCATTTCAGAAGGTAAATGAGAAGATCCAGCAAATCCTATAAGCTTGTTTGCATTGAGAATTGGATACAAAATAGTCTCAGGAGACCATAAAGATGCTGAAGTTTTGGGGACATTTCTACAGTCCATGCCAGAGTGCTCCTGGGGTATCTGGGAAAGAGGTAGTCTTCCATTCCACTAAGTACTGGGCAGAATAACTGATTCTCTTTCCAATTTTCCTCATTTTTTTTGCAATTAAAAATGATCTTTAAGTAGTTGTACAAAGGTGTTGCCATTTAATAAAACAGTTTATGGCTATAATGCATCTTGACTAATATCATGCCTTTCAGTACTCACCCATCATGCCCAACCCACCCCTACTTTTTCTCATTCTTATTAACTGTGTTTGGGATGGACAATCACAATCTTAATTATTTCTGTTTGGGTTGAGGGTGGAGGTCAAAGCTAATGACATCACCAGAGTAAGCACACAGAGAATTATTTACTATCCTGGACATTAGTCAACCAAAAATTTTGCTAGCCTATCATTCCTAGGCGATGAGCTCAGTGGGAGCTGAGACTAGCAATGGGTTGTGCCAGCTGCCCACTGAGGGTGACAATTTCAAAACATGGACTTGAAAAATGTCATATATTTGAAAAACAATGAACTGCTTGGTGTCAGGATTTAGAGATTGATGGGTTTGGTGCCTGAAAAGCCAGATGGAAGAAGTGTGGAAATTCACACCATTTTAACATTCAAAATGTTCCTTGCTATTCATTAAAAGCCATATAGCTATAAATGCATATCTATCTGTCTGTCTGTCTGCATACACACATGCATTATTCGTATTGTTCTCTGTGTTTAAAATGCTCAGCATCTAAATTTGTTTGGAAATGTTCAGTCAAGTGAAATGGTTCCTTTTGCAATGTGATATGCAGTTGGTCTTAGGGCTCAAGCTGCCTTGAATGTTCTTTTCCCCTTCTTCTCCCCAGATAGATAAAAGCGAAAGGCAAGCAGGAGAGAGAGAGAGAGAGAGAGAGAGAGAGAGAGAGAGAGAGAGAGAGAGAGAGAGAGAGAGAGAGAGAGAGGGAGAGAGGGAGGGAGGGAAAAGGAGGAAGAGAGAAGGAGAAAGAGGGAAAGAGAGAGAGAGAGAGAGAGGGAGAGGGAGAAGGTAAGAGAGAGGTAAGGGAGGAGAGAAAGCTCAACTTATTCTGGTGCTTTTTAGGCAGGGTTGAATGTTTTCTGAGTCAAGAAGACAGTCGTAACTGTGTGTTGACCTGCATCAATTACAACATGAGTGGTGCTCTCTCAGTCTCAAAGATAAGTTTCAGACTTCTTCTGCTATGTGGACATCTGCCTCTTGTGCACACAACAGGCAGTGACGTTATCCCTGATCTCAGATGGTCCTGCTGGGCTATGAGGTGGTGTCCTGGCTGGTGAGTCAACATTTTCTCAGTCCAGTGGAACTATGAGATACTAAAGGAATCTTATGGGAGGGAACAGTACAGAGAGTTGTTAGGCTGCGTGGGCATCATTCCAATTTTCCGTGAGACAGAAATGTATTGTTAAATACATTGAGCTCAGCAAGTCTCCAGAAAAATTCAGTTAATTGGCTGGCTCAGATGAAAGAGCTTATTAGAAATTGGTTAGGTAATCACAAGTTCTCTCTCACAGCATTGTGGAAATAACTACTAGTTTGGGCTTATTTAAGAAACTCACAATGAAAAAATATGAAACTAAACGCTTTTAGAAATAGTAGGATTTGATTATAGCATTCAGTTGGTTTAGTTGGTTTAAAGACTACTAAACATTTTTTCCTTATGTCTAATTTAAGATTCACTCTATTTAATGTGTTTTCCATATCAGACACTGTAGTATACATTTATAGACACTCAATTTGAGTCTTTTTAGATTGCTATGCACTAGTCAGCATTTGAACATGTGAAATACAGTTTTTTTTTTTAAAATTGTCTTAAAATAGTTGCATAAAAGGGTTTCAATGCAACAAGTCAGTTTATAAGTAAAATGCATCTTGATCAATGTCACCTCCTCCAACCTTCTCCCCCAATCCAATCCATAGGAGTATAGTTCTAATAGTAATTTTAATGTATTGTCTGTTAATTCTAACAGCTCTGATTTTCATGGATTGGTTTTTCTCTTTATTTTTGGTTGCATTTTCTTGTCTCTCTCTCTCTCTCTTTCTCTCTCTCTCTATATATATATTTGATAAGAGATATTGTGAATTTTACTTTGTTGGGTATTAGATATTTCTGTATTCTTATTAATATTCTTGAACTTTGCTTATGGGCATAAAGTTACTTGAAATGATTTGAATTTTTAAGGTTTGCCTTTAAGGTTTATTCTGAGAGCCAGAGCAGCATTTTTAATAGGGCTAATTATTTCACAGTGTTAATGAAAGTCCTTTTTGGGTACTATTGCTCATCAGCCTATGGAATATGAGTAGTCATCTTTCATGGTTTTGGTGGGAACAGACACCAAAACCACAACAATGTTCCAGTGCTGGGCATCATTATCTTTCATCTATTTGAGTGGTCTTTCCCTGGTCTTTCAGGTAGTTTCTTCAGTCATGACTGATCAGTGCTCAGCTTTGCACTTGAGAGACTACCTTCGGCTACCAGGAATTATGTAATTACGTCTCCAGGCATCACTATCCTCTTCCACATTCCTGTCTTACAAATTCTAGCTGCCTCAGTCTTCCCACATTTACAACTGTCTCTTTGTCTCAGGGAGTCTGCTGGGCTATGCCTAGATTTCCTATCCCTATGCTGTGGTTTAGAAATTCTTCTGAGGCAGAATATAGAAAAGAGCATAGATTTCACTTCATATACCCGCCCCCTCTCCTTTTCTTTTCATGATCTCTGTCTTTGGCTGCCTCATGTCCCATGTCTTGCAAACAAATATTTTTATTTTATTTATTTTTATTGTGAAAATACTGTACAGAGGGGTTACAATTACATGGGCAAGATAATGAGTACATTTCTTATCAAGCATTGTAGCCTCCTCCTTCTTTTCCCCATCCCATCCCATCCCATCCTCCCTCTGCCCCCCCACTCAATCCTCCTCCCCCACAACAAAAGTTGTAAAGTTCGTTTCCGACATAACGACTTGTACATCTCATTGTTGCAATGGGTCTACCTGTATCCCTATTTAAATGATTTGTTTTTCCCCTTCCCCTCCACAAATTATACTGACATCAAATACAGTGAAAGCAGGGGTTATACTGTGGGGGAGGGACATACAAAGCAACAAAGAAATAATCTTATAAATGTGTTGCAAACAAATATTTTATCTATGTAAAAGATTTCTTTTTGCATGTAAATATTTTATGTTGGATCTAAAATGTCACCCAAAAGCATGTGTGTTGGAGGTTTGATCTTAGTGCAGCAATGTTCAAAGCTGGGAGGTAACTGGATTATGAAGATTCTGACATCATTAATGGGTTAATCCATTGATGAATTCACAGCTTAGTGGCCTAATGGGAGGTAAGGGAATATGTGTGTGTGTGTCTCTGTGTGTGTATCTATCTATATATCCCTTGGCCTTTTTCCCCTTTCTCTTTGCTTCCTGGCTGCCATGAGGTGAGAATCTCTGCTTTATCACACCTTCCTTGCCATCATGTTCTGTTTCATCAGGCACCCAAAACAATGCAGTCAAGTGACCGTGGACTGAAAGCTCTGAAATTATGAGACAAAATCAATCCTTCCTCTGAAGGAAGGATTGATTTCTCTTAGCCATTTTGTCACAACATTCAAAAGGTGACACACCATATGTGTCTATTTCTGGGGGTTTGTGTTAGGTCAGAAGACAAATCTGCTACTTGCTATCCAAACTTGGACCAGCAGTGAGAGTCTTTATGGAGAGGCTTAAAACATTAGCTTGCTTCATCAGTGTTGTGGCCAAGCCCAAGAATAAGCTCCATGTAGCTCCACATCGGACCTTTTCTACTCTTGATATAATAGTCCATTAATTTGTTACTTTTATCATTTGACATTCACAGTTGTACTGATATTTTCTTGTTGAAATCAATTTGCCCTTTAGCAGGTATTTGAACAAATTCTACTTCTAATTGAGAAGATACTGTGCCCATTCTGAGAAGGAGAAAATTGGTCTCTTCCTGAAAGAAAATCAGCTTTTCAAAACAGTTTAATACATGGGAGTAAAAAAAAAATCTGTATAGGGTACTGATTTAACTTGAAAAAGAGTACCCTGATCTCAGGAAGTGAATAATTCAATTTTCCTCTGGTTTTACCAAGCTCTGTTTGTCTGGTTTGGTCTTTCTTCTGAGAAGATAAAATAATGTTTTGGGACATTTGCACTGGTAGAATGATAAAAGAGAAAAACCATCCAAGTTGGACTCAGAGAAGCTGGTTTCTATTTCCACTTCTTCCACGAATTAGCCACATAACCTTGGGCAAGTCGATGAACTTATCTAGGTCTTCTGGTCATGATCTGTGAAACAGAGCTAATGAGCAATTTCACTGCAGACATATCAACAACTTTTTGAACCCATTTATTGGAGGACAGATTTTGTAGAACATATGACAAAAGATGTAAGTTTTGTGACACAGTTATAAATGAAGACTAACTTGGTGAGAACCACTTATTTGGGCAAAATAGTACAAGGTGTTGCACAATTCCCAGATGCTTGGCTTGTAAAACTGAAGATGTGGTGGTATTATTCATTGAGTGGGGAGCTCTAGGAAAAAAAATGGGTTCAGACACGGAAGGCGGGAGTGGACTGTGGTTGCCTTGAAGATATCCATAGGATGCTGAGTAGGCCTTGATTGTGCTCTGCCTAACCATAATTAGAATCTGTGGCATCTTCAAAAGGAAATTGGGAAACAAAAGAATTTTGGACAATGAGATGTACAAGTCATTATGTCAAAAAACGAACTTTACAACTTTGGTTGGGGGGGGTGGGGCGGAGAGGATTGGGTAGGTGGGTGGAGGGTATGGGAAGGGATGGGAAGGGGAAACAAAGGAGGAGGCAACAATGCTTGATAAGAAATGTACTCATTACTTTGCCCATTGGTAACCCCTCTGTACAGTATTTTTACAATTAACAAAAAAAGAATTTTGGAAAGAAAAATGAGTATCGAGAGACTTACCGTCTTCTAATGCAAAATTCTGGAAGATATCCTGTGGGA
This sequence comes from Dipodomys spectabilis, assembly GCF_019054845.1. Taxonomy (NCBI): domain Eukaryota; kingdom Metazoa; phylum Chordata; class Mammalia; order Rodentia; family Heteromyidae; genus Dipodomys; species Dipodomys spectabilis. The sequence continues at coordinate 16,158,095 of NW_024870911.1, read as the reverse complement.
TTTGTCTCATAGGAACACATGGTGTTAGAGTTGGCTTGAAGTCAAATGATTTCGACTAGAACCCTCCAATACCTCTTATATCAAAGGAGGGAGCAATCTTCAAACATCTTATATAGCTGTTGGCAGCTTTTTCAGGCAGTGATTTTAGTATCTTTCCATTCACATTTAAAGTACCACCTAAATTTCCTTTATTCAAGATCTTGCATGACTTGGCCTCAATCAACCACTCTAATGTCATCTGTCTTTCCTCTCCTTAGATTTTATCCATGTCTGGTTTCTTCCTGATTCAAGCTTACTTTTGTTGCAGGCTTTTTGAGCTTAAAGCTTTCTTCCTTGTGTGCTCTTCCCTGGCACATAACTAACACTTCCTATTCCATCATCTTGTTTTATTTTTTCTCATTGATTTTTTATTTACATGAGCTAAAATTGGGTTTAAAAGTTTCTTCATCTATGTCTCCCTAACCAGTGAGTGTCATGAGAATGGAAGTGGGCCTGCCTTGTTCAGTGCCTATCACTAACACTTGCTCCCTGTACGTACATAGTAAGTTTGAAGTTCCCAGTAAGCCTCTGTTTAATAAATTAATGGAATGGAGCAGTCATGGGTGTTAGAAGTCTCATCATAAACATAAACTTCTTAGGAAAGTCTTCTTGAGTTTCTCTATTTCTGTTTTCAGGGAACACACTGGCTGCAAGTGTTAGATGTTGGAGAAATGTTGGTACTTTGGAGAAAAGTAAGGTATAGGGGACAAATTTTGAGCAGAGGCCAAACAATTCTGAGAACTGTGGTATAAATAGTTCTACTTTTCAATATTCAGGATACTACAGACCTGGCCACTGGCTGGCAAAAGCTTTCAATTCAGTCTTTTAAGAAGTTTAGGGGGAAAAAAATCTCCCAATTTTATCATGGTGTTGAAGAGGAAAATGGAATTGATTTTCTCAAGATCTACTTTAAAGCAAGAGTTGATGGAGCGAAATCCATAACTGGAGGATTCTGAATTCATAATTGGCAATCTAAGGGGTTTCGGGAGACAATTTCACTTAAATAAGGCATTCCAATTCCACGGCTAGAGGTGGTCTGCTCTTTGGAGGGTCTGGAAATCTGTGTAAATAAATCCATAGCAGCAGTCGCCTGCCTTAATGATTGCAGTACATTTCCACAATCTGTTTTCAGGCCCACTCCTGATAGAGTCTACAACTGCTGTATTAGTGTAATCTGTTGCTCATGTACTATTAAGAACCTGCTTTTATAAATTAGAAATTTGAATGAAATGTGCATTTGTCATGGAACATGTGAAGTTGCTGGGATTGCATATTGAAGTTCACCTTTGAGGCAGATAAATTTTAATATGAAAACTGGCCTTTCTACAGATGACCAACAATGTAGAAGCCTGAGCCCAAGTCACATCCCTAGGCCGGAATATCATTAAATAAATCCTACTTGGGGATCTAAAGCACCATTTGGACTAGTTGATTGGACAGCTTCTAACATATCCAGTAGAAATAGTAGAAATGGAGACTTTTGGACGTCATCAAATTCAAAATTTCAGTAACTCTGGGTCCATTTCTGGCTTTTCTACCTATGTAACAATGTTGTGCAGAATGAATCAAAGTCTTGGCCATTATGAAGAAAACAACAGCAAAACAATGGCAATTGTAAATCACCATAGGAAGTATTTATCAAAGAACTCGTATGTGTCAGAAATAGTTACAGCGGATAGTGAACTATTCCCTCTCATTATCCCAATGAAACTGAGATATAAATGGTATTGCCATGATGGTTTTTGAGATGAAGAAATGATGACACAATGATGTCACATAGCTTGACCAAATCATACAATCAGGAAGTAGCAGAGCCAGATTTTGAATCAAGCTGCTATTGTACACTCTTAGCCACACAGTTTCCTGGGTAATTATGAAGTAGGGTACCAAGTGTTGTGACAGAAACATTCTTCAACTGCTTCCACCTAACTGACCAACTGTATTAATTCATACTCGCCTTCACTACGTAAAACATACTTATAGCATCATGAACACTATAACCAAAGGCTAATGTATGGTATACTTGGATACGGTTGTTGCTAAAAAGTAAATTGAATGTGGAAACAATAAAAGATCTTTCTTTGAGAAATAAAACAAAAAATGTGAAGCATGATTCTCCTTTAAGAAGCAAATCATCTTAATTAAAGAGAAACTAGTAAACAGTCTATTGGATCTAAAATTTCTTGGCTTCCAGTGTGCTATGAAATTAGATTTATGACCTAGTAAACCAAATGAAGGGTTTTTGGATAGCTGACTAATCAACTGAGATGAAGGTTTTTGAAAAAGATTAAAATTTGATTATATTCTCTGTTCTCTACCATAAAGGACTGTTTCCTTTAGTGTTTATTTCCCTCATGGAATATGAGGAGATGAGAACTTACTGTCAAATTGTCTTGTTAGAAGGCTAAACTATGGTTGTAAAGCCCATTTTAATCATTGCAGAAAATCATAAAACACAGCTAAGATAGGAGATAGTCATAGGCTATAATTTTCACCCACTTTAATGAACTCAGGTATGATTCTACGTAAAATGGACTTCTTAGCAACAAAGTAGAGAATGAACTAAGAAAGTAAAGTTAGTTTTAATCTGAAACATAAATAGCCAGAGTCAGTGACATCCTGCAGTAGCTGTCTTTACAGACAAGATCTGAAGTGAAGGCCATCTCACTGTAGATGGTGCCAGGAAGGTCATTCATGACCAGTGCCCGCATCTTTCATCCACTGACTCAACTGTTTGTATGTTTTAGATCCTAACCAACTCTCAGATCAGAGAACCAGCTCTCTTAAGAGTAGGAGGTAAGCACTGTTAAGAGTGTTAATGCTGGAGATGGGAGGGAAGCGATGGTAGGGGAAAAACAAAGGAGGAGGCAACAATGCTTGATAAGAAATGTACTCATTACCTTGCCCATGTAATTGTAACCCCTCTGTACAGTATGTTCACAGTAAAAAACTTATAACAAAGAGGAGACAACAATGCTTGATAAGAAATGTACTCGTTATCTTGCCCATGTAATTGTAACTCCTCTGTACAGTATTCTCACACACACAAAAAAGACTGTTAATACTAATGATAGGTTCTCACTATAAACATCCTTTCATGCTTGTTTTTCTTTCAAATAAGCCAAATGGTTGGAGAGCTGGATAATTTGGTCTTTCCATTGACAGCTGTCAGACTCCCTCCCATGGGTTTAGCTACCTTGAGCAGGGAGCTGCTGGCTAACCAAACTTTCAGTGGCTGTCATCATGGCATCCTTGCTGCTTTCATGCCTTGAGGAGAATACACTCTAGCTGCAAGGAATACTACAATTTCTGCACTGCTGAAATTCTAAACTTCTGTCTTGCTTGAGTCATGACCACTCCAGGCCCACTTATCAGTTTTGGAAGATTCCACTCAAGGTAAAACAAGTCTTGACTAGTTCTAAATAATCCTGTTCACCCAGCAGCTATTCACTCACGTGAGGAGGAGGTAGAGTGGGGACTTGAGGGGGAGGGGTAACTCCCTACTGATTAATTAAAAAAATAACCACACCACCACAAAACCCCTTGTGATTGTTACAATGTGAGGAATTGGAGGCTGCTCTGTCACTGGTGGAATTACAATCTCAGCACAAGTAGGCTGTACTCCTTTTCTGGCCATGTAAGGAGATTGTTTTAACCTTACCAGATTAGCGTGGAAGGCTCATCTCCTGTGTGAGGCATCAAATATGTCTCTCCTCAAATGTTAAACATTAGGCCCCAATAAAGCCTTCTCCTGAATGTTTCTATTTTTTGGGGTAGTGGCTGCTAATTGTGAGGGTGATCAGCTTTCTTGAAGATCAGACAAAAACCTGGGGATTCTAGTCTTATGAGCAGCAATGTAAGGTAAATGTTCTAGAGAGTCATCAGGAACTGCAGGTTCCCAAGATCCAGAGTGGCTGAGAGGCCCTGACCGATCAGGGTCTCTGACACCCAGAGGCAGCCAGAAGCTGTGGAGCCAAATGGGCCCCAATACCTGAGACTCTGAGCTGTGACACTAGCAATGGCTGGAGTTCCAGAGAGTGGCAAAGGGAAGAATTTGCCAGAAGCTGAGAAGCTCGAACTACTAAAGGTGAGAGGCTATGCAGAGCTGAAGCCCGTGCTGAGACCACAAGGATTATAAGCCCCAGCCATCAGAAGAAGTGGAAAGAGCTGTTAAGGGATAAATAGCTGAGGGTCCTGATACCCAAAGCTCAAGAGTTGTAACTCTGCCCGGCGCTGGTGGCTCACGCCTGTAATCCTAGCTACTCAGGAGGCTGAGATCTGAGGATCGCGGTTCAAAGCCAGCCTGGGCAGGAGAGACCGTGAGACTCCTATCTCCAATAAACCACCAGAAAACCGGAAGTGGCGCTGTAGCTCAAGTGGTAGAGCGCTCGCCCTGAGCTGAAGAGCTGAGGGACAGTGCCCAGGCCCAGAGTTCAAGCCCCACGACCGACAAAAAAAAAAAAAAAAAAGAGTTGTAACTCTGGCTGCTGGGTGTTGGGGTTGGTATTCCAAGTCTTAGAGTGCTCTACTTTGAGCACTTAAAAAAACAGTAAGTCTCTGGTTTTGTACATGCAGAGCCCTAAGTCTGCTCTAAGCCCTGGTTTTCAGAATATGTCTATTTAGGCTTAGAAGCCCAGTCTGTGAACTTCTGGAACTTGGGATTGTTAATACTGAGGGAACTATACCTTCTTTTATTCTAATTTCTCTCTGATAGGGCAAGAGAACTTCCACCAGACATCTGGAACACTATGACTGAGTTGGAAAATAAACCAACTATTTTTTAAATATATTATACAAGTTATGTGTATATACTGTATAAAATAACAGAAGATTACAACAAAGAAGTTTCAAATCTCTGAGACATATCATCAAGTAATAATAAAAAGGTTAATGCTTATTTTGAACTAGGATGATTTGCTCTATTTTTAGAAAACGTGTATAAATATTATTTTATTTACGTTTTTGTTTCACTTATTATATTATGAACATTTCTCCAAGATATAAAATATTCTCTGTAATTTGTTTTATTTCCCTGGGTGCCAGTGGCTGATGCTTGTAATCCTAGCTACTAAGGAGGCTGAGATCTGAGAATCACAGTTCAAAGCCAGCCTGGGGCAGGAAAGTTTGTGAAACTGTTATCTCCAATTAATCACAGAAAAAGCCAAAAGTGGAGCTGTGGCTCAAGTGGTAGGGCACTAGCTTTGAGGAAATGAGCCCAGGGACAGTGCCCAGACCCAGAGTTCAAGCCCCAGAACCAGCAAAAAAAATTAGCATCATGACATTCCACAAATATATGTATTATTTCCTTGCTTGGCTGTAAAGGGATTTTTTTCCCAATCTTTTTCCTTATTTTCTTCCTTTCTTAAATTTTGTAAACCTAAGTTTAATATTACTTTTTTATGATGGCAGGTTGAGTTGCAAATTTGAATAAAATTTTGATCATCTTTAGTAATATAGTAAATGTAATTAAAAACTATATTTGTAAGAAATAGTCTAAGCAATGTGCTCACAAAAAATCCTAGCTACTCAATAGGTTAAGATCTGGAGGACTGTAGTTCAAAGCCAGCCTGAGCAGAAAAGTCTTTGAGATTATTTTCAAAATAACCAGCAAAAGACTAGAGGTGGGGCTCAAGTGGTGGAATGCCAGTTGAGCAAAGAAATTAGGAGTAAGTGCAATATCTTGAGTTCAAATTCTGGCATGCCAGTACTCTAGAAAAGACGAAACTCCGCCAAAAATATAGAGCAAGGAAAGGTGAAAAAGATGTTTAAGTTCTACCTTACTAAATTCCAAACTTTTTTTTGAGATTTTTCGGAAAGGTAAAGCTTATATTATACATTATACAAGGAATGATCTTCTTGTCATGCAGACCAGTTTCCAATTAGAAAACTTCTTTCTGCTCTCTCAGGTAGCACAAGATCCATTTACAGAACCTTCTTCGCAACTTCAGATCTGAATTGCTTTTGGCATTTGTCTGCCAACCAGAGACACTGCATAGGTTTTAGTTCTACCTCACTGGCTGTTTGTTTCTGTTCCTTTGATAAGTCATCTTCTGCACCAGGTTTTCATAGCCCAAAAGATTCTTTGCTTCTTTATTATGCAGCCATTTTTGTGAGAGTTTTCCAGAATCATGTGTGATGTTTTTCTTGTGGACATCAGAGGGAGGATTTGTGCAACAAGATCTGATGTCCTTTTCAAAGCACCCAAATCCTGGGTGTGTGTTTGTTTGATTGAAGTGTTATTCCCTCTTCTAGCTGATGGGATTCATCAGCTAATTCTAAAGAAGATCTAACAAGATGTAGTCATGAAATTATTCCTTCCCTTCCCCTTTTCTAAAAGAATTAAAGATGTTGTTATGAAACTGAAGGTCATCGAGACAGAAACAAATACTTGATTAGAAAGTATGTCTGATAAACCCACTGGTAAGCATGGAAGGACTATCTTGGGTTTCAGTGTGAAGATGAAATAGGCAGAAATCCAGGTGTTTTCCATGAAAAACTTCCCCCCTCCCCCGCCTGCCACATGTAGGAAGAGAAGGCAATATGAAAGCCTGTGCACAGAGGCCTGGTCTTCTGAACCCCTTTCTCAGGAAGAGATGTTTTTCAAGAAGTGAGTCACAGTGGTAGTGGTGGAGAGCTTCACCTGGGACAAAACAGTACCAGGCTTTAGTATGCAGGTGGCTTGATGGTAGGACCAGGTAACTGTGGTGCAAAAGGGCAGTTCACTTTTTATTTTGTCAGTGATGGGGCTTGAACTCAGGGCCAGGGCATTGTCTCTGAGCTCTTTCATTCAAGGATAGCACTCTACTACTTTGAGTCACAGAGCCACTTCCAGTTTTCTGATGGCTCATTGGAGATGAGTCTCACAGACTTTCTTGCCTGGGCTGGCTTCAAACTGTGATCCTCAGATCTCAGCCTCCTCAGTAGCTAGGATTATAGGTGTGAGCCCCTGGCTAGACTCATGTGAAAAAAAATCAATGAGGGGGCTGGGAAGGTGGCTCAGTGGTAGAGCGCTTGCCTTGCATGCATGAGGCCCTGGGTTCGATTCCTCAGTACCACATAAGCAGAAAAAAAAAGCCAGAAGTGGTGCTGTGGCTTAAGTGGTAGAGCGCTAGCCTTGAGCTGAAGAGCTGTGGCTCAAGTGGTAGAGCGCTAGCCTTGAGCTGAAGAGCTGAGGGACAGCGCCCAGGCCCAGAGTTCAGACCCACAATCGGACCGCCCCTCCCACCAAAAAAAAAAATCAATGAACATTTTTGTTAGGTTAGATTTTTAAAAAGTATTTACCAAACCGCAAATAATCTATTTTCTATATGAAATTCAGATGTTTGTTTTTAAACTCCATGCTCTGTGGACTTGGTTAGTCCTTGGAGGGAGACTTGTAGAGGCCTGGTGAGGGGTTTGAATTTGCAGAGCCTGTGAATGACAGAGCTGGATACTAGGCTGCTTTTCCATATCACTGTCACATCCAGCCAAGTTCCTCTTGAATACATTTTCCCTGCTCAAGATTTCCAGGCTTATTTCTAACCACTGCTCTAAGTTCCAGAAGAGGTCAATATGACCAGAATGGCAGCAGGGATTTTGGGTCTGCATCAAGAGTGATCAGGAGTGGAGTGGGTACCATTACAGGTGGTGGTATCCTCACCGAATTGATTGTGTGAGCATTGATTGTAGCCTCCTCACAGGATCGATTGCTAAGACAGCTCCTACCCTGTCCATCAGTGATGGAAGTCCTTACTGACCATGTTATTATTCATGGTAACAATTTTACTAAATTATTTATCACCCCCCATCCTCCTTAGGGGATGTAATGGAACATGAATCTTTATTCAAGGGCTATACAAATGTTGTCCTTCTACCGTATATAATAGAAGGCAGTTTTGCCAGTTCAAGATAATTGCTATCATTAAATATTAACAGGAAAGTTTTTTTTTTTAATTTTTAGAAGTAAAATAGAAAAACAACTTGGGAAATATAATCAATGTGCTGTGTCCTGGACTTCTCATTGAAGAGATACCTGGATCTCAAGGAAGAACACAATTATTTGGGAAGATTGTTTAAAAAAATAATAAAAGATCTCCTAGGTGCTATTACCTGAGCAATGAGAGGAAGGAGACATTTTACAAGGCAGGAATGAGGAAAGAATGAGCACTTTTAAAGACAAAGTCAGAACCTAATGGTGTTTTCTCTGACCTTGGGCAAGCTGCCCAGAAGAGAATGCAAAGGGAGAATACCAGTTGGCTTCTGCAGTGAGGAGCAAGGCTAATTAGAAGGAAGTAGCAAAGGTCTTTGATTCATTATATGGAATAGGTCTCAGGCTTGAGTGGCTAAAGCTGCAGCAGTAGCAGCCCCTGGATAGATGAAAGCAAACGAAATTACGAGTTCAGGGAAGGAGGGTGTTCAACCTTTACTAAAACAGTCCAGAGCAACAGAGAATGCCAAGTCACAGGGTCCTCTCCAACAGGGCCTTGGCTGGTCTAGATAAAGGCACACACTTTGCCTTCTACCACCTTCCGCAAGTAATGATGAATAGTTGTTATTTTTATGAAAATAAAATGAATTTACTCATTCACTTTCAGCAGAAAGTGATTTGAATGAAGAGGTTAATAGAGCATCAAGGTAAGAGTGAATGAAGGAAAATAACTTGCAAGAAGGCAATGTGGAGTCTCAAGAAGGATCTTGTAAACTAGAAGTGGGAAATGGGGCAGATATCTTGTTACGTTGGTGATGTTGTCCTAACATGGTAGTAGGGTAGGATGGAGATGTTATATATGTATGTGATGTATATGTGGTGTGTGTGTGTGTGTGTGTGTGTGTGTGTGTGTGTGTGTGTGTGTGGAGGGGTGGTTCATCTTAATCTGCTACCACTGTGTAAATCTTCAGCTACTGTTTAAAACTTGTCAGATCTGGGGGGAGTGTTTCATTCAGGATCCATACACTGCTGGAGCAGTCTGCAGTCTGGTTATGAGTGCTCTGCTTTTCTGGCACAGCAGGTGGAACTGTGCTTGTGTTTCTTCTTTCTGTGCTGTTTTTAGTAATAAGCCACAGGTTTCCAAGGCCCCAGGTCTGGGGCTGTCTCTCTGTTGGTTCTCTGGGGGTCATGTGGAGAATTTTCAGGCTATCTTTTTCCAGTTCTCAGTGTAGTCTCAGTTGCTTCCTGATGAGATGAAACCGAGCAGAAGAAAGAAAATCTTACATGAAGGTTGGGGAAAACAAAAAGAACAGCACTTCATCAGCATCGGCAGCCTCAGCTTTATCACCACCATCAAAAACATTTGAAATAAATTGAATATCTTAGAAATGGAGAAGGACAAAGGAGAATTTAGCACTGTGGGAAATGTTAGGGTATAGTTATGCTCCTAATCATTTTCCTTACTAGTTTAGATTCCAGGTAGGATCTTCTGCTTCTGCCTGGGCTAGCCCCACACCACAATCCTCTTACTTCAGCCTCCTGAATAACTACTGGGATATTACAAGTGTGAATTCTACCCACTGGCTTGTCAAAATAGAGTTTTGCTAGTTTTTTTTTTCTGGATTGGCCTCCAAATTGTAATCCTCCCACCTTTGCCTCCCAAGTAGTTTGGATTACAGGTGTATGCCACTGTGGGTAGTCTGAGTTTCTTTGTTTATTAAAGCTGATGTTATTTATATTCCTTATTTACCATGCTCTGCTTGAGGATGGATAGGGAAATATGTGAAATGTAATTTCAAACTTGACAAGCAATGCTTTCTCAATATTTTGGGATTTAAATAGTTTCTCATTAATGCCAGTTTCTTTGTGGTAAGTGTTCAGTCTTTTTGATTCCCATTTTCCATCTTTCCCCATCTAAGTTGAATTGTGCATAGATCAGGGTGTGAGCAGTGTGTCAGCAAGGGAGAGGTGGGAGTTTAGGATCCATGCAGTACCCTTGGATCCTCCCTGGTCCTCACTGTAGGACTGCTCAGTCTATCCTGTTTACTGAGGAGGCGTAGAGCTGACCTGTATGGCCTAGATAGCCCTTGGATGCTATACCACTTGGACCTGATTGCAATTCCCCACACCCTTTTGCTTCTCACCCACGCCTGAGCCTCTGCTCCAGAGCACATACGGCACCAGGATTTCTGTGTTCCTAGTCCAGACTTTAGGAAGCTAAGAGCACCATCAGGCTCTTCTGTCCAGCCCCTTCCTTTGACCATTGCAGCACTATCATTCCATGATGCTAAGGATGAGGTTCTGCCTCTGGCTCTCCTGTAGCCTTGGAGCGTGCAAGCAGTATTCCTGCTCCGAGCCACCTGTCTTACTAGTTCAAACCAGATAGCTACTAGATATTTTTTTTTAATGTGTTCTTCTCCCAGGGTTTTACTTCAGCAGAGATATGTGAGGTGTGAGCATTAACTTCTCCTTCCCATGTGCCACTTGGATGTGAAATTGGAAAGCTCTTCCTTTCTGCGTTCTTTTCCTGGCCAGTAGGGACTACCTTGATATCATATTTTCTTTCCCTTCCTCTCACACCATAGTGATGGGATGGCTGCTGTGGATCCCTAATCATATATCAGCGATTGCTGATAAACACTTCCACAATTTTGTCTTATCAGCAGGCAGTGGTGAGTCCCTGTAACTGGCATGAAGTTTCCTCTTGGAACAGTTATTGAGGAATGGAAGCAGGTGCTACCAGTCAAGTGGTAGTGTATGGATTACTATTTAAACATGAAGAACATGGCTGTGATGGCCTCTATGAACAGAGCATCCATAATTTTGGTTTTCTAAACTTGGAGGGTTGTAAAGGTCCTTGATTTCAGCACATTCACAGGAAAGAATCGTAAGTTCACACAATGTGCTCTGTGAATGTGATTCAGAGCAGCTCTCAGGAGTATGAGAGAAGGCTCTTAGCCACTTGTGCAAATAGACCTTAGGAGACTGAGAAAAGGATCCCGGTGTAGTTGAGGGGAGTGAAAGCAAATTAGAAACTAAGGCACATGTTTGATCATTTTTGGTATCAAAAACTGCTGGTCACTCCTGCGGATTTGAACTTTTATTATCATCATCCTTAGGGTTTTAAGGATGTTAGTTTTGCTTGCTGAATCATCACTGTAGTAAAAATTCATAAAAATGAATCACCATCATGATACAAATTCATTTTGTAGGGGGGAAAATACAAGGCAGCAAAGAGAATTAGCTCTATTTCTTCATCTGTCTCTCTCCACATATCCATACATATATAACACCTGTTAATTTCTATACATGTATACTAACATGTCTGTGGTAGTTGAGCACAGTGGCAAGCACCTAACCCCTGCACTGAAAATTGAGAGAAGAGAAGTAAGAGTTCCAGGCCAGCATGGGCTATGTAGCAAGACCTTGTCTAAAAAAATAAGATAAATGTTTAAGATTAATGAAATAAAAGCTACAGATTTTGAGGCTTTGCTGTTATCAAATGTGAAAGGAAGTGTCACCATGCAGCCAGTCTTGTCTCCTGAGAGGCTCCTGAGTACTCAGTCTTTATCTAAACAATATGTGGAAGGGGTGAATAGGCAAATGTAAATTGGGACCCTCACCTTGAGATTCATAGAAGTTATTTGGGGAGATAAAATGTGCTAACGTGAAAGGATAGCTTCACAAAACTCAGTACAAGTTGACACAACAAAGCAAGGTCTGCCTGGCCTGGGAACTGGAAATCTAAAACCTGAACATAAGAAGACTAAAACTGGAGCATATATTATATAACTGTTTGTACAATAATGATCACTTACAGGATATATTGAAAATGCAAATATATACTTCAATATAATAACAGTTACAGCTCAAATCTGTGTCACCCCTGAAATTGATGCTGACTGACATTTCTTCAGAGATTAGTTAGTTTTAAGATTGCATATGGTCAACGGTGTCCCTCCAGCCCTCACAAAGGCTGGTAAATTGTAAACACTACTGAGGAATAGAAATCCAATACATAATCTTTTATTAATAAGCACTTCAAAGAAGATCATTGCATCGCAGCCTAAGGGTTTATTACAAGATAAAAATCATTACTGAATAATAAAACATTAGATCATAAATGACAAAAAGCACAGTACTAAGCTTTTAGACTACTTTTGACCATACTACTACTCAGATTCTTTTCTGATATGCAATGTGATTTCCCACTTGTGGCTTAATTGTGTATGGGACCTGTGCCTTTTAACGGCTCACGAGCTCTTCTAACTGGCTCATTCACCAAGTCACCCTCAGAGAGTGATACTGATGACATCTCCCGCCATCTTGGATCTGAGAACCTTTGTCATATGGGCAAGCAAGCATGCTCCATGTGTTCTTCAAAAGAGTTAGTAACATATTCCCTCTGGAAAGGTCTGGGAAAAGAGATTTAAATGGTTGATCATTTATGAGCTTTAAATCCTGTGTCACAGTTAGTTAGGTCTCTACTCACTGTCTAGGTGCTAAATGACAATTGTGACAGAAGCCGGAAGCACAAAGTGGAAGTCTACCAAACTCATTTTGACTTCATCAATAAAAACAATTCTAAAGGGAAAAAGACTCAACCAGCCTGTGTCACACTTAACCCAGTCCTCCTCCAGGGAAAATGAGAATTAGGTTCCTTGAAGTTATTTCTCCCCAAAAGTCAATTTTCTCCCTTACCACATCTTAGCTCTTCACACAATGTTCCTTCTGCCTCAAATTGGTGTCTTCTCAAAGCTCAGCATCTCCAGCCCCTTGCTCTGTTCATCGCAAGTGGATCCCTGTTCTGTCCTTACCTGAATGAGGTGCAGGACTATTCAGAAGCTTTTCTTACATATCCAGTATGAGGAACTGCTCGGCCAGTTGTTTCTGTGTGTGTGGATCAGCTCCTTGGGCTCTGCTTTGGCGAGTATGGCCATGCCGCTCATGGCACTGGATGTTCTTCCCATCTCTACCCAGTATTGTGTTCAATGCCTGTTGTTCTCAAACCTCTTCAGGAGAACAGCACATCTGGCCTGTCCTATGTTATCTGAAAACCAGTGGAGAGGATGGTGGTTCTTATCTTTCATCTTGTCCCAGCAGTCTAGCTTGCTTCTACTCTTCTTTTAATCTTGGCATGCATATGTTTACCGTGTCCCATAGTGCTTATAAAACTTGTGTCTGTCCAATCTATTACCATAAATCAGCCCTTTCTGATAGCTCAGAAAGAGTAGATATACTTACTTTATCATGGAGACAGAATAAAATGACTTCTTAGACTTTGTGTATTGCTTATTTCTAAGGATCATGCTCTGTGTCCTTGTAGAAGTGCTGGTTGCTACCTGTAGTATAAAGCATCAATCACGAGGGACAAACTATCTGGTCTATTGCTGTCTCCAGAGATCTCCTTTTCCTTACTCCTCGTGCTCACTGTAATTTTTCCCTCCCTGATCCAACAGATGACAAAGGCATCAGAAGGAGATATTAAAGAGTGGATTGCAGAACTGGACAACTTTATAAAGTTATTAGATAGAGAGCAAGTAGATGTTTCCACTTAAAACTGATAGATGGCTTAACACTGATAGATAGTTTAGGTATAATTTCCTGACCCTTCCCAGAACCCAAGTAGATGTTGATGGTTATATTCTTACTCATAATTATGGGTAGATTTTAGATTTGTTGATGGAATCATGCAGTATTAATTGCTGGTTGATCAGAATCTGTGTAATCATATGATTCCCAACCCCTCACTTTATAGAAGAGAAATCAGAAGTAGAGGAAGGTCTCAGGCTGTGGGTCAAATACAGATTTCTTAACTTTGTTCATTATTGTTCTTTGTGTTTTAATTCACAGGTACATGACATCATAAAAATTTGGGGACAGAGGAGGAAACAGAAGGTATATTGGGGAGAATATTGGTCTGGGAGTCAGAAAATTTGTGATCTGTTAATAGCTCTGCCATCAAATATCTGTGGTTTTAGGAAGTCAATTTCCTTCTCGAAGTGACTTATCTTCAACTCCAAACTGACCTAAAGTTTCTCCCACATCTAAAGTTTCACTGAAAATTTGTTTTTCTTCTAGCATCTACTGAGGTTGACCATGAGTTATATTATATACTAAATACATAAATATTATATACTAAATACATAAATAACAATCCTATTATTTTACATACAAAGAATCTGGACAACAGACAGGTTAAGTGCTCAAGGTCACAGGAAAGAGAAGTGGATGTTTGGAACATGACTCCAAAGCCCACTCAAGGATTGGAAGATGTATGTATCCTGTGTGTGCATACATGTTTGCATGTCTGTGTATATGCTTGCGCATGAGTGTGCGTGTGCATGTGCACGTGCACAAATGACAGAATTTCTGGATCTGAAACCTTCACTGAGGAGCAAGTCTAATAATAAATTGCTAAGAACATTGACTTAAGTTCTGGAAGCAGATATAAGCTATGGAATTTGGATAATTTTTTTTGACTACTGTTGCCATTGAGATTGTGTGTGTGTGTGGGGGGGGGCAGATTGTAAAAGTTGAGAGCATTTTCTCGTTGAGGAACTAAGTACATGCTGCCTGGCTCTTACTTCATAGATCTCAAAGCACTGACCAATCACCCCCACTTCATAAAGTGCCTTTGGTTAGCATCCCTAGCAATCACGTTTCCCTGATTGCCTCCTTGAGTTAAAATATTGTTCTCTACTCTCATAAAAAAGAGGTTAAAATAATAAGCAATATTATAATAGGAGATTCATAATCAGAGAATTGATTTACGATCTTATATGGCAGGCGAGCAAAAGTGAAATTTTAATGAAGGCTTTCAAATGACACTTTTTCTTCTCTGGATCCCCATAGACTGACAGTTTGTGACAGTTTGTCATTTTAAAGAAGGGCTTATCTTTTGCACTGTCATCAGGCTAGGTGTGTTGCTGTAGATTCTCTCCTATGAGGTGATGCTTCACAGACAATCCAGCTGAAGTCTTCCATCTCCAAGGAAAGAGCTCAGAGTAGTTCTCCTTGAAGTGGATGGTTTTTGAAAAACAGTGGTCATCAAACATATTCTTTATTGAAGAATAATTTACATACAGTAAAAGACACAGATCTTAAGTTCAATGACTTCTGATAAATATATGCACCTTTGTGATCATTCTTCAAACTGAGATAAACAATAGTTTTTTTATGATCCTCAAATATTTTGTCAAATCCTTCACCCAAAGAGAACCACTGTAGTTAAAAGATACATTTTTTTCTTTTGCCTCTTCTTTACCCTCACCACAGTGAAATAGTATGGTATTTACATTTTCACTGACTTGTTTCAATCATCATACCATTTTGAATTTCACCCATGTATCACTTGCATGCATTCCAAGTCTTTTATTATTAGACCACATTCATATGCTGTTGTGTGAATATACCACAATTTGTTGATTCAGTTGGTAGATGTTTGGGCTGTTGCCAGGTTTTGACTGTTATGAATAAAAATGCTATGAATATTCATGAACAAATGTTTGTGTAGCCATAGTGTCCAGTTCTTGGACATAAACCTAGAAATGAGATTGCTGCATCAAAATGTAAGTATGTACTTAAGAACCATCAAACCTTTACATCCTGGTCCTGCTTACAAAATTGCTCAAGAGATTTGCTAACACTTAATTAAATACATTTGCAATCTTGAGTTATGAAGGCCCTCATATTGAAGATTGGATCTTTTAGTTCATTCAGATCATAGAAAACACCCCTTTACTTAGATAGCTGGTTCCTCATTGATTTAACATTAATGGCTAGTCAATAAGTTACTGAGAGTCTAAGACTTAAGTGTCTAAGTCATAAGGGTATAGACTCTACTTTGTATGGCTTAACCATCAAGTGGAGAAGACAGACATGTATTTTAATAACTAATGCAGAGATACATGTAAGACACATTGCTGGGTGTTGACGTGTTACTGAGTCTTGTATAGATGATCAAGAAGCAGTATAGAGATAACATAATCACCTGAAAGGGTAGGGAAATTCTCCAAGAGGAGGTGATTCTAACTTGACCTTGATGACAGAAGGAAGTTGAGCAGAATGCCTTTGTGCAAAACCCTTCTTTTTTCTCTAGACACAAATGTGAGCACTGAGGCTTGAATAGAAGAGGTGCTATTAAAAGGTGGTGGTGAGAAGAATAGGTGAGAAGACATGATTTTCCAATGATACACCTGTGAGTGAAACAGGTTGTCTGTGGTGACTAGAAATGGCAGATTCTTTCAAAGTAAAAAGGATGCAGAATGTGTATGGTACCGACTTTCAGTGAGAAGATGTTCAGGGATTCTGGTGCCTAGGGAGGTCCTGCCCCTAGGGGAGGGACATTGTTGTCCTACTCAGGCTGCTGCCTGTATTCTGAGGGAATTGAACACATTTTCATGGGATCACTGACTGTGGCACTGGAAGACATACTAGCAAGAGATTTTCTAGTCCCCACCCGTTTTATACTTGAAGAAATCAAGTGACTTGAACATCATGCTACTGATCTAGGACTGTGGTATATGTTCCCTAAATTTCTTTACCACTTAGAAGAAGATTGCTGAGGACAAATCTGGCAAGGGAGATACACAGATGTCAACCATTTCAGGTTGTGCTCAGTGTAGAAAGTGTAATTCTTTGGAATCTTAACCGCTCTTTTTATCTGCCTTTATTAATCTGTGTCTCCAAATAGGAAATCCATTTCCTTATGCCAGCCTGGTTCCAGGTGGTTACAACTTTCCTCTGCAAGGTGATTCTAGCAAGCTATCCTGCCTCATGTGCAGAGGGGGTGCTTGTGTGAATTCAAGCATCTGTTATGGTAGATATTTGGCCTCTTCCTCTGAGCTTACCTTCTGTGGAATGAGAGACAAGCATTTTACAGCTGGACTCCTGATGATGTACAAATGATACAGAAGCTGGGTAGTGGTGGCTTATGCCTGTAATCCTCACTATTCAAGAGGCTGAGATCTGAGGATTATAGTTTAAGCCAGCCAGAGCAGGAAATTCAGTGAGACTCTTATCCAATTAACTATCAAAAAGCTATAAGTGGAGCTGTGTGTGGCTCAAGTGATAGAGTTGCTAGCCTTGAGCAAAGAAGTTCAGGTACAATGCCCAGGCCCTGAGTTCAAGCCCCAGAACTGGCAAAAAAAAGTGATACAGAGAAAAGGAGAAGAAGCTCTATATATTATGAACTTAGATCCCCCAAACCCTAATGAGAAGTGTGTGAGTTTGCTTTCTTTTTGTTGGATTACAAATGTTTTATCATTTCTCCACCACTGCAGTGAGATGCAGGATGGTATTTCAACAACAGCAGCAGACAAAAGCAACAATAGTTGTATAGAAAACCAAAATATAACAGTAATATGAAAGTTTATTTCTCTTTGATTGATAAAGTCTGGGTGGATGATTCACTTACCAGTATTTAGAGACTGGCTTCTTGGAGTTGATGGATAATGAGGGCTTTGACCTCATGAATAGATAAATCCATTTTGGATTAATGGGATCAACTAATAGTGGATTAATTAATCCATTACGGGTCTTGGGGGAGAGGCTTTGTTATAAAAGTGAGCTCTCTGCTTCCTGGCTTCCATGAGGTTAGCAGCTTTGCTCTACCATGTACTCCCTGCCCACAGGCCCATGGTAATGGAGCCACGTGACTGTGGATTTGAAACCTCTGAAACTGCTAGCTGAAATAAGTCTTTCCTTCTCTTTATCTGATTATCTCCCATTCCTCTCACTACCACCATTGAACAAAACCTCTTCTGCTCATGTTGCAGTTGCAGTGATGGGAACCTTACTAACACATAGCAACCACATGGTCCAAGATGGCAGCTTTGTGCTCTGGGTTGCAGGAGAAAAGGGCCAAAAAAGGCAAAGGGTATGTTTGCATGTGTTTCCTCAAGAAAGATGAATGAAAACTTTCATGTGATTGCCATCTGCTCATAATACTAACACTTCCCTCAAGTGTGTCTGGGAAATGTATTCCTTATTCCAAGTAGCCAAACACCTAGATGAAGAGAAACTTCTCTGAAGAGGAAGGAAGGATGGCCAATAGACACATGGAGAAATGCTCAACCTCTCTAGCCATAAAAGAACTGCAAATCAAAACAACATTGAGATACCACCTCACCCCAGTTAGAATGGCTAGAATCAAGAAGTCTAATAACAACAAATGCTGGAGAGGATGTGTACAGAAGAGAACCTTACTGCATTATTGGTCGGAGTGTAAACTTGTTCAACCACTTTGGAAAGCAGTATGTAGGTTCCTCAAAAGACTCCACATAGAGCTCTCCTATGACCCAGCAATCCCATTTTTGGGCATCTACTCAAATGATCACAAACAAGACCACACTAAAGCTACCAGCACGACTATGTTTATTGCAGCATTATTTACCATAGCTAGGATATAGAACCAACCCAGATGCCCCTCAGTAGATGAATGGATCAAGAAAATGTGGTGTATATACACAATGGAAGTCTATGCCTCCATCAGAAAGAATGACATTGCCCCATTTGTTAGGAAATGGAAAGACTTGGAAAAAATAATATGAAGTGAAGTAAGCCAGGCCCAAAGAAACATAGGTCCCATGGTTTCCCTTATTTGCAATAACCAGTGTATGTCTGAGTCAAGCAGAAAAGGTCAGATAAGTTGATGTTAGGGAAATGAACCCCAAGATAAGTATTCAAATGTATTTTTTTCTTTCATGCAATTGTTTCTAACATATTTATAAGATGATTTCTTTGTTGCTTTGTATGTCCCTCCCACACGGTATAACCCCTGCTTTCACTGTATTTGATGTTGGTATAATTTGTGGAGGGGAAGGGAAGAAACAAATTGTTTAAATAGGGATACAGGTGGACCCATCGCAGCAATGAGATGTACAAGTCGTTATGTTGAAAACGAACTTTACAACTTTGGTGTGGGGGGGGGAGGGTCAGGTAGAGGGGTTGGGGGGAAGGCATAGGAAGGGATTGGAAGGGGAAACAAAGAAGGAGGCAACAATGCTTGATAACAAATGTACTCGTTATCTTGCCCTTGTAATTGTAACCTCTCTGTATGGTATTTTTCACACATACACGCACACACACACACACAAAATCGAGAGTCTTTCCCACAGGTAACTGATCTTGGTTTCTGTTGTAACAATAAGGTGGCCATTGTTGATTCCTTTTTTTACAAATGAGGGACATAAGCACCAAATATATCACAGAGGTAGAGGTGGTAGAATCTGACCCTTTTCTTATTATTAATACTGAATTCCTTCTCAGCCCAAGCCCATAATGCTTAGTAGATACTAAGGTGTTTTTACATGCAACACTCAGCAAATGATAGCTATTTCTATTTCTTTTGTCATGTAAATATAGAATTGGACTCTGTTCTTAGTATTATTTTTATTCTTGGGAATCCTAGTTTTCTGAACTACAGATCCTTTCTCATACTGCAGGATGACTTCAGTCCTATGACAATACCATTTCTTTTTCTGAATCTACTAAGATATTTGAATTGGTTGGATCTGCATTGCTTTTAAAAGAGAATTAAACCAATGGTGTATGAAGGGCAATGGACATTACCTAATTCTTAATAATTGGATGCTTTTTCTCATTTTGATCTTGCTAGTCAATTCACTGCAGTACAATTAAATCAGGAGACATAGTAACGCTCAGTTTAAATGGCTTATTTTCCAGTCTCCAGTATCTCTCCTCTACATTATAACATTGAGGGATTTTCTTTTTTTCTTGCCTGATGTAGCCAATGTGCAGTGGATTAATAGATTTGTATAAGTTCCAATTTGTACAAGGAAAAATGAATAGGTCCAGCACAGGTGATCAGCTTACAACATAGATGATCAAATCATTCAATTAGTTGACAAACTCATGTAAATCTGACCCTCCAGTTGACTGGTATCAATCAAGTGCTATATGAATGATGACATCTTTATTTTGCCTTGTAAAATTACCTTTTTTGGTGCCTGGCTCCATGGGCACCAAATTAAATGGTAATTTCTCAGCAATTCAAATGTATTATTTTTGACTTGTTAACCTTCCTATGGCCATTTAGATTGTATCTGACTGAAAGGTCTTAGAAAGTATATACATTGCAACATCACTTTGTATGATCACAACATCTTTTTCACCATAAAGTTTTTCTTTCTGCTTTATTTTCCCCTTTACATCTTGCCAAAGAAAATATGAGTCCAGAGTATTTTTTTTAAATTTTTTAAAGTTCAGAGTATTTGAACAAAATCATATACAAATAGATGTTGAATTGAGTCTCTTACTCTTACCTTCCTCAACACCCTGCAAAAACGTACAGTAAAGCTACATCCCAAAGCCTTCACCATTGTTTGCACTATGGGAGCTTGGAGGCTGAGAGTCCCATCTGTGAAGCCACATGCTGAGTTCTGGGGGAGACCATGGAGCTGGTCCCTGCTGGTCTGCATTTGATGTTCAGCCATTCCACTGGCCAGTCATGACACCTCAGGAAACTTGCTTAATTTCTCTGTCTCAAATTACTATCTGTAAATTAGAGTTGACAATAATCATACCTAACTTGAAGATTAGGGCTGAGAGGACTAAAAATAAACATGCATCACACTTAGACAGTGCCTGATGCATAATCCATGCCACATTTAGGGATAGCCATAACCATGAGTCTTCTTCTTTAAGGCATGCTTTTTAGTTGACATGAATATTAAAAAAAAACCACCTATGGATTCCCTCCCCAGGCCTCTACAACCTTTAAATGGCCTGAAAACTACACAGTTCTTCTCCAAATGGCCAGGTACACATGCAGCTTGTACCTATCATTTATCTTTGGGTAAAGGCTCACATGAGTAGAGGCTGGAGTCAACTAATCTCCAGAGAGGGCTTTGGGGGTCAAATAGTTTATGGCTTAAATTTTGGCACAGTCACTTGTAGACCATGTAATCTTGGGTATAGAGCTCTGTTTTGAACCATGGTTTCTTTATCAATGAAGGAACGGCACACGTGTGTGTGTTTGTGTGTGTGTGTGTGTGTGTGTGTGTGTGTGTGTGTATGTGTGTGTGTGTGTGTGTGTGTGTATGTTGAGAAGAGTATTGGAAGCACTTTGTACTGTTCCTGGCCACATGGCAAGTCCTTAATAAAAGGCAGCTTTTTATTGTTGTAGCTCAGTCTCGGAGGGAGATCGTCAAGAAGTTTAGGGTAAAAAGAGATGGATCCATTTTCCCTTTATGTCTATATTTTCCCTGGGTATAAGGTACAGAAAAATACCCAAACGAATTCTTTGCTGAAAAAATATCTCAAAAAGCTATTGTTAATTGCATGTTAACTAGTTAAAGTCAATTATTTAGAGAACATGGGAAGCCTTTTGGCAGATTAGACTAAATTATAGTTGAAGTATAAGAACTGGACATTCCAATTCACAGCATGTACAAGAATTTCACTGTGAGGCTCTGTTGATGAACATTCATGGAAAAGCCTATAGTCTTTTAAATCACTAGCTCGATGGAATTATTTTACTTTTAAAACAGTTCATTTCTGTACCACATTATTCACAAAATAAGGTATAAATTATGCTCTTTGCACATTTAAATGCAAAAATCACCATCCTTGATAATTTTTGCCCAGTTTTGTATAATATACTTGTAGTTATTGTGAGGTGAGACCCTAACCACATGTTTAGTGCTGCCCTAGAGCTGTAACAGCCACTGTATTTTGCATAAGGTATCACATCAACAGATATTTATTGTATTTTATATGCAAAGTAGCATGATAAACTCAGAGAGAAACTTAAAGCGATGCTTTGTCTTAAATAACTAAATGGCTTTTTATTTTGACCCAGTTCAAATAATTAATAGTGAATGTAAGCTCTCTTTGATATATCATGATGTGAAAGTGATGGAAAGTAATGGGAGAAAAAATGAGCTTCAACATCCTGGGAAGAAGGCTGGCACTTCCCCCTGATCTTTGCATCCCTTTGTATCAACAGGCCTTGGAGTTTTATCCTTCCTGTTCCCCAAGATGCATCATCTTAGTGGAGGAACCACCTCACTTCCTCTCACTGCTTCCTTGTGTGTTGTTTGGTCGTTTGAAATAGATATTAGAGTCAAGGTCTTGTCACTCTATCTAGACTGTTTATTTATTTACTTATTTATTTTTTGTCAGTTGTAAGGGTTGAACTCAGGACCTGGGAGCTGTCTCTAAGTTTTCTTGCTTTACCATGCCACAGCTAGTTTTCTGATAGTTAATTGGAGATAAGAGTCTCGTAGACTTTCTTTTCTTTTTCTTTCTTTTTTAAAAATGAGTTCCATTTGCTTTATTTTTATGGTAAAAGTGATGTTTTCCTAATGGTATAGTAGTTCTGTTTTAGTTTGATAGTTAGGTCCATGGCCTCCAGAAGCAGCAATATTATGTGGAAAACTTAAGGGTGTTGAAAGATTTTGACGACTTCTTGCAAGTTGAAGTCTTATTAAAGGGGCATTCTTGGTCTGAAATGGAAGAGAGGAAATGAATCCTCTAACTTTGCGAAGAGAGGCCTTTTAAGTTGTATTCTATTATCCAGAATTATTTAAGGCCCAGTCATCTGGAGCCCAGCATGGTTGAAAAATCTTTTCCTCAAGCTAAAGTGAGTGAAAATAAAAGTAAGGAAGTAAAAGAAGATTCAGGGGAAGTAGAGCAGAGCCTAGGGAAGCTGAATCCCTTAGACTCCTCTAAGGTACCTCCAGCCATTCACTTCCTGCTGAGAATAGACGCAGCTACCATACTTCACTCAGAAAGATGCAGCTGGGTTGGAGCCTCCAGAGAGGAAGACTACAGGGGATGCCTTCTCTACACAGTCTGTTGGAATTGGCCCAAGGTGAAGACCACTAAATAAAGGGCTACCGTACAGTCCTAAGAGAGAAAAATTCCAGTCTTATTCTCCAAAGTTTATAACTTGGCAAGATTTCTGTATAAGTTACTAGTCACACTGATTGTTTCTGGAATAAGCCGAGGATTCATGCCACTGAGAGTTAAGGAGATGTCTCTGGAATCTTCTGGAAAGGGAATATACTAGATATCCTGTGGGTAGTAGCTTGAAAACCTTTCCTTGTACCTTGAGATTGAACGAGGAAGCAGGTAAGGATCTGGGAATTGCTGGGGGTGATGAGCTAGGCCAAGATGGGGCTGTCTGCCTGTGACAGACAGAAGGGAGAGATGGGAAGAAAGAGGACATTTTTGGATACAGCTGAGCCACTGTATGTCCAGCCTAGCCTGAAGCCCTCTTTGACATTTCAAGTATGTGAGCTAATAAACCCATGTAATAATCCAGGCCAAATGAATACTAATAATAATCCAAGCCAAATGATTTTTTTTTGTCAGTTGGAACAGTAGGAATCACCAGTGTTATGTCTTTTTTTTCCCCAGTCACCTAATGAGAAGCTTGGGGTTTTAACATTTGAAATTTTATAGGGTCTGCACCACTATTGCCTAAACTGGTTTACAAGTAGCCTTGTCAATGACAGATTCCTCTAAGTGCTGAATATTTGACACTAAATCTTACCCCAATAATGTAAAATCATCTTCGTCACTATCTGATTGGTTCTTGCAGAGCTCTCTAAATCCCCCGGCACTTTCTCCTTCACCTACTGTTACCTCAGCCACTAACATTCTAATTGACTGTCTAAAGGGTATCCCAAATAACTGCTTCAAACTTTCACCTGTAATGAGCCCCTTGTCCCCATTTGTTCCAGGAGTCCTTAGCAAAGTAATAATCACCACCATATTTAATGTCTAACATTTAATGTTCTCTCACTTTCCCTTGGGAAATATTTGGAGTTAGAAAATGGCTCTCATGTAAACATCCCCCAAACTGGTCTGCACCTTTCTCAGAGGATAAAGTTTACATTATGGTATTGGAAATGTTTATTATACTTGCAAAAGTACTGTGGAAAAATCTTCTTCATCCAAGCTGCCGATGGCTCTTGACTGTGGTTGATAAAATGAATGAGCAGCCTAACTCATTCAGTAGTCCATGAGAGAGGTCACTGATTTATGATTAGAGTTCATCACAGCCAATCATTTCTGTCTAAAGAGCTTGCAAGGATCATTGGCATATCTGGGCACTAAACTTGACATCTACTGACTGGAGTGAACGCTCCAAATCTACTTATTCATATAAAAAATAATTGACTCATAGAGTACTAAGCCAAGATTTCTAACACCTCAGTGCTATTTGTCTACTTTGAATTAAGGACTGAATCATCTTTGGTTTACCTCAAGTTCTTTTGGTCAATCCTGAAATCTCTATCTCATTGCTTTTTAATTTTTTGTGTGCCAGTACTGGGATTGAACTCTGGGCCTCTTACTCTGACTTAGTTTTTCCTTTCAAGGAATCTCCCATGAGGCCTAATCTAAAGAAAGGAATCACCCTAAATTGTGGCAAATGTTTATTACACCAGTAAAAATCCTCTGGCAGTGGAGGTGGTGTGTATTCCTAATCTCTAAGAAACAAAGGATGCATCCCATATAGCTTACTCTCCTTTGGAGCTCAAGGAAGTGAGCGTTTGCATGGTGATTTTGAGATGGCTTGATGAGAATACATGCTGGAGTAAGTCATCCTGTATGCAGAGAGGAAGTGCACTTTGCTTTGACACTTCTTCTTCTGC
Organism: Dipodomys spectabilis; assembly: GCF_019054845.1. Taxonomy (NCBI): domain Eukaryota; kingdom Metazoa; phylum Chordata; class Mammalia; order Rodentia; family Heteromyidae; genus Dipodomys; species Dipodomys spectabilis. The sequence goes on along the minus strand of NW_024870911.1, from coordinate 16,133,522 downwards.
TCAGAAATTATGATCTGTGCCCCAGGCTATCAAACATCAGTGCGCAAAATTATTCACAAAGGGCTTATGGTTCAAGTGGTAAATCTAGGCATTTGCAAAATGTTGACCCAAGTGAGTCAGCACAGAAAGCTTGATCTTTCAGTGTGATGAAAATGTAATTTTATGGATGTCAAGTGGAAGTTCAAAAGTGACATATCGTGTCACACAGATAAATAGTTTTGCCAAAAGCAATGCTATAATTCATAAGCACTTGTCAGGCCAATAGTAACTATCAAGCTGATTAAGCCAAGTGCTTACTAATAAATGCAGTCTTTATCCAATATTATACATCAGTCTTTTTCTGAATAACAAACATAGTTCTATTTAAGAGCTGAAACTAGTCGTGTAAGCTAACACCCAACATAAAAAATACTTACATGGATGCTTCTTTTGCCCTTGCAAAGTAAGATTAATTTTAGAGTAATATGAAATAATAGTATGTGAATATCTGATACTATTTTCCTCATTGGCTCTATGTGCATCAACTGAGTAACAATACTGTGAGAAAATAAACAGAAGCAAAACTGAAAAAAAGTCCTAGCAAATAAGCAACAACAACAATAATAGTAGCAGTAATGGATGGAAAAAAACTGTGTGTGGGTGCATGGTGCATGCACATGTACCAGTACTGGGGCTTGAACTCAGGGCCTGGGCCATGCCCTTTAGCTCGTTTGTTCAAGGCTGATGATGTACCACTTGAGCCACACATTCACTTCTGGCTTTTTACTAGTATTAATAATTGGAGATAAGCGTCTCACGGACTCTTTCCTTTGAACCATGTTCCTCTAATCTTAGCCTCCTGAGTCTCTAGGATTACAGGCATGAACAACCTGTGCCTAGCTCACTACTGTTCTTGGAATGTGTTAGTGCTGAGGAAGAATCAGACTTGGGAAGAATCTTCTTACATTGTGATCCAGACTGGCTTTTCTGCAGGTCTTAGTTGAACCTCTGGTACCCACACGCATATCTGGGCTCCCTCTGTTCTTCAACCCAACCAGGCAGTTCCAGGCACACTGAGCTCCTCGCTGCTTTTTTGAAATCTGGTGATCTTTCCCACCATCCAACTTTGCATGGTTGCTATAACTGGCTGGTCTCTCACCCACTCTTCTTATTTTGGAAGTTTCTTTCTCAGCACTAAATCTTGTCTGCCTTCTGCAAACATCTCTAAATGACAGAGAGACCACTTTTTTCCTCCTCTTGTGACTGATTACACTGTCACCAACCTCATTACTTCATTTTAAATTGTATTGTATATATTTATGTGATACAAAAAGATGCCATGACATATGCATATAATGAGGAATAATTGAATCAAGGTAACTAAAGTATCTATCCCCTCAATCACTCCCCTATTCTCCTACCCTTTCTACACAGTTTTTATGACATTCTACAGATAATTTAGTATATTCACTTTTTCTTTTACAATTTCACTAAAGTGTCCTTTTTTGAGAATGGCTGCTAGTGGTCAAACCTGGAACCTTCTATTCTACCATCTTGCTAACATTGTTTCTCCACCCTTACCACTTTGAATTTAGGACAGGACTCAGGTATGCCCATCACAGTGACTACTATGCTAAACAGTGAATGAGCAATTGGGACTTAATTAGAAAGGCAATTTAGAAAGGTGAACAGAAGGGCATTATAGAAAAGCAAGGTTCTGATAAGCTACTTCCCTCTGGACTCAATTCAAAATTTAACTTGCTCAGAAATCTTTCCAGAACAACAGCCTGACTGCTCATTAATTCTACAGCAATCATTCCTCTATTTGTCATCTTCCCAGCTGTTATAGACATTCTTTGTAGCAAATGATTTTGCCCTTGTAGACATACTACCTTGCATTTTTAACATCATAGTATTAATGATTTTGCCTTCTTAGGCAAAACCTTAGGATTTCCATAAAAGCTTTGCTTCTGTAAATTGAAGTTACCATGTTACCTTTTCTATTTCTCTTTTTATGTTATATATATCACAATGTCCTGCTCAGATGAAGAGCCTAGTGCACACTTGTTGAAGACATGAAATTGAAGTGATTATCAGGTATATATTTTTGTGTGTGTGTGTGTGGTGTGGTGGTGGTGGTGGTGGTGGTGGTGGTGGTGTGTGTGTGTGTGTGTGTGTGTGTGTGTGTGTGCGCGTGCACATGCGCTGCTCATGGGCCTTGAACTCAGGGTCTGAGCCCTTACCCTGAGGTTTTGTGTTAAGGGCTAACACACTACCACTTGATTCCACTGCTGGCTTTTTGGTGGTTAACTGGAGATAAGAGTCTCATAGACTTTCTTGCCTAGGCTGGTATTAAACTGTGATCCTCAGATCTCAGCCTCCTGAGTAGGTAGGCTTATGGGCATGAGCCATCAGCACCCAACTGTGAAATTCTGATTCTTATTCTTTCATCTAATTGTTCACAAGAAGAATACAAAGGTATTTGGTACATCTTTAACCTAAAAAGTTGACTTACATTTATAAAGTTTGTATAATCATCATCTTGAATTTCTAAGGAAAGTTGATCTTTGAATTTCTGTGAAACATAAAGGTCAAACCAGAAATAATTAGATGTATTAATATGGGCTCTTCCTGTCAGTCATGAGAGTGAAAATGTATATATTTTCTAAAGAAAGAGCTTTTGGTCACAAATCACTTTTTGGGGGTGGGATATCTTTGACAAATTGAGAGCAAAGACTTTCAAAATTATTTTAAATGAGTGTTTTCTTTCAAGATTTCATTTGTTATACTTCTTGGAATCATAGTGATAAACTTCTGACCTCCTAAATGTCATGACCTTTGAAGGTGGGCAGGAACTGGCAAGAAAAAAGGGAGCAATTGTAATGTTATCATTTGGAGATATTATTTGAACTTAAGAAATTCACTATTCTAGTTCCCTGACATATTGAAAATGAGTATCTTATGCATCAGTAGAAGATTTGATTCCAATCTGGGCATCTCTTACACTTAACTGTAGAGATACTTCTAGAATAACAAACCCATGTGGGAGAGGTGTTTGCCACTGACAATGCATGAACAGCCCAGATCCTGTCTCTACCACTTCACATGGGCTAAGTAGGAACTAAAGTAGGAAATTTATCATCCCAGTAGATCTCTTATGTAGTTTTTGTCCTTCAACCTTTTTTCAAACTTTGGAAACTCACAAATATACCTTTATAATGGTCCAAATAGATGATACAGAAGCATTGCTACTTATGAGAGTATTTCTATTATACTCTTCCTACTAATTAACCACCTTTGCCAAAATGTTTTACTGGGTTGGGAAGCTCCAGGCTGGGCTGCTTTATGAGGTCTGTAAGCCATCTATAATTCTGGATCAAGTACAGCTTCTCACTAATATCATTTGTTTCTTACAAAAGTAATATTAAATTCTTGGTGTGAAAGTATGCCAGATTGGTGAAACTTTCACTTTCAATTGACTTTTCCTATTTACAACCTCTTGCTCTCCTTCCCTTCCCTTCCCTTCCCTTCCCTTCCTTTCCCTTCCCTTCCATTCACTCCCTTCCTTCTTTCCCCCTTCTTGCATGTTCTCTCTTTTTGTCACGGGTACTAGGGTTTGATATCAGGTCCTTGTGCTTGGTAGGTACTCTATCACTTGAGCCATGCACTCATATAATTTAGTTTTCAATTAATTCCCTGTGAAATATTGGTTGATGCTCCCATCTCTTTCTCATATCCCAAGAATACTATGAAGCTCTCATTTTTTCTCTTACAAACTTGCTATTTGAAAGGCTCCACGTGCTTATCTTATCCAACAAAGCCCTTGAAAATTTCTGGGGCACATAGATAATATATGAAGTAGAGTTCAAATAGCTCAGTTCATCATGCTTTATTTTGGGAATTTTTAGAATCATGGTTTTAGTTATGTCTGTACTAGAATGATCTATCCTTTCCTTTTTTAAAATATAATTTTATTGTTATTATTAAGATGTTGTATATGGGGGTTGTCATTTCATAAGTCAGGTAATGAGCACAATTATTTTTTGACAATGTCACACCTTACTTTGCATTCTTTCTTTCTCTGTCTTTTTTTTTTTTACAAGGTGATGTAGGGAGAGGTTAGAGATAAATAAGTCTGCCATTGAGTACATTTCTTTTTGAACAGTGTCATTTCTTCCCTTGTTTTCTTCCAGTTTTTCCCTCCCTACCTCCCTAACTCCTCCCCCAAGTTGTATAGTTCATTTTCAATATAATGTCTAGTGAATATCACTGCTGCATTTGTTTACCCTTTCTTTTGTGTGGTTTTGCAATATGTTATTTCTTTTTAAAAAAATTTAAAATGTTATTATGAAGGTGATGTACAGAATTGTTACAATTACATATGTCAGGTAAAGAGTAGATTTCTTTTTGGACAATGTCACCCCTTTCCATTGTCATTTCTTAAAAAAATGCAGAATCATTTCATTTTACTTCAGCATTGTATTTTATGTAATTTATTTACTCTCATTATTTGCAGCATGATTTGAGACCCTCTATGTTGAATGTAGGAGGAAGATCTTTTGATCAAATGGAACCATTTCCACAGATGCTACAGTGGAATCATCACCTCATCTCTTATGCAAGTCTCTCTCAGTCTGACCTCTACTTTAAATCTACCTCAGGTCTTTCATGTTTTGTTTTTGCTCTGGTCATGGGACCTGAACTCTGGGCCTGAGCCCTGTCCCTCAGCTCTTCAGCTCAAAGCTAGCCCTCTACCACTTGAGCCACAGTGCCATTTCCGGCTTTTTTCTTTTTGCTTATGTGGTGCTGAGGAATCGAACCCAGGGCCTCATGCATGCAAGCCAAGCGCTCTACCACTGAGCCACCTTCCCAGCCCCAGGTCTTTCATGTTTTATTGATGACCTAACCAGCAATAAGGTAGACATGAAGCAGACAGCATCTAGCAGGACTGAAATGATATTTTACATGGTTCAAATCAATGCTAAACCATCTTCCCCACTATCTCCCACTGTTCACAGATAGGACAAGTGAATGGAATTAAAAAAAAGTAATGTGCAATGAGCAAAAGCCATAGAAAGCTGGCAGTTAAAGAAAGCAAAGAAACTTGATTGTTTAGCTTGGTCTTCAATCTACAAAATGGCCACTTGCATTTGACATCTTAAGAGAGCAAAGATTATGGTGGGTTTTTTCCTCTACCCATTTTGGGATTTTTTAAACAGGCAAATGGACATGTTACAGATTTGCTCAAGATCAGCTGCTGGGGATGTAACTCAGTGGTACATGTACCTATACACGCATAGAATGCATGAGGCCTTTGGTGCAAACCCCAGAAATGCAGACAAAAAGTAACTTGCCAAAAATTAAAGAATGAAAATGTTTATATCTTGTTGATGATAACTAATAATGGCCTGTTTTGCTATTAAAATACTGTTAGTATATTTTTCTAGGGTTTAGTTTCAGAATTGTAAGATTTAACTGGAATCTGATTATAAATTCATCATGCCAATGACTTCATTTGATTTTATTTGCATTTAACAAATGCTTATGCAATATATGTCATGTGCTGGTTACTACTCTTGGTCCATTTACTCCTCATGACAACTCTAGAGTAAGGTATCATTTTTATTCCCCTTTCCATACATGGGGAAATGAAGGCATTAGTGATTAACTTCCATGTCACTCACCTAGTAAAGCAAAAGAGCCAAGATTGAACCCCAGACATTCGGGGGTTTCCATGACTATCATTATGCTATATATTACCTCAAATGTTTCAGAGATATTCCCCCAAAATGAACTGCAAAGCTGATGTGGACAGTGTCAAGGACATTATACTATACCTCTGAAAAAGACCATATGATTATACTACACAGTTCCTAGTTAGATTCAATTTATCAAATAAATTCTCTGAGCTATTGACAACTTGACCATGAAATGATATCTAGAGAAAGAGGCATAAAAGGTGGATTGTGGTGAACCTTACATGTCAAGCTAAGGAACTTAAATCATGTTCTGAATGTGATGGTAGTACATTAAATAGGTTTGTGTATATGTGGTGTGTGTGTGTCGACAGAGCTAGGGCTACAGAATCTCAGTATATATCCTGGAAAGAACGGTCATGCCTTCTGGCTGGGTTCTAGTCAAGAGAAGAGTTGTTAATGAGGATTTTGAATGCCAGGGCACTGGCAGACGGTAGGGAGTCCTGATTATCTGTGAGTCGAGAAAGGTTTGGTTTTTACTTCTTGCAGTAAGAATCTGATATGGGTTTGAGAAGTAGATCATTTATGCCTTGCTGCCTCTGCCTTCCACATTCCTCTTTGCTGAGCCATGAATATGACACAGAGCTTCTGCCATGGGGAGACCGTGCTAGGCTGCAAGCTATAAAGACAAAAGAGTTATAATCCCTATGTACCGAGAAGACCTGAGCCGGAGAGTTGGTGGTATAAATTACAGTCAGTCTGGTTGTGAAAGCCTAAGAACCAGGAACACCTAGGGCAAGAGACCAATGTCCCAGTTCAACTGGTGAGGCACAGAGCAATCCAACCGCTTTCCATTTTCTTGTTCTCTTCAAACCTCCCGTGAATTAGCTAATACCCTCTACCTCTTTTACTCAATGTACAGATTCAAATCCTAATCTCTAACAAAAGTACTCTCAGACAGATGAAATTATGTTTAATCAGAAATAATGTTTAATCAGAGATTTGGACATCCACAGCCTAGTCAAATTGATAACTAAAACTAAGCATCATGGGAGCTATGACGTGGCACCCCTTTAGTGTTAGGTAATATAGAGTTAATCCCTGGGACAGGCAGTTCTCTCTGGTTCTGAACCCATCACTGCCAGAATGGTTTTAACACTGACTTGGAAGACCATTTGGGGTCATAGAAAAAGTCTTAATTTAGAGTTTTTAGAATTAGGGTCCTCAGCTTGACTTCACCCTAACTTGAGCTGTGGCCTTAGGCCAGTGCCTTAACATTTCTAGTACATAGGAGTTCCCTCCATCTCTTTTTATAAAATCTTGTGCTTTTTGCCTGGGGCTGGCCTCACACTTCAGTCCTCCGACCTTTGCCTCTTACAGAGGTGGGAGTATAGGAGTATACCTCTTCTACTTGGCTTATTTGTTGATGGGGTCTTGCTAATGTTTGTGTTTTGTCCCTGCTGGCTTTGGACTGTAATTTTCCTGACCTCTTTGCCTCCTGAGTAATTGGAATTATAGATGTGAGCTACCCTCACTAAGCCTCAATTTTCTCATTCTTAACATGGGTATAATGCCACTAGCTTTGTCTCCCTTGCTGAAGTGTGGTGGGATTTCTGGGATATGTCTAGGTATTCATGTTTACACTGTTAAGAGGTTCTGCATGATTTCAAACTGGCCCTTGCATTTTTTTTCCATGAGAGATGATCGTTTATGGAACCTACCTGTTGTGTTATTACACAAAGTGGATTGTTAAAGTATCTAATAAAACACCCAGAAAACTTAAATTTGCTTCTAGTGTTAGGCATTCAGATTCAAAACAGAAAAAGAAAAAAAAAAAAGATGTATGTGAAAACTAGGCCAAATCTTAGCCCGGCAACTGGCAATAGGACTGTAGTGATAAGACTGCTGTAGCTGTTTTTCCTGCATTGAATTTGCTGGAAGCAATTTCCTGTTTTTAACCCAAGCAGACAGCCTTGTCCCCATGGGGTTCATTAGCTCTTGCTCCCTGGGCAGTCTCCTTCCTGCTACTTTGTTGGCAGCGTGAAGGCCCTACAGCACATGGGGAGGGCTCAGCCTCGCTTTTGTTGTTAATGCTTATAATCTTATTAAAAGCTAAAGAAATACAAGATCAGCTAACTCCTTGTTCTCCTAAACACTGACTTACTAGCATCACATCAAATATTTACCTTGCCCTAAGCTACCAGTAATTACAAGCTGATATTGTTCAGGCTTGAACAAACACCGAGTAATGAATTTCTGCTAATTATTAGGCACTGATGAAAAATGTGATTTGCCCACTCCCAGAGCCATCCTAGGCTCCTCATCTTTCTGCACGAGGGAAAACTTCAATTGATATGAATATATTCAGGGCTTCCGGAAAGCACTTCAGTGGCATCAACCCGAAGCAATTACCAGTGAGTCTGAGAAAGTGATTAAAATGGCTTAAAATTAAGATTTTTGGTTTGCCATACTTATCTCTATGCAAATAGCCACATTTTTCAACTGACTCGGGTGTCTTAATTAAAAATGGGCTAAAGTTTTAGAATAACAACAGAATTTAAAAATCCACCAAACCTGACACCGTCAGAAAATGAAATGATTCCAGTCTTAGCTGTAAATTAAAGTAATCTTTCTCTTTCTTGTAGTTATTGCTGGGCATTTTAAAAAAGTGGTATTGCAGACATGGTTACTGAATCATGCATTGGAAAGTATAGGCAGATTTCAACTGCTGTTTTGCTTTGCTTTGCATCTCCTCTGTTTGAGGGAGGGGTGAGGAATGAATGAGTGGTGTGCCCATCTTTCAGTGAGAAGCAGGGATAGCTTGTTTTTCTCTGAGAGTTGACACCAGCAAGGGGTCCATCCACAGGTAATGGAGGTTTTCACTCCAAATGGAGTGGACCCTATAGTGGGTCCAGAATCTAAACTCTCCTCCATACCTTCCTTTCCTTGCAGTAAACATTTCTTGTTATACCTCCCTTGATGCTCCAGTTTAATCATGCATGGAATGTGAAGGCTTCCCCAAGAAAATCACAGGGACTCATAGATATACAAAGGAAAAGGAGTTTAATGTCAGTAACCTGACAGGCTACCTTGTGGCTAGCATTATGTGCTGATATAATCTCTCCAATGGTTTATAGCTGGTGTTGGTTTGAAGTAAGGAGGTGAGGTCTGGCTGGCGCCATATTGGCCACATGGTGGATGGTAGGGTCTGGCATCTTGTCTTCATGATAGGGGAAGGAAACCATCCCCTTCCCCATTTCCCCCATTACTTGCCTCCCAGGAAATGGGCCTGCCCAGACCCCTGGAGGCAGGGGCAGGCACTTGGTTGATAGGTTCCTGAATCTGTCAGTCCAGTGCTTGGGACTGGGAATTTCCTGAGGATCTGCCCTGTGCTCTGACCTATTTAAGCCCGGACCATCCTAGCCACCAGGACTCCATGCCACGTTTGTCTCTGTGATCATGTCCTAGGTCCTGTCTTCTGGCTCCTCTCCAGTCATCATGGAGTACCAGTTCAGCTCTCCATTGGAACTGAATTGGCTTGTTGGTATTGTTTTTGTTATTTCTTTCCTCTTTAGCAAGTTTCCTAGCTGGAATATGTGTATTTGCGTGCTGCAGGCCTTTGTAACAATTGGCAGCTTGCAGCCTGCTAACTGTATAATAAAGACTCCAATATTCTATCTTTTAAAGTGTGACTTCTGGGATGATTTACCTTACGACAGGTTCAGATTAGCTGTTGCTCACATCATACTAATGATAAAACTTTATTTTTTCTTCTGACTTTTATCAGGTTCTAGGCTTTCACGTAAGTTTGTCAATAGGATCTAAAAGTATTACTCTGTTTTCACCTACAGTCTGTAGTTAAAATTTTAGCATGCTTGAGAATTTGCTTCCACTCAAAATCCACAGTAGTTTGAAGATGAAAAGGCAGAGATTCTGATGGTAGATCTTATGTGTCTCATAGCTAGTAAAACATGATTTCTGTGTGTGTGTGTGGGGGTGGTGGAAGGGGAGTAGTGTTTCTGGAAGAGATAGCATTTGAATTAGTGGAATGAGGAAAGCAGATGGTCCTACCCACTGTGGGTGGACATCATCCAATCTAATGAGGGCTCAGAGACAACAATAAATCAGAGGAAGGGTGAATTATCTACCTGCTTGAGCAAGGATATCCATATTGCTCTGTTCCTGAACCAGCATTACTGGCTCATGGGATTTTGGACTAAACTAGGGATTTACACCACCATGTCCTCAGAACTCAGTTCTTCATTCTTTAGACTCGGGACTGAATTACACCATGGTTTCATAGTTCTCCACCTTGCAAATGCTCATGTTATGATGTTAGGAAAATGGAAGAGAAAGGAAAGCAACAGGCCAGACTCCCCATCTCCACAGGCAAGAACTGTTTATTGAGGCACAGCAGCAAGGGGCAGCAACCTTCCTGTGGGAATGGAGGTTGTGCAAGGAGATGAGGTTGGAGTTTGGCTTTTATGGAGTCTGAGCAAGGACACAGAGGTTATTGAAAGGCTATTAGGACTGGGGATGTGGAGACTTTTGGTTACGGCCCCAGTGTAATGTTGATGGCCAGGCTCAGGTCAGATTGCCCTACCTGCATGTAAAGCAGGTCCATGCATACCTGGGGTTTTGTTGGGTCTTTGTCCGTCCCGGAGGACAGTCGGGGAGGATGGTCGGGGTCCGAGGAAAAGTAAGGGTGTAGCTCACCGGTTCCCCAGCCTCCCCTAGCCCTGGAGACAGTCAGATGCAGCGCAGAGTCAAGTCAAGCAGGAACTCGTTTATTACCACACAGCAAGCACTTTTTTAAAAAATTTACCTTTATTTTTTTTATTGTGAAAATACTGTACAGAGGGGTTACAATTACATGGGCAAGATAATGAGTACATTTCTTATCAAGCATAGTAGCCTCCTCCTTTGTTTCCCCTTCCCATCCCTTTTTAAAGCAAAAACAAAACAAAACAAAACAAAACAAAAAAAAAACCAAACCGCATGGCATGGAAAGAAAGGAAAAGGAACCAACCAATCACTGTAGAGGTCACCCTATCATGTGCCTAAGCTCGCTAAACTTTCCCTGCTGTCCCCGAGCTGTTCACGCACTGACGTCAGGTCACCTGGTTGTAGTACCCAGTCAGATTTTAACATAAACAACTGGGGCTCTGCCCACTCAACTTCCTCTCAGCGCCATCTTTGCTGCTCATGTGCCCTACAGGGTTTTGCTTGACTTCTGTATACACCTGGGATAATGGGATGGGGATTAATTCTTCAGTAGGATTTTTCAACTTCCATAACTATGTAAATTAATTCTTGTACTAAATCTCCTCTTGTAAGTGTCTCTATGTATTCTGTTGGTTCTGTTTCTCTGGAAAAAGCCAACTAATACAGGGATAATTGTGTGTAAATGTACTTTTAGGAGAACAAAATAACTGGTAGATTTAAATGAAGCCTAAACTTGAAGAGAACCTGAGAGAGATCCATATAACCTCTCTGACTAAAGCAAGAAATAGTTTGATTTATTTTATTTTAAATGGTGACCTTCCCCAGGATAAAAATACTTGAAAGATTGGCATCACAGTTGGAGACCCATTAGGAAGTATTTCTTTGCATCTAGACCAACCTCCTTTTTCTGAACTCTTTTTTTTTTTTTCTGAACTCTTATTCAAAGTACCTTCAAAATATACAGCAGAATTTACATTTTGGGCTCTAAGCTCTGGAAATACGATTGACATTTGATTGCACAAGGATTTGCCCATCAATTTACAATGCAAAACCTGTCATCTAACTTAAATACAGTATTCAAAACATGAAATCAGACATTCAGAGATGGTAGGGGTGGGCTATATCATGGGTTGGAATTGTTTGACAGGCTCTCAATTTTCTCTTGCGACAAAACAGCTTTTCTACCAGCAAGGATGTTCCAGTGGAGATGGTAATAGCCATAACTCAATTTCAAATTATAGCTGACAGAGATATTTTTTCCTCAAACTAAATGTAAGGGTATACATTTGTTGATTTAAATTGACCTCCTTCCCATACTATTTGAATTAAATGATTAGTTTTTCAAGACCTGAGGGATAGATTCAGTCTAGGAAGCCTTAGTAAGAAATTACAATGTGAAGGAAACAATGCCATTTGCACTATGTGGTTGTCAGTCATAGCCAAACACCTCTTTTGCAATGCGCTTTTCTGAGTTACAGAGGGATAGAGGAAACCAATCAAGATGTTCTTATCATCACTTTTATTACTTTTACAGTAATTTATAAAGACAGCACATGAGCACTACAGAAAATTAAAACACTGAGGAAGTGCACAGTGTGAAATAGAGCAATTCTTGCTTCATTTTTATTCCTTCCCTAATAAGGGCAATCACTCTACGTAGTTTGATATGTATCATTCTGGCTCAATTTCTAAGAAATACTCAGGCATATTTATTAGTGTGCATATTTTTGTATGCATATCTTATTTGCATAAAAGTGAAATTATTCTATAGGTTGTATTTAGTATAGTCTTATATTAAACATGTTAAAAACACATATAAGGTGATTTCTAAGACACAAAATATCAAACAACAAAGGCCAGGGATTCCAGAGAGATAGGAGACAAGTGCATTTTTAGTGTTCCAGCTTCTTGCCATTAGTGTCTATCTTTATCTATTCAACTCTTTAGTTCACCTGCTGAGTTATAGATAGACCTATAAATACAGATAGATGCTAGCAGGAAGTATAGGAGAATAATTTTATTATATTAAATAGAAAAGACTTTCCTTAGCATGGCATGAAAATTGAAAACTTTAAAGGTTGATTTAAAACTTTCATAGGGTATAATTTGTCATGAGCAAAACTAAAGAAAAAAAGGCTTCAAGACATTATAAAGATGATTAGAAAAATAGGATGCTTCATATTGGAATACTGTATTGTTTTTTTCAGAAATTGACAGGTTAAGTAAATTAAAAATAAGTGAGCAACGAAGAATTGGGATGATCCAATATTAATTTTCATATAATTGATGCATACATCTAGTAAATTAAGAATAAATATTCTTAGCTGGGTGCAGGAGGCTCATGCCTTTAATCTTAGCTACTTAGGAGGCTGAGATCAAAGCATTATAGTTCAAAGCCAGCTGGGAAGAAAAGTCTGTGTGACTCAATTTCTACAATAACTAGCAAAAAAACAGAATTGGAGAGAGATATGGCTGAAAAAGTAGAAGAGCAACTGAGCAATCAGAGCAAATGTGATGCATTAGGTTAAAATTCTGGTGTGGCAAAAATAAAAGAAAAAAATATTCCTTTTTTTTTTTTTTGGTCATGAGTTTTGAACTCTGGGCCTAGGCCCTGTCCCTGAGCTCTTCAGCTCAAGGCTAGTGCTTTACCATTTGAGCCACAGCACCATTTCCATTTTTCTGGTGTTTTTTTTTTTTTTTTTTTGAGATAAAGAGTCTCACAGGATTTTTCTGCCCGGGCTGGCTTTGAACCATGATCCTCAGATCTCAGCTTTCTGAGTAACTAACATTATAGGCGTGAGCCACCTGCGCCTAGCTGAGAAATATTCTTAAATACTCATGAATTTTTTATGTTGCTCATTCATTTTTGTTTTCAGTCCATGGTTGCTTGGTACTGTTGTTTTGGGGTCCTTAGTGAAGAAGAGTATTCTGGCTGGAAGTATGTGGTGTAGCAAAACTACTCACCTCGTGGTGGTCAGGGGAGGGGCAGGGGGATAAAAGGAAGTGGTGGGGTGGAGAGGAGAAATGATAGCTCCAATAACCTAACTTCCTTCCCTAGTTTCTGCCGCCTCCCAATAGCTCTGGGCTACTGGGGATCAAAACTTCAACACTTTTGGAAGATATTTCAGGTCCAAACCACAGTATAAAAAGAGTGAAGAAGCTGGATGCCAGTGACTCACACCTGTAATCCTAGTTACTCAGGAGGCTGAGATCTGATGATTGCGGTTCAAAGCCAACCTGGCTAGAAAGTCCCTGTGAGACTCTTATCTCCAATTAAGCACTCAAAATCTGCAAGTAGAGCTGTGGCTCAAAGTGCTAGCCTTGAGCTAAGGAGTTCAGGGACAGAGTCCAGACCCTGGGTTCAAGACCCACAACCAACAATAACAAAAAAAAAGGAAGAAGAAAAGAATGAAGTGATGGAAAATAGGTGATAAAATATAAGAATAAGTAAATACATCCAGGATTCATAGACGTTCTAGATGAGCAAGTGGAGAAAATGGTCAGAAGGTTTAGGAAGAAAAGATTTCAAGAATTGAATAACATGACTTACCAGATTGAAAAAGGTCCATCAAATGTCCTGTGCAATTAGCAAAGACCCTCAATCAAAGGCATATCATGATGAAGCTTTCAAATGTAAGAAAGAAAAAGAATGACTTGAATATGGTAGATTCAAGGGAGAACTCAAATAGTGTGATTCCTTAGAAAGGCAAAATCAAAGTTCCAAGTTCCAAGTCAAAGTTCAGCAAAAAATAAAACACCTTGAAACCAGTATTTGAAAAGGGTGGAGTGGGTCCAAGAAGAAAGTGGGGACAAAAGAAGGAGAGAGTGCAGTCAAGAATTCAGTGTACATCCTACAAAATTAAGAAGAGTGAGGGAAAGGGTAGGTAGGGGAAGGATGGGTGAGAATGTTGATTCATAAACTGCTTTGTTGAATGGCAACTCCTTTGTACAACTTGTTAAAAAACAGAAATATTAAAAAAAAGAATATGCAGACAGGCTAAATGGCTAACTAAATAACACGACTTCACTGATACATAAGACATAGTCTTTCAGAGAATATTTTCCTAAAATCAACTTTGTAAACTCTTTGTAATTGGCAAAAAAATGACCACTTGCTTGAGTGTAAATGATAATATTCTAGGGAAGTTTTTGAGATATTTCAGTCTCTGTTCAGAAATGAATATAAATAAAAATGAGAAGGTTCTAACTAAGGGAACGTCATACCCCTAAAAGTGTATATTAAAAAAAGGAGTGACTTCTGAAAGGTCAAAGAGCTGTGGAAATATTGTGACTTTTAAAGAAAGCTTATTGAACTATAAATACCAAATATATACTTTAAGTTTTAAGCCATAGCTATTTTGGCATATTTTCAGGCATGCAATCATCACCTAATTAAGTTAAGGATATCTTTATTAACCCCAAATGAAACCATTTTCCCAGCTCCTAACTATGCATCCCACTTTCTGCATCTATAGATTTACCTTCCTGTGATACTTCATACAAATGGAATCATTTCATACAAGGTCTTTTTAAACTGTCTTGTTTTATTCAACATAGCACTTTTAAGGTTCATTTAAATTGTAATATATATTCATAATTCATTCTTTTTCATTGCCCATTAATATTCCATTACATGGATATGATGCATTTTGTTCAGTCCTTAGTTGATGGACATTTGGATTGTACAACTTCTTGACTACTATGGATATGGATAATAGTGATGTGAAGATTGGTATACACGTTTTTTGTGTGAATATATTTTTATTTCTCTTAGTTTCATACACACCAAGGAATAGAATTGCTGGGTTCTCCACTTCCCCCACATTTAATCTTTTTACGAACTGCCAGGCTGTTTTCTTTTCCCTCCCTCCCTTCCTTCCTTCCTTCCTTCCTTCCTTCCTTCCTTCCTTCCTTCCTTCCTTCCTTTCTTTCTTTCTTTCTTTCTTTCTCTCTCTATCTCTCTTTCTTTCTTTCTTTCTTATTGTGAAAATACGGTACAGAGGAGTTACAATTACATGGGCAAGATATCGAGTACATTTTGTATCAAGCATTGTTGCCTCCTCCTTTGCTTCCTCTTCCCATCCCTTCCCATCTCTTCCCTCCCCCGCGCCGCCCCTTACCCTCCTCACCAAGTTGTAAAGTTCCTTTTTCGACATAACAATTTGTACATCTCATTGTTGCAATGGGTCCACCTGTATCCCTATTTAAACGATTTGTTTTCCCCTTCCCCTCCACAAATTATACCAACATCAAATACAGCGAAAGCAGGGGTTATACCATGGGGGAGGGACAGACAAAGCAACAAAGAAATAATCTTATAAATATGTTAGAAACAACTGCATGAAAGCAGCACCACGGTTTCCCTTATTTGCAATAACTAGTATATGTCTGAGACAAGCAGAAAAGGTCAGATAAGGTGATGTTAGGTGAAATGAATGCCAGGCTGTTTTCTAAAGCAGTTATACCCTTTCTCATTCCCACCAGTAATGTATGATGGTCCCAATTTCTCCATATCCTCTTCTATCTATACTTGTTTTTTTTTTTTAATTTAATTTTATTTGTGAACATACTGTACAGAGGAGTTACAGTTACATGGGCAGGATAATGCGTACATTTCTTACCAAGCACTGCAGCCTCCTCCTTTGTTTACCCTTCACATCCCTTTCCAGCCTCCCCCCTCCCCCCCTAGTCCCAATCCTTCTCCTTCCCCCCCCCCCCCCACCAACGTTGTAAAGCTCGTTTTGGACATGACAACTTGTACTTCTCATTGTTGCAACAGGTCCACCTGTATCCTTAACTGGTTTTTCCCCATCTCCTCCACAAGTTATACTGACATCAAATATAGTGAAAGCAGGGGTTATACTGTGGGGGAGGGACATACAAAGCAACAAAGAGATAATCTTATAAATGTGTTAGAAACACATGCATGAAAGAAAAAAACATTAAAATACACATCTAAGGGTTCATTTTCCTGACATCACATTATCTGACCTTTTCTGCTTGACTCATACGTATACTAGATATTACAAATAAGGGAAACCATGGGACCTACGTTTCTTTGGGCCTGGCTTACTTCACTTAATATAATTTTTTCCAAGTTTTTCCATTTCCTAACAAATGGGGCAATGTCATTCTTTCTGATGGAGGCATAGAATTCCATTGTGTATATATACCACATTTTCTTGATCCATTCATCTACTGAGGGGCATCTGGGTTGGTTCCATATCTTAGCTATGGTAAATAATGCTGCAATAAACATAGTTGTGCTGGTAGCTTTAGTGTGGTCTTGTTTGTAAACATTAGGGTAAATGCCCAAAAGTGGGATTGCTGGGTCATAGGGGAGCTCTATGTGAAGTCTTTTGAGGAACCTCCATACTGCTTTCCAAAGTGGTTGAACAAGTTTACATTCCCACCAACAATGAAGTAAGGTTCCTTTCTGTCCACATCCCCTCCAGCATCTGTTGTTGTTAGAGTTCTTGATTTTTGCCGTTCTAACTGGAGTGAGGTGATATCTCAATGTCGTTTTGATTTGCATTTCTTTTATGGCTAGGGATGTTGAACATTTCTTCATGTGTCTATTGGCCATCCTTCTTTCTTCTTCAGAGAAGTTTCTCTTTAAGTCTTTCGCCCACTTATTTATTGGGCAGTTGTTTCTTTGAGGATTTGTTGTTGGGGGGTTTAATTTTTTGAGTTCCAAGTATATTTTAGATATGAGACCCTTGTCTGTTGTATGGCTAGTAAAGATCTTCTCCCAATCCGTGGGCTTTCTATTGATCTTGCTAGCTATGTCATTTGCCCTGCAGAAGCTCTGCAACTTTATGCAATCCCATTTGTCCAACCTTTCTTTGATTTGTTGTGTTTCCGGGTCTCTATTCAGAAAATTTCGGCCTGAGCCAAGGAGACCTAGGGTTTCTCCTATTCCATCCTGTAATGTTTTCAGAGTGTCTGCTTTGAGTTCAAGGTCTTTGATCCATTTGGAGTTGATTCTGGTGCAGGGTGATATATAAGGATCTAGCTTAAGTTTTCTACATGTAGTTAACCAATTTTGCCAGCACCATTTACTGAAGAGGTTGTCTTTCTTCCATTCTATTGTTTTAGCTCCCTTATCGAAGATTAGATGGCTATAGGTCTGTAGGTTCATTTCTGGGTTTTCAATTCTATTCCATTGGTCCTGAGGTCTGTTCTTATGCCAATAACAAGCTGTTTTGATTACTATGGCTTTATAGTAGAGTTTGAAGTTTGGTATTGATATTCCTCCAGCAGTGTTCTTTCCATTGAGGAGCGTTTTTGCTATTCGGGGTCTTTTATTGTTCCATATGAATTTTTGGATTGCCTCTTCTATTTCCTTGAAGAATGAGGGTGGAATTTTGATAGGTATTGCGTTGAATTTGTAGATAGCCTTGGGAAGTATTGCCATTTTCACGATGTTAATCTTTCCAATCCAGGAGCATGGGAGGTTTTGCCATTTTTTAAGTTCTGTGTTGATTTCCTTTTTCAAGATTTTAAAGTTTTCATCATAGAGGTCCTTCACTTCTTTAGTTAAGTTAATTCCTAGGTATTTTATTTTTTGTGGGGCTATTACAAATGGAGTTGCTTTCCTAATTTCAGCCACACTTTTCTCATTGTTGGCATACAGAAAAGCCATTGATTTTTGGGGTTTAATTTTATAACCTGCTACTTTGCCAAAGTTTTGAATCAGCTTGAGTAATTTGGGAGTGGAGTCTATGGGATTCTTTAAATACAAGATCATGTCATCTGCAAAGAGGGAGAGTTTTATTTCTTCTTTCCCTATTTGGATCCCCATTATGTCTGCATCTTGTCTTATTGCTGTAGCTAGGCATTCTAATACTAGATTGAAGAGAAGTGGAGAGAGTGGGCATCCTTGTCTTGCTCCTGAGTTAAGAGGAAATGGCTTTAGTTTTTCACCATTGAGTATAATGCTGGCTGTAGGTTTGTCATATACAGCCTTTATCGTATTGAGGAATGTTCCATGGATTCCTAATTTTTCCAAAACCTTCATCATGAAGGGGTGTTGGATCTTGTCGAATGCTTTTTCTGCATCTATTGAGATAACCATGTGGTTCTTATTCTTGCTCCTGTTGATGTGATGAATAATATTAATTGATTTGCATGTATTGAACCAGCTTTGCATCCCTGAAATGAATCCTGCTTGATCATGGTGTATGATTTTTTGGATGAATTGTTGAAGTCGATTGGCCAAAATTTTGTTGAGAAGTTTTGCATCAATGTTCATCAAAGAAATGAGTCTATAGTTCTCTTTCTTTGATGAGTCCCTGCCTTGTTTTGGAATGAGGGTTAAGATGGCTTCATAGAATGTGTTCGGTAGTGAGCTTTCTCTTTCAATTTCATTGAAGAGTTGGAGGAGTATTGGTGTGAGCTCTGCTTTGAAGGCCTTGTAAAATTCCGCTGTAAAACCATCTGGTCCTGGACTTTTCTTAGCTGGGAGGTCTCTTATTGCTGTTTCTATTTCAATGCTTGATATGGGCCTGTTAAGCTGGTTTAACTCATCTTGGTTTAGTTTTGGCATGTCAATATTTGCTAGGAAAAGGTCCATTTCTGTCAAGTTCTCAAACTTATTAGCATAAAGTTTTGAGAAGTATTCCCTTATAATGTTCTGAATCTTGGTTGTTTCCGTGGTGATGTTTCCATTCTCATCTCTGAGTTTATTAATTTGGGTGTGTTCTCTTCTTTTTCTGATAAGATTTGCTAAGGGTCTGTCAATTTTGTTAAGTTTTTCGAAGAACCAACTCTTTGTTTTGTTGATTCTTTCTATAGTTTTTTTGGATTCTAATTCATTTAATTCTGATTTAATTTTGATTATTTCTTTCCGTCTACTGGATTGGGGTTTATCCTGCTGGTCTTTTTCAAGGAGGTTTAGATGTGTCATTAAAATGCTAGTTTCAGATCTCTCCAATTTGTTGATGTAGGAGCTCAGAGCTATAAACTTGCCTCTGAGTACTGCCTTTGCTGTGTCCCAGAGGAGCTGGTAGTTTGTGTGTTCATTTTTGTTGAATAGCATGAACATTTGAATTTCCTTTCTAATCTCTTCCATGACCCTCTCTTTTTTTTTTTTTTTTTTTTTATTTTATTTTATTTTTTTTATTGTAAAGCTACTATACAGAGGGTCACAGTTACATGAGTGAGGTTATGAGTACACTTCCTCTTGAACATTGTTACCCCCTCCATTGTTTTCCCCCTACCATCCCCTCCCTCCCTCCCTTCCCCGAGGTTCTTTTTTTTTTTTTTTTTTTTGATTGTGATTAAATGATTACATAATTTCAAAGTCACAAGTTCATTCTAACTTCCCTGGAGCAAATTGTCTACCACAGTCTGTAATATATAACAGTGTTCACATGTTATATACCATATTTGTGATCAGCAGCATGAGGATATTTAGTAGTGGTTCAACCAGATGAGCGGGAGTTCTTTGTTTCTTAAGTCCTGTTAGTTTTGTCGTATCACTAACCTTTTGGATTTAGCATCCACTTATGAGGGAGACCATGTACCGTTTGTCTCTTCGTTCTTGGCTTACCTCGCTCAACATGATTCCTTCTAGCTCCATCCATTTCCCTGCAAATGCCATTATTTTGTCATTTCTAATGGCTGCATAATATTCCATTGTGTATAGATACCACAATTTTTGGATCCATTCATCTGTGGTGGGGCACCTAGGTTGTTTCCATATCCTAGCTATTGCGAACAGTGCTGCAATAAACATGGAGGTGCACGTGTCCTTGTATATTGGTTCCTGTTGTTCAGGGTAGATGCCTAGAAGTGGTATGACTGGGTCGTAAGGGAGGTCAATCTTTAGCTTTCTAAGGACCCTCCAGACTGCTTTCCAAAGTGGTTGTATAAGTGTACATTCCCACCAGCAGTGTAATAGGGTTCCTCTTTCTCCACATCCCCTCCAGCATTTGTCGTTGGCTGATTTGTGGATGTGGGACATTCTGACTGGGGTAAGGTGGTATCTCAGGGTTGTCTTTATTTGCATTTCCTTCACCACCAGGGATGATGAACATTTCCTCATGTGTTTCTTTGCCATTTTTATTTCTTCATTTGAGAAGTCCCTCTTTAGTTCCCTTGCCCATTTAGTAATTGGTTTGTTAGGTTTGGGAGGGATTAGTTTCTTGAGTTCCCTGTATATACAGGATGTTAACCCCTTGTCTGATATATTGCTGGTAAATATTTTTTCCCAATTAGTTGGTTGCCATGACCCTCTCTTGATTCAGCAGTGTGTTGCTCAGCCTCCATGTGATACTGGACTTTCTTTGGTGGCTTTTGGTGTTGAGTTCTAATTTTATTCCCTTGTGGTCAGAGAGAATGCAAGGTATAACTTCAATGTTTCTGAATTTAGACAAGTTTGCTTTGTGGCCTAAAATGTGGTCTATTTTAGAAAACGTTCCATGTGCTGCTGAGAAAAACGTGTATTCTGATGCTGCTGGGTGAAATGTTCGGTAGATGTCTGTTAAGTCTAGTTGATCTATGCAGCTGTTTAGATCTGCGCTTTCTCTGTTGAGTTTTTGCCGAGTTGATCTATCTAGTGGGGAGAGTGGTGTGTTAAAATCCCCAACAATTAATGTCTTTGGATCTATATGGGATTTGAGGGAAAGTAGTGTTTCTTTGATAAATTTGGGTGCTCCATTGTTTGGCGAATAGATATTTAGAATTGTAATATCCTCCTGAAGGAGAGATCCTTTAATTAGTATGTAGCGACCTTCTTTATCTCTTCTCACGAATTTTAATTTGAAGTCTATTTTATCTGATATTAAGATTGCAACTCCCGCCTGTTTATGGGGGCCGTTTGCTTGGTAGATTTTGTTCCAGCCTTTAACATTGAAAATGTGTTTGTTTTTACGGGCAAGATGTGACTCCTGCAGGCAGCAGATAGAAGGGTCTTGTTTTTTAATCCAACTAGACAGTCTATGTCGCTTAATTGGAGAGTTCAGTCCGTTAACGTTAAGAGATAGGACTGAGAGGTATTTGGGAGTTCCTGCCATGTTATCCACCTTCTTGGGGGCTGCGAAAACTGGGTTCTTCCTATGGTTCTTGGATTCTCAGTTTGGGTGCCTTTGTTGGGTGCCTTGGCCTTTGTTGCGGTCTTGTTGGTTTTCTATGTGTAGGACATCTTTAAGAATCTTTTGTAGGGCTGGTTTGGTGGAGATGTATTGTTTCAATTTTTCTTTGCTATGGAAGGTTTTTATTTGGCCTTCAGTTATGAAGGAGAGTTTAGCTGGGTACAGTATTCTTGGTTGATAGTTGTTTGTTTTTAGGGCATGGCATACATCATTCCAGGCTCTTCTTGCTTTGATTGTCTCTGCTGAGAAATCTGAGGTGATTCTAATTGGTTTCCCTTTATAGGTGATTACCCTTTTCTCCTTGACAGCTTTAAGGATCTTTTCCTTGGTCTGAGTTGATCCTGTGTGGATTATAATGTGACGGTGGGATGTCCTATTCTGGTCTGGTCTATTTGTGGTTCTAAAAGCTTCTTGTATCTGAATAGGCCTATCTTTTTGTATGTTTGGGAAGTTCTCTGCTAAGATCCTGTTAAACAAATTTCCTAGACCATTAACTTCTGTTTCTAGGTGCTCCTCTACACCCATTATCCTTAGATTAGGCCTTCTGATGGTGTCTTCCAGGTGTTGGATAGATCTATCATATTTCTTGGACTTGTCTTGGATGGTTGTATGTTCTTTCTCTATAATATCTAGGCTGTCTTCAATCCCTGAGATTCGATCTTCTGCATGGTCTAACCTGCTGTCAAGACTCTCTACTTTGTTTTTTATCTCTTTTCCTTCTAATTGGTCAGCTTTGATGGCTTCAAGTTCTTTGTTGAAGCTCTGTTTTAGGTCTTGTATGAATTTCTTTACTTCCTTAATTTGGTGTTCAGAGTTTGTTCTCAAATCACTTAGTTGATTGGTTATGGTTTCTTTGGACTCCTATTCCTTCTGTTGGGTTCCATTCAGCATTCCCTTTGTGGTCTCCCTGACTTCCTTCAGCTCTTTGTTAATGGATTCCATGAATGCCTTTAGTGATCTTTGTGTGTTCTCTACCTGGTCTCTCAATTCCTGAATTACTCTTTGATTAGCTTCCTCCCGTTTGTGGGATTCCTGCAGTTCTCTTTCCTCCCGTTCGTGGGATTCCTGCAGTTCTCTTTGAGTGTTCTCAGCCTGCTCACGCCATTGCTCCCTTTCTCTTTGAGTATTCTCAAGTTGTTCACGCAAGTCCTGTATCAGTTTTTGAGTAGCTTCCTCACGCTTATGATATTCCTGTATGAACTTTTGGGATGCCTCCTCTCTCTCCCTATCACGCTCATACAGAGTCCTTTGTAAGTTGTCAAACTTCTCATTTATCATGTTTGCCAGCTGTGTTTGTAGAGCTGTTTGGGAACTCTCTCCTGGATTGTTCATTATCTGTTCTGACCCCTGATTATCAAGATTGGGAATTGAGATACCCGGATTTGCCATTTTTCTTGTGTTTTTCCGGCTTACTCTGCCCATTTGAGATGAAAATAGCACCAGTTTTGTGCTAGAACACTATCTTAAGGCAACCATCAACCAACGTTTGCATTTATACAGTCAATAGTCTACAGATACAATCTAGTTCAACAGATACATCTATTCAACATCAAACAACTATATGTTAATGGGCTTTGAACCGCAGAGAAGAATTTGGAAAACCAGAAATTTTTAGGGTTAGGGAGAGATGTGGGTAAAAATTAGGAATAGATTGGTGTGGGGAGGCACAGGGAGAGTTAACTATGTCCTAATCTCAATGCAGGAAATAGGTTGGGTAGGGTGCAAGTAGAGAGGGAGAGAAAAAGAAGAAAGGGAAAGGGAAATGAAAAGAGACCAGAAAAAAATATTAGAAACGTAAAAATTAATATAGTTATGGAGCTTGAAAGACCATCTATTTAGAGAGGAATGTGAATATAATGAGAAAACAGAAGGGAGATAGAGGAGACGTGAAAAACTTAAAAAATGCTTAAAATATTATATAGGTATAAAGAGGTAGTACTGCTATTAAGGAATTTAAGTCTCAGAGGTTTTGGGTTGAGTAATAAATTTGTGGATTAAGTGTGTACACAATGGGGGATAGGGTCTACTAGTTAACTATGGGTTTATCTGAGGATGTGCAGGACAAGAGTTAAGTCACATACAGAAGAACAAAAGAAAGGAAAAGGTGAAAAGGATAAGAAAGGGAGGAAAAAAAGATCAGAAGTTCAGTAGAGCTAGACAAAAAACAAAAAGATAATTAAAAAGAAAGAAAAAGAGAGAGAAGACAAGAAAAGAAAGTAAAACGTACATTCACGTATTCCTAAAATAAAAATTATAAGAGGGAAAAAAAGTTACTGGAAAACAATTATTTTTTCAAAAAAGGCAAAAATTAAAGATTAATAAAAGTTTTAGAAAAGGAAAAAAAAATTTTTTATATATATAAGGTACCAAAAAAAAAAAAAGAAAAAAGAAAAGAAGAAAAAAAAGTTCTTTGATTTTTTTTTTTTTGATTTTTTTGGGAGGGGTGGGAAGAATCCTGTATCTCCCTTTTGTCTGTAACCAGCCTCTTGTTGGAGTCTCTGGTCAGCTTGAGGTCCTGTGGCTTGATTGGTTTCTTAAGTCAGTTTGTTCGAACAGGCAGAAAAATGCTCTGCTTTACCCAAGATTTTGAGATCCCCCTCCCAGGTTAGTTTAATGGGAGGGTGATCTGCTTTGAGAATCACAAAAGAGGGGTGATGAGGCTAGGTTCTGGTAGAGTTGAGGCCTTTCAACAAACAGTAGCTTTTCCCTGGGGCTATTTTGTGAAAAATTCACAGAGCCCACCCTGGAGCCATTCTCAGGGTTTCTGTTTTTCAATTGATTGTGGAGGCTGCTAGAGGGAGGGGCAGCCTCTGGCTCTGGTTACCCAGTGAGGAAAGCCACTCCAATGGCTGGTGCCTGAGCTGGGTGACTTTTCCCTGGATGGAGCTGAGTCTGTGAGGTCACTTCGCTGTTAAGTTCTTGTGACCTGTTAAATGACTCGTTTTATTCCAAGGCCTGAGTTGGAGCTAGCAGCTCCTCTGAGCTTTGTCGGTATCCAAGATGGAGATCACCGGTGCTGGGGGGGAGGGGTGGCCTTCCCTCCTCTTCTCCCTGAGAAGGAGTGAGGAAGTCGGGCTTCTACTCACGCTGAGTCTTGGATCCTGGGTCGTCTCTGGTCTGCAAAGTGCAGGATGAAGATGTCCGCTCCTTGTCGGTTCTTGCTGGTGTTGAGTAGAATCCTCTCGCCCGCTGCGTCTGGCTCCTTCGTCCCGGACTCTCTGTGTGAGCGCTCAGGAATGGCCGCGGCTGCGACCCTGCCACCGCGGCGGCGGCTGCTGGCAGGCGCTCAGATGTGTCTCCTTGTCTTGGCTTCCCCTCTCTTGTCTAACTCTCTGTCCTGTGATGACACACTTGGTGTGATTCTCTGGCTTAGGACTGTTCACTGGAACTCTAAAACTGCTATCTATGCGAGAGCTTGTTCAGATTCCAGCTTCTCCTCCGCCATCTTCCTGGAACTTCCCTCTATACTTGTTTTTAATCTGTCATTTTGGTTACAGCTATCCCTGTGGGTGGAGTGATGTCTTGTTATGAAAACTTGTGACTTTTAACCCAAATAAACATTTGTTAGAAAGCTGGTAATTGGCACACACCATGAGCCAGAAGACTGAAAAAAAAAATGTGGGGCCTTGCTTTCCACAGGAATGGCGAATATATGGTGTTCAAACTAGATTTTTCCCACTTTTGTTCAGTTCTTGCTTAGTTACCTTTTCTTCTGTTCCTTCTTTCTCATTCATAGGTTGGTAAGCCTTTGTTGTGACCGAGGGGTATGGACAGCACTAGTAAAATATTGATATGAAGCAAAAATAGAAGCTCCACATTCCTAAATGAAATGAACGATAATTAGTCTGCAGATGTGCTCCAGTTCTGCACAGAGGGGTAACAATTACATGGGAAAGATAATGAGTACATTTCTTATCAAGCATTGTAGCCTCTTCCTTTGTTTCCTCTTACCATCCCTTCCTATCCCCCCCCCGCCCCCTCCCTAACCCTCCCCCCCACAAAGATGTAAATTTTGTTTTTTCACATAATGGACTTGTATGTCTCATTGTTGCAATGGGTCCATCTGTATCCCTATTTAAACGATTTGTTTCTTCCCTTCCCCTCCACAAATTATACCAACATCAAATACAGTGAAAGCAGGGGTTATACCGTGGGGGGAGGGACATACAAAGCAACAAAGAAATCATCTTATAAATATGTTAGAAACAATCGCATGAAAGAAAAAAACATTTGAATACATATCTTGGGGTTCATTTCCCTAACATCACCTTATCTGACCTTTTCTGCTTGACTCAGACATACACTAGTTATTGCAAATAAGGGAAACCATGGGACCTATATTTCTTTGGGCCTGGCTTACTTCACTTAATATAATTTTTTCCAAGTCTTTCCATTTCCTAACAAATGGGGTGATGTCATTCTTTCTGATGGAGGCATAGAATTCCATTGTGTATATATATATATATACCACATTTTCTTGATCCATTCATCTGCTGGGGGGCATCTGGGTTGGTTCCATATCTTAGCTAGGTAAATAATGTTGCAATAAACATAGTCGTGCTGGTAGCTTTAGTGTGGTCTTGTTTGTGAACATTTGGGTAGATGTCCAAAAGTGGGATTGCTGGGTCACAGGGGAGCTCTATGTGAAGTCTTTTGAGGAACCTACATACTGCTTTCCAAAGTGGTTGAACAAGTTTACACTCCGACCAATAATGCAGTAAGGTTCCCTTCTGTCCACATCCTCTCCAGCATCTGTTGTTATTAGAGTTCTTGATTCTAGTCATTCTGACTGGGGTGAGGTGGTATCTCAATGTTGTTTTGATTTGAATTTCTTTTATGGCTAGAGAGGTTGAGCATTTCTTCATGTGTCTATTGGCCATCCTTCTTTCCTCTTCAGAGAAATTTCTCTTTAAGTCTTTAGCCCACTTATTTGTTGGGCAGTTGTTTCTTTGAAGATTTTTTGTTGGAGGATTTAATTTTTTGAGTTCCACGTATATTTTATATATGAGACCCTTGTCCATTGTATGGCTAGTGAAGATCTTCTCCCAATCTGTGGGCTTTCTTTTGATGTTGCTAGCTATGTTCTTTGCCATGCAGAAGCTCTGCAATTTCATGCAATCCCATTTGTTCAACCTTTCTTTGATTTGTTGTGTTTCTGGGTCTCTATTAAGAAAATTTTGACCTGTGCCAACAAGACCCTCCTCCCCCCACTGAAGTTTTGCATCAATGTTCATCAAAGAACTGGGTCTGTAGTTCTCTTTCTTTGATGAGTCCCTGCCTGGTTTTGGGATGAGGGTTATGATGGCTCAACCTTTATGATGGCATTAACCTTCAAAAGGTTAATGAGTTCAGTAGTGAACTTTCTCTTTCAATTTCATTGAAGAGTTGGAGGAGTATTGGTGTGAGCTCTGCTTTGAAGGCCTTGTAGAATTCTGCTGTAAAACTATCTGGTCCTGGACTTCCAGTTCTGATCAGAATAAGGTCAACACACTTCTGCCTTCTTCTGGAGATGATGTTTCTTACTGGATTAGAAGTCACCCCCACCTCTTCAGAGTTTAGAGCACGTGGCTCATCTTTTCATTCTCTTGGTTTCATTCTCTTCCCAACCCCCAGGCTTTGTGGCTTCATGGCATTAGGTTCCCAATTTGGTGGAACCAGACTGGTCTTACTGAATGAGGACTTACTAGAATTACCTTCTTTGAGAATGAACATTCAAGATGAATGTTTCTGAAAGCTTCACTTAGAAATAGATGTGTTTCTAGGGCTGGGAAGGTGGCTCAGTGGTAGAGTGCTTACCTTGCATGAATGAGGCCCTGAGTTTGATTCCTCAGCACCACATAAGCAGAAAAAGCTGGAAGTGGCATTATGGCTCACGTGGTAGAATGCTAGCCTTGAGCTGAGTGCCCAGACCTAGAGTTCAGGCCCCACAACCGACAAAAAAAATCTGAATTGGAAGAGTGTAGCATTTTATTATATTTCTTGTAATACCTGTGGTATTGCAATTACATCCTAATTTAGATATATTTCTGTGAAAGCCCTTGGCACAACACTATCTGTGGTTAACATTGTTTCTAAGAAAAAAGTACAGAACAAATTTTATGTTACCAATTTACAAAGATCTTGAATGCAACTTGGTATGATGAAAAGAGCATTTCTAAGGACAAAAGTGACCTTAAGCAAGTCATTGAGGCTCATTGGATCTTGTCCTCCTTATACATAAAATGGTACTGGGGATGCTGATTTCAAAGGACTCTTCCAGCTTTAACAGGCTTCAGTACATAAAAGCCAAAGTCGCTGTGCTGTTATGATTTTTCATTCCAACTTTAACATCTTTTACTGTAATAATTGATTCTTCATTTCTCAAACTGACTCATAAATACAGTACTGAAGGTAAAGATCCAAATCTAGCTGAGTGAGGTCATGACCTAGAATAATAAGTCTGTGTGGTTGGAGATTTTCCATTTATCCCAGGCAGTATCTTCCAACTTTCTCCTTATAGTCATTGGACTGCTGATCCAAGTAATTTAGCCCAAGTATGTAGTTGCCTAGGCTACTTTTTCCATAATAATGATATAATAAAGTCAATAATTCTTTTCCATGGATGGATGACATTGATATATTTACTTCATCCAAGAAGAAAATGTGGGCCAGGCGCTGGTGGCACAAGCCTGTAATCCTAGTTACTCAGGTGACTGAGATTTGAGAATCTGGTTCAAAGTCATCCTAGGCAAGGAAATCTGTGAAACTTTTATTTTCAATGAATCACCCAAAAGCCAGAAGTGGGGGTGTGGCTCACGTGATTGAGTACAAGCCTTGAGTGACAAACCTAAGGGACAGCACCAGGTTCAAGCCCTAGTAATCCTTCTCTCCCCTAAAGGAAAGAAAGGTTAGGCATGTTAAATAAGTAAGTCACGAGTTTTCAGCACAGGTTGGGGCTCTGGAGAAGAGCAAAGTCTCTGTGTTTGTATGGAAGGGAGATGCGGTGTCAGTTTTGCTCTGACAACAGCGGGTGTTTCTAGGACTTGTTAGAAACACTTTTAACAGTGTGACCTCAATATCAGGGAGCCTTGGGGTGATTTAAGCTGCCTTCATTCTTCCTCAGTTGTGAGGCTGAGGAGAGTAGAATGAAAGTGGTTTTTTTTTGTGCTGCAACTGTGTGATGTTAAGCTGCTAATTGTACTCAACTTCTTCCCTGAGGTAGTTCCTGGACTTTGGCGTGGCAGATGATGGTGAATTTGTCAGGACGGTTTGCATGCTTCATGTAAACAAGGCTAAAGCTCTGTCTGTACACAAATAACATTTCTTGAAAAAGATGGCATTCTGTCAGAAATGAGGGTCTTTGGAGAGATCCTTGTTTGTGGCCATGTGCATTTTGGTTCTTTGAGTGCAGCTATTTCTGTAGACAACCTCGGTACTTTTGAATTTGTCTGGCCATTCTTGGAGCTTTTTCATTTTCTAGAGTGCTTTAGCTTTGGGCACCTTCATTGAAGCCAAGGCGCAGTGGGATGTGTCCTCTGAGCTCTTCATGTAATTGCCAGGTTTCTGGGGAATTTGCATTAGATGTGACCCATCCACAGCCCCCTGTGCCACAGGCATAAGGTCAAGTCCTAAAGGCTGGCTTATTCTAGGTAAACCTATTGCCTCTGTTTCTCAAGGTGAATTGTTACCCTTGTACCTCCTGCACAGCTTGGCACCACGTCAACCTAACCTGGGTGATTGCTATTCCATGAATGGGCACATTCCATCTTGCTGGTGTTCCCTAGCCCCACTTTGTGATCAATGGGTCGCAGACCTATGATATCTTCTAAATGTTCTAAGCAATGAAACGGGTTAGGTATGAACTGGTATTTAGCCCATCTGTCTGTCTGTATATGGAAATGTGAGATCAGAGTTCATCTTTTCTAATGGATATCTGCTTTTCACATTTTGAGACTCACGCTTCAGTCAAATTGCCTCTGGATGCCAAAACACCACAAAACTAGATTCTTCTCTCCCAACTAAGTGAAGGCTTATTTTATTCTTCAGAACAGTGTTAGAGGTACACATGGCTCTGGAGAGTAATCTTTCTTACAAGAAAATGAAGGATTGAGAATGGAAGTTTCCTTCTCTGCTTCCCCTTCCCCCTCTCTGCTTCCCTCCTCCCCCTCCCTTTCTCTCTTCCTCCCCCTCCACTCCTCCACCTCCTCCTTTCTTCTCCTTCTCCTCCTCCTTCTTCCATCTTCTTCTTCTTCCTTCCCCCCCTCCTCTCTCTCTTCCTACACATACACCATGATTTTTTTTTTTTTTTTGGCCAGTCATGGTGGCTGAACTCTGAGCCTGTGCACTGTCCCTCAGCTCTTCAGCTCAAGGCTAGTGCTCTACCACTTGAGCCACAGCATCATTTCCAGCTTTTTCTGCTTAAGTGGTGCTGAGAAATCGAACCCAGGGCCTCATGCATGCAAGGCAAGCACTCTACCACTGAGCCACCTTCCCAGCCCTACACCATGATTTTTAAAGACAAACTATTCAGATTTTGAAGAGGGAAAGGTCATCTTTTCATGAGGATCTTTACAGAGGAGGAATTGGGTCTTTAGGGACAGTACTGTTTAGATAAGGTATTATGGTCGGATGGTTTTTCTTAAAGAGGAAACAAAATCAATGGAGGTTATAAAGTGAGGGAGGAAACCCCCACTTCGATGTACGGTATGAAATGTAGTTAGGAATGGGGAGAGTGAGGACAGGAGTGATCTTTCAGTCATCAAGATGCATTATACTCACAAACTGACAGGTTGAATTGAAACCTCTTTGTACAACTACTTAAGGATTATGAAAAATAAATATAATAAAAAAAGAAAAAGAAGGTTCAAAGGCAGTGGGTTCCAAATTTACCGCTTGTGCACCCAGAGACCATCATTATTCTCATCCGCCTCAGGCTTCCAGTTCTGACCTCACAGAGACAAGCTCAAGTAAGCAGGTTGAGGTGATCGTCAGTCAACTCCCGTATAGTGTACTTCGTTTGTGTCTCTCATCCAAGGTTGGCATGGGTGCCAAGATCAATGCCTATTGTTGTGGGCTGGCTTCCTGGATCCTGTCAATGGCCTGCCCACTTTGTCCTTCTGAGCAATGCATTGTATTAGGTATTATGGAAAAGCTACCTTAGAGAGTGACTCTTGTGGCAGGCCACAGAGGAAGGCAGTTTTCTGTCCCTCAGTGGGCATTATCTCAGAGCCTGCCTTCGGGGGGAATGTTGACCCTCCCCCTGGGAGGAAGTCATGGTGTTGAGAGTGGCACATTCCTCTTCACGTCAGAGTCAGGCTGTTTGTGCCTTAGAGTGAAGTTTATCATCTACATGACTGTGGTTATTTTTTTGGGCTTTGATGTTCAATCCTTTGAGCCCAATGGTGGGAGGGAAATGCTAAGAACCCAGAACAGAACTTGTCACCTTGAATATCCAATAGTAATTGATGGCTGGAGTGCATCTTGTGTTTGAGACCTACTTGATAGCAGAGAAATTTCAGAATATAAATGTTTTCCAGCTCTTTGTCTTGACAGACTGAGATGATTAATGATATGTGATGTCTAAGGAGATAAAATGAGCAGAGCTGAACTCATGTAGTTTTCCTGACAGGGAACTTTTAGAAGGCATTTGAGAAGTATGAATACGTTTCTTTAGCTGACATCTTCATTTTTTTTTTTTTTTTTACCATCCTGCCTGACAAATAAGAGACCTCTCAGTCTCCTCACCAGAACATTCTCTGGGGGAATAAGCCTGTTGTGCATTGCAATGGCCATAGCTTTTGTTGTAGGATTCTGTTTTATTTTAAGCCAAGCATAGCTCTCTGTTCCATTATTTCACTGTAAAAAAACTGAAAAAGATACATGCAGAAAATATTTTCCTCCTTTTTTTAAGTGTCTTTTTTCCCTTAAAATTAAGGTTGTAGGGGCTGGGAACGTGGCTCAGTGGTAGAGTGCTTGCTTTTATGCATGAGGCCTTGGGTTCGATTTCTTGGCACCATATAAACAGAAAAAGCCAGCAGTGGTGCTGTGGCTCAAGTGGTAGAGCACTAGCCTTGAGCTGAAGAGCTGAGGGACAGTGTCCAAGCCCAGAGTTCAGGCCCCACAACTGACCCTTCCCCCCCCCCCAAAAAAAAAAGAAAGAAAAATTAAGGTTGTTAGTTTAAAAAGAAATGATTTTGAAGGCCTACAAAAGGAATTTGGATGTTAGCAATTCCATGACAACTTTGTTGGTGAATCCTATCTCTGGTGTGCAAGGAAATGTCATTAAGGAAGGTAATCTTGGAGCAAAGGAAGCTTTCTTGGTGGAAGACTTTGGACCTACCAAACCAGTTTATGATTCTTAGCAAGTACATTATTTTTAGGTGGTCATTGGTCATTTTAGGTCTATCAACAAGACCCTCAGAAATTTAAAGACTTTCTCCTGTTACAAACTGGGCCATAGTTCTTTAGCTAGTGAGAGTATTAAAATATCATCATCATCATTACTGTTATTATTATTTCTTTTGATGCCAGAGATCAAACCTATAGCCTTATACACACAAGGTAAGAGTTCTAGTATAGAGCAACACTTCCAGCCCATTGGTATCCTATTTTAATTTGTTGCTTCTAAGTGGGGTAATGCAATTTCTGAGGAGTCATTGTTCTTCATTTTTCTTGGTTATATTGATTATGCTATTCTGCTCCAGGCTCTGCAAAAACAAACAACCAAGCAAACAGAAACTTTTGTGATATTTTCCTAGGGAAAATATAACACTTCTATGAGAAATTTTACACATTCATGAATTCATTTGCTAAAAATACGAGTGATTCTCTTTTACTAGGCACTATGGTGGAAGAAGGAGGAACTGGAGACAAATCTGCCTTTAAATCATGTGTACATTATAAAAAGAAACAATCAAAAGTTACTTATAGATTAATAGGGGAGATGGACTCCCCACTCAGCATATAATAATTACACAATCCTTCTTTTCTTCTCTTTTTTAAAAATCTGCATTGGACTGGCCCCAAGGCAGGTCTTCAAGCAACAAGTTTTGTCTGGAGCTAGGCAATGTAGTTATAGATGTCATTTTTCCTCATCCAAGTGTGTCACTTGCAAGGAAACAGACATAAGAGAAAGTCACATGGCCACTTTCACGCAGCTAATTAGAGATCAAGCTACAGACTTCTGATTCCCAAGAAGAAGCATTTGTGCTTTCTAAAAGAAATGGCATTTCCTAAATTCAATTTAGCAAGATCAAATTCGATATAATTGGCTTTCATACATTGATCTCTCTCAAGTATCCTCATACCCCCAAAGTTAAGTTAGAAGTTGGTGACTTTGCACTGAGTTAGTGCTGCGTGACCACAGTTACCTTTTATTCCTTACAAAGACTCATTTCAAATGGGATACGACTTCCAATTTCCTTTCTTCCATTTAAAAAAAAATCTTACATTTTTGTCCTCAGAGGTGGAATTGGAAAGGAGATTGAAGATGTCTATTTGTGAGCCTGCCAACTTCGTTACTAAAGCAAATTATTTTACAGTGTGCAAATAATATGATTTGGGCAAGAGGAGTGTGGAGAAGAGGAAAGACATATCAGGAAATGTAAGTATTCTTGATCATTTGCTTTTAATTAAAAATCATGTTCAAGTATTTCTGAGTTGAAATCAATCTTTTTCAAAGATGGGTTAGTTCTTGCAGAATTCTCCCTTTCCAGCTTTTTCCTCTTATTGCCATCCTGGTAGGTCTGATGCTAGACTAATGTGTGTGAAATAGATTTCTAGCAACCAAAATATGTAGACCTATCTGGGAGAATATATTTTCTCTATGTATATGTTGCCTCAAATGTAACACAAGATCTGTGTATTTAAAAATACATAAAAGGCAGGTTTCAAACATACATTACAAAAGTTGGAAGGAGAAAAATCAATACTCTATTTATTAACTGTTAGATTGCACAGAATTTATTTTCCTAAATAAGGAAAAATGTCCCTTTGATTGCATCTTTTGTCAAAACAAATAACTCGCTTTGTTTTAAAAATAACTTTTTTTTCCCCTACATGTAAGCTCTCAAGTCTGGAAAGCCATATACAAAAGGACAAAACAGGAACTAAAATAATTAACATCATCAATAAGTTGCAATTATCATGTACTACAGCTCCCCACTCAACTTTTTCTTTTTCAAAGTCAGTTTTCTAAGACTGTCAATGGTTGAGTGAAAAGCAGAAGTTGAATGAACATAGGGTATTCAACTCAACACAACCTTGCTATTTGAAAGTTCTATTACAATAGCTAATTTTCTTTCACAGCCAATAGGAAAAGCATGTCCAAAGAATATTGTCAGCTTATTGACTAAATAGGCCTTTGCTTCTTTCTGTTTTAATTCAAGTTGTCCGCACATCCCACAGGAATGTACGGGGGCTGTGGATGAAGCTTTAAATCCGCGTCTATAAGTCTGTCCCACTCCCCTTCTGTCCTCCTGTTCACTTTCTAACAGGTGCACCTGGATTAGCAGAGCCACTGTCTTGGGAAGGGAGGAAAAACAGAGGGATCAGCTGATGCTCCTTTTGCTCTTGAACTTTGAATCCTGGGAGAAACCTAGCCAGGGGGATCTTCAGAAATCAGTTCCCATCTTGAAGAAACTTAGTAGCTTTCAGCAGTTTTTTTTAGCAGTTAGGAATTGACCTTTGGCTGAAATAAATACTCTTAAAATAGTCACGGTTTTGCTTTTGAAAATACCTTTCTTGCAAATACCTGCCCATTTTTTCCTTGATAGTAATTGGAGCCCCATTCATGGATGAGAAACTCTGTTTTACACCTCAGTTGGACCATTAGATGAATGGTTACAGGATGGTCTTACAATAGAAAGGTATGAAAGACTGGCAGGGGGTTTCTTTACTCCAACCTGGGCTTGAATCCAGCGTGAATCCCTTGGCAGGAAGAGAAGTGGCTTCTGTTCCATGCCCACTATTGCATTAAACAACAGTAACAACAAAACCTCATGTTATGTAGCATAAACATGATTTAAGTGCTTTAGATTATGTGAGGAAAAGGAAAAAATATTCTTAATGTTCTATTCTCTTGGAATGGGAGTTTGTTGTTGGGATGATGATGATGATGATGGTGATGGTGGTGATTATATATATTTTTTGCCAGTCCTGGGGCTTGAACTCAGGGCCTGGACACTATCCTCCCTGCATCTCTTTGTGCTCAAGGTTAGTGCTCTGCCAATTGAGCCACAGCACCACTTTTGGATTTTTCTGAGTAGTTTATTGGACATAAGAGACCCATGAATTTTTCTGCCCCAGCTGCTTTGAACTGTGACCCTTAGATCTCAGCCTCCTGAGAAGATTTGTGAGCCATTGGTGTCCCGCATTGAGATGATTTTATCCATTGGCCATTACAGGGTAAATGTTAATGAACAGAACTTTTTCAAAGACTTAAAGTTTGAGCAAGGTTTTCAAGAGCCTACAAAAAATGTTTGCAAACTTGAATTGGTTTTTTTGAATCTCAAATAAGTATCAAAACTAAAAAAACAATAAAAATATCTTAAATCTGGTCTGATGCTAAGCTAATGTGTGTGAAATAGTTTTCGGGCAACCAAATTACGTAGAATTGTCTGGGACAATATCTTGAAAAACTGAAATTAATTAATATTGAAGTTAAGTATCTCTACAACAGAACATTATATTAACTCATTTGCTGCAAGCAAATCAATAAAGTTGTAAGTAATTTCTTTTTTTGGGGGGGGGTGTCCGGTCGTGGAGCCTGAACTCTGGGCCTGGGTGCTGTCCCTCAGCTCTTCAGCTTAAGGCTAGCACTCTACCAATTGAGCCACAGCGCCTACCTCCGGCTTTTTTCTTTTTGCTTATGTGGTGCTGAGGAATCGAACTCAGGGCCTCAGGCATGCAAGGCAAGCGCTCTACCACTGAGCCACCTTCCCAGCCCTGTAAGTAATTTCATGGCTTGATTTAATATGTATGTCTAAGGTAAGAATCCTAGGTCTTTGAAAGGTCTTCAAATTGTGTGTGTGTGTGTGTGTGTGTGTGTGTGTGTGTGTGTGTGTTCAGGGGCCAGAAGAGTGGCATAGGGGATCACAAAGAGGGGTGGGAGGAAAACTTCTTGAAAATATTAGCCAAAATAAAAAGCCACATTATTCAGTTTTTTTTTTTCAGTATGATAATTTCTGAGAAGCTCATATCCAATTTCCAGAAGGGCTTCTCAAGATGAGATTGTTTCATTTTAAGCAAAGACTACAACTAAACTTTGAAGCGATAAACAGAATTAAATAGAAGTTGTATCATACAAGTCAAATAAACTTCAGAAATGGCAGTCATTAATCCCTGAGCAATGAATGAGAAAATCTATCCTTAATGATTGTGATGAGCATATGTGCAGATGTGTTTTCCTTGGAAGAACACAGAATATGATGAAATCAAAATTCACAAAGCAAATATGTTAAAGAGTTGCTTTATCTAATTATTCTTTACTTTATAAGGGAATCTACCCAAATGATCACAAACAAGGCCATACTAAAACTACCAGTACAACTATATTCATCACAGCATTATTCGCCATAGCTAAGATATAGAACCAACCCAGATGCGCCTCAGTAGATAAATGACTCAAGAAAATGCAGTATATATATATATATATATATATATATATATATATATATATATATATGAATTCTATGCTTCCATCAGAAAGAATGACACCACCCCATTTGTTAGGAAATGGAAAGACTTGGAAAAAATAATAGTAGGTGAAGTAAGCCAGACCCAAAGAAATAGAGGTCCCATGGTTTCCCTCATTTGCAATAATTAGTATACATCTAAGATAATTTTATCAGATGAGCAGAAAAATTAAGTGAAATGAACTCTAAGATATGGACACAAGAGGTCTTTCTTTGTTGCTCTTTTTAATGTACTATGTGATTTTTTTTGTTTCCTTTGTATGTTTTTCCCCCTATGGTATATCCCCTGTTGTTACTGAACTTGATTTTGGTACCCTGCATCTTGTATGTACATCTATCTAATTTGGGGAGGGGAAGGGGAATAACAAAATGCTGAAACAAGGACACAGGATGACCCATTGCAACAATGTTACTCACAAGACATGATGTTGGAAATGAACTTTACAACTTGGGGGCAGAGGAGTGAGGGAAGTTGGAGAGGGAAGGGATGGATAGTGGGAGAACAACAAAGGAGGGGGTAGCAATGCTTGACAAGAAATGTGCTCATTACCTTACTCACGTAACTATAACCCCTCTGTACAACATCTTTACAATAAAATAAATTTTAAAAAGAGTGCTTCTTGTAAATTGCTTTATTTTTTTAAACAAATCTTGTTATGTAGCCCAAGCTGGCCTTGAACCATGAATCCTTCTGCTTCCCAATCTCTTGAGTGTTAGGAGTAAAGGCCTGTGCTACCATGCTCAGATGCAAATTATATCCTTTATTTTTGCCAGTCCTGGGGCGTGAACTCAGGGCCTAGGCGCTGTCCCTGTTCAAGGCTTGTGCTCTACTACTTCAGCCTTTTTCTAAGTAGTTTTGTTGGAGTTAAGAGTCTCATGGATTTTTCTACCTGGGCTGGCTTCGAACCGTGATCCTCAGATCTCAGCCTCCTGAGTAGCTAGGATTGCAGGTATAAGCCACCTGTAATGTATGTGAAATTGTTACACATTTTGAAAGAACGCCTATTCTGGAAGCACTTGTTTAGAGGCAACTGCCTATTGGAGCAGGAGAATTTAAACCCATCTTATCTAAACATCAACCCACTAACTTCCCAAATGAAACCATTACCATCCATTTGTCTGTCTTCCACTCTTCCTTTGCTTTACCTTGCCCATCTCAGTTCAAGGCACCTGTGTTCACTCTGTTGCTTAAGTCAGAAGTCTCAATCCCACAGATTATCTCTTCTCATTGCAGTTACTATCTAATTCTATTGCCTGTGTCTCTTCTCTTAAGTCTTAGAATGAGATATTTTTGCTATGTATTTTTTTTTTTTTTTTTTTTTGGTTGGTTGTGGGGCCTGAACTCTGGGCCTGGGTGCTGTCCCTCAGCTCTTCAGCTCAAGGCTAGCACTCTACCACTTGAGCCACAGTGCCACTTCCGGCCTTTTCTGCTTATGTGATATTGAGGAATTGAACCCAGGGCCCCATGCGTACAAGGAAAGCGCTCTACCTTCCCAGCCCCTCTATGTATTTTTTTTTTTTTGCAGTGAGTCAGATCATTCTGTAACTAATCCTGACAATTTTTTTTCTGCAGTCTAGGCTGTTCAGATTTGTAACAAAGACAGAGGTATTAGGGAAAGTGAAGGTTGGGCTATAAGAAGATGGGTTAAATGAAACATTGACTCAAGTCCTAGCCTTTGCCTGGTGATTTATATACATTATATATTGGAATTATGATGACCAGTTGTGAGATCAAAGTAATATCTGTTTTCTCAATGAGGAAGAGACTGAGGCTCAGGGCTTAAGACATGGGCTCAAGGTTACACAAGCAGTAAACGGTGAAGTTGGACTGGGGATCCAGGTTAGTTTTCTTCATTCTACTATTCTTCCTTCGCTATACTCCCGGGCAAGGAAGTCAAAGCTTAGATTAAAGTATTTTGATTTTATTTCTGTTTTAAAATGCTTTCCACTATCCTATTCTTTTAACTAGTTAATATATCTGTCAGTAATTAATAGATAATATGTTTCTAATTTGTAGTAGTAGTTCCACTAATGAAATAACTATTTCAGCATAGGGCATTTTGAAGTGACTGCCTGTTTTAATTGGTTAAAATAGTTTCTGTTTCTTTGCTAAGGAGTCTTGTATCTCCAAAAAGAACCCTAATAACTCCCCCAGAGAATGTAATTCCTTACACTTAGTGGCCTATGAGTGAATTTTCTATGGAACTTTTAAATACAGACATTAATGGTATGAGGGCACAGATAACGTTGAGAAGCCTGGATATTTTCTTTCTTTTTTTTTTTTAATAGAAATGTACCATTTTATTACAAAGAGTCACAAAAATGAAAATAGTATCTCAAAAAGGAAGCTAGACTACCAACCACCTACAGAATTGGGGAGGACAGGGTAGTAGGAGTTTCTTGACTCACCTGAGGCCAATGGCAAGGTATGAAAACAGAACTAGTCTAAAAATGGCTGATAGCATTTAGAACAGGAGGTGCCTGAAGACCCAGCCACTATTTCTTAATAAGGGCATTGTTCCAGGACTACTAAGCAGGCACTTGGTATTTCAGGATTTTTGTCATGGCTGCATCCTTCACCCAGACCTGCACCTTTTATGCTTCAGAACTAGGACTTGGGGAGGGATGGGGGCAAGGCAGCTACCAGAAGTTCCCCCAGCACTGCTGCCCTGGGCTTAGGGCCCTGGTTCCTATCTAGTCCCTGGGGATATTTATATTTAATATATTTTTATATAAAATATGCAGAGAAATAGAAAATATAAAATCTGAGGAGTTAGGGAGAAAGGTAGGGAGCTTATTAAGAAACCAGAGCTGGAGCGGTCTGCTCAGGCCAACTTGACCTCTTCTTTGACCCCTTTGGCTTCTGGCTTCTCCTCCTTGGTTTTCTCCTCTTCTGTAACTTCTTCTCTTCTGGGTCTTTCTCTTTTTCATCCTCTGTTTTGACTCTCTTGGCTTTTTTGGAATTGGAAGAGTTCTTGCGGCCACCCTCTCCCTCCTCATCTGAGTCAGAGAATTCTTCCTCACAGGCAATGTGTTTGTCAGAGGAGCAGACTAAGATACGCTTGTCCGGGTCTTCTTCATCCTCATCACCACTCTCCTCTGGGATGGTGTCCTCAGGAATTGCTTGCATTTGAACCCCAGGTGCATGGGGTAGCATTCTCAGGTTCTCAAAGAGCTGCTGTTTGAACTTTTCCAGGTACTCATTAGAGTTCTGGTTAGTCATTATAGAAGGACTGATGTGCAGCTTGAAGTCTGGTCCAAAGTATTCAAAATAGTCATTGTATGGCAGCTCATCTGGGATCTCTGTGTCCAGGGCCACTGCTGTTTCATATGCCCAGCACCGGGCAACATTTTGAATGGTGTAACCATCTCCTCCTAGCATCAGCATGGGCAGGTTGAAGTTCTTGACAAATTCCACACACTTGGCATGCCCTTTGATGGTCAGATTGAAGCAACCTAACTGATCACCAGACAGGGAGTCTGAGTCACACTGTAAGACCACTGCACTAGGCTGGAACATCTCCATTACTTTGGACATGACCGGCTTGAAGATTGTCTCATAGGACTCATCATCGATGCCATCTCAGAGTGGGTAGTTAACAGCATAATACTTGCTTTTCCAGCCCCAATATCCTGTAAGTCACCAGTTCCTGGGAAGTACTCTCCATATTTATGAAAGGACACAGTCATGATGCAGTCTGTGGTGTAGAAGGCCTCTTCCACGCCATCACCATGGTGAATATCAATGTCAATATACAGCACCCTCTGGTGATACTTTAGCAATTCCAGAATGACAAAGATGATATCGTTGACATAACAGAAGCCAGATTCCTCAGACTTCTTTGCATGGCGCAGGCCCCCAGCCCAATTCACAGCGATGTCCATCTGTTGCTTATTAAGTTTCATGGCACTTGCCACAGAGCCACCAGTAGATAATTGACAGAACTCAAACAGGCCATCAAATGGATATTTTCTCTTTAAGGTCACTTACAACTATGGATAACAACTACAAAGCTGAAAATGCATTAGTGGTGGAATATAAAATCATAGACTATATACATACATAATTATGGACTACAATACATAATTATAGACTACAAGCAGACTACAATGGGTTAGCTACTGAAGTGCTAAAGGATTGATTTGATACATATGTCCGCCAATCTATCTATCTATCTATCTATCTATCTATCTATCTATCTATCTATCTATCTATCTATCTGTCTATCTATCTATCTGTCTATCCATCTATCTATCATTAGTTTAGGTACCCATATTAAATGTGTTAAAGAGGCACACAGAAGACTTAAATGTTTAGAGAAGATGGAGTTAGGGGTCACTGTCCTGTGAGTCAGTGACAAGAACTCTGATTTGGGGAGTCTAGAAGTCTGTACCATCTCTGCCATTTAGTCAACATAGAGGCTGCTGAGTCCCATAAGAGCACTCATTCACGATCTCTTTTGAGTAAACAGAAGGGGTTAAGACTAACTCTCCTCAGCGTCTCAGTTCTCACATTTTAATACACACCAAGATGCAGATTTGTTACGACAGTTCTCTTCACCTCATGAAGAGAAGGATACTAATTCACTTCTTTCCATATTCATGAAGATTAATGTCATAACAGTGCTCTGTCTTCCCATTCGTTCTCCTTATGAATTGCAGCCCCAGAACTAGTGCTGTGCCGTCTTCATGGAAAAACAAACGGCTTTCATGCATAATGAGGCTCGTATCTTGCTAATCTGTCTTGTATAAATGAAATCCCGAAGGTATCACAACCGTGCTGAACTATGCATTTGTTCAGATTTTCTGACATGCAACTCTAGTCATTAAAAAAAAAGGCTTATGCTTTTGATAATTCTGGAATAAGACGTTGATTTGTTATTATTACTTCTCTGGAAATAATCCCATCTATTTGGAAAAAAATCACAGTTGAGCTGAATCACCTTCAATAATACAAATAAGTATCATGAATGAGGGAAGAAATAAGCTGCCCTTACAACATGCCTTATTTGCTAGTAAATTTATGTTGATATGCCAATTAAGACATGAGGCCAAAACGCATTCTATAACCTTCAGAAAAGAGCTAAGGCATTGCCAGAGCAAAGAGAGCAAACTGTAAAACTTAAGCACAGCTTCTCTCTTCCTCCCTCCACCTATTCCCTCCACCTCTCCCTGCATCTCTTCTCTTCCTGTTGTCTCCAATTGATCAGTGCAGCTCTCCACAGGGGTGGAAATGAAAGCTCTCAAGTTCCAGGCAGCTCTGTGGAGGCTGCCTTACAGGACACTTCTGAAGAAATTTTGTTTGTGGGCTACAAAATCAGATCCATAACAAAGCAGATCGCTGAGGAGGGGAAAGCAAAAGCCAGAGATTTATAAGCACAAACAAAAGTACTGAAAGATTCTTTATGGAAGTCAAAGACTTGGTAGAATGAAATGAAGCAAGCAGTGGAAGAGTAGGTAGACTGGGGGTAGGGGGGGTTTAAGTACAGTTTGGCTTCATTTGACTTTTAAAATGGGCTGATCTAAAAACAAAAGCATTTTTATTAGAATACATTGGCAAAGCAAGGAGGTTTTATTGTTTGGCTGATCTTTTGAAAGGTTGGGCAACTAAACATCCACATTGTCTTTAGGAAGATGAGTCACTATGGATTCCAATACAGTATGGTCTGAGGGGAGATGCTGGTTAGGTCTCTCACTCTCAGGCCCTCTGCCCTGCTTTAGAGGGATCAGTTCCTATTCAGTGGAACCCCTTTCCCAAATTGCATCAAGCTATCCTCCACAGATACAAATAATATCAGTTGATTAAAGACTTCTTTGTGTCACTTTGCCTTAAATTCCTACTACACATCAACTACCCTACTTACTAAGACAATATACTTGCCTGAATGTTTTCCTTGTGAGTATGAGCTCTGGGGAGAAGAAAGCAAAGATCTGCAGAAAAAGATCAAGAAGTCTTCTCTGAATGATTCTCTTACATCTCCAGAGAGAGAGGGATAGTCAGAGCTGACATTTGTTAAGGACCTTCTGGTCCTTCATCATCCTTTAGTTTCACAAAGTCATTGAATCTTTACAATCCCTCAGGAGAAAAGTGTTATTATTGTTTCCTTTTTTTGGTTGGGGAAGCTGGAGTACTGTCCATCTGTGCTGGATTAGAATCCTTTCCTTAGCCCTACCATTTTGGCTGCTAGATTTAACTTTTGGCTTTGTTGACTGACATGTTTTTGGAAACTCATTTCTGTGGTCAAGCATTAGACCGAATGATGCCTTTTACACTTGGACCACTTTTAGACTATTTTCTTAGCTTTATAAACAGCCTTCTCCAGAGTTGTAAGTAAAATGAACCCATTATTTTCTTTTTCCTCCCTTTGCTCATATTCTTGCTGACCCCAACTGTTTAAGGGATAAAGTTCCATTAGGAACCAATGATTCTTCTTTTTTTTTTTTAATGATTTTTAATTGTAAAAATAGTGTACAGAGGGGTTACAGTCACGTGAGTAGGGTAATGAGTACATTTCCTATTGAGCATTGTTACCTCCTCCTTTGTTTTTCCTCTACCATCCCTTTCATCCCACCTCCTCAACTCCTCCCTCCCTCCTCCAAGTTGCAAAGTTCGTTTTCAATAGCGTGTCTTGTACATCTCATTGTTACAATGGGTCAACCTGTATCCTTATTTCAGCATTTTGTTAATTTTTCTTTTCCCTCCCCAAATTAGAAAAATGTATGTACAAGATGCAGGGCACCAGAATCAAATGCAGTGAAAATGTTATACTTTGGGGGAAGAACATAACAAAAAACAAACAAACAAACAAAAAATCACATAGTACATTTTAAGTACGTTAAAAAACAATAGCAAGAAAGAAAAAACCAGTGTGTTCCTATCTTGGGGTTCATTTCACTTAGCATCATTTATATGGTCATCTATGCACATAGCTTTTGTCCTCTTCTGCTTGTCCTAGACTTATACTAGTTATTGCAAATAAAGGAAACCATGGGACATATGTTTCTTTGGGCCTGGCTTACTTCACTTACTATTATTTTTTCCAAGTCTTTCCATTTCCTAACAAATGGGGCAATGTCATTCTTTCTGATGGAGGCATAGAATTCCATTATATATATATATATATATATATGTATATACGTATATATGTATATATGTATACATATATATACATATATACGTATATACATATATA
This sequence comes from Dipodomys spectabilis, assembly GCF_019054845.1. Classification (NCBI taxonomy): domain Eukaryota; kingdom Metazoa; phylum Chordata; class Mammalia; order Rodentia; family Heteromyidae; genus Dipodomys; species Dipodomys spectabilis. Next base: position 16,090,161 of record NW_024870911.1, on the reverse strand, counting down.
TATATACATATATATATACATACATTTTCTTGATCCATTCATCTACTGAGGGGCATCTGGGTTGGTTCCATATCTTAGCTATAGGAGCCAATGATTCTTATTTTGTATGTCAAGTATACTGGCAAGAATGTGATTTCAGACTTGAGCCAAATGACTTAAGATTGAAAACAGGAGATCTACTACCACGAACTGTCTGCCTGAATGAAAGTACCATGAGAGCAGTTACCATTGCAATTTTATTCTGTGTCCCTACCATCAGCACGGTTGCTTGGCAAATCCTGAATACTCAATAAACACTTATGACTGGGCACGTGAATGCATGACTGAATAGGAGAAAGCAGTGGTATTGGGCAGACTATGGCACAGGGTGTGAGAATAAGACCCTTGGGAAGTTTTGGCTCTGTCCTTTATATACTACTGATGCTTGAGTCTGCTGGACAATATCTCAAAGAGCCAAGACAATCCCCATCAGATGAGGAAGTTGAAGCCCTGAATAGCCCTTCCACTCCCATTGCATCTGGTTCAGCAACTAAGAAAGAACTAGTCTGTGGATAGATTCAGCAAAAGAGCAAGAAAAGATAAAGTCAGGGAGACTGGTTCGAATTCCCTAACTTGCCATAACAGAGGTCTGGGGTAGTTGTTTTTGTGTATCTTCCCTTAGCTCATTTCTGGGCAGGGCTGATCATTGCTCATTCAGACTTCAGTACAAGCTTACATTCTACAGGAGTATAGCACATCAACTTTAGGCACACTGGTTCTATTGATTTCACAACCAATGCTAGGCACTGCTGAATGGGATACTTGAACATTTTCCTTAACCAGTCTCTGCTACTTGTTATTCCAAGCCTCTCTGTTACCAGTTCCTGCAGTTTGTGGTCACTCACATTCTTACTTCATGTTTGTATCTTTGGCACCTAGTGCAGGCATGGCCTAGAAATGATATGCAAGAAGTGCTTTGGGAATGAGTAGACACAGGATGTCACACTTGTGTTCAGTTTCACAGGGAAAGCACTCAGGGAGGTGAACACCAGTGTTTTTGCGTGCAAAATATCTATTAAGCATACACTTTAAATGCATTCCCTAGTTGATATTTCCCACATTTACTTCCCATAGCTTTTCGTTTCTTTCATTTTATGACTGTGGACATACTATTTTGTGCTTAAATAAGGCAGATATTTAAGATTTTGACAAGCAATTGGAAATATTTAACTATAAGTTTATTTCTTATTATTTTTATGATCTTTAAGTAGTTGTGCAAAGGAGGCGCCATTTAACAAAGCTGTTTGTGAAGACAATGCATCTTTTCTTAAAAACATTTTTTATTGTTATCATAAAGGTGATATACAGAGGGGTTGCATTATATAAGTCAGGTAACGAGTACATTTCTTTTTGAACACTGTGTCCCCTTCCCTCACTTTCTCCCTGTTTTTCTCTCCTGTCTCAATTACAAGTTCATTTTCAACATAGTGATAAGTGAGTACCACTGTTGCCTTTGTTGACTCTCTGTCCCCCCATTTCTGTGTTTTCCTTCCCCTCTCAAAGACAGATAAATGAACAAACAAGACAAAAAGAAAACAAAAACAACATAGAAAAAAAACCCCAAACCACGTGTTTCTATTTCCTAGATTTATTTTTTTGACAGCTACTATTTTATCATCTTGCTATTTTTTTGATACAAGTTTATAAATGAATAGTGATGATTTTTGAGTCCTTATTTACCTCAATAAGTTACAAAAAAATCACCTTGGTATAAAACATTGAGCAAATAAGCAAACTAGGTCAACTTGATGCACTCAAAAATAAAAATATTAAAAAAGTTTATTCAGCCTTACTTTCTTTACTTAGAATGTTGAAAATTTTAACATTACTTACATTTTCCCCTTAATTCTTCTTGGATCATGAATTTGGATGATCAAATTGAATGCTTGCATGCGAGCTTACTCTTGAATATGAGAAATAATGAGAGGCAGGAATACTAGAGGTGGTTGGAATGCCCCTCAAATGTACATACTTAATTGAAATATTTCTTTCAGCATCTGTCATTAAGCTTTTCATGAGTATCAGCAAAGCAGAATGGACTGATGTGAGTGTTGCCTGACTAATTCCTGCTCATCTTCCCATAGAAGTCTGCCCTACAGAGAAATAACCAAAAGCCAGGCAGCAGGAGCCACCAGGGAAGCAGATTCCAGTTAACTCACAGATTTCCCAGTCAGCTCCTAGAGTACTTGGGAGTCAGCTGTAACAATTTAGGTTTCCATTTCAGGCACAAATCATGCTGGGCATCAAACTCTGTATTTGTTTTACCTCTGTTAAAAACCATCCCCAACCTTGAGACTTCTTTTCTATTACTTTAAAAAGCATCAAATAAACACTAAATCTTTATCCTTTTTGGTCCCAAGTACCTTGCCCTCTTTCCAGAAGACCAAAAATATTAAGAGAAGTTCAGCAAATAACCAGAGCATGTATTTTTATTTCACTGTGACACCTGCAGTGAGTATATTTATCTTTTTTTTTTCTGGATTTTTTTTTTTTTTTTTTGCATCTGAAAAATGAAAGAACTAGTTCTGATTCATTACTTACAAATGCATGGGAGAGTTACTGCTCTATCAGGAAAAAAATTATATGAAATAAGGAGCAGTGGCAGTTGTACTTCCCTCTCTTCTTACATGGAAGATTTTTGGTTTTTGTGGCTGGACTAGGTCTGTTGTGCAGATTGAAGGAGGAAGAGGAAAATGGCAGCAGCTGCAATACAGACAGGCTGGATTATTCTACTAGAAAGGATGTGAGCCAATTAGGGATGGACAAGGGATTCAAAGTGCCGCGTGCAAAGCGATGGGGACGAGGAGGAAATTAATGAGCATTAGGAAAAAATGTGGTAATAGAGGAGGAAGAAAGGAGGAGGAGGAGGAGGAGGGAGAAGGGCAGGGGGAAGAGGGGGAAGGGGGAGGGGGAGGAGAAGGGAAGTCAGGATGAATATGCTGAACAGATGGTGAATGGTGAGAAACTGGATGCTCAGATCGGACCCTAGGAGGTCCAGTTCTGCGCAGCTTACAATACTAGACACAGGGAACTATTCTTATACCCAGTGTAAGGTATATTAAATAGGTAGATTTCATTAGGTAACCGATGAAGAGAACACCACGTGGTATTCAGGGAAAGAAGTTTATTTACTTAACTGCTGCCTCCCCACCCCTCCATGCATGGTGGAGAAGCATGGCAGAAAGAGGTGACCCACACTCGTGCCAGGACTTATCTAGGCTAGGGACAGGAAGAGTTGTGGCCACACTGGATCTGGATGTGACCTCAGGGCCTGGGACCCTCTTATGGTCAGATGGGAGGCATTACCAGGGGCCGCCCAGGATATGACCTAGCAGGAGGGGGAGGTGACTGCTTCCAGGTGTGTCCGTTTCCCAGGTAACACAGATACTGGTGGAAACTTAGCCAAGAGGTAGGGAGGAGCCGGGTGTGGGTGGCTCACGTCTGTAATCCTAGCTACTCAGGAGGCCGAGATGTGAGGATTGTAGCTCAAAGCCAGCCCAAGCAGGAAAGTCCGTGAGACTCTTATCTCCAATTAACCAGAAAGCTAGAAGTGGCGCTGTGGCTCAAGTGATAGAGCGCCAGTCTTGAGCTGAAGAGCTGAGGGACAGCGCCCAGGCCTAGAGTTCTAGCCCCATGACCACTACCACCACCACCAAGAAACCCCAAAAGGTAAGGAGGTAACTGCACAGGGCCTGCATGGCCTGGGGCAGACCTTACACCAAGTAAATATATATAAAACCTTTGTTCCTGCTTTTAACTCATAGTTTATGTAGTGTATTTTTTGTACCATCTTTTTTTTTTCTTGAGTGTAACAGCAATGATAGACATGTTTGTATACATCTGGTCTTGTTAAGGGTGAAATTTGTATTTTGTAGACTGGAATTCAAGTGGTTCCTGTTAGAAGCTCATCAATAAAATTCCTCCCTTAATATATTATGTATTCATAAAATTTTTTAATAAATTGACAAAGCTTCATTTGGAAAATCAACTGTATGATCCATACTTACATACTTATTATAAAATATTAACACAATTTGGATACATACTAGTGTGCATATCTTTCCTTTTTCCTTTTGTTTGTTGAAAACATCCTTTAGTTCTTTCCCACTGGTTTCTAAAATAATTAGAAAGTATGTTTTTAGCTGGGCACTCATAATCCTAGTTACTCAGGAGGTAGAGATCTGAAGATCAGATCTCCAAAGCCAGCTCAGGCAGGGAGGTCCTTGAGACTCTTTTCTATAATTAATTGCCAAAAAACTGAAAGTGGAGCTGTGGCTTAAATGGTAGTGTCAGCCCTTGAGCAAAATAGCTCAGAGATGGTGGTTATACCCTGACTTCAAGCCCCAGGCCTGTTTTAGATTTAAATTCTGAAAATACCGTACAGAGGGGTTACAATTACATGGGCAAGATAACGAGTAAATTTCTTATCCCCGCGGCCTCCCCCCCCCCCCCCCCCCCCGTGGCCCCTCCCCCAGAGCCCAAGTTGTAAAGTTCGTTTTTAGACATAACATCTTGTTATTTTTTCCTGTTACTTTTTGTATGTTTCTATGCAGTAGTGCCTAGCACAAGGCTCTAGTTCTTGCTTTTAGAAAACTATAGGTATGACGTTTTCACTGGTCAGCTTGGTGAGGGTGATCTATAGTTAAAAATTACCGGGCTGGGATGTAGCTCAGTGGCAAAGCGCTTGCCTAGCAAGTGCAACGTCCTGGGTTCGATCCCCAGTACCAAAAAAGAAAAGACAAAAAAAAAATACAGTTAAAAAAATAATTACCTACTCAGACATTAATTTAGGTCTATCCTGAAGTTATTACAGATTAAAGTCTTTAATCCATTTACTTTAATTTTTTTAAATCTTTTCTGGTTCTTTTGGACTTTTCTACCACCTGAGTAGCTAGGCTTACAAATGTGAGCTACTAGTGTCTGGCTTATCAGTTGATTTTTAAATGAATATAAAAAAAAGATGATCATTTGGGGGCTTGGCTTAATCAGAGTATTTCTTCAAGAAAGCCTTCCGGAGTATCAGAACTTCCAACAGCTTCTGAGTCTACAATTACTTGTTTCTCCATTCTGCATCTTGGGACTCTACCTTGTTTTCATCTGTTTCTACCTAGTGGCCTGTGGACCATAAACTTCACATATACCAGAGGGGTTTTGGTGTGATCATTCATACCCAACTTTAAGTGAGCAAAAGCTTCAGCCTGAGCCCACAAGTAACAGCTTTCTCAAAATTTCTTGTGTCTTTGAGGGTCATTCTTAGAGATTTCAGAGTTGTTAAATCATATTCAGTTGTGTAAACCAATTTCTTCTCTCTCTCTCTCTCTCTCTCTCTCTCACACACACACACACACACACACACACATACCCTTCTACTGCCTGCTGTTTCTACTTCCTTGGTTGAACTTTCACTGACAGAGTGAGTTTCTGATTACTTCTCTTGAATTCCCAAGGACTCTCATTAAGTTTAGTTCTCAGCAAATCTTGACTGAAAGATTCCTGAAATCTTCAAGGTCTGAAAAGGACTCTACCTAAAGTATAATTTTAACACATATATAAGCTTTGAATAAACTAGTGCACCTTGAGAATTTAATCTTTCCTTGTTATTTCAAACATTTTCTCTTTCATGTTTAATTGTTGTTTTCCCTTTTATTTTGATGAGAGAATAGCTAAAAACGTTTTGAATGTATTTGTCCTAGTTTCCCTCTCATGTGTCAGAATTTAGTGAAAAAAGAAAATTACCATGGAACAGAGAAAGGGCTTCTCTGGAATGAAAAAACAATATCGTCCCAGGTGGAGAAAAACCTCCAGTGCTTGAGGGCTGGCCTTATTTGAGGCTGTGGAACCCCTTTATAGGAGGCAGTTGACCCTCTCCCCATCTCCTCCCTTGACTTAAGAGGTGACAAGGACTAAGAACAATGAATTCAGGTGGAATGGAAAGTAAGAAATGTAATTTTATATTGGAAGAATAGAGCTATAAGTTGGAACAATAACCTTTCATTGTCTGCTTTCTTTTTTGCTGAGCTTTAACTCCCACACAGTATAACCCCTGCTTTCACTATATTTTATGTCAGTATAATTTGTGGAGGGGAAGGGAAAAACAAATCGTTTAAATAGGGATACAAGTGGACCCATTGCAACAATGAGATGTACAAGTCTTTATGTCGAACAATGAACTTTACAGCTTTGGCAGGGCGGGGCGGAGGGGGGTCTCAGGGAGGGGTGGAAGGTGGTGGTGGGGTAGGTGGGGTAGGGGGGTGAGAGATGGGAAGGGATGGGAAGGGGAAACAAAGGAGGAGGCAACAATGCTTGATAAGAAATGTACTCATTATCTTGCCCATGTAATTGTAACCCTTCTATACGGTATTTTCACAATAAAAAAAAAAGAATTTTATTGTAAAGATGATATACAGAGGGGTTACAGTTACATAAGTCAGGCAATGAGTACATTTCTTTTTTGTATATAATTTTTATTATAAAAATACTGTACAGAGGGGTTACAATTACATGAGTAAGATATTGAGTACATTTTCTATCAAGCATTGCTACCTCCTTTGTTTTTTTCCCCTACCATCCCTTCCCTCCCCACTTCCCCAACTCCTCCCTTCCACTCCTCCCCAACCCCCCCGCAAAGTTGTAAAGTTCATTTTCAACGTACTGTCTTGTACATCTCATTGTTACAAGGGGTCAACCTGTATCCTTATTTCAGCCTTTTGTTATTTCCCTTCCCCTCCCCAAATTAGAAAAATGAGTACATTTCTTTTTGAACAGTATCACCCTTGTCTGCTTTCTTCCTCCCTTTTCCCCTTCCCTTTCTTTCATTTCATTCTCTCTTTTCTTCCAAAGAGATAACATAAGAACTTGCAAGTTACTGGGGGCTCATGCCTGTAATCTTAGCTTCTTAGGAGGCTGAGATCTGAGGATTGAAGTTCAAAGCCAGCCCAAAGAGGAAACTCTGTGAGACTCTTACTTCTAATTAGTCTCCAGAAAGGGGTAGAACATTAACCTTGAGCAAAAACAAAAAGCAAACAAAGGAAAAAACTGAGACAGCATTCTTTTTTTTTTCGGGGGGGGGTTCCAGTTGTAGGGTCTGAACTCTGGGACTGGGTGCTGTCCCTCAGCTCTTCAGCTCAAGGCTAGGGCTCTACCACTTGAGCCACAGCACCACTTCTGGCTTTTTTTCTTTTTGCTTATGTGGTGCTGAGGAATCGAACCCAGGGCCTCAGGCATGCAAGGCTTGCTCTACCACTGAACCACCTTCACAGCCCCAATCAGAGACAGCATTCTGACCCAGAGTTCAAGTCCAGGACTAGTACACAGGCATACACAAAGATAATGTAAGATCATGATAATATAAGAGATAAGATAAATCTGGAGCCACTTCTTATTGTCAGGTTGTCAGGGACTTGGAAGGATTGTAGCCAGGGCCCAGCATGGATTGCCAGGGAGAGTCAAGAAGTAGTCTGATCCTTCTCTGGCTTGGAGCTGTAATATGGGCATTTGTTTCTACTCATTTTTGTTTTGGGAAATGGTTGCTCATAATGCTTCTAACCTGGAACCCTGGGGAAGGACAACAGTTGGGTTCAGACAGGAAAAAAAAAAGTTGGCTGTTACCAACTCTTTACTAAAAGAAAAGAGAGAGCCTAAACCCCACAGTTGGCTTGATCCAGTTCACCAGTGTAGGACTGGAGGCTTTCAGATTCAGGTTCTAGCCTAGAGCACATTTTGCTGGATTGTCTCACCCTGGTCTCTGGGAAAACATGGAGATGACCTGTCCATGGTGCTGAAGGGAGTGACTGAGCAACTCAGAATCCTGTCTGTCTCTTGCTCACATGACTAAAGGAAAGATGTTGAGTTCTGTTTTCTAAAAATAGAACAATTGGGAAGATTCTTCAAAGATGTCTTATTTTATTTTGTCCTAATCCTATGGCATTTGCTTTGTAGAAGCACATGAAACGGAGCAATAAGAGGTCTGGAAGATTATCTAGACTTCTTTTGTGGATCTGTTTAGTTCGACTTGTAGTAAAGAATGATTCTCAGAAACATTATGCTGAAGAGATTTCAAGGAGATTAAGGGGATTATTTTAAATATCCTTCCTACGATATAGCAGAGATCGACAACACTTTTGAATTACCGTTAGGAAAACAAAAGGATGTGCTGTTAGGTAGATTGTATGAAATACATAGAGCGATATGGTTGAAATATTAATCTTTGTTTTACCTCTGGGAACACCAAATGATGGAACAACTGTATCATGTCCCCCCAAATTATGGTTTATCATAAAAGGGTTACATGCACCACTGCCTTATAAGAGAAATTTTATTTGAACTATAAGGAATTTCTAAGCCTCATGAATGATTGGTAGGAGGTGTAGTCTTTTGTAACATAAAATGCTGCTGACTAGAATTACTGTTACCATTAAAAGGAATGTAAAGGAAATAATTTTGTTTCAGCAGTCATACCCCGAGGGCAAATGGGTCATAGAGAGTGATTAAATTGAAAGTGTGAACCCAATAATAATCACTATATATGTATCCCTTGTGTATGACCCCACTTTGTTTTCCTCAGGAGTTTAGCATTCTCAGACATTTACCATTGTATTAAGATATACTGATAGCCATAATAAGGTGATTGACTGGACCATTAGATTTTTCACTATAAAAGTATTCTCAGCATGAAAGACTGCATATTGATATTTCCTTCTAAATTGAAATATTATACAGAGGGCAAAAGGATTAGACAGATATAGCAAGTAATTTGATGGTAAGAAAAATACCGTAGATCAGCAATGATGAGCTTTTTTCATAAAAATACAAGTACAAGGATGAGAAAAACAATGCTCTGCAAATTTATGAAGCATCTATTTGAATCAGAAGAGCTTTTCAAATAGAAAATTATGGAAACATTATGAATGTTTACTTAAAGTAGTTATTATGACCTGATAATCCTGAACAATTGGTGAAAATGAGAATTTATGTGTTAGCACATAAAAAGAAGATTCTATTCCAGGAAATTATATCTCTCTTCAGAGTAATATGACTCTTTCAAGGCTGTTTATTTTTTAATGCATTTTTGACGTTTCCTTAGCTTAGGCCGCTATGACTCTCTGAATTTTTAATGCCTGATACATACCACTATTTACTCCTGCATATTGTGCCTCCCTTAAAGTGAGTTGAGAAGAAATCTGCCCCAACAGATATGACTGGTAGATTTCTGTAGCTTTCATGAGGGTTGGTGACACACTATGGCATTATGTGTATTTTGTGATCTTTCATAGGTGTAGAATGAGGAATAAGAACAAGGAACTAGGCATGGATGGAGATAAGAAATGTAGAGGAGCTTATCTAGAGAGTTAGTTGAGATACAGGGAAAGACAAAAGGCACAAGCTACATTAGAATTAAGCCAAAGGAGGGAAAGGAGAATGAGAACAGATATGAGAGAGGTAGTAGAATGAAAGGCAGGAACTTCCATTATCCCAATAAGGAAGCCATGAGAACACAGGTGTTTGTTCTATGTGTACATTTGCAGCCCTGATCACTTAGTGACTTGACTGTTCTATTCAAGGTCATATGGTATTAAACTGAGGATATTTCTGCTCTAATTTAAAGATGTCTGATAAACATATTTGTGTTGGTATTAGAGCTTGAACTTAGAGCCTTGCACTCTCTCTTTTTTTTTTTTTTTTTGCTTAAGGCAAACTTCCTCTCCTTTGGGGGAGGTCAGTGTTTTTCTTAGAATATTCAATAGGTAAAATGAAGCCCACCCACATTACAGAAAGTTAGCCACTTAGTCTACTAATTTTAATATTATTTGCATCTCTAAATGGTCTTCAAAATAACATCCAGATGTGTTTGAACAAAATTAGTGTATGGTAGCCCAGGCAATTTATTTTAGTTAAAGTGAGTGTAAGAAGTGCCATAAGGATGTGTCACAAGTTCCTGCAGTGGATTGACTGGAAACTAAGGTGAAGGAAAGGATCAGATAGCACAGATTATTCACCATTAATACCCCTTTCCTGACTCCAGTGTGATTAATGTTATATGCTGAGTTGCCTAGGCAATTATATCATCTTGTTTATTTGTTTCCAGATCTCTGTTCTAAGCTCTCATCCTTGGTCTTTTCCTCAGGGACCACCACCTCTGCTTTCCTGGGTCTGACTTCAGGTGCTCTTCATATCTTGTGTTCTCTCTCTCTCTCTCTCCTTGTACTGTGGTTTGAACTCAGGGCCTGGGTGCTATCTCTTAGCTTTCTTGCTCAAGGTTAGTGCTTTACCACTTAAGCCACAACTCAACTTCCTACCTTTTGATGGTTAATTGGAGATAAGAGTCTAACAAGCATTCCTGTCTAGGCTCAATTTGAACTGTAATCCTCAGATGTTAGCCTCCAGAGTAGCTGGATTGTTGATTGTGTGTCCTAAAAAGAGGTGGACCCATTGCAACAATGAGATGTGCAAGAAGTCATGTAGAAAAAAGAACTTTACAACTTTGGCGTGGGGGGTGGGGAGGGTAGAAGATGGGAAGGGGTGGGAAGGGGAAACAAAGGAGGAGGCAACAATGCTTGATAGCTAATGTACTCATTACCTTGCTCATGTAATTGTAACCCCTCTGTACAGTATTTTCACACACACACCTTCCTCAGGCTTGTTTTCCTTTTCTTTTGTTCTGTATCTAACCTTTCACAATCTTAAATTCCTTTTACTAATCCAGCCTAAAAGTTGTGTTTCATCCCCCTTACTTCCAGTATCCTGAAAAATCAAAAAATCATGCTCCTGTTGGCTTTTCAAGATTTCTTCACTCATTCCCTCTTTGCCATTCCCCCGAATACTGTCCTAGTTCAGAATTTGATTATCAACACATTGTGTTTCTTTCACCCTCCTTTTTATTTCCCCTTACCATCTCTTTCTTCCCTGCCTCCCCAACTCCTCCCTCCCCTCTCCTACCCCTCACTCCCCTGCAAAGTTGTAAAGTTTGTTTTCAACATACTGTCTTGTACATCTCATTGTTACAATGGGTTGTCCTAGATCCTTATTTCAGCATTTTGTTATTTCCCTTCCCCGCCCCAAATTCGAAAAATGTATATACAAGATGCAGAGCACCAAATTAAATACAGTGACAACAGGGGTTGCACCATGGGGGGAGGAACATACAAAGAAACAAAAAAAAATCACATAGTACATTATAAGTATATTAAGAAAAACAGCAACAAAGATAAAACCTCTTGTTTCCTTATCTTGGGGTTCATTTTGCTTAGCATCAGGTTATATGGTCATATGTACATAGCTTTTGACCTCTTCTGCTTGTCCTAGACATATACTAGTTATTGCAGATAAGGGAAACCATGGGACCCATGTTTCTTTGAGTCTAGCTTACTTCACTTCCTAAACCATTGATGGCCATGCCATTCTCCATCAGAAGTGTCCATCTGAGATGTGGGAGGATAACATCTCTGTAAGCTCCCAAAGAGCCCAGTCTCTCAGGATCCAACATGGCTCTCATTTGAGGATGCTTTCTTTATAAAGTGTACTTACAAAAAAAATCTTCCAAAAATTTTAATATATTCTCAAGATAGAGGTGCTTTTGACTTGATTTAGTCATGACCTAATTGGCTTGGTGAGAACTATTAATATGCTAGGAGAAATTCCTTCAGGTCCTTTTCTTCCCATAATGAATCTTTTAAGGGTACCATTTAAAAATCAAGGTCAGCCCACAAAGGCATCATTTGCCTTATGGTGTACCAGGTAAAGGCTTTAATCCAATCTTATTCTGAGTGAAACATTTTTTTATATCATGTGAAAAATAGCTCTAATAAATTTCATTAAAAACTCACAATACATATACTACAAAGAGGCCTGATGACATTTTTCTCCCATGGCAGAACTCAGTAGATGGCTCTAGATGTCTGTCATGGTGGTCATTAGGCACTGGGCACAACAGAAGGGGTTTTCAGATCATCAAAGACCTACTTTCCTCGATTGCTACCTTGGTCTTTTTTTTTCTTTAATGCCATTTTCTCCCTTCTTGAGTTATCTTGTTCAGTTACACTGCTTAAATTTTTTTTCCCTTAAGTGAATTATGACAGTGAATTTTAGCAACCAGGATTTTTTGAGTTAAGCAAATTTTGTCATATTCTAACTCTAAGGATATTACAAAACATATTTTTATCAGATCAACCAAACACCTAATCTTCAAGCAGACAGGCATTGCATGGAGAATAGACATGTTTTTTTCCCTAATGGAAAGTGATTTGACTTTGATAAGATGATTAAAAAATAATCAAGACTAGAAACTTAGTAGTAGGAAAGAAACCTCTTTTTTAATATATATATTTTATTGTAAAGATACTGTACAGAGGGTTACAGTTACATGAGTAAGGTAATGAGTACATTTCCTATCAAGCATTGTTACCCCCTCTTTTGTTTTTACCCTACCATCCCTTCTCTCCCCACCTCCCTAACTCCTCCCTCTCCTCTCCTTCCCCCTCATGCCTGAGGTTGTAAAATTTGTTTTCAACATAGTGTCTTGTACATCTCATTGTTACAGTGGGTCAACCAGTATCTCTATTTAAGCATTTTGTTTTTTTTCCTTCCCCTCCTCAAATTAGAAAAATGTATATTTTTCTTTGCAGGGCACTGACATCAAATACAGTGAAAACAGCGGTTATACTATAGAGGAGGAACGTACCAAAGAAACAAAAAAAAAAAAATCACATAGTACATTATAAATACGTTAAAAGCAATTGTAAAAACCACTTGTGTCCTTATCTTGGGGTTCACTTCGCTTAACATCATCTTATATAGTCATATATAAATAGCTTTTGACCTTATCTGCTTGTCCTAGACATATACTAGTTATTGTAAATAAGGGAAACCATGGGACCTATGTTTCTTTGGGCCTGGCTTACTTCACTTAATATAATTTTTTTTCCAAGTCTTTCCATTTCCTAACAAATGGGGCAATGTCATTCTGATGGAGGCATAGAATTCCATTATATATATATATATATACATCTATCTATCTATCTATCTAAGACTATCTATTTATCTGTCTATCTATCTATACCACATTTTCTTGATCCATTCTTCTACTGAGGGGCATTGGGTTTGGTTCCATATCTTAGCTATGGTAAATAATGCTGCAATAAGCATAGTTGTGCTGGTGGCTTTAGTATGGTCTTGTTTGTGATCATTTGGGTAAATGCCCAAAAGTGGGATTGTGGGTCATAGGGGAGCTCTATGTGGAGGAGGAACCTCCATTCTGCTTTCCAAAGTTGTTGAACAAGTTTACACTCCCACATCCCCTCCAGCATCTGTTGTTATTAGAGTTCTTGATTTTAGCCATTCTAACTGGGGTGAGGTGGAATCTCAATGTTGTTTTGATTTGCATTTCTTTTATGGCTAGGGAGGTTGAGCATTTCTTCATGTATCTATTGGCCATTCTTATTTCCTTTTCAGAGAAGTTTCTCTTTACGTCTTTAGCCCACTTGTTAATGGGGCAGTTGTTTCTTTGAGGATTTGTTGTTGAGAGATTTAATTTTTTGAGTTCTAAGTATATTTTAGATATGAGACCCTTGTCCATTGTATGGCTAGTGAGGATCGTCTCCTAATCTGTAGGCTTTCTATTGATCTTGCTAGCTATATCCTTTGCCATGTAGAAGCTCTGCAGCTTCAAGCAATCCCATTTGTCCAACCTTTCTTTGATTTGTTGTTTCTGGGTCTTTATTAAGAAAATTTTGACCTGTGCCAAGCAGCCCTAGAGTTTCTCCTACTCCTTCCTGTAATGTTTTCAGGGTGTCTGCTTTGACTTCGAGGACTTTGATCCATTTGGAGTTGATTCTGGTGCAGGGTGATATATAAGGATCTAGCTTTAGTTTTCTACAAGTGATTAACCAATTTTGCCAGCACCATTTACTGAAGAGGCTGTCTTTCTTCCATTCTATTTTTTTAAGTTCCCTTATTAAAGATTAGGTGGCTATAGATCTGTGGGTTCATTTCTGGGTCTTCAGTTGTATTCCATTGGTCCTCAGGTCTATTCTTGTGCCAGTACCAAGCTCTTTTGATTGCTATGGCTTTGTAGTAGAGTTTGAAATTTGGTATTGATATTCCTCCAGCACTGTTCTTTCTGCTAAGGATCATTTTTGCTATTGAGGGTCTTTTATTGTTCCATATGAATTTTTGGGTTGCTTCTTCTATTTCCTTGAAGAATGAGGTTGGGATATTGATAGGTAATGCACTGAATTTTTAGATAGCCTTTGGCAGTATTGGTACTTTCATGATGTTAATCCTCCCTATCCAAGAGCATGGGAGGTTTTTCTACTTCCTAAATTCTGCTTTAATTTCTTTTTTCAGGTTTTTAAAGTTTTCATTGTAGAAGTCCTTCACTTCTTTAGTTAACTCCTAGGTGTTTTTTTTTTTTTTTTTTTTGAGAAATCATTTTTTTAAAAAGAAGAATGGTTGAAAGGTTCTAAGCAATGAGGTGAATTTTCTGCTGTAAGATGTGTTTTTGGGCATGTGTGACCCAGAAAAATTAGAATGTCTGTGTGGTTTTCAGGAAGTACTTGGGAATCTCTGGGTGAAATGGTCTGGTACCAAGATGCCATGTGTGTATATTGTTAGGCGTGTAAAAGTGCACTTGAAGCAGGGCTCATGGAGCGATGAGCATTGGCACTTGCCGCCCTGGGACATTTCCAGGAAGCACAGTTTCTGTAGCAGAGTTAGAGATGAATCCTTCATGTCACTCCTCAAAATCTGGGTTTACAAAAGAGGTGAGTGAAAGGTGATACTTTTTGTTGTATAATAAGATTAATATACCATCATTTAGTATACTAACTTCCTGTGCATATTTCAAATGTACTAGATTTATAGAATTGCTTCAGCTTGAAACTTTCAGAAGTGCTGCGCAGAGGAAGGAGAATATCTAGTTGCATACATTTGAGATCACACTTATATAATTCTGCTTCTGTGTGATAATGTTTGGATTGAAGGGCATCTACACATGATTCTGCATTTCCTACCTGGTTAGCAGCCAACTTTCTGAACCTGGAGTATGATGTCTGGTATCTTGACAGGGCTTGGATTCTGTCAGTTCTTTATCCCTCTGTCTTTCTGTTTCTCCCTTCTCCTCCCCCCACCCTGCTCAATGAAATATTATTTATTCCCAATTTAAGCCTTTCTCTAAATCTTTTAGTGGAAAGGAGAAACATCAAATAGTCTCTTCCCATTGTCTGCTTTCTAGTAAAGACCTAGTAGAAGAAAAAAAAGAAATCTAAGAATCCATAATAGTTGTATAAATCTTTATGAGGAATACACACACACACACACACAAACACAATATCATGAACAAAACCAGACTGTTTTATATGTTGAATTTAATTAATTAATCATTTTTGTATGCGGGTACTGGGGCTTGCATTCAAGACCTGTGTGCTGTTCCTTAATTTTTTTTTTTTTTTTCTCAAGGCTAACACTCTACCACATGAGCCACATCTTTACTTCCAGAGTTTTGGTGGTTAACTGGTGACAAAAGTCCCACGAATTTTTCTTCTGGGGCTACCTTTGAACAGCAGTCTTTAGATCTTAACCTCCTGAATAGCTAGGGTTATAGGTGTGAGACAATGTTGGCTTAGCCTGAACTTTAAAATTTTGGCAACTCTGGTTTTCATCTCCCAGAATCTATCTTGTTTCTGATTGTTCCTATTGCTTGACAATCTGTTGAGAATTCATCTCACTGAGGATACTAATTAGAATAATGATTAATAAAGCTCGTTAGCTCCCTGAATCATGGTTCTCTTGACCCCTCTCTTTAGATATCTGCAGAGCTTTGATATTTACGCACAGGAGAGCTGGGATGATGGGTACAGGCTCAGGAGTGCATTTCCTCCATGGTCATGTAGATTTCTATACATCACTTTTTCTGTTTCTGCTTTTCATTGATCAGCTTTCAGGTTTCTATATAAATCTTGTTGTCTGATGGCTTTCTAATTAGGCCTCATATGCTTTTATCTTTTAATCCTTTTGTTCTGCTTTTTTTCCACGTTGATTTTGTTCTTTTATTCTAGCTTTAGATTTACTGCTTATTCTGGTATCCAGGGAATGCACAGTTATTTCGTGCCTTTCACTAACTGTGCCTTTCACTGCATCCATTTTCTTCTCAAAGCCTGGAAAGAAAATAAACACAAAACAAAACACTAAAAAAAGACATCATTAAAATGAGCACATAAGTAAATGACGGTGTCAAGATTTGACCAAGGTCTTTTGTGACCTGAATGATATTGTATGTGTATTTCAGTCAGCAAAAATGACACAATAAATGTATAATATTCAAAATAATGAGCATAGACTTTCTGTGACCCCACTACTGATCCTTTAAAAACATGGCCAAACATGAAAAGAAATAAAAGTATACTACTTTAGAGGAAAGGAAAGCTATTAAAAACTTGGAGTATTTCTTGCATTTACCAAATTTGTTTTTCATTGTATGCATTTTAGGCTGAAATAGCTCCTCACTCAAGAACTTTACCCTTTTCTGTTTCTGTGGTATATGCCATGAAGACAACATAAAAGGAGCTCTTGCATTTCTATGGGAAAGAAAATAAGCTCTTGTGTAGTTTGCTCTGTTGGCATAAATGAGCAGATTAAGCATAAGTAGGAAATTCAGCATATCTCTGTTTCCCGACACAAAAAATAGTGCATTTGACCGCGTTTTTATGTTTTGGTATATTTTTGTCAACAATCTTTTATTATAAATATAAAAAAGCTCCCATCTCTGTTCCTTATAGAAGTTTTAAAATCATTTCACAGCTGAGTGGGACCTTAAACAGAGCTATCTTAGTGTAATGAAGCAGAAAATGATCGCGTCTTAACAAGACTGCTATATGGTGACAAACAGCTCATAAAAACCCCATCTGCCACAAATGCCTCTATTTTAGTTGCCTTATAATTTAAATAGTATATTTCCTATTTCTATTCAGAAACAACAGAGAGAATATAAAGTGTTCACCACCATCAAATAGTCCCTCTGACAAGAAACACACTTGGCTCTTAATCTACTGATGTAGCTCATTTATCAGACTACAGTGTCGGTGAGGCCCAGTAGAGCAATTGGAGATCTGAGACCACCATTCTGTCCTTTACACCAAGAGAGCCACACAGTAATGCAGTGCCAATTCTCATGTTTTAACCCCTAAGAATGGCTTATATCTCAATCAGCTTCACATTTTGTTTAGTTAAAACAGAAGACAACAGAGAGATGAAGGAACTGGACCATTGGCAGACAATGAGTATATGACAAACTGCTTTGCATGTTTATGCATTCACTTCTACTTTTGGCTTTATTGAATTATATACATGTATATCTGTTTTACTTGGGTAGATTTTTCTAAGTATTTTCCTTATGCCATATTAGTTTTATGTATTTATCTCAGCCAAACAGCCCCCCAATTTTGAAACAGTTAAGCTCAAATGGCTGGATAAAATAACAAAATGAAAATTCCACTAGTTTTGTCTAAAACCAAACTATTTACCTGGAACAGGAAATAAATGTACCAGAAGTTTCAACAACTTCAAAATGCCACATATCAACAGGTAAAGTGGTATGACTTCTTACACACACACACAAACACACACACACACACACACACACACACACACACACACACACACACACACACACACACACCCCCCAGAGACCCTTTGTGAAAGAAATAACACAGAATATAAAATATAACATGTTCTGGCTTACTTTGCTTTTGGTAGAAGCTAGGGAATTTTCTTGAAACTAGTCAATAAAAACAAAATTTTGACCTACTGGGAGTAACAATGCTCAACAAGAAATGTATTCATTACATTACTCATGTAACTATATCCCCTCTGTACAGCATCTTTACAATAAAATAAAATTAAAGAAGAAAAATCTCCCCAAGCCCCCTAAACTTTCAATATACTTAACTTTCAAATAGAATTGTATGGAATATTTCTAGACTCTCTTTTTTCTCCTTCCCTTCCCTTCTTTTCCCTCCCTCCCTCCCTCCTTCCCTCCTTCCTTCCCTCCCTCCCTTCCTTCCTTCCTTCCCTCCCTCCCTCCCTTCCTTCCTTCCTTCCTTCCCTCCCTCCCTTTTTCCTCCTCCATTCCTTCCTTCCTTCCTTCCTTTCTTCCTTCCTTCCTTCCTTTATCCCATGCATTGCTAGGCAAGCTAATCCTCATCCTCAGCCTATTTAGAATATTCCTTTGAAAAAATTTCATAGACATATTCATACATTTCTCTTTGGTTTATGAATGGGTATACTATTTATTCATTCAATAAATATTTGCTGAGCAGCTATTATGTGCCAGCACTGGAAATCAAATGGTGAGCAAGCTAAAGTGATATCTGCTCTGCTGATATTAGCCATCTAGTGTGAGGAGAAGGATGACAAACAGCATATGAAGGAAATAACCAGGGTGATGTAATACACATGAGTGCATGCTGGTACAGAGGCAATGAGGAAGGCACCTGAAGTTGCTATTTAATACAAAGAAGGTTCTTCTGAGGTGACATAGAAATCAGACTCTGAA
Source organism: Dipodomys spectabilis (assembly GCF_019054845.1). Classification (NCBI taxonomy): domain Eukaryota; kingdom Metazoa; phylum Chordata; class Mammalia; order Rodentia; family Heteromyidae; genus Dipodomys; species Dipodomys spectabilis. Next base: position 16,071,578 of record NW_024870911.1, on the reverse strand, counting down.
ATAATGACGTCTGATCCGAGGAAGATGCCAAGGGTGCACATTCAGGCAGAGGAGATCATACAGTGTTATATGGTAGAACATAATAATTATTTATCAAGTGATGGACATAATGTCACTCCTAGGAGGGTCCTTAGACATCATTTAGCTCATGTCTTCTCACTTTGCATGTGAAAAAAACCCTAAGGATGAATTTTTATAACCAATACAGGGGTGGGAAGGGAACCAAATCCTCCTGGTCTGACTCCAGTTTTCCTTCTATTACATGTTATCAGCCATCATCGCTGACCTTCCTTTCTTTTTTTAATTTTATTTTTTATTTTTACGTTTTTTAATTGTAAAAATACCATACAGAGGGGTTACAATTACATGAGAAAGCTAAAGAGTACATTTCTTATCAAGCATTGTTGTCTCCTCCTTTGTTTTTCCCCTACCATCCTTTCCCTCCCACTTCCACAACTATACTCCCCCCCACAACCTAAATTGTAAAGTTCATGTTCAGCAGTGTCTTGTACATCTCATTGTTACAATGGGTCAACCTGTATCTCTATGTTTTTTCCCCTCCCCTCCCCAAATTATACCAACATCAAATACAGTGAAAACAGGGGTTATACCATGGGAGGGACATACAAAGCAACGAAGAAATCATCTTATAAATATGTTAGAAATAATTGCAAGAAAGAAAAACCATTTGAGTCCTTATCTTGGGGTTCATTTTGCCTAACATCAACTTATCTGACCTTTTCTGCTTGACTCAGACATATACTAGTTATTGCAAGTAAGGGAAACCATGAGACCTATGTTTCTTTGGGCCTGGCTTACTTCACTTAATATATTTTTTTCTGAGTCTTTCCATTTCCTAACAAATGGGGCAATGTCATTCTTTCTGATGGAGGCACAGAATTCCATTGTGTATATATACCACATTTTCTTGATCCATTCATCAAATAAGGGATATCTGGGTTGGTTCTATATCTTAGCTATAGTAAATAATGCTGCAATAAACATAGTTGTATTGGTAGCTTTAGTGTGGTCTTGTTTGTGATCATTTGGATAAATGCCCAAAAGCAGGATTGCTGAGTTATAGGGGAGCTCTATGTGGAGTCTTTTGAGGAACCTCCATACTACTTTCCAAAGTGGTTGAACAAGTTTACACTCCCACCAACAATGCAGTAGGGTTCCCTTCTGTCCACATCCCCTCCAGCATCTGTTGTTATTAGAGTTCTTGATTCTAGCCATTCTAACTGGGGTGAGGTGGTATCTCAATGTTGTTTTGATTTGCATTTCTTTTATGGCTAGGGAGGTTGAGTATTTCTTTATGTGTCTATTAGCCATCCTTCTTTCCTCTTCAGAGAAGCTTCTGGTTAAGTCTTTAGCCCACTTATTTATTGGGTAGTTGTTTCCTTGAGGATTTGTTGTTTGGGGATTTAATATTTTGAGTTCCAGGTATATTTTAGATATGAGACCCTTGTCCGTTGTATGCCTAGTGAAGATCTCCCAATCTGTGGGGTTTCTATTGATCTTGTTAGCTATGTCCTATGCGGTGCAGAAGTTCTGCAATTTCATGCAATCCCATTTGTCCAACCTTTCTTTGATTTGTTGTGTTTCTTGGTCTTTATTAAGAAAATTTCGGCCTGTGGCAAGGAGACCTAGGGTTTCTTCTATTCCCTCCTGTAATGTTTTCAGGGTGTCTGCTTTGACTTCGAGGACTTTGATCCATTTGGAGTTGATTCTGGTACAAGGTGATATATAAGGATCTAACTTTTGTTTTCTACAAATGATTAACCAATTTTGCCAGCACGATTTACTGAAGAGGCTGTCTTTCTTCCAGTCTATTTTTTTTTTACCTCCGTTATGGCTATAGGTCTGTGGGTTCATTTCTAGGTTTTCAATTCTATTCCATTGGTCCTGAGGTCTGTTCTTGTGCTAGTACCAAGCTGTTTTGATTACAATGGCTTTGAAGTAGAGTTTGAAATTTGGTATTGATATTCCTTCAGCACTGTTCTTTCTGTTAAGGATCATTTTTGCTATTCGGGGTCTTTTACTGTTCTATATGAAATTTTGGATTGCCTCTTCTATTTCCTTGAAGAATGAGGTTGGAATATTGATAGATATCGCATTGAATTTGTAGATAGCCTTGGGAAGTATTTCCATTTTCACGATGTTGGCCCTTCCAATCTAGGAGCATGGGAGATTTTTCTACTTTCTAAGGTCTGTATTGATTTCCTTTTTCAGGTTTTTAAAGTTTTCATCATAGAGGTCCTTCACTTCTTTGGTTAAGTTAATCCCTAGGTATTTTATTTTTTGCGGGGCTACTAGGAATGGACTTGCTTTCCTGATTTCAGCCACACTTTTCTCATTGTTGGCATACAGAAAAGCCATTGATTTGTTTTGATTTGTTCCTAAATTTTTTTTTTGCTTATGTGGTGCTGAGGAATCGAACCCAGGGCCTCATGCTTGCAAGGCAAGTACTCTATGACAAATCAAAGAAAGGTTGGACAAATGGGATTGCATAAAATTGCAGAGCTTCTGCATGGCAAATGACATATCTAGCAAGATCAATAGAAAGCCTACAGATTGGGAGAAGGTCTTCACTAGACATATAAAGGACATCTGAAATATACCTGGAACTCAAAAAATTAAATTTCCCAATAACGAATCTTCAAAGAAACAACTGCCCAATAAATAAGTGGGCTAATGACTTAAAAAGAAACTTCTCTGAAGAAGAAAGAAGGATGGCCAATAGACACATGAAGAAATGCTCAACCTCCCTAGCCATAAAAGAAATGCAAATCAAAACAACATTGAGATACCACCTCACTCCAGTTAGAATGGCAAAAATCAAGAACTCTAATAACAACAGATGCTGGAGGGGATGTGGACAGAGGGGAACCCTACTGCATTGTTGGTGGGAGTGTAAACTTGTTCAACCACTTTGGAAAGTAGTATGGAGGTTCCTCAAAAGACTCCACATAGAGCTCCCCTATGACCCAGCAGTCCCGCTTTTGGCCATTTACCCAAATGTTTACAAACAAGACCACACTAAAGCTACCAGCACAACTATGTTTATTGCAGCATTATTTACCATAGTTAAGATATGAAACCAACCCGGATGCCCCTCAGTAGATGATGGATCAAGAAAATGTGGTATATATACACAATGGAATTCTGTGCCTCCATCAGAAAGAATGACATTGCTCCATTTGTTAGGAAATGGAAAGACTTGGAAAAAATTATATTAAGTGAAGTAAGCCAAGCCCAAAGAAACATAGGTCCCATGATTTCCCTTATTTGCAATATCTAGTATATGTATGAGTCAAGCAGAAAAGGTCAGATAAGTTGATGTTAGGAAAATGAACCTTAAGATATGTATTTTAAATGTTTTTTTCTTTCATGCATTTGTTTCTAACACAATTATAAGATTATTTCTTTGTTGATTTGTATGTCCCTCCCCCACAGTATAACCCCTGCTTTCACTGTATTTGATGTCGGTATAATTTGTGGAGGGGAAGGGGAAAAACAAGTCGTTTAAATAAGGATACAGGTGGACCTGTTGCAACAATGAGAAGTATAAGTTGTCATGTCAAAAACAAACTTTACAACTTGGGGGGAGGGAGCATTGGGGGGGAAGGAGGATGGGAAGGGATGGGAAGGGTAAACAAAGGAGGAGGCTACAATGCTTGATAAGAAATGTACTCACTATCTTGCCCATTTAATTGTAACCCCTCTGTACAGTATTTTCACAATAAAAAAAAAGAAAAGAAAATGTGGTATATATACACAATGGAATTCTATGCCTCCATCAGAAAGAATGACATTGCCCCATTTGTTAAGAAATGGAAAGACTTGGAAAAAATTATATTAAGTGAAGTAAGCCAGGCCCAAAGAAACATAGGTCTCATGGTTTCCTTTATTTGCAATAACTAGTATATGTCTGAGTCAAGCAGAAAAGGTCAGATAAGTTGATGTTAGGGAAATGAACCCCAAGATAAGTATTCAAATGTTTTTTTTTTCTTTCATGCAATTGTTTCTAACATTTATCAGGTGATTTCTTTGTTGCTTTGTATGTCCCTCCCCCACGGTATAACCCCTGCTTTCACTGTATTTGATGTCAGTATAATTTGTGGAGGGGAAGGGAAAAAACAAATCGTTTTAATAGGGATACAGGTGGACCCATTGCAACAATGAGATGTATAAGTCGTTATGTTGAAAAACAAACTTTGCAACTTTGGTGGGGGGGAGGAGAAGGATTGGGTGGGAGGGGTGGGGGGTATGGGAAGGTATGGGAAGAGGAAACAAAGGAGGAGGCAACAACGCTTGATAAGTAATGTGCTCATTATCTTGCCCATGTAATTGTAACCCCTCTGTACGGTATTTTCACAATAAAAAAAAAAGAAAAGAAAAGCCATTGATTTTTGAGGGTTAATTTTATACCCTGCTACTTTGCCAATTTTGAATCTCGCTGTCCTTTCTTGGTCTTAGTGTATAAGGTACTGTATGAAGCAGGTTTCTCAATTTTCCTTACTCTGACCATACTTCATGAGATGAGCCTAGTCCTGCCTATTTTAATTATAGGAGAAACAAAGAATTAGTAATTTGTCACACAATTTTGGTAAATGATAAAGTTTGAATTTTCCCTGAGGTTGTTCAACTTGAGTTTGGATCTTTAACTATTGAGCTTTACAATCTTGCTAGTGTATTTTTATGTAGCTCCAAATCCAGGAAGTTATCTTACACATTTTTTAATCTTATTAAGTGAAAACTTACTTCTAGAAACAACTAATTATAATAACTTTTAAAACGACTTACCAGAGTGTTGAATAGAGCAGCACTTAAATTAGAGTATAGATTATAGAACCCATATTTATTAAAATATAACTTTTTATTTTTACAATGGATTCAGCTACTGAATAGTTAAAAAAGACAAGATGTAAAATAAGAACATATTGATTCTTTTAAGAATAGTATACATTATTAATACAAAATATTGTATTAGCCTTCTCACAATCATTATGCTATAACTTCTAAAATAAACATCACACACACTGGAAAGGAGAAATAAATGAAAGTTGTTAGATGGCCATAGTTTCACTACTGAAGGAGAGACGGGTGGAGGCTATAATGCTTATTAGAAAAGAATGAGCCAAAGACATTTCCTTTTCCAGGAGCTACCATTTATTCCCCAAAATGTATCCAACTGTCCCACATGTGACTTTTTTCTTTTGAAAAATAAGTACGGGGTGGATCTTGGCCAACAAAGCTCAAATGCTTGTTATTCTTCTGCTACAAGAATTTTTTTGGTGTTGCCATCTTTAGCTCTTTTAACAGCTATCTTGGAGAAAACAACAGGCAGCTGCTGGCCTCTATAATTTTTTAATGCTTTAACAGTGAAAGATATACAGTGTGTTGTGCCTCTGAATGTGTTCCAACCTCAGACTTCATTCCCGTTCTCTGAAATGGAAAGCATCGTGGCCAATGCTATTAACTACAGAAGTATCCTTAAATACCCACAGTCCTCAGGGAAGCTCACTGAGGGACAGCACAGGCCATAGGAGGATCTTTATGGCTCAGAAGCTTCACTTTCATCCTTCATTCTAGGGGATAACTGTGAGGTCACTTCCCAGATCTCTATTCTATCTACAACTCCCCTGTCCCTCTGTTTTGGTATGTAATGCCATATCGTTCTAATTTCCTTTGTAATTATGAGTGTAAGACCATAAGATATTAAAACCATTTCTAAGAAATGAGGGAAAGCATGAAGCCCTGGGTTCGATTCCTTAGCACCACATAAACAGAAAAAGCTGGAAGTGGCGCTGTGGCTCCAGTGGTAGAGCACTAGCCTTGAGCTGAAGAGCTGAGGGACAGCGCCCAGACCCAGAGTTCAAGCCCCATGACCAGCAAAAAAAAAAAAAAAAAAAAAAAGAAATGAGGGAAATCAGATTTTCCCCTCCCAATTCCGTACTTCTGTCTGCTGGCTTCCACTCTAATCAGATTCAATCATATTCTCTCTCTCTCTCTCTCTCTCTCTCTCTCTCTCTCTCTCTCTCTCTCTCTCTCTCTCTTCCCCCCACCCCAAATGCTGTCATTCTTTATGGATTTTTTTTTGGTGGCATAAAGATAAAGACAACCATAGTTCATATCCTAATGTGTTAGGGGTGAAAAAACCATAACATTATATTACATTACTTGCTAGTTCCCGATATTATTAAGTGTATCATTACTCTGCAATACCTTTATACTCTATTTCTGCCAAACTTATACAAGTGAGGCAGAAAAATATCTGAGTAAAATGAGCCTAATATTACAGAAGCACAGATAAGACTTTTGTGCATTCTATAACTGGAAAGGGTTTCTCATGTGTAGCAGTAGAGATATAAACCAACAGCAGGTGTTTCAGGTGAGAGGGAGCAGATGAATGCCAGATCACAAAGTTAACAAAACGAATGTCTGGCTTTGACACTTCTCTGCCATGGAAGAAACAGTACTGAATGAATATAAACATTCTCACACGCATAAATAAGGTGTGCGGTGCTAGTTAAATTTCATTGCTACTGATCCTGAGGATGTGTGAGCCTCTGGCTGTGACACCTGGCACTAATTTATGTTTTACTTAGGGTGAAATATCTACAAACTCAGAGGTAGATGATGACAAGATCATTAGAAAGAGGCTTCTAAAGGCTTGTTTTGGGCATCACAACCATGCTACAGCTATTGTAATAGAAACTTTCAGTCTTCCTGGAGATCCTTAATAGCTTTAGGCTATTTGGAACAAATTAAACAAACAAGAGGTAATGGGTCTTTTTACTGTTCCTTTCTCTTGATGTTCTAGGTAAGGGTTTTTTTTTTTTTTTTTTTTTTTTTTTTTAAAGCTCTTCTGTTACTTACAATGGAATATGTTGTAAATTTGCCTTCTTTTTCTTTCCAGAGCAAGGACAAATTAATAGCAAGTTCAGAATTGGTATATAGGTAGTTCTTATGACAACACAGGTCAAGAAAGGAGAGGACTTTTACCAAGAGGAACATTTAGTGCTGAGCATACACAACATAAAAACAGCTCATGATAAGCAGACACAACATAAAAACAGCTGATGGGCTAAATAGGCAAAACAAAAACTAGAGGAGCAGTTGGTAACTTTTGCATAGCATTTAATATAAATTGGGAAAAATGGTAAAAATTTTTTTTTCCATTTTTTATTTTTAATAAGTTTTTTTATTGTGAAAATACCTTAAAGTGGGATTATAATTACATGAGCAAGGTAATAAGTACATTTCTTTTTTTTTAATTGTGAAAATACTTTACAGAGGGGTTACAATTACATGGGCAAGACAATGAGTACATTTCTTTTTTTTTTTGCGTCCAGTCATGGGGCCTGAACTCTGGGCCTGGGCGATGTCTCTCAGCTCTTCAGCTCAAGGCTAGCGCTCTACCACTTGAGCCACAGCGCCACTTCCGGCTTTTTTCTTTTTGCTTATGTGGTGCTGAGGAATCGAACCCAGGGCCTTGAGCATGCAAGGCAAGCGCTCTACCACTGAGCCACCTTCCCAGCCCCAATGAGTACATTTCTTATCAAGCATTGTTGCCTCCTCCTTTGTTTCCCCTTCCCATCTCTTCCCATCTCCCCCCCTCCCACCCCCCTACCTCCCCTGCCAAAGTTGTAAAGTTCATTTTTTGACATAATGATTTGTACATCTCATTGTTGCAGTGGGTCCACCTGTATCCCTATTTAAACGATTTGTTTTTTCCCTTCCTCTCCACAAATTATACCATCAAATACAGTGAAAACAGGGGTTATACCGTGGGGGAGGGACATACAAAGCAACAAAGAAATAATCTGATAAACATGTTAGAAACAATGGCAAGAAAGAATAAAACCGCTTGTGTCCTTATCTTGGGATTCATTTCCCCTAACATCATCTTATCTGACTATTTCTGCTTGTCTCAGACATATACTTGTCATTGCAAATAAGGGAAACCATGGGACCTATGTTTCTTTGGGTCTGGCTTCCTTCACTTAATATAATTTTTTCCAAGTCTTTCCATTTCCTAACAAATGGGGCAATGTCATTCTTTCTGATGGAGGCGTAGAATTCCATTGTGTATATATACCACATTTTCTTGATCCATTCATCTACTGAGGGGCATCTGGTTTGGTTTCATATCTTAGCTATTGTAAATAATGCTGCAATAAATATAGTTGTTCTGGTAGCTTTAGTGTGGCCTTGTTTGTGATCATTTGGGTAATTGTCCAAAAGTGGGATTGCTGGGTCATATGGGAGCTCTATGTGGAGTCTTTTGAGGAACCTCCATACTACTTTCTAAAGTGGTTGAACAAGTTTACACTCCCACCAACAATGCAGTATGGTCCCCTTCTGTCCACATCCCCTCCAGCATCTGTTGTTATTAGAGTTCTTGATTATAGCCATTCTAACTAGGGTGAGGTGGTATCTCAATGTTGTTTTGATTTGCGTTTCTTTCATGGCTAGGGAGGTTGAGCATTTCTTCATGTGTCTATTGGCCATCCTTCTTTCCTCGTCAGAGAAGTTTCTCTGTAAGTCTTTAACCCACTTGTTTATTGGGCAGTTGTTTCTTTGAGGATTTGTTGTTGGGAGATTTAATATTTTGAGTTCCAGGTATATTTTAGATATGAAACCCTTGTCCGTTGTATGGTTAATGAAGATCTTCAACCAATCTGTGGGCTTTCTGTTGATCTTGCTAGCTATGTCCTTTGCCATGCAGAAGCTCTGCAACTTCAGGCAATCCCAAAATGCTAAAAATTCAGTGCCATATTTTTTATTATTCTTAGATCATAGTCTATATAGTTTGTCAGGATATAAGCAGAGCATGAAAAATAACCTAAGTAGTTGTAATCCCTCTGTACATCATCTTTATAATAACAATAACTTAATTAGAAAAAGATGCTTCCGAGTTCATGCCCCAGAACCAACCAAAACAATAAAAAGAAAAAGATGCATTGTACACATAAACTGCTTTGTTTGGTAAAAAAAAAAGAGTGTTTGAGAAAAACATGACCATAATGGTCCAATCTGCTACTTCTTCCTGGAACTTGACCTCTGAGCTCCATCCATCCTGGCAGCAGCATTCTAATGAGCCCAAAGAGGATTTCATGCTCCAAGGGTTTCTGGAGCACTGTCAGTTCTTTTCCTCCTTAAAAAAATTTTTTGTTTTGGGGGGAGGGAGTCGAGAATATTCTTTTTCCTCTGTATCTTTTCAACAAATTCTTTCTCTTGGCCATGCGTTTCTGTTGCTTGCATTTAAATAATTCTAGCTAATACACATCTCTATAGTGCCATCTCTTACAGCCATTGCCTATGTCTTAAATAGCATTTGTCATGCTGTGTCACACCTTCATCTAGGAATGATTTATAGCACCCATCGAAAGAAAATAAAAACTAGACTAGTATAGGTTTCCTCTTTTCTTCAAAGTATATAAAGTTTGTCAGGAGAAGAGGATTGTATATAGATAGAGAAGGCAAAAAGCACTCATTGAATATTATACAGCCTGCTATGGTATAAGTAGCCTACTTGGGCAAATGGCTAAATCTTTATAGTCTGTTGCAATCTGTCAATTGAATTTAAATTCATAGGACATATTTTTTTTAGTTTACTTTATTGTTATTGTAGAGGTGATGCACAGAGGGATTATAATTTCATGAGTCAGGTAATGAGTACATTTCCTTTTGTACAGTGTCTTCCCTTCCCTCATTCTCTCCCAGTCTGTCCCTCCCGTCTCCACCCACAAGTTGTGTAGCTCACTTTCATTCGTGCCCAATGAACTCTACTGCTACATTTGTTCACCCTTTTCCCTCAAGTTCTAGACTTTCTCCGCCACCCTCCTGAAGATATACACATGAATACAACACACATAAAGAAAAGAAGACAATCATCAAAAAATAAAAATAAAAAAAGAGATCTCTTGTTTCCAAATCTTGGAGTTCCTTTATATAAAGAGGCATGTAGGCAATGCTTCTTTGTGTTTATTTCTTAAGAGTATCCTCTTTTGGTTTAACTGTGTGTGAGTATCTAGAACCCTGTATAATTTATCATATCTCAGTGCATTTTTAAATCTAACTGCCACATATCAGAGAGAACATGCACTGTCTGTGTCTCTGATCTTGACTCATCTCACTTGATATGACTTGTTCTAGTTCCATCCATTTTCCTGCAAATGAAATTATTTTATTCTTTCTAATGGCTGTGTAAAATTCCATTGTGTTTAGGTACCATATTTTTGGATGCACTCATTGATTGTGGGACATCTGGGCTGTTTCTGTACCTTGGCTATTATGAAAAGTGCAGCAATGAACATGGATATGCAGGTGTCTTTATCATATCCTGGTCTGGGTAGATGCCCAGGAGTGGTATGGCTGGGTGGTTGGGAAGAGTTATGTTTAGTGTTTCTGAGGAATCTCCAGACTGCTGTCCAGAGTGGTTGTACTAATTTACATTCCCACCAACAGTGAAATAGGGTTCCTTATTCCCTATGGGACATATTTTAAGGTTTTTCTTTCTACTTCAGGGAGGAGTTAAACTCCTTCCTTATCAAGGGTTGGGACAAATCGCAGAGCTAAATGAACAAGAAACCCTCAGCTCCCATGCCAGACAGCAGACTACAGCTACATATATATAAATCCTAGGAGTGGAGTAGGGATCAGAGCCTGGCCTATCATGTAGAATGTAGGGGAGGAATGGAAAGACTCCTTGGCAGTATCATTAGTAGATATGTGCACTTACTAGTGTAGACATAGAGACTACTCACTTGAGACAGATAATACCAAGTCCATACACCAAGCCAGTCACAGAGGCTCAACACAACTCGAGTTTGATTTCATTATTTCATTATGGACATATTTTCATGGACAGCTGGGCACTAAAACATAGATGGTGATTGCACTAGCACCTCTCTATAGACTTTAAGATTTATTTTAGCTTTAGATTAATTAGGCAGCAAAGTTCATTCTATGCTTGTGGCTCAGTCTTTCTCAAGTTAGTTTCCATTATTTTCAGAAAACTCTTAGGGGATCAGAGAAGAGACTGAAAGGTCCAGAGGACTCTACACTTAACCTAATGAAGAAGGAAAAAGAAATCAAGCATTTGCAACTGAAAAACAGAACCTGTTTGTGGATTGAGGTGATATAGCCAGAACAGGATTAGTGAGGTCTCCACAGCTTTGTCACAATTCCAATCCAAGCTTTGTCATTCACTAGCTCTGTGACCTAGAAAGTAATTTAGTCTCACTATGCCTTATCTTCTTCAAATGAGAAATGGATATGATGAGATGACACCTATCTTTGGGGCTGTAGACATGGTTGACACAATAGCTACATATAGAAGGGGCTCAATATGTGTGGATTTTTAATATCAAAGTGTGGTTCTATTTTAGGACGATATAATGAGAAAATAAGTTTTGAGTAAAACTTTGACCATACAGCCTGGGGCTATTTAGGGTAGTGTTAATGCACATGACACACATAATGGAACAGTTGGACATACCTTCATGTGAACTCATGCCACGCATTCTGGGAGTTCAATGCTTGGATTGTGTGATTTGTCTACGCCAATGCCAGTACAATTTTAGGATGCATCTATGAAACATGATGTCCACATTATAGGGAGTATTGCCTGTGTTGTACTTAATCCTCATTAGATAGATGCTGTATATGGCACACTGAGCAGTTTGGGGAAAGCAAACTTTAAGAATGTCACTGATGCTGGGCACTAGTACTCAACGCCTGTAATCTTAGCTACTCAGGAGGATGAGATCTGAGAATCCCATCTCAAAGCCAGCTTGGCAAGAAGATCCATGAGACTCTTATCTCCTATTAACTACCAGAAACCCAGAAGTGGTGCTGTGGCTCAAGTGGTTCAAGTGATAGAGTGCTAACCTTGAGCTGAAGAGCTCCGGGACAGTGCCTACACTCAGAGTTCAAGCCCCACAACTGACCAAAAAACAAAACAAAACAAAAAAAGAATGTCACGGATATATCAAGTATAGGGTGATAGAATTGCTAGAAGTTCTGGTTATTCATACCAATTGAGAAATATCTAAAGGAACTAGGGATTGGCTAGCACTGAGACTCAAAAGTAAACTTGATTGATGTCTTTAAAAGTTGAAGGTCTGGTGCTGGCAAGGTGGCTCAGTGGTAAGAGTGCTTACCTTGCATGCATGAGGCACTGGGTTTTATTCCTCAGCACCACATAAGCAGAAAAAGCCAGAAGTGGGATTATGGCTCAAGTGGTAGAGGGCTAGCCTTGAGCTGAAGAGCTGAGGGACAGTGCCCGGGCCCAGAGTTCAGGCCCCACAACTGATAAAAAAAAAAAGTTGAAGGTCTGTCCATGAGAGAGATTGCCTAGGTGTAGTGGCTTGGAAACAACTCAGAAGCTGAAGTAGATGATGGTTCAGGATGAGGAGTCCAATAAGTAGAGCTGTTCCGAGTTCAGCTATTTTTCTGTGTGACTGATTAGACTCCTGGCCTTGGGAGATTTTCAGAAGCTATAACACTCTGATAAGAAATACAGGGAGAGCACTTTTGTCTGGAGTTGGTGTTAAGAAGATGACTTTGGGGTTGGGAAGGTGGCTCAGTGGTAGAGCGCTTGCCTTGCATGCCTGAGGCTCTGGGTTCAATTCCTCAACACCACATAAGCAGAAAAAAAGAGAAAAAAGCCGGAAGTGGCGCTGTGGCTCAAGTGGTAGAGCGCTAGCCTTGAGCTGAAGAGCTGAGGGACAGCGCCCAGGCCCAGAGATCAGACCTCACGCCCGGACCTCCCCCCCCCACCAAAAAAAAAAAAAAAAAGAAGATAAATTTGGTAGGCTGCTCCAGTGTGTGTGTGTGTGTGTGTGTGTGTGTGTGTGTGTGAGAGAGAGAGAGAGAGAGAGAGAGAGAGAGAGAGAGAGAGAGAGAGTAGGTCTGTCTGCCAGTCTAGGGGCTTAAACTCAGGGCCTGAGTACTGTCCCTGGGCTTTTATACTCAAGCTTACTTACTGGTCTATCACTGGAACTATAGCTCTACCTCTACTTCTGGTGTTTGTGTGTGTGTGTGTGTGTGTGTGTGTGTGTGTGTGTGTGTGTGCATGTGTGTGTGTGTGTGGGTAATTGGAGATAAGAGTTTCATGGACTTTCCTAACCAGGCTGGCTTTGAACCATGATCCTCAGATCTCAGCTTCTTGAATAACTTTTTTTTTCCTGTAGTGCTAGGGATAGAACCAACAGACTTGCAAAGGCTAGGCAAGATCTTTATAACTGAGCTGCAAAACAAAACAACAAGGTTAGAAATGTAGCTTCTTGGTAGAGTGCTACTGCTTGTACAAAGCCCTGAGTTCAAGCCTCAGCACTGAAAAGAGAAAAAAAAGAAAACATTTTTTCAAAAAGAAAGCATTTGTGATGTTAGGATCTAGTCATGCTGACTTGTTCACTTGGAAGGCACTCTATGAAGTCATATAGTTTATCCTCTAAATTTGTTAATGTCCATGAGACATATTCTGTTTTCTTTGAAAATGGCTACAGAGACATTGGAAGAAATCTAGTCTCTATTTTTACCTCTCTCTCCTGCTTGCAGAGAAGAAAGGGAACTGTGAAAGAGCAATAGAATGTGGGGCTAGCGGCATGGTCTTCTATGGGCCAGCTCTGGAAACCTTCAGCCGATGTCCATCCAGAGGCTGAGGTTCTTCAAATGAATGCACTATTAACCTTAGAGCTTAGTCATGCAAACTAAGATAGCAGAACACAGCACACCACAGACTCCTATGTATGCTGCAGTTAGTGAGTTTTGTACCTGATTTTCCTGCTTTGTCATGGTAGGAGTGAAAAACAGGGGAAACAGCTTTAGCCCAAGTTCAATTATGTATTATTGTTACTATGTAACAAAATAAAAATAAAAATAAAACGGGAAGAAAGAATTCACAAATCTGGAAATCTTTATTGGGAATAGTTCCTAAATGTAGACCAGTTTAACATTTTTTTTGGAGCTCTTTAAGTCATGGTGTCCTTATTAAGTTCAGGTTCTCTAAATAGTGAAATGATAAGCAATATAAATTTGCAGATTTTCCTGGAATGAAGTTCCATGTTTGGAGTTAAGAAGCATAAAATAACAACCGAGAAATTGTTATAAATTATTGAAACTATTGAAGCTGTAAACAGCTACCCTGATAATTAGTCATGGAAGCCCAAGAAGGAAAATAATCTTAAGAAGTTCATATATCTTTAAACACTTATAAAACAAGTAGGGAATAAAAGACCTGGTTTTCCTTAATAAATACTGAAAAATTTATATCACAGACACCTGTTTTTATAAGACTAATAAGAAAAGGGGTCCAATGAATTCTCATTACATTTATGCTAAAAACTTCTTACTTCCTCTTAATAACATAAATTAATTCTTATAAATGTTATAGAGCAACTGTTCTCTAGTCCTTAAATTCATTGTGTAGTTAATTATTATGGAAAAATGTATTTTACAACCAAATAGAAATTGCAAGAACTGCTAGGAATTACACTGCATTAAAAATTTGATTGTTATAATACTGTAATTTCTAACCTTCCACCAAAAGGTAATAAAATAATACTTATATCTAATTGAAACTCATTTATAATCAAGCAACAAGAGGAATTACAGACAAAAATCAACTATGTTATGAAATTTCACGCCCCAAATTATTTCGTGCAGGCCATTAATATTTATAACTAAAGTGTCTTTTGATGTGCATTAATAATGTACCTGGGGATTACACAAAGAATAATTCATAAATATTCTGGAAAAGGGGAAGATGCATAATTAAATCACAGTAATTAACATGGATATTGCATTATGATTTGAATGAATCACAAATTATTACTATTCAGTTGCTATCTTGACTTCTCCATGAGATTCAAAAGGTTGAGGTTTAGCAAATAGAAGTTGATATGTAAGAAACTGTTAGAAAAAAATAATTTATCCTAAAGTCTTTGTTCACGATAAACATGAATTTGGCATGGAGAAAATATAGTGTACAAAAATTACATATTCATTTGTCACATTTTGGTATTTGGTGGTGGTGGAGAATAATATTAATTTGTTCAAGGAGTTCCAAAACATTAATCCAACCAAGTTTTACTGATGTATATTTCTTAACTGACTTAAAATGCAAATTTAAAAGCCAGATATTGCCTCATCCATTAAGAACTTGAAATAACTTATTTCAATCTTTAATGTTTATGATATTTGGGATTCCTTTAGTCTTCAGGCAGAGCAGTTTTTTCAAGTTCAAATTAACAATTTAAGTTTTCTTCTATACTTGAAAGCCTTCATGTTGTGCTGCTGTTAATAGAAACTGGATCAAACCCTGATACTCCCATGAAAATGGATGATCAACGTGCAAACAGTAGTAAATGCTCTCTAGGATTTCCATAGCTAATGTTAGTTTTTATACTTTAGATGTGTTCCCATGTGGAAGAGGTGATATGTTCAGTAGTTTAGATGGTTCCTGGATCAACTCATCCCTTTCCTTTTTCCTTCTCAGAGAATGACATTAGGTGCTAGGTGCTGGTGGCTCTAACCTGTAATATTAGCTATTCGGAAGCTGAGATATGAGGATCATGGTTCAAAGCCAGCCTGGGCAGGAAAGTCTGTGAACTCTTATCTCCAATTAACCATCAAAAAGCCAGAAGTAGAGCTATGGCTCAAGAGGTAGAGAGCCAGCTGTGAGCAAAAAAGCTAAGGGGCAGGACCCAGACCCCTAGAATTAATTTCATTATAACACCTAGTTTTAGAATATAATCATTGCCATTAACTCTCCAGTAAGACCATATACTTAGAAGCTCTAATCTGCTTTTCTTCATGCATTGCCCACACAGTCATGGAGAAAATATACGGCAGGCAGATTGGCGTAAGATACATTTGTGATCACTTCCTTGCTATGGTCTAAATGTTATTGACCTTCCAACTTTCATATTGAAACCTTATCCCCATTGTGGTGTGTTAAGAGGTGAGGCCTTAGGAATGTAATTTGGCCATGAGGACAGACCCCTTACGAATGGGATTAATGCCTTTATGAAAGAGGCATGAAGGAGCTTGTTTGTCCTTTCCACCATATAAAGATGCAGCAAGAAGGCAGATGCTTTTTGAGGACAGAGCAAGCTCTCACCATGCACCAAATTGACTGGTGACTTTATCTTGGACTTTCCAGCCTTCAGAACTGGGAATAATCAATTGTTGTTTATTCAACGATCAATAAACAATCAATAAACAATCAATTATTGTTTATTCAGTCTAAGGTGTTTGTTATAGCAGCCTGCATGGACTAACACATCACTCTAATTTAAACTTGGTACTGGCACACCATTCTATTGCACACTATGCTGTTGCATGTTATGTTGGAAATGTAACTGTGAGCGAAGCCAGACTCACCCTGGCAGAATCTGCAGTTCTATGAGGAAGACAAGCAATTACTATGAATAGATTTAATAAAAGAAATTAACTTTTATCATCAGGTACTCTTTCATTAGGCATTAAGGATGGAGGAAGGAGAAGAGAAGTCTTATAAAGAGCAAAGGTAGAAATCATAATTGATCAAAGTACGAATTTTGGCTCATGGCTGGTGGGTGACTACTTAGGTTTCTGGTGTCAGTTTAATAGCATAGCTTCAGCCCAAGGTTCTATGGTTTTTGGACAATCTTCCAGTCATTATTGGATTAGTCTGCAAAGTCAAAGTCTTGTCATCTTAAATTACACAAACTATTTCATTTTAAAGTCTTAAAATGTAGAGTCGTTTTCTAAAATCTCTCTGAAAATTGTTTTTATCAATTGCTTTAAGCAGGTTAACCTCTGATACTCAGAAAACAAGACCTGGGAATGAGGGAAAAATACTTATTTCAGAACTCTAATGTGAGTACCACATAGGTATTTCACACAGGTTGGACATTGTATACATCACACACAGGTGCTACGTCCTCTAGTAAAATGTATCACAAATAAAGGCCTTCCACAGTTCGGAATGTTTCACAGAAAAAAAACACTGTAAATGAAATACAAAAGTCATTTAAATGGGAAAATTACAAAATATTACTGTTTTCTGCATAATTTATTATTTTATTTCTAAAGAGGCAGTGTCTAATACATGCATAGAAGGTTCTTAGTAAACTATATATTGAATTTGTCTTCATAAACAATTGCTGTTACACATAAAGACCTTCCTGATGATGCTTGTGGGCTTTTCCATTATCCCCGAATGGCTTGGAGCTCCAGTGGTTGTATTTGCTTAGTTAGCTCCGTGCTTGCTCTGGTGGTTAAGTTGTTAGCTGTTACATCTTTGCATTGATGACATTATCCCCCAGTCTCTGGGTTATATGCTATTTCTAATCTTCTGTGGTCTAGGAGACCAAAGCACTCATGTTATTTGAATTGAAGAGACTTATTTTACCTAGTTTTCTGCTGAGTGCTTTTCTAATAGTGAAAGGGAGAATTTAAACTGTGTGCAAGAATGTGAAGGCATGGAGGACCAGTCATAGACTATTCAAATTGGGTCTTAACATATAGCATATTAAACATCCATTATGGATGCATATGTTGTTTTTCTTTAGGGGCCAAAGTTAGAGGACCAGACTATGAGATACACTTAACCCTGTATTATGCAGTATCTCTATCTTTGTAGTAGGAAGATTCAATTCCCTGCAGACTTTGCTTCTGCAATTCACCAGTTTTAAACTCTGTCATTGTGTCTGATTGCTTACACAATACAAAACTCTAGGTGAGTCTTAATTTTGAGAAGTATGAACCTACCTCTAAATGAGGATTTCAAGAACTGGTGAACTATGGAAAGAGTTGTACTTGACAGTTACTAAAACATGCCAATAGTAATCAGTTTGAATTGATAGGAGCTTTGCATTCAACCATTAGGTTTTTATAATGGACATGAGCTCTTAGTGGTCAGTGTGCTCTATCACAGCTTCTATTTCATTTCACGACTTTCCCACTAGGATGTCTGATACACATCTCAAATGTGATTGGCCAAACTGCATTCATGATTTTACCTTCTCCCAACATATTCTCTCAAATCTCTCTCTCTCTCTCTCTCTCTCTCTCTCTCTCTGTGTGCAGGTAGTAGGTTTTGAACTCAGGTAGGTCATAGTCCACTTGTTTTAGGTTAATAGGTGCTTGCTACTGTGCCTAACTCTTGATTCAGTAGGGGTCTTGTGAACTTTTCTGTTAGGCTGGCCTCAAACAATGATCCTCACAAGCTCAGCCTTCCAAGTAGCTAGGATTAGAGGAGTGAATTGCCGATGCCTGGCTTATTCCTTCGTATAATGAATTGTTAGCCCATGAGTGCAATAGTGGTTACCAGGGTCATCTGGGACTAGCGGTATAGGCCTTACATGAAAGCTTGTTAGAAATGTAGGTCTTGGTTCTACCTCAGCTCAGTCTTAGAAACACTGCTGTGAGATCTCACAGGCTGTACATGAATAGACTTTCAGGTCATCTGATGCCTTCTAACTTTTGGCAATTAGCATGGCAAAATTAAAATGGCAAACTAAAGAAAACAAAATAGGAAACCTTACTGGCTTTTGGGCTTTAGTTTTGCCTTCAGACCTACTGACAAAAGCCATATTTATCACTGTCAGAGACAGCTCAGGGAAAACATCTTATTGTTTCAATGCTATCATTCCTTACAGGTATATTAAAAAAAAACCTTTATAGTCAGCTTCTTATAACCTTTTAGCAGATACTTTCACTAAAATTTCATGGTGTGAAGTTTACCAGAGAAAGCAAAAACTCCTTTCAGCAAGAAATCATTTCTCTTTTCTAAGGCATATTTTTAATAGTTGAAAGTGAGATTCAGGGCTTTTCTTCTAGATAATGGATTTGACCATTCTATTGTCTATAAATAATTTACTTACCAAACTTTAGCTCATAAAACACAGTTCAGAGAAGTTATAATCCGAACACTCTATTATTAGTCATTTACTATTTTGATAGGAGTAATCATTTGTGTTTATTCTTTTATATATTATTGCTGTGTATGCAGTTTTTCCTAAGACCCTGTATAATTTTTTAAGAGTGTTTCAAATATTAGTTTTTCAAAATAGAATACTTTAATCAGCAATATTGAGGAAAAAAGTCTGCCATCTAAATGACTTTTCAAAGAACTTAGCTTGCATTCATCTATTTGAGACTAGTTCTTTCTAGATGTTTTATTAATGAAATCAGAAGGTAATTTGGTTAGATGGCTAGAATTTAATTGTCAGTATTGTAGCTATTGTAGTAAAATACACCTTATAATGTATTTTTGCCTGAAATCAAATAAATGGAGATGAGCAGGTCCTATTTTCATAATAAATTTAAAAGAGGATAGAAAGATGAATGAGCCTGCCTTCAAAAGGTTTCTAATCTCAGGAAGAATTGACTATGAAAGCAGCTAACCACAATGCTAGTCACTAGGTTTAAAAAATATTCTAAAGGATTTCTGGTGGAGCTTGTTTCATTCTCTCACCCTTGTTAACATATAGACCTCACACTGTATAATTAGGATTCAGCTAATTGTACACATACTACTACATACTACATCAGTACCATGAGAGAAGATCTGGAGATAGGGCTCATTTCAAACATGATTGGATTTCAGGATTTCAAAGGCTTTACAAGGTGATTTCTCTTTATCTCCCAGCTCTGCTTTTCCTGGTATAGCTACAGCTGCTTGCAAGTATTCTAAGCCATCTTTACAGATTCAGACCTGAAGGGAAGGACCTACTTTTAGAAAATCCAAGGCAGGGGTCAGATGTCCTATGTGTGTTATTTGTTCTGGCTGGGTAAAATGTGTAGGTTAGTCTGATAAATCCTGGATAATAGGTTTTACCCCTGCAAAAACCATGTGGACCTAGGGAATGTTTAGACTTTTTTTTTTAGTTCTGGGGATTGAGCTCAGGGCCCTCATTCTTGTTAGTTAAGTAGTTACGTACTTTACCACTTGAGCAACACCCTCATATCTTTTAATTTTAGTGTACTTTTTTCACATAAGTTCTCATGGTTTGGCCAAGGTGGGCCTTTGGTGGTGATTATCTTACTTTAAGCCTCCCAAGTAGGTGAGATTAAAGATTTGTGCCACCACACCCAGCTACTTAGGCTTGACTCTTAAGAAAGTAACAGAGGTATTGATGAATGAATTGTTACATGAATACTGAAAACAAAATCAAGGTAGTGTCTCCTGCACCAATCAAGTTGAGGCAGCTTTCACATGTATATTCTTCTATGACTCAAACATTTTTCTTTCTCTGTTTCTCCTAGTTTTTTAGTGTTGTACTTTATCAAGTCTTCTCATTTTACCTATAGGCCAGTCTATACAGTATTGAAAACCCAGACAAAAGCAAATTAAAAAATGTTCACCCAGTCATAATATTTCTAAATGGCCTTATAATTGATGGTCAAAGTTTTGTTAAAAAATTTTTTTTGAGGGCTGGGAAGGTGGCTCAGTGGTAGAGTGCTTACCTTGCATGCATGAGGCCCTGGGTTTGATTCCTCAGCACCACACAAGCAGAAAAAGCTGGAAGTGGGGCTGATGCTCAAGTGGTAGAGTGCTAGCCTTCAATTGAAGAGCTGAGGGACAGTGCCCAGGCCCAGAGTTCAGGCCCCATGACTGACAAAAAAAAAATATTTTTTTTGCAGGTCCTGGGGCTTGAACTCATGGCCTGAGTGCTATCCCTGAGCTTTTTTTGCTTAGGGCTAGTGCTCTACTACTTGAGCCACAGCCCCTCTTCCAGCTTTTTCTGAGTAGTTTATTGAAGATAAGAGTCTTACAGACTTTTCTGTCAGGCCTGTCTTGAGATCCTTAGATCTCAACCTCCTGAAACTAGCTAGGATTATAGGCCTGAGCCACTGATGTCCCGTGATGGTCTTTTTTTTTTTTTTTTTTGCCAGTCCTGGGGCTTGAACTCAGGGCCTGGGCACTGTCCCTAAGTTTCTTTTGCTCAAAGTTAGCACTCTACCACTTGAGCCATAGCACCCTTTCTGGCTTTTTCTGTTTATGTGATACTAAGGAATCAAACCCAGGGCTTCATGCATGCTAGGCAAGCACTCTACCATTAAGCCACATTCCCAGTCCTGGTCTAACTTTTTACTGGAGTATTTTATTTGGCTAAATGAAAAAGAAATTCAATAAATTATGAAGTCCTAGTTGTAGCTTCTTGCCGTCTTTGCCTTTTCCATCCGAGATGCTTTGAACTCCTTATCATTCATTTTACAGACTAAGAGAACCTATACCTAAGGTTTTTGCTGTTTTTTATTTATTTATTTTTTCCCTTGAGTGCATTAGTTGGCCATACTGCATCTATTGCATTGTGACAGGAAGTGCATAATTAGAGCTGCAGGACAGCTGCTCTGGGCTCAGCTGCTGAGCACCAACCATCATGTTACAGAACTTGAAGGGCTGCATCGAAGTTTTTGCAGAGCACATTTCTTTGTAAATCACATTTGATATAAGTGGCTTCAAAAGACCCTTGCACTGTTCATCTGCTTGGCTTCAGTGTCCCCTCCTCTCCTTGATATGAATGCTAGCTTGAAATAATCTGATTTTTCTTGGACTCACCCCAAACAATGTGCAGAGGCATTTATTTATTTATTTACATTTCTACACATTTGCATGATTAGTAAGACCTAACAGACCACAAAGGGAGATGGTAAGCGCAATGCTTCAGGGGAGCCAGGAAAAACCGAATTTCAATCCCTTTATCAGCAAAGAAAATGAACCTTATTCCCGGGAAGGGCTGAGCAGATACTGTCAGTGCTGAGGTGAGCGAGAAATGAACTATGGAATTAGCATTTAAAATTCACAGCATGAATCTGGATATTAGAGAATAACTTATACATTGACCCTTCTGATGTTTAACAGAGAGAAGCATTCAATTTGCATTTCATTAAATGTTAGGAATCAGACAGGAGGACCTGGTTTTTTTCTTAATTAAAAAAAGACAACAACTCTTTCCAAATAAATTTATACTATGATATACGTTTCCTATTAGGGTTGTGAGAATGGATGGTTAGAAGAGATCAACAAATGTTAAAACTAATTTGGTAGTAAAGCTCATCACTTTCAATGGTAACAGCAATCTCTCTTATGTTTACTTCACAGATCTGATGGATTTTATTGTTGTTGGTTTTTTGGTTTTTGCTTTTTTGTTTTTGCCAGAAATGGAGTTTGCGCTCAGAACCTTGAGCTTGCTTTGCTTGCCTGCTTGGCTGGCATTGTACCACTTGAGCCATACATGTAGCTCAGCATTTTGCTGTTTTTTTTTTTTTTTTAAATGAAGTCTATCAAAGTTTTATGTTCTGGCTGGCCTTGGAGCCCTGATTCTCCAGAGATCACTTCCTGAGTAGCTAAAATGATGGGAGTGAGCCACTAGTCCCTGGCTTGAATCCCATATTTTATTTAAAATAAAACTAATCCACACATAAAAAAGCTGAATTGCTAATGGTACACATGTCAAATATTAATAAATATAATTTATTTATGATTTCTTTGTATTTTTCATTTTGAAAAAAACCAGAAGATGATTTCAGGATTGTTGAAATTGTCCTAAATAATTTGGTGATAAAACTACTTTTATAACTAAATTTTTGTTTTCATGTTCATAATTTGCTGCCATTAATAAGATGATGTTCTAATTAATATAATTTTATATTTAATTAAGTAGGTTATTGGAATGTAGATAAATTTTGACCTTTTAATAAAAATATTTCTATTTTAATGATGCCACATATATATTGTATTTGGTGATTTCTTTTGTTGGAAATTATTCTGTGTACTTTAGCATTTACTGACAGTGATATATGGTAACAAAGCACTCCTGTTACTCCAGTAAGGGCCAGGAGAATAATAACATCCCTTAAGAGAAAATGATCTGGTTTGGTGGAACAATTCAAATAGATGTCTTATAGTAGGATCTTAAAGTGTAGTGGAAAAGTGGGCTTCTCACATTGCTGATTGACGTGGGGTTTGACTTGGTGCTTTAAAGAAAAGCTTGTATTTCTTTGTTGAATGTGTTCTGAAAGCTGTCATTGAATACCCTTCATCTGTTTTGAAAAGTTATTAACATCATTTCTTGGTTTGTTTTATTTTTATTTGTTTTTAGTACTGAGTTTTGAACTCACAGCCTGGTCTTCACTTGGGCTGCTTGCTTACAACTGGTACTTTTGAAGGATGGCTCCAGTTCAGCTCTTTATTGTTGTTGTTTTTTTTTGGAGATGGAGTCCAGTTGACTTTTCTGTCCCAACTGGCTTCAAATAATTTTCCAGATCTTAGCTTCCTGTGTAGCTAGGATTCTAGGCATGAGCCACTGGCATCTGGTGTGACATGATATAATAAATATTGATTCTGTCCTCCTTTCTTTTTTTTCTGAGACTACAACTAGCTGTATGGTTAGAATATATGTGATCTCTCTTTATATCTTTTGTGTTTTTCATTCTTTAGTCTCTCTATGCTTCATTATGACTAATTTCTTCTAACAGTCTAATTCACTAATTTATATATGGCTATAACTGATAGCCTGTTATCTGTTAATTATAATCTTGCATTTTGTTTAAAATTTGCTAATCTTTGCTCTGTGTGTGTGTGTGTGTGTGTGTGTGTGTGTGTGTGTGTGTGTATGCTGGTCCTGGGGCTTGAACTCAGGGCCAGAGCTTTTGTGCTGAAGACTAGCATTCTACCACTTGATCCATATCTCTACTTTCAGTTTTTTTTTTTTGCTAGTTAATTGGAGACAAGAATCTCATGGACTTTCCTGAATGGGCTGGCTTTAAATTGAGATCCTCAGATTTCAGCCTTCTGAGTTGCTTGGTATGAATCACTGGTACCTGGCTTTGTCTGCTATGTATTTCTGCAGAAAATGAAATGCTGCTTTTTTCCTCTTTGTATGCAGGTTTATTAAAAAAAAAAAAACTCGTAAGGGATGGGAAGGGGAAACAAAGGAGGAGGCTACAATGCTTGATAAGAAATGTACTCATTATCTTGCCCAAGTAATTGTAACCCTTCTGTACAGTATTTTCACACACACACAAAAAAGCCCGTGTTTTGCTGGATGTAATGGTGCACACCTGTAATCCCAATGGAAGTAGGAGAATCATGAGTTTGAGGGCAGTTTGTACTACATAGCAAGTCTTTGTGTCTTAGCAAAGCAAAACAAAACCATCTCCTAAAAAGAAACAAACAAAAAAAAACCACCATCTAAAATGTTTAGAATATCTAGAGTCCCTGTAGGTTTGTTTCACTTTATAGATTTACTGGTGGTTATTCATATAGTCTTGTCTCTCTGTATGCTTAGTTATCTTTGATTTTATCTGAATTTTAAATTTGAAAAATGGTTTGCAGAAACACTGGAGGTCTAGGATGAAGATTTTCCTTTCAAAGAGATTCTGCTTTTGCCAGACACCCAGGGACACTTGAAATCTAGGCTCATTTTAATCTAATTTTAGGAATTGAGAATTTGTTTCTCTGAGTTATTTAGAAGACTTAAAGATGTTGGCGTACTTTCAATTTCCCTTATGTATAATGATTCCGATTTGAAGATCTCAATCCCAAAAGTTTGGGACTTTTCTGGCTTCCTACATTTAGCAGACTGAATTCCAGTTTTGTCCCACTTGGTAAAGGGACTATCCACGGTACTTCTTGATTTTCAGCATTGTCTTCTGGTATTTGTCCTAAGTATAAAGCAGACCCCCCAAAAGAAGCTAACTTCTTTGAATTATTTTTTATAGTGCTTTGAGGTCTCAGCTCAGTTTTTTTTTTTTATTGCCTTGTGAAGTCTCTGAAGATACTTTGAAAATATTTCATCCAGCTTTTCTTCTGTCTTTAACAACGGGGTTTGGGTTCAAATTACCTAGTCCTTTACTAGAATGAAATATATTATTCCCTAAAATTTAAAGGCTTATAATTTCCAAAGTTATAAATAAAAATACCTAATAAGAGAAAGTCTCCCATAAGCTCTTTCCTTAACTGTATTTTTGTGTATTTTATTTCTGTGTGTTCTCCATACGTTTTGTATTATTTTGTTTAGGTATTACATTCTGTTTCTTATATACATGCATATATGTATATATGTATGCATGCATATGTGTTTTACTTAGCATATACACATGTGTTTCTTTGCTAAGATGCAGTATATTTAATGACCATTGTGCTAATTACACAATATATTCATTGGATATACTTTATGCAAGCTTTGTCTTACATTTTGTCATTTACATTGTATTCAAGACTTTGCTCTTATAATAGAGAGCGAGTAAATACATTTGTGCTCAAATTAATTCATGAAAAATGAGATTATTGATTTAGGTTGTGTTCTTAGAAGTTGGCTTGGTAGGTGAGTAGAGTACATATTTTTTAGCATTTTAGCAGATTGGTAAATTACTACTTCTAAGGTAAGTTAGGTTTTTCTTCTCAATTCTCAAACTTTTTCCCACTCTTTTTCCTATTATTTTATGGACACACTTGTTTTTAATATTTGTACAAGATAAATATTTCCTTTAGTGTCATCTGATATAATTAAGGATGAAAATGAAAAACAATTTAATTCTTAACTGCTTTGTGAATGTGACTAAAATTAAACAGCTGTCCTGAGTAAGAAAGGAATAGCTGGATGCTACAGGTTCTTGCAATGACAGGTTGCTGATGCCCCCAGCGATTTAATTTTATATAATACTCTTTTTTTCCCCCCCAAAGCTGAGAACTGAACTCAGGGCCTTGCATTTGCCAGGCAAGTGCTCTTCCACTGAGCTAAATCCCCAACCTCCTAGTGTTTTTTCATTTTAATATAAATTCTTTTTTTAAAAAAGTATTTTTTATTGTTATTGTAAAAGTGATGTGCAGAGGGGTTACAGTTACATAAGTCAGGTAATGAGTACATTTCCTTTTGAACAATGTCACCTCTTCCCTCATTTTCTCTTCTGATCCCTCTCCTCCCCAAGCTGTATAGTTCATTTTCAATGTAGTGTCTAGTCAATATCACTGCTGTATTTGCTTACCTTTTGTCCCTCCATTTCTGTGCTCCCCTTTAGCTCCCCCCAAATAGATAAACTTATTACTAATCCTCTAATTTTAAGTAATTTTTTAGGTCTGGTAAAAATGACTTTGGCAAAGTTTACAATTTCCAGTGTTTTTCTGAGTCGAGTACTGTTTTTGCTATCCCATCTTTTTGGTTACTTTGCATTATAAATTGAAAGGTAGACATAAATGGTTAAAAGGAAGAACACTGAGGTAGGAATAGGAGACTTCCTCCTCAGCCTTCCTTAGCTAAGTTGTTGTAGAATTGTTTTTTTTTCTCTTTGATCCTCAATTCCTTCCTTTATGCAATAGAAAAGTGCTCAACTCTCTGGTGCTTATACCTGCTCAGGGCCATGTATCCATGAGCAAGTCACTAAACTATCTTCTGGCCATAATTGGGGAAGGATGTAAATATCTTAAAATAACAATAATAGCAAAATACACCTAATCTTCCCAATAATATGGTGAAGTTAAAGTACCTTAAAGTTGCAAAACCTCTTTAAGTTCTTAGAATGATGGACAGTATCTAATAAAAACTAATGATATGCAAAACTATTTTAATATGCACTTATTTGAGAAAATGCAGATTCAGGCATATTAATTATCAAATTGAATAATATTAACTCATTGTGTGGAATTTAATAGCAGTATCTAAAAGTCATGACATTTTTCTTTCATGTGCTGGGCCTAATTTATATGTAAATATAGGCTCTGTAGTATTACCTAGACATTTAAGTACTGTCTGAATGACTTTATTTTTCTCTAGGAAACTGATGTATATCTCTTTTTGAACATTGTGTCTGAAAAGGACTCTTTAAAATACAATATAGTATGTATATTTTGAAAAATAAAAGAAACACAGTAGTGCCAGTGGATATTGGTGCTGAAACATTGTCAATTATAATTATACAAATTATAATTTGTTTTCAGTAAAGTTACTTTTGTACCAATTCTGAAATTTTTGCAGAATTAACATTTGGAATGAGAACAAGAGAGTTTTGTCATAACCTAGGGGAATTATGAAGTCCTTTGTTAATGATGGGCCACAACAAGGTCTATCCCAAAATATAATATCTTCACAGCCTGAGCATTTTAAGTTAGAGGAAACCAAGAAAGCCACAGAAGCAGAAAAGTCTGACCTTCTTTCTTGAAATTTATCTTGTAACTGATGACTGGCCTGATACCCAGAGGGAAGGGATGCTTCTCAGAAGCCAAGGATCTGAATATCAGGCTTTCCTAAGTCTCCTCCAGTTTGCTATGATTAGGTCTTTTTGTCTAATCATACTTTTATGTGACTATTCTTCAACAAATGTGAGTCATAGATAAGCAGACTTACATGTATGAGTCAAAATCATGAAACCCTAGAAGAAACAAAAGGGAAAACCTCAATACATTAGTATTGGAAATGGTTTTTTTTTTTTATTGTATCATACCAGAAGCTCTGACTACAGAAGCAAAACTTTAATAATTGGAACATCCTCAAATTAGAAAGCAAGCATAGTAAAATGAAAAGCCAGCCTATGAACTATGAAAAAAGTGTAAACTATCTACCTCACAAGAAATCATATTCAAAACTTGTATTTTTTTATTGTGAAAATACTGTACAGAGGGATTACAATTACATGGGCAAGATAGTGAGTACATTTCTTTTTTTTTTATTTTTTTATTTTTTTTTAAATTTAATTTAATTTTATTTGTGAACATACTGTACAGAGGAGTTACAGTTACATGGGCAGGATAATGCGTACATTTCTTACCAAGCATTGCAGCCTCCTCCTTTGTTTATCCTTCACATCCCTTCCCAGCCTCCCCCCTCCCCCCCTAATCCCAATCCTTTTCCTTCCCCCACCCCCCACCCCCCCCCACCCCCTGCACCAACGTTGTAAAGCTCGTTTTGGACATGACAACTTGTACTTCTCATTGTTGCAACAGGTCCACCTGTATCCTTAAACAACTGGTTTTTCCCCATCTCCTCCACAAGTTATACTGACATCAAATATAGTGAAAGCAGGGGTTATACTGTGGAGGAGGGACATACAAAGCAACAAAGAGATAATCTTATAAATGTGTTAGAAACACATGCATGAAAGAAAAAAAACATTAAAATACACATCTAAGGGTTCATTTCCGCTTGACTCATACATATACTAGATATTACAAATAAGGGAAACCATGGGACCTATGTTTCTTTGGGCCTGGCTTACTTCACTTAATATAATTTTTTCCAAGTTTTTCCATTTCCTAACAAATGTGGCAATGTCATTCTTTCTGATGGAGGCATAGAATTCCATTGTGTATATATACCACATTTTCTTGATCCATTCATCTACTGAGGGGCATCTGGGTTGGTTCCATATCTTAGCTATGGTAAATAATGCTGCAATAAACATAGTTGTGCTGGTAGCTTTAGTGTGGTCTTGTTTGTAAACATTAGGGTAAATGCCCAAAAGTGGGATTGCTGGGTCATAGGGGAGCTCTATGTGAAGTCTTTTGAGGAACCAGTGAGTACATTTCTTATCAAGCATTGTAGCCTCCTCCTTTGTTTACCCTTCCCATCCCTTCCCGTCCTCCCTCTCCCCTCACCCAATCCTCCCCCCCCCCCCATTGTAAAGTTCGTTTTTGACATGAGAACTTGTACTTCTCATTGTTGCAACAGGTCCACCTGTATCCTTATTTAAACGACTTGTTTTTCCCCTTCCTCTCCACAAATTATACCAACATCAAATATAGTGAAAGCAGGGGTTATACTGTGGGGGAGGGACATACAAAGCAACAAAGAAGTATGAGTCAAGCAGAAAAGGTCAGATAATGTGATGTTAGGAAAATGAACCCTTAGATATGTATTTTAATGTTTTTTTCTTTCATGCATTTGTTTCTAACGCATTTATAAGATTATTTCTTTGTTGCTTTGTATGTCCCTCCCCCACAATATAACCCCTGCTTTCACTATATTTGATGTTGGTATAATTTGTGGAGGAAATGGGGAAAAACAAGTTGTTTAATGATACAGGTGGACCTGTTGCAACAATGAGAAGTACAAGTTGTCATGTCGAAAACGTAGGTCCCATGGTTTCCCTTATTTGTAATATCTAGTATATGTATGAGTCAAGCGGAAAAGGTCAGATAATGTGATGTCAGGAAAATGAACCCTTAGATGTGTATTTTAATGTTTTTTTTCTTTCATGCATGTGTTTCTAACACATTTATAAGATTATCTCTTTGTTGCTTTGTATGTCCCTCCTCCACAGTATAACCCCTGCTTTCACTATATTTGATGTCAGTATAACTTGTGGAGGAGATGGGGAAAAACCAGTTGTTTAAGGATACAGGTGGACCTGTTGCAACAATGAGAAGTACAAGTTGTCATGTCCAAAACGAGCTTTACAACGTTGGTGCGGGGGGGGGGGGGGGTGGGGGGGGGTGGGGGGGGGGGGAAGGAGAAGGATTGGGATTAGGGGGGGAGGGGGGAGGCTGGGAAGGGATGTGAAGGATAAACAAAGGAGGAGGCTGCAATGCTTGGTAAGAAATGTACGCATTATCCTGCCCATGTAACTGTAACTCCTCTGTACAGTATGTTCACAAATTAAATTAAATTAAATTTAAAAAAAAAAAAAAAAAAAAAAGAAAACGAACTTTACAACGTTGGTGGGCGGGGGGGGGGGGGAGGATTGGGTGGGAGGGTGGGGGGAGGCTGGGAAGGGATGTGAAGGGTAAACAAAGGAGGAGGCTGCAATGCTTGATAAGAAATGTACGCATTATCTTGCCCATGTAATTGTAACCCCTCTGTACAGTATGTTCACAAAAAATAAAAATTATAAAAAAAGCAACAAAGAAATAATCTTATAATTGCATCAAAACTTGTATTTGTACTGTATATAATTCATATAATTTAATGTCAGAAAAAATCCAGCTTAAAATTGGCAAAGGACCCAAATAGCCATTTCTCTAAGAAATCATACAAATGAAAGCTAGGTATCTGTCAAGGTGTTCAATCAACATCACTATTGGACAAATGTAAACCAGGACCCCAGTATCTATAAGGATGGCTATTAAAAAAGGATAGCGATAAGCCAGGTGCCAGTGGCTTATGTCTGTAAACTAGCACTCAGAAAGCTGAGATCTAAAATTTGCTCTTTCAAGTCAGCCAGTGCAGGAAAGTCCATGAGTCTTTTATCCTCAATGAATCACCAAAAAAGCCAAAAGTGGAGCAGTGGCTCAAGTGGTAGAGTGCCAGCCTTCAGCAAAAGAAGTTCAGGGACAGTGCTCAGGCCCTCAGTTCAAGTTCCAGGACCCACACACAAAAGATAAAAAAGAAATACAACAAATACTACTCATGAGAGTGTTGGGCAAAGAGAACCCTAGTGTACTGTTGCTGGGAATGTAGATTAGTGAAGACATTGCGGAAAGCACTACGGAGGTTCTCAAGAATTATTAAATGTTATGCAGCTATCTTCTTCTGGATTTATACTGAAATCAACTTTCTCTTAAATGTACTTGGACTTCAGTGACCATTGTAGCACCATTCACAATGGCCAAACATGGGAACAACCTAAATGTCTGCCAAGACATGGATGGATTAAAAAATGTCACAGACACTCTTCTCCACAAACATTATTCAACCTCATAAAAAGAAGAGCAGTCCTTACACTTGACACATCTCTTGGACGTAGAGATGTTATGCTAACTGAAATAAGGAGGGATCAAAAGAAAAGATTTCCAGCTTTCACTTACATGTGGAAATGTTTTTTAAATAGTGAAATCATAGAGACAGCATAAAACAATGATGACCACAGATACAGTGGAGGTTGGGTAGGTATGTAGGCAGAACAGCAGGTATGTAGCTATATCTGAGGATCACAGATTCAATGTGTGCTTACTGAAGTTAATAAAAATGACACTATCATTAGAGATTTTGTTCAATTAGTAAATTTTCATTGCTCTTGCAGTTGTAGGGGAGTTCAGTCACAAGAGATGAGAAGCCACGTATTGAGAGGTTGAATGGGGAGTCTCTATTAGAAAGACAGTGTCTGCGGGCCCACTCAGGTCCCCCAAGAACTTACAGCCTCCAATGCATGTCTTATTGTTAGGAAACAGCCATGAGGGGGGCAGAGTAAAGAAAGAACAGAAAACCAACCAATCTCAACAAACCAGATCAACTCTAATGGAGAGGTGAAGAGGAATTCCATGGTGACCTGAGGAGAGTCAGGAGACAGGAGGCATGGCACAATGGCAGCAAAGATCCAGGGTCATGGCAGGGTCATAGGGAGCTGGGAAGTTCACAGTCTCCCAAGTTCACAGTACAGATTTGGCAGGTCTGGGAATCTATTGTCCAAGTGCCCACCCATCTACTTCTACTTCAGGAGCCTATCACCTTGGGGTGGGGGTGGGGAAAGGAATTTCACCACTAGGAGTTTTCAGAGAGTCCCCATTATCCACCAAGATGCCAAGATGGTACCAGTTAGACCCAGCATCCATTTCATTGTCACAAAATCAGCAACTATAAATGCTAATCTGCTTCACTACAGTAACCATTTTACTATCTCTCTATATATATATCCCACAATATAGGAACCTCCAATACAACTAAGTTTACTTTAAGAAACCAAATATAAAAATACACCATTATTTTCTGGATCTTGGCTCTTCATTTCTGAAGGCTTCTGTGTCACATAAAACTTTGATTAAATAACTGAATGATGCTTTTCTCTCTTAGTAAATTTGTTAGAAAGGTATCCATCATGACTCTTGTGATGAAGGAGGAAAATATTTTAGTTTTTCTCTTTTACACCTACATAGGGTTACACATATTTATATTCTGACTCCAAAGCTTGTTTGGTTTTAAAGACATTCATCTGAGTTCTGGCCAATATACAACAGAAAACAGAAAAGTAGAGAACAGAACTTTCTGTTCTTGATCACACAAGCACCTTTGTGTACTCCAAAAAGGGAAGCTCTAGATTCATGCTCATAGTGTGGACAATTCATTTAGTTTCAAGTTCCTACACAACTTTCCTTGTGTGACATGCCCATAGATTTGTTGAGATTCTAGTGTTTTCGTTACTCATTACAATCAACTATTTTTTTAAATAAGTTTTTTATTGTGAAAATACTGTACAGAGGGGTTACAATTACATGAGCAAAGTAATGAATACAATTCTTTTTTTTTTTGGGGGGGGGTCTGGTTGTGGGGCCTGAACTCTGGGCCTGGGCGCTGTCCCTCAGCTCATCAGCTCAAGGCTAGTGCTCTACCACTTGAGCCACAGCGCCACTTCTGGCTTTTTTCTTTTGGCTTATATGGTGCTGAGGAATTGAACTCAGGGCCTCAAGCATGCAAGGCAAGCGCTCTACCACTGAGCCACCTTCCCAGCCCCAAATGAGTACATTTCTTATCCTCCTTTGTTTTTCCCTTACCCTCCCTTCTCTCCCATCTCCCCAACTCCCCCCTCCTAAATTGTAAAGTTTGTTTTTCAACATAACATCTTGTACATCTCATTGTTACAATGGGTCCACCTGTATCCTTATTTAAACAATTTGTTTTTTCCCTTCCCCTCCCCAAATTATACCAACAACAAATACAGTGAAAACAGGGGTTATACCGTGGGGGAGGGACAGACAAAGCAACAAAAAAATCACCTTATAAATACATTAGAAACAATAGCAAGAAAGAAAAAAGCAACAAAAAATCACCTTATAAATACGTTAGAAACAATAGCAAGAAAGAAAAAAAAAAACCACCTGTGTCCTTATCTTGGGGTTCATTTCACTTAATATCATCTTATCTGACCTTTTCTGCTTGTCTCAGATATATACTAGTTATTGCAAATAAGGGAAACCATGGGACCTATGTTTCTTTGGGCCTGGCTTACTTCATTTAATATAATTTTTCCCAAGTCTTTCCATTTCCTAACAAATGGGGCAATGTTATTCTTTCTGATGAAGGCATAGAATTCCATTATATATATATATATATATATATATATATATATATATATATATATTTCTTGATCCATTTATCTACTGAGGGGCATCTGGGTTGGTTCCATATCTTAGCTATGGTAACTAATGCTGGGATAAACCGCATTGTTGGTGGGAGTGTAGACTTGTTCAACCACTTTGGAAAGTAGTATGGAGGTTGCTCAAAAGACTCCACATAGAGCTCCCTATGACCCAGCAACCCCACTTTTGGGCATTTACCCGAATGATCACAAACAAGACCACCAGCAGAACTATGTTTATCATTACAGTCAACTGTTCATCCCTCCTCCCACCTGCAAAAATGTCTTCCTTGCACAGTTTAAAAAGCTTTATTGTAATGGGTATTTGAATAACCTACATTTGTTATTCAGCACAGGGTAGTTCTCTATAGGCTTTGAATATGCCAGTTCAATGAAACCTGTTTAAGATACACAGAGCTTGATCATGACCACTGTCATTCCCTCCCTCCCTCTCTCCTTCTTAGAAATGGAGAAATGGAGAATACATTAACCACAAATCCTCATTCCCATAACCATATCATGACCATGGACATCAAAACACACTGAAAGAGGCTACAGAGAATATTGAAATAGTTGTTGCCCTTGTATAATCAAGAAGTCTATACGGGCGAACAAAAATGACACCTTATACCTCCACATCACTCAAGGAGAAAGGAGAAAGTTTTACAAGTTAGAATGATAAAAACAAGTATTTCAAACATAAAATTTGACTGGAAATAGAGTCCCAGAAGGACATTATGACCTAGAATAGCTGTAATTAAAACGCAAAGCTTACCACAGTGAGTTCTAAGGGTGGTTCTTTTATCTGTAGTCTGCAGGCTGGCAAAAGACAGCCTTGCAATGTGGATCTAATCTGATAGGTTTGTAATTCTGGGAATGACTGGGGTGCTAATTGCCTGAGGATTCTGATTGCCAAATGTGGGTTCATCAGAATCATACGTGATCCCATGGTACCATGTGACACATTTCATTCTTGTTAGCAGAGTTTGAATTTCTTTGGGAAATTGAAAATGTGACATTGCCAGTGAAATTCCAGTGCCAGCTAAATGTTCATACAGGTGTGTAGCAGCTTAAAAAATGTCAAAAATGCAGCAAGCAGATAGCCAAGGGCTGATGACCATGAAATAATTGCTTAGTTTGGTGTAATTTTGGCAAGAGTTCATTGGATTCTCAAACGGTTTATTAGAGAGACTAGGGGAGTTAGGGAGAAGACAGAGGAGCGCAAAACTAAAGTGTTATGGAAAAAGAAAATAAATGAAATGAAAGGATCGTGTCTGACATATGCCTAATTTCCAGAAGCTCATTTAGGAAAATGAGCGACCCGTGCAGGAAGGCGGTGCATAATTGCCCACAATGATGACACTGCTATCTCCCCATGTCCAAGGTAACAGGGTGACTGTGATTCTCACCCTAAGACTACTGTTTAAGTTCAAAACAATTCAGTTTGAATTATATTGGGGTAATAGTGAACTATTTTAAATGACCTTTATGCAAAAAGGAGGTTAAACATGACTTGGTGGGTTGGTTGGCTTACAGCGGCCATTGATTTGAAAAATGCAACAAATCAAAAGTAATTTCAAGCGCTCAAATTGGCAAAGGTACCTTTCTGATAACTGTATTTGATTCCTTTGGCAGGGGCCATATGTATAGATCTTTCCACTTACTGTATATTTTCTTTATTCCCCACGGGGTTCCTAACCTCTCCCCCTTTTTGTGTGAGCTGTGGAGAAGAGCGGCTTGGTGGAGAGTCTTTTTGGCTTCTGTTTTGTTTATGATGAGCAAAGTCAGAAAAATTGAAAATCAATATCTCATTCCTTTCACGAGACAAGTGAGCAAAAACATCCGAAAAAATAGCAAAAGCACTAATAGCTGCATGCATTCCCATTTCCTTCACAAATACTCCAA
This sequence comes from Dipodomys spectabilis, assembly GCF_019054845.1. Classification (NCBI taxonomy): domain Eukaryota; kingdom Metazoa; phylum Chordata; class Mammalia; order Rodentia; family Heteromyidae; genus Dipodomys; species Dipodomys spectabilis. The sequence goes on along the minus strand of NW_024870911.1, from coordinate 16,036,664 downwards.
ATGCAAGAGGGGCTTGTGTATGTAATGGCAGCTGAGCCAGGCCGTGGGTTCACCTGTAGAACAACAGCACCACCACCACCACTACCACCACCACCACAAGGAAAGCTTGAACTCAGGACCTTGTGCTTTCAGTTGGCTTTTTTAGTAGTGTTCTACCCCTTGAGCCACAACCTCCACTTCTGGCTTTTTGCTGATTCCTTGCAGATAAGACTTAGATTTGTATGCACAGGCTGGCTTTGAACTGCCTTCCTCAGGTTTCAGTCTTCTGAGTAGCTAGGATTACAGATGGGAGCCACTAGCTCTGGGAAGATTTTGTTTTGTTTTTCAATTTTTACCAAATTCTATATATTATTTCTGAGAATACCTCATTTTCCATTCCTTTCATCTCTGAATTGTAAAGTGGTTCTTGAGACACTTGGTTCTGAGAGAGTAAACAGTATAGGAAAGCTAATATGCAGGATAGCTATGGGTTAGAAAAAACAAAAGTGTTCCAGCCTTCACCACAGAACTGTTTTCTTTCTTTCTTTTTTTTGGGGGGGGGTCCAGTCGTGGGGTCTGAACTCTGGGCTTGGGAGCTGTCCCTCAGCTCTTCAGCTCAAGGCTAGCACTCTACCACTTGAGCCACAGCACTCACTTCTGGCTTTTTCTTTGTATGTGGTGCTGAGGAATCGAACCCAGGGTCTCAAGCATGCAAGGCAAGCGCTGTACCACTGAGCCATCTTCCCAGCCCACCAGAACTGTTTTCTTACTTATGCTATTAATCAGTAAAAGTGGTAATGACATTAGTAAAATATTTATAGTTTTCCATTAACTGTGTTATTGATACCACAAAGATGAAATCTATCCATTTTCATTAGACAAAGTAGGATTGCCGACGATAATTCCATACACAGAGACCCGAGTCACTGCATAGAATGTTATAGGCAAAATCGTGCCAGTGACTGTGACGAGCCAGCAAAGCATAAGGAGATAGGTGAGACATTGCTTTAGACTTTTCCAGGGATTTTGAGGCTGTTCAACTGGGGTACTCTGCCTTAATTGTTTCCAGAGATGGACCTGGTGTGCATCTGCATAGAGTTATATAATGGACTGGAGTTAAATATCCATGCATAGTACTGCTGGGTGCCAGGCCAGCACTGAGTGTTAAATATTGCTTCAGGAAAAATGTATTTACACACATGCTGACAGTTCCCTTCCAGGTGGGAGCGCCTCGCATCTGCTCCGCACACTGCAGCTTCAATCTCCCCACTGTGAAATTGTAGACAGCTTGTCTGCAGAGGCTCAGCCAGGCCTATTAATATTTATACATTCCATTCACACTCCAGTCAGAGCATATAAGTTGCAGATCTTTCTGATTTGGAAGCTATTAAGATTCATGACCCCTTTAGCTATTTACTTCTTGCCGTCTTGGAGCCTTTGCAATCAGCTTACATTTAAGAAGAAGGCACAAATCATTACTGTTCAAATATTGTCCTGTATTGTGACCATTTGTGGTCTATCAGAGGGGTGTTAAGAACTTTAATGCATTCATTTATCTCAAGACACAGCTTATTAGATGAGGCATTCTTCTCTTGGAAAGGGATAGAAGCGTTATTTATACCAAAAATTGCTTTTTTAATTCTAAATTAGTGACTCTGGCTGAAGCTCCGAATGTTATTAAGAAGTAATATCTAATCAATTTTTTTTTCTTCTTGAGAGCAGACATCGATTGAACGAAGGATGGGGCTGATGTCTTGAATGGGACACAACAAAAGACAATCAAATATTTAGGTGTGTATTAGGCCTGTGTCTAACGAAATCCTATTTTTTAAAAATATTAAATCTTGTGGATTTCTGGCTTATAAAGTATTGTAAAATTGGAGCTAGGTCTTCTACTTAACAAATCTGTAGGATTAATTGGTGTGTTTTATTAGAGTCTCCCAGGTATGTAATCCTATTTGATAAAAATAGTCATTTTCTGTAATAAAAACTAATAATATTAAATGAAAAAGAGTAGAAGGAAAAGAGAGATAATTACTATTATCCACTATGTATTATGGACTATGAATTTTACATGTTTGGACTTTGTAACAACTTGTGAGGTTAGAATTATCCCAATTGGCACACCAGAAACAATATTTTAAAGAGGTTGAGTAGCTTTCCTAAAGCCACGCATTAGTAAATAAAATTCTAGTACTGATCACTTTGTGTTATTTTCAGTACTTTGCTCTTTAAATGCTACTTTTATTTTTGTTTCTCAAGAAATATCATGGTATGGCCCCCAGAAGACCATATTCTTGGTAGAATTACTTCCAAAATGAAATCTTTCCAGTGGAAAAAGTGAGGTTTATGAATTCCTGAAAGAATTCATGTCTGCTGGTTGCTTCTGGTTCACCTTTTGTTTCCTAGGCTTCAAGTCAAAATCAAAATCAAACCAAACCAAACCCAATGATACCTCCTTTATAAATTAAACTAAACCCATTCTTACTTTTCTTTCCTGGAATTGCTAAATAAAACATATCGTATATTTGGAATCAAAGGCTAAAATATCTTTGCAGTATATAAAACATTTATAAATAAACTGTTGAACAATTTTTACCCACTATATTTATATTACTCAATATTGTTAGTTCAAATAAAATCAGTTGCTCAGTTGATCTGATTTTTGTTTGCTCTGAAAATGAGTCACATTTGAGTACTTAATTTCCTTAGCTCAGCTCTTATGGCTGAGAACTATGGAGACTGTAAGATTCTATTTGCTGAGCCCCCTGGAAATTCAGAGGTCAGGGGGAGTTGTAGGTGTACAGAATCTGAGCTAATTTTAATTTCAGAAGAACTGGGAAAAGAAAATCAAGCAAGCAAACAGCAAACAAACATTTGTGCTACAGTGAGCATAGGCCTTAGCCCCAGTCATTTAACTCTCAGATATTGGAGACTACAGTGACTCATGTTAAGCTTTGTAACAAGTTGTAAATGGTAAGATAAATTTGAGAAGGACAATTTAAGAAAACAAACCATCCCACCTATATGAAGAACAAAAAAAAAATTAGAATCAGAAAACACAGCATAAGAATCATTCTATACCCAAATCAAAACAGGCCTTGAAATGCTGTTTCTTTGTGAAAAAGGTAAGTTTTTGATTCCTTGATGCTTCTTTTCTTTTCTTTTTCTTTTTGATGATTACCACCTTATTGTCCATCTCGTTTTCTGCTGGGTAGGCACAAGATGAAAACCTGCCATAATTATATAAGTTCTTATAGCCTGGATTTTATGGTCAATCTACATTTTTTTTTCTCTAGCAGCACCTGGCTTGATGTAAAGTAGTGTTTGACCAGGACAAAATATGAGAACCCGTTTTCCCATATGTATATGAGAACCACTTTCTCTCCTTTGAGGATTAAATTTAAAGGCAAGACAATTTCTGTTTTGTTCAAGGACTGGCTGGCATTCACAGCCTGTGAGATTACATTAGAACAATTCAGACTTTGCCATGACAAAGACAAATAACCCAGGTTATATACACTGCTTAATTTGGCTACACCTAAAATTTCCTTTCAGTTTCCTCTTGGTTGGAGGCTCAAGGTAGTTGATAATATGGTATCTGTTTAATCTTTAAAGTATGTGCCTCCAAATGGATTTCTCATGACTATCAAGATAGCTCTTATACGCTTGCATGTTTTTCAGAAGAAGATGGTTTGCACAGGAGTCTGAGATGTCTTTATCATCCCTTTCTCCATCTTAGTTATTCTCATCTCAGCAGAGCCATTTGCACCTTATCAGAAATGTTCCAGGATGGAGGCATTCTAACTGGAAATTTAAAGGTAAAAGAGAAGCAAGATAAGATTGTTTCCTAACTGGATTCTAAGTATGTTTTTAAAAAGCTAATGGGGACTGGGAATGTGGCTTAGTGGTAGAGTGCTTGCCTAGCATGCATGAAGCCCTGGGTTCAATTCCTCAGTACCACATAAACAGAAAAGGCCAGAAGTAGTGCTCTGGCTCAAGTGGTAGAGTGTTAGCCTTGATTAAAAAAGCTCAGAGACAGTGCCCAGACCCTGAGTTCAACACCCACAAGTGACAAAATAAATAAATAAAAAGAAATTAATTGTACTTTAGAAGCACTAAAATAAAGAGAAATAGTATATCATTGTCATAGTTATTTGCTATTATTAAAAATTGCTGTCATTCAACTAGTTACACAATAAATTCCATAATTTTACTTCTAGTCCTTCTGAGTCCAGAGCCAAAATTCTTTCTTAACTACAATGTTATAAGGTTTCTCTGACTCTTCACTGCACCCAACCCAACCATCCTTCCAAGTTGGTTGGTTGCCACTTTCCATTACATTTCCCATCATGACATATCAGCACACATTTGAAGCTCTTTGAGTATGTCATGCTCTCTTTATTAGTGACTGGGATGTCACCTTTCAGAATGAGGCCAGTGCTTTATCCATCATTGTATTTAGTTATTTAGCTTAGCATGGTACCTGATCGTCTCTTTATATTCATTTAGTGAATGGTTACTTTCCTGAATAATTATTGTTCTCTTGCTTTATGTTTTAAATCATGTTTTGAGTATGTGAATTTCAGAAATAGAACCAACAGCTTTAGTACTTTTCAGATTTCACACAGAATGATGAAGCAAATTAAGGGAGTTACAAAGGGAAAAAGTTAGCAGTAGTGTATAGCATAGATGTGTCTGGTGCTCTCAGATAATATTCTTACTGTATATCACGGTACTGTCAGCATTTATGTAGTTTAAATGAGTTGCCAATAAAAATTATATGCCTATTTATATATTTGTATAACATAATTGCATTTAGTATTATCTGCTTTAAGGATAATACAGTGGAAGAAGCTTAGAAAAAATGATTTCAATAAACAACAATCATTAAACTTTAATTAAGTAGATTGCATCCATGTTAAAACCAATATACTTAAATAGTTTAATTGAATTTATATAAATAATAACTGTGAGTCAAGTTTTTTCAAGCCATATTTGACAATTTTAAAAGACTTGAAAAGGCATTTAACATATATTTAGTAAATTAAGCATATATGAGAGTATATAAGTAATAAATTAGGTAACTCTTGACATTGTTTTTAGCGCTCAAAGCAAATATTTCACCATTTACATTCTAGAAAAAATAAATGAATGTGCCATTTTTGAAACAGGAGTGTCTCTGTAGAGACATGCGGAATAGTTGGTATAAATGTTTGAAGTTTGCAGACAGAATTATTAGCTTTCTCAAGATATTTTGGATAACCAGAAAGATGGGAAGTAAGTGACTGGCAAGTAATTTAGAATTATAAAACATTTTATTCCTGTAAAATGTAATATATAACAAATGTTATTTTTGTACATAAAAAGTACTATTTTAAGAAATATATGGGAACTGGTACTTATAATACTAAAACATAAGCAAGTAATAACTATGTATTTGTCTTGAGGATGTGCGCCCATTTATACTTAGTGATATTGAAAATCAGTGAATTGATGTCTATAACTTTAAGTTCCACGGAACTCTTACTGCTAAAAAGAGGTTAATTTCTTAAGTACTGACAAATTCTCCAAGTGGTCGATGATTGCAATAGTGACTAGAATATATACTAATTAGGGTCCCTGTGGCTTATAGTAATAAATCATTTACCACATCCATTCTCCTTACAACTCTACTGCTATTATAAATAATAATCCATGAAGCTACATAGGATATCTAAAAAAAAAATTAAGGGAGTTCATTTTTAAACAGTATTTCTTGGCTCTCAGCCTCCTGAGTAGCTATGATTACAGATGTGAGACACCAGTGTCTGGCCTTGACTGTGTGTTTCATAAATCATATTATATAAACATATGAATCTAGAACCCCTAACTCCTCAGTGTAGTTACTAAAATGTCTAGCAGAGAAGTTCACAAGCTTGCAGAATATTGAGTGAGAGAAGGAAGGAGAATGGATATTTAACTTTTGAAAATACTGTCTAATTTTCCTTACTAAATTACATATATGTAACAATGGTAACATTTGTAATAATGATCTAAGATACATATATATATATACTTATTTTCTCCAGACGTTTCCATAATATCAACATTATTTAAGTGAATTTTTATTTCTTCTAGGTTTTTTTTTTTGTCCTGGGGCTTGAACTCTAGGTCTGGGCGCTCTGTCCCTAAACTCGTCATCTCAAGGATAGTGCTCTATCACTTTGAGCCAGAGCACCACTTACAGTTTTCCAGTGGTTTATTGGAGATAAGCTTCTCACAGACTTTCCTGCCTGGGCTGGCTTTGAACTGTGATCCTCAGATCTCAGACTCCTGAGCAGCTAGGATTACAGGCGTAACCACCCCCCCCCCCACCCCAAACCCCGGCACCTGGTTACATCATCTAGTTTTTTTAAATAGAAGAAAGTGTGAAGGGAGGCTGTGCTTTAGTTTTATTTATTGTGAAAATGCCTCAAGTCTTTTACCAGAAAGAAGACTATTTTAGATAATTCCAAGTACTTCTTTAAGTCATCTAGCCAGCGAATGGGCTGGAGTGATAAGGAGAGGTCATAAGATTAAAAGGAAAACAGTCATTGCTTCCCCTCCTCCCCACACCCTGGAGAATAAATTCCTAAGCATTAATTTTTTTGAAACTACTGGCTGTTTTCCTCGCAGTCCTGTGTTCCCCCCACCCCCCGCTTAAGGATTCCAGTCAGGATTTTTAAGGCAGAAATTCTTACCTGACTGTTGTTGACTTGTCAAATATTCCTGAGAAGTGTACACATTTCTTAGTTGTAAATTATACCATGAAGAACACATTCTATTTCTTTTTCTTACAGTTCAATTTAAGCAAGAGCGACTTGTCAGGGATTTCCTGATAAAGGACTGCCCTGCCTCTATACTCAGGCCCAATCCCTTTTGAGAACATCACAGAGTAGATTTATGCAGAAAATGGAGACTTGCTAATGAGCTGGAACTGCAAGGCACACTCAGTGGTAACAGTGAATTCTTGAGCTAATTGCTACCAGCCTGCCTAAAGTAAGATAAGTGAGAGGCACCATAGGTGCGCTTTCCCCCAGAAAATCCTGTTTGCTTTTCTGAAAACTGCCCAAATTATATGGTGGTATTTTTTTTAAAGGCTTAGCTATGTACCTCAAAGTACAGAGGGAAACATACAGATTGGAGTGATATTTTTTCTTTTAAAAATAATTTTACTGCAGGCCCTGTTAATAACTTTTCAGTAGGAAGTCTCGAAACAACAAATACAACTGCAATAAGATTGTCTGGACTCTATCCCTTTGAGTGAAGAGGTAGCATGTATCCCATGAAAGTATTGCAGTAGTTAAGCCCCTGAGTGCTAGGTATACTGCCAGGGCAGTTTGGGCCAGATTCTCTTGTCTAATCTGCACGTCTTGATTTTTTTTTAAAAAAGTTTTTTGATTGTTCTTTTTCATTGTCTTCAAATAGCTGTACAAGGAAATTTTAATGTAACACACTCATTTATGTTTACAATGTGTCTTGAACATTCTTACCACATACCCATCCTGCCCCCACTTAATCAAATTTCAAGTTCCATTTTCATGTTTGTGCATTGACTATTATACCTGTTTACTCACAATTCCACTCTCCATGTATCTTTCCACCTTCTTTCCCCTCCTACTGAAGGACTGACCCACTTCCTATTATCACAGGTGCATACAGATGCCAGGTAAAACCCCAGGTATGCACGGATGTGCTTGATGTGCAGGCAGAGCAATCTGACCTGAGCCTGGCCATTGACATTCCATTGCGGGCCTAACCAAAAGTCCCCACATCCCCCAGTCCTAATAGCCTTTCAGTAACCTCTGTCTCCTTGTTTAGATCCCATAAAAGCCCAACTCCAACCCCACCTCCTTGCACAACCTCCAATCCCATGGGAAGTTTTGTTGTTCCTTGCTGAGCCTCAATAAATAGGCCTGGCCTGTTGTTATAGTCTGGTCTGTTCCTTCCTTTCCCCTCCATTTTCCTACCACCTACCCTCCCAGTGGGTTTTAACTTCCTGATATTCATGTTGTTAGGCTGTCTGCTAGTTGTTCAGAGGGGCTACACTATTGAACCTCACTCCTGTGTGTACATTATGTTAGCTAGTTTGGTAGTGTATGACATTGTATAGGTTTGTATGTATGCTTACATTTTAGGTCTATATGTGTTTATGTTTATACATGTGTGTGTATATTTTAGGTTTAACATCTACATAAGGATAATATGCACCTTTGTCTTTCTGGGCATAGCTTCATTCAATATGATTTTTTTTTCAGGTGCATCTGTTGGTCTGCAAATGACTTAACACTGTGCTTCCTGATGGTTAAATAAAATTCCACTATATATATATGTACCCATGTATATCTATGTATATATGCATATATACATATATGTACAAGTGAATGTATGCATATGTATGTATATATGTGTATACGTATATACACATACATACACACATTTCTTTGATTGATTTGTTGGCTGTAGGACCTCTGAACTGCTTCTCTTGAGTATGTAGAAACTACAGCTCTTGTCTCATTAGCAGAATCTGGCAAAGGTGATAAATGTCACTACTATGATTATCCTTGGTTATTTAACACAAAGCTTAACCATCTAGAGATTCTCCTGCTGGTTCTGAAGAGCATAATCCTTGTTAGGAACTGCTCAGGAATTGCCTGCCCTCTTGATTCAGGAGGGCAACCTCTAGCTAACTAATCGTCAGTAAGAAATCAAGGCCCTTAGTCATACATTGAGGCAGGGAAGTGAAGTCTTCCAGTAAATAAATTAGCTTAGAAGTAGATTCTTCCCCAGGTGAAGGTCAACATGAGTACACAGTGGTTGGTAACTTGATTTTATCTTTGTTAAACTCGGATCCAGAAAGCTTTGCTGAGATTCCTGAGCCATGGAAAACATTAACAGTACGTGCATGTTTTAAGCTGCTAAGTTTGTGGCAATTTGTTATGTAGCAAGAAAAACTAATACAACCTACTATGTTTAATGTTTTTTATTGTAAAAATACTGTACAGAGGAGTTACAGTTACATGAGCAAGGTAATGAGTACATTTCCTATGGAGCATTGTTGCCTCCTCCTTTGTTTTTCCCCTTCCATCCCTTCCCTCCCACCTCCACAACTACCTCCCCTCCCCCTGCCAAAGTTGTAAAGTTCGTTTTCAACATAGTGTCTTGTTCATCTCATTGTTACAATGGGTCAACTTGTATCCTTATTTAAGCATTTGTTTTTTCCCTTCCCCTCCCCGAATTAGAGAAGTTTATATGCAAGATGCAGGGTACCGACATCAAATACAGTGAAAACAGGGAAGAAAGAATATTCAATAATACTAGCTAAAGCTTGGCAAAGAAGACCTTATTTAAAAAACCACCAGAGTAGGCAGAGGGACCACAGCAATGGAATTTTGCAGCTAGTTGGAGAAAATGGGCTCAATTTCAAATATGGCATGGACAGATGGAAATTTATTGCCCAGGAAAATGAGTAGGAGTTGATAAATGGAAAATTACCAAGAAGTAACAGCAGGAGTGTAAGGGATGGTGGCTAGACCCATCTAACAGGAGCTTACTGAGGAAGGCCAGCATGGCCACTCATCAGATAGGGGTTGGTGGAGATGTGAGTATCTGATCTGTGAGTATCAAGGGTCAGGGGTCCATTCTTATGTTGACTCAACAGGGCTCTGGCTAAAACCAGATTTTACAAAGAGTGCAAAGATCAGCCTAGGAGAAGGTTCAGCAGTCTGACTAGTTTGGTCAATCTCCAGCATATTCTATGATATAAGTAAAATTTTGAGTAAGTTGGTAACTTGCCTCAGGAGGGATGAATATTCCGGAGGCTGACTAAAATTTTTACTTCTCATGTTTTGATTCATATATTCATAGTCTAAAAACTACTCATTTGAATGCCAAGTAGATAATTCAAATAATCGATTTCCAGCAAAGTAGTTACTAAGAAAGGATAGTTTTCAACAATGGGTAACAGTAGTAGTTGGGATGGGAATCTAGAGACAGTCAAAAAGACAGAGAAAAAAGTGTGTAAGTACTAACTCGTGGTCTGGTAACAATGTTTTTCTCTAGCATCCACCATCTCCAAGGCATTTGCAGTGTGTTCTGAGGCCTAGAGAGCTTTCTTGACCAGTTGGCTCTTGGTTTTATTTTTAAGTTAGTTTTTTTTAATTTAATTTAATTTTATTTGAGAACATACTGTACAGAGGGGTTACAATTACATGGGCAGGATAATGCATGCATTTCTTACCAAGCACATTGATATATTTTTGTGGTGTGGTGATTGTACCCAGGGCATCACATATGCTAGGCAAACACTCTACCACTGGAACTGTGCCTTGATCTTTTCCTCCAATCATAGCAGGTGGTCTTGGTGCTACCTTTGACTGGATTGGCCTTGAACTTATAACTTCCCTGCCTATGCCTCCTAATAGATCATAGTTTTGCAATGTAAGGACCTATTTAAGAAAACACAAGAACAGAAGTAGTAAGAACATTGGATAATAAAATTCTAAATGCCGGACACAAGTGGTTTTTTTCTTTCTTGCTATTGTTTCTATAATGTACCTTTTGATTTTTTTTTTGTTTCTTTGTATGTTCCTCCCCCATGGTATAATCCCTGTTTTCACTGTATTTGATGACAATGCCCTGCATCTTGTATATACACTTCTCTAATTTGGGGAGGGGAAGGGAAAAAACAAAATGCTTAAATAGGGATACGAGTTGACCCATTGTAACAATGAGATGCACAAGACACTACTTTTATAATTTAGGTGGGGTGGTGTGGGGGGTTGAGTATAGTTGTAGAAGTGGGAAGGAAGGGATGGTAGGGGAAAAACAAAGGAGGAGGTAACAATGCTTGATAGGAAATGTACTCATTACCTTGCTCATGTAACTGTAACCCCTCTGTACAGTATTTTTACAATAAAAAAACGTATAAAAATTCTAAATGCCTTATATAAAAGAGTAGATTTGTACAGATGCAGCAGAGTGGTTAAGACCACTGATTTTGGGTGAGCAGGGATTAAACCATAAAAGAATTTTTTTTAAAAAAAGTACATTATAACATAATTTTCAGACAGTTAAAGTATCAGCTAAAACATTTTAAGACTTTGGAAAAGATTCATACTAATATAATTCACAACACTAATGGGAGTTTTATTATCCATTATGAAATTATTTGACACCATTACCAATCTAAAGGCAGGAAAAGGTTACTTCTGAAATATAATTAACCTGTTTTCACTTGGGAAGAATAGGATGTTAAAAATAGAGTTATGATCCTCATCTGTATCTCTGGCAGATTCACCTCATGAATGAATGGAAATTTCACAGAACAATGGAGGCTGTGACATTACTAATATTCTAGTGGAGATGTTCAAGTATAGATGGCCTAGAGTTCTCTTTGAATATAGCATCTATTAAGGAATCTAGAGTCCAGGTCTAATTTTAGAGTTATTTTTTTGACTCAAGTTCATGAAGAGAGTTAAGTGAGGGAGAGGACTCAGAGCAAATCCTGGATACACACAGCAAGGAAAAATGGATTAGAGATTGTTTTCTCTCATCTATCTCTGCCAATCAGAACTTTGGAACATCCTAGGACATCTTAAATTTCTACCCTAAAGCTATGGAGATCTTTGGTAAAAATCAAATTTTTAATTCTCGCCCCCCCCCCCGATTTTATATCTTAAATTCATATCTCTTGGGTGGGAAGGTCAGGCCCCTCACATGCCCCATCCAACCTCTCAGCTCCTTTTACATCTGTGTCCACCCTGGCCCTGACTCTGCCCTTTCCAGCCTCTGCTCCAGACTTCTCAGTGCTGTTGCCTCTGATTGGGATCTCACTGACAGTGTCACTGAATTACTCCTTTAGGTAGCCTACCTAAAGTGCCAGTCTAGTTTAAATGTGTGTTTGTCCAGGTTCCCATTTGTAACACCTGTGTTGTGAGTAATGAATGGGTTGACAGTATGCTTTTCTTTCTTTTTTATTGTCAAGGTGATATATAGAAGTGGGGGTCACAGTTACATAAGTAAGGGAATAGTTTATTACATTTCTTGTCAAATGTGTTACCCCTTTCCTCATTTTTCTCCTATTTTCCCTCCTCCCAACCCCTCCAACTTGTACAGATCATTTCCAACATATTGTCTTGTAGATGTCACTGTTGCATTGGTTTCCTTTGTCTCGGCATTCTGTTGTTCCCCTTCTCTTCCCTAATTCAAATAAACGTATACACAATACCAGGGTACCAAAATCAAGTACAGTGACAACAGAAGGTATACCATAGTGGGAAAAACATACAAAAGAAATAAAAAAATCACATAGTACATTAAAAAAATAACAACAACAAAGAAAACTCTTTTGTGTCCATGTCTTGGAGTTCATTTCGCTTAGCATCATCTTATACATAGCTATGTTTATCGCAGCATTATTCGCCATAGCTAAGATACGGAACCAACCCAGATGCTCCTCAGTAGATGAATGGGTCAAGAAAATGAGGTATATATATATACATTATATATATATGTTATATATATATAATGTATATACACACATACAATGGAATTCTATGCCACCATCAGAAAGAATGACACCACCCCATTTGTTAGGAAATTGAAAGACTTGGAAAAAATCATATTAAATGAAGTAAGCCAGCCCCAAAGAAACACAAGTCCTATATTTTCCCTCATTTTCAATAATTAGTATATGTCTAGGATAATCTTATCAGATGAGCAGAATAGCTCAGTAGCTATGTACATATGACCGTATGCTTTTCTTACTTGACTATCACTCATTCATAAGGCTCAGGTGCCAGATGCTGTCCACAAAGGCTAACCTGAACTTCTTTTATTCTTAAGATATTCTTGTATAATAGATACTAACGTGATGTCTATTGTAGCAGTGATGAAACTGATGTCCAAAGGGAGTTAGTTTATTCAAGACAACATAGCAAATAACAGGTGGATCTGTGACATAAACACCCATGCAACCCACATTCAGAGTCTTTCTGCTCTGCTGCTTTGTAGTGCATGGCATTACATGCAGGGCCTTCTGCATGATAACTGAATGCAGGATGGGGCTTAGAAACTGGCAGTGAGCTCTGATTTCATAAGCTTTGATTAGAGTCAGTTGGAGTTAGTGCAAAGAAGTAGTGTGTGTGTTTGTGTGTGTGTGTACATGCATGTGTGTTTGCGCGTGTGTGCATGTGTGTGTGTGTGTGTGTGTGTGTGTGTGTGTGTGCGCGTGTGTGCCAATACTGGGGCTTTTACTCAGGGCTTCACACTCTTGTTTGGCTTTTTCACTCAAGATTGGTGCACTACCATTTGAACCATACCTCTGCTTTTGGCTTTTTGCCGGTTGGAGATAATGAATTTTAAAGACTTTTTTGCCTTGCTGAACCATGATCCTCAGATATCAGGATTGCAAGTGTGAGCCACTGGTAGCCAGCCAAAGAGATGATTTTCTAGAGAATCCATTTTAATGTCTACTATAATACTACATGCTTTTAGTATGCTGTAGTTTGTCATAGACTGTTTTGAAGTCAGTAAACTCTCTAAATGTGGGAGAACATAGGTGAAATGATTGGAAGAAAAGATGCCCCTCAGTAGATGAATGTATCAAGAAAATGTGGTATATATACACAATAAGAATGACACTGCCCCATTTGTTAGGAAATGGAAAGACTTGGAAAAAATTATATTAAGTGAAGTAAGCCAGGCCCAAAGAAACATAGGTCCCATGCTTTCCCTGATTTGAAATAACTAGTATATGTCTGAGAAAAGCAGAAATGGTCAGATAAGTTGATGTTAGGTGAAATGAACCACAAGATAAGGATTCAAATGTTTTTTTCTTTCATGTGATTGTTTCTAACATATTTATCAGATGATTTCTTGTTGCTTTGTATGTCCCTCCCCTACGGTATAACTCCTGTTTTCACTGTATTTGATGTTGGTATAATTTGTGGAGGGGAAGGGAAAAAACATTTAAATAGGGATACAAGTGGACCCATTGCAACAATGAGATGTACAAGTCGTTATGTCGAAAACGAACTTTACAACTTTGGTGGGGGTGGGTGTAAGGGGGGGCAGATAGGAAGGGATAGGAAGGGGAAACAAAGGAGGAGGCAACAATGCTTGATAAGAAATGTACTCATTATCTTGCCCATGTAATTGTAACCCCTCTATGGTATTTTCACAATAAACAAACAAATAAAAACAAGAAAAGATGATTTCTTTGTTGCTTTGTATGTCCCTCCCCCACAGTATAACCCTTGTTTTCACTGTATTTGATGTTGCTATACTTTGTGGAGGGGACGGGAAAAAACAAATTGTTTAAATAAGGATACAGGCGGACCCATTGCAACAATGAGATGTACAAGACGTTATGTTGAAAAACGAACTTTACAACTTTGACCAGGGACAGGGAAGGGCGGAGGGGGGAGGAAGGTTGCAGGAGATGGGAAGAGATGGGAAGGAGAAACAAAGGAGGAGGCAACAATGCTTGACAAGAAATGTACTCATTTCCTTGCCCATGTAATTGTAACTCCTCTGTATGGTATTTTCACAATAAAAAAAAAAAGAAGCAAGTCAAAAAATTACTAGTGCTTTAGGAACAGAATGCTTTTTACTGATATGCACACGTAGATGCATTTGTTCAAACAACAATAAAAATGTAAACACCTTTGTGCACTGTCCTAAGTCGTATGAGCCATGCCCAGAAAAGTGCAGGCAACTTCTGTTTGACATCAGTGTGTTCCAAGCTATAAAACAACTCCTATTCACATAGAAACAAACCACCCTATCATTGCATATATGCTTCACATTCAGCTCTGGGAACCACAACATGATAAACATACAACATGATATAGATACATCTACTATTTATCACCATTTAAAGTAATAAAATTATGATCTAATTGCTGTTAAAATGGGCTTAATTGTACTATACATTTTGATTATGATCAGAGCTCTAATGTAATGTCATATACAAATAACACTTAAGAATATATTTCTATTCTCCTGTAAACTTGTTTGAAAACCAACATGCTAGTTTTGATGTAAACATTAAAAATTTAATTAACAACACTTTTCTATGCCTACCAAGAGTTTAAAATGGCTTTGCTGGAATGATTTGGAAGGCCTGGGTTCTTATAATGCTTATGCAAAGAAGTTCCGTGAATGCCTACTCTTCTTCCTTTCTGAATTCTGCTGCAGTAAGCAGGACATTGAAAATAATTCCATTCCCTAAGTTGACCTTCCAGTATTATAGTAGTTACAGAAATGTGTTTGAGGTTTATGGCACTACTGATACAGTTTGTCGCTTTGTAAAACACTTAGGAAATGTTAATGTTAATAACCTCTTCCACTTATTTAAAGTAATAATACATTTGTTTTAATTCAGATCCAATTAAAATAATCTGCAAATTGTGATAATCAGCAAAGTTTTCTTGCAACATTTTACTTACTGAATGAAACTTTGGAATCCTTAACTTAGATTTCAACTGTATTGCTGCTATCATCCCCACCTTGAGAACTGATCATATATCACCAAAACTAAGTTCTGTGTCCTTCCTTTGATACCATCTCTTCTTTCTATCTAGTCACCTAGCAAAGGTCCACCAGGTCTGGGTGGATGAATGAGTGAAAGAAGAAAATATTGCTAGGTTATTGGCATAGACTATTAAAAAATGAAGCAGCTTGTTACTACCTGCATTAGTCAGCACTCACTATAGGCAATGGGGCATTTAAGTTGGAAAGGGATTTATTACAAGAAATTAGGTGTTTCTGGATTTTTTTTTTTTTGCCGTGGGGCTTGAACTCTGGGCCTGGGCACTGTCCCTCAGCTCTTCAGCTCAAGTTTAGTGCTCTGCCACTTGAGCCACAGCACCACTGCCAGTTTTATGGTGGTTTATTGGAAATAAGAGTCACATGGACTTTCCTGCCCTGGCTAGCTTTAAACCAGGATCCTCAGATCTCAGCTTCCTGAGTAGCTAGTCTTACAGGTGTGAGCTACCAGTGCCTGGCATTTTAGGCATCTTTGAAAGGGAAAGAAGGGGAGATGATAGGGGATTACTTTTTGAATCAAAGTCAGAGGATTGAGCTGTGGTCCAAGGTTGGAAAACTTCACTGCTGCCTTTATTACTTCTTTTGTAACTTGCTCAATCTTAGAGCTAACAGCTTGCTGCAAATACTTCTATTGAGTAGAGTCTGCTTGTCTTCAATTATAGTTGACAAAACAGGGACTATATTTCTTTTCTGTGTTTTGTGCCTCACAAAGATTTGTCTCACTGGCAGAGCCTAAATTGAATTTACAATTATAGCTGCAAGAGAGTCTGGGAATTGCTTTAAGCCACAGAATGAAATGGCAACCCTGGCAGAGTTTGAAAATGGTAGATGAATGGGTGATACACATATTACCTAGCATAGATCATAGCATGTAATTACTTTTTAAAAGATTATGAGGCAAGAAGGGTCCTGGTATTAGGTAATAAGGCTAGGAGGGAGGTGAAAAATAAAGAATTTTTGGGAAAATAATGGCTTGTGCTCTCAAGTTACTTAAGAAGAACATACCAATTGCTGATTAGCTATCATAAGTGCTGTGGTATACAACTAAATGCAATAACTAAATGCTGAGAAAGGACGGAGACACACATTGGAGTCAGTGTTGTCTGAAAAAGATTTGGGAAGGCAGGGGGCCAGGAAGCATTAACAAAATGTGCACTTGGATATAGGAGGAAGGAGACAAGATGGTATTTACAGGGTAGGACATGGCTTAAGCAGGAATAACTGTCTCAAAGTTTGGATACCTGAACTTCCATTTACAGACATTGGCTGGATCTCATCTGTATGAGGCAGATTTCAGAGTAGCTGCAGTACCTGAAGACATTTTATTGTTTGCCTTTGCATATTACCAGTCTTTTCTAAACTGACTGCAAATGGATTACAATCTGTTTTGATGTAAACCTATTTGCATATTAGATATTTGTTAATCTCTATTTAATTACCCAATTGCAATGTTACTAATTACCACAATATTTAGCATATTAAAGCAACTAACATTTATTATCTCTCATAGTTACTAAGGGTCAGATATGTAGGAGCAGCTGGGTGGTTCTGGCTCTAGGTCTCTCAGGAGGTTACAGTCAAGCTGTTGACCAGGCTGTAGTCTTCCAATGGGCACAGAATCTACTTCCAAGCTTATTCATGTGGATTCTGGCAGTAAGCATCAGTTCTTCACCATGTGGGCCCCTTCTGGTGGAGGTCATGACTTGGCAGTTGGCCATGCTGAGCAAATGGTCCAGAGAGTGAAAGACAGCAGAATCAGGATGGAAGCTGCAGTAGCTTCTATAGTAGAATGATGGAAGTGATATGCCCTCAATGACTAACCCTGACATATGTGGGAAGGGATTATACAATGTGGGATGCTTATCCTGGACAGAGACCTCAGCCATCTTCATAACCCCAAATAAATGAGCATTATACATCAGCAATGCTTGGGTAAGGGAGACTTAGAATCACTCATTTGAGAATTGTAGACTCTAGTCTTTGAGACACTGTTCTGGTCCTGTGAGTCTGCTGGTCTAGAAATGCTAGAATGATAACCAGATGCATTCAATGGTATTTCAGTTCATTTCTGGGGGCTCACTGAGATGGGAGTATATGTTTAATAGTCCCCCAAATGTTGTTTTTTACATCTATATTTACAAGGCAATAATATTTTGCAATTGAACAAAAGTGAAAATTGTAGCGTGTAGGTAAATTCCCAAAGCTTAGAAATCAATTTTAACTGTAGAAATTGTTTGTGTTGTCTTAAAAAATTTGTATTGTTCTGGCAAGTGCTATAATAAACATGTTTTCTTTATTCCAGTGAATCATTTTGCTTGGCATAAAACATTACTTGTGTAAACATGTGTATATTTTGATCCATTGTATGCCATTTAGTAGAACAGCTGTATTTTTATAAGAATTCTAGGAATCTCACATCTGGAATTTCAGTTTACTCAAAATTTGTGAATAATGAGTTCAGTATTGTCTTCTAAAGACTTAGAATTCTGTATTTGCAGAAATAAGGAATAAGACAGACTTAGGGGAAATCTTGGAGGAAGGTGGTGGAGGAGAAGCTGGAAGCTAAATAAGCTCTCGCCTAGAAAGCAGTTTTAGTGTTCCAGTGAACAGTCGTAGGCTAGAGAATCACACCAAGTGTGCCATCACAGTACAGAGAGTTTGTCCAGAGAGGAAAAATCCAGGCAGCTTGGTCAAGGAGACAGATCTGAGCACTTTCCAGTGTCCACGGCAGTGGTGGTAGTGGCAGCGGTGGCTGTTGTGGCCGCCATATCAACACAGAGAGCCCGGGACAAAGGCTCCAGATATGGTATGCTAGCAGATTCTACTCACCACCAGCAAGAACTGACAAGGAGCAAAAATCTTCATCCTTCTGATCGCAGACCAGGGATGACACAGAAATCAAGAGGCTAGAGTGAGTACACCCCAAGACATCTGTACTCCTTCTCATGGAGCAGTGGTGGGAAGCTAGCCCCTCCCCCACCACCAGAGAAGAACTCCCATCTTTGATACTGGAAAAGGCTGGGCTCAAGCAGCTAGCTTCAACTCAGGCCTTGAAAGAAAACAATAGGAGCCATTCAGCAGGCTTGACCTGCTGGACTCAGCTACAGCCAGGGGAAAGTCACCCTTCCCAGGCAGAGGTGGCTCCGCCCCTGGTGGAGTAACTTTCATAACTGGGTAAAAGAGCCAGAGGCTGCCCCTCTGGCAGCCTAGGCAGCACACCCAGCAGCAGGAGGGGTAAAAGACAAACAGTTGAAACTCAGTAAACATAAATCTGGAGAATGGCTCCAGAATGGGCTCTGTGAGTGTCTCAGAAGCTAGCTCCTCAGGAAAAAGCTACTGATAGCTGATAGGCCTCAATCCTACCGAGAACCTAGCCTCATCAGAGCAACTCCAAGCTAGAGGAAACAGCCATCTCCCTCTTTTGTGATACGCAAAGCAGATCTCCCTCCCACTGAACTAGCCTGGGAGGAGGATCACAAAATCCTGGGTAAGGCAGAGCATTTTTCTGCCTGCTCAAACAAACTGACTTAAACCAATTAAAAGCCACAGGAAAACCAAACACCACAAGCAAACCAGAGACTCCACCAAGAGACTGGTTGTGGACACAGGGGAGATACAAGATCTTCCCCTTGCCTCCCTCACCCCAGTCAAATAATTCATTTTTCTACCTAATTTTTTCTTAGTTTAAAAATTTTCTTTTTTTTTCGTTCATAATTTTTAACCTTAAGGGTGTGTGTGTGTGTGTGTGTGTGTGTGTGTGTGTGTGTTGTTTTTTAAAGTCTCTTTTAATCTTTTGGTCCTTTTTTTTGGGGGGGGGGGAGGAGGAGCGTGACTTAATTGCTGTTCTGTTCATCTCCAGATATATACCCATTGTTGAGTATTAGACCTGATCCTTCATTGTGTACATACTTAATTCAGAAATTGATTACTCAATTCACAACCTCTTAGGCTTAACTTCTTTAATAGTAATATTATTCCTTTATACGTATATAATTTTTAAGAATTCCATTTTAAATTTTTTATTTTTTCATTTTTCCTTTTTATCTCTCTCCTCCTTTCATCCTATCCTTTTCTTCTATCGGTATTGTTTCTTTATACTTACATAATTTTTAAGTGGTTTCTTTTTTTAATTTAAATTTTTGTTTTTCATTTTTTCTTGTTCCTTTATCTCTTTCCTTTCATTCTGTTTTATCCATTTCCTTTCTGAGATTAGGACTTGGTTAAATTCCCTCTTTCCTTTTACCTCTCCACGTCACTCTAATCCTATTTTTCCCCACAATTCTCCCTAAACCTATTAATTTCTGGTCTGCTGAATCCCTCTTTGATGTTCTTAGCACATTAATCCATAGTTGTTTGATGTTGAAGAGATCATATCTGTTGAACTAGATTGTAGCTGCAGCCATTTTGACTGTGTAACTACAGGACTCTGGTTGATGCTTGCCTTAAAATAGTGTTCTAGCATGAAATTGGTGTTGCTTTCTTTTTTAAAAAATAAATTTTTTATTGTGAAAGTACTGTACAGAGGGGTTACAATCACATGAAAAAGATAATGAGTACAATTCTTATCAAGCATTGTTGCTTTCTCCTTTGTTTTCCCCCTATCATCCCTTCCCTCCCATCTCCACAACTACATTCCCTCCCTCCCCTCCCCCTCCCCCTTCTCCCCTCTCCCCTCCCCCATCTAAATTGTAAAGTTCCTTTTTCTACATAGCGTCTTGTATATTTCATTGTTGCAATGGGTCAACCTGTATCCCTATTTAAACAATTTGTTTTTTCCCTTCTGCTCCCCAAATTATACCAACATCAAATACAGTGAAAACAGGGGTTATACCATGGGGAGGGACATACAAAGTAACAAAAAAAAATCATGTGGTACCTTATAAATATGTTAGAAACAATAGCAAGAAAAAAAACAATTATAGAGAAAGAACATATGACTATCTAAGACAAATCCAAGAAATATGATAGATATATTCAACATTAAGAAGACACCATCAGAAGGCCTAATCTGAGGATAATGGGTGTAGAGGAACACCTAGAGACAGAAGTTAATGGTCTAGGAAATTTATTTAACAGAATCCTACCAGAGAATTTCCCAAATATGAAAAAGATAGGTCTATTCAGATACAAGAAGCTTTTAGAACCCCAAGTAGACCAGACCAGAACAGGACATCCCACCATCACATTATAATCTGCACAGAATCAATTCAGACCAAGGAAAGGATCCTTAAAGCTATCAAGGAGAAAAGATCAATCACCTATAAAGGGAAACGAATTAGAATTTCCTCAGATTTCTCAGCAGAGACAATTAAAGCAAGAAGAGCCTGGAATGATGTATGCCAACCAAGAATACTGTACCCAGATAAACTCTCCTTCATAATGGAAGGTCAAATAAAAACCTTCCATAGCAAAGAAAAACTGAAACAATATATCTTCATCAAACCAGCCCTACAGAAGATACTTAAAGATGTCTTACACATAGAAGTCCAACAAGAGCACAATAAAGGCCAAGAAACTGCACTCAATTAGAGAATCCAAGAACTATAGGAAGAACCCAGTTATCACAGCCCCCAAGAAGGTGGATAGCATAGGAGGAACTACTAAACACCTCCCAGGCCTAACTACTAAACACCTCCCAGTCCTAACTCTCAATATTAATGGACTTAACTCTCCAATTAAGCAACATAGATTGTCTAGTTGGATTAAAAAGGAAGATCTTTCTATCTGCTGCCTTCAGGAGTCACACCTTGCCCACAAAAACAAACATATTCTGAAAGTGAAAGGCTGGAATAAAATCTACCAAGCAAATGGCCCCCATAAACAGATGGGACTTGCAATCCTAATATCAGATAAAATACATTTCAAATTAAAATTAGTGAAAAGAGATAAAGAAGGTTACTACATACTAATTAAGGGACCTCTTCTTCAGGAGGATACTAAAATTCGAAATATCTATTCACTAAGCAATGGAGCACCCAAATTTATCCAAGAAACATTACTTTCCCTCAAATCTCACATTGATCCAAAGACATTAATTGATAGGGACTTTAACACACCACTATTCCCGCTAGATAGATCAACTCGACAAAAACTCAACAGAGAAACCACAGATCTAAACAACTGCATACATCAGCTAGATTTAACAGACATCTACCACATATTTCACCCAGCAGCATCAGAATACATGTTCTTCTCAGCAGCACATGGAACATTCTCCAAAATAGACCACATTTTAGGTCACAAAGCAAATTTGTCAAAATTAAGAAACATTCAAGTTATGCCATACATTCTCTGAGACCATGAGGGAATAAAATTAGAACTCAACACCAAAAGCCACCAAAGAAAGTCCTGTAACGACACACTATTGAATCACCAGTGGGTCATGGAAGAGATTAGAAAGGAAATTCAAACGTTCATGATATTCAACAAAAATAAACAAATCACCAGCTCCTCTGGGACACAGCAAAGGCAGTACTCAGATGGAAAGTTTATAGCTCTGAGTTTCTACATCAACAAATTGGAGAGCTCTGAAACCAACAATTTAATGAGATATCTGAACCTCTTTGAAAAAGAGCAGCAAGCCAAACCCCAATACAGTAGATGGAAAGAAATGATTAAAATTAAGCCAGAATTAAAAGAATTAAAATCCAAAAAAATCATAGAATCAAAAAAACAAAGAGTTGATTCTTTGAAAAAATTAACAAAATTGACAGACCCTTAACAAATCTTATCAGAAAAAGAAGAGAACACACCCAAATAAACTCAGAGATGAGAATGGAAATATCACCACAGAAACAACCAAGATTCAGAACATTATAAGGGAATACTTCTCAAACCTTTATGCTAATAAGTTTGAGAATCTGGAATAAATGAACGATTTCCTAGCAAGTATTGACATGCAAATATTGAAACTAAACCAAGATGAGTTAAGCCAACTTAACAAGCCCATATCAAGGATCGCAGTAGAAACAGCAATAAGAGACCTCCTATCCAAGCAAGCCCAGGACTGGATGGATTTACAGCAGAATTCTACAAGGCCTTCAAAACAGAACTCACATCAATACTCCTCCAATTCTTCAATAAAATTGAAATAGAAAGTTCACTACCAAACTCTTTCTATGAAGCCATCATAATCCTCATCACAAAACCAGGCAGGGACTCATCAAAGAAAGAGAACTAGAGACCCATTTCTTTACTGAACATCGATGCAAAACTTCTCAACAAAATTTTGGCCAATTGACTTCAACAATTCATCAAAAAAGTTCATACACTATGATCAAACAAGATTCATTTCAGGGATGCAAAACTGGTTCAATATACTCAAATCAATTAATATAATTCATCACATCACCAAGAGCAAGGATAAGAACCACATTGTTATCTCAATAGATAGAGAAAATAGCATTTGACAAGATCCAACACCCCTTTATGATGAAGGCTCTGGCAAAACCAGTAATCCATGGAACATTTCTCAATACAATAAAGGCTGTATCTGACAAACCTACAGCCAGCATGAAACTTAATGCTGAAAAAATAAAGCCATTTCCTTTAAACTCAGGAACAAGACAAGGATGCCCACTCTCTACACTGTATTAGAATGCCTAGCTACAGCAACAAGACAAGATGCAAACATAAAGGGAAAAATGAAGTAAAACTCTCCCTCTTTGCAGATGATGTGATCTTGTATTTAAAGAATCCTACAGAATCCACTCCCAAATTACTCAAGCTGATTCAAAACTTTGGCAAAGTATCAGGGTATAAAATCAAAAATCAATGGCTTTTCTGTATGCCAACAATGAGAAGAGCGTGGCTGAAATCAGGAAAGCAACTCCTTTTGTAATAACCTTACAAAAAATAAAATACCTAGGAATTTAACTGAAGAAGTGAAGGACCTCTATGATGAAAACTTTAAAATCCTGGAAAAGGGAGTGGAAAACTTCCCATTTTCCTTTATCGGAAGGATTAACCTCATGAAAATGGCAATACTTCCCAAGGCTATGGGATACTTATCACTATCCCATCCTTATTCTTCAATAAAATAGAAGAAGCAATCCAAAAATTCATATGGAACAATAAAAGACCCCAAATAGCGAAAATGATCCTTAACAGAAAGAACAGTGCTGGAGGATTATCAATACCAAATTTCAAACTCTACTACAAAGCCATAGTAATCAAAACAACTTGGTACTGGCACAGGAACAGACCTCAGGACCAGTGGAATAGAACTGAAGACCCAGAAATGAACCCATAGACCTATAGCCACCTAATCTTCGATATGGAAGAAAGGCAGACTCTTCAATAAATGATTCTGGCAATAAATGGTTCTGACAACATTGGCTAAACACCTGTAGAAAACTAAAGCTAGACCCTTACATATCACCGTCCACTACAATCAACTCCAAATCGATCAAAGACCTTGGAGTCAAAGCAGACCCCTGAAAACATTACAGGAAGGAATAGGAGAAACCCTAGGTCTCCTTGGCACAGGCCAAAATTTTCTTAATAGAGACCCAGAAACACAACAAATCAAAGAAAAGTTGGACAAATGGGATGACATGAAGTTGCAGAGCTTCTGCATGGCAAAAGACATAGCTAGCAAGATCAATAGAAAGCCCACGGATTGGGAGAAGATCTTCACTAGCCATACAACGGACAAGGGTCTCATATCTAAAATACACCTGGAACTCAAAAAATTAAATCCCCCAACAACAAATCCTCAAAGAAACAACTGTCCAATAAATAAGTGGGCTAAAGATTTAAAGAGAAACTTCTCTGAAGAGAAAGAAGGATGGCTAATACGCATGAAGAAACGCTCAACCTCCCAAGCCATAAAAGAAATGCAAATCAAAACAACATTTAGGAGCTGGGAAGGTGGCTCAGTGGTAGAGCCTTGCATGCATGAGGCCCTGGGTTCGATTCCTCAGCACCACATAAGCAGAAAAAAAAAGCCGGAAGTGGCACTGTGGCTGAAGTGGTAGAGCACTAGCCTTGAGCTGAAGAGCTGAGGGACAGCGCCCAGGCCCAGAGTTCAGGCCCACGTCCAGACCAAAAAACAAAACAAAAGAAAAAAAACTGCAACATTGAGATACCACTTCACCCCAGTAAGAATGGCTATAATCAAGAACTCTTATAACAACAGATGCTGGAGGGGATGTGGACTGAAGGGAACCTTACTGCATTGTTGGTGGGAGTGTAAACTTGATCAACTACTTTGGAAAGTAGTATGGAGGTTCCTCAAAAGACTCCACATAGAAGGCTGGGAAGGTGGCTCAGTGGTAGAGTGCTTGCCTTGCATGCACGAGATTCTGGGTTTGATTCCTCAGCACCACATAAGCAAAAAGAAAAAAGCCGGAAGTGGCGCTGTGGCTCAAGTGGTAGCACGCTAGCCTTGAGCTGAAGAGCTGAGGGACAGTGCCCAGGCCCATAGTTCAGGCCCCATGACTGGACCCCCTCCCCCCAGAAAAAAAAAAAAAGACTCCACATAGAGTTCCCTTATGACCCATCAATTTGGGCATTTACCCAAACCATCACAAACAAGACCATACTAAAGCTACCAGCACAACTATGTTTATTGCAGCATTATTTACCATAGCTAAGATATGGAACCAACCCAGATGCCCCTCAGTACATGAATGGATCAAGAAAATGTGGCGTGTGTGTGTGTGTGTGTGTGTGTGTGTGTGTGTGTGTGTGTGTGTTTGTATGAATTCTATGCCTTCATCAGAAAGAATGTCAGCACCCCATTTATTAGGAAATGGAAAGACTTGGAAAAAATTATAGTAAGTAAAGTAAGCCAGGCCCAAAGAAACATAGGTCCCATGGTTTCCCTCATTTGCAGTAACTAGTATATGTCTTGGACAAGCAGGAAAGGTCAAAGCTATATACATATGACCAGGAAAGATGAAGTTAAGCAAAATGTACCCCAAGATAGAGTCACAAGTGTTTTTTTTTTCCCTTACTCTTGTTTGTAACGTATTTAAAAAGTACCATGTGATTTTTTTTGCTTTGTATGTTCTTCCCCCATGGTATAAACCCTTGTTTTCTCTGTATTTGATGTCAGTTCCCTGCTTCTTGTACATACATTTTTCTTTTGGCGGAGGGTAAGGGAAAAAACAAAATGCTTAAATAGGGATATAGGTTGACTTATTGTAACAATGAGATGCATAAGATTCTATGTTGAGAAATGAACTTTACAATTTAGTCAGAGGGGGGCCGGTAGGAGTGTATTTGGGGAGATGGGAAGGAAGGGATGATAGGCGAAAAACAAAGGAGGAGGTAAGAATGCTTGATAGGAAATATACTAATTTCCTTGCTCATGTAACTGTAACCTCTCTGTACAGTATTTTTACAATAAAAAAAGCATTAAAAAAAAAGAAAGAAAAAGACAGACTTAGGTCCCCACATTAGAGCAACTATGGACTCCAGGCCAAATCTAGCCTACTTCCTACTTTTGTAAGTAATGTTTATTAAATCACAGCCAACCCCATTTATTTTCATATTACCTTAGATTACTTTTGTGGTGGAGTATCTTGCGTGTGCTAGTTGTAACCGAAAACTTGTGGCCCCAAAGCGTAAAATATTTCCTTTCCTTTTTCAAAGTTTTTTGACTTCTGCTCTAAGATCATTTTGAAGCCTATAAAACAAGCATCTATAGCTATTTCCTTTATATGTAGTGGTACCATTTTGAG
Source organism: Dipodomys spectabilis (assembly GCF_019054845.1). Lineage (NCBI taxonomy): Eukaryota > Metazoa > Chordata > Mammalia > Rodentia > Heteromyidae > Dipodomys > Dipodomys spectabilis. Next base: position 16,010,424 of record NW_024870911.1, on the reverse strand, counting down.
GTGACTTTAATAAAAAAGAATCCCAATTGAATCTACTTATTTATGGTGTGTGTGTGTGTGTGTGTGTGTGTGTGTGTGTGTGTGTGTGTGCGCACACGTGTGCGCACGTGCCTGCCAATCTTGGGGCTTGAACTTAGGGCCTGGGCACTATTCCTGAGGTTCTTTTTTATTCAAGTCTGGTGCTCTCCCACTTGAGCTACAGCTCCACTTCCAGACTTTTGATAGTTAACTGGAGGTAAGAATCTCATAGGCTTTCCTGCTGAGGATGGCTACGAACTATGATCCTCAGGTTTCAGCCTACTGAGTAGTTAGGATTACAGGTGTGAGCTACAGGTACCTGGCCCTCTATATATGTTTTTAAGTAATGAGTGACATATAGGGGATAGGTGGAAAGAAATGAGCTCTTTTGGCTATAGTCCTGAAATTCCTTTGTAGGAGTTTTTCCTTATTTAAAATTGAGGAACTGATCACAAGGGAGCTTGTCACTGTCACTGTGCAAACTGAGCAAGAGACATCACTGTGGCACATAGTCTGATGATTCTTACCTTTGTACAACACACCAGTTTCTACCACATCTATATAGTATCCAACAGGCATAGTCTAAGTCTTTTGGAAAAAGAGTGGATAATATCTAGTATTTCTGCTCTTGGTCTAATGACCCTTTACGGATATTGTAGTCTGGTATGGAGAGATTCTCTATTTTATAATTTAATCACAGATGGATTTAAGGAGATTTTTGGAAAAAAGACTAAAGATAGAGATTGAATGAATTCTTCATTATCAGCTTCTGGAAGGGAGGCAAACGTGGGGCCTAGATGATCAGAGGAAGTCTTCTTAGATCATAAAATGCCAGGATAAGGAATAGTCCTGGAGACTTAGAAACTAGTTGGAAGAAACAAAGATTTTGTACAAAAGAAGTTGAATCTGCAGGCAAATTTAATTACAATGAAAGAAATGACAAACTGAATGTGTTCAATATCATAGCAATGAGATGTTGAAAATATCTCACCAAATTACTGAGAAGAGAGTCACAAATTAAATTCTTTAAGAATTCTATCAGATAATTCATTTCTTTACTATTTTTAATTTTGAAAAGTGTCTCCTACAATGTTCTTAGTGGAGAAAAAAAAATTCTGATTCCTCAACGCAGATGCCCTTCAGTAGATGAATGGATCAAGAAAATGTGGTATATAAACACAATGGAATTCTATGCTTCCATCAGAAAGAATGACATTGGCTCATTCGTTAGGGAATGGAAAGACTTGGAAAAAATCATATTAAGTGAAGTAAGCCAGGCACACAGAAACATAGACTGTATGGTTTCTCTCACTTGTAATAACTAGGATATGTCTAGTATATTCCTAGCAGAGGATCACAATAGCTCAATATATGCCAATAAAAAGAACCCTGGTTCTAGAAATGTCAGAATAGCAATGAAAATTTCCTTTCCAGCTTACCTATTTGGGCTCCAAATGGATGGCATGAGTGCGGTAGGACTAAGTTCTATGGGAGAAGGGACTCCATCCAAGTCAAAGGGCACAAAGAACAGTCAGGTTCTGACCATGAGGAAACACCATGGAAATGGGATCAGTAAGCAGAGAAGCTTGATAGTAATGACTGACTGTTTATCCCTAGGTTGGATCTCTTCCTGTAATTATAAAAAATTTGGATTCTTATACACAGCATTTTCTTTTGGATGTCTGAGAAACAACTCAAATTCACCATGTTCCAAAGTGAACTCTGATTGGCCATTTCAAACCTGCTTCTCTTTCAAACTCCTGCATTTCAGCTCCTTTTCTTCCCTAGTTGTTTGGATTCAAAATTTTGAAGACAAAAAACAAAAACAAAAACAAAACACAAAAAACCTTGAAAACTCACCTTGTTTCTTTTATACCCTGTGTTGAACTTGTCTATCAATCTTATTGTCCAAGGCTTACTTGGACAATCTTATTTAAAAGGCCAACCTGCTCCAATTTTCCCACCCTCTGGCTTTCTCTTTTGTCTTATTTTGTTTTGATCCATGTTTATTTGTTTATTTACTTATATATATTTTTTATTTTAAAAATAGTGTACAGAGGGGTTACAGTTACATGAATAAAGTAGAGTCCATTTCCTATTGAGCATTGTTACTCCCTCCTTTGTTTTTCCCCTACCATCTCTTCCCTCCCTACCTCCCCAAATCCTCCCTCTCCTTGCAAGTTGTAATGTTCATTTTCAACATAGTGTCTTGTACATCTCATTGTTACAATGGGTCAACCTGTATCCTTATTTCACCATTTTGTTATTTCTCTTCCCCTCCCCAAATTAGAAAAATGTATATACAAGATGCAGGGCACCAAAATCAAATGCAGTGAAAAGAGGGGTTATACCATGGGGGAAGAACATACAAAAGAAACAAAACAATCATATAGTACATTATAATACATTAAAAACAACAGCAAGAAAGATAAAACCTCTTGTGTCCCCATCTTGGGATTCATTTGCTTAACATCATCTTATCTGGTCATATGTACATAGCTTTTGACCTTTTCTGCTTGTACAAGACATATACTAGTTATTGCAAATAAGGGAAACCATGGAACCTATGTTTCTTTGGGCCTGGTTTACTTCACTTAATATATTTTTTTCCAAGTTTTTGAATTTCCTAACAAATGGAGTGATGCCATTCTTTCTGATGGAGGCATAGAATTCATATATATGTATACATACATACATACACACACACACTCATACATATACACACACATATCACATTTTCTTCATCCATTCATCTACTGAGGGGCATCTGGGTTGGTTCCATATCTTAGCTATGGTGAATAATGCTGTAATAAACATAGTTGTGCTGGTGGCTTTAGTATGATATTGTTTGTGACCGTTTGGATAAATGCCCAAAAGTGGGATTGCTGGGTCATAGGGGAGCTCTATGTGGAGTCTTTTGAGGAACCTCCATAGTGCTTTCCAAAGTAGTTGAACAAGTTTACACTCCCACCAACAAGTTCCCTTTTGGCCACATCCCCTCTAGCATCTGTTGTTATTAGATTTCTTGGTTATAATCATTCTAACTGGGGTGAGGTGGAATCTCAATGTTGTCTTGATTTGCATTTCTTTTATGGCCAGAGAAGTTGAGCATTTCTTCATGTGTCTCTATTGGCCCCATGTTTTTTTTTTTTTAAACTCACCCCTTTAGCATATCATGTTTGCTTAGCTGGCTGGTGTGTTTACTCATTGTGGCATACCTGGCAGTATACAACAGTGCCAACAGAATAGACATTCACTAAAAATTTGAGGGCAAAGGAATAAATCCCCACTCTTCTTGCTGGTATGATTAGAAAGTTCTGAGGTTGGGCTGTCATTCTTCTCATTTGTGGGTTTGAAGAATTCATCCTCAAACCAGAAACTTCATTTCTGCCATTGTAAGCGTCCTTGTCTTCATTGTTATATGCTGTTTTGGAAGAATGTCCTGTTGCTCTAACAAGAGAAAGTCTATGGAAGGAGTTGCTCATGTATAAAGTAGGAAAAACAACCCACAGGATAGTTATTTTCTTCTGTTTTGTTCCTATGACAGGGCATCCTCTGCTGTGGGTGGACCTTCTCTGAGGGCATCTTTGGATAATGGCAGCTCTGAGGAGCTTGTTTGTTAGTAGTTAGCAGGAGATGTTGAATGCCTTTGGAATGAAGATATTATAACTTTGAAATGTAGGATTTTATACAAAGAGAATGGATACATGTGGTAGTCATTTGTACTTTGTGTTCTATGAATAAGAGAGGTAGCTAGGGAATGCAATCTACCACCCACGTCTTCCCTAATCACTCACAATAGTTTCTCCTGAGCTTTTCTCTCTCTTAATTAACATATATGTATGTATACAATTCACTCTTACTGGAAGTCGCATATTGTTGTGAGGCTGATGCTATCATCTTATCTGTAACTAGTATATATTAGAGTTGACAATTGTTTGAAAAAAAAAAAACCTAAAAATTTTTTTGTAGAGGAATTTTTAATTGTTTGACTTTAAATGTGTGACCAATTCTGTCATTCTGAATTTAAAATGATTTCATATCTCTTGTTGAAAATGTTTACATACTTTATTCTTACTGTATAACAAAGAAGAGGCAAAAGATAATAGGAAAGTCAATAACAAGTGGACATTTACTAAAGGATGCTGTGTAGAGTCAACATACCAGCACCATTGCAAATGATACTCATGCAGAAAACTAGTATGGTGTATATAAAGCAAAATGGGCATGCTATAGAATTTTGGTGAGATGGAGAAAAATAAATATACTAGTCATTGAGTGTTTCTTTACTTTTTGTTTCCGATTGAGCACATTGTGATTGTGTTCATAGATTAAATGCCATGGAATATTCAAATATTGTTATCCTTCCAAAATAGTTACCTCATCTCTTCTGCACTTAGCCTCCAGGAACCTAGATGTAATCATGGTTGACATTTCTTGGCAGTTGGCTTTAGTCCTAGAGACCTTCAGTCTCTGACTCATAGACTGCTCTTGGGGAAAAATGGAGGGACATGACAAGTAGAGTTTGGTGGAGGGTGAGATCTACTGATCTGAGAATATCACAGAGGAGAGCTTCCTGGGGATGCAGTTTTGAAATGTCTTACACTTTATAAAACTCTGTGTCTACCTCAGCCTCTAACTACTTGTGGGATCCGGTGCCAACCACTTCCCCTTATTAGCTTTCATTTTCCTCACTGGTTAAAATGAGTATGCTGGATTAATTTTCTTCATTGTCCTTTGTTATTGTGAAGTGCCAGGCTATCAGTAAGTTGCCTAATGATAATGACCATCCACCTTTCTTATTCGTGGTAATAATGTTAATACTACACCTCTGGTTTGTATAATGCTTTATTTGTTTTTAACATCCATAGAAACCACTGAGGATCAAATTAGCTAAAAGTCATGTAGCACCTCTCCCAATAAATCTAGCTTTTCAGGGGAGTGGTATTTAGGAAAGCTAAGTTTTATGAGGGAAATGATCCCTGAGCCAGCGCTTGTAAGACATTTGTAAAGAGAAAGGAAGAAAGAAAGGCAAGGGGAAAAGGCAAACTGTTTTACTTGGACAAATAATGAAAATCAGTTTGTTTACATGCTTCTTTACATTCCTAACACTTAAAAAAAACCTTTGTTGCTTAAACTGTAATTTCACAGTCAATTAATCTACCACACATTGTATGCTGTTTTCCATGGGCTGCTGTTCTAGGCGCCCAGATCTTACAAACTACAAGTTGTTTCTGCAACTGTTGGGTACCTGATGGGTAGGAAAAGAAACAAAAAAATCACAAATAGAACCAAGAGATTAAAAAGCCTCTGTTGGAGGCAGCCGTAAGTTATGTATGGCCACTATTTTGATTCTGGACTATCAGAATATGGGATTTGGTCTGTACAAAGCAGCTTCTGTGCCTTTTCACTGACTTTTTTGTTGTTGTTTAAGTGAAGCACCGTTCTGAGGAATTTCAGAGCAAACAGCATAAATGAGTCACAGGTGCCAGTGGCTCACACCTGTTATCCTAGCTACTCAGGAGGCTGAGATCTGAGGAATTGTGGGCAAGAAAGTCCATGTGACTCAAGTGGTAGAACAGCCTTGAGCAAGAAAGTTCAGGGACAGTGCTCAGGCCTTGAGTCCAAACAAAAAAAGTCATGTGATTTTTTTCCCATCAAACTGAATTAGAAAACAAATGGAACTTCTATGGGTTGACTGTCTTTGTAGAGAGAAAAGTGAGAAGATGAGTCTTACACTGTAGGTCAGGGTTCTCATAGTTGAGTTCTAGTTCTGCAAATTGGTATCCTGACCTTGGGTGAATAACCCATCTTGTTGGTGGCCAGTTCCATCTGAAAAGTGGTTGGACCACTCAATTTCTGAGTCTTCCATGGTTCAGGTCTCCATGATTTGAGTCTTTTAACGAATCCTAATGGTTGTAAGAGCGGTATCTCTTATAAGAGGCGAGTCATAAACATAAAACACATTTTTAGTTTCAAATACTTCAGAACTTGCATGCAAAATAGGAACACTGATAAGTAACTGTGGCCTATCTCTAAAGGGTTTAAATTTTTTTTATTGTAAAGGTGATGTACAGAGGGGCTAGCTACAGTTACATAAATCAGGTGATGAGTAAGTACATTTCCTTTTGAACGGTGTCACGGCCTCCTTCATTTTCTCTGTTTCTCCCCTCCCGGCTTCTCTTCCCTCAAAGTTATATATAGTCCAGTTTCCAACATAGTGTCTATGGGTTTCACTGCTGAATTGGTTCACCCTTTGTCTCACCATTTTCTGAAGGGTTTTTCTATTAGAGTTGGGGACAGGGTGGGATATGCAAAACATTTATCCATGGTGTTGGCGGTGCTCATGTCTTTTCCAATCAGTTTGGCTGAAAAATTGAAAAGAACAACAACAACACATTTCAAGGGTCATCATGCAGTGCTTTAGTTTATGTCTGAAAGAGACTGTAAACTTCACAGGACAGGAGTTCTGTCTTTTGTGCTTTATGTGCAATAAAGTACCATATACATTTACGCAGGTCTGTAAATTATAAGAATAAAAATAAGTGCTGATCCAACACATCCACCCATTTAATATTTAGCAGATTTTAGTGATGCTTTCAATATTTTATCTTCAGATATTTTATGGTGTTTGGAGTTTTTATGATGGTTGCTCAGAGACCGGCTTTAAGTTTGAATTTTGCCTTTTGGAAAGGCATCAATTCTGTGGCTTCCTTCTGAGGCCCATTCTTTAGCCACTGAAAGACTCATGGCTGAGTTACCACAAAGGCTATTTAAGGCCATTTTCTATTGCATTAGTGAGTTCCCTTTGGGTGACTTTTTCATTGCTGTGTATGCTTTTCCAATTTTACACAATTTGTAGGCAGCTTTTTCAGATGAAGCTTCCTAAAATTCCAACTTTATCATATTTTCCTTTCAACCATTTTGTATTTCTAAAATTATTTTAATCTCTCAGCTTGGGATGTAAGGTCTTCCATCAGCAGAGTAACACAGTGTAGTATTTACTTGCTAAGCAAGTAAATAAACAAGCAAGCAAGAGAACCACCAGCAAACAACCACTGAAGTCCCATACCCTGTGTCACTGCTTTGTCTCATTTTCTTTATAACAAGGTTTATGGGGAAAGTTTTCTATATTCCATCTCCAGACTCTTACCCTTGAGTCATTCTTCAAATCACGCCACTCCACTGAAACAACTCTGTGTGTGTGTGTGTGTGTGTGTGTGTGTGGTGTGTGGACCTATCATCTCCATGATTCCAAACCTGGTGGCTGATCTGACTTGTTGACTCTTGATGTATTCCGCACATTCTTCTGGTCTTCCTTCTGCCTCTGACTGCTCTAGTCAGCCTTCTATGCTACTTCTTATATAGAGACTTTAGTCTACAGTTCTTTTGTCCTTCAGTCATTACTTAATGCGCTTTACTCAATCCTGTGATTTTCAATATCCTCTACAGGCCAATGACTGTTTTCTATATTCTTAGATACTCTCCCAGCTCCAGATTCCTACAACCAACTGCCTCCTTTCATTTTCTACTTGGAGCTTACCCAGCTAGTTGCCTTCCAAATGTCTGCTTATGCAGTAGAGTCCTGATCATGTATGTGTATAGCAAAGGGCACAGATAAGCACAGTTTGAGATTCCCTTGAGCTAAGGTAACTATGAGAAGTGTTCATCAAAGTATTCTGAGGACTTCGGAAAGTTCATCTCAATACAGACATACATCCTTACTAATTTTTCCTCCTGCTTATACCTGCCTGAAACCTAGTCCAGAAGCTGGAGGTGGAACACACACACAGACACACAGACACACACATTTATGTGACAACCACAAAGGTGAAGACTATTCTTTTCTCTTTGGTGCTTTGAGTATGTCTGTCAACCCTGATCTGCTTTGCTTTCCTTTGTTTATGTAAGAAAAATAAATGCCTTGTTGGTTAGGTCTTTGCTGGTGAGTTCTCATTCATAAAAGAAACAAATATAAAACAGGCATAAAATAGCATATCTAATAAGTATTACCTGATTTTATCCTTGATGAAACCTTTCAAGTCTTTCCCATGTAAGCAAGAAGTCTCAATGCCCTGCGAACCGCCCAAGTTAAAGATATAGACAGTATCTATCCTTCATTCTCTCCCTCTTCCCTCCTCTTGCTTCACAATCACCACTGTGTCCTGTAGATACCTCGCTAAGCTATTCACTTCTTGGCTTGATACTACCTCTCTAGTCCTCACCTCTACCATCCATCCATCAGGGCACTCTTAATTGATCTCTCTGCCTAGCCTTGTTCCCGCTCTGCATGATCCATTGTTTTCATATCTATTATAGTGATTTCTAGAAAATAGAAATGACATCATTTAACTTGCTTATTGGAGACTCTTGTTGAAACTGAAAATAGTTCAGTGACTGTCTACTGTAATTACACTAAGTGACGGCTATCTCTCTCCTTCCCTATGTGCCTGCTATGTTGCCCTTTTTTTCTTCTGCTTTTGAATGTGAACATGAAATGCTTTTCTCCTCTGGACATGCTCTTACAGTTCCTTTTGCCTGATGCTTGCAGATTGTAATGTAGGCCCCAGAAAAGAGTATCTCCTCAAAGAGGCCCCCCTTGGTGACTTGATGAAAGGAAGCAGCATCCACAGATCCAAAGTGCCCATACTTCTATTTAGCTCCACATCAAATCAAATCTGCCTCAAGCCTCCCCCTCTCCAGGAGACCTTTCTTTAGCCACTCCATAGCGCAAAGATCTTTCTGTTTCTTGATCTCTATCGCACTTACCTATGCTACGCTTTCCAGAACATGACTAGAATAGTTTAACAGTTGTGGGGTGCTCTCAAGTTGTTTTGATATGCATGCTTCATTTTTTGTTCACAGAGTAACAGGTTTTGAACATGGCAGGTTTTGAATTTCCTTTAATAACCGCCTTCAAGAGCGTAGCATATGGCAGGGCTTGAAAATATACCTTTATTTAGTGATGTTCAGATTGTCTATAAATAATGTGTTTGTAGTAGTCATCTGCCCTTTCCTTTACCCTGTAAGTTTTTTTTCAGGAAATTTTTTCTGTTCTTTCTTACAATCTTTTCATGTTTTACAAAGACTCTCCTTTTAAAAACAATTTAATGTAATTTTATTGTAAGGGTGATGTCAGAGAGGTTACAGTAACATAAGTAAGGTAATGAGTATATTTCTTGTCAAACATGTTATCCCTTCCCTCGTTTCCTCCAATTTTCCTACTCCCCCAGCTCCACCACAACTCCCAAGTTGTAAAGTTGATTTCCAACATAGTGTCTAATGAGTATCACTTTTGCATTGGCTCACCTTTTGTCCTTTGTCTCACCATTTTGTTATTCCCCTTCCCTTCCTTAACTCAGGCAAATGTATATATAAGACCCAGTGTACCAAAAAAAAAACAAAACAGTGACAACAGGGGAAAAATGAAAAAAGAAAGAAAGAACTTCACACAGTACATTAAAAAGCAAAAACAAAAACAAAGAAACAAAAAAACCTCCTCTTTTTCCATATCTTGGAGTTCATTTCTATTAGCATTTTATATGGTCATATGTACATAGCTATCGAGCTATTGCGATCATCTGCTAGGAATATACTAGACATACTCTGGTTACTACAAATGAAGGAAACCATGCAGCCTATGTTTCTGTGGGTCTGCCTTAGTTCACAATATGATTTTTTCCAAGTCTTTCCATTTCCTTACGAATGGGCTGATGCCATTCTTTCTGATGAAAACACAGAATTCCATTGTGTTTATATACCACATTTTCTTGATCCATTCATCTACTGAGGGACATCTGGGTTGGTTCCATATCTTAGCTATGGTAAATAATGTTTCAGTGAACATAGTTGAGCTGGTAGCTTTAATATGTCCTTGTTTGTGATCTTTTCACAAAGAATCTCTTACGGTTTCATTTTGCTTTGTGGCTCGTATCAAGGTAGGGTTCTCGTATATATTAGGAAATAATTCATGGATGGCAATAATTAACTTTTATCTAAATTCAAAATTCAGAGTGAAGTTAGTTATGGTGTCAGTTGATGTTACACTCTTATAAATATGTATATACGTTGATGGGTTAAACAGTCTTAAATGTGATAGTAAACTTTGGCTCTTTTGCTTCAGTGTAGGAAAAAGGTGCATTTGTTTTTATTCAAAATGATGCCATGATGCTGTTGTATAATTAATTGATGGTATTAAAAATTATGTGAAAATTAATGAAAAAGATACACTCTTAAAAAAAACACGAATGATAGTATGGATTATTTTCAGTAGGGCCTGAAGTTCTGATTGACTTCTTATTTTTGGTAGAGTCTCACTATAGAATTCAGGCTGAAGCTATAGCTCAGAGTGTATTCCAACGCAAGATCTTCCCAACTTCTGTCTCCTAAATGCTGGGATTACAGACATGCACACCACTGCACCCATCTACTGGTTAATTTTTCCAGAAGTGATTATGGGCTTCTACAGACCCACATATACTTCTCGCTCATGCCCATGGCAACCTCGAGGCACCATATTTGAAAGGCTTAGTGAGGTACAAAGCAAGCTGGTCCATATGAAGTCCCAACTTCTACTTCAGGTTCAATCAGGACTCTGGCATTAACAAGCTGAAATAATAAGCCCAGGGCATGAACAATTATTTTGTGAGAATATCATATTTCCATTAAAGAAGATTTTTGAAAGAGTAACAATAACCTGGTTAAATTTAGTTAAGATTCAGTTATCCTGAAGCTAACTAGCTCTTTTCAATTTCTTCTTTCCCTTCTTCCTCCTGCTTCTCCTCCTCCTGCTCTTCCTCCTCCTGCTCCTGCTCCTCCAACAATCTCACAAATTGTAAGATGCTCAACCCTACTTTGATAATCTTTGCTTTGAATTCAGGAAAGTTCAGCTGAAATGTAAAACAAATTTATGAAGAAAGAGATGAATCTTTAATAATATGAAAGATTAAAACCCAGTGAAGTTTAAATTTAAATTGGGTTTATCATAGAACACTCTTTTTTCTGGTACAGTTACTCTATTTTAAGGGGATTATAAAATTCTCCATATGTTTACAAGGAGAATATAATGAGCAATAACCTCAAAACAGGCACTCAGGAAACATTAAGTAAATTTAATACCCCTCTTTCCTAGTAAAACTAAAGAAAAGCTTCGACGTAACAATTTGAGAATTACGAAGGGAATAAATCCACGTTGAATACTGTAAATTAGCAGGAATAGCTCTGACATGGCATTATGGTTATATTTCTTGTGGGGGAAATGTCTTTTTATTTTGTAACATTGCAGTGCTGCAGTTTTATATTTTCTTTCTTATTGAGGTTGCATGAGAAAAAATAGGTTTTCATTTTCTTCTTTTCCTCTATGAAGTGCATCCACTGATATGGGATTGGCATCTTTCTAGTCTTGTGTACTCTGTGGATCCAGGCAAGATGAATTTTAGTATCAGGTCATTGCTGATGGCAGACCTTTGTCTCAACTTTCTGCTAGTTATGTTACTGCTTAGGGACCCCAACAGACAGTGGATGTACATATAAGTGCTAGTATTGATGGCTTCCCATAAGCAGATAGCAAAATATATACATACATACTGCATTGTTAACCTTCCCTCCTGAGATTGGCTAGAGTGATGATTTTTAGGCAAGAAAAGTGATGTTGCTCAAAGTCTTAGGTAACATTTAACTCTTGAAAATAAGGGATTAGGCTGGGGGCTATTAGCATGTTTAATTTTGAAAACCCTCAAATGAGTTCTTCCAAAGAAGTGTTATTTTTGAATTTGACTGTGGTAAACTGATGATGTGTCAATTTGGGCTTTGATATGTTCTGTCAGTCTCCTTTTTTGTTGTTGTTATTTTTCTTTTGCTTGTTTTGGGGATTGGTCTCGAGACTTGAACTCAGGGAGCCTGGGCACTGTCCCTGAGTTTTTGTGCTCAAGGTTGCACTCTAGCACCAGAACCACAGCTCCACTTCTGGCTTTTTGGTGATTAATTGGAGATATGAATGTTATGGATTTTCCTGCCTGGTCTGGCTTTGAATTGTGAGCCTCAGATCTCAACTTCATGAGTAGCTAGGATTATAGCATGAGCCACTGATGCCTGGTTCTAAAGGGGTTTCTTTGAAGAGTTTATTAAGTGATTTAAGTACTATCCTGACAGAAAATCCTAAGTTAACCTAGCACGGGCTGCTTTGGGGAAGATTTTCGTAGTAGGTGTTTAAGAAAAAGCTTTTCTGAAGTTGGCTCCAGGTAGTTTGGAGAGCCCTAGACACCCTGTCTTTAGTTTTCTAACAAAGGATTCACAAAGGAACAAAGGAAGAGATAACTAGGAAGACCATTTTTTCTGAACAACCAATCAGAGATGACATGAGGGCTGACTTGGTCCCTACTCCCTCTTTAGGTCTGCATACCCGAGAATGACACCAATCTATAGCAAGTTCTTTTGGTGGCTGCCCTCCCATCAGGGGAGGGGCTGAGATGTTGCCATCTCCAAGTGATCACATTATTCCCTGGAGTGACACCTGCCACCTTCCAGTGAGCTCAGCTTTCCCACCATGAAGCCTTCTTGGGAATGGGGCCCAGGGACCTGCACTCCACAGCATGTGGGAAGGGATGGCTAAGCCCCTAGCATAGAAAAAATAATTTTTTAAAACCATGAACCTTAGCTGGATGCCCTTGGCTCATGCCTGTAATCCTAGCTACTCAGGAGGCTGACATGTGAGGATTGCAGTTCAAAGCCAGCTGGGGCAGGAAAGCTTGTAAGACCCAATTAACCATCAGAAAACCAGAAGTGGCACTGTGGCTCAAGTGGTAGAGCACTAGCCTTGAGCTGAAGAGCTCAGGGACAATACCCAGGCTGAGTTCAAGCCCCATGACTGACAAAAAAAAAACCCCAATAACGAATAACAAAACCAAAACCAAACATGTTTGATTTTTACTATATAAGTTTCTAGAAGACAGAAAATTCAGAGTTCACATATACCCCTCCCCCTCATTCATTTCCCTCTGTTTACAACTTTCTGGACGGGTGCAGGACATTTGCTATAATTCATGAACCAAGACAGTATTATCAACCAAAAGCCCAATAGTTGGTGTTGGAGTTCAGTCTTTGTGCTGCAAAGTTTTATCAGCTTTGGTTCATGCCTCGTGACATGTCTCCATGACGACGGGGAGCATGCTGAATAGTGTCAGTGCTGCTAAAAGTCCTCTCAGTTGCACCTGCTCATTCGGCTTTACCACTCTACATCTACTTTATCTAAAATTCTAGTATGTCATAAAGTTGGAATTGTATTCAGCCTTTCCATGCTGTTTTTTTTTTTTTAACTTAGTAGTATGCCTGTGTCATCTGTGTTCTGGTAGCTTCTTTCTTGTTATCATTGAAAGGATGATTTGTGTGGAGGAGCCATAGTTTGTCCACTGTCTACTGCAACTTGGTTGCAGATATTTTGACAGCTTCTATCTGTGTGTGTGTGTGTGTGTGTGTGTGTGTGTGTGTGTGTCTAGCTGTTAATTTTTTTGTGTATTTTGTTTTGAGAGACAAAGTCTTATTATGTAGCTATATAGTTTAAGGCTAATTTGAACTCTTGATCTTTTTGCCTCAGCCTGCCTAGTGCTAGGATTAAACATGTATCACTATGCTTGGTTCTGGGTTGGCAATTTATTACAAAACTAAACATAATCTTGCTGTGACCCAGCCATTGCTATTTACTCAAACAAGTTGAAACAAATTGAAAACTTTTATCCACAAAAATGATCTGCTCATAGCAATTACAGCAACTTTATCCCTGCTTGCTAAAAAGTGGATGAGCTATAGTTTGCCCATTGTCTACTGCAACTTGGTTGCTTTCCTTTTTTTTGGCAATTAGGAATAAAGTTGCCGTAATAGATGGGAGCAGGTCCTTTTTATGGATACAAGTTTTCAATTTATTTCAACTTGTTTGAGTAAATAACAAGGAATACCATACATGGCTGGGTTATGGCAAGATTATGTTTAGTTTTATAATAAATTTCCAAACCAAAACCAGGCTTAGTGGTACATGCTTATAATCCTAGCACCAGGCAGGCTGAGGTAGAAAGATCAAGAGTTCAGATTAGCCTAAACTACGTAGCTACACAAGAAGACCTTGTCTCTCAAAACAAAATGTACAAAACAAGTTGAGAGAGAGAGAGAGAGAGAGAGAGAGAGAGAGAGAGGAGAGACAGAAAGACAGACAGACAGAGACACAGAGAGACACAGACAGACAGACACAGAGAGACACAGAGAGCACAGAGACAGACACAAGAGAGACAGAGAGGCAGAGAGACAGAGAGAGAAGGTGTCAAACCTTCTTGCAAAGTAGCTGTACCATTTTTTGCATTCTTCCCAACAAAGAATGGGGGTTTCAATTGCTCCATGTCTTTACCAGCATTTGGTATTGTCTGTTTTAGATGTGGGCAATCATTATAGGCATGTACTAATAGCTCATTGTGGGTCTATTTTGTAATTTCTCTAAGGATTATAGAGTTGAGCATCTTTTAATATATTTTCCTCTCTTCCTCCCTTGTTTTATGTGTGTGTGTGTGTGTGTGTGTGTTTAGGGGGTCCTGAGATTGAATCCAAGGTCTTGCATGTACTGGGTAAGTGCTTTGAGCTACAACCCCAGCTCTTGCCCACCCCCGCCCCCCTTAATTGAGTTTTTGGTGCATTTAAAATTATTATTATTACTATTATTAAATAGCAGTACTACATTAGGCTTGCTTGGCAGGTACTCTACTGCAGAGCCACACCTCTGGCCTTTTATTGCCCTTTTTTGGGAGATACTGTCTTGCTTTCTGCACAGGTATATGACTACAGTTGGGATGATTGATACATATCACTAAGAAGGCTTCTGGCTTCTTGATTGGGGCTGGATGATCCTCAGACATGATCTTCCACTGCTATTTGTATTCTAAGAAGTGCTTGCTTCAAAGCCCTCTGTTGGAACCACCATCTCTTCATTGTCTGGGAAAAAAAACCATTTGAGCTCTTCAATTTGGCTTCTGTTATTCACTGTCTTAGGCATATCTGCCTTCTTCTCTTCCACTGTCCAACTTGTTGACAACTTCCCCGATTGCTTCTCTGGAGGGCTGGCATACTTCTGTCTCTGATCTCCTTGTTTCAATATGCTATACTCATTTTGCAGTGCATAGCCTTGCATGGTCCATTTCAGTTATTTTGTGTTCCTCTACTGCCACTGCTTTCCATGGATCCTTAACAGAGTCTCTTTATGTTAGCTCTTTGAATATGGTATATATTCTTTAATGATGAATATTTTGGCTAGTCCACTGAAGAAGTTGCTCCAAGGAACTTTCTTACTATGTAAGGCTTTTTAATTCTATTTATATCTTTTGAAAAAGTTGCCAGTCTTAAAAAATATTGGTAATTCTTAAAATATAGTCTAGAGTTTCATAGAAAGAAAAGAAAGTGGCCAAATAAATAATTGTGCATTGTACCAGGCTTGGTGGTACATGCTCTAATTCCAGCACTCTGGAAAGGAAGCAGGAAGAGAGATCCTGTTCCAAGAAAGCAAATAAGCAAACAAAAAAGTAGTCCATCAAAAGGCAATACTTGTGATTTTTAAATACTATAGGGAAATAGTTGTGTTGTTGCTTTAAAAGAAAATTGGTGCATGAATTATGAATTATGCATAGAACATAATTTTTAACTGTAGTCTTAAACTACAGTTAAAACTATGAAGCATCTAGTAAGTAAGTAAATCATAGCCATGCATGAATATGAATTATTTTTGAACTAACAATATTATCATGTTTTTTTTCTAATTTTATTTGTAGAAAGAATGATTTTGCTTAAACATGATGTTTAGTTAACCACTTACTGCATGTGAAGACCAATTCTGATTCCTTCCATTAGGGGTCACTGTGGTTCTTCAGTTATTTTACTTTATTTTTTCCATTTAGCATTCCTATTAGTGGAGGGAAAAGCATTCTGTCATGGTGATTATTTTTAGCAAAGTTAAGAGAAATGTTAAAATGATAGTCTCCTTTTTTTAAAACATATAAATACAAAGAAACATTTCCCAGAGCAATTGTACTTCTTTTCAGATTCTGCATTCCAGGCCATCATGATCAGGAACATTTCTATTTTACTTTGGTGACCCAAATTTAATTTATTAGTGTAAAGTATTATCACTATACCATTTACTCTGCCATTAAACAGAATTTCATCCATACTTTCTATGGTGTGAGAACAAAAGGAGACTAATCCTTTCTATTTCTGATTCAGTTCCTTTTCCTTCTCTCAAGATTTTTCCCCACCCTCCTCCCCCAGCAATACAGAAATGCAGCTCCTAAAAAAAAAAAAAAACTTGTTAGTAAAGAGATATTCAAAGTAATTAATGGTTTATGAGAGATGCACATATAGGAATCATTTCTAAGGTCCATGCAAGGGACACAGTAAATTCTGACACAGTTATGTCTTTCAAAGAATTTTCCTTTGCTACAGTCAGCAACTGATTCAAAAAAATGATAAAAAATAAAACAATAAAAAACCATTAAGATTTAGAAAAAGCAAATGTAACACGCCCCACTCACCCAAAATATTAGTACGGTGCCTGCTGAATATAACACTGAAAATGACTAAGGAACACGATAATCCAGCTCCTCAGTTTTCCTCCTGGAGTCTTAAATTCAGTTCACTGTAAAGCAAGAAGCTCTAAATGTTATATTGCTTCGAAAAAAATCTCATCTTTTACTCTTGTCCTCTTTTTACTGTCTGCAGTGTTGCGGAATGGTGTCCCAGTCACCTCACAAGAGCATATTTATTGGTCACAGCCTGGGCCACATTCTTATAAAATGATTGTTAAATTCACAGGCATTTTCCCCAACTCAAACTGTCTCTCAATGAATTTCAGACTTAGTTATTCCCTTATTTACCATGGACCTTAAATTTGGCAGGATTAGGAGGATTAGAGATGGTGCTGCCTCCCGGAACCCACTAGCCACCCTATTAGTCAGCAAAACTCTTTGGAAAAGCTGCACAAGTTTTGCTTCCATCTTTTGAACTGAAACACATGGTCCCATTCCCCTCACTTTGTGAAAAGTACTGAGGCTCGGATGAGCTGCAGACAGGGATGAATGTAGGGGATACTGCTGTGCTTAGAATTGTTTCTCTCTGTCTTTCTTTCTCCTTCTCTCATACAATTCTTTAAGATCCAAATACTTATTCTAGGTATGGTGGCCACTTTTGCAACTGGGTTTCTCTAAAGTGGGATGACTGATGATTGTCCTGATGCAAATCGTAAATGATAACTAGCTAAGACTTTTTTTTTTAAAATCACTTTTTCTTTCTTTTCTTTCCCTTTCAAGCGTGTATTCACTTTACTGTCTGTAATCCAGAACCTTCCAGAAATACTTAGAAGTGTTTCCTTGGGATGATCCACAGTTATGATATCTATCATTAAGTCTAGTTTTTCCTCAAACTTTTAGATATTTGGAAGCGCCTACTTCTGGAATGGGAGGAGTGTGTCATATACCAGCATTTGGCTTTCAGGTTCTACAATCTCAAAGTAATTTTTGAATCTTATTTAAAATGGGGACACTGGCAGTGGTAATGGGATCATGTGCACACAATAAATACTTCTGGGTCTGTCAGATGATAAGCACCCCATGTGCAATCAGAACCATCATGGTTATTAATTATTAGTAATATCAGTAGTAACAGAAGGATTTGTTTATGTGATTGGCACGGTGCCATAACCAAAGTGCACTTTGATTGTTTAAGTGGTTCAAGCTGTGTCCCCTGACACAAAGCCAGCTCATGAGGGCAACAGGTAGTGCTGAGAGATGATGTATCCAATGACTGTTGGCAGAATT
Organism: Dipodomys spectabilis; assembly: GCF_019054845.1. Lineage (NCBI taxonomy): Eukaryota > Metazoa > Chordata > Mammalia > Rodentia > Heteromyidae > Dipodomys > Dipodomys spectabilis. The sequence continues at coordinate 15,992,566 of NW_024870911.1, read as the reverse complement.
TGAGGTCTTGGTACATGGTGGCCTACAAGATGAGACTTGTTCTCATGGTGCTGACATTCTAGTGAGTGGAGACATGATAATCAAGGGTGAAGTGGAATTCTCTTGCACCTTCCCTTCACCTAGCAGGAAGTGTCACATGGGAAATACAACAATAGGCTGAGGCATCAAGTGTATGTGGAGGTCGGAGGTATGCAGGGTGGTCAGGGAACGCTTTTTGGATGGCCTTCACATTAAGCTTTGATGATGGAATGAAGCTGGTCATGGGAAAGACTGGGAATGGGGAATGTATAGACAAGGAAGTGGAGCACAAGGCCCAGAGAGGAGAGGCATGTTAGGCAGAAGCGCAGGTGTGGAGCAAGTTAGTGAGGCTTGAGTTGAGGCCAGGCCATGCAGGGCCTTGAAGGCTGCAGTGAATAAGGAGTGTCTAAGGAAAAAAGAAATACACTTGAAACAATGATAAAGAGGGTACCACTGTCCCCTGTATTCTGAGGGTAGCTTAGTGCCTGGATTCTTCAGCTGCTGCGTGAACTTTGATTTTTTTTTCACTTTTCTCTCCTTCCCTTTCCTTCCCTCCACTCACTGTCTTCTCCTCCATTTCCCCAAGTTCTGCCAAGTCAAGTTCAACGATGTGAATCAGAACCCCTCTCCAGGATGCCCTTTTCTGTCTTCTTTGTTTGGGTTCACTTTTTTTTTATTGTGAAAATACCATACAGAGGGGTTACAATTTCATGGGCAACATAATGAGTACATTTCTTATCAAGCATTGTAGCCTCCTCTTTTGTTTCCCCTTCCCATCCCTTCCCATCTCCCCCCCACCCAAAGTTGTAAAGTTAGTTTGTTTTTCGACATAATAACTTGTACATCTCATTGTTGCAATGGGTCCACCTGTATCCCTATATAAACGATTTGTTTTTTCCCTTCCCCTCCACAAATTATACCAACATCAAATACAGTGAAAGCAGGAGGAGGGACATACAAAGCAACAAAGAAGTCATCTTATAAATATGTTACAAACAATCGCATGAAAGAAAAAAACCATTTGAATACTTATCTTGGGGTTCATTTCACCTAACATCAACTTATCTGACCATTTCTGCTTGCCTCTTTATCTCCTCCTGGATTTTTCTCCCTCCTGTTGTTCGGCCCTCTTCATATACTGATTTCCTCATAAAGCTTCCCTAATCCCTCAAACCTGAACTCTGGAGGTGATTGCTTGAGCCTTTTCCATGGGGTGTACAACCCCAGGCACAATGGCATCTGCCTATAGCAAAATCCCTTCTAACAGAAGACTCTCCCAGTCTGGAGCTGATGTTCATTCATGCTGGCCTCTTCAGGGGTCCAGATGTTACACAGGACATTTCTTTCTTACCAGAACAATCTAGCCCACAAAAGAAGAACCAGAAAAAAATAGATAGTCAGATAAGTATTGCCAACAGGAAAAGGAAAAACAAAAGAGCAGGTATTTCTCATTGCCGTAGTCGGTGTCGGTGGCTTCGTGTGGTGGATACATCAGAGGTGTTACTTGGGAAAACAGAAAGAAAAACAAACCATCATTGGTTAACTTGGGTCAAGTTAGAAAGAATGTATGCACCAGCATCAGTTTTCTCCTGTGCTGAACTGGGGGTAAACTCTGAACTCTATGGTTTGGTAGTTTGATCTTATTAGCTTATTAATTAGGAGATTATTAAGGGTATTAAAGAACGTAACAGATGTAAATTAGAAGATATTTCGCCACCTTTGATTAAAGATGAGGATTAGCTGCTGTAATCCGCATACTGACTCAGTGGGAGAGTCACCTTTCTTCTCAGCATCTGTGAGAGCACAAGGCGGGCATGGTTTTTGGCACTGTGCCTCACCTGTGAGGAGGCCAGCAATTCATGGCATTTATCATCCTGATGTTTGTTGAGAGTCCACTGGCAATTAACATGCAAATCTGGTCTCAAGGAGATTGGCCAGCATTTTCCCCCAGTTGGTACAGTGCGACGACAGAACACATGTACACTGTCAACTTGTACTTGGGTAAATAGGAATCGATGAGTGGGGGGGTTAAGTATAAATTGCTGTCCTTTTAAATGTTTTGGTAGCAAAATGTACCAGGAATCCACCTTTTCTGTATTGGCTGATTTCATCATGTCTTGACAAAGTCAAAGAGCGCATGACTGAGGAAGTTCGTATTTATTACTTCTGTGCTGCCAAGAAACTTTTGTCTGTAAAGAAATGGGTTACATCAAAATGAACTGAGGGTCAGCTCAGGTGGGAGGAAATATGCTAATTTTTTTTTTTTTACTGGTTCTGGGGGCTACTGGACACTTTCCAGAGCTGAGGTTCTATCTCAGTGAACCCTACAGCTAGTTTCTGAAAAGTGAGTTTTGTCACCTTATGAGCAGGTGCTTTTTAGCTTCTAATTATTCAACATGAGACAAAAACCCACTAGCTTCCACCCATCAGCGTGGCTTCTTGTCACAATTGCACTGGATCAAATAATTTGTTGATGCCTGAAGAAAGAAATGAAAATGTAGACAATTTATTTTGTTCTTGATATAAATAATTTGACACATAAAAGTTTCTTAAAAAATACAGAAATAGACACAACTTATATGATGACCTAGAAAGTCTATTATAAAACACAAAGCAGCATCTTCAAATGTAAACTTTATTTCTCCCAAGCTTGGGAGGGTTTGAGTTTGATCTTATTTTTCCCCTTTTGAATGGACTGCTTTAGAAATAATAGATTTTAGGGTTTAGATATTATTAACCCTTAATATGTTAACTTATATTAGCTTTTCATCTTACCAGTAGAGACGGAATAGAGAGGTATAACACTGATGGGCATGGTTGGAGGAACAAGGGACAGGTTAATAATGAGAAGAAAGGCCTCTTCCCCTAAGAGTTGTCAGCTCCTGGAGGCCGAGGCATAATTGGAAGTTTAGAGAAAAGGGGACTGGCAGGGAAATGGCCAGGACTCCAGGATTTCTTTGCAATTTGGCGTGTTCCCATATGACTTCCCTTCATTATATGAGCAGGACTCACACAATGTCACAGTAAGTGTGGCTCCTTTTCCTTCATTCTTCTTTCCTTCCCTTCCCACTACTATGACCCCATGAGGCAAGTTGTTCTGACATGAAACACTAGGTCTAGGTCTTGGTTGGTCAGATTTTTATGGAATTTTAGCGATCACCTTATTTTCTAGATGGGATCAAACTAAGTAAAAAGGGCCAGTTTGTGTGTGTGTGTGTGTGTGTGTGTGTGACCTGTGCAGCTGTTTAGGGTCTGGCATTTAGAAGAGTCCTGTGTTTGGTGCTAACACTCTTCTACCCTATTGAAATCTTTAATTTTTGGACAAGGGGTTCTGCATTTCCATTTTGCTTGGGAACCTCCTTCCCAATGTAGGTTGCAGGCCATATAAGCCATAAGACATTAAGTTTGTGACTTACTTAAGAGAACAGTTGAGGTGAAAGGAGTCTTAGGGAGCTATGAGTGATAGAGGAAACTGAGAGCTCGGTAAAGGCCAACAGGAGATATAATTTGGAAAAATGGGGAAAAGGAGTTTCTAGGAATGTTTTCTTGTAGCATTGGGAATTGAACTCATGGTAGGTAGGCTCTGTATTACTGAGCTACACCCTCAACCCTTCTTGTTGAAACCCTGCATGTACCAGGGTTTTGTTCCACTTACAGATTCTATTAACCTTGTCTTTAGGTAGAAATTTATTCCTTGTCTCTGTTCTGAATCGCATGTTCCTTCTTAAAACCCATTGCCTTTTGTTCTATTTTCCCTGTAGCTGCCGACAACTAGCCATTATCTCCTATGTACTTAGAGGCCATTAAAGTCACCTCTCAACACTTTTCAGCCTAAGAGATTCTGATTCTTTTATCTATCAGCTTGAATGCATTTAAAAAAAATTGATGCTTCCTCAAAGAACAGCTAGCTTGTTCAGGTAGCATTGTTAAAATCAGGGCACAATTAATTTCACATCCAGCTACATTATTTCCAAGGAAAGGAATAGACAAAGACAGGGATGACACCAATGGAAATTGCTTTTTGGAATTAAGCTAAAATTAGCTAAACATTTTGTAATTATGAAGTAATTTGAAAATCAAGCAGTTAGACTAAACCATTGATCAGTGAAAGGACTATGGGAAAGGAAAGAACAGAAAGATTCGTTGAAACCAACCTCCCTTGCACACCAGAGTGACTTTTTGAGAGAAAGTAGGTTGTGGTTAATGGAAATACCAAACCCTATTATTCTGGCAAAGACATCAGCAAACAGAAAATGTGGCCTCACAAAAGTGACAGGATTGAGATCTTCCTACTGAAGGCGATACTTGTGCCTGTGTGAGTGATTTACACACATGTGTCCACAAGGAGATGTAAAAAGATCTATTTCACTTTCTGTTTAAATACTGAATGCACACAGGCAACATGATTGGATAAACAAAAAGGTAAGAACCACAAAGTAGTAACAAAAAAAGAATAGGGCCTGATTTAGTGCCATATCACGTATTGCTCCAGTAATTCACTTCAGAGAGACAGTGATTTAATTTCCATAAAGCAGTGGCCTGAATATCGTTCAGGGTAGATGTTTCATAAAATCTTTATTTTATTTTTCCTTCAAAAACAAGAATAGTTGCATTCATGCATATCTTTGAGACAGCAGGAAGAAAAGCCCTTATTCAGTGTGAATGACTGACCCCTCCCAAGGAGGCTTACAGGGGGGGGGAGGGGGGAGAGGGGGGGAAGGGGGGGACCTTGTAGGGAGACTGCAGTGACAGGTGGGAAGGTAATGCATAACTACAACCTTCTTGTCTGCTATCGGGCATGTTGTCGACTTGTCTCTATTACTTGATTTTCCTGAGTATGAAAAGCACTGAAAGCATTAACCTACTTGAGCATTGACATGAAAATAAAATGAGAAAGTGTCTTGGAAACTTATAGTGCATTGTGTTTATACATGTAAAACAGTTAATTTGTATGAAAATTAAAAAAAGCAATCTATGTATTGGCAGGACCAACATTTACTGTGGCTTTGTGGTCTTTCTCTTGTGGGAGATACAAAGGGACATAGGACCTGTGTTACCCTCGGAGAATTTGCAGACAGGATGGAAGACAAATATAGTATTGATGGTGACAAACTCTTATCTGCAAATCTAACCAGTAATACATATTCAGAAAAAGCATGTCAAAAGCTATGAAGTTAGATGGTTTGAGCTTGGATCCTAGTTTATATCCAAGGAAATTAAGGCTAAAGGCTAACTCTATCATCTTAATTTTCTTGTTCATTGACTGGGATATGAATTACCCATCTTTGGATAACCAGATTAATCAGACCCAAAATAAACAGAAATACTGACATATACTCATAGTATTTGGTATTATAGATTCTGTATATCTCAAAAATTTATCTGACATTTGGGGTGATATTGGCATCTAGAGTAGATTAAGGACTATAGGATATGGACGCTTACTTGAACCTTGTCATGAAAATAAAACTCCCGGTTAAGCAAGTGGATTTTATACCATGGGGAGAGGAAAGTCATTAATAGAGTTTTAGAAAAAAGACTCTGCTTTTCATATCGATGATAAATGGATGTTAAAGGCACTGAAAGTGTCTGGAGATACAAACTGTTGAACAAAATTCAAGGCCACAGTGGCTAAAAGTATAAACCAAAGGAAGCATTACAAAAGATACTTCTTCTGGATTCCCACTGTGGTAATTTGAAGAATCATGTCCTTTAACATTGCTTGATTCTTTCAGGAATTCATATAAAAAGTACTTTCTGAGTGTTTACTATGTGTAGGGTCTTCTCTAGGTGCTGGGAATGTAAGAAGAAAAGGAGTGAAATTTAGTCTCCTTCAAAGAATTCACACACTTGTTTCTGTTTGTAGAGCTGATTGTGTATGTTGTTTTATAATGTAGACACACACACACACACACACACACACACACACACACACACACACACACACACACACACACACACACATGAATGTGTGAAAGTGAACTAGCTGGGCCTGATGGGAGAGGCAGCATTTGAACAGGATCATGTTAGGAATCCCATAAAAGATTGGGAAGTACCACTTCGGTAGTTAAGAAATAATTTGAAGTATCTCAGTAAAGACTAGGATGGGCTAAAATTCTCCTTAGACTAAGGGCCAGTGACTATGGAACACTAGAAGGGAAACATCTGATGGGTAGAAAAGAAGGAATGTTGATGCTAGAGGTCAAGATTAGAGAAAATGTTATATATATAATATGTATATGTATGTATATATATACATATATATGTATGTATATGTATGTATATGTATATATATACATATACATACATACATACATATATATATATATATATATATATATATATATATATATATATATATAAAATGGAATTCTATGCCTCCATCAGAAAGAATGACATTGCCCCATTTGTTAGGAAATGGAAAGACTTGGGAAAAATTACATTAAGCGAAGTAAGCCAGGCCCAAAGAAACATAGGTCCCATGGTTTCCATTATCTGCAATAACTAGTATATGTCTGGGACAAGCAGAAAAGGCCAAAGGCTATGTACATATGACCAGATAAGATGATGCTAAGCGAAATGAACCCCAAGATAGGGACACAAGTGATCTTTTTTCTTTCTTGCTATTGTTTCTAACGTATTTATAATGTACCATTGATCTTTTTGTTTCTTTGTATGTTCCTCCCCCACGGTATAACTCTTGTTTTCACTGTGTTTGATGTCAGTGCCTTTCATCTTGTATATACACTTCTCTAATTTGGGGAGGGGAAGGGAAAAAACAAAATGTTTAACTAGGGATACAGGTTGACCCATTGCAACAATGAGATTTATAAGACACTATGTTGAAAAATGAACTTTACAATTTAGGCAGGGGGTGGGGGGGGGTGGGAGGTGGGGGTTGAGGGGGGAGAGGGAGGAGTGTAATGTGGAGGTGGGAGGGAAGGGATGGTAGGGGAAAACAAAGGAGGAGGTAACAATGCTTGATAAGAAATGTACTCATTACTTTGCTCATATACTCATGTAACTGTAACCCCTTTGTACAGTATTTTTACAATAAAAACATATTTAAAAAGTAATGAAAAATAATAACAAAAGCAAAAAAATTAGAGAGTCAAAAGTTTTGTGGACATCTGTGAACTTGTCAAAAGAAAATGAGACTTTTAAGGAAGAAGATAGGCTCATAGGGCCTTAGACCTGGAAAGACCCCCTGAGGTCCCACGGGTCTAATGTACTCATGTGGGAAGCTTACTCACAAGAGATCTTCTGGAAGGAGAATGGGCGGTAGCTTGAAAACCGTCAGAGCTCTCCTTCCTTTATTGTGTTGACGAATTCTTCCAGGGTGAGATAAACTTTGCCCTTCAGTTAGTTGCAAGCCGTGGGAGATGATTTAACAAGGGATAACGTGACTTAGGGGAAGCTGAATAAAGGAAGATTTTGTGACTCTTGCACCCAGTAGATATGAGAGCAGCAGATGTGGCGGCTGGGACATGGGTAGAGAGATCGGTGCTACAGTTAAATGTGTTCTAACTCAGTTGACTCAAACCCTTCTTTATGATTACTTTCATGTATGGGTCTGGTTTAACCCAACTGGAACAACACAGAATAAATCTTCTCTTTCTTCCATAGACAAATTGCACACTCTTTCCAGGCTTTTATTTTCTAAATAGAATCCTTCCCTGATCCTTCATACACCAAATAATACTCTTTGTAGATCTATTTGTTTTGATATTACATTTTTTTCATGCATTTTAAAATTGTTATTATAAAGATGATGCACACAGGGGTTGCAGTTAGATAAGTCAGGTAAAGGGTACATTTCTTTTTGAAGAATACCATCCCTTCCTCACACTCGCCTAGTTTTTCCTTCCCATCCCCACCCACATGTTGTATGGTTCATTATCAACACACTGTCCAGTGAGTATCACTTCTGCATCTGTTCACGCTTTGTCCCTCCATTTCTGTGCCTCTTCTTGCCCTCCCAAAGACAGAAAGGAAAAACAAGAGAAAAGGAAAACAAAAACAGCAATAAAAATCCTCCTATTTCCATTTCCTGGAGTTCATTTTGATAAATAGGATTTTAATATAATCAGATGCACACAGGGATTACACTTTGAAGGCCTTGTTTCTTTCGAAAGAAAAAGTTACATGCTAATACTCTATCTGGAAGTATAATTTAGGAAACAGGAGTGACAAATGAGTGAGTCAAGCAGGGAAGAAGGGAGACTCAATTTGTCTTTTCAGCCAATCACCGCTGGGGGTGACAATATCCATGCAACCCTTCATGTATCCATGCATCCATCCATGCATCCATCCACCCAACTGGCTAAGGTAAGCCTCTACCAAATGGTTCCTTCTCCCAATGGCCAGAGGTTTACCCTGTGGGGTGTTCCCTCTTCTCTCCCCTGGCTGCTTGTATATAAGAGAAGCCCTACAACTTATCCTCTTCTCAGAGGAGAGAAGCTTTAGAGAGGAAGTAAAAGGCAGAGTAGGCTGGCAGCTAAGGTAGGGGATGACCAATACGTGAGGGAAGTAATCTTGTAGGCCCAAGAGAATAGGCCTAAAGATATCTGATGTATCTGCTTGTCCAGCATGCTCTCTGTTGGGCTCTGGTTGTGCACCAGTCCCCCTGCCACTCATTCTTCTCAAGAGCTGGTGCTGAAAATTGAGTAAGTTCTCCTTCTCTGTCTGGTGATGACTACATGATAGACTGGAGGAGAAGAGGATCAGGGGCTGTGTTAAGCTGAATTAAATTGAACATTTCACCAATTCTGACACATTCATATTCTCCAACCATCAGTGCATCTGGTGAATTTGTCAATGATTCTCCAGGATGTGGCAGATCCTGTGCTAGGAGCTGGAAGGCAGCAAGCATCTTGATCTAAAGGAGGGTCAGCTTAGTTACAGAGGCTGATGATGAAGCTGAATAATGATAAAAGAAATTAAATAGTAGGGTAGTCAGTCTACAATAGGCCTGGAGGATAGAGCATTGATCCATAACTATTAGCTTTTAGCAATTAGCTTTCCATAAGGGAGAGCTCAAACAAATCTTCAGAGACGATGTGAGGCTTGTGGAGGATTCTGAAATGGTCCAGTTACTCTTCACATGTACCTGGAGAGGCAGAGCACAGGAAAGATCCATTGCTCCCAGACCGAGACACAACTTGAATTGCCAGAAAAATTTAACACTCCTTAGATTCCTGACTTCAGGTCATCTGTAAAACCACTAGATGCTTCTTACGTTAGAAGCTGCATTCAATGCACTTCATTTTAAACAAATATTCCTAACTTTCAAACTGTAGCATTTTACTTATATGTGTTGTCGAGTGTTTTAAGCCTCCATGCATCTCCCAGGAATCATATTTCTCCCATAGGAATCACTGTTTTATATTTTTTTCTCACATACTAAAAGAGACCTTGATGTAAAAGGTTAAATTGAAGATGAAGTGGAGTATTTTTCCTTCTTCCCTTGGCAAGAACACTGCAGAGCCTTTGTAAACAAAAGGCAAAATGCAGACAGTCTAGGAGTGCTTTTTGCTGGAAAAAAAAGTACTTTTCTTCCTCAGCTTTTTTTTTCCTTTTTAAACATGATATATTGATTAATAAGTCAAGAAAATAAGCAGCAGGTGGAGGACACACCCTGCAGAGAAGAGGGACTGCTCTAAAGACAGAGACCCTGTGTCTGGATCCATTACAGTCTCTCATGTATGGCGTTAGCCTGGGGACAGGGGCATGAGCCTTCCATACCCTGTGCCCCAGAGCCAAGCCTCTGTGTAACATGTGGAAGGATTTAGGGACAAGGGAAGAGATCAGAAATCAAATGCTGAGAGAAATTATGCGGCTAACAGCTGGAATTCATGAACCTCGATATTAAATGAAGGATTGATAGCAAGAAATCTGAAACACCCTTTCCCAAAAAGAGAGACAAATTCATAGCTTGAAGATTAAAAAGAAGGCTTCCCAAGAGTTTTGGCTTCTCTTTATATATAACTTTAAGGGTTATATTTGTTTTTATAAGGGATGGCTATGGTTATAGCTACTAAAGTTCTGAAATTATTGGAGTCAAGGAGGATGATAGTAAGATGAATGAACTAAGTGCCAGAAAATGAATCTAAAATTGGACCACATGCTTATTTTGCTTTCAAGTCATTCTTGTCAAGGCATGTTAGTATCAAATAGATATTATTACTGATGAAGAGGGTTTTTTTTTGGGGGGGGGTCCTGTCGTGGGGCCTGAACTCTGGGCCTGGGCGCTGTCCCTCAGCTCTTCAGCTCAAGGCTAGCACTCTACCACTTGAGCCACAGCGCCACTTCCGGCTTTTTCTTTTTGCTTATGTGGTGCTGAGGAATTGAACCCAGGGCCTCAGGCATGCAAGGCAAGCGCTCTACCACTGAGCCACCTTCCCAACCCTGATGAAGAGTTATTTTAACTGAAGTTATCTTCTTCAGTTGTCCCCATTTCAACTAAGAAATAAGTATTTTATAAGCCTTTGCTAAAGAGAAAATGGATGCTCAAAGAAATGTATTTGCTCAGTTCACACTGTAGCAGGCAAAAATTTACACTTGGCTTCTGTAGTCTGAATCTAACTGGCCATATTTTCTGCACTTGGGAAGTGTCCACATTAGCTGTGGAATTTTTAAATATACTGATTCCTGGAGTGAGCTTTACAGTCTATCTGACATGATTCTGTTGATCAATTTGGTTTGGGACATACTGTATTAAAATAAATGAAATATGAGCCCTCACCAATCAGTACAAATTCTGCTTTATCCTGGGGATTTAGGTAAGAAGATATTTCAAGGGCCAGCAGAGCCACACCTGGGAAGCATTAAAATCTACCCCACTATACAGACTGCAAGAATTTGAGATTAGTGTGTTCAGTCTGAAGAGTAGTGTCTGGAAGCAGATGGGAAAACCTTATCATAGCTGAACTGAGTAATGTTTCCTGACCTTTATTTAGGCAATGATGTACCTGTAAAAGACTCTAGCCCTTTTACACATCAGGTAGTTCTCAATGTTAAAGGGACGTGGTCCTTAATCAACAGAAATATACCATTAGCGTGCTCACAGAAATTAAAGTGATTATAATGTTACTTTAATAGGTGATCTAATCTTCTAGGACTGCTATCACCTTTGCCATCTGTCACTAACCAAAATGTCCTCATTTGGTACAAAATGATCTCAACTCAAATTGGAGGAGCTGGATAGATTCTTGTCAAATACAATATGCTTCATCCTTGGGGTTCTTGGTCTCATCCAGAATATAGCCAAAGTCCTATCTGAGAGGAGCCAGGACAATTGGCCTTTGATGTTTGGGACCAAGGGAGGTTATTTATGTTTGTGCTTCAATGTCTGGGAAGACAAGTGTTGAATCCCACAGATCTCAGTGACCATGAGTAAGTTACTCATCTTCTTTGAGCTTCAGTTTATCTCTACATGTATGGAGGGCAATGCTACTTTCATCAAGTTTTTTCATGGTTAAAAGGAACTAATACGTAATGTGATTAGTCCACTTCTTGCTAATAGCAAATGCCATGCGAGTTGCAGTGTTATTTCTGTCTCTTATAGCCAAGTGATCTTAACATTTCATCAATAAAGGGAATAAAAGCCTTAATGTTACTTTAAGCCGACCAGATTTCAAATGCATGAAAATGCACTTTAGTAAAAAGTCAAAGAAATAGCATAATACATGAGGCCCTGTCTTAATCAAGTCCTACTGCCAGCTTTTACATACCTGTGAGATCAGGAGCATTTTGCGACAAGGGCAAGCATTTGAACATCAGAAACTCTCCACAGTGGGGCAGAGGACTGTGTGTCCAAGAATTTGGAAACCATGAGAATAAAAGTGCCCTCTGCACCTAGCAGGCTAGGACAAAGACATGAAAGTCACTTTTGAGACTGACTTTAAGTGGAGTCAGCAAGACTGGACTGTAACCTGATTAACTGTATTAACATATCTAAAGGAAGAACTTGCCATCTGAGCTATAGTTGTCCAGCAGTGGAAGAGCAGAAAATGGGAGGTCAGAGGAAAATGTTGGCATGTGTCTACTAGAACTATTCAAAGGAGATGGGACCTTTGTTAATGGACTTCCAATATTGCCTACAATTGGTAAGGTTATCTATTGTGGTGAGCTATCACTCACAGATTAGCCCAACATCATTACAAGTCATTATGTGTGGGTTCTATAACTTTATGAACAATGATTATAATTTAGCTCCTCAGACTGTTTGGGAAGAGGAAGGGGACAAATAGGAGGGGGCGGGCAAGAAAGGGTAATAGGAAATACATGTGATCAAAGCACATTATATAAGTGTATGTAATGTCATAATGAAACCCATTATTTTGTACCATTAGTGATTTTAATTGATCTTAAAGGAGGAGGCAACAATGCTTGATAAGAAATGTACTCATTACCTTGCTCATGTAATTGTAACCCCTCTGTATGGTATTTTCACAATAAAAAATAAAAAAGTTAGCTCCCTATGTAGTTTACTTTTACTTTATTTTATTTATTTATTTATTTTGTAGTTTACTTTTAAAGAAAAAAATATATCAGGAAGTTTATTAGGCTCTTCCTCATCAGTTCAGAATCCTCAGAGGTAGTTCCTTTGTCTCTGAGCAGATAGGGATGAGAGAAGGTAAGTAAGAAGACTTATTTCTCCTCCCTCCATTAGGGCAGCTGCTCCATTTTAATATTCTGTGTATCCGTAGAAGAGTTCATCTAATCCAGTGATTCATATTGATTTGTATTTGTAGTAAGATATATTTGACTGTTAATTCTCGATAATTAGAATTTAAATTCATATTTCAGAGGGCTCAAAATGAATTACTTTTAACTCATTCCTAAGGAATATGTGCATACAATCCATCAAACATATGATCTTAAAATAACATCTTGCCAGGTGCTGGTGCTCACATTGTAATGGTTAGCAACTCAGGAGTTAAGATCTGAAGATAGTGGTTCTAGGCCAGCCCACGCAAGAAAGTTCATGAGAGTCTTATCTCCAGTTAATCACCAAAACCCAGAAGTGGTTCTGTGGCTCAAGCTGTAGAGTGCTAGCTTTGAACAAAAATGCTCAGGGATGATGCCCAGGCCCTGAGTTTAAGCCCCAGGACCGGCACCAAATAAACAAAAAATAAACACAAATAACATCTAACTGAATTATTTCTTTTTGGTCAAACAACAACAGACACTTGGAAGGGAGAGGTAGATGAGTTTGGGCTTTACCAAATAGGTTGTGGTAGGTACTGAAACAACCTGGGGAGCCATTTCTTTATGGATTTTGTTTAGGTAGCCTAGGGTAGAATCGGTAATTCTACAGCTCGATTTTGGTTGCAAAATTGTATTTCTAGGATAGCAATTTTGACTATTATTGAGTATCTATTGGCTATGGAGAGACACAGCACGTACTGAGTTCCATGTATCCTGTACTTTTCACCATAATGTTCATTCCTCATCTCAGCCATTCATGAATAGCTAAAATTGTTTGTAGGGAGCATTGAAAATTCATAAGCTTGGCTATACCAAAGGTTGCTTGAAGTCTTTGGGCCTCAGGCATAAATATTTTGACAACACTTGACACTTGATTTTGATATTCACCAAAAGGTTATAGTCCTACCTTGTTCTATTTTTCTTAAGAATTTGTGAATTGAAGAAAACTATTCTGAATACTAAAGAATATTGGAGACATATTTAAAGACACAGCATCTTAGATTCTACCCAACAGAAAACAAAAAAAGGTTGCAGGTCCATGTAGGTATCATATTCCCCTGAATGAGAAAATGGAGACTCAAGTAATTTGAACAATTGATAGGTGGCAGTTGATAGGTGGCAGTTCTGTCTGGCCAAAGCTTGTATTCTTTTCCCATTGCTTGCCTATTGCTTGTCTTTTCCTATTACTTGTGGTCTACAGTCACAGGGCCTTGTGGTACAGAACATGCCCATTGGTTAGTATCCTAGCCTGACTTCAGTGTAACTGATCAGCCATGATGTCTGATTTTTATTTTATAATTCAGGGTTCCTGTAATAATGTGATGGTCTGTGTTATTCCAAGAAGTGTTACCCAGATTCTAGGCTTAGGTTGGGAAGATGTGGGTCATGATGAAGTTGTTTTTCAGGCTCCACAGATGGAAGGATCTAAAGTGTCATGGGAGGATCTGAAAGTGTTAACTTCCCATGACATGTAGAAGCTCCATCCTGGAGAGGCTGACCAGTGCTGAAAGGGATGCAAGAAGATGCTCACAGAGGAATCTTGACTGACCCCTTCTCATACCTTTTGAAGAAAATGAATTACTTCAGGCTAACTGTGGTCAAAGACAGTGTGCATGTACCACTGCTCAAACCCAGCCTTTACTGGAGCAAGTGGGAGCTCAGAACTGGGATGTTTCTGATTATCTGGAAGGACACATGGAAACTTAAACTATTTTTAAATCAGAGATTTTCATTTAAAAAGTGATGTAAATACTTTTGAGATTTTGTTTGTGATCAGTTTTTTAGTACAAAGAGCACTAACTAGAAAATAAAGGTATTTAAATTCTAGTTCTGACTTGACTATTTTATAGTTGTAAGAAACCTTGTAAAATGTTTTACCTTTATGTATTGTTTGGGCTTCATTTGTGAAACAAGAGTGTAGAATCACTATGTACAATTGAAAAAAAATTCCCTCAAGTACCATTTAGGTTCACAATTCTTTAATTATTTTATCTGCTTTTCTCCTTCTAGTATCCAGAGCCAAGCCCATACCATAGCAGCTATACAATATGTACTTTCTGAGTGAAGGAATTATTTGAAATAAACTTTGGGTTTGAAACTCAGCCTCTCTGATTTCAAAATCTATGGTCTTCACATATCATATCCTCTGAGATGTGTAATTAACTATGGATGTTAAAATTTTATTTTATTGTAAAGATGCTGTACAAAGGGGTTGTAGTTACACGAGTAAGGTAATGAGAACATTTCTTGTTGAAGATACTGAGAACCATAATTCTGGTCATTTAATCTGATGTCATTACGTCTTTTCTAACCTTGAGATGTCTTACCTAATTAGATCCCTGCTAAAATTTGTTTGCCATCCCTAAACAAACAGTGATGGATATCTCTCAATTGCATACAAAAAATTAGTCTGAAGCCAGAACTAGCTGGCCAACCACTAATACAAACAGATATGTTCACAGATGGAAATGCCTATAGGATGGAGAAGTGGTACAGACAGAATGTAATTATCTTTATGGCAAACAAAGGAGTTAGAGAAACCTTTGGATGTATGACAAAACTTCCAGAGTCTTAGGATAGCATACATTTTCCCCCCATGTGTTGTAAGTTATAACCTGAATTTTGGGTAAATATAGCCAGAATTACTAGTTCTTAGTCAACCATGAAACCAGTAGATATTCCCTTTCTGTTAGAAGTTGCATTTATTTTAAAACAAACATTCCTAGCTTAACCACTGCAGCCTTTGATATATGTGTGTGTGTATTTGAGTATTCAAATCATTGTTATCTCTCTAGAGGATCGTGTTTTTCCATAAACCACTTTTTTTTTTTTTGCTTTGTTGTAGTCTGCTAAAAGAGACCTTGATTGTAAAAGGTTAAATTGAAGTCGAATAGCATACTTGGTGGAAGTGTTGAGTCAGCTGCTGGAATTGTTAAGTGGAACCTGCAGAGCCTGTTGCTCTGCAGCCCAAATTTCATTCCCAGTGTCTCTGGTTCCATATTGGTTTATGACCAATGACTAATGCTTCACCCATGAGTCATTAAACCCATTCTGCACTTTCCTGGCTCCGTGATCTTCTTGGAATTCATCCTGTGTTCAATGGTCCAATGCCCTAGCTTAGTATTTGGATGACTGAGTGAACAGAAATGGCAATAAAAATGTATATGTGATATAGCAGTTCAAAAATGCAATTCCCTTTAGAGAAGGCTTCTGAGCAAATAAAATACCTCCCCAAACTCTTTCAAACCCTTTGAAACATCTGAAGTTTTTCAGTTGTCTTTGTACCTTCATGAGAGGTCAGCAGAGGCAGGACGAGTACCTGCTAGCACTGCCCACACTTGCTTTACCAGAAAACTCGCTTCACAGGTTAGCTCTACTATTTAATGTTCTTGATGAACTGCAGTAATGGAAGAAGGCAGGAGCATGGATAATCTAATATAGAGAGGAGTTGATGAATATGCATGTGTTTGATGTTCTAGAAAACTACTTGAAAAGAAACAGTGAAGGACCATTGGTGGCTAAACTTAGGATAAGAAAAAAATAGATGTCGAATATCTTGACTACTACCCAGTTCCCTGAAATATGTACCATTTTAAGAGCTTCCATTTTCACAGAAATTGCTGGGGATGGCTGGATAGCTATGCCAGAAATGTGGCAGAGTAAGTAGGAGGAGATGGCTTAAGGATGGGGAAGGAATTAGGCATAAAAAAGTCATGGGAAGATCTTGCTCACGGAGTTGAGGTAGGAGCTGGTGGTTGGTCTGAGTATAGATTTAACAAGCCGGGCTTGTTACAGGCTCACTCCTGTAATCTTAGCTATTCAGGAGGCTGAGATCTGAGGATCGTGGTTCAATGCCAGCCCCGGCAGGAAAAACTGTGAGACTCCTATCTCCAATAAACCACCAGAAAACCAGAAGTGGCCCTGTGGCTCACGTGGTAGAGCGCTCTCCTTGAGCTGAAGAGGTGAGGGACAGCTCCCAGGCCCAGAGTTCAAGCCCCATGACTGACAAAACAAAAAACAAAAAACAAAAAACCAACTAGGATAGATTTAGCAGCTGGTGCTGATTAGTGCAAAGTCTTCAGTACCAAACATAAAACACAAAAGATAAAGCCTAGGCAGGAAATCTCCCTTAAACTCAAGGAACCAATGAGTATTCTATAGGAAGGCAGACTGAGCACAGGGATGACAAATCCAAACAGATGTTAGGCTCAGGAGTTAAGGCAGTTAACATTTAGTCACTCTTTTTTGGATGAACAGTGTAGAGAGGCCCTTATTTGAATTGAAAGTGCTACCAAAGAGTCCAGTAGCGTAGATATGGTGTGAGGAGTGTGTTCAGTTAGGTAAGAATACAAGCTGGTTCTAAGTAGAAGTGTCGGATGCTGATTCTGTGAATCTGAATCTGAAGCCAGAGAAGTCACAAAAACAAATACATGAAATAAAGGGACCACGGGACCCAACAAGAGGAGATTTTTGTGTATACTTGTGACACAGAGGTTGTCATCTAGCTGGCCTTCATGTACTCTCTTTGGAGTAACTTTTTATTTTTGGTGGTGGTAGTGGTGGTATTGGGGTTTGACTCAGGGACTTGTGCTAGTTGGTTGGCATTTTATCACTTGATTTATGCCTTCTATCTTTTTTTAAATTGCTTGTTATTTTTGAGATAGGGTCCCTCTTTTTGTCTGGGTGGCACACATAAACACATAAGCTATGATCCACCTACTTTAGGCTTCCAGTCGTTACCAGTGTGACAAGTGCACACCGTAGTTTCCCCTCATAGAGATGGAGGCTTGTGGACGCTTTCACCTAGGCTGATCTGCAAGTTTTATCTTCCCAATCTCAGTCTCCCACATAGCTTAGAATGACAGGTACATGCCTGTATTTTGAGTTGAGAGGGGGTCTGTGAACTTTTCTGCCTGGGCTGGCTTTCTACTGCTATCCACCTGGATCTCTGCTAGGATTACAGGCATGAGCTAGCTAACAGTGCCCAGCTCCATGTGGACTCTTCAGCCGCAATGGAAGGGCAGGAAATAAAGATGACAAGTGATAATTTGTCTCCAGAAAAATCTTTTCACCAAGTCGCAGAGCACCAGATAGCACATCCAAAATACTACTTCCCAAGGTGAACCAGCGGACAGTATGTGGTGTGGGCTGCAATTTTGTATCTGTCTAGAGTCTCCATGGCTGGAGTGAGTAAACATTCTATTTATTTAGTGTAAGCTGGGGCTGAGCAGTAGTGGTTCCAAAAGAATAATTGAGCAGAGAACTTTCTAGGAGAGAGAGATGGAGAGGACAACAATCACCCAAATCTTTTTAGTAAGAGAGATTCTCTGAAAAGTATTCCAGCTAAAGAAAACCAGTCAAATCACTTGATAACCACATGCTTTCCTCCTCCTCCTCTTCCTCTTCTCCTCCTCCTCCTCCTCTTTTCTCTCCACCTCCTCTCCCCCTTCCTCCTCCTCCTCCTCTTCCTCCCCCCTCCTCCCCCTCCTCCCCTTTGGTTGTGGGGCTTGAACTCAGGGCCTGGGCATTATTTCTGAGCTCCTTTGCTCAAGTGCTCTACCGCTTTGAGCCACAGTGCCATTTTCAGTTTTCTGGTGTTATTTGGAGATAAGAGTCTCATGGACTTTCTTGCTGGGCTAGTTTTGAACCACTATTCTCGGATCTCAACCTCCTGAGTAGCTAGGATTACAGGTGTGAGCCACCAGTGCCCAATGCTTTGTACTTCTTAACACTGCTACTAGTATATTTAACCAGTACAAAGCAAGAAGGAAGGTATTAGTTGGTATTAGTTGACATGTTGAAACAGTACTTAAACAACACTGCACTCTTTGTATGGAATATTCTACCACCTTTGGTATATAATTAATCCTAATCCTAGACTGTTTTTCTCCCCTCTTTTCAAGCAGGACTACAAATAATAGCATTTTATCTTTTATAAGTCCATTTCTGGAAAGGGACTGATGACTGCCATTGGGTAGACATGAATAAAAGAGATTCTGTTTCTTTGTAAAAATGAACAGATGAGTTCCATTTTGAGAGGATGCCAACACTAATAGGATAATTTAACCACCTTTCAAGGGTATATCCATCACTGGGAGAGATTAGCTTCAAAGCTTTATGCCTTTAATAATGATCAAGTAGAGTATGTAACTTTGGATGTTGGCATCACCTAGGTGACTGTATTCCTGAAAATCCGTGGGTAGGCATAGGGATTTTGTGAGCTCAGAGGTGATGTGCTTCTTGTAGAATTTCGGTCAGGTCACCCAAAGGCCTTGAGCTAGGTCATCTTCGACCTTTCAGACTCAAATGCAAGGGAGCAGAGTTCCCAGGTGGTGAAACCATTGATCCGCTTTCTACCCACAGTTCTCTTCTATGTGATTTCTCACCAGTGCATTGCTTGCTAATAATCTCCTGCTGTCAGAATCTGGTTTCACTGGTGCCCAGGGAGATCAATGTTGGGTATTGATCATTCAGTGACTGATAATGGCTAGAGTTGAGAATTTGGTTTGGTAGTGAAAAATAAAAGTCTATTTATTCTTTGTTTTTGCTTTATTAACTGCTCATTTTTAAAATGTAAAAAATCATAGGGAGACACTTGTAAAGATGATTATTATTTGTTTGCCTTGACTTCAGGCTGTACTAACTTTCTTTTCCTTAATTCGTCTGTTTCGTTTTAATTTATCAGCTGTCTCCTTGCAAGACAGGAGGTCTATTTTTCAAATAAGATTATCTTCTTTGATATTAAGCAACTCATCTTCTTCTCTCCAGAGCACATTTTCATAGTAATAGAAGGATCTATGTCTCTTACAATTCATTAACTATGTCTCCAGTTTAACAAATACTAAGGAAGCGTGTGAAGGCAAGGACAGGAAAAAGATTGCTAATGCAAATTTGGATGACAAAAGTCTTTCCTTTGTTGGCTAATCTACCAGCAGAAATCTGGAAAAGATATCATGGATAGAAAACATGAATTTTTCCCTGGAAATTTATGATACCAGGTTTTGTTGGATACCTACCAAGGCAAGGGAAGACAGCTCAGTGGTGGTGATTTGCTCTTGAAACAAGTGACTTGGTGGCCTTTATTTTCATATGAAACCTGGTTGCAACAGGGTCAGAGGAAATCTGCTCAGGAGAGGCCAAATTTGAATGTGTAAGAGCTGTGGATTTTAAAATGAAACTTTGTATGTCCAAGTTATACATACTGTGAAAGGAAACCATTTTTCAAAAATTATGTTTGTAGGGGCTGGGAAGGTGGCTCAGTGGTAGAGCGCTTGCCTTGCATGCTCGAGGCCCTGGGTTCGATTCCTCAGCACCACATAAGCAAAGAGAAAAAACCCAGAAGTGGCGCTGTGACTCAAGTGGTAGAGCGCTAGCCTTGAGCTGAAGAGCTGAGGGACAGCGCCCAGGCCCAGAGTTCAGGCCCCACGACCGGACCCAAAAAAAAAAAAAAATTATGTTTGTAATTTGACCCTAGACTAAAACTATTGATGTGGGCTAAACTTTTTTTCTTTCTTTTCTTTTCCTTCCTTCCTTCCTTCCTTCCTTCCTTCCTTCCCTTCCCTTCCCTTCCTTCCCTCTTTCCCTCCTTCCTTCCTTCCTTCCTTCCTTCCTTCCTTCCTTCCTTCCTTCCTTTTTTTTTTTTTTTTGTGCTAGTTCTGGGGCTTAAACTCTGTCTGGGCTTGGGTGTTGTCCCTGAGCTTTTTTTGCAATCTGTCACTTGAGCCTCAGCATCACTTCCAGATTTTTCTTTTTAAAATTTTATTTTATTGCTAAGATGCTGTATTAGAGGGGTTATGTCTTCCAGTTTTTTTTTTCTGAGTCATTTATTGGAGATAAGAGTTTCATGGACTTTCCTGCCCAGGCTGGCTTCAAACCTCAATCCTCAGATTTCAACCTCCTGAGTAGCTAAGATTAAAGGCGTGAGACATTGGCATTTGGCGGGACAAATGTTTTAAGAGCATCCTCCACAGCTATGTCTTTAGAATTCAGTTTACTTATACTGCTGTCGAAGATTTCTTCTTAAACACATTCATACATGATATGATATCCATGGTTACAATTGTATTCAGAGTATTATGTATAGAGTATGTGGTCCACTGGTATGACCATTACATACATATGGCTACTGAGCACTGGAAATGTATCTAGTCTGAATTTAAATATGCTGCTAAACATAAAATACACACTGGATTTCAAAGATTCTGTTTTTAATTTTAATTATTTTTTGTGTGTGCTGGTACTGGGATTGAACTTGGGGCCTTGGTTCTGTCCTTAAGCTTTATACACACACACACACACACACACACACACACACACACACACACACACACACACACATATATAATTGTAAATATACTGTACAGAGGGGTTACAGTTACATGAACAGTAATGAATCCATTTCTTATTGAGCATTGTTACCTCCTCCTTTGTTTTTCCCCTACCATCTCTTTCCTCCCCACCTCCCCAACTCCTCCCTCCTCCTCCCACCAAATTGTTTGTTTTCAACATAGTGTCTTGTACATCGCATTGTTACAATGGGTCATTCTGTATCCTTATTTCAGCATTTTGTTATTTTCCTTCCCCTCCCCAAATTAGAAAAATGTATATACAAGATGCAGGATACCGGAATACAGTGACAACAGGGGTTATACCATGGGGGAAGAACATACAAAGAAACAAAATAAATCACATAGTACATTATAAGTACATTAAAAAAAAGAACAGCAAATCTCCACTTTCAGCTTTTTGCTAATTAGTTGGAGATGAGAGTCTCATGGATTTTCTTTCTCAAGCAGGCTTTGAACCTTGATCTTCATATCTCATCTTCCTGAGTAGCTAAGATTATAGGCATGAGCCACTAGCAACAGGCCAAAGATTATATTTAAAAAAAATGAAAATATCAATAATTTTTACTGATAATAGTAATAACATTGGACATATGAGGCTAAAATTAATTGCACCCATTTGTTTTTATTCTTTTCACATGAAAATCTCCAGAAGATTTAGATGTGTGGCTCATATTATATTTCTATCGGGAAGTGCTGGTTTAAGCATGTGCATTCTGACAAGTGATTCTCTGACATTTCATGGTGAACTCTAGTTGACAGGTCCTGTCTTTCAAGGACTGTCCCTGGGAGAAGGGAGTGGGTGGAGGAATAGGTAAGGAAGCCATGTGTTTGTTCCTGTACTCTACTTCCTTGGAATTAGAGATGCTTTTGCTTCTATGGAATGAGAGGGACAGGAAGGAAGTGACTCTTAATCTATACTCACTGGAAATTAAATCATAATGTCACAGATGCTCAGAGCTGACCAGGGCCTAAGTACTGCCTGGTGAGACGCCATCGTTCTAAACAAACAATGAGGTAATAGCCTGGAAGGAGTTTTGTATTGCCTCTTGCAGATTCACATTTTTGAAAATAAACGAGATGAAAGACTACCAATTTAACGTAGCCTGTGCCTCAGTAAAAATTGTGCATCTATGGTTTTGACTTTAAACACTTCCAAATACTCAAATACCATCAATAATACAGTTGCAAATCTGGCATAGGAGAGTTTACACGTTGGCTTGGCTTGTTTGGTGTGGATTTACACACAGCAGCAGAACTAATCCAATTGAAGGATTTAATATTTTCATTTCACTGCCCTAAACCTACACAGACATTGAGCGACAGAACCTTTAAAGGAATGGTGTCTGGGACTTAGATAGCGCTGTTCATATGCGGAGAGAATTAGGTCCATAGAATATTTATGCCAGACTCTGGGTGTTGAGCAAGAGAAGAGACTTGCTGGGATAAATGCAAAAATCATCACCTTGCAGTTTGGTTCTTGCTGGTGAGATGTGTGATTTAAAGAATTAGAAAGAAGTGTCTCGAAACATTAGACTTTCAACTTTAAAGACGATAGGCGTGGTGGTAGCAAATAAAGTGCTTAGTGGCATGCACATTGGAGTCCCTTCCTCAGTTTATTTATTTGGCGGCAACACAGCAGTCTCCACACTGCATTAGAATGAATCGCTTACATGCTCTTTTGCTCACTAAACAAATACTGAGTGACTGCCAGATGGCAGGTACCACTGGGCATGAGAGAAAAGAAATGATTTGCATTTGGGTCTATTAGCCTATAGAGAGTTTTTGGTCAAGCAGATTGAAGTCATTGTGTCAGTTTTCTCAACTATAAAATATTGGATAGGTATTGACAACTCTTCAAGTCCTAAGAGTCACATGAAGCAGTTGTTTTGGAGAACACTTGAATTTTATTCTTTTGTGCCATTTGAGTTCTCCCTTTAAGATGTTATTGCAAGTCAGAGTCTCAAGCAAAGACAAGCGAGGAGGTAAAACAATGGAGGCTGAATTGAAGTTCTCCCAGGTGTCCAGGGTCTTCTGCTCATCCCTATTCCTTAGCTACCGCTAACATAGGTTCCCATCAACTTGGGTCAGGAATGGCCTCTCCCAGAGTGGGACATGTGTTCTTTTAGATGGGCATACTGATGCCTTCGGAAAATTGGATTCTAAGAGTCAAGACAAAGTGGATAATGGATGATTGAGTAGTCAACTGTTGTCTGTAAAAGGAACGCTGCACCAGACCATTTAAACTGACAAGGAAGCTTTGTTCAAGATAATTGCTGTATGGTAAAAAGATGGAGATTGACTCCAAAGCAACAATAAGAAGGAAAATCTCAAACACTGGAATGACCTGATAAGACAACTCCTGGTAGATCAATCAGGACACTGACTTTGATGCTGTTGGGACATCTGTATAGGCTCCTTTCTTCCATAAAGACCGGAATATAGGGAATCTGTACGTTCCTTCGTTCCTTCCTTCCTTTCTCTCTTTCTCCCTCCTCTCCTCCTTCTCTCTCTCTCCCCCTCTCTCTCCCCTCTCTTTCTCTCTCTCTCTCCTCTCTCCTCTCTCTCTCTCTCTCTCATTGTAGGCATGTAATGGTGTTTAAACTCATGGCCAAGGTGTTGTCCACTAGCTTTTTCACTCAAGGAGAGGATTCTAGCACTTGAGCCACAGTTCCATACCCAGCTCTTTGGAGATAAAAGTCTCATAGACTGTCCTACTTGGGCTGGCTTTGAACTGTGATTCTCAGATCTTAGCCTCCTGAGCAGTTAGGATTAAAGGCATGAGCCACCGGTGTCTGTTTAACTCTTTCTTGATGATTATGTTTCAATGGACCGGTCCCTAGATTCTTGGGGAAGACATTACTGGGTTGTGGAAGGTTTACAAGAATAGAACAAAGATTTTGCAACTGGAACTTTTTTTTAAGTTAATAAGAGAAGGTGAGAGTCATGTTTCTGTTATGGAATTTGTTCATTTTTTTGCTGCAATTTTGTTTATACTAGTAATGTTCTAGAAATCTTTTCTTCACAGGTAAGATAAGCTTCAGCTCAAATAACTTTCTGAAGTGTTGCCAAATTCTTAGTTCATGGAATCTGAGGAGAGGTGGGGAGAATTAGAGGTGACTTTGCTGTAGCTTAACAACCCCAGGCTGTGATGTGAAAAATGTATATGGTACTGTGAGACCCCCTATCCCCACCCCGGAATCAGGCAACAGAGGTTGCAGAAAAATTATGTTTCTCTCATTGTGCATGGAAAACAAAACAACAAAACCAAACTTATCACTCCCTGTGCCTAAGAAGAAGCTGACAAGAGGATCCTGTTTCTCCATTGAAAACTGGGCATTTTATGTTGCTACAGGACTTGAGTCTGTTTTCATCCCCTTTAAAGTGACAAGCTCTAATTTTATTTTATTCTTTGTCAACTTGAAAATGAAAGGTCCTTCGCAGGCTGTGTGGGAGAAGCAATGTGTGCCTTTGCATTCAAGGTGAGCAGCACATAAATGTTTTCTTAATGTGCTTCAGACACGTTTGGAGAGAGGAAGAAGGGAATAGACCTAGCAGGTTATTGAGTCCATCTTCCTTCCTTTGCATTGATTGAAAGCGCCTTACTGGAGCATGCCTTTTGGAATTTTGAGCAAACTAATTTTCTATGTCCCCAGGAGCTGATACTTGTCACAATTCCATTTCAGAAAAGATTTTTTTTTTCCTAACACGGGAGACCTCATTGTCAAGATATTTCTCTGCATCCGTTCTATCTCATTTTTTCTTGGCTAGCCAGGCCAGTCCACAAGATGAGACCCCCATCACAGAGCTGAGGAGGGAGAACAAAACCCAAAGGATAACTGGGTTACATTAGGTTTTTAATTATAAAGTTATATTTCAAGGGATGTGTAGTCAGAAGTGAAATTATATTTTTGATTGCATTTATTAATGCTTTTACGTTTTCATCTGCCTGGTGTTCCCCCACTAGAGCACCCTGAATGTTTTGATTGCTTTTCTTTTTATAGTCTACTATTTCTAATTTAAGAAACTCTAAACAATATTAAGTCATTCCAGTTTAATTTAATTCATGTATAGATAAAAGAAACTTAGATATCGCGGGAGTTCCTGCTTTCTGAGGGTTGCTAATGGAAAAGTATTCTAGGTTAATTTAATAGAGGATAAAAAAAGATACAATATATTATGGGATAACACTTTATCAAAAGGGCCAAATCTTAGAGTTAAACAACACTCGGATACCAATATTGAACCTTTTATAGAGTCAAATTCCTTGGTGGTGGCTAGAAAGAGGGAGGGGATACTTTATTAAACAGTAGAAATGTAGTAAGTAGATTTTTTTTTCTTTTCTGTGTAGTCCTTTGCTTGGCAGACCTCACTTGTTTATTCTAGTATAGATTTTGCTACTTAAAAGTAAGTGAATATAGAAGGCAGTACTTCTTGCAGAACTCTGGCATAATAGACAGAAACTGCAAGACACATAAGCAAAGACAGCTAATAAGCACAGTATTCAAGCATTTTGATTTAGTATCATATCTACAGCCAATCGGAAGCAGGCCCTGATGGCTGGTTGGGTAAATAGTAGCTAGACACTATAATATTTTAAATATCAGCTATCTTAAAACAGAAGACAAGGAAGGATTTTATTGTAAGCAACTAAATTCAGCATGCTATCCATCCTTCAACTCCAAAAAGAGATAAAGAGAAATTTGCAGCAAGAAGGAATCTGGAAAATATTTGCCTGAATGTAATTGACAGCACTGATTTAATCCACAGAAGCAGGATGTTTGCATTCCAAGAGTGAAGTGAATATACGTCAATGTGTAAAGTGTTTCAGTCACTCTAGCTAAACAATTTTATTGTGGAGTTCATAGTGTGCATTATTAGCTAGAACTCTAACAAGTAGCTGTTCAGAGTGGAAGAAAAAAAAATCACATTCTTATATATGTTATAACAGAATCAATGGAACTAATTAAAAAAATGTATGTAGCAGACTCTCATTTCAATGGATTCTTCTACTTTCCCAACATGTATTAGTTTAGTTCTTTTGTTCGCTTATTTATACTTTTTTATATTTTTTTTTATTGTGAAAATACTGCACAGAGGGGTTACAATTACATGGGCAAGATGCTTCCTTATACTTTTAAGTATTTGTATTTAAATATTTTTATAATAAAATGAAATACTATATACTTATTGACATTCGCTATTAGGTACCAACCATCCATTTCCTCTTCTTGCCAGTACCCCTTTGCTATCTATTCCTCTCTTTGTGCTGTGTATGCATCTGGAGAAGGTGATGCCATCTTTAGCTTCTGAAGCAAGTCCTTGCTGGTTTAGGATAACCAGCACAGTGGATAACCTGGTTACTGTGTTTGGTTAAGGAATTAACAAGAAACCTAGTCAGAACCAATTGCAGTGAAGCTCAGGATTCTTCTTTGAAGACTGAGCCAGTAATACCTTCTTCTTTCATGGTTGGTGGAGAGGAGATGACACGTGTGATTTTCTGACAGCAATATTGTAACTATGTGGGAAGAAATAAACATGGTGGAGGCAGAGCTTAGAAATAGAGTTGGGTTTTCCTTGTGGACATTATTAGGTTTTAATTCAAACCAGATGTTAAACCCACTTTACCCCTGGGGTTTCCAAGGATGAGAACCAATAGATATCTCGTTATTGTTTTAATTAGTTTGTATTCAGCTTCTTTTCTACTGTTTTGTTTGGTAACCAAAATCTAGATGATTGATGCACTTTATTTTCAGACTCTATGATCATATAAGCATTTTGGAAAACCGTTGATTTTTTTTTTTTTTTTTTTTTTGTCGGTCATGGGGCTTGAACTCTGGGCCTGGGCGCTGTCCCTCAGCTCTTCAGCTCAAGGCGAGCGCTCTACCACTTGAGCTACAGCGCCACTTCCGGTTTTCTAGTGGTTTATTGGAGATAGGAGTCTCACGGTCTTTTCTGCCCGGGCTGGCTTTGAACCGCGATTCTCAGATCTCAGCCTCCTGAGTAGCTAGGATTACAGGCGTGAGCCACCGGCGCCCGGCTTTTTTGCTTTTTTTTAGTGAAGGCCTTCTTAGTGTCTTTTTTTTTTCTTTTTCAGATTTTTAGTTAGTTATTAGTGATGGCTAGTTGTTTATAATCTCATGGGATCACGAAATGCCCATAGAGTGGTTTTTTCTACTCCTTTCCTTCCTAGATAAAACTAGACACTAATATGGCTAAATGATGCACCCCAGATCACACAGCCACAGTTTTAATAGTTTAATATTTTATTCATGATCATGGTCAACATTATCACCATTAATTGGTCAGCAGGTCTTGTAAAATGTAGAGGGCAGATTTCTAAGAGCAGACTCTGCCCCTCATGAATGGAAGTGTTTTTCTAGTTACCTTTCCATCTGTCTTCTTCAGTTACTTGTCAGTTTCTGCTCCTGATTTCAGGAGTTCTTTGATCCTTCTTGTTGCTTCTAATCATAGGTCTACTCTATGATAGAAGTGGAATGAGAGTCACTAAGGCTAATCATGCTTTATAAGCTGATGCCCTTAGCTTCACACACAGTGCTAAAACCAATATTGCTTAAGGGTGGTTTAAAAACTACCATAGTACAGATGGTAACTGAAGTTTTCATTGATGTACTTTAGTCTTTCTGTCCTGTTTCTGGCCACATGAATGTATGGAGTTGTGAACATCAGAAAGTATGGGAAGAACACAGAAAAGATAAAGACAAGGAAGTGTCAGTTACTGAATAAAGTTGAAAGGGTTATTTTATGTGAAGTAATTCTCTCTTTCAGAAGTAAAATATGTAAAACTGAGTTAGATGTTATATTTAGGAGACTGTAATTCTGGTTCATTGAATTCTGTAGCTTATTAAAGGGATATTCTAAAATCTTTTGGTTATTAAGGTCTTTATTATGTTAGTTCAGTTAGCTTTTAAAATAATCTAATTTATGGAAGAACATATACACATGTGTATGTGTATATATGTATATGTGTGTGTGTGTGTGTGTGTGTCTGTGCATTTGTGGTACTGAGGATTGAACTTGGGGCCTCAAGTTTGCTAGGCAAGCACTCAATCATGGAGTCAAATCCCTTGTTCTTCGTTTTTAGTTTGTCACTTTCACATGGAGTCTCTATGCTTTTGTTCTTGGCTCATCTTGGACCATGATCCTTCTATTTTTGCTGAGATTACAGGTGGGTATCATAATACCAGCTTGTTTTTTTTTTTTTTAGATAGGTGCTTAACTGTTGCTTGAGTTGCCCTCAAATTTTACATTGCTGTTTCTTCCTACCAAATAGCTACCATGCTTAGCACAAAAAATATAGATAGATAGATCTGAAAGATGATGGTTTTGAACTATGTACTTTTTATGGTTGAGGAAATGGAAAGAAGGGAAAGATATCACTCTGGGTGGATGTTGCTCATTGCTAGGCTCGAGTGTCTACTTCACTCTTCTTCCTTGATACCAATAGAAGCATTTGTCAACAAGGAACTTCTGAAGCATGAGTTGGTAAAATAGGAACTTTGGCTAATATTTTAATCCACTAAGGGAAATCTTGATTCTACAATATTCCCCAGTCTTCCCTGATGATTCACATATAGAAAGAAGCTTTGAATCTCATTTCTTTCCTCTACTGTTTTCCTTAACTGGAACAGTTATCTATTTATTATTTACATTTACTTATTCTTGTTTTTCTAAAAGAACCCTCTTTGCATTGATTTTTTTCTTGTTTAAATATGAAATGTCCCTCCTAGGAGCCTCCTGGAGGTAGTTTCTATTTTGGGAGGAGTAGAAACTTTTTAGAGATAGGGCTTAAGCAAGAGGATGTGGGCCACAGTAGATGTAGCCACTGAAGGTTATATGTAAACTCCAGTCCCCTTTTCTTCCTCTGCTTCCTGTCCATCATGAAGTGAAGGAGCTCTTCCAATATGGGCTCCTATTACTGGGATGTTCAGCCCAAGCCTCGGGGCCACCACAAATCCTCTCTCCCATCAGTTCTTCTCTCAGGTATTTTGGTCATAGCTATGCAAAAACAACTAATGCATTCGTCTTAGAAGTTAAAAAAAAGATTAAAGACCACCCAAGTAGCAGTTTGGCCTTAATGTGTCTTGAACCCTAGGGTTTAATGGATTTAAAAATGTTTTCTCCTTGCATTTTCTTGTGATTAACTTCTCTCATAAAAGTAGAATGCAGAAAAAGTTTAATTAATTGAGGGTTTCAATATATTCTGCTTTTCCCTAATGGTATATGTGCATATAAATCCCCATGTCTGGTGATGATATGTGGGTTATAAAATAAAGCTCCATTGGTTGACAATAGGTATTCTAAAGCACTGCATATTGAATGTGTTGTGGACAATGCCAATAAGTGGCAGCTATTTTGATAACCATAGCTTGTCATTTGTGTTATTTTTATCAGTTAAGACCTCCATCGGTACCCACTCTGCCTCTCACTTAAGGCCAGTATTCAGTATGCCAATAGAATTTAGACTGAACAATGGTATCAGAGGGCTTGTCAGGATTCTTCAAAGAAAAGCAGAGCAAGACACATTTTTTACAAATAAAACAGACACTAGAATGAAACTCAATACTCACTTATAATTGTAAAAAAAAAAAGTTTGGAGAGGAACTGTACTCATTACATTTCTCATGTAACTGTAACCCCTCTGTGCAGTATCTTTACAAAAAAATAAAAAATAAAATAAATTGTTTGGAAAACCTTTTCCCTCTCTGACTAGAGTATAAAGTTCTGAAAACAGAACCTCTTCAGGTGTTGACTGATTATTTGAAGGTACACAAACTCATTTGCAGATGCAAATGTTTCTGATTCCTCCAATAAATGGGAAGAGACTCATGGCTTGTGCTAAAAATTGATACAGTTCTCAAACCATGTGCAGAATAATATAGTGGTCGATAAAAATGCTGAAGGCAGAAACTTCTGATTAAAAATTTTTTTTGCTTAACAAAAGATTAAAAATAGCAGCCCTAACTTTGAAAGTTAAAAAATGCTTCTTTGCTAGTACCATTTGTTTAAGATGCTGTATTTTCCCCAGTATATGTTTTTGGCTTCTTTATGAAAAATTAGCTAGCTCTAGCTGTTTGGTTTTGTTCCTGGATCTTCTATATCATTCCATTGGTCTTTGGGCTTATTTTTTGTGCCAGTATCATGCCATTGTCATTACTATGGTTCTCTAGTATAATATAAAGTCCACTACTGTGATATTGTGATACCTCCAGTCTTCCTTCCTTCCTTCCTTCCTTCCTTCCTTCCTTCCTTCCTTCCTTCCTTCTTTTTCTTTTTTTCTTTTCTTTTCTACTCAGGACTACTTTTGCTATTCAGGATTGTTTCATGCTTCTGTATAAATCTTGGTGTTGATTTTTGTGTTTTTATGAGGAAGGATATTGGGACTTTGATGAATATTGCATTGAATATGTAGATTGCTTTAGGAAGTATGGCAGTTTTTTTATGAAATGAATCCTGCCAATTCAGGAGCATGGGAACTCTTTCTATCTTTTGATATTGTCTTCAGCTTTTTTCTTTAAGGTTTTTAATACTTGTGATGTTTCCTTTAATCTCTTTCTTTGAGATTTTGTAGTTCACATTGTAGAGGTATTTACTTCCTTAGTTAAATTAGTAATGCACATTTGATTGGTTTTGAGTTTATTGTGAATAGAATTGTTTCCCTGACTTTATAATCAATCTATTCATTATTAGTGTATTGAGAAACTACTAATTTTTGAGTTACGATGTTATATCCTGCTACATTTCCAAAGGTGTTAATCAGAGGTAGAAGTTTTTGGTGGAATCTGAAGATTCTGTTAATTGTACATAGGGTCAATCCACAAATGCAAGTAATTAGAGTTATTCTTCACCTATTTGATGGGCTGGGAAGGTGGCTCAGTGGTAGAGCGCTTGCCTTCACCTATTTGAATTCCTTTATTTTTTTTCTCCTGCCTTATCATTCTGGTTAGGAACTCTTGTACATATTGAATAAGAGCAGAAAGAGCAGGTACCCTTGTATCATTCCTGACTTTAGGGGAAATATTTTGGCTTTTCCCCATTTATTATGAAATTGGCTATAAGTTTGTCCTATATACTGTTTATTAAGTTCTGGTATATTCCTTCTATTCCTACTTTCTTATATTTTTTTTAAAATCATAAAAGCATGATAAATTGCATCAAAGCAGTTGAGATGACATATGATTTTATTTTTGGTTCTGTTTATATGTATTGATTTACATATGTTGAACCATTCTTGTGTCCCTGGCATGAAATTGTTGGTCATGGTGTATGACCTTGTAGATGTGTTGTTGAATTCAGTTTGGCTGAATTTCATTAAGATTTCTTTTTTTTGCCTCTATATTCAGCAAAAACATTGGTCTATAATTCAGTTTTGGAATGAGAATAATGCTTACTTCATAGAATGAGTTTTGTAGTTTTCCTTCTCTTTCTACTTCATGGAAGAATCTGAGGAGTATTGGTGTTAGTTCTTTTTGGAAGGTCAGATAGAATTTGTCAGTGACCCGTTCTAGTCCTGGGCTTTTCTTTGTTGCGAGACTATTTATTGCTGCTTAGCTCTTATTTCTTGCTCTTGACCCATATAAGTGGTTTATATTGTTTTGGCTCAATTTTTGTAGGTCAGCAGCAGTATCTACATATTTATCTGTTTCTTTTGGATTTTCCAGCTTATTTGAAAATACAATTTTAAAGTATCTCCTCAGATTAAAAATCCCCAGAGGGATGACACTGACAAGAGAGGGTCTCCTGGTTAAGTTTTTATTTTCTGCCTCTGGGATGCAGATGTAACTCTCTCCCCTCAACTTTCTCAGTCTTCATCTATAGCCATGTTCAAGTTGCCTTTTATGTCTGGAGCATGGGTTGGGCTGTGGAGTGGAGTTAACAGAACAGTAGAATGTGGTTTAGTCTGCAGTTGAAATCCTATGAACCAGGTCCTCTGACTCCAGCATCAGTGCCAGGAGTTAGGAAGCGGCAGCTCCCATTGCTCATTTTCAGGGAAATGGTGTTGCTAGAGCTCATGCTTCAGCTTCTCAGAAGAATGATACTATAAAGGATTATGACATAAACCATCTATTTTTTTCCTGTTATGTTTAAGGGAATGCTCCTTGGCTTGAACTGTAATTCCCACTCACTCGAATCATTGTTATGGCTCTGAAGCACTGGGGACATTTTTTCCCCCATGCAATATTTTACAACTATAATGAAAAGACATAATAAATATATTTACATTTGTTTAATATTTTATTATTTAAGAATGAAAGATTCATGCCCTCCTCTCTCTTTGTTGTTGTTGGTAAAGATCAAACACAGAGAAGCATTGAGTTTTGAACACCTAGTGAAGAATTATCCTGGAGTGTTGTTGCCTAATTTAACTCAATGCAGACTGAGTCTATACACTCAGCCTTTTGGTCCTGTCTCATTGTTAATATTGTCCCAGCTTTCTGATCTAACATATTATTGCACATTCCTTAAGTGAATCCATTGATCCTGTCAGGATCCATATTTTCGATCTATATATGTCCACATGGCATTAAATCTAACAGTGGGTAATGTTATCATCACATTACATTTATCCTATTGACAAGTAAATTTCCCTGAGTAGTCAATCATGGAAATAGAGAGATTATTCATTTTCTGAAATGCACGCTGGTTATGAAGAGGGCAGTATAGGCTAATGGAAAGAGCTGTAGATGGATGGTCTTGAGTCTTATGATGACAGAAAGTCATTAGTTAAGTGCTTTTTACATATGTTACTTTGCTAATCTCCACACAGAGGGAAATACTTAGAATAGTGCTTTGTCCCTTGTAAAAATTTCAACTATGATATACTGATGCAGACAAATATTTATAGATACCAGGTCCAAAAACTACTGTAATTGCATAGACTTCAAGGATTTATATTGGGAATTGTGAGAAATGACAAGGAAAGAAATGGCAAAAGGCCATGTCAGAATCTATTTCAGAAGGATTCTAGAAAAGTAGCTGTTGAGGTTTGATACGTCTCCAGACAGCAACCAAGTCTACGTTGGTTACTGCAAAAGCTTAGATATGTTTAACTAATTAATACAGTAGAGTAAGGGATGTGTCAGATAACGCAATACACATTTATGACTTCTTTTCAGCATTAAGATTGGGTTGTTTTTCTACTAGCACCAGGACTTTAGTTCTTTAGAACAAATAAAGAAATGTATTGCAATAACTCAGTCTTCATAGTTTGATAGAAAATAAAAGGACCTGGAGTTAGAGGAAGGAACCAGAAGTTTCCATTAAGAAAAAATTGCTGTGTTTAGCTTGCAGCAGGTAGAAAGGGCAGAAGAAATCAAGGATAAGTGCATTTAAATAGTATAAGTATAGCATATGTCATTTGCAGGGAAATGGATGGACCTAGAACAAATCATGCTAAATGAGGTAAGCCAAGTTCACAGAGACAAATGGCTCATGTTTTCTCTCATATGTGGAAACTTGATCTAAAATATGCTGGGACATAATAAATCATACAGTAGGCATTCACACACAGTGAGGCCAAATGAAGATGCTCTTAGGAAAGGAATAAAAAGGCACAATACCTGTGGGCATCTAAGCATACAAAAATAATACTGAAATGAACTCCAGGAAATGGAAGCAAGAGGCCTTTTACTTTTGTGTTGTTTTTGTTTTCTTTTTGTCTAATTTGCTTATCTGTATGTCTTTGGGGGTGTAAAGGGAGGCACAGAAATGGAGGAGCAAAGGCTAAACAAATACAGCAATGGCACTCACAGGACATCACATCGAAAATAAACTATACAGCTTGTGGGGGGGGATGGGAGGGAAAAACTGGGAGACAGCAAGGGGAGGGGTGACATTGTCCAAAGGAAAATGAACTCTTTGCCTGACTTGTGTAACCGTAACTTCTCTGTTTTTAGCATTTTCAAATAAAAATGAAACAATAACATAACAGCAAAGTATCAGTGCAGGGTTGGGGTATACTTCTAAATAAGGGCTAACAACACATTGCTAGAAAAACCAAAGAACATCCCTTTGGTGGCCTAGGAGAGTATTTTAGGAACAGTTTCAGTGATAAAGAAATGCCCCACACGGATGCAAGCTTGGGGGCTAAAGTGTTTTGTCCTTCATAAAAGACAAAGCAAGATTAGATTAAGTTCCATAGTGACTCAAATCAATTTATATTAATATGCTAAGCATGCAGCTATAGCTTGGTTATTTTGTTTCTTTCAACTTTTCTGTCAATGTTATGCTCTCATGTCAATAGAGATAATTAGTTTTCTATCAACATGGATTTATCATTAGATAATGAATTACACTTAAATTAGTAATAACAGAAGTGTCTTCTAGCTGATCCTGGTGTCTGCACATGTCTGTTGGGGTTTTGAGTTTAGTAAAGGTTTTCAGCTAGGGGAAATGAGGGAAAAGAAACTCTTAGGGAGCACAGAACTGTTTGGGGCTCTAGCTTTGAGCATGGATGGATGGAGTAGAATGAGAGGTCCAGAGCCTCTTAGCTCAAGTGAAAGAATGGGATAAATTTGGATACCTTTCAGGGATGGAGAAGATTCTCTTTTAGCTTTTAAAGCATCTAGGGTTTATTTATTTATTTTTTTGTTTTGTTTTCATTTCTAAGCTGGGTGCCAGTGGCTCACTCCTGAAATCTTAGCTACTCCAGAGACTGAAATCTTAGGATCACAGTTGGAAGCCATCAGAGGCAGTGAAGTTTGTGAAGTTTTTTTTTTTGGGGGGGGGGGAGGAGGGAGGTCAGGCATGGGGCCTGAACTCTGAGCCTGGTCACTGTCCCTCAGCTCTTCAGCTCAAGGCTAGCGCTCTACCACTTGAGCCACAGCACCACTTCCAGCTTTTTTCTTTTTTTGCTTATGTGGTGCTGAGGAATCGAACCCAGGGCCACATGCATGCAAGGCAAGCCCTCTACCACTGAGCCACCTTCCCAGCCCATGTGGGACTCTTATCTCTAGCTAAGCACCATAAAGCTGGAAGTGGAGCTGTGGCTCACGTGAAAGAGCACTAGCCTTGAGTGAAGAAAGCTCAGGGACAGTGCCCAGGCCTTGAGTTCAAGCCCTGGGACTGGCAAACACACTTGTGTGTGCGTGCATGTGTGCCACACACACACACACATTTTTATTTCCTGATGATAGGATTATTTCTAAAAATGTGGCTATGTCCCTAGTAAATAGAGTTGAGAAATACTGATAAAAGAAGATTCTATTGTTTAAAATCTTTTTAAGAAAAGCATTAATGGCTGTAGAAGGGAGTTTTATTTTGACATTCATAATATGCATAAAACGTACCTTGATCAGACACAACCATCTATCATTCTCCCTCATTCTCCCTCCCTCTCCCCAAACCAATCTCAATAAGCTTCATTGTTCTACTTTTACACATGTACATAAAACATTTGGTAATATTCATCCTCCATTTACCTCTCCCATCTATCCTTTCTGGAACTGCCTTTTCTATCCTCCTTGAGATCACGAGTATCAGAGTTTCACTCTACCATCAGAGAAATATTCTGCAGGTTGGAAATCCTCTGAGACTAGGATTTGTTAATTCAAGGAAGACCAATTTCTTTAAACAAATGAGGGGCTGTAACTTCTTCCTCCCAGCCTTCCTTCCCAGCAGATATTGGCCTTTATTCTCCTAGGCTAAATTCATCTAAACTCTGTTGAGAATTCAGAAAGGCTTCAAATGAGTCTTGTAGAGCAGCAATATAGTCACAGAAATTAGGTTGCTGAGATCACAGATTCATGCCACCACACTTGACTTGTTGGTTGAGATGGGGAGGCAGGTGTATCACTGCCTTTTTGCCTGAGCTGGCTTTGAATCAGAATTCTCTAATGTTCTACCTCCTGAGTAGAGAAGATTATAGAAATGCATCACCATGCCTAATTCTCCTAGTTGTTTTTTGATTTTTGTTTTGCTAGTTCTGGGACTTGAACTCAGGGCCTGGGATCTGTCCCTGAGCTTCTTTGCTGAAGGCTACCACTCTACCACTTGAGTCACAGTGCCACTTCCATCTTTTTCTGTTTATGTGGTACTGAGGAATCAAATACAGGGCTTCATGCATGCTAGGCAAGCACTCTACCAGTAAGCCACATTCCCAGCCCTCTCCTAGGTTTTTTGTGTGTCTTTTTTTGGTACTGGGGACCGACCCTATGATTATGTACTTGTTAGACAAGCACTTTTCCACTGAGCTACATCCCAGCCTTCCTAGTTCCTTTTTATGTCTTGCATTACCTTAGGCTTTGTCTTGTTGTAAATTAATTTATTTGATTATTCAGTATTATTATTGTGATTTTAGTTTTTGTTTTTCCAGAGAGGGTAGAGAAGAGAGTCTGAGTTTGTGGTGGAGATGGATAAGAATCAGCTAATACTTTAGCTGAAGTTAACTCTTCACTATAGCATTTAACCTATATATTCAGTAACTATTTAACCTAAAGTTAAATATATAGTATACTGAATTAATTTTCTTATGTATAATACTTAGCCTGATCTATGTAAGAAATGCATAGTCCTCCTGTGACTTTGATCCTTCTTACAGAGTAATAAACCTGGTCTTATCAAATTTAAGCATATTTTCCTCTTCCTGACTTAATTTTCATTAGAAAGACTCCCCATTGGGTTTTATAGAAAATGCCTCAGTAAGAATCATCCAGGATGATTCTGCCCTGCACTCCAAATAAGCTTCTCCCTGACATTGAGTTTTTCTTCTCTTCTTACTATTTTTTTTTATTCCATCCCACTACATGTGAAAAGTCAACAGCCATCAGGCCCCGTGCAGATCAACCCTTCTACCTGCTTGTATGCATCCAGTCAAGTACTGAAGGGACATTTGTTACAGAGAGAAATTGAGACCCGAATGATACCATGACGATTGAGACCAAAGGAAAAAATTGGTATGAACTTCCTTTTCTTTGTGGCTGGATGTGATCCGGGAGGAAATGGACATTGTGGGGGTCCTAGATCAAAGTTAAAAAAAACTATGTAATTTGTTTAATAGAATGAGATTAATGTTATGAATAACCACTGATCCAAAAAATGCTAGAAAGTAAAACAGTGTGGATACAACTTTGCCTGGATTTTTAATAACTCAGCCCAGTGTTATTCCATCTTTGCCTCTCTCTTGTGCATGTGTCATTTAGAAGCTGACATCTTATTCAGGTCACCTCCACAGGGTACAAAGAGTGCAAGTATGCATATGTATGCACACACATATACACACACACATCATGCCACCAGCAGCCCCATAGGATTGTATATCAGTGAAATAAATTTCTCCCTATTTGAACTGCTTTCTTTCCTGTATTTTAATTTTTAAATATTTCTTCCTACCTAGATAATTGAAGAGAAATAAGCTGTATATGGCAAAATGACTGCAATCTGGTTTCACAAGTATGTGCTGTTATTTCTGATGACAAAGACAATAGAGACCCTGCTGATAGGAATAAACAAACTTTTTTTTTTTTTACCAGCACGACTATGTTTATTGCAGCACTATTTACTTTTTTTTCTTTTTTTTCTTTTATTGTGAAAATACTGTACAGAGGGGTTACAATTACATGGGCAAGATAGTGAGTACATTTCTTATCAAGCATTGTAGCCTCCTCCTTTGTTTACCCTTCCCATCCCTTCCCATCCTCCCTCCCCCCCACCCAATCCTCCTCCCACTCAAGTTGTAAAGTTCGATGAATAAACAAACCTTTAACTTTTGTGTGATGAATGGGTTCTAAACTGGGCCATGCAATCAATTTAGTTAAATCCTATTGTTTTAGTTAAAATTTCCAAGGGCAAAACATAAGCATGTAGGTGGCTCAGGAGGCTTTGGATTTGTGTACATGTTAGATGGTAGGAATTTCTTTCTTTCTGCTTCTATAGTAGGGAGAATCCTCAGTTTCTCTTGGTATATATTTATGAAATTGGTGTGTTGATTACTAGCCGTGGTCTCTTTTCAAAAACTTACAGAGAAGACTTGTAATGAAAGTTGCAACCTTTAGATAAGAGGTATTGGATATTTTTCTTCCTATGAATAAAAATAAAAGATTTTTCTCTGAAGCTTGTGTGACCAAAGATAACACATCTCAAAATCCAATAATATGATTTCTTTTTCTTTCTTTTTTTTTTTTTTATCTTAGCTACTATATGAACAAGAAGAAATACTTTGGAAGAGCTCAACATAGATGTGTATAACAAACACTTCAAGCAAGTTGATTTTATGCATCCCATTAATTCAGT
Organism: Dipodomys spectabilis; assembly: GCF_019054845.1. Lineage (NCBI taxonomy): Eukaryota > Metazoa > Chordata > Mammalia > Rodentia > Heteromyidae > Dipodomys > Dipodomys spectabilis. The sequence goes on along the minus strand of NW_024870911.1, from coordinate 15,954,242 downwards.
TAAGTATGGGCTTTCATTAAAATGACCGTCAGAATATTTTCATTCCATGGCTGTCTATTGCCCTTAGACTATAGATTATTTATACCTGATTGGTGATTGAACTACACAGGTATTCAAGGGATGGAGCTTTTTGAAGAAGGAAAGATGGGTATGGCACAAAAATAATTACAAGAAATTCATGGTGGCTTTTATGGTGGAGATAGAGTTAAGGCATCCTAGGGTTCCAGAAGGAAGACCATGAAACAGTTAGTAGGTATGAGGGCATAGCTACCTGAGGGTATATGTTTGAATACTATCTATGTTCCCTATTCATCTTGAGAACTCCAGGTCCAGTTCTTACTTTGTACATTTGGGAATTGGCATGATTACTGGAAGTGTGCCAAGTGTGCCTAAAGTAGTCCCTGGCACATGATAGGTAGTTTAATCATCATTGTCATAATCATCATCATGATCATTATCATAAATGTGATTTGTGAAACTAGATAGGAGCTCCTCAACTTTTGTGTGCAAAACCATTTTTTATTTTGATGGAGAGATCAGGTTAATAAAAGTAGTTTGGAGAAAAATATGGTAAGTACATGGACAATGAATGGCTCAAATAGAAGTTGGAGGCCCATGATAAATCTTATTTACTATTAGTTTGTTACAGTATATTTTTGGAATATATTTGACTATATAATGTTAAACCAGGATATCGTCATTTAGCCTTCTAGTTCCGTCTGACACTTGTTTTCCACTACAAAGCCAATATAACATTTTCCTTCTGTTTAAAATACCTCCTCTTGGAGCTACTAGGTCCATCAACAATCACCAAGCCTTCCATGGTCCCCTTACAATTCCTCCAGCTCCTTCCCATACTTCTGACCTTTCTCTCTGACCTTTCTCTCTGATCTCACCTCTACTCAGTGCCCTTAATGTTACTGGTCCACTGCTAGGCTCTAAGGAATCTCAGTAGGACAGTTCCTAAAGCAATGGTCTTAGAGTTTGATGAGGGTAAAAAACAAGGGAACAGAGAAGTATAACATATTGGTGTGGGCCAGTGCCACGTGATTTTTTGAGAGGAGTAGTGAGCTTAGTCGAGGGTGGCTCCTTAGAGGAAGTATTGACTAGTTTCAGGCATGAAGGATGGATAGGAGTTGAGGAGGGCAAAACAGGTGAAGCACAGTCACAGAGGGAAGCTATTTCTTTTAAAGTATGAGGATGCCAGAAGGCATGAGGCTTTTTCACAGGGTCTTCCATAAGTTAGGTTATGTAATAAGTAGACATTACTTATTGTGTAATAAGTATAATTACATGATAAGTAGACACCATATAAACATATTGAATAGTAAGCAGGCATTTGTCAAATGAATGAGTGCTTAGGAAAAGTGGAATCAAGTCCAAGCTTAATTTCTTTGATATAAAGAGGTAGTTGTTTAGACATTGGAAGGAAAGTAGACTGGGGATAAAAGAAACTTACGATTAACTTCACTTTGTAGAGTTTTGCAAGAACATAACCATAAATTCATAGCTTTGCATAAAGCTTTCCTAAAAGGAATAATGAATAAATGAATACCATATTCATTTTTAAACATTACCTAAATATTTAAAAACATTATTTTGTGACCCATTATCAACTAAATGTAATTCCTATGAATAAGAACAAAATCTGCTTTTGGATCTAGATTTGGATAATTGAGAACTATTTCTGTTAAACTGTGAGAGAAAGATAGAGGAGAGAAAGAGAGAGGAGAAAGCGAGAGGTGAACTTGTATACAACACACATATGAACTACCCAGCCATAAAAAGAATGAAATCCTGCTATTTGTGACAACAGAGAGATAAGAGATCATGGAAGAAGCCAGACACAGACAGACAAACAACACCTGTTCTCCCTCATTGTGGAATATAAAATCTTTACATGGTAGAAGTCAGAATGTTTCTCAGAGCCTGAGGAGCATGGAGGGGAAGAAGAGATGAGAAAGGTTGATCAGTGTGTACTGGGTTATAATTAGAGAGGAGAAAGCAGCTTTGGTGTTCTATTGCCCAGTAGGGTAAGAATAAATAACAATGCACATCTCAAAAAGCTAAGAGAAAGTACACTGAATGTTTTTAGCATTAAAAAACAATGATGATCGAGGAGGAGATGTTTAACTTGATTAAAACATTATATAGTATTTGTGTATATTGGAACACCACAAGGTACTACATTATATTAAACAATGTTTGTCTATCAGTTAAAAATTTGTAAAATGAAATTAGTGCTGTTGGAGTACAGTCATTATAATTAAATATTGTTGGAACTTAAAGCTTTTAATTTTTTTATTGTAAAGATACTATACAGAGGAGTTACAGTTACATGAGTAAGGCAATGAGTACATTTCCTATCAAGCATTGTTAGCCTCTCCTTTGTTTTTCCCCTATTATTCTTTCCCTCCCCCACCCCAACTTCTCCCTCCTCCCCAAGTTGTAAAGTTTGTTTTTAGCATACTGTCTTGTATGTCTCATTGTTACAATGGGTCAGCCTGTATCGTTGTTTCAGCATTTTGTTATTTCCCTTCCCCTCCCCAAATTAGAAAAATGTATATACAAGATGCAGGGCACCGGAATCAAATACAGTGAAAACAGGGGTTATACCATGGGGGAAGAACATACAAAAGAAACAAAAAAAATCACATAGTACATTAAAAACAACAGTGGCAAAGAAAAAACCTCGTGTCCCTATCTTGGGGTTCATTTCACTTAGCTATTGCTAAGTATATATATATATATATATATATATATATATATATATATATATATGGTCATATATATGTAGCTTTTGACCTTTTCTGCTTGTCTGATAAAATTATCCTAGCCATATGCAAATAAGGGAACCCATGGGAACTGTTTCTTTGGGCCTGGCTTACTTCACTTAATATAATTTTTTCCAAGGCTTGGAAAAAATTATATTAAGTGAAGTAAGCCAGGCCCAAAGAAACATAGGTCCCATGGTTTCCCTTATTTGCAATATCTAGTATAGGTATGAGTCAAGCGGAAAAAGTCAGATAATGTGATGTTAGGAAAACGAAACCTCAAATATGTATTTTAATGTTTTTGTTTCTTTCATGCATGTGTTTCTAACGCATTTATAAGATTATTTCTTTGTTGCTTTGTATGTCCCTCCCCCACAGTGTAACCCCCGCTTTCACTATATTTGATGTCAGTATAACATGTGGAGGAGATGGGGACAAACAAGTCGTTTAAGGATTCAGGTGGACCTGTTGCAACAATGAGAAGTACAAAATGTCATGTCAAAACCAGCTTTACAATGTCGGTGGGGGGGGGGGTATGATTGGGTGGGAGGGAGGGGGGAGGCTGGGAAGGGAGGTGAAGGGTAAACAAAGGAGGAGGCTGCAATGCTTGGTAAGAAATGTATGCATTATCCTGCCCATGTAATTGTAACCCCTCTGTACAGTATGTTCTCAAATAAAATAAAATAAAATTAAAAAAAAAAAAAAAAGAAAAAAAAATATAATTTTTTCCAAGTCTGCATTTCCTAACAAATGGGGTGGTGTCATTCTTTCTGATGGAGGCATAGAATTCCATTATATATATATACATATATATGATGTATATATACATATGTATGTATATATATCATATTTTCTTGATACATATTTGGGTTGGTTCCATATCTTAGCTATGGTGAATAATGCTGCATTAAACATAGTTGTGCTGGTAGCTTTAGTGTGGTCTTGTTTGTGTGAGTTTGGGTAAATGCCTAAGTGGGTTTGCTGGGTCATAGGGGAGCTCTATGTGTAGTCTTTTGAGGAACCTCCATACTTTCCAAAGTGGTTGAACAAGTTTACACTCCCACCAACAATACAGTAGGTAGAACCTAATTTCTTAAATTCTTAATCTGATCTATTGTTTTAGATAGGCTCTGTGGTTAAAAAAATGTATGTGTAAAGTTTCTTCTCTTTTAGTGAGAACATTAGGAAATTTGATTTAAAATAGAACATAAAATGCTGATTTCTATAATCTTTCTTTAACTGCATAATAAAATATATGTATTGTAATATGACAGACTTTTAGAATCTTACTCTATAAACTGTGAATTTTATGGTTGGAAAGAGTGATGCAGATTCTCAAAAACACACAAGAAACTTCCAAATGCAGGTCTTGTGTCTATTGCATTCTTTTATTCTTGAGGACGGAAACACTCTTGAATCTATTTATAAGCTATTTACCCAAAGGAATGATTGTCTACAGAAAAAGTGGGAGACCCTATTGTTAGCCATCCTTTCTGTTTTTGCACAGTATTAAACCACATATTGATCTGTGTCTGAACCTGAAACATCAAGCTTTAATTCATGTTAATATGTTTATTAAATATTTAGGTAAAGCCTCGAAGGACTTATTCTTTTGCTGGTTCCCTTGGTTGTACTTCCAGTCATGATTTTTTCCCACTTCTGGGCACAATCCTTGTTCCTCTAAAAAGGGAGGAGATACAGAATTGTGGCTAAAAGTAAAAATTCTTGCGAGACCAAATAGTTGATTGGCTTATGGGTTCAGGTCCTGACATCATCTCTTACTAGCTGGTTGATGTTGAACAAGGTACTTAAACTCTCTGGGCACCAGGTTCCTAACATGTAAACATAATGGAAAGGATACACACTGATAAAGAAAAGCTCAGCGGTAGCTATTATAACCAAATTTAGGGTTGATCATTCTCTATCTTTTGACCATTAATGTAAATTATCTGATTATGTAATGAAAACATTTACCTCTTAGAACTTGTGAACCTCCTGCCTCAAATTTCCATTGTTAAGATTATACATTATATACCACACCTGGGCTGGGTCCATAGCAGTCATAGCAACTGTTTTACTGTTGACATCACTGTTATCATCATCATCATCATCATCATCATCATCATCATCATCATCATCACCATTATCACTTTCACATGTTAGGATGCTTCTGTCATGCATAAAGGTCCAGTTTAGCTTTGCAAGTTAAAGTTGACTTTTATTTCTTTGGAGAGTTTAAGCGGAAGTGGCAATAGATGCATGTTCTTTGGCCATGCAAAAATGTTACTAAAAATATTATTAACAAATGTATCAACTACCTAAATTCCTACTATATCCAAAATACTTGTAATCTTCGATTGAAACTTTCAGTTGTTTATTACCATTCAATGTGTCTGAAGTATCTTTGTTTTAACCATAAACCAACCCAAGTATCTATATTTCCAATTAGTCCCCATAGGCCTTTGATCCACTCAAGAATTGTACTTTAAAACAGATTTCTCCTCAGTCACGGTAGTTACATCAAAGCTGTCATTATGACACAGTCTTTTCAAAATTTCTTGTAAAACTTAACCTTTTCTTGTTGAGATAAATAGGAGTCTTTAGTCAGGGTAGTTTCTAACCAGCTGTCAGGGTAGTTTGGAACTGTGTCCAGAAGCAGCCTGGTGATCTGAGATACACACAGGGTACCAGCTATTTATAAATCTGGGGACTCCTTAGCTGTGTTTAAAGCACAGAATTGGAAAGAGCTTTTAGCTCAGAGGCAGAGAAAGTTCTAGTAGATTCAAGAGGCCACTGGGGTGGGGTGAGTTGTGCTAGTTCCCTATTGTTGCTCTGGTGAATTACACAGATTTGCAAGACCAGGACAACACAAAATGTGTTCTCTTAATGTTCTGGAGGTCAGAAATGTAACCCAAGTGTTGGTAGAATGTGTTCTTGTGAAGGCGTCTGGGTAGAATCTGCTTCTCTGATGTGTGCAGTTACTGGAGGCTGGCTGCGTCCCTGAGTTCCTGGCTCTTTTCTTACATCACCACAACCTCTTTCTCTCTTGGTACCTGTGACTGATGTATCTTCTTACCTTAATCTGATAGAGACTCGTGGCATACCAGGACAATCTCTCCATCCTTACTTCAGCCACATATAAACTCCCCTTGATCATATACGACAGTATATTCACTGATCAGGATGGACTTGTTTTTGTGGACGTTATCCCTCTATATACTGCAACAAGTACTTTTTAGGGGATCTTAATGTGAAGGGAAAAGAATCATTGAACTGTAGGGTTCCCTTGGGTTACATGGTGTAGGGAAGTATTAAGTAGCTCCCATTGTATCCATTTATTTATTTTTCAAGTAAGTTTTAGAATCACTATTATAGTAAAACATCATCATCATTATTAATTCATTAAATTCATAAAAGCATACAAGATAATATAAAAATAGCAAACAAAATTATTTTAAAAAACTGCAGAAGAATGCTTATTGTCATTTCTATAAGTAATCACCAGTAAGACTTTGAGATATATCACTATAATCTGTTTATAAAGGAAATTATATTTTGGTATATAAACAAAGTCATGGGCTGGAATGTAGCACAGAGGCAAAGTGCTTGCCTAGCAAGTGCAATGTCTGGGGTTTGATCCCTACTACCAAAAAGAAAAAATACCAGCAATACCACCAATAACCACTTCTCCACCAAAAAAATAACAATGGAAAGCAAAACAGTTAAGAGAGAGGCACTGAGATCTCCAAATATCATTGTAAAAAATTAGAGTAATATTTCCATGGAAATCTATCTTAATATTGGTCTAGGTGCTGTCCCTCAGCTCTTCAGCTCAAGGCTAGCGCTCTACCACTTGTGCCACAGTGCCACTTCTGGCTTTTTTCTTTTTGCTTATGTGGTGCTGAGGAATCAAACCCAGGGCCTCATGCATGCAAGGCAAGCGCTCTACCACTGAGCCACCTTCCCAGCCTCAGAGTACATTTCTTGTTGAGCATTGTTACCCCCTCCTTTGTTGTCTTTCCACCCTTCCCCACATCCCTCTCTCATCCCCCCATCCCCAGAGTTGTAAAGTTTATTTCCAGAATAGTGTTTTGTGGGTATCATTATTGCAATGGGTGATCCTGTGTCCTTATTTCAGCCTTTTGTTATTCCCCTTCCCTTCTCCAAATTAGACAAATATATATACAAGATGCAAGGTACTAAAATCAAGTAAGAGTGACAACAGGGGATATACCTTAGGGGTATACCTTAGAACATACAAAAGAAACAAAAAAATCACATAGTATATTAAAAACAACAACATAAGGATTCAGGTGGACCTGTTGCAACAATGAGAAGTACAAAATGTCATGTCAAAAGCGAGCTTTACAATGTCGGTGGGGGGGGGGGGGAAGGATTGGGTGGGGGGGAGGGGGGAGGCTGGGAAGGGAGGTGAAGGGTAAACAAAGGAGGAGGCTGCAATGCTTGGTAAGAAATGTATGCATTATCCTGCCCATGTAATTGTAACCCCTCTGTACAGTATGTTCTCAAATAAAATAAAATTAAAAAAAAAAAAACAACAATGAAAGACCTCTTGTATCTGTTTCTTGAGGTTCATTTCTCTTAGCATCATCTTATATTAGCACTTCTGATTTGAAACTGTTTCTAGATTTTACATATTACCTCACTGGGTATCATCGTCCAAAATGAATAAGTTGTTAGGGTGCTCCATGCTTCCATTCCACTTATTATCTTAAGCTCTAGTTATATGAGAAATAAGCTGGGAATTTATCTCAAATAATGAGAATTACGGTCTGGACTATGATAATCAGAAAAATAATTGGCTTTTACTGCTTTTCCTCAGGATCCCTAAGGCTCTATTTGGATTTAGTGGAAGTCTGAGGAACCTGGAAATCTGTCTCTTAAACACTTTGATAATGACTCATTTGATTCAGGACTTGATTCCTCTGTCCTCCCCTCATAGATCCTCTTTTTTCCTCATTAGGATGCTACAAAAACCTGTGGCCAAAATTCAGGGGGGAAGTTGTGGGGAAGTTGTACTGTTCTCAAGTAACTGATTTAATTTCAAGTGTCCTGAAACAACTCAAGTTTTTGTTCTCTTTTTACCTGTTGGCTAGAGTAAGGTCAGAAGAGAGGTCTTGGGGTTAGAGCAGAAACCCTAATCCCATGTAAGGCTCACAGGCCTAGGGTCTACTGCTGCCCCCGAATTCTGCTCATCATTTCTCCCATTGCCTCAAATCCATTTCCTTTCAATATTATTATTATTATTTTTAGGACTGCAAGGACTCCTATTAAAGGGAACTTATTAAATTATGATCAGCTAATTTGATAAGTGAAACTAGGCCCTTAGGGTATACAGAATTGAAATACAAAGAAGGAGATTCTGGAGGAAGATAACTAAGAAAGATGCTATACCTATTTTGTAATGGGAGTCTTTTCCTAGAACTTCCTCAAACATTTGTGTGTGTGTGTGTGTGTGTGTGTGTGTGTGAAAATACCATACAGAGGGGTTACAAATACATGGGCAAGGTAATGAGTACATTTCTTAGCAAGCATTGTTGCCTCCAACAGATGCTGGAGGGGATGTGGACAGAAGGGAACCTTACTGCATTGTTGGTGGGAGTGTAAACTTGTTCAACCACTTTGGAAAGTAGTATGGAGGTTCCTCAAAAGACTCCATATAGAGTTCCCCTATGACCCAGCAATCCCACTTTTGGGCATTTACCCAAACGATCACAAATAAGACCACACTAAAGCTACCAGCACAACTATGTTTATTGCAGCATTATTTACCATAGCTAAGATATGGAACCAACCCAGATGCCCCTCAGTAGATGAATGGATCAAGAAAACGTGGTATATATACACAATGGAATATTATGCCTCCATCAGAAAGAAAGACATTGCCCCATTTGTTAGGAAATGGAAAGACTTGGAAAAAATTACATTAAGTGACATTTTTTTTAAAATAAAATCTTCCAACGATGCTATAAGGTAGGGATAGTTGTAAGACTGAAGCTTTAGGAGGTCTAGTGATTTGCCTGAAGTTCCACAGCTATTGAATAACAGGCTTTGGGGACCCAAAGCAAACATAAATAAGATAACATAGATCTGGCTTAGATTTCAGCCAAAACACAAAGAAAAAATGAAAAGAGAATATAGCATTCTGGATTCAATATCTTTGGGAGGTAATGAAGCAATATTCTTCAAATAGACGAAATGAAAGTATCATTTACAAACTTAACACCACAAATAACTGCATCAGAAGCCCATGAGCTTAGCCACAAAGGATGTGGCAAGAAAATGACACGTAGGAGAAAGAAATCAATTTTCATTAGTCAAGTTTTGTGGATTAAAAGAATAAACGTGCTAGATAAAAAAGTACAAGTTAATGTAATTTCAAAGCAATTCGATAACTATTTAAAACTATCCAGGCTCCACAGTGACTTAAGAGTCCTCAGAGTTTGGAGGGACATCATCAAATTGTTGTTAGGAATTTAATGCCCTGGATGATGTGGAATTAAATATCAATTAAGCAATCAGAAGTATTTGGAAGGATCTTATAGCATGCTCAACATTTCCAATTCTCTCCCTACACTGTTTGTAAAAAGAAAAGAAAAAAAAAAAAAAAAAAGACCAGCACAGCTCACCTGGGTGCTATTGGACACCCAGAAGGAAATGGTCCCATTTGCCCTTTTGGATGCTCACAATGAGGTGATAAATACTTGCACACCAAGAAGAGTCTAATGCTTTAAGAAAGCTTTAGACTTAGTACCAACGCTTCTGGGAAGGTAGGCACATTCACTGATGCTGTTGCCTGTGTTATTTGAAGGGTAGAGAAGTGTCCTTGCCACCTATAGCCCGGCAGGAATGACAACGCTAACACTGTACAACACGAGTTTGGATTCAGCCAGGCTTGTTCTGCCTGTGGGGAGACGGCCTGGAATCTAAGGAAAATAACTCCTTTAGTTCTTCTCCCTCCTTCTCCCTGGCTTACTGAGGTCCTCCCAGCACTGTCTCACCTACTTCAATTTTAATGACAAAAGGCTGTGATGATTTGTCTGGGGAACGACATTCATTTTGCTATGCTCATTCCTGTTTGAAAATTATAGTAGTGGCTGAATTTACACAAGATGTTTAAAAATTGCTGTAGACAAAAGTCAGCTGTACTTGACGAGAAGAAAATAAAATAGGAATACTTCCCAGCAAAACAAAACCATCTCTCACTGAAACCTATAAACTTGTACTCACACATCAATCAGTCACATACAATACCGTACTTCTAATCTTTCACCAACTGAGGTATTCATGGGTTATCTACTTGGCTGTAGTGCTATACCAAGAATAATTTGCATCCTATTTCTTTCATCTACACCCTCAGGCAGGTACTCTGCTACTTGTGCCACCCATTACCATGCCTTGTTTTGGCTTTTTAGTTATTGTTTCAGTAGGGTCTTGTGTTTTGGCCTGGGGCCAATGATCTTTCTGTCTATGCCTCCTGTGTAGCAGGGACCACAGGTACATACCACCACATCTTGTTCAGATTGGGGGCATCATTAACATCTTTTTTCCTGGCTGGTCTCAAATCACGATCCTCCAGTGAATCTCCACCTCAGAAATAGCTATGATTAGTAGGTGTAAGCCACCACTGTGCCCAGCTTCTTTCTGTATATTCATATCAGCAAAGCAACTCCAGATATCTCATCTGGAGAAACTTCTGGCAAACAGATTCTGAGAGGGATCGTGAATACACCTGTCTACCCTTGCTTTTGGACACATCATTCATTCATTCATTTAGTCAGTCAGTCAGCCATTCCTGTGTCTACGATGTGCCAGCCAGTTTTAGGCGCAATAAATGCCCATGGAGATGGGCAGAGGCAGCTGGGGCCCTCACAGAATTTTCTGTGGGGATAGGAGAAAAGATGGTACCAATAGGTCTGGATTGTATTCTGGTAATGTATCTGGCAAAGGGGCAACACACTTAACCCAGAAGTGACAGCTAAGTAGTGCACTAAGGAATAAGTAGGAGTAAGCCAGGCAGAGGGCAGGAGTGAACTGGGGGAGTGGTCCAGGCCAGGGAGCAGCATGCATGAAGTAAGGAGGTCGGAGAGAGGGTGGCTCAATGTGGACACTGAAAGAAAATACAGGTCAAGGTGGGAGCAAGCAGGAGGCAGGGCCAGAAAGGTAAGTAGAGCCAGATCCTGCCTGAAGGACTCAGTTTTAGTCACTGAAGTCTTTTCCTCACCAGTTCCAGAGACAGTTGGGAACAAGGCTCAAGCACTCTAAGCAGGGATGCCTGCAGTGAAGGTTAAGCATTCCAGCTTTCAGAATCAGCTTGAAATTTGGAATGAAGGTATGTGTGATCTGAGAGTGATCTTTTGTGCCTGGTTCAAAACAATAAGGGGGGTGGGGTGGTAATTATGCCTTGGGGATTAAGAACTCCTTGGCAATGGGTTTGGAAGTTTCATCAAAGGTGGAATGGTGGCCTGATTTAGGAGAACTGGGGAAGACTGGTGGAGGTTCTGTTTTGGCTTCCCACTGCAAGAGATTTCTTGAAGTCCATATGCTGGTTGGCTTTGTCTGTGATTAGAGCCTCTGCTTTAGGTTTGTTTCAGAACTGGCCTGGGGACGTTGGTGCTCTGTGAGTTACTTTTCCTTCATAGCCAGGAGGGTGTGTGTGTGTGTGTAACAGCATTGTTCGCAGTGATTTAAACATGGAAGGGCTGGGTATCATCAATTCACAAGAAGTCCGAGAGTACCAGCTGTTTCACTGATTCAACAGCTCAAAGACATCAGGGCTCCGGGTTCTATCATCTTGGCATTCCAAGATGTAGAAGTTTAGGGTTCAGCATGAGGGAAGCTTTAAGTAGCTGGAGAGCACCCTGTGTGTGGTGTATGGACTGCACTGTACAGAGGGGCAGAGGCTCAATTACCTGTTTGCTATGTAAGGTAATGAAAAAGATATTGATCCAGTTTATTCTACCGGGCTGGAGATGCCTTCATTGGAGGGAAAGAGGAACAACTTTCCTTGGCCGCTCCTGCTGCTATATTAAAAGCATCTTTCTCCAAGGTGAACACCTGTCACTGGCCAGGGTAGCCATCCCATACAAGAGGCCAAAGGACAATTGAGCTTTCGGCAGTCCTTGAAAGACTTCACATTGTAACAGCTGGGTAGCGAGAAGGCTTAAAGATGAAGATTTCAGCAAGAAGCTCTTTCATTCTCAGCAAGTGTGCAGCGTTAGGTGGTGTCCTGCTTGCTTACCTCGTTCATTTTTCTTCCCACTCTCCTAGTGATTTTTTTTCTTATTGAGGAAGATAATATATCTAGCTGGGAAAGAAAAATCCATACACTTTCAAATCTCTCTCATATACCAAGGGAAGATCTGATAAAATTTTTTTGGCGCAATAATGCATAAACAGTAGTTATAAGATTTCTGGAACCCCTTTTGTCTTCTTGCTGGAGGGACTGCACTTTCTGGCTTTTCTCTTCTCAATTCTTCCCTTATACCTGCGACATGGACATGATATATGGACCCTAGGGACAGGGTGCGGGGGTGGGGTTGGAATGCCAAGATGATAGAACCCGGAGCCCTGAGGTCTTTGAGCTGTTGAATCAGTGAAACAGCTGGTACTCTCGGACTTCTTGTGAATTGATGATACACAACCCTTCCATGTTTAAATCACTGCGAACAATGCTGTTACTTGCAGACTAACCTAATTCTTAACGGACACAGATGTCTTCAGGGATGAAGAAGACAATGAGGGAGGATGCATTTTAGGTCTGGGCATCTTGGAACATCCCTAGGACATGACTGCAGGGTTCTGTCTGCTCACCTTGGGAGTCAGTGCTCAGTAAGTACTGGGAGAGTAAGAGTGTGTTACATAGCCCATCTGCCACAACCTCTCCACATGGCCAAAATGTGACTCAGACATTGCTCCTTTTCTTTTTTTTAATTGTGAAAATACTGTACAGAGGGGTTACAATTACATGGGCAAGATACATTTCTTATCAAGCATTGTAGCCTCCTCTTTTATTTCCCTTCCCATTCCTTCCCATCTTCCCCCCCCCGCCTCCCACCCCATCCCCCCCCCCCCCCAAGTTGTAAAATTCATTTTCGACATAACAACTTGTACATCTCATTGTTGCAATGGGATTGCTCCTTTTCCTGTTCTAACACGATTGTATGTCTCTGAGAACTAGTTTTATTTAAAGTATGGCTGAATGTTGCAGGTCTATTATTAGATAACAATGTGTCCAGCAGAACGTGCTTCTTTTTTCTTCTTCCTGTTCTAAGGAGCCAGGTGAGAAAAGAGGGAAGCTGGATATGTACATGACTTTCATTACTAAATTTATTAATCAAATAATTATTCAGTGCTTCCTGAATAATTTCGTGAGTTTGGGGAATATCATGATCAACTTGATCTAAATCAACTTACTATTTAGATAGGGGACGATGATTTTACCTGATTAAATCCTTAGTGTAAGTTGGGTACTACTGTATGAGATGTATTGTAAACATCCATCTTATATAATCTGTCTAGAAAACCTATGAAATAAGTGTTACCACCCTGATACAGATTTAAAAATAAAAACAAATAGCGGAAAGATTTGATAAACATGTTACAATGACCAGGAGAGGCAGGACTGAGACTTTATCCTAACTTCAAGATTATAGTCCTCTCTCTTTGCTCTTTTCTAGCTCTTTCTCAGCTCTTTCCTTCTCTTCTCTTTCCAAGCTCCCTTCTCTTTCCTAGCTCTCTTTCCCACCTTTCCCAGATGCTCTCTTTTCTAGCTCTTTTCTCTCTTTTCTAGCTATTTTCTCTATTTCTCAGCTCTCTCTCTTTCCCAGCTCTCTCTTTCCCAGCTCTCCCAGCTCTCTTTCCCAGGCCTTCCCCCACCTTGTGGAGGACCAAGATGGCCTGGTGCCAGCTGGAACGATGAATAAACCTACCCCTTACCTGAAAAAAAAAAGATTATAGTCCTAACGAACTTGGAAATCCCCTGTACTCTTGTTTCTCTGAGGAAATGTCTGAACCTCACAGGCTCCATTCTGGTTTAATGAAGAATAAAATAGAGGTGGAGATGGGCACTGAGCAGGAAGGGGATGGAAAGAACCTTCCTTTGGATAGATGACATCATGAAGGAAGCTTCAAATATGTACTATGTTCAAACAATAGGAGGTGTGTGGAGGGTGATGGGATGGGTGTCTTACCACAAACAGCCCAGCCATTTTCCTGCCATTTAGTTGCACCAGATAGAGCACTAGGCCATTTTGTTTCTGTGGTTTCTGCCAGTTCCTGAAAGAGATATGAACCAACAGGATAGGGTCACTGGGAAAATAGGTCAGGATCAGGGTTAGTAAGTACAAAGCAGGAATGGATCAGGAGCTGAATGCCTGGAGCTGCTGAATGGCAAGAAAAGACATGTGTCCCAGATGGCCAGAGGTCAGATGAGGAAGAAGCTAGGTGAGCATCCCATAGGAAATTGAGACTTTCAGTGTGTCTAAAATAGGACTGGCACAAATCCTTCCTAGCCAGCCCCACTTCTGAGGGATCTATTCTAGACCTTTAGGGGTTGGGTTTCTTAGGGCTGATGTCGTTTCCCCAAAATAGGCCCTGAATCCTTTATATTTTCTTAATGACTGTCATTTTATATGTCCTACAATATTTTTAAACTTTTGGGACATTGAGACTGATGGAAACCGGGGAAACTGATGGAGACTGGTAAAAACTCTCCCAGAGTTCCTTAGAAATAATTTGAAGAAGAAGAAGAGGAGCAGAGGAGGAGGAGGAGGGGAGGAGGAGGAGGAGGAGGAGGAGGAGGAGGAGGGGGAGGGGGAGGGGGAGGGGGAGGGGGAGGGGGAGGGAGGAAGAAACTACACACTATCTCCCAGGGACCAGGTCCCAGATTCTGTGCCCAGTGATGAATCCTTAAACACCATAGACACCTCCTGTGGCTCTAGCCCAGTTTTCCTTTGGAAGTATCTCATTGTTCTTGTGGGGGTATTCCTGTTGTGCCTCAACCTGCAAGGATACTGATTTAGTTGAGTAGATCTATTTAGCATGGACATCATAGCAGAATCAAAGGTACAGGATAAAGGAAGGGATGCTATGCTAGCCATTGACATACAAATGTACTCTATCATATTTATGATTAGTTCATCAAGAGAGATGATGTTTTTCCCCCTTAAATATTTTAGGGGAAAACTCATCCAACATGGGTGTTTTGCTGGCTTTTAGAAAAGCTGTTGCTCTATTCCAAAAGGGACGTTGGAAAGAGCAATTGTATACTTCTGAACAGGAGAGGAGGTGTACATTTTTTAATAGAGCTAAAATTGTAGAAGCTCAGATTGAAAAATCAGCTGCAAACATTCTTTCTCCCACAGAGACCCTAAAGAATATTCTAGGAGGAGACAGCCTGCTTTATTTTTATGTGTTTGTCATCTGTCTTCTCTTCTACAGAGAATCTCTGTAGGTGACTGAGAAAAATCTTGCACTATTTCTCCTTTTCTGTGGATTATCATTGAGATAATATTCTAGGTTTGTGTCCATCTTGAAAGTGATTATTATTCATCTCCAGATGTTTTGAGATAACATCTTTTCTCATCTTTATTCTTTTTTCTTGTAAAATTGAACAAGTGAAGCTACTTCCTTCCATATACTTTTTTTTTGTAGTTTAAGTCTTTGTCATCACTTCTAAAAAATCTTCTTTTAAATGTTATCTTAATGACATTGAAATTTTAGAGATAATCCATACTACATTCTTGTAACATTAAAGCATATACAGTTATTTCGAAGGCACATGAAGTACTTATAAGCTATTTAAAAATGTGTTCCAGGGGCTGGAAAGGTGGCTCAGTGGTAGAGCGCTTGCCTTGCAAGCATGAGGCCCTGGGTTCGATTCCTCAGCACCACATAAGCAAAAAGAAAAAAAGTGGGAAGTGACACTGTGGCTTAAGTGGTAGAGCGCTAGCCTTGAGCTGAAGAGCTGAGGGATAGCGCCCAGGCCCTGCGTTCAGGCCCCACGACCGGACCCCCAAAAAATGTGCTCCAACTTTCCTGATGTTAACTTAGAGAATGTTTAAAGCGTAAGTTTTCACATTTCTAAAGTCTTAGAAAATTCGGATTCAATGAGACCTAAGTAAAATGTTTACTGGCATTAGGAGAAAATATTGAGTAATTTCTTTTTAATTTTAAGTTATGTATTCATTTATATTTTCCATTCAAGTCTATTTGGTTACCACCTAAGTTAGTCTCCAAGATTTGAGGTGCTATATATGAATGCTTATTGGAAAAATATTACATTTTGAGTCTCTGAGTATATTGTTTTTTCTTACAAAATGCTAATAATGCTAATGTCTTCGGAAAATTTCCGAAGACATGATTCTCAGAGGAAGGTTTTATTAAATTCATCAAACATTTACTAGGCACATACTATCTTTCTGAGTTTGAGTGGGAGAATCAAAGATGAATAAGATTACACCCTTCTCAAGCTGCCTGTATGAGGTACATAAACAGATTAAGCTATGATTGAGGGAGCATATGAGATAGAAAGGGCAATTTTTAACTGAGAAAATCATGGAAGGTGGAAAGCTATGAGAGAGGGCAGGAGGGAAGAGGGAGATACTGAGTATTCCAGGCAGGGAGAGTTATTTCAGAATGTAAGACTCATGAATGTTGCATTCAATCCAGGGGAGAGAATGGCCACCTGTGAAGCAATGCTAGGGTGTCGCAGGCAGGGGTGATGGTGGTAAATTTCATTAATTTGGAAGGGCAAGTGGGCCAGTCTCTGGTGGGAGAGCTTGGATATCATATTGAAGAGATTGCATTTCAATTTATTTTCATTTGAGGAACTGCAGAAAGATTTGAATATGAAGCTGATCTCGTCATTTGTGGGCATACAAAATAGATTGAGTGATGCTGTGGTCATAATGTGGGACACGAGATAGAACACTATTTTAAGGAAAATGAGGTAGAGAAGTAGCATTACTGTCAGCACCTACTGTGTTCTCAAGACCAGTTATATTGAGCATGTTTCCTGACACAGTCTTAATTACAGGAGCAAGGAGGCAGTTTCAACATTGACTTTGTCATGTTAAATATGACAGATTTACTAATTTCCATCTGTTTCTGTATACAAAGAACACTAGGTTTCCAGAGCATTAGATATAAGCACGGCTTTCATTTCCAAGTGGAAATAAGAATTGGTATATGACTCTTTATATTTTGTTCTCCTGGTACAGTAGACATGGGAATATATGTAGCTACAGAAATATCATGAAAATAAAATAGGCCTATAAATTTGAGCTAGCTAGAAGACTACATCTTAAGGTCATCCTAACTTGTAATGGACTTTGATGACACAGAGACAACTTCACCTGTGTTAAACCACCAAAATTTTTGGAGATGTTCATTACTGAAGTATATCATATACTGGATCTAATTAACTGAATAGTCTGCAGTGATAGAAATGTTCTGTAGCTCCACTGTCCACTGTTGGCTACATGTGATTTACCGAGCACCTCAAGTGTGGCTACTGTTCCGGAGGAACTGAATTTTAAGTTTTATGTAGTTTTATTTAATTTTTTAATTTTTATTAGTCATGGGTCTTGAATTCAGGGCCTGGGAACTATCTCTGAGCCTTTTTGCTCAAAACTAGTTCTCTACCACTTTGAGTCACAGCTTCCTTTCCAGTTTTTTGGTGGTTAATTGGAGAGAAGAGTCTCATAGACTTTCTTGCCTGGGTTGGCTTTGAGCTGTGATCCTCAGATGTCAGGCTCCTGAGTAGTTAGGAGTACAGGCATAAGCCACCAGCACCAGGCATCTAGTTTTAATTAATGTAAATTTAAGTAGGCATCCTGGTACTCTTTTTTTTTTTTTAAGTTTTATTAATTTCTAGAGAAAATCTGTCCAAAGCTTTCTAACTGCGAAGAAAATACTGGAGGTGGGGAAAACTTGAACCAAAGTGAGTCAGTAGAAGGGGATCCTTGGTTATGAAGATCTGATGTCCAGTCTTTCAGCTACATTCAGATAATACTTCCTCAGAAAAGGAATTGTTTAGTTTTAGAATCAGATAAGCAAAGAACGAAATCTCCTTAACTGAAAGAAAACAGGGTATTGCTACTGTGTAATAGGTAGTATACTTAGTGGAGGATGATCCTTTAAGTAGACAATGTTGCTCTCATATGGCAAAACTCTATGCTGTAAATAAGTTGAACATGCTTTTAAGGCAGCATTACAATTCAAGGCCTCACTGAGTAAATGCTGGAGTTTTTCTAGTGAATCTTTGCCAGCAAATGTTGAGAAGAAGGAAGATGTGTTGATCTATGGAGCGCTAGGCCAGGACACAAACCTTTAAAACACACAGGATTCTACTTCTCACATCTTATAAATTAGACATTTTGCAAGCCTTATTGTATAAAAGAGAAGCTCAAAATGAAAAGGAGATAAGCAGTCTACTAAAGGAATAGACAAACAACTGGGCGTTGCTCTGTGGATAACTCTAATAGAAAGTAGAAGAGGGATTTCAAAAGCATCCATTCACTGGTGAAGGCATGCATTGCCTTGGAAACCACATGAAAGAAACTAGTGAGCAAAAATGAGCAAACAATAAAAAAAAAGAGGAAAAAGGAAAAGCAGGGGGTAAATCAATGTTTGAAAGGCTCACTTTTAAGTGAATGGAGTCAAAGATAGAAGAAGAGCTAAATGCTCATGGTCCTAGCTACTCAGGAGACTAAGATTTGAGGATCACAGTTCAAAACCAGCCTGGATGGAAAAACAAACAAACAAACAAAAAACACCTGTGAATCCAGAAGTGTGGCTGTGGCTTAAATGGTAAAACACTAGCCTTTAGTGAAAAAGGACAGTGCCCAGGCCCCGAGTTCAAACCCCAGTATCAACACACACACACACACACACACTCACACACACACACACACACACACACACACACACACACACACACACACACACGAAAAAAGGAGGTTTAAAAAGGATTATTTCTCCTTCCCAAGGAAATCTTTACATGTGGAAATATATGTAAAATAAGATGTGAATTTATCTCTCACCACAAGCTAAATTCTCTCCATATAAATCTTCCTCAAGGCGGAAGATGGTCCAGATCTTTCCTTTCCTATAGAAAATACCCTATTGCTTATTTGTGCAGCTTTCATTGAAATGTTAACAATTTCCACCCAGGATAAACAGTCCAGTGAAAAATCAGCTCAATATGCATACAATTGTAGCAAAGAGATTATGACTCTTCTAACTGAGAATTTGGGCTCAGTATTTGCCCCATTATTCATATTATGTATTAAAAGGGCATGATTTCTATTATCCAATTATCTTCTTCCCTCTTCTCTGGGATATTATTCAGAAGGGGTTATTGAAGATCCAATAAACCCAGGGAAGAGCTGTCCCCTCTCAGCCCCAGATCTAAAGCCCTTAATCTAAGCATTGTCTATATAATATGAGCTTGTCATTTAGTGACTTCTCTCTTGTAGAGGCATTTCACTAACACAGACATTTTATTTTATTTTATTGTGAAAATACTGTACAGAGGAGTTACAATTACATGGGTGAGATAATGAGCACATTTCTCATCAAGCATTGTAACCTCCTCCTTTGTGTTTCCCCTTCCCATCCCTTCCCCTCCTTCCCCCCCTCCCCGTCCCCCCACCAAAGTTGTAAAGTTCGTTTTTCGACATAACGACTTGTACATCTCATTGTTGCAATGGGTCCTCCTGTATCCCTGTTTTAACGATTTGTTTTTTCCCTTCCCCTCCACATATACCAATATCATATATAGTGAAAGCAGGGGTTATAACCTGGGGGAGGGACATACAAAGCAACAAAGACATAATCTTATAAATAAAACACGGACATTTTAGCAGTGTACTCAGCTGTCTTACTAAGTAGACATTCTGTTTATGTATTTGTATACCGATTTTTAGATCATCCCCAACACAAGTGATGCTAAATGATAGGCAGGTGTTTAGGGCATCCTAAAAATGAACAGAATGACCCCTAGTGGCTGGATGGTGACAATCTGACTATAAGAGAGATAAAATGTTCAAAATATTTTCACTAAGAGAGGTATGGTGTGTCTCTTATGATGTAGGAGATAGACTAGAGGTCAGGACTCACAGGCAGGACAATTAGCAGTCATTACCAAAGACTAGAATAGTCATTTATACTCTACATAAAAGGAAATGTTCATTATCATACTTTATCAGTGTGAGCTGGCATATAACACATGCCTGGCTTTACTATGTTAGTGGTGGCATGACCTAAAGTGACTTAAAAAGAATGCAGGCAAACAGCAAATAGTCCCATATCTATAGGTTCTGTTTCTGCTGCTCATCTATTTTTCCTACCACACTAGAGAAACTATGAACTTCTTAAATACATGGTGACAACTTAATTAATGAAGCTCAACAAGACACAGGTCCAAATTAACACTCGTAGGGCTTAATGGGGTTCAAAGCTCTAATGACTAAGAATGCATAGACCTTTAAATGGGGTTATTAATCATATTACATGATGATTTTAGACACCTATACAGTCCTTCTATCATAACTAGAGAAAAATATGTGAAGGAATTTCATAAGTGAAAAATTGAAATCTTGATTCATTTAGAAAAATTTACACATTGTGGAGTATAATTTAAAATCTTAAGTTTGGTTTGGTTAACAGGCTTTATCACACCTTTTCTTTTTTATTAATGGCTATTTCTCCAATTTTTTTTTTATTGTGAAAATACTGTACAGAGGAGTTACAATTACATGGGCAAGATAATGAGTACATTTCTTATCAAGCATTGTTGCCTCCTCCTTTGTTTCCCCTTCCCATCCCTTCTCATCGTCCCTCCCAATCCCCCATCACACCTTTTCTTATGGAAGTGAAACTTCATCAGTGATCAGTGATTTCCAATCATCAGAATGATCTGAGGACCATTGAAAACTCATAAAGTTTCAGGGTCACTTCCCATGGATACTCTGATATTGTAAGTCTGGTGTGAGGCTTCAAAACTTCCATTTTTTTTTTAAAGTGCTCCAAGCCAGGAACTGGTGGCTGTAATACTAGCCACTCAGGAGGCTGAGATGTGTGGATAGCAGTTTGAAGGGAGCCTAGGCAGGAAAGTCCCTGAGACTTGTATCGCCAATAAACCAATAAAAAGTAGGAAGTGGAGTTGTGGCTCAAGTGATGCAGTGCTAGTTTTGAGGGGGAAAAAATGGTTAAGGGAAGGCACCCAGGCCCTGAGCTCAAGGCCTAGGGCTGGGGGTGGGGAGTGAGTGGGGGGAGTGTTCTGGCTCTAGAGATCTCTAGCTCAGAGAATTTATTCAGAAGCTCAGGATTACATAAAAATAATGTCTGATAGATTTGAAATATTAGATGTTGTGAAAGGTATACTTAGAAAGAAAAACATGGGGATGGAAGAGGAACATTGGGAGAGAGCAGGGGAAGGGGTGACATGGTTCAAAGAGAAATAAGAAATATAGTTATTACCTGACTTATGTAACTGTAATCCCTCTTTATAGTGCCTTTATAATAACAATAAAAAAATTTAAAACAACAGCAGCAGTATCACCACCACCAAAAACAAAACAAACAAAAACAACAAACAAGCTCTCTTTCCGGGGGTGGTGATAAATGCCTGTAGTTCCTAGCACTTGAGAGAATTGAAGAAAGAAGATTGTGACTTGGAGACCTGCAAAACCTGGTCTTAAAAACAAAACAAAAGAAAAATCTTGATTTTGTTCACCTTTTAGCTTTTCAATAAACCTTTTACATGCGGGATAAGGTGAATCTCTTGGAAACATGCACCTGCACCGAAGACATGATACTTCCCTCCGCATGTCTTAATTTCTAGTAAGTCTACAGAGAAGCCTTCCAAATTTTTGATTTTTGTAAGCTTTGCCTGAGCAGCCAGGAGTACAGTGTTGTGACTTTTTTTTTTAAACTAGGAGGTGTTCCAGGGCAGACAGGTTCATCTGGAGCTGAGAACTCCTGCAGGACCTTGTTTCTGCCAGTCAAGACAAAACACAATCTGGGCAGGATTCTAAACTCAGCTGACATTCCTAAACCAAAGAGAAGACCCCCACAAGCTTTCCAGCTTTCTCTCCAGGAGTGGGTTGGACTTGTTGCCATGGAGACAGACCCTTTACCAGCAGGAATACATTTGCCATTTGATCCCTAAGAGTAAACTGGTGAACTGACCATGGCTGTGGAGCTGGAGGCCAAGTCTTCTGAAACAATCATCACTAGTTTACTCAACAACTCTGCTAACTTGGAACATAGCTTTTTTTCTTTCTTTCTTTCTGAATGAGTGCCATAGCATTCCTGCAAACATGACTCAACTATACAAGCCTCTCCCACTGGGCTGAGTGGCTTCAACGGGTGGATTTACAGCCCTTGCAAACACAGGGCACATTTCTTTGTTTCCTTTCAGAAATGGAGGAGTGATTCATTTTCGGTAAACAAAGCAGGGATTAGGGACATGTTTACTAGTCTGGAATTCAGCTTCCCCTGAATGCAAGGCTTTCAACTCCTAGTAAAGGCATTGTGCATTTCAAACAGTTATCTATCTCTATTAATCCACTTTCTTTCTTCCCAGCATGGAAAAGATATATAATTTAGCTCTCACTCAAATCCAAATGAGATGACTTTCCAAAGGCCATTCAGGCCTTCATGTTTGTCCTTTGCAAGAACAAGCAACAGCGATTCTCAAGAATTTAAATGCAGACACTGTTGGCAGCCAGCAATGGTTTCCGCTGGTGGAATGCAAAAGAAAATTTTACTTTACATTTGCTCCGTGCCACTCTTGACATTGATGGGTCCTGTGTTCACCAGGGTGGGGAGAGAATTAAAATATCTTACCTGTCTGCACAATATCCTTGGTGGTAATACAACAATAAAATATTCAGCAGTAGGATAAATTTACTGTTGGAACTGACAGGCCAAGTTGAAACTGGTCTGTGCCTACTTTCTTTAGCTTAGCTTTCTATCATAACAGCTGCGTTCCAGAGAGCTCATATTGTCTCAATTATAAAGTCAACTCAAAGACATTAGCACTAGATTGCTTCAGCACGTCTGAAATATTTCTAACTGTTGACAAAAGGTTCACTTTCATTATGCTGAGTTCCAGAGTAAGACTATGGTAATAGGATCATTGCCTCAGAGTTTCATCATTCACATGGTCCCAGAAAATGACTATAACTTTCTAGAATTATCTCACAATGATTCAAAGGAAGTGGTTTTCAAGTCAGTAGGATCACAGAGGCAGGGCATATTTTCCTATCCATTTATTTATTAGCAATGGGTCACAGATAGCCAGATTTTTGTTTTTTGTTTTTTTGACACAAATCTCCTCATTTCCAAAAGGATGTTAGAAATAGCTCAGCTAATGTACCATAAAAGTTCAATTCTAGTTTTGATAATGAACCTAAAGTGCATATTAATAAATGGCCCTATTGCTGCATGTACTGAAATGTCAGAGTTTTGTTTTTCCATGCCCTCCCTTTCCTTGCAGTCTAAACAAATGCTCTGCACAGAAACTCAACATCGACTCTGAATAAACCCTCTTTAGTTCAGTATTTTTAGTGTTATGTTAGGATATAGAGGAGGAATGGAATTTTATCTTTACCCTGTAGTTTTTAGTTGAGCTGAAACTTTGTAAAAAAGAAAAGAGAGAAATAAACCCAACAAGTTTACTTAACATGCATACCCAGAGAAATCAGTCTCCAGGAGGTGGCTTAGACCAACGCTTAAAGACTATGTGGGGATAAAATAAAAATGCTCTCAGCTAGTCCTGGTAGGCGTATTTCCAACTGTTGTGTGGCCTTGCTACTAATGATTGCAGAACTTGTCCTAAGACCTGGTCTTGTTTTGGCTAGCAGCCACAATTACTTGATCAGCTCTTTTTTTCTTTTTCTTTTCTTTTTTAGTTGCCAATCTATGATTGCTCTTCCTTCCTCTGCCTCTAGAGTACTGGGATTTTAAGTGTGTAGTACCACTCGTAGATGCTAAGAACATTGTTACATGTAAAAAGAGGAATAATCCTGTCATTGAGGATTCATCGGTGCAGAAAGCATTCATCTAGCCCTGTGGCAAACCTTCTCTTGTGTTTTTAGGTAGGAGGACAGTCCATAGAGATGTACATGTTGTTTCCAATTGGTTGGGGCTAATAATCTGGAAAGTTCATCAGTAAACTGGATTTGGTGATATCTGGTGGCTGATCATTTGGGGTTATAAATCAAAATTTCAATGTACATTCAGGAAGGTGGGCAGTCTTTTGTTTGTAAGGCTGTTAGTGTCAACTGAACCTTAGCTCTTCTCTTCCCCATTATCTGTCCCTTGTCACTAAATTTAGGACATAATTAAAAAAAATCAACTTCTTTTGAGTAATAGGGTGGATATGTAAAGTGAAATTTTTTACTTTCAAATTTATTACAGAAGTTCAAATTCCATTAGACTGAACAGTGGAATAACTCCTTATTTTTTTTTTCTCCTAGAAAGATCTCTGCTCTAAAAGTAGTCACAAAGTGAGATGCATTTGATTTCTGTATTTAGTGATGATTAGGTATCTTGCCTTTCTTTCATCATATTTCAAATTTCATTTTTTGATGAATTTTCTCATCTATTCACTTAACCAGGGATATAAATTGTTAGCATTTATTACATTATATATTATGTATGTTAGCATATATTATATATAAAACACAAACATATATAACAATTTAGATATGTATATATGTTGACAATTTAATAATATATACTATTTGTAATGTAGATGTAATAATATGTATACACATATATATAACTATATGTACATGTCTTTATTAACGCTTTAATCATTTGCCTTTCTTGAGTTTTTGGTCATGGAGAGGCAAGGAAAAATGTTCTACTGCTCTCTGAAGATTCACTGAAATTAACTGACAATAGATCACCCGGAAAAAAGGCATACACATTTATCAACATGCATGGGTCATGAGAGCATCACAAGAAGGTGATTACCCAATGATGGTTGGGAGAGAGAAATGAGGGATGTAAGCAGTTTTGAAGGGTAATAACTGAAATTCAGGTGAACAGACAATAGCTTATAAATGATGCTCTGAGAAGGTGAATGGACCAAAGAGCAGACAATAGCTTGTGACAAACTGTCAGTGCAGAGTAACTTTTTTCAGTTTTCTTCCTGCCATATGACTTTTCTCTTCCATGATTAATTGGATACATAGAGAAGAGTGAAGACAATTGTGTTCCCTCTGGCTGGAGGCTGCATTTAGGTGGACATATTTCAGAAACATAGAGTGGAGGAACAAGGGAAGATTAGAGACTTTTGTTTTCAATTCTTCCAATTTCTTTAAATTCAAAGTGCTCAACATGTCAAAACATCATACTTTGGTGTATTGTCTTCTGATTTTCCAAAGTCATGAATTTAAATGTATTTGGAAGTTTTAGTTGTTTTATGGATAGTGCTCCAGTGACCCATGGAGTTTGAGGCTAGAATTGTTCTAAATTTGTACCATTTAAATTTAATCCAATTTTGCAGACATTTTTCCTATCATAATTATGATACTTCTGAACTGAAGGATACTACTCTGGTCCATTTAATAAATGTTGAAATTGGAAAACCTACTTAGACCTTACACTTTAATATTAAAGTGAGGGCTCTATTTCCCAGTTTGTATAAAAGACTAGTTCAACTCAAAGTTCCATTATCATTGGGAAGAGTGAGAATCTAAATATTCTACCCATGGCCATCATCATCATTTCCACTTGCTAGAAAATGTCATTTCATTTAGAATGCTCTGAAGGGAAACTATTTGAAAATATTCTTTGAGCTGTTTTGTCCCCAGTTCCTGCCTGCTTGTTAGCTCAGAGAAGGTATAGCTAACTCTGAGGAGAATATGGCTGTTCACAGAGAAGCAGTTGGGGGTCCCTTAGGACCCCACGTAAGTGGTAACAGTGGGTGGAAGAAATGACCTATATATTTTTTTAAGTTAAAGACCATATTCTGTATAGCAAAGTAGGATAATTAATATGTATATCAAAATAAATCAGAATTGTCCTTTGATTTGCTAGTGTTGCAGATCTAAGGTCACATGGGTCCTCCAGTATCTCCTAGACATAAAACTGACATTCCTTGATTTTAAAATCAAGATCTTAAAGGTTCAGAGAAGCTAAATGACTCAAAAATGTACACTGCTAATAAGGGATAGCTAAGACTCAAACCTACATCTCTGAGGTTCTAAAATGTAATAAGCATAGTTTTAAGAGCATCCAGAGCAGTGTCGAATATCTATTTACCTTTTATTAAAGGAGTTTCTATTTATTTTTTCATTTCTTTCATGAAACTTAAAGCGATCAGGTCAATTGTGCAGGAAATATTTGGTTGCCTTTTTCTCTAAAGTAAAAGAGACTGCATTTTGCACAAGTAAAGATGTAAAAGTCAGTATATATTATTCCAATGAAGGGGCAAACTAAAAATGAGCACAAGTACATCAAGCAGGAAGCATGTAGCAAAGATGTAAAGGAGAGAAAATATCTTCACCTTCTGTTCTTTGGAGGTCAAGGCTAAGACTCCTATAAAAGACAGAATAATGTAGAGAAGTTTATACATTGACTTAATATGTTATTATACAATGTGAGGGTCATCACAGGAAATGAAACTCACCAAAGGCAGTTAAACCTGAGTCTGTTCTACAGCAGTTTGATGGACGACAGAATTGTAGGCAAATGTGATGGTATGAACCTGTAATCCTAGCACTCCAGAGGCAGATGCAGGCTGAGCTGTAGGGAAACAGGGTTGATCTGAGTATGAGAAGTCCTGTAAACTGAGGGAAACATAGGAAGGTCTGTTTGCTTGATTTTCTCGTTATGTCTCTTCATCTTTGTTTCCTCTGAGAACAGGGAGAACACCTGCCCTAGAAAGGTCTTATGAACTTCAAGAGGTGAGAAAGTCCTTGGGATTCAGGACCTGCTTCTGATGAGAAGCATATGGGAAGATTAGAGAGATCTTCCTGCTTCTGCTGTTTTCTGCTCAAAATATCCAATAGGCCAAAAATGCTCTATTTTTCATAGGCTGAAACTAAACCCCAACAAGCAACTTCTGTGTGGGTTTGCAGGCAGGCAAAGGGCACCAAGACAAGAGCTCCATTCTAAAGTATGTGGCTTTTAGACTCAGACAGATCTGTACAATCCTAGCTCTGTAATTTCATAGCTCTGAGACACAAAGATGTCTATACTAGGCTCTTGGTTTTTCAGAAATCCTGAGTTGTGGATTCAGAAGGGGATCTGCCAGATAAGAGTTAAGATTATTGAGTCTTTGATGGTGTGTCTGCTTTTCTTTATTTTTACTTTTATTTTAATTTTTATTATAAAGGTGATATTCAGAGGGGCTACAGTTACATAAGTCAGGTATTGAGTACATTTCTTTTTGAATAGTATCACCCCCTCTCTCTTTTTCTCCCAGGTTTTCCCCTTCTTCTCCTCTCTATCCCCCAACTTGTATAGTTCATTTCCAACATAGTGTCTAGTGAGTATCAATGCTGAATTAATTTACCATTGTTCTACTGATTCTGGGCGTCTCCTTCTCCCCAAATCAGATAAATGTACATACAAGAGAAAAGGTACAGGAGTCAAAAACAGGGACAAAATGGAAGAAAACATTAAAAAAAAGCACTGCAAAAAGTAGAATGAAAAATCTCGATTCCACTTCTTGGAGTTCATTTCAATAAGCATCATTTTATATGATCATATGCACATAGCCATTGAGCCCTTGTGATTTTCTCCTAAGAATATCCTTGTTTGGTCTCACGGTGTGAATGTTTAGAGTCCTGTTTAATTAATCATGCCCAAGTGGATTTTTTTGTCTTTTACTACCCATTGGGTTTACTTATACATTTATAGGTACATTCTAATTATTACAAATAAGGGAAACCATACAACCTATGTTTCTTTGGGACTGGCTTAGTTTGCTTAATATAATTTTCCCCAAGTCTTTCCATTTCCTTATAAATGGGACAGTGTCATTCTTTCTGATGGAAACATAGAATTCCATTGTATACACATACCACATTTTCTTTCTTTCTTTCTCTTCTTTCTTTCTTTCTTTCTTTCTTTCTTTCTTTCTTTCTTTCTTTCTTTCTTTCTTTCTTTCTTTCTTTCTTTCTTTCTTTCTTTCTGGTGTTTTTTTTTTTAATTGTAAAAATAGTGATAGGGATTACAGTAACATGAGTAAGGTAATGAGTACATTTCCTTCTCCTTTGTTTATCCCCTACTCTCCCTTCTCTCCCTACCTGCCCAACTCCTCCCCCCACCCTAAATTGTAAAGTTTGTTTCCAACATAGTGTCTTAGACATCACATTGTTACAATGAGTCAACCTATATCCTTATTTCAGTTTGTTGTTTTCCTTCCCCTCCTCAAATTAGAAAAGTGTATATACAAGATGCAGGGTGTAGGGGCTGGGATGGTGGCTCAGTGGTAGAGCGCTTGCCTTGCATGCATGAGGCCCTGGGTTCGATTCCTCAGCACCACATAAGCAAAAAGAAAAAAGCCGGAAGTAGCGCTGTGGCTCAAGTGGTAGAGCGCTAGCCTTGAGCTGAAGAGCTGAGGGACAGCTCCCAGGCTCAGAGTTCAGGCCCCATGACCGGACCCCTCCCCCCCCCCCCAAAAAAAAAGATGCAGGGCATCAACATCAAATGCAGTGAAAAAAGGGGTTATACCATGAGGGAAGAACATACAAAAGAAATAAAACAATGACATAGTACATTTTAAATATGTTAAAAACAATAGCAAGAAAGAAACAAAAAACAATTGGGTTCCTATCTTGGTGTTCATTTCACTTAATATCATCTTACATAGTCATATGTACATACCTTTTGACCTTTTCTGCTTGTCCTAGATGTATACTAGTTATTGCAAATAAGGGAAACCATGGGACCTATGTTTCTTTGGGCCTGGGTTACTTCACTTAATATAATTTTTTCCAAACCTTTCCATTTCCTAACAAGTGGGGCAATGTCATTCTTTCTGATGGAGGCATAGAATTCTATTGTGTATATATACCACATTTTCTTGCTCCATTCACCTACTGAGGGGCATCTGGGTTGGTTCCATATCTTAGCTATGGTAAATAATGCTGCAATAAACATAGTTGTGCTGGTAGCTTTAGTATGGTTTTGTTTGTGATCATTTGGGTAAATTCCCAAAAGTGGGATTGCTGGGTCATAGGGGAGCTCTATGTAGAGTCTTTTGAGGAACCATACTGCTTTCCAAAGTGGTTGAACAAGTTTATACTCCCACCAACAATGCACTAGGGCAGTATGGTTCCCTTTTGGCTGCATCCCCTCCAGCATCTGTTGTTATTAGATTTCTTGATTATAGCCATTCTAACTGGGGTGAGGTGGAATCTCAATGTTGTTTTGATTTCTTTTATGGCTAGAGAAGTTGAGCATTTCTTCAATATACCATATTTTTTGATCTATTCATTCACAGACAGGCATCTGGGTTGATTCCATATCATAGCTATGGTAAACAATGCTGCAATGAACCTATTGTGCTGGTGAATTTATTGCAGCCTGGTTTGTGGTCATTTGGGTAAATGTCTAGGAGTGGGATTGCTGGGTCATCAGGAAGGTCTATGTTTAGTCTTTAAGGAACCCGTGACTGCTTTTCAATCCAGTCCTGGTTTTACATTTAGCTGGGGTGAAACTTTTTTTTTTTTTAAATCTAATTGGCCAAACAGTCTAGTATGCCAGGTTCTGTTGATTTATGTAGATTCCTCTTTCTCACAGGATATTTTTGTTTCTTTTTAAAATAGAGGTGAAATACACACATCATAAAATTAAATATTTTAAATGTCATTTAGTATATTCACAATGTTATGCAACCACTATGTACTGTGAATTCCAAAACATTTTCTTGATCTTGAATAAAAATTGCATACCAGTTAAACAATCAATTCCTTGTACTCCTTCCCCTCATTTCTGGTACCAGTCTGCCCTCTGTCCCTGCAGATTTGTCTATGAAGGATATTTCTATAAGGGAATCAAGTAATACGTGACCCTTTGTGTTCAGAAGTAAGTTAACACTATCTAGTTTGTAGTTATAAAAATACATCTTGGCTTTGTGTAAATTGGGAGAGTGGTTATGACACTCATTAAAATAACCCAAGAAAACAAATGTCACGTATTGGATGATGATAGAGATGAGGCGGGAAATGAACAGATTTGAGAAATATTTAGAAGACAGATGAACTAAGTCTGGATGAGTAGATAAGGGAAGAAAGGTAGAGGGAAGAGTCAGGAATAACTCCTAGTTTTCTGAATTGATTGGCCGTGAAGCTACTTCTCAGACTAGGAAACTTAGGATGAGGAACACATTTGAGGAATGTGGCCAAGGAGAAAGACAATGATCCCAATGACATACGAGTTGAGTTGAAAGAGAGCACCCAGGAAGTATGACTCAAGTAGAGTGCCAGACATGAGCAAGAAAGCTGAGCAAGTGTTTGAGGCCCTGAGTTCAAGTCCTGAGTTCAGTACTGGCAAGAAGAAGGAAGAAGAAAAAGAAGAAGAAAGAAGAGGAGGAGAAGGATGGGGAGAAGAGGGAACACTAGAAGGAGAAGGGAAGTATAGGGAGAGAGAAGAAGAGAGTGTGTTAGGAGGAACTGTGCAGGCTTGCTTCCACCTTGGGACTTCCTGTTTCTTCTCCCTGGAACCTGGAATAGTCTTTCCTTAGGGATCAACAAGGTTCACTTTCTCATCTGGGTGAAATGTCAGCTCACATGTCACTTTCCTACTAAAGTTCCCTGTTCATTTTACTTACATAGTTCCCTCATAACGAGTACATTTCTTATCAAGCATTGTTGCCTCCTCTTTGTTTCCCCTTCCCATCCCTTTCCATACTTCCCCCCTTCCTCCACCCGATCTTCCCCCCAATTCCCACCAAAGTTGTAAAGTTCGTTTTTCAACATAACGACTTGTACATCTCATTGTTCCCTCTGCCTTATTTTGCATTCTCTATCTTCTCTCCATCTTTATTTCATAGTATTTATTATTTTGATTTTCTCCATGTTCCTTTATCTGGAATGCATCCTCACCTCTTCAAGAGAGCTGTAATGCTTAGTTAAAATCTTATTCCTGGGCTGGGAAGGTGGCTCAGTGGTAGAGCGCTTGCCTTACATGCTCGAGGCCCTGGGTTCGATTCCTCAGCACCACATAAGCAAAAAGAAAAAAGCCGGAAGTGGCGCTGTGGCTCAAGTGGTAGAGCGCTAGCCTTGAGCTGAAGAGCTGAGGGACAGCGCCCAGGCCCAGAGTTCAGGCCCCACGACCGGACCCCCCCCCCCCCCAAAAAAAAAAAAAAATCTTATTCCTCTAGGAAGCCTTCTTGGAGATCCCTGGGCTGGTTAGGAACCTCATTTCTCTCTTGAATGTCTCTATCACTTTACATAGTAATGTTGGCTGACTCCGGACTCTCTTCTACTAGCTTGTGAGCTCCAGAAGAACAGGGATTTTGTCTTTATTTTTAGGACAACCTAGCGCAACACCTGGCACATAGATGTCTAGAAAATATTTCTTATATGAAAGAGTTTTTTTAAAGGAAAGCTGTGAATGAAAGTAGCAAGACTCCATCCAGAGGGGGGCTCCAAAGAGAAGTCCAATGAAGTCCTCTTGGAGTACGAATTTTATAGTATTTGGCTCCTCCCATACCTCTTCCCCTGGGCTTTGCATTGGTTGCTTGATAGCTCGTGCATACACTACCCTGGCTCTTTTCATTGGTTGAGCTGGCACCCCGGGCATTATGGGAAGCATAAACATTTTGAGTGGGTACTCACAGAATTATGGGTAGAGAAAACAATTGAGGAGAAGCCCAAGGAACTATGGGAACAAGAAACGACCTGATGGGACACATATTATCTGGTGTGTGTGTGTGTGTGTGTGTGTGTGTGTGTGTGTGTGTGTGTGTGTGAGCACGCACGCACATGTGCACATGTGGTTGATGCTCCTGGGTATTGTCGCTGAACTTTTTGGCTCAATGCTAGCACTCTACCACTTGAACCACAGCTCTACTACTAATTTTTTTGGTGATTAATTGAAACTAAGAGTCTCATGGATTTTTTTTTTTTGCTAGTGGCTAGTTTTGAACTGTAAGCCTCAGATCTCAGCCTTCTGTATAGCTAGGATTACAGAAGTGAGCCACTGTTATTGGGCCAAGTCTGCTACTTTTTATCCTTATTTACCTAACAGTTCCCTGAAAGAAAATTCTTTAAGGACTAGGGTACACACTAAAGGATGTCTTTTCTCTCTACTGCCATTGAATGGCATTTGAGTGTTTGATATTTTTTTTGTTCTTTTGTTCCCAAGATGTATTTCTTCTTTTTCTATGAATATCTCCATTACCTTTGAATAATTAGTTTTTTTCTATCACATGCATTATTAGTTGTACTTCTAGTCAATATATCTTTACTCTCCTTTTCTAAAGAATAGAAGAGCACATAGCAACTTGTAAGACAAGCATTGTCTTTGCCTTAGACTATTGACATTTCAGAGTATGAAAAATGGTGAGGACTGAATTATCAGAATGACTCCCTAGCTATACCATTCTGTAATTTCTACTCCTCTGATTTCTGCCATGATTACTGTCATTTAGAAGCAGCCCAGTTGTTTAGATTCTCCTTTGATTTAAAGGTAATTTAAGTGATTTAACAAGTACTTTTAATTGATTCCTTTCTGGGGATTACATGTCCAGAGCTGGACTTTGCTGAAGCATCCAAAAAATCTTGATATGAATTGAGAATATTACTGCCAGTTGTTTAGATGGTCCAAAAGTTTGTTGAATACAGAGGTTATTAGATGATTATACACACATACCTTAAATATTTACTTGATCACCATTCACATAAATCTTTTGATAGAAGCTATTTATTTAACCATACTTGTGTTTCTTTTAGGAATACTCATACTGAAACTGGATTTCCTATGATTTCAAATCCTAATTTCACTAATTTGAAAAACTTAGTAGTTTATCAAACAAAAATAAGACAGGATTCCAGAGTTTAAAAAACACATTTTTTTTGCATTGTTGGTAGGAATATAAACTTGTTCAACCACTTTGGAAAGCAGTATGGAGGTTCTTCAAAAAGCTCCCCATAGAGCTCCCCTATGACCCAGCAATCCCACTTTTGGGCATTTACCCAAATGATCACAAACAAGACCATACTAAAGCTACCAGCACAACTGTGTTTATTGCAGCATTATTTACCATAGCTAAGATATGGAACCAACCCAGATGCCCCTCAGTAGATGAATGGATCAAGAAAATGTGATATATATATATATATATATATATATATGTATATGTATATGTATATATGGAATTCTATGCCTCCATCAGAAAGAATGATATTGCCCCATTTGTTAGGAAATGGAAAGACTTGGAAAAAATTGTATTAAGTGAAGTAAGCCAGGCCCAAAGAAACACAGGTCCCATGGTTTCCTTATTTGCAATAACTACTATATGTCTGAGACAAGTAGAAAAGGTCAAAAGCTATGTACATATGACCAGATAAGATAAAGCTAAGTGAAATAACCCTAAGATAGGGACATAGTGATTTTTTCTTTCATGCTATTGCTTCTAACATATTTATAAGGTGATTTTTTTGTTGTTTTGTATATATATTTTGGTATAATCTGGGGAAGGGAAGGGAAAAAATGAAATATTTAAACAGGGATACAGGTTGACCCATTGTAACAATGAGATGTACAAGACACTATGTTGAAAAATGAACTTTACAATTTTGGGGGAGGGAGTGTAGTTGTGAAGGTGGGAGGAAAGGGTTGGTAGGAGAAAAACAAAGGACGAGGCAAGAATGCTTGATAAGATACTGTACAGAGGGGTTACAGTTACATGAGCAAGGTAATGAGTACATTTCTTATGGAGCATTGTTACCTACTCCTTTGCTTTTCCCCTACCATCCCTTCCCTCCCCACCTACCGACTCCTCCCTCCCCCCACCAAGTTGTAAAGTTCATTTTCAACATAGTGTCTTGTACATCTAATTGTTACAATGGGTCAACCTGTAACCTTATTTAGGCATTTTGTTATTTTACAAAATGTCCCTGATAATGACAACTCACTTGATTTAATTGAACAGGATCTTTTTTATATTAATTACTTAATTTTCTTATAAATCTTTCCTTTTTTCCCCCATTCATATTTTTTAAACTTACCCAACTGTTCGATTAAATTGTGAGATTATAATAACAAACAACTGGCAAAACAGATTTGGGAAGAAATGTGCTGGTCTGAATGGTTAAGTACTCAACTGAATTAGAGAAGGATGATGCATGGGACATATAAGATACAACCAACTGTCTGGGAAAACATGGCTTACTTTTGGAAAGTAAAGAACTTTTATCAGTTCTTGGATAAAGGGTGCCATTTAATTTAACTTATATTTAACCTTAGAGCGTCTAATTTGTTGTAACTAGAATGTGTCTATACATCTACAAGTAAACACGCTGGATTATAAGACAAAAAATACAACTGGACTTGAAAATACATTTTTAATTAATGTTTTATTCTGTAATACCTCTTCTTGACTTTTCCAACTAGATGACAATTGATTCATTTTTTTTGACTCTGATAAGTATCCATCACACTGAACTAATGTGTTTTTGTATTGATTTATTTAAGCTATTTATTTTCAAGCAAACATATAATAGCATTTCCAATGTGATTGGCCCTGTTTCTGAATGCAAGGCTAATCTGTTTGAGTCCTAGAGCCTACAGAAAGCCCAATATAGAATGTGAGTGCTGGGTCATAGGGGAGCTCTATTTGGAGTCTTTTGAGAAAGCTCCATACTGCTTTCTAAAGTGGTTGAACAAGTTTACACCTCCACCAACAATGCAGTAGGGTTCCCTTCTGTCCACATCCCCTCCAGCATCTGTTATTAGATTTCTTGATTATAGCCCTTCTAACTGGGGTGAGGTGGTATCTCAATTGTATCTTGATTTGCATTTCTTTTATGGCTAGAGAAGTTGAGCATTTCTTCATGTGTCTATTGGCCGTTCTTATTTCCTCCTCAAGTTTCTCTTTAAGTCTTTAGCCCACTTATTAATGGGGCAATTGTTTCTTTGAGGATTTATTGTTGGGGATTTAATTTTTTGAGTTCTAAGTATATTTTATTTTTAATTTTTGTTCTTATTATATATTTTTTATTGTAAAGAGACTGTATAGAGTGTTTACAGTTACATGAGAAAGGTAATGAGTCCATTTTCTATAGAGCATTGTTATACCCACCTTTGTTTTTCCCCTACCATCCCTTCCCTCCCTACCTCCTTAACTCCTCCCTCTCCTCCCACAAAGCTGTTTGTTTTCAATATACTGTCTTGTACATCTCATTGTTACAGTAGTCATCCTGTATCCTTATTTCAGCATTTTGTTATTTCCTTTCCCCTCCTCAAATTAGAAAAATGTATTTCCAAGTGCAGGACACAACAGGAATCAAATACAGTGACAACAGGGGTTGTACCATGGGGGAAGAACACACCAAGAAGCAAAAAAAAATTCACATAGTACATTATAAGTACATTAAAAAGAACAGCAACAAAGATAAAACCTCTTGTGTCCCTATCTTGGGGTTCATTTCTTTTAGCATCAGGTTATATAGTCATATGTACATAGCTTTTGACCTCTTCTGCTTGTCCTAGACATAAATTAGTTATTGCAGATAAGGGAAACCATGGGTCCTGTGTTTCTTTTCTTTTAAATACATTTTTATTGTAAAAATACTGTACAGAGGAGTTTAAGTTACATGAGCAAAGTAATGAGTACATTTCCTATCAAGCATTGTTGCCTCGTTGCCTCCTCCTTTGTTTTTTCCCTATCCTTCCTTCCCTCCCACCTTCACAACTACACTTCCCCACCTAAGTTGCAAAGTTCATTTTTCAACATAGTGTCTTGTATATCTCATTGTTACAATGGGTCAACCTGTATCCGTATTTAAGCATTTTTTTCCTTTCCCCTCCCCAAATTAGAGAAGTGTATATACAAGATGCAGGGCACAGTGAAAATGGGGGTTATACCATGGGGGAGGAACATTCAAAGAAACAAAAAAAATCACATGATGCATTAGAAATACGTTAGAAACAATAACAAGAAAGAAAAAAACCACTTGTGCCCCTATCTTAGGATTCATCTCACTTAACATCCATCCTATATGGTCATATGTACATAGCTTTTGACCTTTTCTGCTTGTCCTAGACTTATACTAGTTATTGAAGATAAGGTAAGTCATGGGACCTATGTTTCTTTGAGTCTGGCTTACTTCACTTAATATAATTTTTTCCAAGTCTTTCCATTTCTTAACAAATGGGGCAATGTCAACTGCTGCTTTGTGTAATTAGAGGACAGCTCTGGCTTTTTCCAAGCAACTTTGGAAAGCCTGGATTCTGGGTCAGGAGCCTCACTCAGTGATGCTGAAATTGCAAACAGTGGGATTGAGTTAGCAATCCTCAGAGAAATGGCAGCAGGAAGTCACCTGTTTTTTTTTTCTCTCCCATTCCTCAGGCTGGTGCTTTGATCCATGCCAACTTTCAGAATAAGGCAGAGGACACTGTAAACTGAAATAGGAAACTTCAACTCTTATCATTTTATTTTTCCATGTTATTGCACTCTTCTCTGTCCAGGCTCTGTTCTGACAAGCCAAAGCTTTTTGGCAATTCAGTTGAAAAATAAACTTAAGCAAATGAATATGATTATAGGGATCTAGCCTACTAGGATTACTCTATTAAGGGACTTGTTTAGACAAAACCTATTTTCTCATTCCTGCAGCTGACAAAATTGTTGGAAAATCACTCATGTTTGAAAGCAGAGTGCAGTAAAGTGCTATATTGTACCACTGGCTTCATCAAAAGGAAAGTAAACAAACAAACCACAAGCAACAACGTTCAGCCTGAAAATGACTGGTCAGAGGTTTATTTAAAAAGAATATCTAGCAATATCAGTCTGGCAGTTTGATTCCAGAGGCTGAGGAGAAACCTGAAATAAAAAATTCACAAAGAACAGTAAATAGGCCATAATTACTGAATCTTGACTTTGTGATTGAATCAACCCATTTCCAAACAATAGTTTTGAGAAAAATAAATTGGCCATTAATTTCTTAATGATCATGTTAAATCTGATAATCTCCAGTTGGAATTCGGTACAGTAATGTTTTCCTTGATAGGTTAAAAACAAAAAGAGGAGGGAGGGAGTAACAAGTTCAACAAGAAATGTACTTACTACCTTACTTATGTAACTCTAACCCCTCTGTACACAGTAAAATTTTAAAAATTAGCTATCAGAAGTCCTCTTGGTAAAAAAAGAACTACTTAACAGTAGGTAATAATGCCTTTTTGGAAACATTTTATACAAAATGAGTCACACTGTGCTCAGCATTGACCAGGAGATCAGGAGGTGACAAGATCCATAAGACTTAAGGAAAGGTCAGATTGCTCGATGTCTTTGTTTCTCTCTGCCTATTAATCTAATTATTAGAAGCCCATCACTGGTTTCCCATTTGGGGTGGAATGATCTGAGCTCTTTACCATTATCTAAAAGCTTTCAATCTTCCCTCTCACATTCCCATTTCATGCTACTTTTCTCCTGGCTCACTAAACTCCAAACATACTCTTTTCTTTGTGTCCCTGACATGGTCCCAGCTTGTCTCTGTGTCATGCCTATGCATCTGATATTTCTTCTATTATATAAAAAGTCCTCCTCCAGTTATCTTATGAAAACTACACTCTCCATCCAACGTTTCCTTCCTCCGGTGTATTTTATCTAAGCTGATTTTCTTCATAGCTTGTTCTCATCTTTGAGTATAATGGTATTGCTTTTTTTTTCCCCTGGGCTATCTTTTTATGCTAAAATGTAAGCAAACGCTTTACCTTGGTTACCCCAAGTATCTACATAGCACAGTTGTTAACATCTGCTGGATATCCAATACCTATTTTTGAATAAGTGAATAAGCAAACTTTATGACTCTTTCCTGGGTTTTTGCTTCTTTCTCATGCAACAACAGCATTTAAAAAAGGGCTTCGTGAAGACTTTCCCCTTTTTCCTTGCATAAATTTTTTTTTGCATTCCTGGATCCTCAAGTCTGTTATTTTCAGTCTTGACAGAAGCGTTATTTTATGTCACCTGCTCCAGTATGCCAGTGTTGACTTCTGAAACTCACACAGGTACAGAACTGTGTTGGCTGTTTGCCTTCTGTGCCTCCCTGCTCTAATAAAACACAACCTGAGGAGCTTTCCCAGTTATTTATTTTGCCTCCTTTCATATCTAGGGTAACTCCTACAATCCATTTCAGTCTGGAGGGACCATTGGAAACCTGTTTTCTGCACCTGGTAGTGGTTAGGCTGTACATCAGATTAGTGCAGTGTAAACAGGATATGCATTTTGGGTATCGATTCCTATAATGGTGACAGTTTATCTGTTCCCTTTGGAGGTAGGGCTGCTGACTTTGGCAAAAGAGGCCTTGTTTGTCTTTAGTTCAAAATAAATTGATCAGTAAGGGCAATCACCTTACAATGCTAGGCTAGTGCTCAGATACACCTAGGATTTATTATCCTTTTATGTGGAATAAATTGTAAAGCACAAAAATCACAAACTGTTCCATGAAATTTTGCAGACCTGACTAGGGATCAAAAGAGGTGCAGCGATTCAATGAAGTATCTCCCTGAGTGAGGGTGATTCACTTTCTCATACTTTTTCTCAATAATTCTGTGAGTAGGCAATGTAATTAATATTATACTTTTCCACTCTATTCTCCTTCCTTCCTTCCTTCTTCCTTCCTTGTCCTCCTCTTCTTATTTTTCTGCTTTCTTCTTCCTCTTCTTCCTTCTCTCTCTCTCTCTCTCCCTCTCTCTCCCTTTTTTTTTTTCGGTTGGTCATAGGGCTTGAACTCTGGGCTTGGGCACTGTCCCTGAGCTCTTCAGCTCAAGGCGAGTGCTCTACCGCTTAAGCCACAGCGCCACTTCCATTTTTCTTGTGGTTTATTGGAGATAAGAGTCTCTTCCTACTGGCTTTGAACCATGATTCTCAGATCTCAGCCTCCTGAGTAGCTAGGATTACAGGCCTGAGCCACCGGTGCCCTGCTCTCTCTCTCTCTCTCTCTCTCTTTCTCATCTTCTCATTTTGTTCATCATTGACACAGAATCCCGTGGCAGCCAATCACATTTGAAATAAAGGCAAGGCGTGCCCTGTGGTGCCTTCAGAGCAGCAGACACCAAGTTGGGATGGGATGCATAAGCAATGTGATTGAGTGAAATGTCTAGAAAGAAGTGGCAAAGAGAGAAGTGGTAGACTGATCTGGGACATGTGGGAGGGAGAGGAGAGAAAGAGAGCAAGGAGGAGGAGGAATAGGGGGGAGGAGGAGGAAGGAGCAGAAGGAGGAGGAGGAAGAGAAGGGCAGGAAGTGGCTTAGACATCGTAAAATTCGGACAAACTTTTAGGCCAGTGAGAGGAGACTGAATAAACTTGTTGAACCCTTTAGAATAGGACTTTAGAAGGTAAAATGCGGCCCACGGGACAAATCCACCCTGCATAAATGATTGTAAATGGTGTTTTATTGTGTTACAGTCACATCCATCCATTTGTATGTCCTATAGCTGCTCTCATGCTGAAGTGTTGGAAGTGAGGACTTATAAGGTAGAAGATATGGCCAGAAAACTCTACAATATTTATTATCTGGCTCTTTAAAGCCAGGCCCAAAGAAACATAGGTCCCGTGGTTTCCCTTATTTGCAATATCTAGTATAGGTATGAGTCAAGCGGAAAAAGTCAGATAATGTGATGTTAGGAAAACGAAACCTCAAATATGTATTTTAATGTTTTTGTTTCTTTCATGCATGTATTTCTAATGCATTTATAAGATTATTTCTTTGTTGCTTTGTATGTCCCTCCCCCACAGTGTAACCCCCGCTTTCACTATATTTGATGTCAGTATAACATGTGGAGGAGATGGGGACAAACAAGTCGTTTAAGGATTCAGGTTGACCTGTTGCAACAATGAGAAGTACAAAATGTCATGTCATAACCAGCTTTACAATGTCGGTTGGGGGGTGTGGGGGGGTATGATTGGGTGGGAGGGAGGGGGGAGGCTGGGAAGGGAGGTGAAGGGTAAACAAAGGAGAGGCTGCAATGCTTGGTAAGAAATGTATGCATTATCCTGCCCATGTAATTGTAACCCCTCTGTACAGTATGTTCTCAAATAAAATAAAATAAAATTTAAAAAAATAAATAAATAAAAAAAAAAAAAAAAAAAGAAAATGTTGGGGGTGGGGTGGGGGGGGAGGCTGGGAAGGGATGTGAAGGGTAAACAAAGGAGGAGGCTGCAATGCTTGATAAGAAATGTACTCATTATCTTGCCCATGTAATTGTAACCCCTCTGTACAGTATGTTCACAAAAAAAAAAATAAAAAAAATAAAGAAAATGTTTACTGATCCCTCCTTTATAATAATTCTGTGTTAATCAGTCATGGCTGTTCTTCTGCCTCAACCATATTCTGTACCTCCACATTGTCCTGTGATGAGAACGGCCATCAGAAAATCTTTTCTTGATGTAACTGCCCCTGATTCAAAAGCGTGGCACTAAGAGCCTTGTAATGAGCAATGTTCCTTATAACAAGTTCTTTTAGAGGGAGATTTGTGGTGGGGGTGAGCCACTTCAACGCTGCCACATAGTAAATCTTAAATAGACATTAACTAAATATTTTGTTTGGAATTGAACTTTCCAAACTACTGGGCTGATAATACGAATATAGAGACTAAAGTCTGAATAAAATTGAGTATTGTCTGGTCTTTCCTATCCAGCCTACCAGGGTGATAGGCTCTTCTTAGAAAAGGGTAAATTAATAGACTGTTTTATAAAGTAATTTCTTGTAAGTCTACATAGCAAAGACTGCTAAGATTTCACATGGTCACCTCGGTCTTAGATAAAGCTGAGTTACACAGGAGGGTACATGGTGGGGAAAGCACTGGGTCGTTGGATTACCTGGTTTGCGTCTGGTATTGGCTATTAACTACATGTGCTACCTCAGTGAATCAAATCAATCCTCTGGGCTTCTGGAGATCCTTTTGTGGGGCTGTTAATTCCTTCTGCAATAAGGCTATCTACTATGTAGAAAAACTAATAAAAGGGTTGAGTTGAGTCAGTGGCTTGGGTTTTTCACACTACTGGAGGAGTAAAGATGACTCAGAGTGATTTAGAGATGTTCTCCAACTGGTGTGGATGTGTATATATATATATATATATATATATATACATATATATATATATATATACCCACATATATATAAATACACACATATACATATGCTTCTTTACTTTTCTTTTCCTTTATCTCTCTCTCCCTTCCTCCCTCCCTCTCTCCCTTTCTTCCTTCCTTCCTTCCTTCCTCCCTCCCTTCCTTCCTTTCTTCCTTCCATACCTCCTTCCTTCCTTTCTTCTTTTTTTTTTTTTAGATTTTGAATCTTCCAGTGACACAACTTGTTCTTTTAAATTTCAGATTAGGCAAAATCTTATTTAGGGAATGTTCAAAGAACTGATGCTGTGGTCCACCAAATGGGAGCAACCAATGAAACCTATGATGGTGGTTGAGTCCCAAGGAGCCTGGATGACTTTCATATTCAAGCTGAGAGACTTTCTTTCTTGCTAATCTAATGAGATTGGCTTCCCCTTGTTACAGGGAAAATGAGAACACTTGCTGACTCTCTCTCTCTCTCTCTCTCTCTCTCTCTCTCTGTCTATATAAAAAACTCAACACCTAAGCAGCTCAGGGCACCCCTCTACCTATATACAATGCAGGCACCCAGGTTTTAGCTATGTTTGCTACAGATAGCAAACTTGCTGCAACTTCTACTATAGCTCTGTGCTAGCAGTAGCAAATCCCAGATATTCCTAGAAGGCTGGGAGAGATTCATAGGCCAGGAGGACCATTCTTCCAGAAATAATATATACAATAATGAGACACGGAAAATGAAAATTTAGCATGCACAACTGTATTTGAATTTCAGGTAAACAATGATAGAATTTTCATATACCTCATGTGATGTTTGTCTTGTATTGAAGCCCTGCTGATTACATGAGTCCAATTTCCTAACAAGTTAACAAATAGAGAATATTTTTTAGTACCATAATGGTTAAAGACTACCAATGGACCTTAGATCAGAGTGTCCATTGTCAGTGCATTCTTTCCTCATCCTCTGGCAGCCAAGGATCACCTTTTAAAGTGGTAAAGTAGGACCTACAGAGCTTACTCTACCTTCAGAATTACCCAAGTATACTTGCTGAAGCTCTTGAGATCAGTTGCAATGACTGAGCTGACTCAGACTCATATCACACATTGGGGTAATTGAGTTTTTCAGGTCTGAAGCTGAGGTGGAAATCTATATTATGGTTGAGCCAAAAACACATTGTTTTATTTTATGGGAATATAAAATTTCCTGGAAATGTACATCTTCTTTAGCAGACTTTTCCCCCCTATCCCACTCAACTTAGAAAATTTGAAACTTTTTGTAGTTGCTTCAAAGCAATGATGAAGAACTTTATCCCAGGACTCTTCTTTAGCCAGTGAATGGACATGGATGATAATGTGCAAAATCACTACCGTGACCCTTTTCTTCTGCTCTGAGAGAGGACATTCTAGCAAAACACAATAAAACAAAACCAGAACTTTCCACCTGGAACACAATATCATCAAGCTTCTTTTTATAAAATACCTTTTTCTATTCTTGTTCATTGTAAGCCTGTGCTTATGCTAGCATAATTTTGACAAGCTTCAAAATATCTGCAGCTATAATTGTAGGATTCCTCCTTTAATAAAACTTGATTTTGATTTACATTGGGAGGTGGAAAATTGCTAGACTTAAAGAATCATTATGAACACACTACCAAAAATAGACCGACCGAACAGAATTCCATCACTTAAGATGTACAAAGATATTAACTAGAAAGTTCACCTTCACAAGGTTAGAAGCGACTAGAGAAAGTCTATGAAGTAGTTTGACATCTTTAGTCCCCTTTCCCACATGATTTCTTTTTATCCAATAAATCTTGGTCTGTGGCCCAGTCTTCCTTTTCCAACTCCCCATCCCTTTATTGGCATGCAATTAGCCTCAACATTGATCCACACTGTGCTTAATGTGGAGACTAATTTCCCATTTCTCATCATCCATTGCTTAAAAAGTCCATATTCTCAGCTCATCCTACCCTTCTTCCCCACTAAAAAATCTCTGTAGCTTTCTCAGCAAGGGCCCAGGGTATTACTTCTACCTTGTTATATCGTGCCATCTCCTAGCTTCTGTCTTGCGTGTGTTTGAGTTATCCTTTGCTGCATAAAGAACCACTCAGACTTAGCAAACAACAACTTCTCTATCATATTCAGGCACAGATAAGTATTCAACATCAGCTTGGCACTGGGTTGCTGTGTTGGCTGATGATTTCAAATATCAGATGGTTGCTGCCCACACTATGCAAATTGGTAAAAATTTTATTTCTGTGTACATATATTAGGTTATCAAACTTTTGTCACACCATGCATCTTGATGACTTGATGAAACCCTTCTGTCCTTTTAAAAAATCAGTTCAGTTATCAGCTCCTGTCTGTAATCCTAGCTACTCAAGAGGCAGAGATCTGAAGATCATGGTTCAAAGCCAGCCCAGGCAGGAAAGGTTGTAAGACACCAAAATGCCAGAAGTGGAGGTGTAGCTCAAGTGGTAGAGCACTGGCCTTGAGCCAAAAACCTCAAGGACAGTGCCCAGGTTCTGAGTTCAAGTCCCAGGATCAACACAGACACAGACAGACAGATGGACAGACAGACAGATGGACAGACGGACAGATGGACACACACACACACACACACACACACACACACACACACACAC
Organism: Dipodomys spectabilis; assembly: GCF_019054845.1. Lineage (NCBI taxonomy): Eukaryota > Metazoa > Chordata > Mammalia > Rodentia > Heteromyidae > Dipodomys > Dipodomys spectabilis. Next base: position 15,910,538 of record NW_024870911.1, on the reverse strand, counting down.
ACACACACACACACCAGTTCAATTTTCTACCTTGGGGCTCCCAACCTTCTTCTCTCTGTTATATTCCAAGATGCATTACAGTATAGCTATTTGGTGTTTAATTTTCCTCTTTGATTTTGGGCTCCACTCCAGGATCCTTAAGTGGAGCTTGTTTTCATTTGGTCAACTCTGCATTGTGTGCCTGTCACAGAGTAGTCACCACAGGAGAAAGAGATCTTGAACCTCAAATAATGTTCTCAGTTTTGTCTTTCCATAATTAAATATGCTTCTTTATAAGTAAAATTTGAATTCAGTATTTTTTTAAAATTGTTTTATTGTAAAGATACTGCACAGAGGGGTTACAATTACATGAGTAAGGTAATGAGTGTATTTCCTATTGAGCATTGTTACCTCCTCCTTTGTTTTCCCCTATATCCCTTTCCTCCCCCCAACCCTGACCTCCCCCACCTCCGTTGTAAAGTTCGTTTTCAACATAGTGTCTTGTATGTCTCATTGTTACAATGGGTCACCCTATATCCTTGAATCCAGTATTTTTTAAATCTGTGAACTCTTATAATATCTTTCTATTCCAGAGAATTGATCACAAATTTATTATTTTCCTTTTCTATTGCAGGTAATATTAAACTGTCCCTTTTCTTTGCTACAGTATAGATACAGTTTGAAATGCTCTCCTTAAAGTTCAGATACTGGAAGTTTGGTCCCCAGTGTGGTAGTATTGAGATCATGGGAATTTTAAGAGGTGAAACCTGATGGTGGGCGATTGGGTTGCTGGGGCACTGCCCTCAGAAAAGATAAATGTATTTCTTGTGCTAGTTCGTGTGAGAGTGCCTTACAGAAAAAGCCAGCATGATCCTTGAATCCTCCTTGCTCCCAGTCATTCCACAAGACTGCCCTCTTCCTGTCACGTGACTGCCCTCTTCCAGTCACATGTGCCCCCACAATGATGCCATCCTTCGTGCTGTGATCAGCGACAAGAGGCCCATTTGAAGGAAGCTGAGGAGATGGGGGCTTCCTGATCTTCACTTTCAGCCACAAAAACTGTGAAATAAGAACTACTTTTCCTTCTACCCAGCCCCAAGTATTTGTGATAATGACAGAAAATAGACTAAACCCCCTTTAAAGTGATAGACCGCAAGCTCCAGGAGGACAGCATGCTTTTCCGAGTTTAGCAATAGCTAGAACTCTGTTCAAGAAGTAGTTATCAAATGCATAATAGACAATCCTTTCAGAAAATCATTTAAGCAAACTGCTTTACTCACCTTTTATTTTCACTAAATAGTCTTGTATTATTTCCTCTACAGAGGTTCTATTCTATTACTTTTTATAGATGAGGAAATCAGGGATTAGAAAGGTTAAGTGGTTTACTAGATAATTACTAAGTAATAAGGAAACGATTTGAATCTAGACCAGCCAAAGTCACAAAGTTACTATTTATGCACCCAGCTTCAGTACCTCCTTGGGTAAATGAATGGCAATAACAAACAAACAAAAAAATACACTGTAAGTCTCTCTGGATTGTAAGCTTCTTAGTTCATCCACGCAATCCATCGCTGCTTATACATCCTGCCTTCTAACTTACTTACCTGAAGGAATGAGCTCATTAAGTTCAAGGAATGACAAGAAGTAAGTGTGGTTAGAATTCTGAGAACCACAGAAAGGCCTGTTAAAGATGAGGTTGAAGAGTGGAATGGAGGTCTGAACACTTGGGGCTTTAGAGAGAAACTTGGGTTTTCTGTTAGGTGAAACTAAAAAGTGATGGGAGAAATTGTGACCGGATCAGTTTGGATTTAAACATTTTGGCTGCTGTCCCAGATAATGTGAGCAGAGGGAAGGGAGACTCTTAAAGTAATTAGGACAAGAAAGAGGGTATGTAGCATTTTGAGACAACAGTAGAGCTCATGAGAAATGGGTGGGTTGGAGATACGCTGGAAGGTTGCGGTCCTTGGTAAGTATTTGGGAATGAATGCACACATAGCAAGTGTGAATTTGTACGATAATTGGTATGTAGCGAATGTCTAGTAGATGGATCCTGTTGCTGTCGTCATCTCTTCCGACTTCTAAAACACCATAGCAATAGTTCTGAATGATCAGATCCCTCCCCTCCCCTTTCTCTTAGGCCCTGCCTCTCACTGTATAGTGCTACTTGCTGATGGTGATATCCAAGCTGTCTCATTCAGTATTGCTTTCTTATTTTTCATCTATGGATGCATCTCTGCAGCCTTTGACTTCTTACTTTTTGAAATGTCTTGACAATGAGGATGTTATACTCTCGAAGCCTCCCGCCGCATCCTCTTGAGGCTGTCTTTGTGTAGCATCTTTCTCTGCTCCTGTCCCCTCGGTGTAGAGGTTGCCAAAGAATCTGATCTCAAGATCTTCCATCTCTTAGGTCAGATTCAGAAGGTCAAATTCTCATCGTTGGCTGCATTGCAAGGTTAGCTCTTCATTTCCAGTGGGTACATTTTTCTTTTCAAGTTATGACTTAAAACTAGAAAAAGAGAAGGGAATTTCACCCACACCTAAATCCTTTAATTTCCTGCCTGAGACCATAAAACATATGTCCTTGGAAATCTAGGGATACATACAAAACTCAATTTGTAAAGGAGAAGATTCTTATAGAAAACTCATTTTTTTATTGAGGAAATTAAGAACAGTTTTGAATCTGGCCTACAATATTCATTCCTAAAATTAATCTTCCATATAATATTTTGCTAGCATATTATTTGAAGTTCATTTTTATCTCTTAAATAATTCATGTATCACTGACCAGCAAAACAAAATATTTTACTTTAAGCCTACATCTACATTTCTTAACTCAGCTCTCAATTCTAATTACTACATCCAATTTCTATTTCTTGATGGGAAGAGGAATTCTACATAGAACTGAACAACAGGTAATAGACTTCATTAAATAGGGATGACTGAGCAGAGCTTACCAAATCCAATTTCCTTCCTGAGTTAGACTTGAATAAACTATTGGGTAGGCAAAAGTCTATTCACAGACTTGTCAGCTTGCCTTTCCTCTTCCATAGTTCCCATGCTCTGAAGCGCTCTAGGAAACAGAAAGGGTAAGGAAGAAAAATACTTCTTGTTTGAGTCTGACACAGGTCTGTTTTTGTTTCAAACTGTCTTTTTTTCCTTAATCTAAGTGAAGAGGGGAAAGAGATGGGCTGTTTGAGTGGCCTCCTTATTTTCCAAGTACATGTTTGCATTATTATTTTCTGTAAATTAAAATTTTAAATTAAATTTTATATTGTATTATTTCAGATCTCCCCATTCTCATTCTTATTCTTTTATTCTTATTACCAGCTCTCCCCACCTCCCCCTGCTCTGAGTACTGTGATCCACTGCATAGTAGATTGAATATTCAACTTGGTATTCTTCCTGGCTGTCATGGACTATAAAATAGTTCCCTTTTATATGTGAGATTACTTTCAATCTGGTAATTTGCAGGCAACATTAAACTGAAAGCATCAAATAAAAATGTTCAGAAATAAGCAATTCATGAATTTTAACTTATGCACTGTTCTGAGTAGCATGTGAAGTCACATACTATCTCACGTGGTCCCATCTGGGATATGGCTCATCCCTTCACCAGTGTATATATTTGGTGCACATTACCTGTCCGTGAGTCACTTAGTAGCTATTTCAATTTTAAGACTTTCCTGGCATTGTAGGGCTTGTGTTTAAGTGACCCTTATTTTACTTTCCGATGACCCAAAACACAGAAACAGTGAGGCTGGCAAGTTGGATATGCCAAAGAGAGGTTGTAAAATGTTTCCTTGAAGTGTAAACACTTTCTTTGTCTGTACGAACCTGCCTTAGTTCACTTAACATTACGTGTCCCCCAGGTCCTTCCTTTTCATTGCAAATGATGCAATATCCTTCTTTTAAATGGATGAGTAAAATTCTATTGTGTATATATATGCTAATTTTTCTTCTTCTAGGTTGCCTTTTCACATCACATCTTCTGTTTATTAACTGTTTGTCTGTTCCCTCTTGGGGTTTATGGTTTTTTTTTCCTGTTGATTGCTTGGGTTTCTTGACGGTTTGAGGCCTTGCAGATATCTCCCAAATTCATTATGCATGTCTCTGTTAACTCTCCCTGTGACATCTTCTGTTGAACAAGAATCTTTAATTTGTATGAATTCAGATTCTTATTTCTGGTCTTATATTTTATGCCTCTGGGATAAAGAACTTATTAAAATCATGTTTTTATAACAATAATAAAAGGGATGGAGAAAATGTTTTTGATAGGTTTATGTCAAGCAACAAACAACATATGTAGGGCTGACTAGGAATCTCTTCTAATGGCCCTAAGGCCACTCCATTATTATGAATAACTGCAAATTTCTGTAGACCAAAGTGGAGAATGGAAATTGCTTGTGGCATCCATTCTAAAGCATGTTCTCTCCTAAATGGAGATGGCCTTTTCAAGAAATAATCTTATTCCCACAAAGCTGTAGCTATTTGGTACAGGATTACCTGCAAAAGAAGATTGAATCTGAAGAATAGAAATTGTATATATTTAACTAAAAGTACTGTTTGGTAGCTTTATTTTTAAGTACAATGTTCCTGATCCAAGAGACTTGGTATGTGTTTTGGAAGATAAAGGCAATCCCCATCTTTATCAAGGTAATACTTCTCCCATTTCTTCTTCTTTTCTCAATAATACTAATATCAGCTAGAAACTAATGCCTTGTTGGTGGAGCAAGTCCTTCCATTTTACACTAACTTTTATAGAGAAAGATATATTATGAATGTCTCTGCTAATAAAAGAGCAGAGATATAAATTAGATATTAAAAACAGCCCTTTTCCCAGAGCGCTTCAGAACAAATCAGCAAGTCACAAATCTATAATAAACTTGGCTTGGAACAAACAAACAAACAAGTCTCCATACTTAAATTTCCCTTGTGATAAATACTCAGATATGTGAAATGGGTATCTTTCTTTTCTTAAAATTTTTACTGTATATTTTTCATTGTAAAAAAATACTGCACAGAGGGGTTACAGTTACATGAGCAAGCTAATAAGTCCACTTCCTATGGAGCATTGTTACACCCTCCTTTATTTTTCCCCTACCATCCCTTTCCTCCCCACCTTCCCAACTCCTCCTTCTCTTCTCCCACCCCCAGCCCCCAACCCCGCCCACAAAGTTGTAAAATTCATTTTCAACATAGTGTTTTGTACATCTCATTGTTACAATAGTCATCCTGTATCCTTATTTCAGTATTTTGTTATTTCCCTTCCCCTCCCAAATTAGAAAAATGTATATACAAGATGCAGGACACAACAGGAATCAAATACAGTGACAACAGGGGTTGCACCATGGGAGAAGAACATACAAAGAAACAAAAAAAAATCACATAGTACATTATAAGTACATTAAAAAGAACAGCAACAAAGATAAAACCTCTTGGATCCCTATTTTGGTGTTCATTTAACATAGCATCAGCTTATATGGTCATATGAACATAGCTTTTGACCTTTTCTGCTTGTCCTAGACATATACTAGTTTTTGCAGATAAGGGAAACAAACCATGGGACCTATGTTTCTTTGAGTCTGGCTTACTTCATTTAATAAAAGTTTTTGAAATGGATATCTTTCATAGCAGCTATTTCAAATAAGCCCAAGGTGGGTAGATCCATTTTCTCTCACAATTTTTGAATGTGAATCAATACTGGAAACTTACTGGCCAGCCTGTTGTCCTGTCTCTGAATTATGCACCTCATCTCCAAATGAGGCCTAGAGTAATGCAAGAGGTAATCGATAGAAGAGCTTGATCAATGTTCAATGGAGGAAGGAAAATCTAATGAACAAAATACAGGACTGGGAGCTGAGCCAGATCCGAATTCCAATCTTCTGTTTAGCCTTGTAAGCAGAAGCCTAACTAGGTGATTTCATTCCTGGAGTTCATTCATATACTGCATTTGGCACCACAGACTCCTATGAGCTCCAAGGAGGAGCAAGGGACCAACAGAGAAAGACATGGCAGCAGTAACAGAAGCAAAATGAGGACAAGTCTTGTGTTTTTCATCCTTTATCTTGGCTCTCGTGTGTGTGTGTGTGTGTGTGTGTGTGTGTGTGTGTGTTAGTGCATGGACAATGAATGGCATTTCTCTCCTTCAGTTTCTCTGTTTACTGACTCTGTTTCTAACATTTAATACTTGCTATGTGTTTAGTCATCACCTATTTAACCTGTTCTACTCTCTGTAGGGGAATTGTGCTGGTGACCAGGGACTCAGTGATGGATAAAACAGGGGAAGACTTTAACCTTCAGTCCTTCTGGAATCCATTAGATTAATATTTTGTTTGTTTTATTTGTTTATTTATTTTTGCTGGTCCTGGGTCTTGAACTCAGGGCTTGGGCACTGTCTCTGAGCCTCCTTGTGCTTAAGGCTAGCTAGTGCTCTACTACTTGAGCCACAGTGCCACTTTTTCTGAGTGGTTTATTGGAGATAAGAGTCTCATGGACTTTCCAGCTTGGGCTTTGAACTGTGATCCTGAGTAGCTAGGATTACAGGTGTGAGCCACCAGCACCTGGCTTGGTTTTGTTTGTTTATTTTTTACTAGACATTTTTAAGGATGCAAAAAGATAAGGAAAATTTTACAATAAGTCCTAATGTATCTGTTATTCAACTTCAAACATTGTCACCACATAGTCGATCTTGTTTCATACCCACAGTTGCTGTCTTCTGGGCTGTCCTTCATGGCATGCATATATACTCTAGATGATGGTGAAGCAAACCTCAGGCTTCATACCAAAGCTGAAGGACAGTGTTGGTTTCCTCACACAGACTATGGAATGAGGACTCCTGTCTTGCCAGTGTTCCCCTGCTGGAGTTGTAGCAGTGCCCTATCCTTCGAGTGTTAGACCTCAGGCATTACAGAGGGCTGCTAAAGACATCTCAGTCACATCAGGGTCCTAGATCAGAAGCTCACTTACCTCTAATGCTTTGCGTTTAGAAATCACTGTATTAAAAAATATCATGAGCAAAGAAAAAAAAAACTGTCTGAGCATAGGGCAAAATGACCTTGAGTCGGAAGGTTGCTTTGAATGACCAGTTGTTCATGGTTCCTCTTGAACTTCCAGCAATTTCTCAGGTCCCAAACTAAAGACTCAAAATCCATCTTGACCTGATGTTTCATGAACAACAACTAAGGTCTGGGAGAAAAGACTCGCACAAGTATAAGAAAGCAACAATAAAAGAAGGCAATACAAAGAAATGAATTATGTAACTATAGCAAATAGACCGAGTGAATGCAAAATATCAACAATAAGAGAAATTATGTAGAGGAGAAAGATACACTCTGGAGTATATGTGACAGTTGCATTGTTTCTGTGATATCTTGTTTTGAACCCAAACCTACTTTAAAAATAGTCTTTCATAAAATAGGCTCCTCCTCCTCCCCCTCCTCTTCCCCCCTTCCCCCCCTCCCCGGGGGGGGGGGGCTTCAACTCAGGGCCTGGGCACTGTCCCTGAGCTTCTTTTGCTTTAGGGCTAGCACTTTACTACTTGAGCCACAGCGCCACTTTTTTCCCGTTTATGTGGTACTGAGGAACTAAACTTATGGATTCATGCATACTAGGTCAGCACTCTACCACTAAGCCACCTTCCCAGCTCTGGATGCCTCTTCAGATAATAGTGAATGGTGATTTGAGGCAACTTGACCCAGGCTGGTGGAAGGTAAAAATTGGGAAAACTTTCATGCTTAGGTATCATAGGGAAGATTTCTCAAAAACCCGCTTATTTCTCACTTGCAAAACACTGCAAAGCCTGAACAAGGTTCAAATGGGTGGGAGCACTTGGTTGTGGGAAAACATTCATTTGATGATTGGCCTGAACCTTCATCTTGGGCCTGTGCTTCTCTCTCATTTTCTGTTTCCTGCATGCATTTCCTACACAGTCAGCCTTCTGTGTTGCTGGAAACTCATTGTATTGGGTTCTGGGCTATGTCTAAATTTGCGTTTCTTGTTTTCATTTTGTCATGACCAAGATACTCCAGAGATTAGATCATTCTAAGGAGTGACTTTAAGGAACACCTGTTAGTTTCTCCTATAGTCATATTCGCATATATTATTGTGGACGATGGTAGTGGCCAAGGTGAGCAATTGGGAGAACAGTGTGGATTTCCAAGCATGCTCACCTTCTTGTATTTTCATCAGTATGACTGTTAGTTATGTTCCTCATTAGGTTTCTATTTTTCTTATTAGGTAATAATGTCTGCTTCGGAGATTTGGGGGGAGCTAGAACAAGGAACTGAAATATTTAAATTAAAACACAAGAAATAACAGAAGCTATAATCTCCAAAGTAGCTAGATATTAATTTTTGTTGTCTCCATGACCTAAGAAGAGATCATGAATGATACTGAGTAGTTATGGTGTGGTTTATTTTTACTTAGTTTTGAGATCCATTGATATGAACAGATTTTAAAGCCACCAGGCAAAACTTTGACATCTTGATGTGGTTTTACAGCTCTGTGTAGTCAGTGCTTAATAATGGAGCACTTCTGCTCAATTGATAAAGCATAAAAAGATCTCCCTCTACATAGAGCCTTTAAGAACCAAGAGGATCAAGCTACAGTTTATTGTGTGTGTGCCTTATAATTCAGTTGTACTCCAGAAGGTTTAAACTGTGGGGAATTGGTAGGACTATAAAACAGTAAGTCAGTCCCTTTTTCTTTACCAGTTTTGAGAAACATATACAAGAATTCAAGACTAAAAAAAAAAAATCACAAGAGAAAAATTAAGCTCACATGTTTGCTAAAGTAAGAAAGACCTCAAGGTATAATTTAAGAGAAACAAAAGCATAATGTTTGAGAATATACAAATTTTAGAAAATTGTTTCCAGGTGTTCTAAGTAAGATGAAATGCTATTTCTAGACATTAACCCACAGGAGTTGCTGTTTGTTTGCAAGATGTCTGAGCATGCACACAGCAGTGTGTGAATGTGCAGTTCCTTCTGCATGGAGACTATGGAGTGCTTAGGAGTCTCGCTAGACAGTGCTTTGTTTCTCACCAGGGCACAGCACTCCTCTAGTCTTCTAGGCATCACCAACATCTGAATATACTCCTAGAAACTCAGATCTTACAGCCATAGCTTTCCTCTAACTGCAGACAAGACCGCTTGAACTCTGTGTCTGCTATTCTCTTTGTGTTTTCTATCTGTGAGCCTAGCTTGTTACTTGCTCAAAAAGGAACATCTTGTTACTTGCTTCAAGAATCCCCTTGTAGATGCTCTGACAAATACAGTCATGGCTTCTCTTGGCCTTTTATTCACCTTCTCCTCCTCTTACCCTCTTCATTCTATGGTAGTGGATATATCTATATCTAATATATATATATTAGGTCCTTCATGTCTCTTGTTTCAGTATGTGTCCTTCAACCCATTTTTCATAAATGGCTATTACACCCTCTGGCCATTTCAAATGAATAGGTCATGTTTGCATATGTGTGAGTATAAAGGGCAGCAGAATAAATTAGAACACATTAAATCCATTGCTCTTGTACACTGAAGCTTATTCGAATAGGCTCCACTGTGTGTTAGCTTTATGAGACTGGACAAGATGTATTATATATTGACTTCTTAGCATATAAGCATGGAATATTAGCTTCTGTTTTATAAGGAGTTCCTTGGTGTCTGTTTATTCTTTCTTTGGAATTATTAACATGGGGAGCCATTAGATGAAGAAAAATATGCTTCTCATACCAAAATATCATGGATGCCAGAAAATTTTTTTCTTTTTCTTTTTTGTTGGTCATAGGGCTTGAACTCTGGGCCTGGGCGCTGTCCCTCAGCTCTTCAGCTCAAGGCTAGCGCTCTACCACTTGAGCCACAGCGCACCTTCTGGTTTTCTGAGTGCTTTATTGGCGATAAGAGTCTCACGGACTTTCTAGCCTGGGCTGGCTTTGAACTGCGCTCCTCAGATCTCAGCCTCCTGAATAGTTAGGATTACAGGTGTGAACCACCATGCCCAGCTCCAGGAATTTTTTCTTTTAAGGAACAAGAGTTCTTAGTTTTGCAAGCATGCAAAAAAGTACTAAGCATTATATGAGCATCTGTGATGCTTGGATCCAAAATGAGATGGATTGCTAGAATTTGTCCCTTGGCTTATGGAAAATGATCTATGTTATTAAATGGAGATATCAAGAAGGGGGGCTTTGAATTTCTAATAATCTCTTTTAATTTCTGCCTCTTCCAACCTCTACCAAATACTTATGCAACTCAAGGGAAAAGAATGTACTTCCACGACATGGGTCATCAAAAGAATTTCTTGCACTCTTATACAACAGTTTGCTGCCTGAGGCCCTCTTTATAGAAATTCCAGAACCCCCTCTGTTGCTTTCGAAGTTTCAAAGGTTACAGATGGTCTCTTTGCTCTAAAAATAAATATTGTGGGTCTTTGAAATTTGAAACCAGACCATCTCTTGGTGCACTTTTCTTTAACATTCCTGATTAATGGATCCATGAAAGTCACATAAAATTCAGCTTCTAAAGGGTTAGCATCTTTGATTAATATTGAATTTAGACACTTGCCCATTTTTTCACTCAGGTGACAAAATGTTAACTTCTGAGGAAAACTTTTAATAACTTTTTGTGTCAGTACTGTTGTGGAAAGTTCAAAGTAGGTAGTAGCAGCGGTCAACTACAGTACTGAAAAAAGTCACATAATTAATCATTCCTCAACAAACACATGGACATTCATCCCAGGGAAGAGGAATTTGCTTTACAAAAGAGTGTGATATCATAACTTAAGCTGACCACGATTAACAGCCTCTTGGGTAAACCCAAAGCAGGCATAATGATTAGTGGGGTACTCTGACTCCTTTGTGAGCTGCTCTACATGTGGACAGAGTTTTCAGAGTAAACTTTCTGGATCCTGACATTATTGGTTTTCAAATGTCTACAGTTTTCTGTTCATGCATTATGCATGAATTATTATATTTGCCACCAATACCTGGGAACTCCAGGCCTCCAATTTGTTGACTGATAACACATCATGTTAAATACTGCATATCCAGAGCTGGGTGCCAATGGCTCATGCCTGTAATCCTAGCTACTTGAGAAGTCTGGGAGCTGAGATTGATATTTGAAGCCAGTTTGGGCAGGAAAAATTGGTAAAACTCTTATCTCCAATTAATTATCAAAAGCTGGAAGTAGAGCTGTGACTCAAATAGTAGAGCACTAGCCTTGAGCAAAAAAGCTTATGGACAGTTCCCAAGCTCTGAGTTCAAGCACAAAGACCCTCCCCTCCTGCCCAACACACAAATTGTATTCACTATGTCTGCTTCATAATTTGCAAGAAAAAGGTTTCTTTTGAGTAATTTACAACTAGAGATATAGAATGGTGTTTTCCCTGGTGAGAACAAGAATATTTGGATCACATACAAACCACTGACTTACACAGAGTATTTTGTTTGTTTGCTTGCTTGCTTGTCTGTGCTAGGTTTTGAACTCAGGACCTCGTACTTGCTTAACTTGTGTAATACCAGTGGAACCATACGTCAGCCTTAATTTTTACTGGTTAATTTCATGATATATTTTAGTATTGGATCTCACTTCTTACCCTGGCATTTGTCAAAGCCCTGATCTGCCTACTTTTTAGGCTGCTGGGATCACAGGCACAAGCCACAGTTTGTGTTGCTTCCCTTGATGGAAGAATTTCCACAAATTTTTGCTCCTGACACTGCAATTTTCCCATTCCCAGCCTTCCAAGTAATGAAGAGTACTGGTATGAACCATCAGTCTCTGGGGAGACTTGACACATCTTTATGGTTTGTGAGCTGATAAAGGTATTCCCAACAAGAGACGGGTCTTTTTTATAACCTTGTCAAATGTGATTAGAATATCAAAGTACAGTAAAAATATTATTAATAATTCCTGGGGAGAAAAATAAGACACAATTAAAATTTACTACAAGTAAAATGAAAATTGTGTTCATCATTGAGTAGCATAGGGTATATTAACATTTCACAAAAAGATGATCAGTCATTAGTTAATTCAACAATGATAACACTGGAAGGAAGAATGTTGAAGGTGACTCTATTAAAGTATTGATCATATTGATTGAGCATGGAAATTTATATAAATAACAGACTGTATCTGAAATCTTTTTCTGCATAGATTCTCATTATGCAATTCTGGCTTACCTTGAACTTGACAATCTTCTGTCTCAGCCTCTTGGATGCGGAGATTACAGGCATGTTCTACCATACCTGGCTGTTTTTATTTCTATACAAGCCAAATCAAATAAGAAAATATTTAATACTGTATTTTAAAACACAAGGAGTTGCCCTTATCTACAAAAACATGATTAGCAACAATTGTATTCCACTTGAAAAACATTATACTTCTTTGAGTATTTCTTCCTGAGAGCTATAAGTACACTGAAGGATAAAAGATAAAAACACCACAGGCTTTGGGTTATAGGTGAAATTTTGATAGATTTCAGAAATCAGTTTGGATCATCCACTGCTGATGGATTCCTTTGTTTTCCAACATTCATTACTGAATCTTTTCATCTTTCCATTGCTAAGGCAGTTTTCTTTCCCTGTTATTGTGAACAAAGTATTATTTTCACTGGAAGTCTATCTGCTTTCTTATACCATGGATGAGAGTTCTATTCTTTTGTCTTTCATCTGTGTCCTCTCCCTAGACCCTGGCCCTTGGGAAGTTAAATTCTGCCATCTTGGGTGCTAAGAGAACCTTTGTATTTTCAGGTCTGAGATGTAAACAAATCATCCCTTGGCAAAATGATAGCCTAAAATGTCTCTGTTGTAACACCAGTAAGTCTACATCCTATCCATATCCCAGAGATTCAGAGAGCATCTTCTCAACCATTTCATTTACACCATCATGTAGGCTGTTCAAGGCTTTCCTACTGCTTCTTAAAATGTTTAAGCTGACAGAAATCAGGTAAACACCACAGTTTGGTTTATCCATATGTGACATGGTATTTTGGAGGTTATGAAGAGATCACTACACTTCTTCCTTATTTGTTTCAGATTGACAATGGGTAATTCTAATCTAAAACAGCAAGTGTTTCAATTGGAGGTTCTACAGGAGTAGAATTCTTGCAAGCAGAATGTACAGTGAACCATCATGACTATATCACATATCACATAAATACATATCACATATATGTATTTGATTTTGCCTGTTATAGAGCCACTAAGAACCACCTCTTAACAGGCCTAGTTAATTTTTAATTTTAAGTTTAATTTAAAATTTAATGCAAAAGATTAAGAAATATATGGAAAATATTATTTAATTACATCAAATTCACTTTAAAATACAGAACGCTATTGAGAATGGCTTTAAAAAAGATTTATTTTCCTGTTTATAAAGATTATATCCAAGCATTTTATCTAACTATCTTGGCAAGTTACAGATTCTGGATTTAAGTTAAAATAAATCATATTAATAGTGGACTTCTTTTTAAATCAACAAACTCATTTAAAAATGAGCATTTCCTAGTTTAGCCTCCAAAACTTCTTATGGCTCTTTGGACTCATAGAGGTCAAGTCATTGATTCACATTTTCATCTTCCTTCACTCTGATCCATAAATCTTAAATTTTCTTAATTGCTGGTAGGTAAAGATAGCTTTGGAGAGTCATTTTCCTAATGATGGGGAATTTTTCTGATAAATTAGATGTCAAAACTTGGTAAAAGTTCTTGTATTATCATGGAACTTAAGTAGGAATTGGAATAAATGTGAAGAGATCTTCATGCTCACTCCAGATTTTGGTGATAGATTTTCTAGCTAAAGCCATCCTTAAAAGGACAAGAGTCCTTGAAAATAAGCTGTATTTTATTTTTAAATCTCCAAACTAGAAACTGTTTGCACAAAGTCATGGCTTACTCCTTGGGAATATATACAATGCGGAAGTAGGTATCAGCATATCTATTTATTTAGCATGTCCAACACTTAAAGGTCCATATAACCTATTACTTGCTAAGTATTGTTTGCATACAAACTGATATAAATTAAAGTAATGTGCTTATAAAAGAGCTCAGACAGAAAGCAGAGGAAAGTGAGTCTTTATTGCTGTTTGGATATTATTAAAGAATTGATATATAAAAGGACTCTACTAAAAATTCAGATATCACATGCTCCCCCTATATGCATAAACTAAGAAAAATGAATGACATGAATGTAAAATGGGAGCTGTTTGGGGAGGGGTACCCATGGGAGAAGGACAGAGTGACAGAAGTCAATTATGGTCAAAGTATTTTATATACGTATGGAAATAGATAATGGAACTTATTAAACAACTGGTTAAAATAGGGGAGGAGGGAGGACAAGAAAGCATAGTGGAAGGAGTAAATCCAATCCAAGTACACTATATGCATGTATAGAAATCTCACAATGAGAATATTCTGGACAATTACTACGTGCTGAAAAGAAAGGAAAAAGACTCTAGAAGCCTAGAAACTAACTTCCAAGCAAGTAAAAGAGAAGTATGCCTGACTAAAGTCATTAATCAGTTCTGGGAGGGCTCAGAAATACTTTTTTTAAGTACTGGAGCTTGAGCCCAGAGCCTTTTATATTCCATGCAAGTGTCTTTCCTTCCTTCCTTCCTTCCTTCCTTCCTTCCTTCCTTCCTTCCTTCCTTCCTTCTTTCCCTCCCTTCCTTCCTTCTACTTTTTTTTTTTGAGGCAGGAGTTTTCTGTATAGCCCAGGTTAGCCACAAACTCACAATTCTGTCTCAGTTCTCTGAATGCTGGGATTATAGACCTATGCTCACCAAGAGATTCTTCAAAAGATCTCAAGAATAAACTCATGTTTTTACCTAAAGTCCCTTCTTTTGTGGTTGACATCAATTCATTATATTAGGGGTTTCATTTTAACAAGTTCATTTATATGTATAATGCTTATCCTTTATGATTCTCTTTCCAGTATTCCTTACTCTCACTTCTTCTCATCCTCATGCATTTACTCATAAAACTGAACCACTAATTTTGACTTTAGACTTTTGAGAGGCAATGTAAGTATATAAAGTGTCTATAGATTTTTTTAAAAAAACTTTAGCTAATATATTAGTTAACTAATCTACCTTTTATTTTATTTATTTTTTTAAATCTACCTTTTACACCTGAAATTTGTATGATTTCTTTAGGTGTGGAAGTGTTATTTAATTTTCATTATGTAATTACTCTAGGGAGCTATTAGAGATTACTTATGATTGTGTGATTTCTACATCACACCTAAGAAAGTTAAGTTCAAGAGCTGCGAGAAAGCAAAGTTGAAGGTAGGCTACAGAACATGAGGATTACTGGCTAGGAAAATGATGCAATTATAAATCCAAAAGTTAAGAAGTAGGAGAAAATTTTCAAGGATCTCAGCAACAAATTGGTTTTGTAACTGTCAGGGACAATGAAAGAGAGATGGAGATAAATCATCAAGGTACAAGGGACTAAAAATGAGCTTGGACATGGTAAGGGAGTAGATGTTGGTCTACTCATCTCCTTATATACCATTTTGTGCACTTGCTTGACTAATAATGATTATGAATATGAACTTATTGGGGAAATTACCCCCTTTATCTCTCTTTAAACACATTGCATCTCTTCATCCAAGAAGACACTTTCAATAGGTGCCTCAGAAATACAACATTGTTGGACTTTGGGATATTTTACTTACTAAAGAAGTTTGCAGTGAATAAGACTAAAATACATTCTAAACCAACAATTGGTATGGCCAGTTCATTTTTAGAGACCATTTCGCTATATATTTTCTTCTTCCTTGTTTTGTCTTTCCACAAAAGAAGGTCAGAGCCTTTTAAAGTGACAGGCTGAAAGATGTTTTGATTTGTCTTCTTCCCCCACCTTCTCAATTTCTAAGGAATATGAAAGATTTTTATGTAGTAACACTAATATCCATTCATTTCACCTTATGTCAAATGTATTCACAACTCTGCAGCACCAAATAGCATATAAATTACAAAGGAAATAGTGTGATTTCTCATTTATATTCTTATCCTCAAATCCTGACCATCAGCACAGTTTAAATGGAGAATTTAAAACCAAATGGGACTTTAGGAATGCCTTATTCTCTGCTTCTGATTTTCTAGATGGAGAAGCAAGCTTGCCAGTGACCTGCCCAAGGTTACAGGCATTAGTAATGGAGTTCTGACCTGGGGTGTTTGACCATTGGCTCAATTCTCTCTTTATACGACTCATCTTTCAAAGCTAAGCCACCAAAGAGGAAACTTCCTTTGAATATTATGCAAAGCAGAGCTATTTTCTCAGGTATTTCTCTTTGGTCTCAAACATATTTGTAATCTATATTAAAGACCTAATATAAAACAGTTCTGGTAAAAAAGTAACATACTTCAGAATTTTAAGCATTATTCTTCCTTTCAGTGCATAAGATACCACATGTTTAGGAAGGGAATCGTACATTTAATATGTCCTGGTGATCTGCCAACAAGTTGTTCATATGCTTGTGTCCTTACAGAACATAATCACAGACTTTTGAGATGAAAAGAAGCCTCTCAGCACATCTTGTCTGAGTTTAAAATTTTTATAAAAATAAAAGGAGCTTTCAATATATGGAGTGAGTGTCAAGATGTAGGACTGTGCAGAACCTTCCATTTTATTTAAATTTTCTCTTGTGGCAAAGTGCCCTCAGGCTGGGTGACACATGCCTACATGTAATTCCAGCACAGAGAGGATCACCATTCAAGGCAAGACTTTGAAAAAAGGAGGATCCTCTCATTTCAACAAATAACTCAGACATGGTAGTATGCATTTGTGATCTAGGCTTTGTAGGAGGCATAGGAAGGAGAGTCACAATCTAAGGTGGACCCTGGGAAAAAATTCAAGACCCTATCCAAAAAAATAATTGCAGCAAAAAAGTTTGGGATATAGCTCAAGTGGTAGAATGTCTGCCTAGCAAGCACGAAGCCTTGAGTTTAAATGTGTGTGTGTGTGTGTGTGTGTGTGTGTGTGTGTGTGTGTGTGTGAGAGAGAGAGAGAGAGAGAGAGAGAGAGAGAGAGAGAGAGAGAGAGAGAGAGAGAGAGAGAGAGAGAGAGAGGAGAGAGAGAATCCACAGTATTGGATAGCTATTTAGGGTCTAGAGCATATATGGTCATGAAACCAATTTCATTTGTCTATGTGATGAAATTCTAACTTTCCAAATTAGGTTCAAACATTCACTAAAACACATTACAAGTTGAAAATATAGAGATTTATCAAGGTTCAAATAATTCTTTTTTGTGTACTTTGAACTTAGGGCTCCTGGGGCTTTGAACTCAGGGCCTCATTGTTGTCCCTGAGCTTTTGTTGTTGCTCAAGGTTAGCACTCTACCACATGAGTCACAGCTCCACTTCCATGTTTTGGCAGTTTGTTAGAGATGAAAGTTTCACAGATTTTCCTGCCTTGGCTAAATTTGAACTTTGATCCTCAGATCTCAGCCTCAGGATTGTAACTTCTCTCTCTCTCTCCTCTTCTTCTCCCCCCCATCTGTTTTTTGGGACAGGGTAGGACTGAACTGTGATTTCCTGCCTCAGCCTCTTAAGGGCTGTGATTACAAGTGTGTGCTTCTGCATACTTAGCTCATAAGAAGGCTTTTAGATTTTGCCTGATCTTGTAACACTCACTCGTGGAAGAATCCTTTAGACAATTTACATACATAGGCCACAGGAGCTTTAGCTGACAATTCCTAGTTAAGCTATAATCCAATGGTCAGCTGTAGCAGCCAAGTGTGTCCATAAGCATCTTGAACATCCAGTGCAGTCGCACTTGTAGTTGACTTCAGTCTTAGTGCCTACCATTGCAAGTCCAAAGGGGATTTCCAGTGAGAACTGTCCTGGCTGAGTCCATCAAAAATGCATCAACAGAAATGACAGTATATTTTTATTTATTTATGATGCTGATTTTAGGGTGATTTGTTTTGTAGATTTAAATACCTAAAATAGACATTATTTTATCCTAATTTGTGAGTTGTGAAATTTGTCATGATGTGGCTAATAAAAGTCTGTGAGCATATGTTCATGTTGATTTACTTGGTAGCTGGAAAAACATTTGGAAAAGGAAGCATGTTCCACTCTTAGAAAACACATACGGTGCTGAGAAATGGTTGCATATTGACTGTCAGTCAGTGGGGATTTTGTATGCAACCTTTTTCTTGTCGTTAGATCACACAATCCATGATAAATGTTATCTCCTTCAGACAAAAGGGGATTAGTGTTATGGAATATTATTATTCTGTTTTAATTAGGAATTTGTAAGCCTTGCAATAAAGCAATAGGTTGGGTCACATTTGGTAATTGGCACAGAGCTCAACACAAAGTGGGTAGTTAATTAGTGGCTGTTATCCTGGCTATTTATGACCTATTTTCCTTTAAATATATCCTCTAGCTCTTTGCAACTTTATTCCCAGACATTATCCAACCAGTGTGAGGTCTTTTCTTCCTCATAGCTTGGCCATCAAAATTTAATTATCATACTCACAATTCAAATTTAATGTGGAACTCAGCAAATTTCCTAGTGTCCTCCTTTAAATATTTACAAGATCATAGAGGACTGGCAAATGCCCATATCTTCTTGTGTACTGCCCTTGTTTACTCTGCTTTGACCACACTGGCTTTCCTGCTATTGTCCCAGCCCTAAATTGCCCATCTCCTAAATTACCGGACATATTCCTGCTTCAAAGCCTCTGTGTGTGAGCTTCTCTGTTTCCTTCAGCTATCTACCTGACAACTCTTTTAAAATAGACCACAGCCACTCAAACTAACTAGTTTCCCTACTATATTTTATTTTCATGCACAGTACATATGTACTGTAATCTAGCATTGTATGATTGATTGATTTAATTTTGCATCCCAGAATTAGAATATAAGCTCATCATGGGCAGGAATTTGGGTTTGGGCCATTGAATTTTCAGCACCAAGGACAGTGCCGTCCCTCCCGCCCCCGCCCCCCACCTCCCCAAGATAGGAGCTACAGCAGTGTCTGCTGTTGAATGAATGGGATGAATGCCTATGGATCTAAAGCTGCTTCAGAGAACAGAAATATCAGCAATAGGCTGGGAATGAGTCTTCAAATTATGTTTTACATAAGAAATATTAGGTCAAATTTTGGGCTTCTGCATGAAGAGAAGACAGTATTGAAAAACTTTCAGTAGTAAGTATTAGGTTGCTATAAGCACTTTCAGGGCTAGAAGTGGGTTCAGTGGTAGAGCATTTGCCTAACAAGTATGAATCTCTGAGTACAAGCCTTAGTAAAAGAAAAACAAAGTTCTTGTAAAGATCTTTGCTGCAACACTTGGCCAAGTGAATGATGATTCCCAAGAAAAGGACTAGGGAAGGTAAGAGGACCAGAATAAAATCTGATTTGTAGAATAAAGTAAGACTTAGCTTCAATCATTTACACTCAATGCTTTGTGAAAAGGAGGTTAAATGATACCTATGCATTTGTGTGGCTTCATAAGTAGCATGTTTGTACCTAAAAACACAATCCACAAACATTTCCAATGAAGTATTACTTTTTTAAAGAATAAAGTCTATTTCTTGTACTTATAGAGAGGCCTGATTATCTAAATCACTCTACACAGAGATGTCACCACCTCTTAAAAGAGGATTAAATGGAAAAAACATTTTTGTACAACAGAAAATTCCACACATGGGAAAATGCCAAAGATAAAGAGTGATAAGACTAAGTAAGAAAGTCATAGCAAGCATCATAAAGCTAAAGGGAAAGAATGGAGAGCAGTGGAAATAGATCAGTTCTCTGTGTCAGTATTAGTGCATCTTTCCATCATTTGGTGCAATGTTCAGCAGACAAAGAAAACTTAATATTATTGACAGTATTTAAGTATATAATGGAATACTGAAGTTTCCAAGAATAACGAGCTTAACTTCAAGTGTCATGTAGCAAATCCCACCATTTACCCACAAGCATGTGGAGGGACATATATTTATAGAACTCAGCATTATTCCTCGTCCTGTTTATGGATGATGATGATGCTAGTAGGTAAGACACGTGATTGCAGCAATGTGCAAGATGTCCTGTGTAAATTACACCATGTCATTCGGGTGGGAAAAGCCCTACAAAACGCCCCCATGAACAGTAAGCTGGAAGTAAATCGAACACTGAATTATTAAAGGAACCTGACAGAATTTTATCCTAGCTCAGCTTGCAGAGTATGCAAACAACCAGATAAGACAGTATAAATGAACTAGTCAATCAAACATCAGATAGACTCACCCAATGAATGGAGCTAATCATCCCTCAGAGAACTTATCAGAGCACCAGGGAAGGTTTGTTGAAGTTTTTATGTATGCTCACACACAGTCACTTACAAATACCACACTCAACTGGGCTAGTAATTTCACTCTACCTGAAAGATTACAAGGAACATCAAAGAAAAAAGGTGCCTTAAGAATAAAAACTACCAACTAGAATAAACACCAGGTGTGAGGCAAGATTTAGATCAGAAACTTGAGATTTCAACGTGGAAGAGCCTAATCCTTTGAATCACAACAGAAAGAAAAATGGAGACCAGGTTATAGAGATACAGAAAACGAACACCTGTGTAAATACTTTTGCGTTGAGTTCTGTTATCTTGTTTTGTAGCAAATGTGCTAGGAACAGACAACTTGAAAAATTTGCAATTATCAAGTGATTGATTTATCAATTTTCACAGAACGTCCAGTGTACTGGCTGAGGTAATGGAGATGGGAGATACCGATTCAGATACAAGCTCTCTTTTAAGGAGCTCCTAGCTTATGTGAGAGCAAAGTGAACAGGTAAATTTCAGTACCGTATTATAAGCACCAGCATGTTTGTAAGGGACGTTTATGATGCCCTGCAAAGTTTGGGAGTGCCTGCCAATTTGAGGAAATGTAGAATTACTTCTAGAGGAGTTTTACCTCAAGCTTGTTTTGTTATTTGGAATATACAGTAATTTTTAGTTAACCAGTTAACCAGAGCAAAAGGTTTGTAGTGTTTGAATGTAACACATCTTCCTTTTAGTGTATATACACACATACACACATGGGAGAAAGACAATGACACACACACACACACATACTCTGTATCTACTTTCTCTATATTTATATACAGTGTGTAGTGTGTCACACACATGTCTATAATGAGAGTATAGAGAGATGAGTAGAAGATATTGTTTTTGCCCTTTGGACAGCATATTTTAAAGAATAAATAGCTTTTTCATATTACCTGTGAATACTTCCCTATCAATGTAAATATCTGTTCTTTCTCAAATGTTGCCTACTGACACAGGAAGCAAATTTACTGAGTGTAGCCCCTGTACAATGAGCAGGAAAGGATGGGTTAATGGTTTTCTCCATTGGGCTGAAGCCAGCACACAGCCTAGAGTGGTCACTGTCACGGCCACTGTTGAAGTCATTGACATGGTCACAAATCATGTCACAAGAGTTTTTGTTTGTTTGTTTGTTTTTTTCCGGTCGTGGGGCCTGAACTCTGGGCCTGGGTGCTGTCCCTCAGCTCTTCAGCTCAAGGCTAGCACTCTACCGCTTGAGCCACAGCACCACTTCTGGCTTTTTTTTCCTGCTTATGTGGTACTGAGGAATCAAACCCAGGGCCTCATGCATGCAAGGCAAGCGCTCTACCACGGTGCCAACTTCCCAGCCTGAGTTTTTGTTATAATGTCTGACTCTGAATTTTTACATTCAAAGCTGGTGCTTGACCACTTGAACCACAGTTCCACTTCTAAGATTTTTTTTTTAAGGCAGAGAGTGTTTTCATGAATTTAGAAACCACATGTCAGATAAACATAGGTTCTCTCACAGCACAAAGAGAAAAATGTTTTCTAACCTCTCAGGGTTAGAATTCTGACATTACATTTGACAAGCTGGTTTAAAGAAAAAGCACAAATTGGTAGAGTTAAAAAAAGGAACAATATTAGTCATAATCATGATATTTTTGTGGTTAAGGAATCTTACTGCAATCTATTAAGTCTAGAGTCTCAACTCCCATGACAACCAAGAGAAGAGGCTCATTTTGACTTAAGAAGGTATCTTGGTCAGGAGTGTGAAAGATGACACACAAGACGTGAAGAGCTTAAACAAGGACCAAGTCTGGCTCCCACTGTCCAGCAAATCAAGAACCATGCCTGCATGATTTAAGGCAGACTCCTGCCTGAACACAAGCACATTTTAAATAAAGTGTTTCCTTTTCTGGAGGTACTAATTTTGAACTCAAACTCAGGCCTTGTACTTATTAGGCATGTGTTCCACCCTTTGTGCTATACTTCCAGCATGTCTTGCTTTAGTTTGTTATTATTATTACTATTATATTGCTAATATTATTTTTGATAGTGTCTCACATGATTTTTCCCCTGGGACCAGCTTGGGTCACGACTGTTATACTTATGACCTTCTGCAGGGCTGGTGCATATCACCACACTTGGTTTATTGATTGGGATGTGAGGTCTTGCTAATTTTTTTTTTTGGCCCAGAATGGCCTTGAATTGCAATCCTCCCAATCACTGCTTGCCAAGTAGCTGAGATTACAGGCATGAACCACCATCCTTACAAACAATTTTTCTAACTATATGTTCCTTTTCATGATATTTCGGGTCTTCTCAAATATTTTCTCTGCTCCTAACATTTCTTCTATTCAGAATGTTTCTAGGAGCAGAAAAGAAAAACAAACCTGGGAGGGATTTGCTACTCATGGAGATAGTCACTACTGTGGGAGCTAAGTAGTCTTGGATATCCAGGTTATTTGTTCCAGGAACTCATCCCAGAGTTCTCTGTAGACCTTAAATATTTCTATGTGAGAAGTGATGGTAAAGTAATATTTGTTTTCTTTAACTTTTAAAATTCTTGATTCTATATTTTTAGCAGATACATTATAAACAAATTTTTGGCACAGAGTTGTTGTTATAGTCTATTTATTTTTTGAGACTGGGACATTATCTTTGTATAGTTTATATTGAAAAGTAACCAATGTAATTATATCTTAATTGAATGATGGCTAATTTTGGAGCAACTCTATTTGCTGTAGATTTGGGAAGAGGTGAAGTAGGATACAAACCAAAATTAGGTTCACTAGCATAACTCATGGATTTTGCTACTTTCATCCTTAAGAAGTAAAATGGCTCCACAAAGTTTGATATTATTCAATGTTTTCCTCAAATAGGTTTTATTTGTGGAGATCAACAAGGCTCTATAGATTGCCTCTGAAAAGAATTCACCCAAATAGTCAGCGTTTTCTCCTTCTGTAGATGGAGTTATACATAATGAATGTTCTCTGATGGCTGCAGGAGTTGTGCAGCTATAATTAATGTTATAGAACCCAGCGGAGTTCATTTAATCAAGTCTGTAATGGTGGTATTGACTGTAAAATCTAATGAAGTGATACTAAACATGGTTGATTTGAGATTGAAGTGGGAGCATTCAAAGACATGGGCAATACCATTTGTAGCCTAAAATATGACTAAGGACAAAAGCACTAGAGGTAGGACAATGAAGAACCTTGTTTTCACTTTGAAAATGTATTTCTACTATTTTTGATTAAATTCAAGACTTGTTTGTTCTTGATGTAAACAGAGACTTTTCATGCTTTGAAGAATTAGAAAACAAATCTGGATCTTCAAGAGCTCATGTGAGAGTTGAAACACAGGTCTTACGATATACCGTGCGCCAATCCATCTCTGCTGGGCATTTGGTCATGGAATGAAAATAAATGGCTAGATGTGGTTAGAAGAGTGTACATGAATTCAGGCATCATGTGGAGAAGAGAAGAAACAGAAATGACTCAGGAATTTACCAGAGGACTTAAGAGAACTATAGGAATCTGTCCAGCAATAAGATCAAGGACAAAAATACAAAACAAAACCAAACTTGTTTTTAAGGGTAGCATGTGCTTATTGTAGATGCAACTGGGAAAAAATATAGTCTACCAGTTCATGAATCAAAATAAAAGTCTTTAGTCTGTAGTTGTGCCTTTTTGAGCTTATAGGAGTTAATGATGCTGGCACAAATTGTGACCAATAAACTAGATCTCTACAGAAAGAAAATGCTGAGACTAAAATCAAGATGACACAATGAACAACATTAAACATTGAAATTCAAAGAACATATCTACAAATATTAGTATATGAAATGGATAGCTTGGAAAGTTCCACTGGAAGATGGAAGAAATTTGGGAGATTATTAGCACAGTCATCATTTGTTTCCATGTTACCCAAAGATGCTTATGTCCTTAATATTCAAGCCCATTAACATAGATAAATTACCCAAGTATTTACAGGAGTCAGAAATAAGTATAGAGAAATAGACTATCCTGAATTAGAATAAAGATACATTCTTTACTCCTCTTTGAAATAGCCAAATATTCCAAACCACTCATCCAGATCACTGGTATTGGTAAAGAAGGATCTTCAAAGTAAAGGTTCAGGTCTTGTGCCTTGCTTATGTGGTATTCACCTTAATGAACTAGATACAGCCAAATCATTTTGGGGCAGAAAAAGTAACAAATCCGTCTTTGGAAACTTCCAAGGTTTGCCTTATTTCTTTTCTTGTTGTGTTGAGTTTTATTTATTTACTTTAAAAAATTGCTATGACATCAAAGTCCCACTGAAAAGAAAATATAGCCTCTTCCTGTGATGGGAAGAAGAGTGAATAAACTACTCACAAACTACTGAGCCAAGTGCTGGTAGCTCATGCTGATAATTCTTAGATACTCAGGAGACTGAGGCAGGGATGGTAGGGGAAAAACAAAGGAGGAGGCAACAATGCTTGATAAGAAATGTACTCATTACTTTGCTCATGTAACTGTAACCCCTCTGTACAGTATTTTCACAGTAAAAAACATTAAAAAAAAGAATGGAGATTCAAAGCCAATGTGAGCTGAAAAGTCTCCTGTTAACCAACAAAATAAATCTCCAGTTAGCCAGCAAGTGGAGTTGTGGCTCAAGTGGTAGAGTGCAAGCTTTGAGTGAAAAACCCAAATGAGAGAACAAGGCATTGAGCTCAGGTGCAAATGATAATACTACTATTAATAATAGAAACAAGTTGATGTACAAGACGTTATGTCGAAAAACGAACTTTACAACTTTGGCAGGGGTGGGGGATGGGAGGGCAGGGATGGTAAGGGGAAACAAAGGAGGAGGCGACAATGCTTGATAAGAAATGTACTCATTACCTTACTCATGTAATTGTAACCCCTCTTATGGTATTTTTGCAAAAAAAAATTAATAAAAAAACAAGTTGCTGTTTCACTCTAACCATTTGATAGTTTGAGCAATAAATCAATGACTAAAACATTTTGGGGAGAAATTATCCTTTAGTCTTATTGAACTTTTACCTTTTATTTGAAGTCTTAACTAATTTATTTATTTATTATCTAATTTGATCTTATTTTAGAACTTGCAATCTTCTGTCTTTTGAATTCTGGATTTTAGTGTTTTTTGTTTGTTTTGTTTTGTTTTGTTTTGCTTTATTGTTATCATTTGCAGGGCTTGAACTCAGTGCCTGCATGCTATTCCTGAGCTCTTTTGCTCAAGGCTAGCACTTTAGCACTTTGCACTACAGCACCACTTCAAGTTTTAACTGGAGATATGAGTTTCATGGACTTTCTTGCCTCAATTTGCTTCGAACTGCAGTCCTCAGATCTTTGCCTCCTGCGTAGCTGGGTTTACAGGTATGAACCATTAGCTCCTGGCTGGATTTTAGTCTTAAACTTTTCAAGGTCTTTTGTCTTCCTTCACATCTTTTAGTATTGAATCTCTTGGTTGTTTTCAACAGATTAAAAAATACTACTTTTTCTTGCATTAGAGATGTTGTATGTATTTTATGGATTTTTGATTTGCTTTTATAACAGTTGGAAGAGGCACAGCTCTGGGGAGGCAGAGCAGAGAGAATTCATATAAATTAGTGGGAGTCCAGACTTGCTCTCTTGGATGCCTCCTAATGTCTCTGTCAGGTCCTTCAAGGTCAGATGTCTCATAAGATCATTGAGAGCCACAGGAGACCCACGGGAGACCCTTCTACTGAGGCTAAAATTCTTGTGTGAACCACACAACCAGCATTCCATACTGTTCTTGCCTTATACAAACATTTACTGCTTTAAAATCTCTTTCTCTGAATATGAACAGAGACAGGCAGACAGACATACAGACACAGACACACACACACACACACACACACACTCACACAGACACAAATACACACATCTCTCTCCCTTGAAGACTCTTTCCTCTACACTTACCTCAAACACTGGTTGAATTTTTTTCTTCTTAAATTCTTAAACACAGAACCTGAATCTGAACCTAAGAAAGATAGTCCATTGTACTTTCCCGCTCCTCTTTTCTTCCCCCAACGTCCCCCATCCTTGCTGGCTTCCACCACTACTGCCCTCCCCCATCTTTGACATTCCTGCCATCAGATCACATTAACCACCGTTCTTTGCTTCCTGTCATCTGACCTTGGTGTCAGTCTGCCTCATATTCAGGTCACTGTCATGTTCTTTGATCTTATTTTATCTTAATTCTTGGTTACAGGGATCACTGTGTCATCACCACAAAATGAAAATGTAGCCTTTTGTTAAGAAAGAAAAGTTATTAAGATGTTGAGAACAGCAATGCAGATCATGAAACCAAATATACGATCTCTCTGAGCACGAGCCCCTGCGTGACAGTACAAGCTATACACCCGTAAAGTTGGAATCCATGGTTCCCCTTCCTTCTGACTGTAGTCAAGGAGAAAGCTGCTTATTCTTGTCTGTGAGTTGGAGAGTGTCGGGGGAATCTCTGCCTTTCCAACTCTTGTCCTGTTCCTTTCTCATCCCTGGGAATTGCAGGGAAGCTCTGTTGACTTGAATCTATATCAATGGGACCACATCTCATCTCATGATCTTGCCTCTCCCTTGCTATTTCTTATGGATAGGCTCAAAAAATCACTTTTCACTTCTAGTTGTCAGGCAGTCGATCAAATGTCTGCTCATTGTCCCTAGCCCTCTAGGCCAATAATTTGAACCCAACATCATCCATTCATTGAAAGGGTTTATAATACCTACCTCGGTCTTTAGTTCCAGCTGTGCCTCTTCTCTCTAACAATCTGCTATTGAATACTACTGGCCCCTGGCACAAATAATCTAACATTTTGATCTTAGGTGACTCCTACTTCTTACTGGCCATTTCTATTATTCTTTGAACATGACAGCCTACAATATAATACTTTCAGTCTAGGTTTCTCAGTGATGAAGCATTGTCCTGAATTTCTGTTTGTCATTCCCCCCCCTTGACAAATTTTCCTTGAAGAGAATTGAATTTGAAAACAAGAAAACAACAAACCATGTTTGCCTACGTTTACAGTTTTAGACTTTCATATCTCTGACGGACAGAAAAAAACAATTCTGGTAGAGGTGACCATGAATTGACCCTCTTTGTTTCTGACGACTTCTGGGAAGGAAAAACATGACTGATAATAAGAGGTGGCGGCTTCAGGGCCACCAGGCTGACAGTCTTAGTCAAGCAATTGCTTCCATCACAGAATCCTTTGTGACAAGTCACATTCTCTGAGTAAGCAAGAGAGGACAACACATATAGTTTGTGTTTCTGGAAAGTAGCAATGTTTTCCATGTTATTATCCTTTATAACACCAATAAGTTCTCTCTGTCTGTAGAAGACTCTAATGAAGTCATTCTGTGAAATGTGTGATATTTACTCTCAGGGTATTGTTGAAGTGGTAGCT
This sequence comes from Dipodomys spectabilis, assembly GCF_019054845.1. Classification (NCBI taxonomy): domain Eukaryota; kingdom Metazoa; phylum Chordata; class Mammalia; order Rodentia; family Heteromyidae; genus Dipodomys; species Dipodomys spectabilis. Next base: position 15,882,847 of record NW_024870911.1, on the reverse strand, counting down.
CATTGTATCTCAGATTACCTTTTTCATGTGGGTACTGGTATTGATTTCTCAGGAATATTTATTGTCCCTCTTGTGAGGACCATGCTTGTTTTTATATTGGGCACATTGGTAATCTCTTTTCTTTCATTTTCTTTTTTTTCTTTCCCTCCCTCCCTCCCTCCCTCCCTCCCTCCCTCCCTCCCTTCCTTCCTTCCTTCCTTCCTTCCTTCCTTTCTTTCTTTCTTTTCTTTCTTTCTTTTTCTTTCTCTCATCATGGGGTTTGAAATCAGGGCCTGGGCTCTGTACCTGAGCTCTTTTGCTCAAGGTTAGTGCTCTATCACGTGAGCTACAGTGCCACTTCTCGATTTTACTGAGCAGTTTATTGGAGATAAGAGTCTCATGGATTTCCTACCCAGGCTGCCTTTGAACTGTGATCTTTAGATCTCAGCCTCCTGAGTAGCTAGGTGTGACCCATCAGAACCCAGCTGCAGTAATCTCCTTATGTTGGGCACAGAAATCAATGCTTCAAAATCTCTCTTACTTCTCACAAATGTAACTGTCCTTGATCATATAAGTGAAATGAATTCTTTTTTTAAAGTGAAATGAATTCTGACTTCATCTTATTCTTCCTTCTTTCTTGTATCTTTTTTACCATCTAGGACTTCATATTTTAGTTTTTGTACTGTTTCTTATTGTATTTCAAGATAAAAATCAGCTGTAATCTCTACTACAATAAGAAAATTGTATAAACGACTTAGGATACAGGTGGACCCCTTGCAACAATGAGAAGTACAAGTTGTCATGTCGAAAATGAACTTTACAACTTTGGTTAGGAGGGGGGAGGATTGGGTGGGGGGTGGGAGGAGGCTGGGAAGGGATGTGAAGGGCAAACAAAGGAGGAGGCTGCAATGCTTGATAAGAAATGTACTCATTAACTTGCCCATGTAATTGTAACCCCTCTGTACAGTATGTTCACAAAAAAAAAATAAAAATAAAAGAAAATTGTATAAATAAAATGACATAATTATAAAAACATAGTAAAGATAATTTGATCAGTCAGGCACTGGGGGATAATGCCTGTAATCCTAGCTACTCAGGAAGTAAAAATCAGGAGGCTTGAGGTTTGAGGTTAACCTGGGAAAATCACTGAGACCTCCATCTCAACAGAAAAAGCTAGGTAGAGCGATGTATACTTTTCAATTCAGCTATGGCAGGTAGTGAAAAATAGGAGGATTGTAGTCCAGGCTGTCTGGGTTCTTAAAACAAATAAGTAAATAAATACAAATGAGTAAGTACATTTTTTTCTTAAAAAGGGCTGAAGTTTGGCTCAAGTAGTTAAGTGCTTGTTTGATAAGCATAAAACATTGTGTTCAAACCCCAGGATGCTGTTGTGTGTGTGTGTGTGTGTGTGTGTGTGTGTGTGTGTGTGTGTGTGTGTGTGTATGTGTGTAGATCATTTTATTGTTCCACATGGAACAGGTTAACAATTTAAGTTATAATGATTTAAAATCACATGGAGACAAGAGAAGGCCCAGGAAGTTTCCATTTTTAAACCTTAGCTCAATCACTGTCATTTCTATATGGCCTTCTAATTGTCTTGTAATGTAGATTTGCTCTGAATAAAAAATGTCTGAACTTGACCCGATGTTCAGAGGCAATGTGAAAACTCATTTGCTCATGTGAAGTATAAATATTAAAGTTTGGATTTATAAAAAGAAAATTTGTAATGTTAACTATGTCTTTCAGAGACAGGCTGGCTGGCGTTCTATGCAAAATCGCCAGCTGAATAAAAGTCTGCTATGGTAAGATTCTTTCCTGGCTGCGACACACATATTGCTTACTGCTAGTTAAAGCCATGTAGGATTAGCACCAACACCAGAGCTGGGCCTTTTCTGACCCAGTTAAAAATGTACAAAAACTTTTATTCAAGTATACATAATTTTACTTTTTAGCTATGCTTCAAAGGTTCTTATCTAATAATGTGATGGTGGCACCCTGATTCTAACCATCCTACTTAAACATACAGAGGATGTTCAGCGACATTTTGTCTGAAACCACTCCTTTTCGATTAGCTGTCAACAAGAGACCATCTTTGTTCTAAGAGAAACTAAGTCATTATCATTGATGCTCCAGCTTTTCTTTTATCTTGTGGACTCCAGGGCATTAAGATAATGATTTTGCTTTCTTCATTCCGGAAGAATAGTGATGGACACTCTGTTTCACTTAACATTTAATTTTTTTTGACTGTATAAACTGATTTAACCTATTCAACTCCTTGTAGCTTAACTCAACTGGGGTAATGCAAGTTTGAGGAGGTGTGCAAATATACACAAATGCAGTAACTAAAACACGATAGATTCAGGAGAAAACTCAAACTGTGGTATCATTCCTTAGAAAGGCTAACTCAGAGTCCAACAAAATAAACACTGGGAGACAGGTACACAAAAAGGTGTGGGTGTGGGATCAAAGGGAGAAGAGCAGATGAATGAAGAGAGGAAGGAGTGGAGAATGTATTATAAAATGCATTATAAAATGCATTTTCTACAAATTAAGAAAATTGAGGGAAGGGATGGGTTAAATATTTAGGAAACCAGAAAGACCAAATATGTATATTATTTTTAGTTTTCTCAATAGATCATCACCATTTCCTGAGGAATAGAATATCTTATGTTCAGTTTTGCAAGGACTGAAATAAGTTTCATAATTACCTACTAATTATTTATTAAATTATAATAATGACTATAATTACTTCTTTAAGGGCCTTAGAAGTTTTCTGGTATAATGCTTACTATGGATTACATATGTTTTGATTTATTTTACTCATTCTTTGTGTATGAGCTTACTGTGCATTTCAGTGAGTTTATAGTAAAGATATAAATGTTAGGAGGAAATTTAACTGGCTCTTGAATTAACTTCATAGTGGGTTGACTTTGGACAAATGGCTTTGTTTTTAGCTCTGCTTTCCTCATCCATATTATCTTTGTATTCTAAAGTCAAAATGTGGTGTAAAGGAGATAATCAATATAAAATATATAGCATAGACTTTAACATATCGTATATGACTTAGTAAAAGATAGCTTTTAATTTTAACAAGAGAAAACAATGTAGTAAATGAAAACAGTGTTCCTCAAAGATAAACTAGTTAATTTCCACTTATGTTTTATATATCATTTAAATGATAAGTTTCTAGCACTTTTCTTTTTTTTTGTCTGTCTCACACAGTTTACTTAACAATAGGTAATAGGAAAGTTTATAGTACTTTTCAAAAATTTGGTTTTACCTTTTACATTTAGATCTGCAATTCATATGGAAAGTTATGGTGTGAGGTAGGGGATCAAGATTCAAGTTTTTCTTTTTTCATATGGATTCATACTTTCTCATACAATAGGGCTATCATAATTTACTTAAACATCTGTTCTCTCTCCACCGATGGGTATTATGATTTTATTTATTAATGCCCATATGGTGGTCTATTTTAGTGCTTTCTATTTGAATCTGCATATGTGTCTTTCTACAGTCCCTCACTGACCTAATTATGAACCCATGATATATGGATGTTGACCCGAATACATTGTGCTTATATATTGAAATGTCACAATGAAACATTCTTATACAACTAATATGTGCTAATAAAACATTTTAAAAAGATGAGTTATTTTGCCACACATGTTTGGAAAAAACCGGCTAAAGCTGAAGTTTTATGAGTGCATTCACTTTTTTAGGTTATACATTTTTTTAGTTTTTATTTCTGAAGTTTATTAACAGTTAAAGAAAACAAAGGACCTAAAACCATAACACGTATATAATGTTTAATGTAAAAGGAGTGGGAACATTTCTGGAACTTGGGATAAGTATGTGTAGATGTTTATTCATACATCTAACTTATTATATCAAAATTTGAGGACCAACTATATTTGCGGGATCTGAAGAATCTTTGATGCTTTTTGATCAAGGACATGAAGTGTTAAGGTGATTTCTAAACTAAGTTAATTTTTGTGGCTATGTATCCAGAGAATTGGAATGTGCAGAAATCAGAAGCAGGAGAGCCAGTGGGTGTGGAGGGAAGTGGTACATATCTAGAAGACCAATAACTCCAGAAGCGGAGACACAAAGATTTTGAGTTTAAGGCCAATGTGGGAAATGTAAGCAAGACCCTATTTCAAAAAAAAAAACCCTAAGCCAGGCCCAAAGAAACATAGGTCCCATGGTTTCCCTTATTTGCAATATCTAGTATATGTATGAGTCAAGCAGAAAAGGTCAGATAATGTGATGTCAGGAAAATGAACCCTTAGATATGTATTTTAATGTTTTTTTCTTTCATGCATGTGTTTCTAACGCATTTATAAGATTACCTCTTTGTTGCTTTGTATGTCCCTCCCCCACAGTATAACCCCTGCTTTCACTATATTTGATGTCAGTATAACTTGTGGAGGAGATGGGGAAAAACCAGTTGTTTAAGGATACAGGTGGACCTGTCGCAACAATGAGAAGTACAAGTTGACATGTCCAAAACGAGCTTTACAACGTCGGTGCGGGGGGGGGGGGGGAAGGGGGGGGGAAGGAGAAGGATTGGGATTGGGGGGGAGGGGGGAGGCTGGGAAGGGATGTGAAGGGTAAACAAAGGAGGAGGCTGCAATGCTTGGTAAGAAATGTACGCATTATCCTGCCCATGTAATTGTTTTTTTTTTTTTTTTTTTTTAATTTAATTTTATTTTATTTGTGAACATACTGTACAGAGGAGTTACAGTTACATGGGCAGGATAATGTGTACATTTCTTACCAAGCATTGCAGCCTCCTCCTTTGTTTATCCTTCACATCCCTTCCCAGCCTCCCCCCTCCCCCCCCTAATCCCAATCCTTCTCCTTCCTCCCTCCCCCCAGCCCCCCCCCCCCACCAACATTGTAAAGTTCGTTTTGGACATGACAACTTGTACTTCTCATTGTTGCGACAGGTCCACCTGTATCCTTAAACAACTGGTTTTTCCCCATCTCCTCCACAAGTTATACTGACATCAAATATAGTGAAAGCAAGGGTTATACTGTGGGGGAGGGACATACAAAGCAACAAAGAGATAATCTTATAAATGTGTTAGAAACACATGCATGAAAGAAAAAAAACATTAAAATACACATCTAAGGGTTCATTTTCCTGACATCACATTATCTGACCTTTTCCGCTTGACTCATACATATACTAGATATTACAAATAAGGGAAACCATGGGACCTACGTTTCTTTGGGCCTGGCTTACTTCACTTAATATAATTTTTTCCAAGTTTTTCCATTTCCTAACAAATGGGGCAATGTCATTCTTTCTGATGGAGGCATAGAATTCCATTGTGTATATATACCACATTTTCTTGATCCATTCATCTACTGAGGGGCATCTGGGTTGGTTCCATATCTTAGCTATGGTAAATAATGCTGCAATAAACATAGTTGTGCTGGTAGCTTTAGTGTGGTCTTGTTTGTAAACATTAGGGTAAATGCCCAAAAGTGGGATTGCTGGGTCATAGGGGAGCTCTATGTGGAGTCTTTTGAGGAACCTCCATACTGCTTTCCAAAGTGGTTGAACAAGTTTACATTCCCACCAACAATGAATTAAGGTTCCTTTCTGTCCACATCCCCTCCAGCATCTGTTGTTGTTAGAGTTCTTGATTTTTGCCGTTCTCACTGGAGTGAGGTGATATCTCAATGTTGTTTTGATTTGCATTTCTTTAATCTGCCCATGTAATTGTAACCCCTCTGTACAGTATGTTCACAAATAAAATAAAATTAAATTTAAAAAAACCCACAAAAACAAAAACAAAAAAAATGAAAATAAGGTGTAGCTCCAGTGGAACAATGCTTGCCTAGCTTTAGGTTACTACCACTACCATCATCACCATCACCACAACAATCAAGAGTATAAAACAAAAGGTAGCCACTGGAGTCTTTGGCTTCAATCCAGACATCATGACATTGGATAAAAAATTATAATTAGGCAGAGAGAACATTGCGAAGGAAGATGCAATGAAACTTGTGGCTGATGGGAAGTCAAGTGTAAGGAAGAAAGAAACTTTCCAAACTGACAGAGAAGATTTGAGTCTGGATGATTGGAAACTAAGAAGACAAAGGAGTCGTTAAGACATGATAGTATGAAAAGACTCTCATGGGACACATATTTCTTAATTCTTATAATGCTCATGTAGATTAAACTCCCATTTTATTCCAGAGGCTCAACATTAGACCTGGAAATTCAGTCTTAGAACCTTGGTCACTAAAAGGCCTGACCAAGAACACTGCATTTTAATGAAAAGCAGGTAGGCCAGACCTGCAGTTAAAGGCAATTACCCTTTCTACTGTCTTCTACTCTCCTCTGCTGATTTTAATTCTGAACTTCCCAGGCAGAAATCTTTCATAGCTTATCTCCCTCATACGTCTGTGCAAAGGAGAAAAACTGATAAAAAATTTAAATTGTGATGGGCTAATTATAGCAACTAAGTTTGGAATGGGTGATTAAAATTCACACAACAAAACAAACATTAGAATGTAATTGCAAATGGGAGTGAATACGTTGAAGAGAAATCTCTTCATCGGGAACAGTATTATCATAAGGAAGTAACTAATTTGAGTTATAGTCAATATCTAAATTTGGTTATTTGAAACATAAATATTGACCAATGACAAGCATGTCAATACTTTGTGTTTCTTTGCATCTGAGTAATTTAAAATTGCATTATTATGTGGTTTTGAGGGTAGGATGCCAATGTGCAAAGAGAAAAACTGCAAAGATTTGGTTTACAATTTTTTTTGGCAATGGTGAACATTTTCTAGCTGATAAGACACCATGGCATCTGCCCTAGTCTTGGAATTTTTCATGGGCTAGCTTAAGTGAAAGGAATACGAGTTTCTATTTATTCAGGATTTACCTGTACCTACTAGTCTATGTGGTCATTCCATCTAGTCCTCATATACACCAAGAAAGGTGAAACCTAGCCAGCTTCTACAAGTGGCCCATGGTCCTTCCATCAAAATGTAGCAGAGGAAAGATGGAAACTGAAATTTTCTTGACTTCAAAGCCGGAATTCTCACCATCGTTACTCATTGTGCCCCAGCCATCCTTCTCGATGGTCAGTAGTGTAAATGAAATGCTTATCTTTCTCAGCTTTATAATGAGGTAATAGGTTTCCTGAAGTTGAGCTTACATCTCATTTATCTAAGGAGAGGTACTGATGTTGGTAATTAGAAGATTATGAGCCAACCTGTTTACTTGCTGAGATTTCAAAAATATCTGACATGCTTAGATAGAGGCCCCAGAGGAGAACAAAAAGGGATGAGGACTAGGAGATGGTACGGAGGAGTCATAGCAGCTGAGTCACACAGGGTTGTGCAAGCCATTGCGAGGACTTTAGTGTTAGTTGCTCTGAATGAGATATGAAGTGCAGAATTTTCATGAACATGATCACATTTATCTTTAAAGGATCATTCTGGTGCTTAGCTGGACATAGACTGGCTCTCTCACACACTTGCCTCTCTCTCTCTCACACACACACACACACTCACACACACACAATCATCATTGGATAATTTGTTCAGCAAACATGAATTAAGAAACTATTAGGTGCCAGCCATTCCAGCCAAGGGGCTGTGTGCTGGAAGACAGTGATCAACTTCATGAAGTCCAGATCTTCCCCACTGAGGTTCATGATGGAAATACGGACTCCTTGAAGATATGGGGGCCCAGACTTTGGAGCCAAGAAAGAAAGACTTTCAAGATATGGAGATAGAGAGCAGAGAAAGGAAGTAATAGAGATCATGGACATAAAGCTCTGTTGCAGGAAGTCAAATACAGTCCCAAAGCTATTAAAATTTCTAGAAAATATCATATATGCCTATATCTTAATATGGTCATGAATACTTAAACTGCTAAGCCACACATTCCAAATAGTGTCAAACTTGAATAATAGCTCCACTTAACAAATCACTGGTGTTCAGTGGAGTGAGCTGGGAAATGCATGGACTTCTCAATGATTCTCACTAGGCAATTACAGTGTGGGATTAGCTGAAGAATAGGAATGAAATATTATATTTGCTATCCCATCGGGGGGTGCAGGAGCTCTCCTACAGCATTACCCAACTGCTATTATCATCATTCAGGTTTACTCGGCAATTATCTAATTGTGTGATTCCTACTCTTGCAGTAATCTTATCTTAATAAGATTTTATCGCGCACATTTACTCTGCCCAAGCCATTGAGATAATTATTATGTCTCAATATACAACTTTTGTAACAGCCCTGCTCATCATCAGCCCTCCCCCATGCCTTTTGTAGAGTTGCTATACAGACATGCCCTTTTATTCTCCTTTCTACAAAAAAGTCTATATTCTCGCTCACTAGCTTAAAAGGCTTCATTAACTATTTTGTGTGCCAAATTACCTCTTCCCTTAATTCAGTACACGTACGTATAAATACCTTTTTAAATACCAAGAAACTAGTGAATGATGATGAGAAACTGTTATCAAATGACTGGGGTCATAAATGTTTAGAAATTCAATATTCTTGTGCCTCACTTCCCTGATACTGGTTCCTCTGATTGAGTTACATGAGGCCAGACACAAGCTTCACTATAGAGTGTGAATCATTGGAGAATGAATCACCTCTTATTTTATTTTATTTTTTTCTGCAGTCCTGGGGCTTGAATTCTGGGCCTGGGTACCATCCCAGAGCTTTTGTGCTCAAGGATAGCACTCTACCACATGAGGCACAGCTCCACTTCCAGGGTTTTTGGTAGTTAATTGGAGATGAGAGTCTCATGGACTTTGCTGCCTGGGCTAGTTTTGAACCACAATCCTCATATCTCAGCTTCTTGAGTAGCTAGGATTACGGATTTGAGCCACTGGTGCCTGGTCTCATCTCTAGTTTTAAATCAAACAGTAGGGGTGTGTGTGTGTGTGTGTGTGTGTGTGTGTGTGTGTGTGTGTCTGTGTGAGTGTGTATATATGCATGTATATCAGGGACTCTTATTACTGTTCCGTGAATGTATAGGCTCTGGACAAAGAGTCTGGATGGACATCCTTCTACCCATCAGGGCCAGAATAAGTTTGGGATACTGAGGGGGCAAAGGACAAAGAGGCAGCCACTCCCAGGTGGGCGGGTAGGTATCATTGCTTTGGGCTCTGGTCCCCCTACCCTCTCTGTGCTGCCTCAGATACCATGCCCTTCCTGCCTACCTCGCTTATCCCTAGACTGGGCTTTGATTGTCACTAATCATGCTCTATCAAGGACACAAATCCTCCTTGGTCTAACGAAGTGCGCTTCTAGCTGCTGGTATATGCTCAGGAAATATCTGCATGGTCTTGGAAGACAATGCCCATCTTGTTCTTGTGAGTCATCCCCAGATATGTCCCCACAGTCCTCTGCACAGACACCTGGTTTGATGTTTATCTCCCTTCAAACTTCAAAGTCCCCAATCCTGGGACCCTGTTTGTGTTAGGCCCTTCATAAACGTTCAGAAATGAAGACATGAAGAGCCCTTGCCATCAAAAAGCACGCTGTGTAAAAGCAGACATTCTGACTCCAACCACATTCACAAAAGCTAATCTTCTGGATGCAAATGAATCCTAATTGTGTTCCACCCAGGGACGATCTTGCCATTACTGTTCTGTTGACTGTGTAAGTGGAATAAAGTTGTTTTTTTTTTTAAAAAAAACGATTTCTCGAAAAGAGATACCTAAAATGTCAGGCACATTATTATCCAAGGCTTAGGCAGCTGCCAGCTAATTACCTTAGCCACAGGTTCTAAAGTAAACACAGATGTGGCAGGAGTAATTACCACCAGAAAGCAAAACACTGCTGCTGCAGCCTGGAAGGAAGGCAGCTTTGGCAACTGGATGAGGAGACCAGGGCAGGCTGGAGAGAGCTGAGAGGTGCGAGGACTGTAAGGGACCAGGAACTTGGATGGCAGATGACAATTTAAGGAGAGGAATTATTAACTGGGAATGTAATGGGAGGGTCATAATAGCTTCTGCCCTACCCTGTGTGTGTGTGTGTGTGTGTGTGTGTGTGTGTGTGTGTGTGTGTGTGTGTGTGTGTGTGTGTGTGTGTGTGTACCATTGTTGGAGATTAACTGAGGGTCTTGTGCTCTTGGTTGGCTTTTTCGCTCAAGGCTGCCACTCTACCACTTGAACCATATCTCCACTTCTGGACTAGCAGTCTCTGGGACTTGTCTGTCCGGGCTGACTTTGAACTGTTCTCCTCAGACCTCCGTCTCCTGAGTAGCAAGGATTATAAGTATGAGCCACTGGTGCCCAGCTCCTTCCCGTTTTTGAAGAGTTCCTATGTGAAAGAGAGTTTGGAGTTGTTCTGGTTTACTTTAGCCAGCAGTTATGAAAATTAAAACAAAAATTACAGAACTTTTACTGATGTTCAGGGGAATGATGTATTTCTTATAATAAACCCTGCCAAGGTAAAATGCTCCAACTCTGATTGCACAAATGAAAGGACAGGACGTATTGTCCGACTCATTCAAAGGCTTGTAGGGAGTGAACGGGATCTAGAGTATTTATGGCCAAGATATTTGCGGCCATTGTCCTCTGGTTTACTCTGGACATCTTTGGCCTATGGAAAAAGACACTCCCAGCCCCTACTTGGTTGGTGAGATTGCTGACTGCTCTCCAGATGTTTGTACCAGTTGCAACAGAAGCCTTTGGGATGGGAATAAAGGGGCACTGTATCCTAATGCAATAGTAATGTGTTCAGTCACATGGCCAGGCATCTGCTGAGCTAGGACTCTGGATTTAGCTGATTTCCGCCCCCTCCTTATGCCCCTTGATCCTACACAAAACTGTCCAGAGGAAGAGTCTGTGGAGGAAGTTGCTTCTATACATAGAAGAGACTGGATTTGCCAGGAAGCAAATACCACCAAGATTTGTAATCCTCAATGCTTATCCTGAACTGTAGTTTTCCTAACACCCAACACACACAAAAATGAGAGAAGAAAGTTTTATTTTAGTGAAAGATATTATGGTCTAACAATACTGAGTACAGGAGCTCTTAATGAAGGAGCTACAGTGCATTACCAGCAAAGACAGAACACACAGTTACTACAAACTGATGTCATAATTTTTTTCTTTTACAAAGTTAGGTAACAAAACCCAAACAAGTAATTATGCAAAACACAAATCTCTGTAAAAAATGAGATATAGTATAACCCCAGATTGTAGAGTGTACTCTTCAATTACTTTTTAAGACAGGAGAAATTTATTGTGAAACAAAATATTATCTATCATTAATACATTTTTATTTAATGGGCATTTGTCATTAAATACACAAGTGTAGACACATGCATTTTTGTTTTGGAGCTATTTTCTACTGCCCTTCAATTTTTTTTTCAGATAGAATTTAGTAGAAACATTTTTGAGATGGCCTGATAAGAAGTCATGTTTACTAGAAAAACAGATTTTAATATAGTTAAAAGATGGCAACAAGGAGATTAGCTAATTAAAGCAAAATACCTCTGGATAGCACTGATTTACCAAGGCAAGGCCAACAGGTTTTCTTCCTAAAAATGTACTGACTGGTTAACTTAAAATTGGTTGGACTTTTGAAGTTGGATGCATAACCACAAAACACTTAAGACTAATTGGTATTGAAAAGTCCATTTACTAATGAGCAGAGGTAACCAGAATGCAATACTTACATAAATGTTAATGTATACATACCTCATTAATGAAGTCAACCTAGGAAACAAAACTGTACTCAGAAGAATGTTGGATATGATATTTAAGCAGAAGGATTTGATCGTCCCAGCCCTTGTAATTTGCAACTGCAAACTTGATTGTGTGGTTATTAAACTTCCCTCTCTCTATCCAGATTGTTGTATTTGTTCTTGTCCACGCAGTGGTTCGCATGTGGTCTGGAATGTAGTCACATTCCATATGCATTTGTCAAATGAATGAATGGATGGTTTTATGGGACAATGGCTTCAGGATGCAATCATATGCACTGGGGCCTGGAATTCTTTCCACCCTGAGCCATATACCAACCAGCACATAATAACACATGTATATGTTTTCTGGTCCCTTTTTAATTTTTTACTACAGTCATCATTATGTCATATCAGTGGAAAATTATTATTAGGCCATCATTATTATAGAATTGAGTAAATTACAGCTGTAATCGCATCATTTACCTTTTGGGTCTCTGGGCTCTCTGAGGGTAGGAACTGTATGTTCATTACGTGCATGAACGTGACTTTTTGTGCTTAGCAACAATGCCAGATGCATGATGAAATTTGCTGAGTGTGCAAATGATTACCTTCCTGAGAACACAATCCAGTTCAGGCCTAGGTGATAAATGTGCTGCCACTGCCCTCTCTAATGGGCCAGATAGCCTCAAATTGATCATGGACTCTTTCCCACTGAGGTAAGAGGGGAGCATGGCCTCCTTCTTTACAAAGCTGCTGGCAGGAGGAATAGATTAAGTGAAGTCTGTTTCCTCTTCCTATTTTGTTTTCTTAGTTGGGGCTAGCAAACCATCCACATCAGTTCATTTATCTAATATTTATCTAATATTCCTTGTGCAATTAGCCTTGTCTTGAAAATGTATAAGAAAAGACTATGGCTCCATCCCCTAAAAGTTCCTTTTCTAGTGGAGAAGAAAGATCCAAAAAATCCTAAGAAAACAAAAAACAAAACCAAGGTAGTATAATTCAATGCAAAAGCATTTATTTGAGATAAGGGAATATGTGTGTGTGTGTGTGTGTGTGTGTGTGTGTGTGTGTGTGTGTGTATTTCTTAAAAGAGAGGAATATCTTATCTCAGGGAAAATGTGTGTGTGTGTGTTGTGTTTGGGGGAGCACAAGAGAAATCAAGAAAGAATTTGGAGACAATGGAGGCATTTGAGTTGTTTTGGAAACTGGGATAATCCAAATTGAAATAATCCTAAAGGTAGGAGAAAGCAGAAATAAAGACCCTACACATGGAGTCATGTTCCCTCCCCAATATGCACTTTAAGATTGTGATTATTTATTTATTTAGTGCCAGTAACTGGGGCTTGAACTCAGACCCTTGCACTGTTACTTAGCTTTTGTGCTGATGGCTGGTACACTACCACTTGGGCCATATTGTCACTGGCTGTGGTTTGTTTATAGCGTGATGCTGTTTGGGAAAAATAATGGATCAATTTATGTTAGAATTTGGAGAAACCTGCGGAGAAAGTGTTTGGGGTAGAGCACCTTCCTGATCCATCTGACAACAGGTCCACCTACGCCATCGGCCAGCACTTCCTAGGACTGGTGCTGAAAGGAGCTTCAAAGTTCTTGCAGATTATGAATAAAAAAGGTAACCAGCCATGAAGACTCACTCGTACCTGGAGTACCAGCTACGTGGGAGGCTGAGGCAGGAGGATAGTAGTCGGAGATAGCCTGGGTAAAAGAATAAGACCTTATCTAAAAAATAGAAAACAACTAAAAGCAAAACAGAGGGGTATGGCTCAAGTGGTAGAGTAAACTCAGAGATGCTGAGCTCAAAACTCCAATACTGAATAAAACAACAAAGAAAGTTATACAAACAATGGCAAAGGCATCATTCTTCTTAGATACAATTAAAAGAACATTGCTGACAGAACACTGGTGGCTCACACTTGTAATCCTAGCTACTCAGGAGGCTGGGATCTGAGGATTGCAGTTCGAAGCCAGGTGGGGCAGAAAAGTCCAGGAGACTCTTATCTCCAATCAATACTCAGAAAAAGCCAGAAGTGGAGCTGTGGCTCATATGGTAGAATGCTAGCCGATCCTAAGTTCAAGGCCCAGGACTGGTCAAACAAACAAACAAACAAAAACATTGCTGGATAATATCCAGTAGGTCATCATTTTCTAGATCCTATAGATCATCTTCAAATTACCCAGGGGCTATTGAAGGCTTCTCCTGTGGTTCTAGGGTTGTGAGAATCATTTTCCTCCCATCCTTCCTGTGTACCCACCATGCTTTGAGTTTGTCTACCTCCACGGGGCAGGAGAGCGAAAGGGAAGCTTTTAGAATCAGAACAGTGTCATTAAACAGCAGATGTTCTGGAGGGTTTACTCAATACGTATGATCGTTTGATAAGCACACTTCTTTACCTCACACCATGTGGATTCCTCCTCCACTTTCTGTCACTGCTACTCATTCTGTCCTTCACTCTGGCGCCTTTGGGGAGTTTCCTGCCTTTTGTATCTCTTTACCTCATAAGCTACATCTATTTATCTAGATGTCTCTATTACTTCTGCCCCTTTCTTTTCCAGAGTCTATTATCACTTTATTAAAGGCTTTTATTAAAAAACAATGTTCCCAAGTGCCATAGTTCTCTAATTACTCTCTCTGTTCTCAGATAACCCTGAGCATCTCTGTAGAGTTATGATCCAATAAAAGTGATCCAGTGAAGTGTATGGTAAAGCCAAAAAGAGTTATGATCCAGAAAAGTCTAGCTAAGAAGCCCATAGATTGTTTAAATGGGATGACTTTAAACTTTGTCTTGTGATCTTGAGTTCCCTTGGCCTGAGTCTGTGATGAACTTATTTAACTGGAGCCTAGCATGTGGTAAGTCCCCGTACATAATTGTAATTCAGAATAGATAGACAAAATGTTTCACAATCTAGTTTGATACCAACTTCCATCCTCTGTCGTGAATTCTGACTGTATCACTTTTTTTTGCCTTTCTCTTCCCAGGATGCTGTCTTCTCTTTGACTGGATTTCCTTCCGTTTCCTGTCCATGTAGAAAACTAAGACTTCTTCTTTATGATCCAACACAAATTTTAGAGTGATCAGCCCGTTGTCCTTCCACTGTCTCGGGCTCCTAATCATTTACGGATATTCTTCCTGCTTTAATAGAATGTTTACATGTTTGCTCCCTGCATCTTACTTACTTCCATTATTTGTATTTCCTACACACTGACTATGAAGGTGGAGGCTGCAGAATTGCCTTTCCCATCCCCACCTATTCTTATTTTCTCCCTTATTCTTCTATTTTTAGATAAATCATTACAGTTAATATTCTACATCTGAGTTATCAGCAATTCTCCCTTTTTTCTTTCACTTTTTTCTCTTTTCTCAAATATTTGAAACAGTGCAGCCAACTGTCAATGATGAAAAATAAATACTGAATGCCAGATTAGGAAGAGCAATGAACAAATACACACAGAGAAGGTAAAACCATCCACCACTATATGCCAACTCTATTAGAGACAATAGAAAGTGTCAGAGAAAATATATTGCAGTGGGCACTGGGGAACATTGCGATTGTAAAAGGTGCATAAATATATAGTCAAGTATAAGACAATGATGAACTCAGCTGGCTACAGGTATGAGCAAACCAAAGAGCTAACATTACTGAGAAGAGACCCAGCACTTAGTGTTTTTGTGTCTTTGGAGTTAATGAATATTCTGGAATATGTTCAGGAGGCCTGAATGTATCACAGACGCAGATTTACTTGCTAGTTCCAATCAGATGAAGTCTTGAATAAAATATCAAGACTATTCCTTAATTAAGGAGAATTGCTCTAGCTTGACATGTTTGGATTAAGGAATTGTTTTTCTCCTACCTTTTGACTCAAACTGAAACACAGACCTATCCTGGGTCTCAAGCTGGCTGGCCTTGTATTAGAACTATGTCATTGGCTTTTCTGAATTTTCAGTTTACCAAAAATGCTTCACATGTACTGGGGATGAATGATCAGCTTCCCTGGTCATAGTTCTTTATAATACATCTCTCTGTGGCTGTGACTATCTCTCTCTCTTTCTCCCTCTCTATTTGTGTGTGCATTTGTATATGTATATGTGTGATTATGTAAACATGCACATATTCTTTGAAGAAATCTCACTAATACACGTGATACTAAGGGGGAAATGTTCTGTGGTAGAGTCCAGCTGGATTTGAAGACAGTTGTGTTCTAGCCCTTGCTCCAAACCTCAGACAAGGCACGCAGCCATACCTGTCTCTTGCTGCTGTAAACTCCATGTTTACATCCCTCTAGAACTCAGGTGTTAAACCCTAGGCACCATCATGTTGTTATTGGAAATGGAGACTTTGGGTGGTGCCTAGCTCACAAGGGCAGGATTGATCATCTCACAGGAAGAAGCAGCTTGCTTCCTCTCTTTCTGCCTGTGGACAAATGAGAATACAGTGACCACCTGTGAATCTGACTTCATCAGATCTTCCAGCGCCTTGAACTTTGATACATCAGATCTTTGATACCTTCTAGCATTCAGAATGGTGAGAAATAAATTTCTGTCCCTCAAACAATTCACTCTATGGTATACTGTTATGGGAACTCACCCTAAGATAGCCCACTTCCTTGAAAAAGATGATTTGGAGTAGAAAATCTAAATTTTCTTCCAGTTCAGAAATGTCCTATGTCACAATTCTACAAAGATGCTCTTACTGTTCACTATCACCCAGTAGTGAGGTCCTTGGCTTGACGAACTATGGCTTTACATTTTGGTGCTCATTCAAAAGGTGAATGAAATAATTATTCATGATCCTTGAATTAGTATGTGTGTCAGCTTTATGAAGGGATAAACCTCAGAGTGCCTAGTTTCTCTCATTCATGCTCAGAGGATTTGTTTTTGTAAGTCTTCTTAAATAGATAAATCTGTGTGCCTCACAGAGCACCAGCTACAAAAGTCAGTTTACTCATGGCTAGTTGTATGCTACATCGTTTGGTAGATACTTGCCTAATTCTAGAAAATGTATTGGCTGAAGTTCAGACTTAGACACTACCTTTCATTTGTTTGACTTAAATAAATGGTCATGATACCTTCTTCAGAGGATAGATGGTTAGGATATGAGCAGAAGGTTGAAAATATCTCTAGCACCACCAAAAGAATAAGAATAAACTGCAGCTCTTCATTCAGTGAATGATACCAAGTTTATCACACTTCTACCAGACTTAAATGTGTGTGAAAAGAATTACAAGCAAGCAAATGGAGTGAGTATCACAGCCACATTGGGAGATGGGAGAGCATGGAGTTGGGAGTCATGAATCTCAGCTTTATTAGCTGTGGTGGATTAGGCTGGAGACTTAAGCTGTCCTCCATGTCCTCCAGCTGTTAGAAGGAAGATAGAGAGAGAAAGAAGGGGCATAGAAATTAGTCAATAAGTGGCTGCTATTGTAATGATAAACCAACATTCTCTAAAATCAGTCCTTTGTTCTCCTGGGATTTAGGTGATACATGGTTTAATTCATCCTGGAGATACTTTTATTTCTTTGACTCATTTCAGGAGCAATTTCCCACGTAGAAATCTAGTTGTTCATGAGTGCAAGTTTGAGTTTACAATTGTTAGGGATTCACTAGTTTTTTAAAAATTTGTACTGAGGATATCCATTGAAACTGGCAATCCTATAGGTCACCTGGAGAGGAAAAGAAGGCTGTGATTCCTTACTTTTCCATCACGGAAAGTCCAGAGTTTCCTAAGAAGAGGCAGTAGCAGAGCATGTTTTCTACTGTGCATCCATCTCTAGGGTCTATTCACTGAGATGCTTTGCAAAGCTGAGATTTGCCATCACTCTCCAAGCCCATCTATTACAATGCCTGATGTTTCCTATTAGTATATATGTGCTGCTGCTCTTCGTGTTTACTTGCATCTCTCTACATAGTGGTTTAGAAGTAATAAGCATGTCCCATTGCATGGGTGCATCATTTCACCTAAGAGCTCTAGAATGAGAGCCACAACTGTCTCATAGTTTGTAGGCAGCATAGCCTTCAGTTTCCTTTAAATCCTGAACTAATCTGCTTATGTTTGTTGAAATATTATGTGCACAAGTTTATCCATACTTGGAAGCGTTCATCTCCCTGCCAGTGAGTCGCTGAGGGCCCACGCCACCTGGGCATGAGAGCAGGTTCAGCCCTGCATGTCTGGCACATATAATGTGGACTGTCACCGAAAAGAAGCCCTGTTGTTTCTCTCACCAAGCTGACTGTGGCTGCCACATGAACCTGCGGAGCCACAACTGTAATTCCAACTATGCAGGAGGCTGAGAACGTGAGGATCATGATTTGAAGCCAGTCAGGGCAGGAAAGTCTGTGAGTCTCTTATCTCCAATAAACAAACAGAGAGCTGGAGGTGGAGCTGTGGCTCAAGTGGTAAACTACTAACCTCGAGAGACAAAGCTAAGGGGATCTGCCCAGGCCCTGAGTTCAAACCGTAGTACTAGTGCGTGCGCACATGTGTGTGCGCGCGCGCGTGCACACACACACACATCATCATCATCATCATCATCATCATCATCATCAATAAAAATAAGGGCATTATAAAAATGGCACTTGATTATTTCCTCTCAGAAACAAGAAATACTCAGGGTATTTGAAACATCAAAAGCAGAAAAAGCTAAGTAGTTGCAACAGGTACAGATCAAGGCAAAGAACTACATGGAGCTGAGGAATCTCAGATCAAATATGCCTGCTTTCTTCCTTTTGCCCTTTGGGGTCGTTCCTCTGATAAATAATTCACAGACTGCAGTGCAAAGTAGTTTGCATACTGACAAGATTAAAAAGAATGCTTTGTCTGGGTTAAATTTACAATCTGAAACCTTCCTTTAAAATGTCAAGAAGGTAATTAATTTAAGAAGGTTTGCCAAGCAGAGTCTCCGACCCTGTCAGAAAAATTTCATTTCCTGAGGGTGAAGGGGATGTTGCATTTATCTTTCCCCAAAAGCCTGTTTTGGTTCTCATTTTAAGACTATTTTCTCTTTTCCTAATATGCTTTATATAGCTAGTCTCGTTTAAGCAAAAGTAAAAGATAAAAAATTTTAACCTGGTCTTCTCTCCTGATGGTTTATTTCTTTCTTTCCTTAAAAAAAAAAAGAATATCTAACACAATCTGCAAATTAGCCCTGCCTAAGGACTGAAGTACAGGTCAGACCTTTTGACACAAACAGGAGAAGAATATTCGCAGAGAGCACTCTTTCCTGCCTGAACATTCAGACAAGCATTTTGAGTAGCAGCGGGAAATGCATAAATTCAACAGCATGAAAATTCGCTTTTGGCATAGCAAAACATCCTGTCCCATAGATGCTCAGTAGAGTGTCTTCTTATGAATGAATGCTTCTAGCAATCAGTGGGGTTTTTACCGCAGTTCTTCAAGCCAACTTTACTGGTGTAAATGGACCCGTTGCAACAATGAGAAGTACAAGTTGTCATGCCAAAAACAAACTTTACAACTTTGGTGGGGGGGTGGGGGTAGGCTGGGAAGGGATGGGAAGGGTAAACAAAGGAGGAGGCTACAATGCTTGATAAGAAATGTACTCACTATCTTGCCCATGTAATTGTAACCCCTCTGTACAGTATTTTCACAATAAAAAATAATCTTATTAGTGCTTGTGTCCCCTTATCAAACCTCTGCAGGCATCATGGAGGAGAGTAAACAATATATTACTGTTGGGAAACCAAACCCCAAATCTATACATCCTGTGTAGATTACCCACACAGATTCACAGAGAGGAGCTGGGTGTGAATTGGTCTACTCCAAGTATGTTTGACTTCCTTTTAAAAGTAGGGTTTGCTGCAGTTGCAAAAGTTAAGTAGGTGTCATTTCATTGATGCTAATCGGGAAGAAAGAATTTCTTCTTTCATTTACTTCAAGGAACAAAGGTCAGCTGAAATGTGTCATAATGCTAAATGAGAAGAAAAAAATAGCTCACAATATCTGAAATTCTAAGTAAGTTTCTCATGATTTTAATGCAAATCGAAATCAGATATGGGTTTGATAGAGATGCTTTTGGATGCTGAGCTGTCCTCCCTAGTTATCAGTTCTTGACATGGGACAAGAAAGTATTTGTGCTGCTGAAGTTCAGTGTCCTGAGACATTTCCTTCTAAATCTTGTGCCTTCTTTGTGGGATTGGGACATGCTATAAGGATTGACAGCTGTGTTCTCTGAGCCATCGGGGTGGGGGGGGGGGGGGTGGGAAAGGGGTGGGGGTTGGGTGGAGTGGGAGAGAATGCAAATCAAAACTCCCCTGGAATTGTACTTCCTCCAAGTCAAATAGCTGTCATCAAGAAAACAAGCAACAACAACAAATGGTGATGTGTGTGTGTGTGTGTGTGTGTGTGTGTGTGTGTTATTCTTATTCACCTTCACTGTGGACATGGATTTAAATTAGTTTAGCCACATGGGAATCAGTAAAATAGAACTCCCATATGATTCCCTCCATATCACTCTTGGTTATATCCCCAAAGAGCCAATGTCAGCTTTCAATGAGGACACCTGTAGATTCATCCTAATAATGGGGCTAGTCCTGTAGCCAAACTATGGAATCAGCCTAGGTGCCAATGAATGAATGAATGTACAAGAACTGGGATACATACATGATGACGTTTTACTCAGCCCATAAGAAAAATGAAGTTACAAAGAAGAATGAAATTATGATGGTTGCTGTAAAATGAATGGCACTGGAGATCTTTGTTAAGTGAAACAATCCCATAAAATCAAATATCACCTATTTTCTTACATTTGTGGAAGCGAAGGTGAAACCAAACCAAATCCAGTCAAGAAAAATACACAAAAATCAAGGCCATGAACATAGTGGGGCACTACTAAGGAGGCAAAGGGGGAGAAAATTATAAATTAAAAACAAGTAAGACAAGGTATTATGTGATGTTAAGATAGTACTTTGTCAAGATGCATTTTACTCACAGACTGACATGTTGAACTGAAAACCTTTTGAACAAAAGATAAAGATAATATAAATAAAAAAATAGAAAAGATTTCTTAGTATTAATTGACATTAAGGCAGACAAACCAGCAGCTAAAAATTCAACTTAAGAATATCTTTATGTTCTTAAACATAAGAGCATATTGTATTATTTTCATTTGTTTATTTTTTTTAAAGTTCATGATATCCTTCTAGGTTTTTTTTAAAGAAGGAAGTAAACAGAACGTCTCTGGCTGAAATTCTGGTTTCAGAATGATCTGTGTTCTCTTTGTGCCAATGAAACTCCCCAGAAACTGGAACGACCATTTGAAAATACGGAATAGTGGCCTCACTATATATGCAATGATTTACCTTCTCATTTCTAAGGCTTCTCAGTCTATGCAATTATCTCATAAATTCTGCACTTAGCATCTCATTGAAAAGCATAATAATTGATCCCAGCCAAATTTCTGCTTCAGAACACAAATATATATATATATATATATATATATATGTATATTATATAAATACAATATAAAGCTGTGTGCCGGTGGCTCATGCCTGTAATCCTAACTACTCAGGAGGCTGAGGTCCAAGGATTGCAGTTTAAAGCCAGCTCTGGCAGGAAAGTCTGTGAGACTCTTATCTCCAATTAACCACCAGAAAACTGGAAGTGGAACTGTAGCTCAAGTGGTAGAGTGCTTGCCTTGAGCTGAAGAGTGCAGGGACAGTGCCCAGGCCCAGAGTTCAAGCCCCATGACCGACAAAAAAAATACAATATAAATATATGTAGATGTATTTATATATGTTATGTGTATTACCTCTATATGTTTACTTATCTCCAGAGACTAACTATCCATTGCATAATGTTGTAGGAAAAAATGATGGAAGCATGTGAAATTTAGCAGAAGCAGGGAGGAAAATTAAATCCATAGGGCATGTCTAAGTTTGGGAGAATTTATCAATAAGTTGCCAATTGCCTATAGAGTATTTGAGAGAGGAAAAAATATACTCATAATAGAAAAAAATATTCTGTCCCAGACATGCTCATTTTTTGGGAAAGCCATGGGAGCAACCCCTTGAGGCAGAGAAGGTATCATCTTTTCTCCTGTATTGCTGCACAGGTGGGGAAACTGGCTAGAGATCATCCCTCATTGGTACATTCAAGTGTGGCCATTGTGGGAATACAAGAGAGGAGACACATTGGATGAAAATTGCCAGTGTTACAAAATTGGGTATTTGATTGGGCAAAGGAAGCCAAGAAGAGGAATCTAGAAATGAAGAACACTGATCAACATTAGAGACACATTGGAGTGAATAGACTCTGATTAGTCCTCTTTATCATGGTTGTACCTTTTCATGTTTCTAGTCTCTGAGTTGCTTATCTTCAAAGTTACAGTCAATTTCCTGTTTCCAT
Organism: Dipodomys spectabilis; assembly: GCF_019054845.1. Taxonomy (NCBI): domain Eukaryota; kingdom Metazoa; phylum Chordata; class Mammalia; order Rodentia; family Heteromyidae; genus Dipodomys; species Dipodomys spectabilis. The sequence continues at coordinate 15,860,801 of NW_024870911.1, read as the reverse complement.
TCTTGCTTTGCCCCTTCCATGGATACTCCTCAAGTTAGTCTAATCTTTTCATACCGAAGCACCCTCACTGACTCTTCTGCCTCCTGTGCCCATTTAAGGGTCCATGATTGCTTTGAGCTCACTGGATGAATCAAGGATGGTCTCCCCTTCTCCTGGTCAGCCAATCAGAAGCCTTAATTTCACTTGCTACTTAATTCTCTTTTGCTATGCAATGTGAATCACTCTCAAGTTCTGGGGATTAGGAAGTATAACTCTTTGGGAGACCATTATTTTACCTTCTGAGGCACTTACATGTGTTTCTTGACTGACAGACAGAATATATCAAGAGAATAAATTTTGAGAGAGAGAAAGGTCATGAATAGGATCAAATTTTCTTGAGACCACAATGGATAAAGACTGAAAAATACTCTCCGGACTGGATAACCACTGGAACACTCACAGTCTTTAAGGAAACATTTCAGCTTGTGGGCTTTGGAAATCAGATTTCAGGAGATTATTTAGTCAGGTGAGCTGAGGAAATAAAGTCAGAGACTTTAAACTGTATTTTGAAGTAAGCATATGGTGAGCTCTTGAGGAAAGTTAGACGATAGTAGGATTCCTAGAAGGATTTGCTTTTTTATTAAGATAGAATTTATTTGTTAGAGTAAAGGAGCCAGAATCAATCAACCAATCTATCTATCTATCTATCTATCTATCTATCTATCTATCTATCTATCTATCTATCTATCTATCTAATTAATGTAAGTAAAAGACACAGATGCATATCTTATCTACATATAAGTATATGTATGTATAAGGATATAAAAATATTCAAGGGATAGATGAAATAATTGCTAGATAATTATCTTACAAAAAGTAAGGGGAGAATTGGAACTAACATCACAGGAGGATAACTGAGCATAAAGACAAAATCAAGCAAGACAGTTCTTTCCCTGAGTTATAAAGCAGAAAGGTTTGGTGAGGGGCCAGGGATAGGGAAAAAAGTGTAGAGAGAATCTTAAATTTCATCTGTAATAGACCTCATCATCTGAAGAAAATGTGAAAATCTGAGCCATAGAGAAGACAAAACAGGTATGGGTTAGGACTGGAAGGACGGCCGCCACCATCCATTGATATTTGGCATATATGTGCAGCCCAGGTACCCAGAATGGAAGTGTGCCTTGAAAATGATCTTGCCATATTTGTAATGCTCCCAACAGTACCTAGCCACCTATGAAGTGATCAGAGAAAGCAGAAAGTCCAATTTCACAGGGTGGGAAAGACAAAATTGTGTGGCAGAAGGAGAGAGCTCACAGCGTGCTCTTGAGATCAGTACTGATCATGCTACCCAGCTTGGGTACAGATAAATTCGATGAAGCACAGGGCTAAGGGACTGAGAACAGAGCAGGGATGGAGGGAGGGCTTGGATATGATGATGATACAGGCTCAGGAGAAGTGACTGAATATGATGGGAAGAATAACAAGGGGGCATGGAGGCAGATGGTATGGGGCAAGCCTTATGAGGGGGCTGGTATAGAATGGAAATACCAGTGAAAGGAATATCAATGCGAAGGAATCCTAGCATAGGAAAGCCAGAAGAACACCAGCATGACATTGAAGTAAGAAATGATGGTTATGGTATCATGAAAATGGAACACTGGGTATGGATTATACTGGATCCTTTCTCATCATGAATCATTTTAGAGAAATATTTATTTGCCACACATTTAAGTAGCTGAAAGAGAGCAGATATTGGGTTAAGGGGTTAGCCTATAGAAGACAAATACAATATGTCCTTGCATCCCATACTCTACTGGGAATGAGATCATTCACTTGAAAATATCTACGTGAAAGCATAATGTCACAAATATTTGAGCTTGGCTACATTTATGTTCTAATACTAGGAGTGGTAAGAATCAAGGACTCACAGCCAGAACATCCTTTAGAAACATATACCTAATGAGATTCTCTCTTTCTCTAAACTCTATCTGTTTTACCTGGAGTAATAAGGTCTAAAAGACCCTTCATGAAGGGGTGACATTGATCAAGATGCATTGTCCTCATAAGTTAGTTGTCAAATTGAAACATCTTTTGTATAACTACTCAAAGATAATAAATTAAAAGACTTCATCATCTGCTTCTTTATACCTTTCTCTCCATTACTCTCCCTTATGTTCTCAATCCAGCCATCCTGGCTTCCTTTTTGTCCCTCAGGGACACCAGTTTCTTATTTCCAGTCCTCCATATCAGCTCTCCCACCACCTTCTAGCACTGTCATGGCTGCCCCTCTGTCTCCTCTGTTCTTCTCAGGGAGGTCCTTATTAATCTCCCTTTCTGGTATCTTTAGCTTACTTTTTCCTTTTCAGTACTGGGGATTGAACCCAGGACCTGGCACATGTTAAGCCAGTGCTCTGCCACTGAGTTATACCCCCAAGCCCTGCTGTTATCATTAATCATCTGTTCTATTCCCAAATCTCCTTCATCACTGGGAACTCTCATTTCAGCCTCTTCAACATCTGCTCCACTCCATGTCTTTCTCCTTTGCTACTTTACCACTTTCAGAAAACACTTCAAGCTACTACCATCTCTTGTGTCTAATAATAATTTTCAGTCTTATCCTAGATGGTTAGTGGAAGGCTAGCTGTCTATTTTCCAGGGACTCTAAATAGGAGATCTTTAAAACTGAGATGTTTGGTTCTAGATGCCCCTTCCTATAACCATGGCTACCAACTTGTATTTATTGAGGGGTGGCCCTTTCCTGAGCTCACACCTCCCAGCAAAGAGGAATCAGAAACCATTGAATGAAGGAACCTGTTAAAGTTTATTAGGTTTTAGCATATTTAAAGTGTAAGGTGTTCCAGTAGAGAGATTGTTCCAGAACTTTTGTATAAGTATTCAAGGTCTATTAGGACTCACAAGGTTTGTGGACTCTAATGAGCAGTTCAGTTTTGAGCAACAAAACGGGAGATAGCGAAGGATAGTGTAAGTGCCAACCTGTGTGGCTAGGCCATTCTGGACATTCAATTATGTGAATTCCTCCATTTTGTGTTTCCCAGATTTTGCTCAGAAGGCAGGGATGTAAGTCTCTGAAAGTGATCTGGGGTGTTATGAGCCGTGACCATGGTTGGCACAAGGATGGACCCATGGTGTAACTCCAAATTCAATCATATGCCCTGTAAAATAGAGTTTGGTAGTTCTCAAATATTGAAGACTATTGTGCATGTTGTTCTTGTTTGTGTTTTAATATTGTGTTTCTTTTCTGCATCGTAAAGAATTCTACCATTTCACAAGGGGAATAGCTAGCTCTTAGAGATCATTTTGTGATTCAGTAATGTTGCTTTTTTTTTTTTTTTTTTTTTTTTTTTTTTTACAGATTTATTACATATGATCTGGACCAGGTATGGTCTAAAAATGATACATTAAGAACACAAAAGAAATGTTAAAAAGTATGTTACACAGTTCAGTTGATGTAGAATATCTCTCAGTCAGCCTGTCATTGTCATCAATTATGTTTAAAAAATAATATCAGCTGAGTGTTTCTTGGCTCTTTGTTTTTGTGAAAATATGGCTTCCAAAAAGCAAGTTGTCCTTTGCACATAACTATTGAGCCCTTCAGATCCTCTCCTAAGAATATCCTCCTTAGTTCTCACTGTGTGAATTAGAGTGCTGCTTAATTGATCAAGTATAACTATTCGACTTTTACTATCCATTGGGTTTACTTGTAGATTTGAAAATGAAGGAGGGGGTGACACTGTTCAAAAACAAATGTACCTATTGCCTGACTTATGTAACTGTGATAATTTTTTTAAAAAAGCAAAAAAAGCAATTGGCGACCAAAGAGCAAGGTTGAAGTTAACGTTCTTAATTTATGTGTGAAACTAAAAAGTTAACATTGTTGAAAGGTGGTAGGTGGGTGATTATGGGAAAAATGGATCAAGCATCCACAGTACTATACTGAACTCCATGTATTCTGAGCATTCACTGTTGATCCGCATTGGTGGTCAGTCTCCTTGGAACCACATACTAATAGATGCCAAGGGTGGGCTATATGAAGAAATAACTGTGCTAGAACTGGGATGAAGGATTTGAATCCCATTGGAACTACTCATTTGTATCCTAGCATCTGCTTTGCCTTTCTCACTGAGTGGCTGAGCTTCTGCTAGGATGGATCAAGCTGCCCTGTGAACATGCTTGAGTGTCCATAGGTGATGTTTTAACCAATCATTGGCATTGTGGTGTTTCATCTTTCTTTTTCTTTTTTTTTAAAATTTTCCTTTTAAATAATGAGAGACAGTTGTCAGTGTAAAAGTTAATGAAATATCTCAAGAAGCCAAAGGGTTTGACAGAGAAAGAGAGGGAGCTCTGGGGTTTGTGTGGACTCCTCAAGAAACTTCCATGAAACTACATAAGGTTGAAGTAATTTTGAAAATGGTGTTATGTACTTTCAGACATCACTGAATGTGTAGTTAACTTGCAGGATAGTTTCTAGTGAACTCAAGGCTCCTAAGAAATTCAGTCATACATTACAGAGGGCAGTAGAATAGAAAAAAATATGAAGCTGGGCATCAGTGGCTCATACCTGTAACCCTAGCTATGCAGGTGGCTGAGATCTGAGGATTGAGGTTTGAAGCCGGCTTGGGCAGAAAAAGTCTGTGAAACTCTTATCTCCAATTCACCAGCAAAAAAGCTGGAAGTGTAGCTGTGTCTCAAATGTTAGAGCACCAGACTTGAGCAAAATAGCTAAGGGAGTGTGGGAGGCTACTTCAGGGAGAGTTTATGAAGCCTAAGTGAGGTGTGAAACATTTATGTTAAATTCTAGCACTTCAGGATGGAAAATGATGTCAACCATCCATGTCACCAACCATTATTATTGTCATTATCCTGTGTCTGCTTTTGTTGCTGTGGGGGACTGAAGATCTATGTAAAGATCTACCTAATTAACTCCCAGTCCTGTGCTTTTTTATTTTTTATTTGGCTACATCTACCTTTTTAACAGCCATATTAATTTTATTTCCAAAGCTTGCTGTATCTCTGAAAAGGTATATGCTCTCTTGATTATGGAGGCTGAGGAGTCCCATGGGCTGTCTTCTTCCCATGGGCTAGAGATGTAGAAAGGCCAGTGGTATAATTCAAAGCCCGTGAGTTGGAGAACCAGTGGTATATATTCCAGTTTTATGTCTAAAGATCTGATAACTAGGAATACCATAAGAGATATCAGGGCATTCTAGAGTCTGGGAGAGTTGACCCATAAAATTAACCATCAGATTATAGGTAATTTAGAAATGATTTAATGTATACAGGAAGATGTGTTTAAGTTATATTAAAATGCCATACTATTGTAGGTTAAAAAAATTAACCATCAGAACTGGATGAGGTGAAAACACCCACATGTAATTTGTCTTCATGCCAGCTCTATAAAATAGCAGTGATTTTTTCAGAGTATAATTGTTCATGATCTTCCAGAGGTTAAGAGAGAGTTCACACACACATATTTTTTTCTCTGGGCATGTACCTAGAAATTGGTGTAAGAGTGGAATTGTTTGATCATAGAGAAAGCACTTTTTTTTGCCATTCGTGGGGCCTGAACTCTGGGCCTGGGCGCTGTTCCTCAGCTCTTCAGCTCAAGGCTAGTACTCTACCACTTGAGCCACAGTGCCACTTTTGGCCTTTTCTGCTTATGTGGTGCTGAGGAATTGAACCCAGGGCCTCATGTACTCTACCACTGAGCCACCTTCCCAGCCCCCACATTTTGTTTTTGTAAACATCTGTGAATAGTTTTCCAGAGAAGTGGTATTAGTTTCAGTATAACTCCTATCAGCAGTGTACAGGAGTTTCACCAGTTTTCTATCTTTGCAAGTAGCCATTCTAGTGGGCACTTTGGGATAGACTCCCACTTGAGGTAAAGTATAGCTGGACACTACATTGTTTTTCCAACTCATTTTTGTCACAGGGAATTTTACTGTTTCAGGCTTGGTTCAAGATTTGTGTGTAAGTGCTATCAAGAAAACCAAACCAGCAGGTTAAAATGATAAGAGATATTGGAACTGCTTCAGTGAGAATGGTTGGAGAGATTCTCTCTGAGAAGGTCCTAAGGAGATGATTAGATAGAAATTAACCATAAAGAGAAGCAACTGAAAGTATTCCAAATAGAATAGAACAAGTCTAGATAGGATAGAACAACAAGTACAAAGGACCTGGGGTTGGGAATTAATTTGTTAGAAGTTTGAAGGCCTAAGTAGTGACTGCTGTGTTACTATACATTAAACTATATAAGCATATGTTGCTTTTGGGGGAGGAGGGGAGCAAAGGATATATTGCTACATAGTCAAGGGTGGCTCCCTCAACCTTCTCAGTGCTGGGATTACAGGTATGTACACGAACAACAGGCTAGATGTATAACTCGCTTCACCTCATCTTTCACCTCCTTTGCTTACTTTATTTTCCCCTTGTAATTAGTAGTAACCATTTTCCACTTTATAGGTAAGAAAAGTAAAACCAAAAGTTAAAAACTTAGCTAGTGACTTTTTAACAGAGATTGTTCTGGAATCCTAGCTTGAAGACTGTAATCAAATATGTTCCCCGTTCTTCAGAGAATGCGATCGTATTTTTTTTTTTTTGCTGTTCTTTTGGGACACTGTCAGGATACAGGACATTAATACTTCCAGGGAAAGAGAACATAGAAGGATAAGTGGCAACAAGGAATTTTTATAAAATTAGAGATTTGGGCTTGGGTAGAGATCTCAGCTTTCTTATCCCAAGTTTGCTTCAATCATGACATAATCTCCAGTACACAGTGTTGTTAAAAGACAAGAAGCTTCCAACAGTTTGAGATAGATTGTCCTGGTCTCCAGTACTCATCATGACACTTTATAAGCACCTGTCCTGAAAAGAAAAGACAAATCTCTTGATTGGTGTACAGACAAATCCCGGATGTCCATAGAGATGGTCAGAGAACTTTAGACCAGGATAAGCTCTTAGAAATCACCCACCTCCTTTTCTCTGTAAATAAATAAAGTAAAAAAAATCCGAGTGACAACATGTGTAGGCAAAGGCAGACTTGGAATATTTGGGTCCATTCTTTTTGAAGGCATTTATTGGGCACCTACCACCAAACACTGATTAGTTCTGAGGAAGAATAAGAGCCAGAGCGTCTGTGGATAATGTCTGAGAGCTGGAGAAAAACCAAACATATAAACATTTACACAACTCATCAAACAATACAACTCATAGTGGAGACACTTACAGAGCAATATAGAAGAAAAGCAAGGAAGAAATTGCACCCATTCTGTACTGTCTTATTGAGAACATCTTGCAGCCTTATTTCCGTGGAAGAATGTACTCATATGATAGAAAAACTAAGGTGACTTATTAAGAGTTGTTGAGGTCTTTGGTTATAGATCATCAAACTGTCATTCTATCACTAGTGAACACACCTTTAAAGGAAAGGAACATAATATAACTTAAAAATGACCTGCCAAGGGGGAGTTAAATGTTTCACTTCTGGTAATATTTAGATATACAATATACATACATCGGTGAATGGTGATTGGTAAGATGAGGGATGGACAGGCAATTTGGGGATGGTTATTTTAGCTGTATGATTGTTTTAAAAATTTTATGGTGAATTGTTACATTGAACAAGGTACATACAAGTTGTCATGTCGAAAATGAACTCTACAACTTTGGTGGGGGGGAGAGGGTTGGGTGGGGGGGCGGGGGGAGGCTGGGAAGGGATGTAAAGGGTAAACAAAGGAGGAGGCTGCAATGCTTGATAAGAAATATACTTATTATCTTGCCCATGTAATTGTAACCCCTCTGTACAGTATGTTCACAAAAAAATAAAATAAAATAAATCAATGGCTAAATAATGAAAAAAAACAAGGTACATATTGTATGTCCCAAAGTCACACAGGTGAGGATCCATCAAGCATGAGCAGAACTTGATGCCTATTAAATAAAATTTCTCTCCAGCTTTGCATAATCCTTCAAGTTTTCTTACTATGATATTCTCTCGCCAGCACTGCAGAGACTAGGAATGCTAGCACTCTTAGCACCTGTGATCTAAATGCAGATAATTGACCCTGAAGCTCCTTGAAGGTATGTTTCTGGCTATTTATCCTCACACCTGCCACTCCTGCCTTATCCTCTCATTTGACTTTCCACATGGTCATCTGAGTGGCTCTCTGGACCCTCCTGTGCTAAGATGTAGGTTTGAATCAGCCCATCTTGGACCATGGTCCAGGCCTTAAGCCCAAAGTGGTCCTCACAGTAAATGGCAGACAGTTAAAGCCAGATTCTGTTTATCTCTATGAGATAAGTTGGAAACTTGCCATATACCAGGAAGAAAGAAAGAAAGAAAGGAAGGAAGGAAGGAAGGAAGGAAGGAAGGAAGGAAGGAAGAAGGAAAGAAAGAAAGAAAGAAAAGAAAAGAAAGGAAGGAAGGAAGGAAAGGAAAGGAAAGGAAAGGAAAGGAAGGAAGGAAGGAAGGAAGAAAAAGAAAGAAAAAATAATAAAAAGGAAAAGATTAACTAAATTTTTATAACAAGATCACCTGGAGAATGTGGAAACAGAATGGAAATGGCATTGTGATTGGTCACATGTAATAAGCAGGTGGGCTACCTCACCGGACCTAACAAGTGGTCACTGTCATGAAATGAAGAATTGTCTCCATGTTGAGAGATGTCTCATGTAGATACATACACAGCCGATCCTCAGTAGCTGAAGAATCTGCTTGTGAATTTGCCTGCTTGATGGAGTTTATTTGTAACCTCAAAATCAATACTTGCTGGGCATTTGTGGGTACACGAAGACACGCGCTGAGCAGGAAACAACTTGAGTTGCCTGATGTTCATGGTCAAAGATGGTGTTGCTCTGTTTTCTTACTTCACCATACAGAGTGAAGTCTGTCTTCCTCTTTTAGCCTTCATATTATAATGAAATATCCTTGGCAGGTCTATTTAGGGCACCCTTTCCCCCCCATGTTTGTGCTTATTTGTTAGTGATTTTGGTATTTAAGGCTCCTCTCCTCCCCATGCAGTGAAGTGTCTATTATTCTTCAGGGATGTGTCTTACAGAGGAAATACATGTGTTAAAGAAACTTCATTCAGTCATGATCTCCATTGCTGTAGACTGTGTGCTCAGTGGTAATGAATTTATAACATGCATTAAATAGCGTGTCTTTAAACAGAGATATACATACAATGAGGCGGATAACAATGCGAGCAGACATTTGCAGGGATCTAACTCTGTGCTTTCACCTAGGAGCAAGGGTTCAGTACTTGTTAATTCAGTGTTGGTGGTGACTTTCTAGGACCTAATGAGAATGAGCAATGAGAATTGACTGTCTTTTATTAGTACCTAAAGGTAGTGATGGATAAGTCTATTCACAGTCACATTAAACACATTCTGGTAAGAAAATTACAAACTCACTATACAATTCTTCCTAAGGAATGAAACACTCACTACCACCACTGTTACTAGACGATGCAATCTTATTGGGTCAGTGTCATGTATGTAGTCTGTCATTTGGTGACACATGGCTGCATCGCTTTTCATGAGACAAAATAATCAATTATAACTAATTATTAGTGCCCACTTACCCTCCTCAAATCTATTTTCCGTGTTTGCAAACAATGTGAAATCTCAAGGCAAGGAAACAAAAGGAATTCTACTGCCTAAGCAGCCCTCTGCATTTGTGGAGCACAGGGCTGTTACCCCTTGTGGTAGAGCTTTGTGAAACATTCATAATTCATAGAAGGAGCCATCTGAAGGCATTTCCTAGAATTGTCACAAAATTCTGTCAGCTCCTGCCGTGATGAAAAAGTACAGTCTTGTGAATATGATTAAGGTGCCTTGGAATCTAAGGAAACCAGCAATAGCTGTGCTGGCTCCTCTCCACGCTCTTGGAATGCACTCTCTGGAAGAAAGTCAGCCTGACAGATGATTTCATGGCATTTTACTCAGTGTGGGATGTATTTTAGAAGCAGTGTATCAAAACCTTGACCTTTGCTTTATTTTTTTTTCTTTACTGTTGATTTAGAAGATTAGAGGCATTCTAAAACCTTTTCCTAGATGTCTCCACATATATACAGCACATAAGATTCAGAAAGAATTTGACACGCATTATTGGAGCATAAATCAGCCAAGGGGAGGATGTTTGCAAATTGCTCTTCCTGTTATAATTTCATCTCATTAGGGAAAGAAGGGACAGGTGGGTGTACTAGCAGGCACAGATCAAGTGTTGCATTTTCTTTCTAGAGCAGAGAAGATCTTTCAGTCTGATCTCTCCCTTTTGGGAAAACGATGCAGGTTTTCATTATGCACAAAACAATCTTTTGGTGATTGTTTTTTGCAGTTTCCAGGAAATGCATAGGCCAAAGTTAGAACTTGCTTAGCTTGACATGTAAGGTGTAGTATCAAAAGGAGTAGACAGAGTCACAGTATAATTTTTATTTCCTTCAGGCATTAAGATAAAAACAGTAGGTCTGGGACATATGCTTACTTTGCCTCTTGGTGTCCAGTTTGTTGGAAAGGCCAGGATGAAGATACATGTTGTGTTGTGTAATCTGCAAGGATGCTAAGTAGTCACAAAACTCTGCTGTTAGCAATGCCTTCTTTGCACACCCACCCACCTATTTTTGTGTGCTAACTGTGAGGTTTTCTGATTCTGTGGAGAGTAAGCATAATGATTTTGGAATACGCCACAATCATAATGGCAATGCATATTTGCAATCATTTCATACACCATGTGAAGTCATGTCATTTCATTCTTGGAGCAGCTCCAGCCATACATGAACAGTATTGAGTCAGTATTTTCTTCAAACAACTATTTTTAAATGTGGTAAAGCATACAGAACCTAAAATGACTACTCTTAATTATTTTATGTGTGCAATGACAGTTCTCACACTTGTCGTATTGTACAGTTACCACCACCATCCAGTTCTGGAAGATCTTTGTCTGTCCATGGAAACTCAGAATGCTTTGAATGGTGACTCTCCATTCCTTGTTCCTCATCTGTCTTCTGCTTTCTGCATATGAGTTTACTAACTCTAGGTTCCTCCTTCAGTGAAATTATACAATATATACACTTTCTTGACTGGATTATTTCACCTAGCATGCTGTTTCTAAGGTTCATCATGTTGAAGTATGCACCAGAATCTTATTCCTTTTTTAGAGTATATTTTTTATTGTAAAGATACTGTATAGAGGGGTTACAGTTACATGAGTAGGGTAATGAGTACACTTCTATCAAGCATTGTTACCTCCTCCTTTGTTTTTCCCCTACTCAATCCTTTTTTTTCAAAAGGCTGAATGAGCAACTGCCTTTTCAGGCCCTTCCAGTATTTAGATAATATTCCAGACCTGAGATTCTTACTGAGAAATGTGAGTATTTGCTGCTCCAAATGTGAACAGTGATTTTTCCCACTCTGGGAGTGCTATCATTTTATCTTGACTCTTGGCTTCCAGAAAGGACAATGTCTTTCCCTTTTTCAGTACCTAACTCTAAACTCCAAATCCACACTTTGGTAGTGCTTAAATATGTAGTTACTGAGAATCCACGTGAATTTTTCCATTCACCCACACCCAACAGTATTGTGAAGTACATAGCAGTGAGTTCTTCAAGCCTTCATGGAAGGATGCTTAGTGACATTTCTTAGGAAGAACCATGGCACTCCATACAGGGGACAGCCACTCTTTATTTATATCCATCAGGTAGTGACTCTTTCCACCCAAGAGAATAAACTGAACTTCTCTTTCTTTCCAGAAGAAGAAGGAACATTACAACAAAAAGACTATTCCCATGATTAATAAAGCAGCCAACCAATATGTCTCAGACTATGTTGGGGGGATGAGTCTTCAGGGAACGTAAATAATAAAGCTTGTATATTGAACAAATTTATAAACAGACATTAAAATTGAGCTTGGATTCAGGTGTAGTGGTGTACAACTGCAATCCCGGCACTAGGGAGATGCACACAGTGGCTAGTCTGGGCAACACAGAGAGATCCTGGCTCAAAAACAAACACAAAGACAAAAACCAAGAGTACACAGAAGGCTGCAATGACTCCATACAAAACATCACAAGATATAGAAGTGGATCAGGAAAATGGAAGAGAAACAAAAGTCCTGGGAGAGCCAAAAGAGGAGTCTCTAGACCTTAATGGCTAAGTTTTCACCAATTAGAATTCAATTTATGGGCACCACTATAGAATTCTCAATCTGTTATGCTAACTTAGTCTTTTAAAAAAATAACTATTTAGTAAGCATATTTTAATATTGTAGGATTGACTTTGAATTCTCCACACATAGGGTATTGTGTGTGGTTCTGCATTATTTAATTCCTCAAAGCCAATGGTGCACAAACGTCAGCATACGCCATCATCACTTGGAGGGCTTGCTCAGATTTGGATTTCTGAGCCTCAGTCCCATAATCTCTAACTTAATAGGCTTAAGAGTGAAGCCTGAAATTTTAATTCCTTTTTTAAAAAAATGTATTTTATATTGTCCTTGTAAAGATGATGTACAGTGGGATTACAGGTAATGAGTACATTTTCTTTTTGAACAGTTTTCATTTCTGAGACGTTCCTGGGTTAGGCTAACAGTTGCTTGTCAAGGGACAATATTTTAAAAACTGATCAGTGTATCTAGAGATATGCAATGGATGGATCACATGAGTTCAAGCGCATTCAAGATTCTGAGAGATACACTACTTTTTAAGCCTGTTCATCTTTCCTTTCTTCCTTATGCCACAGTCACTTTCACCTGAAATATAACAGCCTCCAAATGGATGCCCAAGTTTTTAAAAATCCTGCCTCCTTCCACTTTATCTTTCACAAAACAGCCAGTGTGATCTTTTAAGTCTAAATCAGATCATCCCATTGTCTTGCTTAAAGCTCATTTCCTTTTATAGCAGATGAATCTTGGTATCCGTCTTGTTACCCTGGTTCTCCAGCCTCATCATCTCGCCCTGTTCAGTTTCCCACCACCATCCCATCTCTCAATTTCTCCCTCTGATGCACTTTCAGTCACACTGACACCCTTTGAGCTCCTTCAAGCAAGCCGCCATTTCTTCTCTTGCAACTTTTGAACTCTGAAACTCTTCCTCACTGTGCCTTTGTGATCAGAACCTTTCCTACCTGCTCCTTGGCTAGAGTTTTCTTTTGATTCTCTTTCAAGATGTCAGCTTAAATATTGGAGACGTCTTTTCTGACCCTTCAAATTTAAACTAGGTTCCTCCTGGTATCCTGCTTCTGATTGTGTTCTCATCTTTTCCTTCACAGCCTTCTTTTTGTTTAGCTGTTGGTGAGGCTCTAGATTTCTTGAGAATGAGACTGTATGAGCAAGTGTCTGAGTGATAGCAGGTGCTCTATCTGCTGAGTCTTTGGAGGTCCAGAAATGGGCAAGCTGTTTTAGACTATGATGTTTATATGTTTGATTCAATGTAGTGTGGGATCTACTACTTGTTGTCTTACTATTTCAATGAATGCTATTTGATGCCTTTGACATTAGGCCCTCCATTCCATCTTTGATTGTTAAAAGTTTTAGTGGTCTGTTTGAGCATGGTTAGTGCCTAAATCACAACCCTTGGCATCATTGTTCTTCTACCCCTGTGATATTTTAAAAAAATCTTCCAAAGAAAGGCTCTCTAAGAACCCGAAGAAATAGATGTATCGAGGAACTAGTTACATGGCTCCTCTTTTTATCAGTGATTTCAGTTACCCACAGTGAACTATAATCCAAAAATATTAAATGGAAAGTTCCACAAGTAAATAATGTATAGGTTTTGACATGTTCTTTTAAATGGCATGATACATTTTCATGCCATGCCTGGGATGTGATTCATTCCTTTGCCTAGCATAGCAATGCTGCATACCCTATGCACCCCTGAATTCTTTAGAAGCTAAGTATCCCAATGCCGTGTTCACATAACTCTTACTTGATTTAACAATGACCCTGAAGCACGAAAATAGTGATGTTCATAATTCAGATGCACAAAGAGAAGTAATAAACAAGTTATAAAGTGTTTCTTTCAAGTTAAAAAAAAACTTTCAACTTTGTCAGGTTAGAAAAACAAATCAGATGTTGAGGTGGATAAGGTCTGTGATACAAATGAATCTTCTATGTGTGAAACTAAAATTGTGAGGAAGGAAAAAGGAATTCATGCTCATTTTAGCACCTTAAGCTGCAAAACTTACAACCATATTGAGTGGTAAGTCTAAGAGAAAAACATTGTATACACAGGCTTTAGTACTATTCAGGATTCTAGGCATCCACTGAGGGTTTTGGAACATATCCTCAAGTGAAGGAGAAAAGACTGCAATCTGAATGTTCCCAGAATAGCAAATTGTCAGCATCAGCAACATAAAAGACCACCTTGGGGAGACTGTACTTGGTTGGTATGAAGGGAAGTTGGAGACTATTAAGTTGAGGGCAGACAATGTAGACCAGAATTTGACAAAGCTGTTGAATCTGATGAGCAAGGAATGAACTGAGAAACAACCCAGATTAGAAGAAGCTGCCATCTTGGGAAAGAATGAAACTTGCTTTAATTTGCCTCAGAAGACTTCAGGCTAGGATTACAGTCAAGCAGATTTTGCAATGACATAAGGAAGAATTTTCCAATAAATAGAGCTGTTGAAAAATTGAATGGGTTTACATTGTCAAGGAGCGAACTTCTCTCATCTGTGGAAGTGTTCAGACAGAAACAATGAGGAGGGTGGGAGGAAGAAAGGAATTAGCATCATAGTGAACCAGTCACTTCTCTATAATTATGTGGCATTTTCTTGGCATCAGACTTTCCCCAACCCTTACCAACTCTTTGGAGGAGGGATTATTTTAAGAGGGCTCAGATTGGGGGTGGTGAGAAACTCAGAAGAGTAGATGGTAACAACTCAGCTGATTAACTAAACTTTGTTTTACTGCACTTTTATTTTCAAACTGAGGAGAGAGCACAGTATTTCAAGATAATAGAGAAGAGGTGAGAGCAATTTTTAGGGAGATTGATTTAGGGAAGAAAATGATGTTAGGTGAGGTAGCAGGCAGAGAAATGAAATGGTGAGGGGAAAACAGAGATTCTTAATGAGGAACTTGATGCCATTTCTGCTATGGATTGGCAGCAGCAAATCGTTGTACTTTTTCCTCGTCTCCTTACATAGTTTCTTCAAATGCATTTCTTTATTAATTAACTGTGGCTTTGGCTGGATGGCTTAGAAACCAGAAACTGCTAAACCTGGCCCTAAAATTTTTTTAGAGCAGCCATGGTAGATCTAGGAAAAAGAATAATTGACATGTTACCCATCTCAATTCTCAGAGCAACACTCTCTCCATTTACTGATGGGAAGAATAAGGTAGGAGGAAATCTATGTTTTCTCAATTATTAGGTGATTTATTTGATCTCTATTATTCCCAAGATGATTAGAAAAAAATCTTCCTTTGGAAAGTCACTTCCATCTCTTGTCTCTTAAAATTTTATAGTTGAAAGAGAACTCTGGGCTGAGAATGTAGCTCAGTGGTAAAACATTTGTCTAGTATCTATGAGGCCCTGAGTTAGATTCCTCTAGTACTTCAAGAAAACAAACAATAGCAAAAAAAAGGCAATACAAAAGAAACAGAAGAACGAAGGAAAGAAAGAAAAAAAAAGAACATTTCAAGAGTCATCTCTTGCAGTATGAGATTAAGAGCTATATCACTAATGCAAATAGAGATTAAAAGGTAAGGAATTTTATAGGCCTGGGTACTATAGGCAGAACTGTCATACATGAATGTTCTTATAAGGAACTCACACACGATTTAATGCCCTGTTCTTGCTATCTTAAAAATCTTAAAACTGTCTGATTGTTCTTGAATAAGGAACCCTGCATTTTCACATTTACAGAACCATGCAAATTATGTAGCAGTCAAAGGAGTTTTAGACATTTGGTACTAACACATCATCCAAAGAGTTTGATAACATTTGAGCGACAATGTTAGTCTTGGAAAAGAAATTGTTGTATCATTCAGATTACTTTTCATTGCTTTCTGCGTATTAGAATCACCTGAAGAACTTTTGAGACAAAAACAAAAAAAGTCTCTCTGTCCCAACGCTACAATTCCAGATTTAACTTGTTGGAGTTGGAGCATTACTTTTTATAAATGCTCTCCAGGTAATTCTAAAAGCCATTGTTCTACATTTTTGGTACCTAATATTGTATAATTAAGCCTAATCTTTACACTTCATTTATTAATTTAACAAATATCAATGAGTATCACAAAGGAGGGAGATGGCTGTTTCCTAGAGTGTAGCTGAGGAGGTGGAGAGGGTAGGGATGGTAGGGGAAAAACAAAGGAGGAGGCAGCATTGCTTGATAAGAAATGTGCTTATTACCTTGCTCATGTAACTGTAACCCCTCTGTACAGTATTTTCACAATAAAAAACTTATTTAAAAAATCCTGATGGAAAGAAGGAAAAAAACAAATATCTACTAAAGTTCTTTTATGTGTCAAATATTGTAGATGAGTAGGGGAAAGAAAAATGAGTAAATCAATGCCATTGCCATCAGTAACCTCAGAGTAGAATGGATTTTTCATTTGCTTTGGCCACCTAGTCATCTACTGGTTCACTGAGGTGGTCTCTGGCCTTTCTCTCTCATCAATAATTAGCATTGCTTATTATTGTAATTATTATTTTTATTTATTTACTTATTTATTGCCAGTCCTGAGGCTTGAACTCTGGGTCTGGGCACTGTCCTTGAGCTCCTTTTTATTTTATTTCATTTTATTGTCAGTTGTGGGGCTTCTCTGGGCCTGAGTACTGTCTCTGAGCTCTTCAGTTCAAGGCTAATGCCCTACCACTTAAGCCACAGTGCCACTTCCAATTTTCTGGTGATTAATTGGAGACAAGCATCTCATGGGCTTTCCTGCATGGGCTGGCTTTGAACCATGATCTTCAGATCTCAGCCTCCTGAGTAGCTAAGGATGATAGACATGAACCACTGGTGGTGGGCTAAGGAAATTAATTATTAATGTTTCTCTTGTTTGAAGATTTTATTTGGTACAAGATCCATGACAAGCTCTTGTAATTGATAGACAAAACCCAATCTGTTTAGGACTTTATCATACATGTATTCTTGGCCCCAAGTTCACTGAAACTCCATGGTACTTCAAAAGCACCTCTCATTCCTTGCTGAAGACCCCTTGCCTTTTCCTCATTCTCAAATACTATAGTGGAGACTCATAGATTTTTCTGTGAAGTACAGTTGGAGGTGAAAAGAGTTTTACTTTACTCTGGGTCTATGAGAGGAGTAGACCTTTGAAAGGAGCGTCTGTTGGATAAATGCCTTGTCTCCTCAGTTATCACCTTCCTTATATGTGGTCCTTATATGAGTGGTCAGACAATCAAAACCTGTCCAGGAGAAATGTCCTGTACCTGACGTTAAAGGTAAGTCCATTGTCCCAGCCTGACCTCTATCCAAGTCACTTGCCTCTTGTAACTAAATCTCTGCCTCTGCACTGATTCCTCAAATGAGGGTATGATGAAAGTACATGCCAACTTTTTGGCACATACAACTTTGTGGGTTCTGCAACATATATAATTTTCAGGCTCCTTTTTTAGAGAAAAATAAAATAAAATTATAAGTTACAAATGAGATAAATATAATTGAATAAGAAGAAATTCATTATTAGTTGAGTATTGATGAGCCCCCCACACACATACACACACACACACACACACACACACACACACACACACACACACACACATCATATCCTTATTATACCCTTGCCTATATATATACTATCCTTATTAGAATCTGGTCAGAAATGCTTATGTGGAAATGCTTCTTCATGGCTACCTGATTTCTTATTACCACCACTTATTACCTTCTAGCTACTTCCAGTGCTCATGGAACCTGGGCCGGCTCAGGGACCTGAAGCAAATGCTTCAGAAATGTCAGAAGTGTTCCTCTGAATATGTCCAGTCTTTTCATCAACAAAAGTCTTGAGGTTGAGTCTCTGGTTTATTTATCAGGCAGTGCTTCTCACCCGAAGGGGAATGAATTATTACATGCTAGAAGCAACATAGTCATCTTCCACGTGGAAAAGCCTATTTATCCTTGTAGTGGACCTCTGATCTTTCCACTCTTGCCTGCCAAGTTCCAGTAGCATGCTGTTTCTTTCTGGTGCTGGGTTAGAAGACAAGATCTTGTGCTAGCTTTATATAACTTTTCTACTGCTGCACAGATGAGGAAATATATAAATGAGAATGCTCCAACGTTTCCTGTGACATATGTGCCCTTACATTCAGAGAATATGCAGAGAGAGAGAGAGAGAGAGAGAGAGAGAAAGAGAGAGCGCATGCTCACAGGTGCTCTCTGAATGACCTGTGACACTGACAGATGCTCTAGGAGCATGCGCAGGCACATGCGCATTGCTCAGCAATGGCTTCCAGGATACAAGAGTGGACAGACATTGCTATGCTGAATGCAGGGGAAATTTATCCTGGCCAAGTGAATGCTGTGAGTAGATACTAGTGAAAAAGACATACCATAAAAAATACCTTCACACTTTAATATAACCACATGTTCATTAACCTAGAGCTTGTTCTCTTTAAATGAGGTAAGAAAATAGTATCCAGATTCATTCTATGAAGTTTTCTGGAACATGGGTGATGGTCCGATGAGCTATTAGATTCACAAGAGCAACAAATGGGCAGATAAGTCTCTAACTTCTCTCTCAGTGGATGTTATGCTTTGAGTCTGTCAGGATCTGATAAATTTTTGGTATTATTCTGAATTTGACCTGGCTTTTCATGCTAGTTTTGCCACATCTCCTTCTTTTAGCTTTCACAAGCTTCTGTGGGTGTTTGGATGGGAGGGAGACTAAGAGGGAGCTACCCACTACATCGTGAAACAAAAGGAGAAGTAAATGAGAGAAAAGTGGGAGGACAGAACTTTGGTGAGAGCCCAGGACATCCATGCAGACTTAAAGAGTGGTTGGATCCTAAAACAGATAGGATCTGTTAACCTTACCCCTCTCCACCACACCCTGATCACTAAGCTCCACCACAAGTATCAAATTTGAAGTTCCATATCTACCATAGAGAAGTATTGATCACCTTGATCATTTTCCTTCCTTCCTTCCTTCCTTTCTTCCTTCTTTCCTTCCTTCCTTCCTCCTTCCTTCTCTCTTTTGGAAAATAATGAACAATATCCAAAATATTCAAAAATTTCTTTAAAAAGAAATATATGAATATAAAAACATAGAAATAAAAGACAATTTTAGTTCAGTGTTGGGTGGAATTATCAGTCATCACTTTGGATACATTTATGGAAATGAAAGCATGATTTGCTTTTACTAAGAGCGACCATTAGCTTCATGCTCAGAAGGTGTCTCTCTAAGTCCTGTGTATTCATCATGACAATCCTCCAAGGTAATTACTGTTATTTCACTTAAATAATATTCTCCCCAAACTCATGCCTAGGGTTGGGGGGTATGGCTCAAATAGTAGAGCACCTGTCTAATAAGACAAGGCCCCAAGTTCAAATCTGAGTGCTATTTAAAAAATTAATTGATATTATAAAGGTTATGTACAGAGGCCATTTTATTTAGTTTAAAACAATACTTAGCTGGGTGCCAAATGGCTCACACTTGCAATCCCAGCTACTTAGGAGGTTGAGATCTGAGGATCATGTTTTTATAGCCAGTTTGAAAATAAAAGTCCCTGAGCCTTTTATCTCCAATAAACTGCTCAGAAAAAGCTGGAAGTGGAGTTGTGACTCAAGTGGTAGAGTGCTAGCCTTGAGCAAAAGAAGCTCAGAGACAACGCTGGGTCTTGGGTTCAAGCCCTAGGACCAGTGCCACCCCGCCCCCCCCAAAAAGAAAAGACTACCTGGTCCCTCAGAATGCAACATTTGTGGATCATCTAGCATCTTTGCAGATGTAATCAAGTTAACATGAAGTCACACAGGCATACTTATGACTGATATCCTTCTTGGAAGATAGAAATTAGAGAGAAAAACAGGCAGGAGGATGTCATGTGAAGACAAGGTGATAATGTGGAGGTGAAGGTGGAGACTGGAATGCTGGGAAAGAATGCCAGGGATTGTAGGCAGAAGCTAGAAGAGACAAAGCAGGATCAATTTTCTACAGCTCCCAGAGAGATTATGGTTTTGTGAACACCTTCCTTTCAATCTCGCCTCCAGAACGACAGAATATGTTTCAGTTGACATCAGCCACTCCGTCTGTATTGATTGGTGATGGCAGCCCCCAGAAGGGAAGACAAAAATGAAGGTGGTCTGAAAGGCTTGCTGTAAAGCTTCTAGTAGCAGTCATAGAGATTTAGGGACACAGGTTGACCTTCTACTGGGCAAAGAAGACCCACATTGAAGCACACAGGGCCCATCATGGAGAGTGACTGGATTCAAAACGGAGAGATGAAGAAGAAAAATTATGAAAATGATCATACACTACAGGGGTAAAATTTATATACCTATTTATTTTTATTCTCACTCTATCCTTAAAAAGATTTAGCATTCCTTTCAGAGATGCAAACGAGAACAAGATGAAGTAAATTAAAAAATAAGAAGGAAGAAACAAAGAGCAGCAGAAGCAGCAGCAATAAATGTATATGCCTCAGGCTTTTACCCCTCTTCTTCAAGCCCAGCTGAAAGGAAAGCGCCTCTGGGTATAAGCAAGAAATTTCAGGGCAAGATAACACCAAGTGTGACTGTTTCTCCAACTGGTGTAATTTCAATGAAAAATTCAGGCTGTTGCTTCAAATAGAAAGGGGCTCTGATTATGCCTCTGATTTTCATATCATTTTCAAGGAGTCAGCATGCTACTGCAGTGGATCAACTGGAAAGCCAGGAAAGAAAACCCACATTATCTGTGCTCTGGGCATCCTGTGAAAGATGCTTTGGAAATGCTTTCCAATCATTGTCTTTGGAGGTATTTGTTTGTGTAGGGAAAAAGGACAAGGATCTGGAATCGTTTTGCATACTGTTGTCTGATTTGTCCAACCACATGTGCAAACTTGCCTTCAGAACAGGGACAAGGCTATGTGAACAGGCATGGGAGTTATTGTCTGATTTGATACTGAGCTTTTGAGTGTTCATGGTCATCTTTGTCCGCTTATGAAAAAAATATATCCTGCCATGTCTAAGCGTGAAACAATGAGAATAAACACTGATCCCATCTTTGTGTGAAGCTATTCTCTAAAATAATTCAGTGTTTCTCTCTGCATGGGGGGATTGCCTGCTGAATAAAACTATCTTTTGGGGACCAACTCTGTGTAAGCTACCTTCTGCTAACCTGTACTGGGGAAATAGGAATCTCTAATCATATTTTGAATGCTATACCTACAATGTGCTTCTTTTTTTTTTTTTTAAGGGAATTCTATTCACACAGCTCTATGAATTCTTGGAGGAAAATTAACTCCTTATATTTTCATAACTCAGCACTAGGACAGTATTCTGCTCTAGATAAGAGTTTTTACTTGTATAGTTATGTACTGGAAGCAAAGAGCAACAGAGTAGATGAACTACTGATTGATTCATTAATTTATTTCTTTCCAAAGGAAGTCTTTAGGGTTTAAAAATGAGTTTTCTTGCAACAAGAAAATGTACCCCTTAAGGTTTTTTTTCTTTAGTTCATTTATTGTTGAAGTTGATTAAACAGTGAGCTAAGCGTTTCACGAAGTAATTACTTTTAATGAAAAATTAACTGTAGTCTTCTAGTAGCCAGAGCACACACATAACATGTCCTAGTGTTGTAGAGTGACTTGACCCAGGATGTCTGCCTGGGTGTGAAATTGCCTGTAGGTGGCAGTGGAGCACTTCCACAAGAGGTGGTGCTGTATGTTGTGGGCTCTGATGAGGATGCAAAGCATAAATGCTGCTTTGAGAGCAGGCTTGCCCTCCAGCCAGCAATTTAACTAAGTTGCTGGTTCGCTACTCGATTTCATAGTCGCCCTCTAAATGAATCTTTTCTGAACTCAGCAAAAGTACAAACTGTTCTTTTATACACTCCGCATTGTCCTTTTGGTGAAGTGGGTTTTTATTTTATTTTACTTTATTTTTAATGCCTTCTATTTTTTGAATTTCAGAGTTGTTTGGAGAGGGAGATCTGATTTAAGCGCATTCTTTTTCTTGAATTGCAAAAGCAATTAACTTTGCTGCCTTGCATTCTCTAAGAGAGAAGAAAAATCTCCTAAATCGAGATGTTCATAAACTAGATTTATCATACAAGTCAGCACAGCATAATCTAAAATAAAAGATGTCTGCATAAAGGGCAGAGCCAGATTTCCATGATTCTTAATCTTCTTTTTCTTCCTCTTTTGTCTAAATGTTTTCCTTCCTTCCTTCCCTCCTTCCTTTCTCTCTCTTTTTCTCCCTCCCTTCCTTCTGTCCCTCCCTCCCTCCCTCCCTCCCAGTTTTCCCTTTCTTCTTCCTTTCCTTCTTCCTCTTTCTTTCTTTCTTTCTTTCTTTCTTTCTTTCTTTCTTTCTTTCTTTCTTTCTTTCTTTCTTTCTTTCTTTCTTTCTTTCTTTCTTTCTTTCTTTCTTTCTTTCTTTCTTTTCTTTCTTTCTTCCTTCTCCCATTCTGCTCAGAGGATCTGGATGGTTAGAATTCCCAATCTTGCAATGACAGCTTTCAGTAATTTAAATGCAGGTATGATGCAAATTATTTTCCTAATTATTTTGACCTTTGACATTAGATCAAGGCTATATTCTGGTACACAGAAGGATAGTGTTTCTAAAAGGATTTGTGGGGTTGTGACAGTTATTTCAAGCTGGATTTTCCTCTTCTATCTCCCTTAAATCCCCCATTCTTAAAGCAGTGAGTAGAAATATTGCAGGCACCGTGTGAACTTTTCATTCATCTTCATGACAAACTTAGCAGCCACACTCATAGAGCTATATTCCAGCGACATGAAACAAGTGTAAGAAGGGTTTACCCCTCTAACATTTGCCATAAATCTATGAAATGTATGTAAATCAAGAAATGGCAAGCTTAGGTGTGAATGATGCAGAGGAATCTGTTGATAAAATTTGTTTCCAAGCTGTATAGGCAAGATCTTGCATATAATAGACATTCAGAACATTTTGTCCAATAAATGACACTAAAATGTAAAAATGAAATTAAAAAACTGAATAAACTAGGAGAATAAGAAACAATGACTTCACTGTCTTAAGACACAGGGAAATATAGAAAGATTTATAAGGGTTTAGACATTAAGAGGCAAAGTGGTCAGAAAATAGGGTAACCAGTGATGCTGGGCTTATAGTCTTAGGTAGAGGAATAGAGTTGAAGAGGAGATCAAAGAATCTGGAAAGATGAAGGGAGAGGCATGTCAATATGCATCAGAGAAGATTAACCACAGGCTGATGGCTGGTTCCACATTGAGTGGTAAAAGAAAGATTAGGGAATTTGGAAATTATGGCAGACAGGATGCAATTATACAGCTGACAAATGTGGCTAAGAAGAGAGAAAGGTTGAGAGACAGAAGGATGAAGAACAGTGTGGAACTCATCACTTAACTGTCTTAGCAGTACTTTCATGGCAAAACCAATACTTTTTTTTAAAGAACTTGTTAAGTTTTTTTTTTTTTTTAGGACATCTCACAGTTAGACAGAGTAAGAGCCTACATAAGGAAATAGCTCGTTCTTTATTCCATGATGAAAAAAATAAAGAAAACCAAAAGCCAAATTCTCAATTATTCTGATAAACTCAAGCAGATGATACCTTCTATAAATCAATAGCCTGTTGAAATTGCTACAATAGAGGACCACTAGTCAGGAGCAAGGTAATTAAAATTTGTAGGGCCTTACCTAGACCACTGTACAAGACAGAGTTGTCTTTAATGTTGGTGATGAAATCATGAACACAGGAAAAGCAAGAGCCCCTTGTATAGTATATATATGATGGTTGAATAGAACAAATTTAATGCTGCCATTTTGAATGGAGGTCATTCTGATGGATGTATAGTCTCATATATAGTTTTTTTCACTTTTGACGTTCTTTAACATTAGGCATTTTGAAATATTTGACAACAGATTAAATGGATGTTCTAACTAATTCCAATTGATTACCTCATTCAATAGTTACCTGAGACTCAGAGATAAGGTGAGATTTAAGAAAGAAAGAAGCTTCAGGCCTTTGATGAGACCCAATTTAGGGGAGAGAGAGGAAAAGTATAGGGTAAGGAGACTGGGATTCAGGGATGGAGCAAGTGTAAGAAATGTTCGTTACATTTCTAGCTGGAGGTCAAATGAGTGATGCAAAAAGACCAAATTGAAACTTCCAGCTTTATTTCTAGATGTTAGGTAGCCCACAGTGGG
This sequence comes from Dipodomys spectabilis, assembly GCF_019054845.1. Classification (NCBI taxonomy): domain Eukaryota; kingdom Metazoa; phylum Chordata; class Mammalia; order Rodentia; family Heteromyidae; genus Dipodomys; species Dipodomys spectabilis. The sequence continues at coordinate 15,836,507 of NW_024870911.1, read as the reverse complement.
AGAACGTATGTTCTAGGCCACTGTTTTTTAAAAGAACTATAATAATTGGTAATATCTATTGCATTTCTTTATTACTGTATGAAATATAGGTTTATTTCCACCATCTACCTCCTTTCTTCATTATTTCCTTTCTTCTATCCTATTTCCCCTCCCTCTTATTCCTTTACTTCCTCTTTCATAACTTCCCGTCTTTCTTTTTCTTCATTTCCTACTCTTTCTTTCCTTCTTTATTTTTCCCTTTTCCTTTCCTTCTCTTTACTTCTTTCTTTTTTTTCTAACTCACCCTGAATCCCCATTCTTTCTTCCTTTCTTCCTTCTAGTCAACATTAATTAATGACACTATATGCTAGGTACTATATTAAGCACCCAAGAAAAATTCAAACTCTTGGAGAAATACCAAAAGAGAGAGGAATGGATGCATTAAATTCTTTTAGATGAGCTTAAGAAATCCTTTGTAGTCTTCTACACCCTGTTTATCTCATATATTTAAAAGTAAATTAACATTTAACATCCCCATGAAAGTTCTTCCATTTAGAGTAGTAAAACAAATGTTATTTATACTTAGAATTATAATTACAAACAGGGGCTATAGTTATTGTCTTGTGATCGCTCATCTATTTGTTCCAGATGAGGGAGGAAAGATTAAAATGATTTTTATATGTTTTTTATTGGAAAAATACTGTACAGAGGGGTTAGTTATATGAGCAAGGTAATGAGTGCATTTCCTATCAAACATTGTTACCTCTTCCTTTGTTTTTCCCCTACCATCCCTTCCCTCCCACCTCCACAGCTACACCCTGCCCCCTCCCTGCCTAAATTGTAAAGTTCATTTTTCAACATAGTGTCTTGTGCATCTCATTGTTACAGTGGGTCAACCTGTATCCCTATTTAAGCATTTTGTTTTTTCCCTTCCCCTTCCCAAATTAGAAAAGTGTATATACAAGATGCAGGGCACTGACATCAAATACAGTGAAAATGGGTAATACCATAGGGGAGGAACATACAAAGAAACAAAAAAAATCACATGGTACATTATAAATATGTTAGAAACAATAGCAAGAAAGAAAACACCACTTGTGTTCCTATCTTGGGGTTCATTTAGCTTAACATCATCTTATCTGGTGTTATGTACATAGTTTTTGACCTTTTCTGCTTGTCCCAGACATATACTAGTTATTGCAAATAAGGGAAACCATGGGACCTATGTTTCTTTGGATCTGGCTTACTTCACTTAATATGTTTTTTTTCCAAGTCTTTCCATTTCCTAACAAATGAAGTGGTGTCATTCTTTCTGATGGAGGCATAGAATTCCAGACTAAAATGATTTTTTAAAAGACATTTTTGAAGATCCTTTGTTTTTAATGTTGTGGCTTAATGTAGGGTGAAAAGCTTGTTTGATAGGAAATGTACTCATTACCTTGCTCATGTAACTGTAACCTCTCTGTACAGTATTTTTACAATTAAAAAAGTATTAAAATAAAAAAAAGAATATAGATTGGGTTAGGTGTTAGTGGCTCATGCCTGTAATCCTAGCTACTCAGGAGGCTGAGATCTGAGGATCGTGGTTCAAAGCCAGCCCAGGCAGCAAAGTCCCTGAGAGACTCTATCTCCAATTAGCCATTCAATAACTGGAAGTGGGGCTCTGGCTCAAGGTGTTAGAGAGCCATCCTTGAGCAAAAGAGCTCAGGGATAGAAACAAGAATTTTGGTTTTTTTTTAAATTGTTTGTGGCTTTTGTTTTCCTTCTTTCTTTGGTTTATTCCTTCTTGCTGCTGTTTTCATTTCTGTACCCTTTATCTTGTATATAAGTTTATCTGACTTGGGGAGGGGAAGGGGAAGCATAGAAACCAAGGGACAAAGATTGAACCAATTCAGCAGTGATACTTACTAGACACTATGTTTTGAAAGTGAAGTATACAACTTGGGGGGAGGGGCGGGGAGTTGGGAGGGAAAAATCTGGGAGAGAATGAGGCAGGGGTGACACTGTTCAAAAGGAAATGTACTCATTACCTGACTTCTGTAACTGTAACCCCTCTGTACACCACCTTTACAATAAAATTTCAAAAGTTAAAAAAAAAAATCTCAAGGACAGCACCCAGGCCTTGAATTCAAACCCCACAACAACAAAAGAATAGAGAGATTTGTCCCTAAATTAATTTTGAAATAAGTGAATGGGAGGCCTATTCACTATGGAATCTGAAAGCCACATATCTCAAGCATGACAGCTAGTTCTCCCATGTTTCATAGCTACTCCAATGTTTACAAAGGATATCTGATTAATTCTTACCCTTTACATTTAAGTCTTCCCGTGTTTACTTAAATCCTGGTGGTCTGGTTCAGTTTTCTGTGGAAGGTTGTTGTGGGGCACACTACTTCTCTTCTGTCATGTCACCAGCCCAACCAGACGGCCTACACAGGGATGCTAGCTGCTGCTGTCTGTGCAGTCATCTGTGAGGCTCTTTCCTATGTGTGAATTCACTTAATCCCTATGGCAGATCCGGGAAGCTGTGAGGTGGGTGTTATTACTGACAATTTTATAGACTATAGACAATTTATAGATTAAGAAGCCAAAGCTTACTTCGGCAAGCACAGGTGCTGGACCTTGCCCATGAATCTAGTCTAAGTGTATGCTATTTTCAGAGGGAATCATTGCCCCTGCTAGCTTGATTCTTGAAAATTCCAGGAAGAAAGTTGCATTAGCATGGCTTTGTATCATGTTAGCCCAGCAAACAATTACAAGGCCACACCTGGATTTGTACTGTTTCTGGGTCGACCTTGGAAGTCATAATTATCAATAGTCTTAGTCTTTCTGCTTTTTCCCTGGGGCAGGGCTTTGGGGGTCACTTTCAGTTTCTGTCTCTAAATCTGAGCACTACTTTATTTTTCTTAGAAGCTGAAGACTGTTTTAAGATGTTATCCCATTATTTTGCCATTGTATATTTATATTATTGTATAGTCACTACCTATTCATAATCCTTTATCTGTCCTTAAGTTGATCTACATGAATGGAAACTTAACAAGGCTATCAGCATCATATCTTAGAACAAGGGTCAACATTTGAGAATTGGATGTGGAAATGTTCATATTTCTTCTTTTAGAGGCATTTTAGTATTTCTAAGAAATTACTTTCAGTACTTTCACAAAATCATATAAAATTTACCCCATTTAACTGTGGACCATTAAGAAGATTCCACAAATACTGAACGGAGATTGAGCTACTTTCACAGAAAACAACAATTTTTGCCTGGCAAATACTCTCTATTCTAAGACATAACCATAAAGTAGCTTTTAAGCAAAACTTAGCAAAAACTTTTATCTAGAGTCTTCATTATTCACAGACAGTCTTACCTAATAAGAGTCAGTTTATTCCTGAATGAGCTGATACATGAATATTAAAATTAATTTATCCATCATGTGACTTGCTTTATATCTATAGACAGATTGTAAATTTTGTCAGGTGGCTCCGATCATTTGTTCATTTATTAAATAACTACTATACACTTACTAGGTGTAAGTTGCTAAGTTATATCTTGGAGATAGGAACACAAACCAAGCTATGTCTTTCTTCAAGTTCATAGTCTAATTTGGGGGAGGGGGATTATTAGAGAATAAACAAACGTGCTCTCAGTCACTGATGTGTGAATAGATTTCCGTGGAATGCTTTATTACAATCTTCATGTGGGGGAAAATTGCCCTTGGATTGCTTTATGTGTATTGGTAGCAGAGGTTCTGACAACATTTTTTTATTACATTGTTATTGTAAAGGTGATGTATGGAATAGCCTCTTCAGTAAATGGTAGTGGCAAAATTGGTTAAATACCTGTAGAAAACTAAAGCTAGCCGGGCGCTGGTGGCTCACACCTGTAATCCTAGCTACTCAGGAGGCTGAGATCTGAGGATTGCGATTCAAAGCCAGCCCGAGCAGGAAAGACCGTGAGACTCCTATCTCCAATAAACCACCAGAAAACCGGAAGTGGCACTGTAGCTCAAGTGGTAGAGCGCTCGCCTTGAGCTGAAGAGCTGAGGGACAGCGCCCAGGCCCAGAATTCAAGCCCCACGACCGACAAAAAAAAAAAAAGAAAACTAAAGCTAGATCCTTATATATCACCGTGCACCAGAATCAACTCCAAATAGATCAAAGACTTCAAAGTCAAAGCAGACACCCTGAAAACATTACGGGAAGGAATAGGAGAAACTCTAGGGCTCCTTGGCACAAGCCGAAATTTTCTTAATAAAGACCTAGAAACAACAAATGAAAGAAAGGTTGGACAAATGGGACTGAATGAAACTGCATAGCTTCTGCATGGCAAAGGACATAGCTAGCAAGATCAATAGAAAGCCCACGGACTGGGAGAAGGTCTTCACTAGCTATACAACGGACAAGGGTCTCATGTCTAAAATATACTTAGAACTCAAACAATTAAATCTCCCAACAACAAATCCTCAAAGAAACAACTGCTTGATTAATAAGTGGGCTAAGGACTTAAAGGGAAACTTTAAGAGGAAATAAGAAGAAGAAATAAGAATGGCCAATAGACACATAAAGAAATGCTCAACTTCTCTAGCTATAAAAGAAATGCAAATCTGTGTTTCTAACGCATTTATAATATTATTTCTTTGTTGCTTTGTATGTCCCTCCCCCACAGTGTAACCCCTGCTTTCACTATATTTGATGTCAGTATAACATGTGGAGGAGATGGGGACAAACAAGTCGTTTAAGGATTCAGGTGGACCTGTTGCAACAATGAGAAGTACAAAATGTCATGTCAAAACCAGCTTTACAATGTCGGTGGGGGGGGGGTATGATTGGGTGGGAGGGAGGGGGGAGGCTGGGAAGGGAGGTGAAGGGTAAACAAAGGAGGAGGCTGCAATGCTTGGTAAGAAATGTATGCATTATCCTGCCCATGTAATTGTAACCCCTCTGTACAGTATGTTCTCAAATAAAATAAAATAAAATTAAAAAAAAAATTCAGGCCTTTTTGAATTAATCAAAAACAATAAATAAATAAAAAAATAGGCTCTCCAAAAAAAAAAAAAAAAAAAGAAATGCAAATCAAGACAACATTGAGATACCACCTCACCACAGTTAGGATAGCTATAATCAAGAAATCTAGTAACAACAGATACCCTCCTGCACTGTTGGTGGGATGTAAACTTGTTCAACCACTTTAGAAAGCACTATGGAGGTTCCTCAAAAGACTCCACATAGAGCTCCCCTATGACCCAGCAATCCCCCTTTTGGGCATTTACCCAAATGTTCACAAACAAGACCACACTAAAGCTACCAGCACAACTATGTTTATTGCAGCATTATTTACCATATCTAAGATATGGAACCAACCCAGATGCTCCTCAGTAGATGAATGGATCAAGAAAATGTGGCACACACACACACACACACTTAACTACTATGATGGCATTCTCATTCTTCCCTTCATTCATCTACCCTCCTACTCTTGACCTAACTCCCCCAAGTTCCAGTTTTCTTTTTTTTAAACAGACAATGGGCAATTAAGTATAGTATGTCTCTGTGGAACAGAGGGCAGATTTGTTTACTATCCAGTATTATAAAGATCATGCATATTTCTTGGTGAAAGCTCAGAGTTGTTTTGCAAGTCTGCATTATAAGTGAGTTAAAATCCTTAAGCTTAGGATTCCTCCACTGTGTGTGATGCAAACCCACTATCTATTGAGGGTTGGGAAGGTGGCTCAGTGGTAGAGCGCTTGCCTTGCGTGCATGAGGCTCTGAGTTCGATTCCTCAGCACCACATAAGCAAAAAGAAAAAAGCCGAAAGTGGCTCTGTGGCTCAAGTGATAGAGCTCTAGCCTTGAGCTGAAAGCTGAGGGACAATGCCTAGGCCCAGAGTTCAGGCCCCACGACCGGACCCAAAAAACAAAAAACAAAACAACCCACTATCTATTGAACCTCATTCTCCACAGTTTCATGTCAGCTCAGTGCACTGCGGAGGGGGAGGGCAAATAGGGCAAGCCTGAATACCAGTGTGCTCTGCTTCACCTCTCACTAAGTCCTGTGTTTTCTGCTGGAGCCTAGGAAACTATGTTGTGCTAAGTTGTTTTGTTACAAGTAAGCAAGAATCTCAGCTCTTCTACAGCCCTTGACACTTCAGTTCTAGAATCTGGAATACATGTGACTATTGTAATATCTCAAAACAACCACAACAACAACAACCCTGCAAAGTGACTTCCATTGGGCAGTCATTTTTTTGTCTTGATTAGTTGTATCCTCATTTTGCCCATATTAAATGAAGGTTCTGGCTGCGGAACTTATAATGGCCTCTGTGCCCTTTTCTTGAAGATCCCAGATGTAAAGCAAACATTTTGAGAGGAGAATTGAATCACATTACAGAGAAAGCAACTGCAATGTTCACATTTGTTAATGTTCTCATTCATTTGCAGTGTGGTTTGCAATAGCAAGAGAAACATTTGCCTTTATTCTACTTGGAGGTGGAAGATGACAAATTAAATAAAGTAAATGTGAGTTTGCCAAAGCAAAGGCACAAGCAAACTAAACTATTGCTTTCACTGTATTAATCACTCATAATTAAAGAAAATAAAATTGATGTTTTGATGTTTGGAAAACAGGAGTTACAGTATAGAAGTAGCTTCTAGAAATTGATGGTGACCCTCTCTAAGTGTTCATCTTTAATTTACAACTTACCAAGAATTTAGTATTTGTTTCTTTTTTTGAACCAATATAGGAATATGGCAGAATTCTAGATGCCTAGGGGAAGATAGAGAGAATCTTACATTTTGATGAAAATTGCAGTCTCTAAGTATTTTTTGTTTTTCAGCTTAAATAAAAGTCTCTCAAACCAATTATTAGAAAACAGGTTGACCAGGACAGGTAGATAATACTAGTTATACTAGCTATAACGTTTACTTAATTTAGCAATCAAGATAATGTAATTTGTAGACTTAGTAAATGACTTAGATGGGCAAGGAGGAGAGATATGGAAGAAATAGTGAAAGAAGAAGGTACCAACTTTGATTTTGTTATTCAAAAATCTCCGTTGAAGAGAAATAGAGCAGGCCTGAATTCCAGTCTCTGCTTTTGTACCTAGCATTGCAGATACTGTGGTTTCTGAAGACACTCTACATGTGCTTTAGCTTGAGAATTTGCTCTAACTTTCTAGTTTCCTAGTGATGATCCCCCCACCTCCCACCACCAAATACAACAAAGTGGAGTAGATGAGCTAGAAACCTCAAAGATTCTCTTTGGGCATCTGCAACCAGGAATGGCTAAAGGATACTGGCTCCTTTCCCCATGCCTACATTTTCATCTTGATTGATATATTTTTTTTCCAGCCAGTCGTAGGGCTTGAACAATGGGCCTGGGCGCTGTCCCTGAGCCTTTCAGCTCCAGGTGAACGCTCTACCATTTGAGCCACAGTGCCACTTCCAGTTTTCTGGTGGTTTATTGGAGATAAGAGTCTCACAGACTTTCCTGCCTGGGCTGGCTTTGAACTGTGATCCTCAGATCTCATTGTCCTTAGTAGCTAGGATTACAGGCATGAGCCATCGGTGCCTGGCTTGATTGATAGTTTTGAATGACTCAGAAGGTAAATCCACGAGAAAGAAAATTCTTCTCATAGCCTACGGTTGACATCACTTATTTTAAGTTGACTTTCTTCTGTTCTTCTTTTAACTCTAGGGACTTGGGAAATGAAATGGAGGATGCCTATCCTCCCTGGAGAATCTGTGCAATTGCATCTGATTCCACCAGTGCTAAGGGAAGAGGCAAAATAGAGAAAAACTGCAGGAAGCAAACCAAAAGGAAGGAGCAGAAGCCAGGATAAGGGAGGGAGAGAATGAGATAAATAAAGCTATTGAGCTGCCCTCTTTACTGAAGTCTCTACTCCTCTATATTAGCTGGTAGTCAAGGATTCTTGATTTCTACTAGACATTCAGCCTTTAATATAGTATATCTGAATCTTGAATTGCTTCTATAGGAAATTACTAATTAAAGATGCATGCTGTTCCTTTTAAAGGAGAAGAAACTCATAGCCCATAAAAGAAGATAGTTATAGTGATATGTCATATATATACATACAAACATATACATACATATATATATATATATATATACACACATACACACACATGCTTTTGAGAAACTCTTTCTCCAGTCTTATTAGTTCTTTGTATCCATTTAAGCCAAGGAAATGAGGTCACATTCCCAAGACAGTTCACAAATGTCTTCTGTATGTTTTTTCCAGAAGTTTCTGAAATATATCAAGATTTCATTTTAATTTGATTTACCCTGGAGCAAAATACCACCTGTGTTTTATAACAGACACACTCCCCAGCTTCCCATGCTACCCTGTAGGTAATTAATCTTTGCTTTTGTGAAGAAATCAGCTCCTATACTAGCCAGAAAGTCTTTTCTGAGTACCCTGGTTAGAATCCAGTTCCCTTCTTTGGCATTTCTGTCTGGGGTGTCCATACATCTGTACTTATTCCAGATCTTCAGGAGTATGGGAGTGGAAGTATGGCTTAAGTGGTAGAGTTGCCAGTCTTGAGTGAAAGAGCTGAGAGAAAACTCAAGGCCTCGTGTTCAAGCCCCAGTACTGGCACAAAAGTAGGCTAATTTTTTGTACTTTTCCAAACTTTCACAGGAAGAACATGAAAATTAGTAATGAATCCATACAAGCTTCATACCTGCAGTATTTGGGAAACTCAAGTACATTCCTTAAAGGCAGGTGACCATTGAATAGTTTATGTTCATATTGTAAGCCTGAATTTTCTTTTTCTTTTTCTTTTTTTTTTTGTCGGTCGTGGGGCCTGAACTCTGGGCTGGGCGCTGTCCCTCAGCTCTTCAGCTCAAGGCTAGCACTCTACCACTTGAGCCACAGCGTCACTTCTGGCTTGTTCTGCTTATGTGGTGCTGAGGAATCGAACCCAGGGCCTCATGCATGCAAGGCAAGCACTCTACCACTGAGCCACCTTCCCAGTCCCTAAGCCTGAATTTTCACCAGTGACGGCACATTTATGAAGGAAAGCTCCCTTTCCTAGGATGTTACATTCTAAACTTTGATTCTAAATCTTGGTCACATCATCATCATTATCATCATCATCATCATCATCATCATCATCATCACCACCACCACCACCACCCAGGGAGCCTGAGAAAAGTATTGCATTTAGACTTTACCCCAAATAACTAAATATATGGGGATGGAATCCAGGTTTTGATTATTTTGTAGTAATGTGGAAAAGGATTAGTGAGTTACAACATTTCTAGCTATAATGCAACACAAATGAAATTCCATAGGGGCAGAAGGTAGACGGAGAAAGGAAATAGAGAAGCAGAGGACCGTGATTTGAGCTCTTCCTGGGTCCCATAAATCTTTTCCTATTATCCAGATCACTACCCGCTCACTTAGAAATTAGAATTTATTTGGGATAAATTTCCTACAAAGATGTTTGTTGTGCAGCGAGCCTTTGCATATTCCAGAAGTGTAAAGCTCCAGCCCTAGTCCACCATGTTGGTCTGAGTAGTCAGCCTGGCTACTTACCATATTTTCTTCCATATTAGGAGAAAAAAGAAAAATACACAAATAAAATGAGATTCAGTAGACAATGAAGAGAAATTTCTCTGAAGGAAAAAATTTACCATGCTTCCTTCTCTAAGAGTCTGCATTTAAACATAGCTCTTTTTTTTTCTTTTTTTCTTTTTTTCTTTTTTTGGAGGCCTGAATTGCAATGTTTTTATTTACTAAAGGTTATATGCATAGTCTAGCAACCAGGGACAACTAATGTAGGATGAGAAAGCTTCAAGTCTTGCTACGTGCTGAATATGAAGAAGGGACTTTAGTTAACACCAACTCCCTGGCCTATAAATTTCTTTTTGTAATGTATATGTGTATTACCTTTAAGCAGTTGTACAAAGATGTTACCATTGTAAGTACATGTATCTTAACTGATGTTACCCCTTCCATCATTCACCCCATCTCTCCCCATCCTGAAGAATGGAAGACAGGGGATAGAATGTGGTTTTGACATTCAATGCATATTCTATGAAACTAAAGTGGTTTCTTGCTTAACGAAAACGGTCTTCTCATTCTATGTATCACCTTGGTATCCCCTGGCTTTCCCAAGAGGAGCAAAATATTATCAGTTTCTTTTCAATTGGCTCACAAACAGAACCTTGTTCTCTTTCTCACCAACAGAGCAATGTGCTGGTGGGGTTCATTTCCCTGTTGTGTGGGGGAGAAAAACAATGTGAGACCCTCTCTAATCCTCAGGTCTTCTGTGCCAGGATCTACCCATCACCAAGTCTATGCACATATTTCAAGTGTCATGCTGTGACACTGTCAACATAACCCTTTCATAAGTTAGAAACTGTCTATCCTTGTAGAAAAGATGAGGCAAGACAATCATTTCTCACCCTTTCCTTTTAAGAGAAATAGCCTTGCAGCTGTAAAATGCATGCCTCCACAAACCATAATACTCTTGATTCATTTGGTAGCCCACAATTGAGGGAAACATTGATTAATTGATCTGTGATGAGCTTGTAAGGCAATATATGGCACTGAGGATTATGTGGTATGCAGATCAGCTTTTAATGAATGTTATTTAGGTGCTTGCCAGATGAAATCAGTGACCAGGTAGTATTATCATTGATCTGTGACATGGAAAGAAACAGTTCACATTGTAGGCTGCAGACTTCTAAATAGTCTAAAATGCTCATGCTAGATGTTTAGAATGGTTCTTTGCTCAATAAGGCTTTGACCTATGTATGCTACAAATCATACTGATAACTTGACTTTGTGCAAAGCTTTGCTGTTTACCAACCATTTTCTTAGGCACTATCCCTGTTGCCTTTCACAACAAATCTGAGAGGAAAATTAAATTGTATTATTATTTTTATTTTATAAGCAAAGAGGGTAAAAGTACAAGACTTTCTTTTTGCAAGTAATATGCTTCTATTTTATCTGGCAAAGTATGGAGTATAAAAGAGAGTTTAAATTTATCTTGAGAATTTTAGCTGGCTCAGTATATTTAAGGCATTAATTACCACCCTGAACAGCAACATACTTATCAACTGCTCTTTAGCATGAATGCTTAAGCAGAACCCTCTTTTGTAATGTGAAATAATGCAAGGATCTGGGTGTGCTGAAAGGCCTGATCACCTCCAATTTGATTACTATGTACAGGTAAAGCTCAAGATACTTACCTATTAACCAGAGCTATCAATGATTTTTCCATTATATTTACAAAACTCGGGGAGGATATTACTATTGATCTAGAGCTAGTACAGAATTCATTCACAACACTCAGGAAAACAGAATTTGACTATAGAATATTCATGTTGATACAACCTGTGATATATAATCAAACGAAAATCGGCAAGCCTTTCCATGAGCTCAGAGTATGTTGAATGCAGTAGGAGCTTTGTAGCTATAGAGTGTAGGTTAGGTGTGTACCAGCAAGTAATCTATGCAGATCCCACTCCTAAATGATAAACAGAGTTGAGAGCACATAGCCTAGCATGACTCTGACAATGTTAACAACAACACTAACAAGCAGAAATAAAGACAGTTCTTTTCTACCCTGCTTTCCTGGGCTAATTGTCAGGGCATCATAGCCTGAGCCAAAGCTGTGTCAATAGGAATATGAACAAAGAAAGCAATATTTCCATCCTTTCTTAATGTCAGTCTGCAAGCCACAGTGACAATTGAAATCATTCAATGAAAGGTCAGGAAAAAAGCATACAGCTGGATTTATTTAGGGCTTACCTTATCTCTATTTGATAAATGAAACAGTTGACCTAAGTCTTCTAACCTGAGGCTCTTCACGTTTTACTAAACTGTAGTTACAAAGTTGAAGATGATGGTAATGATTTGTTTTTCCCTTTATGCCTGCCTCACTGAAGTGGCTGCAGACTTTTCAAAGACAAGTTTCCTAGGGAGGAAAAATTGAAAATATGTTGTTTTGCTTTTTTCCCCCGGAAATTGAAGAAGATGAATAATATGACTGTTTCAGAAATAAGAGGGAGTACCTTTGAAAAGAAAAAAGAGACAAAAGATTTTGTGGTAGGGAAGGGAGATGTGATATGACTGTAAGTCCAGGCTGCACAGTGGGTCAAGGGTACCTAGTGGGATAATTATTATTTTGGATCTTTTGGGGATGACTGAGAGATTAGTGGAGCCAGGGAGGACAAAGAGGGTGCCAATAGAGTAATAATACTCTTTCTTCAATACCAGCAGGCATTGGCAAATAGCTCTTGTTTAAAAGGCCAGATTTTCTGAATATTAGCACCTCTGGGTCCTTGTCTCTTCACTCTTCTCACCCATGTACCTGTAGACTTGGCTGAGGTCCCTGCCTTCTTTTCTCAACCCCAGTGACTCTTTAATCTCTCTCCATGGTGCTTGCAACTCTTTCTTACTCTTCTGCTTTTGCTTTTGTTTGTCTTGCCTAAGGCTCAGGGACAGAACAGTTGCAGACAGTAACCTGATGGCCAATAAGGGGTGAAATGGTCATGATTTGCTTGAGCACATCCAGAGATGGAGCTGTGGAGACTCTTCCATGTCAGAGGCAGGGGGGAAATGGAAGCTGTGCCTGAGTAACAGAACAGGATGGATCCTAGGCTGTCCATCTAACAGGAATCACCAGGTAGCTATGAGGGGAACAATCAGCACAGATTTCATATTCATCGTTAAGAATGGGTGGAAAGGGTAAATCTCCTTTTAATGTTCAAATAGCGTATATTACTACCTTTCTGCTGGCAAGCACTATGAATCATGGAGAAAGACCAAAAAGCCAGCAAGAACTGGAGTGGGTTCAACCCTTAAAAGCAGAGAAGAGTACTGGGTAGAGCCCACACGGAAAGGCTCTGCTCCAAGAGACACTTCTTGTCCTCATGAAGCTGATGCCAAAGCTACAGCCTTTCTTATCTGGAATTAAAGAACCAAGTTTGGGGTGTTGAGTGTCGAAAAGTGAGGCAAAGTATTTTTGAAAAGAAGGAGTCAAAACAGCCTTTTAAAAAATCCTATTTGATTTCAGGGATTTGTGAACACAATAATCAAGACAGGAGCAATAGCATATGGAGAAGACAAGAAAGAAACGGAACAGAATAGGAAGTCTAGAAATACATCTACACACATATGATATGCTAATATATTATGTATAATACAATGATATATAATGCATATAGTCTTTACATATTACATATACATATAAAATGAATAATGTGGTAAGATAGATGCATATAAATCAATTGTGACATATATATGCATATTCAATCTATTGAATAAACATTTAGTTGATTTTTTAAAGCAAATATTAAAGTAATTTAATGGAATAAGTAGGATTTTTTTCAATAAATGTACTACAGCAACTGAATAAACATAGGGGGAAAAGAACCTTGATCTTTATTTCACATTACACAAAAATTAAATTTGAGATAAACTACAATTCTAAAAAAAATTATCAGACAAACGCTTCTAAATGAAAGCATCTGAGAGTTTCTTTGTAACCTTTGGAATAGGCCAAGATAGATTATTCATTTCCCTATCAATATAGACTCATGGATCTTGATTTTACTCAAGGATTTAGAATTCTTTAACTTAATACTCAATTTGGTGCTCAATGGTAAGTTTGGGCTGAATCCTTTGGACAGTCCCCTATTATTCTTTGAGAGTTTCTTAGCTTTTCTGACACAGAAAGATGTTCCAAATTTGCTTTGTTGTTTCCTTTCCTGAGCTCTAGAATTATTTCTTTCCTCAAACAGCTCCATTTCTTTTATTAGAAGAATGATACAGAGGGGGTGGGAAGGTGGCTCAGTGGTAGAGTGCTTGCCTCGCATGCATGAGGCCCTGTGTTTTGTTCTTCAGCACCACATAAACAGAAAAAGCTAGAAGTAGCACTGTGGCTCAAGTAGTAGAGTGCTAGCCTTGAGCTGAAGAGCTGAGGAACAGCGCCCAGGCACAGGGGTCAGGCTCCACAACCGACACAAAAAAATGATATAGAAACAAGATCTAGGCCTTTTCTTTGCCTTGATAAACACATATTGCATTTGATTTTCTGGACTAACAAGGGAATCAATAGCCATTGGAAGAGATCCACCAGAAGTTCACTGTTTTCTCACAGTATCATTTGCAGATTTATGCAGAATGTGACTTCCTTGAAAGAGCTAACAGTTCTACTAGAGGTACACAACAAATAAGTATGAAATGAGAAAACTAGAAAATAATTGTAGGTGTATGCTTCATGGAAAAGCCCTCATTGCCGTAGGATTCTATAGGAGAGAGAAGACACAGAATTTATGGTGGTCAAGTGATGACAAACAGCTTTTAAGCAAGGAAGACTTGGTATGGTGAAAGACTGGAGGGAATTTAGGGCCTTCTGGAGACACTGAAGCGATCAGAATGATGAATGAAGGATGCATATCATGGGATAGTGTGGTGGGATAATTTTAACAGAAAGGTGTGAACATTTAGTTTATTTTGTTTGTGTGTGTGTGTGCACGCGCGTGAGCGTGTGCACGCATGTGTGTCCTGAGGCTTGAACTCAAGGCCAGAGCACTGTCTCTGAGCTTTTCCTTTCCTTTCCTTTGCTTTCCGTTCTTCTTTCTTTCTCATTCTCCCTTTTTTTCTTGTCTTCCCTCCCTCCCTCCCTCCTTCCCTCCCTCCCTCTGTTCCTCCTTCCCTCCTTCCTTCCTTCCTTCCTTCCTTCCTTCCTTCCTTCCTTCCTTCCATCCTTTCCTTCCTTCTTTCCTTCCTTTCCTGGAACTTTTTGGTGGTTAAGTGGATTCCAGAGTTTTAATTGGAGATAAGAATCTCATGGAGGGCTGGGAATGTGGCTTAGTGGTAGAGTGCTTGCTTAGCATGCATGAAACTCTGAGTTCGATTCCTCAGTACCACATAAACAGAAAAAGCTGGAAATGGCACTGTGGCTCAAGTGGTAGAGTGCTAGCTTTAGCAAAAAAGCTCAAGGACAGTTCCCAGGCCCTGAGTTCAAGCCCCAGGAATGGCAAAAAGAAAAGTAAAGAAAACAAGCAAACAAAAAGAACAGAAACAAGTTACAATAAACAAAAAAAAAATCACCTATTTAAAAAAAGTCTCATGGACTTTCCTGCCTGGGCTGGCTTTGAATCACAGTCCTCAGCTCTCAGCCCCCTGAGTAGTTAGAACTATAGATATGAACCACTGGTGCCCAGAAATGAACACTTACTTTTAAGTAGCCAACTCCTCTTGTCCCAGCAGCTTGCCCACTACTCAGATAGAGGAAGACCATTGAAAAGGTGCTTTTAGTGCAAATTAAAAAATATCAGAGCCAGGCACTGGTGTCTCATACTTATAATGCTATATATACTCAGGAGGCTGAGATCTGAGGATCACGGTTAGAAGCCACACTGGGCAGAAAAGTCTCTGTGAGACATCTCCAATTCACCACTCAAAAACCAGAAGTAAAGCTGTAGTTCAAAGTGGTAGAGTGCTAGTCTTAAGCAAAAGAGCTCAGGGACAGTGCCTAGGCACTAAGTTCAAGCCCCATCACCAACCAACAAAAATGAGAATTATTATTTCGCTATCTTTCTGAGGCACACCTAGAAGAAAACAGAGAATTCCTATTTGATATTCTTCCAAAGATAATTCTATAGCTTCCAGATTGGGAACTGAATGCTCATATTGGACATTCATTTTGCTGAGGTTAGTAACAGGTTCCCAAATAGTTATTTTAGGAGAGAATCTGGCAGGGTGCTCCGGATCTCAAAGAATTTGAAGTTCACCACACTTTCAATCCTAGATCATTTCTTTAGGGACTTTTTTCCATGGCCAAAGACATCACAAAACATTTCAGAGGCTTGAAGTTGAAACCAAAAGGCTCGGGACCAAAGACTTTCATATTGGAGGCAAATATAAGGAAGGTCCTCTTGCAGCACTAGTTTTAGGGGACCCTGAAGGACAAGATTCTTCATGATAGTGATATCATGATAGACAAGCAAACTAAGAGCTAACTTGTAATTGGACCACACAAGAAGCATTTACTGAAAATTTTACAAAGTAGACCATGGACCAAGGGATTACTATGTACTTTTTCATTTAATCCCCCATAGCTACCCTAAAAAGTAAGTGCTGTTATATGAATTGTCCAAGAATCTAAGGCTCATGAGATTGTCTTAGGCTGGGTTTCCCTGGAAATAGACTCTATGATTAATGTTCAGAAGATTTATTGAGGAATGCTGAATAACATTCTGCCCAGCTCTCCCACCAGTGGTTTATGCCTGCAATCCTATTCAGGAGGCTGAGATGGAATGATCACAGTTCAAAGCCAACCTCAAGCAGAGAAGTCTGTGATTCTTATCTCCTACTAACCAGCAAAAAATTCAGAGGTAGAGGGTGTGGTTCAAGTGGTAGAGCACCAGGCTTGAACCAAAAAGCCAAGTGAGATGCACCCCAAGTTCTAGTATCAGGATAAACAAAAAACAAAGAAGGAAAGAAAGAAAAAAAAAGAAAAAGAAGAAAGAAAGAAACCCACACACAAATGGCCATTCCATTGCTTACTCAGAGCTGTGAGTCCCTTGTTCTGAATGGATGCTATATAGTGTTTCATGGAGGCAGAACATGCCATGGCCCTGGTGGCTCACGCCTGAAATCCGAGCTACTCAGGAGGCTGAGATCTGAGGATTGCAGTTCAAAGCCAGTCTGGGAAGGATAGTCCATGAGACTCTTATCTCCAATTAACCATCAGAAAACTGGAAGTGGCGCTGTGGCTCAAGTGGTAGAGCACTAGCCTTGAGATGAAGAGCTCAGGGCCAGTGACCAGAGTTCAAGCCCCATAACAAAAAAAAAAAAAAAGACATTGGAGAGCAGTACCTAGCAAGGTCATGTGTTCAGATAAGGCAAACCATTACTCTGAAATAAAGCATCTTACCTGGAAGCATAGCAAGGAATCTGACTCGCTCAGGGAGGAAGAGGAAGTTGGGACAGGAAGGAGAATGATGGAATGGCAAGCTGAGCCCTGGCTGCAGCAACACTAAGTCTGTTGGGGGTAGTGCATATACAGCAACCATAGCCACAACCCCAGAGAAGTCATCCCTTAGGGCGCTTGATGGGAGACAGGGTTACAAGCACTAAAGAACATTTGGCTGGAGTAGGAATTTGAGATCTTTCCCAGTCTTGAAAGCACAGGGGACCCACCTTTGCCCCTCCAGTCAGAGGAAGCCTATGTATAGGTAATGCTTTTATTGGTGCTAGTCAAATCTTTGTTTGCTTATGATATGTTCCTCATGGCTATGGAAATAGGGGTTACACCAGGTTCAGCCTTGATAGTGTTGGGGTATGTGGAGAGGGTAGGGGTGAAGAGAATAGATCCAGGGACTTAGGGTGTGGATTCAGAGAAACTTGGCTCGTTTTCCTTGTATTTCATTTTTCAGCGTTTGGGAAAAAAAAAAATCCCAGAAATCAATCAGATGCTATTTGGGATGTGGAAAGGTCTGATTCTAACACAAATATTTTCACAAGGTACATGGGAAATGTCAAAAATTGTCAGCTCAGTGAATATCTTTTGGTGATAATGTTTTCCAGCAGTAAATTTCCACCAGCTCTTGCTCTTATTGTCAGTTGGACAAAGCCCTTGCATGCTTTGCTGGTTTCTAACTAATGAATTGGCTTTGCTCTTTTCAAACAGTCATACATAATAGAGAGCATCTATCCAGTCAATAAACCTTTAATCAGAAGTGTCTTAAGGACAAACAGCACAGCATCATGTGAAATAAGGTTAAAGCTTTGTAAATTGAATCATATTTCTGGATTTGAATTTTTCCATAAACATACAATAACAAAAGGGGCTGTGCTGTATTTGTTGTGCCTAGGGAAGTACAAAGATCTTTCCTTGCTACATTCTTCTTAGAATGTCAAAATAAAATCACTTAAGAATCCTGACTTTGAATCTTCATCTATGTCATCATTTCAACTTATTTCACATACCTCCACTTTGATCAACCCATTGTCTTATATTTCTCAAATTTGTGGCATATACAAATGAATTTTTGCCTGCATTGTATATATAAACTGCTTTGCTAAATGACAAAAAATTCAATATATAACATGAATTAAGGTAAGTAAGGGGAGAGGTGGGATAAGAAGGGTGGGTGAGAATGTTGAAGGGGATGGTATCAATCAAGATGTGCTGTGTTTATAAACTGTTTTGGTGAATGGCAACCCCTATGTAAAACTACTTAAAGATAAAAAATAAAAAAAATAAAAAAAATGGTAGATACTGAAAAAAAAAAGAATCCTGACTTTAAAATGGCATATTGGGCCATAAATGCACTTTGTGATATTTCAGTATTGCAAGGGGTAGAGTCAACGTGCAAGGATTTCTTAAAACTATAATCACTCAGGGTTTCTTTGATCATTGTTATAATATTTTTATAACAAGAACACTGGCATCAAGCCGGGTGCTGGTGGCTAATACCTGTAATCCTAGCTACTCAGGAGGCTGAGATCTGAGAACTGAAGTTCAAAGCCAACCTGGGCAGAAAATCCCTTAGACTCTTATCTCCAATAAACTACAAAAAACAAAAAACAAAAAACTGGAAGCAGAGCTGTGGCTCAAGTGGTAGGGCACTAACCTCGAGCAAAAATGCTCAGCGACAGAGCCCAGGTCCTGAGTTCCAGCCCCAGTATGGGCACCATAAGCAACAACAACAACAACAAATTGGTATTTTGGTTTATTCAGAACGTGAAAAGCTCTCTATCTCCTCAAATATTGTAAAGCTATGTGTCTTACCTTCTTTAGTCTGTCTTCATCCCAAGGGGGAAAAGCTTGCTGAATCTGATAACACTGTACTGTCTTAATGAAGCAAGGAGGTCAGGTCTGGCCAGCGCCGTATTGGCCACACGGTGGATTATAGGTCTGGCATCTTGTCTTCATGCTTAGGGAAGAACACTCTCCACCTCCCCCCAACCCCCACGCGACCCCCACCCTATCACCAGCCTCCCAAGTAATGGGCGGGCCCAGACCCTAGGAGGCAGGGTCAGGCACTGGACTGATACGTTCCTGCATCTGTCAGTCCAGTGCCTGGGACTGGGAATTTCCTGAGGATCTGCCCCATGCACTGACTTACTTTGGCCCCAACCAGCCTAGCTGCCAGGACTCCATACCACCTGTGTCTCTGTGATCGTGTCCTGTGCCCTGTCTCCGGCTTGTTTCCAGTCATCATGGCTTCCCACGCTGAATTGGCGTGTTGGTATTGTTTTTGTTATTTCTTTCCTCTTCAGCATGTTTCCTAGCTGTGTTATATGTATTTGCATGCTACAGGCCTTTGTAACAACTGGCAGCCTGCAGCCTGTTAACTATAATGAAGACTCCAATATATTATATTTTAAAATGTGGCTTCTGGGATGATTTACCTCACAACAGTAAGCCACCTAGAAATTTCACATTTTACATGTTGCTTAGCTAAAGTATCCTCATCAGACCTGTATGTTATCACATCCCCATGTTGCTCCTCTGCTGTCTTTTTCAGATAGGGATTCGTTTTCCACTTGTCTCTACCATTTGTCAAAACCATATCAATGACAGATTGCCTTGAAATCTGGCCAAGTCAAAGTATCACTGGAGTTAAACTGGAGAAAAGTCATGTGACTGCTCTCTTTCCTCTGATGTTCCCCAAGTTCATAAGAATTTTTATTTTTTCTCTAGTCTGTCTACTTTCATTTATCCTCTGTGCTTGCTACTACAAGAACAAGCTTTCTAAAGCACAGTTCTAACCCCAAATCTTCAATGCCTCTGAGGAAGGTATTTTATGATTGCTGCATTTGCAAGCATCTTCTGATACTAATTGCATAATACTTTCCTAGCGAAGAATAATTGGAACAACAGAAATGAGCAGAGGACTTTGCCTAGACATTTATTTTTTTATTTTAGCTCAGCAAATTCTAGCTCTTTCTGTTCCTCTAATGAAGTAGAATCCTAGAAAATCAGGGACATGTTCATCACTTTATACACATTCAAAAGGGAAGGTGTGCAAGTCTTTGAGCAGCCTTTAGGCTTTTCTACCTGCAACAGGAGACCCCATAGGAAGCTAGGTCTAAGGGCTGTCCTTGGTCAACATATGGAGAAACCAAATCTCTTAAAGGATGGTAGACGCTTTCAGTCCTCAGTGGTACATTTGCCTCAAGTAAGTAAAATGAAGGAAGCTGGTTCATTAAGGGCTAATGGCCAACGTACCTGCTAGGGTCAGAGAAGTCCTCAGTAGTGCTGAAGGAGAAATAATAATAATAATAATAATCTGACACCTGTTCTTTTTCATCATCATCGGGATGGTCAGGGACAAGGGACACAGGCAGATGCAGGGCTGGAATATCATCCTAGACTAAATCTTACTGTACAGCCTGAAAAGGACTGAAGCAAGGCTGACCTATCTAGAAATATGGTCTTGTTTACCAATAAGGTCATTGCAGATATAATTAATGAAGAGGAGGCCATCCTATGTTAGGGTGAGTCCCAAGGTCAGTGAATATGTTATCTTTAGCATTCAGAGACAGACACACACAAGAAAGAAGGTCATAGGACAAGAGAGGCGCGTACTACAGTGATTGATCTATAAATCAGAGATCAGAAGCTGGGAAGAGGTCAAGAAGGGATTTTTCTTGGAGCCTTCAGACAATGGGGGCTTTATGGTGGCTTGAGTCTGGGCTCTTGAACTACAAAAGATAAAATGGTTAAAACCTAACATTAGATCTATGCTTTTGATTAAAAAATTTACAAAAAAACTAACATTAGATCTATGCTTTTGATTAAAAAATTTACGTATGTGGTAATGTGTTGCTAAGAATAAGCACAAAATTGTATGGTGAAATTTAAAATTACTTGGGATAACTGAAGAACAGCTTGCATTCCCTTTTCTCAGCATGACACCTCTCAAATTTCAGTGACATTAACCTTACATAACAGATGTAAGTAGAACTGTGAATCGTTTGTGTTTCTGTCACTTTATCATAATATCTTCCAGTTTTTCTGTGTTGCTGTACATGACATGGCTTCCTTTTTAAAGGATGTATGATATTTCATGAAATGTACATACCATGTTTTCTTATCCATGTGTCTGTTAACATTTACATTGTTTTTACCTATCAGCTATTGTGAACAATGCTGAAACAAATAAAGGAGCAACAAATCTCTTTGAGATCCTGATTTCAAAAGAAATGCTTTTGGATGAACACCCAGAAATGGGATTTTTGGACCATACAGTAGCTCTAGTTTTAATGACTGGAGAAGACTTTGTTTTTCACAAGGGGTGCACATTGCCACAGGGTTCCAGTTTCTCCACACCCTCGCAAAAATGCATGAAGGTGAAATGTGTCAGTAGTATTTATCCTTGGAGATGATTATTAGGTGTTTCCCCAACCCCTCTTTTGTATCCTTGTTTTCCTCCCACATTGTCTCAAATAAGCATTCATCCTTTTAGAAAAGAAATAGAATTAATGATAAAACTCAATAGAAAAGTATTCAAAATCTTTTAGAACTTAGTCACTTAGTGAATATTTACTGAATATCTCTTATGTTCTTGGTACTGTGTCAGTTGCTGGGAATGTTACTGATTTCCTACTCTCAAGCTCTTTAATTTTTGTTTTGTGTTACAGAAGATTGAACTCAGGGCCTTATACTTGTTAGGCAGGCGATCTTTCTACTTTAGCTATGTCTCCAGCCCTACTTGCAAGTGTTTTTATTTTTTGCATAGGAGGAAGCAAACAACATACAGTGGTGCAAATAAACCAAACCAAATAATAATTTCCTGGACATGTGTAAACTAGGAAAGTAAAAAATGAAAGAGGACAATATGAAGGGTAGTCGAGGTCCAACTCTAGGAGTCACCGATCATTTCCCTGAGATGGAGAGGACTGGAAGGTTAAGGTTAGTATGTGAAGAAGACAAAGAACATGTGTAAAGTTTTTGAGGTGAGAAGAAGTCTGGTGGGTCTGAGTGATAGAAAGAAGCTGGTGGGCTGGAGGAATGGGAATGATGGAAAGGTGGGGGGGAGAAAGCTAGCTAGATCATGAGTGGATATAGGGCACAGAGGGTTTCTATGATCAAGTCTGGGCCCAGGGTCTTTACAGGGAGTTTTGCTTACAGGATGGAGGCAATGGGAAGTCCTTGGAGCATTTTAATTAAGGGGTGACATGTGGTTAGTGGTGTCATTAGAATCTCACATTGGCTAACATAGGAAGGATGAACTTTGTGTGCAGCTCTGTTGAAGAATGTTCGAAGAATAAGGCCAGTGTGGAAATTTAAATAGAAAAATGATGTAGTAAGGAATGTTAGGGGGTGCCACCAAACTCTAGGGGGGGAATGTGGGGTAACCAGAGAACTAAGTCTGGAGGCTCCAGGGCCAGCTTACTGTCCAGTGATACCACTGGCCACTTCAATGGGGAACCCGCTGGACTTCAGGGAGCACAGGTTTCAAGTCTAAAATGACTAAAGCATGTCAATTCTGATCAGAGGGGAAATCCTCACATCATCCAAGATTACTTCTAGTAAGAACAAGAATCCAGCAGTAAATGTACGGTTTGTTTGTTAATTCCTAGAGGAGGATTGCTTTAATGAGTTTTTCCGAGTTGCTGTGATTGTTTTTCTAAACGAATGTAGATTCTTGCATTTATCATCACCTTGATTTCTGAACTACTTGTTATTTCTCAGACTGCTGCTTTTTGCCTGAGTGATATTTAGGAAAGGCAGAGCGTATATTTGTCTTCTGGATTTCTTCTCCTTGTAGACATCTTTAGGAAAAAACTTAGCTTTGATTTTAAGGAGTTGCTATAAGTTATTTGGCAAGGCCAGTGATAGTCAGATAAACAAATCTTAATATTCCGTGGTGGGTATTATGTTTCTTTTTTCAAGAATATGGAATTGAGTTGTTCATTTGATATAACTGCACATGCCTGAAACAGAGGTAGGAAGGTACAGGGTTTTACATTTTTTGTAGAAGTGTCCTGACTATTTCTCCTTCTTCTCTCTTCTGTTCTCCATATCTCTTCCTCCTTCTCTCCCTCCCTCCCCTCCTTCCGCTCTCCACACATCATTTTGCTAGAATCTCTGCTTTGTGTGGTATCAAGTCTGTAGGATTTAGAGCTGATTCCAATGTTTTCTCTGTCATCTGTACCTCTAGAATGACCTGGGGTAGGGTCTATTCACCCTTCTAAACCTGTACTCTGTGAACTATTGCTCTCTATCTCTGTGGATTTTTGAAAGAAGAGGCATATCACAAATTTAAAAGGGATTTTTAAATTCAAGGTCTTTCCCTTTTGAACTGTGGGTTCATGTCCAGGGTCTGTCTGTCTATCAGAATAGAAGTCATGTCAGATGCCCGAAATCCTGTAGCTCTTCTGGACATAATTGCCATTCCTACAGGTCCTGGCACACAGCTTGCTATTATCAGTTCAAGGTCCATTCATTTTTATAGTGATTATAAAATGTATTTTTTCTTTAATATGATGACAGGTAACTGATTAGTGAGATATCATTTATTTACAGGACTCAGTTAGAAAGTAGTAGACTAGTAGCCCCGAACCCCCCCCCCCAAAAAAAAACCCTTTATGTTTTAGAATGATGCTCTGGGGCAATTAGTAGGATAATAAAAAAGAACAAAGTTGGAACTATGGGTTTTTTCACCCTTGTTCACTATGATGTTGCCCAAATTATCTGAGTGAGTGAATTTTTAATGCCCACCACATCACATATGTAATTTGTACTATCTGCTTTTCATCTTCATGCCGGTTTTATAATCTTTGTAAAATTTTAATTAAAAATAAATGAACTGCATACTCTCACAGAACATTTGAAATGCAGACTCTCAGACTGGAAACCCAAACTCAGATGGAGAAGCAAACAAACCTAATAGAGTCTAACAATACAGAGCTAGATTTTCTCTTTCTGCTTGAAGAACATAAACACGATCTGTGGCTGAGATGGCTTAAAAAATGCTACAGCCACGTCCCAACTTACAAAGATCCAGACCCCCTGGTATAGTTCTATTTGCGGGAATGGTCGTTGAGTGTTCAGACTGGCAGTCTCCTGTCTCCTGGGGTCAACTGCTTATAGCTCTTTCTTCTGAAGCACCTGTGAGGCAGCTAAATCAGATTCACAATTTCCCCTGATTTCTACTAGGCACCCTCATCCTATTCCTTTTTCCTGTTTGATTACATTTGTAGGAGCATGCCTTCTACCTTCTAGAGGAGCTAAAAAATGCTGCTGTTTCACAAAGCTGTCCAATGAAATTTTTTTTATTGTAAAGATACTAGACAAAGGGTTACAGTTACATGAGTAAGGTAATGAGTACACTTCCTATTGAGCATCCAATGAAATTTTAATGAAGTAGTAGAAAGCAAAGTACATCTTTCGAGCACCATCAGCAGCGACAGTTCTGGACTCACGACCAATGTTGAATTTTCTAGTAGGGGTTGGGCAGTTCTAGTTTTGAAATAGGTCATGCCATTTTCCATAGAAGGTTTGAATATTTGTCAAGATGCATTATACTCATGAACTGCCAGGTTGAATTGAAGCCCCCTTTGTATAACTACTCAAAGGTAATACTTATTAAAAAATAAAAGAGGTGTGAATATTTGTTTAGAGTGCATTCATATACATAAAAGACTGACACTACATGTCAGATTTTTAAAATGCATTTTGTTAAGTGTACTATTATAAATTTTAATTTTCTATAGGCCTTGTCCACGGTTTTAGAGAAACATACCATAATATTAAAATCTCATTGACTAAAGGGTTGGATTTACTAACCATCGACTTACTTATTTCTCCAGACTCTGAGTTTATTGAAAATTTATTAAGCATTAAGAAACAAAGACCACCAAAATGAAGGTCCTAGGCAAAGCTGAATTTGCTGCCTGTCTGAAAAGGGAAAGCTCCACCAGAGAGTTACAAAGTCAGTGGGTCTTTCTGAGCAGAAATTAAAAAGAGTACAAAGGGAAAATTCCAATCAAGGACATCACAGAGGGATCTGAGTTCAGAGCTCTGGATTACTCATAGGCAGATACCACTTCTTTGTAGCTGCTCTCTTTTACTTTTCATACAGGAATGCTGAAAGACTTGATTTCTAACCAGTGTAAAAGCAAGTTATGTAAGATCCCCGTGGGTCTAGGGATGCAGACATGCTGAAAGATTCATGTCTTGAAGCTTATTAAGCGTGTCTCCTTCCCTTCTCTCCCCTTTCTCCCTTCCTCTTCCTTCTTCCACTTTCCTTCCTTTCCTTAGCTCTTCCCCTTCCCCCTTCTTTGTTTTTGTAAATAAGATTTTTTTATTGTGAAAATACTGTACAGAGGGGTTACAGTCTCATGAGCAAGGTAATGAATACATTTGTTATCAAGCATTGTTGCCTCCTCCTTTGTTTTTCCCCTACCATCCCTTCCTTCCCACCTCCACAACTACATCCCTTCCCCCCACACCCCGTCCTGCCTAATTGCAAAGTTCGTTTTTCAATATAGCGTCTTGTACATCTCATTGTTGCAATGGGTCCACCTGTATCCTTTTTTAAACAATTTGTTTTTTTCCCTTCCTCTCCCCAAATTATACCAACATCAAATACAGTGAAAACAAGGGTTATATCGTGGGCCCTTCCCCCTTCTTTCTCCTCTTAACCTTCCCTTTCTCCCCTTTCTCCTCTTTCTCCCCTCCTCCCCCTTCCTCTTCCTCTTCCTCCTTTCCTTTCCTCCTCTCCCCTCCCTTCCCCTCCCTTCCCCTCCCTTTCTCTCTCTCTCTCTCTCTCACACACACACATACATACACACACAAAGACAAAAATACAGGGTCAAACTCAGTAGAACTTATAAGCCTCTTTCCTCAGCCTTCCAAGTGAAAGAAAGAGATTATTCTAAAAGAGGTCATTATGAGAGTGAGTATTAAAATATCAGATCTTTCAACACTTGGATTAGATACTTTTAGTCTGGTGTTCTCATTCACTCAATCATTCATTTAATTATTCATTTCTTTTTTTATATAAGTATTTACTGAGTGGGCCAGATATAGTGACACACACATGACATCCCAACTATACAGGAGGCAGAGATGGAAGAAACATACATGGCTCCAGCCTAGCTAGGGGCTATAAAAACAACATACCAGATGCGATGGTACATACCTGTAATTACAGCTACTCAGGAGATGTAGATAGAAGAATCAAAATATGAAGCTAGCCCTGAGCAGAAACATGAGACCCTACTTGATAAATAACTAAAGGAAAAAGGGTTTGGGGCATGACTCAAATGATAGAGCACTTGCCCAGCAAGTACAAGGTCTGAGTTAAAACTCCTAAAACTCCTAAAAGAAGAAGTATTTCCTGAATCCATATTATTTGTCTGACATTGTTAAATGCTAAGGGTAACAAATACAACTCAGATGCCACACAAGATCAAACTCCTATTCCACAATTTCTGAGTAATCAAAATGTATCTACAGGGTTTTCATATGCTGGTAACTCACAAATGAAACCTTCAGCTTGTTGTCTATTAGAATGTCTTTACTCTTCAAAGTTCTTCATTAAACTGACTATTTTTCTAGGGAATTCTTACCTAGGAGGTCATTTGTCTCATGAATGTTCTCAGATTTATTTATCCCAACAGTAGACTATTCAAGTAGTATACATCAGAGTAAACAGCTTCGTTCTCAGAACTATACATTGTTCACCTGAGTTTATCAAAAGGACTGTTTGCTTTTCAAGGCTTCCTTCAAATTCTTTCCTTACTTGCTTTGCCAGCTTTAAACGATATATTACAAACTCTGCTCAGTTGTAATCAAGCTCCCACATTGAGGGTCCTACTTAAAAAATGTCTTTCCTTTGTAATGGTCCTTTCAAGAGACTAAGACTCTGTTGAAGTAGTAATATCCTTTATTTCAATGAACAATCAACTTTGCTTTTTTAAATGAATTTCTTTTGGTGATCTTTAGAGAAGGAGATTACATCTTCAAAGTCCTTCTGCTCTCAGTCATTTGCTTTTACTGAACTTTCAGCTTTTACTGAACTTTCATACATCACAATATATTGCGTTCATCTAGGAGCTGGTGGCTCATACCTGTAATCCAGCTACTAAGAAGGCTGAGATCTGAGGATCCCAGGCAGGAAGGTCTGTGAGACTCTTACCTCTAATAAACCACCAGAAAACCAGAAGTGGCACTGTGGCTTAAGTGGTAGAGCACTAGCCTTGAGTTGAAGAGCTCAGGGACAGAGCCCAGGCTCAGAGTTCAAGCCCCATGATGATATATATATATATATATATATATATATATATATATATATATATATATATATATGCACATACAAATATATATGTATAGAGAAAGAGAGAGCACATTCTCTTGTCTCTTTCCAACATTGACCAGGTTATAGAAATCTCTCATTTTTTTTTTCTCCCCACTATCCTTCCAAAAACCAGTACAAAGTCCATTCTCACAGAGCATCTGTGTGTCAATCACAATTCAAAAATGTGGTGACATAGAGCATAAAGGTCCAGGTAAATCAGCAACAACATCTTAAATTAGCATCTTTATTCTTGAGAATTCTGTGAATTCTTCTCTCCAGACCAGTGTTACTCAGTGTGGTCTGGTTTTTGTCCTTCATGTGGAAAGTACAGAAATTATGAATAAGCATTTATAAGCAATTAATCACTCATGATTGGATATTAAGCCACATCCACCCACCCAAAACTGGTCCTTTCCCACAGATATTTTGTAAGCCATTATCCAGACTTTTTTTTCAGTTTGGTTGCAAGCTCATCTTTAAGCCCAAGAAAACTCATTTTCCTATTGTATTATGCATAACAACTTATTGTCCACTCTTCCTCTTGCAATTTCAGTCTTTTTTCTCTCCTAGAAAGTCTCAGGCTGAAGAGAATAGTTCGATGACATTTTGGTCTGAATGTGTAGAAGATGGTGCAGTCAGCTTTGTCTTTAAACAATATGTTTTCTATTACTTCATAATGAAATGCAGTTGTCCCTGACTTAAAGAACTCACAATTTTGTGAGGAAATTGACTTGTGTATGTATTACCATGGCAACATGGCAATATAATTGCAGGAGAGAGCTCCTGAGGGTCAGAGGAACCGTGAGGGTGGAGAATGAAGTTAGCTTTGGGGATCTGTTGCCTTATGTCATGGAGTCAAAGTTGAATGAATGAATGAAATATTGTGGATGCAATATAGAGTGTAAGTGTTTCATGGCATCTTTAATGCCATTGTTCTCCTTCAGGTTGTGATTACTCTCGGTAGCACTAGTGTGCAACAGATATAAAATAGAGAATGGAGTGATAACAGGTTCATGGTTACAGAGACTATATAGCATTTAATCGAATTTTTAAAGATGAGGAATAGTTTAATTAAAAAATCCTTTCACACTGAATTAACTCATAGGTTACTCATAGGTTTGATCATTATCAAATAATCCAATGGTTTTATTCAGTCTTCTGTTATAGATTTAATGCTGTTATCTGCATCAACTCTATTATTTCCAGGCTCAATTTAATGATTAACCTGGCATAAAAGTAAAGATTTCTTGCCAATCAAAATCTGATTTGCTACCTATAACACATAGAACCTATTTTAACACCATTACTAAGTAAATAGTCTTGAAATAATAAATGGAGACATTGAATAACCAGTTTACCAAAGTTTAGTGAAAAGTTTATCAGAACATTTTAATTCTAAATATTACTTATAAAAAAACAACTACCAATTTTTCCTCATTAAATCAAGTCTTGAACAATACATCAGATAACTCATTGTGCCCATGACAATCCATACCTAGATATCATGAACCAAATAGGGCTCTTGTGAACAGTGTCACCAGGAGTTTTAACCATGGAGGGCCTGAAATGGCATAGTAAGGACTCAGCTAGGGCTAGCAACATCTTCCTAGTGTTCTACTTCTTGCTGACTCAGATCCTTGCCAGATGCAGGCCTTGGGTATTTCATTCTGAACCCCTTTTACTCCCTCCTCAGAACTGCAGCTACAATGTACAATATAGTGGTCCATGTTCTTGATGGGTATGACTGGGAGGGGTGAGTTAATGGCTCAAAGCCTGGTATACACATTGAACGATGGCTGGAAACAAATAAGCATTATTTAGACCCTGAGGACATGATGTAAGTGTCCACCATGAAGTATTGGTTGGCTTTTTTGTCACAATAAGAGAAGGAATAAAAAGAGCCAAAAGGAAAAACCATTCTGTGGCTAAGCTAATAACTCATCTCTTCCAACATCTAAGCGAGGAACGCAAAAGTGAACAGAGGAGAAGCTGCAGCCTTGCAGAAGGTGATCTGTTGGCTAAATAGGTTCTGTGACATTTTGCAAAAAGCAAAAGGTAGTAATTGTCATACAAGGAGTTTTAATGGAAGCCCAGAAGTCAGAAACATATCCTAGATAGGAAAGTCATGTTAGCAATCTCAATGCTTGTTACTCAGCAAGATAGACCAGGACCTTTTGTTTTCTGCAGCTGAGTCTTAACATCCAAATCTTTTTGTTCCCCTAAATTCAGTTCAGATTTCAGTGGAGACCCCTGTAAGAGCGAGTCCAACAGCTAAGTAGCTTTTCTGAGAAGACTCTATCCCCAGTTAATCTTACAGCCTCATGCATTGTGCAATTTAGGCACAATTGAACTGACAATTCTAGCTTTAAATAAAGAAAAAAAAAGAAAGGTGGGCAAGGTTCAGTGGTAGAGCACTCACCTAGTATGCACAAGGTCCTGAGTTCAGTCTCCAGTACTACCAGGCACCAATGACTCGTGCCTATAATCCTAATGACTCAGAGGGCTGAGATGTAAGGATTGTGTTTCAAAGCCAGCCTAGGCAGAAAAATCCATGGGAGAAACTCTTAACCTGGATTAGCCAGTAAAAAGCTGGACGTGGAAGTGTGACTCAAACAGTAGAGCAGCCTTGAGCAGAAAAGCCAAACAAGAGCATTAGGTCCTGATTCCAAGCCTTCGTAACTCCCTCCCTCCCCCCAGTACCACAGAGGAAACACAGGAAAAAGGAAGGCCAGGACAAAATGAGAAAGTAATGTTTATTCTTGGGAAGCAAGATGAGACCTGAAAGGGGAAAGTGATTGTCCTCAGAAATGAGGCTTCTTAGGGAAGAGCAAGAGTGAAGGAAAAGGTGAGCTGTCTCTGGCTCAGGATGACATGTGCATGAAAGACAGCTCTGAGGGTAAAGCATTCATCACAGCATTCTAGAATCTTAATCAGAGGTGGAAACACAAGTCCAGCAATTCAGCTGGGAGGAAATGAAAGCCCATGGAAGAGAAATAACTTTTCCTGGGTTCTGAGCAGTTAAGGAGCACACTGTGTAAAGACTGCCTCCAACCCAGGGTTTTCTATGACTGTGTGCAAAGATTTGTAAGTTATTACTTCAAAATGTATATGCTTATCAAAT
This sequence comes from Dipodomys spectabilis, assembly GCF_019054845.1. Classification (NCBI taxonomy): domain Eukaryota; kingdom Metazoa; phylum Chordata; class Mammalia; order Rodentia; family Heteromyidae; genus Dipodomys; species Dipodomys spectabilis. The sequence continues at coordinate 15,806,107 of NW_024870911.1, read as the reverse complement.
TATCATTAGGTCATTGTACAAAGGGGTTTCAATTTATGAGTACAATGCATCTTGATAGATGTCACCCTTGATTTATAAGTTGTTAAGCAAAGAAACCTGTCCTTCACTCCCTCTCTTCTTCCCCTCCCCTTTTCATCAGATTTATTTATTATCTATAGACATTGTTTCAGGCGTTGCTCCAAGTCCCAGAGACATCGTCCAGGTTTTGTTTTCTCCTTGTCTCATATCCCCAGTGCCTAGCATGGGTCAACTACCTGTAAAGGATGAATGGAAACACATGGATGAAAAGCCTGTCATTTCTTTGGAATTAAGCTGTGAAGTTGTGGTCAGGCTAACTAAAGTTCTACTAGGCACTGAATTAGATTACATTAAGTTCCTATAGGTGATTTGTATTTAGAATACACAGAATAACATTGCACTTACCCTTCCCATTTAAGAGAAAAATACTTTCAAAAGGTTTATAAAGCTGGGCACCAGTGGCTCATATCTGTAACTCTAGCTATTCAAGAGGCTGAGATCTAAAGATCTCTGTTGGAAAGGAGGAGGCAACAATGTTCAATTGGAAATGTACTCATTACCTTGCTCATGTAACTGTAACCCCTCTGTTCAGCATTTTTACAATAAAAAACGTACAAAAAAGAGATCTCTGCTGAAAAAAGTCTGTGAGACGCTTATCTCCAAGTAACCAGCAAAAAGCCAAAAGTGGAGGTGTGGTCCAAGTGGTAGAGAACCTGTGTTGAGTGAAGAAGACAAACGAGAGCACAAGGCTCCAAGTTCAAGTACTGGTACACACACAAAGGAGTTTTTCTTTTAAAGATATCATATCTTGTCTTCGTTAGAATATGTTTCTAATATAGTTAAAGGAGAAATGAATGTGTGGGGCACATTAATTAACAACAAGAAAGTTAGTCAACCAAGTAGAACCTATTTCAAGCCATACTAGCAGATGATTCTTGCTGCCTTTTTTCTGTTACTCCATAGTCTAGAGGCTATTCGCAGGGAATGCTACAGTGTCTGCTTAAAATTTCCGGACAGATGACTCATGGAAATCAATTCATAATTGGGATTTAAGGCAGCATTGTTGCCTCTAGCATTTGCAGCCAGCCAAGCCAACATGGATAAGTTGAGTCTGGAAATGTCTTGCTTGAATATAAAATGTAAATCCAAAGTATGACCACTGGCACTATTTTTATATTTCACATTAGTCAAATCTTGGCAGTTTCAGAATAATAATGGCATTTGGTAGTTAAGAAATCACTGGTATTCTCCTTACCGACTCTCCATGCCCTAACACTTGGGTCTTCCATTTTCTGTCTTGAGTAAGCAGGATTTTTTTTTTTATTCCCTTCCCATCAGAGGCACATTTCTCAGTACTAATTTTAACTCTGATGAAAATCCATGTGGTACAATGAATAACCAAAGGGTTTCTTCACTGAACCAGACTTGGTTTAAAGTGACTTAGTCAAAGCAATTTAGTTGGGAAAAAGCGATCCAGGTAACAGCAGGCAAAAGAGGTAAGTACAAAGGCAAATGCTCTTAAGCTGTACTGATATTTTTTCCTTATGTATACATAGTATCTGTTTACTGTTATTGAGATTTGGTGACTTTGTTTTTACATTTTTATATTAAAAATATCTTTAAGTAATTGTAATTTAAGTAATCCTTCCTTCCCTCCTTCCCTCCTTCCTTCCTTCTTTCTTTCTTTCTCTCTCTCTTTCTTTCTTTCTTTCTTTCTTCCTTCTTTCTTTTTTCTTTCTTTCTTTCTTTCTTTCTCCCAATTTAACATGTCAGCTTGTGAGTACAGTGCATCTTGATCGATATTACCACTTTCATTTCTCTCCCCCCATCTCTCCTAACTTGACTCATGTCTTTTTTTTGTTATTGTTGGTACTAGAATTTGAACTGTGCTTGTTAAGCAATTGCCCTGCCACCTGAAGTATGCCTCCATACAACATTCGTAGAGTTTTAGGAAATATACATATCTTAAAGAATTTCATTTCCTTTTGTCTTGTTTGTTCATCTGTCTTTGGGAGGGTAAGGGGAGCACAGAAATGGTGGGACAAAAGGTGAACAAATGCAGCAGTGATACTCACTCAAACACAAATGCGCTCTTTATCTGACACATATAACTGTAGGCCCTGTGTACATCACCTTACAATAACAATAAATGAGAAAAAAGGAATTTATGATATGTTTTTAGTCATGAGAAGCAGATTTTAAAGTAGTCCCTAAAGTATAATTCTACTGAAAATATCATACAACACAAATATTGCACATATATACATAGCACAGAAAAGGATTATAAAAGATTTACTAAAGAGTTCATAAAACATCCATAATTATGGATGTAAATATTCTTTTGTTTTCCTAATATTTTATGTGAGCAATAATTATTAAGTGATGACAAATCAAGAGAAATAAATGCTTTTGAAAGTGAAGAAGAAAGGGGCTAGGAAGTGGCTCAGTGGTAGAGTGCTTGCCTTGCATGCATGAGACCCTGGGTTTGATTCCTCAGCACCACATAAGCAGAAAAACCTGGAAGTGGCGCTGTGGCTCAAGTGGTAGAGTACTAGCCATGAGCTGAACAGCTGAGGGACAGCGCCCAGGTCCAGAGTTCAGGCCCCACAACCAAAAAAAAAATAGTGAAGAAGAAAGATGTATTCTTTTAGTTAGGACATTTTTCTTTTGAAATTCTTAGTTTTCAATTTTATCTGTTTTTCGGTTTTGTTGCCAGTGTTTCAAAAGTGTGAAGATTGATTGAAGAAAAAGTCCCCTTGTTGATTTACATAACAACTTCTATGCCCTGAGTGAATGACTTGGAATAGAATGTGGTGATTTCACTGGCCACAAACGATTGGACTGCTCCCAACATTTACTTATCCATCTGTTAAGTAAGTAATTCAAGTAAAGAATAAGATAGGTGAGAAAAAAAAGCACTTTTAAATCTATTTTGAGAAAAATTATGAAAAACAGAGAAATTTGTTACACAACACATAAAAGGCTTCCAGGGTTGGCCTCCATGCCCCTAAAAGTACCAATGCAAACGGTGACTCAGAAGATTCACTTTCAACCAAATGGTTGCTTTGACCAATTTGTTTTTGACCAGTTGGTTTTCTTCTTTTTGTCTTTTTCCATCAGTGTGTTCAGGATGACTATCCCTTCATGATCTAGTGAGGGGAGGATCTGTCTTCAGACATCTCAGGTGCTCTCTGTATTACTTGGGCCAATGGGAACCAATGACTTAAGATACACTGACAACTTCGGGTACTCCCCAGACATCTCAACACCAACAGAAACATCAGTAAATCCCAGGTCTGACACAATTATGTAAAAGCATGTTGGGAAATCTTAAACACAGTGTTTATGATATACATTGGGTTTCTCTAAGAGGAGGGTTTTCATAAATGTAGAAGTAGTTGAATGAGATGAACTCCATAGATACCACCTTTCTTGATTTCTCTGAGTCTTTCTTGACAGGAATGTAAAGATAATAACCACCTTCCAGAGCTGTGAAGATGAAATGAGATTGTGGAAGTTAAGCTATTAGTCTGAAATTAGTGGGGAGGTATTGAGGGATAATTACCAGAGGTAAGAGAGGTGAAAAGGGTAAAGGAGAATGTCTGTGGCCAAAGTTATATACAAATAGAACAATGAAACCTGTTGAAATTGCTTTAAGAAATGAGGAAAGAGGACGAGGGAAAGTTTTTGAGGGAGTGAATTTTTTATGTATGGAAATACTACACTGAAACATCTTTTTTACAATCAGTAACTGCTAATAAAAATGTTTTTGCATGATGCTGTGAAGGTGGCTCAGTGGTAGAGTGCTTGCTTTGCATGCATGAAGTCCTAGATTCTGTTCCTCAGTACCACATAAACAGAAAAAGCCAGAAGTGGTGCTATGGTTCAAGTGGTAGAGCCCTCACCTTGAGCTGAAGAGCTGAGGGACAGCGCCTGGGCCCAGAGTTCAAGCCTCACAACCAACGAAAAAAATGTTTTTTCTTTTTTTTTTTTTTTTAAATTTAATTTTATTTTATTTGTGAACATACTGTACAGAGGGGTTACAATTACATGGGCAGGATAATGCGTACATTTCTTACTAAGCATTGAAGCCTCCTCTTTTGTTTACCCTTCACCTCCCTTCCCAGCCTCCCCCCACCCCCTCCAATCCCAATCCTTCTCCTTTCCCCCCTTCCCCCCCAAAAAAAATGTTTTTTCAAAGCCTAGAATACTTTTAATGGAATATCCATAGAAACATGGACGTTGAGGAATGCAATGGCAAAGACTCAGAAGGAAGTAAGCCTGAAGAAGAGAACACTTAAATGATACTAGAAAAGGCCTAAGTTACCATCCATAGACTGCCAGTAGAAATATGGATGTGGAAGTCACTGCCAGAGAGTAACTAGATAAATGCAGAATATGCTATTGGAAACTGGCAGAAAGTCTACTTGAATTGTGTTCGGTAGATATATGAAAATTTTTAAAAGCCAAAAAGTGTTGAAGGCAGAGCCTGTTGCTTATAATAAAATGTGAAACATTTTCTAATTGTTTCTGATAATGAAATGTGAGAAGGAAAGAAATGAAAAATAAAGATCTCTTAAGCAAAAAGGAATCAGCACTAGTATTGGGAAATTCTTGACTTCTTTACATTGCTAATGCTGTTAAAATTAGAAGAGTCACTTCAAAGAAAGTAAGCTCTTGAAAGAAGTCAAGATTGTGTCTTAGACAACTTTCTGCATTATCTCAGAAGCATAGAAAGGTCGAAATATTCAGTCACAGAGGGGGTTCTTTGAGGAGATGATGTCTGTGATCCATGGGTTTTCTTAGAAAATAGAGATGGAAATGTCCAGGAAAAGATCTGTGTGGAAGGCTATTGTCTAATATGGTAGAGTCCTTAATATGTATGGCAGACACATGTGCTCTTAAAAAATTTTATTCCCCAGCAGCTTTTACTGAAAGGGACAGAGAACATAAAATGCTTGGTGCGCCCTCCAACATTTTACAATCAAGAAACAGGGTGATACTCAGCTGTAAACATATGCAATCCTTATGATCTCAGAGGGCAGTGTCTTGAGCCACAGAAGACTGTTCCTAGGACTCAAGTCCAATGCAGTTTAGCTGGATTTAAAAATTGCTTGAGGGGCTGGGAAGGTGGCTCAGTGGTAGAGTGCTTGCCTTGCATGCCTGAGGCCCTGGGTTCGATTCCTCAGCACCACATAAGCAGAAAAGAAAAGCCGGAAGTGGGGCTGTGGCTCAAGTGGTAGAGCGCTAGCCTTGAGCTGAAGAGCTGAGGGACAGAGCTCAGGCCCAGAGTTCAGGGCCCACGACCGGACCCAAAAAAAAAAAAATTGCTTGAGACTGTTCACTTTCCCCCTTTATTACCTTGCCTTTTGGATTAGAAAGTGCATAAACTGGTATTCTAGGTCTGTCCCACCATTGTATTTTTAGATCAGATAACTTATTTCTTGAGTTCCATGGGCTCATAAATTGAGAAGAATTGTACTTCTGTGTATTCCATACCAATAATGTTACTTATGCCTGATTTAATACATAGACTGCCTTGCTCAGTTCCCAGTTTAGAACAAACAGAATAATCTTACCAACTAGTAACATTGTTGTACAGTCATTTTGACAAAAAGAGCATTTTCTCCTCATTTATTAAATTTTGTTCAAGTATTGATATTTTAAAGATTTTCACAATCCAGAGCATAAGGTAATATCTTATTACAATACGATGGCCCATTTTCTGTTCCTTCCTTTTTTTAATTTTTTTTAATTTTTTGTGAACATACTGTACAGAGGGGTTACAATTACATGGGCAGGATAATGCGTACATTTCTTACCAAGCATTGTAGCCTCCTCCTTTGTTTACCCTTCACATCCCTTCTTAGCCTCCCCCCCCACCCCCCCCATCCTCCCTCCCCCCCCCCCCCCCCGCACCAAAGATGTAAAGTTCATTTTTGACATGACAACTTGTACTTCTCATTGTTGCAAAACAGGTCCACCTGTATCCTTAAATGACTTGTTTTTCCCTATCTCCTCCACAAATTATACCGACATCAAATATAGTGAAAGCAGGGATTATACTGTGGGGGAGGGACATACAAAGCAACAAAGAAATCATCTTATAAATGCGTTAGAAACAAATGCATGAAAGAAAAAAACATTAAAATACATAGCTAAGGGTTCATTTTCCTAACATCACATTATCTGACCTTTTCTGCTTGACTCATATATATACTAGATATTGCAAATAAGGGAAACCATGGGACCTATGTTTCTTTGGGCTTGGCTTACTTCACTTAATATAATTTTTTCCAAGCCTTTCCATTTCCTAACAAATGGGTCAATGTCATTCTTTCTGATGGAGGCATAGAATTCCATTGTGTATATATACCACATTTTCTTGATCCATTCATCTACTGAGGGGCATCTGGGTTGGTTCCATATCTTAGCTATGGTATATAATGCTGCAATAAACATAGTTGTGCTGGTAGCTTTAGTGTGGTCTTGTTTGTAAACATTTGGGTAAATCCCAAACATTTGGGATTGCTGGGTCATAGGGGAGCTCTATGTGAAGTCTTCTGAGGAACCTCCATACTGCTTTCCAAAGTGGTTGAAAAAGTTTACACTCCCACCAACAATGCAGTAAGGTTCCTTTCTGTCCACATCCCCTCCAGCATCTGTTGTTATTAGAGTTCTTGATTATAGCCATTCTAACTGGGGTGAGGTGCTATCTCGATGTTGTTTTGATTTGCATTTCTTTTATGGCTAGAGAGGTTGAGCATTTCTTCATGTGTCTATTGACCATCCTTCTTTCCTCTTCAGAGAAGTTTCTCTTTAAGTCTTTAGCCCACTTATTTATTGGGCAGTTGTTTCTTTGAAGATTTGTTTTGGAGGATTTAATTTTTTAAGTTCCAGGTATATTTTAAATATGAGACCCTTGTCTGTTGTATGGCTAGTGAAGATCTTCTCCCAATCCGTTCTTTTGATCTTGCTAGCTATGTCCTTTGCCATGCAGAAGCTCTGCAATTTCATGCAATCCCATTTGTCCAACCTTTCTTTGATTTGTTGTTTTTCTGGGTCTCTATTAAGAAAATTTCAGCCTGTGCCAAGGAGACCTAGGGTTTCTCCTATTCCATCCTGTAATGTTTTCAAAGTGTCTGCTTTGACTCCGAGGTCTTTGATCCATTTGGAGTTGATTCTGGTGAAGGGTGATATAGAAGGATCTAGCTTTAGTTTTCTACAAATAGTTAACCAATTTTGCCAGCATCATTTACTGAAGGGGCTGTCTTTCTTCCATTCTATTTTTTTAGCTCCCTTATTGAAGATTAGATGGCTATAGGTCTGTAGGTTCATTTCTGGGTTTTCAATTCTATTCCATTGGTCCTGAGGTCTGTTCTTGTGCCAGTACCAAGCTGTTTTGATTACTATGGCTTTGTAGTAGAGTTTAAAATTTGGTATTGATATTCCTCCAGCACTGTTCTTTCTTTTAAGGATTGTTTTTGCTATTCAGGGTCTTTTATTGTTCCATATGAATTTTTGGATTGCCTCTTCTATTTCCTTGAAGAATGAGGTTGGAATATTGATAGGTATCGCATTGAATTTGTAGATAGCCTTGGGAAGTATTGCCATTTTCACGATGTTAATCTTTCCAATCCAGGAGCATGGGAGTTTTTGCCAATTTCTAAGTTCTGTTTTGATTTCCTTTTTCAGGTTTTTAAAATTTTCATCATAGAGGTCCTTCACTTCTTTGGTTAAGTTAATTCCTAGGTATTTTATTTTTTGTGGGGCTATTACAAATGGAGTTGCTTTCCTAATTTCAGCCACACTTTTCTCATTGTTGGCATACCTGTTCCTTCCTTTCATCTCTAAGGAATACTTCAAAATCCAACTTAGAACTATTTCTCCATATATGTTCCAGAAGGACTAAAGATTTTACCCCTTGTGTAGTGTTCCCAGGAGAAGATTCGTTGTTTTGCACCGAATGACAGAAGGCACCACCTATTCATAGAGTATATAGCACAGCACTGGAGTCTGCTACCTCTTGAGTAACATTCAATATTACTTTTTACCCCCTCCCATCACATCAGTAAGCCTTGCTATTTTCCTGCAGTTGTTTATTTCTGGCTCTAACCCAAATTTGCCCAATGGTGAAATAATGAGCTTGTCGCCTATGCTCTCTTTTCCAACGTTTTATGCCTATTTCTTTTCTTGCAATATAATACTGGGGTGGGGTGGGACAAAGTTTCCAAGTTGATTTCTTAGGGATCTGTGGCAGGTGTTACAGATGCTGCTTACATAGAGTCACATCAGGAGACCTTACTGGGAGATTTTTATGCGTTTACATTCTATCAGATCTCTTGTGTTTGGGTTGACAATTTGCTCTGAAAGAGTGCTGATGTATTTAGACAAAAACGTCATGTTAGAGAATTAGGGATTAAATCCAAGCCACTAGAGAACCAGGGTTGGAGGCATGGTGCAGCTGGTAGAGTGCTAGCCAATGAGCAAACATGGTAGGCATTTAGTTCTAATCCTAGTCTCAGACAAAAAAACAGAACCAGGGTATCTAGGCCTTGCTCCCAACTAGAATGCTGGTGTTAAGATCTGAGAGACTGAAATGATCACAATAATGAGAGACAACTATTATAGTATTTATTGAGTGACTTCCATGTGGTTTACATTTTCTTTTTTCATTTACCTCTCCCATTAACCACGTAAGGGTATGTTACTGTGGGTCCCATCATTAACGATTCAGAGATCATAGTCCAAAGAAATTGTAGCACACACCCCAGATCACATAGTGAGGAAGTATTGAGACAGGATTCAAACACAGCCAGACTGACTCTGCAGCCTGCTCTCTTTCTCCTTCTACTTGAAGACTACCTTTACGTCTGCTAATGATGTTTCTTGCTATCCATGAGACAACTACAAAAATACAATCATTTAGAGTTGTGCATAGAGCAGTTGCCTGGCTTCAGTACAATAGATTCTGGCTTTTTGAGTTCCAGGAGTCCAGAGACACTCACTGTAGAGACTGTAAGGTTTGCAGGGGCAAAAAGAAAGGGAACACCAAGACCAGGCGGTAATGATCCCACTTGAGCCCAATCAGAGTTGGCTTTACCAAGAGCAGCAAATGAGGTGGTTGTTTTTAGTATGTAAAGCTGCATTTTATTTTAAAAGTGGATCATCACTTCCACATTAAACTTCTCAAGATAAGCCTGTATTTAGTGTGCACAGCATAATATTTAGCATTATGAACTGGTATTTATAGCCACGCCCACAGGCCTATAAGTAAGTCAGCCTCAGAGCCTAAATTGGAGTTCACTTTCCACCTCAGTTTACCAGAATTAAGTCACTTAGGCAATGGAAGGGTTTATTTTAATGATCTCCTAATCCCTGGTTTGGTTGGCTGTGGTTATGTGTATATTCCTCCAAAGTCCTTAAGTGGACACTCAATGATCCGGATGGTAGTATTAGAAGGCAGGCCTTTGGGAGATGACCAGCTCATAAGGATCAACCCACCTTTGTGAACAGTATTCATGCCTCTATAAAAGATTATTGAAAGAGTGTTTTTTCCATTATCTGTTCCATTTTTCCCCAAATGAGGGCACAGAACCACCTATGGAGCAGACAAATGCACTACTCACCGGTGAACGGATCTGCTGGTGTGCAATCTTGGTAGGAGAAATAAATGTCTGTTGTTCATAAATTGGCCATAGCAAGGTATTTTGTTATTATAGCTAGAATAGACCAAGGTACCCACGAAAGGATAGCATCCTAAGATTATAGACTTCCAGGACCAGAGGTCCTCTGGCATCTTCAGTGGCAGTGATGGTCAATGGATTTTTGGTTTCTGATTTTGGGGGAGTTTATGCCCATCCCAAAGTGTATCATTGCCTTGTGGTAGTTGGGAAGCAGAGTGAGATGATGTGAAAAGAGGCAGAAGAGATGAAAGAAGATACTAGTAGTAATCCATGTATCTTGAGTGAAGAAATAAATAAGGACTCCTGTGTTTGAGCTTCTTTACCCCTGTCCTTACATCTGATCAGAACATATTCCTTATCTGAGCATTTCCAACTTGTCCGTCCAATAGTTTCCATTTTTTGCTGACATTTTGGGTACAACTTTTCTCTCTTTTCCTTAGGCCTTTGATCAGTGAAAGCAGTAAGCTTTCTTTCCATCTTGATCACAGTTTTCAGAAGCCAATATCTGCAATGATTACAGACTACAAATCTATTTGGAGCATATGTGCAGATCTTCTTTTAAGTAATTGGTAGAAACACTATGACCATTTGGTATTTCATAGAATATTTTACCTTCTACTTCAATCCCTTCTATGTCAAATGAATGCCAACTTAGAACTGGCACATAAAACTTAGTTCAAACAACAAACTTATTAGTTTTCTTAAGATTGTGACATTTATTCTGGAAAGCAGGTAAGTTATACAGAATTGCTAAGCCCTTAATCGGTATATTTCTAGATTCACCAGCATGGTACCATCCAAAAGTCATATATATCTGGCACAAGCTGGAATAAAAGTAAACAAAAATATTGAAAAAAATGCTACCTCTTGATTATTGCTAGAAATTTTCAGAATTAAAACAATCCTTCTTACTTTATTTTAGCTTAAAGTTGGAAACCAAATGGTAAACTGCTGAATTCCTTAGAACATATTCCACAAGGGCATGAAGGCTTCCAAGCATAAAAAGGAACATTATCTGCCACTAGAAACAAAAATAAATAAGGAAAGCTACCTCTTTAATTCTATTCCTAACAGTCCCAGGCTGCTGCACACATAGGAAATTACATTGTTCTAAAACCAACAATGAATTTGAAGGCATCTCATGCTCCAGAAATCTACTTCCAAAACTATTATGGATTCTGCATTCTACACAGGAAGCCCTCTTAATCCCCCTATCGACTTGTTTCTTGGGTACTTCTCTGGAACTGGTCTAAGTGACCAGTGAAGCATTTAAATATTTTATGTAAATAAATAAAAGAAGATTGGGCCCTGAATAGTGTCAAAGAGTTTTACTGTTTGACAGAGCTAAATGTCTGTGACAGTTTGGTTAGCCACTGAAAAACCACGCTAATGATAGACTCAGTAGAAATATCACCACTTGCCTTAGAAAAGAGAAAGATGCAACTAGAAAACCTCAATGTCCAGCTCCATGGGAGAAAGGGAAAAATAGGCAGCCAGAAGATGCATAGAAGGCTGAGGAAAAGTCGGAAGAAATGCTCAGAGATAAGGAAGATCTCCTGAGCAGATGTGAGGGCAGAGGTAAAGGAGCTCAGACACAGGAGGCCTTATTTATTCCTTCACCCAACACACCTGGATCACTACTCGTATCTTCTTTCATCCCTCCTACTTCCTTTCATATCATCTCGCTCTGCTTCCCAGCCACCATGAGACAAGCAACCTCTTCTATCTCATACTCCTGTCACTATGATGTTGGGTCTCACCCTAGGATCATTTCAATGAAGCCTCTGACAAAAAAAATCAATCCTTCCTCCTTTAAAAAAATTGTTTCAGCATTTTTATTATCTTTAGTTTCACGGAAGAGTTGCCACTGGACAAAGATGCTTATGAATGTAGTAAGTCTTGATCAGTGTTATCCCTTTCAACATTCTCACCAACCTACTCCTGCCCATACCAATCCCTTTCCTTGCTGTTCTTAATTTTATAGGATATTCATTGAGTTTTTTATTTCATTCTTCCTCCTTTTAAAAAATGATCTTTTAGCAATTTGTGAGTACAGCATATCACCTCTTCCATCCTTCTCCCCCATCTCTCCCAATCCCACCCATCCCTTCAAGTTTCCTGATTCCATTTTCACATATGTACATTGAATATTATGACTGTATTCACCTCCCATTCCTCATTCATCTGCCCCTATCCCTTAATCCTCACTTTCTTCAGGAAAAAAAATGTTTTTCTCAACCTGTCCCAGAGTCACAGGCTGACTAATATAAGAAGCTACACCAGATTTGGGGCTCCAGGAGAATACTAGGAATTAATGGCATCTTTGCCCAGGTCTCTCTGTGGGAACAAGGTTAAGAGAATAAAGAAAAATGAAACACAAAACACCAGGTCCCAGGCCACTTCCCTGAGACCTTTTTTGCCTCAGAATAGGGCATGAGAACATGGATAGATGAAGCTGGATGTTGAGAAAAGGCCATGCTGAGAGACACTCAGGCATGATAATGAGTTGAGTGATGTGAGGGTCTTTTCCTTCCTTCGGCTTCTAGATCTCCATGGAGGTAAGACTTCTTGTTAAGTAAGATCTTATCCTCGGCTCCTCATATCTTTAACTCTGACACCTCAACCATGGGTGGCAATTACTTAAACCAAGTCACTTATAGCAGCCATTCAGAATACTTATGCAATCAGGTTGGGTCTGCTTCTAATGAAGGAAGGGAATCTGCTAGCTGCTCTGACATCTCTTGAACAGTGACAGCACATTTTTATGAAGATCTCCAGAGGCTAGCTCTGAGCAGCTCCTTATATGTGATTAATTAAAAATAAACATCAGAGAGGCCTCCCCAATTAGTTTATTTAATGTCAAAGCTACTGACTAATTTTGGTTAGTTGCTTTAGTAACAGAAGGAATAAGAAAGGAAAGAGAAGAAATAAAGAGAAAAGGGAAAAAAAGAAGTATATAAGCTCCTCCGTACATTACCTTGACAATGAAAAAAAGTTTAATTTAATTTCATTGTCAAGGTGATGTACAGAGAGGTTATAGTTACATACATAAGGTAGTGAATACATTTCTTGACGAACATTGTTACCACCTCCCTTGCTTGTCTTCCACTTTCCCACCCTCCCAATCCCCCACTCCAAGTTGTAAGGTTTCTTCCCAACATATTATGAGTGTTGCTGTTGGATTGGTTTGCCCTTTGTACTTTGTCTCACCATTTTGTTGTTCCCCTTCCCTAATTCAGATAAATATATATACAATACTCAAATACAAAATCAACTAGTGATAACAGGGGATAAACTATAGGAAAAAAAAGAATGAAAGAAAAAAGAAATAACTTCACATAGTACATGAAAAACAACAACAACAAAGAAAAACCTCTTATCTCCATTAAAAAAAAGAAATGTGAAAGGGTGGAAAATCAAGAGAGACCACTTGCTAATAAATTTATTTCTTGTTGATTTTAATAGGCCATTGCTAGGACTTCAGACTTGAGATGACTTTGGCTTGGTTTTATATCTTTAGTGCCTCATCCCTACTCCAAATAAGAGAGTCATCAAACAGTTGATGGAATTTTTGTTTGTCTTCTTAAAAATCTTGTTCCTCTGAGAAATCCTGGGAAGATCTCACTAAGCCATCTTATACATGCAGTAGAACATATACATTTGTAATTGCATACATAAGCATAATTACATACAGATTGGTGTGGCAGTATGATTTCAAACCACCATAAAACTTCCATCTAGTGTTGGTGAGACCAGAGCTGGGAAGATTCTTGAACCTGTCTGAGCTTCAGTTTTCAAAAAGGATTGGCTTGGTATGACTATTTCTGGGTAGCCAAGCATGCAGATGCTCTGTCTTTTATAAGATCAGTTATGGGTCTTTGCTTAGGCACAGTGATTTTGTGCAGGCCTCAACGGCATCTTTTGTTGCCACAACACAATACTGAGAGAGCACATCATTCATGGTAGGCTTAGAGTATTTATTTATCCTGAAGCTAAATTTGAGCCAGGTCTGAAATTCTTATTTGACCAAAATGAATATAGAAGGTGGTGGGAAAATATCCCCCCTCCCCATCCCATTTGCACAGGTATGCTTTGATATGACTCAGCAATCACCTACAAACTGAGACCTGCTTTGTTTAAGATTTGTACCACTTGTATTCTAACACAGTGGAGACCTCACACAAAGCAAAGATGGAAGACATGTCCAGACAAAGGACTAAGAGCTGGTGTGAGCAGGAGTGTGGGAAACAGGCTCACCAAGCATGAAGCCAAACGTATCTGGGGGAGGGGTATTAGCCTCCCCAGGGAAAAGCTTTTTGACTAATCAAAATACATCTTTAACATTGTGTCTAGGAATTTATTCTTTTTCTTTTCTTGAGAGGGGAACAGAAAAAAGAACAATTCTGGTGACAGCTATGAATAGGTACACACAGGTTCCTTCAGGGTAGATTGCAGGAACTGAGCACAGTTCAGGAAGATCTTAGGTTTGCAATTAATTATTTAGCAAATGCTCTTCTTGCTGCTAAGTAAGCACATAATGTTCTCTGGCACAGGAATTAGTTTGAATTCTCAGCCCTGAAGCGAGGGTGTCAGGCAGGGCTGCTGCATGCATTTGTAACTGCAAAGTGAAAGGGTTCACAGAAGTGGGTACCCCAGCTTTACCACAAGACCTTGCTCTAAGGATCTGTGCCTGAGGAACAGGAGGAAGGATGGTTGGGCCTTTGAGGTGAATAGGAAAATTAATGGATTAAAAAGAATTCACTAGCAACTTAAAGTGAAATCGAAATGAGTGATATCAATAAGGTATGTGAATGGGATCTGTCACTTTCTCAAAGCCACTGCTATGAACCCAGCACTATGCTGGGCTTGCAGGATGATCTTTCTGAGAAGGGATCAAGTTGCAAGAGGGAGCTCAGTCTGCCAGGAGGTGAAGGCCACTTTCAAACAGAGCATTGTGGAGCTCAGATACGGCACAGAATGCAGCCTCTGTGGAGTCTGAAGCTCTGAGTTCAGGTTTCTACATTAAACATGGATCTGTTGGTCAGATAGTTTACTTATGAGTTAGTTATACCATCTCAATTACTCCTTTTTTTCCTTTCGGGGAATTAGACATTAATCTGATGCTTACCAGACACTTAACCTTTTCCAGTATACCTGGTTGTTAATGATAGTTCATTAGATCTAAATTCAAGTAAGATCAGTGGGATTATTTGTTCTTGGCTCCATATTAAAAACACACCTTCCTTTTCTTGCAATCTTTTTCTGCCTAATGTTTATCAGTGTACACTTTTCTTATCCTGTTTGTGGTCTATCTTTCCTACTAAGACTAAGCATCCTCAGGGAAAGAATCTTTTTTGTTTTGTATATGTTGTATCTACAGCACATTGAACATAGATGGTTGCTCAACATGTATTTGTTTAATGGAAATGCATTAAACATATCCATGCATATATCAGAGTACAATAGGTATGAATGTGTGTTTCTGAAATACACATGGTAAGCATCTGTTAATGTAGGTGAATGTGACACAAACAATAAGAGTAGGTTCATAACACTATGTAGAATTTAAAATTTTAAGAAAAAGGGGCTGGGAAGGTGGCTCAGTTGTAGAGCGCTTGCCTTGCATGCCTGAGACCCTGGGTTCGATTCCTCAGCACCACATAAGCAAAAAGAAAAAAGCCGGAAGTGGCGCTGTGGCTCAAGTGGTAGAGCGCTAGCCTTGAGCTGTTGCTGAGGGTCAGCGCCCAGGCCCAGAGTTCAGGCCCCACGACAGGACCAAAAAAAAAAAAAAAATTTAAGAAAAAGAGCCATCAATACTATAATATTGTCTTATCTTGATGTTACAGTGCCTTTTTTTCCCCAATCTATTTTTCACACTTAATGAGTTCAATGAGCCAATCGAAGTGTCTTTGGTCATACGATCTTTCTTTTTGTTGGTACTTTTTTATTGTAAAAAAGTATACAGAAGAGTTACAGTTACGTGAGTAAGGTAATGAGTATATTTCCTATTGAGCATTGTTGCCTCCTCCTTTGTTTTCTCCCTACCAGCCCTTCCCTTCCCTTCCCTTCCCTCCTACCTCCACAACAACCCGCCCATCCTTCCTGGCCTTTGGTCAGAAGATCTTTCTAAGATGGGAGAAACCAAAAGAATTGTACTTGAGCCATTTGCCAGCACTGGAAATAATAAACTTAAAACTGGGTGAGTTTCATAGGTGGGAGAAGCTAAAGCCTAAGGGGTAAAGGAATTAGAGCTGGTCTTGGATTTATCCTCCTCTGAGTATAGTCATCAGCGTTTTTCAACCTGCTGCATTAGAGCAGAGCTCAGTAGCATTAGGAAAAAAATGAAATGACTCTGTGTCCATACCTTATGATTTTACCATTGGGGAAGAAGAATTTGTGATAGAATTTTTTTATAGACTACATAGTGAGTCTGAAGTATAGCTCTGGGAATCACTGGCTAGATTCTGCCCATTCTCACAAGTATATTACCTGGATCCATTTCTGGTTCCACTGAAATAATCTATTCAAAGCCAGGTACCAGTGGCTCATACCTACTACTCAGATAGCTGATATCTGAGAATTGTGGTTCAGAGCTAGCCCAGGCAGGAAAGTCTATGAGACTCTTATCTCCAATTAACCACCAAAAAGCTGAAAGCAGAGTTGTGGTTCAATGTGGTACAGCAATGTCCTTGAACAAAATATTCTGGGACAACTATCATACCTTGAGTTCAAGTACCAGGACTGCCACAAACACACAAAAAGAAATAAGCTATTCAGCTTACTTATTTACAGGGTTGAGAGTGAGAGGAAATCCTCTAGTTTCTGTCTGTGAGTTATCACATTACCTTCCAAAAATAGTTGATGATAGTGCATGCCCATCATCCAAATCAGAAGACATGTCAGCTTATGTCACTTGGGGGATATGTTGGGTTTTTACCCCATGACTACCAGAAATCACCTTTTCTTCTTTTGAAACATACTGGTAGAAATATGAGAGAAGAAGGATGAGAAAAAGAAACAGGATTGGAGTGAGAGATGGGTAGTTGTGGGAGGCTGGCATGGAGGAGAAGCAATATTTGGGGAAAAGTCATACTTTCCTTTGTGCAGTAAGAAGTCTGGCACACAATCAGGAAGGTAAACAACGGGTATGCTATCATATACTGTGTGTCTATAGTATGATGCTTACTAATTAAGCATATTAAATATACCTTCTTTCTGCTCATCATATTTTCAATTTACAGTGGGCTTATTGGGGAACAAATCCATCAAAGCCTAGAAACATCTGTATAGCATAAGGCTCCTCACATGCTTCCCTTGAAGATAGATAAACTTAAAGCTACCTGAGCATAACCACTCCAGTGTAGCTAGAAGGCAGCCTCCTAGCTCAGCCAGCAAGGATCTGAAATCTATGCTCATAGAAACTGTCAGACAGGCTAGAGAGCGGGAAATATTTTTGCTAGAAGCAGGAGACAATACTCATCATCAGAGCTCCCAGAGCAAAACCTACATACACTGAATTTAAAAAAAATGCTATAGAAATGTTGAGTGTCCCTAGAAATTCAGTGATTATACTTAGTCTTTTATTAATATAATTAACTAATTATATTCTGCTAACTTAATCCACTGTGTTCTTGGTTTTGTTTCACTAAACTCATCATTCCTTTGCTTTCACCTCCCTTTGCTGCATCTTGCTTTCAGTGTTAGCATCTGCTAACACTGTTGTGGGTTCTCTCCAAAACACATACTTAAAGGGTTTGTCACTAATGTGATACTATAGAGGCTTTGGGGCTTAGGGGTAGTGTGTCCTCAAAAGGGGACTTTAGTTCGTCCTTTTTGCTCTGCTTTGTGGTTCATGAGGTGAATGGTTTGCTCTGTCAAATGCTTTCCTACAGTGTACTGAAAAGAAGGTCCAAAGAAATGGTTCCATTTGTTCTTGGACTGGAAGCTCCAGAACTATGAGGAAAATAACCCTGTTCTCTCTAAAGTAATTGACCCAGATGCTTTATGATAATATGAAGCCAACTAATACAGCTTTCTTGGTTGGGAAAATGGAGGAGAATGTAAAAAGAATAGGCCAGACACAATCCTCAACAGGCAAGGACTGTTTATTGAGGAACAGCGAGGGGTACACACCTTCCCATGGTTTTGGAGTTTGTGCAAGGGCCTGGGTTTTGGGGTGGGCTTATATAGGGCTTAACAAGGAAGCAGAGAATAAAAAAAAATGGGCTATGGCCTCCTTGGGATCAAGGGCAATGTCCTTGGCCAGGACTACAGTGGAATGCTGAGTGTGGGGGCTACTGTCTCCTGAGGGGCCAAGGTCGGAATGACAAGCATACGAGCACACAACCTGGTGCTTTGTTTGACCCTGGGGAATAAGCAGAACTCCATCCTTCATTCTTCATTCACATTTTCATATTTTCTAAGAGATTTATGGAATATTTCTTAATTTGCTTCATATAGTAGAACCAGACTTTATTTCTTGTGTGTGTGTGTGTGTGTGTGTGTGTGTGTGTGTGTGTGTGTGAGCAGTACAGGGACTTGAACTCAAAGCTTAATTGCTTCGTTCATGGCTGGTACTCTATCACTTGAGCCACACCTCCAGTTCTGGCTCATGAATTTGTCTTCCAGGGCTTGTTTCAAACCACAGTGCTCAAATCTTAGCCTCCAGAGCAGCTAGGATTATAGGTATGAGTTACTAATGCGCAATCACTCACCAATGCCTAGCTGTGCTTCACTTTTTCAGACATCCAACTTTTCTAGGAAAGCCTCTGAAAAAAAAACCAACACTGATATAGGGAATTGGAATAATGGCAGCAATTTAAGACAATGTGAATGACAGACTGTGCACTGACTTCAGATGTGATAGTGACAAAGATTTTGAGTTAAATTCAAAAGTCTATAGTCTGTTCAGAGTAAATAAGCTGACTTCTAGAAGTTTCTTGCCCATCTCAGCTTTCTGAGGTAGCAGTGACTACACTAACGCAGATAGGTACCTTCCTCCTGGCCCCCATCAGATTATTCATGTGGCTTCCCAGGGGCTCTCATTTTATTCCCAGGGATCAGGTAAATCCCAGGAGGTTCTGGGTCAACGTGTCACATTGTTAGCCTGAAGCGGCAAGAACATCAGTCGTCAGAAGGACATTTTCCGTGAGTCAACAGGCCCCTCCCTGGTTACCAAACTTTCAGTATTGACAAGTGCTCCCAGGAGCACTTTTGTTTTTGTTTTTTTCTAGGAAACACAATTTGAGGACCCTACTGAAATGATGGCACCCAGAGGCCTGAGGTGAAAATGCAACATTTACTAATATAGGCTGAAAATCCCACCCAAACGATGTCAAGCTAAGAAAGCCGAAATCTCCCTCATTGCTTGTTACTTTGAGCTTTGAATACAGCCTTCACTTGACCCACTGCTCCTTCCAGTAACTGACCCCTGTCTCTCTCTTTTACAGCCAAGCTCTTAGAAAATTAAGCTGCATATGTCCTTTTTCTTTCTTTGGAAAAGAATTCTGTGTCCTGACTGAATTCGATGCCTGCTGCCATGGTCCTTTATAATTCTATCTTATGAAAACCGGAAGTACTCTTTCTGCCACTTGGAGTCCAGGTGAGTGCTTTGCATACGGTAGGGGTTTAAGGAATGTTTTAGTCCAACAGATGTTTCAGTCCATTCATTATACTATCAGAAACGAAACCACTTTTGGCTCACCAATTAATACATTTTCCTTTGCTGACTTTCCTTGAAATGCCAGCCCTAGCTTGGCCTCTCACTTTCTTGAAAACACCTCCCTGGAAGTGGAGTCAAGTAACCAATAAGCTTGAAGCCAAATGACACCAGACATCATCGGCCTACACCTAAAAAAAACAAAAAGTATGTGACCTTGATTTAAAAATGATTTTTAAAAGTCTATCTCATCCCATTTCTTTCCTGATAAATTTTCTACCTGACAAAATTGGGGCGAGGATCAAATAGTTCTCTGGTAAAGCACTTTGTAATCAATGCGAGTGTATATATTTACATATATACATTTTAAATTTAATTGACCATTTCTTACTGTCCCTACTTCACTGTGCTGTGTGGAGGGTAAAGTTAATGATACATATATATGAATATTCCTACTACAGCAGAGACCTGGCTGATAAGAGGCTGGTTATGCATCCATAGGGAGGAAAATTTCATGTTGAGGGCTCAGCAGGTGTTTCAGTCCTATGGAAGAGAAGGAACCAAAGGACAGAGCCATGTGGCTTGAGTACAGGAAGCAAGGGCAACAGTGACAGATGCAGGGTAACACTGGAAACTTAACCAGGGGATAACTTGTAGGAGCTGGATTTTATTCTAAGTGAGGAGGGGTACGCAGGGCCATCTGAAGGTTTGAGCAACAGAATGGAATGATCCCATCAAGTTTTTAATTTAAATTTTATTTTCTTGTAAAGATGCTATACAGAGAGGTTACAGTTACATGAGTAAGGGAATGAGTACATTTCTTGTCCGGCATTGTTACCCCCCCCTTTGTTTTTCTCCCATATTCCTTCCTTCCCCCACATCCCCCACTCCTCCCCCCACCAAAGTTATAAGGTTCATTTCTAACATAATGTCTTGTGAGTATCATTGTGGCTATGGGTCATCCTGTGTCCTTGTTTCAGCATTTTGTTATTCCCCTTCCCTTCCCCAAATTAGATAAATGTATATACAAGGTGCAAAGTACCAAAATCAATTACAGTGACAACAGGGGATATACCATAGGTAAAAGAACATACAAAAGAAACAAAGAAAAAATCACAGAGTACATTAAAAACAACAACAACAAAGGAACACCTCTTGTGTCCATATCTTGGGGTTCATTTCACTTAGCATCATCTTCTATGGTCATATGTACATAGCTTTTGAGCTTTTCTTCTCCTGTCTAGGATTATTGCATATAAGAGAAACCATGGGACCTATATTTCTTTGGGTCTGGCTTACTTCACAATATGATGTTTTACAAGTCTTTCCATTTCCTAACAAATAGGGTGGTGTCATTCTTTCTGACGGAGGTATAGAATTCCATTGTGTGTGTGTGTGCGTGCGTGTGTGTGTATACACATACATATATGTATGTGTATATACATATATATATATCATATTTTCTTGATCCATTCATCTAATGAAGGGCATCTGGGTTGGTTCTATATCTTAGCTATGGTGAATAATGCTGTGCTAAACACAGTTGTAGCTTTAGTAGGGCCTTGTTTGTGATCATTGGGGTAAATGCCCAGAAGTGGGATTGCTGGGTCATAGGGGAGCTCTAGGTGTAGTCTTTTGAGGAACCTCCCCATACAGCTTTCCAGAGTGGTTGAACATGGACACAAATGGTTTTTCATTGCTGTTGTTGTTTGTTAATGTGCTATGTGATTCTTTGTTTCTTTGGTATGTTCTTCCCCCTATGGTATATCTCCTGTTGTCACTGATTTTGATACCCTGGCATTGTATATACATTTATTTGAATTAGGGAAGGGAAGGGGAACAACAGAATGGTAATGTAAAGGACAAAGGGGGAACCAATGCAAAAGCGATATAATAAGACAATATGTTTAAAAATGATCTGTACAATTTAGGGAGGTGGGGGAGGGAAAGTAGGAGAAAAATGGGTAGAGGTATTTGACAATAAATGTACTTATTACCTTAGTTATATAACTGTAATCCCTTTGTACATCACCTTGACAATATTTTTTAAAAAAAAAAAAAAGAGAAAAAAATCACAATGATCGCAATGGCTACCACACAGGACAGGGATAAATTGAGGGTGCTGCAGGCCCCCTGAGACTGACTGGCAGAGGTTCTCTTAGAGAAAATGTCATGGTGAATGAAAACTAAGTCATGGGGACAACTATGAAGACGTCAATTAATTTTATTGTAGAAACTAATTAACCCACAGATGTATTCACCTAGTGTTTCTCTTGAGAAAGTACAGCCACTGGACATCCACTAAACTAGAGCTTCCATCTCCATTAATTTTTAATATTTTCTTATGAAATGAGGATTTATTCATATTTACAATATGGATTACTGCTATACATGTAAATCATTTATTTAGTTAGTTGTTTAGCTGATACTGAGGCTTGATCACAGATCTTCATCCCGTAACTTGGATTTTTAACTCAAGGTTGACATTCTACCTCTTGAGCCACACTTCCACTCCTAGCTTTTGGCTGGTTAATTGGAAGTAAGAGAATGTCTCACAGACTTTGTGGCCCAGACTGGCTTCCAACTGTGATCCTCAAGATGTCAGCCTCCTGAGTAGCTAGGTATTAGCCACAAGCACCTGCCACACATGTATACAATTAATAAAATTTGAAAAAAAATAAAAGTACACTAAAATTAATTGGCATGTTTTATAGGCACGTGTTGACAATAAAAAGGTTTTCAGATTACTTATATGTGGGCGACATTTCAATGAGGAGACATGAACGAGACATAGGTGCTGAAATGAATTAGGGTATCATTTGTACCCAAACATGACTGATAATAGGGTTTTTAAGAGTAAAGTAGCAATTAAAGATAGAATAGAAAGTGGTAGCAGATTGTGAAAAACATGAAATACCCATGAAAGCATTCACATTTGATACTATTTCTTAACATCTTTGTAGTTGTACCCATGACTTAGTTTTCATCTACCACCATGATGTTTTCTCTAAGAGAACCTCTGCCAGTCAGTCTCAGGGGGCCTGTAGCACCTCTCAACTTATCCCTGTCCTGCGTAGTAGCCATTGTGATAGTTGTTTATATATCAAAATATTGCCAGCTAACAAAGAGCACCCATCATGAATTGTTTCACAAGTAAGACATAGTTTCTAGTATGTCAAGTTATTGAGATTAGGAATAGGTTGTGTCAGCTAACATGATCTTTACCAACTTATGAGTGTGCTGCCTTATAAGTTCCTGGCTAGCTTTTCAAAATTAGCATTTGTCCCAATAACAAAAGAACTTAATCTTAATAACTCTGGAGGTCAGAATAGGGCTAAATAGATGATAATAAGAAAGTCAGATACCTGGAGAGACAAGTATCTGTAACTCGCTTCTGATTAGCTTAACTCTTCTGAGTCTTCCCATCACACAGGGCAGAGAGCTACAGTGACAGCTTCCTAGTGGCCATCATGCATCATAATGACCTCAGTCTACATCCCTAATCATCATTTTCAGTTGTCCTGGTCTATCAATGATTTGTTTTCAAGTATACCCTCCATTGAGTGTCAGCTATGTCAAAGAATAGCGTTTGCTGGTCCTGTCATTTCTTGATAGCCATTCTTTATTTTTTTAATTTGAAAAATGTTGGCAATATTTTGATATGCAAACTTCTCCCATCTACTGGCATATTTTCCACAGTCAGGCAGAGAATAAAGAAAGAAAAGAATGGATTACACATGGGAGAATTGTGTGGACCTGGAAGAAGTGTGTTGATATGTATATTCTAGAACTTGAGGCCATGTCTCATCGCACAGGTAGTTGGGAGATGTAGTCTCATTTTGCAACCAGAAGAGCTGAATTTTGTGAAAACCTCCCCAGTTTTGCCATGGTCTATTTTTATAGAATTCCTTTCGTTCAGCTCAGGAAAATATTCAAATTTGTTGATCAGTAGAAAGCCAGGAAAATGTGCAAATGATAAAACAGATCTTCGATGGAGTGAATTCATCTGCAGTGGTTATTATTTCTTCTCACTTAGTTTACCTTTCTTCAGTTAATTCCATACCTCCCATTCGTCCCCACAACCCAGTCCATGTTCAGAAATCTAAAGACTAAATCAAGACTCAGTGCTGAATTACAAATGTAATACTTCAATGCAAAATACCTTGCCATAAGTAGAAATTCACAGCATACACTTTCCAGCTCATTAAACTCAATGCCTCAAAATAACTTAAAACAGCATCTCTTCCTCTGATAAAGAAATAGTTGACTACACTAGCTGCTAGTATGACTAACAATGAAAATGTAGATTTATTCCACCTTAAGCTCTTTGCTTTTTGATGGTGCTTCAATAGTCTTTGTTGTTCTGTTACTTTGTATACTGTTGAAAAAATCAGGACTCGTTATTTCCATTGCTGTATTGATTATAAAAATAATTCTTTGTCATTTCTTTGAATTAGGGGATGATGTGGGACAAATGACATAGTTGTTAGAGAAATCTCAATGCTTTGACTTATTGCCTTACTTTTATGTTTTTTTTAATCATACTTGTAATTGTTGTTCTTTTACTTTTTTACTCATGGGCATCGTGGATAAGATTCTACTTCTTTTTTTTTTAATTGGTCATGGGGCTTGAACTAGGGGCCTGGGTGCTGTCCCTCAGCTCTTCAGTTCAAGGTTAGTGCTCTACCACTTTGAGCCACAGTGCCACTTTTGGTTTTCTGGTGATTAATTGGAGATAAGAGTTTCATGGACTTTCCTTCCTGGGCTGGCTTTGAACTGTGGTCCTCAGATCGCAGCCTCCTAAGAAGCTAGGGTTATAGGCATGAGCCATCAAAGCCTAGCAGATATTACTTACTCTTGTTGGAGGTTCTGAAAATATATTCGGAACCAGGGAGGCTTTAACTGAGGTAAACTAAATCAGGGGAGCTCTAGGAGAAAACCAAGCATTGCTAGAGAAATGAATCTAAGCATGAAGTTCAGAGAAAAAGAGAGCTGACCAAAC
This sequence comes from Dipodomys spectabilis, assembly GCF_019054845.1. Classification (NCBI taxonomy): domain Eukaryota; kingdom Metazoa; phylum Chordata; class Mammalia; order Rodentia; family Heteromyidae; genus Dipodomys; species Dipodomys spectabilis. The sequence goes on along the minus strand of NW_024870911.1, from coordinate 15,781,743 downwards.
ATAGAAAGTACAAGGCAATAATGATGTTGAACACAGTCATTAAGGGTACAATAAATACAAGCTAATAAAAATTTAATGAGGAATTAATTCTTCTTTTGCTTTCATGTTCCTTCTTTCCTAAAGTCTTTCTGCAGCCTTGTGTGAGCAGTATAAAATGCTACTTTATCTATAAAGCTCCCTATCTCCATAGCAGAATGAAAATTTCTGTCTATCAAGTTTAAGAGAGATTATGTACTCCTGTACTTAATGTAATAAAAATGCTTATAGCTCTGATACCTAATCTGATCAATTATTCATTGTGTAAATCTCTCTATGTGGCAGGCCCAGGTATGTAAAAATGCAATAATGTGAAGAGCTTGGCACCAAGGGTTTTGCAAGGTGGTGGGCATAGACAGGCAGGTAAATGAATTAGACATAACTCCTCCAACTCAAGATGTCTTACTAAAAAACATCACTTACTTTATTTCCTTCCATCATTCAAACTGAAATGACAGAAGAAATATAAAACAAAGAATAAAACTGTAGTGCAGTAGGAACCCACAGATCTGAGGGCCATTGGGCAGGAAAAACAAAAACCAAAACCAAAACAACCTTCACTGATTTATTTGTGCTTGCTCTTTATAGGTATCATTGACAGCAAACATGCTGAGGAAAATTTGGACGACACAGAATAGATGGAGTTGGAAGACCGAGGAATAACTGTGACCCATAGAAGAGGAAGTGTGGAGGATTCCAGTGTTAAATTTCCTAGCTGAGTAGAGGGAGGAGGCTCACACCACAGATTTCAGACTTGTCAAGTAGAAAGGATTAGTCACTGTGGTGTTCATTTAGAAGCCTCTAAGAGCCACTGCTTCAGTCACTGCTGATAAACACCAAGTCAGCATTTGCTGCCATTGAGAGACTCAGGAACAGTTCTTAAAATAAAGGGAACAAGTGGTTCACGCAAAAAGCCAGCATGGGTATTGATTTTAGGAAAACAAGTCAATGGATAAGAGTTCCTAGGCTTAAAAGCAAGCCCCCTTTTAGTTCCCATTGCTCCCTTCACTACAATGAGGGTTTTTATGTTGAGCATCTTCTTTCACTGGGGAAGGCAAACATAATTTTCTCTTTTGTTGAGCTATAAAAGGTATATGCAAAACTTCCAACACCTGTCCAATAGCAATAAATGAATATAATAAAATAATACAATAAATATAATAAGTGGAGAAAATGGAGAAGTGAACAGGGAAAAGAAATAGAATTCTGGGCTAGGATAAGATTCTTTGCTATGAAAAAAGGATTGGCTGACAAAGAAGAAAATTAGGACAGACAAAAAAGACACAAATTTAGGAGCCTATGAATGAAAATTTTAAGCAAAATTAACTTCTATAAAAGAAGATTGCTTAATAACAAAAGCAAGAATCAGACTAACAGTAGAATGCTCCTTTGTCATACAGCACACTGAAATCATGAAACAAAGTCCACTAAAGGAAGACAGGCAAAAACTGAGAGCCCTACACACACCAACTTAGAATTTAATACTAAGGCAACAAAGAGAACTCCAAACATCACTAATTTCAATTCTGACACATTTCCTTTATAAAGGATAATATCAACGAAACTGAAATTAGAGATGCAACCCTCATATATTACTGAGTAAAGTAAGACAACTGCTAGAAATGAAAGGATGAGGAAAAGGAGAAACATGAAGAGAAATAAATTGCAGAATTAAAAAAAAATGCAGATGGCAGAAGTCAAGCCAAATATTTCCAGTTACATTATTTAAGAGTGGGTTGAATTCCTCTATTAAAACATGAATGGGGTCTGGGAAGGTGGCTCAGTGGTAGAGCGCTTGCCTTGCATGCCTGAGCCCCTGGGTTCTATTCCTCAGCACCATATAAGCAAAAAGAAAAAAAAGCTGGAAGTGGCTTTGTGGCTCAAGTGGTAGAGCGCTAGCCTTGAGCTGAAGAGCTGAGGGACCAGAGCTCAGGCCCCACGACCAGAACCAAAAAACAAAAAACAAAAAAAAATGAACCCTAAGATACGTATTCAAATGTTTTTTTTCTTTCATGCGATTGTTTCTAACACATTTACAAGATTATTTCTTTGTTGCTTTGTATGTCCCTCCCCCACAGTATTTGATGATGGTATAATTTGTGGAGGGGAAGGGGAAAAACAAATCGTTTAAATAGGGATACAGGTGGACCCATTGCAACAATGAGATATACAAGTCGTTGTCGAAAATGAACTTTACAACTTTGGTGGGGGGGGAGGGGCTGGGGGAGGATGGGAAGGGATGGGAAGGGGAAACAAAGGAGGAGGCTACAATGCTTGATAAGAAATGTACTCATTATCTTGCCCATGTAATTGTAACCCCTCTGTACAGTATTTTCACAATAAAAAAAACAAACATGAATGCTGTCAGCTACAGCTTAAAACATGTAAGACTGACAATGACAAAGAAATTGAAAATGAGATAAAAAGCTGATGCAAATGGAAAATCATAGTAGATGATATTCCTATCAAAGGAAATAGAATTCCAGGTTAAGAAAGTATTTGGAAAGGGAAAGCATTCCACTTTTAATGATAGATCCAAATTCATGAAGCAGATGTAACCATAATGAATCTTTCTATTTAAAGACTCACTTAAGAAATGGTAATAAAAATCTTCAAAGCAAAACCTGTTAGAAGCAACAAGAAAAACAAGTAAAACTTGCAGATCTATGAAAGGTCTTTCTCAGAAATAGATTTAGACAAAAATAAAAATAAAAAGTAGATAAACTAGGATTTCTGAGGCTCTGTGGAATTTTGAGGCTGAATGATGGTAACATGTTTTACCCATGATGAAAAGCTGTGTGAAGTCAGTCTCATGCTACATTGCAGAATCACAGTAGTTTCTAAGAGTAGAACTTAGTACACACGTTTTTCCATGCAAGAAAGTTAAGGTTATTGAAATAATTGCATTTTGGAGGACAGCCATTTTCTCTGTGCTTTCTAGTTTTCAAGATGAGACCTATTTCAACTCCTCCTCCATGCCATGTTGGACTCAAACCTCTGGAATGACAAACCAAAGTTAGTCCTTCCACACTTAGTTTCCTTATATATTTGGTCACAGTGACACAATACACAAAACTGTTCCCGGAAAAGGAGAGCCATGTGGAGCTATTTTAAGGGAGGAATTTTGAGGCCTGGAAATGCAACCTGGAGAAATGCTTAGAATGCTGTAATCAGAGATTAATGGATGATTTTGGTGGACGCTCAGAAGGTCAGAATGCCAATGAGAGTATCAACAGAAATGACAGTCTACATGAGATTTCAGTTGAGAACTCTGTCAAGAATTGGACAAGAGTACACTGGTGTTACATTGTGGTAAAGAACCTCGGACACTTGGTCCATGCCCTAAGACATTATGGAGGCTGAAGTTCAAGGAAGCTCAGCATCAGGCTGTGGCCTGGTCACTGTTTTTAGCCAACTCCACAGTGTTGTCAGTAAAAGGTGGAGCAGGAAGTTTTGAAAAACTTGCTTAGAACAGAAGCATGTGTAAAGTTGGGGCCAAGGAAAGCATGCCTATGGAAGGGATTAGGTCTATTTGAAAGAAGCCAATACAAATAATACCTTGAGGGAATCTCCTAAGATGGGCCAGACCCCACCCATGGGGAATCCCAAGAGTATAAAAGTATCAATGCATTTGAAATAATTTACTTTGAGGAGAACGTCAAGGAGTCTTGCTCACACAAGGGCATAGGGAAGTGCTTCTCTGTGTCCATCCAGCAAAGCACTCAGAGGTGATGGTAGCCATCTACTGTACAAGATGTTGGTGTTCTTCATGATGCTGTTTTTTCAGGCATGCTGAATGGGAGAGTTGAGGTCAGAACTGCTTTCACTCAGATTTCAAAGGGAGGGTATGGTGGCAAGTCAACCAGGATGCATACAGATAACCCCTGAGAGACTGAGAAGACACCAAGTGGTCTACAACGGACAGTGCCATAGGGGCAGCTCTGCCCATGCCCTTGGGAGCTCATAGAGTTCCACTGTTTGCCCAGATGTTGGACATGAAGCTATAGAAATTTATTTTCTTTGCTGAGGTTTGGTCTCATGTTGGTCCAGTCTTTCTTTGCTATTTCTATTTCCCCCTTTGCAAATGGGGATGTTTATTTTCAGGCATTGTATCTTGGTAGTGTCTAACAGAGGTTCATGACTGAGTTTGCCTTGAGTCTCAGAAGAAACTTGGGACATTAACTTTTGAATAATTCTGGAATTTTTTTTTCTCAGTCTTGGGGCTTGAACTTTGGGCTTGGGCACTGTCCCTGCACTCTTCAGCTCAAGACCAGTGCTCTACCACTTAAGTCACAGCGCCACTTCTGATTTTCTGGTGGTTAATTGGAGATAAGAGTCTCATGGACTTTCCTGCCTGGGCTGGCTTTGAACTGTGATCCTCAGATCTCAGTCTTTTGAGTAGTTAGGATTACAGGCGTGAGCCACCAGGGCCCAGCTTAATTCTGGAATTGTTAAGACTGGGGTTCTTTGATGTATGGACATGAGAGTTTAGGGAGCCCTACATACACCAACTTAGAATTCAAGTACTAAGGCAAAAAAAGAGAGACCTTAAAACTGATCACTAATTTCAATTCTGAAACATTTCTTTTATAAAGGATAATATCAATGAAACTGAAATTAGAGATGCAACTCTCATATTTTACTGAGTAAAGTAAGACAACTGCTAGAGATGAAAGGATGAGGAAAGGGAGAAAAATGAGGAGAAATAAATTGCAGAATTAAAAAAAATGCAGACGGCAGAAGTCAAGCCAAATATTTCGTTACAATATTTAAGAGTGGGTTGAATTATGGCTTAAGGAAATGTGTTTGTGTGTTATGTTGACAAGGGGTGGACTTTTGGTTGTTAATTTTGACTGTCGACTTGACTGGATTGAGAAGTGGCTGGGAGATTAGTAAAGCACACCCCTGAGTGTGATTTACTAATGCCCATGAGGGCATTTCCAGAAAAGACTTAACAGAATTGGCAAAACTAGCCCTGAATGTAGGCTAGCCACTCCCCATGGGCTGGAGGCCCTAATGGATTAAAAGGGAGAAAGTCTTCTAGGGAGCCATTCTTTTTCTCTACTTCCTGGCTACCATGATACGAGCTCTTCTGCTACATCTTCTGGCTACCATGGACTGGGACCTATGAAACTGGTTTTGTGCAAGGTTCTACTCCATATCCTACAAAGGATATTCTCAAATAGTCTTAACAATGACCTTGTAAGGAAAATAAAACTCAAGTCAATAAAATAGTAATTTTTAATTTGATCCTCTATAAAACACATAGATCATTCCAATACTACTTTTTTCCCTGTTTCACTCTGACAGAGTGACTTGTAGTCTGTTCTAAATATTCTTCTGCAGCAAATGATCTGACATTATCAGCGTCTTGTTCACGTGAGCTATTTCAGTGTGATGAAGAACATGGTATTGATGCTGATTTTCAGATTCATACGAGGCTTTGATGAAATGACTACACCACAGTCTGAGAAAGAAGGGGTTTTAACATTTCAGAAAATGAAAGTTAAGTGGATGGTTCAGGCAAAAGTGTTTCACACAAAGAGAGTAATGAACACAAAATGAGCTACAGGAAAAAAGGAATTGGATAAAAAGCTTCTAAATGTGTGAGTCACTTAGATTTATTTTTCTAGGAGAAGGGAAGATTAGTGGGAAGAGAAAACAGTAAAATTGAGGCCAATTGACAAGATGAGGCCAGCCATATAATACCTCTGTGGGTGTATTTCAGGTCTAGGTCAATCCAGGGCAGATTGGGTCCCTCAGTGAACTTTGTTACAGTCAGCACAAGCAGTAAGGAAGGAAATGAATAAGTTTAGGAAAACACATGCATTTTTAATCCAGTCAGAAATGACAATGGAAAACATTACTTACAAAGAAAATTTAGGAATGACAAAGGAAGAAGCGACCTTTATTTCCCTTAATGAAGGTTTCTCTTCGTGCAGTAATAGGTTTTGAACTCTGGGCTTTGCATGTGCTAGGTATGTGTTCCACCACCTAAGCCATACATGTCCTTGGTCATTTTCTGTGTGTGTGTGTGTGTGTGTGTGTGTTTGTGCCAGTCCTAGAGCTTGAACTCAGGTCCTGGATGCTGCCCTGTGTTAGGAAAATGGAGGAGAAAGGAAAAGAATAGGACGTACTCCATCATCAACAGGTAAAGACTGTTTATTGAGGAACAGCTTGGGGTTTGGAGGTTGTGGGAGGGAGCTGGTACAGATCTGGGTTTTTATTGGAGGTCCCAGCAAGGAGGTAAAGGTTAATGAAAAAGCCCCTAGGTCAAGGAAGGTGGGGCCTTTCAGTTGGGTGCACAGTGGGATGTTTAAAGATGGGCTTAGGTCAATTGCCCTGCCTGCACTTCACACATACCTGGGATTTTGCCTGGAGTCTATATGGGCCTGGAACAATTGGATGAGGGTCAATCCTTCACCCTGAACTTTTTGGCTTAAGGCTAGTGCTCTACCACTTGATCCACTGCTCCACTTCTGTGTTTTTTGTTGTTGTTGTTGTCATTTTGTTTTTTTAATGAAAAATTGAAGATAATTGAGATAAGAGTTTCAGAAACTTCCTTGCACAGGCTAGCTTTGAACTGCTATCCTCAGATCTCAGCCTCCTGAGTAATTAGGATAATTGGCCGACTGCTCTAGTTATTTTTGAAATAGAGCCATGCTTTTTCCCTGGGGAAGCTTGGATCACAGTTCTCTATTTATGTCTCCTGTGTAGTAGGTATACACTACCAAGTCCAGCAATTGGCTGAGATATTTTTGTGTATGTGTGTGAACTTCTTACTGGCATTGGCCTTGAACCGAGATCTTCCTGAGTAGCCAGGATTCTCTGCTTTCTGAGTAGCTAGAATTACTAGCTACTTGTATGAGCCACTGCATCAATACATACATACATACAGACAGACAGACATACATATATATATATATAATAAATTTAACTTTCCCCTGTTTTTCTACTCAGAGAAGTTTGTCAATAGATGCTTTCCAGATAACATAGACTTTTGGAGCTCTTAATCTTCAGAAATTTGTACCAGCACAAAATTCATATCTGGGAATTAAAAAAATCTATACTATCACTTTAAGGAGAAATAAAGAAAGTGTAGCAACATATTTTTCCTGGGTGCAAGCATGCCTTGTCTGAAGCCTATCCTGGTCAGTTAACTGTAACTCTGTCCTCTAGCTGCTCAGATTGAAAACATAGGAGTTAACCCAGTATTTCTTTGTTTTCTAATACTCCACCTTCAATTTGTAGACAAAAGCTATTGGATCTTCCTTTTAAAATAATTCTTAATCTGACCTCAGCTACCATCACACCAATCCTAGCCACTGTCATGTCTTGGTTGACCTTTTGCAGAAGCCTGCTTCACCATCTGATGGTATCAAGATAGCAGCCAGAATGAGGGCTTCTCTTCTTAAGAGAGAGAGCTAAGACATCTTCCCATGGCCCATAGGACCCCACATAATTAGCTCCTGTTACCCTGTAGACTCTAGACTCTGAACTCCAGGTTCCATGGAATGTGCCCAGTCAGCCTTTCCATTAAGCATCTCCGCTTGGATTAGTCCTGCACATGAACATGGAGCTCCAGATTTTTGCTCATGTGTCATATTTTACTCTTCCTCTTTAAAACAGCATTTCTGTCTAACATTCTCCATGGTTGTTCATGCTTTATTTTCCCCCATAATTCTTATTGCCTTGAGTATACAGTGAAGTTTGTATTGTGCTATTTACTTTTTTATCTACCCCCAACTAAAGTATAAGGTTTTATTTTTTGTTTGCTTAGTTAGTTTGGTTTGGCTTTTTGTAGAGCTGTCTACCCTTTATAAGACTTCCTGGCACATAGGAGCTGTGCAAAAACAGTCCTTTCGGAAAAAGTGCTGTATGAAAAGTGTGTGTTCTAAACAGAAGTTTCACAAAGCCAATAGCATTGTTCCATTGGTCTCATTTGGCAGAAAAGTGGGTATAACTTATAATAGAATGGTAAAATTTGTAATGTGCTGAGGATTTTAAGCAATAGTTTACTTTCCTATTTTAATTAAGACCCAAGGAAACACCACTGAAAGTTTTGTTTGATTTCTGTATTTTAAGAATAATATACATTTCACAAATTTGTATCACTCCCCTCTGAAACTAGAGAGTTAACTGAAAAGAATTGAACTAGTAAAAACATACATATTGCATGTGCTATGCATGTGTATATATATGTGTGTATATGCTGAGTTACATTCTCATTTTTCAAGTAAGTGTCACAGTTTCAAACAGGTGTCAAATTGGGATGAAAATGGCAAAAGAAGACTTTTCCAAGAGATGCGAGCGCTAGGTTTAAAATTTAAAGAAAGTCTCTTGGTTCTACTCTGTGGCATTTTCTGGATGAACTTTTGTGTAATCTGAAAGTTGTAATCCTAAACATTTGCAGTTCCTGCTAGCCCCGGGGCTAGCAGAAGCAGGGTTGGGTCTCTTGCAGGGTTAGCTGGAGCAAGCACATGGAGTATCAGATTGAGATATTTGGTGAGAATTTGGGTGGGCTTTTGTTCCAGAGAAAGCCTTTAGGTGGCTCCCAGAATTATTAAGGTTGCTTCATTTTTTGTCTTTTCTTTTTATTTGTCAGCTCTGGGTCTTGAACTCAGGGCCTCAGGTTTGTCAGTCAAGTGTTTCATATCTGAGCCGTCCTTCGAGCCCTGCTTTTCTGATTTGCTTTTTATATTCAAATGTACCATGCTCACTACGTGTGCAATGTATCATGCACAGAATCACCCTTCCCACCATTCTCCTCTTCCTTTTATATCTGTTCCTATCCTCACCTGTCCCCTGAGGTTTCCGAGTCGCTGGTTATTTTTGAGATAGTCTCACTTCATTTACCATGTCTACTACAATGTATCATGCACAGAGTCACCGTTTCCCTCATTCTCCTCTTCCTTCTGACACCTGTCCCATTCCCACCTGTCCCTTCCGGTTTCCTAGTCATTAGTTGTTTTTGAGATAGTCTCAACTGCCACAATCTACTATTTTACATTTCCGATCACTGCTGGGATGATAGTTGTGTGCTACCATGTCTAGTTTCCCTCCATTGAGATAGTGTCTTGCAGGTTTTTTTTTTTTTTTTTTTTTTGCCTAGGTTGCCTAAGTTTCCTTGCCTGGAACCTTAATCCTTCCATTCCCAGCCTCTCAAGTAGCTAGGATGATATGTATGAGCACCAGTGCCTGGTGTTTAGTTTCTAATTTGTAAGGGGATGGGAGAATGCAGTTATGATATTGATCTATATCCTGTGAAACTAGAAAACTTGAGGGGGTGGGGTTGGGTTGGAAGGATGTGGGGGAGAACGATGAAAGGGGTAGCAACATGGATCAAGATGCATTGCACTTACACACTGATTTGTTGAATGATGATGAAATAAGGACACTGGGACAAAATAATGGCATATTGGCATCTTAATAAAAGCTAATAGAAGATGGGGACTTTCTGAGAACTATAGAGGTGATAGAGGACATTCTTTGCCTTGCAAATATGTCATGAGTTGTTGAGCTCCAGGAAAGTCATGCTTCCCTAGATAATTGGGGTCCCGATGGCCCCTGATTATTCACCTGCTGGTTTTGCCTATGTACAATACTTTTATTAGGAATAAGTATCCTCTTCCAGGCTTCTCTGCTTATGTATGACACTTTTATTAGGAATAAGTATCTCCATCTAGTCTGCTATGCCTATGTATAACACTTTTGTTAAAGCTGTTAAGGTTTGGTCTCCACCCCAAGCATGTGGTTTTTGTTTTTACAAGCTATGTACTAGCTCTGTTCTTGGCTGCTCATCTTTGAGACAGGCGTCCACCATGCAGTCACTGGCCTTCTAAAGATTTCCAATTTGACCTCTCAAAATGTAGCTTTTCCTGTTTTCTCAATGTACAACAGTAACTACTTTGTACAACTACTTAAAGATAATAAAAATTTAATTAAAAATAAAAAAATTATAGCAAATAACTGAAGAACCATAAACTCTCTCTAATGTCCATTATTTATCTTATTTTACTTCTTTGGTTCCATGTTTATTGATATTTTGGGGGGGGGGTCTTGCCCTCCAGGAATCATTTCCTCTTTCCTCTGAATCTGGGTGAGGAGTACTTCCTTTTGTTAGGTCTGCCTGGGAGAACAGCCCCCTTCCCCTGCTTCCTCTATAGCATGTAACCTTACCAGAAATTGCATGACTGAAACCAGTAACCACCTGACTACCAATTACCTGACTGAATCAGCAAAGAACCCCAGTCAGAGGTCACTTCCTCATCCACTGAGGTCACTTCCTGAACTGCCCTAACGTCTTCTGCAGACAGGGAGAGGTTCCTCAGTCTCTGAGATCACTTTTGCATCAGCTGTGGTCACACCTCCTCCGCACCTTTCCTATATAATCCCACTGAAACATAAATCCCCCGCCTTCTCTTTCTCTACCTCTCTCTCCATCTTTTCCTCTCTTCCCTGTTTTTTCCTCTCTTGTCTCTCAGCACGCCTCCACCTTGCCCAACTGACAGTTTCCTCTCCCTGGAATGAACTTTTCTGCCTGAACTAGATGGCGGTCTCCTTTAGCTGAACCTTATACTTCTGTGCTTCTGTTGTATCTTGTAGGCTCTACATTCTGAATTCTAGTTGTTCTTTTGTTTCACTCTGTTCACTGAGGGTAAACCAAGGTGAGTGCCTATGAAGGGGAGGGGTGAGTATTGTTTCTAAATGGATCTAGTACCTGACATAATCACCTAGCAGAGTTGGTAATTATATATATATATAATATAATATACATATATAATATATATAATTATATATATATATATATATATATATATATATATCGCCAGATGCCAGTGGTTTGTCTCTAGCTACTCAGGAGGCTGAGATCTTGAGAATTATAAGTTCAAAGCTAGTCAATGCAGGAAAGTCCAAGAGATTCTCATTTCCAAAACAACCATGAAACAGTAGAGCAGGAAGCGTAGCTCAAGTGGTAGAGCACCAGATATGAACAAAGTTGAACTCAAGGTCTGAAGTTCAAGTCTTAGTAGTGACAAACCCCCCCATATGTTAATAATACTTCTTTGTGGTTATTATAACACTGAGTTAAAAGAAAAAATAAAAATAAGCTTATGCACATAGAAATGGGAAAAGGAGGCCCTAAAATATTAAACAACAAGCCACTGAAGTTCTAAAATCTGTACTTTTATAAGTAGTTTTATCTGTCCCTAGAACTACAGCATTAATTACCTTGCCATTTTATCTTCTTTCCCCAGACTCAACACTCAGGAACAATCATTGTAAAAAGAATTTCCTATGGCTATGTAAGATGCTGGCTTTTTGCTATTAGATACAGAATGAAATTAAAATTACTTGTTTTGGTGTTCCTTGCTTATCCTCACTGCCTATTGCTGATAAGAGATACCCATCAGTGATTGTAGAGAGTTTGATTTCACCTACAGATATCCTTTCTCCAATGCGTTTAACTTGTTCTGTTTTTTTCAGCTATGTGTTTTTACTTTCCAGTGACTTAAAGGAACTCTTATTCAATGGAAGAGAGGTGAGGGTAGGGAGAAGAGCAAGAATTCAAAGAAATGTATCCCTTGTGTGCAATTGATTCTCAGCGGTTTGTTATTAAATCTTTAAATAATTGAATACAAGAGAAAGCATTAAGGCAACATTAAAAAAGCAGCCATATGTTGAAAATATAAATGGGAAGGAGGGATGCACGTGGAGAAAGCCATGGAATTAAAATTCTCATTAACCTTGCCCTGTGGTACCTATGTAATCATTTCTATGCATGGCCAGCTTGCAGGATCTTCTGCTGTGGGTGAGCTGAGCTTTGGAGAAGTTGGATTTTTTTTTTTTTTTGGTCTGAAGGCATTTGCCAAGAAGAAAGGTCAGCAAGGAAGGAGAAATGATGTGTGGATCATGGATAAAATCTTCAAACAAGTTGTGCTCATTTTTAAAAAATCATCAAGAATGTTTCTGAGATAGCCCCTCTGTGTCCTTTCAAGTAAGCAATGATAAGAATGTAGAGAGCTGCTGTAGGTGACTCATGGGTGTGGGCTTATTAGCTCATTATACAACAGAACATCCAATACAAAGAAGAGGAAAGCAAGAGAAATCCAGGGACATGTAAGGTGGCTATTTTACATTAAGAACTATTAGTTCTTGCCTCAGTCACCACAAAATGATCTTGGCTCTGTCTCCACATTTTCCCACCTGTGGTCAATCTTTTAGAGGAGGATTTCTTTACAAGAGAAAGGAAGAGCTTGTTTTTCTTCTCTTCAAAGTCCTCCACAATTTTTGCATTGTACCCAGAGCCACCTGGTGCTATATTGCCATCACTCAATTATTTCACTCTGACCCTTTCTTATGGGCTTCTATCGCATGCAACCTCCTTGTTCTTTGAAGGTATTAAACACACTCCTTTATTGGGATCTTATTGTCCTATCTGTGAAACACATCTCCAGAGATTCTCATGGCTGCATGACTTGTTTTCTTCAGACATCTGACACAATGACACTGCATGGGAGAATCCTTTCCTGACCACCTTATGTGGGATCTCATTTTCTCACCAGCATTCCACTCTACATCCCATAGTGCTCTATTTGTTTTATAGAGTATTTCTTTGTCCTCTTCCACACCCCTCTATTGCCAAGTAAGCTTTTTGAAGGAAAGGGTTTTGTTTATTCGTTTTGTTTTCTTAGATATCTTCATCATCTACAACATCTACAACATATTCTCAACATCTACAACATCCTGGCATACAGGAAACATTCAACATATATTTTAGTTTGGTTTGGATGTCTTATGATTTCAGGGCCTTATGATTGCTTAGACAAGCATTCTAACACTGTATTACATCCCCAACCCTTCAATTTGTATTTGGCGAGTGAATGGATAAGGGAAGAAAATTTAGTCATTATAAGACTCTTTATCTTGCCTCTGTAATTATCAGAATATAAGCATTGGTTTAGAGGCATCATTTCAAAGCATTCTCATGTACATCAACTCACAAAATTCTTTTTTTTTTTTTTTTTTAAAATATGAATCCAAGACACATTTTTATTTTATTTTTTTTGTCGGTCATGGGGCTTGAACTCTGGGCCTGGGCGCTGTCCCTCAGCTCTTCAGCTCAAGGCGAGCGCTCTACCACTTGAGCTACAGCGCCACTTCCGTCAACTCACAAAATTCTTGGAAGGTTCATGAGAGTTTATAGGATAAAAGTTTACTCTGAAGAAAGAGGGTTACATATAGATGGAATGATTTGCCCTGGCTCCTAAAGTTTATAAACAACCCATCAGGCCTGAACACAAGGTCAGCTCTTTCTAGTCATTCAAGCATCTTTTCACAAAGTTACAGTTCCCCTGAAAGTCTCAGCAAAGTTGGGCAGTGATCTCCCTCACTTCAGTCATGATGCTTCTCTATTATGCCATATTGTAAGTGCAAGAATGGAGTTGAAGCAGGTTGAAGAAGTAGCTGACTTTGAGGATTTTACTTGGGACACATGTTTCAGAGAGATAAATGTTATCCAGGATTGAATGAAAAGTTTTATTCTTGAGACAATGCCACCGGATGGTTTTTAAGATGATCCTGAGAGACAACTATTCTTAGAGAAATTGGTGTGACTTTGAATGTCACTGTGTTTGCCACCCTGATGGAATCATTTAAAAATACTGATACATAAAGTCTTTGGGGAAAAATAACTTTATTTTCGCTATTCCAGAAGTCGGGGACATTTTTTTCTTCCAAAGGTCATTTGGATGATTATATCCTTATTACAGGTAATACAGAATTACCAGACAAACAGGTCATGGGAGGCTGATGAGACAAATACATGCCTTTTCTGCCATGTACTGAATGATTTCATCAACCCTATGTGACCCAACAAGATTAGGAAACTGCTTTCAGGAAACTTCCAAGAAATCATGAAAGAGAAGCTTCTCTTTAAGTCTTTCGCCCACTTACTTATTGGGCAGTTGTTTCTTTGAGGATTTGTTGTTGGGTGGTTTAATTTTTTGAGTTCCAAGTATATTTTAGATATGAGACCCTTGTCCGTTGTATGGCTAGTAAAGAGCTTCTCCCAGTCCGTGGGCTTTCTATTGATCTTGCTAGCTATGTCATTTGCCCTGCAGAAGCTCTGCAACCTTATACAATCCCATTTGTCCAACCTTTCTTTGATTTGTTGTGTTTCCGGGTCTCTATTCAGAAAATTTCGGCCTGAGCCAAGGAGACCCTGGGTTTCTCCTATTCCATCCTGTAATGTTTTCAGAGTGTCTGCTTTGAGTTCAAGGTCTTTGATCCATTTGGAGTTGATTCTGGTGCAGGGTGATATATAAGGATCTAGCTTTAGTTTTCTACATGTAGTTAACCAGTTTTGCCAGCACCATTTACTGAAGAGGCTGTCTGTCTTCCATTCTATTGTTTTAGCTCCCTTATCGAAGATTAGATGGCTATAGGTCTGTAGGTTCATTTCTGGGTTTTCAATTCTATTCCATTGGTCCTGAGGTCTGTTCTTATGCCAATACCAAGCTGTTTTGATTACTATGGCTTTATAGTAGAGTTTGAAATTTGGTATTGATATTCCTCCAGCAGTGTTCTTTCCATTGAGGAGCGTTTTTGCTATTCGGGGTCTTTTATTGTTCCATATGAATTTTTGGATTGCCTCTTCTATTTCCTTGAAGAATGAGGGTGGAATTTTGATAGGTATTGCGTTGAATTTGTAGATAGCCTTGGGAAGTATTACCATTTTCACGATGTTAATCTTTCCAATCCAGGAGCATGGGAGGTTTTGCCATTTTTTAAGTTCTGTGTTGATTTCCTTTTTCAAGATTTTAAAGTTTTCATCATAGAGGTCCTTCACTTCTTTAGTTAAGTTAATTCCTAGGTATTTTATTTTTTGTGGAGCTATTACAAATGGAGTTGCTTTCCTAATTTCAGCCACACTTTTCTCATTGTTGGCATACAGAAAAGCCATTGATTTTTGGGGGTTAATTTTATAACCTGCTACTTTGCCAAAGTTTTGAATCAGCTTCAGTAATTTGGGAGTGGAGAAGGATGGCCAATAGACACATGAAGAAATGTTCAACATCCCTAGCCATAAAAGAAATGCAAATCAAAACACCATTGAGATATCACCTCACTCCAGTTAGAACAGCAAAAATCAAGAACTCTAACAACAACAGATGCTGGAGGGGATGTGGACAGAAAGGAACCTTACTTCATTGTTGGTGGGAATGTAAACTTGTTCAACCACTTTGGAAAGCAGTATGGAGGTTCCTCAAAAGACTCCACATAGAGCTCCCCAATGACCCAGCAATCCCACTTTTGGGCATTTACCCAAATGATCACAAACAAGACCACACTAAAGCTACCAGCACAACTATGTTTATTGCAGCATTATTTACCATAGCTAAGATATGGAACCAACCCAGATGCCCCTCAGTAGATGAATGGATCAAGAAGATGTGGTATATATACACAATGGAATTCTATGCCTCCATCAGAAAGAATGACATTTCCCCATTTGTTAGGAAATGGAAAGGCTTGGAAAAAATTATATTAAGTGAAGTAAGCCAGGCCCAAAGAAACATAGGTCCCATGGTTTCCCTTATTTGCAATATCTAGTATAGGTATGAGTCAAGCAGAAAAAGTCAGATAATGTGATGTTAGGAAAACGAACCCTCAAATATGTATTTTAATGTTTTTGTTTCTTTCATGCATGTGTTTCTAACGCATTTATAAGATTATTTCTTTGTTGCTTTGTATGTCCCTCCCCCACAGTGTAACCCCCGCTTTCACTATATTTGATGTCAGTATAACATGTGGAGGAGACGGGGACAAACAAGTTGTTTAAGGATTCAGGTGGACCTGTTGCAACAATGAGAAGTACAAAATGTCATGTCAAAACCAGCTTTACAATGTCGGTGGGGGGGGAGGGGGGGTATGATTGGGTGGGGGGGGAGGGGGGAGGCTGGGAAGGGAGGTGAAGGGTAAACAAAGGAGGAGGCTGCAATGCTTGGTAAGAAATGTATGCATTATCCTGCCCATGTAATTGTAACCCCTCTGTACAGTATGTTCTCAAATAAAATAAAATTAAATTAAAAAAAAAAAAAGAAATCATGAAAGAGATAGGCTTATCGTGAAGAAAGGAATCCAGCAGGTGGAAGAAAAGGTGACTATTGTGAGGGAAAGGCAGGATGCCAATGTTAGTTCAGTTCTGCCCTGATAAAGAAGAGGTGCAGACCCACACAGGAAAAGGAAGGCACAGCAGGAGGTCTAGAAGCAGTCTGATTTCTACATCCCAGTGGAGGCCCACCCTCTTAAAATGTGTGCATTTGTCTTGTGTGCCAACATCAAATTCCTCTTTTCTACTTGTTTCCCATTGTTAGCCAACTAATAACCATGCAATAGGCATATTCAGAAGTTAGTTCATAGGAGCTGTGGGAGAATAAATTATGTTTGGTTGTGGAAGCTTTGAGCTTACATTTGCTGAAGAGGGCCAGGCATGGGCACCGATGACTCATGCCAGTAATGCCAGCTACTCAGGAGCTGAGATCTGAGGATCGAAGTTGGAAACTAGCCTGGGAAGACAAATCCAGAAGACTCTTATCTCCAATTAACCAGCAAAATGTTGGGACTGGAGGCATGGGTCAAGTGGTAGCTATGAGTGAAAAAAAGCTGAGTGAGAGTGTAAAGCCCAGAGTCTGAGTTCTAGTACCAACATCCACCCCCCCCCCCACATACACACAAATACACACATACACCAAAATATAGGTGAGATAAAATCTTTTAGAACATTTACAATAAAATACATATATTAAAAAATCTTCCTTCCTTCCTTCCTTTCGGCTTTCTTTCTGAGAAAGGGTCTTGCTCTATAGCCCAGGCTAGTCTTGATTTTGTGTTCATCTTTTCTCTCCTCAATAATGGCAGGTGTTACCATGCCCCACCCTGGGCATCACCACCATGAACAAGCTCTAGAAGATCTATAAGTTGTCCTTCCAGCATCTGACACGGCATATGCATCCTCCAGGAGAAGATGGGATGCATTCAACAGTCATCCTTCAATGAATACTCGTCTGTATTTACTCAACATAATGCTGGACACAGAAGCACTGTGTAGGCAAACCCTTCTCTGGGGCCCATGCGATCCCTCAGGTTTTCCCTACCCTGTATTCCCTGTTTGTCCCTGGGAATTCTGCCTTTCTGCCTTTTAGTAAACACAAGAATGACCAGTCACCAGATTCTGTGGAACAACATTTTATGTGCCTAGTGGTATAACTGCTTGACAACCAGCCTGGGAGCCAAGAAACAGACCTGTCCGACTGCCTGAGTACAGTGGAGAAATTTATTACCATTTCTATTTCCTCCACAGGAAAAAAAAGAGCTATAGCCTGTATTTTGACATTTTAGGAAGACTTACTGGAGTTATGCCACATCAAATGAGCTGACGTTATGACATGCTGACACTAATGTTCAACAAAGCACATTTATTGCAAAATTTAGAGGCTAGTCACATACCTCCAAAGCTTTTTATTACTATTATTTCTTCTTGGACCTGCCTATCTTGAGGTTTTTCAAGAAAGGAGACTCTTCAGCTTTATTCCTGAGAATTCAGCAGAGGACACGGTCTACCCTGTGCATATCTTCTTATCTCAGTTCACCAGTGTGCCTGATAAATCATACATAGGTTGGTAATTATTTCAGTAGCTTCCTCTGAAGGGTAATTCAAAGTATTCTGGCTTCAGATACTAATATTAAGGACTCTTTGAGGTAGACACAATTTATTCTTAAAAATCTCAAACCTTTTGCTAGTTGTGTTCTGCTTCAGCACCAACAAAGCGTATTTTCTATTGCAGAAAATGATCTGCTGTTGTTGAAGTGCCTAATGTCAATCAATGTTGAGCATCTACTTTGTGTTCATCCCTGTGGAGGAATTCAATCCAGTCCAATAACACTTTGATGAGCATCAGCCATGTGTATAACCCCAAGGCAGTTGCTGCAGGGCATGTATAGATGGACTTACAGTCTCTAAGAAGCTGGAGGACATGCACACAAATGACTTCTCTACAAAGTCAATGTCAAATGAAAGGCATAAACCAAGTTCTGTGCGGGTTCAAAGGCATAAATCTGCTGGATTGTAAGCTACACAAAAGCCCAGTTTTGTTAAGAACTGTATCACCAGGTGTATAGTTGCTTTTCAGTAAGTATTTCTTGGCTGAATGAACAGAGATTCTACTTAGGAAGGAAGGTAAAGGATTAAGGTAGGTTAGAGCATAGTTTGGCATGACACTTAAAAGATGAGGAGGGTTTTCAACACCTTGTGAGGTCGCAGACGGTGTTAAGTCATGGAGGCTGGAGAGCCTGTTGAAAGTCTTCGGCAGAGTTTGATGAGTGCATGATATATAGGTATGAGGGAAGAATGGAAAGAAAAGCTGATGTTTGTTGGGGCAAATTATGGAGACCTTGCATACCAAATGGAGATTTGAAGTTAATTTGTAGACCCTGGAAAGATATTAAAGGATTTTAGGAAAATATCTTGGCACCTTCTGAGCCATGATTTAGGAAAATTAATATGTTAGTTATGTGTAGAAGGCAGCCCCTAAAGTTAGATGCACATCAAGATTAACTATTATTTTCTATAATGCACATTTCTGTGTACCACTTGAGACCTAATGAACTGAGATATCCGTTGCTGTATTCATGCCAAATTCTCAAGGTAACAGCCAACTCAGCAATTCATAGAATTTCAGATTAAATGTGTCTTTTATTCTGAGAGCAGAGGATGGGTTAACTGTAAGAAAGTGTGAGGGATGGGGATAGACAGGGAGAAGGAGAAGGAAGAGGGAGAAGAGAAGATGGAGAAGGAGAGAAGGCGAAGGAGAAAGGAAATGTGAGGTCAGAATCTCCAGAGCTCTGTAACAGAAGAATGGGGATCTAAGTGGAGTCAAGGTTCAAGGAAATAATTCTTGTATGTAGAATCAGAATCTATGGGTGTGCAGATGAGTGTCGAGCAACAGAAGAGAGTCAGAATGAGCAAGAGAGGTGTGAGATGCAGCCGTGGGAAGCTTACATCTTGCTAGGCAAGGTCTTTCCAGAAATCCACTATGTCAATTATTATCCCCCCCACCCCCGTTCAGAACATACATTTGTGTATGTATGACACTGAGTGGAGCTTTTGTATGATAATTCACATGGACTCAGGAAAAGTAGCAATAAGAAGTGATGTTAAGGGTTCTCTATCCACTGATTTTTTTTCTAACTGGATACTTCTGCAAATAACAGCAGTGCAAGAACACACTCCCATTTCCAGAGCCATTCAAGAACTACAGAATTCACAATTCCGCTACTCTAAAGGCAAAGCATGATTTCTACATGTAGTAGAAAAGACATGAGAGGTGGCTAGAAAATAAAAGGCTCCTAAGATTTATTAACTTTTTAAAATACTATTCTGCATAGTATGCCAATTGTAGTTTATATTAGGAAAGGGCATGAACATTGTTGGAGGGTTACAGCTGAATTTTTTTTTTTACAATTTTAATTTATTGACCTTAAGAGAACACAAAGGTTTATTTAGAAACTAATGTCCACTTTTAAAAAGAGAAACCTGAGTAACAAAAGAATGGGAAGGAAAATGTAGAGTAGAAGCTCTGTAATGTAGGAGTTGAAGCACTGACTGAGATTATAAATAACAGCAACCACAGGGGGCATGCTGCACTTTATGCTCACGAACCATCTGTTGTGCTATGTGCTCACACACCATCCCATCAAATCCTCCTAATAACCCTGCAAAGTTGCTGTGAGTACTGCCTCCATGTCATGAGGGGGTAGTGGATGGTAGATAACTATTTTGTGCTCAAACAATTGCACAACGGCAAACCATGGTACAGGTGAATCTAAAGGTGTAGCCCCCTAACCACCACTACTTGGGTTTATTAGTAACCAGCTTGAGTTACCTTGCTCTAGATAACCTATTTCTTGAGTCCTTGTAACAACACTAGAAGTTGCAAACCATTGTGAATTTGTTCCCATTCTGCATTCATCATCTGTTATAGATGAGGTCACTCTGATACAGGAAGCTTGATTAACATTCCCCAAGTCACAGAGTGAACAAATAGAGAATCTAAAATTGGAACTTATGTACATGAACTCACAGTGGACCTCTTGTATCCAGTGACAAGTACAATCACTGTTTGACACTGGATTCTCTCATTCTCATCCAAGTCAATATCTTCACTTGTGTTGCAGAATTGTAGCAATTGCCTTGTGGAATAAGTGAGAGAGAGAGAGAGAGAAAAAAACACCACCTTTTCCTACAGTCTCTCATGGTACATCTGGGACCCGATGTGTGGGAGATTTTTCCTTCATACCCACCCACCAACCAACCAACTCCTTAGCAGCTACTTCAGTGGATGAGGCTGGATGTCCTCTGATGCATCTCAATGCTATTTCCTAAGAGCTGGCATTGGACCTCTCACAGATGAAGAGCTCAGTCTTGAAAGACTTCCCTCCACTGCAAGTGTCAGTCGTAATCACTTGAACCTGTGCTTATGACCAATTGGATATAGTTCAGATTTTTTAAAAAGATATCAATCATAATGGGGGAAAAGATGAATAGATACTTGTCATGGGAGCTAAAGGGACTTTTCCATTTCTATTGAGAGAAGTTAGCTTTGGTACAATTTGTGAGATAAGTTATCAATAAATTCCAACATTTAAAATATGCTCACACAATCTAGCAAAACTCTGTGTAAGTATGTGGATGGATTTAGAAAGTGTTCAAATAATGAATTGTTAGGCCAAACAAAGACAATGTAAGTTTAGTAATGTGGAATTCATAAAAAAAGAAATAGTTATCGTTCCTCTGTATTTTGGACTGATATTAAATATTTAAGAGGAATAAAATAGATCTTGCTGGATGCTGGATGCTCACACCTATATTCCTAGTTACTCAGGAGGCTGAGATTGCAGTTTGAAAGCTAGCCCGGGTAAGAAAGCTTGTGAGACTTTTATCTCCAGTTCATCAACCAAAAAGCTAGAAGTAGAGCTGTGGCTGAAGTGATAGAACAGATAGCCAAACACTGTGTGTTAAAGCCACACACACACACACACACACACACACACACACACACACACACACACACACCATCTTTTAAATTAGCTTGAAAAGTTGATAATTTTTCAGTGACAGATTTTTTGTTGTTATTTTTTGAGTGACAGAACAATTTGCAGGTTTGTTTAGTACAATTTAATATTTGTTTAAAAATAGGAAACATATCACATATATGTGTATGTACATAGGAGATCTTGTTATATGTTCAAGAAGCTTTAATGAGAGTGGGGTATCATTTTGTAGTTTTTCATTGTGTAAATATTTTGAAAAAAGAAAGAGAACACTTTTTAAATGTGAAAGTTTCCATAAAACCATTAATTTTTAAAGTTTGATTTGACTTCCTTTTTTGATATTTGTAGCAGGAAATGTACATTAATTGATGACTTCAAGTGTATATACAGTGACAGCCACATGTATTTTTTAAAAAAGCATAAAAGAGCTGGGAATATGGCTGTGGCCTAGTGGTAGAGTGCTTACCTAGCATGCATGAAGCCCCAGGTTCAATTCCTCAGTACCACATACACAGAAAATGCCTGAAGTGGCCCTGTGGCTCAAGTGGTAGAGTGCTAGTCTTGAGCTGAAGAGCTCAGGGGCAGTGCCCAGGTCCTGAGTTCAAGCCCTCTGACTGACAAAAAACAAAAACAAAAAAACATAAAGGGTTGAGGCTCAGAAGTTTATCAGAGTATAGAATTCCTTTAACAACAGTCTTAATGAAGCTAGTGGAAACATTTAGCTCCTTAGTCAGAAAGGCATTTCATAGAAATGTTATATTCTAACCTGATCTATCCTCCAGAGGCTGTCACGGAAATGTCTGATAGAGCTCCGTGTATGAGAAGTTACACAACATTACTATTCATTAAGATGGGTCATTCAGTACAAAGTGAGCTCATTTTCCCAGTATGAATTTGTGGGAATCGGATGAAGAGAAATCAAAGTTGAAGGAAAATCCTAAGTTGTGACCTTGAGCCATCGCCTGTGGGTATAGTCTTGTTCCATCAATGTCAAGGAAGGCAGACACAACTTTTAAGTTAGCTTGGAGCATCGGTGCATGCAAATTATCTTACAGTTCTTGGCCCTGATGAGAAATCAAACTAATACCAACCTGCCTAATCCATACAGACTTGTAATTTCTCCTCACACAAATGACAGAAAGGCCCAATGTGGACAATAAAATTTGAGTTTAGAAAGCATTCAAAAGGAAATGACAAAGAAGAGTCAGCCACATGTACCATAATAGGCTGGTGCTAATTGACTGGGACAGTTCTTCAGAAGATGTGATGCACAGGTGCCACTCTGTCATAGATGTAGCCGGGAGGGCAATACTGAGTAGCAAATGGATAAAGTGCAGTGATGAACATCACATTTCTTTCGTGACCTCCTATTGCTTTATTATATTCCATGAAATTTCCTTATTATCAATCAGCAAGCTTGTATATTAGTTAATACTGAGAGCATTTGATGGCCAAAGTTCATAATCTTTGAAACCAAAGGCTGATAATTGACATATATCCCTAGGCTTGAGCATCATGACTAACATATATACTTAAGATATGTTTGTTTATTCACTTTTTTGGTTTATTTATTTATTTATTTATTTATTTATTTATTTATTGTATTTGGTTGGTCATGGGGTTTGAACTCTGGGCCTGGGTGCTGTCCCTGAGCTCTTCAACTCAAGGTGGGCACTCTACCACTTGAGCCACAGCACCACTTCCAGCTTTTTCTGCCTATGTAGTGCTGAGGAATCAAACCCAGGGCCTCATGCATGCGAGGCAAGCACTCTAGCACTGAGCCACCTTCCCAGCCCTTTATTTATTTTCTTTAAGTAGTTATACAAAGGAGTTGTCATTTAACAAAGCAGTTTATGAATATAATATATCTTGATCAGTGTCATCCCTTTTAAGGTTCTCCTCCATCCCTCTCCCAGCTACACTTCCTTCACTCTTCATTTTGTAGGATATACATTGGATTCTCAACTGCATCCTCTCCCTCTTCTTCTCTTCATTCATCTACCCCTAGCCCTTTGACTCTGCCCCACTGTTTTATTTTGCTACCTTGTGATTTTTGCCTATCTAAGGAATTACACCATTTGAATCTAATGTGTTTTAGTTAAAACATTTGTGTACTCTTGTATACCACCCGACATACTTACTTATGAGTTGATAAGCTAAATCTAACTTCCACATATAAGGGAAAACATGCATCCTTTGTCTCTTTGGGGGCTTGACTTACTTCATTTAACACAATTTCCCCTAGGTCTTTCCATTTCCTTACAAATGGAGCATCACTTTTTCTGTTACAATGGCCATTATCAAAAAAAAATATATAACAGATGCGGGCAAGGATGCATCCAAAAGGAACCCTTATATACTGTTGGTGGGAATGTAAATCTGTTTAACCACTCTGGAAAGCAATGTGGAGGCTCCTCAAAAAATTAAACATAGAATTATCTTATGATCCAGAAATTCTACTCTTGGGCATTTACCCAAAAGATTACAAACCAGGATACAGGAAAGCCACCAGCATGATTATGTTTATTTCAACTCTATACATTACAGCCAAGGTACACAATCAGCCCAGATGTCCCTTAATGGATAAGTGGATCAAAAAATATTGTAGGGATGAGAAGGTGGCTCAGTGGTAGAGTACTTCCCTTGCATGTATGAGGCTCTGGGTTTGATTCCTCAGTACCACATAAGCAGAAAAAGTCAGAAGTAGTGTTGTAGCTCAAGTGGTAGAGCTGAAGAGCTGAAGGAACAGTGCCCAGGCCCAGTGTTCAGGCCCTACAACAGAAAGAAAGAAAGGAGAAAAAGAAAATATATGAACACAATGGAATATTACACATCCATTAGAAGGAAATATTTATTAATGTTACCAATGGAGATAGACTATAAAATCCAAGAAGTAAGTGAATGGACAGGAAATAAATTAGATGCAGCATTGTATCTTTGTGACAGATGATTAGACAGTTCCATGGGTATGAATTGGCCTCCAAAGGAAGGATGAAGTTCTTCCTGTCCAGTGATCAATACTATTATTAATAAAAAGTACTTTCAGGATCATAGAATGTGTCATATACTGCAAGTACTTTATTAATACTTCTTAAGATGAATACGTATACTCAACTGCCTGTAATTGACTCTCCAGGAAATATTTACAGTGAAAAAACAAGTAAAAAAAAACCAAAAAGAAAAATGTAGGAGAAGAATTAAAATTTTGGTTTAACACATATTTACCTAGGTATCTTCTTAATACAAATAAGCTTAAATACAAACCATATATTCAGGAGAGAAATAAAATCCTATTTTAAACTCTTATTTTTTTTGGACAAGGCAATTATGTGATTACCTTATTTTTGAATGTAAAATATATTTGCCTTGTGATCCATTCAAGGAATAATTTTATGTAGTTATAAAGTAGAACTTTCAAATGGATTGTGGTTATTTCTTCAAGCTATTCATTTGCAAATAGATTTGATAAATCTTTATTTCTAAAACTCAGAATTATGCTCCAGGAAAAGAGGGAAAGAGTGATAACTTACAGGGGTGCCTATTTATTGTAATTGGAGTTTCTAAGAGCAATTTAGAAAAATATCCAAAATAAAGTCAGACATTAAGGTAGGGTCAGTTTAAAGCAATTGTCCAGGTAATTTCATGTGTATGTGGAAAATCAGCCCCCAGACCTCATAGCTGCTGGATTTAGCCAACAACTATTTTATAGTTCATGTTCAGTCATGTATTTGGCCATGCAGTTGGCTTTCAGGCAAGCTGATTTGACCAAGAAGAATTAGTGTGCTATAACAAGAAGACTTAAAGGATCAGACAATCCCAGATTAATCTCTAAATGTAAGTTTGCACAGAGTTTTCTGGCTTTATCTTAGTAATAGCTTGGTCTCTACCACATTTAAATAATTTTGTACTTCCCAAAAGTTTCCTAATGAATTTTTTTTTTTAAATTTTTTTATTTTATTTTTTTTAAACCAGCACGCACGTGGTATTCCGGCAAGGTTGGCACTCCACGTGGCTGGGAAAGGCCTGGGAAGGAGAGAGAGCTGAGAAAGAGAGGAAAGAGCTAGAAAAGAGCAGAGAGAGGGGTAAGAACAGTAGCACTCACGTGGTATTCAGGTAAGGGGTAGGTTTATTACAGAGAAATCCCAGCTTTCCTGACTTTAAGCCTTTATCAGTAGACCTGCTGGGATCAGTGGACCTGCTGGGACCAGGCAAGGTTGGCACTCCACGTGGCTGAGAAAGGCCTGGCAATGAGAGAGAGCTGGGAAAGAGAGGAAAGAGCTAGAAAAGAGCAGAGAGAGGGGTAAGAACAGTAGCACTCACGTGGTATTCAGGTATTCAGAAGACCTGCTGGGACCAGGCAAGGTTGGCACTCCACGTGGCTGGGAAAGAGAGAGGAAAGAGCTAGAGCAGAGAGAGAGAGCAGAGAGAGCTAGAAAAGAAGAGCAAGAGCAAGAGAGCTAGAAAAGAAGAGCAAGAGTCCTAATGAATTTTATAATGAAAGAAACATCTCTGTTACTGGGGCAGATAGAATGTCTTACAGAGGCCTTTTGGTGATCACTTTGAAATGCCAGTAAGGATTCCTTGCATTTTTATTGTTTTATCTAAATTTTCCTGAAGAACTCAATTGAGAAAAAATGAAAGTCATTAAATATTGTTTAATCTTTACTATGATATGTACCCTGGGACAGATATGGGGGTTGCTCCCAGCTAAGCAAATCAATCATTTTAACCTCCTTACAGTGGAGAGGTACTTCAAATATTCTTTTCAAACGCCATTGCTAAACTTCTTGAGTCACAGTAGGGTTTTGTTGTTGTTGTTTTGTTCTTTAAAAATGGTACTAATTCTCACTCTTTAACTGTGTTCAGAATGCCTTGACATTCGATACTTTGACTTTATCAGGCAGATTCAAATAGAATCCAGATTGTTTTCAGCCATGTGTCAGAGTCCTGGGGATGGTATTTAGGGCCTATAATAGATGCCAGGCAAGTGCTCTATCACTGAGCTATATCCACAGCCCAGAATTTCTTTTTTATATACAGAGAATCCTCTTTATTTTAAAAAGAATAAAGAGCCAAAATTGTACACTTGGTTGACCTCTGCAACTCATTCCACTCAGTGAACAACAGCTGCATTGACAAAGGAATATCTCTTTGCCCAGTCCAGAATTTCATAAACAAATAAATTCAGGCTTCAGTAACTTCTCCAAGGTCACAAAGGTGCTAAGTGGGGAAATCAGATATGTCCACAGGCAATTTGGTTCTAGGATTTGTGCTGTTTTGTACATTGTCTTTATTTTCCCCTTGGGAACATTATCAAAATTAGCCACTCCAATGGTATAAATTGCTAGTAAAATGGCTTAGTGTTTGGTTGGGGCAACTAGAGTTTAAAGTGGAGTCCTGGATTCATAGGCTTAGCAACTAATTCATCTTCCATGATGCTTGAGGGAAAGCTGAGCTTATCACACAAAAGGACCATCTAACAGTTTCCAGGAGGTGGTTTGTTCTGTTCTGACACTGCGATGAAGCTGTGGTTAGTAACATTTAGGTCAATCAGCCCTAGATTTAAACTGAGATCAAAACTGTACTAACTTTGTATCCTTGGTCAATTGGTTAATCCTGTTTTACATACGTAAAGTGGAGACACTAGTCCTGTTCCATCAGGATGTCACAAGTTATCTCACATAAACTGCTTTTTATTGATCTAGAGTCAACATCAGCTCTAAGAAGTGCTTGTTATAAGAGATCTTGGATCATATTTTTTTATCCTATGCCTTGGGAAATCATGTGAATAAGCAGTTAGGTATTTCCTTGCACACCAAATCTGATAAAAGAATGTTGCTTTTCTTATGGAAAATTTACTCAATCCTGGAAAACTATATTCTTCCTCTGTGACTGGGTCTACTATGCTGGGTTCCAAGATGGACACATCTCAGTTTAACCTTAGTTTTACAAGATTTTTGTTATTGCAGACTTGCTCATGGAGGGAATGCTGTATCTGCTCAATTTATGGATGCTATTTCCAACAAAATAGATGAAAGGATAGTTTTAGGAGCAAAAAAGAATAAAATACACATTATTGTTTAAAAATAAAAGTTAGTGTACAGACTTCTATATGCTGTGACTTTCAATTTCTTCTTGAATCTCATTAACTATGAATCATGACCTTCAACATTCATTTAAAAAAATCACACTTGTCCGTCAGCAGTTTGGCATAAGCTCATGGTGACCCACTCTTTTCTTTTGTAAAATCTTAGCTTTAAAAAAATATCTCTTCAACACTTTCAGTATTTATAGTGCACTTTCAGTATTTATACTACACTTTCAAGACACACATAGCAATGCTTGACAAGAAATGTACTCAGTTCCTTACTTATGTCACTGTAATCCCTCTGTACAGCATCTTTATAATAAAATTAAATTAAACACAACACACACATATATACACACAGGTGCACTCACATGCATGCATGTACCCATATACACCACATTTTGTTCTTTTTCAAGTTAGTGGGGATTGAACTCAATGACTCACAAAGTCTCAATGGCAAGTGTGCTACCACTGAGCCATATTCACAGTCCTCCAGGGATACTGGAAGAGCACGAAAGTTTATTCTACATTTTATTTTTGGTTGAATTCACAGTTTTATATGCTACTTTGTTTTTTTTTTCATATTAAATTTCCCCAAAGTAAAATTGTTTCTTTTGCAAGTTGGCTAAATGCTTTTGATCAAGAGGTATTTGATCTTTCAGGCTGCCTGAATTTGTAACACCAAACTCCCATGCATTTGCACGTCCTGTGACACAGTCAAAGGACTGACAAACTGCAACCCGCAGACCAATTTAGACCTGTGAATGATTTTTGTAAATAAAGTTTTATTATTGTGCAGATATGCCTGTCTGCTCACATACTGTCAATGACTGCTTCACACAAAAACAGAATGGTGTAAGCCTGAGCATTTCAGAGTTTCCAAACCTAAAATAGCCACTGTTTATATTTCAAAACCTATTTACTATTTAATCCTTTGTAGTAAAAGTATGTGGGACTGATTCAGTTCAAAAGATTCATTGACTTCTTATTCATCCTAAATAGTAGCTTTAATTTCATTACATTCTCCTTAGCATCATTATCTTGTACAATATATCTAAGAGCTATACATATGTGTCCATCACAAAAAATAGTGCATACCCTGGAATGGAATACTATGCAGCCATTTGCAGGATGAAATTTTGTCATTTAAGACAACATGGGGGAAGCTTGAGGGCAACGTGCTCAATGAAATAAAGTAGACACCGAAAGGCAATGACCAGATGATCCCTCTCACATGTACAGTCTGAAATAACTGATCTAATAGAGGTACAAGGTCGAATGATTACAGGAGGCTGAGGATGGTGCATGGGAACAGAAAGGTGTTGATACTCAAGCACAAAGTTACAATTAGGAGACATAAGCTGTGATGTTCAATTGCATGGTGCAATATTATATTGACTGTTTCACATAGCTCGAAAGAGGATTTTGAATGTTTTCTCTCTCTCTCACACACACACACACACACACACACACACGCACACACACATATGATGATAAAGTACATGAAAACAGTATGAAATAATAGAAAAAAATGACCTAGAGCTCTCTTTCCTACAACTTATAAGAAAACACGCATCTCACTCTGTAATCATTCTGATTATATCATAGTTCTTAAAAAACCAAAACCTCTGTTCTCGATAAAAAATCCCCTATTTTTTTTTAAAGAGAAACATCAATGCCTTCTGTGGAAATCTATTCAAGAAAGAGTATTTGAGTCCACCAGCTTGCTCATTCCCTTCCAGTGAATTTAAAGTCTGACTCCTCACTTCCTCATTCTTTCTAGCTGAACCCAGGGACAAGGATTGTAGCTTCTTTCTATAACTGTGTGTTTATCTAGCTGGTCCTTCTGACTTGTCTTTAAAGACTTGGGCATGTGAGAGCACCAAAATCTGTGTTTTTTTCCACAAGAAATTACTCAGTCTCTTGTTGATGAGAAAACCACCTAAAGTTTTCATTGAGTAACATTATGTTTCCAATACCCATTTTCCTTTTCTATCTAATTTGTGAATCATTGAGATAAAATATCAAAATAAGACTGGTAACTAAGATTATTTTTAAGAAACATAGAGATCAGCTATCAGGTAATCGGGATGATTGAATGAGAATATCAAACTAAGGCTTCTGCACAAGAAAGGAAGCAATAGAGCGAGGAGACAACGTATGGGCTGGGATCAATCTGGAAAAGGGACTAATGCCTAAAATATATAAGGACTAGACCCAACAGCAAGGAAACAACCCAATTAAACCATTGTCAAAGGTCCTAACTAGGTGTTTCTCAGAAAAAGCAAAACAAACAACGAATAGACCCACTCATTAGAGACATGCAAATTAAAACTGTAATGAGATAGCATCTCACACCTGTAAGGATAGCTATTATCAAAAAGGTGAAAGATAACTGTTAAATTGTAGAGAAGAGGGAACTCATGTATTTCTGGGCACGTATAAGTTAATACAACTCTTGTGGGAAAATAGCTGGAATTTCCTCAGATAACTAAAAATGGAATTACCATATGACCCATCAATTCCACTTGTGGGTATGTATCCACAGAAATTCACATCAGTGTCCCGAGGAGATATTTGCATGCTAAATTCATGGAAACATCATTCATAATAGCTAAGATACTGAAGCAACAGAGGTATTCATCACTGGATGAATGGACACAAATAGGAGAGCTCAGACACAATTGAATATTATTCAGGCTTTAAAAAGAAGGAAAATTTGACATTTGCAATCACATAGAATGTTAACTGGAGTGAGGCAGCCACAGACAAACAAATTCTACATGATCTCATTCATATGTAGGATCTAAAAATGTTTATTCCATAAATGCTGATGGAGGATGATGGCTGCCAGAGGTTGGGAGAGGGGAGTGGTTAGGGAAAGGGGAGATGCTAATAGAAGGGTATAAACTATCAAATAGGAGGAATAAAGTTTTGTGATCTGTTACAGAATAATGAATATAATAATAATGCATTGTCTATTTCAACATTGCTAAAAAAAATTTAGCTTTTCAATGTTCCCTGATGGAACCAATTTCAAAGTTTAAGAGCAGTGACTGAGAAACAGATAGTACTTTTAATATACTGAGGACAGTAAAAAGGAGTCTTGAGGTTATAATTTAACCTACTAGATCTGATGGTTGTCCTAGCATTCCTGTTAATGAAAAAGAGTAACCTTCGGGATTGGGATAATGTCATACCTTCTCTGTAAATCTATTTATGTGGGACATCTCCGAGGTAAAAGATTCCTATTAAGAATTCTGATTGGCTAGTTCAGGGTGTGAACTAATAAGTCTTGTCATCAAAAGATCCTTTGTACTAAGAAGATAGAATAATTTTTGTCTAAAAGCAAGATGGGGCTTTCCATATTAGTGATATTTAACTTATAAAAATAAAATTTAAAATATTGCCTAAAAATTTGTCTTATAAAGTTTACTAACCCAGTGCCATGTGAGGCATGTGTAGCAATTGCTTCCCAGTGAGGTATGAGGAAATGCATCTACTGCATTGTCAATAAAGAGATAAAATTAAAGCTGCTTTGTTTTGAATTAATAAAATCAATCATGAAACTTGAAGCTTTCCATTGTACCATTAGACCAGAAACACAACCACAGACTGCTGAATCTGTAGGCACTTTGTATTTTTAAAGAAAAACAGATTAGAAAATAATATTCACACATGCACAATATAAGTAAAATGCTTAGTGACTGTGTGCAAGGATGAAGCACTTATTTAATAAGACTGAAAATGCACAATGGGTGATATAAAATGCATATAAAATTAAACCAAACAGGTACATTAATCACTGTCAGCAGGACAAATGGATTCCAGCAGCAAACATTTATTTAAATGACCTACACAGGATAGAGGAGAATGGCAGAAGATGAAAAAAAAAAAAAAAAGCACTGGGGAAAGTTTACAGGGTTTCACTCCCTCCAAATACCACAGGGGTTCTAGGGGAAACAATGGGAAATGACCAGGTTTATTTGGCCTTTTTCTTGACAGAGATGGAGAAAGGGATGTAGCGGGTGGCTGTCTCCCTAATGACCTAATTGTAAATCCATTTGTTGTGGAGGGCTAATCTGTTTTTATTGTATCAGGGGAGATGGCTTGGATAATTACCAGCCTTGTGACTCTGGAGTGATCAGATGTCATATTATAAATTGGAAAGTAGCCAGGTCTTGCTCAATATGGAGTTGGTTAAACCTTTGATGACATAAGTGTCTAATAAATAAAATACACCTCATCAATTAAAGCTTAGCTTGATAATTAGAGGGCAGAGCAAGTTGCTTCATGTTGGAAATTTTACAGGTTACAAGATACTCAGAGTTAAACTCAGGAACAAATGTTAGCAAATTTGAGTAAAGTTTGGTTTCTTCAAATTCAAAGAATTGCTGTTTAATGTGTCTTAAAACACACACACACACACACACACACACACACACACACACACACACACACACACACACACACACACATATAAAGACCTGCAACTGTCTACTATTTGAGAATTATCAGAAAAATGTGCCTTTGATTAAGTTAAGTGTAAATGAGTCATAAATACATCATAAAATGTGGAATTAAGTTTTCTATTTATTTATATTTTTACTATCTTCAAGGAGCTGTACAAAGAGCTTTCAATTTAACATGTCAGTTTAACATGTATCTTTTTTTTTTTCTGGTCTTGGTGCTGGAATTTTTGGCCTGGGAGCTGTCCCTGAGCTTCCTTTGCTCAAGGCTAGCATTCTAGCATTCTACCACTTGAGCCACAACCCCCACTTTTGGCTTTTGCTGAGTAGTTTATCAGAGATAAGAGTCACACAGACTGTCCTGCCTGGGCTGCCTTCAAACCACAGTCCTCAGATCTCAGCCTGCCAAGTAGCAGGTGTGAGCCAGCAGTGCCTGGCTAGTGGATCAATGTCACTTGACACATCTTAACCAATGCCACCCCTTGTATCATTCTCCCCTGTAACTCGCAAGAATTAGTTTTCTCTTGGAAGACATGTCAGTGTGGAAAATAAATTGACAATTATTAGCCCTGTATTGGAGTTTCCAAAAGAGTTTGATGACAGTCTTTCTCTTCTGCTCAGTTCCTTTTTGCCAAACAATTTTTGGAATTAAGAAGTGTTTCAACCTATAGTTGGGCTGGAAAATGACAGACTTTATTCTAGCAGTAGGAGAACAATAGTTAACAGCATTCATCTCTTTTAAACTAGTATATGAAGTCTCACAAGTTAATCCCCTCTGAAAAGATCTTTAGGTTCTTCTTCTGTTCCTGAATGAAGGTGATGAGGCACATTTACTTAGTGGTTTCGTGTTGAAGCTGACTTCCTGAATCTTGGTATTTATTATCTTATCAATGGGGAAATCTTGATCAGGTAGAGAGTTCTTCAAGAGAGACAAGAAGATTGGAGGACACTAGTTCTTGACTCATCTTGTAATAATCTTCTAAACTCAGCAGTTAAAGGAGCCTTTCAGGGATGCACTTTTTGTGGCCATTCTCAATCCACAGCCCCCTCTGCCACTGACACACTGTGACTCCAAAAGGCCGTTTATTGGTATCCGAGTATGATGGAAGCAGCAATCCCTAAGGTTCTAAAAACCACTTCATTAGTCTCATGTAGACACTCCCTGACAAGGAGTATTTGTCCTATTTAGATCATAGAAATGACATGAATGAATGCATAGCAGATCCTTCCTCTGTCAGGCCCAACTGACTTGCCTCTTCATCACCTCAGACACTTCGGGCAGGGGCTTGTTAAAGCCCCAGTCCCACCCTCCCTTTTTGATAGGTAAACTCACGTCCTATTTATAACTTCTTCAGCTATTCTCCCTCATAACATTCTTCCATAGCTCCAACCTTTCTTCTTCTTTCTGCTTCTTTTTTTTTTTATTGTCTTCAAGTGTTTGTCCAAGGGGGTTTCAATTAGCCATATCCATTTATGTGTACCAGCGCCACCCTTTCCATCTTCTTCTTCAATCCCATCGTCATTACTTCACTGTCATCATCCATCTACCAGAAGGAAGAAACTTATGAACATGATGTAGAAGGCTTTGGGGAAAAGGAATTACTGACTTCTTAATATATACTCCACATATTTCATCATCTTTCACTGATAAGTTAGAGTCAGATGGGCAAATATGGGGTTCTCATGGTATATAAAGATCTCCTAAACTCAACCAAGCATAACCAGATCCACTCTCAAACAAGTGAGTTCAGAAACATAAAGATCTGTTCCCCATTTAATAGTGACAAGAGGGAGCAGGTGCAATGCCTCAAGCCTATAATCCAAGTAACTTGGGAAGCAAAGTTGGACAGGGTGTATGTGTGTGGGAATGTCATGGTTTCAGGCATGCCTGAGCCAGAAGTCCACGAAACTCCTTATCAACAAAGGTTTGGTAAAGGTTGGGCATGGTGAAACACTTGTCATGTCAGCTACAGAGGAAACAAAATGTTTTTTGTCATTCCCAGAGACATGAGAAGCAAAAGTAGGATTGAAGTCTAGAACAACTTGTGCATAAAACAACACCCTATCTCCAAAATAACCCATGCAAAAAGGGGATGGACACATGGCTCAAGTGGCAGAGCACTTGTCTAGGAAGTGTGAGTTCCTAAGTCCATTCCCCAGTAACACACACAGACACACACAGACACACACAGACACACAGATACACAGACACACACACACAAAGATAACATTGGCATCTAAATAAGAATGAAACGTCCATTGGTAAGGACATGGATAGCAACGGGAGGGATCCTAAGGCAAGACATATTTCCAGAGGTCAAGCACATTCCAAAGAACAGTCACAGATATATACAAAAACTGGTAGCGGTTCTGAAAACTCATTACTTAGCTGTAACTGATTGGCAATAACTAGTGCTTTGTCTAGTTACGGTTCTCCTCATTAAGACAAGTTCCTTCTTCAATGATGATCTTACTATTCAGGAGAGTTTTTGTTAAGGGAGTATTTAAAATTTGATGTTTTCATATTGTGTTTCACTCTATTGAACTTGGCAAACTACATAACACAGTAGCTTTCCCAGGCCATTGCATTTTTCTGCCACTGAAATGTATTTTTCATGCTTTGGAATGCATTGTTTTACAGGTATAACTTCATCACTGACTTTAAGTAAAGAAGTAGAATTAAATGAAAAGAAAAATACAAATTCTTGAGAGGAAAAAAACTGAAGACCTATTGTTGCCTTAGAGGCTTAACACGGAGGTTGAAATCCTGACAATTATTATGTTATCAATGGAAAATTCTCCAAAAGATAGGGACTTCCTAGAGGGACAGAAAAAGATTCACTGTGAATAGTTCTTGACCCCTCTTCTGATATTTCATACCTCCCATCATCCAACTAATCTTTTCCCTTCTACTACCTTCCTTCTTGTCCAGCATAACTCAATATCCTCCTCCTTTTTGGCCTCACTCCCCTGACCTAAATTCATCCATTCTACTCAGTATTTACCACCACTGATTGGCATTCTTTATGTGCCAGACACCAGAGTCCTCAGGAAACATGGTCTGGTTCTACCTTTCTGTTTTGTCCTGTAAGACTTAAGAATTCAGAGACAATTTTCTGGAAAAAAGAGAACATTCTAATTTTGTATGTATGTATATAACATGAGACTCTGACATATATTTTATTCACTTTTCAGCATTATGCTGCCATCTCTACTAGCAGTCTTTAGCAAATGCACTGAATTTTTGTTTAGAAAACTTCTATTTTATTAAGGTAAAGAAGCAGAGCTATGGATTAGCCTACTTTTCACATACCTGTATAAGCCTCTAGGTTCAAGTGGTCTTCATAGCAGGCACTTAAACAAGAAAAAAAATATATTGGGAGCTGCTATCATTTAGATGTTAAATATTGCCCTGAGGTTCATGGGCTAAAGGGTTGGCCAGCAAGGTGACATTACTGGGACCTGCTGTGAACTTTGGGATGTGGAGTCTGGTGGGAGGTCATTAGGTCATTGGACATTTGGCTTATGGAATTCCAGTTTATCTTCTGTCTCTGTGTCTCTCCTTTCTGGCTGGATATGTGAGCGCTCTCTCTGACTCATTTACTTGCTCCACTTGCCAAGGTCCTGACCAGTGTAGCCACTCAATTTTGGATTTGAACCTCCAACACTTAGGAGCCAAAATAAACTTTATTTAGTTCATAAATATCCCATGTCCAGCATTTTGTTATAGTGATGTGAAACTGACTAATACAGTTGCTTTGAAGGTGAAGGCATTTCCATTTGCAAGAACTATGTTTGGCCATGAAAAAGAACTAATGACACCCTTTGGGTAATGATTGGAATATGGCTGGGTCTGGTTCTTTGATTACTTGTTTGGTTTGGAAAGTGCAAGGAGCTAAATGGAACCTCAAAGCATTCAGTGAACAAACACAGGAATTGCATTCCTTGCCTGGGTTTTGCTTCTCTTAGATTTCTTTTACACCTCTCACTAAACTATAACCCTAAACATTACTCTAGAACCTGGGGTGTAAGACTCATTGGCTTATTCTATCTTAACCAAATATTTTACTGCATATTATGGCAAATGGCACAAATATTTGGTATTCCTCCCTGGGGGAGGATTATGCATTCTCATTCTGTTGAGTTCAGGCAACTAGATGCCTTGTTTTGGCTAAATCAGCTGTGAATCACAGTGATTTGTGTCAGTTCTGAGCAGAAGCTTATTGAATGAGAGTGTCCGGCTTATCCCAATTTTTTCTCTGATCCTCCAGTTATGGGAGTCTGCATTAGACAGAACATTCCTTCACTGAATCTCTGAGTGGCTGTGGTGAATGAGCACATTTTGTCAAACATCGCCCATTGAGAAGAAGTGTATGGTTTTGAAGCTGCTGGTGGCTTGTTATACTAAAACCATCTACTCTTCTTTTATAACTATGGAGCAGAGATTAGTAGTAATAAAAGGCAAATATTTGCATTCTCAATGATAAAGATAGACTCATATCAATAAAGATAGAATCATGTCTAATTCATATCCTAGGAACAACACACATGAATAGAAAATATGCCCAAAATGATATTCACATTTTCTTAAGTAACAGGCTTATAAAGAAATTCTCCAGGAGATTCACATAAACCTTAAGCACCATGCCTTTTCCTTTTTTGAGGTAAGATACTTATTAGCAAAGCTCTAAGAAAGCTCCAAATATTCCTTTGATCCATGTTCTTGATAAATGAGTTCATATCATTTTGTTCTATTCTCAGTGCATTTCCTGACACACAATGGAAAATTAATCAATGTGCATTTGGTTAATTAAATAAAGTAGCTAACAATACAATTCATTGCCCATAGCATGTGCCAAATAAATATTTATTGAATTTAATGGAACCACACTGGATTACAATTCTAAGACCCTTTGGAAATTTTAGCATTTTGTACTTCTGTAATCACATCAGCATCACATATTGGATTATTCTTCCCATTCAAAATTTATAAATGTATTCTTCCTTGTTTGCACATTGTTGTATGTGACTCATTGGAAATGAACTGCTATTCCCTCCCTAGCTCAAGAGAAGTCCGAAAGGTTTTCAAGTTTTTAAGAGCCTTAGTGGGGAGGGAGAATGTATAGAATGTATAGTATTCATACATCATGATCTGAAAACACATCTGGATCTGTCATTTTAATAATCAATGTCTCCATGTTACCCAATGCAGGTCATCTGTCGAGTCTTTAGAAAAATACAATACAAGAGCAGTGTCTCAAAACTGTAGCCGCCAGACCAAGACTGAGAATCCGTATTTTAAGCAAACTTCTTGCTGTTGCTGCTATGGAGAATAAGGTTGTCTTAGTAATAAGAAAGCATATATATCGTATTTTCTTAAGTTGTGGGTAGAGCTTGTGGCCCTGCAGCATAATTTTTTAAAATTTCTTGGCACATTCCAGATAGTTCCTGAACTAGATCCCACACTGTCTGAGGCCAGGAATCAGACAGATTATAGTTTTCTCCCTCATTCCCCATAGCTGTCACCTCGGCGCCTAGCACTTTCCCAGCAGGTTCCCAATCAGTGCTGCTGATTGATTGCTGAAACTACCCGGGAACAGCTGCAGAGCAATAGGAAGTACATAATCACATGCAGTAAAAGACCATTTTTACAGAATGGGTTTGGATCAATGTCAAAATGGATTTTCAGGGCAAATGAAAATTGACAACATACATTAAGAATTTTGAAAAACACGTAGTTGATGTGACTATTATGTTCCAACCTGCCAATGTCTCTATTTCCCCTCCCTTGGTGAAAGAAATGGATGACACAGGAACACAATACAAAGTTTTAATTAAAAATATCCTGTAGCTTGCATGTCGCTTGAGTCTGGTATTCCTGTTTTGACAGTATGATATAAAGACCAGAATTCTACTTTGGCATGATGAGTATATACTTATTGTGAAGATGCAGGGTAAGAAAATGAGTTACTTGCAGGTCCTAGCTTTAGACCAAATTTTGTCAAGATGAGGAATTGTCCTGGCGAAATGAAGCAAAGGACTCCACATTTGAGATCAGTGGGGTATACTCCTAACCAACACTCATTCATTCATTCCATCATTCATTTTCGTTTCATTCATATACTTATGGCACACCCACAAGGATGGTTCTGTACCAGTGGTACATACTGTGTCTCTGAGCTGACAGTCTTGTGCATTATATGAGACAATGAGCAATTATAACACTACGCAGCAATAGCTAAGGTGGAGGAGACACTGGATGACGGAGAGAGAGAGATGTAGGAGGGGCCTAAGGCATGGGCAAAGGTTCCAGGACATGTGCACCTAAGAGGAACCGGAAGCATGGTGGGAGGGGAACCAGAGACTAGACAAGGGACCAGGGGAGGCAAATGCTTCTCCCACTGAAAGGCCAGCATAAATTAGGGCCAGGATAAGATGGAGAACTCAGTGGACTTGGGGAACTCCAACCGAATGTTGGGGACCTTCTGGTTGCTGGCTGTGACAGATGCTAATGAGGAACCAGCTCAGAAAAGTCTGATTAAACCATATTAAGGTTTTGTTACTTGTCCTTGAATACTGTACTGAAAATGTAAAAATCATGCTTCTTTTCAAAAAAATATAATAAGCTCACTCTTACTGGGTCTCCATACCTAAGGGATAAGATCCAACTCTTGCATCCTTGCTATCCAGGCATGTATCTAATCCTCCCAAATACAATGTGACTTCTCATAATGTAGTGCTGTGTGTTTCAACTTGATATCAATCGGAGGACATGGCCTATGCCAGTAACCAATCGAATAGAGGTTGTTAAAGGAAGTACAAGTTTTGCTCTCATTACACCTCTGTGAGTACTGTGAAAATTTCCTCTGGTTATAAAAGGGGGATGGTGTCAGATAAAATTTTGGATTAAGAAATAATAAGTTAGGCTCAGAGAGGTAAAGTTTGCATGTTTTTTCTTATTATGTAGAAGCTATAATTAGCATATAAACTTGTAAGTATATATATGTATGTGTATATATATATATATATATGTTGGGTGGTATGCCAATGTATACAAATGTATTAACCGCCCACGGTATAACCCATGCTTTCACTGTATTTGATGTTGGTATAATTTGTGGAGGGGAAGGGGAAAAACAAATGGTTTAACTAGGGATACAGGTGGACCCATTGCAACAATGAGATGTACAAGTCGTTATGTCGAAAACAAACTTTACAACTTTAGTGCGGGGTGGGGGGTGATGGGGAGGATTGGGGGGGCGGATGGGAAGGATGGGAAGGGGAAACAAAGGAGGAAGCTACAATGCTTGATAAGAAATGTACTCATTATCTTGCCCATGTAATTGTAACCCCTCTGTACAGTATTTTCACGATAAAAAAAAAAAAAAAAGAAAAACGAACTTTACAACTTTGGTGGGGGTGTGGGGGGAGGATCGGGTGGGGGGAGGCGGGGAATATGGGAAGGGATGGGAAGGGGAAACAAAGAGGAGGCAACAATGCTTGATAAGAAATGTACTCGTTATCTTGCCCATGTAATTGTAACTCCTCTGTATGATATTCTCACACACAAACAAAATGTATTAACTGAAATAAGGTAGATTCAAGGGAGAACCTAAATAGTACAATTCCTTAGAAAGGCAAAATCAAAATTTAACAAAATAAGCACCAAGAAGTGGGTACTTAAAATAGGGGTGGGGTGGGGTCGAGGAGAAAGGGGCAGATAAATGAAGAAGAAAAATAAAGAGGAGAAGAGAGGGAGAATTCCATGTGTATCCAACAAAATTAAGTAGAGTAAGGAAAGGAGTGGGTTGGGGAGGGATGGTTGAGAATGTTGAGAGAGGTGACATTGATCAAGATGTGTTGTCTTTATAAACTGCTTTGTTAAATCACAACTACTTCAAGAAAATAATTTATAAAAAGATTTTTAAAAAAGAAATCACCCCCATGAAGAAATCATGCCCCATGAAGGATAGATTGTGTTTGTGACTTTAACCAAGAATCACTATCTCACAAGACTATGAAATTTGTGAAATTTATGTAATCACTTAATCACAATAAAAAACAAAAACAAAAACAAAACTTTTAAAGCTAGCAGTGGTCATGCATTTGATTTAAAAAAAAAAGAAAAAAGAAATCACCATAGATATTTTCCATGAAACAATATCATTTAATTCAAACCATTCTTGTCTTCAAGGGGACAGAATCACACTTGAAAGTCTCTGTAAACAGATCTTACGTAATCATGATGCAGTAGACCCAAATTACTCCCATCCTGTAAATCCAATTCAGTTTCTCCTTTTTGTCCAGCCTCCCAGGAAATTAACCAGATAAGAAATTAGGATTTGTTATAATAATACTTCTTAGCATTTATATAGTTTTTTTCTGATCTCAGTGAATTTGGCACGCATTAATTACTTAATCACAAAGACCACTGTGAGTCGAAGAGCTTTATAGCCATCCCCCTTCCATGGATAGGAAAATTGAAAATGCCAAGGGGTTAGCTGGCTGTAGATTGGTCTGTCAGTCCATAGTGAACTCAGGATTAACTCCCAGAAGGCCCTTACCCAGGCCATTAGCTCAAATTGCCTCAGGACGAACACTGTTCCTGGAGTCCTGAAAGAGTAAGGGCTGTACATTACTGTAAGGGAAACAAATATAGTAGCCACAATTGTCCCCTTGTTTCTCCTTTTCCCTTCTGAGCACAGAAACCATTTCATGGGTCTTGAGACAACATATTAACCTGTAAGCTGGATTCTGTGCATGAGTAACTTGTTTCCCAAATACAAATGAACTTAATTTTTTTTTTTTGCCCTGAAATACAATTCATCAGATTCTTGCTCTGGAGCCCTCAGTGCTACTTGGGGGATGGGGGAGTCAGAAACGTGGCCATGGATGGGGTGCTGCTCCAGGTACCATTTCTCTTCCCAGTGGGACTTGTGGGTATTAGAAATTAGAAGCTGCCCATCCTCTGCCCTCCCCCAACCTACTGCTTTAAAAAAAAATGTCATTTGTTAACAGGTCATAGCTTGTAGAACAATATGCTAGAACTCATTCCATAGTGGGTTCTGGAAGAAGTGCTCATTCTGGGAACAGGTTACTGGAAAAGCTTGGAGTGACTAGTTGCGTCTGTTAGAATCTATTGCATGTACAGCTACAGCTTTGCAACGTGGGGAAAACAACCAGGAGTTATAAAGGCTATCTGAAATGGTGACCTGCGGAAAGATGCAGGTTGTAAACACATAATAGGCAAGTTGGGAAAATTTGCTGCATTCTTGTACACTTAAGCCTTGGACTCAGGCTTAACTAAGCTTTGAGGACTTCATTCGATGTCCTTGGGTGCTGCTAAGGCAATATCTAATGTTCAATCCATGCCAGGCATGAGAAATCAGCAAGAATTCTCCACACATTCATTTGACTACTTTAATTACCTTGGGGAGTGAACTAGTCAAGGACTCCTTAAAGTATCTTCTCTTTTGTCATTTATTGTAGCCATTTCTTTTTATCCAAACACCTCCAATATCCCCACTTGAACCCTTGAAACCTTTCACAGCCTGGCCCCTTCCTGCCTTCAATTTTCACATTCGCAGTAGAGATACGAAAAGGTCAAGAGCAGGGCTAGGCTGAGCCGTGATGCCAGGCTTGGAAGAAAACAGAAAAAGGGTTTGGTCAAGGTAAAACTATTCTTCTCTCAGAAGAAACAAGAAGCCCGAGAATGCACATGGAATATCATGCCTTTCTCATAGTTAATTATTATGTCAATCATAGAGAACAGATTAGAAGATAAAGGATAGGATGTTACCTTTTGTCAAAATAAATTCATCTATGCATTAGGAAAAGAAAAAACAAGTCTCTGCTAGAACACAGACTTTGAGAATAAGAAGGGACCCATTCTGCCAATTCCATTCATTCCTCGGGTGGAAGAGTAGCTGCAGGTTAGAAACATCACCTTGTTGGTGAAAAGCTAAGCCCACATTGGCTGACAACGAGTCCAGCACCAGTTCTGTCATTTGCTGGTGCTCAGGGAAATTGCTCAGCCTTTTAAGGTTGCCTCTGTGCAAGAAGAAATTAAAGCAGAGCTCTGAAGACTGCAGGCGACCTCTCTTTGCAACGGTACCACCTCTGGTAATTCCATCAGTTATTCTTTGAAACTCTGCTTAAAACTAGAACAAATTAGAGTATGCACTTACTTATACAAGTTTTAATTTTCTGCATTTCCTACCAATATTTTCAGATTCTTGTGAGGAATAAAAAGACTTAAAAAATAACTGTATAAAACATGCTATCCCAGAAGCTAAAACAGTAGGATTCTTAGAAAATGAAAACTACAAGGCTATGTATCTTTGATGTACACCGTGGCTCATGTAAAATAAAAAAGGTTTAGAGTATGTGAAACTTCTGATTTTTGGCTTTAAAAAGTAAATACCAAGAATTCCTAATGAAACAGGAAACTTATTCTGAACTATACAGAGACTGAAACTGTAGACCAAAAAAAAATACAATCAAGTCTTTTTGAGAAACTCCCAGGGCTGTTTTGGAAAGAGAAGGATCTGTCAGGAAAGCTTGGGAATGACCCAAGCAAGGTTTGGCTGCTGAACATTCTCTGCTGTTCTGCAAGCCGGTCCAGGAAAGCAGAGAATGCTCATGGTCAGAAACAGAGACAAAGCCTGGATGAAGTGCTCATGACTATCTAACACTCCACCCAAGGAATGTAAGCCATTGCACAAACAAGGTGTGCCTCTCTCTCCTGCTTTATTTTGCTGGCAGTCGTTTGTAAAACCCAGGGTATATACTTGACATTGCACTCAATTAATAATTGAAACTCAAATGTCATATGAAGTAAACCACATGATTGGTGGTTAAACTTCCCTGGAATAAAACTTTTATAATTTTTTTTCAAAAGGAATATTATTTGGTATTAGAGACATGAGATAAATTTTACCCATTCAGGAAAGATGGTTCATTGATGAACACGCACACACATACACACACACCCCTACATATACATATATGTATATATATTAAAATTGAGAATGTTGTGCTTGTGATCATTTTTACTGTGAAATATTTCAAGACATTTTAGGTGGTGGCACTAAAAATAAAGTAGTGGGCACAGAACAGATGGATTGAATTAAGAACGGGTTTAATGCCAAGTTTAGTCATGTCTGAATGGTGAAAAGCAGTATTCATTTAAAGACTTGTTATTACTTCTCAGAAAAAGAAATTCTAATGATTTTTCCCCTTCTTTCTTTTTTGACATCAAAAGCCATTTTTATCCTAGACTGTGATATACTCATACTAAATGATTCTGGGGGAAAAAAATGTGAAATGAAATCAATCTATCTAAGAAAATAAGAAATTGGAAAGAAATATACATGGAGAACAAGTTTGTTTTTGTAGAAAAAAATGACCAATTTCATTAAGTTTGGAACGTAGTAAAATGTTATAGAAACTAGTTTTGAGTCCTAAATGATGAATTTAGGGGTACATTTACTTAATTTTAATAAGCTCTGACATTTCGTTTTAGGAGAAATTATTTTTGAAGCCAAAAAGAAATACTTTAGCTTCAAATAACAATTGCAAAAATGAAAGTCTGAGTTAATTACAAGTGCATTAGAAACATGCTTTTCCCCTCATATATATATATATATATGTATATATATATATATATGTATATATATATATATATACATATATATATATATATGTATATATATATATATATGGGGAAAAGCATATATATATATATATATATCTTTATAAATTCAAAAACCAAATGTTCTTCCTAAGTGATATGTATTAAACTAAACCTCAACTATTTGAAGAGCGGTTCAAGGTATTTGAAAAATGTAGAACTGAAGTGGACAAATGCAAAGTTGGAATGAACACTGGGAAAGCAAAGAGGAATTGGTT
This sequence comes from Dipodomys spectabilis, assembly GCF_019054845.1. Lineage (NCBI taxonomy): Eukaryota > Metazoa > Chordata > Mammalia > Rodentia > Heteromyidae > Dipodomys > Dipodomys spectabilis. The sequence goes on along the minus strand of NW_024870911.1, from coordinate 15,738,126 downwards.
CATCCATCTCCCTCAATGTGCACTATGGAAAAAGAGCATTGCTCCTGAGTCACAAAGTATTAATGCATTGTCTAAGCAAGTCATAGTACCTGTGGCATCATCTAGTTCACCTGTATGCTTGGTTGGGGTGGTGACTCCAGAGTCTGTTATAGAGAAACTTTGCTGAAATGTTGATAGCAAATGATATAACATATATGTCAGAAGTGTACAAACACACGCTATGAGACTGTCGCTTTAGACTGTTGTATGTTCGCGAAGATTATAATTTTTTGTGTGTTCTGGTAGCAGGGCTTGAATTCAAGGCTTGGATGTTGTCTTAGCTTTTTCTGCTCAAGGCTGATGCTCCACCACTTGAGTCACAGCTCCACTTCCAAAAGCAAAAAGCCCAAGCTTTGAGCTGGTTAGTTGGAGATAAGAGTCTCTTAGATTTGTCTGTCTGGGCTGGATTTGAATCATAAACCTCAGATCTCAGGCTACTGAGTAGCTAAGATTGCAGGCCTGAGCCACTGTTGCCCAGCTATACTTTTCTTAAAAATAGGATATTTAGTTATTATTTAATTATTTAGTTACTATTTAACTGTATGTAATACAGAGGAAATCAGCAAACAGCCAATTAGTGAACAGTTAATGAATAAGTATATTTTCTTTAAATAGAAAAGAACAAAATTTAAATAAAAAATCAAAGAACAAACGCATAGTTATATAGTCATATACAATTAAACATACATATTAAAGCAGCATTTGCATTTGAAATGACTTTTGTGGGCATTATTTATATAGTGATGGGTTGATGATTGTCAGCATCCTAATAGACAGTTGAGATGTCTTAATTGTCTTGCTTGTTAGAGCACCGCAAATCATCCCAGTGCTACCCTAGAAACAGCCTTTTAGAATGACTTTGATCCATTTATTCCCTGTTTAGAACAGGAAAGAAGTTAGCCTTCATGTTTCTCCTTGCATTGTCATATGAGACTGTCTTTCCTCAGAGCAGACCTTGTGCTCACAACTAGAAAATCCTTTGAAAATTGTCAGCTGAACCAACACTATCTGTAATTAGTTGCTTATGAAGCTGCCTATCAAGGAACTCGCAGGTCAGAGATGTCTCTTTGCATCTTCATGCCATCAAACAGGATGTTTGAGATTATGAATTTGGCAGAAAAGGAGAAATTTCCTGCTTTGAGAAAAATGTGTCGTGTAACAAGCTACTTTCATTATTACCTGTAGCCTTCCTGCTCTCGGTACCTTAAATTGCATTTCAGTGCTGGTCAACTCAGGCTACCTCACTCAAGCTAACACTATGTGTTACTTTATAGTTCTGACATACCTGTCAGAAGATGATTCACTCAGGAAATACAACCAAATGTAAAGTCAACAAACTGAGCTGGACAAAAAGTCCTTTAAAAATGTGCCCAAATGTAGAATGCATAAATATAAAAATGTCCCTCCATACAATTAGATCTCTAATTTCTAAAAAGTATTGTGAATCACTGTGTGTCAAATGTTCTCAATGACTAATTTCACCCTGAATGTCCAGAGCTGCAACATTCACATTTATGTTAATGAAATGCTTCTCTGGCTCACCTATGATCACATAAATTTGCTGAAAAGTTTCCATTCTAACTCGAATCCAATCTTCCTGTCATCTAAAATAAGAATGAGAATCCTTTCTCAAGCTGGGCATCAGATGTCTTTCCAGCCTCAGCCTGAGCCCCAGGGCGGTGAATCCATCACTCTCCAAGGCAGCCTGCTTTATGCTTGCAAAGGTCACTTATACAGTTCTGCCCCTGCCTGTAATTCTCACCATTGAATTAGCCCATCCTTAGGGAAAGCACACAGCCATCATGTATAAATTCTCTTCTGCATAATAGCTTGTTAAATATTTCCTGCCCTTTCCATATTGAGGCAGCAGCAAATTTCCAGAGAAAGAGGAAAACTAGAAACCCTGCAAGCAAGAAGATATAAAAGTTAATTTACAAGAAAGAGAAAGGCTACCCAGAAGCAGTAAGTGGAATCAGTATAAAGGAATTTGCTCCTTCTTAAGGGTGGTTACAGTACTGATTAGAGCAGCACAGTATCTGGGTAGGCGAGTTGGCAATATGAGGTTGTTAAGTAAATGGCAAAGCTTTCCCCCTGGCATTGTTGGCTTACGTCTACTATCCTACCTACTCAGAAGGTTGAGATCTAGAGGATCATGGATCAATGTCAGCCTAGGCAGAAAAGTCTGCAAGGCTTCATCCTCAAAATAATTAGCCAGCAGTCAGGCTGAAGGTGTGTCTCAGGTGAGAAAGTGAAAGAAAAATGAGTGAGTTTGAGGCTCCTCGTTCAAGTTCTACTACTGACCCCAAAAAGAAAAAAATAGCTTGGGGAGAAATGTCATAGGGTGATAATCATGATGTTTGGACAATGCTTAGGGATGTGATTCAGTGGTAGAGTGCTTGCCTGGCATGCACAAGGCCCTGGTTCGATCCCAGCACCAAAACAAAACATAAAAACAAGGTCAATTTTTTTGAAGTTGATTTTCATACTTTATGTTATATGTTTTAAAATTAATCATGAATACCGATATTGAAAAATGAGTGTGGAGATATTAACCTAAATACTAATAGGGTTTATATGAGATGGTAATGGTGCCAGGTGATGTATGTGTGTGTATGTGTGTTTGTGGTGGGGAGAGGCAAGTTTTGGGCCATGAACTTAGAGCATTGAATTCTCACTTAGCTTTTTCCACCCAAAGCTGCTGCTCTACCACTTGAGTCACAGATCTCCTTCCAGCATTTTGCTGGTTAATTGGAGATAAGAGTCTCATGGACTTTTCTGCCTGGGCTGGCTTTGAACTGAGATCCTCAGATTTTAGCTTCTTGAGTGGCCAGGATTACAGGTGTGAGCCACCAGTGCCTGGTGACCTTCTTTTTGCCTTTTTGTATTTTTAACAAAATTCAAGGGGTAACAGCACACAAATTTTGTGATTCTCCTTTATAGTGATGGAAAAGCACTGAAAGAGCATAAACATTTTCTCTTTCCATCTATTTTGGTAAGGGAGAGAGAGGAAAGGTGTAGTTACCTTCACAGTCCTATACTGATCTTCACAATTCCACCTATATTTATTCAACAGCCACTCATATGCAGAAACATGTGACTCTACGAATAGTTCTGAGGGTCCTGTGCTGAGCTCATTATAGTGGGAGGTGGCATTTTAAACTGACTGTGGCAGTTTAGGGAGAACGGCTCCTTCCTCTGACATACCTGGGCACATCAGTTCTGCTTCACGTAAGTTCTGTCTCACATACCTGGCTATATTTTTCATGCAGTGGATGTACATATTAAGCATCTATAATCCATAATCCATTCTTGGCTCCCAGTTGTATTTATTTCTTCTCGCAAGCTTTGAAGCTCTGGGAACTCTCCACTGAGATTGTATCTATCTCTGCATACGGGTCACTCATCAATTCAACTGCTGTTATATTTACTACAGTGGTGAATGCAGACTAAATTGTAAATGTCAAGCGCATTTATTACCTTCAGTGTCCCAGTGAACTTAAAGTACCAGCTGGAAGTCCTGCCTTCTATGCCAGGTCTAGCTGCAAGAGAGACTACATGAAATAAGGTCAAATGTGTGAGGCCCAGTGTTATGTTTGGCCGACCCATGCTCATCTAGGAATAGCTTACAATCACTCAGAGAGTGGACCATTATGCTGACAACATTACTGGGGCTACACATTTGGGTGGTGTATAAGCTTTAACCACATGGATATAAATAATCAATACAATACCTTGCCATTTCATCGACCCAACTCAATGACAACCTTCCTTGCAATCCCCCACCTCCCACACCTGATACACAAAAGGGCAAATGCTTCCAACCAACTGTAATGTCCAACTCATTCTGTGAGCCAAAGGGAAACAAAACATAGCAGCCACAAAGGCTGACTATAAAATTACTGTAAAAACTGGAAAGGAAAGATAATCATGAAAATTGCTGTAGCACACAGTAGATCAGATACAAACAGGCCATAAACATGGAGAGTGAACATCCTTAACATATGGCTTGATCTAATGGGTCTGGAATAGGTAATTCCATGGCAAAGTGTACACTGCATGTTTCAGCTAAAAATTATGATATAAAAACCAGACACCTACACTCTGCAACTGTTAGGTCTCCAAGTCTCCTGAATGATTTTTCATTTAAAAATTTAAATGAAAAGAAGATATGGAACCAACCCAGATGCCCCTCAGTAGATGAATGGATCAAGAAAATGTGGTATATATATACACAATGGAATTCTATGCCTCCATCAGAAAGAATGACATTGCCCCATTTGTTAGGAAATGGAAAGACTTGGAAAAAATTGATATTAAGTGAAGTAAGCCAAGCCCAAAGAAATATAGGTCCCCTTATTTGCAATATCTAGTATAGGTATGAGTCAAGCAGAAAAGGTCAGATAATGTGATGTTAGGAAAATGAACCCTTAGATATGTATTTTAATGTTTTTTTTCTTTCATGCATTTGTTTCTAACGCATTTATAAGATTATTTCTTTGTTGCTTTGTATGTTCCTCCCCCACAGTATATCCCCTGCTTTCACTATATTTGATGTCGGTATAATTTGTGGAGGAGATGAGGAAAAACAAGTCGTTTAAGGACACAGGTGGACCCGTTGCAACAATGAGAAGTACAAGTTGTCATGTCGAAAACGAACTTTACAACTTTGATGCGGGGGGGGGGGGGGGGGGAGAGGGGGGGAAGGGGGAGGGAGTATTGGGGCCTGGGGCCGGGGGGAGGCTGGGAAGGGATGTGAAGGGTAAACAAAGGAGGAGGCTGCAATGCTTGATAAGAAATGTACTCATTATCTTGCCCATGTAATTGTACCCCCTCTCTACAGTATGTTCACAAAAATTAAAATTAAAATTAAAAAAATTTTTTAATGAAAAGATGCATTGTTAATGTGATATACAGAGGTGCTTACCATTACATAAGTAAGGTGATGATTACATTTCTTGTCTAACTTGTTACCCAAAAAATTATTTATTTATTTGTTAAAAATTTATTATTCATTAAAAAAATAGACAGTGGTTATATATCAGAATAGGTTTGCTGGCCCTTTAGTTTTTCAGCAAAATCTTTAGTACACCAATTCATTTTCATCAAACTGTAAAATTTGCTTTTGCTCCAGGTGAATGGCCACATTGCCATGGGTTTGCTGTGGAGTGGATGTGGGGTTGAGACTTATGTCTCAAGTGGAGAGTGCATAACCACAGGACTGGGGAATAACAAGGGTGAAATCTGAAAGAACTGTTCATTAGAACAGGTGTGTAGACAACGCAGCCTCCCAAGGCCATGAGGGCAAGGGCAAGGCAACAAGTAGTTCTTAGAGGGGCTCCCAGTGCAGTGCTGAAGACCAGGGAGCCAGCAACATGGTAACCTGCGGTGCTTTCATAGATGATGCCGGTTGTCGTGAGACTATAAAATTTACTTTGTTGGTGGTGGTGCACTTTAGTGCTGCCATGAGGTGTTCTTTTAAAGCTATTGAGTATGTGTTTCAAAATTTTAAGTTTGAGAATGTGGTACAGAGCCTAGCAGGTTAGAAGGAATAGAAGCTGGGAGATCAAGCTTATATGTTATTACCTGTGGCCTTGTGAGTAGATTATCTTTCTCCCTTGAGCACGGCTGTGCCATCCAGAGACATTTTAACAGGCTGTCTTCCCACTTTGAAAAGACACAAGCAAGAACTTCCTGCCATATTTCATCCCTTCTTTTTATTCTCCACCATAACACACACACACACACACACACACACACACACACACACACACACACACACACACACACAAATGAAAAAAATCTGTTTATCTTCTATAAAAAGCTAAGTCAGTTTGTAAGGAATTCCTTGATCATGTGCATTACAAAACAAAAGAGCAGGGTTTACATGTGTTTTTTTCTCTTCTACATTTTACATAGATTTAAACAACAGAAGCAAAGCAAAGCTCTTGAAATAGCACGAGCATAGTGTCTCATGTGTCCTGGCTCATGAACTTGTTCTCAAAGACTTCTTTACAACACTTAGGGCCTGAACACCTGTGGCTAATATACTCCTTCCCTTTTAATTGTCAGATATTAATTATACAAAATGAAGACTTTCATGATGATATTTCCATATAACAATACTCACCTCACCTCTTCTACTCTTTCTCATTCCTTACCCACATTCCCCCTGTTTTTATAAGTTTCTAAAAATGGTAAGAAGAATTTCAATCATGTTTTCTCTCAATTGGTCTCTTTTCCCCTTCATACTTTCTGCTGGTCTTCAACACGTAATCCATCATTTTTGTTCATAAAATGTGACTTGTTTTTTATTTTACCCTTTTAGATCTCAATTATGTACATGAGAGAAAACGTGTCTTTTTTAGCTTGGATTATTTTACTTACTATAATGACCTCTAGTTTCATCCTTTTTCTTTCAAATGGCCAAATGGTATAATTTTAATCTTTTCAATTGCTGAATAAAACTCTAAGGTGTGTGTGTGTGTGTGTGTGTGTGTGTGTGTGTGTGTGTGTGTGTGTCTGTATCTTCTTTATCCATTCATCTACTATTGGGCACCTGATTGATTCTATTACTAGGCTATTGTGAATAACACTGCATTAAAGAGTGTACAGGTACCTCTCTTGTATGTTCTATGCTCTTACTTGTATGTGTGTGTGTGTGTGTGTGTGTGTGTGTGTGTGTAAGACTATGGGAGAACCTTCATACTGATTTCCAGAACCTCCATACTGATTTCCCTAGTGGTACTCTAATTTACCATCAACAGTTTATAATGGTTCCTTTTATTTCCTGTTTCCCTGGTGATCTTCTGAACTTCATTGGTATATCCCCTTTTCATCTCTATTTTAATTAACTTGGGTCTTCTCTCTCTTTCTTTTGGTTAGTTTTCATGTGGATTTGTAAGTCTTATTTATCTTCTCAAAGTACCATTTTTTGCTTTCATTGATTCTTTGTATTGTTCTTTTAATCTCCATTTTATTAGTTTGCTTTATTCCCATTTACTAATTTTGGTTTGGCTTATTTAGATTTTTCTAAGACTTTGAAGTAAATCCTTGGATAATTTATTTGAGATTGCTCTGAGTTTTTAATGCAGGCAATCATAGCTATAAACTTAACCTCCCACTTGGACTGCCTTTGCTGTTTACCACAGATTCTAGTATGTCTTATTGTCATTTCCATTTGACTCTATGAATTTTTTAACTTTCCTCTCTGATTTTTGCAATGACCCACTCATCTTTCAAAAGTATACTTTTGTGGCCAGGCATGGTTAGGTATCCCTATACTCAGCAACTTGAAGGCAGAGATGAAGAATACTGTATTTGAAGTCAGTCTGAACAAAATCTTTTTTTTTTCTGAGACCCTATTAAGGCAGTAAACTGGGCCTGGTGGTGTATATGTATAATCTGAACTCTGCACAAGGCTGTAAGAAAAAGGTTCGTGATGCAAGGCATGCCTCCTCTCCCTTACATTATATATAAAGAAAAAAGGGTTGGGAGTTTGGTTCAAGTTGAAGATTCCACATGAGGTCCTGAGTTCAAACCCTAGTACTGCCAGAAAAAAAAATATTGTTCAATATTTATGTGTTTGTATATTTTTTATAGTTTTTTTGCTATTGGTGTTTAATTTTATCCCATTATGAGCTGATAAGATACAAGAAATGATTTCAACTTTCCTGAATTTATTAACATTTGCTTTATGGCCTAGTATGTAATTTATTTTAGAGAAAGCTCCATGGGTTTCTGAGAAGAATATTTGCATTTGGCACCTGATGGATAGAATATAATAAGCCAGCCTTGTTGCAGATTTATTGTGCCTGGCTTTGACCAAGCATGATTAAAGTAAAATACAATAAATCAAAAGAAAATTGAAAACTCAAACTTTACATTTTTCTGCACACACATTCTGCAGCAGAGATACTGTCAGTCCCCCGCTAGCATCAGCCATGTTCAAATCATTACGGGATGTATCAAGTGTTTCCTGTCCTTCCCTTTGTAAAAATACCCCTCTGACCAAACAAATGGTGTCCCAAAAGCAAAGCAGAAATTATGTGCTACATTTAAAGGATAAAGTAAACATTCACATTTGTTGGAAGGGGGCCCATTTTTATTGGAAGTTGGGTAACATGATGAGGAAAATGGACCTTGCATCCACAAGACAGTGCTGCCCACTAAGCATCTTGAGTTTTTTCCCCCAGTGGCAGTCTCCTTGGAACTACATGCTGGTGGATACTAAGTATATTCCGTACAAGTCTAAGCCCATTTGTTCTGCAGTGTGGCGGAACTCTAAAGTTAATGTTGAAGTTGTTGAATTTGATTTGCCTTATCTTATTGATGACTGGTATATTAAAGTTATCCATGATGATTGTATCTGTATCTATCTGTTCCTTATGTCCAGTGGTGTTTTTTTATTTATTCATTTATTTTTGTCAGTCATGGGGCTTGAACTCTGGGCCTGAGCACTGTCCCTCAGCTCTTCTGCTCAAGGTGAGCACTCTACCACTTGAGCCACAGCACCACCTCCGTGGCTTTTTTTTTTAAAGTGGTTTATTGGAGATAAGAGTTTCACAGCCTTTCCTGCCTGGGCTGGCTTTGAATTGCAATGCTCAGATCTCAGCCTCCTGAATAGCTAGAATTACAGGTGTGAGTTACTGGCACCAGGCCCAGTTGTGATTATTTTATGAAACGGGGTGTGCCAATGCTTGGTGCACATGAATTTATAATCATACCTTCTTGATGGATTATTACCTTTTGGGGATGGCAGTTGTGGGGCTCGAACTCTGGATCTGGGTGCTGTCCCTGAGCTCTTCAGTTCAAGGCTAGTGCTCTACCACTTGAGCCACAGCATCACTTCTGCCTTTTTCTGCTTATGTGGTGCTGAGGAATTGAACCCAGGGCTTCATGAGTGCAAGGCAAGCACTCTACCACTGAGCCACCTTCCCAGCCCTGTTATTACCTTTTAAAATATGTAGTGTCCTTCTTTGTCTCTTTTGATGAATTTTGGCTTGTGTGTACCTATTTCTGTTTGTTTCTTCTTCTGCTTTCTTGGTATATCATTCTCCATCTTCTCATGCTTTGTCTCTGTGTGTCTTAGTGAGGTGTGTCTCTTGAAAACAGTAGACTTAGATTTTATTTTTCAATCCAATCAGCCAGTCTGTCTTTTGATAGTCATTTACATTTAGGATTATATTGAGAGATGGTTAACTGTTTTTTTTTGTGGGCCATTCTTTTAAAAAGGCAAGTTGATTTAATACTATTTGCTCTTTCCTTTCACCTTTATTCAATCTAGGATTCTGCTGGTTGGCTGAGTTGAATGTATTTGTTTCTTTCCTTATGAAAATGAATGCATTCCTATATCCTTTTAGTATCTTTGGATTCCTTGGTTGAGGTATTATGAACTTTTGTAAAAGTCACGTTGCTTTGCTTTTTCATAATACTCCAATTTCTATACTGTGATTTGTACAGCTGTTAGGTTCTCTCTTGTGATCACTCAGAGGGGAGAAAGCACATAGCAATAATGAGACCACTAGTTCAAACTCTAACCAGATATTTAAATGTAGTGAAAGCATCATTGAAAACACCAACTACATACCCAATATAGATACCAAAGAAAGGCTAGGGTTCTTAGAGGATAATCTAGAAGCTCAAAAATTAATAAAGGTATAGATTTTAAACTAGATTGTGAAAACTAAAGATATTAAAATATAAGTAGCATAAAGACGATGATTGGGAAAAGATGAAATGATGGAAGTAGGGAGAAAAATACAAAGGATGAAGATCTAAGAAATAATCATGTGTGAGAACACAGAATAAATATTACAGAGAACAATAGTACAAGCAGGGAAAGTAAAAAATAAGAATAGAAGAATTTTTAAAAGTTTCAGTACCAAAGTCAGTATTTCTTCTTTCTTGCTGAGTGTAAGGTCCGCTCCTGGATGGCCAGCAGACTCCACCCACCTCCCAGCAAAGTCTCCACCCAGTACCTGCGTTACCTAGGCAACTGGGACACCTGGAAGAGGTCACATCTGCATCTGCTGAGGTCACATCTGAATTTGATGTGGCCACACCTTTCTCTGCCCATACCCTAGATAAGGCCTAGCCCAGGCCCAGACGCTCTCTCGCTGCTCTTTTCTAGCTTTCTCTGCTCTCTCTCTGCTCTCTGCTCTTTTCTAGCTCTTTCCTCTCTCTTTTCCCAGCTCTCTCTTTTCCAGGACTTTTCCAGCCACGTGGAGTGCCAACTTGCCTGGTCCCAGCAGGTCTACTGAATAAACCTACCCCTTACCTGAATACCACGTGAGTGCTACTGTTCTTACTCGGCTACCTCTCTCTCTCTGCTCTTTTCTAGCTCTCTCTGTTCTCTCTCTGCTCTCTCTGCTCTTTTCTAGCTCTTTCCTCTCTCTTTCCTCTCTTTCCCAGCTCTCTCTCATTCCCAGGCCTTTCCCAGCCATGTGGAGTGCCAATCTTGCCTGGTCCCAGCAAGTCTACTGAATAAACCTACCCCTTACCTGAATACCACATGAGTGCTACTGTTCTTACCCCTCTCTCTGCTCTTTTCTAGCTCTTTCCTCTCTCTCCCAGCTCTCTCTCTTTCCTAGGCCTTTCCCAGCCGCATAGAGTGCCAACCGTGCCCAGTCCCAGCAGGTCTACTAAATAAACCTACCCCTTATGTGAATATCACGTGCGTGCTGGTGCTGTTCTTACTCGGCTACCTTTTTTTAAAAAACCTAACACTGAGCAGGAAGACAAATGGCAGCTGGGCTCAGAGCTCTGCCTCTTTTTTGCCTCATGTGTTTACTCCTGCTTCTCTGGGTGCAGACTGGGGGCTATGAGGTTGGTGGTTAGTGAGGGCTCTGGATCTAGGACAGTGGCTCAGTAGGAGTGAACCAGCTGTGGACCTGGACTCTGGCCCACAGCAGCAGCAGTTTGGAGAAGTAAAAACCATTTCTGATCTGCTAGTACTCTCCACTTAAGAGTGCTGTGTCACCCAGGGCAGAGTGGGTCTGAGCATACCCTTTAAGGGTTGTATGTTCCACCAGATTGCCCTCAGTGGGAGGCTAGGGGGGGACTGGACAGCTCTGGCTCATCCCCTATGAGACTTACAAACTCTACCTAAGTACACAGATCTGGTTCTCTAGTTACAAACTGGCACCTAGCATGCAGCTAGCCAGCCTTCTCTACTCACCAATTTGAACCTAATGTCCTTTCTTGCTCAGGAATGGAATTTGAGGAATGTCTGTCCAAAATTCAATGCTCTTAATCCAGTTTTCTTGAAACAGATTAAAAATAAAGACCTTTCAGAATGTCCTGAGAATAACTTGAAAGTTTTCTTTTATGTCCTTGAGATTCAAACATCTATGTTTTTGTATTTTTATTTCCCAAATCATCATGTTCTTGTTTGCTTCCTTCTTCTCATGAATGAATAATCTTTGCCTCCAAATGTGCTCCTTAGATGTCTTTTTTCCCCTTTTATTCAGGTTATTGCTTTGAAAATATTGGGTAAACCTGACATTTAAACTCCTCCAATATAATGTCATATATATTTCCTCTACCAGGCGCCTAGAGGCTAATGTTAAAATATAGCTTGAAGTATAAAAATTATTTCTAAGAGAACTAAGTCATTTCTTTTTCTTTTCAAAAAACAGTTTACCTAGATGAAAGGAAAGTATGCAATCTGTTTTCTTCACTAGAATTCTTGAACCTGTTGGAGGATACTCCAAGAAAATGGCTCCTGACTCCTTTTCCTGTGATGAAGACCATGGGTTGGGTAGTCTGAATGATTAACTCAGGGCAAATTCATCAGCAAACTCCATTCATCCAGGGTTTAAGTGTTCCTTATAGTGAGTTCAGAGTCATGTGATATAGTAAAAAGTCTACAGTAAAGAGAGCCTTTGGAGATGACCTAATGTGCCTGATTTTAGAAAAAGGATAAAGGCAACAAAGGGTAGGTTCATGTCACATATTGGTGTACAGTCAGAAAGAAAACCTAGGCAACTTCATCACTAGAGTTTAGCCCATTGTGGCTATTTCCCTTTGTGATACACCCAGGTATCCAACCTCCTCATCCTCTAATTCTATTGTGGGCTTGGCATGTGAGCAATAAAAGCAGCTGAGTCCCAGACAGAAGTAAGATCTTGGTAGAGGGAAGTTAGTCTTCTGGGTCCTGTGTGATTTGTGGGACCACCCGGAGATAAGAGGGGCCAATTCCCTCCTCTCTCTAATCCAGATCATTCTCCACACTGACTTCAGCTCCTGGGAGATACTTCCTCTATTCGTAACCTGAGAAGGAAATCTTCATGTGAAGCCACAGTTTCTGGCTTTGTGTGGATGACAATAGGCAGGCACCACAGAAGTTCCCTCATATCATCCAACCTTGAGGTGGCTGGTCCCTAAATTCCTGTCCTGTTGTCAGGTGAAGGTGGAGAGTGGTGAAAGGAACCATAATACATCAGAACTGAGAACCGTTGTTCTAACAATATATTTTAACTCAAAAGAAACTTTTATACTTCTTAGCATTGTAGAGCCAAGGGAATTTGGTGGTGGTTTCTTTTTTTAATGTAATAATTTGGCTTTGATTTTTATCAGTTTTGATTTTTTTGTATATATTTTTTATTGTAATCATACTGTACAGAGGGGTTTCAGTTACACGAGTAAGGTAATGAGTACATTCCCTATCGAGCATTGTTATTCCCTTCTTTGTTGGTTTACGAAGTCTGTAACTTTAGTCTTAAGCTAAATAACTCTCCAAAATGAAGAGTCGGGGGAATGGGAAGTGGAAAACAAAAGTGTGGGCAGAACTTTTACAGAGGTAAATCCAGGAGCTGGATTTCAGTTTTTCCCACCTGTAATCCCAGCTACTTGGAATGTTAAAAATGGAGGCAAGAGATTATATATATATATATATATATATATATATATATATATATATATATATATATATAACAGAATTATAATGAGGAAAAACCATGAAGAGCTTACATGTGCACACTGGGCAATCAGTGGCTTCTCTTCCTGGAGGGCAATCCTCACGGGAAAGTCAACCTCACCGAGAGGCTGTTTGTAAGTGTTGAGTCAAAGCAAGGATGCTCAGGCAGGGCGATGTAGCTGGGGTCAGGGGTCAGTATTTAAAGATTGCCTGAGATATAGTCTCTGTAGCTGTGCCCAACACTAGCAATTTCTCCTCTGAACAATCTAAGAGAAACCCTTGGAAAGAAGATAACCTGTTTTGACTAAAACAATAAATAACAAGCACTCGTTTATTTCGGGGCTTCTGATTGGATACCGGCATTACTGCTTACTTCCAGTGCTCAGCAAAGCCAGTGTGACTGAGAGTCACTCTAGGCAGACAGCAACAGCTGACACAGCACCTCTATTATTACACACCATCCACGCAATAACTGTGGGGCTCAAGAATAATAGTGGAAATTTGGAGCAAGATTTTAGCATAGTCTTTAATTTACCATCTGGAAAGGAGACCAAATTGAGTCAAGTATAAGAAACTCTAGCTCAAGAGTCACGCATGCAGCTTCAGTGCAATTATTGGGGGAAGGTAGGAAGCAGAAAAACAATTACCTTGGAAGTTGATTGTTAACAGTATCATACGATCATTAGCAGTAAAGGAGCAATTATCACAGTTAATAAAAACCACATTACAACATATGACAGATAAAGAAAGCACAATGGGAGAAATTTAAAGGGCTCTATTCCCTGCCAGATTTTATATTAGGTGCTAGATTATTTATAGGATTTATACTCTAGGAAAACAAATGTTGAAAATGGAAATGAACAAATCTAAAGTCATTGGCTTCTTTGAACCATTGTGGTTCTATAATATTCTGGTCATTTATATCTCCTATAAAATATATTAATTCTTCTATTAAACCATAGATGGCTTTCTAAATATATTTTACATGGCACAATTTTGTTCTGCCAATAGAAATTTCCATGCTAATTTATGAGCAGCAGCTTTTATCATATCAGGTGTGAGGGTCACACAGATCCATGCGCCCCTGCCTGCCTCTGTGCCCCCTCTGTGTCCCTTCCCACCTTGCTTATCTTCCTACAGCCAGCCCCACACCTCCCTGTATCCTCCTGTGGGATATTCTCATTGGCAGCCAGGCCTACCTACCTGCTACTTCTGTGAATTCACTGCTGGCATTAATTCTCCTTTTCCCTAGCTTCATTCCTACAATTTCCTTAAAAAACAAAACAAAAAAAAAACTTGACCGGGGGACACAAGTGGTCATAAGTGAGCTTTGAAAGACTGACTGGAAGCCTCAATTGTTCTCTTACTAGGTTTTTAGTGTTTTGCACAACCCTGGGGTCTTTGTACATAGAGTCAGGGAAACGATGGCTCTTGTGAGCACTGATTTTCTTATGTGTCATTCCCAATACAGAGCAGGTATTCCACGATGCATAGCTAAAAGGATGCTGAAGAGAAACCCTTCTATCTAGAGGGCAGCCAAAGTGCAAGCTCTGGTGGCTCATGATAATCCTAGCTACTTAGGAGGCTGAGATCTGAGGATCATGTTTCAAAACTAGCCCAGGCAGAAAAGTCCCTGTGAGACTCTTATCACCAATTAACCACTCAAAACAAACAAACAAACAAACCAGAAATGGAGTGGTGGCTTGGAGTGGTGGCTTAAATTGGTGGAGTGTAGCCTTGAGCAAAATTGCTCAGGGACAACGCTCAGGCCCTGAGTTCAAGGCACAGGACTGACAAAAAAAAAAAAAAAGAGCAGGTTCTCATCTAGATCTGGGTTCTCTTCTCTAATGTTGTCAGCTTTCCCTTTCTAAGTTATTCTAGCCCAGAATAGCTCTCCAGCTCAGTGTATCTCCAACATCAGTAGTTAGAGATACTTACCCGGGAAACTTGATGGGAAATGTGAAATTCTGTCTCCATAGGAAGAGATCCTGAACTCATTGGTTGTGTAGAAGTCAGGCCTTACTACAGATGAATTCACAGTGTTTCTGGTTCCAAGCCAGGACTAGAGACCATGGTACAGCCCTGCACCAGAGTAAAGGCACCTTTGTAGCCTTGCTGGTTGCTCTGCTGACACTCTGCTCTCTTTATGTTGGTCTTAAGGCTAATACTGGTCGAGACTGATTTCTCTCCAGTCCTTATCTTTTTGGCAGTTGTAGGGCTTGAACTCAGGGCCTGGGCACTGTCCCTGAGCCTCTTTGTGCTCAAGGTTAGTGCTCTTTCACTTGAGAGACTGTACCACTTCTGGCTTTCAAGCAGTTAATTAGAGATAAGAGTTTCACGGGCTTTTCTGCCTGAGCTGGCTTTGAACCTCGATCCTCAGATCTCATCCTCCTGAGTAGCCTGAGAGCCTGACTCTCTCTCTTTTGAGACTCTCTATGTAATTCCTGCTGGCCTCCAATTCACCACCCTCTTGCCTCCACCTACTGAGTATTGGGGCTATAGGCAAATATAACTATGCTTGTCATGAGTTCATTTCTGAGATAAATGTCTATTAGGGAAATTGCTAGCTTGTAAGGTAGCTGCATGTAGTTTAAAAAAGACTTCTCAGCTATTTGCTAGAGTATCAGCATCATATTACACTCCTGTCTTACTTGTGTAACTTATCAAGGGTTGGCATTCTTTACATGTCTAATCACCTCTATAATACAACTTTATATATTTTATAAGATTTTCCCTTCCTTCCTTCCTTCCTTCGTTCCTTCGTTCGTTCGTTCGTTCGTTCCTTCCTTCCTTCCTTCCTTCCTTCCTTCCTTCCTTCTCTCCTTCCTTCCTTCCTTCCTTCCATTGGGATTTGAACTCAAGGCTAGGTAGGTTCTCTACTACTAGAGACGCACCTTCAATCTTTTTAGGCTTTGGTTATTTTTAGATAAGTGCTCGTATTTTTGCCCGGATCTAGCACTGAACTTTAGTCCCCTGTGCTGCCCTTACATAGTACTGGAATCTTCTCAAATTTGTAGCTAAGAGCACAAATATGAACCAACAAAGGATTATAGGCATGAGTCACCACACCTGACTCAACTCTCTGTCTTTGGTAGGACACTGCCTTGAGCAATTTGTTGCAGGTCAGTTGGAAACAAGTTCTTGAGTTTCTGTTTTCTGAGAATGTTTTGATATCTCCCTTTGTTCCTGAAAGATATTTTCCTCTGGGGATAGAATTATGGGTTGGCTTTTTTTAAAATACCTCAAAAATATTGTGCTACTCCCCCTTGGTTCCCATGGTTTCTGACAAGAAAAATGCAGTCATTTGAACCTTTGAATTGCTTTTCCCCACAGGGAAAGCCTCACAGCGCCCTGGCTATGCATGCGTGTGTGTGTGTGTGTGTGTGTGTGTATGTGTGTGTGTGTGTGTGTGTGTATGTGTGTGTGTGTGCTAGTCCTGGGGCTTGAACTCAGGGCCTGGGCACTGTCCTTGAGCTTCGTTGTGTACAAGCATAGTGCTTTACCACCTGAGCCACAGCACCACTTACTGCTTTTTCTGAGTAGTTTATTAAAGAACAATGAGATGTACAAGTTGTTATGTCGAAAAACGAACTTTACAACTTTGGTGGGGGGATCAGGTAGGGGGAGGAGGGGGGAGTATGGGAAGGGATAGGAAGGGGAAACAAAGAGGAGGCAACAATGCTTGATAAGAAATGTACTGGTTATCTTGCCCATGTAATTGTAACTCCTCTGTACAATATTCTCACATTTAAAAAAAATAATAATCTCACACTTTCCTTACCCAGGATGGTTTTGAACCCTGATCCTCAGATCTCAGCTTTCTGAGTAGCTAGGCTTATTGGGGTGAGCCATCAGTGCCTGACCTTATGGGTTTTTAAAAATTATGTCTTAAGAAACTTAGCTATGATGAGTTTCTGCATGGATTCTTTTGCTTTCATCTTGTTTGAGACTCTTAAACTTGGGAAGGGTCCGATGTTATGTCTTCAAGGAATCTTCTCCTTTCCCGCCAGGACTCCAGTGACACAAAACTGTGAATTTTTGTTACCATTCCATGGCTCCAGAGCTTCTGGGAGTTTTTGGTTGGTTGGTTGAATTTTGTGTTCAAGGCTTCTCTCTGTTGTTCAGATTGATTTATTTCTGTTGTTTCTGTTTTCTAGTTCACCCATAGTTTCCTGTGTTCTCCCATTTTCACCATTAAGCCCATCCAACTGAGCTTTGTTAAGGAAGTCATTATTGTTTCCAGTTCTAAAATTTCCACAGCATACTTTCTATCTTCTTCCATTATCTGGCTGAGACTTGGGGTTTCTTTGGCCAACGCTTTCTATTTCTTTACTTGCTGTTTCAAGCATATTCATAATTGCTAATTGGTGCACTTACGATTTTATTTTATGAAGGCTGATTTCACATCTTTGTCCAGTGTAGGCAACATAACCACCATCCCAATGTTGGCCTGAGTTGATAGATTTTTTTTTCTTTTTCCATCCAGCTGAAGAATTTTTCTGACTTTCAATATAATAAGTAATTTTCATTGAACTTTTTTTTTTAAGGGAAATGGTGAGACTGGATCTTATTTAAACCTTTGGCTTAGTTGGCTGTCTTTGACAGTGCTCCAGCAGGAGAATAAGGAGATGGAATTCATCTCATGATTGCCAGTGGGGAGTGGAAACTGAGGTTCCTGACTTAGCCTCTGATGACCCTTAAGGAGGAGTCTTAGGCCTGGGTGGTGGTAGGAGGGATACAACTTGGCTCTCAATGACACTGTGGTGAGGGTGGCTCCATTTACTTCAGCAGTGTGGGATAACAAGAGAAAATCTTGACTTTTCCACTAGGCTCAGTCTGATATCACTCAACCAGGAAAGGAACGAACTTTCATGACTGCCAGGCAGTGGGAAACACTGATAAGGAGTAGAATCACTTATAGGGGAAAAGGGTTGTGGCTCTCCACTTCATTTTATCTGCTCATAATTATTATAATAAAGTGAAGAATGGGCCTGAACTCATTTCTTCAAGGCCCCTTCTTATATATGATTCCATATTGAATAACTACTTGTCCTCTCACCCTTGTGAAGTCTCTGAATTTTACTCCACTCCACTCTAATGTAACAAATATCACATTACCATTCTCGGTGACTTTGAATCAGATTTCAAAGCTCCAGTCATCAGGGTGGTGATATATATTAGCTGCAAATTAGTTGCCTGGTAACGAGGTTGGGTTAGGAGTCAGTCATCTAGGGTCTGCATTCCCAAGGTCATATAAAAGGACAGAGGTCTAGGCAGTTTCTTGTCTTCAATATGATGATCACAGAGAATTTATGACTCGATTATTATAATCATTAGTTATGAACTTCACTTTGCTATGGTTCCTTTAACATCCAGGTTACTGAGCCGCACCTGTGCTAACCTGGAGCAGAACACACTTCTGTGTGGGGGGTGGGTGTTGGTGTTTGATGCACATTTCTTTCATATGCAAAGGAGTCAGACTCAATTCTATTACTTCACCAAATATTCTTTTCTCTTCTTAGGTTGGAAGACTCTCCCTATTAAAGAGAGAGAAATTTTTTTACTTCCTCTTTTTCAACCACAAGACCTTTCTTTTCTATCTTCTCTCATTGGCCTATAATTTTTAAAATGCATTCAAATCTACTGGACCCCAAATCTTTTCTGATTTTAACGAGGGAGGAAAAGCTCTGTTGAAATCAGAATGCAAATCAACATCTCAATAAACCTACTCTTCCTCTCTTAGACTGAAGGTTGTATTTTCCCCATCAGTATGATGCTGCAAATCTATTCTTGGTGAGACTTCAACCTAAAATCGCCATCTGCCATCATCCCTCTGCCTTTAGTAAAAGAGCTTTGTTACTGCGAGGTACCAGCTGGTCATTTCTCTCATTATTCAATGCAAATATGTTATAGGAAGTGAGTATCACATGAAATAACATTTCAAAAATATAATACCACATTAGAAAATGCTCCTAAATACCAACAGAATGCATTTGTTGGCCAGGGGACTAGAAGCAGCTTGTTGGAACTCATTTTGTTTGTTATAACTAAGCCTCTCTGGAATGAGTTCTTCTTTTCCAACGTGTAATGGTTCATTTCATGCATGGAACAACTGTAATGAAAACAGCTCTCTACTAAGTCTTTGCCTTTTGGCTTTAAATTGCAATTAAAATAACATTACTCAGATCTCCGTTTTTCCCCATCTTTACCTCGGGTGCTTGGGTCCTGGTTATCTCTCTAAAATTCTTTGCCTCATACAGAAATATGTGAGAGGCTGAGAAAAATCAATTTTCATGAAAGAAAGGATGAGCAAGAAACAGAGCATTCCAAACACACACACACACACACACACACACACACTCAGAAACTGCTAAAAGCTTTTTATAACTAGCAAAATCATCATGAAATGCATCAATAAATGAACTAAAGGCTTGGGAGATAGCCAACATATATAGTTGCAGGCAACTGGCTAAAGGGTGTTAATAAATTTACATCCCATTATAGGGGACAGTGAAGGTTATGTCTTCTGGCCAAACAGGAAGTGTTTGGAAATAGATGAGTTTCATACTGCTGAAAGTGGGGCTAGGGAGCAGTTCTGGTTTGCAGACTCTAGGACCACACAGAAACAGTCAGGAAGAGTCAGCAGCTAACTTGCCACTTTCCAAATCCACTCTCATCTGAGACTTCTCCCTTTTCCTGAAAACACAACCTCTGAAGCCATGATTTTTCAACCTGTCTAGAAACTCAGGTCATCAATTACAGAGCACAGACAGATGCCATTCTCTGCTGTCATTACGATGTCACCCTGGCTCCCAGGCCAATTCTTCCACAGCCTTCATACTGCCTTCTCCCAGTGATAGCACTGTGACACGCCTCCATCTCTTCCCCCCATCAATTTAATCCCACGACTGCAAGCATCTCCATCTCAGTGAAGATCCACACATGTTGACATCTTTCCCACCTCTGGGTTACCTATGGAATGAAACCCTTATTCCTCAGAATATGCTTCTCTTTTTTCCCCTACCCCTTTCTTTGTGCTATTCTTGAGGTTTGAACTCAGGGCCTGGGCACTATCCTTGAGTTATTGTGCTCTCTCTCTCTCTCTCTCTCTCTCTCTCTCTCTCTCTCTCTCTCTCTCTCTCTGTCTTGGGGCCTGAACTCAGTGCTTGGGAGCTGTCTCTGAGCTTTTTTGCTCAAGGCTAGCACTCTACTACTTGACCTATAGCACCACTTCTGACTTTTCTGTTTATGTGGTACTGAGGAATTGAACTCAGGGCTTCATGCAGAGTAGGTAAGCACTCTACCACTAAGCCACATTCCCAGTCTCTGTTGTGGATTTTTGTTTGCTCAAAGCTAGCACTCTACCACTTGAGCCACAACTTAACTTCCAGCTTTTTGGTAGTTTATTGGAGATCAGAGTCTTACCAACTTTCTTGCTCAGGTTGTCTTCGAACTACAATCTTTAGCTTTTTCTGCCTCCTGAGTAGCTAGGATTAGAGGCATGAGCTGCAGTGCCAGGCCTCTTTTCCCATTTCTTGTCTTATGAAAAAGATTCCCATCTTTTGTTGGGAAATCCATTAGTGTGTGTGGTACCATGTATTGACTCTACACTCGTTCTGAGAAAAACTAAGGAGGAAAGGTGCATTTGGCTCATGGTTTCCCAGGGGTTAGTCTGTAGGTGGCTGATTCACTTCACCTACCTGGCAAAGCATCATGGTAGTGGAAGAATGTGAAGGAAAGCTGCTAGCCTCATGGCAGACAAGTAGAAGAGAGAACAACAACAAGACAGGGACCAAGACAAAATAGCCCCATCGATTGCCCACTTGCTCCTGCTAGGTCTTGCCTTCTAAAATTTCCAGAACCTTCTCAAATAACACCACCAGCTGGGAACAACCATTCAACAATGAGCCAGAGGGGATAGTTCATATTCAAATTGTAACAGGTACTGCTCCCCACCCCACCTCCATCCCCAAACCATAAAGAAACATTTGATTTTTATGTCACTTTTGGTGCATTTCTGATTTCTGTAATCCAGGACTCCAAGCTGTGGGAATTAGTATCTACTCCTCCTCCTCTGCCTCCTCCTCCTCCTCCTCCTCCTCCTCCTCCTCCTCCTCCTCCTTCTTTTTCTTCTTCTTTTCTTTCTTCCTCATTTCTTGTCACCTCCAACTCTCCATGTTTAGCTGTGTGGAGCTCACAGAAAATACTTTATGTTCTGCCTTCTCCAGGGATACACATATAGTAATCCTTTCTCCCCTAGCTCTGTCCATTCCTTCAGGAAGCGTTTGTTGTAACTTAAAGAATGGAGTATCTTCTCTTACAGAGTAGGGCCTTTCTTTTCCTCCTGATCACTGTCTCATCCTGAGTGAGTCGTCCTTTAGCCATAAGCCCACCAGTATATAGTCTGTATTCTACTCATGGAGCTTTCTCCAATCCCCAACTCCTCAAGTGGAATCCAGGACAGCTGGTAATGATCACTCAGTAAGTTGGCTGCCAAGTTAATTTAGTTGTAGGTGACCTACAATCATGCATATTTCCTTTGGAGGAGGAATTGGTAGTAAGATAGTCTTGAATAGCTGTGCAAAGTTAAGGTTTTCTACATTTCAGCTATATCTGTATCTTTGTGTGAAACGACACCTGTTGACTTTCTACTTGAGAGCTTTTAAGGTGCATTCATTTTCATTAAAATAAGCTTATTCTAATAGGCAACTTAATGTTGGTATTATAAGTGAAAAGACATTATTTCTGATTGATAAAGGTATAAATGACTGAAAATTAAAGGCATTATGTGAATAATATATATGAATATTAATGTTAAATAATGGTGGATACTCTTAACACACATTCTGACATACCTTTCAGAGCCAGTTTTGCATATCATAAGAATTGTGCATGTTGCTGTTCTTTTTTTAATTAAAAAAATTATCTTTAAGTAGTTGTACAAACAAGTTCCCATTCTACAAAACAGTATATGAGTACAAAGTGTCTGCCAACATTGTCACCCATCTCTCCTAACCCATCCCTTCTCTCACTTTTTTTCTTTAATTGAGATTAGGTGATTACATAAATTTCACGTATTTCACAGTATTGTGGAATAGTGATACTTAGTTAAAGTCACAAGCACATTTCATGTTGCTGTTCTGAAATAATCTTTTCCCTCTATCTTTTGCAAGTCTGCACACCTGAAAACCATACCAATCTATAGCAAGTTCCTTTGCAGGCTGCCCTCCCATCAGGGCAGGGGCTGAGATGCTGCCAACACCAAGTTATTGCATTGTTGCCTGGAGCAATACCTGCTACCTTCCAGTGAGCTCAGCTTTCTTGGGAAGGGGGCCCAAGGATCTGCATTCTACAGCATGTGGGAGGGATGGATAAGCTCCTGGCATAGATAAAAACAATTTTTTAAAAAATATGAACCTCAGCTGGCACCCTTGGTTCATGCCTGTAATCCCAGCTACTCAGGAGGCTGAGATCTGAGGATCATGGTTCAAAACCAGTCCAAGCAAGAAAGTCCATGAGACTCTTTTCTTCAATAAACCACCAGAAAACTGGAAGCGGTGCTGTGGATCAAGTGGTAGAATGCTAGCCTTGAGCTGAAGAGCTGAGGGCCAGTACCCAGGCCTAGAGTTCAAGCCCTGTGATCAAAAAAAATAAATAAATAAAAGAAATAGAAAAAAATCACAATTCCCATCTCAGGGCCTTTGTTAGCTGGGAAGGAAAAATGTTGGTACATTGAACCCTATCACCAATATACATCTCTCTATCTCCATTATATATTTTTTATTTAAAAGTAAATATTCTCATAAAAAAAGAATTCACAAAATATTCACTGTACTTTAATAAAGCAAAGACAAAATAATTTGGTTTTATTGCCATCTTTGCTGGCTTATCCTTGGTCCAGGCTGCTCTCAAATGTATAATCCTCCTCCCTTAACCGGTTGAGAGCTGGTATTATAGGGATGCACCAGCATGTCTGGCTTCTGTTTTCATTTTGAATGCTGTTATTTTGGTAATCTGATAAAAATCCACACACCAGACCCAGCACAGGAAGATTACAAGGACTCCTCTACCTTGCTGCTTTCACTCACCTACCAGTCTTTTCCAGTGATATCTACCATCTTGAATTCTGGTTTCATATTCTCAAGCATTTTCCCCATGCTTTCATGATATGGGAATGTATGAACAATAAAGTTTTTTTGCTTTATTTGCTCCTTTCTGAAAAGAGCAGCCTGTCTCCAGGAATTTTGTTTTGTGCACTCGACACTGTATGTGTTTCCAAGGTTAATTCCTATTTTACTTATGATTACAGTCAACTGTTTCTATTGTAATGCTGTGTGTGCTCCTGTGTGTGTGTGTGTGTGTGTCCATTTTTCCTGGCCTATTGCATGTATAATTTGCAATTTTTCTTACTTCTGTTGTTAACAAACACCAGTGAGCAATCTGAGAGTCTTCCCAAGAGCCTTTGTAAATAACATTTGGGGATTATTGGATGAAAAGAGACGCATCAAGAAATCTACAAGCCTCCACGTGCCCTTTGTTGTTATCTATCTGTGTCTCTATGAAGTATGTAAAGCACATAACTTGTAGACTACTTTCAAGGAAAAAAATAACATACTACACTTTCATTCTTATAGTCTTCAATTACTCAAGATAATGAATTCCTATTTACAGATCAATGAAGTCAAGGTCTCTGGGGATAGATGAAATATCGGTATTATTTTAAATAAAAGATTCCAATGTATAGTAAGCCAGTTCTCTAAGCCGTAGATTACAATAAGTATGATTACTTGTATTTCAACTGGGCATATGTAGACAGACTACTTTGAACTTGAGGACTGAAAATAAAATTTAATATACATTTTTTAAATCATGAAGTATTGATTTAAAATCTACAACCAGTTATTAAAAAACAGACTAGCCAGGTGCCAGGAGTTCATGCTTGTAATCTTAGCTAATCAGGAGGCTGAGATCTGAGTCTCTTGGTTCAAAGTCAGCCCAGGCAGGAAGACTTATCTATAATAAACTACTCAGAAAAAGACAGAATTGGTGTTGTGGCTCAACTGGTAGATTACAATCCTTGAGCAAAAGAAGCTCAGGTACAGTGCCCAAGCCCTGAGCTCAAGCCCCAGGGCCAGCATAAAATTAAACAACCAAAAACAAAACCCTGTAAAACAAAGCAAAGCAAAAAAGATGAATAAGCGTAATAATTACCTAAAACATGATTAAATCCCAAATCACCCTTATTCTCAAGAGAGAGAAGCAACTAGTTCTAATAGAAATTCATACTCCTTTCTTTCTCTCACTGTATTTTCTACGGCTCTTTCTTCAAAATACTTTTTTGGGGTTCTTTTCTTCACTTTCTTTATCCCTACCTTGGTCAACAAGCTTTAGAAAGCATTGAAAATGCATGATATCTAGAACTGGGATTTTTCTTTAAATCCTTCTTCCTTATTCTCTCAGTTACTTTTCTTCTGATCTGCCATGTCCTTTCCATAGATGTCATTCCCTGTCATCACACAAAGAACACTCCCTGGAAATTAGGGCAAGATACTTGCCCTTCCTCCAAGCAAGCTTAATCCACAAGGTGATTAGTCCATGCTTATTTGGCAAGACTTGTTGAGCTGTATGCTGTGCACTGAGCCGGGCAATGAGACTGTGGAGATACTCAAGGCATGGTTGACAATTAGGTTAAGAAAATGAACTTTCAATCAGATAATTCCTGTAAAAATCAATTTATTTCATTGAAAATAATGATATTTAGGTGGTTAATAACTCCCAAATTATACAAGTAAATCTGTCCACAATTGTCTAGTTTCATATACAACATTCTCTTGTTGGAGAGCTGTTATTAGGATATTTTTGTTTGTATCCTTTTAGAGATGTTAGTATATCAAATATGAGTGGATGTTTATCACAATGCCTTTTCACAACCATTAGATTATTTCAGGTTTGCACTTTGAAAAAAACAGATAGCTTTAAGCTTTTTCTATTGCAGTATATTAATATGCTTTAATTAATTTTGCAGCCTCCTAGAGGCATTCAAATTATTCCCATCATTTTCTGTAGCAACTAGAGCTGACAGATCTTTCTGAACATGCCATTGCATTATCTCGTTGTGTAAAATTGAGGCTAAATTCCCCGCAGTGGAACAATTTGGTCAGAGAACTTACCCTTTGATACATAATGATCTATTGTCATGCTCGGAAGTTATACCCAATTTCCACACTTGCCAGTATTTCATATGGACAGGCTTAAGTCAACACAATGTATTCATTGAAATTTGCAGTTTTGCTGGGTTGATAATGGTATGATCTTAATTTACATAACTGTGATGACTGAAATCAATCTTCTGTTTATAATATTAGTGTTCTGAAAGTGAAGTGAAGGAAACACTTGAACTGCATATGTTAAAAACCAACATAAGCACAAGAAGTCTGAGCAGTTTGCACTGGACATTTTCTCAAAATGTAGCTACCAATTATAGTAAACCATGACAATTTTCCTTTTCTCTATTCTTTTTTGCCTTACCCTTCTACTTGATGTTTTAAAATGTACCATAGGGCTGGAGGCATTGTTTACCTGATAGCATACTTGCCTAGAAAGCATTGAGTCCTAGTCTCATGGCACTATCAGGGCCTGAGGCCCTGGATTTAATACCTAGCTAGTATTACTAAGTCAATAAATAGATCAATAGTCAATAGAGAGAAAGAAGGGCACAAAGAAAGAAAGAAAGAAAGAAAGAAAGAAAGAAAGAAAGAAAGAAAGAAAGAAAGAAAGAAAGAAAGAAAGAAAGAAAGGAAGGAAGGAAGGAAGGAAGAAAAATCAAAGAAAGAAAGGGGGAGGGAGGAGGAAGGCAAAAAGGAAGGAGAGAGATAACAAGTAAGCAAGGAAGGAAAGAAAGAAAGAAAGAGAAAGAGAGAGAAAAAGGGAGGGAGGGAGGAAGAAAGGAAGGAAGGAGAGAGGAAGGAAAAAAGGAAGGAGAGAGATACCAAGTAAGCAAGGAAGGAAGAAAGAAGGAAGGAAGGAAAGAAGGAAGGAAGGAAGGAAGGAAGGAAGAAAGAAAGAAAGAAAGAAAGAAAGAAAGAAAGAAAGAAAGAAAGAAAGAAAGAAAGAAAGAAAGAAAGAAAGAAAAAAAGAAAGAAAGAAAAAGAAAGAAGGAAAGAAAGAAAGGAAAGAAGGAAGAAAGAAATAAAGAGAAAAGAAAAGAAAAAGAAAAAAGAGGAAGAAAAGAGCTGGGCACTTGGTGGCTCATATCTGTAATCCTAGCTACTTGGGAGGCTGGGAACTGAGGATCATGGTTCAAAGCCAGCCTCAGAAAGGAACATCTATGAGACTCTTATCTCCAATTAACTACCAGAAAATTGGAAGTGGTGCTGTGGAAGTGGTGGAGTGCTAGCCTTGAGCAAAAGAGTTCAGAGACAGTGCTGAGGTCCAGACAAAAAAAAGGAAGAAAAAAGGAAGAAAAATAAAGGAAGAAGGAAAGAAAAATGTAGCACAGTGTTGGCCTCTGGACTTCTATCAATATGTTCTATAAGTGACTTTTTTTTTTTCAGTTTACTTGAGTTCATATTTCAGGTGTTGGGTAGTTTTTATACTGCATTTCCCCATCTGTTTTTCTAACATTCTAGTATACTATTGCCTGTGTAAGTGTGAGAGTAGTTGCTTTTTAAAACAATTCTAGCTGTTGTAACATGTCAGACTTTACAGAGACAAAGTGTAGGACCTCATTTAAAGGACTCAACAACTGTAAAATTTAGTCCTGAGAAACCATCTCTATGTCCACACAGAGAGTTTTATTTACCTGCTACCACTGTCTCAGATAACCTAATCAGATACATAGATAGAAAACCACAAACGCAGATCCAGTAGATTTGTTCACTAGCTGGCTGTGACACAATCACCTTTAGTGTCCTTGGCTTCTGCCCGCCTTTGTGTACTGTTATCCACAGAGGTGTTCTTAGGACCCTGGTGAGCAAAGGTATGAACTGGCTCTAATCTACTTGATTTCCTCCTCTAGGCCTTACTGACAGTTGAGTTTTCTCTGGGTCAAGCTGTCAACATACACATTCCAGTTAGAAGAACTTAAGAGAGTTACTTCATAGACAAGTCAGTGCACAATTGATCAGGAATTTCTCCCAGCCTTTCCCTGACCTGGTCTTTATACAGGGTTTTTCACTATAATCAAAAGGACTGGATCACCTACCTTGCCTGTTGGGATATTCCTTCTTTGGTCTAAAATAAATTAACACAGCCCTGAAAGAAACCTTTTATCCCTTTGGTATCCCTCATCACCATTCTTTGAAGTGTTTTTTGAAAGGAGCGGTTGAATCAGAACCTTTCATGAAATTGTCAGTCAGATTCCTTAGAGCCCAAACCTAAGCAGCATTTGTGTGTGAGCTGGCACACATTTTTCCCTCTTTAAGCCCAAGGGTTTTTCCCTTGCAACCTGGAAAGCGGTATCTGCTTTTACTATGGTCCTAGCTCCCTGGTGTACCAACTGATAATTTCAAAACAAATTCTGATTGAATTGAATGAAGAAAGGCTGAACATAATCAAGTATAGGAAATGGACATTTGCCCTATTGTGTTTTTGCCTTGAAACTTCCTGTCTGGTAATATTTTGATGATTAATATTTGATGGATGTTTAAGAAACAAATCTCACTGAGTAACAAGGCCAGCCTTCCTTGTGATAAACAGAGTGCCCCATGTAAAACCAAAAAAGAAAGAAAGAAAGAAAGAAAATACTTAAGATTGATTCTTTGAGGTTGATAAGATGATCCCCAGCTCAAAAGGCCTTAGAGATAAAGACCCCAAATGATTTTGAAGAAACCTCAGAAATAAAACACAATTAAAGAGATGACGATAGGAAATTATATTCATTTCAATGCCTCCCTCAATTCATGCTCTTTCAGTTAAAATTAGATTCTGTTTTCACCATGTTTACATTCAAGTTCACTATTTTTCTACCTTCATCTCTGCAAAATTTGTTTGCTTTTTCTTTTTCTCATCTGAATCTATTTTTCACTCATATATCTCCGGAACTATGTACTACTCCATAAAATTTGGCTGCGTTAATTGACTGTGAGACCAATTGCTTTCATCTATGCTCTCGTTTCTTTCCATCTTGTCTCAGGTGAGTTACTTTTATTGCATACTTTTGATCTTTCTGGCTCAGCGAGCCTAAGTTTTCCCCTCCTTTTCTTTCTTAACATTTTATTTGTATGTCTCATCTTGAAACAATGAGGAAAAGTTCTTTGTCAACTGAACACCCCTTTGCAGCTATGGCTATAACATCTAGCTTCTTTTCTGCTAAGCTTCTTGAAATAAATACCTGGTTATGCTGACTGGCTTTGCTCACTTCCATGTTTTCCAACTTGCTGCATTCTGCCCCTTATTGTGTCCTAATGATCCCAGCTGGCCACTTCCCAATGCTGACTATGCCTTCTTGTTTAGGAGCATTTAACACCTATGTCTGAAACACTCCTTTTCACTGGCTTCTGCCCTGGTGCTTTCCTGCCTCTTTTTTCCTGTCCATCTGTCAGCTCCTTACCGCCTTCATTTGGACGGTTCCATCCTTTGCCTGTCTCTCAGTGGTCAGTATCCTCCAGGGACGATCTGCATCCTTTCCTCAGGTGGCCTCCCCTGA
Organism: Dipodomys spectabilis; assembly: GCF_019054845.1. Classification (NCBI taxonomy): domain Eukaryota; kingdom Metazoa; phylum Chordata; class Mammalia; order Rodentia; family Heteromyidae; genus Dipodomys; species Dipodomys spectabilis. The sequence continues at coordinate 15,709,525 of NW_024870911.1, read as the reverse complement.
GCATCTTCTCAGGCCTCCTTAAATCCGGAAGGACAGGACTAAGTATCTATCTACCTCCACATCTCTCGCAGAACTTTATTTCCCAAATGCTCAAATCTAATACCATGTCTCCCAGAATTCTGCCTGTCTTCCTTATCTCTCAATTTCCATGGTGCCCCCACTCTCTTCTATTTTCCAGTTCAAACCAGAAGCATAGGTAGCATATCCAATCTCATTCATTCTCACCCCTGCTGAATTACAAGATTCAGTTAAACATTTACTAATCCCCACTAGCTCTGCCCTAGGACAGACCATATTGCCTTTCAGCATTGCTGCTAAGATTCTCCCACTTGACCTTTCTGCCTTCATTCATCCTTTCCCAGCAGGGCCAGTATGATCTTTCTATATAATAATCATCTGGTCACATCCCTCTCTACTTAAAGTCCACGATTCTCCTTTCATTCAATCAGAGTGACATTGAAGAAAGTCTCCCCTGTTGGCAGGAAGCCTCTTGTGCTCTATGCCTCAGACATATTCATCTTCAGACCCTGATTTAGCTGCTATTTCCTCCAGAGAGTATTTTATGGCTATCATGGGCTACATTAACTGTTCCTACTATGTTTTTCCATAGTAGAGCAATGTCACCATTTTCAGTGCATTGTAATTAGTTTTTATTCACATAGTCTCTAAAGTATAAGTTCCTAAAGGACAGAGATTGTTTTTTATCTAACTCATTATTATACTCCAAGGATATTTGCTGGCATATATTAGATATTCACTTAATATTAATAAGATAAAAGTGTGATTCAGTCTGAATTGCTTGACAAATGACTTACAAGTAGGTAAAAGGTCGGAATACAAAAATATATGTGAAAAATGATCGGGGTAGACCTCTGATATAAGTTTTATGTCTTTTCCTTACCTCATTGGTTCCTAAGAAATTTTTCCTTAGAGCCATGGAATGGGATAACTTAGCCTTACAGTGATTTCAATTTTTATACTAAGACCTGCTGCTTATTTAGTGTCGATAGAAGGACAGAACTTTGTGGCTGCAATTGTCTTATGTATAGTTCAATGTCCCATGAAAGTAATGGAATCAAATTTCTGGAATAAATTGAAGTGAAGTCTATTGAGAACATACAGAATGTACGAGTCACTGAGTAGCTGTTCCATGTGGTAACACTTGGATTAATTCTTGAAGCTCCCAGTAGGAAATTCAGTCAATTATCAGATGACTTCACAAAAGAAAATAATAAGGGTTGTTATTAGCAATCATAAAAATATATCATGGATGGATGCATTTGTGCTATTTACTAAGCACATGAATGCACATGTAGATCTATTTCAATTAGTATTTACTGGGAACCAGAGACCCAGTGTCAGAGAATATAGCCGTATAAGCCATCACAAAGCATACAGAAACATGCTGTTCTGATAATACTTTTGCTCTGATTTCCTGCTGTAGTGTCTAAAAACTGATGTAAAAACTGATGTGTATCTTATGCAGGTCTCATAAAAAATCTGAAATGATTGATCAGGAATTTTATTTAGATATGAAGAAATGGAGACAAAATCCATTCATTCATGTATTTGTTCATCATCCTTGAATATGACCTACGTGTTAAATATTTGAATAGACCAGAAATGCAAAAAGCAAGAGATTACTTTTAAGATCGTTTAACTCTTTTCTCCATTCCTATTTCCTGGATGTTCAGCTTATTAGAAGAGAGAGGAGAGAGAGAGAGAGAGAGAGAGAGAGAGAGAGAGAGAGAGAGAGAGAGAGAGAGAGAGAGTAGGAGGAGAAAAAGGAGGAGAAGCTAGCCAATAATAACAGCAGAGTTCTCACACAGAAAGCTACAAAACAAAATTGCTTCAGTTATGAGGGAAATAATTGCTGAGCTAGAATTCTGTACCTAGCAAACTATCAGTCTAGCATGAAGACAGAATAGTGATATTATCGGACAAAATAATGTTTCCAACAAATTGTCTCTTACACCCTTTTCCTCAGATAACTTCTGAAGAATGTGTCCTACCAAATGAAGAGTAGAAAAAGAAAGGATATGAGGAAAAAGCAATATACGTTGTATCAAATATGAGAGAAGAAAAAAGGAAAGGGACCACTCAACATGACAACTATCAATCAGGCCTAGTGAGTAAATAGTACAGATTGGAATAAAAGAATGGAAAAGAGAAAATGAAGGACTGACAGTTTATCTGTATAGAAATACTGTGTTGTGAATTATCTATAATATTAGTGCATGGCGTGAACAAACACAGCTGCAAGTTCAAAGAAAACTAAGCAAATAAAATATATGGCAATTTTAACTCCAAGAAAGCACCATATTGTTCAAGGAAGAAAATAAAATCAAAGCCCTGTATTTGGCACAGCATTAAACAATACCCATGCAGTCAGAACAGAAAGCGTAAAATATGGTTTTCAAATCTTTATTAGGGAAAACGTCAAACATATCTAAAGTTAGAAAAACAACATGTAATGAGCTTCTAAAAACCATTTTTATTAACGTACATTGATAGTACAAGGAAATTTTTGTGATAATTCCACAGTATGTGTAACTAACGTGCTTTGACAAAGTTTACTCCTTCTAGAGCATTCCTTTCACTCTCCCTCTTGCTCTCATTCTCCCCAGTCTTGTTTCCTTGATGGCTGTCATTCGGACTGGTTTGAAGGGTGAGATGAGATTAATGTAGGGTTTGCCAGGTGCCACGGCTCACGCCTGTAATCCTAGCTATCTGAGGGGAGGGGGGGCTGAGATCTGAGGATCACAGTTCAAAACCAGCCAGGGTAGGAAAGTCTGTGAGACTCTCATCTCCAGTAAACTACTCAGAAAAGACTGAAAGTGGCTCTGTGGCTCAAGTAATAGAGTGCTAGCCTTGAGTAGAAGCAGTTCAGGGACAGCACCCAGGTGCAGAGTTCAAGTTCCCGGATGAGAAGAGAGAGAGAGAGAGAGAGAGAGAGAGAGAGAGAGAGAGAGAGAGAGAGAGAGAGAGGGAGGGAGGGAGGGAGGGAGGGAGGGAGGGGGAGAGGGGAAGGAAGGAAGGAAGGAAAGAAAGACAGAGAAAGAAGTAAAGAAAGAAAAAGAAGGAAGGAAAGAAAGAAAGAAAAGGAAGAAAGAAAGAAAGAAACGAATAAAGGTAGTGTAATTTTGGTTTACATTTCCTTTATGGCTAAGGATATTTTTCATATATTTATCAGTCATTTTACCTCTTATTAACTGTCTGTTCAATATATTTGCCCACTTTACTAATTGGATTATTTGTTATTTTGCTGTTTAATATTTTGAGCTTCTTGTATTCTGGATATTAATCTTTTATGCATTAAATAGCCAAAAAAGGTTGTTCTCTCACCCTGTGGATCATCTCATAATTTTGGTAATTTTTTCCTCTGATGTGAAGTAGCTTTCTAATTTGATACAATCGCCTTTGTCAATTCTAGTTCTAACTTCCGGGGCAATTTGGGGTACCATTTAATAAATTATTGCCTATTCCTATTTTTTCCCATTATTGCTCCTATTATTTCCTGTAGTAGTTTCAAAGTTTCCTATCTTACATTAAGGTCTTTGCGACTCTATCTCAACAAATAAACTAGGTATGTTAATAACATCTGGCTCAAATCCCAACCTATAGGAGGTAAAAGTAGGAGGATCATGTACTGAAGCTAGCCTTGGGCAAGAGTAAGATCTTCCCTGAAAAAAATTAACTCAATCAAACAGGGATTGAGTGTGTGGCTCAAGTGATAGAGTGCTTGCTTAGTAAGTGCAAGGCCCTGAGGCTTGCCAAAAACAAGAAAAAAATAAAAGAATATAAAGATAAAAATAATTTGAATGTATTCTCACAATAGCATGAACAGGTATACATAAATTTCATGAACAGCACCAAAAAGTTTACAGAGAGTTTGGAACAATCTGTGTATAATGAATGTTTTAAAGATTAGACAATTTTTAAATGATTTCTTCTACTAATTTTATATTACTTATGTCAATTACTATGCTCACCCTATGAAAGATAAAATCAGTAGAAAATGACTATTAACCAAAATAGGGAAAGAGGAAATAAGTAAGTCAATTATGGAAGATGTCAGAAATTCATGAGTTGTATTAGTAGAAATTTTATAAACAGTGCTGTTAGCTGGTGGCAATGAGGGAGCCAATAAGAACAGTAAAATAAATGGCTAGAATGCTCTCTCCTTCTTTCTTACTGCAGGCTTGCATATTTCAAGATATTTTTACATATGTGGTCCCTATTTACAAGACACTTAAGAAGCTGAGTTGTAATTGTTTTTTCAAACAAAACGTGAATTTTATTTTTGTAAATTTTGTGTGGGCAATCTGATTTTCATTTTTGACTTTCAAAAAATGTTCTTGTTTTTATTTGAAAGGCATTTACAGAGCTTCTCGACTTCTCGGGAAATGTAACCCTGTTCCTGTCACTTGGCTTAATGCTCTGCACATGTTTTCTCACTTAAACTTTGCCTCATTTGGCCGTGGGTTTTTATGTAGCCTTTGAAACCATCTCTAATGGAAAAATGCAGCTGTGAGCAAGATTTCCTAAAATGTACATGGAATTAATTTTCCAGGCATTTCATGCAAGGGCCCTGATGTATCTAAAGGGGAGACTTTGCCAAACAGCATTTAAATGTAACCGAATGAAAAAAGAGAGACAGCTAGAAAGAAAGTAAGTTAAAGAAGTAAGCAAAGCCAGGATGCAGAACGAAGAGTAGAAATGACCAGGAGGGAAATAATGATTGTGAAAAATCAGAGGGGGTAAGAGAGGATGGGGAGAGGGAAACGAGAGGAAAAAGGGGAAGGGAAAAGGGGAGGAAGAAGGAGGAAGGACAGAGAGAGACGGGGAGAGAAGAGAGGTAGAGAGAAAAGGGAGGAGAGAGAGAGAGAGGAGGAGGAGGATGAATGTTCTCTTGAAAGAATGGAAAAGAATAGCTGGAAGAGTGTTACAATCTTCCTGGGAAGAAGTAAAATGCAATTTCCAGAAAGGATTTATTAGCATATTTGCTTGAATTGATCAATCTACTGACTGTCACCAAAAATGTACTTTATATCAGATTAGTAAATTTGAGCGTCTATGAATATAAATAAACAAATTTCAGGTTAAAGAGTCCTATAAAAATAACAGTGTCATTATTGAGATTTATTTTTATAACTTACTTTTCCTGGTTACATACTGTGTTTGGATGGACCGTCTGAAATCCCAATCCAAAGCTAAAAACTTGGAACTTCCTGTTGAACTTTTCATGCTTAGGGATGATGAAAATAGGGAATTGTGTGGCTGACTTTGGGGTTTTATTACCTGTTCTCTGTCTCACATTTTTTGCCTCTTATTTGCTTTAAGCTCTTCAAGTAGGAGTTTGAAAACTAGAAAAAATAAGAGCTGTTTTTAAAACACACTTGGAGTTTCAGAGGTGTATTTTTCAGGATTTCTGTCAAGGAGCAATCTTTCCATTATAAAGTACTTAGCTTATGAACATACTGCAAAGAAAGTAACTATATGCAATGACAGGTTTCATTTGCACATGTTTATCGTTATTTTTCAAATATGCTGCTAATGTCAACGGTTTTACAAGTAACCAAATTAGCATAATTCCTTGGTGCTATATGAACAAAAGAAATATTTTATGAGAATAGATGCTACAAATAACTATGGAATGTTATTTAAATATTAAAACATTGTTTATAATGAACAAAGAAATAGTGAACACTATGACTTGACCTATGTAAGGTGAAACAAACTGGAGATTTTAGGTTTCAAAATATTCCAAATTATTGTGGGTTTGGACAGTATTGGAGTTTGAACTCAGAACTCTTCATTTGCTAGGCAGGCACTCTGCATCATGAGCCACATCGCTAGCCCTTTTGCCTTTCATTATTCTTCAAAGAAGGCCTCACTTTTTGGCTCCGCCCACCTGGACTGCTATTCATACTCCTCATATAGTTGGCATACATAGTAGGCACACATGGCCACATCTAGCTGTTTATTGGTCGAGTTGGAGGGGTGGAGGGGTCTCAACTAGCTTTTGGCCCAGGTTGACCTCACGGTGATTCTTCCAATCTCAGTCTCCCAGTAGCTGGGATTATAGGTATAGGCTTCTTTACTTGGTTCCATATTATTTTTAAAGCATCATAAAAATTTGAAATCAGCTGATCTCTGGTGGCTCATGCCTACAATCCTAGCTACCCATGGGTTGAGATCTGAGGATCGTGGTTTGAGTCTAGCCTGGGCAGGAAAGCTCATGAAACTCTTATCTCCAATTAATCACTAAAAAGCTAGAAGTAAAGCTGAGGCTCAAGAGGTAGAATACTAGCCTTGAGCAAAAAAAGTCAGGGACAGGACCCAGGCCCTGAGTTCAAGCCCAGGATTGACCTACAAACAAAATGAAATCAATTTGAGAATTTTTTTAAGTATAAATGAAATCTAATAGTAAACAATGTCAAATGTCAAAAGATGATTCTATTGCAAATGTGTTGCAGTTGAAGTCTATCTTTAATAATCTTTTTTTTGTGTGTGAGAATACCGTACAGAGAAGTTACAATTACATGGGCAAGATAACGAGTACATTTCTTATCAAGCATTGTTGCCTCCTCTTTGTTTCCCCTTCTTATCCCTTCCCATACTCCCCCCTCCCCCACCCGAGCCTCCCCCCCCACCCCCGCAAAGTTGTAAAGTTCATTTTTCGACATAACATCTTGTACATCTCATTGTTGCAATGGGTCCACCTGTATCCCTAGTTAAACTATTTGTTTTTTCCTTTCCCCTCCACAAATTATACAAACATCAAATACAGTGAAAGCATGGGTATATATACACAATGAAATTCTGTGTCTTCATCAGAAAGAATGACATTGCCCCATTTGTTAGGAAATGGAAAGACTTGGAAAAAATTATATCAAGTGAAGTAAGCCCAGCCCAAAGAAACATAGGTCCCATGGTTTCCCTTATTTGCAATAACTAGTATATGTCTGAGTCAAGCAGAAAAGGTCAGATAATGTGATGTTAGGGGAATGAACCCCAAGATAAGTATTCAAATGTTTTTTGTTTTCTTTTTCTTTCATGCAATTGTTTCTAACATATTTATAAGGTGATTTCTATGTTGCTTTGTATGTCCCTCTCCCACAGTATCGGTAATCATCTTTATGTTATTAAATCACCATGAAATGTAACTACATACAATTTAGAAAGATCAGGAGATTCTGAGAAGAGTCTGAGAATTTCAGCTGAAGGAATGTGGCTGTAAAGTTAGCATTTCCCATCCTTTCTCTTTTTTTTCCTGTTATCATGTTCTCAAACCCTGACTCTGTAGTAATTTGTTTCACATATTGTTTGTCTAATGTATTGCCTTGTTTGGTTGTTGGAAAATGGTTTTGCTATAGCAAAGGAATTTATATATTCTTCTCAAAATGTATGAAACAGTTCGCAGACATGACTGAGCCTTCTGAAGAATCAGATCTGATACTACAGGAAGAATCTATACTGGAACCTGAGAAAACATCAATGCACGTGACCACAGAGCATGAGATCTTTTCCAAAAATAGATTTTCTCAGTTGAGAGAGCTGATACGGGGCGGTCATATGAGGGCCAATCTTGATTATCATATGAGGGCCAATCTTGATTATGGCACTTAGAATTATGGATCCAATTTGTGAGAGACACTGTGCATTTTGAGACAATGCAAAAGCACGTTTAGAATTCTTGACTTGAAGAGTAGAGTTAGGGCTTTGATCCTTTTCCTGCTGTGTTGATTTTAATTAGTTGTTTGTAGGATAATCAGATATAAAAAGAACATTACCCTTTAGAAATAGTGCATATTTAAAAAAAAAAACACCCCAAAGCACTGCTCTTATTAGAATCATATTTAATCTTCACTGGCCATTGGCAATATTGATGATAGCAAAGTGTACTTTTTAATTGCAGAAAGAAAATATCTAATATTAAAATAATTTTTGAATGCCTATGTTGAGTTTTCCTCTGGGCACCCTCTAAGGGTCTTTATTTAGTACCTGCCACATGGTACAATAGCAACTTCATTTATTGATTCATTCAATCATCAGCTTGTTCTCCCATGTAACTGCATGTCCTTATCATAAAAATTGGTCCATAATCTATCCTTTCCTACCTTCTTTCACTCTCTGTCCCTTGTTGGCTCTGATCCAGGTCCAGAAAGGTCCCTGTTCTTTTCATTTTGCCCAAGAGGCTCTCTTTTTTGGGGGGGAGGGGTACTGGACCTAGGCACTGACTCTGAGCTCCTCCTCCTCTTCTTCTTCTTCTTTTTTGTCGGTCGTGGGGCCTGGGTCTGGGCGCTGTCCCTCAGCTCAAGGCTAGCGCTCTACCACTTGAGCCACAGCACCACGTCTGGCTTCTTCTGCTTATGTGGTGCTGAGGAATCGAATCCAGGGCCTCATGCATACAAGGCAAGCGCTCTACCACTGAGCCACCTTCCTAGCCCTCTTTTTTTTTTTTTTTTAAGATTATTTTTACCTCCAGATGTCTACCAGTGTGCCTCGCTCACTTCAAACCCTTGTTCAAATGTCACCTTCTCATCTGGGCGCTAGTGGCTCACACTTGTAATCCTAGCTACTCAGGAGGCTGAGATCTGAGGATCGAGGTTCAAAGCCAGCCCAGGCAGGAACGTCTGTGAGACTTACCTTCAAGTAACCACCAGAAAACCGGAAGTGGCGCTGTGGCTCAAGTGGTAGAGTGCTCTCTTTGAGCTGAAGAGCTGAGGGACAGTGCCCAGGCCCAGAGTTCAAGCTCCATGACCGCCCCCCCCCCCCCCACACACACACGAAGTCATCTTCTCAAGGAAACAAACCAGGCTGCTTGAATTCATGCCACTGACTGTCCTTTCTCAGCCTTTCCTTGCTGGTTCCCCTCTCTCCCTTTGCTATCCCTTAAAGCTCATCAGCCTCTGCCATAATATAGTTTAATTACTATGTTTAGCGTAATGTCTTCCCCTTTCTCTTCCAAACGCTGGGAATTTCTGCCTGTTTTGTTTTTGATACAAGTGCTTGGAACAGCATCTGGCTCAGAGAAGGCATTCAAATATTTGTGGAATGATTAAATTTAGCGAATAGGTATCGAATGTCTAGCCTGCCTCAAGATTTGTGCTTAGCAGTGGGAATGAAAAAAAATTGAGCGAGAGAGAACAAAACACAATCTCTAACCCACAAAAATGTATGTGGTGGAATTCCCAGGACGCCCACCACCGTTTCTTGAGTCAGAAGATTTTCGATGGAGCCTGGACGCTGGCAGAGCTGTCGGATTCCCATGGGCTTCGAGCTCACTGGTGACCTGGCTGTAGGCCGGGAATTTGCCTTGCCATGTGGTCTTTGACTCTCAGTCCAAAGCCTGAACCGTAGCAGGTGTGGAAGAGACCTTCCTCCATGAGGAAGGGAGCACTGTGTGTCCCCCTGCCTTCCAGAGACCCACAGCATAGGCAGAGTTGGAACCCGACCATGGCTCATGTATTTCCCTAAATGATTTCCAATGCAGCATGCGCTCAGCACATGACAGTGGCGGGCCAGACACAGAAGTATGGGAGCGAGTGGGCCTTCAGAGGAGAGGCCAGGCCTCTGAGAAGGCACACTGCCGAGATCTCAGCTGAATATGGGTATCTGTGGATCTTCCCATTTTTATTTTAAATGCCAATAATATAGACCTTAGGACCAGTGGTAAAAGGACTTCGGGGATCACATGTCACATTTTTGGGGGACCTGAGATGCATCAGTCTTGTGAGGCTGCTGGCTGAGGACAGGCTGCTACGAGTTCCCAGGCTACGTGCACACCATTTCTAGATGCACATCTCTTCCAGGTGAACTTGCTGGTGTGGTTCCAACTGATTGATCAGTGTTAGAATTACCGCTAATGGAAACCTAATGGTTTGATATTTGGGCCAGAAATCCTATTGATTGCTTCTTGTAAAAGGAAGGTCTCTTAAACTATGATTACCTTTTTACTAGAACACAATATGTCTTTCGATAGAATTCAAAATAAAGCCTGTGTTTGTTATTGAGCAGTTTCCCCCAAAAAACCTTGTAATATGGCATATCGAGTCATTTAGAATACAAATAAGGCACTTATTTGTACTGCCTTGAAACCAAGACAAAAGTTACTATGCGTAAAGGTTGTATTCTGTGGACTTAGGTCTCTTCTTGCTTTTTTAAAAAATGATACTTTTTTATGATACAGTTGCTCACAACTGGTGTTCTACCACATGAGCCACCACTCCAGCCTAGTTTTGAACAAGGTAGAACTTGGATGACAGTCAAAGGCTCAGGGTGGAGTAAAAGAATACATTATGAAGAACAACTTGGGGGAAGTTTGGCATCTGTGGAATTGCTCCATACTTGCATAGACATAGACTCTACACACTGGTCGAACTGAGAAATGTTACATTCAAAATCTGTGTACTTCATTGTATGTAAATTAAAACTACATGCAACCGTTTATAGAAAGTAAACTCTAATTCATTTGGATCATTCTTGTGGTATGCATTATCTGGATAATAAAAGTGGCATAAAAATGTCTTGAAATATGTCATGTTCGAAATTTAAGAGACAGTCCTCATAGTTTTTCACCAAGTCACACCTGAACTATTTTCATTAGATTAATTTCAAATGTTTAATAAGCGCTAGCGTCTGAAGGAAAACATTTCCAGCTTTATTATTTTTTAATGTTGTGCCAAACCTTGCTTCTATGTGTGCATGTGTGTTTTAAGACCCACTTTGTTTTCTTAACAAGTTCTTTTTGAAGAGAAAAACGTTTAGCTCCATTAATGGATTTCCCTCCCTCCCTGAGCTTATTAAATGTGATGGAGATTGAATGAGTTCAAAGGCAGGTGGTGGCAAAAAAGACTGAAACTTGAGGTCAGTTCCCACCCAGAATTGGCTGACCCTTTATTCAAAATTACAGGCAGAAGCACTAAGGTGATCTCATGCTTATAAAGGTGGGCTGAGTCCGCTAACACAGGTGTTAAAAAAGAATTCAGGCAATCAAAGAACTGATGAAGCCACATCTGTTCTCCTTTACTGGGCACAGCTGTCTGAAAATGCATTGAGATGCGGCTTCTTTGCAATCACTTGCCTGACCCGATGAGTGCGCCAACCACATTTAGAATTCCAGGTTCTAATAAACTTATTTGGAATGTCCATTTGAACCCAGACTATGAATCCCTCCCTCCCTCATTTCCATAGTCCTGGTGCTTGCATAGTCTTTGGTAATTACTGGGTGTCTAGTAAATAATTGAGGGGTGAATAAAATAAAGCTCTCTAGTCTCTAAATATGAGCCTCTGCCCAGATGCATGCCTTTCTTGTGTGTCTTTTTTTTTCTTAACAGTATGGAGCTGAAGTCTCATATTCTCATATTCCCATGCACTGGAAATGAAAAAAATGAATGAGTTATTAATATAAAAGTGTGCCAGCATAATATGGAGGTTTTAAAAGGCAATATTAAATCTGTGGTGAGATACTAGCATGGTAAGTGACTTCAGTGTGAATGGTTTCATTTGGTCTTTTCATTTCACTTAAATGCATTTGCAGCTATGTTGAAAATAAAGATACTTTTAATCTGGGCTCTGCTTTTCCAGAGCTATGTTGTATTTCAAGGAAAATGAAGTTAAGAACCATCCATTTTGTGGAGCTTCTCATTTCACAACACTCACATTTTATGGGGTAATAGAGTCTTTGCTTCAACTTGGGTGGGAGGTAAAGGGAGGAAGAAAAAAAATGAGGCAGCCTTAGAATAATAACTTAATTATTTAGAAATGTCGAAGTCTAGGCATTTCTCCCCGTGGTGACTGTTTTGCAACATCCTGATCCATTCCTAGTCTTCAGTCTGTCCATCTACTACTTGCCTTTGAGGGTAAGTTGGTTGATTGTTTAAAATATCCCCAATGCTACAGGCTTAAATTTTAAAATACAAAAGTGCCCCACCGTGCACCCTGGGATGGATCCACTTCATGGCTGCCATAACCATAAATGCACTATGAAGATCCTTGAACTGAGCTACTGCCATCTGGCTTGGAGGCTGGGCTGCTGTAAGAAACTGCTGATTAGTATTTGAAAGCTTCAAGGCATGTAGTAAAGGCTGCTGCTTCTCTCTTATTTGAGCACCCTCAAGTTAGAAAAAAAAATCCATTTCTAAATTGTAGCTGGGAAGAATTGGGTTGACAAAACCCTGTCCTTTATGAAGGAAAGTGATGGTTTTGGTGATGATGATGTTGCTGATGGGGATGATGATTGTGACGATCAGGAAGATAGAAATTGTAACAATTATGATAACTCTCTTTTCTCAAATACTGACTCTAGGTGGCAGAGGTATGACCTGATTTGTGTCCCAGAGTTTTGAGATTCTCCTCACACCAGCTTTATGTCAAGGGTCAGCCATCATACCCCATCACATCATCAGAACTTTTTCTCTCCTGCCCAACTTCACCCACACAACTCCTCAATAGTCTTTCCAGAAGACCTACAGACTCAAAAGTTGAAACAAACCAACACAAGAGTCTTCTTTGGGGGAACTTTCCATGGTATGATGACAATGAAAATGTCCAGGCCCCATAGGTTTCCAGCACAACTCAGATGCCCCTCAATGGACAAGTGGATCAAGAAAATGTGGCCTATGTATGTATTGTACTCATTTTACTTAGAAAAATAATGATATTGTACCATTGGTAAAGAAATGGAAAGACCTGGAAAGATTGTGTTAGATGAAGTAAGTCAGGCCCAGAGAAACAAAGGATCTATGTTTTACCTTATTTGAGGAAGACTAGATTTACCCTACAAACTCATAAGTATATACATTGGACAGTATGCAAGTATACAGAAATGTATTAACTGAAATATGTTAGATTCAAGGGAGACGTCAAACAGTTTAATTCCATAGAAAGCCAAAATTAAAGCTCAGCAAAATGAAACACCAGGAAGCAGGTAATTGTAAAGGGTGGGGTGGGGCCAAGGGGGAAAGGGTAGAGGAAGGAGGAGGAGAATTAGGGAGGAAACGCAAAGAGTCTGAGGTGTATTCACAAAATTAAGAAGAGTAAGGGAAGGAATAGGTAAGGGAGGGATGGGTGGAGACTGTTGAAAGGGGTGACATGGCTCAAGATACATTGTATCCATAAGCTGCTGTGTTAAATGGCAACTTCTGTGTATACATACCTAGAGACATTTTTTTAAAGAAAGCTTTGTCACATAAATCATCTGAATTCTCCTATCCTTCAATCTGCTGGTTCTTGGGAGGAGGATCATCTCTTTCAGAGAGATGTTCTGGAAAGGAACTTGACTGGCACCCGGGGTCTGCCATCCAATACACCTGCTATGTCTGCTTTGTCCCTGGAAACACATCAGCTGGACTGGTAGTCAGACCATAGCAGGTACCAACCTTCCTATCAGACATCTGCCCTTGTAGCTGATTCTTTTTTATTTCCATCTCCACTTCCTCTGAGGACCCTAAAAACAACAACTCTGAACAATGGGAGAATGGCAGGAACTCTAGGTAAGAAAAAAGAGAAAGCAGTCATTTCCCTAGTCCTCATAGACTTGTAATACAATAAATATCCTCTAGACTTGTAATACAATAAATATCCTCTAAGCTAGAAATTCATACTTTTGTATTTGTAATGTCCCACACAGAGAAGGGTCCTTAGCAGCTATTGTTGAATAAATGATGCTGGTTGTGAATTGCTCAATTGCCAGTTTCGGAGGTTTTTTGATTTCCTAGATTTTGCTTCTCTCAGTTGCCAATTTACAGTGATTATCCTACCCTGCAGTGCCTTTCACTGAGTCTAAAAGAAACAAAAGATGAATCTAATTCCAATTTGCTTAGGAAACTAGTAAAAAAAAAAAAAAAAGGTCCTTTTTAGTATGTATTCACGGTGGGTTTTGTTTGGAAGGGGTGAATAAATAAATAATTCAGAATTTTTGCTTTAAGTTTTTCTTTTTCACAAATGTTACATAGTTTGATTCAAAAAATACTCCTCAATCAGAGCTCACTAATATAGCCTGATAGACAAGTCAGCCTTTTCTCATGTTCTAGAAAGGGTAAGTTCAGGAACTCAAGGTTTCTAGTCATTTCTTCCCATCCACCATGCTATGAGTCCTTGTTTCCCTCTTTCAAAGAGATGCTGACTATAGGCTGGAAGAATGGCTCAAGAGAGCTGGTAAGGCCCCAGCTGAGGGACTATGAGACCTTGAGTTCAAACCTCAATACCAGAAAACAAAAGGAAGATATTAATTTGTATTAACAGATGGCCTGTCTTTCTATCTGTGTGTGATTAAAATAATAAAATACAATTTAATTTTTCTTAATGAAAACTTTCCAAGACCTACCATCCTTCAAGCTCCCTGGATCTTTGGACAACTCTATAGTTTAGAAACTCTTTGTTCCTCAAGGTGCTCTGTGCTGGCACCTACTGAAATTTATTATTTGTTTGCCTGCCTTTCCATTAAGATTTTTTTTATTATGAAAGGAAGTAATCACATCTTTTATCTTTTATCTTTTTTTTTTTTTTTGGTCAGTCATAGGGCTTGGACTCTGGGCCTGGGCACTGTCCCTAAGCTCTTCAGCTCAAGGCGAGCACTCTCACACTTGAGCCACAGTGCCACTTCCAGTTTTCTGGTGATTTATTGGAGATAAGAGTCTCACGGACTTTCTTGCAAGGGCTGGTTTTGAACTGTGATCCTCAGATCTCAGGCTCCTGAGTGGCTAGGATTACAGGCGTGAGCCACCATCGCAGGGCTCACATCTTTTATCTTTGTATTCTGACTGTATAACTGGCATTTAAATAATTGTGTTAATAAATTTAAACAGAATTGTTTATATGAAGGATAGAATGTATCCTTTTAGATTATGGGTTGTGGAAAAGTAGCCAGAGTAGAATAGCGTTGGCATAAACAAAGCAATATTAATATACGTACATAGTAATAGATGAGGCAGAAGCACTTTTATTTTGTTAAACTTATTAGAAAAGATTTTTTTGGGTGGAGGGTATTTTGAGAAGACTGTCTAACATCCTGAGTTGAAATATCAGTCTTTAGAGACTTGACTAATATTCTGTGGTTAAACTGAGCTTGTCCATGGCCTACTCTATGAAAAACACATTAGACTTCATTTTGTTTGTCAAGTAGATTCTATTTTGATGGTTAGAATATGACTGGCAGTTCCTAGGAAGGCTGCCATAGATATTTAGAAGCATTGGAAAATAACATAATCACATTTACTTTTCATAAGAGTGAGTTGATAAAAATATAGACTATTATGAGGACTTCTCCATTGCGTTTTGAAAATTTTAGCTCATGCATGAAATATTTTACCAAGTTTGAAATGCATAATGCAGAAACATAATGTACTTTAAAGTGTAAAATGGAATGTATTTAAATTTGTTAGACTTGTTTTTTTAAGAGTAAGGAACAAATCAAGAGAATAGAATGTTACATAAAACATGTAACCTGGTAATTGCTTAAATTGTACCTTTTCAAATGTTTGCTTCAATTACAATTTACTAACTTGCTAATGGGATGATTATTTATGTGACTGTTATTGTCTCAATGAAATGAAAATATCAGAGTGCAAAATGTTAAGATGACAGGGGAATATGGAATTAACATTGATGTTTTATTTGAGGGGGGCTTGCAAAAGTTAGAAAAATCTGTAGTGATTTGCAAGATAGTTATAAAAGCAGAAGCTTTTAAAAAGAGAAGGAAAGCTAGCTGAGGGCACACACAGCTCAAGCTGTTAGCATTTACTTGAGGGGAGAGGTAGAGAGAGAGAGAGAGAGAGAGAGAGAGAGAGAGAGAGAGAGAGAGAGAGAGAGAGAGATTAAAAGGCAATGAAAGAAAGAAGGCATATATTAATGACTAATCTATGTCATTAAGAATAATATACTAAGTCAAAGGCTAAGAAATGGGTACTTTCATGGGGCAGGGTGTCAAGAGGTGATGGGTAGAAGAATGAACAGAATGAACAGGGGAAATGTGTAGAATGTAGGCAAGAAGGCATTGTATATACCACAGAACTGAGAAAAATAAGCGAATGGGTGAATATGTTGAAGGGATGACACAGATCAAAGATGTACTGTATACATAAATTGCTTTGTTAAAAAAAGCAAAAAATTCAATACATAACCAAAAATTTAAGGAAAGTGAGGGGAGGAGGTTGGCAGAGGTAGGCAAGAATGCTCAAAGGGGTAATATTGATCAAGAGGCACTTGAATTCATAAGCAGCTCTGTTGAATGGCAGCTCCGTAACAATGTTCGATAGGAAATGTACCTATCCCCTTACTCATTTAACTGTAACCCTTCAGTACAGTATCTTTACAATAAAAATATTTTTAAAATAACATGAACAATAAGTCAAAATGAGGGCAAAAAAGAAAATAAAATGTGAAGGGTAAACAAAGGAGGAGGCTGCAATGCTTGATAAGAAATGTACTCATTATCTTGCCCATGTAATTGTAACCCCTCTGTACAGTATGCTCACAAAAAATAAAAATTAAAATTAAAAAAAATTAAAAAAGAATAATATATTTATCATATATGTTCTTAAACATTGGATCTAATAATGTCAGTTTGCTATCTTATAGCCATTTTCTTTGATTTTTTTTTCCAAAAGAAAAATCCTAGAACATTCTTCCATATAATAGACATTTAGGATGATTTTCCAGGGGAGGCACTGAGTGTCAATTCTGTAACTCTAGAGACATTTGCTGCTTGAAGAAACATTGCATCAACATTTCTTTCATTTATAGTGAATTATGATTTTTATGACTCTTCCAAATTTATTATTACTTCCCATTCAGCATTAGCTATTTGACTCTCTCATCAACTCGCTAGCAGTCTTGCCAGAAATGGAAGCAAAGCACAGCATAGAGCCCTTTATTTCGACTCTTATCATCAGCCCTGTGATGTCTTCTTTATTTGGGGAGGAAGGAATTTCAGAACCTGTTTTGAGCCTCTCTCCTAATAGACAAGAAGCAAGGCATGAGTGGGAGGACTACAAAAAAAGACAAATCCTTGTCAACTGGATATTTGTTGGGAGGAAGAGATCCTTCAAGCAGATTGTCTCCAGGTAAAGGATGACTTGTAAGAGATAAATCTATAATTTATTTTAAGGGCTGTCTCTGGAGAGCATTTTCCTTAAGTTATCTATCATCCTCTGAGGTCTAACACAGAAATATTTCACAAGTTAAATGCTATTTGCAGGGTGAGGCATCCCAGGAGACTTGGTGAAGAATTTGTCTCATGTCCAATGTAGAGAAGATGGACTAAAGAAGGAACAAATGACTCTGTAGCCCCCTCTACTCCATTTTCCTTCCTTCCTTCCATCCTTCCTTCCTTCCTTCTTTCTTTCTCCCCTCACCCTCCTTCTTTTTTTTTTGTAGCAGTACTAGGGATTTGAACTCAGGAACTTGCATTTGCTAAGCATGTTGAGCCATGCCTCCATCCTGGTTTTCTGCATTGATTTTTTTTTGGGGGGGGGGGGCGGTCGTGGGGCCTGAACTCTGGGCCTGGGCGCTGTCCCTCAGCTCTTCAGCTCAAGGCTAGCGCTCTACCACTTGGGCCACAAGCACCACTTCCAGCTTTTTTCTTTTTGCTTATGTGGTGCTAAGGAATCGAACCCAGGGCCTCAGGCATGCAAGGCAAGCGTTCTACCACTGAGCCACCTTCCCAGCCCCTGCATTGATTATTTTTGAGATAAGGTCTCACTTCTTGCATAAGGAGGTCCTTACAGTATAATTCCCATGTTTATTACTTCCTTTTATAGCTGGGATTACAGGCATGTGCCACTATACCCAGGGTCTTCCATCTAAATGCAGTCCTGTGGACTTTTCTGCCTGGAACCATGATCCTCCTGATCTCAGACTGCCACATAGCTGGGATGACAAATGAGCCACTGCTCCTAGCTATTGGTTGAGAATGAAATCTCAGAAACTTTTCTAATGGGGCTGGCCACAAACAATGATTCTCCCAATTTCAGTCTCTCAAGTAGCAAGAATTGCAGGCATGAGCCACTGGTGCCTGACTCCATATGAGACTTTGATCGTCCACCTCCCTAAGTCCAGGAATACATGTTCTTTTCTGGCTAAGATCTCTGATTCTGGAAAATAGGACTTGACCGTCCTATCCCGTGCATTCGCTCAGCTGTCAAATAATTAAAACATTTTTCTTTTTAAATATGCTTACAATGTTTTCTTTGATGTAATTTTCCAAGAGATGATTGTTAGAGATAAATATGAAATTAATTTTCCCTCAGAAGGAATAACATGTTTAATTTTAACAAAATGTTCCTTCAAAATTGGATTGTAATTTGAGAGTAATTCCAACAACTCCAAAAATTCTCTTTGTTTGTCAAGGACATATCCTGTCTGTGACCACAGCAGGAAAAATTTTGTGGAGCTAAAAACATCATTATGTCAAAAATACTGTGTAGACATCTCCTAATTTTCCTCTCTAGGATGGGTTTTATTAACCTTTTTTCCTTTAGGTTTCATCGCCAGCGATGATCGCTTTCATTTTTCTAAGCAGAAAGTATGTGAATATCTCCCACTCGGATAACTGAGGACTGAGTCTGAATTCTTACTTTAAATCTGTTTATAAAGCAGCCCAGTCCAGCTTCTGTCTCACTATCTGCAAATCCTCTGCTGTCAAAAGGAAGCAAAGAATCTTTTATTGTTTTTGTATAGCTAGTTTTTCTCTTTTTTTGTCATTTGGTAAAGAGTTATAAAATTATGAAGTTGTCACATGTTGTTTACTTTCTCCCCTGCTATTTTTCCTTTCTGTTAAACTGTAGAAGATTTCTTCTTTAATTTCCCCTCCTAACCAAATTAACTCTTAAATCATTTGGAAATAGCATTGGCCAAGCAACAATATCAAATAGACCAGTAGTATTCATTTTCTTTTCTGAATCAAATTCTTAGTCCTGGTCTTTACAACTTCCTTTTCCCTCCTTCCCTTTCTCCCTCCCTCCCTCCCTCCCTTCCTCTCTCCCTCCCTCCCTCCCTCTCTTCCTTCCTTCCTTCCTTCCTTCCTTCCTTCCTTCCTTCCTCCCTCCCTCCCTCCCTCCCTTCTTCCCTTTTTCTCCTTCTCCTCCTGCTCTCTCCCTCTGCTTCATCCTCTTTTTTTCTCTCTTCCTGTCTCTTTCTCTCTCTCTCCATCTTTCTCTTTCTTCCCTTTCTCTCCCCCACCTTCTTTCTGTCTCAATCCTGTCGGTGTTGATTTATTTTACCCCCACTTTTTCTATTCCTACTACTCAGTGCTCCAAGGTGATGATTCATCGCTGGCTCTTACCCCTCCTTTCTAAATCTTGTGCTCTGTTAGTGTAGGTAATTTAGATGCCTAAACATATTTGCATTTTTATGAACTTTTATCAATTATATATCAGGCTGAAGGATGTAATGAGGTAACTGTGGCCAGTATTCCGATTGATGTTTAGACAAACATTAAGCAATTCCAGTTTTTGAAGGTGTTATGGATTTTTGATGATTTCTTTAGATTTTTGCCAAAAGCACACTAGCAGAAGTACTTCTTTCTTCAGCTATGCCATCTTTTTTAGAGCTCTGGAGAGAAAAAAGATTATTCTATTAGTCTCATTGCATCCCTGGAAAATGCTGCCACATGAAGGTGCAGTAGCAGAGAAACCTTCCTAGTAAAACTGGCTTGTTTAGAAGCTTTGCAGGTGGGTAGTATGGACAGTTTTAAAAACATTAATCTCATGGAACCAACCCAGATGTCCCTCAGTAGATGAATGGATCAAGAAAATGTGGTATATATACACAATGGAATTCTATGCCTCCATCAGAAAGAATGACATTTCCCCATTTGTTAGGAAATGGAAAGGCTTGGAAAAAATTATATTAAGTGAACTAAGCCAGGCCCAAAGAAACATAGGTCCCATGGTTTCCCTTATTTGCAATATCTAGTATATGTATGAGTCAAGCGGAAAAGGTCAGATAATGTGATGTTAGGAAAACGAACCCTTAAATATGTATTTTAATGTTTTTTTTCTTTCATGCATGTGTTTCTAACGCATTTATAAGATTATTTCTTTGTTGCTTTGTATGTCCCTCCCCCACGGTGTAACCCCCGCTTTCACTATATTTGATGTCAGTATAACTTGTGGAGGAGATGGGGACAAACAAGTTGTTTAAGGATTCAGGTGGACCTGTTGCAACAATGAGAAGTACAAAATGTCATGTCAAAAACAAGCTTTACAATGTCGGTGTGGGGGGGGAAGAGGGGAAGGATTGGGTTGGGGGGGGAGGGGGGAGGCTGGGAAGGGAGGTGAAGGGTAAACAAAGGAGGAGGCTGCAATGCTTGGTAAGAAATGTATGCATTATCCTGCCCATGTAATTGTAACCCCTCTGTACAGTATGTTTTCAAATAAAATAAAATAAAATTTAAAAAAACAAACAAACATTAATCTCCACTTTTAAGTGCCATGTGATGTAACAGTAAAAGTGGAATGAAGAATATTAGTGAACCTGTTTCTTCTTTCTGATGAAAGATGTTTTTCTTTTCTGAGTTATCACTAATATTGGGGATCTGATGTGAGCAATGTACAAGGAGATGGTTAGTTTTTGAGTGGAACTTTGAAGATCAGCATCTGGAGCTTGAGGGGCTATCTGCATAACCACAAAATCAGAGGGAATAGATATTTGTGCAGAAAAGAAGTCAATCACCCTGCTCTGACATTGCCAGAAGGAATCAGAAGGACGGGATCCTCATTCTAAAGCAAGAGATAAATATGAATATCTTTCTGTCATTTTTCCAACTTTTTTCTGTAAGAAAAATGCTGGGGAACAAAAACTTCAAAGTATTTTTTTTACCAAATAGAATAGGAATTTAGTATGGATGCTTTCATAAGATACTTGTAGAAATGTTCCAAGTGCATAGTAGGTATTTGAAAGTTAAAGATTAGAACTGAAATTTCTGAACCATATAGTGAAAGATTTTTTTTAATGAATGAATAACAAAAGTCTCACTATGTGTAAGTCTTTCTTTTTTTGGGGGGGGGGGGGGTCGGGTCGTGGGCCTGAACTCTGGGCCTGGGCGCTGTCCCTCAGCTCTTCGGCTCAAGACTAGCACTCTACCACTTGAGCCACAGCGTCACTTCCGGCTTTGTTTTTTCTGCTTATGTGGTGCTGAGGAATCGAACCCAGGACCTCATAAGTCTTTCTTTTTTATTTTGAGACAAAGTCTCACTAGGTAGACTATGCTGGGCTCTAACTGGCCCTCCTCCTAGTTCTTCATGCCAAGTATTGGGATTACAGGTGTGCACCACATGCCTAACTCTGAAATTAAAAATATGAAATCTAATCATCTAAATACTTTATCTAAATCTAATCATTTATTAGCATTTTTGCTTAGCATTTTTGGTCCCTTAGCATTTTTGCTCAAGGCTAGCAAAATATGACTTGAGCCACACATTCACTTCTGTCTTTTTGAAGATAAAAGTCTTGTGGACTTTCCTGCCTTGTAGCTTCAAAACATTATCCTTAGATCTCTGCCTCCTGAGTAGCTAGGATTATAGGTAGGAGCTATTAGTGCTTGTCACTTTATTCTATTTTATGATCCTGAGAGGAGTATATGCCTTAAATAATATAAAATGGTCTTCATTAAAACGAGATGTCCTCCAACTAGCCCAACAGATAGGGAACATGTTGCAATTTCAAGAAATCACATTCCCCTACTTAGGTTGTGGTAGCTCTTTGAGTTTCTGAGATAACTTCACCAGGAGGAACTTTTCACTTGAGTTCCTTCTTACTGCCACTTTCTATGCCTTGAAAATCAATAGTAAGAACAGTCAGAAAACCCTATCCATTCACCTTGCCTCAGACTTGACTATCCCTCCCCTTCTCCCTCACCCCCCAGTCTGGATTTGTGCTGAAATGTGCTCTTCTCTTAGAGAAGTAAGAAATAGAAATCCCCAAAGTTCTTTTGTTTGGGCTAGAAGTTCAAAAGCTAACAAAGAGGAACAAAAGAGCCTTCTCCTACAACCCAACCTGAATTTAATTATGAAGAAACATCAAACCCAGATTGAGAAACATTCTACAAAATAGCTGAGCAGAACTCTTCAAAAATGTTGATGTCAGGAAAGACAAAGGGCTGTTCTGGGAAAAGGAGGCTGGAAACACATGCCATTTGATTAAGAGTATCACATGGGGATTTTCTTAGGCTTTCCACTGGGGCTCATTGGGACATTGGAATAAAGTCTGCAGATGTGATAATAGCACCTTATCAACATGGCTTCCCTGGTTCTGATCATTGTACCTTGATTAGGAAAGAAATTCTACTTAGGGCTTGTCACCATGCTACAGGGTGTAGGATGGATCTCCAGAATTTAATTCTGATGTTGGCATTTATGACACGACATACAAGGGGGTATGAATTTTTTTTCCTTTTTCTGTTCCTAGAGCTTAAACTCTGGGCCTGGGCTCTGGCCCTGAGCTTCTTTTGCTCAAGGTGAACACTCTGCCACACTTAAGCCACAGCATCACTTCTGGATTTTTTTTTTTGAGTAGTTTATTGGTGATAAGAGTCTCATGGATTTTTCTGCCTAGGCTGGCTTTGAACCATGATCCTCAGATCTCCTTCTCCTGAGTAGCTAGGATTACAGGTATGAGCCACCGATGCTCAGCTTATGAAAAGTTTATTACTCACATTACTGATTTGTCTTGGGACATAGGCAGGTTTGCAGAATAGAAGTGAGAAAATCAGCACAAGAGGCTGGCTTTGAGTCTTCTCCTGGTTTAAGAGTAGACTGGACTGAGGGTGGCTTGTATGACTCCAATCTCCCGATGGTGCCCCAGGAAAGAATAGCAAGCTTTCTTATACCCTTGCTGAGAGGTAGAGCAAGGATGAGGGATGAGGACGGGGTACAGTTTCAAAGGCAACAGCCATCAAAGGCCAGAAAATAGACTCATCTCAGGGCTAAATGTAATCTCTAACTTAGTCTCAAACAGACCAGAAAAAAGTTTTGCAGATCCAGAGAGAGAGAGACAGAGACAGACATGGAGAGACAGAGAGACATAGAGAAAGAGAGAGAACAAAAATGAAATGTTGACACTTGGAGAAACTGGATGAAGGATACATGTAGTTCTTTAACTTTTTCTTTTTTGTAACTTTTCTGGGTGTCTAAAAGTATGTCAAGATTTTTTTTCTTGAAAAGTGTATTTGTATATTAATTGTACACAAAGGTTTTTCTGTGACAAACGCATAAAGTACTTTGATTATATTTACCCCTCCTATTACTCTTTCCTCTCCGAACCCCTCTCCCCATAGTGCTGTTTCCAATAAGGAATCTGGGGAGAAAGTTGCAGTGTGGAGGTTAATAAAGCATAAAATAGGTAAACAGGTAGATATGAATATGAAAAAATCCATTGATTATTATTTTCATTAAGAAAGATGTGTGCATGTGTGTGTATATGTGTGTATGGTATGTTTATCTGTCCTGGGGCTTGAACTCAAGGCTTGGGCTCTGTACCTGAGGTTTTATACTCAAGACTAGCACTCTACCACTTGAGCCACAGCTCTATTTCTGGCTTTTTTGGTGATTAATTGGTGATAAGAGTCTCATGGACTTTTCTGCCTGGCTGACTTAGAGCCATAATCCTTGGACCTCAGCCTCCTGAGTAGCTAGAATTACAGGAGTAATCCTAGGCACTGGTCCCTAAATTTTTTTAATACAATCATAATTTATAGTGGTGTAATACACAATAGAGCAGATATGGTTAATGATAGTGCAGTACATACTTAGAAATAGTGAGAGTAGGTTTTGAATATATTCATCATAGACAAAAGGGAATAGTTTAAGGTGATGGATATGCTAGTCAACCTGATTTGATCATTATGCAATGTGTCATTACACAGTAAATAAAATACCACATTGGACCCTCTAAGTATATATATATGATCATTGCCTGACAATCAAGATTAGGATTTTTTTTTAGGGAGGATAAGCCACATGTAAAATGATGGCCACAAACCACATCTTACCATGGCTTGCTCACAGCAGCAGAAAGGGAAATAAGATAGAAAATCCAGATGTGCTGCAAGAGAAATACAATTTCTTAAGGTGAGCTACTGAAAACTGGGATTTACATGTATAGGCCATGTGCATTTTTAGAATACAACATGAATTGGGGTGCTCCATGCTTACTTTGTAGGAATTGAATGAGGGTACTCATTTGTTGTTTTAATTCATGCAGCAGCATCAATTTTCTGTTTTTTTTAATTAATGATACATAAAAAATTGGCCTTGAGATAATATTGTTCCATCTGCAGACATAGTCTTGAGGAGCATTTCTAGGGAGGTGCTGTCTGCTTTGACCGAAAGGTGGGCATGCTCCCAAGTATGCTCTCTCTCCCTCTCTCTCTCTGTCTCTCTGTCTTTCTGTCTCTCTCTGTCTCTCTGTCTCTCTGTCTCTCTCTCTCTCACACACACACACATACACACAGTATTTGCAACACATTCATCTGCTACAATAGCACCCTACAGAGAATATCCAGCTATTTTGCTTCCTAGATCACTGAAGAGCCACTGGTTTTACCTTAAAAAGAAAAAAAGAAAGGCTGGAGCCTCATTTTCTCTTTGATTTTAAGAGTTATCACATGCTACGCAATAACAAATCCATTAATTATTTCATTTCTGGTCATACCCCATTGCTTAGACTTGCCAGCAAAGAAGGCAACTGGTAGAGAATGAATGAGTGAATGAATGAATGAGCAAATAAACTAGCCTCAGAGAGGGTCACCGGGTAATCAGAAAGCATTTAACATAGTCTGCTGCAGTCATAGAGCAGGCCAAAACACCTCACAGAGGAGAAACAAATGAATTTTTGCAATAATAACATCTAATATAACTCCCCACCCCCCACTTCAATCTTCCGACATGCAGAAGTGCTTTGAGGGGGCTTTGATTTTTAGGGCGTTAGAATTTCTTCCCAAGCAACGTGAAATAATTGCTTTCCAAGAATGCCTAAACTTCCAGTAGTTTCTGAATTTCCATGTGTGTGATGACAACATACTATTTATTACTATTGCAGTTGTGATTGATGTCCACCCTTGTGGTTGGGTTCCCTTTGTACACTGTCAGTGGGACTTTTCTTCCCCCTAATTTTGAAATGGTAGCCAAGTAGATACTCTTCGTGGAAAGATCTGTATTTCTATGTAGGTTTGTATTAGCATCATCACTTTAAAGAATGTCAAAAGCAAAGGGTTTAGAGATGACATGGGACGACCAAACACACTTGTGGTGAGCAAATGACTAGTTGGGTGTGTGGGTAGGAGTCTGGTATCCAAAAATGCCACCTATGCTTCAATTATCACACAATCCTTCATATGAAAGTAGGTCCAGATTCAGCTGGTGAGACTTGCCATGAAAATGGTGATGAGTAATAGAGAGGCCTGCTTGGCACAGTGCTCTGGTGAGCACCTTCTGAGACAGGAATTAGGGAAAGTGGAGAGTGACTAGCCATCCTGCACCTTGGTCCTCCTCTTCAGGGAACATCAGGGACAAATGGTACAGAGATGCTCATTTGGAAGATCACTTCTGTCTCCCTGGCTATATTTCTGCAGATTTGTTGTTGTTGTTGTTGATCATAGGGCTTGAACTCTGGACCTGGGTGCTGTCCCTCAAGCTCTTCAGCTCAAGGAGAGCGCTCTACCACTTGAGCCACTGCGCCACTCCCAGTTTTCTGAGTGGTTTATTGGAGATAGGAGTCTCACGGATTTTCCTGCCAGAACGTTTTGAACTGTGATCCTCAGATTTCAGCCTCCTAAGAAGCTAGGATTACAGGCGTGAGCCACCAGCGCCCAGCCCACATATTCTTGTCTTTTGCCATTCTTCTGCTCTGGGTTTTCAGTAAGGACAGCTATGTAGAGCTGGGCTTTCATGGAGAACAGTCCTGATTTGAGTGTTAGTTTGTTGTTTATTTGCTTTTTTTTGGGGGGGGGGCGTGAAATGCTATGGAATGAATGGCAAACATTAGCTTTGTACCAATCCTTTCAAAATTCACCTGTCAGGAATTTTCAAAGTCCTTCCCACTTTTTCTTCTTTAACAAAAAGACAAAAGAAAAGTATGGGGCCTATCAGTTTCTGTCTTTTTTTTTAATTAGAGGCTTAAAAACATTAATACCCTCTCATATTTACTGATCTACACATCTGGATTCATCAAGGCCATCCTCACTTAAACCTATGTTTATTTACTACTTATTTCTGTCTCATATCATTTATCCATGTATTCAATTATTGTGTATTGAATAGTAGCTATGTTGCAAACACTGTCTAGATGCAGGGAATTTGTCAATGAAAGATAAGCAAAATGATTGCCTTCATGTAGCCAACATGATTAAGAAAGTAAATTTTAATCAAAACCATGCTCGCTCATCTGGGAAGGTAGCTCAGTGGTAGAGTGCTTGCCTCACATGCATGAAGCCCTGGGTTCGATTATTCAGCAAGACATAAGCAGAAAAAGCTGAAAGTGGTACTGTGGCTCAAGTGGTAGAGCACTAGTCTTGAGCTGAAGAGCTGAGGGACAGCGCCCAGGCCCAGAGTTCAGCCCCACGACTGACAAAACAAAACAAACAAACAAAAACATGCTCTCACATGCAGGTTTTCACATGACATGCAAGTTGGAGGGGTTATTATAAAAATTTATCTCTAGCTGATTATTAGAATTAGCTTTCCCAGAAGACATCTGGGCACACACACTTACTCACACACATGCAGAGACATGAAAATAAAACATAATCCCATTGCAATAGAGTCTAGAAGGTGGAGAAGGTAATAAAATTGAATGTGGAGACATGTTTTAATATCTGTACATGTTAGATGAAGTGTTCCCAAACTATGCTAAAGGAAATATGTTAGAGAACTGAAAAAGACTTGGACATTTACAAGTATTAGAAGTCAAGGGAACTTGTTTTTCACAATATCCAAGTTCAGTCTGACACATATGGATGTCCTTTGGAACTTAAAGTTGCTTGGATAAGTCATTTTGTGTCTCACTTCTGAAAAGAGAGGAAGACAAATGTAAGTGAGGCCAAAAAATATGTCCATGAAGGAAAGCTTGGGAGAGGAGTTGAAGAAGCCCACAAATAATGAGCAGCAGGGAAGAGAGAAGAGGAATCATTAGATTAGGCTCACTAGCAGTCAATGTTAATAAGGAACAAATATTCAGGGAGAAATTACTGTAGCGGAAGGGGACTACACATCCTAGAACAGTATCGAGGACACAGCGAGTCCTCATTAAACATTTGGTGAATACCAAGTGAGGGAATAATAAAATTTTCACATTGATTTATTGAATAAATATTTATAAAGCAACTATTTGTGGCAAGCATACTTTTGGATGTTGAAAATGAGACATTGAGCGACAACAAGAGAACACAAAAATCATGACTTTGTAAGGCTTAAATTCTGGTAAAAAGGAAATAGATGATAAAAGTTTAAACTATAAGTTAATCTTCAAGAATATTAGATGGTTGTAGATTAAGAGATAAACTAGGGCAATGTGTATGGATGGCTGAAGTAGTACACTTGCCTAGCAAGCAGGAGGCCCTGAGTTTAAACACTAGTGTGTGTGTGTGTATGTGTGTGTGTGTGTGTGTGTGTGTATGTGTGTGTGTGTGTGGTGGGGGTGAAAGAGAATGAGAGAAAGAGGGAGCGAGAGAAAGAATTTCTGTTTCTGTGTCAATACAGACTTCTCCCACATTCTAAGGTAAATATGTGCGCCTAAGTTATCCACTTACATGGCTAAAGGGTATCTTAAGCATTGTACACTACCACAAATCCCTAATTTCAGTTCAAAGAGACTCTCTTTCACACACACACACACACACACACACACACACACACACACATTTATTTCTTATTTGAGTCTCCCTTTACTTTGGATTCTTTTGTTTGGGTTTTACTTAAGTTTTTTTATTCCTTTCTCAGTGCTTTCACAAATTGTCTTCTAGATTATGTGACAACTATGACATGTTCCTTATTTTGATCAATTACTTCATAGCTGAACTATATTTATTGCCATGGTTTCTTTCTCAACTTGCTTTTGTAAAGTACCTTCCTCCTCAGGAACTCCCTTCCTGCCCTGTCCATAGCAATAGCCAAAACCAAAGAAACTAAAAGGCCAATTTTTTTAATGTTTTTTTTATTGTAAAAATAGTGCACAGAGGGGTTACAGTTACATTAAAACTTTTAAATAACACCAGGAAATATTAAGACTTCCACAAATATGCTTAAGGCCTATAGAAATAGAAGCAATGATAGTGAAGAAAGATAGCAAACACCATCGTTTTCCCCTGTCACATTCATTTTTCTTAAAATAAAACAAAGCCACCTGCCTGATGTATGGTTCACACCCATACTTGCTGAATACATGCCACTCAGTCCTAACCAACTTGCTGTCTGATATCATTTGTTTTTTAAACATTTTTGCTTTTTGCAGAGAAACCTCCCACCAATAGCGGGTGTTAGGACTCCAGAACGAGACACGTTGCATATGCTGACCCAGGAAACAAGTCACATTGACTCCTTTGGTTTCCTCACCTCAGCAGAGTTTGTTAGGATATTGCTTAACATATGGCTAGTGCTGTTCCTCTGCTCATCAGGTTGGAAAGTATCAATGTACCTTATAATAGGAATAGTTTGATGAGATGATGTTTTTGGGGGGGGAGACACTAGGACTTAAACTCAGGAACTTGCACTCATTATAGACTATTATGCCTGGCCTTGTTTAGAACTTCAGCCCTCAGATCTCAGCCTCTGGAGTGGCTAGGATTAGAGACTTGAACCACCAGTGTGCCTGGCCGAGATAAATATTTGTTATGTTAGAATTTTCTATTAATAGTGAATAGATTTATATAGTGTTCTAAACAGTCTGTATTCAACAGGGGGTCGAAAAGAATGATGGAAAATTTGAAAATAAAAATATACAAGAGCATGCCTATAATCCTAGCTACTCAGGGGTCTGACACCTGGAGAATTACAGGTCAAAGCCAGTGTGGGCAGATAAATCTGTAAGACTCTATCTCTAAAATAATAAGCAAAAAGCAGGGCTGATGGTATGACTTAAAGCGATACAGAATCAGATGTGAGCAAGCAAGCTGAGTGAGCATGAGGCCTTGAGTTGAAGACCCAGTACTGGCTAAACAAAGAAGAAAAATATACAATATGAAGTCAACTATAGAAGAGAATATGTCTTACGCCATGTAAAGTTACTGCACAACCAACTTCTCTCACGTTTTGAAATTCTCTAATACTTGAAAGCAAACAAACTTTGTGTGGTTGTGATCTTTCGAGATGAAAGAAAACTTGTGGCATTACAGAAGCGACAACACTGGTATTCAGAAGTGACAGAGATGACTAAGGGGAAAGACAAATGCAGGTGAGCATGGCAGCTTGTAGGGATGTAAATTAAGTTAGTAAATCAAAGCTATTGCCTGAACATTTTATTAAAGCAAGGTAACCATAAAAATATAATTTTACTCACTATAAACATTTTATAGAGAACAACAAAATAGTGATGCCTAGCCAATCGACCGATTGTTTAACAGAAAACA
Organism: Dipodomys spectabilis; assembly: GCF_019054845.1. NCBI lineage: Eukaryota > Metazoa > Chordata > Mammalia > Rodentia > Heteromyidae > Dipodomys > Dipodomys spectabilis. The sequence goes on along the minus strand of NW_024870911.1, from coordinate 15,679,959 downwards.
GTTGATTTATTGTGAAATCATCAAATAAATTGAGGAGTAGATTTTTTTTTTAACCACTGCTTTTGGGACAGCAGCTTGTTGCTCTGAGTTGATTTTGCAACCTGCACCTCAGCTTGTTGCTGGGGGATGCCACTGTGCTCTCAAGAGGGGAAATCATTCCCAGACATTGACAGGAGGAGGTTCTGATGCTTTCTACTCTTCCAGGAGAAAAAGCTGCTCATAGATCACAGGGAGTTTTTGAAATATTAATTTTTTTATACCGTATCATTATCTTTATTGAATGTAATTCCTGGTCATTTACTTTACAGACTAGTATACAACATTAATTGGGGACAGAATTCACTTCTAGAATAAGCAGCTTGGGCGTGGATTTAGATGATGTTGTGGTCCCCCTCCCCAAAATATAACATTTCTATACCAAGCAAGACTCCCCTGGTTGCATCTAATGAAGATACTCTAGCTAATTTAATCCAAAAGAAAAACTGATTGTAATCTTGACTTATATGAAGTACTTGTGGTAAGAGCATGGCTATGCTTGTCTTATTTTCCAATTAAGCTCTCCACTCAGCCTCTGCTTTCATTAATAGGAAATGTAGCATCTTTCCTTGAAGAATGTGGTCTACAGCTGAACTTCCTTCATCTAAAGAGCTCAGATCTGTTTCCAAATGCTATCACAACTCATCTGAGAAGTTCTAGTTATTTTAAAACCTCTTTAAAAACATTGTGTGTATGTATGTTTACACATCATACACACATAAACAATTGTCATATTAACTTGTGAAAGAAAAGCAAGTTTGATAACTCAAAATCTTTGTTCATCTGACCGTATCTAAAATATACTTTGCCTCTGTAAGAAGTTATTTTGTTCAATGTCATACTCTGTTTATCCAATATTTTAATTTCCTGTTAATATTGGTACATGACTATAGCCAAAATGGGGAACCAACCAAGGTGACCCAAACAAGAAACATAATATGTGTGTATGATATATATATATATATATATATATATATATATATATATATATATATATATATAATAAAGGAGGAATGAAACTAGGTCATTTGCAAAAAACTGGGTAGAACCGGAGATCATCATGTTAAGTGAGATATGCCATGCTCAGAAAAATACGTGTCATATATTGTTGCTCATGTGCAAAGCCTGTACCTAAAAACACTAAATAATGTGGTATGATTGTAAAAGAGGGACTATTTGGAGTAAGGAGGAAATCAGCAAGTGGAAGAGGGGAAAAGGAAAAGGTAGCTCTGTGTGTGTGTGTGTGTGTGTGTGTGTCTGTGTGTGTGTGTGTGTGTGTGTGAGTATTATAGAACTGCTTTATGAAAATAGAACAATAAAACCCCTTAAAAATTGTTAAGAAGGAAGAGGCAGAGTGAACGGGATTAAAAGACAAATATGGCCAGTTTAATCAAGGTACATTATACACATGTTGTAAATATCATAATGAAGCCACTTTGCACAGTTCATTTATGTTAATAAGAAAGGCAATATTACTGCATGATTAAATTTGGCATTTTATATTTTAGTTTCTGGCATTTTACCATTTGTTTGCCATATCCGATGTATACTGAGTTCTTGCTTTAATAATACAAGTATGTCATCTGATGTAAGTCACTATGCAGGGACCATTGTCTTCATCCATTAATCATCTCCCAGGACTACACACACCTAAGGTAGAGCTGGCAAGGGAATGATTTACAAAATAAAAACAAAATACAATTCACACTACTAAATAAAAGAAAATGAAATTTACCTATTAGAATACAGAAGTTAACTCCATACAAAATGCAACAACTTCTTGCCACCATATATTGGAAAATGCTTTCTTTAAATAATAAAATTAGAAAAGTCTTGTCAAAAATCAAAAAACAGCTTTTAAGGAATTGCTATCAGAAAATAAAAACCACTATAAGAGGAAAGCAGAGTTTTTGTGATCACTGAATATATTTTTTTGCAGAAAAGAAATGACAAGTTATTTAAAAGATGAGAAGCACTTCAGAGCTCATAGAGAAGGGACAGTGTGAGCCCAGAAAATTTAAATATGTGAGAGTGTAATGTAGGTGTGTGTAAATACACATGCATGAACTTACTGTCAATCTGCCCAAGGCTCATGGTTTCAGAGTTGCAAGGAAAAGAGGAACCAAAGAAGACAAAAGACATGCTGTGTGTGCTGATCTAAACACTTAGCCCAGACAAGAACACAACCTGATTTATCCAAAAGACAATGGTAATAAGTACTCAAAAGCTTATTATATACAAATTTTAAAATAACAAGAAAAAAGATTACATCCTGATTAGCTTATTATCTGCAATGATCCTTTACTTTGTTGTTTTATTACAAACAATTGAGGACTTTTAAAAAAATCTTCTAAAGATGAAGGCTGAGTATACAATCAGTAGCATTTGCACTGATCTACAGTATTATAGTTTGTAAATAGAAGTGGTTTCAAAGATGCAATTATCAACAATACTATGAAGACATTAAACACTAATGAGAATATCCGTGTACTGGTTTTGAACTCATAATACATAATTTGCCTTTTGGCAAGATGCTCGCCCAAACATCCTAAAAATCATCCAGAAAGCTTGATGTGCATGATAATGGGAATTTTCCTCATTTAGTAGAAAACCATGGCCAAATTTGAAAGCATTATGGCTGAACTTTTGTGTAGAATACAAACACTGGTGATGTATAACACCTTCGTAGTGCACATTATTTTGGGATAAAATGCAAAAACAGAAGGGTAGGATTTTGCTTTTTACATTGACCATTTTTTAATAAACATGCATACAAATAATAGAATAAATCTAGGCCAAAAAGATTTTTAGAAGTCTGGAATCCTAAGGTATCTGAATTTGACATTATAAAAAAATGCCAACAAGTCTTGAAAAAAGTCATAAGGCATTCTAAAAGTTTTGTTCTATATGTATTTTAAAACTTCATAGTAAACAACAAAACAAAATTTTCTTCTACTCTCACTTAGTTCGTTTCTTTTTCTTTTATAACATTAGCCCAAGGGCAATATATAATTACTACCTTTTGGCTTCAGTGAAACATTGAAATGTTTTATGCAAATTAGAAGTCATTGCAGAATCTCAATGAGAGAGTCAGGAAACAGTCATGGTGCCATTAAAATTCAATCAGAAGTCATGTGTGTGTGTGTGTGTGTGTGTGTGTGTGTGTGTGTGTGTGTGTGTTCATGGTAACTGTGGTGATATTGATAAAGATGTAAATTACAGAATGCAAGTGGTATGTATTCCAAGCCTAACTATCTTTTGGGGAATGTATAAGTTCTAATTTTGCACAATGTTTTAAGTGGATTGATACCTAAACCTAATCCAAAACTCCATATACCCTATATTCATGAAAGCATTAAATTGATGCAGACTTTGGGAAAAAAGATAGAAGTGATAATATTTACAAAGTCTTTACCTTGGATGCCAGCACATTTCATCGTGTATTGATGTCAGTAACTCCAACTTATAAAATGCAAAAGAAATAAAAGACATCCTTTGATTCCATTCTTAGTTTACAAGCCAAACTAAATATAAAAATTAAACGACTTTTTTTGGGTACACCATAGTAAAAAAATAGATACGTGACTGTTAAAAAAATGACATGGCCTCTTTTCTTGTATCCTTGATAACATTTCATTGGAAGCCAATGAAACTTGATGGAGGGAAACTCCGATCTTTGAGAAATAGGAAATCAAATCTTACACATAGCTCAGCTCTGCATAAAAAGGTATTCCAGTTATTTGTCTAGAACAACACTTAGGCAATTACTTTAAGATATTGAATATTTACTAATACAGAAGGATTGAAGTGACAGTGAAAACCAGAAGTAAAAATGATTAGTTGTTTAATGGACAGCCTTGATGTGTGAGCTTACAATTGGTTGGTCAAAGAGGAGGTGAGCGAAGAGCAATTTTTGAAGCCCAAATATCTTCAAGAAAATAGAAGAAGCAATCCAAAAATTCATATGGAACAATAAAAGACCCTGAATAGAAATAACGATCTTTAACAGAAAGAACAGTGCTGGAGGAATATCAATACCAAATTTCAAACTCTACTACAAAGCCATAGTAATCAAAACAGCTTGGTACTGGTACAAGAACAGACCTCAGGACCAATGGAATAGAATTGAAAACCTAGAAATTAACCCACAGACCTATAGCCACCTAATCTTCGAAAAGGGAGTTAAAAAAATAGAATGGAAGAAAGAGAGGCTCTTCAGTAAATGGTGCTGGCAAAATTGGTTAACTACTTGTAGAAAACTAAAGCTAGATTCTTATATATCACCCTGCACCAGAATCAACTCTAAATGGATCAAAGACCTTGGAGTCAAAGCAGACACTCTGAAAACATTACAGGATGGAATAGAAGAAACCCTAGGTATCCTTGGCACAGGCTGAAATTTTCTTAATAGAGACCCAGAAACACAACAAATCAAAGAAAGGCTGGACAAATGGGATTGAATGAAATTGCAGAGCTTCTGCATGGCAAAGGACATAGCTAGCAAGATCAATAGAAAGCCTATGGATTGGGAGATCTTAGCCATACAACAGACAAGGGTCTCATGTCTAAAATATACCTGGAACTCCAAAAATTAACTCCCCCAACAACAAATCCTCAAAGAAACAACCACTGGATTGTTAAGTGAGCTAAAGAATTAGAGAGAGACTTCTCTGAAGAGGAAATAAGAATGGCCAATAGACACATGAAGAATTGCTCAACTTCTCTAACCATAAAAGAAATACAAATCAAGACAACATTGAGATTCCACCTCACCCCAGTTAGAATGGCTAGAATCAAGAACTCTAATAATAACAGATGCTGGAGGGGATGTGGCCAGAAGGGAACCGTACTGTACTGTTTCCACTTTGGAACATAGTATGGAGGGTCCTCAAAAGACTCCACATAGAGCTCCCCTATGACCCAGCAATCCCACTTTGGGGCATTTACCCAAATGATCACAAACAAGATCATACTAAAGCTACCAGCACAACTATGTTAACTGCAGCATTATTTGCCATAGCTAAGATATGGAACCAATCCACATGCCCCTCAGTAAATGAATGAATCAAGAAAATGTGGTGTATATATACAATGGAATTCTATGCCTCCATCGAAAAGAATGACATTGCCCCATTTGTTAGGAAATGGAAAGGCTTGGAAAAAATTATATTAAGTGAAGTAAGCCAGGCCCAAAGAAACACAGGTCCCATGGTTTCCCTTATTTGCAATAACTAGTATATGTCTGAGACAAGCAGAAAAGGTCAGATAAGATGATGTTAAGCGAAATGAACCCCAAGATAAGGACTCAAATGGCTTTTCTCTCTTGTGATTGTTTCTAACATATTTATAAGATGATACCTTTGTTGCTTTGTATGTCCCTCCCCCACGGTATAACCCCCTGTTTTCACTGTATTTGATATTGCTATAATTTGTGGAGGGGAAGGGAAAAAACAAACTGTTTAAATAGGGATACAGGTGGATCTATTGCAACAGTGAGATGTACAAGGTGTTATGTCAATAAACGAACTTTACAACTTTTGTGGGGGGGAAGGGGGACGGACTGGGGGGGGGCGATGGGAAGGAATGGGAAGGAGAAACAAAAGAGGAGGCAACAATACTTGATAAGAATTGTACTCTTTACCTTGCCCATGTAATTGTAACCCCTGTATGGTATTTTCACTATATATATATATATATATATATGTATATATATATATATATATATATATATATAAACACTTCTTCTTGTTTCCCCATCTTTCCTGTATTTGGAACCAACTTGTAGCCACACACATGTCCACCTGTTTCCAAAAGGGACTTGGGCTTTAATCATCCCTTCCCCTGCCTGTTGCGCATGCGCCCTCACCCACGGCTCCCCTTCTTGCGCTGCCTTTGCTGACCACCTTTTCTCAAACCCCAAGTGCCTTGACAATTTATTGTAATTCTGTTCATTCTATTGTAAATGAAAACATTTTTACTGGGCTCTATTACGTGTACAGAGGGGTTTCATTGTGCTGCTTCCAGACGTTGTAACGTAATGTACTTGGGTCCTCTGGGTTGGAGCACTTTCCGTTCTGGCTCCTCTGTGATTCCTTTTGCTCATTTCTATATGTCTTAAACCTCTCTGAAATTGTATGGTAAACATTCCCTAGGCTGTTCAACGGCACATCCTCCTCGTGTGTTTTGGATATTTGTTTACTTATATGCATATCTTGCCTACTCAGAGTAGATGGCAAAGCCTTGGGCAGAACTCAGGGCTGCTTCCTTGGATTCATCAGTGTCCCTCGTGTGGTACCCAGTAGTAATGATCACAGGGCTTCTAGCCTTTGCCAGCCACGGTGCTTACCACTTGCCATGTGTCAATTCATTCTGGGTTTGTTTTTTTCCTTCAAATAATTAGTGAGGTCTATGCTATTATCATCCTTGTTTTGCTGATGAGGAAACGGAGTCAGGGAGAGGAATTGCTTCGAATCACAGAGTTGGAAATGAAACGAGAGGAAGTGGAGCTGTGTCTCAAATGGTAGAGCGCTCACCTTGAGCTGAAGAACGCGTAGACAGCGCCCAAGCCCAGAGTTCAAGCCCCACGACCAACCAAAAAAAAAAAAAAAGGAAATGAAACGAGAGTTTTTGACCCAGGAATTTCACGTCAGGTCCAGCGCACTGGACCCTATCTGCCACATTAAAAAACAAACAAGCAAGCAAACAAATGTCTGTGTATCTTTAGACGTCTTTGGGGATACAGACATATTTGCCTTAGGTTTACTGGGGAGAACTAGGGGCAGGGTTGAGCAGATGTGTATAGTTACAACAATCCCCAATCTTAGGTGTGTTCGGAGGTGGTCAGCCTGTCAGATGTCTCACAGTCCATTTTGGCCTTGTTATAATAAGAAGCGTTGCTGACTGTCTAGTCTCCTGTCTGTACCTTCCTGGGTTCCAAGGTGGTTGCAAAGTGACTACAGGTAAGATTGCCTCAGGGCGATGGACATGGGTACACAGTGGAGGAGTCTGGGGTTCCTAGTCCTTATTCTGCTTGCAGTTAATGCATGAGCCCTAGTAAGGAGTGAATTTTTTAGGTGGGTGGGGGGAAGAGGTAATTTTTAATCACCTCTTACAAGAAATGGCAGCTTTTAGTCTCTCTCACTGCCAAAAATAGATCTGTGCTTCAAGAGTGTGCCATGGAGCAAGTGCTCTAAATCCAAATCACAAAGCATGGGAGGAAAGATGAAATGGCCATCCCTTGGGAGATATCATTTATTTTTAAAAATGACCTATTTAGTAGCACCACCAATGAGAAAACAGCTATGAACGATCAGAGCTATTGTTTGCACTTCGAAAAATCTTTTGTCTAGTAAGTTGAGGAGGGAGTCATACATTTGCTCTGCAGGCAGGATTTGACATATGCTCCTGTTATATATCATGAAGAGAGTCATACTATTAGTCACAATCATCAAGGCCTTTGCATTCTGTACAATGGTCACATGAAACTTGGAGGCATTTGTCCTCTACAAGAGAGATTTCCTAGGAGAGATGTGATTCTGGAATGGTGACTTACACATTTAGAAATCACACGTAATCCAAGTCATCACATTTGTTATTCCTGCATCAGAGCTTACTAGAAAAGAAAATATAACCACCTGAAAATAATATTCAGAAATGCTACAGCTCAAATTGTCATACTTTTGTGGATCCCAGTGCTCATGAGATTTGTGTCACATGGCCCTACAAAAGAGGTTGTATCCTGTTCTAGATAGTTTAAAGTTGTCATGCATGGAAACGGCAGGTCTTTTTTTGTTGCTGTTGACCTTGTTGTTGTCAATGTATCTAGTTCCTTCTTTATATTTTATCTTTTTTTTCCATTTGTTTATCCCTGGCAATCACTGTCTTTGATTCTGGTACACTGAGTCTTGTATATAGGTTTACTCTAACTTGGCAAAGCCAAGGGGAACAACAAAATGCTGAAATATGGACAAAGAATGACTCATTGCAACAATGATACTCATAAGACCCAATGTTTTTTGGAAATGAACTTGACAACTTCGGGGGTGGGGAATGGGGGAGGAAAGGGATAGTAAGAGAAAAACAAAGACAAGAAAAGTACTTATCTTACTCATGTAACTGTAACCCCACTGTACAGCATCTTTACAATAAAATAAAATTAAGTTAAAAAATAAAGTAAAACAACAACAACAGATGTGATCACGTTTACCTCAAAAATTTATATGGATTTGGTTTCCTGTGTGTTTTAATTAAAGAAAATTAAATTACTTCCCTAACCAAACAGATAGGCTTTGAAAGAAACTTATTCTCATGCCTTTGTCTAAGGTTAATTTGCTGTTGTATTCAATTGCAATTGATTTTGGAAAACAACAAAGGGATCAAGGTAGTCACACTGCATATCAGGTTCAAGGTCCATGCAAATACTCCTGTTTTTACTAGTGTAAAATATTTAGAAACATATTGGAGTTAGATAGCACTGATTTTTTGTTAAAATTATTTTCAACCATGCCAGCTTATAATACAATATTCCAGAGCGCCACAAATAGTTGGTAAGTTACACTATTCAAGACTAGTCTTGGTGGGAAGCTTGATCCTTGATTTTTGTTTTGTTAGGAGGTCACAGATCTTTTCAATATTAAGAACTTTGGTCCTTTGGTCAGTCTCCTTTTATGTCTCATGAAAATATTCTTCAAATAACTACTTTAGTGAAGAGAGATGCCTGGTGTTCTTTTCCTTTGCTTCACCTCCAACACTGTCATTTTTTTTGTAGATTGTGGGGCCTGAACTCTGGGCCTGGGTGCTGTCCCTCAGCTCTTCAGCTCAAGGTGAGCACTCTACCACTCGAGCCATAGCGCCACTTCCTGTTTTTTCTGCTTATGTGGTGCTGAGGAATTGAACCCAGGGCCTCATGCATGCAAGGCAAGCACTCTACCACTAAGCCACATTCCCATCCTGAGAGATTCTTTTTCTTTTCTTTTCTTTTTTATTGTAAAAATAGTGTACAGAGGGGTTACAGTTACATGAGTAAGGTAATGAGTACATTTCCTATTGAGCATTGTTGCTTCCTCCTTTGTTTTTTTTTTCCAAACATCTTTTCTCTTCCACAATCAAGCCTTTCCATCTGATGGTCACATTTTGGTTACCTCATCACCATCCTGTCCTGGTTATGAAAACATTCACCATTCTGCCTTGCCTGAGAAGGGCCTGGAAGAAGAAAGCAATTTTACCAGCCAATCTTGATCATTAAGATAAATGATTTATTCACACCTCCAGATTCTGCTCTTTTTCTTCAGTGTCCTGTGGGTCAGGGTCTTTGTCTCCTTGAAGTACTAAGTATCTGCCCTCTAGCATTGACTTCCTAAGCCATTTGAGAGTTTATTTCACATTTGTCGCAGGAGATGCTGGCAACTGTTTGTTTATTTTGTCCTCTTGTTCTTCCCACCCCTGGTGGTAATGTATATTTAATACAGTCCACTTAATACAGTAGTTTAGACTCTTAACTGATTCTGACAAAGTACATTTTAATCTTCTGTCACCTCTGTGGTGTGGTAGTATTTAATGCAGCAGAAGTAGTAGGATCTTCCCATATTAGAGAATTAAAAAGTTATATTACTAGTCAATAAAAAAGGGCAAACATGATAACTTTTAGGACAAAATTAGCATGAGTGTACACTTCCATGCCTGTGAGTGTGTGTGTGTGTGTGTGTGTGTGTGCTGGCATTGGGGCTTAAACTCAGAATCTGGATGATGTCCCTAAACTTTTTCTGCTCAAGACAGCTGCTCTACCACTGAAGTCACAGCTTCATTTCTAGATTTTTGCTAGATAATAGTTGGAAAAAAGACTCTCACAGACTTTCCTGCCTAGGCTGGTTTTTAAACCTTGATCCTCCAATATGAGCCTCCTGGGTAACTTAGATTATAGATATTAGTAGCTGGTGCCTTGCTCAAATTTAACACAACAACATTGAGATTCCACCTCACCCCAGTTCGAATCATTATTATCAAGAAAGCTAACAATACAAAGGCTGGTGGGGATGTGGCTAAAAGGGAATGCTTCTACACTGTTGGTGAGAATGCAAACTTGTTCAACCACTCTGGAAAGCAGTATGGAGGTTCCTCAAAAGACTAAACATAGAGCTTCTCTATGACCCAGCAATCCCACTCCTGGATATTTACCCAAATGACCACAAACAAGGCCACACTAAAGCTATAACCATGTTCATTGCAATATTGTTTTCCATAGCCAAGATATGGAATAAACTAGGTGCCTCTCAGTGGATGAATGGATCAAGAAAATATGGCATATGTACACAATGAAATTTTAGTAATCCACCAGAAAGAATGGTATTGTACCATTTGTAAGAAAATGGAAAGACTTGGAAAACCTTACATTAAATGTAGTAAGCCAGACCTAAAGAAACATAAGTTGCATGATTTCTCTTATTTGTGATAACTAGAATGTGCCTATACATCTACAAACTGGATGGTAAAAGAAAAAAATACACCGGGACATGATAAATTATACAGGTCTTTAGGCATTCACACAGTGAGACCGAAGGAGGATATTCTTAGGAGAGGATCACATAGGCACAATAGCTATGTTCCTCTGACCAAATAAAGTAATATTTATTAAAATGAATTCCAGGAAATATAAACAAGAGGGTTTTTTCTCTTTGTTGCTGTTTTCATTTTCATTTCGTTTTGTTTCATTTATTGGTTTTTCTATCTTTGAGAGGGCAAGGTGGGGGGGAGGACAGAAATGGTAGGACAAAGGTTGAACAAATGCAGCAGTGATACTACTAGACACTATGCTTAAAATGAACTATACAACTTTTAGGTGGGGACAAGAGGGAAAAACTGGGAGAGAGAGAGGAAAGGGATGACATTGTCTTTATCTGAATATGTAACTGTAACCCCTCTGTATATCTTCTTTACAATAACAATAAAGAATTTTTTAAAAGAAAGAAAAAAAAATATATTTGCCTCCAACTTATTCTCCCCAACAGAATTGCCTTCCCAGGGTGGGTGTTTTGATCTTCTAAAAAGTCTTGTTGTAAGCAACTACTCTCTTTAGCAAGAGAGGATGTATTGGGTAATATGGTAGTCTTCTCCAGATTCCAGCTCAAACTTGAGCAGTAGCCTGGAGAGCCTTAATATCAACATCTGATAGGCTGGTTAACTCTCTGCTCAGATGCAGAAATGAGTCAACTAGCCATTTTTGTTATCACTCTGCATGCTTCAGAGAAGGAGAAGCTAATTAATTAGTTTATCTTATGCTAACTTGTATTCGCTTCCTTGACGTGGCACAGGGTGTTAATCATTGTCCCCAAGCACTCATTCACACTCTCTCTTCCATTTCAAAATAGAACCCCAGAATTTCAGTTGGATACAGTCTGCTAGTCTGTGAGTTAGCAGTATGTGAACAGAAAATGCTCACCATTGCCAGGGTCTCTTAAAGGTACAGTCACAGTGCACAATGTTGTGAAGCTAGGATGCTGCCCAGTATGCCAAGCACTATTACCAAGTGAGTTTTTGACATGAGATGTTTCTGTTTACAGTGGATGTTTCAGTTTACAGTGGTTTAATTATAGGTAAGCCGAGATGCATCTGTGCAAGTATAAAATCAAGGAAGTTAATTTAAAACCTTGTATTAGTAGTTTTCAACTGTGACTATCCATATAATATTATTTTTCCCTTTATCAAAAAATGTATTTTTCTAGCTCTATCCACTGAAAAATCATTAGAAAGGTTAATAGCTAATGGAAATGATTACATCTAGCACCCACGTCTAGTATCTGAATCTCACTCTCAACTTCAAGGAGACATACATATCTCCTTGAGAAAATGAATAAGTCTAGGTGTAAGGCATTAAACATGTAATGAGGCTGGGACAATTGGTGCAAGTAGAAAAACAGCAGGGATTAATGAGCTTGAGCGGAAGCCATATCTGATTTAAAAAAAAAAAAGGTAAGTACTGGAAACATATTAAATACACAAAACTATCTGTGAAGAGAGGAGGGGAGAAAAGAGGAGGGGAGGGGAGGAGAGGGGAGGAAAGAGGAGGGGAGGACAGGAAAAAGGAAAGTAGAGAAGGTACCAAAGCTAAATTAATAGCTCAGTGGGCACTATTGGAAGTAATTGTAGACCTGAATATTACTTTTTTTTTTTTTGTCGGTCCTAGGGCTCAAACTCTAGGTCTGAGCGCTGTCCCTCAGCTCTTCAACTCAAGGCTAGTGCTGAACCACTTGAGCCACAGTACCACCTCTGGTTTTCTGGTGTTAACTGGAGACAAGTGTCTCACAAACTTTCCTTGCCCAGGCTGGCTTTGAACGGCAATCCTCAGATCTCAGGCTCTTTAGTAGTTAGGATTACAGACATGAGCCACCAGAGCCTGGCAGAATATTACATTTGTAAGTCTCATTACTGCCTTTAGGTCAGTGGTAAAACAATATTTTTTTCTTCTGATAAATTAAAATCATTTGTTAGATTTCATTACAAGGTCATTTGACAAGTCAAAGTTATAAAATATTTACCTTCTACAAGTCGTTATGTTGAAAAGGAACTTTACAACTTTGGTGGGGGGGAGGAGGGTTGTGGGGGGAGAGGATGGGATGGGAAGGGTAAACAAAGGAGGAGGCTACAATGCTTGATAAGAAATGTACTCATTATCTTGCCCATGTAATTGTAACCCCTCTGTACAGTATTTTCACAATAAGAAAAAAAAATATTTACTATCTATTTGATGGTATCCTTCTTGGAAAAGATAGCCTATTTTTCTTTCTTTCTTTCTTTCTTTCTTTCTTTCTTTCTTTCTTTCTTTCTTTCTTTCTTTCTTTCTTTCTTTCTTTCTTTCTTTCCTTCCTTCCTTCCTTCCTTCCTTCCTTCCTTCTTTCCTTCTTCTTTCTTTCTTTCTTTCTTTCTTTCTTTCTTTCTTTCTTTCTTTCTTTCTCCCTCTCTCTCTCTCTCTCCTTTTCTCTCTTTCTATCCCCTCTCTCTTTATTTTTTCTATCTTGTCTCTTTTTCCCCTCCTTCCCTCCCTCCCCCTCTTTCTCTTTCTCCCTTTCCTTCCTTCCTTCCTTCCTTCCTTCCTTCCTTCCTTCCTTCCTTCCTTCCTTCCTTCCTTCCTTCCTTCCTTCCTTCCTTCCTTCCTCTTTCTTTCTTTCTTTCTTTCTTTCTTTCTTTCTTTTTTCTTTCTTTCTCTTTCTTTCCCTCCCTCCCTCCCTCCCACCCTCCCTCCCTCCCTTCCTTCCTTCCTTCCTTTCTTCCTTCCTTCCTTCCTTCCTTCCTTCCTTCCTTCCTTCCTTCCTTCCTTCCTTCCTTCCTTCCTTCCTTCCTTCCTTCCTTCCTTCCTCAGTTTTATACAGTTTTACAGAACTTAGAGCTTGTTCCTCAAGGCTCTACCACTATGAGCCACAGCTCCACTCCTGGTTTTCTGGTGGTTAATCGGAGGTAAGGGACTTGGATTTTCCTTCCCAGGCTGACTTCAAACTGCTATCCTCAGATCTCAGCTCATGTGTAGGTAGGATGATAGGCATGAGCCACTGGTGCCTGGGCCAAGTTTGGTTTTCTATTCAAATTTCCAAAAGCTCTGTTTCTTAGCATGATATTAAAGCATCTTGGTGAATGCTAGAATTTAGTTCACTTCCATCTTTGGGTGTAGGATTGAGATGTTGAACACATAGAAATTATTGTTATTGTTATTATTATTATTATTAAATTTTCTCTGTGACATCCCCTTCAGTGCCAATAGCCCACAGGTAATGGTTTGGGGCCACAGTTTGCTCTGGCATGGGACCTTATGAGAGGCCCAGGGGAATGGGCCTGCCATAAACCCGACCCATGCATTTAATTATCATTGTATGTGTATGTGTGTTTGCACTTTCAATTTTATAGAGTATCTCTACTCCCTCACTCTTTTTGAAAGGAAAAAAAGTATTTTTGTTACAGTTGGATGAAATGCTAAACTGTCAGTTGCAGCTTTCTCCTCTTTGTTCCCCCCCTTATGAAAAGTATCACTTCAAACAAATTGCATAGGTCATCCATTTAAATGACTTGTAGATGTCTCATTTCCAGAGATGAAACAACATCCTTGAAGGACTGAAGCATATATTTTATGGGGAAAAAGTACACTGCAAACCTTCTTGGCTTCAAATACACAGGAATACAACTCTTCCTTTGGAACCCCTCCTTGCCTTTTGATTGGTGTGATTATGCTGTCAAGTAAACAATCCACAGAGATTTGTTCTGGCTAAATAAATTGTTGTCAGGCCCTCTTTATATGAAAAAAAATCAGATCACATAGTTCTGAAATAGCAACGTCGGAGAAGGTAATATGGGAAATGACAAATGGAAAAATTATATAACAAATATATTTTCATGCTGCAAAAAAGTCTCCAACTACATCTGATTACAAAAATGAGTGACATTTCTGTCTGATAGAAATTTTGTAGGAGTTTCCAAAGCTCAAGAAGTTAAAGTATTGAGATTATGTTCTAAACCTTTAAATGTAGTTCTACCTGGAGACAAAATAGTGAACATTCAAAAAGGAAACTTATCAACAAAAACAAAGGGCAGTTGACTTTCCAGACTGTTCCTCTTATAAACCTGGCACTTGAGAAATAAAGAGAACTTATAGTATGCTATTTAAAGAGATATAGATATAATAATTGGAAATAAACACAAAATAAGTTCTAGCTTTGTACAGCCATCTAAGAATGTACCTCACAAAATATCCTAAAAATTCTGAGTGTAACATCTACCTGGAGAACCATATATTGTCAATAAAAACAGTAATACTGATGTTAGAGTTCTTTGTCTGTAATGTGCCCTATATCAGAGCACACTTTGCAAATGCATATACTCGTGTGCGCGTGCGCGCACACGCATGCACGAGCGCACACACACACACACACACACACACACACACACACACACACACAGCTTCTCTTTTCCTACTGCATTCTGCTTTTCCATGCAGGCCACAGCCAGCTATGCTTAACACAGTGGGAAGCATTCCCCAAGAAACCTCTAAGGATAATGCACGAAAAAGAAAACCCACCTGTTGCTAGGATACCAAAGTCCTTTATCATCTGACATTCACTAGTAAATTGGGAGCAAGTGGAAGACTCACTCATCCCACCAGATAGCAACATTAAAGGCAAGAGACTTCCAGAGACATTTCATTACACATCAGCTTCAAGAACACTGCCCATATTAAATGTATTGGTAGACTCTGCCATCTTAAGGGTCATTAAGATGTGAATTAGAAACAGTGGAGAAATTTAATTTGGAAGAGCTATATAAAGTTGGTGACATACTGCTGAAGACAGATAGACCAGAGTCTGCTCTTCCTATCCTGGACCAAGACTTAAACTGAGTTAAATGAGGAAAAAAAGTTTTCTTTTGCTCAAAAGCCTGGAAATAATTTTGTACTTTACATGGGCTCTGTTTTTGTACTTATCAGGAGAGGAACATACAGTATGAATGTAGTTATTAAATTACTCTCCAGACTTGTCTTCCCTGTCCTAAATAACACAATTTCCTTGAATGTTTTCCCAGAGCTTGCATGTTCCTCCATTTTTTATTACTTCAATTATTTTTATTTCTAATGGAGACATCTTCAGTTTTATTTGTCACTTCAATTTGTAGAATTGTTTGTTTGGTATTTAAATTTGTAGATTTGTATGGATCGGTCCCAGTGATTTTTTCTAATATAACTTATTGACTTGTATACAACATTAATATCTTCTCCTGATGGTAGTAGCATTTATGTAAGGCCATCTGGGGAATTTCTATATGATTAATTAAAGCACCCATGTAAGTTGAGAGTCCTAAAATAGTTTTTAGTAGGTTACCTGGCTAGCATAGGAAGGCAACTTGCAAATATGCAATTTGAAGTTATTTCCTATTTATTCCAGCTTTTCAACTGCTTCATTTAGTGTTCTTTGCAGAGAAGCAAAAATCCATGTGATTTGTCACACAAGTACATTAGTTACCTTTGCACAGCTGTTCTCTCTCTGTTCCCATCCTTATGCTCTGAGCAGAGCTGCCACAAGAGACTCCCATCTAAAAGGACTCTTGAGACCAGGTCATTTATGTCAGCAGGGTGTTTTGCAAAATTAACACATTGTACTTGTCATAGGGCTATTGTAATGGAAATCTATTCTCTTCCAGCTCACTCCAGGGACTACAAATCATTTTCCCTGCCTGGAGCCATACTTGCAAGAAAAAGAGCCGAGTGATGGCCTTAGGTGGCTGTGGAGGTGACATTACTGCCAATGGCAAACTACAAAGCGGGGACAGAACCATAGGGCAAACTCACCTGATTTCTTCAAGTGACAGAAAGAAACTACAGTTAAAGTATTAAAAAGCCTCTTAAGTTCTTGGCTGTTTTCATACTTACCCACATTTTGAAGGATGAGCAGGAGGACTTGGGGCCCCAAGGCAAGACTGTTTGAATTGTTTCTTCTGCTGGCTGTAGTTTGGTGACGTAGGGACAGGCCTTTCTTTAGGAGCCAGGAGACCCACCTGTTTCTGAATCCAGACAGGTCGTTAGTTGGCCATGGAACCCTGTCAATCCCATGTAATCATTGCAGCCACCAAGTTCAAGTTGGGGATTTGTGAAATGAGGGGATTTGACCACCTTCCCATCCTAACATAAAGGACTCTATTTTGTGGTATCATCTGCTAGTCTATACTCATAATTGTTAGAAGATAGTTAGACTAGCTCAAGAGACTGCTTAACCATCAAAATGCACATCTCACATCTTGTAAGGCAAAATAGGGAGGGTGCTTGTGACTTTGAGGATTTCTCCTTATCTTAGGCCTTCTGTATACTTTGATAAACACTCTCCCTACTCATCTGACTCAAGAATGTGATATTCTGGACCATTACCAGCGAGCAAGTATTCCTGCCTTTTTCTGCAAATTCCACTTGTTAGAAACTATACAAAATAAGTACATTTAACCTACTTTGAGGGGATATGGTAGTACCTAAGTATGTTTTGTTAGTAACTTCCTATTAATAGGTCATTATTCTATTTATATAGCAGTTTATGAATATAATTTATCTTGATCAATGTCATCTCTTTCAACATTGTCACCCATCTCTCCCAACTCATCTCTTCCTTCACTTTTCTTAATTTTGTTGGATATACATTTAGTGTGTGTGTGTGTGTGTGTGTGTGTGTGTGCCTGTGTGTGTGCATGCACATGCATGCTCGCCCGTGCACACATGTGTGCACACACATGCTTGTGGCTTAAACTCAGGGTCTGTATGCTGTTCTTGAATTCTTTTTGTTCAAGACTAGAGCTCTACCACTTGAGCCACAGCATCACGCCTGACTTCTTCTGAGTAGTTTATTGGAGATAAGAGTCTCAAGGACTTTACTGGCCTGGCTGGATTCAAACCGCAACCCTCAGATCTCAGCCTCTTGAGTAGATAGGATTACTGTGAGAGCCACCAGTGCCTGGTGGCAATTTGGGCCTTTAGCCTTCCTCTGCCAATCCTTTTATGAGTTTCACAGTTACTGGACAGAAATCAAACCCAGGAAGAATCTTTCAGTGGTCTTTGGTGCTGTAGCACAACAAAATTATCTGTGAGCCTCTGAACCATGTAATTTATTTTTTGGCTGCATTCTCCCCATTTTTTCTCTTCATTTGTCTACTCCCTTTCGCTTGACCCTAGACCCAACCCAAATGACCTCAAGTCATTACAAACAGTACACGATTTGAGCCAACAGGCTCATGTGGATAATTTTATAGGACTGCTTTAGAAAACCTTATACAATTTATTAGGTACAATACAAACTCTTGATTAGGTCATTTTTGGAAATTAGACAGGGTTCATATAGATATAGAAATCATTTTCACAAAGTTGACCATTATGCTTACAATTTTGTATCTTTCAAGTCTTTAACAACCTTTTAAAATGTTCCAGATACTTCACTGGAAACAAACAAACATGTCAAAAATAAATTCTTACATGTCCTTGCAATAACATACTTTTAACTGCCTTTAAAGGGAACTTTGCCTCTTGTTTGCAGATGGAAATCCATGTGGACTGAGAATAGTTTCAATTGCAGTTCTTACTGTAAAGCTTGCCGTTCTTCCCCATTGACTTTAACACCTAACCTCTGTCACCTTGAGCCTATGTCTAGAACATGCTGAGCAGTCAACAGGTACTTTTTAAATACGAATGCATGCTCATGGATCTGGGGGCCATTTTTTGGTCTAAAACATTATTATTCATGTAGAATAATATGATAGATAAAGAAGAAATCCATACATATCTTCTTGGAAATTTTCAGAAAAGGAAAAAAAATCAAAGAAGGGAAAGAAGGAGGAGGAGGAAGATGAAGAAGGGGAAGAGGAAGAGGGGAAGACCGGGAAGGATGGGGCAGGAGGAAGACAGTGAGGAGGGAGAAGGACAGTGAGGAGGGAGGAAGAGTAGGAGCAGGATGGGACAGGGAAAGAAGAGGAGAAGGAGAATGAGGATAGGAAAGAAGAAGAAAGAGGTATAGGGAAAAGGAAAGAATGTATATTGGTGGGAAACTGGATGTAGAACGTGGATTCATTTCAGACAGTCTAGACTGCCCCACATCCTATAGAGTCAGACAAGGCTGTTCAAATCATTACTTTCTGCTCTCTCAGGCAGGAATTTGATCCTTTAACAGGTAAGGAAATATTGAGGTCTGTTTAATCCATTTGGAACATACATCCCTGATAAAATGAGTGTTTTAATCAACTAGAATTCCAAAGGTGATTTATGTAGTTGGGCAATGTTATTTGCCTATTACAGAAGAAGATTGCGAAGCTCATTGAATGAAAGTAAACATTTCTTGTAAAAAATATGGTGGCTTGACAGTTAAACAGTTGTTATACACCTTGGGGATGTTCACTTCCTTACTAAAACCTTCAGAGCACACACATTGAATATAGAGGAGCTAGTTTTCTAAGGCACATCATAAAAATTAGATCCTGCCTACTTAAACACACTTACTGTTCCATGGCAGCTGTAATCAAAAGTTCAGGTGGATAACAGGATAGGGGATGGGATAGTTGATGTCCTGGGCTGATGTTTCCAGGGAGGTCTAATGGTATTATACCAGTGAGATAAAGGCACCCGTGATTTGCCAATGGAGATGACTGATGACTGCATTTTTCTGGTTTTGGTCAGTTGTTGGGCTTGAACTTAGGGCCTGGGCACTGTCCCTAAGTTTTTGTACTCAAGGCTGGCACTCTACCACTTTGAGCCACCACTTTATTTCTGGTTTTCTGGTGGTTAATTGGAGATAAGAATCTCAAGATTTTCCGGCCCAGGCTGGCTTTGAACTGTGATCCTCATATCTCAGCTTCCTTTGTAGTTAGGATTACAGATGTGAGCCACAGGTGTCTGGCTGACAACTACTTTTGTCCTTAGAAACCAATTTGAAGATGACTTTCCCATCTGGAAGAAATTTATTATGTTAAAATCAGGCCTCCTATATTGGAGTGGAGAAAGAACTAAGACACTAAAGTGAGGTAATAATTCTGATAGAGAAAGAGTGGGTGTAAGAGAGAGGAAAGAGGAGAAAGAAAGAAAGACTGTATTCATTCATGTACTCACTGGGTATTTCAGTGCCTAGTATATACTGAGGCCTATCTAGGTATTTCATAGAGCAGTAAAATAAAAAGCAATGCGAAACAAGGGTGTTAGAACATGATAAAGCGGAGAAATATTAACCACCACCAATTAAAACAATAGGGACTGGGGACTTGGAGAGATAGTACAATTTCAAACAAGTTTGAAAAGGAGAAAATCAAGAGGAGCCTCTTCATCATCCTTGTGAGATAGCAATAGATAAGATTATGACGTATAAAATATAAACACAGAAAATAATCTCTGAGATGAGAGTACAGAGTTTTTCTTTTTTCTTTTTCTTTCTTTCTTTTGTTGGTCATGGGGCTTGAACTCTGGACCTGGGCGCTATCCCTGTGCTCTTCAGCTCAAGGCTAGCACTCTACCACTTGAGATACATCGCCACTTCCGGTTTTCTGGTGGTTTACTGGAGATAAAGAGTCCCAGGATGGAGCTCCAGTGGCGCAATCAGTTAGTGCGCGGTACTTATAAGTCTCAGGAGGGGATGGGAAGGTGGCTCAGTGGTAGAGCGCTTGCCTTGCATGCCTGAGGCCCTGGGTTCGATTCCTCAGCACCACATAAACAAAAAGAAAAAAAAGCCGGAAGTGGTGCTGTGGCTCAAGTGGTAGAGCACTAGCCTTGAGCTGAAGAGCTGAGGGACAGCACCCAGGCCCAGAGTTCAGGCCCCACGACCGGACCCCCCCCCCAAAAAAAAAAAAGAGTCTCAGGAACTTTCCTGAACCGTGATCGTCAATCTCAGCCTCCTGAGCAGCTAGGATTACAGGCGTGAGCCACCAGTGCCTGGCCTGATACAGAGCTTTTCAATGCATGATTTACTGTTAATTTTCAGAAAGCCACATTGCAAACACCATCTACTGACCAGTATCACACCTCTTTAGCAAGTTCTGTCAGTCAGCTATCTATCACTGTAACAAAATAAACTGAGAAGATCCACTTGAACGTTTTATTTGGGCTCATAGTTTCAGAGGTTTCTGTTCATGGTTGCTTGGCTCCATTTTCTTTGCTGAGGCAGAACTGGTTGGGGAGCTTGTGGTGAAGGAAAGAGAGAAAACTAGAGAATGCCTTTAAAGGCAGGCCTCCAATGACATAACTTGCTCCTGCTAGGTCACATGTCCATAGGTCCGGCCATCTCTCAACAGAGGCAGGGCTAGTGACACGGGTCCCTGTGTGTGGGAGGAAGATGGTGATGGGACCCCTAGATCCAAACTATAACACATCTTCATATGCTTATCATGCACCATTATTTCCAGAAGAAAAAAATAAGTGAATAAAATCTGAAACAATATGGTGGCTTTAGACATTAAAAAAAACAGTTGTCTTGTATGCTATGTTTAACACCTGATAAAAGTTCTTACAAAGACAGGTGTAAATAATAGAAAAATTGTTTTTACAAGAGCTATTTTCAAGAACTAATAAGTAATTGTTGGAATATTTTTCTCAAGAAAATAGTCACATAAGGATCTCTTTGTTATTGGCAAACAAATAATAAAATAAACATCATTACTTGTTTCTGGATTTCTTCCAAGCTGTCATACTGAACCATCGAAATAATCTACCGTGTGTATATTTTCTTGTGAATTATCTAGTAAATTGCCCCTAATTTTTTTCTTATTCTTCTGGGAAAAGGATTGCTACTCTAGTTACTCCAGAATGTAGACATTTATTGAAAGCTATTATTTGTAAGATTTACTTTGCTGTTTCCCTACTTACTTAGTACATCTTTGTTATTTAGCTATGCACCCTGGGTAGTTCCTCACACCATAGGACCTACAGGTCTATTCTATCTCTACCTATGAAATAGTGTCTAGTTTTTAATCTAAGGGAACAATCACAAATATAAGGTAATTTTTTAATGTTTTCATCTCTTATCATTTCTTGGGAGCTCAGGTTTCTGAGCTTAAATAAAATATCAAAGAGAAAAGGAGCTGTCATTTTCAGGCTAAAGCTTATCGCTTTTTTAGTAACAATAACAAAACAATAACAAAATAACAATAACAAACAAAAACAATAACAAAATCTTCCTTAATCAAATTGACCTTTCCTAATGACTTAATTATTAATCTGGGGTCCTTCAGAGTCATTCTTAATTTCATAGAAAATACCATGAAACTAGGTGTACGCAAGAGGTTACTTTATAGTTACATATTGTTCTATCCTCCCTCTGATTAAGAAGTTATGTCTAGATATTATACCTAATATTCAGTATCTTTGGGTTTCATTATGTGGTCTATAATTATATAATTTATTTTTGAGCTCAGTCAGACTATCCTTCTGGTAAGGTCTCCCTTCTCTCACCAACTTCCTCCCCCCGCCCCATGCGTGTGTGTGTGTGTGTGTGTGTGTGTGTGTGTGTGTGTGTGTGTGTGTGCGTGCGCGCGCGCGCCCACGCTCTAAGGAGTGAACTCTGGACTTGGGTGCTATCACTGAGCTCTTTTGCCCAAGGGTAGATCCCTACTACTTAAGCCATGGCTCTACTTCTGGCCTTTTGTGGTTAAATGGAGATGAGTCTCATAAACTTCCTACCCATACTGTCTATGAACTGCAATTCTCAAATCTCAGCCTCCTGAGCAGCTAAGATTTCATTTTAACTAACTATATGTTCATGTTCTTAGGTTATATGTCAATTGTTTCCTTTGTACTTACTGGAATATTGAATTCTAGTCTAATATTCAGTTGGCTACTCAGTATACGCTCATTTGTATAGCAGTTATCCAGTTGTAATATTCAGCAGCCCAAATTTTCTTATATATTTTTAATGACTTGTTTCTTTATAATCAGAAAGACAATTGATTGCAATAAAGCTAATCCTTTCTCTACATGAGCAAGTTTTGACTTCATATTAGAAAACTCAATATCCCGAATTCCTCCTAGTCATCATCAGACTCACTGCTAAAATATTTAGAGAAGTTGATTAAGAAAATTAATTTATTTGGCTTACATAGAGCATGCACACAACTTTTTGGGCAATTATCTGGGGAGAAATATTTTAAATGAGTTATTCAATTCAGACTTAAGGATGTCCCCCCAAATCTAAATATTTTGGGTCAGCGTTCAAATAGAGGATTCCACTTTACTCCTCTGAGGATTGCCTATTTATGGTTTGGAAGAGAACACACAGGAGCATTTAAATGTAATACTGCAGAAAATGTTTTCCAAAAGGATTAAAGTAAGCCTACCTACCCAGTGGACTTCTCACTGAAATATAAAAATTTTCTGGAGATAGAAAATATCTGTTTTAGCTTTAGTCAACCAAATATTTGTCTTACAGTAAGGAAAAAAGAAAAAGCAAGTAGATACTTACTTGGATGGAAATAAAGATGCTCAACAACAATGAGAGGATGGGATTAAAAGGATGCGAGAAGAAAATATCTCCAGGCCCACCCACAGTGAGAAGAGTTTCAGCTGGATCCAATAGGAGAAGTTGAAAACCAACATGACAAGAAACAGAAAAAGGAATGAAGACTTGGACTGAATTCCTGCCCACCCACGGGCTAGTGCTATGGAAAGATCCACTAAACGAATTGGCATCTGATAGTTTACATATTAAGGGAATCAGCAAATGATTTCTTGTTTATGTTTGGTTTGAATACTCTTTTTTATCTTATCCCACATGAAAAAAAATTGAAAGTATTAGTCAAAAGAATCTGTGCTATTTGTATTCACGAAGAGATGCTAGCAACTACGGAGAAATAAAAACAGTAAATAAATACCACTGGAAAGGTTACTTTTTGTCATTGCTATAGCATCGTGTATAATATATGAAAACAACAAAAGCTATAATGCAGAAAATTTTTCTTAATCATTTAGACTTGTCATCTCTTTATTTTTTCTTACTACTTTAAGCAGGAATATATCTGATTTATTACCTTATCTGTAGCATAAGATGTCATCTATTATGTAGCATAAATGTCATATGCTTAACCACTGATAACTGATGATTGCAATGATTAATAATGCACTGGTATTTATTGCATTAAGTTGTTAATATGGTCGTACTCCATTTTACATTCTTCTCCAAAATAATACTGTCATTTCACACAGGAACAGTGAATACATACATTTGTAACCAATAATAGCAATTGTAAGAATTATAGCAATGACTGTGGCTCAGATAATCATTCTTTTTTGACCCAATGATTTCAAGGCCAATTTGTTCTGTGGAGACCTAAATATTGACCAACATAAGGTTTCTATTGAACTAATGTGAATTAGGGTGTCGGGTTTTTTATGGAGAATTTTATTAACCTACCAAAGGCTTTATTTTTACAAAGTTTTTTTGAGAAAATGTTTTTCTTAAGAATAAAGAATTAGATACAAGTTTACCTTGAAAATGTTTGGTGTTTTAATATGTAAATAATATTGACTGTAGCCTGCTGCAGCCTAAAGCTTAAACAAAAATAAAAGCATCATCTCAGGAAATAATGCTGCATGACATTGAGAGAAGCATCGTCAGGAACTTTGGAAATCCTCTCCTCGCTAAAAGTAATAAGGACACTGGGAAAAGAAGTGGTCAGGTACTTGAAAGGAGTGGGGTGGGGTCAAGGGGAAAGGAGTAGAGGAATAAAGAGGAGACAAGTGGGAAAATGCAGACTAGAAGCCAATGTATTCTACCAAATTAAGAAGAGTGAGGGAAGGGGTGGGTAAGGGAGAGATCTGTGAGAATGGTGAAAGAGGTAACATTGATCAAGATACATTGTGTTTACAAACAGCTTCATTTAACTCCTTTGTATAACTACTTAAGAATAATGATTTCTAAAAGAAAAAAACTAGAAAACATTATACCCTATGTATTCATTGGGTTAAATGTGCAGATGCAGGACAACAACAGCAACAAGAACAAAGAGTCAAAATTGAACTTGTTTTGGAATCTGAGAAAGTCACATTAGAAGAATAACATTTTCACTTTGACCACATCAACCAATGAAGTGCTATATCCAGAGGACCCATTGAATTTATCGTCTCTCCTTTGGGAACCTGAAGGCAGTATTATGTTCCCTCAGCATTCTAGGGCACTTCTTTGGAGGCCTGCTTCTATCTTGGCTCATAGAAACAAAAAGGAGTTGTCAGGGCTGGACCACTCAGGATCAACTAAAAACAAAGAAAGCGACAGTGTTCACAGCAGCTGGTAGTGTGGAGACTCTGGCAATGCTACTGTGCTCATGACCATAGCGGCATCTAACAGAGGGAGCAGCCCGTGGCTTCACTCAATCACAAAGCCACGAGTGGCTTTTTTTTTTTTTTTGAGAGGAAGCATAGCTGGCAGTTCTTCCCAGTTTGGGTTCCTTGTTAGTTGTCCAGCCTATCCATGGAACCCATTCTAGGGTCCTACCCAGGCAGGAACACATAACCACAGCCGTGCCTAAATACAGAGCACAGTCTCTGGTTCCACCCAACGAGGGAGCTCAAACAACAACCCCGTCCAGCCTTGAAACCCAGCCTATATTCCTGTCCAGCCAGTAACTGGGGCCAACAATCTTTTAAAAACCACAGAGCTCAACCCTACTTGATGATGGAGCTCAGCCAGCCTTTCCCCACTGTGAGATACAGCCTGTAACCATGCCCAACAGGAGAGCTCCATGGGGATGCTGCCAGACCCTGGAGTACAACGGGCAACTCCTGTACATTTCAGAGGCCAGCTCCAGGCCTACTCAACTGCAGGATAAAACTTGTGGGCCCAGACAGCCAGGGAGTCTAATTAGTAATCTTGCCCAGGCACATAAAGACAATTAGTAGCCTTGCCAGAATAGGGAATCCAGCCTAGAGTGTCAAGCGACCATGGAGTGCAGCCTGTGGTTTCACCCAGCCTGGGTGCCCACTTTAAGATCTCCTACTCATTGTAGTATACAGCCAACAGTCCCACTGGGTGACAGAAACTACATAGACGTCTTATCAACCTCAAGGCATCCACAGAGGGAGGCCTTGTTCAACTAGAGAAAATGACAGCAAAATCATCTGACTCTCAGATCCACTGAGACCACAGCATGGCCTGATTCCTGAAGGACTGTCCCTACTGAAATGAACTAACACAGCCTAGGAGAGATGACCACTTTTTTTTCACTTTTTAAAAACACAGATATGAAAGCAAGGATACCAGGATCACCATGATTTAGAAATATGGCCCCATCAAAGGATGGGAAAGAATGCCAATAAAAGAATTCAGATTGTCTTTAAAAAGTTCAGTAGACACACACACACACACACACACACACACACACACACACACACACACACACACACACACACACACACACACACACACACACACACACACACACACACACACACACACACACACACACACACACACACCCCAGACAGATTACTAAACAAAATGAGAAAAAGAATCATGAACAAAACAAGAAACTCAATGAGGAAATTAAGACCATTCTAAAAAACTTCCGACAATGACTTAAGTAACTAATATAGACCTTCAACAACAGACAAGATAGAGTACAATATGGAATAGTTGGACTGAAAGGCAGGTTGTTTGAGATTATCTTCACTCTAAAAGACAAAAACAAAAAAGCATGAGACAGAATAAGGATTTTTTTAATATTGAAGAAATTTTTATTATAAAGGTGATTACAGAGGAGTTACAGCTATACAGGTCAGGTAATACGTACATGTCCTTTTGAGCAGTGTCATCCCCTCCCTCATTCTTTCCCAGTTATTCTCCTCCCAACTTCCACCCCTGCCTCCTAATTGTATAGTTCATTTCCAACATAGTGTCTAGTGGAATTCACTGCTGAATTGGTTTATCCCACCATTTCTGTGATTAAGAATATGGAACGCTTCACGAATTTGCATGTCATCCTTGTGCAGGGGCCATGCTAATCTTCTCTGTATTATTCCAATTATAGCATATATGCTGCTGAATTGAGCATGTGAGTAATGATTTTTGTGAGTACATTAGGCTAATCACTTTGGAAGTCCAAAAACAGAGGAAGAAGCAGAAAATGCATTAAAGGAAACAATGGCTGAAAATTCCCCAAATCTAGAAATTTACAAGGCCTCAAAACTTGCCCTCATCCCCTATGACCCAGCAATCCCACTCCTGGGCATTTACCCAAATGATCACAACGAAGGCCACACTAAAGCTACTAGCATAATTATGTTCATTGCAGCATTATATACCATAGGTAAAATATGAACCAACTCAGATGTCCCCCAGTAGATGAATGGATCAAGAAAATGTTTTATATATACACAATGGAAATGATTTGGGGAAGAAAAAGGGAATAACAAAATGGTGAGACCAAGGACAAAGGGTGAACCAATGCAACAGCAATACTCATAAGACACTATGTTGGAAATAAATTTTACAACTTGGCGGGGAGGGAAAGTACAAGGAAACAAGGGAAGGGGTAATAATGTTTGACAAGAAATGTACTCATTACCATGCTTATGTAACTGTAACTCCTCTGTACACCACCTTTACAATAAAATGAAATTTAAAAAACTTTCCCCTAAAGCTAAACCAAAGAAGTCTATACTGAGATACATTAAAATGACATTGTCAAAAGTCAAAGACAGAGAACTGTGAAAGTAGCAAGTGCTAAACAAATTTGTCTCATAGAAAGAAGCATCCTCATCACCACCATCATGATAATACATGAAAGTACTTTTCAACAGGAACCTTGTAAGCTGGGAGGAAAAAAATTCTGCCAACTAAGAGCACTAAATCCAGCAAAATTGGCTTCAACAGTGAGGGAGAGTTATTTTCCCAGACAAGTAGCGACCAGAGAGTTTGTCACTGCTAGACCTGCCCTACCAGAAATGTTAAAGGGAATCAGTTAAATAAGTAAAATGACATTATCCAGAAACATAAAAGCTTCTGAAAATATAAATCTCACAGGTAATGGTAAACACACAGAAAAATACAGGAAAAAGTAATTCTGTAAGAAATGTAAATTACTTACATCAAATCACCTGGGATTAAAGTTGAACAACAAAGTATTCAGAATAATTCTAACCACAAAATCTTGTTAATGAATATGCAAGTGGATTCTGACATCAGCAATATTGAATGTGTGGGAATAGAAGGAAAATGTGGAGTTTGTTTTTTGTACGCAATTGAATTTAGTACCTTACAACAGACAATAATAGCAAAAGGAATCTTTATGGAAGCCTCAGTCTAATGACCAACACAAACAATAACTCTAGTAGATACAAAAAGATAATGAGAAAAGAATCGAAGTGTACCCCTACAAAAATTATTTAAGCACAAATGAAGACAGCAAGAGTGGAAGAGAACAGCTCTAAAGTATACAAAAAACAGCAAAATGACAATAGTAAGCCCTTATTTACCAAAAAATGACTTAAATCTAAATGGACTGAGTTCACCAATCAAAAGATACAAGGGGACTGGATGGATATAATTCAATAGAATATAAAGATGATCCATATCATTCAGTGAGCTTTGTTTCCTGGTATGCTAAGACAAGTCAATTTCCACAAATCAATGACTATTGAACACTACAGGTTAAAGGACAAAAATCATAAGCTCATTCCAATTATTGCAGAAAATTCATTTGACAAAAATCTACCAATCTTTCAGCATTCAGAAGGACTATGCCTCAGCACGTAAAGGCCAGGTGTGAAAAGCCCCCCAGACAGAATCATACTCCAGCTAAGACCGGGGGCCCATTCTTATCACTTCTATTCAGCAGAGTAATGGAAATCCTAAATAGAGCAATTAGGAACAATCAGCACCCAAATGACAGAGAAAGAAGTAAAATTATGCACTTCTCAAGCAAAATTTAACACTCTACTCATGAAAAGGATACTATCAAGAAAGTGGAAATATAATTCACATAATTCAAGGGAAATGTTCAAGTCACACCTCTGATAAGGAACTTATATATAGTACGATATGTAATACTCAAATTATTTTCTTATAACCAAATAACTTAATCAAAGTAGATATACAAATGGCCAAGGAGTGCAAGAAAAGATACTCAACACCACTGGTCTTTAAGAAAATCTGAGTCCCCCAAATAGAGATATTTTGACATTTTTTAAATCAAATTAGGAATGGATGTATCAATATATATCCATTTAATAGAATATTATTTTGTCATACGAAAGGAATGTAGTTCTGAAACATGCTGTGTCATGAAAATACTATGTCAACTGAATGACTCTAGATGCAAAGGTTGCTCTTCACTTGGTGATGTTATATGATTTTCCAAAAAGAAACAGTGTCAGAATAGACTAGTAATTATCAAAGGTTGGAGCAGGAAGGGGCAATAAATGGTGTCTAATAGGTGTGGGGCTTTCTTTTGTGGGTGATGAAAATATTCTGAAATTAGATCATGATGCTGCTTATGACAAAGTGAAGAGTAATAACTGTTGTAATTTTCCAATAAGTTTCCTAGTTACTTAAAGAAAGTATTTTTTTAATTTAGCTTTAGAGATTTGTCTTCACTGATGCTCTTTTACCAGCAATCCTTGATTAATACATTCATAGCAATTACTTCTATCTTTCCTAACTATTCATTGTGCTCTCCCTTTGGGGGGAAAAAATCACATAATGAGTTAACAGAAGAATTTTTCCCATTTTAATAATTACAACCTTTATTTTCAACATCAAAATTTACATGAAGTATGGCTCATTCTTCTAGTGATTTTAACTAAAATAGGAACCACCTATAAATGTGTAATTTTAGTGTCACAAAACTGTCTCTGTAATTTATTATTTAAAACTTTAAGCCCTTTTTCTTATTAGATACAATTACATATCATATTGCAATCTTTGTAAAATAATTCCTGCATTTCCTGTTAAAAAATTGATAGTGAATTGTTTGGACTTCTGCTACTTTTGATAGGTAATTTTTTCACTCTTCTTTGTGATCCAAGGGTAAGATTATTTCTTCTACTGTCTTTTTTGAAAGCCATATTTTTCTAACAGTATTCTGAGACCTGAATGTGTTCTTCTTAGAGCTTTCTGGCTAAAATCTTCTTGTCAATTGTTCTTTTCAGCAAATAAATTAATTCAAAATTGTATCCTTACTTTTAGCTACTTGATAAGGACTGACTGATGGCTGTCAGAGTTCATGCGACTAGTTTTCATTATGTTAGGCTTGACAGGGTATATAGTTAATGAGAAATAAATACCCATTAGCAAGCAGAAATGGAATCAAAGGCAAGAAATTGTGTACAGGAAATAAAATAGGTTGATATGGATCTGTGCAAGTCCCCAAAGCCCTTGGTAGCTCAATAGAATTCACCAGAATATATGAAGAAGAAGAAGGGTCAGTAGTGGATTATATGAGCTTTGCTTTTTTGGTCAAGTCCTAGAAATCATGAGTCACAGATATTTATCTTTTATATTTGTGTAACAAAGTTTTGCAGAAGTAAAAAAAACAATTCATCATAAAACCAGACTTCTACTGTAAGCTTTTTTTAATAGGAAAATATCCAATTAAATATTGTTACCTGAATCACTGATACATGTCTTTAAATGATGCTGAAGGAGTTCATATAAAAGAGAGACACATGCCTTTTGGCTTAGTGGGCAGAATATTCACCTTATTGTTGGAAAGGGCAAGTGAATGGAGGAGAGAGAGAGAGAGAGAGAGAGAGAGAGAGAGAGAGAGAGAGAGAGAGAGAGAGAGTTTGGAGGGAGTAGAGAAGTCAAGGGAGATTAAGTTCAGGCATTCTTTTCAAGACCTCCTTGTGAAGAAGGGGGGGGGGGGGGCGCTGGGAATGTGGCTTAGTGATAGAGTGCTTGCCTCACATGCATGAAGCCCTGGGTTCATTTCTTCAGTAACACATACACAGAAACAGCCAGAATTGGTGATGTGGCTCAAGTGGTAGAGTGCTAGCCTTGAGCAAAAGAAGCTCAGGGACAGTGCCCAGACCCTGAGTTCAAGCCTCAAAAATGGGGGGAAAAGAGAGAGAGAGAGAGGGAACACAACAAAACATAAAATGAAAGTTGAATCCAAATAGGATGATCTTTTTAAAATGTAAAAACGAATTAATTAGATATGTTTATATAAAGGGAAGAGTAGAGTGGTAAAAAGTTAAAGGAGTTGAACATAGTGGTACATATCTGTAATCCCAGTACTTGGAAGGCTGAGGCAGGAGAACTGGGATCTTGAAGCCAACCTGGCCTATATAACATATGGGATGTATAACATCTGAGTTCAAGGCCTGCCTGGGTTGCATAGCAGGACTGTCTCCAAATTAATAACAAAACAAAAAAAAAAACAGGAAGTGGAGCTGTGGCTCAAGCAGTATAGCACTTGCCTTGAGCTGAAGAGCGCAGGGACAGCGCCCAGGCCCAGAGTTCAAGCCCCACGATCGACCAAAACAAAAACAAAAACAAAAAACAAAAAAACTAGCCAGGCACCAGTGGTTCACGCCTGTAATCCTAGCTACTCAGGAGGCTGAGATCTGAGGATCACGGTTCAAAGCCAGCTGGGACAAGAAAGTCCATGAGAGCTAATCGCCAATAAAGGACCAGAAAACCAGAAGTGGAGCTGTGCCTCAAGTGGTAGATTGCTGGCCTTGAGGTGAAGAGCTGAGGAATAGTGCCCCGGGGCCAGAATTCAAGCCCCACGACAGACAAAAACAAAACAAAACAAAACAAAACCACCTAACCTATAAAACAACAAGAAAAAAGGTTAAAGAAAGAGAAAGCAAATGAGGGTCAAGAGTATTAGATTCTAAGAAAAGTTAGGGGAGGGTGGGTATAGGAAGTAGAACACAGATGACAGAGGGTTATTTTCTGAACTATGATGAGAGGGAAAGAAAAGAGAAAGTATGGGATTAAAATGCTGCCAAGTTTATAGATCTGATGGCAGAAAAGTGAGGCGTTTCTGCCAGGTGGTTTTCCTCTCTTTACGAAGCAGAGAAGGTCCTGTGTGTATAAGTGCGATTACTAGTATTCATGTTGTGTTTCTGTTATCAAAGACGCTTATCCCTGAATAAGGCCTAAATTGAATATTAGGGGAAGAATCCATTTAGCCTTTCATTGAACAAATACTTCTGAACACAGGTCTCCTCATCACATTCATAATCAGCTTGAGAAGGCAGGAGTTCAAATCTCCATGAAAGCAAGTACCTAGGGTGACCCTAATGTAAGAAAAACAAGCCATTGGGGGTCTGGGAGTTGGGGTACAAAGAAGAACAAAGCTAATGTGACCAGTATCACAGTGCCCTGAAAGATGGGCTGTGAAGAATGATTAAGGGTTTGCTTGCCAGAAACACTAGGAGACCATAACAGATAGCAAGAGTGCAGGGACAAAGAGTGAACCAGATACACAGAGGCAGGTGAAAGTCCTGTGGTTTTAAGTCTAGAAGTAGTACACATTTCACACACAGTATTTCCAATTCAGAAATTAGACTCCTAACCTGAGAAATAATTTGGCAAGGACAGAAAACAATTTTACTCAGAAACTAACTGACTAATCTGTATTACCTTGAAACAAAACACCAAGATAGGGAGAATGAAGTGAGAACTCACTTCAAGCTTAAAGCCAACACATTCCCTCATGCATAATAGAGTTAAGAGATGACCTCTGAGTCCACATGAAGACATTAACACTAACACTAATAATAGCTTTCTCTTTTTAGTTGGGCATATTTCCTAAACACAGGCTATATGTCTCTCATTCTCCTGCTACTCATTCCACTAACATGTCTGAGAATTGTTCAGTAATAAGTATAAGAAGGCAGTATGGCAATGTATGAATATGTTCTCTTTTTTTGACTGTGAGGAGTGTTCTTTTTGTTTATTTTTTATGTTTTTTATTGTCAAAGTGATGTACAGAGGGGTTACAGTTACATAAGTAATGTAATAAGTACATTTCTGGACAAACTTGTTACCCCTTCCCTCATTTTTCTCCTATTCTTCCTCCCTTGCAACCCTCCAGGTTGTACAGATTATTTCCAACATATTGTCTTGTATATATCACTGTTGCATTGGTTTCCTCCTTGTCCTTTGTCTCCCCTTCCCATTCCTAATTCAGATAAACATATATACAATACCAGGGTACCAAAATCAAATACAGTGGCAACAGGGGATATACCATAGTGGAAGAACATAAAAAAGAAACAAGAAGTCACATAGTGCATAGAAACAACAACAACAAAGAATAACGTCTGTGTCCATGTTTTGGAGTTCATTTCATTTGGCATAATCTTATATGGTCATATGTATGTATCCAGCACAACTATGTTTATCACACCATTATTCATCATAGCTAAGATATGGAACCAACCCAGATACCTCTCAGTAGATGAGTAGGTCAAAAAAAGTTATGTGTGTGTGTGTGTGTGTGTGTGTGTGTGTGTGTGTGTGTGTGTGTGTGTATGGAATAGCACTGCCCCATTTGTTAAGAAATGGAAAGATTGGGAAAAAATCATATTAAGTGAAGTAAGCCAGACCAAAAGAAATATAGGTTCCATGGTTTCCCTTATTTGCAATAATTAGTGTATGTCTAGGATAATCTTATAAGATGAACAGAAAAGCTCAAAAGCTATGTACATGTGACCATATAAGATGATGCTAAGTAAAATGAACCCCAAGATATGGACATAAGAGGTTTTTCTTTATTGTTGTTGTTTTTAATGTACTATGTAGTTTTTTGTTCTTTTTTATGTTCTTCCTCCTATGGTATATCCCCTGTTGTCACTGTATTTCATTTTGGTATCCTGCATCTTGTATATACATTTAGCTAATTTGGGGAGAAGAAGGGGAATAACAAAATGCTGAAACAAGAACACAGGATGACCCATTGCAACAATGATTCTCATAAGACACTATTTTGGAAATAAACTTTACAAGTTCAGGGGGGGTGGGGTGGAGGAGGTGGGAAAAGGAAGGGATAATAGGAGAAAAACAAAGGAGGGAGTAACAATGCTTGACAAGAAATGTACTCATTACCTTACTCCTGTAACTGTAACCCTTCTGTACAGCATCTTTTCAATAAAATAAAAGTTTAAAAAAAGAAACAAGAAGTCACATAGTACATTAAAAACAGCAACAACAAAGAAAAACCTCTTGTGTCCATGTCTTGGAGTTCATTTCACTTAGCATCATCTTATATAGTCATGTGTACCCAGCACAAGTATGTTTATCACAGCATTATTCACCAAAACTAAGATATGGAACCAACCTAGATTTCCCTCAGTGATGAATGGATCAAGAAAATGTGCGTGTGCGTGTGTGTGAATACACACACACACGCACACACACACACGCGCCACACACACACACACACACACACACACACACACAATGGAGTTCTATGCTTCCATCAAAAAGAATGACACCACTCCGTTTGTAAGGAAGTAGAAAGACTTGGAAAAAATCATATTAAGTGAAGTAAGCTAGACACAAAGAAACATAGGTTCTATGGTTTCCCTTATTTGCAATAAATAGTGTACACCAAGGATAACCTTAGCAGATGTGCAGAATAGCTCAATAGCTATATACATATGACTGTATAGTATGAGTATGTTCTTAAAGATAAAGTATATCCTCAAAAAATCACCAGAACTTTCTCATCAGCTCCCAAGGCCATGATAGGTCACCTTGGGGAGGGAGCAAGCAAGGCTGGGAACAGCCGGGGTCCAGAGGACAGTGAACAGACAATCCTCAATTGTGTGTGCCACATGTATAAAATTCAGTTCCATTTGATCTAAGCTTAAGGAGACTGCAACCAAATCTTTACACCATTCATCCAACACATCAACTAGCAAATAAAATGAGCCCTGTGACAAAACTTCAGATCTAGCTTTATATCTCTATGTTCTTATTTCTATTCATCTCTATTCTTTTTTTTTCTTGGCAAGCTGGTTTCTTTCAGAAGAGACTGTGGTAAGTACTTTATAGAAACATAAATGAAAAGCAAATCTCTTTGGGCTATCCACATAATACTTAAGTATCTTTCCTCTCCATGAAGTTCTCTAAAAGTATAATGGTTCACCTGGCTCCTCACACTGAGCCGTCCCTGCTCTGAGTGAAGTGTTCTTATGGGTTAATTCACATCATCTTCCGGCCTATACAGTAGACACTGTTTCCATTTTAGAGCTAAGAAATGCAAAGCATGGTGATAGAACATCGCCTCGGAACAAGAGAGTGGTAGGTTTTCAGCTCTGGAAGTCTGACTCCACAGCTTAAGGTATGACACTATTTGCACCATCCTACAGGTGTGGGTAGGCTTTCTGGAACTTTTATATGACAAGCTTGTCCTTGGCAGAAAACATGTGCACGCGCGCGTGCGCGCACACACACACACACACACACACACACACACACACACACACACACACACACACACTGAAACATGGGCGAATGAGTCAACATGAGATATTCTTGTTGATCTATTCCTTATTCCATTACATCGTTCCCAAGATATTTAGGGAATAGAGTCACATTTTTTGCCCTTGGTGGCTGAATTTTCTGCTTCTAAACTCAAAGCAAGCTTGTCATCACCCTGCTGTGCATGCATAGACTCCTGGGGCCTGACCTTAGTTTGGACTATTTGCTGCCAGTAATTATCTTCCTCATTCAGTTCTCCTTGAGTTACACTATGGTTTCCAGATCTGACTTAAGATTTCTCTGTTTCTTCTCTCTCTCTCTCTCTCTCTCTCTCTCACACACACACACACACACACACACACACACACACACACACACACACACTTGCTTTCATTCTCACTCTGGAAAAATCCAGAGTCTGACTTGGAATCTTCTGTATGCATCTTTCTGTTTGGATTTGTCTAGATATTCATCGCTTCTTTTTTTAAAAGTTTTTATTTTGTTATTCATTGCTTCTTGACTTTATTTCCAAAGCCAAAGTCCAGCCACTTGGGAGTGACACCACCTGAAAGTGATGGATTTCTTGATTCTCTGTAGCTGGCTTTGGAATTGCTGGTCCTCTTCCTTTCAGACATCCTTCCGCTGGATGTTTTATTCATCAATTTTTATTAAACACTTGTCAGACATTGTTTTGGGATATGACCATGAATGAGTTACTTCCTGCCCTAAAAGAACAGTTAAAATAGTAAATAATATTTATAGTAAGGAGTAGTTGCAACATTAAAGAATAGTTACAATAAGAAACCAAAGTCACAAAACTGCTGCTAAAATAAAGCAAGGAAATTTTCCATCAGACGGGTGCTGCTTGAGCACAGGTCTAAAAGCTGAGTAAAATGACAAGGGGAAGGGCAATATTACAAGCAAGCAACCATGAAGAATTCACAAAAACAGAGACGCTGGGCCCAGCAAAGTCTATGGTTTAGCAGAAGACGAAGGGATTAATCAGGGTTGATATAGAAGAGGGGTTTGGGTAAGATCAGGAAATGCCTCATGTGCCATGCAGAAGAGTTGGGGCTTTGAAGGGATTTAGGCAGCCAATAAAATGACAAGGTCATTTTACTGGCTTTGCCAGGTTTACTGGCTCCTTTAGATTTCTGCACATCAACCTGCCACCAAGCTAGTGAACACACAGAAGTGATTAATGAGCTCTGTGACCACCCAGAAAACATTCCTGGCAGCAGAAAGCCCCAGGATACATCTAGGAATCTACATCTGCTCCTCTGGCAAACACTTGGGTCAGAAATCCGTCTAATTTTTTTTTTTAATTTTTGAGAATCCTGCAGCTGCCTAACTTAAGTCTCTCTTTATCTGCCTGGTTACTGTTTTATGTGTGGCTGCTGCTTCTTTGTGCAGGTTATTTTCAAGAGTTGCTGCAAAGATCCATTGATGCAAAGAAAATACATATTTCCTCAGTTTTTATGAATATTGTAAGTATTTGTACAAAGGAGTTGCCACTCACCAAAGCAGTTTATGAATAGAGTACCTCTTGATCAATGTCGCCCCTTTCAACATTCTCCCCCACCCCTCCTAACCCACCCCTTCCTCTACTTATCTTAATTTTAAGTTATGTATCAAACTTTTTTGCCATTTAACAAAACAGTTTTGTATATACGATGTATCTTTCATGCCACCTCAACCCGACCCTTCTCATATTTCTCCATTCTGTGATATATATACATATATATATGTATATATATATATATACTGTGAATTCTCGCTTGCATTCTTCACACTTCCCCCTTCATTCTTGGCCCCACCCTCCCCTCTTGGAAGTATCCAGTTCCTGGTACTTATTTGGTTGAGCTTTGACTTAGTCTTCTTAAACCATTTTATACCATTTGCTTTCTCCATAGTGTCTAAAGCTGGGATTGATGGTGTAAATGTAAAAGCAACGTGGTGACACAGATCCATTCTTAATAGCAAGAAGTACTAGAGTTTGTTATTTTCCTGTGAAATAAAACCAGGAACACGGAAGATGCCAAGGCATTTTCAACAATGGAGAAAGACTTGCTGATAACTTCCTACTGCCGTCAGCCTCATCCTTTCTGGCATTGCCAGCAAGGGATTTCTGCTGGGAGGTCCTGCAGTGACCCTCTCTGACCTCAGGCTTCCGGAGGTTGATTGAGACAGCCAATCACATCCGCCGAACTCAAGGCTCTGAGTCCATGTGTTGTGTTGCATCTTCAGACAACACTGTAACGTCCATCGTGCTGGTCCCAGTGATTTCTAAGGCTGGAGCTGCTGCTTGATGTGAATCTGAGTTTCCCATTTGCAGCAAATAGAAAGTATGTCAGCCTGATTTTTTGAAGATGGAGAAACTGTGTGGTCTTGAATACATTAGATCACTGTCTGTTCATCTGGAGCTTAGAAACCTGGCCAAAGAACCTCTTTGTGTTGCCATAGACTTTTTTCTTTTTTCTTTTTCTTTGTAACATGAGAACAGCATTTTCTTCCCACTTTACAATGATTCATATTCTCAATATCTCAACTCAGGCCAAATAAAACTGCAAAAACAAGAAAATAGTGTTCCAGAGACTGGATACACAGTTTTACCGTATGTAATAATGTCAGAAATTGAGTGTGAAGACAAGGATTATCCCCTGGACTCTTTTCTTCTTTTTCTTAACTTTTCATAAGCTCAGAGGTGGTAACAAGGAGAAATGAAGCACTGGCTAGCAGCAGCAGCAGCAGCAGCAGGGAGGAAAGTCTTGGATTGGATGGAAACTAGTTCTCAGACATTTTGGGGGTTTTCTGACAGGCAACAATTGGAAATTAAATATTCCTTATATAAAAGAAAGGCACTTGCTTGCATCTTTGTCTTCTATCATTCCTGTGTTTTTCCTTTGATGCTTGATTTCCATGTGCTTGGAATAATTCATGAGAATTGCTTAATTTCTGTTTTAGGAAAAATCAGTAGGTGAGAGCTTGCTACTCAGAAAACAATTAGCTGGATTACTCTTGAGTTTAAGAAAATAAACTTGGGAATATTTCTTCTTAAATAATACCATAAGCAGAGGTTGCCAGCCTCCAGTAACTTATGCTTCTAATCCCAGCTACTCAGGAGGCCGAGATCTAAGGATTAAGGCTTAGAACCATCTAAGAGAGACAAATCTATAGCTCTCATTTCCAATTACCCAGGGGAGAGGATGGGAGGGATGAAGAGGTGTGGTTCAGGTGTTAGCTAGTTCTAGCCAGGAATGAAAAAGCTGAGTGAGAGCAGGAGACTCAGATCAAGTACTGACACTGATCAGTACTGGCACTAATAATAAACAAACAAATAACAATGGTTTCACTTCACTTCCACCAGTGTGTTGGCATTGTCTGTAAACATTTACTATGTTTTTGGTTGAACATAAATGAACTATGAAAAAGAAAGGCAGAAATTTTGGACACTGTTCTTAATGAAATCACAGGTAAATGGAATGATGCATGAAGAACTGGAATTGCTCTTCCTTGCTCTTCTCCAATTGTCTAGGCCAAAAAGATAAACTATCTTATCTCTATCTATCTATCTATCTATCTATCTATCTATCTATCTATCTATCTATCTATCTATCTATCTATCTATCTATTTATCTATCTATCTATCTTACCTGTTAATGTTGGAACTAAAACTCCAGGTGTGGGTGCTATCATTTAACTTTATTGCTTAAGGCTAGCACTCTATCCCTTGAGCCACAACTCCTATTCCAGCTTTAGGTAATTAATTAGATATAAGGATCTCTCCAACTTTTCTGCCTAGACTGGCTTCAAGCCATTTTCCTTAGCTCTCAGCCTCCTGAGTAGCTAGGATTGCCATTGTGAGCCATTGGTGCCTAGCAGAACCATGCATTTAAAGATGAAACCTGAGGATGTACTGACACAAATACAAAGACTAGAGAAGCAAGCAAGCCAACACCTGGGAGTTATAGAGTCTCCTGTATTTTGTGTGAGACTTGTAGAGTAAGACTGTGACTCAAGTTAGACCCTTTCCTCCATCCCTCAAACTTCAATTCTCAGTAATATTCCACACCAGTAGGTGCTTGTTCTTTTTCTGTCTTTTGTCATTTGGGGTCTGGTAAATACTTGGTGTTTAAAGTGAAGGTTTAAATAATGAAAGAAAAACAGATCCTCTAAGCCTCTAAGGAGATGGAAGGATAGAGTTCAGGGTTATTCTAAATGAATTTCCTTTTTGTTGTGTTTGTATTACATTGAAAATAATCCTGTGGACAAATGCTTTGTCTAATTAATGAGGCTGAGTTATTAAAGTACATATTAAGGCAATTGGAGAATGGCTTGAGGCAGTTCTGTGAATTAGGTCCATATGCTTATCCATGTTGTCATATTATGGTGCCTATAATAATTTTTATTTAATAAACATTAAGAAAATGTATCATTCAAATTATGACTATAAATATCTAATTACAGATTGCTCATTTTGGGGATGACTTCAATTTTGAAATGTCCAAGAAAATACATGGTACATTGAAATGTACAGATCCATTGGTTTTTCTTTCATTGTTAAAGGTTATGGAGCATACTTCTGAATAGCAATCATCTTCGCAGAAGAAGCACAAAGCCATTCAAGTATGATTCCAATGGATCTTAGACTATATGGGATTCAGGAGAAAAAAGCTGAATTTGAGAAGTGTTGGAGATTTACACTTCTGTCAATGGATAACCATCAGGCACTTAACCCCACTACACATCCAAGATGAAATCATGAAGACTTGTGTTATCCAGGGCAACTTAAGGTCAAGAAGTTACCTGGGCCTCAGAATGAAAATAGAACAAGAACTATTAAATATTAGTTGAACTCTATATTCTCCTATTATGTGAATTCCTCCTCATTTATATTGAAGTCTTCTGCAGATTATCTTCCAACACTTTTCTGATTTATCTTCTATATGGTGATAGAAATTATGAACTTCAAACTTTATAATTATTTTATAATATAAATACATTCAGCAATGCAGGATAAATCTGATCTTTCTTTAATCCCAGCTCCAAATTTCCGCAGCTAGAATTCTATTGGCCTCTTGGGGTAGGTGTGTACCTACTGCTGATGAATGGAGCTAAGATATGCACTGTATGTACTGTATGCACTGTAAACATATCTGTGTCCACTGCCGTGGTTGGAAGGGGTACTGCACATTCTTAGAAGGGTATCAGAATTTCCTAGTACAACTTCATGAAAATATACTGCCCACCCCTGGCCTCCTGATACACATATAATTTTTCTCATGCACATAATTCCCCCAAATGCTCTGGTGTCTCACAATGTATTTGCCCTATGTTGTGAAGTAATGACCAGGACAATTTTCTGTAGATGGGTTCCAAGCACCACCCAGCACATCTTATTCCATCTCCTATACTACATATGATTGCTTACAGCATGTAGTGCCTTTAATAATCAATGGTGGGAAAGTAAAAGCAGCATAACTATAATATGATGAATATTTGGTTGAAATTATTAAAAAAGTTGCCTTGATTCAGAGTATATTTTGGTGAGTAAATAGGGAAATGAATGACTACTTTATGTATCTACTTGTCAATTCTCTTCTTTGGAAGTGAATGAATTCCTTAGTTTATTGAGTTTCCTATGACAAGTGTCCTTCAATAACTACATTAGAAGTTGAGATTTTGGAAGATTTCCCCATAGGAGATTCAATCATTTTGTTTTTTCATTTCTTAGTAGTTCCTGTACTCAAGCCTGGCCATGATGAATTTTCTAGGGATATAAATGAATAAAATATTGGCTGTCAATTTATTTTGAGAAAACTATTTTCAAATAGCCAATGAAAGAAATGTGATCAAGTGTTCCCCTAGGTCTTGGGGCTCCAAGAGCTCATCACTTAGGAAAGCATATTCTAATGGAGCAGAAGTAAGCAAGTGAGGAAACCTATCACCATGTAGCAATAAAGATGCTAGGACAGTTTTTGTTTGTTTGTTTGTTTGTTGTCAGTCATGGGTCTTGAACTTTGGGCCTGGGCTCTATCCCTCAGCTCTTCAGCTCAAGGCAAGTGCTCTACCACATCAGCCACAGTGCCACTTCTGGTTTTCTGGTGGTTAATTGGAGATAAGAGTCTCATGGACTTTCCTGCCAGGGCTGGCTTTGAACTGTGATCCTCAGGTCTCAGCCTTCTGAGTAGGTAAGATTACAGGTGTGAGCCATTGTGCCCCATTGTTAGGACAGATTTTGTTAGATCCAATGTGACCTGAGGGAGGGGGCGGGAAGGTGCTCTAGATAAAGTCACAATAGGAGGCTGGAGCTTTAAGAGGAGTCTTGTCATCATAATGAGGGATGCTTATTTTAATTGTCAGGGGAAACAAATATAAAGTGTTTTGAGATGGGAATGGGCTTTCTCTATTTTAGATAAAATCAAATTAGAGTGATGAAAAATGAAGTCCAGAAAGAAGGGAGAAGCATTACTGAAGAGCCATGCATATATAGGGAAATTAATTTCTTTTTTTTTTTGGTCCAGTTGTGGGGCCTGATTGGGCCTGGGAGCTGTCCCTCAGCTCTTCAGCTCAAGGCTAGCGCTCTACCACTTGGCCACAGAGCCACTTCTGGCTTCTTCTGCTTATGTGGTGCTGAGGAATCGAACCCAGGGCCTCATGCCTGCAAGGCAAACACTCTATCACTGAGCCACCTTCCCAGCCCTGGGAAATTAATTTCTATCTGTCTGTCTGTTATCTATCTTCCAGGTATTATCTATCTATCTATCTGTCATCTAATTTTTTTTTGTATTATCTACTATCTACCTAACATCTATTTGCCTATCATCCATTACTTTATGTATTTATTTTGGCAGTACTGTTTTTTTTTAATATATTGTATTGTTACTATAAATGTGATGTACAGAGAGGTTACAGTTACGTAAGTCAGGTAATGAATATATTTCTTTTTGAACCATGTCACCCTTCCTTTGCTCTCATTTTTTCCCTCCTGTCTTCACCCATAAATTACATAGTCATTTTCTACATAATGTCAAGTGATTACCACTGCTGTATTTGTTCACCTTTTGTCCCACCATTTACTTATTTATTTATATTTAACTCAAGTTGTCACACTTGTTACACAGGTATGCTACTACTCAAGTCATGCTTATAGATATTTTTGCTTCAGTTATATTTTCAGATAAAAATCTTTTGATTTTTTTACACAGATGAGCTTTAGAACCTGCCTATCCTCCTGTATCACTGGGATTACTGGGATTACCTCTGGGCCTGGCTTCTGTGCTGAGAAGAAGTCTCATAAACTTATTGCATGAGCTAGACCTAAGCCTCCCTTCTATCTCTGTTTCTTCAGTAGCTGTGATTATAAAACTGAGCTACAACATCTGGCTGAAGAGTTGGATTTTATCTGGTAAAAACATGGCATGATTTTAATCAGAGTAAAAGCAGAATCTGATTTGTACCTTCAGACCTAAGACAACAGACCCTTATCAAATGATTCTGATACCCCTTTCTTAATAGATCCAAATTATCCAGAGAAATATTTCTTTGTGTAGTATAGATACAATGGCTGCCCCTTACTCTAAGGGTTGTGAATACTGGATGGGTGATATCACAGAAATATGGTGGTTCCTATGCAATGATACACTAGGAGGAAAGAAGAATTTTTAGAAGTGTGATAGATAATTCTCAGTCTACATTCAGAAGTGAAGTTTTCTGTAAGCTTAATTTTTTTTTTTATTGTATGGCCAAATAGAAGATAGAAAACCATCTGGAGAGTCTTCAAGGAATCCATGCTTTGGAAGTAGGAGAGGTCTGTGGCTTGGTTTGTGGTTTGTGCTCTGTCTCCATCAAGCACTCCAGCACTGCTAATATTTCACTTAATCGTTTGAAGCAGGTCTTAGAGGAATTGGCAAATGTACCATTTTCCTTTAGCATACATTAGATGGGATTACTAATGTCTCCACATGTGGGTACTTCATAGCTTGCTCCCTTCACAACTTTCCAGAGAGCAGAGGACTGGATCTCTGTTCTCTGCTTCATCTCCAAAGGGTGGCATCTAGGAGGTGCTTGGTATTTATGTTAGATAAGTAAATTTTGATGATTTCAGAAATACAGTTCTATGACAGTCCTGGAAACATCAATTCATTGTAGAAATGAATGAATGTCTTTGGATTATTAAAAATGAAGAAAAATCAGGGGACATTCTGGCTGGGCAGAGTATTTGAAATGTCCAGTAGTGTGACTTATTTATCTATTTGGGTAGATATGAGATGAGCACTCCACACACTCTCTTGGCTCACTCGTTCCCTCATCTCATGTCTAATAGAGAGCCTGATATACAGTGTGCTTCATACATATCTGCTAAATTAACTACTATAAATGCACCAGCATTCACTGATACTTTTACCAGTTATCTAGAACTAGTCGTGTCTATGGCTATGAAGTTATCACCTCCATGAAAAATAAGGGATTATCATGAAGTTTGTAAAGAATGGAAACGGAATACATACTTTTTTCTATTATGTTAAAAAAAAAAACACAAAAAACACAAACCTGATTTTTCAGAAGAAAAGTCTCAATGTATATGTATTTGGCTGAACTTGAGGAAATACTTTCCCTTCTCCTCAGATTAGAGGAAGTCCATTCTGAGCCTTTTAAAAAGCAAGGGAGGCTCATTAATGGCCTGGGTTATCAGGTGGACAATTTCAGCTCTGCTCATTTCGTCAGGCTGTTTCAATGCTCTATAGGAACTTGCATGGATTTGTGGAAGGCCAGCGATGTCTTTCTGCAGAACTGTTTTGCTAGAAAAGAAACTGGAGGCAGGATGGCACAACAACCAAACTACGAGCCTGCTGTAGCACCTGTGTACAGGTGAGCATCGCAAATCAGAAAAGCTTAGAATCAGATCTCTTTCTCTCTCTCTCTCTGTCTTTGTCTGTCTGTCTGTCTGTCTCTCTCTCTCTCTCTCTCTCTCTGTCTAGCTCTCTTCGTCTCTCTCTCTCAAGTTTTCTGGGGTTTAGGTGCAAGTCTAATCCTTA
This sequence comes from Dipodomys spectabilis, assembly GCF_019054845.1. NCBI lineage: Eukaryota > Metazoa > Chordata > Mammalia > Rodentia > Heteromyidae > Dipodomys > Dipodomys spectabilis. Next base: position 15,635,978 of record NW_024870911.1, on the reverse strand, counting down.
TCAATCTTAAGAATTTAGTTTCAGAATACTTTCCACTCACAGTGATATGTCAATACTGAAAATGTTTTGAAATTTGGAGCATTCCAGATGTTAAATTCTTGGACTAGGGATATGCAACCAGAGCAACTTATAGCATATAATAAACACCTAGCAAAAGGGGAAGTTCACCATAGATTTCAAAGTATTCTTAGCGACTGTAGACTTCATGATGTTAAGAATTACAGGACTGTGGCATAGCTCAGGTGATAGAGCATTTGCCTAGCATACACAAGGCCTTGGGTTCAATTCTCAGTACTGGGGAAAAGCAAACAACAACAAAACCCCCAAAATCTGTTACCCTAGCATCAAAATTTTACAGATGAAAGCACACATGATTATGATATACTATGTTTTAATTTCTGTAGATGATAGTCATTTTCCTGTCATAGGAGAGAGATTGGTCAGTTCCTTTTTTGACTGGGTCCCTATGCTATCCCCTTTGATTATGCACTCATACCCAAGGACACTGCCCCAGGCTTGATCACCCTGGGTCCAGGTGCAGAAAAACTGGATAAGATTTATGGGCACACGTCAGTCCCCAGAGTTTAAAAATTATTGCAGAGCCAAGCACCGGTGGATCACACATGTAATTTTAGTGGCTCTGTAGGCTGAGATCTGAGGATCATGGTTTGAAGCTAGCCAGGACTGGCTCCAATTAACTACCAAAAAAATCTGGAAATTGAGCAAGGCCCTGCATTCAAACGTTAGGGCAGGCACACATACACAAAATATTAAAGATAACTAATCCATTGAAAGCTTGAGAAACCTAGCTAGCACCATCCTGCTCTCTTGGTAAGTTGCCAACCACAGCTCTCTTTTAGAGCTATAAGAAGTAGTTGTATCTTTTTACCTACCCAAATGGCATGTGTTGTATACCAGCATCAAAGGAATCTTAAATACATAGAACAGTCTTCCAGTAATCCTTTTGCACAAACATCCTATGTTCTGTTTTGCAGATGTGGAAACTGAGCCTTGAAAAGTTTAAAGTCTTCCACAAGTAAGAATCCATTCCTTTGAATAGCCGGCAAGGCAATCACAACTATATAGACCGTTCCTGAACACAAGACTTAAATTTTTAAAAAATAGCCTATAAATATTACATATAATTTCACTGATTGTTGTTGATTCCCTAGGTCTTCGTATAATAAAAAGAAATCTGCAAAGATAGCATACTTAATGGGACAAAATCTTTGCCAGCTATATATCTGATAAGGGATTGATAACCAGAATAGAGAGAGAGCTTAAAACTTAAACTCCCTCTGGGAATTGATGTATCATACCTGTAATCCTAACTGCAAGCTGAAATCTAGATTATGGTTCAAAGTCAGCCTCTGAAAAAAAGAAGTATGAGATGTTATCTCCAATTAACCATCAAAAGGGCCAGACTAGAGGAGTGGCTCAAGTGGAAGAGCACTACCTCTGAGCCAGCAAGCTCATTATGAGGTCAAGGCCCTGGGTGTAAGCCCTAGCATCAGCAAAAGCTAAATAAATAAAATTAAATTGAAGATAAGCACCCAAAGAATCAATAATTCAATTACCCAATCAATAAATGGGCAAAGCTACTAAACAGACACTTACTTGAAGAAGTACAAATATAGAGAGAGAAATGGATGACATCCCTGCAAATAAAGATAAAGGCAAATTTTTTTTTTAAAAAAAGACTTATTGAATGACTAAACCAGACAGGGTTCCAGCTTTCCTTTCAATCTTTTCAAATTAATTAGCCACAAGTCATTTCTCTCTGCTTTATGTGACCCTTTATGTGACCCCCCCCCCCGCTTCCTTTTTTTTTTTTTTTTTTTTTTTTACCAGTCCTGGGGCTTGAATTCAGTACCTGGGCACTGTACCTGAGCTTCTTTTGCTCAATGCTAGCATTCTACCACTTGAGCCATAGGACCACTTCTGGCTTTTTCTGTTTATATGGTACTGAGGAATGGAACCCAGGGATACACGCATGCTAGGCAAGCACTCTACCACTAAGCCACATTTGCAGCCCTATGTGACTCCCTTTTAAAGTGTGTAAGTATGTGGGTCAACATGAAGAGTGACTGGTAGGTTTAGGGGTTAGGGAATGATGAAAATCTTTTAAAATTGAGGTGGTAAATATTGCTTTACTTTGAAAATACTTTACAAACTCTTTGAATTTGGATGCTTTAAGTAGGTCAAGTACATGGAATATGAATTATATCTCAACTATTTTTTCCCCAGTGAAGGAATTAGATGCATACTTACCTCCAAATGGATGCACAGATCTACAGAGTTCTACATTAAGGAGAGTGTAATTATTTTCAGCAACCAGTTTACAATGGTACTTTCCATGGGGAAGCTAATACCCTCAGATTCTCTTCCAAAGATGAAGGGATACAGTTTGATCTGGGTTCTAGGCCATGAGACATATTTGGTCAATATGACAAGTCGGTCTTGATCAGTTCTCAAAAAGGAGTTACCAAGTCCAGCAAAGACAGAAACAAGATCACCATTGATTTGTGGAGTTTGGCATGTCTGGAGTTCTCTGCTCCCTCTTTCCTTTCTCTCCACAACCCTACTGCTCCACTCCATCTGCCACCCCCAGCCACCATCTCCTACCCAGAAAGGTCATCACACCAAGTCTTTGTTCCAGAACCTTCCTTCTGCAGCCATATTTTCACTCCACCACTTCCCACAAAATTCTAATAAAAAGCAATTCACCTGAGAGTACTTTTGTAACTTATATTTTATTATTATTTTAAGTAGTTGTAAAAGGGAGTTGTCATTTAACAAAGCAGTATATAAATACAATGCATTTTAAGCTGTGTCACCCCCCTTCAAAAGAATCTCATCCCCTTTTGACTCACCTCTTCCCTACATTTCAGTCTTGCAGTACATGCAATCAATTCTTGAATCTTTCTCCTCCCTATCCCTCCTTCATTGTCTACCCTTCTCCCCTTGGCCCATTTCTTTGCATGCACCCATTTGTTTATTTTGTTTACCTTTGAAACTATCTTTTAAATTTTATAATTAATTTTTATTGAAAAGGTTATGTAAGGAAATATTGCAGTTACAAAAGTCAGGTAATGAGTTCATTATTTGAACAGTGTCATCCCCTCTCTCATTTTCTTTCAGTTTTCCCCCATCACTCTCTTCCCCCCAAGTTGTATAGTTTCCAACCTAGTATCTAATGAGTATACTGTTGAATTAGTTTACCATTTGTCCCACTGTTTCTGTGCTTCCCCTTCCCCTCTCCAAATCATATAAACTTATATGCCAAACAAAGGGTACTGAAATAAAAAATAGCTACAAAAGGAAAAACTAGAGGAAATAAAAAGAATTGAAAATAGTACAATAAAAATCCTCTTGTTCCAATTTTTGGAGTCATTTCAATAAGCATCATTTTTTATATAAACATATGCACATAGCTATTGTGCCCTTGTGGGCCTCTCCTAAGAATATCCTCCTTTGGTGTCACTGCATGAATGTTTAGAGTCCTGTTTAAATTATCATGTCCAAGTATATTTTTTGTCTTTTACTATCCATTTCAATAAATATTATTTTATATCATCAGATATGCATAGCTATTGTACTTATGTGATCCTCTCCTAAGAATATCTTCCTTTAGTTGCACTGGGTAAATACCTAGAGACATGTATAATTTATCAAGTCCAAGTGTATTTTTTTTGTCTTTTACCATTCACTGTGTTAACTTGTAGAATTATAAGCACATTCTTATTATGACAAATGAGGGAAATTATACAACCTGTTTCTTTGGGTCTGGCTTACTTTGTTTAGTATAATTTTTCCAAGTCTTCATTTTCTTACAAATGATACTATATCATTCTTTCTGATGGATAATTAGAATTCTTTTATGTATATATACCACATTTTCTTGATCCATTTGTCCACTGAGGGGCATCTGGGTCATTCCATATCTTGGCTATGGTAAGCAATGCAGCAACGAACATGGTTGTGCTGGTAGCTTTAGTGTGGGCTTGGTTGTGGTCTATTGGACAAATGCGCAAAAGTGAGATTACATAGGAAAGCTGTCTATTAAGTCTTTTGAGGAACCTCCATACTGTTTTCCAGAGTTTACATTCCCACCAACAGTGTAATAGAGTTCCCTTTTGGCCACATCCCTGTCAATATCTGTTATTATTAGTTTTCTTGAATTACCCATTTCTTGGTGCTTATTTTGTTAGGCTTTGACTTAGTCTTTCTTTAAAAAATTGTACTATTTAACTTTTCCATATTGTCTATTATAATTCAGTCAATTCATTTGAAATTGCTGGCGTGCCAACCAGAGTATTTACTTACAGATTTAAAAGCACATTCCATCTACCACTAATGAGTAATGAGAGAAATCATGCCATCTTTGCTTCTGTGTGTTTTAGTTTCAACTTCCAAGGTTAGGATTTTCTCAAAACCCCAAGTGCTCTGGTGTCCTTACCTGAGTTTTTTTACATTTTTATTTATTTATTTAAAGCAAGAATGGTCTGCATACATGGGTGTCAATGCCTTAGTTGCTCTTTTGTAAAATTAAGCCCATTTACCACACAAGAGTGGCAGTCTTCAGAGAGTGCTAAAGAAAACTATGGGAATTGCAGCTATTAACAAGAGGGAGAATGCTTCCAGTGAGCCTACCTGATAAAGGCAATTAATTAAACATTAAGTGTAGAGTAGGGATTAAATGGCCTGGCATAAATTGTAGCCACAAGGCATATTTCTTCTGTGTTCAGAAGTTAACTCACAAAGCCCCATGGTCCTCCAGAATGGTACATGAAGCTAGTTGCTATGCTTGTGTCCTTATGAAGGCAAATTATGCTCCATGTGACTCAATTGCATGAAAGAAGTTCTATCACAAAGAATTGCTGGTGAACTGACGGAGAAGACTGAGGGTTAGAAGGAGCAGGGTTTGGGCAATTAGCAGTGAGGGAAGAGGATGGTAAATGTAAGGCTGCATGTCCTACTTTTCTAAAGCACCTTAAAGTTTATCAGCAAAAACTATCTCTCTGCCTACTCTTTCACATAGCAATTATGGCAATTTCTTCCTCTCAAAGGGGATGCTGGAATCTTCTAAGGCAATAAAACCTGTTCTAGAATTATGTTATGGCCTTGCAAAATACCTTTCTTAAGTCTTCCTAACAACTGCCATCTCAAGAACTTTCCATTTAGGAGATGATATCATATCCCACATATTTGATCTATGTAAGGAGGGCCAGGATTTAAAGTACCATTTATTTCTGGGGAAGACAAAATGGAAAGTGTGTTACATATTGATTGAAAGGCAGCCACAAAAATAGGCTTGTTTCAGTACTTTACGTTGGTATTAGAAGCCATAAAGTTCTGAGCAAAGATATATGATCTTACATCTGAACGGGGCCAAATAAATCTGATGGTTTTCTTCTAGCAAGAGGAGAGGAGATGGTATAGAATCCTATTTCTTGTGATGGTGGTGAGACAGATTATACCAATTTAATTGGTATCAAGATTGAAATGGTCACACAAAATTATCCCTGTGGGGTTGTTTTATTGCCCAGATACGGTAGATTTACACTGAGCTTGGCAAAACTTCTCAGGAAGGGTAATTTCTATCCAGAACACAAACTCCAAGAAGAGTTAAGAATGAAGGAACTTGTGAAAACTTACAATAGTAAGTTTTTTAAAAATGAACTTACAACTTTGGAGTCTAATTGGATGCAAATTCTGTAACTTTATCATGATTAAGGCCCCATTGCTACAAAAATACATGCTTATCTAAAAATAAAATTGGAAGGACATATGTAATTCATTCTTTTTCCTCTATTTTTTTGTTTCTTCATTTCTCTTAGCTTTTTGTACCTCATGTTTTGCGTAATAGACAATGCATTGTCCATTATGGGAAAGGGAAAGGGAATCACAGAGGCAGCAGAACAATGATGAACCACAGCAACATTGATATTCACTTGACACTATGTGGGATATGAACATTACAACTTGTGGGGAGATAGGGAAGGGTAAGTGGGAGATAAAAAGGGATGGGGTAATGATGATTAAAAACAAATGTACTTATTGTCTTACTTATGTAACTGAAGCCCACCAGCACATCACCTTTTTTAATAGCAATTTTTATTATGATTAAGTGTTTACATAAATTTCACAGTATTGTGGGATAGTGATACTTAGTTTAAGTCACAAACACTTTCTAACCTTCATGGGGCAACTTGTCGTTATCATGGTCTACAAAGTTTTGAGTTCTATGAGTTTTGACAATACAGTTATTTCTTGGGTGATATGCACATTTCTTTCCTTTTGCTTAGTGTCAGCTGTTCCCTCTTTGCTGCTCATTCCCTCCCTCCTATTGCTGCCATTGAGTTGCTTCGTTTTGATCCATGACCAGAAGCACATCACCTTTTCAATTAAAAAATAAAATAAAAAATAAAATGCCTTTCTTTTAGAGGGGAAAAGATTGGAAGGAGATCTTTTTATGATGGACAAAGTTTTGCTGAAACACCATGATGTCCATCTGTTCACATATTTGGTGCAGCTGCTTTGACATTACATCAGTAAGGATGAGTAGTTGCCACTGACATAGAGGCCGAATGTACTACTACTGAACTCTTCATTGAGAAAGATTGCCCACCCACAGACAATAATGGCTTGCCACTAATTGGTTTAGGGAAAGACATATGATCAGTAATTGCCAGTGAGATGTAAAAGAAGACAGTCTGAGGCTTTGGGGAAAGTTTCTTACTCTCTTAAGATATATCTATATCTATATACATATATAATATATTGTATATCATATGATATTATATATAGTGTAGCATTGTATATATATTATATGTTATGTGATATATATAGTAGCATTGTATATATAATGGTATATAATATATAGTAGCATTGTGTGAGTATATATATAAACAATTACTAATATTTTTCCTCTGCTGAGTTTTGTGTCTGAAAGTAAAGATGACAGATGAGAAGTGAGATAGGTAAATGAGAAAGGACCTGCCTCCTGGTTGATGTTCTTGAGAAATGAAATTATTCTATTTAATCCTCTTAATTTAAGGCCAGCCTGGGCAGAAAAGTTCATGAGAATCCACTGCTTTCCATGGCCGGGCACTGTGGTGTGTGCCTGTCATCCTAAGCTAAGAGAAAAGCAAAATATCTGGGCACAGCAGCATGCACCTGTCATCCTAGCAACAAAAAGAAGGACCAATAAGAAGATCATAGCCCATTCTAGTCCAGGCATGAAACAAGACCCTATCTTAAAAATAACCAAAAAATGGGGCTGGGATTGTGGCCTAGTGGTAGAGTGCTTACCTAACATGCACAAAGGCCTGGGCTTGATTCCTCAGTACCACATACACAGAAAAGGTCAGAAGTGGTGCTGTAGCTCAAGAGGTAGAGTGCTAGTGTTGAGCAAAAGAAGCTCAGGGACAGTGCTCGGGTTCTGAGTTCAAGCCCCAGGACTGCCCCCCCAAAACAAAACAAAACAAAAACCACACACACAAAAGGGACAGGTGGAGAGGCTCAAGTGAAGCACAAAGCCCTGGGTTCAAATCCCAGTACCACCAAAAAGAAAAAAAAAAAATCCTATTTACTAAGTGCCTTTCCTCCAGTCTTCTTGCTTTGTGATATAATAAATATTCCTTGTGCTTGAAATCATTTGATTTGAGTTTCTCTTACATGTAGGTGGAGGTCCCCTATTGTAATGTTGCTTGACATTTAATACCAAGTCTCATACCAAGTTCTGTGGAAGGGTGAGGAGAAGGAGACCTCTGCTCTCATTCCTCCCTCACACTATCCTAGGGAATGTGCTGTCTTTTTTATATTTCACCTTTTGCAGAAGGAAGGCAAATTCAGAGTGAAATGCTCCTTTGTACTGCAATATCCTGTCTATTGCAATTTCTTTTGGGGTCTTTTTATTCACTAGAAGCTTTTAGAATATTTGTGACATGGAAGAAAACTCACCTTAGAAGAAAGTAAGGTCCTGGGAAGCAGAAGATATTTCTCCCCCTTTTCCATGTGTCTTCTCTAGTTTATCCTGATAATACTAAAATTAATTCTTGCTGAAACTTGAAAAGAAAGAAGACTAAGCACGGAAATATGTCTGTCTGGATTATTTAAGGTATCTCTAAGTTGATTTGTTTGAGAATATATATAGCATTTAAATGTTAACATCAAATATATCAGTTTTGTAGTCTCTATAAACTTTTAATACAGTTATGGATTCCAATTCATATTATGTATATGTCAGCTTTGAATATTTTATACTTTTCTCCAATTGATGGCATAAAATCATGGTAGTTTCTAGAAGCATAAAGTGATTATTTCATTTTGTCTCACTAATAAATACTTACTGAGTAAAGCATTTTATGTGATATCCCAAAGTAGTACCTTAAATTGAATTTAGTAAATCCAGTAACTTAAGCTCCTATGATTTGCCACCTAATCTACATAAATCAAGGTTCCTTGGAGAACTAATTGAAGCTATTTTCTTATTTGAAGTTGAAACAAGTATTTTTTTGCAATGCAATCCTATTTCATAATAAAATTCTTGCTGGCAAATTCTGTTCTGGTATGTAATTGTGATAGTCCTGAAGGCACTTTTAATTTTGTTAGGGGCAAATTGTTCATGCTACTAGATGCAAAAATCATAAAATAAAGGTTGAATTCCCAATCCATGCAAAACAAAACAAAACAAAAAAAACCCTTGTATCTTCTAATTTATACCACTGTGCTTTGTCTATTTAATCTTTCATAAAGTTTCTTTTTTGCTTCTGGGTAAAAAACAGACAGTGACAAACTTTTAAGAGGGGATTTTGAAGCATGAAATAAATGCAAGTTAATGTGCATTTTTAGAAATGTTATATTGTTACATGAAAAATGTTCTCTTTTATTAAAATATTTGTTTGCCTTCTGCTGATGGCTCATGCCTGTCATCCTAGATATGAGGATCATGGTTCAAAATCAGCCCAGGCAGAAAAGTCCATGAGATGGTTATGTCTAATTTACCATAGAAAATCTGGAACTAGATGTGTGCTCCAGTGGTAGAGCACCAATCTCAAGCAAAAAAGCCAAGCAATAGTGCAAGGCCCTGAGTTCAAGTTCCAGTCCTGGCAAACACACACACACACAAAAGTCATTGTTTTATGCAGTAGTTTTATCTGTTCCTCAGTTTGAGGGGTGAAGATCAGCAGTCAGAATCTCTTCGAGAAAGTAAATTCATGGATTCTACATGATAATAACTCCATTATATAGTGAAAATTATCTTTTGGGGGGATGGAAAGAGGGTGCAAGGATTTTAGAGAAAGTAGGTTCAGGCAATGAAGTTCACAGGAAATGAGTTACCCTATATGATTGGGTCTCTCTGATGAAACACTTACCCTACAATATTCTTAAGACATTCAAATTAAACAACAACAAAAATAGCATTGATTAAAAAAAAAACAAACCTGTTGAGTTAGTAAGAATCATTGTAAGCAATAATTTTGTCATAAACATGTCTATAAAATGTTAGATAAGTGAATCTCTAGGAAGAATTTACTACCAGTTTGTCACAAATGCTCTCATTTGTCTAATTAAAAAGAGAAACGGCAGGGAACTATGACACCTATTTACACAGAACATCAAAATGGATTAAACTCCTGATTCTCCATAAAACTCAAATTACTCGTTTTTTTTTTTCCCTATCAAGACCGGTTTTGAGCTCTCTGTTTCTGGGACAGCAGTAAACCACAATGAGAAGTACAAATTGTCATGTCAAAAATGAACTTTACAACTTTGGTTGGGGGGGGGGAGGAAGATTGGATGGGGAGGCTGGAGGGAGGGGGGAGGCTGGGAAGGGATGTGAAGGGTAAACAAAGGAGGAGGCTGCAATGCTTGATAAGAAATGTACTCATTATCTTGCCCATGTAATTGTAACCCCTCTGTACAGTATGTTCACAATAAAAAGAAAACATATAGAAACAGAAACTGCCCTTCATACCCATAATGATTACTCTTGATTATCAACATGATCAGATTGAGAAGACTGTAAAGGACATCTCTAGGTATGGCCTGAGGTTGTTTTCAGAGGACTAACAAAAAAAAAGAAGACATGACCTAGGAGTCAGTACCTAATAACTGACTTTTAGCCAGATGGAATAAAAGAGGAGAAAGCAGAGAGCCCATGAGCACACACTTTCTGTCTCTGCTTCTCAGACAGCATGATGTGAGCTATTTTGCTTATCACTTTCTCCCTGCCCTGAAGATGGAAAGAAACCTTTGAAGTCATCAGCCAAAAATAAGTCTTTCACACCTCAAATTGTTTCTGGCAGGTATGTTGTTAAGATGATTTACATTTTGACTAATAAAAAAATCTTTAAATTATAAATGCCTTTGCGTGTGCATGTGCATAAATGCACACACATTCATACACATATATACGCTCACCCAAGCACACACAAATGCTGGTTTTCTCAGAGTGTCCTATGATTTCCATAGCCTGATATTTTTCAAAGAAGTTGTATTAGGAAAATAGTCCGGCTTAGAAGAAACAAAGAGCATATGTTTTTTTCTCATATGTGAAACATATATCTACAATATAAACATAGATGAAACACTTATTCGCGGTCATAGGCGTATATACACAATCAAATGGACTGAAATATGGGGTATGCAGGAGTGGACATCCACGGTTTGGCTTCGAACAACTAACTGATACATATTTCTTTTAAACAAAATGGATACTGGGAAGCTAAAACTGGGTTTGTAGGTGTGGGACTTGGGGGAAGCTGATAAATGCAGGAAATGGTGAAAGGGTAGTCATAATATTCAGTCTGCATATGTGGAAATGGAATTGGATAACCTGAGGGATTGGATGGGGTTGGGCTGGATGGGAACAGAATGATAGAAGGGCTGGCACTGTCCATAGTCCATTGTGCTCATAAACTGACATGCTAAATTGAATTTCCTTTGTATAACTATTTTAAAGACAATATTTTATTTATTTATTTATTTATATCCATTGTGGGGTCTGAACTCTGGGCCTTGGTGCTGTCCCTCAGCTCTTCAGCTTAAGGCTAGCACTCTACCACTTGAGCCACAGCACCACTTCTGTTTTGTTTTGTTTTTTTCTTCTGGTGGTTAATTGGAGATAAGAGTCTCAAAGACTTTCCTGCCCAGGGTTGGCTTTGAACTGTGATCCTCAGATCTCAGCCACCTGAGTAGCTAGGATTACAGGTGTGAGCCACCAGTGCCTGCCTGGCTTATTTTATTTTATTTTATTTTTGACCGTCATGGAGCTTGAACTCTGGGCCTGGGTGCTGTCCTGCAGCTCTTCAAGCTCAAGGAGAGTGCTCTACCACTTGAGCCACAGCACCACTTCCTAAAGATAATAATTTTTTTTTAAAAAAGAAAAGGAATCAGGCAAGAAGGGGGAAAAAAGGGTATTTTCATGATGTCCAAAAAAGAAATGAAGAAAATGTGGTACATATGTGTGTGTGTGTGTGTGTGTGTGTGTATGTGTGTGTGTGTGTGAATTCTATGCTTCCATCAGAAAGAATGACACCACCCCATTTGTTAGGAAATGGAAAAACTTAGAAAAAATTGTATTAAGTGAAGTAAGCCAGGCCCAAAGAAACGTAGTTCCCATGGTTTCCCTTAATTGCAATAACTAGTATATGTCTAGGACAAGTAGAAAAGGTCAAAAGCTATGTACATATGGCCATATAAGATGATGCTAAGTGAAATGAACACCAAGATAGGGACACAACTGGCTTTATCATTCTTGATGTCGTTTTTAATGTATTATAATGTACCATGTGATTTTTTTTGTTCTTTGGTATGTTCTTTCCCCATGGTATAACCCCTGTTTTCACTGTATTTGATTCAGGTGCCCTGCATCTTGTATATACATTTTTCTAATTTAGGGAGGGGAAGGGAAATAACAAAATGCTGAAACAATGTTACAGGTTGACCAATTGTAAGAATGAGATGTACAAGACACTATGTTGACAATGAACTTTCAACTTTCTATAACTTTTGCAACATTCTATAAACTCTCCTGACTTCCCATTCATGATGGACTTCTATTCACCACACAGGTAGGATTTCACTTCATGGAACTTTAAATATAGTACCTTTTGCTTGTTCATTTGTTTGTTCAGGCTAGAAGAATTTTAACTCAGGACCTCACCCTCACTCAACTTCCTTGTTAGGTTGGAGTTCTATCACTTCAGCCATACTTCTAGACCAGCTTTTTATTGGTTAGTTTGGAGATGGAATCTCATGGATTTTTACCTGTGGACTGTCTTCAAACCACAATCCTCCAGATCTTAGCTTCCTGAGTAGCTAAGATTATAGGTGTGAGCCACTGCCACTTGGCTGGCTGACTATTTCTTAATCTTATCATATATATATGTGTATGTAGTTTAAATGGACATGCTTAATCTAATGCTCAGCCTTTCAACTTTCCTGAAAAGGGGGTGGGAGAATGAGGACATTATTTGTTTACTGCATCCTTGCCAACATTTTATGATAAAGGTACACACATACAACTTTGTCAGCTTTTCTAATTAGCAATCTGCAAAAAAAGAAGCTTTTGATAAGTAAGTGTTAGAAAAAGATTTCAGTTCCTCAAAAATATTTTCCTTCAAGTGTTACACATGTGCAAAAGTGAATACGTTCTAAACTCATAGTTCAGTGATGTTTTGCAATGTGAATACCTTTCTAATCAGCATCTTCTGTTCCATTCAATATTGCCACATGCGACCACTTAACATTTAAATTAATTAAAATTAAATATAATGAAATATTCAGTTCATTTTAATACCCAGACAAGAATAACAGGGACCAGATTTACCCTTTCAACTGAAACAATGGGAGAACTAGAAAAATATTTGAAGTATATGATTTTCATTATATTAACTCTCAGGCAACCAAGGAAAGTAAATCATGGGAGCTGAAAATCCGCAAGGTGGGCTTGACCATAATCTCAATTACTGCCTGGATATCTCTAGGGAGTAGTATGTAAAGGTAAATATCAATAGGGCTGGATGGTCCATTTGAGTTAACAAGATGTATCTAGATTTCTGCACTGCAAGGGTAAGTAGCATTCACAGGGCAGAATCCTGGGCAAAGAGAACTGTACAGAGAAAGAACGCTGGAAATTTGTGAGACTTTCCCTCCAACTAAGTATTCAGTTGAGTACTTACCAGTACCTGTATATGAGAAAAAAAATACCTAAAGCTAAAAGAAGAACTTCAACAAAAAAATGAGAAGGAACCAGTGCTTAGCATGCTTTTTTTGATGCTATAACAGAATACTTGAGACTGGGTAATTTGTAAAGAATGTAGTTTTATTATAATTCTGGAGGCTGGAAAAATCTAAGATCCAGAGTTCTATATCTGACAAAGGGCCTTTCTGTATGCATCCATGTAGAAGACAGAAGGTCAGTAGAATGAGACAAAGTGGAGGGATCTGAACTCATTTTTGCAACAAATCTGCTCTTGTGGGAAGGAAGTCTCATTGCACCCACATTGACACATTCAGCCAGAGGCTCTGTCCCTGTGATTGTGTATTGCTATAAAAAAATTCAATACTTTAGTAAGTAGTGCTGAAATTATTGGAAAGCCAAAAAAAAAAAAAAAAAAAAAGCAGATCTTAGGGGCTGGGAAGGTGGCTCAGTGGTAGAGTGTTTGCCTTGCATGCCTGAGGCCCTGGGTTCAATTCCTCAGCACCACACAAGCAAAAAGAAAAAAGCCAGAAGTGGTGCTGTGGCTCAAGTGGTAGAGTGCTAGCCTTGAGCTGAAGAGCTGAGGGACAGTGCCCAGGCCCAGAGTTCATGCCCCACAACCAACCCCCCCCCCAAAAAAAAGCAGATCTTGATCTTTATATCCCATATATTTATTTTTATACCACCACACAAAAAAACTAATTTTTCATAAATCTAAAGAAAATGTAAAACTTTAAAATTTCTAGAAAAGAACCTGAGACACTCCATATGATCAATGATTAAATATTGTTAACTCTAACACCAAATGTGTGGGGTATACAAGAAATATTTTGAAATTGGAAATTTATCAGATTCAAAACTTTGGCTTATTTGACAGATATACCATTAAGGGTTAAGAGCCACAGAGCCAAGCATGGTGGCGCATACACGTAATCCTAACTACTCAGGAGATGGAGATCAGGAGAATCATGGTTTGAAACAAGCAACACATTTCTGAGGCTCCATCTCAATCAATAAAAATCTGCATGTAAGCCCGATGGTGGCTCATGCCTGTAAGTTTAGCTACTTAGGACACTAAGATCTGAGAATTGTGATTTCTGCCCAGGCAGGAAGGGCTGTTGAGACTCCTATTGCCAATTAACCACCGGAAACCATAAATGGTGCTGTGGCTCAAAGTGGTAGAGTGTTAGCATTAAGTAGAATAGCTCAGGGACAGTGTCCAGGCCCCGAGTTCAAGCTCCATGACCGATCTCCCCCCCCCCCTCCGAAAAAATAATCCTGTACTGGTGCCTGATCATCCCAGCTAGTTGGAAAATATAAATAGTAGGATAGTGGTCTGGGACAGCTTGCAAGAAATATCTATTCAAAAAATAACTAAAAAGATGGCACAGGTGGTATAGTGCCTGACAAGCAAGCATAAGGCCTCCAAATTCAAACCTCAGTATTACCAAAAAAAGTGCTACCCTCCAAAAATAATTAACTACAAACTTCATAAAGTATTTCCAGATTGCATATCTGAAAAGGAACCCATATCCACAATATATATAATTCCAAAATCCACAATATAAACCTATATAAAATGATCAGACGATGAAGAGAAACTTCTTGTAAGTTTATCTTTGTTTCTCATGAGAGAAATATACACAAACAAATCTTAATGAGGTACCACTTACACACCTGCTAAAATTCTCAAATTATTAAAACCAATGATATCAAAGGTTAGTGATAAGCAATGGAAATGCTTGTTCATTGTTACTAAATATTTTAGAGCCCTCTGGAAGTTTTGAAGAAACTGATACATATACCTAACATGATCTAACCATTCCATTTAACGGTATGTATGTAAGCAACATCAAATCTATGCCAGACAAAATATTTACATTGGTTATTTATTGAAACCTCACTTAGACAGCCCTGAACTTGAAAGAATTTAAATACTTGTTAAATGACGAATCAAAAAAATTGTGCTATGTTCATATAAGGCAACCTACTCCGTAATAAAAATGGATGAACTACTGAAATGTGCAACTAGCACAACTACATCTCAAGTAAAAGATGACAGCCAAAAGAGGCTATTGCAGTAGACTTCTAGTTCTATAGTAGAAAGAAAAGTAAAATTACAGCACTAGGAAGCAAATCAGTTGCTTCCTGGTCAGAAGGTAGAGTGAAAGGATTGGTTCTAAAAGCATGTGATGAAAATACTGGAGGTGATTAAAAATGTTCTGTGAATAGCATGGTCACAAAAGTATGTATTTGTACAGACACTTCAAATTATATACTCATACAGCTGGTGAATTTAATCCTCTGTAAATTATACCTCACTGACAGAAAGTAAATGAAATGAACATACAGCCTTAAAGCCAGATATGTACTTCTTTGGATTTTGTCTTTCCATGAATTTAGTCATCAGACATGAAGGTAAAATGTCCCTTTTATATTTACAACTCAATTCTATCTTAATTTGAGTGCTTGTCTTCCATGCTCTTGTCTTCCATCTCCTTTGTATACTGTCTCCATTTTGGACACTGTTAGATTTTCACTGGTCCCTTCCTTTGAGTCTTTATTGCTCTCCCCTCCCCCCCATTTTTTTAAAAAAATAAACATTACTTAGTTCTACAAGGCAATTTCATTTTGAATGTCCATCTAAGTGTATAAAACACCCAGACCAGATTCACCTCCTCTTTCACGCTGTACCCACTTCCCCAGCTAATCTTCATCATTCCATTCGACACTTGTGCATAAGGCATTTCCACCTTTGTGCCTTTCAATATGGTCAAACAAAACAATAACATTCCTAGACCATCACATCAGTTGCTGCTCTGCCTCTCTTGTCAGCTAGTCCTTCCATAAGAAGTTATTCTCTGTTCTTTGGCTTTGGCTCATGCTGTTCCTTGGCTAGTATATGTTTTCTGGCTTTTTGTCATGTGCACTCCATTTTCACCTGATTAACGCATAAATATTCTTGTTAACAATTTCTCTTGGAATTTTTTTTTTTTTTTGCCAGTACGGGGGCTTGAACTTGGAACCTGGGCGCTATTCCTGAGCTTCTTTTGCTCCAGGCTAACACTCTACCACTTGAGCCACAGCTCCACTTCCAGCTTTTTCTGAGTAGTTTATTGGAGATAAAAATCTCATAGACTTTTCAGCCTGGACTGGTCTTCAAACCGCGATCCTCAGATCTCAGCCTCCTGAGTAGCTAGGATTAGTTCGGGGTGAGCCACCAGTGCCTGGCTAAAATGTTTTTTTTTTCTTTCTTTTACAACTTAAGGATAAGTCATCCATTTTCTGTTCTCAAATTTGCTCATCCTATATTGTTTTAAATCAGCTAATTGTAAGAATCTGTTGAAGTTACAGACCTAGATAAACTAGTAGATGGTGATGTATGAATAACTTTATAATTTATAAAACATATATACATTGAAATTACAATGCTGATTAAAATCCATTTCATGGACATTTAAATTATCTTTGGGGAAACCTTATCTTAGCATCTTCAAAGACAACTTAGTTAAGAAATGGCAACCCCAAGTAGATTTCTCAATATATACCATGGCGTGCTTACAGGCAGCTTCAAGTTATTCAGATGAACAGTTACCTCTGGAATTCTGACTAGACATAGTGTTTACTGTAAAAGTAGTAACAGATTCAGAATGCTTTCATACACATCTTACCTTCAGCTCTGTTTAACAACATTTAACAAAAGGCTCAGGCCTTGATTGCCATGTCATACAGCTGTAATAAAATGTCTTCCACCTGAGGTGTTGAAGCTAGATGGCAGGTCATTCTCCATATTTTTTTATTGTTAAACAGATTGACCACATAGAAGTTAATGCCCTCTTGTCTATTAACAATGACCTTTTAGGAGAAGTAATTTTTATGTAGGTCATATTAACATAAAAAATTAAAGTTTTCATTTTTCCTTGAAATTACAGAGCTATAATTTTATACAAAGAACTTATATTTCACCATGCCTAAAGAACTTTTTCCTTTATAATTCAATATAAAAAGGGTGCTTTATACATTGTTTCTCTCCTCTTAAATGACTTGCTTTTACTCTGTGTGTGTGTGTGTGTGTGTGTGTGTGTGTGTGTGTGTGTGCATGAAAACACGTAGATACTGCAGCTTGAACTCATGCTCTCAGTTGGATATGTGCTCAAGGCTGGTGCTCTACCACCTGAGCCACCCCTCCACTTCCAACTTTTTTCTATCTAGGCTGGCTTTGAACCAGCATCTTCAGAACTGAGCATCCTGAGTAGCTAGGAACACAGATGTGAGCCATTGGTGCCCGGCTAGGATTTGCTCTGTAAATGGGCAAGAATTAAAATACAGCTGCTGTATGTGAAAACCAACAACATCCTTGACAACCAAATGCTCAGACAGGTGTCTGATGTCCTATGCTACCAAGGCCAGGCAAGTTGGATGAACAGTGCATCAGACATATTGCTGTCTACAGCTGGGGTTGCTAGCACAGGCCTGAATCAATGCAGGAGTAAACAGAAAATACCGAGAATCTCCTGAACGATAGGTGTCACTCTTCCTCTTGAATCTGCCCCCTAGTTGCTTTGGAGGAGGGAAGGAGTTTAGTATTGCCATTAGTGGTTTATAGAGATTGTCTTCCAAAGTCAAGTATTTTATTAGCAAAAACAGAAAATAGTATCTCCCTCGTCAGTTATAGACAATAACCACCCACGTTACAAATTGCTGATTGAAAAGATCATGGCCATTAACATTTGTTGAGCAGCCCCTGGGTACAATGGAAGAAGAGAAAGGAGAACTGAATGATAAAATGAAGGGCAGGTTCTGGAGTTTCTAAGCTGCCTATCAAACTCTCAGACATACTTAGGTATGCTTGGAAGGCAACTTAATGAAGTAATCATCCATTTAGAATTGATTGAACCACTGACACTGTTTTAAAAGATTTTTAAAAAGGCACAGATATGACATAGCCTTTCAAAGAACTAATGGTCCCAGCTATGCACACAGAGTCCAAACGTATAAATTACCAACAATATCAGCAGATAAATTAGTTCAAACAAGTAAAGAAAGTCATAACATCTGGGGATGGGACAACAGTGGAAAGTATGTGACTGCTTTTTTTTCCTTTTTTAATATATATTTTTTATTGTAAAGATACTATACAGAGGAGTTACAGTTACATGAATAAGGTAATGAGTACATTTCCTATTCCTTCTTTGTTTTTCCCCTACCATCTCTTCCTGCCCCATCTCCCCAATTCCTCCCTCCCCCGCCCCAAGTTGTAAAGTTCATTTTCAACATAGTGTCTTGTACATCTCATTTTTACAATGGGTCATCCTGTAGCCTTGTTTCAGCATTTTGTTATTTCCCTTCCCCTCCCCAAATAAAAAAATTGTACATAAAAGATGCAGGGCACTGGAATCAAATACAGTGAAAATAAGGATTATACCATGGGGGAAGAACACACTGTATATGTCTGGGACAAGCAGAAAAGGTCAGATAAGATGATGTTAAGCGAAATGAACCCCAAGATAGGGACACAAGTGGATTTTTCTTTCTTGCTATTGTTTCTAACATATTTATAAGATGATTTCTTTGTTGCTTTGTATGTCCCTCCCCCATGGTATAACCCCTGTTTTCACTGTATTTGATTTTGGTATAATTTGGGGAGAGGAGAGGAAAAATCAAATTGTTTCATTGCAACAATGAGATGTACAAGATGCTATGTCGAAAAATGAACTTTACAATTTAAGTGGGGGGGTTAGGGGGGTGGGGAGGAATGTAGGTGAGGATGTGGGAGGGAAGGGATGGTAGTGGAAAAACAAAGGAGGAGGCAACAATGCTTGATAAGAAATACACTCATTACCTTGCTCATGTAACTGTAACCCTTCTGTACAGTATTTTTACAATAAAAAACTTATTACAAAAAGAAACAAAAAAAACCACATAGTACATTATAAGTACATTAAAAACAACAGCAACAAAGATAAAACCTCTTGTGTCTCTATCCTGGGGTTCACTTCAATTAGCATCATCTTATATAGCTGTGTCTACATTTTAAAGAAATACATTTGTGGAGCTGAGGGTGTATAGGGTGGTAAAACCCTAGCCTGGCCAGGCTAGTTACTTTGCAAGACTCAGAAGAAGGAAAAGGAAGAGGAGGAGGAGAATAAGGAAGAAGAGGAAGAGTCAGAGAAGGAAGAGGAGGAAATGAAGGAAGAGGGGGAAGAAAAAGAGGAGGAAGCGAAGGAAAAAGAGGAGGAGAAGGCAGATGAGGGAGAAAAGGAGGAGAGGACGTCCAGATTTAAAGTGAGCAATATTTGGTACATGAAGGAGAGATTGAGGCCCATAGAATGAGGCTTACAGCAGTCTATGATAAGTTCCTCATGGTTCTGTTTGTCAGCCTGAAGATGCTTTGGGGACTAAGAGTGGATAATGTTGAATAACAATAAATGTATTTTTCTTTGAGTGATTTTTCAAGACAAAATTGTAATTATGATCATTTTTTACTATTCTCTTTTGTTTGTTTCTTTGTGATGGTATTGTGGCTTGAACTCAGGGCCTGGGCACTGTCTTAGCTTTTTCACTCAAGGGTAGTACTTTACTACTTAAGCTGAACCTCTACTTCCAGCTTTTGCTGGTTAATTGGAGATAGGATTCTCTTGAGTTTGTCTATCTGGGCTGGCTTTGAACTATGATCCTTATGTCTCAGCCTCATGCATCATACCTGTGAGCTTCATATATAAGACTCCTGAGTAGTTAATATTATAGGCAGGAGCTACCAGTACTCAGCCTACTTGCAGAACCATGATTTTCAGATCTCACCCTTTTAATAGCTAGGATTATAGGTGTAAGCCATTGACACCTGCTTACCTTTCGTTGTAAACTTTGGGAATGTATTTTCTTATGTGTTTCAATAGCCTCCTTCTTGCACAGGATTTTATTCCAACCAATCACATGCATTAGGTGATGAAAGATGTTAGGTAAAAGCATATTAAAGATCTTATTCTGGGTACCTAGAGACCTCTGGAACAAATAACACTAATGTAGGACAGCATATACTTAACCTGTGTGAGAGAAATTTCACGTGAGATGTGCTTCAGATAAGGTAGCATTTGCATCTAGGGTGAAGCCATAAGCACCATATATCCTAATTGGTTTTGTCATAGTGCCTAAAAGGGCATTTGGGTTTAAGGCCCTTTCCAGAGGTTCCTTGCTCAACCAGAAAGTGTTGTCATAAGTTAGTAGGTGATGCAATTGCATGGTTATGGCCAAAACTTTAGGGAACATGACAGGTCAGGACTTTTTCCAGAATACCTTTCTCATCTGGTGACTGCCAGCTATCTGGATAGAATTATTGACACACAGCAATATAAGCAAACTCAGGAGGTTTTATATCCCTGTCAAAAGATCTGCCTTCCATATTAAAAAAAAAAAAAAAAAACAGGATATACTGAGCTTCTTTTTATTTATTTATTTTTTTGTCGGTCGTGGGGCTTGAACTCTGGGCCTGGGCGCTGTCCCTCAGCTCTTCAGCTCAAGGCGAGCACTCTACCACTCGAGCTACAGCGCCACTTCCTACTGAGCTTCTTTAGAACTAGCAGAGTTGACAAATTATTTCTCCTTTATTCAAATTAATTTAATGAAGCAAGTTGTTGTCTAGTATTCATGTATTTTATTATTTTAAGTAGATGTACAAAGGAGTTTCAATTCAACAAGTCACATCATGAGTGTTATTAATGTGTTTTAAGTGATGGCCCAATTAACAATCATATTCTATGGTAGCTGAACATAAATGCTTATTTAGTATATAATAAAGGAAGTATTTCATATAAGCATAAAAGGAATGAGTATTTTAATAAATCATCTCAGGATATTGTTAAATCATTTGGAAAAAAGTTAGATCCCATCTTCACATCAAAATAAATTCCAAATGGGCCAATAACTTAAGTGCAAGGTGAATTTGTGGAAGAACCAGGTGAATATACAGATGGTGATTGATACAGTTCTGGTAAGGAGATGAATTACTAAATATCACAATGCTGCAGCAGCCATGATTATATAACATATACAATTGTTTTTATGCAAATTACTATCTGTAGAATTTGGATAAACAAAATGTCTGAGAAACATATTTTATCCAAAGCACTTGGTAGTTTGTATATAAAATTAGATAGCAACTGCCAATAAAAGATTAATACTCTGAAACATCAGTGAGAAAATACCTGGAATAGTAAATTCACTTATTCATAGAAAAACCCAATATTGTATGACGTAGTGTGATCTCACGATGTGTATTATCTAAGTAGTCCCTAGGTTAAGGCAATGTGAGTTCAAATCCTGGCTTAGCTACAAGGTGAAATTTTCATTAGCCCAGAGTAAATTATTTAATGTTTTAGCTCATGAAAAGTGTTTAACATCTTTGTGCCTTTTCTTGAGTGAAGCACAATGGTATTAGTAGGAATCACGGTATAGTGTATATTTCATAGGGTTATTAAGAGTATCATGCGATGAGATTTATTTTTAAGAGCTCTAAGACGTGTTTGACACACAATAAGCCCTGAAGAAGTTTAAGTAAAAGAAAGTTACAGTAAGACTCTACTTTTTTTTTGGGGGGGGGGGGCGGTCATGGGGCCTGAACTCTGGGCCTGGGCACTGTCCCTCAGCTCTTTAGCTCAAGGCTAGTGCCCTACAACTTGAGCCACAGCACCACTTCTGGCTTATTTTTCTGCTTATGTGGTGCTGAGGAATCAACCCAGGGCCTCATGCATGCAAGGCAAGCACTTTACCACTGAGCTATCTTCCAACCCTAAGACTCTACTTTTTACACCTCAGAGAAGGGGATGTACACATTGCCATCCTTCCAGTAAGGCTGAGAAACTGGTCCCTCATATACACTATTTATGCAATATACAGTAAGGTAAACTGATAGGAAGCTGTAGAATACGTAGGCTTTGATCTGATATTGGCTCTTCAAGTTATCTTTTCTGAGCAAATGAATAACATTTATCAATGTGTTATTTTCACTACAGAAAAAATATGCAACTTACATATCAAACAATATAAAAATAGTTAAATTATGACATACATGGGGTTTTTATTTGAATTTGATCGTTTTGCCTGCTATACATTCCTTTGCATGTAGTTTTTTAAAGTATGTACATATGTTTCATACATGAGATGCATACATATAGTATATTTAGTACTGTTTATATTTGTATGCATGGCATTTGTGGGGAAATAAAATGTAGAAGTATGATCAGATTTCACCATGAGCATAATACGTATATGAGCTACCATTGAACAGAGGGTTGGCAGAGGATCTTTCCTTTCTTAACTTCAGTTGCCACAGCTTCACAAGTGTCTTTATCATGGAAACAACGAGAAGAAAAATGTGTTGCTGTGATGTCACTGTTTTCTTTCATTGCTGTTTTTGATTTCTAGACCTTTTATTTTGTATGTAAGTTTATCTGATTTGGGGAGAAGTGAAAGCACAGAAATGGTGGACAAAGGGTGAACCAATTCAGCAGTGATACTCACTAGACACTATGCTGGAAATGAACTATACAACTTGCGGGGGGGGGGGGGGTGGGCTTTGGGAGGGGAAAAACTGGGAGAAAATAGGGAGAGGATGACACTGTTCAAAAAGAAATGTACTTAATACCTGACTTATGTAATTGAAACCCATCTGTACATTACCTTAATAATAAACATAAAAATTAATTAAATGTTTTAAAGACAAAGAAGGAATGGGAAATACTACAGCAGGCACTTAGAAGATTGGGTTTGAGTACTCATAAGGCTTTGCATCTTAACAAGGAGCATTATCTCTAGCACTGAGATTTATCTAAGTGATGATGCTGTCTAAAACTAGTGTATTTTGAGCCACCTGGAATGAAAGCATTGTGTGTGTGTATGTGTGTGTGTGTGTGTGAGCGCGCGCTACTGGGGCTTGAATTCAGGACCTGGTACTATTCCTGAACTATTTTTTACTCAAAGCTAGTGCTGTATATCACTTGAGGCTCAGCAGAACCTCCAACTGCAGGTGGTTAATTGGAGATAAAAATCACACAAACTTTCCTGCCCAGGGTGGCTTCAAACTACTCTCTTCAGATGTCAGCCTCCTGAGTTGTTAGGATGGAAAGGCACGAGCCTCCGATGCTCAGCTGTGAATGAGTCTTGCATCAAGACAAAGACGGTGAAGTCAAAAGCCAACTTCTTGGTATCTCCACTGACATGATTTAATGTTAGTAAATCCCCCATATAAATGCATATAAATGAGTAACATAGGTGGATAATAGAAGAATTGCATTGTTTTCTGTCAAATGTGTGTTGAGCATCCCATCCCTTGTCAGTACCATGTTACATCCCAGAGAGAGGACAGGAAGGAATAGAGGTTGGCCCCTGTCCTGACTACGCAGTCACTCAGGTGAGGACAGTGGCATTATGCAGGCACGCATTGTCGAGTACGGCCAGCGTCGTCATCAGCGAAGTGTATGCTAGATGTTTACTAAGTGCCGACTGTGCACAGAGAACAATCACACACACTAGCAGTACTATCATGAGCCTTACCAGTCCAAATCGCTGCCCTAGTGGAGCTTACATTCAGTGAGGACAGACAAAAAAAATAAAATAAAATGCAAGTTAAGTTACATAGTGGTCGGTTCTAAGGGAATAAAAGCAAATAAATACCTTCAGTTTGAAATTTTAAAAGGACGAGGAGGGAGAGAATGAGTGAGGGAAGCAAAACCGAGCAGAGGCAGCCTACCAGAGAAGAGAATAAAAGACTGGAGGGAGAGGAGGGAGTGAGCCATGGGAATACTTTAGAGATATTTTGGAAGAAAAGAAAAAGGAGGAGGAGGTGACGAGGTACATGTATAGGAGGAGGAGAAGGAAGAGGAGGAGGAGAAGGAGGAGGAGGAGGAGGAGGAGGAGGACGAGGAGGAGGAGGAGGAGGAGGAGGAGGACGAGGACGAGGACGAGGACGAGGAGGAGGAAAGGTAGGCAGAAGCAAGAGTTGAGCAAGGGCAAATATTTGGAGATGAGAGCCTGTCTTGAGCTTCCAGGAAGAAGCTGGAAGCATCTTCCAGAATCTGGACCTTACTTGGTCTCACAGACAAGAGTAAAGGTTGCTATCTTTCATTCTGAAGTCACTATAGCATTTACAGTACGAGAGGAACATAAACCAATGTGTTATAATAGACTTCTTGAGAGTAAGTTGCATTGCAATGATAGGTAAGAAATACCGATTGTTAGCATGCTGAAGTAATCCAGGGAATGAAAAGGAATAAGTGGGCAAGAAAGATGAGGTGAGAAATATCTGGGATCTGGATACACTTTAAGAGCAGACCCAACAGAATTTACTAATGAATTGGACATATGTATCACAGGAAATCTCAAAAGTGACTAATACTTTTAAAATACGATCGAGGAAAGTCTGAGTTTCCATTAAATGAAATGAGCAATGCTGCTGGAAAAGGGAGGGTCAGGAGTTGAAACTTTGATAGGTTAAATTCAAGATTTCCAAAGGATATCTAAACAGAGATCTCAGGAAGACAGGGGGGCATAAAGGAATACAGATGACAGATTAGGATTGGGCTGTAGAGATGAGCAAAATGAGCATTCAGATGCTATTAAGAGTGGTGATACAAGATAATAGTTTTAAAGAGTGGATACAGTTACATGGCTATAGATAAGAGGTCCAAGACTGAGCCCCGCAATGATAATGTAAGAGACTGGGAATATGAGATTGAACCACCAAAGAAGAGAAAAAAAGGAGTGTTTGAGGTAAGAATGAAACCAGGAAACTATCCTACATGTAAGAAATCAATTTGTTTCAAGGAGGTGGATGGGTCAACTTCCAATGGTGACGGTAGGCTGGGAAGAGGCAGGACTAAGCAACCAGCTAGATATAAACACACAGAAGGCCTAGGTGACCATACCAGAGGCAATTTTAGAGAAGAGATGGTATATAGGTTTTGGGTAGGTTCATGAGTACCCTAGGAAGTGAGTAATTAGATACAACTCTTCCAGGAGTTCTGTAGTTTGTAAAATGCAGGGGGGAAAAGGAGAAACATGGAGCAGATGGAGAAAGAAATGGTATCCAGATGGCATTCACATTTTTATTTTTAATATGAGAAATAACAATGGGTTGTATCCTTATAAGGGAAAAACAGAATATAGAGAACAGTTAGTGATGCAGAAGAGAGAGATTCTTGTAGAGATGTTGCTGAGTAGAGCGAGGACAATGTGCACAGGCTGAGGGTGTCTAGTGGGGGCCCAGGAAAAACAAAGCCTGTGAGCTAACCTTTCAGTGGGAACAAAAATCCCAGGGAAGCAGCATGGAGAATGAAGGAGGTGATGTGGGAAAGAAAGGACAAGAGAAGGTTGCTGAGCTGACTGTAGCTTTCTGACAAACTGCTCTGTCATGTGGGACATCTTCTGAGACAGCAGAGTAGAGAAATAAGATGTTTCCTAACACTCCACCCTAAGGGAGAAAGAGAGAAGCATTTGTTCAACCATTCACACCTTCCAAGTGTCCACAATGTCTCATCAGTAGAAAGTCCAGGTAGGCATTACCAAATAGATTATTATTTTAAACTCGTATTCATTCAGTACAAGTTTCATCTTGTCTGACAACATGAGTCATCAAAGTATCTGG
This sequence comes from Dipodomys spectabilis, assembly GCF_019054845.1. Classification (NCBI taxonomy): domain Eukaryota; kingdom Metazoa; phylum Chordata; class Mammalia; order Rodentia; family Heteromyidae; genus Dipodomys; species Dipodomys spectabilis. Next base: position 15,610,131 of record NW_024870911.1, on the reverse strand, counting down.
TGAGTTAGGGTTATGGAAGTGCAAATAAAGAGAAAGAAATGTGTATTGATTGTACAAGGGATTTCATGTAGACATGTGTTCATATGTACAAACAAGACACCTACATCAAACTCTTATAAATACTGTGAAACTCAGATATATGGGAAATTACTGATATCCCTAATCAAAGTCACAATTAAAATGATTTGTTGCTCAAGTGGTAGAGTGCCAGCCATGGGCAAAAAAAAAGCACAAGGACAGTGCCCAGGCCCTGAGTTCAAGTCCCAGTACTGAAACTGACAAACCAACAAATAGAACCGAAAGTTAGAATTAGCTCTATGAACAGAGCAGTGAACATACTTGCAATTCAAGTATGTGCACAAATAGAAAGGGTATTTATAATTTTGTAGATAATAGATTGTATGGCTCTCAGCTCCTCTGCAGTGCCTTTCAAGCTATTGCATCAAAAGAGAATTTAATGGTACACAAAGAATACTTAGTATCTTTAATAGAAGTGTCCTAAGAGCATAATTAGCATTCTACAAACACACAACCATGTGCATGTGTAGGTACTCATAACTTTTTCAGAGAGGCTAGATAAAAAGCAAAATGCAAAACTCGTAAATAAAACCAATTACTATCTATATAGGCATATCTCTGAAAATTCAAACAGCAATATTTTAATACTTGTATTTGTGGGTATTTATCCTTCCCATACAAAATCAACATATAAGTGGACATATGCCTTCTAAAACTATAGGGAATTAAGAACAAATTAGATTGAGTAATGATACCTATTTTTAAAAATCCACATGGGAACTATTCAAATTGTAGATATTCAACTAAATTTATTAATTCTGATTTATCTACCTTGAATGTCTTGAGATGCATCTGGAGGACCCATCTTTGATTTTGTTCATTCTTCAGTATAAAATATTGGTGGGATCCCCTCATGTTCTCGTCATTCTGCTAAAAGCTACGGAGAACACGAAAAAGTAACAGCGTCTACTCTTGGGAGGTTCCCAGAGAAAACTCGTGAAAACTATATTTCTCCCTCCATCCCCCATGCTCAGAAAGTAATTGGCTTCAGTCCAGTAGACTTCTCAAATGGAAGAGGGGGTCTGGGAGAACAACGTGAATCATAAATGCTTCCATCATTAGCCATTAAAATACAGTGGAAAATTTAAGTCAGTCCCTGCCTGACATGTTGTGGTCCAAAGAAGGGGTGGGAAGTGGTATGCTTTCTTTAATTATTCCCATGGAACTGAGCACATGTCTAGCCATAGCCTTTTCTTTTACTATTTTCCAAATAATGAGGACTCTAATTGCTTCATCTGGAGTAGCCCAAACTCAGTGGAACACTTGGCTGCCAGTGTTCTTTCCTTTTCTTCCTTTTCTCCATTCTCCCATTCTACACATATACATTCCCTGACACTCACCCGCCCCATCCCCACCACCTCTTTTGGGGTCTAAATCTGATGAAGGTCTGGTTGTTCCACCCTTAGACATTTTTCTTAAGTGCTTGAATTAAATCATAACTTGCTTTGGTCAATCATCTAGGGAGCTCTTCAGGAATTGGGGAAACATTTTATTTACGACTCAAGCTTTCCACCTGTGCTGGCATGGCATGGAATTTACAGCTATACTGAAAGCGTTATAACCATCGCCTCAGAAATTCCACATTTTCTTGAGCTGCATTATTATGGAGCATTTGTCAGGCAGCCAATTGCTGTGTCAGCCCCTAATTGATTTATATTAGCATCTGTAGGAGCAAGGTAGGGTGAGGGTGGAGGTGAGCCTGGGCCAACTTCTCATTATCCAATCACAGAGCTTCTCATAGACTTGGAAACCCAATGGGATTTGCCAACAGAATTATGGGAGGTCTATTTTTTAAATCCTTTCTGTTTTATTTTTTATGCAAAGTGTTTAAAATGACTGATGTTAACCAAACCAGTGTACTCCTTCATCATTTCTGAAAAGGATAGTGAGCTTATCCTTGCCTTACTGCTATTCCTTAACTCTAATGAACACCTGACTCTAAAAGATGAGCTTTGGGCTGGGATGTAGCTCAGTGGCCAAGCACTTGTCTAGCAAGTGTAATGTCCTGGGTTTGATCCCCAGTGCCAATAAAGAAAAATGGTGAGCTTTGTTTTCTCTGAAGCAGGGATGGAAGTAATGAAATCAAGAAATCCCTTCAAAGTTTCTCCTTCTGACAGCCTACATTTACAAAACAACAAAACTCCTGAAACTCCAGCTTGTATTTATCCCTCAATCCTACTTCTCTAAAATGAGAAAATACATCTATCACTTATTTAGAAATAAGTCTGAGGTTAGTTCCAACTTGAGAGAACCCAAAGAAATCAATGAAAGAAGATCCTGGTAAAAGTGTTCAGGATAGTCAGGTGCTGGCTCATGCCTATAATCCTACTCAAAAGGTTGGTATCTCAGGATCATGGTTCAATGCCAACTCTGGGCAGGAAAGTATGTGAGACTCTTATCTCCAGTTAACCACCAGAGAACTGGAAGTGGTGCTGTGGGTCAAAGTGGTAGAGTGCTAGCCTTGAGAAAAAGAGCTCAGGGATAGTGCCCAGTACCCCCCCCCCCCCCAAAAAAAAAACGTGCTCAAGAAACTCCACATTCCACTCTTATGCAAGCTAGTAGGGAGTTGCCTGTGTGCTGTGCCTTGGCCAATGTGGGTTATACTTACTGGCATCCATGGTCTTTACTAATCCCTTCAGTGTCAAATGTGACCCAATTCACATGTTTAGATGATCGGCCAGGCCTCTATAGATATGTGGGTGCTCAATGAGTTTCAGACTGCCACTCTGAAGCATTCCACAGGGGCGGGGTCTGTGATACTGGAGATGGGCATGGTATGAATGTGGAGACTAGGGGAGCTGCAAGAAGAAAGGAAGCACATGGATTTAGCTGGCCCTCTGGCTGGAAGGCAACCTCCACTAGTGGCATTGATGCTGGAGAATTCGGCCTGTCCCAAAGAACTACTGCTCTGTCAGGTAGCAGGCTGAGACACAGTGTTACACACTACTTTGATCCAAGTGTGTGGGCAACACTACTCTTGGTTCAGAGCATGTCTGGGTCCTGCTGCTCCTTGGGAGCCATGTGCTTTGGTCAAAACTAGCCTGTTATAGCAGCTTAGTCATGGCCTACCTTGGTCTGAGTGCACCTTGATCAAAACACAGTGGGCCACAATGCTCCTTGGCTCCTAGATGGCAGTCTCAACATACTGGTTCAAGACTCCCTTTGACATATGATATGTTGGTCATGGCACAAAGCCTTGTTCACTCAGTACCTTGTCCTCAGGGTCATAGTGTGCCTTAGCCACAGTGTTCTGGCTTTCTCATGTCTGGATCTTTGTGGATGGATGATAATAGGTTTTGGCTGTTGTGGTCACCTCATGCCTTGTGGTTGGGTCACAGAGTACCCAGCATGCTTTAGTCACATCATACATGATGGTCACCATGTGCCTGGCTACCATGTACCTGACCCCTGTATCTTGGGTCACTGTGTGCTCAGATCATGGTTTATGTGTGTCTTAAGATGCTTTGGTCACAATGGGACTTGTGTTACAAAGTAAAATCTTTTAGTATTATGGTACTGTTGTGGGAGGGGGAAGAGGGTATCATAGACACTTGAAATTATTAGTATCCATATATGATCGCTTAAATCTCTCAAAGGCTCATGTGTTAAAGATTTTGTCCCCAAGATTGTGGCACTATTAGAAAATGGCAGAAAGTTTAAGACCTGGGGCCTATACCTGGTGCAGTCAGTAAAGCTTGTAATCCTAGAAACTACAGAGACAGAGATGTAGCCTCTTGGTTGGAAATGAGCCCGGGCAAAAACGTTTGTGAGATGTCATCTCAACCAATAGCAGGATGTGGTGCTTCATGCCTGTCATCCCCAGAGACATGGGGAAGGCCCGAGAATTTCTTCTCAGGCCAACCTAGCAGGAAGTAAGAACCTACCTCAAAATTAACCAGTGCAAAAAAACAGGGTGGAGGTATGGCTCATGCGGTGTAACCTGCACAAGGTATAACACAAGCACAAGGCCCTGAGTTGAATCCCCAGTTGTGCTCTCAACTCCAGGCAAAAGAAGCAGTTAGGTCAATGAAGGAGGTACTGGAACTCTCCCCAGCTGCTTCTCAACCACGCTGAAGTGAGCAGCTTTGCTCCACCCCATACTCTCTGCCATGAAGTACTGCCCTGCCACAGCCCTCAAAGCAATGGAGCTTTTGATTATGGTCTGAAAGCTTGGCAACCATGAGTCAAAATAAATCTTTCCTCTTGAGAAGTAAATTTTTTTCCATGGAAAAAGAAGCCAGAATTATACAGCATGGTAAAGAATTTGTGCTTCAGAATGCTGAAGTGGGCGTTTTGGACACACACACACACACACACACACACACACACACACACACACACACACACACACACACACACACACACACACACACACACACACAGAAAGATGATAGATAGATACTCACATACATATGGAGATAGGTGGAGTCCTTTATCTTCCAGGTCTCTTCTGATTCTGAGAACACTTCAAAGTCATCCTATGGGAGAGTCAACTCAATCATAATAGAAACATGGGAATCCAGTTTCACCTTTGGGATCTTACCAGCCTTGACGGGGTTCTGCATGGGTCACATGTTTGTCATTTCTTGGTCCCCACAATATGCCTAGGATAAAAATTGTACGTACTTCATTAAAAAAAATTATAATATTTTCCTTTTTTTTTTGTCAGTGTGGGGCCTGAAATCTGGGCCTGGGCACTGTCCCTGATCCCTTCAACTCAAGGCTAGTGCCTACCACTTGAGCCACAGCACCACTTCCAGCTTTTTTTGCTTATGTGGTACTGAGGAATCAAACCTAGGGTCTTATGCATGTGAGGCAAGCGCTCTACCACTGAGCCACCTTCCCCGCCCCTTTTTTTCTTCTTCCTCTTCTTCTTCTTCCTTTTCTTCTTCTTCTCCCTCTCTCTCTTCCTCTCCCTCTCCCTCCCCCTCAGATTCAGATTGTAGTTTTAAGTTGGATAAGTTCCCAAATCTTTCTCTTCTATGATCCTTAAAGATGATCATAAATACAGTTTTTTCATTTAAATCTGAAACCTCAGAATGAATAAGGAAGTAGATATAGCAGTAGGTCTTATTGTTCCATCACAGATCATCTGTCCATGGCTTTTTTACTGGCAGATATAAAATCAGGTTATGTAAGATGTGGGTTGTTCAATAATAATAAGAATGAATAAAATCATAGTAGTAACTATCTTTATGTAAGTGTTAGGATTACATAAAGTACAAACTTCACAGAAACATGGAAGCAAGTGTTATATCTAATTTACATGTAGCAAATGTATGAGGCTTTGAGCTAGTAAGGTAGCTCTATTAGGTAACTAACATGAATCTGAGATTGCACACTTGACTTGTAACTTCCATTTACTTGTAAACATCTATTTGCATGACATTCTTTTTTTTTTTTTTTTTTTGCATGACATTCTTTATGCTGGTTTCCATGGATAAATAAGAAGCATTGGTCAAGTCTGATACAATTTGTATCTATTAGGAAGTTTTTTTTTTTTTTAATTCTTATCTCCTTAGCACACTTCTTAGCTTTCCCAGTGTCCTCTGTGAAAGTAAACTCATTTTCCAGATTGCTTATTAGTGGATAGTCCCCAAGTTCATTCTTGGATACCTGCCTGTACTCACTGAATTAGTTTGTTCCAAATATCTTAAATGAAGTATCTATCTATCTATCTATCTATCTATTTATCTATCTATCTATCTATCTTTTGTCAGGACTTAGGTTTACACTCAGGGACTCACATTTACTCAGCTTATTTATTCAGCTGGTGTGCCACTCTTGAGCCATGCCTCTAGCTCTGCTTTTTGCTTATTTATTGGAGATGGAGTATTGAGGACTTTTTCTGCCCTGGTTGACTACTATCCTCTAGATCTCAGTCTCCTGATAAGTTACAATTACAGGCAATAATCACGTGTCCAGCTTAAATATGATTTCTATGCAAATCATATCTTAGATTTTGCATTTAAAACCAAAAGGTTCATGTATTCAACTGCCAGCTTGGAATGTCCACTAGATTATTACTCAGAATTCACACATCTGTGCAGAGTGGAGCTGACATTCTCTTCTACAAACTTGATCCTTCCACTTGCTCCCCATCTGACATTAAACATCTGAGATGAAGTTCACCTTTCACAAACAATTTTTTTGGTCACCCATGACTCTACTTTGTCTGTCATTCAACTTATCAGCACATTCTGTGGACTAAATATAAAATATAGAAATAATATAATCCTCACTACCTTCAGCAACTGTTAAATCTTGTCCGGATTGTGGAAATGCCACATAATTATGTTCTTGTTTCCAACCTTATCTCTTCGATCTATTACCAACAAAGCCATAAAATAACCTGCTAAGGGATGAAGAGTAGCTCAGTGGTTGGATTTGTTTGGCATGCCCAAGGCCCTGCTTTTAAGCATAGCATTAAACAAACAAATTTGTTAACATTCTTGTCTGTGATCAAAATTCTTGAAGATCTATGCCTTCCCCAAAGAGAAAAAGGGCAAGTCAAGTTTCCTTCTCTAAAGGATGTTGAATGGTAGGCACAGACTTCAAATTCTTGACATCAAGTGAGTAGAAATCAAGTCAATCTAAAATTGTGTAGTAAGAAGAGACTTGATAAATTGTGTAAATCTAAATAAACATCTTCCAAAAATCTTCCACGCACTGATTGAACTCCCCTTTTTTTCTAAATAAAGGTCCCAACTATTGGGTTAATTCTATAAGATTATTGTATTGGGAAGTGGCGCTGTGGCTCAAGTGGTAGAGCGCTTGCCTTGAGCTGAAGAGCTGAGGGACAGCGCTCAGGCCCAGAGTTCAAGCCCCACGACCGACAAAAAAAAAAAAAAGATTATTGTATTGTTCTCTCACTAGAGGTTAGCTGGTAAGTGGATATTTCTGGTAAGTGGATATTTCTGGAGTATTGAAATTATTCAAATCATAAAGAAAGGGCACCTCACTTTGGAAACTAATAGCTTTTTTGGCAAGACATTGTGTTACTTGATGTGTTAATGGAAGACTGTCTTTAAAAAATAACTCTAAATTATCCTTCTAGACAAGTCTAATCACTATAGTTCCCACGAGTGAAAAGACAGAGAAGACATTTTATAATGACATTTGATTTTGTTCTCTTTGAAAATACCAGGGTAGCAACATCTATTATACTATTGGTTATAAATTCTTTCTACCATATTGTCAAGAGGACTAAAATCCTTCCGTGTGTACAAACACTAAACCATTTCCCTTTTTTGACTGGTATTTTAAAAGTACTATGAATGAGTTTCTTCTGAGAGTCAATGATTTGTGATTTCCTTCAGTGACAAGGATATGGAAATTATGTATGTTCCTAAAGTACTTAATCTTTATAAAAGGTTACCGAAATCCAAAGACAGATAAGATTAAACATGCTAACTATCTTATCATTAGTGTCAATAGTGAAATGGGGGGGGGGGGGAATAATATAAGCTAGTCATGGTAGCTCATTCTTATAATTCTAGCTCTTTGGAAGGCTGAGATAGGGAGGATCATGGTTCAAGGCCAGCCTAGGAAAAAAGTTCACAGTCAATAAAAAGCAAAGTGTGGTGATGTGCACCTATAATCATAGCTATGGTAAGAAGAGTGAATTGGAAGACTGTGATTTGGACTTGCTCAGGGAAAATGTTTATCTCAAAAATAAGCAATTATAAGAAGGGCCAGAGGATTGACACAAGTGGTAGAGTGGCCTGCCTAGGATGCAGGAGACCTTGAGTTCAAACACCAGGATGAACTAAACTATATATACATGAATATGTAGGAACTATTTCCTATGTTGTGTGAATATCTATAAAGGTATGAAGTCCATGTCCTGTGGTCTAATAGAATGGGACATTTAAAAGTTTCAAGCATTCTTCCTCATACATAAAACAAGATGATTACAAGGTTGGAAGTGTATGTCAGTGGTTAGAGCAATTGCTTAGCATGTACAAGGTCCTAAATTCAGTCCCTAGAACCATTAAAAAATAACTAAACATATGACACAAGTATCTACCTCCACTTGGCTTTCCACTTCAGTTATTTTAGTTTATCTTAATACCCACATACTCACACAGTTAAATAATCCAAAGTCTCAACAGGTATTCTCTTCCTCTAAGTGTCAAAGAGAAATCAAGTTCAGTGACAGGAATTCAGATGACATCGAATCTGTAAGTTTTAACTCATAAATTGTGTAGAAAGGTGAAATCAACCTGACGAGTCTTGTTCTTCCATTTCGGGCAATGATTTAAATCTTTGTGCTTCTGTCTGGAAAAACCAAGTTCTTTGAAAGAAGTTTATTGCTCAAAACACATCTGTTACACATGAATAATAAAATGTTGGAAATCTGACCCTATGGTAAAGCAAAGCATAGGAGACTGCTGTGTCCTCATCGCTGGTGGAGAATGGAAGGATCCATTTCTTGCCTTGGCCCATGGCATCTTAATTAAAGGGGAAGAAGCTCACAGTAGGCTAGATTCAGGCTCCTGGCTCATATACAACACAGCCTGAATTCACGAAGCAGGAAAGCCTTTACCACCAACTATGCCCCAACAAGAATCTACATTGCCCAGAGCTGTTTTCTATTCAGTGCAAACAACAGTGGCGTAAATCTGCACCTTCAACTTGAGAAGGTACAGATTATTTTTATTCAATTATTAAATTTATTTTTATTGAATTTATTTGTATTCATTTTTGTTTAACCTCTTTCAGGATAATTCATCTCGAGCAACAGGGCTTTCTCCAAGCTACACGCATGAACAAGAAATTCCTGAGGGAAAAAAGGCAAGTCTTATCATGTGTATTACCAAGTTTAGTAAGCTCATTGCATTCATAAACACTATGTCATCCAGTTTTAAAACAGCACTAAGCCCATCTTCCTCGCTATGCAGGCCTGTTGTGTATAAGCATGTCCACTTAATTTTGTTTAAAACAAATGTTTTATGGGGAGCCAGTGGCTTATGCCTATATTTCTAGCTACTGAGGAGGCTAAGATCTGAAGATTTGCAATTTGAAGCCAGTTCAGGCAGAAAAGTGTGAGAGACTTTTATCTCCAGTTGGCCAGCAAAAAGTCAGAAGTGGAGCTGTGGCTCAAGTGGTAAAGCACACACCTTGAGGAGAAAAACCAAAGGGATAGAGCCCTGTTGCCCAGCCACATACCAAAAATAAAAACATTTTAAGAGTGGCTAAGTAACAGATTCAATTCTTAGCTACTATCAAGGAAAAATGATGAAGAAATTAGGGAAGTATTTTGTTAATTGCTGAAGAACACTGTATGATGATGGTTCAGAAGAACCATTCATATACATTCATTCAGCAAAAAATTTTAAAAAAAGAAGTAAGAACAGAAAAGAATTTCGCCAGCATCCACTGCGACTTGAGCAGTGCCAGGGTGAAAATTCACCCATTAGAACCATGTTGCCTGTAGAAACTCCAGCTAAGCCAACCTGCTGTTCCAACAACAGGAGTCAGGAATGGGAAATGGGATAAGCGCAGGTATTGTAACTAAGGAGCCTGGGCTGACACTGCTTGTATTTTTTTGCACCAAACAGTAACTATATCTTTTTCCTATCTGCAGATTTAAAAATGAATGCATCTTATGTCTGTAGCTTCTTATATAGATTGCATTCACATACAACAACATACTTCAAGAATCTGTATGACAATGGTCATTTTTACTTGTTTTTCTCTGTGTGTGTATGTGTTTATTTATGTGTATGTGTGCTAGAATTGCTGCCAAAGCTGGCTTTGAACCATAATCCTCAGATCTCAGCTTCCTGAGTAGCTAGGATAACAGGTGTGAGCCACCAGCCTGGCTTTTTTTTTTTGCTTGTATTTTAATGAGCTAAATATATTTTGATCAATTTGAGGCAGAGCAATATGAATTAATTCAGTCTAAAAATGTATTGAAAATGATCATAATTCTTTTTTGGATGAATGGGGTTTGGCACCAAAATGATATGTTTTATTAAATGTAATGTGCAAAAAAGTAAAAATGAAGGGATGTCTATTCAAAAAAGGTACAAGGCGGTAGGTACTATTTCAAAGGCTTTAGTATTCATGTTTCAATAAAAAGAAATCTGGCATTATAAAAATACATAAAATAGTCATGGATTTATACCATTAATTTACATAAGATACTTTTTTCTTGCATAAAACAAAGTTATAAAATATTTTTAAAGGTATTTCTTATAGGAAAATTACTCCCAGTATAAAATTTCTTATAACTTTTTGTAATTTGGGTTCATCTGTATAAATAAAGCAATTTATCCTTTTTAAAATTCATAACTCCATTTAAAAACATAAGATTCTGTCTCTTTTAAATAAAGGTCCGTGTGAGGTAGTATGTTGAAACTGTCCTTTGGTTCCATTCAGTCTATGTGTCCGAGTCATAAGACTGAAAATTTGGAGTCCTGTAGTTTTCCAGGCTCTGTTTATAGGCACATGTGTGGTTTTCTTCTTGAAAATCTGTAGTTTCTTTCTCACCAACCTCTGACCCGAAGTCCAGGTTGGGGGAGGAGGGAGTTTTCAAGTGCAAAGCTCTGGGCTGACAATCTGAGGGCTGAGGAAAGCTGGGAGGGGCGTGGAGATGTGGTCTCTGCAGAGACTTCCCAAATGTACCTGAAAGAACAAGAGCTCTTGAGGACCTGGATCCTTTTACCAACATGTTAGTGCAACAAAACCCTGCAAACGATGAGGTACCTTACCACACAGGCATGCACTGGATTTTCCTACAAGTGCATGTGACAGTCCTCCCATATAGGAGAGGACTGTCTATTTATGCTATTAGATACTTATACGATGCAGTGGAGGTCAACCACTCCCTCTTATTTATTATTATTATTATTATTATTTATCCCCAAATAAATGCATCCACTCTTTATCACTTGCTATGACCCACCGTAATATTAATCATTACACTATGCATTCATGAAGTTGGCCAATTCCTTGCTTTAGGCCTTCACAGCCTATGATTCTCTATAAAGGGCATTTGGATAATAATCTTATATGAGGGTTTAATTGTGCATAGACATAGCAAGTCTCAAGGGCCAGGAATGATGTCTATAATATAATCCCAGCTACTTGGGAAGCAGAGACGCGGAGGATTATGACTCAAGTCCAGTCCAGGCCTTGAAGTTAGGGAGATTCCCCATCTCAACAAATGCACTTCTATAACATCCAAGCTAGAATGTACAGATTATGGTCCAAGGCCAGCCCTAGGCAAAACTCACAAGACTCCATCTGAAAAATAAATCAGAAAAGGAATAGATAGCTAGTGGCTCAAGAGAAATTGTAAGGCCCTGAGTAAGAGCTCAGTACCACCCCAAAACAAAAACAACAACTTTATTCCAAAATAATCCTCCTCCTCCTCTTTTGCTTCCTTGTCTTTTTATTTTTTTTTAATTTAATTTTTTTGTGGTACTGAGACCAGCCATCTACCACTTGAAGTTCTGTTTGACATACTTCCATGTTTGAGGCAGGGTCTTCCCAAAAACCTCTACCCTAGGCTGGCTTTGAACTTGCCATCTTCCTGCTTCTACCTCCTGAGTAAAACAAGGATCACAAGCATGAGCTAACCACATTGGGCTCGTAATATAGGTTCAAGTTGTTTCAAAAAGAAATATAACTAATAACATGGTAAGACATAAAACTTCTTAAACGCTGGATATAAAATAGTTTAAAATTCGACAGAAACAGAATTAAAAAAAAAAAAAGGGAAAGAAACACCAAGGCAAATTGTGGCTCCTCTTCCCATATGGCTCCATTCATTCTCATTGTTCCCACAGACTAGACCAAAAAAAACAAAACAAAAACGCACAATGGAATCTCCGTGCTGTCAGCCAGTGCCTCACACCAGCAACTAGGCTGGACACTTCTGAAGGCCTCTCTGGCAGCAGGTCGCCCAGCTTGTCTGCCTGAGCAGCTGTTGCTAGGTAAGATGGTCTTTTCCACCCTCCCACCATGGGTTCAGTTAGAAGCCACCAGACACACCAAACCACAGTCATGCAACACACGCAACTCCACCCCAAAGGCTGTTTGGGGCCTCAAACCACTTTTTCCACATGGCTGACAAGCTCAGCTCCGAAGTCATTCCCCCAACTCCTGCCTCCCAGATACCACACACAGTGTTACCCAGAAAGCGCCCAAGGCTTCGCTACAGATTAAATCCATCATCAAGTAAAAATCCCCTGTCTTTGAGTTCAGAAACAGCCATACGAAGAGGTTATTGTGAAGATGCTGTTAAGGGAAAATTCACTTTCAGAGGTTTGATAATTCTAATACTCAGAACTGGGAGATGGGGCCAGAATTAAGAAATATAATCACACTCATAATCCTAGTGACTTGGGAGGCTGAGAGCTGAGGAGAGTAGTTCAAAGCCAACCTAGCCAATCTGCAATTAGCCAGCAAAAAGCTGGAAGTAGAGCTGTGGCTCAAGTGGTAGAATACCAGCCTTGAGTAAAAAAATGAAAAGGAAAGAAAAGAAAAAAAGCTAAGGAACAGTGACCAAGCCCTAATTACTGGCAAGCCTCAGTACTGATACAAAATAGAAACCTAATACTTTCACAAACTTACCCATGAAAGAATTACTGGAAGGAACAGATGCTGGTTCTAGACTTGTACTGAAATCTAGAGAAGACTTGTTGAGACATAGACTTCTCAGCATGGGCCCTTCATTTTGGGTGTACGTGGGGTTGATTAGCTTCCTCCCGTGGGAAGGCCATGCTCCGTTACTACAGCTCCGTTCACAAGACTCTTCCATAGGTGGCGGACATGGATAGCAGTCCTTCCTCTTCAGAAGACTCGGCTCACAGTGCTCCATCAGAGCTGTCCTTGCATCAGGACTGCAACCTTGGCAATGTGAAATCCACATCAGAAGAGGACAGAGTTAGCACTTGCAGTGGTCTCCCTGGGACTCACATGAGTTCCTGGCAAGGAAAACCATGTTACCTGGATGATAGGCTTCGAAGGGATCCGGGCCATACACGTTCGCCTTCAAATACACAGGGCTCGAGGAGCTCAGAAAGGGGCACAGGAATGGGTCTGTGGCAGTCTCCACGTCAGCCTCACTGCTGGTATCCAAGTGGCAGGTCCCTTTAAAACATACATCGGAGTCACACAAATGTTTTCTGTCTTGGAAAGTGGTTTTAGCTACAACATGATACCAAAATTGTACAGAGGGATGGATTTCTTTCAAACTTATGGAGTCCTTTGGCTTCATAAGTGGGCGAATCTGGGACCTGATGAGCTACTGGGCGAGGTGACCAATCTTGCTGCCAGGTCCACCCTGTCTCTAAGGGAAACAGCTCTGTGTGTGGTCCCCAACAGCCAAAGCAGACACAGTCTGAATTCCATCTGTCAGCACTGGCCCCTTTCTACAAGATGTCACAGGTGACTATACCAGGAATTGGCACGAGACCAATGACCTATCAGTGTCCAATTCAAAGACAGGCATACTCAAAAACAACTTCTCCAAGGGCTGGTGGCTCATGCCCATAATCCTAGCTACTCAATAAGCTGAGATCTGAGGAACGTGGTTCAAAACAAGACTGGGCAGAAAAGTCTGAGAGACTCCTATCTCTGATTAACCATCAAAAACCCACAAATGGAGCTGTGGCTCAAGTGGTAGAGCAATATCCTTGAGAGAAAAAGCTTAAGAAGGGATAGTGCCCAGGCTCTGAGTTCAAACCTCAGTACACACACACACACACACACACACACACACACACACACACACACACACACACACACACACACACACACACACACACACAGCATACAAGATAAACAAAAAACCCCGCAAAACAAACCCCCTCACAACATCTTATAAATAGTTCAATTAAATGCAAAAGGTACTAGGCCAGTTAGACGTGGATGCTGCTGTCCAGGGATTGGCAATATTGTCAATTCAGACCCATGACCCTGAATGGGGGCAGGTCTCTGCTGTTTGCCACCACTTTCATCTAAGCAGAATGTGCACTTTTATGCTCAGATTTCATCAATCTGGGCACAGCCCCTTCTCCCTGCTTTGTTGAGCGAGAAGTCATTTGTCTTACTGCTGGTTACCCTGTGAAACTGAAGACAAGTATACCTGCCCCCACCTAGGAAGGCTGGCACACAGCAAACACTCAATAAATGCTTGGGGTAAAAGATGATTCACTGTGTGAAAACTAACACCAATAACTTCCATTTGTGGACTTCTCAATAGGTGCCACACACTATGTCCGTCCGTCCTTCCTTCCTTCCTAAATTCCTTCCTTCCTTCTTATCCTTCCTTCCTTCCTTCCTGCTTGCCTGCCTGCCTGCCTCTCTCCCGCCGCCCCCACCTCTCTCATGCTCCTAAACTAGTGCTCTATATCACTCGAGCCATCTCCACTTCTGGCTTTAATTGGGTTTGCCTATCTAAGCTGACTCTGTACAACCATCCTCAGATCTCAGCCTGCTGAGTGGCTGGGATTATAGGTGTGAGCCACTGGCACCCAGCTTCAATACATTCTTATAGACATTTAGCCAGGAAAGACTGTCATTGTCCACTGTGTCAAGCAGCCTCCCTCACTACCCTCAAATGAAGATTTCTCTTTTTTCCCCCCTAGCAGTTGAGAAAAGGACATTAAAAACTATTGAATCTCAACTTTACTAGTGACTTGGGCCAGCTCTTGCTAGTGTGTCAATGTCTTGCAATAGTATTACATCTGTCCATTCCCCTGTATCATTTCAAAACAATTCTTAGCCATGGTCATGCAATTTCGTGTCCTATTGCTGGACAGTACTGGGGTTCTTGATTCAAATCCTCACACTTGCTAGGCAGGTGCTCTAGTCCTTAAGCATGCTCCTACCTCCCCCATTTTTTTAGGTAATTATTTTCAAATGGGGTTTTACTTTTTCCCTGCAGCTAGCCTTGAATTATGATCCTCCTATCTATGGCCTCCCAGGTGCTGAGATGGCAGGCCGGGGCCACTACACCCCAGTGACTGGTTGAAATAGGGTCTTTTCCTATCTTTTGGCCTGGGCTGGCCTTACGTCGCAATGTTCCTATTTGCCTTCTAAGCAGCTGGGACTATAGGAGTAAGACACCATCAATCACCATACCTAGCACTCATGTCCATTTTTAAACACTTACCAGGACTGTCGTGTTGTGGCAGGAAAAACCCACCTCCTGAAGAGGTGACAAACTGGTGGTGACTCCCACTTTCAGAGGACACGTACCCATCCTGCCGATCAGCTAAAGTTCCCTGAGAAGACAGGTAACTCGGGATATCTGCAGGCAGGTTGGTCTCATCTGTAACCAAATAACAGCAAGAAAGATCACCATGGTCCCTCCCAGACTCTCAGGAGCAATAGTCTACACTTCTTCCATTATGTGCACATAAAATAAGTGAAGAGCTACTCTGACAAAGCCATCCTGAGTGCAGTATCAAGAGAGGTAGATGAAGGCTTCGAACTCTGAGAAGTGTGAGCTGAGTTTCTGATTTATCCCTCGCTACTGGATGCACTTCCTAAAAAATGTAATAACAAGTATCTTAAAAAAAAATACTAAAAGCCAGGTGCCGGTGGCTCGCGCCTGTAATCCTTGCTACTCAGGAGGCTGAGATCTGAAGAATCATGGCTCAAAGCCAGCCTGGGCAGGAAAGTCCATGAAACTCTTATCTCTGATAAACCACCAGAAAACTAGAAGTGGTGCTGTGGCTCAAGTGGTAGAGCGGTCACCTTGAGCTGAAGAGCTGAGGGACAGCGTCCAAGCCCAGAGTTCAAGCCCCATGACCAAAAACTAATAATAATAAAGACTCCACTCAGGTACCAGAGGCTGATGCCTTGTCATCCTAGGAACATGGCATCCTCAGGAGGCTGAGATCTAAGAATTTCAATTCAAAGCCAGCCCAGGCAGGAAAGTCTATGTGACTCTCTCCAAATTAAGCAACAAAAAGCCATATGTAGAGCTGAGCTCAAGTAGTAGAATGCCAGCTTTGAGAGGAAAAAGCTAAGTGTGAGCACAAGGGCTTGAGTTCAAGCCCAATTATGGCACAAAAAAATAAAAAAAATAAAACTCAAGAATTTTCATCAGATAGTAATTTAGTCCTTAAATCAAACTTGGGTTCATTGGTATCAGAGTGTGCACATTCTAGTTAACTAGAATAACTAGGACCCTACACATGCTCAACGCACACAAATCCCACAGCAAGCAAAGCTCATGACACAGGGGCTCCTGGTTCTCCATCTTGAGAAGGAGTAACACTGGTTTCACTGATTGGGTAGTTTATTTCCCAGCCAATCTGATGAGGTCTGAGCATGAAGTGTCAGTCTTTACACACCAGCTTTGCTACTTTTGGTTAACCTTCTTTCAGCGTGAGCCAAATGAACCACTTAGGAGATGGGCTCAGACTGCCGATACATATTGTAGAAGAAAATGACAGCAACACCCATAAATCCACACCACTTGGGCATTCCAGGCCATGCTGCTGGGTACACACCTGTGTTGGTGATGCTGCAGTCTTCGCTTCTCCGCCTTGTGTGGTATATGATGACCACCCACACGAGTGACGTGCCCACCACACAGCACACCACAGCGATGATCACCACACCCACTGTGGCCCAGCCATCATCGTCTAAGGAGGGGGCGGCCAGCTGCGGGGAGTCGCAGGTGGGGCTGGGGATCACACTGAGGCGCACATTGCCCCTTTCCGTGCCCAGGGTGTTGGACATGGAGCAGGTGTATTTCCCAGCATCGCTGACATCCGAGTCCACAATAATCAACAGCTGATTGCCTGCCGCAAAGAAGTGCCTCTCGGTCACCACCAAGGGGCTGTCATCTTTGGTCCAGTTCAGCCTCGGGGGAGGGCTGCCCCCAGCGATGCACTGCAGCACAGCTGTTTCTCCCTTGGTTACAGTTCGGTCTAACAGAGGTCTCAGAAATGATGGTGTTTCTGGAATGACAAGGGACCCTTTTACTTTCCTAAGAGAGAGCTAGTTTCCATAGCTAGCACTTGAATTCATTCAGATCGAGGAGTAAGATTTCATGTTCCCTCAGTGTACCAGGTATGGTCAAGAACAACTCACAACAAAAAAAGTGTAACAGTCCTTGAGATCTTATTTTTCTGCCTTCATGGACTCATGAGAAGAGCTTAGGATCAAACAAGAAAACATACTTTATAGGTGGGTGTGCTGGTACTGTGGCTTGAATTCTAGGTCTTGTGCTCTCTCTTCTTTGCATCTGGCTGGCACTCTCCATGTCTCTCTCCAGTCTGACATTTTGCTGACTAACTGGAAATGGAATGTCACAGACTTTTCTGCCCTGGGGTGGGCTTTAAACAATGAGCCTCTAGATCTCAGCCTCCCAAGTAGCTAGGATTACCTTAGGCATAAGCCACTGGGGCTAGATAAAATGTAGTGGGTTTTTTTTTTTTGTTTGTGTTTTCAATTTTTATTTCAACCTCTTTCACCCTTACCAATGGTAGGAAATTGGTGGTGGTAGGGGTGGGCAATAAAACATCTTTAAAAATATGTAAAAATATTTTTAAGCACAAGTATGTGTGGGTGGATGGTAAAAAAAATCAGAACGTGTACATTGAATTTTTCAAATTAACGTCTAGTGCATGATATCTAGGCCAATGTTAAAATTCTGAAAATAGTTTCCTTGTATTAGTAGGTAAATACGTTTCATTCTTTCAAAGACACATATAGGAGAAAAAAGCATTCCAGTTTTAATAAGCACGTGTTAGGTCATCAAAAGAGAACTCTGATTTCCAGATTGGTACGGGAGAAAACAGAAACGTGTTCCCCCTCGATCTGCCTGACTGCTTCACCCATTTTTTTTTCTTTTGGTTTTGTATTTACGTACCTAGCCCAAACTGGCCTCAAAACACCCAATCCTCCTGCTTCAGCTATCTGAGTGCTGGAATTATATAGACATGTACTACTATGCCCAATCCTCATACATTTCTTGTCTTCAACGTGCTTTATAGAAGAGTATGTGTGTACAGTGGAGGAGGGAAAGCACCAAAGCTTTTGCTTGACTCCCTTCATTTCACAGCTTACAAAAGGCAGGCCCTCTCCAGACAGGGCAGGATCCCTGGCATCTGCTCTCTTCCAAGCCCAAACCTTCTGGTATCACGGGCCGGCAGGTGAGCCGGGCTGCTCGGGCCCGGCCCGCATGGTGCGTTCACAAGCACTGCGCCCTTACCCAGCACCGTCAAGGTGGCATTGGCGGAGATGCTGCCCGCGCTGTTCTGCGCCGTGCAGCTGTACACGCCGATGTCCTCCGTCTTCACGTCCACGATGAAGAACACATCGTCCTCGGGCATCACGTGCATGCGCCGCTCCCGGGCTGCGGGGAAGTCCGTGCCACCGTCCTTCTGCCAGGCGATCTGCGGGGCCGGGTGTCCCAGCGCCGCGCACTCCAGGCGCGCCATGGCCCCCGCGCGGATGGTCAGGTCCATGGGGGTCTTGGTGAAAAAGGGAAGCACTGCAATCCCAGAGAGCAAGGTGGGCAGGAGAGTCAGGGTGTATCCAAGCTTTGCTCGACTCCTCCCAAATCCTATGACCACACATGCACACACCTACACACATATACACACGTACCCCCCATACCCACACTACACACACCACACATACCACACATACACCCCTCCACACACATACTACCCACCTACACCCTCACTCCACACATACCACAGGCACACACACACACAGACACGTACATACACATACCCACAGCCCCCCAACACGTACCACATGCCTATATACCCACCCATACCACAGACACTTTAAGAAAAGATCTACAAGTTCCCTGACAAAGGTAAGGCAGGGTTATTTCTAACACAGGTACCTGCCACAGAAGGCTGGCGGAGAGCGTGGTAAGTAATGCGCCAGGTTCAGCCTGTACAGGGGAACAACTCAGGATAAAGCACCAACTGCCCCATACTCTAGCCAGCAGTCGGTCTCCCTGCTACTTTCTAGCCATGTTTTCAGTTTCCTCGAGAATTAATTGTGAGATCTTGGGCAAATCCATCTCTTGGTACCCTGCCCATTCACTTCATCTCTTTTTCAGTTCCCCTGGGAAGGAGGCCCTGCCATTTTTCTAAATTTATATAGGTATTTGGGCCTAAACACTAACCTTCCATGTGCCAGACCTCAGGCATCGCTGCTGTTAGCTCTCAAATCCATCCACACAGTGGCACAAATGGTTAGAGAGGCCAAAGTGGTGAGGTGCTGGTTGTAAAGATGAATGCGTGTCTCAGAAAGCAGATGATGATACAATGCTGAGGCTTATTAACTACAGCTAACAGTGACTATGTCTTCTCAGTACTACCTAAATGCCAAAGCATTCTGTGAGGCCCTTCATACACAGGGTTTTAGCTCATGGCTAGAATGGCTCCATGAGGTAAGGACTATTATTCCTAACTGGACAAAGTAGAGTCAGAGGCCAGAGAGGTTAACTCACCTGCCCAGAGCGACACTGCTTTAAGAAGTGGTAGCAGGATTTACACCCAGATCTCTGACTTAAAGGCAGAGTGCTGCTTTAGCAATATATTTTGTGGCCTCCCACATCAATACGATTGATCGTGAACTCCCACAGAGCATAAGATACCTGCCTGCCTCATCCCAGCACACTGCAGTGAGCTCAACTGAAAAATTGCTGGCCTTCAATCTAAATAACCAAGAATCCTGATGTTTGTGGAGTGAAGGGTGGTGAAAGAAAGAGCTAAGTGGAAAGTATGAGAAGAAAGGAATCAGGGTGAGGAATGGGAGCAAGAAGATGAGTGATAGACAGACCTGGAGAGACAGAGAAAGAGGGAGAGATAAGAGATATGGAGAAAAAGACAGACATAGAGAGGAGAGAAATAGGGAGACAGAGAGGGAAAGAGATTAAAAAGACAGAGGGAGAGAAAAGAAGAGAAAGAGAGAAAGGAAAAGGAAAAAGAGAGAGAACTGAAAGAGAAAGGGGCAAAACAGAGGCAAGAGAGAAAGGAAATAAAGAGAGGAAGGAGAAGGATAGAGACAGAGACAGAGAATGTGCGTGAGAGAGAGCACAAGACACATACAGTGTTTTCTGCATCTAAAAGCTATCGTTAAGTACAAAAAGCAAATTGATGACATACTGTTTACTGTAAGCTTGGCTTTGACAGAGTAGGAAGAGCCAAAGTGATTGGAGATGACACACTGATATTTGCCTTCGCTGGCAAATTCCACGTTGCGCAGTCGAAGAATGGTGGTATACTCCATCAGCTCTCCACCTTGGGCCCGGAGGTGTGCATAATTCTCCATTTCAGCATCGTGTAATAACTCATTGTCTTTTTTCCAAGCGAAAGTCATTGGGGAATCACTGCTGCTGGCAGCCGAGCAGACAAAACTCAAATTGGAACCTTTTATTGCCGACTGTGTTTCTGGCTGAACCGTAATCTGGGGTTTGGGAAAATCATCTGTTCAAAATGGAGAGGAGGAAAGCAAACAATGTGAAGGCTCGAGAGTCCAAGGGCTGTACAAATCTGAACACCAACAAATGCAAAATGAATGGCAGCTGAGATCTGACCCTCCATGTCTTTCAGACACATACAAGCAGTCCCAATGTTGAAGTGGTACCCAGAGAACGTTGGACATCAGACGCAGACAACAGGCCCATTTATCCATCAGTATTACCGAGAGAAGGTTGTTACCTTGAATCTAGATGTAACCCATTATTTATTCCAAAGGCCTTATGCTTCACGTAAATGGAAGAGAGCAGATAAGAAGTCACAGGGGAAATCAGACAATATTTTAAAAGTGAGCAATGCCCAGTTATCCAACTATGTTTGACAGCAATTAAGTGATTATTCAGAAGTGCCAAGACAGGACTTCCAAGGGAAATGGTACATATTTGAGGTGACAGGCTGGTTAGCTTGATGTGATCATTCCATATATTTATATGCAGAAATGTCACACTGTACCCATCCATATATACAATTACTTGGTTTCAATTAAAAATGAGAATGTTAGTCACGATTTGGTGGATCAAGCTTGTAATCCTAACTACTTAGTAGGCTCAGATTTGGAGGACAATGGTTTGAAGTCACTCTGGGTAGAAAAGTCTGGGAGACTCTTATCCCCTAAATAATCAGCAGCCAGGCTGGAGGCACAGATCAAGTGGCAGAGCACCAGCCAAGCAAGCAAGCTGAGCAAGTCAAGGCCCCATGTTCAAACCCTGGTACCAGCCAAAAAATAAAGTAAGAAGGAAGGAAAAAAACCAGGAGGTATAGTTCAAGGTCAGAGAGGGAGCCTTGAGCATTTAAATAAGCTAAGCAAGAGGATGAGACACTTGAGTTCAAGCCCCAGTACCTGCACAAGAAAGAACCAAAACAGTTAAGAAACTTCAAAGGCTCATGGGATATCTTAGAATTCTTTTCTGAGGAAATGCAATTTTGTCCACAAAGAAAGCAAACACATCAATCAACAATCATCAATATCAGCAAAGATAACAATTACTCCATCTACCCCAAACAGAAGCAATTAAAAAAAAATAGTACTTTGGGCAGGGCCAGAGGAAAAAAGAAAAGGGAAAAGAAAGCTGTCGTTGGAACGAAAAAGCATCTGGATTCTGCGTGTGTGGTGCTGGCCCTGACCTGCAGTCAGGCAGCCAGGCCATCACGCTGTGTGCCACCCTGCCCAAGCTACAGTATAATTATGAGTTGAGCAACTCTTTCATTCTAAACACTTATTTTTAGTTCTCTCTTACTTTTTGGAAAAGTTACCTTTTTTGAACTTCAGCTTTCCCCAAAGGAGGCATCTCAGATCTACCAACATGTATTATTTGGGTAGTTTAAAAAGATGACCTTTTGCCAGGTGACAGTGGTTCATGCTTATAATCTCAGCTACTCAGCATGCTGAGATCTAAGGATCATTGTTTGCAGCCAGCCCAGGCAGATTTTTTTTTTATCTCCAATTAACCAGCAAAAAGTGGAGCTGTGGCTCAAATGGTAAAGGGCCTATCTTGAGCAAAAAGGGTAAGGGACAAGACCTGGTACACACACACACACACACACACACACACACACACACACACACACACACACACACACGACCTTTCATGAGTGTGAATAAACATGGGATGTTCACATTCCAGGATAGGCCTGTGTGCTGTAAACAAGATAGCTTCTCCTGGAAGATCCTTTGAAATGTTTGCCTATGCTCAGATTCACCATGGAAGCATATGTATATCTGCAATTGTATCAGACTACTAAGGAGTTTCTATCTTGGGATTTGGGGGCTGAGAAACAAGGATCATGGGAAAGCAAATGCTCACTCAGGCCCTTACAGATGAATGCCAAAAGCTTATCTGTTCCAAAAGCCACACCAGAGATTTTATTTCCAGAAACTGCTGGCACTCTTTAATGCTGCAACCTAAAAAAAATAGTATGTTGTAGACAAGGCAATGTTCAGTAAATTTTTAAATGCCAGTGTAAAAAAAATGACTCTGCCCTCTTCACTTGGTACTTAAAAGTAAATTTTGATCTCAGGTTTTAGATGCACATCTATTTTTGTAAATTTTTTCTCTGATAGCCAGTGGCAACAGCAATGTGGTAGCAGACAGCTACATCAGAAACAAGCACCTTATATTATTATTTCTTTAAATCAAGATATGATACTGTCTAGTTGTATGAATTCTAGGAAAGCACTTGCTAATGCTAAGTTTCTTGGGTGCTAAATCAATAGATCTTAAAATTAATTGTAATAAGACAGGCTCTGGTGACTCAGGCCTATAATCCTAGCCACTCAGGAGGCTGAGATCTGAGGATTGAGGTTCAAGGTCAGCCCAGGCAGAAAAGTCCATGAGATTCTAATCTCCAATTAATCACCAAAAATATCAGAAGTGAAGGTGTAGTTAAAGTGGAAGAACACCAGCCTTGAGGGAAATAGCTAAGCAAGAGCATGAGACCCTGAGTTCAAGCCCCAGTACTGGTAGACACACATACACATACACACACAAATTATTTGCAAGGGCTGGGAAGGTGGCTCCGTGGTAGAGTGCTTGCCTCCCATGCATGAGGCCCTGGGTTCAATTCCTCAGCACCACATAAGCAGAAAAAGCTGGAAGTGGCGCTGTGGCTCAAGTGGTAGAGCACTAGCCTTGAGCTGAAGAGCTGAGGGACAGTGCCCAGGCCCAGAGTTCAGGCCCCACGACCAGCAAAAAAAAAAAAAAAAAGTAAAAACAAATTATTTGCAATAAATTCAAACTTTCTATAATGTATCATGCTTTACCTGCCAATAGTTAATTTCTCAGCAGCCCATAAATCCTTAACTACTTCATTTTCTCTGCTACAAGCCTCTCAACAAGACCCAGGGAAAGAACAGAGCCGCTAAGAAAACTTCATGTACTGCATCTTTGGATGTCACTATTAGGAACTGCAATTTTCTCCACACTCTCCAAAAATAAGCAGCAGTAAGATTAAGAAAACAAACATCAATCACAATAATCAGCAGCACCAAAGACAGCTATTAATACTGCATTCACTGACACCAGAACCAACATTCAAGAGCAGCCTCCGAGAAAGATGATGAATGTGGTTGAAAATGTGCACCTATGAACACTGAAGAGGAAACCTGTTGGCATTGTTTTGGGAAGAGCAAGAAAGAGTGACAGGAGAGTGATGGAGGAGGAGAGATTGATTGACCCATCACATAAACATGTGTGGCTAGATACCAATGAAATCCTCCTGTGTATAACGAATGTGAGCTCATAAAAACAAAGCAAACAGCAAACAAACAAACAAAAAGCAGCACCAGAGGAGTCTCCACTTCCTGGATGAAGAGACTAAGGTCTGGGGAATTTAATAAAGTGAAGCAGAGCCTCAGACTGTTTTCGGTACTCTCCAGATCCAATTTCATTCTCTTTCCACCAGACCACCACAAGGCCAAAACAAAGATGAAAAAAAAAATGCTTTTAGAAAACCCTCTGTTGTCATTTGTAAGAATTAGAATGATCAGCAAGCTATAGATCCAATTCTATCTACCTCAGCAGAACTGACAGCTTTATTAAAGGAGTAGAAATCTAGTCAAAACCATTATTTTGGGCAAATGAGAGGAATAAATAAAAACCAAGAGTGGGTGATACTTATACTTACCACACACAAAGCCATCTGGGCTGATGGCGAAAATACTTCTTCCTTTTAGCAGCTGAGGATGGGCACAAATAGCACTGACAAAGCTCTGAAAGTTATTCTCTGCCACCCACTGGGGCAGCCATTTCAGCTGGCAATCACACAAAAGGCTTGATGTATTTAAATGCCTGCGGAGAGTAATTACATTCAATTTGTTTTGTATGAAATGCAGATTTCTACAAGTAAACTAAACTTAAGTAACTATTAACAAAGCAATGAGTGTGGAAAACAAATACACACCCAGGCAACATCCTATAAAACATCTTAAAATGCAAAGAAACATACCTTGCTGGATTTGCTTTCTGCCATTTTTGCTCTTATTGTCCTACATGAAGGCCAAAAGTAAGGCATCAAAATTCCTTACTACTGGGGCTGGGAAGGTGGCTCAGTGGTAGAGCGCTTGCCTTGCATGCCTGAGGCTCTGGGTTTGATTCCTCAGCACCACATAAGCAAAAAGAAAAAAGCCGGAAGTGGCACTGTGGCCCAAGTGGTAGAGTGCTAGCCTTGAGCTGAAGAGCTGAGGGACAGCGCCCAGGCCCAGAGTTCAGGCCCCATGACCATATCAAAAAAAAAAAAACAAACTACAAAATTCCTTACTACTAAAATATCACTACTATATTTAGGCATCAGACTATATTTGGTCCCATAGACTGAAGTGGCAAATTCAAACAGAAAAAAGAAAAGAAAAGAAAGCTCCTATTGTATTGGATAACAAAATGAACAAATAACCAATGCCTTTGGTTTTCTGGTAGAAAAAACTAATGTGTAGAATATGTTAGACACTTTTTAGAGACATATAATTTGGGATGAAACCCTAGACAGTTTTCTTGTGGATGCTTCATTTAAAATTCAAGGGAAGAAAAGCTTACAGTTGTTGAAGTTTCTTCATTTGGGAAAATGCGTTGCCTTGTAAAGACATGATTGCGTTGTCACTCAGGTCTCTGAAAAACAGCCAATCACACCACACAGGAAGGTAAACAACAGTCATCTTGGGTCTTGGGACAAAGTTTGGGCCACACTACCTATCCCTACCCATACACTAAGCAAGTAGTCTGTGTGTTCAAATGCATGACTATAGGAGTTCCTGAGTAATCTCTTAGAAGAGTGGAAGAATGGAGAGTCTTGTTATCAAAAACTCATCTGTTACAGAGATGCCAGGTCACTTCTGGTCACCATATTATATCATTCCTAATGGCCCAATTTGTTCAACCCCATTGCTTTATTGTCTTTCTCGTACTAATTAGTTAATTATTAGTTAACTTTTAATTATCATTTGAAAAAACGTTTTTAAAACAATTTTATTAGCATATAGTAGTTGTGGTATTTCCATATATGGTCAAAGTCACTCCCTCTCTCCCTCCCCCCACCATCTTAAAACAATTTCAAAGCTGAAGTTGGTTGGTGGCTGATGCTTGTAATTATAGCTAGTCAGGAGGCTGTGATCTGGAGGATCAAAGTCCAAAGCCAACTTGGGCAGAAATGTCAGCAAGATTTTACCTCCAAAATAGCCTCAAAAGGCCAAGTGGGAGGCATTGTTCAGGTGGTAGAGCACCAGCAGAACAAGCAAGATGAGTGGAGAGGCCCTGAGTTCAAGCCCCAGTCTTACCAAATTTCAACAGATTTCACTGTTCTATTTTCTTTTTTGTTGGTCATGGGGCTTGAACTCTGGGCCTGGACACTGTCCCTTAGCTCTTCAGCTCAAGGCTAGCGCTCTACCACTTGAGCTACAGCGCCACTTCCTGTTTTCTGGTTTATTGGAGATAAGAGACTCATGGACTATCCTGGCTGGGCTGGCTTTGAACTGCGATCCTCAGATCTCAGACTCCTGAGAAGCTAGGATTATAGGAGTGAGCCACCAGCACCCAGCTCACTGTTCTATTTTCATATGTGTGTATGAAGTACTTTCACCAGTTCATCCTGGCTTTACCTCTTTTACAGACTACTTTCTATAATACATACACAAACTCCCTTAAAGTGATTTATGTACATCTATTATTTATTGTATTTATTCTTAGAGTGACTCAAAAGAAGATGGTACTACCACGTTGTTTAGCTTGAAAGGGGAAGGTGGGAATCCATCCAATTATTTTTAACTCTAGAATTCTAGAAATCTGTGCTTTTAAACATCTGCCAAATCCTACCATACACAACTCACTAATACAAAGGTAGTAGGTGCTCAGACAAGATGTCCTTGTTAGAACAAATAAACATTCCAGGTAGGCCATTTATAAAATGACACACTACTTGAGACTGATTTTATTTTTTCACTGGCAATTATAAACAGTTTGGTTGAAAGTACTGGTCACAATGGTTAGCAATGGTTCACACTGCTGTTCTGCAGAGGTCACAGAAGTACAAGGAAACTGGAAAAAGGCAGGGAGAAACAGAAGGTAAAGAGTGAAGGTAGCAGACTTGGAAAAGAAAATAGAAGTAGGGGCTGGGAAGGTGGCTCAGTGGTAGAGCACTTGCCTTGCATGCATGAGGCCCTGGGTTCAATTCCTTAGCACCACATAAGCAAAAAGAAAAAAGCCAGAAGTGGCGCTGTGGCTCAAGTGGCAGAGTGCTAGCCTTGAGCTGAAGAGCTGAGGGACAGCGCCCAGGCCTAGAGTTCAGGCCTCACAACTGGACCAAAAAAAAAAAAAGAAAAGAAAAGAAAATAGAAGTAGAGGTTAATACTCCACTGCTCCACATATTCCACTTTTCCAGAAACAGAATGGGCTACTAGTGAACAAGCCCATTTTGGCTAGTTTTCCTTTGAAAACATAATCTGTTTTCAGGAAGTAGAACTATACTGACCCACCCTTCTAGAGCAGCTTTGAGAATCCAGCTACCAGTTTTCCTACTGCACTGTCAGGATGGCTAGTGAACCATCTCTCTCTCCAACTAACTGGTGGAATCAGAAGATAACAGTGGTTCGTGGTAGCAAAGGAATCTTCCCGTTCTGTCCCCAGCAGAAATGCATATAAACCAAATGTGAATTTTACATTGTAACTTCTTCTGCCCAAGTTAACACATATGACAACTGCCAGCTACAAGCCTTTTGCAATCGATGGAACATATTACTTATTATACTGTAACTTTACTGTACCAGTGTAAGATGGATAGCCATGGTTATAAACAGTTGGTTTGCTCTTAGTCAACACACAGTGCTCAGACAGTGTTGGAGTCCTCCCAAGATTAACTAGCCTTCCTCTCTGACCAGCTGAAAATCCTCCACCCTAAATCTCACTGCAGAACTATGCACCAGCAGCTCTGAGGAAGGGCAGAGATGGCAGGCTAAGGCTAAAGACATAAGGATATTGAGGGCCAAGGCAGCCTCCTTCAGTCTTCTGTCTTCCTGTTATGGATGGAGAACAATAGGGAGAGCTACATTGTGCATTCTGTATTAAGCAAAAGCAGCAACAAAACCCTCAAAATAGTGTGAAAACCCTTCCATGTCACTATTAAGGATGGTGGGTGTTGCCTTTGATCTTTAATAGAATCAGTGAATCTTCAAGGCTTCCACCTAGTAAGAAATGAAGAAAACTACTGAATAGTATTCTCATAAAGATTAAATGGAACTTTCTTTGTTCTCTCTCACTTTCTGTATCTATTTCTTTCTCAACAGCAAGGTGAACTTCAGGGTAACTAAATTTCTGATACTCACAGATGTTCTAATGCATCCAGACCAGTGAAGGCTTTTTTAGTAATAGATCGAATCCGGTTTCCCTGGAGTATTCTGGGGAAAAAAGGATAAGGAAGAAAAATTACATTGGAACAGTGAATTTTGATGAGTTAGTTTAGAGGTAGAGCTCTAATTTCTCTTTAAATCATTTGTGAATAATTCTATTTTCTTCAATTAAACAATCTATCTTAAGTGTGTCCCTGTTATCTATATTTCACTAATGTAGCTCAATATGGTTTTCAAAGGATTCGCCAGAAAACCCAGCAAAAATAAGTATTCAAGAAGTTACTTTGATGGGCACTTTAAAGTATTTTCCTTCCAAGTCTTTTTAACATATGAAGAAACTTTATTTCAAGGAAGTGATTACAGATAAAGCAACGAATATTGAAAGTTTTCTCCTCTCCTCTTCCTTGGATATCTTCATTGTCAGCTTAAAACATAATCTTGTCACCTGCAAGACTCTTTTATGGCTAAACCTAAGATGCTTCGTCCTGTATTCTTGGAGTCTCCTATGGCATTATCAATGAATGCTGAGTCATTATCAATGGTCTCTAGATAATTTCTGGTGATTAAAGTTCAACCTGACGATGGCGGGGGAAGGGAGGTATCAAAGAGTTGAAGTTTGTATGGGCCCTCACTTTTGAATAGAATAATCCCAAAGTCTAAACATTCAAAACTACTTAAAGTTCATATACTCAGGTACTAAAACAAGTGGGAAAAGAAGCTAATTATCATGCATACATCTTTGACACCAGCACTCACTAGGAAGAGATGAGAAGGTATACAAACAGGATGCCACACCTACTCCTCACCTCTTGCAGGTGGAGCCCCATTATGAGACAAATTATACTCACAGCTGTCTCAGTTTGTCAAGCCCAGAGAAGGCGCCATTCATGTCTTCGATAGTCCATGAAATCTCATTGTTTTTCAGATCCCTAATAGAGACAAGCATTCTCATCAGAGAGATTGCTCCAGAGACCTAAGGTCACCACCCAGGTGGCATAACATCTGTAACCAATTCCTCCTAATCCCTGCATCACCTCCACCCCCCTTTCCAAATAATGAACTTCATTCTTCAGGAGATTGCTCTTACTCTGTACTCTTCCCTCAATAACATTGTAAGGATTTGCTTCAAATCAAGACAGTTGACTCTCGGGCTCTGTGAGGTCCTCCTCGATCAAAATGACTAAATTCAGAAGGCTTGAACTTGTTTGGGAAGAAAAAAAATGCATCAAACTCGAAAGCCCCCACGGTTCCAGCCACACAAGCAGGAGTCGCCAAGGCACACGGGCTGTCTTTCAATTCTGTTAACGCTTCCAACAGGAAACGGCACCAATTTCTGACAGGGCAAAAAAATCAAAAGCCCATTGTGCAATGTTCAATTCACATTTGAGAGAGTTTTCAAAGGTCAATTAATTCAACTCTCTCGGTTTTTGTTTTGATTTGTTTTGTTTTTTCTCACTGGGCAGAGAACAGCTTGTGTATAGACCTCACACAATAAGCATACGTCTTCCCACACTGCTCTTTGTGTACCTTTTTGCTCGGAGTTATTTTTAATTTGTATTTTTCATAGAAGCATGAGTGGATTTAAAGTTATTTATCTCTTTAGAAGTTAGGAACGTCCAGAAATCCTGAGAAGGGTAACTACAGTCACTCCACAATCTGATCACCAGCCTTTTTAATTCCCGTAAGAAACACATATGGATGAAATGGATCCATCTTAATCAAACTGTTCTGGGAAAGATTAAGACCCTCTTTTTGAGGCTATACACATTTCCTTAACAACAAAGGAAATCTGCTGGGAGAAAAGTGGGCACATTTAGGAACCAATTAGGTTCTGTGGATGGAGAGAAAAACGTGTAACTTACAAAGTCTTTAAACTGGAAAGCCCCCGGAAGGCACAATCAGCAATATAGTTGACTTTGTTGTTCCCAATGGACAGGGTATTTAGTAAACTTAGACCAAGGAAGCTTGAATCATCTAACCTCGACAAGTGGTTGAAAGTTAGGTCTCTGTAAAGGAAAAAAAAAAAAAAGATGTATGAAGAAAAAAAAAAGCAGCTTTTATTTGTGTTTTCCATTCAATACAATGATCTATTTTTCTACAAGGCAGGTAATAAATAAAACTGCAATAATCCTTATTTTTAAGTTCTGACTTAACAATAACACAGGAAAACATTTCCTTTAATCTCAGTAATTTAAGAAAAAGGGAAGGACGAAGGCTAAGCAAAAACACTGTCTTTATATTCAAGAACATTATATATAAAAATTGAACTATGTTAACTTGAGTATAGGACTAGGAGAGGGGGAAAATGAGGGAGAATGACAGAAAGGGTGACACTGATCAAAATTCATTGTATTTGTAACCCAACTTACGGAATCATAACGTCTTTGTACAACTATGTAACATTAAAATAATAATGATGATAATGATGAGAAGAAGAATAATGAGAGCATGATTGCTTTTGACTCGGCCAGGGAAATAAAAGCAGCCAAGTTGGCTTCGATTTATCACAGCAGTAATGTGACAAGGTGGCATGTGGGGGGTGGGGAAACCCCAAAACCTGTCACCTTGGAAACATTGTTATGAAAATTTCACACATCAGTGGTAAGGAGCTCATGCTCTGCCATGATCCCTGTTCTCGAACCTGAGGAGAATAAAAAGCGACTCACAGCTCACTGAGTTTCTGGCAGAACTCCCAAGCATCAGGGCTGATCCTGTGAATGGCATTCTGACTCAGATGAAGCTCCTGCAGCATCAGTAAGCCATAAAGCCAGCCTTTGGTAATCTCGGTCAGGTTGTTGTGGTCCAGCTGCCTGCATTCAGGGCAAGAATCAAAGGCAAGGAGCGAGTTCATTATCTGGTATTTTCAAAGGGCACAGATGACTGCCACCTAGCCCTTAGTCTATTGTTACTAGAGATTTAGCTTTCCAGTTCTGTTGGAGACATCAGCAAAAGGTACTACAAAGTCTTTCTCATAAATGGATATGCTTGTAAATTCCAGATTATCTGAAGGAAAGGTGAAAAGCTGAATATTAAATTATAAATGAGATTGTTCATTATGAGATTTTTGACATGGTGTCTCTCACTCACTGAGCTTTGAATGATCATACAGCCTAAAATGGGAACAGGGTGGCCACCACCCACCACCATTGCTTACTTACAAGATTTCCATGTTGCTCAGCCCCCAAAATGCGCCATCCATAAGTCTCGTGACTCCATTTCTTTGCATTCTCAGAGACTTCAGAGCACCAAGACCTTGGAAGGCGAGGCCATCTATGTTTCTAATCTTGTTTCTGTTTAGCTCACTGTGTTGGAGATTACATTGGAACAGTTAATTTGTACAACAAATTCTGGAAATAGTAATAAAACATATCACTGCTACAATATAGTTCATCCAAGTCAGTGTTAAAAGTTAACATAGAACATTTTAAATTTCACTAAGAAGAACATCTCTTGATTAGCAGAGAGAGAGTGGCTCTATGTCTGAAAGGCAGGGTGAATTTTTGGAATAATAAAATGCTAACATAGTCAGGTGCTGGTAGCTGACACCTATAATTCTAGCTACTCAAGAGGCTGAGCTCTCAGGATTGTGATTTGTTTTCAATTAACCATACACATGCAAAAAAAAGCCAAAGTGGAGCTGTGACTCAAATGGTAAAACACCAGCCTTGAACAAGAAAGCTTAGTTTAGTGACAGTGCCTAGCCCCAGTGCTAACACACACACAAAAAGATAAAGAATACTAATACTAGATGACACTTTAATTTCTAAACAGTAGTCCATTCGATATCATACTACAAATTAATAGCAGCCTACAAATCAGTATTTGGTTTTAAATGACCCAGAATGAGGAAATTAGACATTATACTAATATGTAAGGTATATTCAAGAACAAAGCCATCAAAGGTATCTCTCACCTAGGTGGGTACAAAGCCTGTCACCATCTCCTCTGATTCTTTTCAGGTAGAATGCATTCTTGTAGGCAATAGTTCTCAACCTTGGCTGTACACGGTAACCACTTGGGAAGTTGTAAAAATTACTGAGGCCTGGGTCTTACTCCCAGAGGTTTTAATATAATTGGTTTGGGGTGTGGCCTTGAAGCTGTGAGGTTTTTTTTCAATGCTCCCCAACTCTCTATAATGTGCAATCAAGGTTGAAAGCCACTCTTGCAGGAACCTGCTCACAGATGGGTGTACCATTATTAACAAGACAGTTCTTTATAGCCACTTAGGCTATGGAAGCCTCCTGGAGTTGTGGGTATTATTTTCATAAACCATAGCTGCTGACAGCCCCAGGATTTCTGCAGTGCCACAATGGTACCTTTGGAAGAGGGGCTTTCAATGATCATACAATTCACTCTTTTAGTAACAATCTAACGTGTCTTGTCAGCCAGTCGCTGGCATTAAGTGACAGTTGGATTTTTCCAACTCAGATCCTGTAACTCCTGCTCTCAAAGGCAAGGCTGTGGTCACAGGCTTGGCTCTACTTCCTCTCTGTCACAGGTTAGGTTTTAGCAGAGATGGGACATGGTATCTAGGAAGCTACTCTGACTTACAGCTGCTGCAGTTGTGGCAGTTTAAACATCTTGGGTGGGATGGTTGACAGCCGGTTCCTATTCAACTTTAACACCAGGAGTGTGTTGGCCAAGTTGTCAAAATAACCAGGTTCCACAGACATGACTCGGTTGCTGTTGATATACCTGTGGAAAGTTTGAAGAGGAGCTGTCTTTCTGCTTTAAGAGACAAGCTAACGTGCATTCAATTTCTGCATTATCAAGATTCTTTGGAGAAGCTAATCATCCATGACCACTTTCAAATATTATTGTTTAGGTCCTGATGGGAAAGTTGTTAATTTACACATATGGACTAGGAAGAAAATCACTGTGCTTGCTATATCTGAAGGACACGAAAGTTTGTTGTGTAGAAGTGGAAGTGTGGCTCAAGTGGTAGGTAGCACACCAGCTTTGAGCAAATAGGCAAAGCAAAAACATAAGGCTCTGAGTTGAAGCCGCAGTACTGGTGTGCATGTGCACACTAACGTGTGTGTACGTGTGTGTGTGTGGATAAATTTGTTGTGGATACATTTCCACTTTCTGTGCTACTGTTAATTAACAAAAACCAGCAACAGTTTAATTTTTATTATATTTCTTCCAGTACTGGGGTTTGAACTTAGAGCCTTCCTTGTACTTGGTTACAAAGTATTCTACCACTGAAGACACAACCCCAGCCCTAACTTTCATTTTTACTTTAGGCAAAAAAAAAACCCTAATATTTTATAATCTAAAATGTAAGAACAAAATGAAGATTGTGGCTCTTTAGTCCCAGAGCAAATTCAAATCAATGAGAAAGTTTCATTTTTGGTCCATCAATAATAACAGGTTTAAAGTTTTCTTGTTTTCTTTTTTGTTATAATATTTTCATTACAGATGAAAATTTTGGCAAAGAAGAGTTCACTTACAGAAACTTGAGTTGCAGGGGTGGAAATGCACCTTTCAGCTCTGAAATATTATTGCTGCTCAGGTCCAAAGTTTCAAGGGACTGAAATAGTTTGAGATGCTCAGGAATTATCTCGGAAATCCTGTTGCCAGCCCTGGAATTAAGGAGACAGTCCAGATAATGACACATTCATGATACCACAAATGGAAAAGAGGGGGAAAAAAATCTTTTATTTCTAACTGGGTCTTTAGAATTATGGAACATTTGAGTGATTGAAACAATACTTTTCTAAGTGAAACATAAATATCATGGCCACTTCTGATGTATTCATTGGCTCCTAAATCATGGTATTAGAATATATGAAAAGCAGTTCTACATGAAGTAGAGATAATCTTTAGCAATGACTGCTTGAATGCTAGGCACTTAAAGACTACTGTTTGATTTTTCTTTAGGCTACTTTTCTGAATAGTTGTTCTCATTTTACTAAATGGATAATGAAATGCCCAGCATCCAGTGGGCAAATCAGGAACTGATGAAATAATTTCTTGTTCCTTTCCCCTTGATTTCTAATCTAAGTCTTCTATTGAAAAGTACCCATATCTCCAGTGTAAAAGATCTGGACATAGTCATCAAAATAGGGCTGAAATAGGTTCAAGAGATCTGTTCTTTTAACACGTTTCAATGCATTGCCAGAGGCTTCTGGAGCAGTAGAAATATCCCAGGGTTTGGATGGATTATAAAGGTGTCACACTAAGAGCACATCAGTCTAATCCCTGGACACAGATTAGGGTATGTTTGACATTAGCAGTCATCAACAATAGACTACAGCCACTAGCCATGTGTACTTTTTTATTTAAATTATAGTAAACGTTATCTAGGCATCGTGCACACATCTGCAATCTCAGCATTTGAGAGGCAGAGGCAAGAGGATTTCAGGTTTGCAACCAACCTGGATTATATGATGAAACCCAGTCTACATGATAGGTAGATGATGTATACCTAGGTAGGTAGCTAGGTAGATTTAGATTTTAGACTATCTGATAGATACATTAGAATTCAGTTCCTTAAGATGCTCAGTTACAGTAGCAACATTTTAAGAGCTCAATTGCTACACGTACCTAGTAGATAGGACAGTACAGATTCCTATTGCTAATAGCCTTCAAATAGGGGAAAACGAGAATATTTTAAGAGAAAGATCATGTCAAATCTCTTTTGGGGAATGTGAGGTAGTGTGATCTGAACTCTTGCTTGGCAGGCACTCAATACTTGAGCCATGTCTCTATCGTTTCTTTGCATCCATTATTTTGGAAATAGGGTCTTGCTTTCTGTCCTGGACCTTGATCTTTCTGTTTTACACTTTTCACTGTACCTGAAATGATAGGTATCCACCATCACACAGAGTTCTTTACTAGTTGAGATGGTCACACAAACATTTTATCATTGGGTCTAGCCTGGAACCTTGATCCTCCCTATATCAGTCTCCTGAGTAGCTAGAATTAAAGGCAAAAGCCACTGAGCCTGGCTTCAAAGCAGTTAAAAGGATATCAACACAGCAGCTCAAAGGAAAAATTTAGTATTCATTGACCATTGTGTTAGAAAACAGTAGTTAAACTGATATTTTAGCCATCTCAATTGTCATCTTAAATCTGATAGCCCAGTTCGTCCAAACTTTGCTTTGCATTGATTCAGCCATGGCCTCTGATTCTGGCCAGTGTCCCCATGTGGATTCCCCAATGTACTAACTCCTTGATCTAATTGTGAGGTATGGAGGGGAGGGTGATGGGAGAGGGATAATTAGTCAGTTTCTAGATCTTGGACATGGATGCAATCCATGTGGAAAGCCATGGGGCTTTAGAATCAGAGAAAAATAACCTGTTAAAGCAGAAAAATCTGGGAAGATAATAGTCCTTTTATAAATCTTGTGAGGTCTTCTCTTCACAAGAAGGAAGAATCTGCATATTCTAAGTGGAACTCTGTAACTTATACAAGTCACACACTGCTGTTTCTAGGTATGGTCTTTTACTTACCAAACAAGATTAGATATATTTCATGATTGTATTTCTCTTGGAAAATATCTCCTCTCTCTCCCCCTCTCCTTCCCTCCCTCCTCCCTCTTTCTCCAAAAGCTAGCTAGATTTCTTTTAATTTTTAATATATATTTTTATTGCACAGAGGGGTGAGAGTTACATGAGTAAGGTAATGAGTACATTTCCCATTGAGCACTGTTACCCCCTCCTTTGTTATCCCCTACCATCCCTTCCCGCCCCACCTCCCAACTCCTCCCTCCCCCACCCCCAAGTTGTATAGTGTCTTGTGCATCTCATTGTTACAATGGGTCATCCTGTATCCTTATTTCAGCATTTTGTGATTTCTATTCCCCTCCCCAAATTAGGAAAATGTATATACAAGATGCAGGGCACCAGAATCAAATACAGTGAGAACAGGGGTTATACCATGGGGGAAGAACATACCAAAGAAACAGAAAAATCACATAGTACATTAAAAGAAACAGCGACAAAGATAAAATCTCTTGTGTCCCTATCTTGGGGTTCATTTAACTTAGCATCATCTTATATGGTCAAATGTACATAGCTTTTGACCTTTTCTACTTGTCTAGTAAGATTATCCTAGATGTATACTAATTATTGCAAATAAGGGAAACCATGGGACCTATGTTTCTTTGGGCCTGGCTTAGCTCACTTAATATAATTTTTTTCCAAGTCTTTTCCTCTCCTAACAAATGGGGCGGTGTCATTCTTTATGACAAGGCATAGAATTCCATATATATATATATATTATATATATATATATAATCTATAATGTAAAGAGTACATTTCCTTTTGGACAATGTCACGCTTCCCTCGCTCTCTCCCAGTTTTTTCCCTCCCATCCCCACCTACAAGTTGGTTGTATAGTTCATTATCACACAGTGTGTAGTGAGTACCACTGCTGCATTTGTTCGTCCTTTGTCGCTCCATTTCTGTGCCCCCTACCCCTCCCAGAGATAGGTAAATGAACAAACAAGACTGAAAGAAAAGAAAACAAAACAAAAAATAAAACAAAGAAGAAACCTCTTGTTGCCATTTCCTGGAGTTCATTTCAATAAGTACTATTTTATATGATCAGATGCACATAGGCATCACACCTTAGCGATCCTCTCCTTTCGGTCTCACTAGAAGTCACACATCTCCCCCCCAACTCAAAAGGTTCTTGAGTCAGGTGTACTGGGGCTTTCTCACATAGTATGGACACTGCCAGTCTTCTGCCACAATGCACACATCGTCAATGCAGAGTTTTATCTCTCTGTGTTGGAATGGGTATGTAATCTAATATTGAATATAAATTAGGTTCCCCCCAGCCATGTGCTAAACACTTTTTATATATTATGCCAAAATAATTTCTCTAGATTAGGTGTGATTGAGAAATTAAAAATCAGGCATCCAGAGTTTTTCATTTGTTTTTGCATCACCTCCCGGAGTAAGACCAGGTTGATTCCAATGCAATCCCTGAAGGTTTATGGCATATAAAATAAAAAAAATCAACAGTATTTTGGCAACTATGTTCTTAACAGATATGTACCTCCTGAGAAGTCTGCTACATCTCAGTCAAAAACAGACAAACAAAAACAACTGAACTTCTGGTTTCAGAAATGGGAATCCATCATGGCTCAGGAAACCACCATCATGCCAACATTTAAGGAAGAAAGTGGGGTTCCCTCCTACTTTGGGGGGAAGAGAAAGATGGATCTTCAAGGATTTCTGGGTGTTCTTTATCCACCAGAGTTACAAAGTTGATTTCCTGAATACTAGCAAACATCTTGGTGCCATTTTGTCCATGAGCAAGAAGAGTAGGGGTAAGAATGAGGAAGTTCATTCTATATTTCGACAACACTTCTCTAGATTATTATTAAAAACCCACAGGGTATTACTTTTGAGGGATGTAGAGTGATTGTCTTTTGCTGATCTTTGAAATCCCAGTCTCAGCGTCTAACTCCCTTTCGAAAAGTAAGCCTACACAAGGTTGACAAACACAGACAATGTATATCTTAAGAGCCTGACTTTCATAATAGTAGAGTTAGCAAATGCAGTCTTGTGTATAAGTCCCAAGTTATCAGGGCCCTCGGATTCCCATAAAATTGTGCAGATTTTGTTTAGAGTCAAGTCAGCCATGACCTTTGATGCTGGCCATTGCCCACATACGGATTCGCCAGCGAACCAGCTCCTTGATCTAGCTGTGAGGTTTGGAGGATACAGGGAAGACAATTAGTCAATTTCTAAGTCCTGGAAATGATGAATTCAATCCAAGAGCAAAGCCACAAGGCCTTAGGGTCAGGGTTTGTGGGTTCAGCAAAACCACGCTTGCAGGGGCAAAATTTTTCTTTTAAATACATAAGCCAATGTTTGCATTACCAGGATATCCTCCCACAAACAGTGGAGAAACCCACAAGTGTCCAAGTGCCTGCCTTTCCAGCCCCTGCCCTGTCCTACCACAGTGCCCTCCAAACTCTCCATCTGGCTTTGCCCCCTGCCCCCGCCTCCCAAGCTGTCTAAGGCAAGCCAGGATGGCTACCTTTATACCGTATTTAACAACAGAAAGAAAACACTCGAGTTATAAAATTATTTTAGTGATAACTGGAGCTAGTTATTTTCTCGGGGGGAGGGGAGGGGGTGGGGGAGAGGAGATGCACAGGTGTCTCCTATCGCTCCTATTGGGCTGCAAGGGACATACCTGACCATCTACTCTGGTTTATACATGCGTTTGTTTATAAGGTAATTATGAACAAGGTATTAAACCTGCCAATTACTCTGTGACGAATAAAATTTTCCTTGCAGTGAAAGTATGCTCCAGCCAAAACCCAGCAATTTCCTGAACTGCACACCTCCTAAATTGCTGTGTGAAAGCATTCACTTATACAGGAGGCACGCACAGTGCGGTCTTTGTCAGCTCTGCCTTCCAGCACAAAAAATCCCTTACACCTATCAGAATAATAGCTCCTGTATCGCAATAAATAAATAAATAAATAAATTTAAATCCGTCCTAATGGAACTGAATTAAACCCAAATGCCATTCTTCAGGAGCTCTTAGACCAACTGGTAAATAACCACCTGATAGGTACCAGTTTAAAATTAAAATAATAATAATAACGAATCTGCTATATGTCACAAAAGACGGGCCAAAAAATGAGGATAATTACAGAAAAAGTAGACTTAAAAAGCTCTGCCATCGGGATAAACTCTCAGAATAAATGTATTTTATCCAGTGTGTCACAAACAGTAAGTTCTAGAAGACAGAGACCTGATTCTGTGGCAGCTTTCCTTTTCTTCCAAAAATGGATAAATGCCAAAACTGATTGACACATTAAAAAGCACTGCAGCTGATTAACTGTTTGGGGGCAGGAAAGGTGCAACAACTTGAACCACAACAACTATACCGTCGAAATCTGTGTGGATACTTTTTTCTGTAACTTCAGTTATACAGAAATGCCATTTTTCCATTGTGGAGAAATCATAACACTCAGCAAGCATTAGGAGGTGTCTAGCCCTCATGCAAATCCAGCTTAAGCGACAAGGAATATTTTGGTCTTCTCTGTTTGTTGATAGTACAGGGAGTTCCATGGTCAAATCACTGCTGAGGTGAAATATAATTAGTCTCTTGCGGACAAACAGACCTGGGGGCTTGGTTGGTGGGGAATGTGGACGGTTGGTTCCTTCAAAACCAGAGTCCTAGGTATTTTAGCCTTAGCTCTGTAAGTCCAACCACAATAGCTTCACTCTGTTGTCACCTTGGCCAGCCAGCCAATTTTGCCAAATATCTTTTCAATGTTAGAGGCAAGCATGGATTCGCATCTTTTAGTCTAAGGATACTTACTTGGAGGATGTTGGAGGGAAATCTAGTCATGAAGAAGACAGACATATCTTTGACCTTATCTGCAGTCAGAGAGAAGAGCAGGCGAATGAATGGGAGAGGCCAAAAGGGTGGCAAATTCCCTTAGTAGCAGGGAAGAGAGAGCAAAGGCTGAAGAAAGGACAGGCACATGGAGGAGAATGGGAAGAATAAGGAAGTCATTGAACCCTTCCACAGGAATGAGGGGCTACAGGAAGATCCAAGGAGTCTGCTTGCAAGGGAGTACACTTGCCGTGTACTAAGCAGAAGCAAAGGCATGGTCAGGATTCAGGTAAGTGAGTTAAAGCCAGGCTTCTTCCTTTCCAGGAAATGAAGTAATGCCTTCATAGCTGGAGTATATCTACATCACACATTGGTAGAGATAGGCAAAGCATGAAACTTGGGAGTGAGGGAGAAGTCACATGGGGTCGGGGAAACCATGCTAGGCCCTGGCTTTCATTTTGTGTTAACTGTAGAGAGGGATCTGAGGGTTTTGAATGTGGTGGAATGATACTTCTCATGTGTACAATAAAATAACCTGCTCTAGGAACAGTGGCTAGGAAGTGGGTGGAGGGCACATGGAGGTACCAGGTGGGAAGCTACTGATTTGACGCCAAAGACAAGATGGGACAATGGTACCAGGGCATCACTCTACTCGTGGCCTCCTGATGGCACCCTGAGCTTTTCCTCTCCTGCATACAGGCCAGGTTTCTCAAGTGCTGGTCTCATAGACAAGTTTGGCTTGCCAAGGAGTTACTTCCTTGTGTTCTGTCCCTTTCTTTGTGATTTGTGTTTCAAGTAGGAGACCCCTCCTGAAGCCTGGCATGCACACTAGAATTCCCTCTGGCTCAGAGCAGCTCAACACAAGCATTTTCCAGTGTCTGTAATCGCTAGGAAAATGGGTAAAGGTGTCCTTGCCATGGATCAGACGTGCTCACTTGCTCTGATATTCTGAACATCTGTTCTGCATGTAGCCAGTACCTTCATGAGAGTCAAATGTGATGAATAGGGGTTAGTGCTAGGACCGCTCGATAAAAAGATGATTGGTGTTGACTCACTGTGACCTCCAGAAATCCCAAGTAGTTCAAAAACCCTCACACACTCTGAAACAGTGCGAGTTTATGTCCAGAAGTGGAAAGGAGAACCAGATTGGAATGTTTTTTGCTTACTAGTAAGGGATCCTTAATATCCGGGGGTGGGGGGGATTGCTTTTATTTATTTTTAATCACACTGAAATTGAAATTCCTGAGCCAATCAGGCCTTTGGTTTTTTGTTTGTTTTTTTTTTTTTCTGGTCATAGGGCTTGAACTCAGAGCCTAGATGCTGTCCCTGAGCTTTTTTTGCTCAAGGTGTGCTCTACCACTTTGAGCCACAGTGCCACTTTCAGTTTTCTGGTGGTTCATTGGAGAAGAGTCTCTTGGACTTTCCTGCCCAGGCTGGCTTTGAACCACAATCCTCAGATCTCAGCGTCCGGAGTACCTAGGATTACAGGCATGAGCCACTGGCACCCAGCAGACTGTTGGCTCTTGATGAACAAGATACATCCATCCATAGTCTTAAGTATCTCCTATCTATTGCATATAACAGGCAGCTCAAAGTCTGGCTTGGTGATATGAAAAGATGTGCAGATTTGGCCATTCACGGAAACTATGTGCATGATGCATTTTTCCTTTTTGAGAGGTTACATGCATTGACATTTAATTTTAAAATTTTTTAATTTAATTTTTTTTGGGGGAAAGGGCCTTGAACTCAGGGCCGGGTACTGTCCCTTCTCTATCGCTTAATATTAGTGCTCTACAATTTGAGCTATGGCTCCACTTCTGGCTTTTTGGTGGCTAATTGGAGATAAGAGTTTTTCACTGACTTTCCTTCCCAGGCTGGCTTTGAACTGCAATCCTCAAATTCCAGCCTCCTGACTATCTAGGATTACTATGCTTTATATGTTTGTAGTGCTCTATCTTTTTATGATCATTCTGATCATATCCCTTCAGTCCAACTCAACTACTTCAACCAACAATTGCTGAATCTGTGGTTGCTCCACACAGCCATCATGCAAACATACTAAACATATTTATAACCCCTGCCACACACAAATATCTTGCAAGTGGCTAGCTGAGCACCACTGATAAAGAAATCGCAAGTTATTAACGAAAACATTACACCTGGGCAGCAGTGACTCATACCTATAATCCTAGCTACTCAACAGGCTGAGAGCTGAGGATCCTAGTGTGAAGCCAGCCTGGACAAGAAAGTTCAATGAACCACCAAAAAGGCAGAAGTGGAGGTGTGGCTTAAATGGCAGCATGCCAGAAATAGCAAAAAAGATGAAAGGACAGCACCTAGACCACAAGTTCAAACCCTAGAAGCAGTGCGTGCGTGCATGCGCACGCATACAGACACACCACACACACAAAAGGAAAGAAGGGAAGAATGGATTAAAGAAAATATTACACCCTCCCCCACAGTGTAACCCCCACTTTCACTATATTTGATGTCAGTATAACTTGTGGAGGAGATGGGGAAAAACAAGTCATTTAAGGATTCAGGTGGACCTGTTGCAACAATGAGAAGTACAAAATGTCATGTCAAAAACGAGCTTTACAACGTCGGTGCAGGGTGGGGGGGGGGGGGCAAGGGGGGGGGAGGGGGGGAAGGATTGGGTGGGGGGGAGGGGGGAGGCGGGAAGGGAGGTGAAGGGTAAACAAAGGAGGAGGCTGCAATGCTTGGTAAGAAATGTATGCATTATCCTGCCCATGTAATTGTAACCCCTCTGTACAGTATGTTCTCAAATAAAATAAAATAAAATTTAAAAAAAAAATAAAAAAAAATTATAGTTTCTAAAAAAAGAAAAGAAAATATTACAGGGGCTGGGAAGGTGGCTCAGTGGTAGAGTGCTTGCCTCACATGCATGAGGCCCTGGGTTTGATTCCTCGGCACCACAGAAGCAGAAAAAGCTGGAAATGGCACTGTGGCTCAAGTGGTAGAGCGTTAACCTTGAGCTAAAGAGCTGAAGGAC
Source organism: Dipodomys spectabilis (assembly GCF_019054845.1). Taxonomy (NCBI): domain Eukaryota; kingdom Metazoa; phylum Chordata; class Mammalia; order Rodentia; family Heteromyidae; genus Dipodomys; species Dipodomys spectabilis. The sequence goes on along the minus strand of NW_024870911.1, from coordinate 15,567,916 downwards.
AGTGCCCAGGCCCAGAGTTCAGGCCCCACGACCGGACCACCCCCCCAAAAAAAAAGAGAAAGAAAGAAAGAAAGAAAAAGAAAGAAAGAAAGAGAAAAAAGAGAAAATATAACATTGTACAAACATACTACCATGCCCACCCCCCCCCCCAAAAAAAAATAAAACAATGTTTCCTGAGCTTCCTTTCCAAATGACTGGCTGGAATACCTAATACCCCATAATATCAGGCTTTTTAAAACAGAGTTTTGACAAATGAAGAACTCCTCACAAACAGATAAAAATAAACTGCCTCTGCTCATCTCTTTGCTAAAAAGATAATTAGGAAGTTTCATTAAAAGAACACACATGTTACACATGTTTAGACTCGTCCACTAGGACTGGGGCATCAAAGACTAAAGCCAACTGTGGAAATTCCTAGAGGAGACAGAATCTTGATGAACAACTAATGATACTAAGGATCAAATGAGCCAAGGTGTTAGGAGCAAAGAGCCTTAGTTCCTTCTAGCTGAAAGTCAGGCAAATATGAAATATAATTATCTTCTGGATCACAAACAGGATAGAGATGGCTACCACACAGTATTTTAATCCACAAGTCCTGGAATAATCAGGGCCCTATTCAAGTGCCAGTTTTAACACATGCTAAAAATGAAAAAGAAAAAAGAAATGTAGGTCAAAAGCCCATTCATACCACATACAAAACAACCTTTCTTTGATCCCCAAGTCAAAATTCAATTTAGTCCTCTACATAAACAATTTAAAAGCAAACACTGGAAGACATCATAGGGTAAAGATGCCGAGAAGAGAGCTTAAACTGAAATAACTTAGCTTCTGTACAATAAGAAGCAACTCTTCTTGTATGTGACAAAATTTAACATTTCTTTATTTTTCTCCTCCTTGTGAGGCAGAAGCCTTCCAGAGACATTTGTCCAAGTGGGACCACACTCGTGAGAATCTCCACTCACCTGTGATTCCCTTGTGAAACCATTGAGATAACCGCTAATTAACTCATCTTTGCTTTCCCAGAACTCAGCATTGAATGAATGAGTTTAATACAATTGGACAATCTCGACTAGCTCTGAAACTCACAAACAGCTTGTGACGGCCCTAGAAAGATGTACTGGAACCTGGACTATGTTGTCTGTACATCAGAAAACAGCGTACCCCATACAGCTGTCAGGAAGAGAAGTAAAACCTATAAACTGGGGTTCCTTCACATGAAGCAACTTGCTAAAGGGAAGATCTCACTGATAAAATAATTCCAACTCTAGTTGCTCAGAGAGGATGTTATCCTATTCCTGGCCCTAGGTCATTTACTACATTTCTCAGATCTACTACACTTTCTCACCTGTAGATGGAGGGAGATAGATCCGGAAGATGGAGAGAAATGAAATGGAATGATTCTTCTCACTTTTAATGTTTTGGGATACTAGATCTGAATAACAAACCCCATATATGGCACTATTTGCTATGGAGCTTCACATAACTGAATCACATATGAAAACTGCAGCTTCTCCCAGAGCTTGGCCTGCCTTTCTTTTTTGAGGGGGGATGGGATGGGGAGGTCTTTCATCTTTCCCCTGTTTTGGTGTCCCTGCACACAGTCCTTGTCTCTCTGGGTCAACTCTCTCCTTCCCAGCTATCTCTGGGTGTCTGTTCCTATGTTTTACATGGTGACTTGATTGTTAGAAGCCTCATCAGAATTCTGTTGACTGATGGATATGTAGAATATAGTCACAGATTTTTTTTCTAAATGATTTTTTTTTTTTTTTGGTCAGTCGTGGGGCTTGAACTCAGGGCCTGGGTGCTGTCCCTGAGCTCTTCAGCTCAAGGCTAGCACTCTACCACTTGAGCCACAGCGCCACTTGTGGTTTTCTGGTGGTTATTTGGAGATAAGAGTCTCATGGACTGGGCTGGGCTTTGAACCATGATCCTCAGATCTCAGCCTCTTTAGTAGCTAGGACTACAGGCATGAGCCACTGGCTCCCAGCTGATTTTTTTTTATTGTTCTACATTTTTTTATTGTGATTGTAAAGTTGATATACAGAAGAGTAACAGTTACATGATTCAGGTAATGAGTACAATTCTTTTTGAACCATGCCTCCCCTTCCCTCGCTCTCTCCCAGTTTTTCCCTCCCATCCCTACCCACAAGATGTACAGTTAATTTTCTATGTAGTATCTAGTGAGTATCACTGTTGTATTTGTTCACCCTTTGTTCCACCTTTTCTGTGCCCCCTCTACCCTCCCAAATACAAACTAACTAATAAGACAAAAAGAAAACAAAAACAGCAACAACAGCAGCCAAAAATATTTCTTTTTTTTTTTTTTTTGGTCAGTCGTGGGACCTGAACTCTGGGCCTGGGCACTGTCCCTCAGCTCTTCAGCTCAAGGCGAGCGCTCTACCACTTGAGCCACAGTGCCAATTCTGGCTTTTTCTACTTATGTGGTGCTAAGGAATTGAACCCAGGGCTTCATGCATGCAAGGCAAGCGCTCTACCACTGAGCCACCTTCCCAGCCCCCCCCAAAAAAAAATATTTCTAGAAAGTATTTTTAAGTAACACACTAAAGGCAGTTCACTGGTGAGCCAGGCAGGGTTATGTATACTTATAATTACAGCCCTTGCAAGGCTGAAACAGGAAGATCAAAAGTTCCAGGTCAGCCCAGGCTAAGAGTGATAACCTTTTTCCAACATCTAAACAAACAGAACACCTCACTGAGGACCACACATGCCGTGGACTTGGCTGGTGGTGAGGCTAGGAAAGGACTTGCTTTATGATGGAATGTCAGTTTCCCGGGGTCCTCCCTCTCCAAACGTGTCCCTAGTCAGGGGGGATGTAAGAATGGCAGTTCTCTGAGAAGTCTAACCGGGAGTAAGTCGGAGGGTAGATATCGTCTCTGAGATCTGGATTCCATTTCCTCTAAAATGTCCTCAATCCCACCAATTCCAGAGACTTTTTGGTTCTCATGCTTCTGGAAGTACATGCACAGACTTTGTCTTAGGAGAAGGATGGTCGGTCATGAGGTTTCCAGTTTGAGAAAAGGAATGTGGAGGTCAGATTTCTTCTTTTGAAAGAATTTGAACTAATCCCCTGTTTTCAGTCCAGCTCTGTACTCCTGCTGTTAGAGGTTTTGAATTCCTGAGACGCTCTGATGGTTTGTACACACACACACACACACACACACACACAACACACACACACACACACACACACACACACACGGGGGTATACAAAATCACATGGTTGGATTTTTTTTTCAGTCAACTCCATTTCTCTCTCTTTCTGTCTCTTTTTGTGTCTTTCTTTTGCTCTGGTTCTTAGGCTTCTACTCAAGGCCTGGGCAGTTGGCTTTTTCTGCTCAATGCCAGCACTTTACCACTCAAGCCACAGCTCTACTTCCAACTTTTGTTAAGTTAATTGGAGATAAGAGTCTCACAAGGAGCTAGGAATATGGCTTAGTGTTAGAGTGCTTGCATAGCAGGCATGAAGCCCTGGGTTAGACTCCTCAGTACCACATAAGCAGAAAAGTGACACTGTGGCTCAAAAGAAGCTCAGGAATAGTGCCTAGGCCCTGAGTTCAAACCCCAGGATTGGCAACAACAACCACAAAAAAGTCTCACAAACTTTCCTGCCCAGGCTGGCTTTGAACCATGATCCTTAGATCTCAGGCTCCCAAGTAGCTAGGATTATAGGTGTGAGCCACCAGAGCTAGCCCACTTTCTCTCTTTCAAGTCAGCTACTACTTATTCCATTACTTGCAAAATTTTTACAGCATCTTTCATTTGGGCTCTATCCTATCTCTGTTCTTTATTTTCCCTTTGTTCCTGATGTACTATACTTTAAAAAATTATTTACTTTCTTTTTAAGGGTGTTTAGAAGGAACAGAATGAAATGAATGTACTCAGTCCATAGTAGGAGGTCTTCACTAGCAATTCAACCAAACACTAGTTTTTCTTTAAAAATCCAAATAAAGAAACCTTCCTTTAAAAAAAAAAAATCTACCCTTACTTGTTTCTTACTGAAAAAAATCACTCCACTCAGATTCGTATGTACGGGATTTTATTATCCCATCAGAAGCATTTTCACTTATAATGATAATATAAACCAGAAAACACTGCTATGAACGCAGTAAGCTAAAACGACTTGATTTCATTATCTCAGGTGGTTTTATGAACCATGGGAACAGCACAGTCACTGCATTTCTTGATTTCATCTTTATGAACAAGACACAGAAAACATGGTGATGATGGTCACATATGCAGGTGTGCTCACACCTTTGAACCGACTCACAGGTTGACACTGAATTCTACAGAGTTCTATATCACTACAGAAGGTACTGTTGGACAGGACAGGTCATGCAAGAAATAAGCAAGAGGGACAACAGGACAGAAGGCTGTCAGAAACCGGACTGACCGACTATCTATCTATCTATCTATCTATCTATCTATCTATCTATCTATCTATCTATCTATCTATCTAATGTTTGTGCTGGTCCTGGGGCTTGAACTCAGGGCCTGCGTACTGTCCCAGAGCTTCTTTTGTTCAAGGCTAGTGCTCTACCACTTTGAGTCAGAGCACCACTTCTGGATTTTTTTTTTCCTTTTTTGAGGGGGTAGTTTATTGAAGATAAGTCTTATGGACTTTCCTGCCTGGGCTGGCTTGGAACCGTTATCATCAGATCAGGTACGAGCCACTGGCACCTGGCTAAACCTGACATTTTAATACCTGTAAGTAGTATGATGCCTGAATGGGAAGGAAGTTCCCCTCCCCACCTCAGAATGATGGGACACCAAAGAGAGGCTGCGGGAAGGCAGCGCTCAGCTTAACATACAAGCACACTAGAAGTTATGGCAATTAGAACTCTGGAGAGTCCTATTTCCCCAAAAGGAGCATTTCATCCCTGGAAGTGATAAAGAAGAGAATGGTCAGATACATCTCTTCCAATTTGAGGCTATTAGGATTGAACAAAGATACACGAAACTAGTAACCAAAAATGGCTTACATAACATAGCAAACCATTTCTACTTCCTTTCACATTTTCTTTGATACTTAATGGACACTGTAAGACCAACAGACCTATACAATGAAGAGAATGCTTCCAAGTCTGTAAACACACTTTTGCCACTGCAGAATACTTTCTTCTGTCTTAAGCTAACCCCTACATGATATCACACCCACAATCAGTCACCAAATTATAAAAAGCATCTTATTTTTTCCCACATATATGCTCACTTTGACTCTATTCTATAATGTATTTGTCTCATTGCAAAAAAAACCCAAAACTAAAGTTGTTCATACCCAGTAAAAGTGACAGATCACAAGTGTTTATCACATGTTTATCCTATAACAGATCACAAATATTTTTTCCAATCACATGTTTATCCTCTGCCATATTTTAACATACAACATGAACATCACCTAACCCACTCATCTTGCCTTCGATCTTCTAGAGACTTCTCTATCTGGTAGCTACAGATATACAAAGAGAGAGGGAGACAGCCAAGAAGGTGATGTTTAGTGCTCCAAAGGAGGTGCTTATTTTTATAATTGCCTTTCCTTTCATGTTTTGAATTTAGCACACCAATAACTTTCAGGCAAAGAATGAAAGCATGCTATTGGTTAGAACTGTGTTTCATTGTTTTGGTGTCTCCCAAACTAGAGGTCTCAACCTCATGCCCTGTGGCAGCCAGTGAAGAAACTAAAATAAGGAGGAGAAGGAAAAGTAACTAGACTGGAATAGAGAGGCACGTTGGATCTTGCTGCCCCAATTATGAAAAGCTACTGACTGTAACTTTGTTTTGTCTGTCTTGGCAGAATGAACCTTACTCAGTATTCTGGTAGGAGTTATACCTGATACTTCAAAGAAGTTCTTCAAAATGGTTATTACTAAGCCGAAGAAGAGTTCTGTACAAACGCTGATAATGCAGGCATTCCCGTGACAAGCTGTTGTAGAAGGTCAAGTTCAAGGGACTGGAGGAAGAGGTCACTTTTATGGGCTGTCAGAAATACCAATGGAAGAAGTTACCCTGTGGGTCTCTCTGTTAAAATTACTGTTACTTTGGAAAAACCCAAATTTTATGAATTAAGTGGAAATGTTTTGCATGTGAAGAGGCAGAAATAGACCAGGTAACTTGTTATATTAACTTATCCATCCATCCATTCATTCACTTCTTTCTCCATCTAGCAAGCGTAATACAATGTGTTGAACAGTGTGCTACATATTAGGGTTCCAGCAGGCACAAAACCAGACATGATCTCAGCTTTTCTGAAGTTTCTTTATGGTAGGGGAAATAGACATCGAAGAATCACAAATATATAATTAAGCTGTGATTGTTTATATGATGATAATGATCATTATAATAAATGAGATTAAGAATGTGAAAGCAAAACCTAAGTCTGATTTGGGGGTAGAATCAATTCTATCGATCAGGGAAAAGCATATACAAGGATTTCTGGGACCAGGCCCATCTCTAGAGCTAAGGAATGCTTCCAGAGAAAGTCCAATGGGAAGAGATACTCACTATTGAGTCATTAAAAGGATTTTGCTCCTGATCTAAGAGCCTCGGCGAAAACACTGAGGACTCTTAAAGAGCCATGGGAATGATGGCAAATTGCTGTTTCTAATTCAGTTACTCTAAATTGAGAATTCAAAACCTTAGTTAGGTTTACATTCTGGAGATGGGCTGGTTTTATGATCAAATGTAAATTCAACAGTGTCACAAATACAGCTCTGTGTATAGTAAATTCTTGTGTGAAAGTCATATACAAACATTTAAAAATCCAATAAACCTATTATTAAGATTTTTTTAAAAAATTGTTGTTGGTTGTGGGGCTTAAACTCAGGACTGGGGTGCCGTCCCTGAGCCTCTCTGCGCTCATTCTACCACTTGAGCCCCAGTGCCACTTTTGGTTTTTGAGTGGTTAATTGGAGATAAGAATTTCATGGGGACTTTTCTTCCTGGGCTGGCTTTGAACCATACTCTTTGATCTCAGCCTCCTAGTAGCTAGGACTATAGGTGTGAGCCACCAGAGCCTGGCTACTAAGATGTTTTATGTGTTGAGATGTTTTATTTTGTTGAGACTTGCAGTTCATAAGCTTATTTCTCTCACATACAACAGTGTGTGGCTGACATGCAGTGGCTAAGGCTACATGATTCACCTGTACCAGGATGAGTTTTTCAGTGAAAGCAATCCAACCCCACCAGCTCTGCTACATCCAGATGTGGACATGGTTTATGTTCTTTCTCTTTAGAAAACTAAGTTATAAATTTTTTTGCTAAAGCTGATTCCCAACTTTCTCACTTCATACGATAAACTCATGACTTCAATATTGACTTGCAAAGGTTTTCTATTAAAGTAAGTCTTTGGGCTCTACCACCAATGACAAAGTTACTCAGGTATGTATTATGACTTGAAGATGTTATAATGTTTGCCTTCCCCATGACCTTATCTCAGAGTTACAAAGATATTAAAATAATCAGTATTGTTTCTAAAGTTATAAATTGAGTTTGGAGAATGATTAAAATAACTCTGGGCCTTACAACCAAGCAGCAGTTTCTTAAACCATCATCTCCCAAACTGACTTCCTAAGTCTAATTTTTGGAACATAATGGGAAATGGATAAAACTTATGAATGAAATGCTCATTTTGCCTGGTTTTGGGTTCGGTATATAAACAGAATGGAGATTCTCTTTGACTTAAGATGGGATTACACCTCAGCAAACACATCGTAAATTGAAAATATTATAAAGTAAAAATGCTTTTACTAATATACCTAGCCTGCCAAACACCATAGATTAGCCTGGCTTACCTTAAACGTGCTCAGAACACTTACATCAGCTTATAGATGGGAAAAATCACCTAACACAAAGCCTATTTCATAATAAAGTGCTGAATGCCTGGTGTAATGTGTTATACCACACTGGAAATGGAAAACAGAATCATAAGGGGAGTATGCCATCATAAATATTAAAGAATCGTAAGCCAAGATTTCATAAGCTGAGGATAAGTGGACTGTACAGAAATCTAATTTTTCATTACCCATTCAACCCCACCGCACCCAGAAGGCAATGCTTGTATGACTTCCATCCCATGGCAGATTTCCTTCCCCCTTTTGGGAAAAGCCCTACCACACCACAAGGCTCAAGAGTACAGAACAACTAACTCCGGGAATCTTGAGAAGACAAATGCTTGGCGAGTCATTAATTGGTAATCCTCTAAAGCCACATTGTACCACTTGATTTTGAAAGTGAAAAAGTTTATGACTAAAAAAAAACAAAAAGTAGATTCTGTGCTGTGTTGCTTCATTCTCTTGCTTAAAGCAAGGACAACAGACTTCAATGACTCCTCTAAAACTACAAACCACCTAAGTATGTCAGTTACTTCAAGATAAGATAAATCTACCCAAGTATGCCAGGCTCTGGTAGCTCAAACCCGTAATCCTAGTTATTCAGGAGACCGAGATCTGAGGATCGTGATTTAAAGTGTGTCCAGTTGGAAAGTCTGTGAAACTCTTATCTCCAACTAACCACCAGACAGTGGAAGTTGTGCTGTGGCTCAAAGTGGTAGAGCGCTAGCCTGGAGCAGGAAAGCTCAAGAATAGCAGTCAGGTACTGAGTTCAAGCCCCACAACTCACACACACACACACACACACACTCTCTCTCTCTCTCTCTCATTTTCTCTCTCTCCCTCTCTCTCTCTCTCTCTCTCTCTCTCTCTCTCTCTCTCTCACACACACACACACACACACACACACACACACACACACAGACATCTGCTCAAGTACCGAAGTCTCCTTTCATCTCTAAACGCTGCTTTGTACTCCTGTTCCATATATTCTGAAACCTGGGTGGCTACATACCTCCACCACCTGGGACATCTCCACCATCCTGAGCATAACCTCTGTTGGCCTACATTCAACCTGTCTGTCTTCCTGTCTCCAAAGCTGAGGCCAAATCCTACTTGGAGTTGTTCTTTAGCACTTAACACATGGAAGGCACATAACAGGCACTATTGCTAGGCTCAAAATACATAAGCCTGTAAGCGACAAATATTGGTCAGATATTTATTGTCACTGTGTGTTCTTTTAAGAAACCATTTGATGAAAGTAGAAGTTTTCCTGTTATTTTACCCCAGATACAAAGTGCTTTCTCCATCCTTCATCTCTGGTAGCCAGGATAGTTTCTAGATTTCAATTTTGGCCTGCGACCCTTATGCTCAAGAATCTATTTCAGCCCACTGTCTGCAGTTTTTAGTTGCTTGCTAAGGCCACCTCACTACAACTCCAGCAGCTGTGGCTACTCCCACTCTACCCAGTCCTTTCACGTTTAGAATGACATGTCATCCTCTGCCGGAAGCATGGGAGAAAGATGGGCAGACATCACAGACTGTTTATACAGATAAACAGAGAAGAGTTCATTAAGACTGCCCGAGGTCAGACTGGCTATTAATGTAAGATGAGACAAAAGCCTGATGCTCTTCCTAGCTCAGGGCTCTCTCCCCTACTGCACAAGGGCCCCCAATTCTTCTTGTTCTCTTAGATTCTTCATAAATGCCTACTATGTGCTTGGGTGTGTACTGGGCTGCTGAAGGGAGTGTTGACAGCTCAGGAAGAAAAGAGTCCTCTGCTGGAATGTCACAAGTGTCATTAGAGACCACATATCCTGCACCTGTGAGAATTTTAAAACCAAAAAAAAAATTAAAATTAAAATTAAAACTGATGATCAGTCTCAGTTATCAATCTGATTGGGTTGAGAAGCACCTAGGAAATTAGTAAAATACACCTCTGAGTGAGTCTGTAGGGATGTTTCCAGAAAGGCCTAATTAAAGGGAGAAGACCTTGTACCATCCCATACGATGGATGGGCCAGATCTCTCAACCTCTCTTTGTCTGTTTCCCTCACTTCTTCTTTCTCTCCTTTATTCCATCCCTTCCTCCCCACCCCTATTCCCCGTATCTGTCTCTTTGTCTTCCTCTCTCTCCCTCTCTCTCTGCTTCTGTTTCCTGGCTACCATGATATGAGCTGGTCCCATCACACCCTCCCCTCCAGGAAAGATTGAATCTCTGAAACAATCAGCCAAAATCCTTCCTCCCATAACAACTTTTTCTCAGGTATCTTGCCAAAGCAACAAGAAAGGCCTGCCTACCACAATCACCACCTTTCTAAGAATTCTACAAAAACAATAGTTCCTGCCACACACTGCCAGTACTACTGGCTCCCTAGTCATCTCTGCAGTGCATGTGATGACTTGGGAACCCCTGAGAGAAGTGCGTGGTCTGATATATCCCTCCATCGTCTCAGAGAAAAGGACACATGGTGTGATTTGAAGTGATAGGACCACCTTTCATCTGAGTTAGGCTCCAACTGTCTAAGAGAGCCATCCATCATCACCACCACCCTTGCAGGTCCTTACAATACTTCAAGGACCCTGTGAGGAAATTCTTCCTCTTTGGCTCCATGAATCCAACAGGGCCAGTTTCTTTCAGAGTGCTGGCAGTTTGATTGTGTGGGGAAGGTGTCAATACTTTACTTTTGTGTTGCTTTGCAATCTGAATGTTGAGTTCTGAACCTGATGCAGTAGTTTACAAGTGTGAGAGGGCACCAGGGCTGTGAAAATAAATCTCCATTTCTGAATGGCAAATCACCTGTGGGGATCTGGGACAAACTTAACAAAGGTGGCTAGAGCAGTATGCTGAATCCATCCCCGAGCTACTTAAATTACTTCTCTTGCTCTTTTCCCTAGTCTTTGAATTAGTGTTATTGCTGTTGATATGATTCATTATTATTTTACCAACTATACATACCTGTACACTGTCTCTACTGTAAACAAACAGTGTAAATACTTATTCACAAGTCGAGACTAAGTATATATGAGGAGATCTATCTGAATTACGCTATGTGCATGTTTATCTATAAATATTCCTTAAGTCATACATTAATGAAGCACTAACTAGACATTATGTACCTCATGATGAGCTGGAGGAATGAAGAGTCAGCCACAGAGGCTCCAAACTTAGGAGAGTAGAAAAGTACAAACTAGAATATTTCCTAAGTGTCTGACTATTGAATATACAAGGCAAGGTGGGCCTAGACAGGGTAAGGTGGGTATAGAGATGACCTCTTCGACCCAGACACACATCACAGCCCTGACCAAAGTTATCACCCCAGTTACCCTTCCCTGTTTCCCTTTATAACATCAACATCCCTCATACACATGCATTCTGCATTATGTCCTACCCTGACTAGCCTTCACCCTCTGCTGAAGACATTTCTTATTCACTTCTGATTCCTTCCTTCCATGAGAAGGTCAGCTCCATGAGGGCAGAGATTTCTATTCAATGACCAATGACTTATCTTTCCCCCTACTCCCTCCCCATCCCCCCCCCCAATTACAATAAGAGAGAGTTTGGCTGCCTTTCTCCACTATACCACTATTTATCACTTAAAACAGAGCCTGGCACATAACAGATATTTAATAAATTTTAGTTGAACAAACTACTACCACCATCATCAAATTACTCACATTCACTCAGTGATTCCCATGTGTGGCGCTTGATAGCTTTACTTGGGATGGCTCACAAGGACTCTGAGAGATAATGACCTCTGATCTCACTTTAAAATTGAGGAAACAGCCAGGCACTGGTGGTGTGTGCTGTAATCTTAGCTACTGAAAATGCTGAGATCTGAGAATCATGATTAGAACCCAGCCTGGGCAGGAAAAATCTGAGGTTCTTATCTCAAATTAACTAGCAAAAAGCCAGAAGCAGAGCTGTGATTTGAGTGGTAGAGTAACAGCCTTGAGCAAAAAAACTCTAAAAGAGATGTCCAGGCCCTGAGTTCAAACTTACTAAAATAAATAAATAAATAAATAAAGCAAGCTGAGGAAATAGACAAAAAGACAATTATAGACCCAGTAACTCAATCCTGGTCACAATCTCAGCAAAGGGTGAAGACTGTAATTAATCCTGGGGCCATTTAACTTAATTCTTGCTTTATTTCTTTTTCTTTTGGTGCTGGAAGCCAGGACTTCATGCATGCTAGGCACATGCTCTACCACCAAGCTCCACCCCGGCCTTATGTTCTACTTGATCCCTGTAGAACTACAGACAGTCTATGCAAAGGAGCTGCTGCCACCACTACTGAACCCCTGAAGTACCTGCCCCTCTCTGGCCACCCTCTGGACACCTCCAGGCCATTCTAAAGCCACAGAGACACTTTTAAATACCAAATATGATCATCTCGCTCTATGCTACACCTCCACAATGACTTTCCACTGGTAGAGAGCATAGTTTGGAGTGCTACCAGAAAACATAATCATTAGTTGTAACACTCTATCTAAACAATGTTAAATGTGTTAAAATGGATACTTCCAAGCCCCACCTAATGCATTCATTGTGAGTCTCTCGGGATAAAGTCATAAAATCCCCATCTTTAAGAAGAACTTCCAGGTACAGCCAGACATGATGGCTCACATATGTCATCTCAGTTATGTAAGAAATATGAATAGGAGGATCATGGCCCAATTGAGCCTGGGCATAAATCCAAAGCCTTAATTGAAAAATAAAGAGGAAGAAAGAGAGAAAGAAAAAGAAAGAAAGAAAGAAAGAGGGAGGAAGGGAGGGAAGGAAGCAGGGAGGGAGGGAGGGAAGCAGAGAGAGAGGGAGGGAAGAGGGGAGGAAGGGAGAGAGGAAGGAGACTAGGAGTGTGGCTCATGCTATAGAGCACCTGCCTAGTAAGTATAAGGTCCTGAATTCTAACTTCAATACTGTCAATAAAAGCAAAAGGCAGCCGGGCGCCAGTGGCTCACGCCTGTAATCCTAGCTACTCAGGAGGCTGAGATCTGAGGATCGAGGGTCAAAGCCAGCCTGGGCAGAAAAGTCTATGAGACTCTTATCTCCAATAAACCACTAGAAACTGGAAATGGTGCTATGGCTTAAGCAGTAGAGCACTGGCCTTGAGCTGAAGAGCGCAGGGACAGCACCAAGCCCAGAGTTCAAGCCCCACGACTGCCAAAAAAGTAACTGGCCTACCACTTTGCCATTCCAGGACACCATATAAATGCCTGCAAATTGGTAAGTACTATATAAATTGAGCGTCAAGGCTAAGACCCAACCAGTTTTATTTAATGATCACCAAGGCCTCTTTTGTTCAGTGACAATATTACATAAGTTACAGACTCAAACGTCCATAACCCAGGACACAGGTTTCAAAAGTGACCAATGTTTGAGCAAATCCTGTGTAACACCTGAGCAAACTGGCTCATAGATAAAATAACCTAAGCCAGGTTAAGAGTTTTTCCATAAGATATGCTCACTCCAAAGATCATTCCATTTCTTTCTCTAAAAAATACCATGCTGTTACAGCTATAAAATTATGAGAGGAAAAATATAAAATGATACACACTGAAGCCACCTGTGATTTCTGGTTCCCGTCTGTGATTCATTTGAAAAGAGGGCTCTTCGGCACTTTTGCATTCTAGAAGATCCCATAAAATGTTAGAGGTGAGCTTTGTTAATATTGGTATTTCCAGAGGTATGCAACCTGCCTATCTGGTATTTTCCCCAGGCTTTAAAACAAATCCTTAACTTTTTTTTTTTCATCTCTAGACATGGGGTGCCATTTAACCCAGTGTTAGCTCTTGTATCTTACACCCAGTTAACAGAAAAGGAAGATCTCATACCATCTCTTCTGGTGGCTCCAATTGGGAGTATCCCCACACACACTTAAAGCAAGTAACTGGACAAAGCTCAGATATTAAATATTACATATAAGCCTCCAACTGGGGCTGTAGGCAGTGGCTCATTTGCCTGTTATCCCACCTACTTAGAAGGTAGATAACAGGAGACTCGTAGATAGAGGTCAGCTCAGGCAAAAAGTTGGTATGACCTCATCTCAACAAATAATTCAAACATGGTATCCTCTGTCTATAATCCCAGAAACATGAGAGGATAGGCAGGAGGACTGGGGTCTTGGGCCGAGTGTGGGCAACACTGAAAGCCCTATCGGAAAAATACGTGAAACAAAAAAAGGTCTTGACATGAGCGGAAGGAAGCCTGGCAAGCAAGCAAGAGGCCCTGTGTTCAATCCCTGGTATTCAATCCCTTCCTCTCCCTTACTCAAGTTTTCAAATTATTCAACCTGTGTCAATAACCCAGAAAAACAGCTGCCTCCGCAAACTGTAAACAAAGAATTTGTTTTTAAACCTGATAATAGAGATCAAACGGTCCTGAAAAATATTTGGAAAAATATGAGATTTAATCATACATCAAGTTTCTAATCTGAATCATGCCATGTAGTACAACAAACTTTTTTTTTTTTAAATTAAAAAAAATCTATGCAAGTACTTGTATTCGGCTCTGGTTCTTCTCAAGAGCTTCAATCTGAAAGAAAATGTCCTACTCTACAGAAGCAGAAACTTAGGGCTCTAGGAGCCATGATGACATAATTCCCAAAAGCGCCTGCATGAGAAAATCCAAACTTTTCCAGATGGAAACACAGAAAGAGGTGAAGGTGACAAGGTGTTACACAGGTATGGAAACAATTTCCCACTCCATACTGCACATGCATCCCCCTCCATGGCTCAGCACCCAGGCTATGAAATCTAGGCCATAGCTGGGTCTGCCATCACACAGGTTGACAAAGCAGTCACTGGCAGTAACACCACATAAGAGGAAGGCAAAGAAAGGGGCCTTCCTGAGACTGGCTTGACACACAGCACGCCCTAAGGCAAATCACGCATGAAGACAACTCCATAGAAGGGGCCCATATCTGAAGGGAATTCAACTCAGGTTTCTAGTCATCCTAGCTTTCTGGTGGCAAGTGACAACTTTACAGGACACCATCACTACTATTTACTTATTTTTTACATTGTTTCCAATAGAATGGCCTCACAGCCTCACCGGTTCTCATGTTGGTGACCCAGCACAAAGCCAAAGTTTAGACGTTTCCCCCATCCCAGCCAAACTATAGCCCAACCCTCTCCCCCATCTCCCCAGATTGTAGACCCCCTCAGCCTTCACTTATGCCAGGACTCTTGAGATTCTCCAGCACACTGACAGATATGGCACAGCACAAGGACAGCAGAGAAAAGGCTCCTCTGGTCAAACAAGAAGAACTATATATATACGATGTTATAAACTGCCCAAACCAGTATTCTCCATTTCGACTCAAATATTTTAAGCGATTAGGAAAAGCAGAAAGAATGGGTATCAATGAGAGTGTAAAGTATTTTTTAAGTTCAGTGTTTATGTGTCAAATACCAACTGATTTTTCTTTCATTCCTTTCTGTTTCTGATTTTTTTTTTTTTTTTTTTTGGTGGGGAGGGGGGGAAGAAACCACATCAGGATCAAATGTCACTTGGTTCTTATTAAAACAGAAGAAAGCAGACACGGCGGCTACACTGTGCCTTGGCTGACCTGAGCGCTCAGTAAAAACAAACCTCTATAAATCACCAGATGTGAGCAATTGGGTACTGATCACTTTAATTAATTGAAAAGCTTTCCTGAAATTTACTGTATAATTTCAACCCTTCCAACAACACCTTTACTAGAAGCAAGGAACAATGGTGGTTCTTTTTCATAAGTTGTTTATGGGAAGAATGTGTTTTTAACATCAGAGATTTAATTTTTTTAATTAAGATAAGATGGTGAAATTGCTTAATTCTAGAAATTAAGCCAGAAGCATTTTAAATGCTATCTTTAAATGCCGCAAAGACAAAATATTCTCAAAGCTACTCAATACATGAATATAAACCTGTTATCTACCCCCAAAATATTTAACGTGATTTTAATTGCATTTGAAAATCCCTATTTGCAAACTAGCATGTAATGGTTTTTCTGACTTTTAATCACAGATTTGACTTTACCTGCCCAAGTTGATACACCAAATTATGGCTTCTGAAGCCTGATTTCCACTGTAGGCATCTGTCCTCAGAAAAATAAAGAGTGATAAACAAGGCACAAGTAGTTCATGCCTCTAATCCTAGCTGCCCAGGAGGCTGAGATCTGAGAATCCCAGTTTGAAACTAGCCTGGGCAATAAAGTCTGTGAGATTCTTATCTCCATTTAATGAACAAAAAAACGTAGAATGGAGCTGTGGTTCAATGGTAAATACCAAACCTGAGCAGAAAAAAACTAAGGGACCATACAGGTCCTGAGTTCAAACCCTAGAACTGGCATTAAAAAAAAAAAAGAAAGAAAGAAAGAAAAAAGAAACTACATAATTAACGTATGATCCATAGATTTCCTCTCCCACCCACAATGGCAGTCATGGAGCAATGCCAGGATTAAAGTCTTTGTCTACAGAATATAACTTGATGGAATCTTGGAGAGGAGTTTCAGTTATGACAGAAAAGTGCATTTAATGTGTTGTTTTTAGGAAGCCTGGGGACTAGGAATGCAGTTCAATGGAGAAACACCTGCCCAGCTCCGGCATAGGAGAAACAAAACATAGTACATACACATAAATTTAAATTTTTAAGGATGGCAGCATAGCCTGGAAAACCAGTGAATCAATTCAAAAAGTCTTTCTCTATCAGACTCTGGAGGACATGTTCAAAATTGGCTTCTTAGATCTCTCAATTAGTCCAAATGGAACACCTACTAGCCTATGCTCCTGAAAATGTACCTAGGAAATACTGCTGGTATTTACTTACAAGGAAAGAAATGTAATATTTGCGGAGACTGGCCCCAGATCTGGAATGGCTTCCAATTCATTGTTGTTCAGTTTCCTACAAATGCAAAAACAAACAAACAAAAAAGATGCTAATTAGGTCATCTGTCATTCACAGAGGTGAGAACTTTACAAAGCATTCTTCAAAGACATCTCCCATGCGCAAAGCTTTAAATATTCATACAGTGACTAGTAAGTATAAAAGACATTAAGACTTACACTTCTCGAAGGCTTTGCAGGTGGCTCATGGAACTTGCCTTGATGAAAGATAATCTGTTATGACTTAGGTCCCTGGAAGGAAAGAAGAAAATGATAAGTAGCTGCTACACACTAATAGTGCCTCATGATATGCACAAAACAATGTGCTGATGAAATATCTCAATCCACATGAGTGACAACCCTAAAACTAATTGGTCTATTCTGTCCACAAACTATATGGAAACCAAAATGCCAAACTCTAAGCTCGGAGGACAAAATTAGTTTAACAGGCTGGCAGATTGAAATACTTTAAGCCCACAAACATTTTAAGAGATGTTTTTTGGCACATGGTGAACAGGTCCTTTGTGAACGGCTAGTTTTGCTTTACCCTCCCATCTCCCCACTCTCAACTTGATACGATGACATCATGGCCCATGAAACATGGCTAATTAGGCAGGTCAACGAAATGACAGTCTCTACAGAAAGGTTTTTAATCACAAAAGTCAGCACCAAGATCCCTACTGCAAAGAGAACAGAAATAACTTGTCAAGCATATTGCATAAAGTACGGTACATGTTTGTATGTGGACACATGTGTGTTCAAAGTTAGTGTGTGTGTGTGTGTGTGTGTGTGTGTGTGTGCACGTTCAAAAGGAAACACAACAACCTGAACCCTCTGCTTTGATTCCCCAAATCGCCACATGTAGTAATTTGACAAATTAAACCACACCAACCACCTAACAGACTGTCCAGGCCCCTAGGAACAGATTTCAGTTACTACAATAAGTGAGCTGCTTACTCAAAGACTCAATCTAATGTAGTAATAACAACCTCCACAGGACACCAGTACGAATAAAAATAAACTCCTACCCATATTAATACTGCAGGTGAGGAAATTACCTAAGTATTTAGATTCAAAAATCCAGCGAATGCATTTGGTTGTATTGCTTCACACATGTGTATGTGCCTTCAGATGGTGTCAGAAAATGCAAAAGCTGAGGGACTCCTTAGAAACCAGGCAAATGGATAGCGATAGCTCAACGCTCCCTTCTGAGAGGCAAGCTAACCTTCCTAACACAATTCTTTCGGTGTTTAAAAACGAAGGCCTGAAAATAACCCAAGACTTAGATAGTAAAAAGTGACTGAAGCAAAGCATGAATTCTATCCCATGCACAAGTTGGCTTTTCCCACATGCGTAAACATAGATAGAATTGCACACAAGGAGGAGTTGTGGTGTATCGTTCTCTGTGAACGAGTAGATCCTTTTAGTCTTGAGTTCTGATTTCAAGAGTACACCTGGATTTCTGTATTCAACCTTTAAGCTATTTTTTAAAAAATCTGCAATGGTTTTATTTGATATATGTTTGCTTAAAAAGACCTACCAGACAGTAACACACATGAGTAGATTTGTTCTGGTAGAGTTATAACATGAAAAAAAAAATCTGGCACAGTCTTGAAACTATAAAAGTCTTGCAATTACAAGCACCATGGTGCATGCTTACCACGCCGGCTGGAGCCAGACACTTTCCCTCACCGTCCGCTCAGATCCATCTGGAGTTCATCAAGGAAACCGTGAGCCCAACAACTCACCGTTCGTTAGGATTCCAGCAAACCTGTGTGCCTTGAGCACCCCCAGACAGTCACAGATTTCCTATATGACTTCAGAAACAACCAAGGCCTTGGCAGGGGAGTTTAGCTGAAAACCACACAGGCCTCGCTGGACTCTCTTGACTCCAGTATACTATACCTGCCTCCTTCATTGTTCCTACTTCCCAAAGCAAAGGGGAACCAAAATCTGGTATTTACATGTATTACAGGTGATTTTTTTCCTCTAAATCAAAACACACACACACACACACACACACACACACACACTTCACTCCATTGTAAGGATTATTTCACATTTCATGAGGAAATCTTGTGAGCAAATGGGATTCAGTGTTTCACTTGGTTTCGTGGGTGATAAAAGGAAATCCTCCAGCAAAAGACCATTAAAAGAAGAAACTCCTGGGGCTGGGAAGGTGGCTCAGTGGTAGAGCGCTTGCCTTGCATGCCTGAGGCCCTGGGTTCGATTTCCCAGCACCACATAAGCAAAAAGAAAAAAGCCAGAAGTGGCGCTGTGACTCAAGTGGTAGAGCGCTAGCCTTGAGCTGAAGAGCTGAAGGACAGCGCCCAGGCCCAGAGTTCAGGCCCCTCGACAGGACCCAAAAAAAAAAAAAAAAAAGAAGAAACTCCTTTGAGAGACAAGAACACAAGCAGACAGCACTCAGGTCTGATCCAGAAACAGGACTGGCAACTTGAACTATTTTACTCATAAAATAGTGTACTAGTAAAACCATTATTATATGTGGGAGAAGAAAAAAAATATCCCTCCAGTGACTTTTACTGCTAAATACTTAAAGCCACGAAACTTGTAATATAGCTAAATTTAGATTTTAATATAATTTACAATTCAGAAATAATTACTTTCCAGTTACAGGAAAATCACGTTTTTCCCAAATCTTCCTTACGTGTTTTGAGTTTATGGCTAGATGGTTAAAGTGATACTCAAGACATATAATGCCTATGTTTTCTTAAACAGAAAACATTCAACAGGGCGCACAGTTTCTTCACTACAGGTTGACCCACTGTAACAATGAGAAGTACAAGACACTATGTTGAAAATGAACTTTACAACTTGGGGGAGGAGGAGGGAAGAAGTTGGGAGGTAGGGAGGGAAGGGATAGTAGGGGAAAAACAAAAGAGGGGGTAACAATGCTCTATATGAAATATACTCATTACCCTACACATGTAACTGTAACCCCTCTGTACAGTATCTTTACAATTAAAAAAAAAAAAAAGAATTCTGTGAATGGACATCTTCCCCCAGGAAACTGTTTTTAAGTTTTTTTTTCTCCTTGAGGATATCTCTAGAAGGCAGCCTAACCTTGCTCTTTATAATCAAGGGATGTCTCTCTTGCTGCATTCCTATCAACACAATGAAGGTATATGAAAACAATTCATTTAAAGCTTTTGATTCCAACTATCCTTTCCTTCCTTCGAGCATTTGGAAATCTGACTTCCAAGTCAAATTTTAAAATGCAAATACAGCACAACTTCTTAATCAGTCCTACTGGGGTTTGGGGAGCTGCTAATTCAGCAGAAATCTGGAAAGCAAGTTGAACAACAACAACAAAAAAGCCAGGCTGGCGCTGTTTTAAGACACTGATCCAAAGTGACTCATAAATCAGCCTGCTATGTTCGAGTCTTCGTCTGGAAAATACAGGAAAACAGCTGTGAAAACCATAAGGACTAATACAACCCCCCCCCTTCCCCCGCAACCCACCCCCAATTCTGGTACAGGCCAGAAGATTTATAACAGGCTAACACTAAAGTCAACACTAGCACACACTACCTTTCAGACTTGGGCCTAAGCCCTGTTGAGAGCTCATACACTGCTATGTGATAAGATAAATAATTACGAGTTTCCACAGAGAACCTCGTAATACTTGAGGCTCTCACTGGACATCAAACTTTCCTATCTTTGGGCTAAAATATTCTACCAACTACTGCTTTTGGGGCCAGAGTTCTGTAAGCACAGATCTAAAAACCAAGGCCCAGAAGTTACTATCCTAACCACTTGCATTAAAGCATTAGAAGTGACTTTCTGAAAGAAATGAGTACAGTATTACTGCTTTACAGCTCACACTATTCAACTTCATGTGAATGAGGCTCCTAGACCATTAAGTCACAACCTAATAACAATGGGACACACACACACACACACACACACACACACACACACACACACACACACACACACACATAGTTTTCACTCTGCAAATGCAACAAATGAAAAAACTGATTTTGAATTCTGACTTCCAAGACTACTTTTTCTTCCTTCTCTTACATAAGGAAAGGTAAGAAATGGGGAAGGACAATATGCATCTTTCTACTTCTCTTTCCTGACCTCTTGATCTACTTAAATGGTTTTTTCCTAATTCTATAAAATGTAAGTAGCAGTTTCTTGAAGTCTCTGCATCCCCATTCCAACATACCAAAGATCAAAACATAAAACTCAATTCCACATTATTTTTCCCCCTCCTTTCAAAGATAGAGAAGAGATCTCTCAGAGCCTGTGGCCTAGACAAAAGAAACATTTACAATAAAGAAGTTAGGCCACATGGCTTGGTGACACCTACAAAGAGGGTTAGAAATCAGTCAGTGAAGTAGCAGAATGACGGGGCTGTGCTCAGAGTGATCCCAGCAGGGTTTCTGACAGCAGACAGAGTGCTTATTTATACAAGTGGAACTTATTTTCACATACATTTAAGGAATGTGGACTTGTATTGAGACAATTTACTGCTGGCGGAAATGTAATTAAAGACTGTGCTAACCAAATAAACTGTAATTTGTTTTTAGTGTGCCACCAAATTATCTGCAAAACAAAATCCTAATTAGGTCAGCTACTTTTTAAGACAATGTTTAAATAGGTATCGAATCCCTTTGGGTTCAACTCAACTTCTAATCAAGAGCTGCACGGTTATTATTTTTTTTTCAGACAGCTAAACTGAATATGTACCTACAGACTGCACACTGGCAGGATTCCAATGGTCCCTTGTCATTGAGAAACTATTGAATCAAGTTAGATTAGGTGAATAATCTAAGCTTTTCTAAAACACACTCCAGGACGTCCTGGACTACTTTTTCTTTCTCTTCCATCTATTATTCCTAGGTGTTCACCTCCAGTCATTCAAATGTTCAGTTCCAGATGTTAACAATAGAGCCATTCAAGTCTCATGAATGCAACAGCAGGACCTCCACAAGAGGCAATTGAATGGAATTAGCCACAACTAATTGAAAGTCTTCCTGCTTTAGGTTTTAAAGCCCTTATCTCCTTCTTCACTTGTAATAATAATTTGAAAAAGAAAAAGAAAACTACTAAATAGGACGTGCCACGCTTGGCGATTAAGCAAATACCAGCCATTTCTCCTCCATTCTGTTTCTGTATTAAACAAGTTTATTAACAGCACACACAACAGGCTGATGGATGACTAGCAATTCTACAATTCGCAAATAAATGGATTGAGATCAGAAGAGGACTTAAAAACACAACTGACTGGTCTATCTGACTAAATCTTCGGCCACATAGTGTTTTGATATTCGAGTTGTCCACTACTGTTGTTTTAAGAACTGAGGAGTCTCTTTGCAATTCCGCTAGGCCCAAATCTACAAGTATGATCTCTTTGAAGTCAAAGTTATATCTTCTTTAGAAAAAGATACCTGTATCTTGTGCTTTGGGGGTTATGTCTTACCGCTTTTCCTGAAATTTAAACAAAAATAGGGGTTTGGAGAAGCTATAAGGAGAGTTGACATGTGCTAATGACGCGTCGTTTCCAAGTCAATGACATTTTTCTCCCTCGTTTCTTTCGTGACCTTGGCAATGCTACCAGACTTCACCGATAAAATCCAAAAACCTTGCGTAATAGCAATTGAGCTCTTTGCCCGCTCAAACCGTCCTGGCTTGCTGAGAAGCTAAGCTGCACCAATTAACGTCCTCGAAAGAGGGTTTAAAAAAAAACCCTCTAGCTCCTTCGGTTCCATAATCTACTTCTCAATCTTCCCACACCCAACTTCGCAAGGGAAGCAGGTCGTGCGACAAATGTGACCCAGTCGGTTAAGGTGATGGTGACGCCCCGAGGAGAGTAGAAAAGTAAAGGGATGCGTGGAGGGAGGGCTTCCCACGTCCAAGGCGCGCTGGCAAGTACTGACTGGTAACAGTCAAAAGAGCCCGATCAACTTCGAAACCAAGTCTGTGTGTCCAGAGAAGAAACGGAAAAGTCAGGTCGCCCACAGGTTACCTAATCTGTCCTGGTCCGGGCCTTACAAGAAATGCGCAGAGGAGCCGGACCCTTGGCAATTGCCAAGAGTCCCAATCCCTGAGCCGTGCCAAATGTCCACCTGTACAACCAGCAGGAGTAAAGCTGAACCTCTCCCCCTCCCCCCCCCCCCGCACCAACCCCCAGTCCTTTTCCACTCCCACAGGGAGCGGATCGCGGCCTGGACCAAGGAAGCGCTGAAGCCGAAGGAGCTGCACGCCGCGCCCACAGCGCGCAGGCCCTCGCCAGCTCTGAATACCCCCCCAAGCCCCCACGCCCGCAAATGTTAAGAGGTCCCACAGCACCTCGCCAGCTAGGGCGTACTTACAGCCGAGAGATCCATCCTGGGAGAGGCTCGGGAAGGTGCGTGAGCCGCTGGCGACCGCAGTCCAGCAGATCCCCGAGGCAGCGGCAGGGAGCAGGGCAGGGGCGCTCAGAGGACACCCCTCCCGAGAGTGCCGAGAGTGGATCGGGTGCCCCGCGGCCGCCACGGTGGCTGCCTGCGGCCAGGCCCGCGCGCCCCAGCACCGCGCACAGCAGCAGCCCCAGCGCCGCCGCGGGCGCACGGAGCCTCTGCGCGCGCATCGCGGTCCCCGCGGTCTCCCTCTCTTTCTCTCTCTCTCTCTCTTTCTCTCCCTCTCTCTCTTTCTCTCTCTCTCTCTCTCTGCCCGGCGCTACGCCACCCGCGCGCTCCTGGGGCTGGGCACAAACTTTGCTGCCGCTGGTGGACGCCCCGATCCCGGCCGCGTGCTCGCTCCTCTCTCGAGCTCTCGGGTAAAGTCTTTTTAAGTCTCAGCAGCGAAACCCTTCCGTAGTCTTCCGCCTCCAACAACAACAGAAAAGCAACCAAAAAGAACGGCCAAGTGCGGCCGACTTGCAGCTCGAACAACGTCTCCAAAGCTTGCCAGCTAAGAAACTTTTCCGCCTGGGTCCCGGGGACTGTGCGCAAAGTCCGCGCACGGTGGAACAGCGAGGCGGGGCGGGGCCGGGCGGGTGGAGAGGGCGGGGAGGGCGAGCGTCCATTGGCCCGCCAGGCTGCCCCCAATCCACTCCGCGACCACGTGACAATAACAAGGCTCCAACCTCCCCCCCCCCCGCCCCCCCAACACACACACAGACACATACCCCTCTCCCTTGCTTTTCTCCCCGCCCCTTCCCCCGGCGGGAGCACAGGAGAAAGTGGGAGCCGAGATTGTAGGAAATTCAGAGTTAACATTTTCCAGCCTCTCTAGCCAGAAGTCTCCACTGCGTCCTGGGAACCGTATATTAGTTGGAGTTGAAGGGAAGAAGGGAGTGAGCTAAGTCGTGAAGGCTTGTTGAGCTCAGAACTCAGGGATATTTAGGGCGTGGGGGGAGGGGAACTTAGAGGAGTAAAGTAAAATTAATTCTGTTAATCAGGAAACCTTTCAATCCCAAGTGGCAGAAATGTATTTCCTTATTTTAACCATCCGCACAAGATCAAGGACGGTTTCTATGAAAATAGTTATTTTAAATTTAATGCGTGTTAGTTTCCCCCCTCTCTCCCTTACAAATCAGCACTCAGAATGACAGTCTAAAAGTCAGTCAGGGTTTTGGAACTGGTATGTGGAGTTACAAATAGCCTGCCATCCAGCCGAGGGGAGGGTGGAGTGTTATTGGCCTTCTACTAAAATTTCAGCCAACAGCCAAGAATCGTTGAAGGGCGATCACAGTAATATTCACGAGGATCTTGGAGGGAAAACTGTAGATGTGTGCCTTAGTCTTGCTGGTCTTTGAGAGTTGGAGATGAGAAGTTCTTGACTGTCTTTGGGAATGAGGCTGAGTTCAGCCTTCAGGACTTCCTACTGACTTCTGTCCCACAGATTCCTAAGTGATTGGGACCGCAGGGTACTGAAACTGAAGGAGACCCCAGAGATGATCTGTCTAACCTGTTTTCAAGGCAAAGTAATAGATCCACGGGGGTCTGTAACTTGCTTGAGGAAGGTGGGGAGCAGGTTGAGAACCTTATTTGAAGCATCTACATGGATGCATTGCTTATTGGATGCTGTTCTACCCACGCGTTGTCAGTCCCAGGGCTTCTGTGACTGCTCGTTATTCAGGAGTGTCCGTGGTTTGTGGAGTTGAGACTTTAACCCTGACTCTATCACCCACTGATTTCCATTGTAGCAAATTACTAGTAGAAAGTAGCCAGTCACGGGAAAGGAAAGAACTCACTTTCAAGTGGGCACACCCTGTTTTAGATAAGATAGCCCATCCTCTTTTCAACTGCCTGTCACACCAACCCACCATGATTGGTTTTTCCATGAGGTATATAGGAGAAATTATAGATAGGGTGCTTCAGTTTCAAATTATGATTTGTCTGCTTAGAGGTGGAAAAGATATACTGGTCATACTAAGAATTTTCCAGCTCAGGATCACCCATCTGTTTCATGAGGCAAACCAAGCTTAGTGCCTTGGAGTTTTGTTTTGTTTTTTAGAAGGGGCTATTGTACATGTCATGGTGTGTGAGAATTGTGATATGAGTATGGTGGCTTACATCTGAGGTGTATCACCCACAGGACAGAAATATCAAGCAAGTTAACCTGTAATCCCAGATACTTGGGAGCCGAAGATTGGGGATATTTTGATTGCAGGCCAGCCTGGGCATAAGTGACTCACACCTGTTCTCTGAGCTACCTGGAGATGCACAATGGTCAACTGCAGTGATGCTCACCTGTCATCCACATCCACATGGAAAGGATCACAGCCCAATCAAGCTAGGACATAAAGTGAGGCCCTACCTTGAAAGTAATCAACCTAAAAAGAAAGTGTTTTGTAGGTGTGGATCAAATGGTAAACAGCCGGTAGAGGGAGGGAGGGGGAGGCGGCAGGGGGAGGCTGAGTTCCTCAGTTCCTCTACAATAAAAATAAAAAGAATCTCACAATCTCTTCTTCTCCTCTTCTCCTCTTCTCCATTCACCTTATGTTACTTCATCTTTTTCCACCAATCAAATCTACATTTATATTTACTACAACTATATTCCAGTCCATATCTTTCTCCTAAACAGTACACGCGCGCGCACACACACACACACACACACATACACACATTCAATCAGCCACAAGTCATCTCAAATTAGATGTTCAAATGTGTGTAGAATGAGGTTTCCATGCCCGTGACTTAGCTCCTTTCCCTTGCATTCATTATCTAAAAGAATAATGTCTATCTCCCCATGGTTAACTGCTTCTGTCAATCCACAGAGTCAACTTGCCATGGCCTGAGTCTCACCATCTCCTCCACCTGCAACCAGCAAGCCCTTAAGAAGCTAGCACCTACGTGCCTCTCTACCCCTATCTCCTTGGACCTGCAAATCCACGCCCAGTGGGCTCTTGCTTGAGTTTCTATCTGGCATTCCAATCCTTTCTCCACAAAGCATCTAAGTGATATCTGCAAAGACCAAATCTGAGCTCATGACTCAACTACCTGATTCCTTTCACAAGTTGCCATTGTCCTGGGAGTAAAGTTCACATTTGTTAGAGTGATCTATCCAGCTTTACTTTTTTTTCCCCTCTACTTAGCCCTTCAACTCCTACTTCTTCCTTTCCCTTCTACTCTAGGAACTATTTGCAGTTCTCTTCTTGGATCTCTGCTGGTTGCTTTCTTTAATGGCTGGTCCCTCCCAGTCCTGATTGCTCTGTCCCTCTTCTGCCTGGTGGATTTGAGCCTTCTCCTTAGCATCCACTCTTCCTTTAGCAAAGACTTCCCTAGGCCCTGCCTAACTCTGCTTCCACTTTCTTCCAGTGAAACCAGTATGCACTGGGTCCAGTTTCTCAGTCAGTCAGTTGGGAATACAATACAAACTTCTGATTTCCAATTGCCAGCTTCCTGGATTTACTGTCAAGCTCTGTTCCCTCTGTAAAAACCTACTAATAACGCTGGGCACCAGGTACCAGTGGCTCACACCTGTAATCCTAGCTACTCAGAGAGTTGAGATCTGATGATTGTTGTTGGGAGCCAGTCTGGGCAGGAAAGTCTATAGGTTCTTATCTCCAGTTCGCCAGCAAAACGCTGGAAGTGGAGGTATGGCTCAAGTGGCAGAGCGCCAACCTTGAACAAAGAGCTCAAGGTTGTGAATTGCAAGCCCCAGTACTAGCACATTCATGTGCATGTGCGCGAGTGTGCGCACACATGCACGTGAGCATGTGCGCACACGCACATGCGTGCGCGCACACACACACACACACACACACACACACACACACACACGAGATGTCTTTAACCCTGAAGTCAGCACAAAGAGGGACCCTCTACATGAAAACCAAGGCAACATTTTCACAGGCTTTCTAAACCTTCATGAAGCAAAGGACCGAGAGAAGTTGTACTGGGGTGGGGCCTCCATCTGTGCAACAATGACAGAAGACTGAGTATTCCTGAAGTCCTCTCTAGCCTTGAGCTCATTCCTTTGTAGTGCATGGAAAATAAGTATGAAAACTGAGTGCCAGAGCAGATGGCCTGTGGGGAAGAGAAGTGCAATGCTCTATTTATGATTTATTGTTATCGTGAAGGTGATGTACATAGGGGTTACAGTTACATAAGTTGGTAATGAGTACATTTCTTTTTGAACAGTGCAATGCTTTAAGATAATGTTCCTGAGATTGCCGTGCTGCACACTTTGTCCCCATTGCAAATGTGTTGGGAAGTGAGGAAGTCATTTAGGCTCTGCTCTGAGAAGGGATTAATGCTATCATCACAGGAGTGGGCTTGTTATCTGACAGGGAGTGTGTGATAATAGTTGAGCTTGGCCCTTTTTCTGCTAGGTGCACTTTCTCTTACCTTTCTGCCATCTGCTATTTGATCATTCAATGAAAAGGTCTTTATCAGATATGAGCCCTGTGACTTCCCAGGCTCTAGAATTGTAAGAGATATATCTCTGTTCTTTACAAATTACTTGCTGTCAGGTATTCTGTTGCAGAAGCACAAAACAAACTGAAAAAATTGAATATAAAATTCTGTTTTACTTCCCAAATTTTTATCAATAAATGACTGTGAGCCAGACACAATAGACTTCATGTGTCACTGATCCTCTGACAATGTTATTTTTCTATGCATGTGCCCACACGCGCATGCGTGGTTACACAGGTGCACACACATGCACTGCAGGAGTGCATGCACATACACATGTGCACATGCATATTCAGGATGGCATACATACAGACATTTGCACGTGTACACACAGGTGAGCATGCATACAGAGTACAAGGGACATTGTTTATGTCTTGAATTCTGAGGCTAATGTCTCATGAATAAGGATTTAGTGGAAGGTAGTCACATTCATTTTTGAGAGGGATTATTTAACATTTCATTTAAATGCAGAGAAACAGACGGTTTTTCAACTCTTTACAGGTTACCCTGGCTAACTTGGTAGGTGAAAACTGGCTTTCCATTGGAAATGACCTCAACCATCCAGCCAGCTTGCTCTCATCTATAAATGATTTCCCTTGAAGGGCCAGGACAAGCCCCATTTTAAATAGTGTCCTACTGCCCCTGTCCTCTGGTCGGTGGAGCCCAGACCCAGGGCTCTTTTCAGTTTTCCTCTGTGTGTGTGTGTGTGTGTGTGTGTGTGTGTGTGTGTGTGTAACTGTTTCTGGCAAGTGTGAGACTTTCTTATCTTGAGTGCTGGCAAGGCCAATGACTCACAGATAAAAAGTAATAGAGGTGCTAAGCTGTCAGTTTTAACAGGGAAGGACTGGGAATGAAAGCTCCACTCCTCAGACCTTGTTTTATCATTACAATGAATGGTCCTGTGAACTGTGAAAAGGGGAACTAGATAAGGTAAAAGAGGAAGGAAAGCCCCCACAAACAAAAGTCCCTGCTCTCTGGGAACAGGAGCGGATCTTTCCCATTCCCGAAGGGATTTTAGAAGGTGTAGATAACCCTTTTCCTTTCACATAGACAACACAACACACAGAGCACCAAGCTCCAGGAGGCCAGGAGAACAGTCTTCCACTGAAAAATATTTAGAAAACAAAAAACAGCCACTCATCTGCCTGCTTCTTTCCAGTCAGCCAACTGTGTGATGTTCTTTCAGTTGAAAACACAGTTATCATCCAACTGGTGTGGTTCATACCTGTAATCCTAGCTATGCAGGAGGCTGAGATTTGAGGATCATAGTTTGAAGCCAGCCAGAGCTGGAAAGTCCCTGAGACTCTTATCTCCAACTAATCAGCGAAAAAAAATCAGGAAGTGGAGCTGTGGCTCAAGTGGTAGAACACCACTAGCTTTATGAGAAAAAGCTAAGGGACAGTGGGTACTGAAGCCCTGAATTCAAGCCTTTGTGCCAGCACACACACACACACACACACACACACACACACACACACATACCCTTTTATTCATTTGGATGTAAGTTAAATATATACATATAATCCATTTATGCATAATTGTCACTCCTAGATGGTGAGGCAAGAGTGATGCATGCTTCAAGGAAAGTTTATACCACAGACAAAGCCGGATACCTTGCAGATAGTTCTGTGTAGCTAGGATTTGTTGGGAATGTTCAGGCAAGGCTGGGGGAGGGGTGAAATCCCAGGGCGCCTAGACCCACATCAGGCTGTGCTCAGGTCTTTTCCTAGCAACAGATAGATCCTTTCAGTGAGTCCCAGTTCCTCCTTTATGTGAAGAACTTGCAGTGCTTTCCCTTCTCCATCTTAGGACTGATCCTCATCAATCCTAAGAGTTTACTTGGAAATCCTGACCCTGGTAAAATTGCCCATCCTGTCAGTCACAAAGGGTCCAGAAGAAACAGGATGGTCAGAAGGCAGAGGGTTCTAACACTGGTTCACTTGACAATTCTGCCCTCCATGTTCCTTGTCTGGAAAATGGGTCCACAAAATGTAACTGCACAGCAAAAGTTGTACTAAGAATTTCTCATAGGGAGTCTAGATTTTATCTCTCATCTTCCAGATTGCAATCTTTTATTTCCCCTTGTCCAGGGGGATCAAGTGAGTTAAGACTATACGCATTTTCCTCCTGGGCTGAGTCACCATGGGAAGATCCTGGGACCCAGTAAATTCTTGTTTATGAAGTTATATTTATTTTAAAATGGAAAAGAAAAATAATCTTATCAGCTTCAATTAAACTTAAATATATGTGTTTTGACAGCATATTATACTATCCGGCTTTTTCTGAGTAGTTTATTGGAAATGAGAGTCTCATGGGCTTTTCTGCCTATGCTGGCTTTGAACCATGATCTGTGATCCTCAGATCTCATCTTCTTGAGTAGCCAGGATTATTGGTGTGATCTACTGGCAACTGGCATCTGAATTTTTTTTTCACCAGTCCTGGGGTTTGAACTTAGAGCCTGGACACTGTCCCTAAGCTTCTTTTTGGTCAAGGCTCATGCTCTACCTCTTGGGCCACAGCTCCCACTTCTGGATATTGGGTGGCTAAGTGGATAAGTCTCACAGGCTTTCCTGCCTGGCTGGCTTGGAACCATGATCCTCAGATCTCAGCCTCCTGAATAAGTAGGTTTATAGGTATGAGCCACTGGCATCTGGCTTTATCCTGATGTTTTAGTATATCATCAGAAGTAGCTATGCACAACTCAATTTGTTATGATTTATGCCAGGAGGTCAAAAACAAGATGAAAGCATTTACTAAAAACATTCACTTCCTAACTGGGAACAGCCCAGGGTTTATCTCTTACCTCCTGGACAAACAATTGGTCTATATGCTATTCTATGAACTAATTTGCATTGTGAAAGCACTTAGAATGGAGTTATTTATTGCCGTTATTTACAAGCTCATCTTCTCACACATTTTACATTTACTCAGGCCTGTCAAATTACTAAGGTGACTTTGTTGTGAATAGTCTTAGAATCAAGTCCCTGTATGCAATATTCTGCCTCTATTTAAGGGCTTAAATTTAAGGGCCACTAAACCACAGGGCTCACAGTATCAAGTATTTTCAAATAGAGAGCAATTGGTGGGGCTGGGGATTTAGCTTAGCGGAAGAGCGCTTGCCTGGCGAGTGCAAGGCCCTGGGTTGAGTTTGGGGCTCAGCTCTGGGAAAAAAAAAAAAAAAGCAATTGGTCTGGCAGACTTGGTTTTGAATTCTTTTTTTTCTTTTTCCAGTGCAGGAGTTTTCTCAGCTTTCTCAGCTGGTGCTCTTCCACGTGAGCCACGTCTTCTCACAGACATTTCTGCCTGGGTTGGCCTGGAACCTCACTCTTCTAGACCTCAGCTTTCTAAGTAGCTAGGATTACAGATGTGATGCATCCACTGTGCTCATGGGGCCTGGTTTTGAAATTTTGTTACAATCGCAGTAAGGACCATGCCAATACTTCCCAGATAAGCCAAAATGAAATCTCCTCTCCCCTCCCCTCTCCTTCCTTTCCCTTCCCTTCTCTTCCTTTCCTTCCCCTTCCCCTCCCTTCCTCCCTCTTTTTCCCTCCCTCCTTCCTTTCCTTCCTTCCTTCCTTCCTTCCTTCCTTCCTTCCTTCCTTCCTTCCTTCCTTCCTTCCATCCTTTCTCCTCCTTCTCCCCTCTCTCTTTCTCCCTCCCTCTCTCCAGGTATATATGGTTCTGAGTTCAAATCGTAATACCTAGTACCACCAAAAAAAAACCAGAAAGAAACACAAAAGTAACTTGTATAAAAGTGTATTGTAGCTTCCATATATTTAAAAAAACGTTATTAAAAGTGAAGGTCATGTAAGTAATTAATTCTGGAACTGGTTTTTTGGGGGGAGACTTTAGTGTTAGGATTGAACTCAGGGCTTCCCACATGCTAAGCACACCTTTTTCCAGTGGAAAGTAGTACCCCAGTTCTCATGTCAGTGCTTCTAACAGAAAAGGCACACATTAAATGCAAGAATCTGGCCAAAGTATTTATATCTTCTAATGAAAGTAGACCTCAGGAAAGGAATGGTTCCATGAGTAATTAGCTTTATCTAATGTCCAAAGGAGTCAAGAGCATTGATAGTGGATAAGTACTTACTGAAGTTTGTGACTGTTCATGGAAACTGGGTGGCAAACACTGAAACACACCACATACTTTTTGCCTGTCATTTGGATCTTTCCTATGATGTTAAGGAAAGTATGTGGTAGATGTCTCAAGGTGAGGAGCAATGCTCTCTCTTGTTAGTAATTATATTTGACTTCTTAGGATCTACCAAGAGAATGATGGAAATCTAATTGTACATAATTTGAATAAACTGATTACAGCCACAAAAGCTCTATTTAAAAGTTTTGCCCCAGGGTTTATTTTTTTTTTCCAATATCAGCTTTTACAAAATCATTCAAATGTAACCTGTATGCTTCTATTACAAATAGCTTCAATATCCTAAGGCAAACCATATTTGGTAACTAGAAGTACATCTTTCAGATGCATTTTGCACAAGGCAAAAGATAGCTCCTTAAAACTCCAATATTTAAAAGAATTAGAGGAGGCTTAGTCAGAGAAGCTTTGAAATATCTTTCATCTTTCATCATACTTTGTTACAAAACTTTATACAAAAATGTGATTCCTCTAAACCTCGGAAGGCAGGGAATAAAGCTGATGGAGTTGGCAGGGAACTGGGAGCTCAAGCCTGTAATCCCAGCTACGCAGGAGACTGAGATTCTAAATACCAATATTCAAAGCAAGCCCGAGGTGTCAAGTTCAAAAGACATTTCTCCAATTAACCAGTTAAAAGCTGGCTGGCAGCATGGCTCAAGTGATAGAGCACCAGCCTAGGTAGCTCGAGAACTTAAAGATGATCATGTTCCTCCCTAGCTGGGTGGTTAGCGTAACTTAGGCATCAAGGGTGACTCGAAGGAAGCTGGCTTAAGAACTCATTGTCTCTGACTCCGGTTTGCTGAATGGATAAAGTGTAGGTGGGTTCTGAAGGTGTCTGCATTTTAACCCTCCAAAGTTTGAGAATCTGCAAGATGCTAGCCTGAAATGTTGAGGCAGAAATTCCTATGGCCATGTAGTCCTTATGGTTTTCTTTCACAGGGGATAGAACCCTGACCTTGAGGGTTTGAAAACCCCTCTTCCCACTCAGCTCCCTCAAAGAGTTTGTAGCTCACATTCACTGATTCTATCTTAGTGAGCATGGCAGCCTGTGAGACCAGTGTAGAAATTTAGAAAACATGTTGTCCATATGTTTAATGTGAATAAGGAGACTCCCTTCCACAGGATGAAGTAATAGATACTTACAGGATAAATAGCTATCATGAAATGTTGTGCCATCTAAAATTCTGACAACCACCTAACATGGACACATTAGGCATCCCGCTAGGCTGGACCAGCCAGTGGTCCATGAGAACAGCTGAAGGAGAAGCACTGAAATAAACGCTAGAAAACTCAAAAGAGGAGGAAGTTCCTGTGTATATGTCTGTGACAAAACATGTGTGTATGTGCATATACGTGTGTTCTGTGTATGTGTATATGTGTGTTTTTCAACAGAGTGTGGGCCTTTTGGTCCTGTCTACTCCCCAAACCCCATGTAGAAAAAACAAAACAAAACAGCATTACTCATTGATGGGACTCTGTCTTGAGTCCTCAGCTCCAGCACCCAATCAAAGCTCTGTGAATCTGCACAGAATGACCAGAGGAGTGAACAGGGAAATGCCATCTTCCTGGTTGTGATGCTTTTCCCCTTGAGTAGAATGTACTTTGCAGAGAGAGGGGGTCTGACTAGTCCTCATTTCTGCTCCTCTGGCCAGATTCTCCCATAGGAACAGATTTTTTAAAAAAAATTATACTTTCCTTTTGAATGAAGGAAGTCAAAAGCAATCTAGTTCATAATGGGAAAAGAATTGGGGGATTATTGTCTCCTGTACAATAAGCAGCATATTAATCTTGTAGTAAAGGAGGATATTTGGCCACATTCAGATTATCTTGAAAAAGTCAACTGGGTGCCAGTCATTCATGCCTGTAATCCTTGTTACTCAAGAGGCTGAGATATGAGGATGGAAGTTGGAAACCAACTGAGTTGAAAAGTCTGTCATGCTCTTACCCCTAATTAACCAGAAAAAAGCAAGGAATAGAGCTGTTCCTCAAGTAGTAGAGTACTAGCATTGAGCAGGAAAAGCTAAAGGACAGTTCCCAGGGCTTGAGTTTAAGTCTAGAACGGGTACAAATAAGTAAATACATAAATAAGAGAAAGTCTGTATGAGAAATAAAATAGCAGAAGGTTATATGTAATGGGCATTTTTCCATCTCTTTCTGCCCCTATGAGAGTGAGAATAGAATATTCTAAAATAATCTGCTTGCTTTCATAGTTTTCTCATTACAATTTCTTCAGATTCTCAGAAGATATTGGTTTAGGGTTTAGCTAGCTATTGCCTCTCCTTCTCACATTTCTGAAATTTAAAAAAAATAATTTGTATGTTTTATTCTATTTTGTTTTTGAGACAAGATCTCCATATGTAGCCCAGATTGGCCTTGAATTCCATATCCTCTTGCCTACACATCCTGAATGATGGGTTTAAAGGAATGCACCACCACAACCATAACAAATAGAAAGTATTTACAGTGCATCTTGATCAATGTCCCCCTTTCAACATCCTCACCCATCCCTCCCAATCCACCCCTTTCCTTACTTATCTTAATTTTAGATTATGTATTGGATTTTTTTTTTGCCATTTAACAAAGCAGCTTCGTGTACAATGAATCTTGATCTCTGTCACCACATTGATCAAGATGCACTGTATTCATAAACCGCTTCAGCGAATGGCAATTCCTTTGTATAACTACTTAAAGATGATAAAAAATATTCAAAAAGAAACAAAGACAGTGTACACAGAACAAAACCTGGTATAACTGAAAAGCTAAGGAATGTTTTTGGTTTCTTGGAAAGATGTGTTCTTATTAACCTCTAAGTAACTTAACAATATCAACAATATCCTCTCCTGTCACTGGAGGAAAATATGGCCTCTGAGTGTATTATCCAAAATATTTTGCAAAGTGAAACAAATGACGATTGTGAATGACACCAGACAATTGTGGGTTATTTTGGTGCCAGTTCTAGCACTGGAACTCAGGGCTTGGGTACTGTCTGTCCCTGAGCTTTTGTGCTCAAGGCTAGTATTCTAGCCACAGCTCCACCTCCAGCTTTCGGTGGCTAATTGTAAATAAGAGTCTCATGGACTTTTCTGCCCAGGTAGGCTTGGAACTACAATCCTCAGACCTCAGCCTCCTGAGTAGCCAGGATTACCATGTGAACTACAGGCACCAAATTGTATAATTATTTTGTGTTACTCTTTCTGTTCTCCCCTGAGAATTAGTCAAGGGGTAGTTTCTAATTTGCAAACAAGTGCTTCCCACATGTGACTTTGAGTTAGACTATAACAATGAAGTCATTGACGTGGAATATGCAGCGCTGTGATTTTCAGTGAGGGCTATTCCAGCACATCTGTGAGCAATGTGTTTCTAAAGACGGGCATCATTCTGCCAGGATCCCTGTTGCAATCTCACTCCAGCAAATCTCTAGCCATCTAATAATATAGAAAATAGGTGCGAAAGATAGTCACCAACAAGGTCAGTATTGTATTTCCTAGTTAAGAAGCAGAAATTAAGTTGATGTATATTATACTCATTATACACCAGTTGAAATCCACTGTATGATAGATGATTGATAATTAGATGATAGATGATAATCAATAGATGATAGATAGAAGATAGATGATTGATAGATGATAGACGGTAGATAAATAGATAGGCAGGCAAGTCTGCAAATTAAATAACTGAAAATACGATCGAACATGATCAGGGTGATTTTTCTGGTTTGAGACAAGAGTGTAAGCTCATGGTATGTTTGAGCCTCAAATATTTGAGGAAAAGTAGCCTGGGTCAAAGTAAGACTGGATTTTTCTTTCAAAGCTTTAAGATTGCCTGGCCTTATTTGGTTGGATTAAAGTGACTCATTATCTTCTGAGTAACCTGGGTTCGGAGCTGCCCTGATGGAGGGGGATGGTCTGGGGGAGCAGCAAAGCTGCTGGGGGGGGGGGGGGGCGCTGCGGTGGCCTTTCTCTCCACAGGCATTCTCCCCCACAGAGCACAGTGCTCTGCTTGTGGGGTCTCCATGAGTCACCACTGAATTTTCACTGAAGAGAGAACACTTCCCAGGGAAAGCATTAACAATTGGCACCTAAAACCAAGCAGCTGTATTTGGTGTAAGGGGTGAAATCCTCTCTTAGATTCTGCAATGCTTCTCAAACATCGATGTGATGTGACTGATAACACACACTGTAATCTTTGCCACAAACTACATCTGTCTGGGTCCTGTTTAGCAGGAAGGATGTTTGGTAGAACCATTTCCAATAGGCTCCTGGACTGAGGCTGGCCGAAGTGGGGAATATCCCATCATTTGGTACATACATGATTAAACAGGCATATAATGGGTCTCAGATGCTTCCCATTGGCTGCCCGAGGCCCATCTGCACACACTGATAATTTTGTAGGGCTACGGATAATGTTATAAATATGCAAATGACCCTTGACAATAAAAGTTAAAAATGGTTCTCGACCTGTGGGTAGAAAGGTTATCCACAGTGGCTCCAGGTTAGAGAGTGAGTGTGGACAAAGCCTTTGTTATGTATTCTCTGCTATAGGACCTCTCAGAATGGACAAATTATTTCTAACTTAATTGTCACCATCATCTCTCAATCAAATGCCTTTTGCTTGGCACATCCTCCAGGCTTCAGAGCTCTGTGCTTTCTTGTGTGCCTGTGCATGCGGTTTGAAATGAACACAAAAGGAAGGAAGAAACAGAATGAGAAAATGAACAGGAAGCTGAATATCAAATCTAAAAAGCAATGTGTTGGCTCACCTTGGATAGTTCATGCCTGTAATCCTAGTTGTACAGGAGGCTGATATCTGAGGATCAAGGTCTGAAGACTCTTACCTCCAGTTAGTCAGCAAAAAGCCAGAAGTGGAGCTGTGGCTCCAATAGTAGAGCACCAGTCTTGAGAGGGAAAAACTAAGGGACAGCACCCAAGCCTTGAGTTCAAGCCTCATTATTAGCACCTCCTCCTTCACACACACACACACAAGTACACAAGTGGGCATTTCCACAGAAAAACACAGATCTGTGAACCCAAAGAGCTAGGCTGTTAAAACAGGGCAAAGGAACATGAGTATTTGGACCCAAGATGGCAAACACTGCTGTGATACTGAGCATTGTCTGCAGAGTTTGGAAGCCAGGTTGGCCTGATAGTTTATACAACTGGGATGGACAGCCACAAATCCTGAATTGACACATTTACTCCCATAGTGAGTCTAGCTCATGAATTCACTCATTGGTCTGCATACTCTCTCCATGCAGATCCTGATGTGTCCCCTTCTGCTCTCCTTACTGAAGGATTCGGAAGTCCCAAGGACTCCACAGATCAGTCTCTAGGCCTGCATGACACGTACTTTGCCACCAGGAAGTGGCCCAGACATCAAGCTATTTTGGTTTAATTAAGAAAAAAAAAAGATCTTTGACAGCTACAAGTGGAAAGTTTGTGGGATGGGACAACACTTCATAGACCCAGACTTGGCAATCTTCAGCAGAAATGCTGCCAGTTCTTAATTTTACAGCTAAGGCTGTATTTATGCAATACTTAAACAACTGGTTAATTCAGTGAAACCATGGCCGCAACTTAATTTGATGACATGTAAATGAACAGTCCTTTGATAACTAACTCACCACCTTCCAACGACTTGTCAAGATGTTGCAGAAGTAGGCAGATTTCTTTTTTCACACAGCTGAGATTTATGATAGCATTAAAGAGCTAAGGTTCAATGACTTTAAACTACACTTGAATAATAACTTAGAACAATGCCTTACATTAATAGTGGTGGGAATGAAGATTTGCTTTCCAACAGCATGACTTGTTTTGGCTTTTTCCAGACATATTTATTCAAGGCAAAGTGCTGAGTATATACAAAATTACAAGCCTCCTCTTTTTTCTCCTCCTCTTCCTCCTTTTCCTCCTCCTCCTCTTCTTCCTCTTTTGGTGGTGCTGGAGATTGGATTTAGGGTCTTGCCCTTATTTGGAAATCACTCTACCACTTGAGCCACACCTCAAACCTTTTAGTTTGCTTTTGTTAGGCTTGAACTTTGATCTTCCTACTTCTGTCTCCCTTAGAAATGTGTGCCACTATGCCCGTTTCTCTCCTCCTCTTCTCTTCTTCCTCCTTCCTCCTTCCTTTCCCTTTTTCTTCTTCCTTCTCAGCAGGACTATTTTGATCTCTAAGGAAATCTTTATTATTTCATAGTATGATTTTATCTTCCCAAATCTTCAACATTATAGATGTGTACCAACCTCATTATGCTTAGTTTAAGTAACTATGAAAAAAAAGATTAAAAATACACCTATCCAAGTGATGACTATAGAGGGTTTGATTGCATTTGGAAGATTTCTGCCCCCCTTATCTATGTTCTCTGATTTTCTAAAATGTGTCTTACCTCAATGTAAAACACTTTTAAATTGATTTTTGTTACATTTTACTAACTCTCCATTTCTTTGCCTTTAAAAAAAGTAGACTAAAAGTGGAATATCTTGCATTTCACAGTCAAGTTCTTTGGGCTCAGGGAATCTGTGCATTTCATTAAAAATATAGTCTCATCTCAGTTTTGAAGAATCAAAACTTAACCCCATGTCTATGTTTACTTAAACAAACACAAATTAGGAGAAACAAAACAAAATTTTGTGGGAGAAATATGCAAGGCAAGTTGAGCAGCATATTTTTTAATAATAAGATAATAGCTCCTGAATAGGTGGTATTACAGGTGTGAGCCACTGAAGCCTGATTTAAGCTAAGTTTTGTTTTGCTTTTTTTCCCTTGAATATTTTCTTGATCCATTTGTAATGTTTTGACATGTCTTAGAAATGTGAACCTCATGACTTTTCTACTTTACATTGCTGATATTGCTGTCTCCTGTCACTTCAAAGGGAATGAAGGGTAATATGTTGGATCTATTAGTTTGCTTATTTATTTGTTTGTTTGGCTCATGCTTCTATAGATTTTCTTTCCACTTTGCTACTTTTGGAAGGGCAATCTCACTCAGTAAGGTTAGTAATGATCTTATAAAACCTGTCTCCTATTTCCATGATTTGAGATGTATACTTTGAAAAAATAAAAATTGAACATATACCCCTTACCAGTAGATAGAGAGTATCTAGGTGTACATACATATATCTAAATTCTAACTCTTGGACTTCTCCTTTTCTCATGGGAAATTTGGAGTGTAAAGAAAATAGTGAATGAGTAGAAGGAAATTGCAAGTCCTTACAAAAGAAGGAAATATGTCCCTGTTTGGAGTGAATAATTTAAAATCAACTGCCTTAGCAGCTCCAAGCTCAAATTGAGCTGAGAATAATTAGATTTCCTGCATTACTTTTTGTGGAGTACATTCAACCTTCAATAGGTGAAAACTTATTTTTTCTCACTCAATAGTAAAAATGATAAAGTTATATC
The DNA here is from genome assembly GCF_019054845.1 of Dipodomys spectabilis. Lineage (NCBI taxonomy): Eukaryota > Metazoa > Chordata > Mammalia > Rodentia > Heteromyidae > Dipodomys > Dipodomys spectabilis. The sequence goes on along the minus strand of NW_024870911.1, from coordinate 15,528,783 downwards.
TTACCTATATGAATGGGGATTATTTTAGGATTTTAAAAATATGCATTGCCTTAGAAAAAAAATCATATATAGTCTTCAAGGTGAGACTTGAAATATTACCTTTAAATTATTAATTATATTTTATGGTGCTACTATTTCAATTTTACTTGACTTTGGAATTAGCTGGCTTATAGCTTGGGGCTATACAAGGCTACTATAAGAAATTAACCTTAGAAATATTTTAAAAGGAAATTTAAAGGAAAGAAGATGGAAACTTTGCTTCTATGTAGAAACTAGAGAAAGCTCTTGTTATTTTCTCCAACTTATCAAGCAGGTGATATATTAAATGCTGTAACTGTAATCTTTTAATAGTAAGACATGAATCCCCAAATTAACCTGTGCTTTAGTTGCTAGTTTGCTGTGTTTTATAAAGCACAAAAAGTTAGGCTTTTCTAAGTGTATAGTTAGCTCTTTTTCAGAGTTTTTTTCCTTTGTGAGAATAGTTCACTCTTCTTTAGTTATAATTTTTCATTTTCTTGTTCTTCTTGGGTAGGTATTTCTTTGTATGTCAACTCAAATAAATAATGAGAAGAAGAAAACACCAGATACATATTCATGGCAAATAAGAAGTTACTCACTAGAGGGGCTGGGAAGGTGGCTCACTGGTAGAGCACTTGCCTTGCATGCCTGAGGCCCTGGGTTCGATTCCCCAGCACCACATAAGCAAAAAGAAAAAAAAAAAAAACCGAAGTGGCGCTGTGGCTCTAGTGGTAGAGCGCTAGCCTTGAGCTGAAGAGCTGAGGGACAGCGCCCAGGCCCAGAGTTCAGGCCCCACTACTGGACCTCCCCCCCCCAAAAAAAAAAGAACTTACTCACTAGAAAAATTTCATGATAGTATTTTCTCACTTCAAATCTGGGAGAAAATAAGTGGCAACAGAAACTATAGTATTAGAGAAGTGGGGGGTGGGTGTCAATTTGCTTAGGAATTTAAAGAAAGATCAATCTGATAATGTTGAGTCAAAGTAATTTCTTACAGCTCTTATTCAATACTTACGAGTAAAATACTAAATAGGCACTTTTTTCCACTTTCTTTCTTTCTTTCTTTTTTCTTTTTTTTTTTTTTTTTTTTGAGAGTCATATAGACAAGAGTCAACCTCTGTTTGCTGGGGTGTACCTTGCCCTAAAAGTCAATCAAGTGGTTATGATTCTGAGTCCTTCTCTGTGCTGGTAGAGAAGAGGATAAGTTCTAGGCGACTAGTTTAAGTATGGATGGTGGAATCATCAGATTGATGCATGGGATCAAGAGGAAAAGTATATTTAGGAAAATTCATGAGTCTAGATTCTGAGTCTCATGTGCCTGCGGTGCATCTAGAAAGAAATAGGCAATCCATTGGTAGATCTGATTAGAGTTCATATGTGAGGCCCAGGGCAAGCAGTAAAGAACCATGTGGTGGGAGAAAAACATGCAGAGGTATCATATGCCAAGGAAGAGTAGATCAACTACCATCAATTTCTCTGGTGTGGCCCAAGGCAAAGTTTGAGAAGAAGCTGTTAGTACTTTAGGGAGGAGATAGGACCAAAAGCCCAATGGCAACAGGCTGGTAATGAACAAAGGATTCTTTGAGAGTGACAATAACACACGTAGACATTGATAACAGCTAATAAGGTGCAAAGTTCCTTAGGGTAGGAAAGAATTGCATGCCATGTCTTTCAGATGTAGAAAGAGCCAACAAAGAAAGATGGTTTAAAGGACCTTCAATGGAAATAAAAGATAAAGTAGGTCCTACCAAGGTGGAGGGAGCTGGGAGCCATTGCTGGCAAGAGCTACTCAAGCACTAGTGCTCTGAGAAGACCACACAGAAGGGTCTGGCAAAGATATATTAAAGCAATAGTTCTTCCCCTTTCTCTTTCTCTGTAAGCACACTATGGGTGGTTTTATTTTTTTAATTTAAAAGTTTGGCATTGTTCCAGAAAAATAATTAGCAATCTTCAAATTAATAAGTTCCGACTCCTCTTCAGCCTTGAGCTAGAAGCTATTGGAGTTATCTGAGGAAGGAGGAGCTCCATTGCTAATCAGACCTCAGACTTTAGATTGTCTTTTCTTTTCTTTTTTAAATTTTTTTAATTGTGAAAATACTGTACAGAGGGGTTACAATTACATGGGCAAGATAATGAGCACATTTCTTATCAAGCATTGTAGCCTCCTCCTTTGTTTACCCTTCCCATCCCATCCTCCCCCCCCTCCACCAAATTGTAAAGTTTGTTTTCTACATAACGACTTGTACGTCTCATTGTTGCAATGGGTCCACCTGTATCTCTAGTTAAACGATTTGTTTTTTTCCCTTCCTTTCCACAAATTATAACAACATCAAATACAGTGAAAGCAGGGGTTATACCGTGGGGGAGGGACATACAAAGCAACAAAGAAATAATCTTACTGGCTCACTTTCTTTCAGTCCTTTGGCGTTGGAGAAGATCTTATTTTGTTATCAGACTCCTAAAATGACTATTCCATGAAACTTTCATTTGAAATCACCTCAAAATATTCTGCAGGTAGGGTATAGATTTATTTAGCTGTGTTACCTGTTTAGTTTGGTGGTAGAAAAGGTGGCCTAGATTGTGTGTGTGTGTGTGTGTGCGCGCGCGCATATGCATGCCAATACTTGAGCTTTGTTGAAGATTTGGTGTTCCCTTAGCTTTTTTGTTCAAGGCTGGTGCTGTACCACTTGAGCCACAGCTTCAATTCTTGCTTTTTAGTTGGAGATAAAAATCTCACAGACTTTCCTGCCCTAGCTAGTTTCGAAATATGATCCTCAGATCTCAGTCTCCTGTGTAGCTAGGATTATAGGCCTGAGCCATTGATATCCAGGTTTTTTCTTAACTCATAAGGCAATAATAGAGTAAAAGAGTTAATTTCATTGTCATTTTAAATCATATATTGCTTACTTTTCATAGATTATCCATATAATTTCATGTTTTTGTAATAAAGAAAATGCCCAGAGGGTTGAAGAAACAAGTTTAGGACTGGTCCTAGGACTGGCCAAGTACAATGGAAGAGAGGTATTCTTTCCTCATGTGAGACTTTAGCATTACATGCAGTCATCAATTGACAGCAAGCATGTGAGTATTTCTCACTTTTTTTTCCTTTTAATGTATACATGCAGTTTGTCATTCTGTCTTCACACAAGCAGGTCCTCCTTTCCTGACTGGACAATCTAATCTGGGTCTGTTTGAAAGTTCTGCTACCTGAAAATGTAACAGGGCTCTGGCTGCCAAATAAATAAAACACTGTTTCCGCCTACCTCATCTGTGATTTTACAAACCAATATAATTGGTTTATTTTGTAATTATCTCTTTTGTCAAGAGAATTAGTTTGCAGGACTTCTTCAGCTTGAACATTCACATGCCACAATATACCATGTCCGAAATAATGCCTAAGTAATAAAGAATCAAAATCAGAATCAAACAAAACTATCTTAGAACTGGTATATTATTTGTCCCAGAAGTTGGGTAGATGAAGTTTTATAGATTTAAATATAAAACACATGAATGGATAGATCCTTTTGAAACTGAGCCTTGGAACTTTCCTTAGAAGAAGTCTATGTCAATTGAATTAAACATGACATGGGGATCCCCAGGGTAGAAATTTGAGCTCTTCAGAGAGTGTGAGGTAGTTGGGAAGAGAGGGGACAAATAAATCAGAGATTTGGAAAGCACAAAGGTCTTATCAAGTTGTATTTACAATTGCGAGGTGGCAGTTTGTAAAACAAATTAAGATGTGTCTCACTCCCAGGATAGTTTTCCAATTCTCTTCTATGTTAACTGTCCTACTGATTCAGTTTAGGCTGATGCAATTTTGTCTCAGAATTGGAAGTTCTCCTTAATACATTGGGCCTTCTTTTTGTCTTTCATTTCCAATGATATTTGTGGATGATAAACACAGAGACCAACCATAACAACAAAAATAAGCTGATAGTCATGGCTTGACTATGTTGTAGGTAGCTTCCTTCAATGACCAGACATAAATGAAGTCTATCAAATACAAATGGGTTCCTCTGATCTTAACAATTATGTGGGCAGGAGCAGGCTTAAATTATAGCTCAGAGGTTGGAGAAACTCTTCTTGATCTAAGAAGCTGAAGTCAATGACTTAGAAATCTCACCATTGTGTTAGAAGTGTAACATGTGACACTTATTTGCTGTGGGCATCCCTACAGTGTGCATGCTCTGCTATTTTAAGGTTTGAAAATTGTCACAGCAGTTTTTATTTTATGTTTGCATTGGGTGATTGTATTTTTAGTTCCTTAAAAAAAGCCATGTCTGCATCTTGACCTAAATTTGTATATATACAACAGAAAAGTAATAGCTAGAAACTAACACTCGAATATTGAATTCACTACCTAGAAGTAAGCACGGTAGACATTTGAGCTTTCTTTCCTTCTTGACTTTGTTTTATTTTTAAATTTTTATTTACTTTTGGTGGTACTGGGGATTAAACTCAGGACCTCACACTTCATCCATAATCATTCTTTTACTTGAGCCATTCCCCCTAAGTTGTAAAGAATGTTCACAATAACAATAAAAATGATACCTAAAGTAATAACAATATAATACTGACAATAAAACAATAGTATAATAATTATAATACTAACTAACACTTACGGAGAACTATGAAATCAATTACTACTGCATATGCCCTACATAAATGTCTTCATCTAATTCTCAGCAGAACATATTGTGTGGGAGGTAGCATTGCTCTTCCTAAACCATAGATAGCTGAGACACAGACGTTAAATGACTTGGACAAGAACACACGAAGTTAAGTGGGACATTATTTCAATGTAAATTCTATACATACTGATTATTTAAATCATACCTTATAAATACTTATTATACATACTGATTATTTAAATCATACCTCAAACTGTATTTTAGAAACAGTGTAGCTGTGTGCCCTAAGAATTTCCTACATTAAGAACTTTTTTAATAAACACAAGTTAAATGGGCCCATTTTTTTTCCTTATTGGGTTGTAGTTCATTGTTGATACCTCGTCCCTTCATAACAGGCATTTTGATTCTTTGCAGAGTGTGTGATATCCTAATCATACTCTGATGCATAGTTTTACATCAGTGTTAGCATTTATTTTCTTGGGATAGATTTCTAGAAGTAGAACTACTGCTTCTTTTTTTTAATGGGACAGAAATATTCCATTTTAGTTAGTTTTATTTCTTTTACAATTCTTTAAAAAAATTATTGTTTAGATGTTGTACAGAGGGGTTGCAGTTACATGAGTAAGGCAATAAGTACATTACTTGTCGATCATTATTACCCCTTCCCTTCCTTCCCCCACCTCCCACACTCCTATCCCCCCTCTTCCCCTCCCATCGCCCAAAGTTGTAAAGTTCGTTTCCAATATACTGTCCTGTGCGTAACCTCGTTGCGATGGTCATCCTGTGTCCTTGTTTCAGCATTTTGTTCTTCCCCTTCCCCTTCCCAGATTAGACATCTGTATATACAGGATGGAACTACTGCTTCTATGGTGACGTTTTCATGTCACACCTTCCTAAATTCTTGAGAGCACAAGTCTGCTTGAAACAAATACATCTATGCCCAAGTTTGGAATCTTCTTCTAAAGTGGGTTAATGGGAGGACCTGCAACTCTGGAGACTTTTATGATGGGATGAGAGAAGGCAGCAGGCTAAGCCACAGGGAAGCGATTCTCTAATGCGCAACTGACCTTTGTTCCTTTAGTAGGCCACCGCCTTATCTTTGGATGAAACTCCTGGAGCTAATCCATAGCACAGTGCCCATCGATTGTGACTACGCTGAGTTCTCAGAGCGGTAGTTGCGGGAGAGGGGCGGGGGGGGGGGGGGGGGGGGGTTGGGGGGGGGGGGACACAGCAAGGAGACAAATTAGGCCAAAGATTGCAAAGCACACGCAGACTCTTAAAAAGCGCAACTTGAAATGTTGTTTGCAGTCACAATTCTCACAGACTGCTTTGCAACACAAAAATAGAAGGGTACCAAATGAAATTGTTTCCCAAGTAGCAGTGATCATAACTAAGGGCATTTCAAGATAAAGGCAAGTCCACAAATGTCCCCATCCTCAAAGTAGAAGCCAGTACTGGCGATAGGACTGGACCTAAATGAAGATGGTGTTTGTGGCAAGACTCAGTGGGTTTTGGTTCTTTTAGTAACCAGCTGTTTTCACTGGCTTCCTGTTTAGGGATACCAAACTCCAATTTTAACACCATTGCACTTACTGTTTGTTTTTTTTTATTGCTTTCTTATTATTCCCATTGTGTTCTCTAATTCCTGGGGCTCTAAGAGTCAGAATCACATATATGCACGTAATAAATGTATGGTCTTCATTAACCAATAGGGCCTGGCTCCAGGCTGAAAATGTGAATCATTTGAATCCTTTAATTGAATCACTATCCAATGCCTTCTTGTTATTTCTGGTCATCTCTATTTGTTTGTGCTGTCTGATATCCTCCACAGGTTTTTCTTCTTACTTGTGTCTAAATTTGTCATGAAAAAATAAAATAAAGTAAAATAAGCTGGGTACCGGTGGCTCTTGCATGTTGATCCTAGCTATCCAGGAGGCTGAGATCTGAGGATTGTGGTTCGAAGCCAACTGGGGCAGGAAAGCCCATGAGACTCTTATCTCCAATTAATCAGAAGTGGTACTGTGGCTGAAACTGATAGATTGCTAGCTCTGAAGGAAAAAGCTCAAGGACAGTACCCAGGCCCTGAGTTCAAGCCCCATGACCAGCAAAAAATAAAATAAAATAAAATGATGGCTAAGTAATCAAATGAGCAAACTCAAGCTGGAGGAAAGGGCATATTCTTGGCTCTCAAAAGCTGAAAAATGAAAGCAGGGGACTAAATAAAAACTGATTACAGTAAGAATATATAAATATAGAAGAGCATTTAGGATTGTCTAGCAGATTATGTTTCTGCAGTTCTACCTTCCTCTTAAATAACATTCAAATGCCCACTTTCCAATGCTCCCTGGGGGAAGGTAAAACCATGTATAATGTTACCTATTCTAAAGGATCTATTGGTCCTTTATTCAGAGGCGAAGGTTTAAATTCTTGACTTTCAAGGAACATTGCAGAAAGAACTCTCTCTCGGTGAGTCTGTAAATACCAAGCAACTGTGGTCTCCCAAAGTTGGCGGCACAGCTGAATCCCCTAGGGAGATTTATTTTAAAAAAATGCTACAGGGCTGGGGATTTATGTCTCCACAAGCTCTCCAATTGATTTTGGTGCTCAGCCAGGATTGTTGGCTGCTGTTAAAGTGGCTGCCTGGACATTTGCTGTGTTAGTTTCTGCTGCTTTCAGAGGAATTCAGTAGGTGACAAATCATTCTTGTGGAGGGTCATTGTGCCACTTACGGAAATGTGAGCGTGGTAGCCAAGGTTTGTGAGTGGCAGAAACAGAGTTCCAAGCAAGAGTCCACACCTTTGCATTTATGCAAACCTCTTCACAAAATGTTGCTGCTTCAGGCACTAAGATAGGAAAGGGATAGTGGATAGGCTGGGACTGGTGGAGTTCTTTCCTAGTATGTGCAAGACTCTGAATTTGATCCCTACCACCACCAATAATGACCAAAAATAATAAACCAATTAAAAATAATAAAAAATACTCTTTCCTCTTCAACACTTGCATCTTAGTCAATCTATTTTTCCTCATTAAGTGGAGATCACATATTTATATCTTTATGCCAAACTTTATTTTTTAAATAACTGTAAGCTTAAGACAGTTATAAAGCCAGTAGAGTTTCTATGAACCCTAAACCAAACTGTCTCTTTTGTCTCTGGTATAAACATTTTATATCACCATAACATTTTTATAAAAATGAACAAATGAACAATGTGAAATGTTTTTAATCACAATCCTTACAGACTGCTTTGTAATACAAAACTAGAAGGGTACCAAATGAAATTCAGTTCCCAAGTAGCAGTGATGATAAATATGGGTCACCAAAGCATATTTATAAAAATGGAGAAATGAACTTTGGGATTTGCCTAGATTTTCTACTATCTCAATTTGTTCGATTTTGATACTTTATAAAAGAACACAAATGGGTTGGTGACAACTTAGGAAACTGGGAAGTCTGAGTTAAGGCCCCAGTAGGTTCAATGCGTGTGCTCTTCACAGACAGTACCTTCTCTATGTCTCATAGTATGGAAGGACCAAAGAGATTCCCTTCAATGTGCTTCAGAAAGGCACTAACTTAGTCCAGGAGGAAGGTATCTTCAGGGCCTAATTATCTCTTAAAAGTCCCTTCACTTAACACTCTCGCACTGGGCATTAGGGTTCATCATATGAATGTTGGGAGAGCCACATTCAGATGTGATACCTATTTTGTTCCAGTATGTAGTTGAAGATAATACATTGCTTATAGCCATTGTATCTCCTCAAATCTGTGACTCTTTCTCTAGATTTTTATGACTTTGACACTTTTTTTCTCTTTCTTTTTTCTTTTCTTTTCTTTATATAAGTTTTTTTATTGTGAAAATACTGTACAGAGGGGTTACAGTAACATGAGCAAGGTAATGAGTACATTTCTTATCAAGCATTGTTGTCTCCTCCTTTGTTTCCCCCCTACCATCCCAACCTTAACACTCTTTAGACCATAAACCTGTTGGCCATTTCTCTTTCTCTCTCTCTCTCTCTCTCTCTCTCTCTTTTGCTTGTTTGCTTTCTTCTTTCTGCTTCGTCTTCCTCCTTTTCCTCTTTCTTTTTCCTTCTTTTTTTTTTCTTTTTGTGGTGCTGAGGATCAAACCCAGAACCTTGTTCATGCTAGTCAAGCATTCTGGTTATACCTCTAGCCCCATCTCGACACCTTAAAAAAAGGATTTTCCAGGTATTTTGTGACATGTGGTTCATTGTGAATATGTGGTCCACATATTCTCATGTGAGATGGATACTCTGAATATTGGGGACACACTTCAGAGGTGTTATGCCCTTCTGGTTGCATTACATAAGGGCCTTTGTTTTTTTTTTAATTTTTTTTTATTGTAAAGATACTATACAGAGGGTTACAGTTACATGAGTGAGTTAATGAGTACACTTCCTCTTGAACATTGTTACCCCCTCCATTGTTTCCCCCCTACCATCCCCTCCCTCCCTACCTTCCATAAGGGCCTTTGTTAGATTTTTTGCCGTGAGGGATGTGCAGTTTGTCAGTGAAGGTGAAAATCTTTAATGAAATGAATGGCAACAGCCAATGACTCTGCAGCACTGAAGGGATTCCTGCACACGTGAGATCTTTAAGACATCTTTCTATTCTGAAATCCCAAACTAGCAAGTGAACATCACAAATAGGAAGTCACACCTGACACAGGCGTACATCTGTTAAAGGCCAACATTTAGAGCTAACCAGCTCCCCCAAAAAGTGACCTTCATCTTAGAGAGTTCTTGGGCTTTCCTGATGGAAACTACATTCAGAGTGTGATATCTCTACAGTGCCGAGAGCTTCCCTCAATATGGAATTTTCTTATGTATTTCCTAAGAGACTTTGAGAGAGTGTTTGTTGTGGGTAATGGAAGTCATTGGGTGCTCTTGTGGTTTTTCTCTTTGTTACTAAAAATTAACTTGATGTGTAATTAAGTGGAAAGCAATCTAATTTGAAAGAAAGTAATGACCCCACTCTAACCATCACTGTGGTTTGGATATATTAAGTAATCTTTATGTTGGCTTTAATTTCTGTAACTGTGAATCATAATCATATTGCCTTACATTGGAATCGAAAGGTATCTCCAGAAATAAAATGCCTTCCATTGGCAAAATATAATGTAACCAGGTTAGACTAAATGCTGTATTTCAGCCTACTGTTCCTATGATAAAAGTGCTTTGTTATATAAATGGTGAAAAAAATGATAGTTAATGAACTAGTTCATTAGAAATGTGGCAAAGTATCTCTGGAGAGATAGTAGCACCATAATTATTCTGTAAATGCTGGGTTGGAATGTTCATTGCCTATCTTGGAAACCTATGATGTCATAGGAAATGCTTTTAGAGAACAGGATGGCTCTTTTAGTCCCAGAGTTTCTGCCTCAAGTCATGTTAATCTCACTTTTTGGCTTCTTTATCTGTTACACTAGCAAACTAGACATGATTTCTAAGAATCTGTTTTCCAAATTTTATAGTTCTTTGATTTTATTTTTTGAGATTCCAGCTAGCCTATACATAAAATAATTGATTCTACATGACTAATTTACTATTTATAAATACATTCTTCTGATAATTCCCTTGATAATGGAGAGAATATTTGTTTTTTTCTACTGTTTTAAAAGGCAACTTATAAAAATCTTATGATGTGTTTAATCATTTCTCTGAAAATTTCCAACTTTTGTTTTATTTATTTCTTATTTGGATAAAAATCACTGCATTAGTTTCAGCAGAGAGAAGAGCTTAGTAGTGGAATCTGGTAACATTTGTAATAAAAATGATGTCATCGATGAATATGTATGTAATTAGATGCTTAAATTGTCTATCTGCCCAAGATGTTCTAAGATATCTTATTAGCATGAAAGTTGTAAAATATTGGAAAAATAGTTTCATTGTGATAAGCAAAATCAACATATTTCCTGTAGCTGCAGGCCTGTTCACAAACAACATTAAAAGAAAATCAAGTGACATAATGTCTGGAAAATAATTTCTTAATAGAAACAGGCTCAAGTGTATGATCTGTAGTTTTTCAAGTACACACTTCTTTTTGGGAGGCCTTGTTGACAGATTTTCCCTGATCACTAAAGAAGTAGCTATTGTTTAGTTCTGAGCAAAAACAGTATCTGTTTGCTAGGATTTAGTTCATTCTATTTTCCTTGCCAACCAAAGAGAGAGTGTGTTACCCAGTCAAACCCCAATTCCATTCCACAGACTTCTTCTCCTTTGTGTACCTTCTAGCAAACCTTTGAAACTATAGGGTGAGATGCTTTCTTCCATATACCAAGAGATAAATGGAGCTTTGTGATAGACCAGATGTGTCATGAGTGACCATGTCACTACATGTTCAATGAAATGAATCTCATTTAGAGCTTAATTGTTCTTTAAAAATCACAGAGAGCTGAGCTTTATATGTCTTCAATGGTCTTGATCCTTCTAATGGTTTATGATCAACTGTGTTCAAATAACTAAGTGGACTGCTTGATTAAAAGTAAAAACAATGATCATCTATTAAAAACAGGAAAATCACATGCTTTTCAATAATTCTTCCAACACATTTCACTGTGGATGCAGTGGGTTTGCTCTGTTGTTTGATGATATTTAGCAGCAAGCCCTACCCATGAATTGCTAATGGACTAATTGCTAGAAGGCTAAAACACAGAGATGTGTAGGGTCTGCTCAGGCTTCTGGTATAAATACTTCCACCATGGCTAATTTCAAGCTCCTGTGGTTCCTACATATGAAATGGGATCAAATGTGTATGGGCAGCTCCCAGGAGCCAGTGCTAGCCAACTCTACTATACTACTGATTATGCCCATTACATGTGGCAATTCAAGACCACAGAGCCATGAGCATACAGAAAAATGCCTGCTTCCCTGGGTCAGCCAGGCGAGCTCTGCAATTTCAGACATACCCTTTTATTTTATTTTTTATAGCTGAACGTGGCTAAGAATAACTTCTGTAGGAAAGCAGATTAAGATCAACTTCTAATTCTTTTTTGATAAGGCTTTTTTTTTTCTGCCAGTGTTAAGAAAACTGAGTGCTTACGAATTGTGTAATTTTTCATCCCAAATTACATAGGTATAAAGGATTCTCCTGTACAAAATTAGAAAATGCACAAGGATTGCACTGCAATATGAGTTAGAATAAAACTACCACGAATGGATTGTTACTTAACTTTTGAATGAAGGGTAGCCTGGAGATCTTACCCAGCCCGGCTTCTTACAACTTCGAAGAAAAGTAGGGAGAGCTAGGGCTTTCTTCCTCTTTACTATACAATGTGACTTCTGTCACTGCCTTTCTATCTCTGCTCACTCAGTCTCTGTTTCTGTTGGTCTGTCTCTCTTTTCTGGAATAGACAGATCTCTTCCTAATTTTGGGCTCTTAATTTTAGCCTTACTTGTTATGTGTATAACTAAGAGCAAGAAAAACTACAATTCTGGAATTGGAAAAAATTCTTTGAGGGTGGTCTTCTGTTTCGTGTTGTTTGCTGGAATCAAACTACAAATAAAGCTTTGTCAGACGAATATTTTTTAAATGTCTATTTAAAATACCTTTCCCTCAAGCTACGGGTTTTCTTTTCCTCATTTTGGGTGAGAATGATCAACCATTTAAATATTAGCATTGAAAATTTTTAAAAATATATTTTATTGGACATATTTGAGTTACAGGATGTGGTGTTGTACATACAGCTAGATAGTAAAATAGGTTCTGCAACAGAGCAAATGAATGAATCCATCATCGACCCATCTCCATCTTCATGGCAGGAGCATTTGAAATCTTTTGGACATTTTCCCCCTTGGCTTTTCTTTTTCCTCCTCCTTTCCTTCCTTCCCTTTTGCTCTGCACTCCCTCTCCAGCTCTTTTCATGAAGAATGAGAAGACTAAACTCAGAAAATGAATTCTAATTGTAATACAAATACAGGAAATTCCACGGTTAAGCCTCCTATGGCAACGTTCACTTGGCCAGCAGCCTGCTGTACTTTGGACTTGTCTAATGTATTGCCTGCATTAGGGTAAGATACCAGATGTCCTCCATTAGGCAAGGCAGTGTCTGTTTTATGTTTCAGCTTTTTTGTCTTTTCCTCTTGATAATACTACTCCTCAAACGTTCCTATTAGGGCCACCCTGCTTTTTGGCTTATTTTGATTATAGAAAGGCTCACAGCTTCCCTGGCTTAGACTGTCTCCTGAGGTCCTTGAGCCTTCACATTTGATCAGAGATGAGATACAATAGCTCTCAAGGGGTAGCAGCAGCGATAAGGAACCATTCACTTCTGGGGCCCATTTCATCAAGTGACTTGATGATCCTGGGTTGCTTTGGAGCCCAGAGTACAGCCAATATCCAGGGCCTTCTGCAGTGGGGAGAAATAAAGAAGGATTCCTTGATTGACTGGGCTTTTCGTTCTGAACTCAGAGGCAGCCTCTCCTAGTTCACCTGTGCATCCCTTGTCAAATCCATTCTTTAGCAAGAACCCTCATGAATTGAGTTGGCTTAGCTAGGATCCCCCAGCCTCCAAATCTGCTTGCCCAGTCTGGTGCCTTTCCCTCCTCCATCCCCACGTGGGGATGTCTGATGATCCTGATCTGTTTTCGCCCAAGAGCTCTCTGTAGGTACCTGTAATGCCATACTTGAGAGGCTGAAGCTGGAGCTGAGCTCGAGGCTGGACTGCACTGCAACAGAAAAGTTCCTATTGATGGGGTTTTGTTAGAAACTCCCTTCCTTTTCAGATATCTTGTCTTTCTCCTTGGCTATAAACCACATCCCCAGCCCCCTTCACCTCGTCTCTGCCACATTAGAGTTGAGGACAGTTTACACCAAGTTATCTTTTCCTCGGCTACAATAGAGGAAGAGTCCTGATTAAAACCCTTTATGATTATTTTAACTGCTGTTCAGCTCTGAGTTTTCAGAAGCAGCAGCAGCTGGAGTAAGGAAAAGACGGAGGCTAGATGAACAGGAAGTCATTTTCTCCCCAGGGGTGAAGGAAGTAAGAAAAACAAATTTACTGGACATATTTGACATTACCCACTACCTTAATTGTTCTTGAAATGAGAAATCTGCCCTTCCCTTATTCTTTGGTCTTAGTCTTAAAGTAAAAAAAAAAAATCATTAGCTATTCAAGAGGCTAAGTAAGATCTGGAGGATCAGAGTTCCAGGACAGTCCAAACAGAAAAGCTTGCTAGATTCCATCTCCAAAATAGACAGCAAAAACAAAAACCTGGGCTAGGAGAATGGTACAAGAGGTAGAGCACCAGCAATGAGCAACAACGCTGAGCAAGTGCTAGGTAGGCCCTGAGTTCAAGCTCCAGCACCGACGAAACAAATCAAAAGGCCTTGGCTTATTTGTGAACATTTTGTTTCCTAATTTCTACAACCAATGGAAAAACCTATCCGTCTGTCCGGATTCATTCTCTATTCTCTTACAATGCTCATTTACACATCCTACTTAGGGTGGATTTCTTAACCCAGAACACAGTTCTGCACTGTGAATCTTTATATTTGAAAGCACATCTGCAATATATTTTCATGGTGATTTTATGCTAATGATGAGATTCTAGGTTTAAATGTGTGCCAGCAAATAATCAAGTAGCTAGAGTATGATTAAAATACGAGGAACTGGCCAAGCCCACCTTGGGGGGGGCTGACCCTGTCTTACATCTTGACTCTTACCACCTGACATTCATTACCTGCCACCACGTCTTCAGTTGGAGCTTTGAACATTCTGTGCTGCTTCTTACTTCTCTGTTTCTGCACAAACTATTCTTTCAATGCCCTTGAGCTCTATTCCCATGACAATTTCAAAATCACTTTTCATTTAAATTGAAAGCCCATCAGATATAAAAAAGAAAATATCCAACAAGAGACTTTTTTTGGACAGAATAAAAGAAGTAGCCTACTCCATACCAAAACATAGAGGATGAGTCAATATAGGTATTAAAATACTGTGGTGTTAGGTGTCAATAGGATACAACATAATTCCAAAATGGGTCACATGTAAATAAAAAATTTGATGTCTGATTAACGTTGCTTTTTTTTTCTTTTTTCTTTTTTTGTTGGTCCTGGGGCTTGAACTCTGGGTTTGGGTGCTGTCCTTGAGCTTCCTTTTGCTCAAGGTGAGACTCTACCATTTGAGCCACAGTGCCATTTCTGGGTTTTTCAGTAGTTTCTTGGAGATAAGAGTCTCATGGACTTTCCTGCCCCACTGACTTTGAACTAGTGAGCCTCAGGTCTCAGCCTCCTAAATAGCTAGGCTTACAGGCATGAGCCACCAGTGGCTAGTTAACATTGCATTTTAAATCAGAAGGAAGAACTATGCTAAGTGTAAGCTGAAACACAGAGGTGAGAATAACCTCTGCTTTCTTATAAGATTTTCTTGTATTTTAATTTTTTATAAGCATCAATTACTTCCTCATGTTGACATTGATAGCCACTTGTTGTTTTCTTCTATAATTTCATCTGCCTTGGTTTGGGCTAACGACTGGATATTGTGTGTGAAAAGCCTGGACTTTGACATTGAGATTGAACTCTTAAACCTAGCTAGCCTGCCACTGAGTAGTTTACTTGTTTTTGGCTTTGACACATGTCTTAACCTCCTGGTTTAACAATAATTTGTGTACTACAATGACTATATAATACAATTTTATATATGCACTCATACATGCATTTTGTGTGTGTGTATGTCTACCAGTATACTCACTCTTACAATACAGTAGTTGCTCTATAAAAGATAAGTTTTATAGGAGAAAAAAGGAAGGAAGGGGTAACAAGTTTGACAAGAAAAGTTAATTATTACCTGACTTATGTAACTGTAACCCCTCTGTATATCACCTTGGTAATAACAATTAAAAATTAAATAACAATAACAATGAAAATTAATAACAATAAAAACAATTACAATGATTAAATGGTTAGTCTATCAAGAAGATTAAGTAATTATATACATCTATGCTCATGACAACAGAACATGAAAATTAAACATATAAACAACAACAATAATAATAAAAATAAGTTTCTTTAATAGTTTAATGGCTTCAATTGTCCTCACTATTGGACTCTAATATTCAAAAGAGCATCAACCATGTTCAATTTAGTTTGCATTCACTCCACAGTTCTCAGTGTAACGATTTACACACATTAGCGACCCTGTCAGAGTTTGTTTATTTGAAGTCTTGAGTTCCTTAAAAAAAATAAGAATAGGCTTTAAAAAAAACCTGAACTTTAATTTCTGTACCTGTAGATGCATGTGAATTAATTTTCCAAACCGAAATACTTTTACTGCAACAGTATCCTTTTCCTTTTCTAAGAAAAAAGATACTTTTAGCTATAAGGTCCCAGGCTTTGCTTTTGAGTCTTCTGACCACATAGCCATCAAGTGGTTGACAGGAAAACACAGATGCACAGTTCTGTTCCAGAGGGAGCGTTTGCTGTCCTAACACTCAAGTGCTTGCAATTTTCAGCCTTGCTTCATCTGTAAGTGATTCCAGTTCAGAGATCAGGAAGAAGTGAAAGGTCAAAAGAATGTAGTTCACTGAGGAGTAGTTTGTACCAATCAGGAGCTCACAGAATGCTTAGGGAAGCCGAAGGTCTTCCTGTGGCTACAGGCACCATAAGGAAATTGATTTGCAAAAAGAGGAGATTTGAGTGGGAAGGCAAATACAAATAAATTCTGTTTGTAGTTGTAAAAAGGAACAGGGGAGCCAAACTACAAAGCTGACAAATGTAGTCATTTGTATCTCCCCCAGTTTAGTATTAGCAATTTGAATTAGTCTAAAGAAGGTTGTAAGCAAGGGTGTTTATGCTGTTATAATGTTGCTTTTATAAAAAGTTCTTAGTGGTATAAAAACCTCACTGAGGTGAATTTATACCACCAGGGGTAATTTGTGGAAATCGCAGCAGTTTCATTTGCCCAAGTAATACCTCATCAAGGTTACATTATTATGCCAAGTTCACAAGACCACAATGGCAAGAGGGAAAAGCTCTGGTTTCCCATGGATGCCCCAATGGCAAAAACCCTACCATTCCTGGTATATGAATTTGCTTACCTAGAATAGGATATATTATTTATGTTACATACACTTGTGGAAAAGTAATCTTCATAGTATTGCCTTTCCCTTCCAAAATATAACTTCCATATGACAGAAACGAGCATTAGTAGCCCAGATTGATATATTTATACCACTTCTTCAGTCAATAACTAATTCTGAGTACTTTACCATCTGCTAGAAACTGTGCTCTAGCATTGAATTAGCAGTGGCAAATGGCAATGAAGTATGATATGAATGTCAATGATACATTATCATCAATATTGTGACAGGGAACACATGGTAGTGTCCATGGCACTCAAGACCATCTAATAGGGTAAGGATGGAATATTTAGGGTAGAAAAATACACGATTTGGAGACGCTTTTAAAGTTTTCCAGCAGCAGAGAAAAAAAAAATGATCGCCTTTGGATTTTGTAAGATCACCTTGTGGTGAATAAACTGAATCACACGAAATGAAGGTAGGGTTGTCTCCAGCCATTTGATGGAGGGAGATCTTTTAGATGCTCAGCTCCTTCATCCATTGGGAATACATAGCAAGGTGGTCTGGAAATGCACTGTGGATCTGTAACACTTGTAGGGAAACTGGTGGCCATCAGGGCTGTGCCAAACATAGACCTAGGGAAGACAACGGTTCATTGGCAGGCAAGCAGGAAGGAGTGCTACCCTCACAGGGGACACAGTCGTCAGGCATGAGATCTTCCTGAATTTTCTTTCACCCTCCTAGCTGTGTGTTTCTCTTGTACTTGCCCATGTTTGGACTTGTGATCATTTTAGACTTTGACTCAGCAAACAGAATTCTGTTTTCCCAGTCTCTGAGCTGGGTTGTGAACTTGTTTGTCAATTGTAAAAAAAGAAAAAAAAAACCTTTCTAAAGATCAACAAAACTTTCAAAACCATGCTTTGGGTTTCTTCAGATACATACACATTGTTGCCTATCTCTGAGAGATTATTTTTGGGGTGTTGGGGATTGACCACAAGGCTTTGGGGATGCTAAGAATGTAAACCTTCCACTGAGATGTCTCATATGATACAAAAAAATCATGATAGAATGTTATTCAAAATACAGATCAGGATGACAATGTTTACTGAAGTAAAAGTCTACGTACTAGTGAAAGACTTACCAGTTGTTCCCACCCCAGCACCATTTTCAAGTGTAGGTATGTTATAACTCTTCACTATGTGGTCACTTGTCATGTTTGACACCTGTGGTCCAAAGCAGATTCACCACAGCACTGGGCAGGCAGTGTGTTTTCTGTGTGACCAGGCAGCTGTTGAATGGCTTCATAGTAAATCCTGTATAAGAAGATTGTAAAGCAATAATACCAAATCAACACAAGGATGCCTTATTCCAGGAAGGTCCTTCTCGTTGAAAGTGATCATAGAACTGTCTTCAAATGGAACAGTATTTAAATGCTTTGATATTAATTCATTTCTAAATGTTAAGCCAGACTTAGGGATTGTTGTTGAGAGTAAAATACTCTAAGCATTCTGCTTTGCTCAATAGCTTGGTGCCAGTATTGAGACTTGAACTCAGGGTCTCAAACTCTTGCTTGGCTTTTTTCTTTTTTTCATCCAAGGTGGGACCTGTTCTACTACCAGAGGCACACCTTTACTTTTGGCTTTTTGGTGGTTAATTAGAGGTAAGAGTCTCATGAACTTTCCTGCCTGGGCTGGTTTTAAATTGTGATCCATAAATCTCAAACCTCCTGGTAGCTAGGATTACAGGCATGAGCCACTGTGCCCGGCTAGCTTTTGATAATCTTTGATAGTCAGAATCACAAAGAATTATTACACTCTGGGAGAATAATTCTCAGACTTGGATACAGTTACATTTTATTTTGCTTTGATACAAAAGAAAAATGTATATACTGTAAAAATGTAATTAATTTCTATTACTTTCTAATTTTTGCTTGCTCTCTCTGTATTTATTTTATTTTTAACTTATGCATGATTTATGAAGTTGTATATTTTGCCTACACATATCGTGTGCTCATATTTCTTTTCTTTAAACTTTTAGTGTGATTTTCTTTTAATACTACATTTAATAACTACTTTTAATAACTAAATTATAGTTCATATATGTTGGGAAAATATGTTTCAGTGATCATTTATAATTAATGAAGTAAGTTCTAATGTTTAAAATGAAATAGCATTTGAAATTAATAGGCTTGTGAAAACACATGATGTTGTAAAATTTCTTGGCAAGTGTTTTTAATCTGATATAGGATGAATGATTTAGTTAAAAGCAAACTTTTGCATGAATCTGCAGACTTGAATTATTTTCTTTATTAATTTCCTTACTATTTCATGAAAACTGCCAAGTGTTT
Source organism: Dipodomys spectabilis (assembly GCF_019054845.1). Taxonomy (NCBI): domain Eukaryota; kingdom Metazoa; phylum Chordata; class Mammalia; order Rodentia; family Heteromyidae; genus Dipodomys; species Dipodomys spectabilis. The sequence continues at coordinate 15,509,754 of NW_024870911.1, read as the reverse complement.
TTCAAGTTTTATTATGATTTTTGGTCTTATATAGTTGTTAAAAATTGTCATTGTTGTTGCTTTGATAAAGGTATGGATTTTTGGTGTAATCTTCACACAGTGTTTCTTGATTTTGTTTTTACAAGGGATACCTATTGACATCTAAGGGTAGATTATTTTTAATACAAAACTATAAAAATGTACCAGGAATACCTTCAAAGGAATGCCAGATCAATGTCTTTTTGCAAAGAAGAGAATATTCAAACTTATGAACCCTGGTCCTCTGTATCTTTCTGGATTCTTCTACTTTAGGACTGCAAACAGTGTAATTTACCATGGAGGTATTTTCTTCTAAGTGAGGATTAAAGATGAAATGCCTCTCTCCCTAGAGAGACTTCTTTAGGATGCTGTTCTTCAGGATCGTCTTTGGACATGTGGTAAAGCAGCCCATGGGCCAGAAACATCTCCTGAACAGAACACCACCTTGGATCTCCTCTTTGTCAGCAAGACATCAAATGAAATAAAACCAGCTTGGTTATGAGCAAGCCATCGTAACACAGCCTTTGCTGAGTTCACAAGGAGTCATCTTTATACCCATTTACAGAGGACTTCTAATCTGCTACACACTTCATGGTGAATAATTTTTTTTTCTGTCTTTGACACTCACCTGTTAATATTATTTTCTCCAAGCCAGACTGTCTAGGCTGGTTCTACATATACATAGCTATGAGTTTGCATTTCTTGAGGACAGATGCCCTGCGCTTGTTGGGTTACATGAAACCCTTTCTTGTGTTGAACACAAGAAGGCTGTGATTATGGAGACCACAGATTCTCACATTCTTAACCAGTTCCACCTGGCCAATAAACAGCAAAGCCAGGACAGCTTCTCTTCTGTGTGGGTTTTCTACTTTATGGGTAATAAAACTGTATTGGTGTGATTTAGGAATTCCTTTGAAGCCTGCTAGTTTACTGTATTGGTATTTCAGGGATGTTGGCAGTCCCTGGTGAGTGTTCAAACTGGTGGTGTCCCTGAACTGTGGCAGTGGTAGTTTGGCAGTGGTAGTTTCCCATGGAGGGAACACAACTTAGTCACATGTTTTCTCTTACTTACAAACAACAAGGGGAAATGTAGAAATGCCATTACTGAAATGAACAAGGCCCAGAGTGGTGAGATTTTTTTCAAATCTAGAGAAACAACAGAAGGAAAGTTGGGAGAAGAGAGGAGAAAGGGAGAAGGGATGCACTGGAGTTTTTCTTTAACTCTGAAAATATGGAACAGTTCTTTGTAGTGGTCCTTAGTTAAAATTCTAACGTATTTATAAAGTGATTTTTTTTTGTTGCTTTGTATGTCCCTCCCCCATGGTATAACCCCTGCTTTCACTGTATTTGAGGAGAGGAAGGGAAAAAACAAATCGTTTAAATAGGGATACAGGTGGACCCATTGCAACAATTAGATGTGCAAGATGTTATGTCGAAAACGAACTTTACAACTTTGATGGGGGGGGATGGAGAGGGGGGAGTGTAGTCATGGAAATGGGAGGGCAGGGATGGTAGGGAAAAACAAAGGAGGAGGCAACAATGCTTGATAAGAAATGTACTCATTACCTTGCTCATTTAATTGTAACCTTTCTGTACAGTGTTTTCACAATAAAAAGCTTATTTTAAAAATTGCTGCCAGTCTACAAATTAAAACAGTGAAGAGCATCCTTTGCCTTGTGTGTGTGTGTATGCATGTGTGCATATGTGTGTGTGTGAGAGAGAGAGAGAGAGTGTGATATATATATATATATATATATAGAGAGAGAGAGAGAGAGAGAGAGAGAGGGAGAGAGAACGCTCAGAGTATCCTGTTTTTGCTTGGCTTTCTTGTTCAAGGCTGGAACTCTACCACTTGAGCCACATCTTTACTTCTGACATTATTATTATTATTATTATTGATTGTTAATTGGAAGTGAATCTCTTCAAATCCCAGCCCCCTGAGTAGTTAGGATTACAGGTGTGAGCCACCAATGCCCAACTATTCTTAACCTTTCTAGCCAAGAGATGATGTGTCCTGTAAGGTTTTCAGGAAAGAAAGAAACATTAAAAACATTCTTTTATTCTCTTTCTAATTCCAAGGTTTCTTGTTGGTGGTGGTGTTCTTCTGGATTTCTTGGCAATTAATTGAAGACAAACCTCATGACCTTTCTTAACTGGACTGGCTTGAAACCACAATCCTCAGATCTCATCCTCTTGATGATTACAGGATTACAGGTATGAGCTGCTGGTGCCCAGCTATCTTTTTATTGTTGGTGGTAATTTTTTTTCTAAACAACTTGTGTAGTAGTATCTTTGAAGTGGGAAAAACAAGTCAGACAAAAAAGGAAGTAACTGATATTGACCCCAAAAGTGAATTCTTTGTGAATTTGTATACCTCTGCTTGGTTGACACTATTCATCTTAGAAACACACTTAATCCACATTCACCAAAGACTCCTTGGGAACAGTGCTATGACATGCTTCCCTTGTTTGTATTCTGGTGCATGATCTTGTCTGTGGTTAATTATTAGGGCTGCTTCTTGGATAGAATAAATGCTATAAGTCTGAATATCCTTAGATCATCCTAGGTATATAAACTGGCTACAGTTTATTTATTTATTTAAATTCTTTTATTGTAAGGATGATGTACATAGGGGTTACAGTTTCACAAGTCAGGTAATGAGTACATTTCTTTTTGAACAGCATCACCCTATCCCTCATTATCTCCCAGTTTTCCCCCTCCCAACTCTCCTTTCCCCCAGGCTGTATAGTCCATTTCCAACATAGTGTCACTGCTGAATTAGTTCACCCTTTGTCCCACAATTTTTGCGCTTCCGCTTCCAGTCCCCCAAACAGATAAACTTACATATGAGAAATAATGTACAGAAATCAAATACAGCAACAAAAGGGAATAAACCAAAGGGGGAGGGAGGAAGAACTGCAAATAGCACAATAATAGACCTCTTACTTTTTGTGGAGTTCATTTTGATAAGCATCACATTATATGATCATGTGCACATAACTGTTGCAGGCTACAGTTTATAAAACCCTTCAGGAATGTTCTCCAATAGACAAGAGAGGCCTCTACCCTCAATGTTTAGTGCTCAAAAGTTATTTGCTGAATACATGAAAATTGTTCAAGTCACGATGCACTTTCAGAGACTTGAATTCTTCTCTTGAATTCATTGATGTACCTTAATATATTTAAAAAATATTGTTCACTTAAGACGTATAACCCAGGAAAGATTTAGCAATCCATCTTGTACGTGGTTAAAAAAAACCATCAGAGACAGCTTAGTATGTGAAGAATGGACACAATGTATGTGTGTGCACCCACACACTCATACACAAGTGTGTCTACAAGATCCATTTGACAAGCATATACCTAGCACCTATGATGCTTGTACATGCTTGGTACCATACAAATGAATACTGTACTCTCCTTACCCCTGAGTGTAGGGGTGCAGAGTATAAGGAGATAATAGAATTTCAAATTAAAAATTGCACTAAAAGGCATAAAAATAATAGCATAATAAATGAAAATAAATTACCATCAAAGATGATAGTTCTGTAAGGCCTTTTAAAGAGCAGCTGCTTAGTAAGGCTGTCCTCTCCTGACTTCTGTAGTAGCCCATGACACATCTACCCATACCACCCTTTAGCTTGTTATCTGTTTCTTTCCCTTTTCCCTGACTCAAGCAGAGATCTTCCTGTCTCTTTCCTTCACAAAGGCACCCCGAGCACCTAGAACTCTGTCTAGCTGAGTGGGTAGTTTCTTAATAGAATGAGATAGTTTCAAGCATAAACCACAAAGGATTTTTAAAAATGTATCTTCTTTGATGATTACCAGGACACTGGTGATCTCCAGATTGCTGCCTTTTATCAGATTCTTTCTTGATCTTTTGACTATTGCTAGCTACAAGGATGGCTTCAGAAGTGGCTCAACTAATTTGTAGTTTAGATTTTTTTTTTGGTACAGCTTTTAAAGGCTGACCATCCTGTCTTACAGACAGGAGACTGGAGCCTAGAATCCTAGTGGTTCTGTGACTTTAGATATATTGTTTGAGTGGTACAGTATTTAGTGTGGGGGGTGGGTTCTGTCATAATAATGCAATGATCTTACTTTGTCCATATTAAGTGTTCAATGAAAAGAAATAATTATTCTGGCAGTTGGAATTCTTGGGGTTTGAACTCAGGGTCTTTTACTTTTGTTCTGCCACTTGAGCTTCCAGCCCTTCTAAGTTTAGATGATTATCTTTTAGATTCACAGGCAGGCTACTGGGACACAGTCTTTCTGCATATGTCCTCCCATGGAGCTGAGACTACAGGCACATGCTACCCTGACCACCTAATTTATGGAAATGAGGTCTTGCTAACTTTCTGCGTAAACTGACCTCTAATCACAGTTCTCGCAACCTCTGCCTCCCAAATAGCTGGGATTGTAGATATGAGCCACCCTAGTCTGATAGTTGAAATTTATATAATACTACTGAAGATAATTCCATTTCTAATACTGTGGTATAACCACTATCACCCTATAGAGAGTAAGTATTCATTTTTATTGTGACATTTTCCCACTATATGTATCAGGTAAGAACTACCCAGGAAAGGAACAAGCGACTGTTTACATGAGTCATAGGTCAGCTTTCTGTTCCTTGTTCATCATCAAGTGAACTACTTTAAAAAGTCCCCCCCCCCCCCCCGCCCCGTTAGTTATAATGATTTTTTTTCTTGGACAGAGTGAAAAAGTGGAATACTTTTCCTGCCATCTTATATCCTAGTAAATTCTTATAGGCATTCAAGCTGCTTCAAATAGAATTTGTGGTACACAACCAATTTCCCAAGAGCTTGTCACTACCATTTTAATCTCCTTACGTTCTTCTCAAAGTGAGTTCTGAAGGTTTTCCTTTTACACATGAGACCAGAGTCTGACCACTCTGAATGTCACCTAAACTGATAAGAGAGCAGAGCCTAGAGAGCAGACCCCATTCCTACGTAGCCTTTGTCTGTCGCTTAGCTGCCAGCACCTCTCACAACACTTCAGAATATTCCTGGAGGTGATGGCCTGGATGCTGACTGTAGCTGCTGCATGATCTTGGGTGAGTCATTTCTTTGCCTTTTCTCAACTATGTGATTCTTCATGTTTCACAATGACATGATTCTTCACATGCCTTCAAGGTTGACACTGCTATGTTAAGAAGGCAATGTTGGCTGACTTTTTGTGAGCTTAATCCGTTCACTGGAGACACATAATATGTAGCAATTGGCTACTCTAAACAGGCAGACCCAAATGCCCAATTTATGAGCTCTTATTTACACATAAATAAGATGAGGAGGAAAAATAGTGTTTATCAAGGCATGATGATACTTGTTAAACTCCCCAAATTTAGGATGAGTAGCAAAGGAACAAGCTAGTAATATTGAGGAAAATTGGGCTATGGGATGTTATTTTCTTCAAAGTTTCTCTTACTGTGTATCGTATGTATTATAACGCAGGCTTCACTTTGTTCTTTCACAGTGCTCTAGCATTTCAGATGGAATGTATTAATTAGACATGACACGCAGCTTGGGTATAGTACCTTTGAAGAGGCCCTTTGCAAATACTTGAGTGCTAAAAACAAATGCTAATACTCTAAAATCCAAAGAAGAAAACCGTATAATGAACACGATAAATGTTTAATTAAATATCTGTAAAACACAATATTAAGCCAAGTTCATTAATTTTTAAAATTAGTGTTCATAAAACTTGCATGACATTTGGAAACAATCTGTGGTTTTGATTTCTTCTTGTCTGGGAATTCCTGAGTTTGCAAAATGGTTATCATAAAACTACAACCCATTAGGAATTCAGCAAGACATCTCATCTAAGAGCTTCTGGAGCAAAGTTATCAAAAAGTTCTTCCAACATTTTGGACTCACAGAAATCGAGTTTTATGTGCAATATGAATATATTTTAAACATATTGAGTGGTGAGGATAACAACAACATAAAAAAATAACAGTATCAAAGGTTTATTATGTGGCAAATATGAACCTGAGCTCTTGTCTACTGAATGTGCCACTGAATTTTTTCTTCTTTTCTCCCTCTACTTTTTTTTTACTTGAACTTTGGGGGTTATGCTCTTCAGCGAGTGCTCTACCACTTGAGCTGCAGCACCACATTTGGTTTTCTGATGGTTTATTGGGGACAAGAGTCTCATGGATTTTCCTGCCAGGGCTAGCGGCCCTCAGATCTCAGCCCCCTGAGTAGCTGGGATTACAGGTGTGAGCCATTGGTGCCTGGATTCCCTCTACTTTTTTTTTTTTTGGGTCCGGTCATGCGGCCTGAGCTCTGGGCCTGGGCGCTGTCCCTCAGCTCTTCAGCTCAAGGCTAGCACTCTACCACTTGAGCCACAGCGCCACTTCCTGTTTTTTTTCTTTTTGCTTATGTGGTGCTGGGGAATCGAACCCAGGGCCTCATGCATGCAAGGCAAGCCCTGTACCACTGAGCCACCTTCCCAACCCCTTCCCTCTACTCTTTACATAATCAATTTCCAGTCCAATATTGAAGACCACCCAATTGCTGTTCCCTCCATTAGTAAATGCTCACCTTGAACTCCTAATCCAAAATTTCACTATCTCTGAATTACACTGCATCAAAAGTCTCCCAGTGGGTATTTTTCCCTTTAAATGTAAAAGTCTGCTTTAAGCCTCTCAGTGGCTCTAAATGTTAGTATGATAAAGTACTAAATCCTAAACATGACCTGTCAATCTCACACATTTCACAACCAACCCTTTTCTCAGGGGCCTCATCTTTATGCTCTAGCTGTAGGAATGGAACATGTCTTGTAGTATCCTGCCTCAGGGACCAGGAGAGAGAGGGCACAAGGATTACTCGGAAAACCTTGAGAGTAGATTAAGACTTATAGAAATCTGATGTTATTATCAAAGGAAGAGGGGAGACGTCTCCTGAGAGGGAGAGGAAAAGACAGACATTTGCTGAGACTGGATGATGTGGGCAGATCTGCTGACATGCCTGGTGTGCAGTTGTACTAAACACTCCAACCCTCTGGGAGGCTGACTTCAGGACAGAAAGCCCAAGTGGGAGGCTCAGGGCAGCCCAGCTAGCAAACACAGCATTGGGATTTGGAACTTGCTTCTGAAGTGAGTGTTTCTATTCACTACACTCCCTGCCTTTTTCTTTAACCTCTGCGTGATCTCACTCTGCTTCCAGAGATTGAAGACACCAAAGGCCTACCTAATAAATGATGGACAATGGAATCCTAGGGTGACCCAACTCTGCTCTAGGGCTTTCCTTTGAAGACCACCCACTTCATCTGGGCCCCTAGAGGGTTCATGAAGAGGCTGTGTGGCCATTTCCAAATATACCCATGTGCCCAGTGGCATCCTATGGCCCATGTTAGTAGAGTATAACACTAGTACTGAAAAATCGGATATATAGATCCTTCCACATGATTTCTCTAAGCATTTTTTCCTCTAAAGAAAAACGAACTAATTGTTGGTTTAAACTATACAGCATTTCTATGGCTTTTAAACATACCTGAGGTCATTGCTTTGTTTAGTTTTAATAGCATGTAGTTAGAAACAAGTTTTCACTCAAGCAAAGGAGGCAGGTATGCATGGAGGCTGGTAGCTGTTTACCACAAGCCAAGGACATTTTCATCTCAAACTTGCTTCCCTGCATGAAGGAGAAGATAGTGGCTAGATGATTAGTGCATGTGTGAGGGAGAAGGTCAAGTATCAAAGCTCCTCAGAAGCTCTGCTGTAATTGTACTTCCTTTGTTGTTTTTTTCTATACAGGGTTTTTAAAACTCTGCTTAAAAGATGTAATAAAGTTTGGGACATCTCCAGATATGTTCTTTGAGCTAAACAGAACTCAGCAATGTCCTCCCTAATATTTCCTTCTAGAATTTCCTTTCCTAGAATAAAGGAAATTCCCAAGAACATTTATTTACACCAATTCGTTTTGTCTGTCTAAAGAAAGTTTTCAGCATAGATATTTCTTTTGTATCCCATTTCCCAAAGAGCAGAACCCAGCATACAAAATATCCAACTTTTGGATTTTAGCCATTGGCTGGGTGCTAATGGCTCATGCCTGTAATCCCAGATTTTCATGATGCTGACATTTGAGGATTACAGTTTGAAGCCAGCCCCAACTGGAAGACAAATCTTACAATATTGTCTCTACTTAATAAGTAAGAAAGAAACAAAACAACAACAATGAAAAACCACTAAACTGAAGGTGTTGCTCAAGTGGTAAAGCACCAATCTTGAATGAAAAAGCCAAGTAAAGGCACAAGGCCCTGAGTTCCAGCCCCAGTGCTCACAGGCAGACACCCTCACCTTATAAGCAGGTGTCACAACAGCCCAGGAAGAGATAATAGGCACTAACCTATTTGAAAGGAAGCCAGCATCAGGCTGCATTTGGTTTTGTTCCTAGGCCTTCCATTTCTCATCTATATCAGGCCTGCTGGAACTTGTAACTCCTCAGAGATAATGGCCATAGACTGGCCTCCTCCAGGATGGAACAGAATTGCTGAGCCAAAGGCTGGGGTAGGGGCGTGGTGGGGGGGAGAGGGTGTGGGTGTGTGAGGGGGTGTTCTCTACCCAAAGCTGTAACTGTGGGAGGGCACCCGTGGTACTGGAAACTGGAGTCCAAGGAATCTAGAGCTGGAAGGAGTTCTGCTATTGTCTATTATGTGACCTTGACCAAGATTTCTTTTAATTTTATTTTATTTGAGAACATACTGTACAGAGGGGTTACAATTACATGGGCAGGATAATGCATACATTTCTTACCAAGCATTGCAGCCTCCTCCTTTGTTTACCCTTCACATCCCTTCCCAGCCTCCCCCCTCCTCCCACCCAATCCTTCCTCCCCCCCCCCCCACCGACATTGTAAAGCTCGTTTTTGACATGACATTTTGTACTTCTCATTGTTGCAGCAGGTCCACCTGAATCCTTAAACGACTTGTTTTTCCCCATCTCCTCCACATGTTATACTGACATCAAATATAGTGAAAGCGGGGGTTACACTGTGGGGGAGGGACATACAAAGCAACAAAGAAATAATCTTATAAATGCGTTAGAAACACATGCATGAAAGAAAAAAAACATTATAATACATATTTAAGGGTTCATTTTCCTAACATCACATTATCTGACCTTTTCTGCTTGACTCATACATATACTAGATATTGCAAATAAGGGAAACCATGGGACCTATGTTTCTTTGGGCCTGGCTTACTTCACTTAATATAATTTTTTCCAAGCCTTTCCATTTCCTAACAAATGGGGCAATGTCATTCTTTCTGATGGAGGCATAGAATTCCATTGTGTATATATACCACATTTTCTTGATCCATTCATCTACTGAGGGACATCTGGGTTGGTTCCATATCTTAGCTATAGTAAATAATGCTGCAATAAACATAGTTGTGCTGGTAGCTTTAGTGTGGTCTTGTTTGTAAACATTTGGGTAAATGCCCAAAAGTGGGATTGCTGGGTCATAGGGGAGTTCTATGTGAAGTCTTTTGAGGAACCTCCATACTGCTTTCCAAAGTGGTTGAACAAGTTTACATTCCCACCAACAATGAAGTAAGGTTCCTTTCTGTCCACATCCCCTCCAGCATCTGTTGTTGTTAGAGTTCTTGATTTTTGCTGTTCTAACTGGAGTGAGGTGATATCTCAATGTTGTTTTGATTTGCATTTCTTTTATGGCTAGGGATGTTGAACATTTCTTCATGTGTCTATTGGCCATCTTTCTTTCTTCTTCAGAGAAGTTTCTCTTTAAGTCTTTCGCCCACTTATTTATTAGGCAGTTGTTTCTTTGAGGATTTGTTGTTGGGGGGTTTAATTTTTTGAATTCCAAGTATATTTTAGATATGAGACCCTTGTCCGTTGTATGGCTAGTAAAGATCTTCTCCCAATCCGTGGGCTTTCTATTGATCTTGCTAGCTATGTCATTTGCCCTGCAGAAGCTCTGCAACTTTATGCAATCCCATTTGTCCAACCTTTCTTTGATTTGTTGTATTTCCGGGTTTCTATTCAGAAAATTTCGGCCTGAGCCAAGGAGACCTAGGGTTTCTCCTATTCCATCCTGTAATGTTTTCAGATTGTCTGCTTTGAGTTCAAGGCTTGACCAAGATTTCTAACCAAGTTCCTTGCCTGGGCTTTCACTGAAGTAGTCATGATTTTTCTCAACATTTTGGCCTTCCTGTGCTTTAAACCTAGGGCTTGACACTTTCTGGGAAAGTATTCTATGGCTGAGCCATAACTCCGGCTCTTCCCTCAACATTTGAGTTTTGATTTTAGTAAAACTCTTCAATTTGTCTATGGTAATTAGGAATATAATGCATTTTGCATAGAAATGGAATAGCTACAAACAAGAGGGTCTAGCTCATTTGTGGAGCTTACATTTACTCAATAATTTTAATATAACTCAGCAACATAGCTAATAATTACGTTAGAATAGGCCTAACATTATTTGTTACCAAGAAGTCTGGGTTATATTCCAGGTATGTTATGCAATAGTTAGAAATTGTAGTTTGTGTTACTTATAAAGATGTTTTCCTCATTCATTTTTTTGATAACTTCTTGGAAGAAAAATAAAGAACTACTGCTTTTTTTAAAAATAACACACAAGTTGTAATCTGCTGTCTGAAAGATTAGTTTGATCCCTTGATTGTTAGAGGCTTTACTTCCACATAAGTCCCCAAACTCAGTTTGTTTTTAATCCCTCTCTCATTTCTGACATTGCCTTAGTCATAGTGAGAGGGACACTCACACTTAACTATAATTTTCTTCTACATTGTACTACTATAAAAAAGAAAACTATTGGTAAAACTTAGAATTTTTCAATGTTTGTTCCCCAAATATACTTCTTTTTCAGGTCACCAGTGCTTTTTGGTGACATTGATAGATGAAGTAGCAGGTGCTTTGCAAGTATAGGTATCTAACTGCAAATGTAATTGATTGTGGCATGAAAGCCTTTCATGATTATGACTCATGACTGAGGACAAGGTGAAGAGATTGCATCTTCTGTTCTATCAACATCTGGGAAATCAATATTTGAGGGACCACCCACTTTAGAGGTGGTTGTATACATTGGAACTGAAAGTAGGATTATTTAAGCCTTGTTTCAAGCTTTGAAAAAGTTTTTATGGTAAAGAGCATTAGTTAGATATGGAGTTAGTGAAATGAAGTATATACTCTAAAGAAAAAAGCATCACTTATGAGGACAGGCTCTGGAATTACATTCCTTGGGCTCAAATAACCTTCTAGGGGGAAAGTGGGTATATATGGTCAATGTTCTTTATCTGCCTGTGTGAAATTGTTTTAGGAAGGGTGAGTAGAACATGAGAAAGTGCTACAAAGAGGTGAAATAATCAAAATACCTTGTTCACATGTGTAGAAATTTCAGCATGAAATACCCCCATGGACAGACAACTAATTACAAGAATAATGAAAATTTATCTTCTATTGCTACATAGCTAGGTATCCATACAAAAGTTACTTACCTCCCTTCCTCAATTACCTTGCCCACAAAATAAGGATGACAATAGTAGCCATTTCATCTGTTATAATTAGAGTTGTGAGTTAACTCTTGCAAAACAGAACAGTATGTGATACATAGACAGCCCTCCATGGATAGTCACAATTGCTATCATTATCACAAAAGGACATTATCATTTCTTCTTTCTTTCATGCCTGACAAACTCCTACTCACTGTTGAATAGTTCATTGTCCTTTCCATGAAATTCTTCCTGATAGCTATTTGCTTCCCCCTGGAAAGTTCATATTAAGCTACTTCTAAAAATGTGCTTGTGTATTTTTCTTTAACAGTAGCTATGAAATACCATAGATCAAAAACAATTTAATTTGAAGAAGAATGCTTAGCACAGTGCTGAGTATCATAGGCTCCTATAATTAATGACTAGATAAAAAGTGAGAAGACACTAAAATCCTGAATGCTCAAAAATTTCCATTAGTGGAAATTTCATATCTGATTTCAAGGGACAGGACATAACTAAACAGAGGTCCATTTAAAATGTTGTATGCCATTACCTTCAAGCTCTGTGTGCAAGCTCTGTGTGAAACATCAATGTTTAGCCTTGGAATTCAACCCAAAAATAGCTCATGTAAATATAAATTCAGATAAAGAATATTCAACCTATTCCTGACCATAGAAAGAAGCTTCACATTCATTTGAAGTACAATGGGACACCATAAAGGTTGTCAAACACCAGAGAGATGTATCTGCTTTGTATTTTGTGTTCATATTAAATGTGATTAAAGCCAGGCACTGGTGGTTCATGCTTATAATCTTAGTTACTTAGGAGGCTGAGACCTAAGAATCATGATTCTAAGCCAACGTGGGCAGAAAAGTCTGTGAGTCTCTCATTTTCAATTAACTAGCAAAAACTTAGAAGTGGAGGTGTTGCCCAAGTTGTAGAGTATCATCCTTTAGTGAAAAAGCCAAAAGAGAGCTGAAGACCCTGAGTTCAAGCCTCAGAACCAGCATGCACTCACACACACACATCTACACAGAGTAATTCTGGTACGATAATGGTAATCTGTTGAGGAAGTCTTATAGTGAAAAGAGAGGATGCATTGCCCTTCAATAAAGAGGTGATAGAGAGGGAGGAAAAATAATCAAAGAAGAAATGTTCAGAGGAAGAGCTACATAAGTTTCAAGGGAGTTGTATGCAAAGGAAGACAAAGAGAATTACAGATACTTCTTAGGTTTGGGGCATGAGATCTAGATAAACAGCCACATTTACTGAGGAGTGGAGGCCCTAGGAAAGGGCAGAGAATAAGAAAATTTATAGATTGATGAAAGTATTAAAGAGATAGATCCTAAACAGTTACTTAGTATCTTTCCTTTTTGTTGGCCATAAGGTTTGAACTCAGGGCCCAGGAACTATCCCTGAGCTCATTAGCATTCTACCATGTGAGCCACAGCTTCACTTCTGGTTTTTTTGTTGTTGTTTTTGTTTTTCCTTTCTTTCTAGTAGCTAATTGGGGATAAGGGTCTCACAGACTTCCCTGCCTGGTTTGGTTTTGAACTATCTATGATCCTCACATCTCAGGCTCCTGAGTATCTAGGGTTACAATTGTGAATCAATGGGGACTGGCTCTTACTTAGTATCTTACTTATTCACCATTTCAATCCATGAAGGATTTGAAACATTTTACAATGGGAACACATATTGTAAATAGTGGTTAAAGAAAGTAAGAGCAGAGCCGGGCACCGATGGCTCATGCCTATAATCCTAGCTACACAGGAGGCTGAGATCTGAGGATCATGGTTCAAAACCAGCCAGGGCAGGAAAGTCCATGAGACTCTGATCTTCAATAACCATCAAAAATCTGTAAGTGGCGCTCAAGTGGTAGAGCGCTCACCTTGAGCTGAAGAACTGAGGGACAGTGCCCAGACCGTGAACTCAAGCCCCATGGTGTGGGGGGGGGGAGGGGGGGGAGGAAAAGAAAGAAAGAGCAAGTAGAGCTGAAGAGGAATACAAGCAGAAGTAGAAAGTCAAAGTCAAGTACAGGGAAGTAACCATATCTGCAGGTAATTAGGCCTCAAATGGTTACTGTTATTTATCATCTTCAGATTTGGCTCTGAAGATAAAAGGAAGACTTGGCCAGTTGCTTAAATTTTATTATTGGGTCAGAGGAAGCATGCCTATTCCTCAAGAGAGGCAAACTTTTTCAGGCTTCAGGGTTTTTGGTTGGTTGTTTGTTTTGCCAGTCTTGGGGCTTAAGCTTGGGGCCTGGGCACTGTCTCTGAGCTTCTTTTGCTCAAGGCTAGCACTCTACCACTTGAGCCACAGCACCACTTCTGGACTTTTCTGTTTATGTGGGACTAAGGAATCAAACCCAGAGCTTCCTGCATGCTAGGCAAGCCCTCTACCACTAAGCCACATTCCCAGCCCAGGCTTCAGGTTTTAAAGGAAGTTCTTCACAATGAGGCTCAGAAGAAGAGTGTGCGGAGGAATGTCGATGTGAGAATTCTGATTCAATCTCAGTCCAGGGCCTTCTTAGGAAAGGATTGTATTGGATGCACATTTGAATAGCACCTACAACCTGAGAACTGCATTGATGCTTTCTAATTCTCAAATTCTCCTAATGGGCTGTCATGACACTCTGCAGTGGAGAGACTGACCTATTGATTTTGTAACAGATTTCCCCTTGTTTTGCACTGAGGACTCTGAGGGTTAATGGTCTACACTAACTGCCTACTTAACGTGTGCTGATAAAGGTTTTGGCTTGTTTAGAAAGCCTGCCATGATTTTTGGGTCCAAACTTCAAAGGCATACTACTTTGTTTTCTCCGCCTCTCCCCCCTCGATATTTTATTTCTTAAAAAATATCTTTCCTGTGTGTCCCAGGAGACAAGCGCTTTGCCAGACCTTGTGTAAGTGGCATCTGCTATTGAGGATTGTATACTCGTGCAAGTCTACACCTACCAGGTCATCTTGATCTTTAGGCCATGTCTCAAGACACATGTGTTCATTTAAATAGCTGGCTTATTTTGTAGTTAAAAAATAGCAGTTGGGCAAGTCTATTTCTCTGAGGTAGATCTGGAGAAGTATTTTATCTACCATCTGTGGTTAAGGGTGCAGTTAATAATTTGAACATGGGGATCTTTCCTGAAATGTACTGCAGATGTGGAAGGAGAACTTTACAGGAAAGAAATGTACTCCAAGTTCTAATGAGATCACTTCTCACAATAAAATATTCAATCAAGTAGCATAAATATTTCAAAAGTGCTACCTTTATTTGTGTGACAGAAATACTCATACTATAAAGAAATTGTGGTGGGAGCCATCTATAAAATTCATAGAGATGTGAATTTAATCACTTAAATGCTGAGGTATGAAATATTTAGGATGAATGATGCTGATATTTCATGTGCTATGCTACAATATGCAGAATTATAAAACCAGTATCCCAAAGAAGAAAGGCATAGATTAGTAAAAAAGGGTTTGCGTTTTTAAAACAATTGCATGGAAGTCAGAGGTAGTTTTGATTTATTAAGATTATGTGAGTAATAAATATAATGGTGTATTGATATGTGAATAATTTCAAATTGTATTGATGTATGTAACCAGAATTATCCTTTTCTTTTCCCTTGTGGTGGCAGTCATATACCCAGTGTTTTAAAATCATAAAGTACATAATGATACTTATGAATGCATTTCTTTTTCATGCTAGGGATTATTTCCAGAGAGTCACACATTTTAGACAAACAGTCTACCTCTGAGCTCAAATATTCAGACCTGTCATGGTATGTCTGCATTAATTTACACAAACATTTACTGGACACCTATGACAAAAGCCCTGTTACAAAGACAAAGATGACTTCCAGTCTAGTTAGGAGACAGTTTAGACACAACTAACTACTAAAAGAACATTTTAATGGATGTTTTAGTGTGGGATCAAAAGGACAATGAGAGAGGAAGAGATATACAGACTTTATGAACTTATAAAAAAGAACTTTGTGGAGCTGAGAGTATTTTAAAGAAAGAAATGGCTACAACTTTTGATCACTGGAGAAGAGTAGGTTAGAAAATCATCAGGAATGTATTTCAACATATTTTCATTTCCGTTCACTACTTCCTGATCTTCATTAATCTCCATTATTAGAAAGCACTATCAAATGCCACAAAGAAAGATTCCATGCTTTCATTTGTTTTAGGTATTGACTATTGTATGATGGCTTTTAGGTATTGATGTATGATGGCTTTTAGGTATTGACTTTTTGTATGATGGCTTGAACATTCCTGTTACTCTTAGTGGGGGAACAAGTCCCTGTTCATTCGTTCACTTGTGCTTGTCATCCACACTTTCCCCTCTTCGCCAAGGAAGCAGTAGAGAGGAAACCTCTGCAAATGATGTCTGGGGACCAATTTGCTCTGGGTAAATTAGTGAGCTTCTGAGTCTGGGTTTTCTTGTCTCTAGAAAAGATGTTAATCTTGTCATCCTCCTTGTTCTGTTTCAGGATTCAGTGGGTTAGTTTGAGTGAAACAACCCATTCTTCACCTATGTGTTCAGGAGACTATCACTATAAAAGATGTTGGGGGCTGGGGAATGATGGGGGCTCACTCCTGTTAATCCTAGTGACTCAGGAGGCTGAGACCTGAGGATCATGGTTCAAAGCTAGCCCAGGCAGAGAAATCTATGAGACTCTTACCTTCAAAGAACTAGAAGTAGTGTTGTGGCTCAAAGTGATAGAGGGTAAGCCCTGAGTTAAAGAACTGAGGGACAGTGCCCAGGTCCCAAGTTCAAACCCCATGACAGACCAAACAACAATGACAACAACAAAACCCAGAAGACCCAACCCTTCCCCACTCCCCCAAAAAAAAGAAAGATGAGGGAAATTAAAATGTTCATATAGGAATAATTTGGTACTTCTTGGTATCAAGTATGGCTATTTGTGAAATCAACTGAGCCATTAAATACACGAGTCATTTTTATAGATTGTAAATTATGTTCTTCAACAGTATGGTTGCATTCATTCACATAATTCACTTATTCTCTCAGTTAGGGAATATTTATGAGTACATAATTTAAGCTATGGCATGATGTAAGGTTGGGTGTGCTGACAGACAACATGTAGCATGTTCATTTGTAGGCACAGTTGAAGATCATTACTATGAAGGTCTGGTTTATTTTTCAGAAACTTTACTTTTAGAGTACTTTAATTTCTTTTTAGAGGATTTAATCCAAGTAGAAGCACAATGAATTGAAGGGCAGTGATAAAATGTAGCAAGTTGAGTAGTGTAAAAAATGGATGAATTCTATTTTTACCCATGGAAGACTAAAAAAAAAAAAGGAGCCCATAGGGGGAAAACAATTCCAGATGATGCCAGAATGAGGGTCAGAAGGGAGTGAAGAGAACAGAGGGGTAAGAGTATGTTGGAGTCTTGACATATTCATGGGAATATGAGAACTTTAGAAATGGATGAGGACAAATTAGCATTGATCTTGGCCCCAAAATGAAAACAAAAGTGATTGGCATTGTATTTCCACCAGAGAGGAATATTCAGTCTAGCTAGTGGAACCAGAAAGGTAAAAAAAAAAAACTAACAAATCAACAAAGAAGCAAAACTACAAAGTGTTTACAAAATAACACAAAATGCATCAATAGAAATAAATTTTTATGTAAGATTAGAATTAAAACAACCTATTAAGCAGATTAGAAGTTAGGGAAAACACTTAAATTCAATTTCCAGCCGTAGATCAGATAACAAGGATGCACTCAAAGCAGGAAAGTTGAAAATAATGTAAATATTATAGCATAGACTAATAAATAGAAAAATACTACAAGGCAATCTTTCCCTGATGGGTAAAGCAAAGCAAAACAAAACAAGACAAAACACAAAGCCAAACAAAACAAAGTAAAGCAAAACAGCTTTAAAGAAAAATGTAGAGTCATAAAGTATCAAAGGTTTATAGAGATCAAAAATGTAATAACTGGGCAAGTCGCTTGGAAGGAAGGATAACAGATCATTGAAAGTAAGTGGTGCTTATGTAGAAGGGGCAAAGGTGGGATTAGGGGTAGCAGCATCTTTTCAGGAAATGATACAAAATCAGAAGGATGTTTCTAACTCATGATGATATATCTGATGGTCAATTAATTTTTTTACATGAAATTCAAAAAAATAAAAGGAAAGATATGGAGTGAGTACTCAGAGAAAAGGTATCTGTTCAGAAGGTTACAAGGGTACTCGAAAAGCCTTCGAGAAGTTATGAATTTGCTGTGTATTTTGTCTAATGTTTTGATGGAATGATATCTAATAACTACTTAGAGAAAAGACATCAATCATTGAAGGCATTATGTGAGTTCAAATCTTGTCTTCACCTGTGTTTGTTTTCTCTGGGATCACAAATTGTTTTTTTTTTGTTTTTTTTGCCGGTCATGGGGCCTGAACTCTGGGCCTGGGTGCTGTCCCTCAGCTCTTCAGCTCAAGGCTAGCGCTCTATCACTTGAGCCACAGTGCCACTTCCAGCTTTTTTCTGCTTATGTGGTGCTGAGGAATCAAACCCAGGGCCTCATGCATGCAAGGCAAGCACTCTACCACTGAGCCACCTTCCCAGCCACCCCCTCCCCTTTTTTTAATGAGAGCAAAGATCTGTATTATTGGGTGATAGGAGAATGGAATGAAATAATTGATGTAAACTGTTTAGAATAGTGCTGGTTAAGAGAGGCATCTGTTTGAAAGGTCTATTCCATTTCATTGGCAATGTTTATTGCCTTTATATCTACTCTGCTATATGTATATATACACACATATATGTATGTATATATATAATTTTGGCATAACTTTATTTCTTAAAACTGCTGTTGCCATTTCCCCATGGCTTAGAAATTCACAGTTTCAGAAAAGGATGGTAGATGGCAGATTTATTTTTAAAACACCCTTCTTAGTTGGAATTTTTTTTAAAGAAACTATTTTCATATCTTTGCAGCCCAAGAATTTTGCTGAAATTTATGTGAATATGAGTGCTTGTATTAGAGACTTAATCTGTAACATATGTGACCTTTCAATCTGGGTAGAGTTCTTTTTTCAACTCAGACAAAAATTTATTACACTTGAGCTCTGATTTGAGTTTTTATATAGATTTTTCTTTGTGCTCTAACAAACTATTGCTCTTTACAAATATTCTGTGTACAAGACGGTGCCTGGCCTGGTGTTAGCACTCATTTGTGTGCGAGGACAAAGTTAACCTTTAATTCTACAATCTTCTTCGCTCTTATTTATTTATTTAGTCAGTCGTGGGCTTGAACTCTGGGCTTGGGTGCTGTCCCTGCACTTTTCAGCTCATGTGAGTGCTCTACCACTTGAGACATACCACCACTTCTGGCTTTCTAGTGGTGTTTTGGAGATAAGAATCTCACAGACTTTCCTGCCTGGGCTGGCTTTGAACCATGGTCTTCAGATCTCAGCCTCCTGAGAGCTAGGATTACAGGCATGAGCCACCAGTGCCCAGCTCATATTTATTTTTGATCATATAAAATTTACCTTTTGAAACTTTAATTAGCTCTTTAACACAATAACTCCTTTTTCACTGAAAAAAAAACCAATTTTTTCTACTTTTTTAGAAATTTGAATTTTAAAGATGCTGATGATACTTGGTATGTTGAAAGGGAAAACATTCAGTATTTATGGAGTTAGATGTGTTCAAGAATAACTATCAATAGTGTATTTTCCATGCTACTCAGATCCTTCCATTTCTTCTTGTAATTATAATGATACACATTTATAATAACTTTTTTGTTTTTAAAAAATAATTTTTATTGAGATTAAGTGATTACAGAAATTTCACATTATTGTGGGATAGTAATAAAGTCACAAACACATTTTAACCTTCACAAGGCAAACTGTCATTATCATGGTCTATAAAGTTTGTGAGTTCTTTAAGCTTTGACAATATACCTATTTCTTTAAAATTGCGTGATATGTCCATTTCTTTCCTTTTGCTTAGTGTAAGCTGTTCCCTCTTTCCATCTCATTCCCTCCCTCCCATCGCTGCCCTTGAGTTGCTTAGTTTATCATCAATGTCCAGTAGAGCTGATGGGCCCCTCTGTTGTATTTTTTTCCTGTTTTCCTCTGAATCTGTGCCCTCCTCCTAGCTTCCCTCAGATGTGTACATGTATAAACCATATATGAGGTCAAGAACATGGCGTCATTTACAAATGATATCACAAATTAAGTAAAGGTCCTTTGTTTCTTGAGTCCTGTTTACCTCGTCATATCTCCTTGTATTTTGAGTTTATAATTAAACATAAAATTGCATATCATTTTCATGAAGTTACCTTTTAAAGTTAAATACCTTTCTCAGCTATATTTTATATCTCTAAGTTTTCTAGTGTTAATTTTGGAACACAAAAACTTAATATGGTTACATTTGTCCAAATTATTTTTGTTTACTTTCTTCATATTTTGTGATACTTTGCTTCAGGTATGTCTTGCAAACAACAACCCGTTGAATTGTTCTTTGATTCAAACCACAAATGTTTTAATATAGACCACTTATGCACTTCATACATGCAATTTTTAAAAAAAAATAACTGATTCATCTTTTGTCATATAATCCTTGGCTGTCTATTTTTATATACACTCCTCTATTTTGTTCTTTTTATAATTTAGAAATTTTTCTTTTACAGTTTATTTTTTATATGCATTTTCCATTCCTTTAGAAAATGTGGTGTTTTGCAAAGTGGCTTCCTTCCAATTTATGTTTAGTCTATGTTCATCTAATTTTTATACACTTGAGTAAAATAATACAACCAAGCGTCTCTATTGAATATATGATGTTTGACACTTACTTTATTCTGTCTCTCCCCCCATACTTTTTTCCAAAAGTAGCATGGAATTTTAGGTGTACATATTTTAGAAATTGTGCCATACTTGAATTTTTACACTAAACATTATTTTTTCATGAATAGGATTTCATTACTTCTTTGGCACTCAGCTCAGATGTCACCTATTTACCCTCTTACCTTTAATAGAGTCTCAGATTTCCTTCTCTGCACTTAGATCGTTCCTTCCTCTTTACCTCTTCCACATGGGATTTTTTTTTTCTAGGATGTTCCCCATTGGTATTGTAATTATTAGTTTAGATATATGTCTTCCCAATCAATGGTGAATTTCCTACTGATGAGAGCCTTTAGTTTTGTGTTTTAAAGACATACTATAGTTCATAATATATACTGGGAGCTTACTAACAATTGGTAAGTGAATTCAGAATGTCTATGTTAAATATATGGCTTCATTTTGGGAGTCCTATACGGATGCAATTCTCTTAACCCAGTAAGAAAGGGACTGTGAAATAAAGCTTGTATGTCTTTTTTCTCAGCTTTAGAAGTCTTTTCAATGGTATGAGTATTATTTAGTGACTGTAAAGGCATAACACCTGAACAATACAGTCTTCTTGTGCAAAGAACATTCACCTCTCATCAGCATGTTTGATTTTGAGTAAGTGCCTACCATGTGCCAGACACTGATACATAATATGCCCTGTAAGAGTTAGAAAGAATTTGATTCTGAGATGTTATCACGAATCCAGGAGATTACTATAAGATTGATAAGGCTAAAATGTTGGTAAAAGTTTATTAAGTTTCAGAAGCTAAACTCCTCAAAAAATGTTCAAGTGGTGCACACTCTTAATTCTTTAATCCCTGCCTTGAGATTTGGCCAGTAGAAGATCATCTTCAGTTTGGAAGTGACTCCTTTTGTTTAAAAACAATTATTACCACATTTTAGGTACAAGATCCATTGCTGGCACTGGGGGGGGGGTGGGAGAGAGGTGAGTCCCATAGGTTTAAACCATTATCAGGAGTTGTGCATTGTTGGATATAGGTCACGTAACTCTGATCTCTGATACTGGTTTGAACTAGAAATGTGCATTAATTCATATACATGTTCATTCTAATGGAAGCCTTAACTTTTATCCTCCATGGGAGATGGGGTTGGGAGTGAGAGGATTGCCAGTGGCTCAGACTTGAGTTTAATGAGTTAAACTCATTTTCTAACCTTGCTGTTCCACAAGTGAGATGTTTTCTAAGCAAACCAAGCATGACACTGTGTCTTTTAATACCCCAGGCTCTGGTTTATGACACTTGTGTCCTTTAATACCCTGGGCTCTGGTTTCAAACACAGTGCAGCTGCTGTTACTGTCCCTTCATAGAGATCAAGAACTCCCTTCCTATGGTAATTAGTGTCACTGATACCATTCATGACTCCAAGCACACTACTACGGGGATTATGTCCTATTTTGCTCCTAAGGAAACCCAGCTCATTGATTCCTAGTGTGCAACTAAATGACGGCCCTGTGTTTCAGACTTCAGTGTGTCAAGATTAATAGGACATTTTCATACGAATAATCTGATTGCAAGTATAAGTAACCTCTCTGAGCACTGAAATTCCAAATGTTCAATTTAAACATCAGCAAAGAAGTATCCACAGGTAGGTGGGTGTAAAAGTTTAGAGACAGTGGGGAAATAAATACTCATTTGCTCTCACAACGTATGTATCATGTACTATATTAGACGGGGGGGGGGGGGGGGGGTGGCGGGGGGGGAAGTAAAACAAAAAAAAATTGTGATCCAAACAAGTGTGTGGGAGAACCAAGTTTTCTCATCCACACCTTTCCAAATTCCCAATTAACTTCAGTGGTGTCAGTTGCCAGATCTTCCCTTCCCCACTCCTCCCTACCAAATTGTAAGGCTTTGAAATTCTACTCCTCAGCAAGAAGACTGGGAGACCCTTTCTTACATGCTTCCTTGGGGAGATGAAACAGACTTCTCTTTCTCTTTGTTCACCTACTGAATCTTGGATTTACAGAGGGGCAGTAGGGTTTTCACAGTCCTTGCCTGCTTTAAAAAAAATTCCTCAACTTATACCTTCTGATGTCAAATGGAAACTTTCCCCCATTTATAATTAAAGCATATGAGAAGGTTTCAAATCACCTGGCTAATGACATATTAAATGTAGAAAGCTCATTTATCAGCTTTTTTTTTTTCTCCCTAAAAGTGAGCTGCAGTGGCTACTTGTTGGCAGGAAATGTTTAAAACTATGCTTTCCTATATCCTGGGCCAGAGTAAGTCTCTGTTCTCCTGAACTCAAAGGCTAAGGTTCCCTGGATCAACTGGTTTGCCTGTGTTTCTCTGTGGAGAAAAGAATATCTAAGTTTTTAAAATTTGTATATGGGAGTTATAGAAATCAAGTGTGGACGTTTTAATAGATTAAATAAACATTCTAACCTTTTCCTTCTAGCTAAAATGGGGTCACAGGGACTAGATTTGCTCTTTCATGTGGAAACTAGAACATAATGCCAAGAACATAAGGCTGAGTATATTAGCCAATGGTGGGCAGTCATCTTCAGGAGAGGAAACAGGAACCTGTGCCTCCTGAAAGCCACAGCCTTGAGAGCGTTGTTGTTGTTGTTGTTCTTCTTCTTCTTCTTTCTCTTGTTCCTCCTCCTCTTCTTCTTGTTTCTCCTCCTCCCCCTCCTCCTCCTCCTCCTCTCCCCCTTCCCCCTTTCCCCTTCCCCCTCCCACTTCCTCCTTCTCCCCTCCCACTTGAGCTACAGCTCCACTTCCGGTTTTCTGAGTGCTTTATTGGAGATAAGAGTCTTACTGACTTTCCTGCTCCGGCTGGCTTTGAACCCTGATCCTCGGATCTCAGCCTCCTGAGTATCTACGATTACAGGTGTGAGCCACCGGCACTGGGCTTCTATGTTGGCATGGGTGGAGAGAATTTAGGCAGGGCTGGATGGACTCTCTGACTTGGGGAGATGATAAAGAAGGTTAAAAAAATACCCAACAAATCAAACAAACAAAAAACCCAACCAAACAAAAACTAGAGGTCAAGGAACAGAGGATTTCATGGGGAGGAAAAAGGTAGGAGAATCCCATTCAAGCAGTTAGCAGAGGACTGGATAGCTATGTGTATGAAGAAAATAGGCGACTGGAGAAAAACTGAGAAAGGGAAGCTTTGGATAAAAAGTGATAAACAGGGATAAAAAGTGATGGACATAATATATGGAAGATAGCAAGGGTCCTGTCATGGTGCTTGTTTTTCCCATAATGCCTCAGGCTCCTGCTCTTCTACCAGTAATTCTGTGAGTTCTTGCTCAAACACTTCTTCCCAAAATGTGCTGGGTCCCTGCTCAACCAATGAGAAGACCCAAGATAATGCACGCACAAACCATCAAGCAATTGGCACAAAACGCAGGGGAGAAGACCCAGGAGGAGCCCCATATTATAAAACTGTCCATGAAGAAGACTCAATTGGACACCTCTTTGGGCCCTCTCTGTACATGGAGAATCTCTACCTTCCCCCACCCCCCCACTTTCAAGTAAACTTACTCTGCTTACTTTAAACACTTTGCTGCCTTTTAACTCCTTAATGGGCAGAGAAATGATTCCATTCCCCTAGCCAGTATCAGAACCAATTGAGAGTATTAGAATAGTAGTTGGTACTCACACGAGGTTGTGGATGGTGCCTGCTAGACTCCAGACCCCATCAACCACATTCAGTACAGAGCTCAGAAGGGTCTTGCTTCATTAGCCTTAGACTAAATGTTGTTTAAGTCTCAACTTAAAAGGAGGGCCAAATGGTTTTCATATTACTTAACTGCATTCTAGAACAAAACTTAACATTGAGAACAAAAATAGGTTGTACCTTACACAGAAAAATTCTAATTGTCTAGTATGAGTCAAAGATTTCTAGGCCTGCAAAGAAGCAGGAAAGATTATGAGAAAAATCTATCAGCCCAAAGCAACCAAGAATTAGCAAGCAATGGAAATATGTATTCAAAATACTTGAAATTAAAAAACTAGATGATAGTACTTAATCCAATTTAAAGCCTAGCCGAGTGCCAGAGGTTCACACTTGTAATCCTAGTTTTTCAGGAGGCTGAGATCTAAGGATTATGGTCCCTAGCCAGCCCAGGCAGGAAACCTGAGATTCCTATCTCTAGTTAATCACAGAAGTCCGAAGTGGAGTTTTAGCTCAAATTGTAGAGCACTAGTCTTGAGCAAAAGGAGCTCAGGGACAGCACCCAGACCCAGAGTTCAAGCCCCAATACTGGCAAACAACAACAACAACAATGACAAAACAAAAAACCTCAAACCTTTCAAAAGATAACTTAGAAGACAATGTCTGTAACATTGAATTAGGCCAAGAATTCATATGACACTTAAAGTAAACCCTTTATAAGAAAACACTGATAAACTAGACTTTATAAAAATAAAAGATGTTGGTCTTTGATATTGTTTTGTACATAAAATGGGTGGATGAATGAATGGAAAGATATGGAAAATATATTTATCAAATTTGTATGTTAAATATATGAAAGAAGTGTTAATACTCAATTATAAGGAAAAATAACCTAATAAAACTGAGCGAGCCATTTGAAAAGATATTTCACCAAAGTAAAAAATAATACAGATGACTAAAAAAGTGAATATAAGACACTTACTATCATTAGTTGTTAGTGAAATGCAAATCAAAATCATAATAATATCACAGCACAAGTCTATTAGATATCCTACATTCAAAAGTTAGCACAATAATGGGTACAAGCTTCTTAATGCCCTAAATCAAATACTTGATATTGGCCAGGATGTTCAGAAAACCGCATGGCAGTTTTTCAAAAAGTTAAAATCTGATGCACTCATTCTTCTTCTAGATTATTTCACATAAATTAAAACAAATGAGCAAATATCTACATGAGCTTTTTTGTTTTGTTTTGTCTTGTCTTATTTTAGCTTAATTTGTAGCAGATGCAAATATGAAACTCCCTGAATATCATATCTAAATGGATAAATCAATACTATTTATCCACAAAATGATAGGAGTTACTAATAAATATTTATGAACATAAGTTAAATTTGAAATGAATGTGCTAGATCAATGAAGTCAGGTAAAAGGGAGTAGATAATGTATATCTCTGTATATTATATCATGTGAATTCAGTTAAATAAAATTCTAGAATAAAGCCGGGTAATCCTAGCTACCCAGGAGGCTGAGATCTGAGGAGCATAGGTTGAAGTCAGCATGGGTAGAAAAGTACCTTTGAGGCTCTTATCTCTAATTAACCACTCAAAAGGCTGGAGGTGGTTGCAGTAGCTCAAAGTGGTAGAGCTCTAAAATTAAAAAAAAAAAAAAGTGGTAGAGCTCTAGCCTTGAGCAAAAGAGCTCAGGAACAGCACTCAGGCCCTGAGCTCAAGCCCCACGACCAACAAAAAAATAAAAATAAAAGTAATTCTAGAATAAAAGTTAACAAAAAAGTTAAATCCTGTTTGAATATATTTCAAATATAAAAACATTTTGGAGGGGCTGGGAAGGTGGCTCAGTGACAGAGCGCTCGCCTTGCATGCTCAAGGCCCTGGGTTCAATTCCTCAGCACCACATAAGCAAAAAGAAAAAAGCTGGAAGTGGCGCTGTGGCTCAAGTGGTAGAGCACTAGCCTTGAGCTGAAGAGATGAGGGACAGTGCCCAGGCCCAGAGTTCAGGCCCCACGACCGGACCCCAAAAAAAAAAAATTTTGGAGATAGGGAATCTTTATAATTCCTTTCTTAAGAAATGTATAATGCTGGTATTCATTTAATAGTATAATAATGAGTTATTTGATTTTTTTTTTGTTCTTTTTGCTTTTTGTTTTTTAGTTACCTTAAAATTGACTTGGACCAAAATTAAGAATTGTGAAGTTTGAAAGAGAATATTCTTTTAAAATTGTCTCATGAAGATAGCTTTTTCTTTGTTTTTTAAATTATTATTATTTTTTATTGTGAAAATACCGTACAGAGGGGCTACAATTATATGGGCAAGATAATGAGTACATTTCTTATCAAGCATTGTTGCCTCTTCCTTTTGCTTCCCCTTCCCATACCTTCTCATACCCCTCTCCCCACCCCCAACCTGATCCTCTCCCCACCAAAGTTGTATAAAATATATCCAGTGAAGTTTATAGAAGAAATTACATAGAATTTAACATATTCTTGTTTTCCCCTCTTTCTGTCATTGTTTTCTCACTCTGTCTTTCTCTCTGTCTCTCTTTCTCTGTCTCTCTGTCTCTTTTCTTTGTCTCTCTCTGTCTCTGTCCTGTCTCTCTATCTCTATCTCTGTCTCTCTTTCTCTCTCATTCTTATCTTCTAGGGGAAACACAATGAAGAAAATGCAACTTTCATAGGTCCACCATTTGACCAAGCTAACACTGAAGTGTACTGTGGAGGTGTGTGTCAATCTTCAGAAGGTATAGTAACTGGTCCAGGAGGGGATTTGTAAAGACATTATACAGGGGAGGATGTATGTCCTTATATAATGTGTCATATATTTCACATGAGATTTTATGGTACTTCAATTTTAATGGGGAGCAACTTGAAATGTTTACCAGGGGCAATTCCATTTCTAACACATCCTAATATGTGATTCATTGGAGACTAGGGTATCTGGTACTTGGAATACCAAGGAAGCATACTGGCACACGTTCCAGACCAGTATGTGTGCTTCCTAGTCCATGCATGCATTTAAAGTCTTCTTTATTTTTAAAAAAAATTTTATTGGAAGGGGGACCAAGATGGTGATGGGGCAGTAGGGAAACGCCACAGCTCTCTCCAACCAAAAAGAGAATTCCAGTTCCAACGCTTAATCTCCCCAAGAGACCGACAACAACAAAAAGACGAACACTCAGAGAAAAACCAGAGGTGGAAAATAACAAAAAAAGAAAGAGAGGAAAAGAAGAATTTCAGAACAGAGAAGAGCGAAGACCCCTCCCCCAACCTTTACTGGCCGCGCGGCAGTGCGCCAAGCCGCCGGCCAGCCGGCCCGGCGGGGGCTGCCGGAGCCCCAGACACACAGGGGCCGCTTGCAGATCACCAGGTACCGGTTTGCAGAACAGCGGATCGCCAGAAACAGAGAAACCTACCAGCCGGGAGTCTCCACGAGGATCCCACCCCCACCCCTCACTCTCCACCGGAGCGGAGAGGCTCCATCCCGCCAAAGCCGCCCGGCACCAGCAGCGCGACAAAGGGACCTGTCAGCAGACCACCCGCCCAATCGCGATCGCAACGACCCAGCGGGGGCCGCCCAACCCAGCCCGCAACCACCCCAACTGAACTCGGATTGCAACAACAACTGACAACCTACACCACACAGAAACAACCAGCTCCAGGGTGAGTACTCCACAGGGGACAGTGTATCCCTCAAGGGAGACCAGAGCTGGAGGGAATCCCCAGACCCTGACCTAGACTCCCTACCCCAACACCCGGACCACAGGACCCACTAAAACTGGGAACTGTTTGAGAGCTCCACCAGCCGGTGGAGCACACTCTGCTGGCCAGGCCAGAGCAAGAGCGCCCCTGGAAGGGAGCTTAAATGCCCAAGCCAGGAACAGCGCCCCTGGGTCAAGACTACCAACAGTAGAAGAAATTTGAACTGTGTCCTCCAGGCTGCATAACCTAGGTGGTATACACATCAGCACAGGCCTAACGAGCGCGCTCCAGGCTGGGGCCGGAACCAGGCCCAGGGATCCAGCGCCTGAACAACACAACCAACTCCTCCCAACTGAAGTAAAAAGCTGAGCATACGCCTCAACAGAGGGGAGAAAACCAGGAAACAACACTCCCCGGGAAGCACGCCTGTGACAACAAAAGACCTGGAGGCTCAGGACAAGAGAAGCCCAAACCCCACCAAAACTCCACCCATATACCCTAGGCTGGGAATTGGGCAACACAGGCTGCCAGCACCTGATAGTAAGCAGGAGCTCAGGCTGATAAGGCAGCTCAGCAATAGAGTGATAGTCTTGGATGTATGAGGCCCTGGATCTGATTCCTCAGCATCACAAAAGCAAAAAAGGTCAGAAGTGGTGCTGTGGCTCAAATGGTAGGGTGCCAGCCTTGAGCTGAAGAGCTGAGGGACAGCACCCAAACCTAGAGTTCAAGCCCACAACCAGCCCAAAACAAACAAATAAAAACACATCAGGAGCCCATAGCAGACTCCAGTATTTGGGAGAGTGCATCCAGAGCATCTGATCTTCCCAAGAGCACCCGTAGGAGCAAACACAAGCAGTCTAGGCTGCTCAGCCCTTCCAAAGGCGGGAATTGCCAACAATCTACAGCAGAGAGCTGAGAACCCTAAGTAAGTCAGGATAGCAGCTGGAAATAGGCTCCCAACAGAACCCAGATCAGGCACAGACTCTCTCTACCAATACAGAATCAGCAACCAAGCAAAGACAGACACACCAAAACAAAATTGAAGAGCAGTCTCCTGAACCCCCATGCGAAAATCACAGAGAAAAATCACAAGGTTTACCACTACCCAGGACAGCAAGCTCACCTCAAAAGCCAGCAGCCACGCAGGGGAGAGCCCCAGTGGAAGCAAAGCAGGAATGGAAGACAAAAGCTACATCCAAGGGTTGCTGGAGGCAATGACTCAAGAAATAAAGCGAGAAATGGATCAGAAATTGAAAGAGCACAAGGATGAACTATCAAAAGAGATACAGGATATCAAACAAAAGTTGGATGCAAAAATAGAAGCTGCACAAACCTCAGTAAGAAGTGAGATAAACGCCAAATTAGAGGTAATGCATACTGATCTCACCTCATTGAGAGGTGAGATCAGTACTCTGAGAACCAACATTGAATCCATAAAGGGATCCATTTCCTCCATGCAAACCACAAGAGAAGCCATGGTCAACAGAGTGAATGAAATGGAAGGTAGAGTGTCAGATACAGAAGACAGAATACACCAACTGGACCAAAAAGTGACAGATATGGAAAAATCACTCAAATTAAACCAAAGGGAAATTCAAGAGCAAGCAGATAATGCCAAGAAATTTAACCTTCGCATAATCGGAGTTGACGAAGGGGAGGAATTCCAGAGCAAGGGAATGCAACACCTATTTAACAAGATAATCAATGAAAATTTTCCCCACCTCAAAAACGACCATCTTAACTACATTACACAAGCTTATAGAACCCCCAACAAGCAAGATCCCAGGAGAAACACTTCTAGACACATTATAGTAAAAATGATAGATCTGAATAATAAGGAAACAATCCTGCATGCAGCAAAAATGAAGAAGGAGCTATACTACAACGGGAAAAAAATTAGAATCACTGCAGATCTCGCCACACAAACAATGAATGCAAGAAAAGCCTGGGAAAGCACCATACGAGCCCTGAGAGCCAATAACTGCCAACCCAGACTGATATACCCGGCAAAGCTAGCATTCACATTCGATGGAGAACTGAAAACTTTTAATAGCAAAGAAAAACTAAATGAATACATAAACATTAAGCCAGCATTACAAAGAATTCTAAGAGGGGGGACACAACCTGAAGAAAGCAACCAGGAACTGGGACCTGCCCCAAACAGGCATTACTCAAAGTCTAACTGAGCAAGCACAGGAGGAAAGGAAAGAAGAAAAACTTAGGAAAACGGAATGGCAGGGACAACAATGCATCTCTCTATACTTTCTCTTAATATAAATGGGCTGAATTCGCCAATTAAAAGAAAACGAACTGAGGACTGGATCAGAAAACAAGACCCATCCATCTGTTGCCTTCAGGAGACCCACCTCTCAGCCAAACATACAAACTCAGAGTGAAGGGGTGGAAAAAGGTCTACCAATCAAATGCCCCCAGTAAGAAAGCAGGTGTAGCTATCCTGATATCTGACAAAATAAACTTTTCATTAAAATCAGTACAAAAAGACAAGGACAGACACTACATATTAATAAAGGGAACAATCCAAGAGGAGGATATAACCATCATCAACTTATATGCCCCAAATATTGGTGCACCCAGACATATCAAACAAATGCTCTCAAACTTACAGAATAAAATAGATCCCAATACGATAATACTAGGAGACTTTAACATGCCACTCTCACCAAAGGACAGGTCTACCAACCAGAGGATTGGCAAAGAAGCTACCGAATTAAGTGAGGCCATACTTCAAGCGGAATTAACTGACATCTACCGAGTATTTCACCCTAAAACAACACAGTACACATTCTTCTCAGCAGCTCATGGAACTTTCTCCAAAATGGACCATATCATAGTTCATGCAAGGAACTTAAGCAAATACAAAGGGATTGACATAATCCCCTGTATCCTATCTGACCACAGTGGAATCAAGCTAGCTCTCAATAACAAAGCATACTGCAGAAATTTCTCTAATACATGGAAATTGAACAGCACACTCCTTAACAATGCCTGGGTAACAGAAGAGATCAGAGAAGAAATAAAGCATTTCCTACAACTCAATGAAAATGAAAACACCTCACAAAGAAACTTGTGGGACACAGCAAAAGCAGTCCTGAGGGGCAAATTTATTGCCCTCAGTGCCCACATCAAGAGAATGGAGACAGACCAAGTAAATAATCTCATGTTGCAACTAAAACAGCTAGAAAAACAAGAAAAAATGGGACCTAAAGCTACTAGATGAAGCCAGATAACCAAATTAAGAGCAGAGATTAACCAATTAGAAAATCAGAAAACCATAACCAAAATAAACCAAACAAAAAGCTGGTTCTTTGAAAAAATAAACAAAATTGATGGCCTGTTGGCAAGATTAATTAAAAAAAGAAGAGAGGAAACCCATATTAATAGGATTAGGGATGCCATCAGAAACATCACAACACGTACCCAAGATATCCAAACAATTCTAACAGACTACTTTCAAAAGCTATACTCTCTAAAGGAAGAAAATCTGGCAGAAATGGATGCATTTTTAGAGAAATACAAGTTACCCAAACTGAGCAAAGAAGAAGTTAACCAATTAAATAAGCCAATATCCTATAATGAGATACAGGAAGCTATCAAAAGTCTTCCAACAAAAAAAAGCCCAGGACCAGATGGATTCACAGCAGAATTCTATAAGACCTTTAAAGAAGAACTAATACCCATACTCCTCAAGCTCTTCAGAGAAACAGAGAAGGAGGGAGCTATCCCAAACTCATTCTACGAAGCCAATATCACACTCATCCCCAAACCAGGCAAAGACCCAACCAAAAAGGAGAATTACAAGTCAATTTCCTTGATGAACACAGATGCAAAGATCCTTAACAAGATTCTAGCTAACAGAATCCAGAAACATATAAAAAAAATAATACACTATGATCAGGTAGGCTTCATCCCAGAGACACAGGGATGGTTTAACATACGTAAGTCAATAAATGTAATCCAACATATCAACAGAGCCAAGGTCAAGAATCACATGATTATCGCCACAGATGCAGAAAAGGCCTTTGATAAAATTCAACATTCATTCATGCTAAAAGCTCTGGAGAAAATAGGAATAGAAGGAACATTTCTAAAAACAATAAAAGCCATTTATGACAGACCAATAGCCAATATTATACTTAATGGGGAAAAGCTACAACCAATCCTCCTAAAATCAGGAACAAGGCAAGGATGCCCACTGTCTCCACTCCTCTTCAACATAGTCCTAGAACCCTTAGCCAGGGCAATAAGGCAAGAAAAAGACATTAAAGGCGTCCGATAGGGAAAGAAGAAGTTAAAGTATCCCTTTTTGCAGACGACATGATACTATACCTCCAGGATCCCAAAAACTCCATCCCCAAACTTTTAGAAATCATAAGTCACTTTGGCAAAATAGCAGGATACAAAATAAACCCACAAAAATCAGTTGCCTTCCTATACACTGATAACGCACAGGAAGAGAGGGAAATAAAGGGAGCAACCCCATTCACAATAACCTCCCAAAAAATAAAATATTTAGGAATTAACCTAACCAAAGATGTAAAAGAACTATTTAACGAGAACTATAAAAAGTTAAAGAAAGAAATTGCAGAAGACACTAGGAAATGGAAAGACCTCCCATGCTCCTAGATAGGCCAACTTAATATAGTAAAGATGGTAATACTTCCAAAACTAATATACAAATTCAATGCAATTCCTATTAAAATCCCAATGACGTACATCACTGAAATACAGAAAACAGTCCAAAAATTTATATGGAACAACAAAAGACCTAGAATAGCCAAAACAATTCTAGGGGATAAAGACAATATGGGAGGGCTATCCATGCCGAACTTCAAACTCTACTACAGAGCTATAATAACAAAGACAGCATGGTACTGGCACAAAAACAGACCCGAAGACCAATGGAACAGAATAGAAGATCCAGAAATAAATCCACAGGCCTACAGCCAGCTGATATTCGACAAAGGAGCCAAAGACATACAATGGAAGAAACACAGCCTCTTCAACCGCTGGTGCTGGGAAAACTGGGCAGCCACATGCAGAAAACTAAAAGTGGACCCCAGCCTATCACCATGCACCAACATCAACTCAAAATGGATTAAAGACCTTAACATTAAACCTGAATCTCTGAAACTACTGCAGGACAGAGTAGGAGAGACACTTGAACTAATAGGCACAGGAAGGAACTTCCTGAACAGAGTCCCAGGGTCACAACAAGTTGGAGAGAGACTCGACAAATGGGACTACCTTAAAATAAAAAGCTTCTGCACAGCTAAATCTATCGCAACTAAGCTAGAAAGACAACCAACTAATTGGGAAAAAATATTTACCAGCAATATATCAGACAAGGGGTTAACATCCTGTATATACAGGGAACTCAAGAAACTAATCCCTCCCAAACCTAACAAACCAATTACTAAATGGGCAAGGGAACTAAAGAGGGACTTCTCAAATGAAGAAATAAAAATGGCAAAGAAACACATGAGGAAATGTTCATCATCCCTGGTGGTGAAGGAAATGCAAATAAAGACAACCCTGAGATACCACCTTACCCCAGTCAGAATGTCCCACATCCACAAATCAGCCAACGACAAATGCTGGAGGGGATGTGGAGAAAGAGGAACCCTATTACACTGCTGGTGGGAATGTACACTTATACAACCACTTTGGAAAGCAGTCTGGAGGGTCCTTAGAAAGCTAAAGATTGACCTCCCTTACGACCCAGTCATACCACTTCTAGGCATCTACCCTGAACAACAGGAACCAATATATAAGGACACGTGCACCTCCATGTTTATTGCAGCACTGTTCGCAATAGTAGGATATGGAAACAACCTAGATGCCCCACCACAGATGAATGGATCCAAAAATTGTGGTATCTATACACAATGGAATATTATGCAGCCATTAGAAATGACAAAATAATGGCATTTGCAGGGAAATGGATGGAGCTAGAAGGAATCATGTTGAGCGAGGTAAGCCAAGAACGAAGAGACAAACGGTACATGGTCTCCCTGATAAGTGGATGCTAAATCCAAAATGTTAGGTGATACGACAAAACTAACAGGACTTAAGAAACAAAGAACTCCCGCTCATCTGGTTGAACCACTACTAAATATCCCCATGCTGCTGATCACAAATATGGTATATAACATGTGAACACTGTTATATATTACAGACTGTGATAGACAATTTGCTCCAGGAAAGTTAGAATGAACTTGTGACTTTGAAATTATGTAATCACTTAATCACAATCAAAAAAAAAAAAAAAAAAAAAGAACCTCGGGGAAGGGAGGGAGGGAGGGGATGGTAGGGGGAAAACAATGGAGGGGGTAACAATGTTCAAGAGGAAGTATACTCATTACCTCACTCATGTAACTGTAACCCTCTGTATAGTATCTTTACAATAAAAAAAAAAAAAAAAGAAGAGAACTCAGGGACATCGCCCAGGCCCAGAATTCAAGCTCCATGATCATCACCAACAAAAAGAATCAGAGTGCTGGGCGCTGGTGGCTCACGCCTATAATCCTAGCTACTCAGGAGGCTGAGATCTGAGGATCTGAGGATCTGGTTCAAAGCCAGCCCAGGCAGGAGAGACCATGAGACTCCTATCTCCAATAAACCACCAGAAAACCGGAAGTGGCGCTGTAGCTCAAGTGGTAGAGTGCTCGCCTTGAGCTGAAGAGCTGAGGGACAGCGCCCAGGCCCAGAGTTCAAGCCCCATGACCGACAAAAAAAAAAAAATAAAGAATCAGAGTTACTGTAAGGATTCCATATGAGATTAAATGTCCAGATGTCAGTATACAGCAAGTGCTCAATAAATGCTTAACCCATTAAAAAAAATAAAAAAAAATTTATTATGGGATAGTGATACTTAAAGTCACAAACACATTTTAACCTTCACAAAGTGCATTGTCATTATCATGGTCTATAAAGCTTATGGACTCTACAAACTTTGACACTACAGTTATTTTTTCCAAATCCGGTGATATGTGCATTTCTTTCCTTTTGCTTAATGTAAGCTGTTCCCTTTCCCTCTCTCATTTCCTCCTTCCCATCGCTGCCCCGAGTTTCTTAGTTCATTTTCATCAATGTCCAGTGCAGCTGATGATTAAGTCTCCTTTTGAAATTGGAAGTTGCTAAGAGGGAGTCACACTGATACTAACCTCTTCTTTGTCTCACTGTGAGATTTCCCAAATTTGTTAATTAATCTATGTTTAGTATGATTTGACTTTACATATTGAATTCTCTGTTTGGGATTTATGGTTGGTACAATAAACCTCCAGAAAAGGAGGAAGCCTTAGGGAAATGAATGGTACACATAGGCAGTAAACATGTATACAATGTAAAAAAAAAATTAAAAAAATACTAATAATCTTGTGCTGAATTTAGGAAAAAACTGTAGTCAATAATGAAAGACTTTTTCTAAATGTACAAACATCCATGTCTCATCATTGATACTCAACTTTCAGATGCAATAATCAGTGCAAAAGAGTGATCATTACATGTTTAAATTCAAACTAAAAATGAAAGGACAAATTTGGTAATAGATAATCTTATGTGAGCCAGAAGGAAAAATTACTCTCTATCTGGTTTTATGGATCCTGATTTTGTTGTTGTTGTTGGCTGTGGGGCTTGAACTCTGGGCTTGGGCACTGTTCCTGTGCTGTTCAGCTCAAGGTGAGCGCTCTACCACTTCAACCACAGCTCCACTTCTGGTTTTCTGGTGCTTTATTGGAGATAAGAGTCTAATGGATTTTCCTGCCCCGGCTGGCTTTGAACTACGATCCTTAGATCTCAGCCTCCTGAGTAGCTAGGATAACTGGCGTGAGCCACTGGTTCCCCAGCTGGATCATGATTTTTAACAGTACAAAACTTTCCTAAATTTATATTTAAGTTTCAATTTTGTTGACTTAGGGCAGCATATGTAACTTTTTTTTTGTATTCATCTGATTTCACAATTGTACAACACGGAGATCACAGAACACATCTTCAAAGCTAATTAAATCAACATGATGAGCTCCTACAGCTGCTAGCTTGGTGTTGATGGCTTTCCAGCGCATAATCCAAATGTGTGGCATCAGGATAATCAACCTTTCCTGCCTTTTCCACCACCACATCTTTCTCTCCTCTGCCAGGCTTTACTTATGTACTATCAGATCCCTTCCCATTTTTCTCTGCTAAAAATAAAGCTACAAAAGAATGTGATTGTGTATGTGTGTGTGTGTGTGTGTGTGTGTGTGTGTGTGTGTGTGTGCTTGAACTTAGGACTCAGGGCCTGGGTGCTATCTCTTTGCTTTTTCACTCAAAGCTGGCACTCTACCACTTGAACTATACAGCTCTACTTCAGACTTTTGGCTGCTTAATTGGAGGTAAGAATCTCATAGACTTTCTTGCCTGGGTAGTTTCAAATAATGATCCTCATATCTCAGCCTCTTGAGTAGCTAAGTTTACAGGTGTAAGTGACCAATGCTCAGCTAAGAATATGATTTTTTATACTACTACTATTTTAATTTTTTGGTGTCAGCTTTCTATAGCCAAATCCCCAGGGATTATTTTATTATTAGTCCAGAGTCATCCTATGAGGCATTCCTAGCTGAAATATAAACAGCAAACTAAAGTAACAAAATGAGAGTGACTTCAGGGCAGAAGGGGCTGAGTGTCACATGAGCTGTTTTTGATTCTTTACATCTGACCAGGCCGTTGATTTTGGAAAACAACTGTGATCTTTTAAGGGACTGGATTACAAACTACTTGTTTTTAAGTTATTCCTTTCCATATTTTACTGAGAAGGGTATGGCTTGTGTTTTGGCTAACAAGGAAGTTGGCTTCTAACCGAAGAATGAATGAAAAGCTTGGCTCATCTTGAATCACATCTTTCAGAAGTAAAAATATTCTTCAGTTAGGTACCTTGTCACACTTTTCTTTTTAAAACACCTGTCTTTAAATGTTAAGCAATCAGGATACACCTTAAAATCAAAGGCAGAGAAATTTGCATGTGCTAGATAAAAGAAAAGTTGTTGTCCAACTCTGGCCACTTTTGATAAGTTCCCTTTGTCCTTTGAAGAGGCATTATACTCTAGCCATGTGTATATAATGTGTTATACACACATATATGCACACACAGAAAGACAAAGACAAAGACTTGCCAAAGACAGGGTTGGGGTGGAGCCCAAGCATGGAGTTGTATGGAAGTGTTTTCTATTTTGGAGCAGAGACATCTCCTTCTAAGCATCTGGCTTTTGTTAGTGCAGAATCTGCACTGTCAGCATTTACTTGTATAGGGAGGGGCTCTCTCAGCCTGTGTCATCCTAGGAACTATTATTATTTAAGGACTAGATTGGTCTAAATTTTCACTGACTGACTAGTTCTAAATGGTAACACAAATAAACACTTTAGGAGATAGCAATGATTCATTTCCAGAGTCTAATCAAATTCATTTAAACACAGTTTCATTGTTCTTTTTTTTTATCATATCTTTATGGATGAACAGAATCCTAGGAGACTCAAAGCAACAAGCTAAGGCATTTGACTATTGACCATGAGTCCTGGAAAACATAACTCAATAATCTTGTCCAGATTTTCCACTCTACCAGTATTGACGCCACTTGCTGGTCCCACAGCATCATGAGTTAGGAAAGTCTGGTGTGATTATTAAGAATCTAGACTCTGGGAACAAACTGCCTGGGTTTGAAACCTAGCTCTGCCATGTTTCTACTGTGTGATCATGAATAAGTCACTGCAACTCTCCATGCCTTAGAATCTTCATCTGCAAAAGGGGGATCCTGACATTATCTACCTCCAGTGTGTTCATAGGGATTAGATGAACTGATCGGCAGGTAATGTTTAGAGCACAGAGTGATTTCTATTTTGTTGTAAGGAGGATACAAAACTAACCTGAATGTCCTCTTTGGAACGAATTTAATAATACTTCACAAAATTTTCTTTGACTTCCTAATAACCATTGTTAGAGTTGCAAAGTACTTTCCATTCATGTATTTAAGAGGAAAGACATGTAAATTCTTCTTAAGGCAACTTTAGTAATTGGATATTTTAAGTCCAAGAAGGAAGTACGGTTACTTTTTAACTAGATCCATTGGGGTTAGATGTAAATTCATTTCAAATTCTTTCAGAAATTCTGCTTCCTCTATTTCAGTTTCTCTCTTCATACTTCGAAGAGAATATTCCCTCAGGGGGCAGAGAGAAGAACTTTAATCGCCATCCTCTCTATTTCCTTCCCCCAATTTTATTTGGCCAGCAAAGATCTCCTGGGAATCTCAGTCAATGTCAAGTTCTCTCCTGGTTTTGTTCTTTGTCTCAGTCTGTCTGTCTGTCTGTCTGCCTGTCTATATGTCTAGCCAGTCTCTCTCTTTTGCATTCTCTTGCTCTGTCTCCATATCTCACTTATTCTCCTTACTCCCTCCCTCATATCCCAATAAATGCCCTTTGCCTATTTGGGCTTATTCTATAAGATTCAGCCCAATTACCAACTCCCTCAAAAATAGTTTTGCTGAAGCACTGAGTATTGATGTCTCTCTTCTTCTCTGTATACCTACTTGTTTTCACTAATTTTAACTTGCTATATTACAATTAGTACTTAATATGTTGCTTTTATTATGCTTGATTCTGATATATGTATATATTTATATATTAGAATGTGTGTGTGTTTAAGCTATGCATCAGGATTTGGACACATTTATTTCAAGATTCAACTAAAGAAAGTGTCTTCCCCAAAAGTATCATTTGCAGACTACCAAAGAACCTAGTCTCTTCAATTTGTCTTTAAAACTGGATCAGGATTATCATTTTTAATTTCCTGGTAATGAATATTAAAGTCTTGGTGCATTTTAATCTACTTCAGACTTTATCTAGTCGAGGGTTTGTGAAACATATTGAACAGGTCATTCTGTTAGCCAGGATAGGCTTACTGCAAAGGATTGATGAACAGAAATGGAAAATTGTGATTCAAGATTATCTAGTGTGCATGTTATTGGAGAGACATTGAACAGTTGGGAATGACCTGGAACCCCAAGCACATTATGAATAGGAGCTGACAAGTCTCAAGGTTGATAGGAATCCTGAAGGCCAACTGGAATTATGCTACTGTTCAACTGAAACTTGGGATAAATCACAACACTCTGAAAGGAGGAAGCTAATGGAAAGCATTTTGCTGAGGCTATAGACTGCCCTCCATCTCTCTTACAAAGGTAGAAAACCAGGGGTGTCCTGTGTTGGATCGCAGAGGCTTTGCTGTACTTAGCTAAGACAAAGCAGGGACCATTCTTTGCAAAACAAATTAGGTTCAATAGTAGGTTTAAAATTGTGTTGTTTTTTTTTTTAAAGAAAAAAAGCTACAATGATTAAATCTAAAGCAGACATTCTTCCTTGTCATTTCTTGACTCTTTGTAGAGTTGCTCAGAAAGTTAATCTATTCCCCACGCAACTCATCACATATGTTTATATTTCAAAAAGTTGCTGAGATGGAAATTATTGGCTTTGCAAACCCTGCCTGTCTCACTATTAAATCATTTGCAGACTGTCAAACAACATTCACTTTGGAGGGGTCGGAAGGTCCCAGAATTGCATAGTCCCCGTTTCCTCCCCTGGAAAGAGCTGTTGATACATGAAAAAAAAAAGTCATTGAAACAAGTACTCTGATTATTTTAGAAATGACTTCAGGCATTTTCAGCCATATGTGCAGCTGCGTAGGGTAGGTACCTCACATAATATCTTGAGAGCCAGATTTATCCAGTGCTCAAGGGAATTCTCTGGCTAGCTTTTATCCATAGTTGAAATTCTATGAACAGTTTTATATGAGTGCACTCTCATGCTATCATTCCATGACCAGTTTGTACCACTAACTGATGCATCTTCTTTACAAAAAAAAATATAATTCATCTTTTTTGTTCCTGTTTTGGTCTCAAAAGTATCCTGTTGTCCAGGCTGGCTTCAAACTCAAAATCCTCCTGTGTACAGGTAGAAATTCAAGTACCAGGATTGCCTTTACATCCTCAGGACAGCAAGAATTAATTTTCTTTGGATGTTCTCTTAATTAAGTCACCTCTTTTATTATTGCACAGATACAATGACTCATTCATATTCAGTCTCAGCTTTGGTGTTGTGGGCTAGACCTTATACTGACATGCCTAAAAACATATACCTAAGGGAGAAAGTTCAAACCCTGAGAGTAGAAGCTGAATTGATGGGCTATCTTTCTGTTTTATAATGCCATATAACTAAGAGTGTTACATTTTTATATATAAGAAATTATAGACAGGTAGCTTATGCCTGTAATCCTAGCTATTCAGGAGGCTGAGATCTGAAGATTGTAGTTCAAAGCCAACCTTGGCAGGAATGTCCATGAAACTCTTATCTCCAACAGAAAACTGGAAGTAGAGCTGAGACTCAAAGTGGAAGAGTGCTACCCTTGAGTTATTACCTTGCTCATATAACTAACCCCTCTGTACAGTATTTTTACAATAGAGAACGTTAAAAAAAAAGAGCTCAGGGACAGTGTTCTGGATCTGACTTCAAGCCCCATGACATTCTCTCTCTCTCTCTCTCTCTCTCTCTCTCTCTCTCTCTCTCTCTCTCTCACACACACACACACACACACACACACACACAGAGTTCTATAAAGGATTGCATTTAGGATGTCATCTACTTAAGATAATTGAGAAATATGAGATTAAATCTAAACATTTATTATTCATGCATTATTTAACATTCATTTTTTGAATATTTACTATGGCCCATTTTCTCATGAACTTTATATTTACCAAAAAAGAGGTATTCCATAAGCAAGTAAACATCCTATTAAATTGAACATGAGAAGGACTCCCAGCAATGCAAACAGGTGGAGATAGAAGGAAGAGATGTGGAGCTTGGTCAAAATGGGAATCTTTGGAGAAGCAGAAACTTAAGTCTATAGCTGAAGGATGAGAAATAAGAAAAAAAACATGTATCCTTTGTCTTTCTGGGCCTGACTTGTACAACTAATTAAAAGATAACAAAAATATTATTTAAAAAAAGCATGAGAAATAACATATGTGGGAAAGCATGGGAAGGGAAGACATATATAGATAGAAGAAACAGTTGATTCTTGGGACCTTGAGGGTAGGAAAGAACTTTACACTAAACTCATTTATCCACCACTTTCTCT
The DNA here is from genome assembly GCF_019054845.1 of Dipodomys spectabilis. Lineage (NCBI taxonomy): Eukaryota > Metazoa > Chordata > Mammalia > Rodentia > Heteromyidae > Dipodomys > Dipodomys spectabilis. Next base: position 15,468,850 of record NW_024870911.1, on the reverse strand, counting down.
TCCCCAAGACAGAATTTTGTCATCTCTCCACCTTTTCTGCTTCCATTATCCTCTAAAAAGCTTATGAAAATGTTTCCACAAGTAGAATCATAAGCAATGATTACATATGCATTTTAAAGTAAACTGACACTATTATCGACTACTATAGAGAACAGTAATGCAAACATTGTGTACTGATCCAGAAACATCTGGAGATCTCAGGGAAGTTCCTTGCTTAGCCTCTGGCTAGCTGGCTACAGTCCAGCAATTCATATGACCTCTCTGGCTGTCAGTGCATTTATGAGAAGAACAGGGAGAAAAACATGAGCTTAAATATTACTGTGAAAATGGATTAAAATATTTTAAAAGCACCTGTGGTCACATCTGGCATGAGGAGGCATTCAACTATTCATCATACTATGATCGATCTCTTATATGTGCTGATATTAGCCATGGCATTTATTGTGAATCTATATACCACGTGGTTTTGTAGAATGTTCAGAGAGTTTCCAACTTAGTTGATTCTCCCCACAGACACATGGAAGAATTTTATGTTTCCCGATTTCATAGTTCAGGAACCAGAAACTCAGGCAATCATGTAACTTACTCAGGATCCCAGAGCCAGTAAATGGCAGAGACTGGATTCAGCCAGAAGGCCTGGTTTTGGATCTTGTATCTTTAAAGACTACTTTTCAAATATGTTTTTCCATTTAGAAAGGAATCATCAAAAGCCAAATGTTGTCTGTTTCCTAGGTAAATCTTCCTAAGGCAGTGAATCCTTTGGGTTGAAATCTCCAGCTAAGAAAATGTGTTTGTTTCATAAAGAGAACCAGCACATCCTATTCAAATGTGACCTCTGCAGAGATTAAGTCTAGCTTTAAGAAGGAATAAAACAAAAAGACAAATTGGCCGTTAAGATATACAGCTTGTTATTATAGAGGGTCCGACATGTGTATCACATAAGGGATTTACACAGCAATTTACTGTCAAACAGATATCAGCATGTAAATTTCCAAGAATCAACTTAGAGTCACTGGAAAATTGTACCCCCGAGGCCTGGGTATTGTAGACAGCTCTACAGCAGCTGAATCATAAAGACTTTTATAGATCAATAACCCTCAACCTTGCGGCATTAAAAAGCATCTTCATCAACAGAGAGTGCTTCGGGGTGTTACAAAAACACATGGGAGTTATTAGAACAGGTGGGTTTTGGTGTTTATGTATTTTCTTTTCCACAAGGTCATTGCTTGCATAGTCAATGATTTAATCATGATTTGATGACTTTAATGCTAATTTTCCAGTATGACATGGTAAAATTAGCATACTTTCCAAATACAGGCTGCTATCTTTCTCTTCCAAGACAATGCGACACTTTTCATACTTACTCTTGAATCATTAGAGGAGAGGTAAGTTACTGTAGTATATCTGGTGTGGCAAGGCACTGTGCCCTAAGTTTATTTATTTATTTATTTATCTATTTATCTGAGACATAGCCTTGCCATGCAGTCCATATGAGCCTGGAATCTACTATGTAGCTCAGGTTGGCCTCAAATTTACCATTTTATGTCTTAGCCTTCTGATGCTGAGATTATAGTGCTGTGCTATCATGCCTGGCTCTAAGTTTTTATTCTGTTATTATGTCCTTGAGCCTTAATTTTTAATCTGCAAACTTAGAGATACCAATAACTACTTTGTAAACAACTATTTATTTCCAATATTGTACAGATTACTAGATGTCTTTCTTTACTGTTTTACCTATCATTAAAGAAACAAGTAAATTTGCATATCTATTTAATGAAGAAGTTAAAATACTAATTTTGAATGATAATATCGCTTATTTATGATCATATGGGACATTGGATGTGTATGAACTGGGGATGACTTTCTCGGTGTTGGCTAATGATTAAGAAGTTGTATTAGCTGGGTGCCCATGGCTCACGCCTGTAATCCTAGCTACTCAGGAGGCTGAGATCTGAGGATTGTGGTTCAAAGCCAGCCCGGGCAGGAAAGACCATGAGACTCCTATCTCCAATAAACCACTAGAAAACTGGAAGTGGTGTTGTAGCGCAAGTGGTAGAGCACTAGCCTTGAGCTGAAGAGCTGAGGGACAGCGCCCAGGCCGAGTTCAAGTCCCATGACCGACAAAAAAAAAAAAAGTTGTATTAAACAGATTTTCCTTTTGGTTGCTTTTCAATCCATCAAAAAAGCCAAGTTGAACAGGAGAAATACAACTGATGAAAACTGATAGATTTATATATAACTGATAATATAACTGATGGATTCGTAGAATTCATCTTTTGCATATATATGAAAACTTTCACAGTAAAGAGTTTAGAAAATAATCAACTCACCAACCTCACTAGGTTAAAGCTGGGAAACAATATCATAACGTTGTCCAACTGAAAATGTGTTCACAATTTTAGCTGTTCTCTCTCCTATATTTATATGTGACTAAGAAACATCTAGAACTCCCATTCCCAAGTTGCATGGAAACTTTTCAATCTTTTTTTAATATAATCAAATGATATAAAAGTACAAATTTCCAAAGACATGATATTTTATTCTTGACCAAGAGATATCTGGCTTCTGACATCATATTTGAATTCTAATTTTATTCACCCGAACCACAGCACTGCAGTATGGTTGCATTACAAATCTGTGTTTTCTAATTTTAATTAAAATGAAGACTCATTAGGGAATAGTTAGATCCTAACGATCGATGGCATATTGCTTCTTTATATGTCATCAGCACTTCATAATTTTTCCTCTAGTTTATCATCTAAAATGTCATCAAAATAAATGTTGCCAATGCTCTGCTGGATCTCATATACATAATGGGTGATGTCTTATTAAGATGAGATTTACTATCTCGCTTTATTTTTAATACACAAGAAACTGAAGTCAATTTTTTAATTATTTTAAAGCATGTGAACGAATGAAAAATTTTCCCTTTTAGAAACAGGACAATTTTAATTGGTTGTTTTATGTCTATTAATTCTCAATATTGTTTTTTCTTGGTCACCAACTTTACCTTATATTCTACTCAGCATTGTTCTTTGGTTTTGGGTAGAGAATGAAGAAATGAGATTTTGGGTTTTTCTTTTAAGCCTTTGGTGAGTAAATCACTTCTTTATTTAAATGGCTTTTCTTTCTTTCTATTGTTTCTAACATATTTATAAGATAATTTCTTTGTTGTTTTGTGTGTTCCTCCCCCACAGTATAACCCCTGGTTTCACTGTATTTGATGTTGGTATTATTTGTGGAGGGGAAGGGAAAAAACAAATCATTTAACTAGGGATACAGGTGGATACATCGCAACAATGAGATGTACAAGTGGTTATGTTGAAAAACGAACTTTACATCTTTGGCGTGGGGGTGGGGAGAGAGGTGGGAAGGGATGGTAAGGGGAAATAGAGGAAACAACAATGCTTGATAAGAAGTGTACTCATTACCTTGCCCATGTAATTAACAGGAATAAAAATAAAATAACAAAAGTCACTTCTTTTTTGTGGCATCTTTGTCATGCCACAGTATGACAGTCGGGACTAAGAAGTAGTCCCCGAATCTATGTTGACACCCAATCTATCTCTTCTTAAGAAAAAAAAAGGAATCAGTTGACAGAAACCAGTGTTCATATTTGCAGCAATATGTTAATAATTATTAACTGTGTAAAAGAAAATATGTCTCAATACAACTTCAAGGGAATGCCAGAGTGCCAAGCCACAGTTTTCCACGTCGATTATAAAATCTTAATTTTCACATTACATCAGATAGGTATACTTTGCAGCAGAAATCAGTTTGTCTGACTTTTGAAACAAAAAGCACAAGATTTCAGAGACTCAACAAGCTGGAGGTGAGTTTGTTTTGAGAGCTGCCTGCCAATTCCAAGGTGTAAGTGTTCTCTGGCTAGTTTCTTTTTCAGACCAGGGATGCTAGAGAAATGGAAGAACTGCTGGAATGGGGCTTCTCTGCACTCAGGTTTCTATTTAGGCTGAATAACAGGCACTAGCCCACATGGTAAGAAATGAAGTAAATGCACATGCATTTGAAAAGGAGGAGGATTTTTATTGTGCACAAATGGTTCCTTTATATCCAGTTGTTTTCTTCTACAGAGCTTCTGATGCATCAATCGAATATGTATTATTTGATACAGATAGACTTTATCATTGCCTTTGAGCAATGGTTGCCAAATTTTGCTAAATTTTGACACAAAACCAAAAAAATACATCTATCAGTACAGAGTGTAAGAAGAAAAGCTGATTGGTAAAGCCAACACCACAATTCTCGAGTTCCCTACAGAAATGAGAGGAAAGGTACACTTTAGAAATAGAGTTTAAGCAGCGCATACATCCCTTTCCATGTTTTGTATCATGTGTGTGTGTGTGTGTGTGTGTGTGTGTGTGTGTGTGTGTGTGTGTGTGTAGTGGTGTGTGTTGCCAGTTTTGGGGAGTAAACTCAGGGCCTGCGTACTGTCCCTAAGCTTTTTTGCTCAAGGCTAGCACTCTATCACTTGAGCCACAGCTCCACTTTCAGCCAGCTTGTTTTTTGGTGCTTAATTGGAAATAAAAAATCTTGAAGACTTTCCTGCCCAGGCTGGCTTCGAACTTGAGATCCTCAGATCTCAGCCTTCTGAGAAGTTAGGATTACAGGCACGAGCCACTATCACGTGGGTGAAATATATTTTTTTAAATGCATTTGGATCTAAAGTTCACTTTCAATTATTAAAAAAATTATATCTGAAAATTAAAAGTTGTGTAAAAAAACCCAGTACTTTATAGACTTAAATTCCATTCCACTGTAAATGGTTTGCTCATGAACCGAAAGTGTCACCATCCCCAAAATTTGACCTGAAAATTAACATAAAATTGAACATAAATGTATAATAAAATATTCTAGATAAGTCCCTCTCCTTACTGGCTCAGATGCTTGTCAGTGGTTAAAATATGAATCTCTGAAGTTGTTTTCTTTTTTCCTGTGTATTATCATTATTAGGGAATGAAAAAAAAAGTGGAGGGAGGTAGGGAAGGTTCCTTGCAGACAAATTGAGTTCCTTGGGGAAAAACCTAAGGAGAGAGAGACCAATTTAGTCAGGGGAAATTATAATCCAGCAATCATGATGATTGATCCTGTGCGAGCAAAGGCACATGGAAACAATTTAAATGTTGTCCATGAAACTGCTGCATTTTATTTATGAGGCTCACTGCTGTCATAGCCACCCTCGAGCTCTGTCATTCTAAGAAATAATAAGCCATTTGGCCCATTCTTCTTGGGGATTAAAGGTGGGAAATATAAAGGGGAAGGTGATGGGTAAACAGCCATACCTCTTTTTCTCCAACTGTGAGATTTCTTGTTGATCATCTTATAGTCAGCACTTTTTTGATAGTTGCTCTGTGTGTGTGTGTGTGTGTGTGTGTGTGTGTGTGTGTGTGTGTGTTTTGGAAAGTTCAAATCATGCATTATATTTAGTACTCTATCCCCTACACTCTCTCTTTCTTTGGATAACTCACATCCATCTGTGCTAGAGGAACTCATTTAGGTGGGTTGTCTTTACAAAGCTTAAAATTTGTTACATATACACAAATTTTACATGGAAATGTTCTCTCAGTTTTGGAGACTCTTGGAGTCCCTTACATGTATGGAGGAAAAGTAAAACTTTGGTAAAGTCGTGATATTTTTCAAGAAAATTATTATGTTTTTTTCTCTTTCAATTATGGAATGCTCCATGTTGACATTTTCTTTTTATATATCTATACATACATATACATATACATACATATATATGTGTATTTATACATATATGTATATATATATATATATATATGTATATGTATGTATTTACCCCAGTCCTGGGGCTTTGCTAGGGTCTCTGTCCCTGAACTCTTTTTGCTCAAGGCCAATACTCTACCATTTTGCCTCTAGAGCTACAGTTCCATTTCTAGCTTTTTCTGTGTTAATTGGAGATAAGAGTCTTATGGACTTTTCCTGCCCAGGCTGGCTTCCAACCACAATCCTCAGATCTCAGCCTCCTGAGTAGCTAGGATTGCAGACCTCAGGTGCCTGGCTATCAATGTATTTTTTATGATAGCATTTAGTAAAGGAATCATCACATCCCCTAAGGTCTTTTGGAATCCTATGGCAGGAAAATTTCAGTATTATGCTGGACTGATTCTGCTTGTGAACATCATCATTGTGAAACCTGTCATTGATCAAAAATCAGTACGATATTCCCCTCAGCTACCAGTTGAATAAGATGTTTATTCTGATTATTTAATGAAATTGATTTATTTAGACCCTCTTTGGTGGTCAGATATCTAGAGTACATGGACAAAGCCTCTGTTCAGCTCTGCATTTGGTGTCTGAATCCTGGCTTAACATCGCTCAAACTTCAATGATCTCTAAAATGAGAATAATAATATGACTTGTCTCTGAGAGTTGGTGCATTATTTAAATGAGAACACATTACCATAAAACCTACCATAGTATAAACTTTGGCTGTCATTATTCAGGTTCATAATAATACACCTGGATTTCTATTCAGCTTTTTGAAAGAACAAACATTTTGTAATTATGTATGGGAAGAAAGAAAGAGGAAGGCATTTCATCCTTCATATATGTTGAGAAGTTTGGGTGCTGGAATTTCATGAACATAAGGGTCATGTCTACATTTCTCTATCCTTAACATTGCCAAGTTCAATTCTTCACCTCTGTGTTCCAGTACTTACTATTCCTTCCCTTCTACCTTGCTACTGAAATTCCTACCAAACATCTAGTATTTTCTTACTCTGGGTCCATGGCTAGGCTGTTCTGTCTGCATAGGAAAGTACCTTCTAATCTCTCTGGCTCATTAATTTGAAACAATGAGATGTTATGCTTCTAAAAATTGTTTTTGTATTTACTGAATCATCTTCACCTTCCCATTAGCACCATTGGTACTCTGGGCCTGGCTTAGGCTGATTCCTAACTCTATTTATTAGAATTCTGTGTTTGAGGTAATATGCCTAACAAATCATATCTTTTATACGTAATGACCTATAGGAAATAGATGATCCAAAAGAATTCATCGCGTCACCATGTAGCTTCCCAGGCACTAAACTTCTCATGTCACTCTTTTTCTCTTACTTTACCATATCTCCCATAGCTCTGAGTTCTAGTTTCTGACTTCTAATGCCTTCCTCCATGATAGAGTGGAACTGAATTCTGTATCTTGCTATTTGCTCACATGTCTTTTACTTAGCTTGGTCTTATTTAGTCTTTTAGACCAGGTACAAGCAAGACCTTCTCCTTCATGTGTTCATTCTCCCGAGCATTTCTCACATTAAATTCTTACATAAGTATATGCATAAAGATTTGCATAGCTCTCCCTGGTCTGTGAAGTCCTGCTTCCTCTCTTCTCAGCCCTTAGAAGTATCTGATAGATGAGGTGCCCCATTTATTCAAAAAGTCAATGCATCCAAGAAACGAGAATCGACTCAATGCAAGCAAAATAGTTTAAGTATTTCAAACCAAGCAAATAAGTTTAACATAGAATACTAAAAATTCTTTTAATATCAGCCTTTAACTGGCAAGCACTCTCATAGAAGTTAATTTCCAAAAAAATGAGAAATAGTCAATATTCTCCTAATGTGAGCCCAAATTGACCAACTCATCTCATATTGGGATTTAGTTATTTTAATGAAATAAATTATTTACATAAGAACAATTAAATTATACCTCCTTTAAAACCAGAGACCCTATAAGTTCTCAAATCGAAGAACTTAATGATCTTCATGTGTAATATTTAAAAGGAAGTGTGTGTGTGTGTGTGTGTGTGTGTGTGTGTGTGTGTGTGTGTGTGTGTGTACCTATAGTATGGCTTGAACTCAAGACTCTTACTTGGCTTTTTATGCCCCCAGTAAAGCTGGCACTGTGCTACTTCAGCCACTGCTTTACTTCTAGCTTTATGCTTGTTAACTGGAGATGAGTTTCACAGATTCCTCTATTGGAGTGGTTTCAGACCTCAAAGCTAGATCTCAGTTTCCCAAGTAGCTAGGATTACTGATCTGAGTCACTGATGCCCAACTTAAATTCTACTTTTATAAATAAAAGGCTCATTGATTATTGAAGTTGACGCATTGATTTTTGCTAAGAGTATAGCTAGTAAACTGGACTTGGTAGTTAAATTAAGATGTATTTTTTTTTCTTTTCCAAATCTCAAAGCCTTCAGTGTCTTAGAATGCTGTGCTTAGGGGAGTTAGGTTAAAAAAAATACATAGGCTCCCTTCATTGATTTGTCTGTTAAGTTTCAGATATTCATTTTAGACTATTCCTTAAAAGTTATATATAGATTTTTCTGTACTTATATGTTTTTCAAATATTAATGACAAAAATGTCTAAGCTATAGGTCTCTTAATTTAAAAAAGTGGAGAAAAAATTGGACACTTCTCTCAGTCATTTATAGTTTATCTAGTTTATTGTGCTTTTATTTTTTCCTCCCTTACTTGAGGAGTCAGATTGAAAACCCCTCAGTATCCAATTTTAGTGTTTCATCTTTCCTCTAGCTGCAGAAATATTTTTTAGAATTCTATGTGTGTATTTTAAGATTTGGGATGATATATATATATATTTCACATGTATCTTTGGGGGAAAAATGGAGTGGTATGAAAATACTACTGCAGAAGAATTAAATAATCTTTTCTGAGCCCAACGGAGGGCCTCTTGGTTTGTGTAAAATCAAATATCAGGAAAACATTTTTAAATTTTGTCCTTGACAAGGATTCTTTCCAGGACGCCACAAGGAATGTGAGGTTTGACCTCCTTTTCCTCATCAGAGTTGGCTGAAAGAAGGACTTGATGTCTTTTAGGTCTAGACGTTTCATAAAGAATCTTAATCTTTGTCAGAGTGTACCACTAAAACAGCATTTATTAGCTCTTATTATTATTATATGTGGTTACATGTGGCTACAGCCAGAATAGTCTTTTCTCTTTTGCCAGTGCCCAGATCTTCCATAATCCTCCATTCCCTCAGCCTCAACACTCTCCAAACCTACTGGATTCCCTTTAGAAATGTGCTAAGCACACTGCTTCATGCCAACCCTAGCGCATCCAGAGCCCTTGGTCCATATTCAACACCAGCTCTTAACCCTCTCCTCTTATTTACAAAGTCCCTGTTTAGCACACACATTTTGCTTAGTTTGCAGAATGCTCCTGGATTTGTTCCTATAGTCCTCATACAATCTTATTCTCTCTCTCTCTCTCTCACATACACACACACATACTCTCTCTTTCTCTCTCCTTTATTGATCTGTCTTTATTGATCTGTCTGATTTTATGGGTCTGCCTTCCTTCCTTCCTTCCTTCCTTCCCTCCTTCCTTCCTTCCTTCCTTCCTTCCTTCCTTCCTTCCTTCCTTCCTTCCCTCCCTCCTTCCTTCCTTCCTTCCTTCCTTCCTTCCTTCCTTCCTTCCTTCCCTCCTTCCCTCTTTCCTTCCTTCCTTCCTTCCTTCCTTTATCTTTTTCTTTCTGATGAATTGAAGTTTGAACTAAGGTCTTGGCATTTGGTAAGCAGGTGCTTTACCACTTAAACTATATCCCTCAACCCTTTTATATTTTAGTTATTTTCTCAGTATGATCTCATAGTTAAGCTATGCTGGCTTAATAGGCAATCCTTCTATGTATGCTTCCCATGGAGGTAGGAGGACAGACATGTGTCAAGATGTTGGTTGAAATGGATTCCTACTTTTTGACCTGGTTGTCCTTTGAACTGTAATCTTCCTGAGCACTATTACCTCATGAACAACTAGGATCATAGGCAACCATCACTCTGCTTTGTTTCCATTGGTTGAGATGGGGATTCCATAAACTTTTTGTTTGGTCTAGTCTCAAGCTGCAATTGTCCTGCTCTCTACCTCCTAAGTAGCTAGGAACAGGTATGAGCCATCATGCATCTTACTTCTTACTCCTTTTGGAAATTTACTCACAGAGTTCCTATTCCTTGAGGTAATTGTTATTTTTTTTTTAAATGCAGGCTATTGACTTGTGACTTTCTGGTCCAAGCCCAAGACTCTTCAAGAGTTCCTTAAGTGCATGAAAATCCAACCGCGGTCAATTGTCTGTTCTGTCCGCATAGAACAAAATCTCCAGTATGTGTCCACTTGGGTTGCTTTCTCATTATGTGTTTCTCCAAGTACAGTTCAAGTTCCCTCTAGCAGAGACCGTATTTATAGTGCATGGATAAGAGGGAAAACTGTTGGGTGGAGAGACCTTCTCTTGAAGGTTCCAGCTATGAGATCACATATGGATTGCTCCATCCTAAGTCTGCTCGTAGATAATGTGGGAATGGCCAGTGAGATGAGCGAGTTCCCCTCTATTCCCCAAAGTTATAGAAAGGGCAAGCTATTTAAATGACTCTATTGTCAGATTTGTAGTCTGAAGCAAAGAATAACTTCTTCAAGACTTAGTTTCAATTGGGAGAGGAATAAATGTAGCCTCTGAGGTTGCTGTGGAGATACTGTTCATAAAGTACCTGGCATATCAGGCCATGCATGAAGGGAAGGTCCTTGTATATTGCTCCTCCATGTCCTACACCTCCTTTACTGATTCTGGAGAAGGAGAGGCTGAGATGGACTTACTGGGTTATCACCTTATTTTAGCACACTCTGCTCCACCAGAGAAAAGACAGATAACCAGAGAACAAGCACCAAAAGCCCAGTCACCATCAATTCCATTTGATATTGCATTTCGTGTTTTAAGAGAATTAGAACTCTTTGTTTTAGGATTTTTTTTTCATTTTTAAAATAAGTTTTTTAACTGTAAAAACACTGTACAGAGGGGTTACAATTACATGAGCAAGGTAATGAGTACATTTCTTATCAAGCATTGCTGCCTCTTCCCGGATTTTTTTTTTTTTATGAAGGTATCATGATAGAAATTTAAGTCAATGATTAAGAAAAAGTCAGTCATTAAAAAAATTTAATTAGAGAATTGTTCAATTACACTCACAAGATAAACAACAGAGGGATTCAGTTTTGATTAGGACTTCAGCTAAGCAAAAGACCGAAGGCATCTGAAGTTTATCCTCGTTCACTAATTAATTAATTATTTTATTTGTATTATGCCATGTGCCATGGAACATTTGCTGCACTAATGACTACAAAGGAAAATGTGAGAAACATTTATAAACAAACCAAAATCAATCATGTGCCAAAATAGTTTGGCACATGCACAGAGAATTTAGCTTTAAGCCATTCCTTGATTTTTCCCATGGAATGGTGATATAGATTGGCATCACTTTGGCTTTATTTTATCCAACCTAAGAGGAAAAAAAGTTCAGTTGTAGTCAGATAGTTATTCTTCTCTTATTATGTTTGGCTACATAGTAAATTTTATCTTTTAACTTGACTATGTGTGATGAGTGATTAATTTGGAGTTTAATTTATTCTTAAAATTCTATATAAAATAAAGAGAATCTAAACATTAAATGAACTTGCATTAAAATAAATTTCACATTGTTGCTTTAGAGAGTCTAGATTTTACTTACTTTTATATTTTAAGTAGATGTACCAAGGGGTTCCAATTCAACACAGGAGTTAATGAGTTCAATGTATTCTGACAGTCAAATGTATACATGTGAAAATACAACTAGGTAAATTGAGAGAGTCAGTGGGATCGGGACAGACAGAGGAGGAGGATGGGAGGAATAACATTGATCAAGATGCATTGGAATGTGATTTTTAATATATATATTTTTATTGTAAAGGTACTGTACAGAGGGGTTACAGTTACATGAGTAAGGTAATGAGTACATTTCATACCAAGCATTGTTACCCCCTTCTTTGTTTTTCCCTTATCATCCCTTCCCTCCTCACCTCCCCAACTTCTCTCTCCCCCCTGCAAAATTGGAAAGTTCATTTTCAACATAGTGTCTTGTATATCTCATTATTACAATGGGTCATCCAGTATCCTTGTTTCAGTATTTTGTTATATCCCTTCCCCTCCCCAAATTAGAAACATGTATATACAAGATGCAGGGCACTGGAATCAAATACAATGAAAACAGGGGTTATACCATGGGGGAAGAACATACAAAGGAAACAGAAAACACAGTACATTAAAAACAACAGCAACAAAGATAAAAAACCTCTGTGCCCCTACCTTGGGGTTCATTTCACTTAGAATCATCTTATATGGCCATATGTACATAGCTTTTGACCTTTTCTGCTTGTCCTAGACATATACTAGTTATTGCAAATAAGGGAATCCATGGGACCTATGTTTGTTTGGGCCTGGCTTATTTCACTTAATATAATTTTTTCCAAGTCTTTCCATTTCCTAACAAATAGAGTGGTGTCATTATTTCTGATAGAGGCATACATAGAATTCATATATATATATATATATATATATATATATATATATATATGTTGGTTCCATATGTCAGCTATGGGAAATAATACTGTGATAACCATAGTTGTACTGGTAGCTTGAGTATGGCCTTTTTTGTGATCATTGGAATGTGATTTTTAAGAGAAATATGAGTGATTAAGGGACTAGAGTCACTATTTGGCTGCTGTGTTGTATGCCAATCCACTCAGCTAGAACAAGAAAAAATAACAGTCTAAATTAACAAACAGAGAGTTTGGTAGTACAGGTAATGATATTAAGATAAAAAAAATCAGAGCTGAGAGCCGGTGGCTCACACCTGTAATCCTAGCTACTCAGGAAGCTGAGATCTGAGGATCACAGTTGAAGTCAGCTGAAGCAGGAAAGTCCATGAGACCTTTATCTTCAATTAACACCCCCTCCCCCCCAAAAAAGTCTGAAGTGGTGCTGTGGCTCAAGTAATAGAATGATAACCATTAGAAAAAAAAAACAAAAAACAAAAGCAAAACTCTCAGGGATAGTGCCCAGGTCCTGAGTTTAAGTCCCAGCACTGGCACAACCAGGCTTCCCCCCCACCCCCATCTTAAGATAATAAAAACTCATTTAGTTGTCATGGTATGCTATTGTAGTTCCAGCTACTCAGGAAGCTGAGGCAGAAAGATGCCTTACGGTTAGGCGTTTCCGGGCCAAACTTGGGACATAGTGACCCTTGTCTCCAGCCCTTTCCAATATTAGATGGTACACTATTAATCAAGTGTTGCTGGCTGACAGCAGCTCAGCAAGTCTCCTAACAGCTCTCCTCCTGACCCTGCCCTTCAGGTGAAAGCAAAACCTGAATCCATCATTTTCTGATCTGAATGACAAACAAAACCTAAAGCCAGTCCATATTCATCCGATTTAGGCAGCAGCACCTTTGTCCTCATGCCTGAGATTGTCTAAAGAGACTATCCACACTTCGACTTGATGTCCATCAGTTTTGCTGATGTAAAAATTTTGAGGGCTGCATCTAAATTGGAAAATAATACACGTTTTTTGGGGCTGACATGTGAACCATTTCTACAAGCTATCATGAGGGTTTTCTGTGAATGAAACATTTTACTTGTGGAAATGGAAGATTCTTTTCTTCTGGCACAGTGCTGTTAATCTATGAGTCACTGATATGTAGAAATCATGGACACCTCAAACATGAAACAAGTCCTTCACTGATTATCAGGGAAAATGTTCATGACCCCAGCACAGCACTTTCCTTTTTATGAGAGAATATTTCTCCATTGACTACAACTTTAATTAAACTCTATTAAGTTTAATTTAATTTAAGCTATTTAAATAGTTCAAATGCTATTAAACTCAAAGAACATATTTTTTTAAGGTATTTTGTTTCTGGGCATTTTCTTCTCAATCTCACACAGCCTTACTTCTTATCCACTTATTCTTAAGTATATCCTAAAATAAAATAACATATATAAATTTCATTAATCTCCATGAAAGTAAACTTGAGGCAAAGCCATAAACTTACCAAAAAAATCAGAGGTACAATAAAAATGCAAACTCCATAAAATATCTTCAAACAACTTGGACCTCCATGGCTGGTGAAAACATTTTATTGCCTTCTATTATTTCCATGGAAATGAGAATAGGCATTCTCAGGCACAGTGCATTATTATGTAATATTCCCATCCTATTATGTGACTTTCTTTGTCTTTCCTCTCTGCTCTATTCAAATGCCTTTTCCCAAAAGTAGGTCTTCTCTGTATCTGTAATAATTTTCAGAAGCCTGCCAAGTCATATATTTTCCTTTCATAATTACTTGTATAATTACAGCACCCTGGCACGTATTAGTAACTAGAGAAACAGGACTATTTAATTATACTGTAATGAACATTTGCAATTATACAATTTTTCAAAAATCCATAGAAAATTAAGAAAAATCTTCCCATCAAGTAAATCATCAGCAGAGAAGATCCCTCACTCCCAATTCTGAATGGAGCTTACAACTCACAGAAATGTACCTAATATAGGCAAGACACTTTTTTGGGGTCTACATGGAATATAACATTTGAATCAGAATTTTTAGTCTTGCACACAAAGTGCTGACACTCAAGTAGGGAATGCAACAGGTCTACATGGCATGAGGACTTGACTCTAGTATACAAACTGGAAACAGCTATAAACTCATCATGGTAGGATCCACTCTGTACCATGCTTTATGGTCCCCTAGTCCTGTACCTTGTACTTAGTAGCTTGTACCTTCCTGCTCAGCTACTTTTGACTGACAGCCTAATCAAAAGCCTATGAAGTGGATTTGTTCCTTCTCAGAGACTCTTTTTTTTTAATTAAACATATTTTTTATTGTAAAGATACTGTACAGAGAGGTTACAGTTACATGAGTAAGGTAATGAGTACATTTCATACCAAGCATTGTTATCCCTTCTTTTGTTTTTCCCTTACCATCCCTTCCCTCCTCACCTGCCCAACTCCTCCCACCCCACCCCCCAGTTGTAAAGTTCATTTTCAACATAGTGTCTTATACATCTCATTGTTACAATGGGTCAACCTGTATCCTTGTTTCAGCATTTGTTATTTCCCTTCCCGCCCCCCCCTCCCCCAAAAAGAAAAATGTATATACAAGATGCAGGGCACCAGAATCAAATGCAGTGAAAACAGGGGTTTTGTCTGACTACACGTTCAGTTCCTTGCCTCACAGTACAATGACAAGTGGTCCTCACCTTTGAGTCCAATCAGACTCCAGACTCCAGACGGGTACAGGTGCCAGCCCAGTGTCAGTGTTTATAGTGAGTGAAGCCAGGTTCACAGGTGGTGATGAATCAATGATAGACATTGGAAAGGGCCCAATAAGAGTTAGAAGGCTATTGTGATGGCAGTAATCAGCAACCTTTTCAAATGGCAGATTACTGTACTTGACATTTATTCATCTGAATGAAGTTACATTGTTAGACTTTTGTTGTTGTTGTTGTTGTTGTTCCTGGGGCTTGAACTCTGGCCCTGGGTGCTGTCGCTCAGCTCTTTAGCTCAAGGTGAGCGCTCTACCATTTGAGCTGCAGAGCCACTTCCAGTTTTCTGGTGGTTAGTTGGAGATTAGAGTCTCATGGATTTTCCTGCCCAGGCTGGCTTTGAATCGCAATCCTCAGATCTCAGCCTCCTAAATAGCTTGGATTACAGGTGTGAGCCACCAGTGCCCAGCTTGTTAGACTCTATTCATAAAATAATACTAATGATGAACCATATTCAAAATAGTTGTATGGTTTTTTAGGACAGTAAGAATATAACACATATTATTTACTTTGTAAAGAGAGATTGGTGTATTTGTAGGTTTATTAGTGGGTTCCCAGAGATATATGTTTCATGGAGTTTGAACCCTATGATAATAAAAGTATAACTAGAGACACATGATATGCACAGTATCTCATCTGGTCCTCAGAATCAATGTACAGGGTTTGTACCATCATAGTCTGTGTTTAGATGTGAAAAAATGAGCCAATGAATAACTCACCCTGTTCAAAGAGCTAGAGGTGATAAAGCTAGGCTTTGACACTGAGCTGTTTCATGTGAAAGATCCCAATTTTATGACTATGCAATGCAATCATTCTGACTTCAGGAAGGTGGTGTGCAAATAAAAGTAAGAACGTCTAATGGGGTTGCATTTAAGAACTGCACTCAGAATTCTCAGCCACCAGCTTTATGCTAGTGGATGTGTCAATCATTCTCTAAAGCTCACATGAATTGGAAAGTGAAGGCACCAAATACAAAAGTGAATCTCATTTCAGTTTCCTATAACAGCTGCTGAGCTAATATTACATTTCAACTTTAAGTTGATTTTACCCATCAATACAATTGTTTTTTCGTGCCTTCGTGATATACATCTGGGGGTACGGTAACTACCCACGTTATCTGAATGCTTTCGTTGGTTTTACCTCCTAATCAAAGCAAAGGAGGTCTGTAATTATTAATCTGGGGCCTCCGAGCAAAAGCAAAGGGATTGACAAGTTTCAGTTTATTATGAAATATAGGATGTGGCTAGGATAGCAGAGATAAGAAACAAACAAATACTGTTGGAGCTAAGAGGAAGGAAGCATGACTTTATTATATTGAGTTAGAGATTTCATATATAATTAAGGTGGTATACTTCCTGAACCTTGACAAATAGTATATATGGTCACTCCCCTCTCCCTTCCCCTCCTCCTCTCCCTTTCCCTCCCCTTGCCCATTTTTCTCCTCCTCCCTTTCCCCCCTCCTCTCTCTCCTCCTTTCTCCCTCTCTCCCTCTGTCCCACAGCTCCTCTCTCTCCTCCTCTTCCTTTTCCTTCTATCCCCTCTCTCTTCCCCTCCCCTTTCCCTTTCCTCTCCCTCCTCCCCCTTCCTCTTCCACTCCTTTTCCCTTCACCTCCCCTCCCTCTCCCTCTGTATTGACTTTTCTTCTGCCTTGATGTTTTCTCTTGTTGCACACATGGAGAAGCACTTGACTTGATTTCAGCAGTTACAGTTGGTTAAATTCTGAAAGGCAACAACACACGGGCCTAGTGCTGTTTACTGGAACAAATGATTTGTTTGATTGCCCAACTTTCAAATCCTTTAATATATTTCATAGGATGTCATCTGATTTGGAAATTTATTGCAAAAATAAAACCAGGGAACAGGAACTAAACCCATGTCTGCCACTTAAATTACGTGTGTCGTGTTTCTAGAATGTTTTTAGTAATAGGAAAGAAATCACTGCTAATTTACACTATGCAACCTATTTAAGCTGTTGATTTGCAACATTGTTGCATGCCTCAATCCTGTTCTTGATGTGTGGGAGATGAAATAGTAGGCCTAGAAGGATTATTTTATATTTGTTAATGTGGGAGAGCTCCCACCAGCAACAACATTGCAACTATTGTCACATCCCAGACATCATTGTGTGGAAGTAATGGCAGCTGCCTGTAGCTGCAGAGCCCCCAGCCCAGGCAGAAGCTGAGAACCTTCACAGATCATCTTTTGAGCACCACCAGTTGGATGGCATCAATGCTGACCTCAATGTCAAGGGACACACATTCTTGTTATGGCTCTGTCTGTGTCTAACCATATGTCCTGGGGAAAGACACTTAGTGTCTGCTTTGGTTTCCTGTCTGAATACCTGACCCTTCCTGCTTTATGGGGACGTTGTGAAATGCATCGAGAAGTGATGAGAGAATGCTTTGTGTGCCCCTGAAGAGGTGCTGTGTGATTCTAAAGGATTGCTATGAATTCATTCAGAATAAAGTCTATAAACTATGCTGAACAATAAATAGACTTGATGAAAGTGCTCTGCACAAGACGAATCTCTGTGATGGCTGCTATTGTACCAGATGATTCCAGCTCCTTGTCCCAAAAGTTAATCAGTAATTTTATCTGATTGCATATTTGCTCCTGTTTTGTTTTGTTTTTTTAAATGACCAAAGATAAAAACAAGATTATCTGAGGACAAGTAGGTGCAAAGTTAGGACTTTTGTGATTAACAACAGTAGTTTACACACCATAACCACCACAACTGACACCCAAATAATTGATTAAATAACAGGACAGCAACCAAATGCCACCTGATGATGGATTGTGAGCTTAAACTTCACATCCATAAACAGCCAGCAACAAAACATTAGTCTTCTAGAGAACTGCAGTGTCTAAAGGCCAATCTTTGATTTGTAACTGATCACTGTGCTTCTCTCTTATACTTTCTAAGTTAGGAAATCAGAGAAAATAAATGCATGAGGAGTCGAAGACCCCCCTAATAAAGACCATGCAACTTAAGCTGTTAGTGGTTAAATATATATTTCTCAGTGATTAAGTGCCCAGATCATACGGGGCTTGCAAGTTCATCAGGAGGCATGAAAATGATTGTGTGCATTTTTTTTTCACTGAACGAAACAGATCAAACTGTTATCAAGAGACTAAATAGAAACTAATTTAATGTAGTCAATAAAGATAATTTTATTGGACAGTTTGGAGACTGTCCCTGAAGCTGTTCGTGATTGACAGATTGGCCCTCCAATCAGTGGGGTTCTTCCTGCATCTGCTCCATTAAGGAGTTAAGAGGAAAATGATGATCTGAGCCTTGTTTTGTAGTATAGCCTCATCGTTGCAGCTGTTCCAGGCTGCAGGAAGTCCAGCTACCAAGATCCTGTGGTAGGCATCTTCAAAGATGCTTCTCACTGCAATATTATCTTTTTCTATCTTGCTAATTGCTTCATGTTCTTAGAGAGAATGGAATCATTATTGCTTCTTCTCTGAAGACCTCCACAAATGCACTGTCTCCACCTCTGCTTCACCACACAGGAAGTCCTGTGATCATCCTCTCTGTTCTCCACCTTCACACATTTGTCTTTTTTTTATGCTGTATTGACCTTTTGAATCTTGTCTGGTCTCCTTTGTCTGTAATGCTAAAGATCACTGAGCTGTGATTTTACTTTCATTTTATTTTATTTTTATTTTTGGTTGTGAGGCTTGAACTCAGGGCCTGGGCACTGTCCCTGAGCCTCTTTGTGCTCAAGGCTTAGTACTCTACCACTTGAGCCACAATACCACTTATGGATTTTGAGTGGTTAATTGGAGATAAAAGTTTCACCAGGACTTTTCTAGACTTTTCTTGGGGCTCTATCCTGTATCTTAAGCAGCCTTTGGATTACTTGTAGCATTTTGACTCAATGTCACTCTGAACTGGCTATTTCTGCTTCCATTCACCTTCATTGTGATCTCTTGGCCTAGCTGGAGGTCTGGCTTGCATCGTTCTAATTCTACCTTGAGTTTATGTGCTCAGAAATCCCAGTAACCCTGGGCTAGAGGTGAAAATGTAGTCAAGGTAGTTATACATACATACACACATATATACATACATACATATACATCTATATATAGATGTATGATTCAAGGCAGTTACACACACACACACACACACACACATTTCATTTGGGGGAGTTTAGTTGCCTATTTTCTATAATTGACAAACACTTTAAGGACAGAGCTTTATGTTCTTTGTAACCTTCCATAGTTTCTAGTACTTAGAAGCTACTTAATAATTGTTTATGAAAACCAAAAATTCTGAGTGGTAAATTTAGAACATGGTATCACTCTCAGTGTTTAGTCACTATGAGAGGTAATTTTATTATTATTATTCTCCAGCCATCAAAGTGGGTTCATTTATAAGAAAGCAAGACCAAGTGTACCAATACGTCAATCATGCGTCCATTTCTCAGGAAGGAGTCAGTAGATAATTTCATCACTGCACAAAAATTATAGAGTCTAGCTAGACACACCAAGATGGACAATGTCACCAAACAGTACAGTCTTATGGGACCACTGCTGCAGTGCATGGCCTTATGTTGTTCAGAATGAAAACCTCCTCCTCCTCCTCCTCCTCCTCCTCCTCCTCCTCCTCCTCCTCCTCCTCCTCCTCCTCCTCCTCCTCCTCCTCCTCCTCCTCCTCCTCCTCCTCCTCCTCCTCCTCCTCCTCTTCCTCCACCTCCTCCTCCACCTCTTCCTTCTCCTCCTCCTCCTCCTCCTCCTCCTCCACCTCTTCCTCCTCATCCTCCTCTTCCTCCTCCTCCTCCTCTTCCACCTCTTCCTCCTCCTCCTCCTCTTCCCCCTCCTCCTCCTCCTCCACCTCTTCCTCCTCCTCCTCCTCTTCCTCCTCCTCCTCCTCCTCCTCTTCTTCCTCTGACCACTGACTCTGGTAGGGATATAGCCTCTGTGACTTTCTCATTTTCTTGCTGCCTACTTGTAATCTGTCACTGTCTAGAGTGGTAAATGCTGACCTGAACTCTGGCCTCTGATTCACCCTCTGCTGAGGGATGAGAGCCTCGGCCCTGGGTGCAGATTCCTTGCTGGTTTACAAGTAGCTGTGACATAGGCTCCACAATGACAGTTGCCATGTGGGTCACTTTTAACATTAAGCACAAGGTCTCCAGCACAGCAGATGCTGATATGCATTTGCCAAAAGAGTGGACGATGGTTTCTGGAGTTTTCTTGCTCTAGATGCTTTGTCAAACAGCATGGCCGCCCACTTGGAAACCACTATTTTATGTAGTAGACCTGGCATCCTGCTTTGTATGCCCTGCATTTCTGAATTTCATGAACTATATATGGAGCTTTTGGCTCTTTTTCCTGGGTCCCTATGGTCACTGCGCTCAGCATTGGATTTCTCTAATGTTTTGGGTTTATAGTCAGATACTAGCTGTCTTCTCCGTTTTCTTCAGCCCAAAGTGACTGTCCCATACACATTTTTTGTGTGTTGTAATTTTACAATACCTTCCAGCTCTGAACACCTAGTTGGCCCACAAATGTTGGCCAAATTGCATGAACTCCTAATTTCCATGCCTTTCTGTGTAGATGCCTGGGCTGGCACAGTAGGGCTCTGAGGAGAGGAGGGAGCTGGCAAGGGCTGGGGTTCAGGCCCCTGCACGCAGCCCTGACACACTTGCAGACCCTTCATGAGTTTTGGAGTAGGTTATTTATGTAGGAACCCGTATCCTTAAGAGCAATACATGAATTTTAATGGAGGGAATCATTAAATGAATAATAATTCCAAACCAACTCTCCTTCCCAATTATCATGCCAGGCTGAACGAAGGTTTTAGAAGCAGGGAAAAGTCACCCTTCACACTATGGATAGTCAGGATCCTCGCCATTCAGCCATTCAATTTCTTTCTCTTCTTCCTCTCCAACTCCTCTGGAAGTAAGCCATGGCACACTATGTTGTATTGTCTGTTTTGATATAAATTTAGATAACCTCTTTCTAAGTTTATGAAAGCTTCCCTGTCTCCTCCCTTGTAAGTGTTCATTGTTAGCCTTGGGGTTCAGGCTAAATTCCAATTTGAGCTATTAATTACCTTTCAGTGCTCAGCCTTCTATGCAATATCAGACGGTGAAGGTGTATTCTTTGTCCTCCTCAGCAAGTAAGTGCTGAATGGGGAAGCAGTTATTGCTGCCTTTCCAAAGGAGAGGAAGTTGGAGGTAGGGAGAAGTCTTCCTGCCCCTTTGAGGGAGCTGCTTGCAAAGTGATTTGGGACAAAAGGCATCCCTGGGAACCTGAAGCTTTTTAATTTTTTTTCTACAGAGGCCTTCAAGCCATCCATCACTTTTCTTTTGAACCACTGGCTTAGCCCAGAATGAAATGGGACAGGATTGTGTTTTCTTGAAGAACTGTTGCCGAGAAAGTGATGGCTTCCTTTGAAGCCCGTCAAAGGGATGTTTTATTTTGTTTTTGTTTTTCTGAAATCCCTGCAGTTTGCCTGGCCTCCTCCCAGATCTCACACCACAGCCTGACTGCATGCCTGGAACCTAAGTGACTGCCTTCACAGCTAACAAAAGACAACACATGGATGTAGATAATGCTAACCGAAGAGGTGAAAGGCATGAAAGGGGCTTTTCTTTTCCTTTTTAACTTCAAATAGCAAAGGAATGTAATATTCTTTGGAAAGTGCAGGGGACCGACACTACACCCAAATTCACTTCTGTGTGACATGAACTAACAAGTCAAATTCAGGAGGCCTAGTGCACCCTGCAAGGTACTTTGCAGTGGTATAGAGAATAACCCTTCCTAGATGCATTTCTGTTTTCCTTGGCCCAGACAGGGGTGCTTGATGGAATGATAATTGGAGGTTGATGAAAAACATCCATCATCGTTGTGTTGTGACTTGAGTTATATTTATTTAACGTGAAACTTTTGAGTTGTGAAATAAACCATCTGGGTTGGGGAGCAGTGATCATCTGAAAATTTCCTTCTTTTACTCCTTAGGCAGGGGTGAGTCATCGCTTCTATCAATTTAGTTTATTGAAAAATTCTCAGATTGCTCACCAGGTCTGAAGCTTTTGGTGTGTAAAGGAAGAGATTCTTTACCACAATGTGGTTGTTCTCCAACTCATGGCTCTTGGTGCAGCCCTGTGACTCACTCTTTTGCTACCCAGGCAGAATTTCATTTATGTTTATATTTTCTGAAATGGAATCTATAATGGTTTGAGGATCCACTTCATTCGTGTACATTTCTTGAGAGCAAATTAGCAATCTCACAAACTCACATCTCTACTAGCCCACAGCGGGGCTTGCGCTCAGCCCCTCTGAAGTTTAGCTACGAGGTAGGAGACAGATTATCTCCTCACCCTGCGCATCCTTCCCTCCCTTGTCATTGCCAGGGGAGAGGAATGAGGAGCAAAAACAAATCGTCTCACTCCTGTTTCACCCAGCACTCCTCGGTTAATATTTCCTTCCCAAGATCATACTCATGGTAAACCACTATCTCTGTAAACTCCTTCCTGACTCTCTACCCAGTCTTTCCTCTTTTTACATTGCCTAGGAGACCTTGTCTCCATCTCCCTTATATGGTGTCTTTTCAAGACCTGATCTGCACTTGGACTCTTTCTCAACTGTCTTGATTAATAGACGATAAGCAACAAGATGACAATGCACTCTTGGATATTTTTTCTTTTACTCATTTCTTTCTGTCTTTTTTAGGACCAGATTGATACTCAGTAAAACAATATTTTCTGGGCAAACAAAGATCACTGGGATTTCAACTTGTATTATTAAACATCCTCTCCCCATCAAGTATTAATTATCAAGTGTTTTAGATTCCAAACGATTTAAAAATCTAACCTAACTTTAAGTAGTGGTTATCTTCTTTCCTAGGCTGTATTTATTAGGAATGCATCAACAATAAGATTTCTTCTACATTTTTTTTTCTATTGAGCTACTTGAAATGAAACTGTGGTCTTAAAATGTCATGTTGAGAGGAAACTTAATGAGTCAGCATCATGCTAAATCTTTTTACATATTTAATCTATTTTCATCCTCATAATCACTATGTGAGGTTGATATTTTAGTCATCATTTTACAGACAATGAAATTGAGGATCAGGGTGGTCAAGTCGCTTGCCAAGGTCACATAGCTAGTTAATAATATGGTCAGGATATTCTGTATAACTTTAAAGCCTCATGCTTTGGCTGTTCTGTGAACTGCCTTACCAATAAGTGTTTCAAGAATAAGTAAAGATGACTTCCTAACTAAGATATGGGTTGTGTCAATAGGATCAGCCTCCTGATGAAACTACGAGTTTAAGCTGAACAGATCAGTCAACAAGTGTACTGAAACCTTTGCTCACTCTATTGACCATCAGAATACACTGACATCTAAATATTGTTGCAATGTAGAGATAATGGCAGCTGTTAAATACATAAATGTTCCCATTACTATAAGTATACTTGTCAATTAAACACTGTGAAGGGCATGTCAAGATTAATGGGCTGATGTTTAATGCAGGGTCCTTATTGATCAAGTGTAATATATACCACTGCTGATATTATTAAATTACAAGTGTTAGGAACCAGAAGCTTCTCAGAAATACAGAGTAGCCACAAGCCACTCTAGCCAACTAACTTGTGTCCTTTCTAGGGAGGAATATGTAGGGCCATCAACTCAATGGTGGCTTTCATGCCATAAGATGTTCAAAAGTCCTCCCGGTCAATCATAATCATATGTATCTATACACATCTATACACATGTATAGATACGTATGTATGTATGTATGTATATATATATATATATATACATACATACATACATATATATATATATATATATATATATATATATATATATATATATATATATATATATGTGAGATGTATTTGCTCTTGAGGATCCATAAAATTTTTAGACCGTTAACAAGCCTTTAAAAAACTGATTGTGATAATTTTGCCTTGAATTTGTATGTATGTATGTATATATCTGTCTCAGTCAGTATAAGCCCATAGTAATGGTTGAGAGGAGTCCTTGTCTTCACTTCAAAGCATACTGAGGAAGCAAGAGACAATGCGTGTGACAATCTTACCTGTAACTGGTCATATTCAGAGGGCTCGCACTGAGCACATGCTGTGTGCATTGTGTGTGCTGGTGTTTCTGGATAAGATGGAAAGTGGATAATGGAGAATGGATTCTGTAAGACAAGTCCACATTGTTGTACTTATGATTGTCAGTGAATGTCACCAATAGAATGCGTGGCATTAGCAACTAGTTTCTACACTTAAAAAAATAGAATGAAATAATGGGACATAGCCCTGCTCTGGTGTGCTGGTGTATTTGTGTGGGGTTCTTGAGTCTTGTTAACTGCTATTAACAACCGTAGTTACCTAAAAATCTGGAGTTTGGCAAGTTAGCCTTTGGAGTCCTGTTTCATTCCCTTGTTTTCAGAATTTAAAATTTCTTTCTTTCCATTCCTATTCAAATTTCACATTGTTGTAACACATGATGATTGTGAATTGAAAATAAAGAAAAAGAAAAAAAAGAATTTCTGGTTTGTAGAGATTTTCAGTAAATAGGGAAGGGAGAGATGTACAATAACAAAATATATAATGAGAGGAAATTGTGATTTTTTAAAGCAATTGTGCCAATTTTAATTACAGGAGCATAAAAAAGACAGAATCTATGGGTTGTCCAAAAATGTATTTGGGATTCCATCATGTAGACAAACTTGCTGTGCAACCAGTGGTTAGTTTAGTGTCTAATGTTTATGTTACAGGTAAAACCTGTAAACAGCTCAGTTATTTACTGGTTGACAGGCTTAGAACATGGCTTCAGGAGACCAAACTAATAGAACTATCTGATGAGTTTAGTCTTTTCTGTAATCTGAATGTTTTCCAGAAGCCCAGTTAGATGTCCTACTTACAGACATGCTTATTCTTGCTGTCTTGTTTCCTATTTACCTTTCCCAAGCCAAAAGCACATTCAATTAAGCCATGTTACACCATCGGATCATTGGCAGTTGGGATAGTGTGTAGCTTATTTTAACAACCGGTATTTGAGGCCAGCCCATTATACTAGGCCAGCACAGACATGCTTCTCATTAGCCCATCTATTTTAAAGGGGAACACACTGCAGGCTGAGCTAACTGAATTTCCACTGCAAAACCAGCCTGAAAATGGCCTCAAGGGGACCTCACTTCAGATTTTATTAAAGTTCATCAACTACATATTATGCAGATACATAAAAATAGATTAACAACCATAAAAGAATGACTCATGTTTATTACCTTGAAGAGCAATTGCATAAAACTAAAACAAAAAAAGGAAAAAAAAGAAGCATTGCTAAACCTTAATAAAGTTGAAACCTTCCTCTGACAAGCACAGAAGACATCTAGATTTTTGGGAGAATGCCACATTATATCTACTAGCTGAGCTATTATCATACAAAATTGTGTTAATGAATCTTAAGGAAATGAGGGTCAAAATTAAATCTCGAAAAATGATCTCACAAGATTCTTTGTCCATGGGCTAAACACCAGGTGGTATGTTAATTGTCTTGTAGGAAATGCTCAAGTACTTATGGACCACAAAGTTTCAATCCAAGAGAAAGAAACCAAAGTGCAAACTCATCTTCATATCCCTGCCCAGGTGTTAGAGGATGAGTTGTGTTCCTCCCAAAATGACATGTTCAAGTATGAATCTTCATTACCTCAGAATGCATTTAGAGATAGTCTTCACAGAGATAATTAAACTGCAGTGAGGTCATTAGGGTGGGGGCCTCTAAGCAACACGATGGCCCAAATCCAATAAGGAGAGGAAATCTGGATACACAGACACTCTAAGAGTATTATATATGAAGACACAGGACTCCCTGTGTTGGCCATCTAACAAGCAGAGGGGTGGGGGGGGGGGCGAGGGAGAGGGGGAAGTGAGGGAGAGAAGGAGAGAGTGGGGGGTGAGGGAGAGAGAGAGAGAGGGAGGGAGGGAGGGAGGGAGAGAGAGAATTGAGAGAGAGAGACCTGGAATAAATTGTTCCCTCAGGCCTCTCGAAGGAAACTAACCCTGGTCACATCTAGATCTTTCTTAACCTTCAGCTCCCACAACTTGTGAGACAATACATTTCAGTTGTTATAGGCATCCAGGCTTCCCTCCTTTATTTTGGTAGCCTGAAGAAACTAAATGAGAATATAAGAAAATGAGCTTCTGTTTGCCAATCACCTGCTTCTAACTCTGAAGAGCAGATCCAGGGTCTGCCAACTGCTAAGGGTTGAAAGGACCACAAAGAGGAAACCAACATCACTAGAGGAAGAAACAATTTTAGTTAATTGAGCACATCATGCTATCATACTTAACATGAGATAGAATGGTGCATAGTGAAATATTATTTCCTAGTAATTTAAATATTTAACAACGAATAAACTGAAGGAACAGGTTGATAAATACAAATATTTTATACTTTCATGATAATATAGTTTTAGTGTGACAATAACTTTAAAATATATTCAACTGTGGTTTTAATCTGATTGAAAATGGGCAAAATGACTTAATTATTATTGTGTATGTAGGGATTTTCTGCAGATGAAATGGCAAAATCTAGGATAATAAAAATATACATAATATCTAAATCTTTGCCCATTTATTTTATCAAGTTTATTTTATCTTTATTTCATCATAATCATTAATCAAACTATAATCTAGATTCTTTTCTGATTTGTTCTAACTAAAAGCATTTTTAGAGAGCAGACATTTTTGCATATCTTCATCACAATATAAATTAAATAAAATATAATTCTTTTCATAGGATATCTATAATTTAAATACATCACCATCAGAAGCATAAATTAACTAGAATGTAATAAAAGAAAGAATATTTTTCTTTATTTTTTAAATCCATTAATATCTATTAAGATTAAAATGCAGATTATAACCAAAAACTAGCAAAAATAGAAATCATACATCTAAATTATTTAGAACTACAGTTTTGAAATTTAACTATTTGACTATTTCGAAGTGAAACTTCACAATTCGTATGTTCAATTTTCACCAAAGCAAAAAAATATCTACATTAAATACAAATCAGATTTAGATTTAGTTGGAAAGAGACCTAGACAGAAAACAGATAGATATACGTATATGTGCAAGTTTAAGAGTAATAAGGTTAGTTTAACATTTTAACATGTTCCTCAGCTGCTAAGTAAAACTAGTGAATACTGAGCTAATCCCACTGTTTGGATCACAAATTGCACTCAGAAATTTGGACATAAAGGGAACCAAGTAAATACACATTTAGCAGTACTGGTGAACAATTCTTTATGATATACCAGTCTGCTTTTTCATGCTGTTGGAGAGCAAACATTTGAGCAGTGAACAAGACTTCTCTATTTTAACTGTTTACACTTGTACTTTTTGCAGTCAGAACCTTATATGTATCCATATATATATATCCATACACACATACGTACACCTCTATCTGATCTATTTGGAGAGAGAGATTGTTTTTGTTTTGAGAACATAAATCAGCAGGTACAGAGAAGCATTTCCTTGGGGTTTGATTTGTGTTAGTCATGGAGTACATGTTTAACTCACAGGTTGTACTGTTATGTACCAAATGTAAGACTCCAAGTTCTAGAAGTACTCATAACTTTTATAATAAATGCACAGCTCTTGTCTTCCTGTGGTCTGTGTGGCCATAGTTCTGTATTACGTATGAGGTCCTCTGAGTAAAGGCCTGGATAAAGGGTAGCCTCTCTAACCCATGGTCAGAGAGTACACGTTGAGTTGAATAGATATCGTTATGAAATTCCAATCCCCCCAGACCCTCAGAATGACTTTATGTGGAAATAGGCACAGGTGTAGTTAGTTACTGACTTGTAAGTGAAACCATCCTGGTTCAGGGTGGGCCTTAAATACAGGAACTGATGTCCTTAGAGTAAAGAATGGATAGGTATGGTAGAAAAAAAGCATATGAAGAAAAATAGAGATTAAGGTTTGCTGTGAAAAACCAGAAAGTGCTTAGGGCTACTACAACTTAGAAGAGGCCAAGAAAGGGACTGGGAAGGTGGTTCAGTGGTATGCATGCCTTGCATGCCTGAGGCCCTAGGTTCGATTCCTCAGCACCACATAAGAAAAATGAAAAAAGCTGGAAGTGGTGCTGTGGCTCAAGTGGTAGAGCGCTAGCCTTGAGCTGAAGAGCTGAGGGACAGTGCCCAGGCCCAGAGTTCAGGCCCCACGACCGGACCCTCCCTCTCCCCCCCCCCCCCCAAAAAAAAGAAGAGGCTGTCCTAGAGACTTGAGAGGGGAATGCAGCCCTGAGGACACCATGGTTTTGTCTCGGTAGTCAGAGAGAAAATCCCAAACCTGTTTCCCTTTCCATGGACAGGGCAGTAGTCATAATACCAACAGGATACAGCCCCTCCCCTTTTAGTTGAATTTGATTTAGTCAAAAATCTTTTTCAGAAAGAAAAACAAAAAGAGAAAGAGATCACTTTGAACAGTGTTAACAAGTCCTTTGTTTACCACTCAAGGAGCCTGCATCCGTTCACAATGAGCTTCAAATCTGAAATAAGAATCTCTGAATCAGTTTCCTCATTCCTCTCAGTGTAAGCATGTATCTGTCTCTACACAAACAAATGGTTCCCCTCCCCCCACCGAATCCACTTGTGCTCAACAGAAACAATAATGTGTTGCACTGACATTGGTTGTTAGGTGTTAGTAGTTACTATTGGGAAATCATTGCAGGCATCTACTTTCATCCACCAGGCATGTGTCCAAGACTCAAAGTGAATGCCTCAGAAAGCACAGAACCCTATGTGTACTCCATTTTTTTATACCAATATTCCCTCCAGTATGGCCAACTGAGTTGCTTTCTGCCCTAATGACTTCTTTGTATCATTGTTCTTACACTTGGAGCCATTCTTAAATAAAAGAATGGTTACTTCTACTCAAAACTGTGACAGTCTAATAGTGAGTATGGTGGTTGTGCATGCAAAATGGATGCACAAGACAAAGAGAGGAGACATACCCTAGAAAGCATACAGTGGGATGGTGGTGATGGGGTTTATAAAGCAATTCAAATGATATGCCATTTAAAATATGAATTGTTAATTTCTGGGTTTTCCCACTTAATGTTTTTAGACTGCAATTGATTATGAGTAACTGAATTGAGGAAAACTACACACAAAAGGGAATTGAAGTGAATTGAAGGGGAATTGAATTTTCCAGATGTACCCATGGAACATTCAAAGACTTGTTTTCAAACTGTCTGAACCGGTATAATCTAAAGGTTCTGACCACTGGTGCTGGCTAAATCTACTAGCCATTATTTTCATATTCTCTTTGTTTCATGAGGATGAACAAAATATGTAATCGTGCTTTTCAGCTTGAAGTTCGTTATTACTAATTACTAATTTCAGGCTTGAAATTAAAGTAAAATATTTCTCTGTAAATATATATTTCCAGAGAAAATTATCAGAAAACAGAAACACTCACAAATGTATGGAACAAAAATCTGGTGCAATTTAAATTTATAAAGTTTCCTTGTAATAATCAGCTTCTCTTTCAACTTCCATCTGTATTGGAGACAGGAAAGGAAATGCTCTCTGAAGAATGTGTGTGATGGACAGGGGAAAGTAAGTGACCTATTTAAAGATATGAGCCGTTCACCTGCTTCACATCTATGGGAAGGGAGACATAGGGAAAAGGGTTTGGTAAGTATGAGTGTGTGCAAGGTTCCCAAGCTGGAGAAGTGACAAAGTCATCAGTATCTTCCCTATATCCTTTAGAAACATTTCATATGCAAATAGCATATCATTTTCTTAATCTCTGAGGTTCACCATTAATACTGACCATTAAATTAAGATGACAGGATTTGAAAACCAAGTACCCTCTACTGGAATATGCTCTTCAGTTTATTCAACGCTTGTTGTTGGCAGAACAAGTTAAGAGCTTGAGGTCTCAGTTTTAAAACTTACAAGATAAAACTTGCTTATAGAATTCTTATCAGGATCAGTAAACTAAATTCTAAAGAGTGACCACTACAATGCCTTATATATAGTAGGCCCTGATGAAATGGAATCTAATTCACAGAGATGTATAAATATGCAAAAAGTTTATTATTTTCATTGAATGTTTTAAAATCAAGATTTAAAAAAAAAGTACTTCTCATCGATAATAGGTTTATGTTCAAAATTTCCTCTGCCTGAAGTGATTTCAGTTGGTGCTGATAATTTCTGTGACTTAAAAAAAAAAATCGGAGAACACACAGAAATGGAGGGACAAATGGTGAACAAATGCAGCAGTGGTACTCACTAGACCCTGTTGAAAATGAATTATACAACCTGTGGGTGGGGATGGGTGGGAAAAACTGGGAAGGGGTGACATTGTCCAAAAAGAAATGTACTGGTGACCTGACAAGTAACTGTAACTCCTCTGTACATCATCTTTAGAATAGTAATAAAAAATTTTTAAAAAATGGAGAACATAATGCATTTCTAGCAGATTAATTCAGTCCCTGTTATTCATACTTCCTCTTCTCTCTTTTGAAGGCCTAATGGTCACATCAGTAGAAATGCGACTCAGGTCCTCCCACAGGAGCCGCCATCTTTGCAGGACTAGATGCTCTATAGTGGAGTGGGTACCACAGTGGTTTTATCATGGCAAAGTACAGGGTGTGCAGCAAGATCAATCAATTCTATAGGTTATATCTATTTATCCTTGATTTCTTGTTGACAGTCTCTACCACTTGAGGTTGTCCTTGCCATCCTGCCCCCAGGATGAGCTCTGCAGGCTGTGCCCAGGATGAACACTGTCTCCTGAGTGCTCAGCCTCCTGTGACAAAACAAAACAAAAAAACAGTAACAACACCGGGGACAACCACAGTGCTTAGAAGGCTTACAATTATATTCCACTTAGTAGTTTTCATATTTAGGGTTAAGAACAGCAATTAATATAGTTTTCTGGTAAAGAAAGGGAATTAGATTGGATTAGGTCTCAAATTCAGTGTAATTTTCTCTCTTCTGTTGTGCAGAGAGACAAAAAATAAAAGGCAAGCTTAAATTATGCTGATTGCCACAAGCTTCCCAGAGTCTGGAGTATATAAATCTTCTGTCTTTACTACAGAAGTCTTAAATCTAGTACTGTAGATAACTTGTAAGTATTATGAGATGTTTAATATTCTGCTGTTTTCTACTGAGAGCACAACTTAAATTCCATTCATATTTTAGGCTTCTCTTTCTATTTTTATTAAGTAAGTTCTATTGTTCTTGGAATGTTTGGAGTGCTACAAAATGACTTTAACCTACCCCTTACTGGATGTCTTCTTTATAATACTAAGACCATATTTCACTAGAAGGCAAGATTATGAAGAAGAGGAAGGAAACTCAGATCATTTGTACCATTTGTATCAGCTGTTTTGAAAATCAAGGAAATCAAAATTAGGTCTACCTTCTCAAAGTATGATTTGAGGGCTGTGGTACTGATTAGGCCTAATTTTGTATGGGGTAGAAGTGAAGTCCCAACAGCTTTACTCTTGCCCCTGCCTTCTCTGAAAATACTTGTGCCAATAAGGTCACAGTGGCAAATCATAGAGCATGGTGAAAAGGACAGACTTCTTATTTGTTGAATTAGTTCTATATCCAATGGCCTACATGCTTTTTTCTTTGTTATAAAATAATATCTATGTTTCTTAAGTCATGTGACTTAGCACTGTTACTGGACACATTGTCACCATAAAATTTTACAGAGTTGCAATTCAGTTCCCCTTAAATGGCTAAATGCATTTCAGGCACCCAGAAGGAAGAAACAAACTGTGCACAGTGACAAAATGCCTTTAAAAATCTGGGAGTGAGATATAGTTATTAAGATGTCATTATATGTTACACACATTGTTTATTTACCGTGAGCTTCTTGGTCCTGAGATATTAACCTGTGAGCCACAGGTAATGCTTTTTATAAGGTGCTTCTTCATTTTGGGCAGTTTTTGGTAAAATATAAGTCTGTGGCTGTGACCTCCTTTATATGCTTTATATACAGAATACTCTAGCTAATATGAAAATAAAGAACTAGATAAATCCACTCTACTATTCCTCCTACATTCAAATATCCATTAAAATAATCTCCTCTCCCTCCCATTCCTTCCTTCTCTCTTGTATTTTGTGTTTCACAGGTACCAGGCTGCGCCTCCACATATTGCTTATTTTCCTAATGCATCATAATTACTAAAAGATTCATGCCATATAACTCTGCAGAGTTTCCTTAAATCCAACTTGCTAATAACCCTTAAAAATTCTCATTGCTTTCATTAAATATAATGGTTTTGTAATTGTATAATTTTGTATCTAATAGAAAAAGTGACCATTTCTGAATGGATTAGAATATAATAATTGATGGTATATAAAGGCACTTATGATTCCCTCTTCTTATATTGCAATTTCTCACCCTACATTTGAATACTTAGAAAGAAATGTTAAGTAGAAGTACAGTGTGAGCCACAAGGATTTTTTTTTCAAGAAACAAATGTGATGAAAGGAATCATGGAGCCAGACATTGTTGAGGCTAGGGACATGGATGACTACATTTCCCTGTGTTGCTTCCATTTCCTTTGGAAAAGTATGCTATTCTATGTTACTAGTGGTTAGGAAATGTCAGTAACTATGCTGTTTGTTGGTCATGAGGTTTGAACTTTGGGCCTCGGTTCTATCCCTGAGCTCTTTGGCTCAAGGCTAGTATTCTATCATTTGAGCCACAGCCATTTCCTGTTTTCTCATGGTTAATTGGAGATAAGAGTCTCACACATTCCTGCCTGGGCTGGCTTTGAACCATGATCCTCAGATCTCAGTCTCCTTAGTAGCTAGGATTAGAGGTGTGAGCCACCAGTGCCTGGCTTTTGGCCTTAAACACTCCTAATAGAACCCCAGTGCACTGGGCCTGGGAGGAGGTTGAGGAAAGGATGCAGAGGAAGTGGGCTGTGTCTTAGGAAGCAGTCAAGGATTACATCTATCAGAGTCCAATTCAAATAAACACAAGCAAATAAAGATGGTTTATTGGTTTTGTTACCTGAACTGCAGGGAACACTAGCACAGAATTCATCTCAACATGGTATGAATCCTGGAGATCATCACCTTCCACTTCCATTTCCTGCTTTTCTGAGTCAGTTGGCTATATTTACTGATGCAGATGGGTTTTCATATATGTATGTATGTGTATTTGTGTGTGTGTATGTGTGTGTGTGTGTGTGTGTGTGTGTGTATAAAATCTTTAGTTGTACAATGATTACAGATGGGTTTTCTCTATGTGTTGTGGGAAATCCAGACTCACATTCCTCTAGCTTCATCACTTAGCAAGAACACATAGTTCTTTCTCACCAAGTTCTGATTATAATTTACTCATACCTCCTAACTTCCAGGTGCTAAAAATTGTGATGACATAGGAGATCAGGGAGTGAGGTCAATGATTTCCAAAACAATAGCCAGACTTTCGCTTCCTCCTTAGATTTAGGTTTGCGTCTTCCTCAGATTTAACTCATAACTTCCTATGCCTGTTTTTGAGCATGGGGCTTGAACTTAGGGACTAGGGACTATACCTGAGTATTTTTTGATCATGGCTAGTGCTCTACCACTTGAGTTAGAGGTTCACTTCCAGCTTTTTGGTGATTAATTGGAGATAAGAATCTCACAGGGCTGGGAAGATGGCTGGCTCAGTGGTAGAGCACTTGCCTTGCATGCTTGAGGCCCTGGGTTCGATTCCTCAGCACCACATAAGCAGAAAAAAAAAGCCAGAAGTGGCGCTGTGGCTCAAGTGGTAGAGTGCTAACCTTGAGCTGAAGAGCTGAGGGACAGCACCCAGGCCCAGAGTTCAGGCCTCATGACCGGAACCCCTCCCCTCCCCCCAAAAAAAAGAATCTTACATACTTTCCTGCCTTGGCTGGTTTTGAACTGTGTTTTTCAGATCTCAGTCTCCTGTGTAGCTAGGATTACAGTCATGAGCCACCAGTGCCAATTTAGTTCACCTATCTATAGAGCATCAGTAAGGACATTTTTGTCAAGTGTGTGCTGAATCTTCTAGAACTTACCTTTGTGTAAGTGAGGGATGAAGGGAATATTATCATGTGTCTTAATATCCACAAGACAGGCAACATGGCCAGGTGAAGGAAAAGTGATCATTTTACCCAACGATATCAAGCTCTGACTAATTGAAGTTCTAGTCAGGCCTTCTGCAGTGTGGAAGCATGTCACCTTGATGTCTCGTAGCATGCAGATGTTCCTTTACTTTAGGATTCTGCAGAGAGGTAGTCTTATTTTCCTTTCTGTACAGAAGTGGACAGATCAGGTCACACACATATTCCCCAAGGATCTCATTGAGACCATGGAACTCAGGTACAAATGCCTGAACTAGTACTGATTGGGTATCATAGCCATCTTACTTGAAATAGAAAGGAGAGATGCTATACTCAAACAGGGCCACAATTATTTGGGGTCACCCAGCCTCTAAGAGAAAGACAAGAAGGCTAGGGTAAACTTATGGACAGAGAGTGAAAGCATGTTAGAAACTGATATCAAAGTGAACAAGGACAGATTGTACACCAATCAGAAGAGAAACCTTTGAGAGCCAGCTCCACACCTCTTCATGCCCTACAGTCCTTTCATGAATACCAGTGTCTACCACTGAAATAAGATTTATGTGACAATTTCTTGGAGGAGAACTTAGTCCTTGTGGATCAGCATGTCCCTGTGAGGTAAGAGTGCTGTTGAGTCATTTGTGTTGGTAGCAACTTGGCAAGATGTCGTACTATAGGCAAAGTCTCACAGAGAAAGTTGGGGTTGTTGGGAAATCAGTAGTCTTTGAGAAGGACAATCATAGGTACATGAAAATCTGGTTACTGATACAGTATCCCTCTGTTCTCCTTATCTGTGGAGGGATACATTCTAAATGCCCAGGATGTCTGAGGCTACAAGTAGTAACAATTCCATACATACTATGTTTTTTTTTCCTATATAAAGATAGCTGTTTAGCCTAGAGTTGTCTTTTGCAGAAAGTAAAAAAAAGCCATAAAAATGAGAACTTGTGTAGGATGACTTTGGGAAATCAGAAGGGTAAGGAGGATTAGGAAGACATGATGAAAAAAATGGCCTCTGTTGTAGTCTACCATCTGTTTGCCTAGATTCAATGCCCCTCGCCAAAGGAGCTTCACACATCTCTGCCTTGATCAACTCAGTGTGGAATGAGCACAGGTGCAGCCATGTCTCCTATGAGCAGCCAGGTGAGAGACACACATCTACTCTGTTCTTTCCTCTGCCACTGTTCTTAGAAGCACATATTGCTATATGTAGCTCTGGTGACTCTGTATCTAAATGGCTGCAATAAGCACATCCTGATTGCAACTTCTCTGCTTGATCTAGAGAGAAGAGGCAGGTAGGTACATCTCCAGTGATGCTATAAAACTGTAATTGTAGCTTCTCAGGAGGTAGAGGTAGAAGGATCGCAATCCGAGTCTGGCTGCAGGCCCAAAGTGCTAAATCCTGTCTGTAAAATAAAGTAAAAAAGGCTGAGATGTGTCTCAAATGGTAGATCACATGTCTAGCTAAGGTCCTGAATTCAATCCCCAATAATGTCACCATCACCAACAAAAAACATCTAATTCCTTCATAGCTCTATATTCCCATCCTAGAAGGCTTTGGCTGAAAAGAGGGATGTGGTAAGCATATGTAGTTCCTCCTGAATTTGATTATTTTCCAGAACTAAATACTCTTAACTGTTGGATCAAGACTGCATTGCTAATTAAAGTGATCACAGAATTGTTGATTGCTTGAAAGTAAGCTGAAAAGACAGGAGTTTGCCAAATAGAGTTTGAAAGCAAAAGCTCTCCTCTATCCTCCAATACTAAAAAATAAATGGAAACAAATCATATCCAAATAAAACTACCTCCAAATGCCTCCATGGAGAAGAATAATAAGAGCGGAAATAATTTTTAAAACTAAGAATATTAAGACAGGGTGTTAGTGGCTCATGCTTATAATCCTAGCCACAGAAGAAGCTGAAGTCTGATAATCAAAGCCTGTTTGAGCAGAAAAATCTGTGAGACTTTTATCTCCACCAAACTAGCAAAAAGCCAGAAGTAAAGAGATGGGTTATATGGTAGAGTGCCAGTCTTGAATGAAAAAGTGAGAATGAAAAGTCCTGAGTTCAAGCTCCAATCTTACCACACACCAAATTAGAATATTAAGTCTATTTTGTGCAGCACGTACATACTATTTTGTGCAGCACGTTTAACATACTATCTACATAAATAAATGAAGACATCTGATTTCATAGTTTTAAACTGACTTAAAATCCAGATGTACCTTAATTGTTCAAAATTTGGCTTATGCTCACACGACTGACTTTTTAGATATATCATTGATTAGAAAACGAAAACCATGCCATGCATATTTATAACACTGGAGTACATTTCAAAGAACATGCATGGCTGAAGTTTTAATTTAACCGCAAAGATGTAGGTTGGGAAGAAATCATAGACAGCATCTACTTTTGTTCCCCTTTTCTCCTTTTTTCAAGGTGAAAAAAAGGCTACATAACTTTTTCAGTTTTCATCCAGTTAATTCACCTGATCCTGTAGTAAAACCCCAGAGATAGGCAGGGAATTTCATTCATCTTCATTTTCTAACAATATAATCTTGTTCAAAATATTTTGAAGGTTTTAGACAGTAGTCTCAGATTTGGATTAAGAACCGGAGACAATAAGATGAATTGGCTCCAGTGTGGAATTTTGCATAGAATTGGCAGAGGAGGTCTAGGGTTTTTTGTTTTTTTTTTCAGTTTTAATTCTGGTGTTCTTTCCACTCCACTTAGGTGCAATTAATAGTTCCTGTCTGATTAGTCTCTCAAATTGAAGTCTAAACAGCATAGCCCTACAGTTTAGATTTGTATCATGTATCTCAGGACTTGGGAGGTGTGTGTGTGGGGAGGGGGGGTAGTAGACAGGAAAATAAATGAATGCAGGGCTGTGTCTGTGGCAGCAGGCAGGTAAGATGCCTGAGTTGTAGGACTTTCAGACTGGTCAAAGAGTGATTTGGAACAGAGTTTACTTTAGACCTGTAACCAAAGGACAATTGGGTGATTTTAGGCCATGCTTAAAGTTTCTGGACCCATTCTCTGAATCTGTATATGAACACCAGAGCTGACACATACATACAAAGTATAGCTACAACAGCAGCAATGAGGTCACAGTTCCTTGAAGAAGATGGGAGGCTAGTTGTGTGGAAGCCAGTCTGGCATGTGAGAAATTCATCCTTCTCCTGGAGGTGAGCTGTCCTATGGGATACTGGTTACTGAGAATACATGAACAAGCATCATACATTCTACGTGGGGAAATGGGAATGGAAGTTTATGAACACACCACATACCACCTCCTTTCCTCATTCCCACTGTGGTACAATGGAGGAGGGTTGGAAGGATTGTAGTCCTAATGATTTAATTAGTAGAAAAGCATCACAGAATCACAGCTCAAGGTTGGCACAGCTCTGAGCACTATACAAACTTGGTCATCTAGCCCTATACATTTGTGAGTGGACTTCAAAATCTTTATTTTCGTGTGGAAAGATATGCTGCTAAAACAAGTCCACTCTCAAGGGCTCCATAACCCATTAACGCTATATAGGACCATCAAAAACCAAACATACTTTGTAGTCGCCTAGAGGCATAGTAAGATTGCTGCTTAATTTAAACTTGTTCCTTACTACTTCGGGGGAAGGAAAACACAAACCTAAATCCGATGGGTCATTGTGCATTTAAATGAAGGTTTTTTTCATTACAGAAATAAATCGATATCTTAGCTATGGTAAATAATGCTGCAATAAACATAGTTGTGCTGGTAGCTTTAGTATGATCTTGTTTGTGATCATTGGGTAAATGCCCAAAAGTGGGATTGCTGGGTCAGCTCTATGTGGAGTCTTTTGAGGAACCTCCATACTACTTTCCAAAGTGGTTGAACAAGTTTACACTCCCACCAACAATGCAGTAAGGTTCCCTTCTGTCCACATCCCCTCCAGCATCTGTTGTTATTAGAGTTCTTGATTCTAGCCATTCTAACTGGGGTGAGGTGGTATCTCAATGTTGTTTTGATTTGCATTTCTTTTATGGCTAGAGAGGTTGAGCATTTCTTCATGTGTGTATTGGCCATCCTTCTTTCCTCTTCAGAGAAGTTTCTCTTTAATATAATTGTAACCCCTCTGTATGATATTTTTACAATAAAAAAGAAAGAAATAGAGCAAAGTGTCCTCCATACTACATAGTCAACAATATACAAAGACTGTCAGATCATCTAGTGTTCAAAGGTATGCCCAGTACATCTTACATGTTAGAGACTTCATGGATTATACCATGAGATAAAATTTGAACTGCTTTAGCTGAGTCCTCCTGTACTGCTCTAGAATTGTCTTCAATCCTGTATACTTTTCAGCTGCAAATAAATCTCTATACTGATGGGCTCCCAGACTTGACCCCATTGGCTTCCAAAAAGCCAAGACTTGAGGCTTAAAAATGTCTCACTTGCCTGGTGCCAGTGGCTCATGCCTGTAATCCTAGCTACTCAAGAGGCTGAGCTCTGAGGATCACCGTTCAAAGCCAGCCTAGGCAAGAAAGTCTGTGAGACTCTTATCTCCAATAAACCACTAGAAAACTGGAATTGGCACTGTGGCTCAAGGGGTAGAGCACTCGTCTTGAACTGAAGAGCTGAAGGATAGTGCCCAAGCCTAGAGTTCAAGCCCACACTGACAAAAAAAAAGTCTCACTCTCCAACAGATACAGTCCTTGATATTATAGTCATTAAATTTATTCTATGTTGTAAAGCTGATGTGCCCTTTAAATAAATAAATATTATCATAATATAATATATAGATACAGATATCTGCATCTATCTATCTATATATATCACTGTGAATATGACACTATATTGTATTATGAGCAGCCTCCTCCATTTCCTCCAAGTTCATGAATCTTTGTTTCTAGTCTTGATACCTTTCCTCCTGGGAGTGAGAATTTCCAATCTGAGGGCAGAGGCTGTGGAAACAAAGGGAAGAGGCAGCACCGCCTACTTTTTCTTTCTAGCATGTACTGCCCACTAAAGCATGTGAAATGACGACAGGCTATTGACAAGAACCAACATGATGCCGTGGAGAAATGTTAACGCATGGATATTTGCTTAGGGAGGACAAGTCTTAGTCAGCTGCTGCAAAAGGAGACCCTCTGTTGCTAAGGGGACAGCTTGAAAAATGTCATCATCTGACTAAAGGACCTGGGAGGGGTTGGGAACCAAGAGTGAGATGCCAATGATGGATGGCACCCACTTCACAGGTATGAGTAGATACTGAAGATACAGCAGGATCACATGAAAAAAAGAAGGAGACAGGAGATGGAAATGATTTAGGGTCTTGATAAGACTTGCAGAACTGTAAGCAGGAGGTGGAGGTAGATGGGGAGAGATGGGTGGTGGGGGAAGAGTGTGAGCAAGCATGGGGTCTTGGGT
Source organism: Dipodomys spectabilis (assembly GCF_019054845.1). Classification (NCBI taxonomy): domain Eukaryota; kingdom Metazoa; phylum Chordata; class Mammalia; order Rodentia; family Heteromyidae; genus Dipodomys; species Dipodomys spectabilis. The sequence goes on along the minus strand of NW_024870911.1, from coordinate 15,429,235 downwards.
CTCCATCACATTTTAAAGGTGGCGGTGAAGTCAGCATGCAGGTGTGGGATCAGCTTAGACACCCCGTTCTGGTGGGCAAATGCATATTTTCTTTTTACATGGCTGGGTTAAATTACTCCCCCTAGGTCATCCAATTAATCACTTGGAGAGCAGGGAATAGAATCCAGCTCTGAAGTCTCTTGTTTCACATCTGGAGCAGGCAAACCAGGCTTTCTTCTTTCTGAAACACCCACTTCATTAAAAAAAAAAAAGAGAGGGGGGGGGGCAGGTCTTTTGCAAATCAATAAAGTTTTAACTCTTTTATACAGATCTGTCAAATTCTTTTGGGTGATTTGAAGCAGTAGAGTTACTACATAGACAAGCTGTAACTTGCCTTCTGGTGTATCTTCTATTCAAGAATTTTAAATACATGTTACATTTACTTTGATTTCCCCCTCCCTTCACCTCGATTTTTGAGCAATTATGCCGGAGAGCTGAAAAAATGAGTTACAGATCTGAGAGAGCAACGTGTGCATAGCTTAACTGCTGCATGACTGATTGTGTGATATATTGCTCTTTTCACTAATAACCACAAAGCAGGTAGAGGCATGGCAGACTAATTTGGTTTATATGTCCAGCTGTAAGGCTAGACACTGCATCATTCTTTTCAGAAACCAGTGACTTTAGGCATGTGGAACTCGTCGTCATGACAACAATAAACCAGCTTTGAGTCTGAGTCTCAGCTCAGAAACTGCCTTGTCTCCATTACTTCCTGCTCATGACCTGACTTTTCTTACTCTCTGGGGCTGGGGGGCTGGGGATTTATAAAAGATCTATTGAACAGAGCTCCAGTATATGTTTAATGCTTAAAATGTCTGGGCTGCAAGTTTTGCTTGCACAGATGGCTAGAGGCTGGAAGGAGGATAGATCAATCATTATTATTGCTAATGACACAGTTATAAGGTTGTACACAAAGGTGAGCAGATTTGAAAAAGAGGAAAAAGGCAGTGAGAAAACTGACTTGGAATTCTTTGAGTAACATAAAAGTAGCTACAGCAAATAAAATACATTTTGTTAATACACAAGGGAATTATACTATGATTCTGGAAAGAACTAGCGAAAATATGTCATGAAGAATAATCAAACAATATTAATATACTAAGTTCAGTGTGTATGTGTGGGTGTGCAGCTTGTAATTCAAAGACAAATCAGAAGGCACTCATGGAAAAAATTGTAAGTGATAATTTTTGTGTTCTTGTGTTTTGTGGATTTAATATGACTATTTTCAGAGGCAAGATTATGAAATACTGGGGTTCAATGTCCTCCATTAAATATCAACTGTGATTCTTGCAAGATGTCTCATAATGCACAGTCACTTGATACTCACCTTTCAATCATATCATTTGCACAGTAGGGCTGTGGAGAGAAGAAATGAGATAAAAGAGAGAAAAGGCTTAGTTCAATTAGTAGGAAATCTGTCCATTTGATTATAATGATTGAACTCTACTGTTTCAGAGACATGACCAAAGAGGTTTTTTTTCCTCTTCTTTTAGGAGAGATGTTTTGTGGCTTTACTCTTTTACCATATAATCTGGTTTATAATGAGGGTAGAGCTTTAAAGGTTGGAGATGGCACCAAGAGCAATAAGTGAGTGGCTAACATAATGGATGATATGCCCTATAGTCTTTGGTAGCCTTTTACTTCCGGGTCTTCCCCATCTCCCACAGGAAGTAAGAAATTCCAACTTCAACTTTGTTTCCCATTACTTAGCACTAGTTCTATAGGACTACCTTTTTAAAAGGCTTCTGTTTTCCAGCCAGTTCACCCACAAGCCAACCAGCAAAGAAAGAAAACATGGAACAAATCCTAGATAGATGTCAAATGCTTCCTTTCTTTCCTATTTGCTGAGAAACTGAACGATTTTCTTCCTCAGAAACCAGCAGTATGCCTTCATGGTCATATGATTTAATTTCTTAGTCATCAAATAGCTACCCTGAGGCCAGGTTTTCTCTCTGACCTCATTATGAAATATCATGGAGTGCATTCAGTTATCAAACTATAACTTAAGAAGTCATGAGCCACAAGATGATTATGTTTTGTTTCTTATCATAAACATTTAGTGGTGTCACAAACAATTAAATTTCTCTGTGTTATCTTGATAGGGCATTATAATTCTTAACAATGGTGTTAGTTTGTTTTCTGAGATATAGAATTGGATCACACTTTTCTCTTACCAAGTTTGAAAGAATTGATTTTTGTATATTCATCATTGACAGAGGAAATATGCCTCATTAAACACATGAGAGAGTTAATATAACAAGAAAAAGAGAAATGCAGCAATATTCTACAGTAATGTTATATATATTCAAATAATGAGTTGCTTAAGAGTAGTCAAAAGAAAACACTAGCACATTAGGTATTTGATCATATAAAATAGGTATGTGTTATATACCTACTATACTTTAGAAAGGATATGATTGCATGAGTAATTTCTGGATGTTACAGATAGTATTTACACTGATAAAGGCCCATTCCAATATTACTGTAAAATACTGTTTTTTCATACAAAATGGTCTTATGTTGAAAGTTCTTTTCCATCTTTTAATTAAATACAGATAAAATTAAGTCAAAGTTTAGGAGATTTTTTTCATGAAATCTCATAATTCATAAATATTGGTTCTACTGTCTGTAAGCTTGAAGGATATTTTTTGAAAGCTTAGGCTGTTTTTTTTTCTTCTGCAAGTTTGACGGTTTAGTCTATGTAAAAGATAAATCTTTTGAAGATTCAAAGTCTTTAAACAGGCCCAGAGGAAACAATTGTGTTTTTAGGAGTTTCTTACTGGAATATTTCTGTCTCTTCAATATTGGTATGTTTTTGTTACTGTTCACAAATGTGCTGATAAAGGAATTTCAAGTAGGAAACTGAAACAATGGTAAAATAAATCTATTTCTTAATATGTACCAGAAGTCTGATTCATCAAATGTGGCTTGTTGTTTATGATATGCTTAAGAGGAGAGAGCAGTGAGACTCCAGCTTTTCCTGGTTGATATATAGGAATGTTCATAAACTCCCCCCTTCACACACACACACATGGTAAAGTCAGATTCTTCTTTTTTGAAATCTCCAATAGAGCAGAAATGGTATGCAAGAGTATTAAATACAAGTGTAGTCAAAGTAAACTTCTACTTTAGACCTTTATTACAGCTGTGATTTCTTTTTTGTGACATAAGAGCTGCATTGTACACACAAACACATGCTGAATTGAAACTCCTTTGTACAGCTACTTAGAATAAAAAATTAAAAATTCAGAAAATGATGAATAGACATATAATATTAATCGAGACTTTTTACGTTTCATAAGCATGCTATTCCTAACTATGTGCCTTTCTTTGTTTCTTTCTGATTTTCTATTCCTGGATTCTTTACAATCTTTGCTGTTTATTCAAATCCTATTCATCTTTCTAAAGTCCCATTCAATGATAACCTTTATATGGTACTTTTCTAATGATGTCAACCTATGTCAAATGCTTACTTACTTATAAGATCTAAACACTGCAAATTAGTAAGTATTGGTTTTTGATACTTAATCAAATCATATCTTATTGTTAATCAAATCATACCTTATTGTTAGACTATTTAATATTTTCTTTTTTTATCCACATCAATTAGTTGTACAAGGGGTTTCAGTTTTACTATTTTCTTTCTTTTTTTCTTTTTTCTTTTTTTTTGGGGGGGGGGGGAGTCCAGTCGTGGGGCCTGAACTCTGAGCCTGGACGTTGTCTCTCAGCTCTTCAGCTCAAGGCTAGCGCTCTACCACTTGAGCCACAGTGCCACTCCTGGCTTTTTTTTCTTTTTGCTTATGTGGTGCTGAGGAATTGAACCCAGGACCTCATGCATGCAAGGCAAGCACTCTACCACTGAGCCACCTTCCCAGCCCTACTATTTTCTTATCTGTCTAAAATAGAACAAATAGAAGTAAAAAAAATGACCTAAGAGTTATATTAATAAGTGCAAGAAATCAATTAATTTGTAATTGCTTAAGGTGCAAGTTTTTTAGTTTAGGAGACAACTGTGCTAACTTGCTCTGTAACTAAATCCACCATTGTCGTTTCAAAATTTCAGATTTCCTTGAAAGTTGAGGATGCTTGTTACAAATGATACAATGTAAATTATTGTTAGAAAATTTACATATAATACCTGCGCTAATTCTAGTACTTTGCATAGTTAAACAGTATGATACTATTTAGTATTTATTTAATTTTTTTGATATTATGAGGCTTTGAACAATTTCAAGTGATTTATTTTATCTTATGATTACCTGCCTATTATCACTGTTGAAAGTGAAATATGTTACTTTTTTTTTGCCTTTTCTTCTCACCTTATCTTTCCCATATTGTGATTATTCTTGTATGGGTAGCTTAAGAAGAGATGCAAAACTGATGAGAATTTGAGTGAGCTTTGGATTTTATTATCCTATCTCCACAAGGAAATAAAGCTTTGATCTAGTTCCTCAGAAAGTTAATCCGAGTGGTTTTGTGGAGATGTGTGCCTGGATAGCTACAGGAATACTCATTTTTAATCTGTTGGTGTTGAATACTTAATCCACTTCAGATTCTTGGCAAAGAGATTTAAAGAAAGAACAAAATAATTACATTCTTCATGGGCTTTGTTTTCTGCAATGAATATTTGGTAGCACTATTTGGCATTTTACAATTTAATGAGAATGCTTAGGATAATGGATTTAGATTAGTTAAAATAAGGTAAAACTAATGATTTTTGTGGTCTTGGGTAAGTAAATTTAAAGTATGTCTTTTAAGGATGGGACAGTTTGGCTAGGAGTTTTATTATTCAATTTGTTTCCCTCAGCAGAATGAAGGTTAAACAGAGAATACACTATTTCCAGTGGAATAAATTAAATAATTATTCTCCACGTGAAACAGCTTGTTTAAAAAGTTCATCTATTTTTCTATTTAAAAAAGCCCACCAAACCTCTGTATGCTGATGCAGGCCATAATAACCCATTAAATTTAAATATAAATCTGTTCATTAGAAAATTTCTTTAAAGCAAACATTTATTTTAAGAAGTGCTTTTTCATTTTATTAAGAAAAATATGAATCAAGCCAATATATATCTAAGCCAATTTTATTAAGGAACATTTGTTCAAGTAGTATATAGGATCTTTAATTTTACATGATATGTCATAACATAGCTCGGTATAAAAAAGGAAAATAAAAAGTAACTAAAATCTCATCAGTCATGTGTGTGTGTGTGTGTGTGTGTGTGTGTATGTGTGTGTGTGTGTGTGTGTTACTAGTATTGGAGCTTCAACTCTACCAGTTGAGCCACACTTGGACTTCTGGCTTTGCTAATTAGAGATAAGAGTCTCATGGGCTTTTCTGCTCAAGCTGATTCTGATTCAATAACCTTTATATCTCAGCCTCCTGAGTAGCTAGGAATACAGGTGTAAGCCACCAGCACCCGGCTCTCATCATCTTATATAAATATTTAACATTTAGGGGAACTTATAATACATATGCATACAGGGAAGTTTATAAGTTAGTGTCTTTTTCAGTTTACAATTATGACATTTTTCATATTTTATTTTTATGCACAAATATAGTCTTATGCGTGCATAATATACCACCAAGTATATTTCCATAATTTTAACTGCTTTCTCTTTTATGAATAATGGAAGACATATTTGTATTGAAAATTTGAAATACAAACAAAATAAATTACACCATTTTACTACTTACGCTGAATCTTGGGTCTTGATTTACAAGAAAAGCTGTTAGAAATTAATTCTGATATCAGCAAAAGGATGAATAAACATTTTCACAAGTTATGCTCATTTTTAATTTCATAATTCATAGTTTTAAGTAAATGTATATGTGAAACAAATATTTTGATTTTGGATAAGAAGTAATATTTCATTACTGATATATTGGCAGTTTGACAGAAATTCTGATTGAATTATCCATGTTAGTTCATCTTAATTGCTTTCCCCTCCTTAAATAATGCAGTTTTTCTTTCTTATGTGATCCCCAATTTTTTAATCTTTTTATTATCTTGTATATATACCTGTTCCAAATTAGGTAAAATTTAATCTTGAAATTTTTATGTTGGTAATGAATAGAATGGCAACTGAGCAACAGTTATAGAAAATTTATGTGCTATTTGGGACAGGGTATGTTTGATTTTACATCCTATCAAGATGTACATTTTTTGAAATTTGTGAAACATTCCCTGGAAAATTATGTCATGGTTTAAACAGATTGAGAGTTTTCATTTAATGTCAAAAGGTTTTTGATGTGAACACACCTAAATTAGGAATTTATTTAAAGCTGAGTGTTTTTTTTTTTTTTTCTCTCAGTTCACCCAAGGAAGAGGCAGCCAGGTGTTAAAGTTGTACTGGTTTTCTTTTGCTTACAAATTGAGTAGGAGTCCTGTTCTGGCATTAGGTAGACAAAGAATAATTCTGCTTGTCTTTAGTTCTCTATATTCCTTATCTTACATATCCCTTTTCTCCCCCGGTTCTCCTATTCGTTCAATAGTGGTTTATGGAAGCCAGTGACTTTGGTACTTTTTTCTATATTTATTATTCAAGAACTCTCCTAAGAACAAATAGAATATTTTTGTTGTTGTTCACATTTAGAGTTTGAACTCTGGGTCTTACCACCCACTAGGCTGTCACTCTACCACTTGAATCATGCCTCCAGTCTGACATTTTGCAAGATGGAGTCTTGAAGACTTTTCTGCCCAGGATGCTTCCAAACTGAGATTCTCTAGATCTCAATCCCTTAAGTAACTAGGATTGTAGGTCTAACCCACCTGTGCCTGGCTATCTGGGAAAACCTTTAAGAACGCTTCAATACTGCCTTTTTTTTATATGAACCTTGAAGTTTTAGATCTTTCCTGGCTTTAGCAGAATTGTCTCTTTCTTCTGATTGGATGCCCACAGCTGTGGGGATTCAAAAAGTTAGGAAAAGTGTGGTAATGGGCAAGGAGAAGGGGTCTGGGATGGTGTGGAGTTGGTATGTGGAAATAGAAGAAACAAGGTGCCAAGTAAAGTAACATTAGCCTCCTCCCTAGACTAGTAGGGAGTTTACTCAACTCAAAAGAAGAAAAAAAAAAGTAGGGCAGGAGGTTTGGTTTAAGTGGCAGAGCACCAGCTGAGCAAGCCAGCCAAACGAAGTGAGGCTCTGAATTCAGCTGCTAGTTCCACTTTTATTTGTTTATTTTATTTTATTTTTTAATTGTGAAAATACCATACAGAGGGGTTACAATTACACGAGCAAGGTAATGAGTACATTTCTTTCTTTTTTTTTTAAATTTTATTTTATTTTATTTAAGAACATACTGTACAGAGGGGTTACAATTACATGGGCAGGATAATGCATACATTTCTTACCAAGCATTGCAGCCTCCTCCTTTGTTTACCCTTCACCTCCCTTCCCAGCCTCCCCCCTCCCCCGACCCAATCCTTCCCCCCCTCCCCTCAAGCATTGTAGCCTCCTCCTTTGTTTTCCCTTCCCATCCCTTCCCATTCCCCCTCCACCCCCCTACCCCGCTTTCGTTTTTTGACATAACGTCTTGTACATCTCATGGCTGCAATGGGTCCACCTGTATCCCTATTTAAACAGTTTGTTTTTTCCCTTCCCCTCCACAAATTATACCAACATCAAATACAGTGAAAATAGGGGTTATACTGTAGGGGAGGGACATACAAAGCAACAAAGAAATCATCTTATAAAAGAAAAAAAATAGGTATCAGCTCTTACGACTGAGCTTTCTGTAACTGTAAGTACTAATAGCTATTTCGGTGTTTTTTTCTCATTGCATTCATCTTTAGTATGACAAGATTTCCAGTTCACTTCCTTAAGAGCTTAAATCTGTATTGTTCAGAGTGACTCCCAAAGTTCTCTGTAGGTCCCACTGCTGCATGTTTCAGATTTATGATAGGGTAAGGAATCGGAACCACAATGTCAACCAAACTGGCAATCTGGCAAGATATTCTTCTTACCAGGGTTAGCGATGACTGGTTTATAGAGAGGCTACCTTGAGTAATACTTCTTTGGTTTCTTTAGACTTTGTACTATACATATATGGGAAAATTACATAATGAGCTAATGTGGAAAATGAATGCTGGTAAAATTGGACTACAGTGGAGGAGTGCTAAGAGTACTTTGCCACTAACCAGTTATAAGACGTGGAGCAGGTCATACAATCCCATGAGTTTCTCCATTTGCAAAATGATGAAGTGTTTTAATGGAATGTAACACATGCACAGAAAGTGTGTGCATTGAATTACCACATTCTCACATCAACACCATATTGGTGTTGCTTGCATATTAACATTGGCTATTGATGAAGTAGAGGATAAATGCTAACATGTTCATTTTAACTAATGAATTTGGACTTTTGGATATTTCCCATCTTAAAACATACACTTCAGGGCTGGGAAGGTGGCTCAGTGGAAGAGTGCTTGCCTTGGATGCATGAGGCCCTGGGTTCCATTCCTCATTACTATATAAACAGAAAAAGCCAGAAGTGGCACTGTGGCCCAAGTGGTAGAGTGTTAGCCTTGAGCTAAAGAGCTGAGGGACAGCGCCCAGGCCCAGAGTTTAAGCCCCACAACTGACAAAAAAATAAAATTAATTAATTAATTAAAACATACCCTTCAGTGTCTGAAAGAAATCATTGGTGCAACAGTGTGTTTTCCTTGCTTATAATATCATTCTGGTGTTCAATGTGTAGATTAAGAACTATACTTTAGCCAAAATCTCCAGTCATCTTGATGTGGAAAATGAAAACACTTCCTTATATACCACCTACCTCAATTGTTCTTCCGGGCACTAGCCTGAAACCACTCAAACTTGCAAAAGTTCCTGCTGACCCTGGCCATATAAACCCTGCTACAATCAGACTCTGTGCGACCTCTCTGATCCAACCAGGGAGTTTGCCTGGGAGCCGTACTCCCAATAAACTTTTCCTTTATTCACCTTTACCTCCTCCTTGTGTTCTTTCCTTGCCTAAAACCTTACACCTCCCTCTTTTCCTCTCTTCTTCCCTTCCTTTCCTCCCTTCTTCCCTCCTTCCTTCCTTCTTTCCTTCCCTCCCTTCTTTATGACCTTCCTTTTTTCTCCCTTCTTTTACCCTCCATTTTTTTCTCTCCCTTCTTCATCCTTTATTGAAATTTTCTCCTTTCCCTCACTCCTTTCCTCCTTTCCTCTTTCCCTCCCTTTCATCCACAAGAATAAAGCTACATCTCATCTTTAGGAAAATAGAGTAAAACCTGACCACTTTCTCTGCACTGTTGCGTATGGCAAAGCTAATTTTATTCATGACAAAGACAATATAAAAAAGGTACTGCTGAGACTTCAGACTGTGAAAGCCAAAGTATAAAGCTAAGTATAAAAAAAAAAAATAGGAGAAGAGAGCTATTCCTAAGAAGTGACATAGCTTTCAACTGAATTGTTTTGGGAACAGCTAGCAAGTTTTTCAAAACTTAAGATGTGAATTTGCTCCTTCTTATTTAAGAGATGTTGTAATTCTATAAATTGGTCAACTAGTGTTCTGATTAGTGGAGTAGGAAGATTTGTATAAGCCAGCAAGTCCATTGTTCAGCTCCTCCCTCACACCTCTGAATAATCCAACCCTTTGGGGTTGGAGCACTGAGTCTCTATTGAGCATTTCAGATGCCTCCACTGCCCAGTAGAGCCTAGGGTGTCTCTAACTCCTTCCTCCCTGAATTCTCTTGACATCCTGCAAGTGAAAGCTGATCACATCCCTGATCTCTTCCCTTCCACACCACACCCCTGCTCCTTTGTTCTTATCTTTCTATCAAAGGCCTTTAGCCTAAATTGCCCAATTACTCTTTTACAATTCAAATTGGAGGTTAACAAGCTGTGCTAGGCTTCCTTCTGGGCTGTGCTTCTGGGGCGAGGCCCTCAAGTAAATATTTGAATTGTTGAACAGCAGTCTTTAACTGAGCGCATTGCTTTCTCCCTTACAGTCTTAATACTTCAGGTGAATATGACTGGGATCTCTTTTAGGCTTACAAGGAGATTTCTTTGAATTTGGGATATTTATCACTTAGGTTTATGTTAACAACACAGGCTTTGCCAACAGACAAATGGAAGTTTAAGCTCCATCTTCTTACTGAGTTGTGTAAGTTTGCTCAAATTGTTTAATTTCTCAAGGACTCATTTTCTGTGTCAAGTAAGGATGATGACATTTAGCTCATTAAATTGTTTTAAAGATGAGGTGTCCAAATGGATGCAATAATGGTTGTAGGAAGAAAGCACTTTTCCCATCTATTATGCCATCTTTACTAAATGGTTTATTACTAAAGCATTTATTTCTCAGCACCAAGTAATAATAATAAGCAAGATGTGTGTTGCATTTACATGCTATGTACTGTTTGAAATTCTTTCCCTGCGTGAATTCATTTGTCCCTCTTAACAACCCAATGAAACAAGCACTGTGGTCTCTCTTTTATATAAGAAGAAATAATAGCACAGAAAAGTGAGTCTAGTGACTTTCTAAGAATATAGACTTAGCAAGGTGTAAAATTCATGGTTAAGACCTGGGTATCCAGAATCTGCATTTATCCTCTTTTTTGAACAGCCTCTGAGTACTTGTGTTTTCTCTCCTTTCTTATTGTTAGGAAGAGGGCAATGTAGAGAATGAGTCATAAAACTTGAATTGCACTCTAGATTATGAGCAGTTGATTACTTGGAGAAGGCACTCATTCTCTTTAAGCCTTTGGTTACTTTCCTTATCTATGAAACAAATTGGATAGTGAAGGACCTGTTTTTCTCTTCCTAACACCTTGGGGAATTGTCTCTCTCCCAACCTATTTCAGAAGGGCAGCTGATCACAGGGCTATATCAGCTCTCCTCCCCTCTCCCCCTTCCCCCGCCCCCAATTCAGGGCTTCAGATTTCCCTGTATCTCAAAACACAGTGACTGAGTTGGGGCTGAACATACAAACAATATGGAACCTTTGAAGAATGAGTCCATTTTGATTTCCAAATTAGAGAAGATGACACAGGAGTATAAAGTTGCCTGAGACCATCTCTGACTTAAGTCAAGAGAATCTGCCTGACACTGAATTGAATAAAAAGCCAACAGCCATCAGGAATGTCAATTTAAGAATTGAGATCATGGAGGAAAGGAGAGAAAAGAGAAGAGAGGATACAGAAAGAAGGATATTTATGACAATTACTTTGATTCCTAAAGTTAGTATATCTCTATACGTTTTTAGTTTTGCCATTTAATAAAACACTCCCCCTTCCCCAAATAATTGATGTGTCTTTCTTTTACTTAATAGAGCTAAAGCTTTTATTCATAGACCTTAAAGATATGATCCTCTTCCAACTATAACATTCTGCAAACATGTTTCATTATAACATCCTGGTTAAAAATAAGAATGTTTTTGATATTTGATAAATATTTTTAATAAGTTGAATTTAAAAAGTAAATTAAGCCAGGTACAGGTGGCTCACACTTGTAATCCTAGCTACTAAGGAGGCTGAGATATGAAGATCATGGTTCAAAGCCAGCTCAGTCAGGAAAGTCTGTGAGATTCTTATCTCCAATTAACCAGTAAAAAGTAGAAAGTAGAGCTATGGTTCAAGTGGTAAAGTGCTAGCTTTGAGGAACATAGCTCAAGGACAGTTCCCAGGCTGCCCTTGTTCAAACCCCAGGACTGGCACAAAAAGAAATGAAAATGAAAATAAATTAAGTTAAATAATTTAAGTTGTTTGTCCAACTAGAAATCCATAATACAAAGAGGTATAGCTAAGATGGAAGAATTTCAAATGACTTTTATAGGTTTCTAAAAATGAATTGCATTGTTAATGATCTGAAATGTTTAAAGTGGATATTTCATTGGCTTAGATTTCTAGACCTTTTTCTTTGAAAAGCCAGCTCTGAGTTAAGGGCTGATAGAAATTAAAGAATGGTTTTTAGGGGATAAAGACAAATCTGTCCCTGAAGCCAACAAGCAAAACAAAACAAAAAGATAGAATTATTGAGGGATCAGTAGAATGTATAGAGAATTTCTAACCATGTTAATATAACATCATAAATAAATTTCAAAGACACAATACAAAGCAAAAAATTGAATGGCTCTATAATTCAGGATTTTTATCATGTGCATATCAGATCCACTTGTATTCCCTCACCCAACCTCAAATTTATATCCACAACATAAATGGACATTCAGAATACATGTATAATCAACAAACAAATACATTAATTAGGTAAATATGTATACATAGAAACACAGACATTTTTATATTAGTAAACACACATACACAGAAACACAATTCTTTTTTAATTTTTTTAATTTTTTATTGTGAAAATACTGTACAGAGGGATTACAATTACATGGGCAAGATATTGAGTACATTTCTTATCAAGCATTGTAGCCTCCTCCTTTGTTTCCCCTTCCCTTCCATTCTCATCCTCCTCCCTCCCCCCCCCCCCCCCCCCCCGCCCCAATCCTCCTCCCTCCACGACCAAAGTTGTAAAGTTCATTTTTGACATAACGACTTGTACTTCTCATTGTTGCGATGGGTCCACCTGTATCCCTATTTAAACGATTTGTTTTTTCCCTTCCCCTCACAAATTATACCAACATCAAATACAGTGAAAGCAGAGGTTATACCGTCAGAGAGGGACATACAAAGCAACAAAAAATAATCTTATAAATGTGTTAGAAACAATGGCATGAAAGAAAAAACATTTGAATACATATCTTAGGGTTCATTTCCCTAACATCAACTTATCTGACCTTTTCTGCTTGACTCAGACATATACTAGTTATTGCAAATAAGGGAAACCATGGGACCTATGCTTCTTTGGGCCTGGCTTACTTCACTTAATATAATTTTTTTCCAAGTCTTTCCATTTCCTAACAAATGGGGCAATGTCATTCTTTCTGATGGAGGCATAGAATTCCATTGTGTATATATACCACATTTTCTTGATTCATTCATCTACTGAGGAGCATCTGGGTTGGTACCGTATCTTAGCTATGGTAAATAAGGCTGCAATAAACATAGTCGTGCTGGTAGCTTTAGTGTGGTCTTGTTTGTGAACATTTGGGTAAATGCCCAAAAGTGGGATTGCTGGGTCATAGGGGAGCTCTATGTGGAGTCTTTTGAGGAACCTCCATACTGCTTTCCAAAGTGGTTGCACAAGTTTACACTCCCACCAACAATGCAGTAAGATTCCCTTCTGTCCACATCCCCTCCAGCATCTGTTGTTGTTAGAGTTCTTGATTCTAGCCATTCAAACTGGGGTGAGGTGGTATATCAATGTTGTTTTGATTTGCATTTCTTTTATGGCTAGGGAGGTTGAGCATTTCTTCCTGTGTCTATTGGCATCCTTCTTTCCTCTTCAGAGAAGTTTCTCTTTAAGTCTTTGGCCCACTTATTTATTGGGCAGTAGAAACACAATTCTTTTCTCCCTTTCTCTCTCTCTTTCTCTTTTCTTTTTTTTTCTCTCTCTTTCTCTTTTCTTTTCCTTTTTTTTTTTTTTTTGTCAGTTGTAGGACTTAAACTTAGGGCCTGGGCGATGTCCCTGAGCTTGTTTTACTTAAGGCTATAGCTCTATCACTTTGAATAACAGCTCTACTTTCTGTTTTCTGGTGGTTGATTGGAGATAAGAGTCTATTGGACTTTCCTCCCTAGACTGGCTTTTAACCACTATCCCCAGATCTCAGCTTCCTGAATACTCAGGTTTACAGATATGAGCCACCAGCACCCAGCTAGAAACATAATCCTTATATTCAGATATGGTCATATATTTTAACCCACACAGAATATTTCCACTGTAGTCATCCAACTGAATGCTCCATAAGGAAAGCAAGCTCTTTAAATGCCATATGCATTATCTCATAACCCCCTCAACAGAGGTATGAGACAAACAATATCATCACTCCCATTTCATGGATTGGAATACTGAGATGTAAAAAGTTGAAATAACTTGCTAGACATTTCCCACCTAGTAATACAAGTCTTTCTGGTTTTAACTAATTATTAAAATCATTATGTTAGTCTGTTCCTTCCAAATTGAATTCATTTTAATAATAATAATGATAGACAATGATTCATGCTATTACCTACCCAACAAAATGGGGAGTAAGAGGCAAAAGTGAGATAGGATAATAATGTGTGTGAGAGAGAATATGCATATGGTAAATAAGAACCAAGTTATCTATCTATCTATCTATCTATCTATCTATCTATCTATCTATCTATCTATCTATCTAGGAGCTAGTGTTGAGAGAGAGAGAAAAAAAACGAAGATACATATTCCCTTCTCCAAAGTTCCATTTATTGTTGGTTGGTTAGATTCATGTAAATTCTATGCATAATGTGAACTCATCAAGAGCTCCAACCTGCTCTGCTGCTAGCAGGGTCCTTAGAGCTTTGGGAGACAGAAAGTGAGTGATCAGGCCAGCAAAGGCCAGAGGAAGCATGCTCCAGCCTGCCAGCTGCAGCTGCTGAAATGTAGCAGTCGATTTAGTATTTCCTGTGCAGGCACTCTGAAAAAAGTTCCCAGCTTGTTTGTAGGTGACTAGCTTATGTCTCCAGGATGCCTTGAACGATGCCTTTTCAGGGGTCATTTCTTCTCATAAACATGGTTCTGGCTCCATAGGGCATGGGCTGCATTTATACAGCCATGCTTATGAAAACAGGGACATATGATTCCTACGTGGAAAACGGATCATTTACTCTTCGTTCACAGACAGGACTTTTCTAAGTCCTTAGAGCAGAGTGGGGTGCCGTGTCCTTCTGTATATTGAGATGATGGAGACCAGGTAATGCTCACCCAGGAGATAAAGGTTTGAAAGACTTAAACATGTGGGAGGTCTTTGTGAGAGTGAGCCAGGATCTCCACTTAGCTCGACACATAGTGCTAGCTGCTCCCGTCTGTGAACTGCTCAAGTGGAAGCAGCAATGGAGTGTCTTAGAGTTTGGGGTTGATTCCCAGTGGCCTTGCCCCGCCAGAACCTCGGAGAATAGCTTCAGTGTGAGTGCACTTGTGGACTTGTTATGACATCCATTGAAGAGTTGATTGAACATGACTGAACCTGGGATTTCTTTAAAAGTTCAGAAGATGCAGCATTGATGTATACCTAGTTTCATGAATTTGTTACTTAAATTTTTCTAATGAACTGGGGGTATAAAAATGCTTGATCATTTTACCTAGCAAGTGAGTCATTATAGTTTTTTTTTAACCACTAATAGCTCCTGAAAACTTACTACATACTAGATGTACAGTATACTACAGATAGATAAATAGATATAGATGTGCGTGTGTGTGTGTGTGTGTGTGTGTGTGTGTGTGTGTGTGTGTGCGTGCACACACGTGCGCGCACGTGCTGGTACTGGGGTTTGAACTCAGGGCATGGCTGAAAGTTGAGCCACCATTGGGCCTCTGGTTTTTTTGATAGTTTATTAGAGATGAGTCTCACAGACATTTTTGCCTGGGACTGATTTCAACCTTCAATCCTCAGATCTTCCTGAGTGGCTAGGATTACAGGTGTGAGCCACTGGTGTCTAGCTATTTTACTCTTTAGCTAGCATTCAGTCCATCAGTGCGTGCTATCTGTTTGCATTGCTTCTTTCAGTCTCCCTATACTGGGTTTCTCTTTACTGGAATTTGAAGCACCATAGAAGCAGGAGCAATGCAATTAAGCCTGAAGCCCTCTTTTAGGTTTTCATAAATAGGTTTCCCATGAACGAATGGGTTTATTAGGCTTATCATGGTACCAGCCTGCACAAGCATATTGTGTGTCCAGTTCTGTGTTCCTGATAGCAAAATGAGGCTTTGGGAATTTAAATAGCTTAAGGCCACATAGCTGACAAGTTGCTTAATTTATAGTTTATAGAATTCTGTCTTCATACTCCATGTTCTTCATAGCTGGTTTATGTTCTCCTAAACAATTCTACATGATTAAGATATCTGGCTTTCTCCTGAACATAGGAAATCATAGTGAGGAGAAAGAAGGGGTTATTGTTATTTGCAGAAGTCTGTACCTGTCATTAGAAGATACCATACTTGGAGTTTCTGGGAAACAGCATTGCCTTTGCTTCCTCTCTGATGGGCAGAACACTGGGAAGAGGCCATAGCTTGGTGTTTCTCTTCTATACCCTGACAGAAAGAAAAAAAAAAAAACCTATGTAGAAGGAAGAACCAGGCCAATATGAAGTGTTAGGAAATCACTTGTAGCTCTCTTGTTCTCTCTTTCTTCATCTGCTTAGCTATGTCTTGTGTTTCTGAAAGCATACAGGTTTGAGCAAGGTATGCTTGTGGTTTGGATTTAAAGCAGAAGGAAATAGAAAAGTGTTGGTGATCCTTTCCAATTTGATCAATATGCATACACTTCTATATATTGCTTCTTGTATCTAAATATATTCCTAGTTATTGCAAATAAGGGAAAGCATGGGTATAAATGAGACAAGCAGAAAAGGTCAGATAAGATGATGTTAAGGGGAATGAACCTCAAGATAAGAACACACGTGGTTTTTTTCTTTCTTGCTATTGTATCTAACGTGTTTATAAGGTACTACGTGATTTTTTTGTTGCTTTGTATGTCCCTCCCCCATGGTATAACCCCTGTTTTCACTGTATTTGATGTTGGTAAAATTTGGGGAGCAGAAAGGAAAAAACAAATTGTTTAAATAGGGATACAGGTTGACCCATTGCAACAATGAGATGTACAAGACACTATGTCCAAAAACGAACTTTACAATTTAGGTGGGGGTCAGGAGGAGTGTAGTTGTGGAGATGGGAGGGAAGGGATGGTAGGGGAAAAACAAAGGAGGAGGCAACAATGCTTGATAGGAAATGTACTCATTACTTTGCTCATGTGATTGTAACCCCTCTGTACTGTATTTTCATAGTAAAAAACTTATTAAAGGGCTGGGAAGGTGGCTCAGTGGCAGAGCGCTTGCCTTGCATGCATGAGGCCCTGGGTTCGATTCCTCAGCACCACATAAGCAAAAAGAAAAAAGCTGGAAGTGGCGCTGTGGCTCAAGTGGTAGAGCGCTAGCCTTGAGCTAAAGAGCTGGGGGACAGCGCCCATGCCCAGAGTTTAGGCCCCACGACCAGACCCCCCCCCAAAAAAAAACTTATTAAAAATAAATAAATAAATAAATTCCTACACCTAGAACTAGATGGGATTGTCCGTCTGCAATGATCCATCAACTACATTTTACATGCAGGAAGCAAGTTCTATGAAAGTTCTCTCATTCTGCTAAATGCCAAAGATATAAGGCAAACAAAGATTACATAGAAAGAGGATAATAAAGTTGTAAATGAAAATGCCAGCTAGGTAAGTCTCTCTTATCTGATATGCTTGGGATGAGAAGAGTTTCAGAATTTGGAATGTTTCAGGTTTTGATAGATTTACATATACAGAAGGAGATATCTTGAGGAAGCATGAAATTTATTTATGCTTCACATAAATGAATGGATATATATGTATATGTGTGTGTGTATGAATGGAACTATATATGTGTGTGTATCTAAGTGAGGATATGTTTGTATATAATGCCTCATACACATAGCTCGAAGTGACTTTTCTGCAATATTCTTGGTATATATGTGTTTTTATCACATGTTGTGTCTGACTTTTGACATTATGCTTGCACTCAAAAAGTTTCAAATCTTTAGTTTGGATCCTCAGATTAGGGATGATGAACCATCCTAACAATGCTGTGTTCTCAACAAGCAATTCCTCCAGAGCAGGTGAACCTTTCACCAGGACACTGAAGAATGTCTCCTTAGAGCAGGTTCCTAGGCTTCCAAGGGACTACTTGCTGCCCTTGTGACCGTCTATCAGTTTCCTGCTCTTAGTCATCTGCTTGTGATTTTGAAGCTGTAGAGCTAGTGGGGTGGCTCAAGTGGTAGAGTGCCACCATGAGTGAAATAACTTTGAATCGGTGACAGGATAAGTCTGAGAGAAGATGTAGATACATTTTTATGGGTTAAGATAAAACAATGTATGTAGCCAGCAGTATGTAGCCATGCTTTTCCCATTCAGGAGAAAGTTGGTGTAGGATTCTGTGTTCAAAAACACTGAACAAGATTTTCCAGTGAAGAACTGGCCCCTGGTATCTTGGTCCCCTCACTGGAGATTAAGACATAGCACTAATGTTATCTGTCACCTTTTGCTTATTCAACATAAACTGCACAGTTAATTTTTTTCTTGAATGATCTGAAAATGGGGTATGTGGTTGTGGGGAGAGGGTAATGAAAATTAAAACAAGTGGACATAAGGAGGTTATTTATTTATTTTTTCCTTCTAATTGTATCCACAGAGACTCAACCTTTTGTACAGTAGCAAGGTTCAGGCCTGTGAGTGCATACTAACTTCTCATTGTCTGGAGAGCTTAAAATAATGCTTGAACTGATCCCAAATAAGTCAAATTGGAATCTCTGGAACTGAGGTTGGGCATTGATACTCTAGGCTCCCTGTGCTCACTTTGCGATTCTAATACACAGGTGGGTCCAAGTACCTCATGAGAGTAGAAAAAGGGATGGCAGATCTTAGAGTCTGTCAAGGTTGTGTTTGAATTCCAGATCTATTGCTCTTGTGCTTGACAACACTGGGAAGTTTTGAAGCTTCCTGACTCCATGTTCTCAACTGCACAGAAGCAGTGTGCCTTCATCAGAAAGTTGTTTAGGAAATAAAATGAGAACATGTAGGATTTAGGTAGCATGGGGCCTTGCATATAATTACGGTTTAATAAAGTAGGGTTATTATCACTATCATTATCATTATTAAGCTTGGACAAAATCATCATTTCTATACTTAAACACAAGACAGTAATAGAAAGAAGACAGTCACTAGAGAGCATTCCACCAGCTGCTGTTTGTTGGATGAAAGATGATAATATAATATTTCTACTTATTCAGTGTATTTTGTTTTTTTACCAGATTGGCCTCAAACTTACAAGTTTCTTGCTTCAGCTTTCCAAGTACTGGGATTAAAGATATGTACCACATTACTGGGATTAGTAGATTAATATTTCTCAATGTTAAGACTTTTCTTTCAAAATTAAAATCTAGTTTATTCATTTTAACCTTAATTGTATGATTTTTTTTTACATTCTAAGAATGCTGAGAATGTTAAAGCATTTACAGTACAGTGAAATTGTTTTCTTCTTTCTTTTTATTGCAACACTACAAATCATTTATTCCGTTTTTGTTTTCAAAATAGCTAGCTAAGACACATTTGAGGTCTTTGAATCACAGTGTCTCTAGAGTCTGTAGTCAAAATTCTACCATCCATTATATTATATAAGCCAGGCATTTTATTAGCAATAGAGTTGCAATAATGGTTTTATTTTGTATTGTTATTATTTTGTTGTTGTTGTAGTTGGCTTTGAACTAAAAGCTTTACACTTGTTAGACAGTTGCTCTGCCACTAAAACTGTGCCTATAAGCCCTTCTTGCTTTAGCTATTTTCAGATAGAGTCTTATGATTTTCCCAAAGATCCTCCTACCTGTACCACTTGTGCACCTGGGATGTTAGGTGTACATCCTTATGTCAAGTTCTGTGCTATGACTTTGACAGATGATGCCATTGTACTCACAGGCTTTATTTCTTAGAACTGCTTAGGGTCTATGTCCAATAAGTCCATAGGCTTGGCACATTCACCTCTTAGCTTTAGATCCCACCTCTAAAAGCACTCTTTAGTGTTTTTCTTTATGAAATTACTAGCTTGGTTCTAATCTACATTAATCAGTGTATTATCATGGTAGCAAAACAGCTAAGAAAATAAAGGAGAAGGAATTCATTTTTGCCTCACAATTGTCTCCATTGTCAGCTAGCTCCATTGTTCTGGGCATGAGGCAAAGGTAAAACATGGTGTCAGAATCATAGTAGAACAAAATAGCTCATTTAATGGCAGACAAACACAAACACACAGAAACAAGTGAAACATATTAGGAACAAGATACAACCTTCAAAGGTCCCAGTGACTTAGATCATCCAAATAGGCCCAACTTTCTAATACTTCCACGGTGTCCTGAAATAGCACCACCACTTGGCCACCAAGTGCTCATCACATGAGCCTATGTGAGACATGTCATTCTCAGTCCCATACCAATTCACCTTGGCCTTTTAGCCTGATTCTGTATCTGCCAGTGTATTCCAAAGAACAACTACACATCTATGGCCCTTCATTCCACTATCCATAAGCTTTTTCAGTAAGTCTTTTGCATTTCTAATGAAGTCCAAACCATGTGGGCAAAACACAAAGGGCTCAATTGATTTGAATTCGGAGCTCCCAGATTTAAGTGTAAATCTTGTTTCTGTAGCTTTTAGCTATGTGAATGTGAGTGCTATTACTTTTCTTCTCTAAGCTTGCTGTATCATCTGTAAAACCAAGACGAAAGTTCTGCCTAGGGTTGAGATAAGCATTAAAGGACCTATCTTCTCTAAGTCATCTAGTACAGTGCTTGGCTCCCAGTAAAAGCTCAACTAACATCAGTCATTGTCTCTGACCTTCTAATTGTGCACATAACCAGTTTTTCCAGTTTCTTCCCATACACTTAGGTCCTTCTGTCCTTGACACATCTTCATGGCCCTCTGCATCCACTGTCCTCTCATGCACCCAGCCTCCATTTCCTTGTTCTGTGGGTCTTAATCATCCACATGGTCATCTGATCCTTTCTGCCATAGAAGATTTTTTCCCCCTTAGCTTTTAACTTTCTTTGCTCCTACTTCTTCCAGAGATTAATAGTCAAAATGAATTTCCCAGCCACCTATTCATAACCCTTGCCATCCATTCACCACAAACTTCTACACTGCCCTAAGTTCCAATCCATGTGGAATCCATCACCATTGTAACCATCTATGGATTGTATCCATCTTCTCCCCTCGTGGCAGACGTGTGGCTTTTCCTGTTTCAAAAATTTGGGCTGTACTTTCCCATGTCCACCAAGCCTTCCTGAGCCCCTACCATGATTTATTCATTTTTTAAAGAAATATATTTAAGTAGTTGTACAGAGGACTTGCCATTTAACAAAGCAGTTTAGGATGCACGATTTCTTAAAAAAGGAAACACTCAAAATGTTTAGTGAATCCATTACTTAACATATTTATTGTATCACAGAAACTACAAAACCTAGATCTATTTAAGACAATAATACTATTATTATTGATTATGTTTCCAGAAAAAAATTAACCAGATCCACCAAGCTTGGTTTACTTTATAGAATGGTAGGAAAAGTAAAAAAAAAAAAATCTCCTATCTTCCCATAAAAGCTTCTAAAAGTCTTAGGGACTTCAAGTTCATCCAACAAGCTCATAGCAATATAATAGTCAAGATCCATAAGACTTAGGATGCAGAAAAAGCAACAGAAGACAATATACTCAGATGTAGGATAAAATGCTCATGACTTAGAGTGCTAGCCAATTCAGTCATGATTATTCTTGTCTACCAAAGCCTAAAAGACAAACTTTACTTCATCTTCACTTTTGCCTTGGCCAGTAGAGAAACAGAATAAATATAGAAGACTGAATTCTGGGCTTAACACAAGCTAATATTTCATCTGGCTACATGGCTTGTGTAAATCATACCTTCTTTTCTCCTTATCTATATATTTCTTTTACAATAAATTGATGTACGTGAATATTGTATGCTGGATATGTATCATATTTTGTTGCTATATTTCAGTTCTTTTGAAGATGATCTTTGTTTTCTCTACTTAAAGATAAAACAATTATTTAGGACTGTGTGGTTGTAGCTCAGAGCTAAAGTGCTTTTACATGGAAAGACCCTAAATTCAATCCCCAGTACCATAATGAACCCATAAACAAAATAAGATGTTGAAAACATTATAACTATTCAATGATCTTATAATCACAAGTCTTTTCCAAATCTTTCATGCATAGGTAGATAATAGAGTGACCAGCTATTCTGGCTTGCCAGGAATGAAGGATTTCCTGGGCTTAAACCTCCATATTCCAAAGTATTACCTCATGAAAATAAAATTGCAAAAATAAAGCACAATCATGTTCACTGCAACATTGTTTACCATAGTTAAGATATAGAATCAACCCACATGCCCCTCAGTCAGTAGAAGAATGGATCAAGAAAATGTGGTATATCTATACAATGGAATTCTATCAGAAAGAATGATATTGTACTATTCGCAAAGAAAAAATTAATTTGGAAAAAATTAATTTAAGCAAAGTAAGTTAGAATCAAAGAAATATAGATTGCATGGTTTCCCTCATTTGTGGTAACTAGAATGTGTCTATAAATCTACATGTAAACACACTGGATGGTAAAAAAAAATGCACTGGGACATGATGAAATTATATAGGATTATAGACATTCACACAGTGAGACCAAAGGAGGATATTCTTAGGAGCGGATCACAAAGGCTCAATAGCTATGTGCATAGGATCATATAAAATAGTATTTTATGAAATGAACTCCAAGAAATGGAAATAAGACATTTAATCTGATTGGTCAAATTCCTCAGAAGAGTTGGTGCTCGTGGCTCACACCTGTAATCCTAGCTATTTAGGAAGCTTGGATCTGAGGATTGTGGTTCAAAGGCAGCCCAATCAGGAAAGTCCATGAGAAACTACATCCAATTAACTACCAAAAAGCCAGAAGTAGAGGTGTGGCTGAAGTGGTAGAGCACCAGCCTTGAATGAAAAAGCCAAGTAAGAGTTTGAGGATCTGAGTTCAAGTACCAGTATTCTGTCTCTGTCTCTATGTATCTGTTTCTGTCTCTCTGTCTCTGTCACACACAACACACACACACAGACACAGACACAGACACACACACACACACACACACACAGAGAAAGAAAGAAAGGGAAAAAAAAGAAAAGCAAAATTTTTCAAAGAGGAAAGACATTTCTTTTGGAATAAAGCAGCATATATATTATTAATGCATATGAGTGTTTAAATGAAATAACTCACTTTACACATTGAATCTGAGGGAAGCGAACATCTCTCTGTGCTGAAATACTCACAGCAAACTTAGGGGGATAGAATAAAGAAGTTTCAGCAAAGAAAATAAATGACTGCTCTTCGCAAATAGAGTTTGTTCTTTATCTACTATTGGCAGCCTCCTGCCTCCGCTCCCCTTCCATGTTTATCTTCTAGGAGGTAACCTTGCCATTTATTTTATTTCTTCTCTGCAAGTTATTTGCCTCCAGTTTCATCAGCAGAACTGTCTTTTTCTACTCCTTCTCAATTAAGATACCTTCTGCAACATGGAGAGCCTGAAGTGGAAGGGGCAGTTACATGGGGATGACAGTCCACCTTTTCTGAAGAACTAATTTTTTCCTGTCAAAAATTCCAGAGGAAGAATATATGTGAGGGTCTACTTAATTTTTTTCTTTCTTCTTTTAGTACCTTAAAATTCAGATGAATGGAATTTTCTGTGACTGGTTTTAAGAGAAATTTTTTAAAGAGAAATTCTTTAAAAGCATATTCCTTTCTTCTCCTTGAAAGCCAGAACTTACACAAAGAGCAAGAGAACCCTGCTTCTCTGAGTAAAGAGGCCCTTCTGGGCAAGCCCTTGGCCCATAGAAAACCCACCCCCTCCTTCCCAGGGAAATCAGATCCTGGGGCAAAATAGGTGAAGAAAGATTGAGCAGCTGTTAAAACATTTAGTCTGTTTTTCTCCTCAACCCCTGCTGGTCCCCTTGCTTCCCAACCCCCTTCCTCACATGATCTTTCCCCTCCCTGGGCGGTATGCTGGAAACCTCAAGACCCTCAGCATGGAGCAAACAGGAGTGAGCACATTCCCTGGCCTCCCTCCCCTTCCCCACCGCCATCTTCCCACTAGCCTCTCCACCCTCCTGGCCACTCTCCTGGAGGACAGTGCGAAGATTGATTGGATGGTTTTTTCTTCTTCTTCTTCTTTTCTTCTTCTTCTTCTTCCTCCTCCTCCTCCTCCTCTTCCTCCTCCCTCCCTCCTCTTCCTCCTCCCTCCCTCCTCCTCCTCCTCCCTCCCTCCTCCTCCTCCCTACTTCTCACTCCCCCCTCCCCTCCCCTCCCTCTCCCCCTTCCCCTTCTCCTCCTCCTCCTTCTTTAATTTTTTTGCTATTTGCAGTGCCTGCAGCCACAGCTTGGTTTAATTAGGGAATCAGAGCGTTTCTTTTATGTAGGTCACATCAGGTTTTGATTCCTGATCTCATGTAGATATCTATAACCTTCCTGAAAAGTCAGAAATAGATGTACAATTAGAAATTTTAAAACAAAAGAGATAATTTTCTTCCCTATAATTCTTACCAGAGTAATGTTATAGTAACATAGCCATACCCTCTTCCCCTTCTTTTCTCTCTGTCTGTCTTTTTCCCTCTGTCTCTCTTATTATCAGAATAAGAGTGCTATGTTATTTTCTTCCACCACACTCTTGTGGTCTAACTCTCATATGTGGAACACATCTAACATTATTAGCAGGGATCTTGTGTGTGTGTGTGTGTGTGTGTGTGTGTGTGTGTGTTTGCTTGTGTGTGATGGGATGTTGTTGGTTATTTGCTTGCCTACAAGTGCTTTTGCTCCTGAAAGAGTTGAAGAGTTTCCCTTCTATGGAATTTAACACTAAAGGCTCTATCTGGGAGAGAGAATGTAAAAACAATTACTTAGTTAATCTTTGAGATGTAATAAGTGCAAAGTAGTAAGACAGAGATAGCAGACTGGGCATTATAATGAAAATTCATGAGCTGAAACCCCAAATTAAATATGTTTTAAAGGCTATAGACAGCCCCAAGGAAACCCTGTCGAAAGGATTTGTCATGCACAAAGAATACTTGTTGGCAGGGAGCCATGCGTGAACCACTGATGATTATGAGAGTCTGAATGGGGAGCATGGGTTCTGGTATTGCCTTAGACCAACATCTAAGCTAATATTATTTGCCTTTTAGAATTTGTTATAGTTGGGGCATGATTCTGATATTGATTGCTGTCCACTTACTAAGCTTTATGCTTACTTTTGCTCATAGGAAATGTGAAATTTTAGCAGCCAGATGACACATCAATGTAAGCTACAGACAGGAACACTGAAGAGCAAGACAGACATTTTACCCTTCATCTCCAGCCCCACCCTATTTTGTTTCTTTCAGAATATATGCTGATACAGGAAATGCATACTTAACCAGACCAATGTGACATCATGCAATCTGCCACCCACGGGTAATTAATTAGACTACTCAATGAGTGTCAAGCAAACAAGTGAACATTGGAGGGTGGCAGGATGGTGAAGCAAGGTCTGTTTGCATTTCCTGGATGAGCTGTGTGAAACACTGACATGAAATACAGTCAAATACTTCAAGTTTTGCGCCTCTCCAAATATTCAGGGAGTCTATTAGTCCTCCAGGGCTCCATTCCAAATAGTGCAAAGCTGCTGGAAAGGGATGGCTGTCAGTGGAGTTGGTGTCTGGACTGTGGGAGAAGCTCACAGACTCATTATTTTCCAAATGAAACGGGAACCACAGCTGTCTATTTTGATACATTTGATTAAACTGCTAAACTAAGGGTCAAAGGGAGACTGGGGAACCTTTAGCTGAGTTTCTGAGCCTTTAACTGACTTTCCAAACTTACTGGGAAGGAAGTATCATGGTAATAGGACCTGCCATGACATCTCTGCTACATTCTCTGTTGGGAACCACATCTTTGAAACTGCCTGTCTCAGGATATTTTATTCTTGTTCTCCTTGCTGTGACTCACCCTTGTGAATAATCTCCAAGAAGACTAAAAGGAATTCATTATGGTTTCAAATTGCTTCAGGCAGAAACTTTGCTTTCACCTTTCAGCAGAGGTTGCCTTTCAGGGGAGATGTGTCAGTACCAAAGACATTGAAAAGGGTGGAGTTTATCTACCTCCAAATCAAATTTCAGTTGCCAGAGGTCACCACTGCAATCTGAGATCATTTAAGAGGTGTGGATGATGGTTTTGGAATCACTCTGCTATTTATTGCTAAATTCATTATGTAGCGTATAGAGACCTGTATTTTGTTATGGCTGGGAGTTAAGCCATAGACTTTCTCACATTTGTATTTGGTGGTAGGTTAGCCCAGTGCATTGAAATGGGTGAAAGAAAGAGCTCCAGTGTATTCTGTAGACCTGCAATGCCCCCTCCTGTCTGCTTTACTAGGGATGGAGAAATTCATTCAGATTGATAAAAGTTGACCCTGGCAGGTGAAAACAATGTTTACACTTTTCTCCATCACTGTTTCTCCAGGGTTGGAGAATCTTTTTTTGTGCTGAGGGCAGTTTTGGATATTTATAACATCATTTGAGGGCCATACAAAATTACCGATACAGGCAGATAGCCAAGCGCAACCAATGAGAGGCATGTGAGGAGTATGCATGTCTGTTCTATCATGTACCAAATGATTTCACAGGCTTTGTATGGGCCATGAACTACATGCTGCCCACCAGCTAGAAAAATCAGAGATGCCGCTGCATGCTGGCAGCTGACACCTCTAATCCTACCTACTTAGGAGGCTGAGATCTGAAGATCTCAGTTTGAAGTCAGCCTGGGCAGAAAAAAATCAAGTAATATTTACCTCCAATTAACCAGCAAAAACAAAACAAAACAAAAAACAAAAACAGAGGTGGAGTTGGGGCTCCATAGTAGAGTGTGAGCCATATGTGAAAGAGCTAAGGAAGAGAATCCTGGCTCTGAATTCAAGCCCCAGTAACACACACACACACACACACACACACACACACACACACACACACACACACACAACCATACTTTACTCAGGCAAATTCTATTCCATTTGCTCACTTTGCCTCCTATAATCTATAATAAATAAAATACAATTCTTATGGTTGTACTATTTTTATGACATTGCTCAATTAAGCTCAATTCTCTTTGTCACTACAAAGGCAGGTAGCACCCCCTTACAGTAATCTGCAGGCTACTTCACATATTGTACACTGAAGTAGCAACAGATACTTTTCAGCCACTAGGATTTTAATGGAAATGATCAGCTGGAGCTATGTGTATTGTCTATCTACCTGTACAAAGTTCGTTGATTCATTATATAAGTCATGCACCGATTTATGAAATATATACAGGTTAGGCCTTGTCTTAACTCCAAATGACTTCTCAAAAAGAAAGTGGCAAGATCCTTATGCAGAAGCAATAGTCCTGACTTGGCTCATATTCTCTAGTTCTCCATTGGTTTTTTTATGGAACTTTGCTGAGTCTTCCATCATTTATACTCCTATTGTTGCATACAACAGTTGTTTCTCTTGGCTAGGCTTCTAACAAATATCAAACAAGTTTCTCAGGACTGTCATTTTCCCATGAGGCTTCCCCAATTGTATTTTTATTAAATATTTGTTTCTAATATTTTATAAAAATAAATCCATATTCTTTTTGCACCAATGGAATATGAATCTTTTCCTAAGACTGGAGGTGTGTGCACGTACATATATGTATGTGTGTGTTTGATTTTTAATCAATTAATTTTTTTCGGTGCTGAAGATTAAACCTAAGGTCTTGCCTTGCTAGGCAAGTGCTCTACCGCAAAGATACATTCCCAGGCCTCAGTGAATGAAAGTGAGTTGTGTTTCTTTAAGATAAATGCATTTAGACATGTTAGATTGGGTTTGGGAGGTGAGACGCAGATACTAAATGTTTTCCTCTGTTTTACATAAAAATAATGAATGCCAAAATGATAACTTCAATATTTTAGATTTTTTTTTTGGTCGGTCGTGGAGCTTGAACTCTGGGCTTGGGCACTGTCCCTGTGCTCTTCAGCTCAAGGCGAGTGCTCTACCGCTTGAGCCACAGTGCCACTTCCAGTTTCCTAATGGTTTATTGGAGTTAAGAGTCGCACATTCCTGCTGGGCTGGCTTTGAACTGTGATCCTTAGATCTCAGCCTCCTGAGTAGCTAGGATTACAGGCGTGAGCCATTGGTGCCCGGCTCAATATTTTAGATTTTTGTATGTCTTTACTTAAGTTGGTCAAAACAACTATTAGATTGAGCTCAATTTAACTTAAGACATAAGTTAATAGATTTCCATTGTTGCAATGGCTCATCCTGTGTCCTTGTTTCAGCATTTTGTTATTCCCCTTCCCCTCCTCAAATGTCGGAAATGGACCTTACAACCTGGACAGGCGGGGAGGAGCAGTGGAGGTGGAGGAGGGAAGGGATATTTGGAGAAAAACCAAGGAGGGTGTAAGGATGCTCAACAAGAAATGCACTCATTACCTTACTCATGTAACTGGAACCCCTCTGTACAGCATCTTTACAATAAAATAAAGTAAAATAATGAGTTAATAGATTCTTTTCACATACAGTTGGGCATAACATTTCCATATCACTGTTTTGGGTGTGACATAAAACATCTTCAAATACTTTTCTGAGGACAGAAAAATAATGCTATGAGTGGTCAGAGCTCTTAAGGTGAGTTTCTGTCCTATCACGTATTTGAGGCTTCCATAATATTAGTGACTCTTCCTTTTCTTTTTGTAGATAGAAAAGCATCCATTCAGAATGATAGCACGTAGAAAGTGATGACCATCAATGACACATTTTAAAAAGCTTCTTTCTTTATTTAATAGTCACTGAAATAATTATAACCTAGTCACAAAGCAACAAATACTCACCTTTGGCTCACTCCTCATCCATAGAAAGTCTTTGTTGAGTAGGGTCTGGAGAGGAGGCCTTTATTATTGAAATGTTTACCTTCTGCTCCTTTGATGAGTCAGTTCCTGTCCAGATGTCTATGGATCCTATAGATATTCATTTTTGTCAAATATTCCCTGGGTCTTCCAACTAGTACTCTGCCATTGACCATGACCTATTTTCCTATGTCATCGGGTGGTGAGGTTTTTTTTTTTGCCTTTGGAACTGGATCTTAGCCCAGAAAGTGAAAACTTTTCAGGACTTGTGATGAGGCTGAATATGAAGATGAGTGTAGAAGTCAGAGGGCTTGATGAATATTTAAGCACTGATCAGATTCCATGAGAATGTTGTCCTTCGAAGAAAGAAACTTTTCGGTTTTTCTATTTTTAGTGGTTTTTTTTTTCATAGCAAAAGCTAACAAGTACAGATTCCCATAATGTGTCCTGTGTCCACTACAGCAAGGGTAGGGGGACTTGCAGGCAACCAAGACTAGAATACTTCATGCCCTGGGAAGCAAGTAGGAAAACTAACACTGTGA
Organism: Dipodomys spectabilis; assembly: GCF_019054845.1. NCBI lineage: Eukaryota > Metazoa > Chordata > Mammalia > Rodentia > Heteromyidae > Dipodomys > Dipodomys spectabilis. Next base: position 15,400,066 of record NW_024870911.1, on the reverse strand, counting down.
AATGAAGTGTGTCAGTGAAAGTATCTGCTGCTTTATATAAAAATGTCTTAATTACCACTAGCCCAATAGGAAACTTTTGCCCAACAGAAAGGATGAAAAATCTAACCAGGAAAACAATTAGTCAAATGGAGGCTGGCTATGTCAGCTACTCTTAGTCCAAGAAGCTGCTCCCTACAGAACAGACAAAACAGACTACCAATATAAACTTTTCAGGTTCTAGCTGTTCTTTAAAACATTTCTTTTTACATTTTGAGAAAATGGCTTTTCAAAAACTGCATATGCATAAGATATCACCTCCTCCCCAAAGACATTTTAAACTTTTTGGGATGAGCATGGAAAATTGTAATAGGTACACAAATGACAAAAGCAGTGTTTTGTGGTAATGATAGAGAGAGAGGCCCCATGTGAGGGGCTTTCCAAGTGTTTGCACTTCCTTAGAGTTCTCTAAGGAGACAGGGGCTGCCATTGTGTTAGAATCCAACACTGGAGGACCATGGCTTTGAACATGTGTGTCTGGAGGGAAAGCCCAGAATCCTAGCTCTAGTTATATGGTGCCTATGACACAGATACAGTTGCTATTTCTGATCATAGATACAGTTGCTCTTTCTGATATCTGTAAGGCCATCTCTGAGAGCTCTAAAAGGAAAACATAGATTGCTTTTCTTCTCAATTCTTTATTGAACCATTCCAGTTGCCATTCAATCAGCCATCAACACTTATTCAATATCCACTTTTTCCTTTCATTTTTTTCCCTACATTTCTCTCTTATTAGTCTGTAACAAACAAGAGCCTGGAACTTTGGTGATTTAAATAATTACAAAACCCATAAACACACTCAATTGTCTACTTCTTTGAGCAATTCTCAGAGGTGGAACCTAACTCCTCTCTCTTTGAATATGGGTTGCACCTGGAGGCTTTCCTTCCAAAGAGCAGAGGGTGGAAATAAAGGAGTGGGACAGTGACTTGGCAGAGGAGAGTCAACTGCTTCAGCAAGTGATCAGCTTTAACATCCATACCACCTTGATAGCATATGCCCTTCATAGGAAGTGATGAAAATCACACTTTATAATCTCTTTGGTTTTCCATGAAAATATATACCACCTCAGTCTTATCATGAAGAAAATATCAGATAAATCCCAATTGAGGAGTAGTCTATTTCATGTGATGTCCTATCAAATGAAAAAGGTAGTAATAGGGAAAACTGGGCACTGAGGCATATGGGAACTTGCTCTGTTATCTTTACAGTACTGTTTGTCAATATCTAAACTACTCTGAATAAGTTTACTTTCTAACTTGAAATGCTAGAAAAAAATCAGTAATATACTTTAAAATGTATTGATTTTGTTTTTTTTTCTTTTTTTTTGTTTTTCTTTTTGTTTTTTTTCTTTATTCATATATTTCTATAGTCACATGTACAGATTTAATTTCTTCCCCAAATGTGTAACTTCACTGAAGTCTGAAGAAAAAATTCTGTACCTACTGTTTCTGTGTGTGTGTATGTGTGCGTGCATGTTCTAGTCCTGGGATTTAAACTCTGGGTCTGGGCTCTGTCTCTGAAACTTTTTTCTCAAAGCTAGAGCTCTACCACTTGAGTCATAACTCCACTTCTAGCTTTTTTCTAATTAATGGGAGATAAGCGTCTCATGGACATTCCTGCCCAGTCAAGCTTTGAACCATAGTTCTCAGATCTCAGCCTCCGGAGTAGCTACAATTATAGTGGGTGCCTGGCTTGTTTGTTCTTTTAGTAAGCAAATATTTATGACTAGAACTAATAATAGCCATCCTTTATCCAATCTATATTGTCAGCTTATATGCTTAAAACTGGGTTTACATTACCTCATTAAATTCTTAAAACAACAGTATGAATGAACTACTATTATTGCCCTTAATCTATAGACAAAGAAACTGAGGGTTAGAGGAGCTAAACATTGCACCAAAGATTATATTGGCTTAGTAAGTTCTACATTTAAGTGTGACTCTGTGCAGCCTGGCCATATCCTTTATGTTTTTACTTTAACATTTTGGTATTGAAAATTGAACCCAGGACCTTATGAATGCTAATCCTAAGCTCTACCACTGAACTAGACCCTCCATCTCCATGCTTTTAGATGATGTGACATCAGAAAAGAATGAGTTTATCTCCATGTGACTGAAACCCAAGCATTGCTTTCTCCCATAAAAAGATGAGGTCTGCCTGTCTGGACCAGGATGTATTGGCGACCTTTATATCACTATGACAACATATTTGAAATAAACAACTTAAGGGAGGAAGAATTGATTTTGGCTCACAGTTTTAGAGATTTCAGTTTATAGTTTATAACTCTGAACTGGCCCAGTGATTCTAGGCTAGTGGTTAGATAGAACATCATCGATGTTTGAAACATATGTTTGTAGATATATGCTAGTATACTAGTCATCTCCAAGTAGACAGGAGCTAGTACAAAGAAGGGACTGGGGACCAAATATAACTGTATAGGGCATGAACCCAGTAATCTACTTTCTCTGGTAAATCTCCTCTCCTGAAATTTCCACCTTTTCCCAAATTAGCATCATAGTTGGAACCAACTGTCAATACAGGGTCCTCACATATTCCAAGTATGACAAACAAGTAATCAGAGACTCCAACTCTTAGGTCTCTTCTCCTTCATTTCATTGTTTGGCTTCTCTCTTTATAATTGAGACTCAATTTCTATGCATTCTCAGACAAAAGAAGAAAGAAGACTCAATGGGAATACTACCTAAACTAAGACACACCCCCAAGTTCCAAGCTACTGTTGTCATAGAGGAATCCTATCATTGAACAGCCGGAGTGATGGGGAGACATAATTCAGTGTTTTGTTAAATCAGAATTAAAAAAAATAGCTGGGCGCTAGCATCTCATACATGTAATCCTAGCTACTCCAGAGGCTAAGATCTGAGGACCACGGTTCAAGGCCAACCTGGGGCAGAATAGTTTCTGTGAGAGACTCTTTTTTTCAGAGCATGGTTACACCCTCTTTTATTTTTCCCCTACCATCCCTTTCCTCCCTACCTCCTGAACTCCTCCCCCCTCCCCCCTGCAATGTTGTATAGTTCCTTTTCAACATACTGTCTTGTACCTCTCATTGTTACAATGGGTCATCCTATATCCTTATTTCAGCATTTTGCTATTTCCCTTCCCCTGCATCCTCAAGAGACTTATCTCCAATTAACCATGGGCTCTGTGGCTCCAAGTGATAGAGCACTAGCCTTGAGCAAAAGGGACAGTGCCCAGGCTCTGAGTTCAAGCCCCATAACAAACAAAAAAATATAAAAATAAATCCAGAAATTGATGTTCAGAATGAAACAGGATTCAATGAGTAAGGAAGAAAGGGAAAGTATCTATCATATAGATGTGCTGAATAAATGACTGTTGAATTAATTCGAGAATGGATATTAAGTAGTGACTGGAAAGCCTGCCATAGTCATTAAGCTCTGCTAGGCCACTGGGATAGAAATCCACTTAGGACACATAATTCCCAGTCTGAAATTACTCACAGTTAATTAGAGGAGCCAGTCTTACACACTGTATGGAATTGGAGAGATCCCCACAGAGAGAAAAGAATACATTGAGAGTCAGCATGGGAGACAGGCACAGTCTTCCTGGGCTCAGATAAAAGGAAGAAATAAAGGTATGCAAGAGAACATTTATCTCAAGCAAGAAGTGAAATAAAAGAACAACAATAACCAAACCAAACTGAACACCCCAACCCCTACATGGGGCATGAATACATGAGGAAGCTTAATATTAGTCTTCAAAGTCTTCACCCCTTTCCCACCTCTGAGGCTTCCCTCACTACTGCACACAGAATGACTCCACGCTCTACCCTCCTCTCCATCTATAATATTTTCCCCACGTCTTTCTTTAATTTTTATCAATGTCAATTAGCCATACAAGTGGATTTCATTTTGTCATGTCCATATATGTCCATACAAAGCACCTTGATCAGACTCACGTCCTCCATCATTCTCCCTCAGACCCCACTTCCTCTTCTCAAAACAATCCCACCAAGATCCAGCATTTCATTTTCACACACGTACTTACAAGTATTATGACCACATTTCCCCTCCTTGACCCTGTTCGTTTGTCTCTTCCTTCTCCCTAGTACCTACATCCCACTATTCATCTCTAACGTAGGTTTTACTTACCTCTTAATATTACATCCATTCTGACTATGGTATAAGGTCATCTCATGTGCAAGAAATGACAGTATATTATCTATTTAACTTTAGGGATATATAATTCTCAAATTACCTTCTTCTGGATATAACTCCAGACATGTTTATCAGATATTTAAGTTTTAGTTATCATTTAGCATCAATTTTACACAAGCTTTCTTTTTTCTTCACTTTTGATAATATCTCTTGAAGTATGATTAATCAGAAACCTTTAAAATTTTCCAAAGTCTTTGTGTAACAGCTCATGGTAGATGAACAATACTTACTGTTTTTGAATGCATCTGTAATATAAAACTAGGGATCTATGAAGGTGTGGTAAATATAATCACTTTTATTGTTTAAGAAATTGGAAAGCTTATTGGTATTATTATTGACTAGTTTTTTGGCCATTCTTCCTGACAGATTAGTTGATGGTTTTGGAAGTTCAGACAAAATATTTTTGCTGTTGATTACCGTGACATGGTAGAACGGAATGTGAGACATATCATTTTATGATTCGTGTTTCTGCCATGATTGCAGAGAGATGTTTATGTATGTGCCTCTTCTGCCTGCTGAGGACTCATCAACTGGAAAGAAATACTATAATAAGAAAGAACAAACACATTTCAGAGAAATTCTAAAAGAACTGAATGCAATCCATAGAAATTTAGTCTCATTGGATGTTCCTCATTTAGACCTGCATAGCAAGTTTCCCAGTAGCTTTATGTTTTATTCGCACTGCACTTTCTGCTTTCACTTCATGCTGTGTCACAGTCAGTAATCTTCTTTTGCAATGCAGTATGACCAGGGGCCAAAGGATCAGATCTCTAATGCAGAACTTTTCAGAGTGGAGTCCAGGAACCCCTGTGGGAGCCCCACAGGAGCTCAAAGTTATCAGAGCTGAAAATGTATGTGAAGGAAAAAGCGAAAGAGAGAGTGATGGGAGAATCTGGGTAGTGGGTGATGAAGAAAGGAGAATATGGATGAAAGTTATTTATGGGTAAGAAGAAAATTCGTTCAATTCCAAAGAAAGATCTGAATATAAATAAGCTTTGATCAGAATTTAAAAAAAAAACTAGCCATGAAAACTTGTGGAGACTTATTCATTGGAAATCTTAGGATAAAAGTTACGAAAGTAGTAGATTGAGACTCTGCTAATGAAAATCCCATAGAAAAGAAAGACAGGTTAGTCATGACCTGACATCATTTTGTAGATATTCTCCCTGATTCTGGCCAATGTCTGGCACTGGCTAGACTTGGTACTTGTGTTCAGATCTGTTGTATAGAACTGTAAATGTCATATGACCTTCCTTGTCATCTGTTTCTAAATCACCCTTTCCCATTACTGACTTTCACTGTCTCCTTTTCTTTTGTTCTTATTGGGTTTGAGGAGAAATTATGAGTTGCATCTTCATATAAAAGGGCACCAATGAGTTTTAATGTGAAAATGCTCAGGGAGCCATAGCTTTCATTAAGCACAAGTATTTGACATCCTGTTCTATGACAACTCGGAAAGAATCAGCCATCTTTCCCCTAGTTTCTAATTCATACGCATTATGCCACACAAAGATAGATGTCTTTTTTGTTTAAATATTTCATCATTTAACCATTATATCAGTATCCTCTGAAAATAAACTAACTATAAGTTGTGGTTAGTTCCTTGGCTTTCCATGAAGATGTTTCACCAGGACCATGGCAAATGAAATAATGGTAGAAGTATGCCAGTTCTTACGAATGTCAGATGAAACAGAATTTAGTATTGTCCATGGGATGGTTGAAGAGTAAATTCATGGTGAGGGTATTTTAACACCATTACAAGTGTTGGTAGTTTTAGGGGCTTACATGGCAGACTTTATGAGTATTGCTCCTGAAATATCTGGAGGAAAAGATATTGAAACTAAAACTGGAAGAATAACTAGGCGTTAATGAGATTAAGGGGAAGAAGAGAAGCTTGGAGTGGCTCTAAAGAGACATGGTTTCAGTGTCTGTGATATATGTACGCGGTATACAGTGGTAAACAATTGAGATGAGCCTAGAGACAAACACAGGTGAGATTGTGAATGGAGAGGGAGAAAGAGAGATAGAGCGAGATATAAAGAGGTTGATGTTGAAACCAGTGGAGAACCCTTGAGAGCAGTTGCCCAAGGATGCTATGGAATTAGAGATAGCATCTGGGAAAATTTTGCTTTCTTGGCAGCGCTGAGAGCGGTGAGGAAACCAACCACGATGAAGGCTACAGAGAGTGGCTAGTGATATTTTAAAGAAATCCAAGTTAAAAAAAATAGTGGCTTGAATTTGTTTAGTGTGTTGATTATTTACTGCCCATCTAATAACATAGAAAACATAATGGGTGAAAGAACACATTAATTAGTCTAGTGTTGTGGGTAAGGAATTTGCCCAGGACTTGGGGAGGGGGTAGGGTACTGGAGATAGATTGTCTGTGGTACTTGATGACTCAATGCATAGGCCATCAGCTGGGGTGATTTGAATAATAAGAGAAGGCAGGATGAACTGGCTGGTGGCTCTGTCTGAGCCTTAAAAATTCTTCTTCCTTTATTTTTGAGGGTAGCAACTAAAAGGCTCCTTCTTTCCATTTCACCAAAATGGAATAAATAGATCCTTTAATTTTCATTGTCTTAACAGTTTATATGTCTTTTATTTTTTTTTATTATTTTGGTCGTGGGGCTTGAACTCTGGGCCTGGACGCTGTCCCTGCGCTCTTCAGCTCAAGGTGAGCGTTCTACCTCTTGAGCCACAGCACCACTTCTGGATTCCTAGTGGTTTACTGGAGATCAGAGTCTCATGGACTTTTCTGCCAGGGCTGGCTTTGAACCATGGTCCTCAGATCTCAGCCTCCTGAGTAGCTAGGATTACAGGCAGGAGCTACTGGCACCTGGCTTATGTGTCCTTCATTACAGAACTCATCATATTGATTGCATCATATATATATGATGAATTTAATAACAAAATAAGACAGATGTCTTTTTATTTAAATATTTTATCATCAACAGTTATATTAGCATTATCCTAAATTTAATTAAAACAGTATCCTACATTTAAAGCACCTGTCTAGTAAGTTATATAGACAAAAGTTTTAATCTTTTGATGTTTAAAAGCTAATATTCTTTTGACGGTGTTCTTTGTAAGAGACGAGTTTACCAAACATCAACATATAACTCTAGAGTCATTTAATTTTTTATATCAATGTCAAAACAGTAGAAATTCATTCCATTAATATTGACTATAGCATTCTTTAATGGCTTTGGTTCTACCTTTTGATTTTAATGAACCTTATGGTAAATATGTCTTAAATCATCTTTAAAGAATTAAATACTTGACTGATTCTGATGAATATATCATTGCTTAGAAATATTTATGTCTTTTGTAATCAAAAAGTTTTTTTAGTTGATTAATAGAATTCTGTTTGTAGCTCCCTCCCACATATTTGCCTCTATTTAATTATCTGGAAAGAAAAGACAGTAACACAGCAAAGAGATTTTAAATTTGGTGCTTGGCAACCCTGTATAGGAATAAAGAAACTGCATAAATATGCCTAAGAACTTGGGACTCTGAGCAGAAGAGAAAAGTAGATTCAAGCAGGAACTAAATGCAGATTAAGACATCTGGAGAGAGGTATTAAACCCAGACATCCAGGAGGCAGGTAAAAATCATAAAGGCTGTGTAAAGGCAGTGCTGAGGTAATAGCACACAGCGATTTCATTATGTAGGGGCAACAGAATGAGAAATTCACTTTTGTGTCTTCAATTTTGAATCCCTCCACAGGAAAGTGATAGATTATGTAGCACTTGAAAGAACTTTCATATTCCAGAAGCTTCAATGGAAGTGCCGTGTAATTACCAGAATGAGGAAGCTGCCTTCTATTATGTTACAAGATCTCCACCTGCTTCTCCATTTATTTCACACTGAAAAGGGAAGCATTCCAAGCTCCTCGTTTGAGGAGCCACTAATGTGATGAATAGGAAGAACACGAATATAGAGAGTTGCATAGAAATCCAATGTCCTTAGAACACGAATATAGAGAGTTGCATAGAAATCTAATGTCTTTCATTAACTTTGGGGTTCTCATCCCTGTTTATTTTAAAAGGGCCTCATGCACGCATCATGTTGCAAGGCAAGTATTGGTACCTAGTGCCTGTGTACCCCACAGCTGACTATTAAAGGTTGTTAACGGTGTTCAGCCTGACTGTGGGCAGGTGCTAGTGGCTCATGCCTGTCACCCGAGCTGTTGAGAAGGTTGAGATTCAAGGATCATGAGTGGAAGCCCAGCTGGCTTCCATGGAGACTCTTGTCTCAAATTAACCAGCCAGACTGAAGGTGTTGCTCAAGGTGTAGAGCACCAGCCATGTGCAGGAAAGTCTAGCATTTATAATACATTTACTGACTGTGTTTAATATGAACATAAAAAAAATCTTAAAGGGAGAGAAAATAACAGGAAGAAGGGAGAAAGAGATGGAGAAGGAAAAAGACGAAGAAGAAAGAAGAAATGTGAGATGGGGAATGAGGAGGACAAGAGAAAGAAGAAAGGAGGAAAGGAATGACAGAGAGAAAGGAAAGGAAAACAAATGAATTGTTATCACTACTTGAGAGAGGATAGCAGACAAGACAAACACCACTATGTGGGTTCAAAAATTTTTCTTCCTTGGGCTGGGAAGGTGGCTCAGTGGTAGAGCGCTTGCCTTGCATGCACGAGGCCCTGGGTTCGATTCCTCAGCACCACATAAGCAAAAAAGAAAAAAGCCGGAAGTGGTGCTGTGGCTCGAGTGGTAGAGCGCTAGCCTTGAGCTGAAGAGCTGAGGGACAGTGCCCAGGCCCAGAGTTCAGGCCCATGACCAGACCCAGAAAAAAAATTGTTTTCTTCCTCTTTATTTTTCTTAATAACCTCTAAGAAGATAGCTATCCATCATGAATATTAGAAAAGTGGGTCCTGGAGAGAAGACATGTTAAAACAGACTGGATCGTCAATCTTCCAGCTTCACACCATACTCTTTTCAAAAACTAAGAAGCCAACAATGTCTGTTGTTGGATATGATTACGAACCTCAGAGAAAGAGCCAAGTGACCCTTGTCTGGGCTACAATGCTTCAGATTCAAGGTCTGAAAGATTTCCCAAATAAGAATACAGTGTACAAATAATGAAAGACTTAGAATGACCCAACTGACAGCTTGGCAAGCTAGTGAGAGGGTGTTTGCAGACAGGGAAAACTCCAAGTGCAACATGCCCAAGAGAACAGGTGAAAGATGTCCAGGAAACAGCATTCATGCAGACGTACCTCGCTGTAACATTTTGTAAACCACCTAAAATCATGACCCTTGAGCCTGTTATTCCTGGCAGAATACCACTTCCAAAAATATACATCTTACCAGGTGGTCTCCATGGGTAAGGTGACGCCACTGGAAAATGTATTGCGTCTAAATTAAACCAATGGAACTGACTTTACCCTGTAAATCTCTCCCAGGGCCCTCTTTGATTCTTCATAGTTTCTTTTTTTTTTTTGATAGTGTCTTATCCCTCAATATTTAAATATTTTCCATCAATTGCCACTATTGTAAGATTATAAACTCCCAAATGGCAAGAGTCATGCCTGTTTTGTCACTTATGTATAATTTCCATAAATGTCACTTATATATAAGATGCATCTATTCTTATATATGTCGCTATTGTAGGTTATTGAAATATAATGATCCATTTTCAGTAAATATATAGAATTAATGTCTAAATAAATAAAATAGAAGCCAATTTCTGTATCTTGGAGAGCACTGTTGCTGCTTTTACAGTATGAAATGTGACTGAATAATATGATGCCCTAATAATTGTCCATTTTTAGTTGAATGACTTGAGTATTGATGTTTGTGTAATATTTTATATTTCATTTTTTCACAATTGATGTGTTCATTGATATTAGAATAAAAAATCAAGGAAAAGGGAAAATCCCAAGGATATAAAAGTCCAAGGATAAGGGCACATAAACTTTATGAAGATTTCTCAGAGTTTATATAATTCAAGGTCTTTATTTTCCTCATCATTTTAGAGAGCAAACTATAGGCTTTATAGAAGATCTCAGTTAATTACCAGTGAATCTGGGCCAGATTAAAAGCACTGCCTTTTCAATCCAATGATTTCCCTTTAGTTCATTCTACCTCATATCGTCACAAGTAATTCAGTTCTAACATCTCTTGGTTTATAGTGGCTGAAATCTGAAAATTTCACGATGTAGTTTCAAGTGTAAAATTTAACTTACTCTTACCTTTCCAAGGAGGCATTGGTATGAGTTCCAACTGTATGAAGGAGGTAAAACATGAGCATGTCCTGTAAGCATCATTTAAGCCCACCACATGAAGTCAAGCACAATAAACCATTTATTCATGGCTACTACACTCCTGGTGTCCAATTTCCCACATATGTGATTCCATTTCAACAACACAACTTCAACTATTTTCATGGTCATGTAACATTACCTTCCTGCAGGGAGTTCATGGATAAAGGAGAGGTTCAATGTTGGATCATTTGCAGATTCACACATAAATCTGAGTTGCAGAACTGATTCCTGAAAGGTTTCAATATTATGGCAGACATTGCAAATTAACATGCATTTACTTTCCTTTTTGAGAAGGAAAACCAAAGTGATACCAGTTATCACTAATGAGGAGAGAAGCCCAGTTCCTTAACAAGCAAATGATTCAAATGTTATGTAAGGTTAAATCTAGTTAACAATTAATTTTTCCCAGTTAACTTTTTATAATGTTCACGGTGTAAGTCACTCTAGAAATGATTTGTGGCATTCATTCTACCTATACCTTAGTATTTTGGAAGAAAATAACACATAAGAAAGGAATATGCTCATTAAAGAATATTAACGATTAAAATTTCTTATACTTTCCTTGTTCATACATTCCTTGTCAGTAACTTATGTCCTAAAAAGGCAGGCTGCTAATGAAAGACTGCTGTCTGTTTCGCCAGTCTTTGCAAACTTAGCTGAATCTCTTGAAATGATGCTAAGGAAATGGCCTCCCCACAACAAAAGGAGATAAAAGAAATGTTTTCATCCATAGACTGGATGGCCTGAGCTTCCTTCTTCCTCAATTTCCGTATGACAAATCCTGTGACACATGTTGTCATCTGCTTATATTCTTCTTCACAAAGCCTGCTCTTCCATTGTTGAAGGAATGTATCTGTTTCTTTATACTTTCCAAAGATGAGTCATGGGTCTGCTTTTGGGGAAATCCTCTTGATTCTGTGATTCTGCTAGCAACATCTGTCTCTCAGCCATGATCTCAGACTATGTAGTCTCAGTCCAGTGAACGGGACCTCTTCAGGTCCAGTTCAGGTGCCTTAGACCTCCCAAACCCCCGCCCATGAACTGCCACCCCTGAACTGCCTCTCAGAACCCCACTTCCTCAGTGCCACTCAGAATCTCTGCCTGCCCTCGTGCAGCAATGGAAACTCAGCTCTGGCTTGGACAATGTCTCAACCACCCAGGCAGCTCCAAGCATGTCTAACAGGAGATGTGAATCCTAGCCTCAGAAAAGCCACATACATTCCTTTTCCAGATTTTTCTTCCTTGGGTCTTCTCATCCCCAGGATATACCTTAGTAAAACGTTCCTCCACTACAACTTCTGCTGGTTTTTATTGTTTTGTTTTGTGGGTCATGGGGCCTGAACTCTGGGCCTGGGTGCTGTCCCTCTTGTTCTTCAGCTCAAGGCTAGCGCTCTACCACTTGAACCACAGCGTCACTTCCGGCTTTTACTGCTTATGTGGTGCTGAGGAATCGAACCTAGGGTCTCATGCATGCGAGGCAAGCACTCTACGAAACTGAGCCACCTTCCCAGCCCTCTCTGCTGGTTTTTTATAAATAAAGATTTATTGGAACACAGCAGGGGTCATTCTGTTATTCTTTGTCTATGGATCCTTTGCCACAGCAATGGCAAACTGAAAGAGTTCTGAAGAAGACAATGATTCTCAAAACCAACACTACCATCTGGTACTTAACAGGAAAAAGTTTGCTCAACTCTCTGTTTTTTGAAGGTCATCAAATTCATATTTTTATTTTAATGATTAAAATAATAATAGAAATGACCAGCAGAGGCAAGGTCAATACTCAGGGCCCAACAAATGACTGGCAAGGCTGAGACAAGAATTATGTGGTTATCAATGCTTACCCCTCTATTAAAGCTCTTTTTTTCTCCCTTATAAACTCACACCATTGTTACAAGCAATACAGTCATTATTTATATTAAAATGACCTTGTTTGGATTAAGAAATTGCTTCTGTTTCCTGACGGGGCCTTACCGACCTGTGCTACCCATCCGTACCTCTAACATACTACCACAGAACTGAGACTATCTCAGTGCAAGAAGTAGCCATGGTTTTGTCCCTAAGCTACAGAATCCCTAAGACAAAGAATTGCTGAGGACCTACCTACCTGGTAGGAAAGGAAAGAATGGAGACACTCATCATATTTATAGACAACTGTTCTTATCACACCCATACCATTTTTGGGGGGGGGGTCCTGTCATGGGGCCTGAACTCTGGGCCTGGGCACTGTCCCTCAGCTCTTCAGCTCAAGGCTAGCGCTCTACCACTTGAGCCACAGCGCCACTTCCAGCTTTTTTCATTTTGCTTATGTGGTGCTGGGGAATCGAACCCAGGGCCTCAGGTATGCAAGGCAAACGCTCTACCACTGAGCCACCTTCCCAGCCCCACCCATACCATTTTTTTATTTGTTGTATTTACTGTGTTCCAGATGCCTAGCACACAATAAAAACTAAGTATATGAATGTGCACAGATAAATTTTTCATGCAATTTTTGTGTGCAAGTGAAAACAAGCTATAGGAAGACTTTTTCCTCTTCCGTGTGGAAAAATATGAACTGAGTGTAGATTAAGCTATGTGTAACTTCCTTCCTCCAATATTTACTCAGAGTGTATGAAAAATCATTGGATATACAAAAAGAAATGAGATGTGCCTGTGAATACATTATCTGAAGCCATATATGCAAATGGAGTGGAAAACACAAGAGAAATAATTTTCTCCTGAAACATTCTTATAATTGAGTCAAGCATTGCATTGGCCATTTGAATTAGCTGCCTGAACCCAGCTATTTCATTTTGTGTGTGGGGGGGGGGCACGGCCATTGAGGGTTTATTCTCGGGTCACTTCAATAAGCAGTTGTGGACCAGGGTCAGTTCTTATTTTATTTAGCATTCTTCATTCATTCAGACTCCACATCCGTTTAAATACTTTCAGGCACAGTCTTCATTAAGAAGAATAATTTCTTTCTATAGGAGAAGTGCACAAATCACTCTTATTTTTCTCTCCCTTTCTTTTCTTTTTCTTCCTTCCTTTTCCCTTTGCCTGCATTCTTTCTTTGATTTGAAGGACTCTTTGCTCCAAAATCAAATCAAGGTACTTGCAATTGTGATTTTTTTGTTTACCAAACACTTAAGCCATTTTTCTTTTGGACAGAAATTGGCCTTGGCCAGATAGTCTAATGCAATTCTCCATTCTATCATCCTCTTCCTTTTCTGGGGTTTGAACTTAAACATGGGCACTCGAGAATGGTCCTCTACCACCTGAGCCACAGGTCCACTTTTTGCATTTTGGTGGTTAATTGGAGATAAAAGTCTCACAGACTTTCCTGCCTGAGCTGGCTTTGAACCACAACCCTCAGATCTCAGCCTCCTGTGTAGTTAGGATTAGAGATGTGAGCTGCTTGATGCCTGGTTCCTACTTTCTTTTCGAGGGTCACTTTGCCTCTGTGACTCCATCTTTCTGTCTGGTTTGACCAGGCAGTCAGTGCTGTGACCCATAAACTAATTATCAAGTATTTAGTAGAAAACCTTGCCTGCCAGTGATATTTTCTCTACTATTTACAAAAGCAGAGAAGAATTTCACACTTTTTGGAACACTGCTCCTCTTTCTGCACCTTTAAATGTCACTTGTAAGCCATTCTAAACAAACCAGCCTGCCTATGGGCCAACCCCAATGTCTGTTCGTGCATCTTTCTCCCGTGTGAGTTTTCCTGAATGTACCAAATGAATTCAAACAACGCATTTTCATTTTAGACCTTCCTGTGACAGAAATGTCATTTCTTTTGGTCATTTTTATTATCTTTAAGTATTTGTACAAAGGAGTTGGCATTCAACAGGGCAGTATATGAATACCGTGCCTCTTGAGCAATGTCACCCCTTTCAACATGCTAACCCACCCCTGACATCCCACCATTCCCCTCACTTTTCTTAATTTTTAGTTTTATGTATTGAATTGCTTTTTCTTTGCCATTTAACAAAGCAATTTGTGTATACAATGCATCTTGATCTGTGTCATCCCTTCAACATCGTTATTTTTACATTAAGAAATGAAAGTTGTTTTTTTTTAAATTTTATTTTATTTTATTTGAGAACATACTGTACAGAGGGGTTACAATTACATGGGCAGGATAATGTATACAAAGAAATGAAAGTTTTTATTGTTATCAGCAGTAGCAGTATTAGCAAGTGAGATAATAGTGACTATTATTATTATTTTTATTTTTTTGTCAGTCATGGTGCCTGAACTCTGGGCCTGGGCACTGTCCCTCAGCTCTTCAGCTCAAAGCGAGTGCTCTACCATTTAAGCCATAGTACCACTTCCAATTTTCTGGTGGTTTACTGGAGATAAGAAGTTCATGGCCCGTCCAGACCAGGCTGGCTTTAAACCACGATCCTCAGATCTCAGCCTCCTGAGTAGCTAGGATTACAGGCTCGAGCCACCGGAGCCCAGCAATAGTGACTACTATTTAATAACAATCTGATAGAAAAGTGTGTCATGTTAATTAAGCTATTTTGTTGAGCTTAACCTGTAGATTAGCACTTAAAAAATTATTGTAAAGGTGATATACTGAGGGGTTACAGAAAGTCAGGTAATGAGTACATTTATTTTTGAACAGTGTCACCCCTTCCTCATTTTCTCTCAGTTTTTTTTTCCTCCCAGCTTTCCTCCTCCCCAAGTTGTATAGTTCATCTAGTGAGTATCACTGCTGAATTAGTCCACCCTTTGTCCCACTGTTTCTGGGCTACCCATTTTCCTTCCTCAAGCCAGATAAACTTATATACAAGACAAAGGGATGACAAGGGAACAAACCAAAGGAGGGGAAAACAACCACAAACAGTACAATATAAAAACTTCTTGTTTCCCGTTCTTTGAGTTCATTTCAATAAGCATCATTTTATATGATCATACACACATAGCTATTGAGCCCGTGTGATCCTTTCCTAAGAATAACCTCTGTTCTTTTCACTGTGTGATACTTAGAGTGTCTGAGTGTTTCGTTAATCATGTCCAAGAGTAACTATTTGACTTTTACTACCCATTGAGTTTGCTTGTAGATTTGTAGGCACATTCTAATTATTGCAAATAAGAGAAATCATGCAGCTTATGTTTTTTTGGGTCTAGCACTTCTTAAACTTGTTTGCAAATGACAATTATCTGAGTTGCTTAAAGTGAAAGCCAGGGATGTTAGTATCCACTCTAAGAGACTGGGTAATTATTCCTGAGTGTAGCTATGTTCTAGGAATCTGGAGAGGGGCTCAGGTAGTTGTATGTGCATACAAGTTGGGGAAGCGTTGACCTAGGTTGGTGTCATTCCAGGACTCAGGGGCTGCCCAACAGAGCTTCTGAGAGGGTAACTGCTGTGGTAGCTATTTCTCTTAACAGGAGAAAGGAGGGAAAGAGCTCGATGCTTCTCACAACCAGAAGCTGACAAGAATGCTGCAGGACTGCCACTCAGTCCTCTGGGAAGAGGCGTCATGGCAGGGCAGGGAGTCTTCTGGGACTGTGAGAAGATCACTGGTGGTAGAGACAACTACTGCTTCCTGAGAAAAAGAGCCACTTCTGGGAAGATGGATGGGGCAGAAAAAGAGGAAGCTTTCTCTTCTCCCACTCCATCCCTAGATACTGAAATATACTTCATAGAAATCTTTGGGTGTTGGTAAGAAGCCCTATGATAAAGGTGAAAGAATGAAAATCTGAACCAAGAAGATAGCAGTTACTATGAAGAGCCAGACTTACAGAGAAGATTGAAAATTGACTGTGATTAATATAATACTCTAATAGACAAAAAGAAAAGAAGAGTAGAAAATGATCTCAAACCTTTTAGTCTAGGAGACATGCCATTGGCACTGGAAAAAAATTAAAAATTGAAAAATTTTAATCGTAACAACTTTTCATGAATTTTTACATAGTTATATCACTTAATCATATATGTTCTCCATATAAGGTAAAGCAAGAAGCATGACAATTTGTTGTTGTTGTTGTCTTCCGTTATGGAGCTTGAACTCAGGGACTGGGCTCTGGACCTGAGCTTTTTCTTTGCTCAAGGCTACTGTTCTACCATTTTGAGCCATAGTGCCACTTCCCGTTTTCTGGTGGTTAATTGGGGATAACAGTCTCACAGACTCCCTTACTCAGGCTGGCTTTGAATCTCGATCCCTAGATCTCAACCTCCTGAGTAGCTAGGGTTACAGGCATGAACCATCAGCATCCCACGATAATTAAGTCAAGAAAATTAAGTTTACCAATGCCTGGTGAAACCCATAATATAATTTCAATAGCAAATCTTCTAGATTGTTAAATTCTGCATCACCACATTACAGTTTTGCAAGCATTTCAAGTTTTACCTTAAGGAAAAAAGGTGACGTATATTGTTTGTATGTATGTAAGGGGCTTGCAAGTGCTTAGGAACGATTATGATCACAGCTTCTACTCATACATACTAATTATTTCTAAAGAACCTGGGGTTGTTGATAAAAATGACTGCTTTCTCTTCACTGTTTCCCTGCACAGGAGATCCAAGGGATAAATTTCATTCTGGAGTCTGGAGAGTCCAGTCTTAGGAGGGGACTGAGCACTGGGCCTCAATCTGAACCCTGGCCTGGGAATTGCCGTGAGGATTACATCTTCTGTCTAGGTTCACACACATGGGGGTGGATTGCTCTTCAGCAACCAGTGAGCTCAGCTTGGGTATCTACAGTGCAATCCCTGTAAGTCCATCTATAGACATGTATTTTCCCAGTAGCATTTTCTCTTCTACCTGGAACCTAGGGACAAAGAAAAGAGATGATGACACTTTTGACCCTACTAAATCTACAGATAGTTTGTATGAACATGTGAAGAAGAAATCTGTATAGAAATAAAAAAGTAATCAAAATTACAAAAAGAAGGTCAAATTGGGTAGGGGTGGGAGATAGAGTTAAATATTAGAAAAAGGCTTAAAATGAAGCCATGGCTTAATTTGTTCCCCCAATTGAAGGTCTTCTATATTTTAGGGTTTTAGAACTATGGAGAGACAAAAAAGAACTTTTATGCAATGTTTATATTTGTATTTTAAACACTGTGCCTCCAAATTTGGTTATCTTGTTTGTCTTGGAGAAATGGGCATGCTATGTGGGTTGGCTCAGTTTGTTTAATTTTATGTTAGGTAACTTACACTCCCTGAGTTAGAATCACTTTGATCAAGAATGTTTAAAGCAGAAAAAAACAGAAAAACAATGCATTTCTTATTTTTTTTAATTGTCAACACCTGTTTTAAAATTTAAAAAATGTATCTTCATGCAATTTTTTGATATAAAGGAGTCACTACCATATTTGAAAGAGCAGTTTGTTATTAATTGGAAAATTTAATTTGTTTCTTCTTGGGTTGTTATTTGGTTAATTTCTGGCATGGTTAATTTGGTTAATTAACGACATGGTTCTATCTCCTGCATCAGCCTCCAGAATGCTGGGATTTTAGCTCTGCACCACAATACCCAGCCCTTAGATTATTTCTTGTCTTGTTTTTGTTTTTTGGTCGGTCATGGGGCTGAACTCAGGGCCGAGGTGCTGTTCCTCAGCTCTTCAGCTCAAGGCTAGTGCTCTACAACTTGAGCCACAGCGCCACTCCCGGCTTTTTTTTCTGCTTATGTGGTGCTGAGGAATCGAACCCAGGGCTTCGTGCATGCAAGGCAAGCGCTCTACTACTGAGCCACCTTCCCAGCCCCTTAGATAATTTCTTGAAGGATACTGACCAGAAATTTGTTTGGCCAGAAAAAGAAGAGGTATTTTACCCTAGGATGTTGTCACTATTCAAAGGAATGTCCTTCGAATAAAAGTCTAGGCTTACAACAGTATGTTTTCCCCTGAAACTATAGGCTTAAAACAGTATGTTTTCCCCTGAAACTATATGTTTTCTTCCATAAGGATTTATTTCCTGCTTTATCCTTAAGTTGACAAGTTAAAAATTGCATTCCTAAAGTGTGTGTGTATGTGTGTGTGTGTGCGCGTGCGCGCGTGTGCACGTACATATGTGTAAAAATAGCCCTTGAAATTACTCTCAGGCGGAATGGTTTCATAGAAATAGGATTTTTCTCCCCGTGCTCAGATTAAAAAAACAAGGATGACTAAGCCTCAGTGTGTAATTACTTGTCCTTATTCTCTTAGAGGGACAGGAGAATGCTGATCATGGTATATTCTTTACCAAGTCATATAAACCAAAAGAAAGTTGATTGAGTTGGAAGGAAGGAAGGGAGGGATGGCGGGAAAGGGAGGGAGGGAGGGAGAAGAGATACACAGAGAGATAGAGACCTATACCCTATACAGAGAGGAGAGAGAGAGAGAGAGAGAGAGAGAGAGAGAGACAGAGACAGAGACAGAGACAGAGAGACAGAGAGAAAGACAGAGAGAAAGACAGAGAGAGAGAGACAGAGACAGAGAGAGAGAGACAGAGACAGAGAGACAGAGAGAAAGAGAGAGTCCTTTTAATTAACAAGAACACCTGCTGAACGGAGATTTTGTTTTTCAAAACATTTTTTGGGAAAGAGGGAGAAAAATAGAAAAATGAGGGAGGGGGTAACAAGTTAGACAAGAAATGTACTACTCACTACTTTACTTATGTAAACTGCATTCAGCCAATGTTTAGGATCCGTGTAACTCCATTAAAATGACCATATGTCCTGCATTCTTAGGGAAAGGAAATTGTTGCAATTGTTTTCTTTCTCTCACCCCCCATTCCTTACTCTCTGTCCCTTTCTTTGTGATCCCTTACAACACAATTTCTTTCACAAAACATCTATGAGAGATTTTTTGCCTTCACCTTCACCAGTCTTCCTGATGATACTTATTTATGTCTTGCTATAAGAATATCACACTTGATAATCTACTGCTTTTGTGCTTGGGGCTTCAGATTTGTAAAGAAAAAAAAAGTTTATTGAGCCTGTCGCTCCTTTGTGGCTCTGTGGTTTACTGTTATAAAATTTATATCAGAATTCTCATCCGGCCTATGTAGTTCTATAAACTAAATTTATAATTTAAAGCAGCCATGATCCTGTTTGTTATTTTTTTTTTTGTAAAGGCTTGGCTCCAGTGCACATTTTAAATCTTCTCTCAAGTACTGAATTTAAATAATAAAAAGTGGCCTCTTTACTCAGTAAATACTGTCAGGAACAAAAAATGTCCAGGAAATGAAAGTAGAAGAAAGATGACTGGGTATCTTTATCTGCTTGGTTTATCAGACTCAAAAGATGTCAGAGACTTTTTATGGACTAGCGTAGGAATCACAAACATTTTTTCTCCCAGGACTGTTTTGCCTTCCTTTTTTTTTTTTTTTTTTTTGGTCAGTCATGGGCCTGAACTCTGGGCGTGGGCACTGTCCCTCAGCTCTTCAGCTCAAGGCTGGCGCTCTACCACTTGAGCCATAGAACCACTTCCAGCCTTTTCTGTTTATGTGGTGTTGAGGAATCAAACCCAGGGCCTCATACATGCAAAGCAAGCACTCTACCACTGAACCACTTTTACATTCCTTTTTAAACTTTTTGGAAGTACTGAAAATTGAACTTAGTACTTCATGCTTGCTTGGCAGGTTTTCTATTACTATAGCCACACCTCCAGCCCTTTTTTTTTTTTAAAGTTAATTTCAGGAAGAGTCTTGCATTTTTTATCTAGGTTAGTTTCCTACTGTGGTCCTTCTGTCTATACCATCTGAGTAGCTGGAATTACAGCCAGGAGCAACCATGTCTGGCCCTTCCTTTGGTGTATTCATTATATACTTTTAAAAAGCTGTAGCTATATACATCATAATGAATGAAAACTATAACTATTTAAAGTTCAATAAGTAAATGCCCAACTTCATTTTATGTTGACAATAGAGACCCAGTTGTAGAAGGCCTGAAAAAGGAATCAATTGCTCAGAAAAATAGAAGTTTTTATTGGGTTGAAGTATTTATTCATTTCTTTCTTTTTTTCATTCTTCAAAAAAACTTTTCATTGACTTAGATTTTTTTTAAATCCCTTAGAAAATGCTTTATAAATGAATAAGTTTGATTTTGTAGTGAAACCAAGTTCTGCTAGTTATTTTTTTCGTCTCTGAGAATGATTTGAAACTTCTTTCTTCGTGTCTACTTTTATTTCTCTGGACACCATGAACTCTAGTAGCTTTTTCTAGTTTTCTTTTCTTTCTACGTTGAGTATCTTTTCTGCTAGTTTAAGATAGTGTTACTACAAAGATATATTTCAGCCAGTGGTGGCAAGGGCTCAAAGCTAGCGTTTGCCTGGTCATGCTCCCTTCTTTATCATTGTATTTGATTTTAGTGAAGTCTGGGATCAGCTCCTTCATCTTCTTCTAACCAGTATCTTCTGAGATTTTTACTAATTGTGGAGACAGTTTATGCTGAGCACTGGGAATTAAAAGATGACTTAAGAGCTAGCTGTGAAGAAGTCTTGAGCAGAGCCTTTCAGTGGAGTCTGTGGGGATATTTGTGTTAGCCTTAGTCCCAGATTCCTAACAACATCTGAAACAGCTGGTTGAGTGAATCAGAACTTCACGATGCTGATCTTACAGACAAGGGAACTTCATGGGCATGAGAGGAAGAATGGCTTGGCTCACTGAGACTTCCTAAGTACCAAAGCAAACTGAAAAGAATTCACATCTTGTACTGAATGACTACTGTGAAATGAGAAGTTAGAGACATTCATTATTTTGAGAACTTAGAACTCACTTTCTGACCTCCTGCTTGTATTGTTGGAAATCCTTTCCCTTCCACCCTGTCCTTTCCAAAAGTGACTTGAATTTCTTGGTCACTTTCTGCTAGAAAGCCTGTCATCTTTTCATTCTGAGGCATATTTTAAGTCAGTTTCACATATACCACTTCATGTGCACATCAATGCCAATATACCTTTCAGCATAAATATTTTCTTATGTAGCTGCTTAGAATATGAAAATGTTGTCCAGCCATGTGGTAGGATATTTTGGTTTCCAATATATCTATGTTTTTTTTTTTTTGTCGGTCGTGGGGCTTGAACTCTGGGCCTGGGCGCTGTCCCTCAGCTCTTCAGCTCAAGGCGAGCGCGCTACCACTTGAGCTACAGCGCCACTTCTGGTTTTCTGGTGGTTTATTGGAGATAGGAGTCTCACGGTCTCTCCTGCCCGGGCTGGCTTTGAACCGCGATCCTCAGATCTCAGCCTCCTGAGTAGCTAGGATTAGAGGCGTAAGCCACCAGCGCCTGGCCCAATATATCTAATGTATAATTGCTGAAATGGTGAAACCCTGTATCTCATTGGTGAAGAGCCAAGGGCTGTGAAATCCTTAAGCAAAAATTGGTAAATGCTTGTTTGTGGTTGTCTACACATTAAGCAGGATTTCCCACACAAAATCTGATCTGCTTGAATGCAAGGGGTGCTTCTCTGCTTCTAGTCTCTTCAGTGTGGTCATCTTTCACAGTGCATGTGTAACCACAGCCAGGAAAAGAAAACAATGTGATTACATATAAAATGCTTCTGCCTCATTGACATGGGTTCACTCAGTGTGCTGGCTTTCCATTTGTGAATGAGTGACAATGTGTGCTTTATATTTTATAATTTTATTTACTTTTATTGTTCTTCACAGTACAAAAGGATACAGACACAAAAGGATTTCAATTCACCAGATCTCTTTGGATGTATAATGCATCTAGTTCAATGGTGGCTCTTTCTTCATTCCCCCCATCTCTCCCAAACTTACCCATCTCCTCAATTTCTCTAGTTCCTGTCATTCTTCTCCTTTCTGAAAATGCTTACCTATCTCTGGTTGTAGTCAGTGCCACACATACAATCTTCCAGCAGGACAAGCCGACAAGCTCAAGGTTGGTTGTTCCAACAGAGTTAAACACATTCCTGAAGATGATGTCCCTATCCCATTTTGTTTTCTTTTTTTTTTTATTGTGAAAATACCGTACAGAGGGGTTATAATTACATGGGCAAGATAATGAGCACATTTCTTATCAAGCATTGTTGCCTCCTCCTTTGTTTACCCTTCCTATCCCTTCCCATCCTCCCCCACACCCCCCCACCGAATCCTCCCCCCCCCAACCAAAGTTGTAAAGTTCATTTTTCGACATAATGACTTGTACATCTCATTGTTGCAATGGATCCATCTGTATCCCTATTTAAACAATTTGTTTTTTTCCCTTCCCCTCCACAAATTATATCAACCTCAAATACAGTGAAAGCAGGGGTTATACCAGGGGGGAGGGACATACAAAGCAACAAAGAAATAATCTTATAAATGTGTTAGAAACAATCACCTGAAAGAAAAAAACATTTGAATACATATCTTAGGGTTAATTTCCCTAACATCAACTTATCTGACCTTTTCTGCTTGACTCAGACATATACTAGTTATTGCAAATAAGGGAAATAAGGGACCTATGTTTCTTTGGGCCTGGCTTACTTCACTTAATATAATTTTTTCCAAGTCTTTCCATTTCCTAACAAATGGGACAATGTCATTCTTTCTGATGGAGGCATAGAATTCCATTGTGTATATATACCACATTTTCTTGATCCATTCATCTACTGAGGGGCATCTGGGTTGGATCCATATCTTACCTATGGTAAATAATGCTGCAATAAACATAGTTGTGCTGGTAGCCTTAGGATTGTCTTGTTTGTAATCATCTGGGTAAATGCCCAAAAGTGGGCTTGCTGGGTTATAGGGGAGCTCTATGTGGAGTCTTTTGAGGAACCTCCATATTGCTTTCCAAAGTGGTTGAACAAGTTTACACTCCCACCAACAATGCATTAGGGTTCCCTTCTGTCCACATCCCCTCCAGCATCTGTTGTTATTAGAGTTCTTGATTTTTGCCATTCTAACTGGAGTGAGGTGGTATCTTAATGTTTTTTTGATTTGCATTTCTTTTATGGCTAGGGAGGTTGAGCATTTCTTCATGTGTCTATTGGCCATCCTTCTTTCCTCTTCAGAGAAGTTTCTCTTTAAGTCTTTAGCCCACTTATTTATTGGGCAGTTGTTTCTTTGAAGATTTGTTAAAAACGATGGTTAGATGCCACGAAGTAGGTGGCAATGCCTTAGCTGTATGCGTGTTGTCAGGCCTAAGGGCCTCTTCCATCCTTGTCAAGGGGAGTGCTAACCTTCTCTCCTTTCATACAACACAATGAGTACATTTCTTATCAAGCATTGTTGCCTCCTCCTTTGTTTCCCCTTCCCATCCCTTCCCATCTCCTCCACCCACCTCTCCCCAAAATTGTAAAGTTCGTTTTTCGACATAATGACTTGTACATCTCATTGTTGCAATGGGTCCATCTGTATCCCTATTTAAACGATTTGTTTTTTCCCTTCCCCTCCACAAATTATACCAACATCCAAAACACAGAGTTATAACGTGGGGGAGGGACATACAAAGCAACATAGAAATCATCTTATAAATATGTTAGAAACAATTGCATGAAAGAAAAAAAAACATTTGAATACAACTTTGGTGGAGGGGGAGGATCTGGTGGGGAGAGTATGGGAAGGGATGGGAAGGGGAAACAAAGAGGAGGCAACAATACTTGATAAGAAATGTACTCATGGGCTGGGAAGGTAGAGCGCTTGCCTTGCATGCCTGAGGCCCTGGGTTGTATTCCTCAGCACCACATAAGCAGAAAAAAAAAGCTGGAAGTGGTGCTGTGGCTCAAGTGGTAGAGCACTAGCCTTGAGCTGAAGAGCTGAGGGACAGCGCCCCGGCCCAGAGTTCAGGCCCCATGACCGGACCCCCCAAAAAAAGAAATGTGCTCGTTATCTTGCCCATGTAATTGTAACTCCTCTGTACGGTATTCACACACACAAAGAAATGTTAGAAACAATTGCATGAAAGCAAAATCATTTGAGTCCTTATCTTGGGGTTCATTTCACCTAACATCAACTTATCTGACCTTTTCTGTTTGTCTCAGACATATACTATTTATTGCAAATAAGGGAAACCATGGGACCTATGTTTCTTTGGGCCTGGATTACTTCACTTAATATAATTTTTTCCAAGTCTTTCCATTTCCTAACACATGGGGCCCATTTTCGATTTCTCTTTCCAGAGGGTTGTGCAGTTTCAGCCCCACCAGCAGCCTAGAGCTGTTATCCACCCAGTGAGAGAAAACTTTCAGCTAGACTCTGAAATGTAAGCAGGGCATCTCTAATTATGACCTGCCAAGACTCCTGTAACATAAGATAGACAATGTCAAAGGCAACTTGTTCAGCAATTAGTGGTTTGAATTTTTTTTTTTAACTTGGCTACTCATTCTAAGGAAGAACACCTCCTATCTTTAATGTCAAGAGAATACATTCTTTCACTTTAGCATCCAATCATCTATTTGAGAACATTCTAGAACAGTGTTTTTTTCATGACTCAGGATAGGGTCCAATTGATGGCAGGCTAAATCAAGAGTGTGATTGTGAGGTAGAGTCATGTGCAGAGGAGGAACCTTCTAGGTAGTGTAGGATATCATTGCGTAGGAGAAAATCATTGCTGCAGCAAAAACCTGGGAAAGGCAGGAGACATTGTTTTTTAAATACTGGACATCTTGATTTTCCTAATGACTCCATTACTAGTCCTGGTTACTAACTTAGATCACTCCAGAGAGAAAAGTCACAGAAAGGATAGGTCATCCAAGTTCACTCGATACAGCTAACAAGTTCATGTTCTTCATCTCTTACCAAATTCTAATATTTCCAGTGATGTTAATTGGGAACTTTTTACACTCCTGTCTGTTCTGCTTCTGTGATATGTACTGACTATTTAATATTTTTAAAAGTTTAAGGGCTGTTTGTCATTGAAAAAAACTTTTCAGATAGGTCGGAGACATAGGTCAAGTGGTAGGCATAGATCAAAGTAGAGTGTCTGCTTAGCAAGCACAAAGCCCTGAGTTCAAATCCCTATACCACACACACACACACACACACACACACACACACACAAGAATGCTTTCAGAAAAGCAACTGGGAAAAAATGCCATTTGTTTCTATATACACATAAAAATATATGCATGGTTAAAAATGACCCTAAACAACTGGAGAAAGAATTGCTTAGAAGTTGTATTTAAGAAAAAAAATCACAATGGAAAAACAAAACATGAAAATAATCATTGCTAATTTTAATTCTTTACTCATTGAAGAATTATATTTTGCTTCCATTATATGGGAATCATTTTTAGCATTATCTTGAAATATAAATATGTTGTGAAATGTTAGCCCCAAATCAGAAGATCACTTTTTTGTGTGCTGGCACTGGGGCTTTAATTATGGGCCTGGATGCTGTTTCATAGCTTTTTCACTCAAGGCTGGCACTCCACCACTTGAGCCATATATAGCTCCATTTCTGGATTTTTGTTGGTGATTAAATGGAAATAGCAATCTCATAGACCTTCCTGGCCAGGCTAGCTGAACCATAATCCTAGTTATTCATAACTAGGATTATAGGCATGAGCCAAAAGATAACTTTTAAAGGAGAGAGAGAAAGAGGGAGAAAGAGACAGAAAGAGAGAAATAGACAGATGGAGATAGAGACAGAGAGGAGAGTAAGGCATGATTAAAAAAAAAAAGCAATGCAGCCTAGTGCCAGTGGCTCATGCTTATAATCCTGTGTACTCAAGAGGCTGAGATCTGAGAATCATGGTTCAGAGCCAGTCTGAGCATACACACACACACACACACACACACACACACACACACACACACACACACACGTATATATACACATACATACATTTTCTTGATCCACTCATCTACTGAGGGGCATCTGGGTTGGTTCCATAACTTAACTATGGTGAATAATGCTGTAATAAGCATAGTTGTGCTGGTAGCTTTGGTATGGCCTTGTTGGTGATCATTTGATTTGCCTACATCTTTTCACTAGATTTAATGGGGTACTTAGATGACTTACAAAAAAGTACCTTTTTTCTCTGATATATTTAAGGAAAACTTAAACTTGGCAATTCTCTTATTTGGAAAATATCTAAACAAGATAAGCTTTTAAATCATACAAACAATAGTTTACCAATTATTTCCAGTGTTAGTTTCTCTTTTCCTCAGATATAGCTACTGGGCTCAATCTGCTTTCTCTTGCTTTATTCCAAACTGAAATTTCAATTGTGCTGATGAGATTGTAATTCATAGAGGAGAAACTCACTCTCTAAGGAATTGCAGAATACACATACACTCAAGTTATTTGTGAGGCCATTAGTCACTAGAAATTCAACTTAAAGCAACAACAACAATGGAAACATGATTATGCCTATAACTTACAGTCAAGATGATATAAAAAAATAGTGACAAACTTCCATTAAAAAAGAAGTGAAAAATAAGCCAGGCGGCAGTGACTCACATCTGTAATTTTAGCTACTCAGGAGGCTGAACTCTGAAGACTGAGGTTCAGAGCCAACCTGGGCAGGAAAGTCCATGACAATCTCCAATTAGCCACCAAAAAGCTTGAGCTGTAGCCCAAGCATGAGTACCAACCTTGAGAGAAAAAGATAAGGAAGAGTTTTCAGGCCCTGGGTTCAAGTTCAAATATTAGAGCACGCATGTGCATGCGTGTATGCATGCGTGCACATATACACACACATACACACACCACAGTGTGAAAAGAAAGCTCATATTTAAGGGACTTTAGGAAATTTTTACCAGATTGATTATTTTGGGTTTATAGAGAAGAAAACACTGTTTTATTTTATCCATCTTAGATGATTTGTCTTAGGTACTTGGACTTAAAATGGGTTAATAAGATGTCATATAAAATTTATTTATTTTCATGCATTAGAGGAACCTTCACAAAGAAACAATATACTGAAGAAGCATATTAATATAAATATCCTTTTTAATAAGTTTTTATTGTGAAAATATTGTACAGAGGGGTTACAGTTACATGAGCAAGGTAATGAGTACATTTCTTGTGAAGCATTGTTGCCTCCTCCTTTGTGTTTCTTCTACCATTCCTTCCCTCCCACCTCCTCAACTATACTCCCATCCTCCCGCTCCACTCCCCCACCCCACACCTAAATTGTAAAGTTCGTTTTTCAGCATAGTGTCTTGTACATATCATTGTTGCAATGGGTCAATCTGTATCCCTATTTAAACATTTTGTTTTTTCCCTTCTCTTCCCCAAATTATACCAACATCAAATACAGTGAAAACAGGGGTTATACCATGGGGGAGGGACATACAAAGCAACAAAAAAAAAATCACATGGTACCTTATAAATACGTTAGAAACAATAGCAAGAAAGAAAAAAACCATTTGTGTCTTTATCTTGGGATTCATTTCACTTAACATTATCTTATCTGACCTTTTCTGCTTGTCCCAGACATATACTAGTTATTGCAAATAAGGGAAACCAAGGGACCTATATTTCTTTGGGCCTGGCTTACTTCACTTAATATAAGTTTTTCCAAGTCTTTCCATTTCCTAACAAATGTGGTGATGTCATTCTTTCTGATGGAGGCATAGAATTCCATTGTGTGTGTACACACACACACACACACACACACACACACACACACACACACACACACACACACACACACATATATAAATAAAACATTTTCTTGATACATTCATCTACTGAAGGGCATCTGGGTTGGATCTATATCTTACCTATGGTAAATAATGCTGCAATAAACATAGTTGTGCTGGTATCTTTAGTATGGCCCAAAAGTGGGATTGCTGGATCCTAGGGGAGCTCTATGCAGAATATGTAGAATCTTTTGAGGAACCTCCATACTACTTTCCAAAGTGGCTGAATAAGTTTACACTCCCACCAACAATGCAGTAGGGTTCCCTTGTGTCCACATCCCCTCCAGCATCTGTTGTTTGTTATTAGAGTTCTTGATTATAGCCATTCTAAGTGGAGTGAGGTGGTATCTCAATGTTGTTTTGATTTGCATTTCTTTTATGGCTAGAGAGGTTGAACATTTCTTCATATATCTATTGGCCATCCTTCTTTCCTCTTCAGAGAAGTTTCTCTTTAAGTCTTTAGCCCACTTATTTATTGGGCAGTTGTTTCTTTGAGGATTTGTTGTTGGGGGATTTAATTTTTTGAGTTCCAGGTGTATTTTAGATATGAGACCCTTGTCTTTTGTATGGCTAGTGAAAATCTTCTCCCAATCTGTGGGCTTTCTATTGATCTTGCTAGCTATGTCCTTTGCCATGCAGAAGCTCTGCAGTTTCGTGCAATCCTATTTGTCCAACCTTTCTTTGATTTGTTGGGTTTCTGGGTCTCTATTAAGAAAATTTTGGCCTGTGCCATGGAAACCTAGGGTTTCTTCTATTCCTTCCTGTAATGTTTTCAGGGTATCTGCTTTGACTCTGAGGTCTTTGATCCATTTGGAGGTGATTCTGGTGCATGATGATACAAGGATCTAGCGCTAGTTTTCTACAAGTAGTTAACCAATTTTGCCAGCACCATTTATTGAAGAGGCTGTCTTTCTTCCATTCTCTTTTTTTTAGCTCCCTTAATGAAGATTAGGTGGCTATAGGTCTGTGGGTTCAATTTTGGGTTTCAATTCTATTCCATTGGTCCTGAGGTCTGTTCTTGTGCCAGTACCAAGCTGTTTTGATTACTATGGCTTTGTAGTAGATTTTGAAATTTGGTATTGATATTCCTCCAGCACTGTTCTTTTTTTGTTAATGATTGTTTTTGCTATTCGGGGTCTTTTATTGTTCCATATGAATTTTTGGATTGCCTCTTCTATTTCCTTGAAGAATGAGGTTGGAATATTGATAGGTATCACATTGAATTTGTAGATAGCTTTGGGAAATATTGCCATTTTCACAACGTTGATCTTTCCAGGAGCATGGGAGGTTTTTACACTTTCTAAGTTCTGTTTTGATTCCCTTTTTCAGGCTTTTAAAGTTTTCATCATAGAGGTCCTTCACTTCTTTGGTTAAGTTAATTCCTAGGTATTTTATTTTTTGTGGGGCTATTATGAATGGAGTTGCTTTCCTGATTTCAGCCATGTTCTTCTCATTGTTGGCATACAGAAAAGCCATTGATTTTTGAGGGTTAATTTTATACCCTGCTACTTTGCCAAAGTTTTGAATAAGTTTGAGTAATCTGGGAGTGGAGTCTGTGGGATTCTTTAAATACAAGATCATGTTATCTACAAAGAGGGAGAGTTTTACTTCATCTTTCCCTATTTGGATCCCTTTTACGTTTGCATCTTGTCTTATTGCTGTAGCTAGGCATTGTAGTACTAAATTGAAGAGAAGTGGAGAGAGTCTCATTACTGAGTTTAGAGGAAATGGCTTTAGTTTTTCATCATTAAGTATAAGGCTGTCTGTAGGTTTGTCCTATACAGCCTTTATTGTCTTGAAGAATGTTCCATGGATCCCTAAGTTTTCCAGAGCCTTCATCATAAAGCAGTGTTGGATCTTGTCAAATGCTTTTTCTGCACTATTGAGATAACCAAGTGGTTCTTATCCTTGATCTTGTTGATGTGATGAATTATATTAATTGATTTGTGTATATTGAACCAGCTTTGCATCCCTGAAATGAATCCTGTTTGATCATGGTGTATGATTTTTTGGATGAATTGTTGAAATCGATTGGCCAAAATTTTGTTGAGAAGTTTTGCATCAATGTTCATCGAAGAAATGGGTCTGTAGTTCTCTTTCTTTGATGAGTCCCTGCCTGGTTTTGGGATGAGGGTTTTGATGGCTTCATAGAATGAGTTTGGTAGTGAACTTTCTCTTTCAATTTCATTGAAGAGATGGAGTAGTATTGGTGTGAGTTCTACTTTGAAGGCCTTGTAGAATTCCAATGTAAATCCATCTGGTCCTGGGCTTTCTTAGATGGGAGGTCTCTTATTGCTGTTTCGGTTTTGATGCTTGATCTGGTTCTGTTAAGTTGGTTTAACTCATCTTGGTTTAGTTTTGGCATGTTTGCTAGGAAATCATCCATTTCTTCCAGGTTTTCAAGCTCTCTGCTTTACCCAGGGCTTTGTGATCCTCCTCTCAGGCTAGTTCAGTGGGGGGGATCTGCTTTGAGTATCACAAAAGAGGGAGGTGGCTGTTTCCTCTAGCTTGGAGTTGCTGTGGTGAGGCTAGGTTCTGGGTAAGATTGAGGCCTGTCAGCAATCAGTAGCTTTTCCATGAGGGGCTAGCTCCTGAGACAGTCACAGTGCCCAGCCTGGAGCCATTCTCAGGGTTTATGTTTACTGGGTTTCAATTGTTTGTCTTGGCTGCACTGGGGAGGGGCAGCCCCTGGCTCTGTTTACCCAGTGAAGAAAGTCACTCCTTCAGGGGTGGAGCTACTGCTGCCTGTGTGGGGTGACTTTCCCCTGGGTGGAGCTGAGCCTGGCAGGTCAGGTCAGGTTCCTGTGACCTGCTGAATGGCTCCTATCAGTTTCTTCCAAGGCCTGAGTTTTGGACCTAGCTTCTGGGCTGGGCCCTTGTCAGTATCAAAGATGTAGATCTTCTCTGGTAGTGGAGGAGGGGCTACCTTCCCACCACTGCTCTGTGAGGAGTGAGGATGTCAGGGCTCTACTCAGGCCAGACTCTTGGTTCCTGGGCTATCCCTGGTCTGGGATCCACAGGATGAAGATTTCTGCTCCTTGTCAGTTCTTGCTGGTGGTGAGTAGAATCCAATCATACATGGCATCTGGCACTTTTGTTCCAGACTCTCTTTGTTGATATGGCGGCTGGGGCAGCCGCCACGGTTACCGGCAAGGGCTCAGATCTATTTCCTTGACCAAACTGCCTGGATTTTCCCTCTCTGGCCAAACTCTCTATACAGTGATGGCACACTTGGTGTGATTCTCTAGCCTACGACTGTTCACACTAAAACTGCTTTCTATGCTGGGACTTGTTTGGCATCCAGCTTCTTCTCTGCCGTCTTCCTCCAGACTCCTCATATAAATATTCTTTTAGATTTGATGAAGAATGGACAATTGGAGAGATTCTCAGACAAACACATCATTATCATCATCATCACCGTCATCATCGATAATGAGCTAAGTGAACAAATGCGACTCAGCAAGTCCAGTTTCCTCAGATTCCTGGCACTACCTTCCTGTCCATGTGTCTTTGGGCAGGTGTCTCTGCACTTGTCTTTATCATCTCTCGAGTGTTGACTTACTGTAGAGGAAGGCCGATGGAATCTTTCTATTTATCTTTTACTCATAAATTTTTTCAGCTTAAAATGTTCAATACACTAAAATGCTATCGTTTAGGGTATCCTGTCCTGAACAAGGCAGATTCTATTTATAAAAAGATAGGATGGAGTTTTGTGTGTGCAAACATGCTCCAGTCCTCTGGCTTGAACTAAGGGCCTGGATGCTGTCTCTGAGCTCTTCAACTCAAGGCGAGCACTCTACCACAGCACCACTCCAAGTTTTCTAGTGATTAATTGGAGATAAGAGTCTCAAGGGCTTTCCTGCCCAGGCTGCCTTTGAACCATGATCCTCAGATTTCAGCCTCTTGAGTAGCAAGAATTACAGGTGTGAGCCACTGGTGCCTAGCTGAGATTTTGTTTTCAAGGCTGGTGCTCTACCACTTGAGCCACAGTCCCATTTTGGGCTTTTTATTTTTATTTTTTATTTTGGTATTTTAATG
Source organism: Dipodomys spectabilis (assembly GCF_019054845.1). Classification (NCBI taxonomy): domain Eukaryota; kingdom Metazoa; phylum Chordata; class Mammalia; order Rodentia; family Heteromyidae; genus Dipodomys; species Dipodomys spectabilis. The sequence continues at coordinate 15,368,008 of NW_024870911.1, read as the reverse complement.
GGAGATAAGAGTCTCATGAACTTTCCCATCTGGGCTGGCTTTAAGCAGTCATCCTTGTATCTCAGCCTCCTGAGCCATCAGGAGCCATTAGGCCAGTGGGCTAAGTGCTCATCTTGGCCCAATTTTTATATTAACAGATCATTTGTGTTCTCCAGGAGCAAGGCTATGTGCTCACACAAGTGTAATTGTGTGTAATGTGAGACTGAGTTGTGACATCTCTTTGTGTGTAAGTGTGCAGATGTTGCTGAGTTTCATTTCTGGAGATATGGCAATAGGAGTACAATGGTGTGAACAGTCGGACTATGAAACTTTTAATATCATAGGTTTTGACATTCGTATAGAAGACAACAGAGGCTATATAGATTGGCAAAGTGACCAATCACCAAAACCAGGGATGGTAGTAAGTGATAAAAAGCCATACTTCCCAATTCTTTTCTTCCCCAGTAACTTAGCTTTCTTCCTTCAGATCTTGTGTTAAAAATTGCTTACCCCTCGATATGATTTTGAACATATACCACTTACTTCCTGCATAGACCTTCCTTTGTTCTTGTCTAGTGAAAAACTATTTATGTTACTATTTACCACTTGGCCTTTGAAGATAACACAGTACTGTTGGTATTATGTTTGCACATTAACACAAAAGCTGTTAGCACTTAATCTTTACATCAGAAATAATGTCCATATATTTTCTCATTTCCTTTTTTTCATGCTTTATCTTCTAAATGGTAGAATTTTTTCTTTGACTTCAAAGTTAAATGACTTGTATCTAAAAAATAATTATTACTCTTTCTTTGCTTAACAACTTCAGAAAAGTCATCCAGTGAATTGTTTATTGAGGATTGTGTCCTTTCTTCTTTTCTGTCTCTTCTCTTTCCCTTTTATAATCCTCAAAGGGAAGGGCAGATGTGAACAGTTGAAAGGTAGTGTAATATACTGTAATGTACCATATGCTGTTGTTGTAGGGCTGGGTGGCCTACCATATTGACTACTGTCCTCTACTGGCTACCAAAAGGTTTGCTCTCTGAGGTGAGCTAGTCTTGCCCTTTAGTGGCTTGTGTAGTAACATGGACTCTAGAAAATGGTATTGTATGAAGAATCAGGTAATGAATGCTTTCTTTACTTTTAAATAACAAGCTTAACCAAAAGTTGAGCTTAGTAATAACTCTAATTTAAGATGTAGCAAGGGACTTATCTTGATTTTGCCTCCAATTTCATTTGTAGGTAAATCTGTAGGATTAGTATTAAGTTACATTAATTTTCTATTACACGAGAAATGAGAAATTTACAGTTCCTTTTTATACACAACTCAATGTATCATTCTTTTGTGGCAACGTGATAGAATCCATGCATTTACATGTGGCAGCAAGCATGTGCTCTAGTGCTCAATTTTGCCTCTAGCCTCAATTTATAATTAGAAACTTTTTTTTTTTTTTTTTGGGTCCGGTTGTGGGGCCTGAACTCTGGGCCTGGGCGCTGTCCCTCAGCTCTTCAGCTCAAGGCTAGCACTCTACCACTTGAGTCATAGCGCCACTTCCAGCTTTTTTCTTTTTGCTTATGTGGTGCTGAGGAATCGAACCCAGGGCCTCAGGCATGCAAGGCAAGCACTCTGCCACTGAGCCACCTTACCAGCCCTATAATTGGAAACTTTTGTGAGTCATTTCTTTTTAAGCAGTACAGGATTTGAACTCAGGGCCTTGTGCTTGCTAGGCAGGCATCCTACCACTCCTACCACTTGAGCTATTCCTCCTTTCATCCTTTTTTCTTAAGGTTATTGTTTTTAGATAGAGACATATATTTTTGCCTGAAATTGGCCTGGACCAAGATCTTCTTGCCTATAGCTATGCACATACTTGAGATGACAGGTGCATGCTACTATGTTCAGCTTCCCTTCCTTTCCCTCCCTCTCACTTTTCTCTTTCTCTTTCATTCTTACTTTCTTCCCTCCCTCCTCTCTCCCTCCCTCCCTCCCCTATTCCTCCTTCCCTCCCTCCCTTCCTCCCTCCCTCCCTTCCTTCCTTCCTTCCTTCCTTCCTTCCTTCCTTCCTTCCTTCCTTCCTTCCTTCCTTCCTTCCTTCCTTCCTTCCTTCCTTCCTTCCTTCCTTCCCTCCTGTCTTCTTTTTTTCTTTCTTGTGTGGACTGGTACTGGGGCTTGAACTCAAGGCTTGGAGCACTGTCATAACTTTTTGATCTAACATTTGAGCAATAGCTCCACTTCTGGCTTTTGAGTGTTTAATTGGAGACTAACCACCACAGACTTTCTTGCCTGGGCTGACTTCAAACCATGATCCTCAGATCTCAAGCTCCTGAATAGCTAGTGTTTTTTACATCATGTCTTCTGTGAACAGTAACAGAATGACATCTTCCTTTCTAATTCTGATGCCTTTCCTTTATTCTCCCTCCATTACTCTGGCTAGGATTTTGAGTGTTATGGTGATTAATAGTGGCAAAAACAGACATCCTTAATTTTTACAAATGAAATGTCTGAGGACTTTTCATGTACAACTCAAGTTATCTCTTCTTTAAAATTGCAATCTTCTAATAAGCTACACTTTTTATAATGCAGTTTCTTGAGCTGGAATGAATTTCATATATTATGGCCAAGATTTTGAATTAGAGATATGTACCAGAGACCATATATTTTCTTCAAAAACTATTTTTTGAAGAGAAATAATTAGAATATTGTTTCTAGGAAGAGATTAATTTTCCCACTTTCCCTATCACCCTAAACTCACCTTTCTCTTGGCTGGTATCAAGTGAAGCTTTTGATTATCATGTTTTCTATCCTCATAATCCATTTCTAAATTACTTGGGGTATAGTGCCTGAACCTTAGTGAGCTTTTAATGAGCCTTTGCCTCCAGGAACTCTGATTCCTTTCTAACTCTGACCTCTTCTCTTGTTCCCTCTGGTGTCCATGAAGCCCTGAGACTTTACCTCTGCTAAAAGGTAAACATGCAATCTATTGCTTCAAAATAATGTCAGTGATTTGTTTACCCAAGAGTACACAAATGCCAAGCCTTTTATTGAGTTTAAAATTAAAGTTCTTTTTTTTAAAAAAAGATTTTACCCAAATCTTTCTTCTAAGTATAAATATGTAGTGTGTACACATGGAATATATCTGTGTACACACATGCACATATAACATAGATAAAGGAAAGATTCTTGGAAGAGTAAGAGCAACATTTTTAAAACTAGTGAAATATCTATGTAACTACATATGTTGGTCCCTCCCTGCCTCCTTTCCTTCCTTCCTTCCTTCCTTCCTTCCTTCCTTCCTTCTTTCCTTGCTTCCTTCCTTCCTTCCTTCCTTCCTTCCTTCCTTCCTTCCTTCCTTCCTTCCTTCCTTCCTTCTTTCCTTCCTTCCTTCCTTCCTTCCTCAGAAGCTGACCTTCTCACTTCATAGGACCATATGCCTTACAATATTAGCAAAGCTATCTCACCTACTGTTCTCATTTCTCATGGTCATTATTTTCACTTTTTCCCAGCTCACATTTATTTTTCATAAGATCGTAGCTTGTACAGCAAACATGAACTTTGCAATAAAGGTAAAAAACTTACCCCTTTTCTCTGTGTACCCACAGGGATGATGCTCAGCCAGGAATGGCTAATGCCCTCTGCAGACCTCAAAGTGGCTGCTCTCAAAGCCCTATCTTCATGGAGTTCTGTCAAGTAAGTAGAAAAGAAGTAATGGAATTTGCAAAAAAAAATTATCTTCCCAACTCTTAGTACCTTATTCAATGAATGCTAAAACTACAAGATTAAAGATTATTTAAAGTGGCCAGGAAGAGCTAGCATCTGTCCTTGTTAATGGTTTCACTGAACTGCAGAGCTGGTGCTTGTTAATTCCATAGGATTTCTGCATGGCATCAGGCATCCTTCCTTCACAGCAAAGGGCAGAGTATGTCCAGCAGTCACTCTTCCACTTCCTCCAACCCCTCACCTCTGCCCCTTCCCATAGAGAGCTGCAGCATATTAGACATAGTCGTCAATACGGGTATCATTTGATGACAAAAAGTCCCAGGTAAGTGTTAGTCAGAACATCATTTCTGTCCATCCCATACTTCATGATAATTCTTCGAAGGTTCTGGTTTTCCTTCATATTTTGGAACACTGTGGGAGCTTTAGCTATAAGAGCTATTATGTTAAAAAAATAAGTTAAAACTTGCCATATATATATACATATATATTTAAAATTTTTTTTTTCTTTTTGGTTGGTCATGGTGCTTGAACACTGGGCTGAAGGCTAGTGCTCTACCACTTGAGCTACTATGCCACTTCTGGTTTTCTGGTGGTTTATTGGAGATAAGAGTCTCACAGGGGTCCAGAGGAAAATGGTGGAGGAGAAGCTGGAGGCTAAACAAGCTCTCACATAGAAACCAGTTTTAGTTTTCCTGTGAAAAGTCCAAGGCTAGAGAGTCACACCAAGTATACCATCATAGCACAGTGAGTTTGGCCAGAGAGAAAAAATTCAGGCATCTGGATTAAGGAGACAGATTTGAACACTCTCAGGTGTCCACAGTGGCAGCAATGGCTGCTGCTACATCTGACATATCAACAGAGAGAGTCCCAGTCAAAAGCACCAGAGGCAGTGTGTAAGTGGATTCTACTCACTGCCAGCCAGAACTGACAAGGAGTGGAAATCTTCATCCTACTGACCACAGATGGTTTCAGACCTGGAAACTAAGGGAAAGAAATGAGTACCCTTCAAGACATTCTCACTCTTTCTCACAGAGCAGCAGTGGGAAGATAGCCTCTCCCCTACCACCAGAGAAGAATTCCATCTTTGATACTGACAAAGGCCTGGCCAGAGCAGCTAGCATGGAACTCAGGCCTTGGAAGAAGACAATAGGAGCCATTCAAAAGATCAAAGGAACCTGACCTGTGGGGCTCAGCTCCACCCAGGGGAAAGTTGCCCTTCGCAAGCAGGAGAAGCTCCGCCCATGGAGGAGTGATTTTTTTTGCTTGTTAAACAGAGCAAGAGGCTGCCCCACCCCACTCCAGCATGGGCAGCAGACCTAGCTGTAGGAGGATAAAAGAAAAACAATTGGAAATTCACTACACATAAATCCTGAGAATGGTTCCAGGCTGGGCTCTGTGAATGTTTTAGGAACTAGCCCTTAATGGAAAAGCTACTAATTGCTGACAGGCTTCAACCCTACTCACAACCTAGGTCCATCACAGCAACTGCAAGCTAGAGGAAACAGCCATCTCCCTCTTTTGTGATACTCAAAGCAGATCACCCTCCCACTGAACTAGCTTGGGAAGGTCATAAAGTCCCTGGTAAGGCAGCACTTCCTTCTGCCTGCTCAAACAAACTGATTTAAGAAACCAGTCAAGCCACAGGAAAAAAAAAAAAAACACCACAAGCAAACCAGAGACTCCACCAAGAGACTGGTTATGGACACAGGGGAGACACAAAATTCCCCCACCCCCCAAAATAATTGAACTCTTTTTTTCTACCTAATTAAAAAATTAAAAATTGTTTTCTTTTTTTTTTTCATCATTTTTTATTCTCTTTTTACTCTTTTCCCTTTGGTCCTTTTTGATTTTTTTGCTTTACTTAATTGCTGTTCTGTTCATCACCAGATATATACCTGTCTTTGATATTAGACCTTATCCTTTATTGTGTGCATACTTCATTCAGATATCAATTACTCAATTCACACACTTACAACCTTAACTCTTTTAATTGTAGTATTATTTCTTTACACTTATATAATTTTTAAGTGTTTCATTTTTAAATATTTATTTTTTATTTTTCCTTTTTCTGTATCTCTTTTCTCTTTTCCTTCTATCCTTATCCTTTCTCTGCATTTAGGTCTTGGTTATATTCCCTCTTTCCCTTTCCTTCCCCACATTCCTCTAATCTTATTTTCTTCTCACAATTCTCTCTAACCTATTAATTTCTGGTCTGCTGACTCCTTCTTTGATTTTCTTAGTCCATTGATCCCTAGTTTGTTGTTGAACTAGATTCTATTTGTTGAACTACATTGTATATTTACTCATTTTGACTGCGTCAAACAATCTGTGCAACTACAGTGCTCTGGTTGATGCTTGCCTTAAGATAGTGTTGTAGCACAGAAGTTGTTTTACTTTCAGACCCAAATGGGCAGAACAAGCTGGAGAAATACAAGAAAAATGGCAAGTCCAGGTATCTCAACTCCTGCTCATGATAATCAGACAACAGAGCAGTTAATGAATAATTTAGAGAAGAGCTCCCAAAATGCTCTACAAGCACTACTGGTAAACATACTGAATGAAAAGATTGAAAGCCTGCAAGGGACTCTGTGTGAGCATGATAGGGAAATGTGTGAGTGTGATGAGGCTAACCAAAGATTAATACAGGAATTTTGCAACCATGAGGAGGCTAATCAAACACTGATTGAGGAATTGTGTGAGTGGGATGAAAATAAACAAAGATTAATAGAGGCATTCATGGAATGCACAAACAGAAATCATGGTGAATACATGGAGGCCCAAAAGGGAATGCTGAATGAGGCTCAACAGAAGGAAAGGGAGTCCAAGGAAACCATAACCAATCAACTAAGGGATTGGAGAATGGACATTGAAAACCAACTTAACGAGGTTAAGAAGTCCATGCAACAAAAACAAGCTCAAAGAATTTGAAGCCATCAAATCTGACCAATTAGAAAGAAAGGAAATAAAAGCAAAATAGAAAGTCTTGAGAGTAGGTTAGACCATGCAGAAGATCGAATCTCTGGAATTGAAGACAGCCTAGACATTATAGAGGAAGAACAGACAAGTAATCAAGACAAATCCAAGAAATATGATATATCTATTCAACATTTAGAAGACACCATAAGAAGGCCTAATCTGAGGATAATGGGTGTAGAGGAACACCTAGAGACAGAAGTTAATAGTCTAGGAAATTTATTTAACAAGATCCTAGCAGAGAACTTCCCCAAAATGCCATAAGATAGGCCTATTCAGATACAAGAAGGTTTTAGAACCCCAAATAGATCAGACCAGAACAAGACATCCCACCGTCACATTATAATCCACACAGGATCAATTCAGACCAAGGAAAGAATCCTTAAAGCTGTCAAAGAGAAAAGATCAATCACCTATAAAGGGAAACCAATCAGAATAACTTCAGATTTTTCAGCAGAGACAATTAAAACAAGAAGAGCCTGGAATGATGTATGCCACGCTCTAAAGACAAACAACTATAAACTAAGAATACTGTACCCAGCTAAAGTATCCTTCATAAAGAGAGGACAAATAAAAAGTTTCCACAGCAAAGAAAAATTGAAACAGTATATCTCCACCAAACCAGCCCTACAAAAGATAAGTAAAGATGTCCTAAACATAGAAAACCAACAAGAGCACAATAAAAGCCAAGAAACGACACACAAACAGAGAATCCAAGAATCATAGGAAGAACCCAGTTGTCACAGCCCTCAAGAAGGTAGATAACATGGCAGGAACTACCAAAATCCTCTCAGTCCTAATACTCAATATTAACTCTCCAATTAAGCAGCATAAATTTTCTAGTTGGATCAAAAAGCAAGATCATTCTATCTGTTACCTTCAAGAGAGACACCTTGCCCACAAAAACAAACATTCTGAAAGTGAAAGCCTGGTATTCAATCTACCATTCAAATGGCCCCCATAAACAGGTGGAAGTTGCAATACTAATATCAGGTAAAATAGACTTCAAATTAAAATTAGAGAGAAGAGATAAAGTAGGTCATTAAATACTAATTAAGGGAACTCTCTTTCAGGAGGATATTACAGTTCTAACTATCTATTTACCAAATAACGGAGCATCCAAATTTATCCAAGAAACACTACTTTCCCTCAAATCTCACATAGATCCAAAGACATTAATTGTTGGGGACTTTAGCACACCACTGTCCCTGCTGCATAGATCAACCCAGCAAAAACTTAACAGAGAAACCTCAGATCTAAACAACTGCACAGGTTTAACACATCTACTGAATATTTCACAAGGCAGCATCAGAATACACATTCTTCTCAGCAGCACACAGAACATTCTCCAAAATAGACCACATTTTAGGTCACAAAGAAAATTTGTCCAAATTCAGAAACATTGAAATGATGCTCTGAGTTCTCTCAGATGACAAGGAAATAAAATTAGAACTCAACACCAAAAGGCATCCAAAAAAATCCTGTAACACATGGAAGTTGAACAACACACTGTTGAACCACCAGTTGATCATGGAATAGATTAGAAAGGAAATTCAAATATTCATGATATTTAACAAAAATAAACAAACAAATCACCAGCTCCTCTGGAACACAACAAAGTCAGTACTCAGAGGCAAGTTTGTAGCTCTCATTTCCTACATCAACAAATTGAAGAGATCTGAAACCTATAATTTAATGAGGTACCTGAATTTCCTTGAAAATGAGCAACAAGCTAAATCCCAATCCTGTAGACAGAAACAATTAAAATTAAATCAGAATTAAATGAATTAGAGTCCAAAAAATAGAAAGAATCAACAAAACAAAGAGTTGGTTCTTCCAAAAAATTAATAAAATTGACAGACCTTTAGCAAATCTTATCAGAAAAAGAAGAGAACACACCCAAATAAACAAACTCAGAGATGAGAATGGAAACATCACCACAGAAACGACCAAGATTAAGAATATTATAAGGGAATACTTCTCAAACCTTTATGTGCATAAGTTTGAGAATCTGGAAGAAATGGACGAATTTCTAGCAAACATTTATATGCCCAAATGTAACCAAGATGATTTAAACAACTTAATAGATAGATTGACATCAAACATCAAGTAGAAAAAGCAATAAGAGACCTCCCAGCCAAAAAAAGACAGGACTGGATGGATTTACAGATGAATTCTATAAGGTCTTCAAAACAGAACTCACATCAATACTCCTCCAACTCTTCAATGAAATTTAAAGTAAAAGTTTACTACCAAACTCTTTTTATCAAAACCCTTATCCCAAAACCAGACAGGGACTCATCAAAGAAAGAGAACTATAGACCCATTTCTTTGATGCACATTAATGCAAAACTTCTCAACAAAATTTTGGCCAATTGACTTCAACAACTCATCAAAAAAATCATACACCATGATCATCAGGATTAATTTCAGGGATGTAAAGGTGGTTCAATATACACAAATCAATTAATATAATTCATCACATCAACAAGAGCAAGGATAAGAACCACATGTTTATCTCAATAGATGCAGAAAAAGTATTTGACAAGATCCAACACCGTTTTATGATGAAAGTTCTGGAAAAACTAGGACTCCATGGAACATTCCTCAATATGATAAAGGCTGTGTATGACAAACCTACAGCCAGCATTAAACTTAATAGTGAAAAATTAAAGTCATTTCCTCTAAATTCAGGAATGAGACAAGGATGTCCACTTTCTCCACTTCTCTTCAATTTAGAATTTGAATGCCTAGCTACAGCAATAAGCAAAGATGCAAACATAGAAGGGATCTAAATAGGGAAAGATGAAGTAAAACTCTCCCTCATTGCAGATGACATGATATTATATTTTAAAAAAAACCCAATGGACTCCAATCCGAAGTTATTCAAGCTGATCTGAAACTTTGGCAAAGTAGCAGGGTATAAAATTAACCCTAAAAATCAATATCTTTTCTGTATTTCAATAATCAGAAGAGCATGGCTGAAATCAGGAAAACAACTCCTTATGTAATAGCCCCACAAAAAATAAAATACCTAGGAATTAATTTAGCTAAAGAAGTGAAAGACTTCTATGATGAAAACTTTAAAAACCTGAAAAAGGAAATTAAAGCAGAACTATGCTCCTGGATTGGGAGGATTAACATCGTGAAAATGGCAATACTGCCAAAGGCTATCTACAAATTGAATGTGATACCTATCAATATGCCAACCTCTATTATAACCTCTATTTCAATGAAATAGAAGAAGCAACCCAAATATTCATATGGAACAATAAAAGACCCCAAATAGCAAAAACAATTCTAAGCAGAAAGAATAGTGCTAGAGGAATATCAATACCAAATTTCAAACTCTACTACAAAACCATAGTAGTTAAAACTGCTTGGTACTGGCCACATGAACATATCTGAGGACCAATGGAATAGAACTGATGACCCATAAATGAACCCACAGACCGATAGCCACCTAATCTTCATTAAGGAAGCTAAAAAAATAGAATGGAAGAAAGAGAGGCTCTTCAGTAAATTCAGTGCTGGCAAAATTGGTTAACCACCTGTAGAAAACTAAAGTTAGATCCTTATATATCACCCTGCACTGGAATCAACTCCAAATGGATCAAAGATCTCAGAGTCAAAGCAGACACCCTCAAAACATTACAGGAAAGAATAGGAGAAACCCTAGGGCTCCTTGGCACAGCTGGAATTATCTTAATAAAGACCCAGAAACCCAACAAATCAAAGAAAGTTTGGACAAATAGGATTGCATGAAACTGCAGAGCTTCTGCATGGCAAAGGACATAGCTAGCAAGATCAATAGAAAGCCCATGGATTGAGAGAAGATCTTCACTAGCCATACAATGGACAAGGGTCTCATATCTAAAACATACTTAGAATTCAAAGAATTAAATCTCCCAACAACAAATCCTCAAAAAAGAAAAGTCTGATAAATAAGTAGGCTAAAGACTTAAAGTGATACTTCCCTGAAGAGGAAATAAGAATGGCCAATAGTCACATGAAGAAATGCTCAACCTCTCTAGCCATAAAAGAAATGCAAATCAAAACAACACTGAGATTCCACCTCACCCCAATTAGAATGGCTAAATGTTTGAATAGGGATACAGGTTGACCCATTGTAACAATGAAATGTACAAGATATTATGTTGAAAAATGAACTTTACAATTTAGTTGGGGTGGGGGAGTAGTGTAGTTGTGGAGGTGGGAGGGAAGGGATGGTAGGGGAAGAACAAAGGAGGAGGCAACAATGCTTGATAAGAAATGTACTCATTACCTTGCTCATGTAACTGTAACCCCACTGTACAGTATTTTCACAATAAAACTATATATATATATATATATATATATATATATATATATATATATATATGAACTGTAATAACAACAGATGCTGGAGGGGATGTGGCCAAAAAGAAACCCTACTGCAGTGTTGGTGGGAGTGTAAACTTGTTCAACCACTGTGGAAAGCAGTTTGGAGGTTCCTCAAAAGAGTCCACATAGAGCTTCCCTATAACCCAGCAATCCCACTTTTGGGCATTTATCCAACCAATCACAAACAAGGCCATACTAAAGCTACCAGCACAACTAGTTAAGATATGGAACCAACCCAGATGACCCTCAGTAGATGAATGGATCAAGAAAATGTGATACATACACACACACACACACACACACACACACACACACACACACACACACACACACACACAAATTCCATGCCTCCATCAGAAAGAATTACACTGCCCCATTTGTTAGGAAATGGAAAGACTTCGAAAAAATCATATTAAGTGAAGTAAGCCAGGTCCAAAGAAATGTAAGTCCCATGTTTTTTCTCATTTGCAATAACTAGTATATGTTTAGGACAAGCAGAAAAGGTCAAAAGCTATGTGCATATGACCATATAAGATGATGCTAAGCGAAATAAGCCCAAGATAGGGACCGAAGAGGTTTTATCTTTGTTGCTGTTGTTTTTAATGTATTTGCACTATGTGATTTTTTTTTGTTTCTTTTTTTGTATGTTCTTCCCCAATGGTATAACCCCTATTTTCACTGTATTTGATTCCTGCGCCCTTCATCTTGTATATACATTTTTCTAATTTGGAGAGGGGTAGGGAAATAATGAAATGCTGAAATAAGGATACAGGTGGACCCATTATAGCAGTGAGATGTACAAGACACTATGTCACAAATGAACTTTGTTCGGGATGAGAGGGGAGGGAGGAGTTTTGGAGGTGGGGAGGAAATGGATGGCAGGGGAAAAACAAAGGAGGAAGTAACAATGCTTGATAGGAAATATACTCATTACCCTACTCATGTATCTATAACCCCTCTGTGCAGTATCTTTACAATAAAAATATATTTAATAATAAATAAATGTAAAAGTAAAAACAACAACAAGAAGAGTTTCACAGACTTCCCTGTCCTGGGGGGTTTTGAACTGAGGTCCTCAGATCTCAGCCTCCTGAACAATTAGGATTACTTGTGTGAGCCACTGGCGCTGAGCTTAAAACTGGCTTTATATTTTAAAACATTTGCTGCCTTTTGGCTCTTTATAAGAATATTTGTTTTTTATACCACTAGTGGGCATAAACTCAAAGCCCTGTGTTCTTGCTTAGCTTTTTTTTTTCCCATCAAGGTTGGCGCTCTATTAATGGAGCCACCCCTCCACTTCTGACAGTTTTGCTGACTAAATGAGATTCTCTTGTATTTGTGGGCCTGGCCTGCTAAAAAAAAAAAAAACCCATGATCCTCAGATCTCAGCCTCCCAAGTAACTAGCATTGCAGATATGAGTCACTGGTGCTGAACTTGTAGACTTAATTTTAAGGAACGCATTGAATCCTTCTTGATTTTCTTCCCCAGATAGGAACATTCAAAGGAAGGAATAACCAGATAGATTTGGTTTTATGGATAATCAATGCCTACTCCATGACATTGTTGAGTTGGAAAAAAAATAGACTGAAATAAATTGCTTCAGCGAAGTAGTTTAAGGAATGAACAGATGGGAGAATGGTGATCCAAACAACCGGCAGGTGGGATGTTTATACCATGTCCTCCTGGGCTTGACAATCACTAGTATTGATAAATATTTATAAATGACTAAACCTGTCCCATTCTTTTTATTTAGCTATGATGTAACAGAGCAGAACTGTAAGTAAACGAACCATATTTCAACTTGTTATTATTCTATGTGACCCTTTTTGTTCAGGGCATGCTGATTTATTGGCTTTTATTATAAAAATGCAACAGGGTCACACTATATAACACATGAGAAATGACCTGCAGCAATATTAACTTTAATTTATCAGTTTTATTTATTGAGCCTGTGTTTAGTCATTGTCTCACAGCAATCCTATGAGGCGAGTACTATTATGTTCATACTTAAAGTCTCCATATTTAATCAAGATACAGAAATAATATACACTAGATACACACTAGGTAGACAGGAAATCCATAGCTGCTTAGTATTTTCACATGGGCTAAGATATTTGATTCCTTTCTGCTCTCGTTTAACATTTATAACATTTTAGATATATTTTCTTATTCTACAAGGAGTTGAGGCAGCTGAGGTCACAAAATGAAACTACGAGAGGTCATAGCCACAGCCCCAAATCTTCTGACTTGGCAATGTATATTGCTACATGAGGCAAACAGCACAGAGTGTCTGAAAAGCTGTAACTTGTGTTGAGGCTGACAGCTGCATGGGCATTTGCAAGGACATACAAATGTAACTAACCTTAGCTACTCAAGAGGCTGAGATCCAGAGAGGATCACAGTTTGAAGCCAACCTAGGTAGAAAAATCCACAAGATTCCGTCTCTAAAACTATCAGCCAAAAAATTTAGGCTGAGATGTGTCTCAGGTGGTAGAACATTAGTTGAGCAGGTGAGCTGAGTAATCAATACAACACACACACACCACCACCACCACCGCCACCACCACCGCCACCCAAAACTTTCCAGATTGATTGTTACCTAAAACTATAAGCTTATTGTAAGCATGTTATGAAGAAAACTGGTATATTGAGACATAAAATTATTTCTTTCATGATATTCACTTGGAAATAAAATGAGCAAAAATGTGTCCTATAACTTTCACTCAAATCACAGGGAAATATTATTTTTATTATTATTGCCATGTAGAGGCACATTTAAAATTATATATAAATTAAAAATGGCAAAGTTATTGAATCAACATAGAAGCATAGAACTAATAACTTCAGCGTAGTAACTTAAACATTCAGTTTCCAAATAAATGAGTTTTTATTGCTAGGATTATTTTTCAGATGTAGCCTTTTATACCCAATAAAGTTCAGACACCTTCATCCTTAATATATGTAATTACCTTGTTGGAACCAATAGAGGAGAGAGCCTGTTAATATTGGCAATGCATTATAATGAAAATTATTTGTCTTATATATATATTTATTTTTTCTTAACACACTTACATGTATATATATTAAAATTGTCCAGAAAAATAATTTCTAAGTCTACAAGTTTTTAATTGCATTAGACATAAATATTAATGAATCCAATTGCTGGTTCAACTATTATAAATCAATATAGCCCACAAAAGGAAATTTAAACAGTGGGAAATGTGAACAAAGTATATGCTATTTCAGAAACTTCTGGAAAGGATGATTAGAAACTGAAAGTCTTGCACTAATCAGTTGCACACAAATGCAAACTACTAGTCTGAGTATCATCAGTGGTAGATGTTAACTAAGTGTACCAAAGATAAACCTTAGCTTATTTATAACACATAGTTTCAGAATACGTTATAAATACTTTCAGTATTTACAGTACATACTTGTTGGTATATGTTACAGAATCCTTACCAGAGTCATTCAAATTTTATTGTTTAAGGCTGAGAATGTTGCTCAAGTAATAGTGTGTAACACAAACTCTAAGTTTAAATCTCCCTCAATTTATTGTTCATGTATTTCTTTAAAATAAGCCAAATAGGCATAAGTTTTGTAAGGTGGAGAAGAAGGGACAAATGTTCAGGAAGATATTCTTTTAAAAAGATAATATAGAATTCCAACAGGATAATCCAGACTGGAATTAGATACTAGTCCCTAAAATGCCAATAATGAAAGTCTCATGAATTTAAAAAGAAAACAGATATGAAAATCTTGCTAGCAGTATGAGTTCTTCCTGTATATATAAGTTACTATGTATCAAACTGAGCACTGGTGACTCCTTGCTACTCAGGAAGTTCAGATCTGAGGATCATGATTCAAAGCCAGCCTGGATAGGAAACTCTTGAGATTCTTATCCCCACTAAATGACCAAAAAAAGCCAGCAGTAAAGCTATAGCTTAAGTAGTAGAGCCCTAGCCTTGAGCAACAGAAGCTCGGGGAGAGAGAGAGCTCAGGCCCTAAATTCAATCCCCACAGCGGGCACACACCCAAAATAAAGTTACCACATTTCTTCATGAGAGCATGGTTTTGACTCTCTGGAGATAGATCACAGGTAAGTTCCACTATGTGAAGATTGAATGTAGATAGGAGGGAGGGAAGCAAGGTTTTAATGGAAATAATTTTGAAGATTACATTTCCAGAAGACAGTTCTTCAGTTTAAACCAGACAGATTAGACTTGTTTATTAGAGAAAACTGAGGAATGAAATAGGTTATTCTCTTTTTTTATTGTGAAAATACCATACAAAGGGGTTACAATTACATGGGCAAAGTAATGAGTACATTTCTTATCAAGCATTGTTGCCTCCTCCTCTGTTTCCTATTCCCATCCCTTCCCATCTCCCTTCCCCCTCCCCCCCCCCCCCCCCCCCCCTGATCCAGTAAACCACTAGAAAACTGGAAGTGGTGCTGTGGCTCTGGTGGTAGAGCACTCGCCTTGAGCTGAAGACTCAGAACCATCATGCCCAACTTTACTCAGGATATTTCAGTAAAATTAAGTATACTTACAAAGACCACCTGTTTGGTATCTACCTGCTGTTTGGGCCAAGTTCAATCAAAAGATAATTTTTAAAACTCAAGAACATTTCAAAAACAAAACTTATTTTCACTCCTTGCATGAACATTTCCCAGCTCAGTTAATGGGGGAAATCTCCCATTCCTGGCATTATTATCAGTTCTGTTTAAATCACAGGTCACCTACCGAGTGCTTCCGTGCCTTTAATTTTGTGTAAGTATGCTTTCCCATAAGCAACTGGTGCCCAAAAAGCAACGCAAAAGTTAATGTGCGTAACTTAAGTAATGAAGTGAAAATCTGAGTTCTGTTGAAAAGTTGTGTCTGTGGTATTATGGGGAAAATGAACCAAGCATCAGCAGTACAGCACTGAATGCTATGCATCCCGAGCATGCGTGGCTTCTCCTCAACAGAGAGCTCATTGAAACTATGTGGCCATCAATATCAAGTACCTACTATGTATTAGGGACAGTGCCCAAGCCCACGACCGAAAAAAAAAAAAAAGACATTGCTACTTTCCATGCAGTTGGGACTTGATCGAGCACTCTGACCCCCCCCCCCTACCCCCACCCCCACCCCCGCCCCACAAGATAGGCTGTGTTACAGCACATGGCTAAGATTATAAACATGCTGAAGTGCTAAGACCTCCTCTTCTTCCAGAAACTGCTTGAGGGTCATTGTGTAAGCACATAGACCATGGTAAATCTGACATGAAGCATATATTTACTTGCTGTTTGGTTTTTGGATAGTTGTAAGGATGGACTCTAAAAATATTAAGTGCATAGGACTTTACTGTTATTAGGAAAATTATGGAGCTAATAAAATTTGATTTATTGAGTGCAAGTTAAAGTGTATGGAAATGAATTCTTAGATATTAGGGGAATAAATCTTAGAATGCATACATGGCATAACCCCCAAGGAAAGGGAAATTTCATGTAATTAATTTATTAATTCACTCAGTCGTTAAAGAAACGTTGAATGAACACCTACCGCATGTAAAACTTCTGTTGAGCCCTGTAGGCAGAATAAAGATAAATAAAACACGTCTCTTGCCTGGGGCACGCACTGTCAGGGTCTAGTGAACAATAATAAAAAACTAAGTACATGAAGAAAAGGATTTGTGTGATCAATGTGGTGGGAATTAAAGCTTGGTAGGCCATCTATCCACAATGGTGAATTATTGATTTTTTTTTTTTTTTACCGTATCTGTATGCCAGAAGAAATGTTTTAGAAATTAGATAGAACTAAGGAAACAAATATGAAATCTGGAGTATTGAGGAATTTTTATTTTTAAAAAAAGCTCCTAGAAAGATGAAAATGAATATGCAACCCTCCCCCTCAAAAAAAAAATAACCGACCTAACTCAACAAGCTCACATTAGGACTAGACAAAAGAAAGTACAAAGACAGAAAAAGGTGAGCAGAATGTTGATTTCTTTTCTTTCAGGCAAAAAGAGCAAATGTGTATATTTCAAGTAATGTTAAACTTACTTGCTAAGGCTTTGAAAAATTAAATACCATCTCTCAGCGTGAGATGATATCCATAAATGTGCTTTAAACTCTTCAAAAGGAAATATAAGGCACTTAGTCTTTGCCGTTCTTTATCTCTTTATGTATTTTTATCATTTTGTGCTTACTGTCAAATCTCCATGACATTAAAAATGGGAAATGAAAAGAGATAAAAAGCTGAAATCACTGTTATTTTCTCACAGCTTTAGTAGAGGTTTGATGGAAAAATTTGTATTTTGGCATGATCTTGACTCTTGAAGATTTTCCCATATCAACTGCAAAGTTGTCCCATGTCCAGTAGCACAGAAACTCTACAGATCTCTGCAATCATTCCTGTCAGGAGAGACAGTTCACTTACATGCCTGTGCCCTCCCCGCCCCACCCTGCATCTGCGATATTATCTACAAGACATTGCTTCAGCTTTGTCTATGATTTAGAAGATCTAGATATCAATTTCACTATTTAAAAATTTAGAGTGGATTTTGGACTGACAGGGTTTACTTGCCGAATCTGTCCTTCCATTTATCATCAATATCATCCATTCATCCATCCGTCCTATCCTTCTATCCATCCATGTCTCATCCATTCATCAATTCATCCATTCATCCATCCATTTGCCATCCATCATTCATCCTTCTAGTCCATCTGGTTCTTAATGCAAAAGAAAGACTGCCACCTACTGGATGTAAGATATGAAGACCATATTAGCATTGAAATATACTATTATGAAAGGTTGGTTGCCTCAAAGTAAGACAAAATTCCATCCAACCCCTCATTTTTACTGATACAAATTGTACATATTTTTCTTAAGTACTTTTATTATCAACAAGCACTGAATGGAAATTATTTCACATTTTTCTCATTTAAATAACTAGAAATAAAGATTTCTCCATTCTATTCTTTTATACAGTCTCAAAAAAATTCCATTTACCTGTTCCTCAGTGAATATAATGGTTAAGTATCCTCTTACATTGTGTATGTAAAAGTTGTCCAATTATGATGATATTCTAATCTTATTTATAATATAAAACTTCAGGTTATTAAAATCTAACCACCTTATACCCTAGATTCTAGTTATTAAAACAGTCAAAATTGAAAAGGCAGAAAGTGTTCAACTGGTCCAAATGTAGTTCATGATTTTCATCAACCCAAAGAAATATTATTTAAGATGTTGCATCTCTAACTTGCTATATTCTTCATATCCCTATTATAATTTACTCCATGGCATACCCATAATTTTTTTTTGTTGTTGGTTGTGGGGCTTGAACTCTGGTCCTGGGCACTGTCCCTCAGCTCTACAGCTCAAGGCTAGCACTCTACCACTTGAGCCACAGTGCCACTTCCAGTTCTGGTGGTTTGTTTGATGGACTTTCGTGTTTAGGCTGGCTTTGAACAGTGATCCTCAGATCTCAGCCTCCAGAGTAGCTAGGATTACAAGTGTGAGACACTGGTGCCTGGACCCATACCCATAATTTTAAAGAAACATCCACTAACTCTTCCATTTTCTGACTCTATCTTTATGTCTATGGAGATCTATCCCTAGACAATCAAATTTTTTTTGGTCGGTCATGGGGCCTGAACTCTGGACCTGGGCGCTGTCCCTCAGCTCTTCAGCTCAAGGCTAGTGCTCTACCACTTGAGCTACAGCGCCACTTCAAGCCTTTTCTGCTTATGTGGTGCTGAGGACTCAAACCCATGGCCTCATGTATGCAAGGGAAGCACTTTACACTGAGCCACCTTCCCAGCCCATAGACAATCAAATTTTAACTTAGTTTTATTAACTGTATTGCAAGTGCATGACAGCCATCTGTGCCAATGGTTACTGCCTTTAATGGCTGGAGTTAGAACATTTCTATCATTGCAGAAAGTCTGCCTGCACAGTTGCTGGTAGACATACATAGCTTACACTCTTCTCCATTGTCCTTATATAACTACTAATGCTATGTTATAGCATTATATTTATTTAAGAGTATCTTAATAGCACCCAAGTTGATTATCTGAGGATCATGAATTCAAAATGAGTGATCAAATACAGAAAGTCACACACATTGCAGACACTGTCAAATCATAGGTATTAGTGGAGCAGAGCCTTGACCCTAAAGATCTTATTCTTTACCCAGGAAAATGTAGACATGCAGGTGGAAAAATATTAGGAGTTATTGCATAATGACAGAGATAAATAAGTTAACATTACAGTGGCTAGAGGGATCTTCTTAAATAAATAGGTTTATCAGTCATGGCTCTATGAATTATTAGTTGAATGATAGGAAAGTGATAGAATTTAAAAATCACAGGGAAGGTAAAGGTGAAACAAATAAAACAATAAGCATAAAGAATCAAGGTGGAATATTTTTATGTGTTTATGGTATATAGACAAAGGAGATATTGATATTGGAGATGAGTGAAAAGATAAAAATGGAGGAAGGTGAGATCAGGGAAGTTGGGCTACTAGTTTAGCTGCAGAAACCTTTGGATAATTTTAAACAGAATAGTAACACAACCTAATACATAGTAGGTACTTGGTATTGGTGCCACATAGTTTCAATGAGCTCTCTGTTGAGGAGAAGCCATGCATGCTCGGGATGCATAGCATTCAGTGCTGTACTGCTGATGCTTGATTCATTTTCCCCATAATACCACAGACACAACTTTTCAACAGAACTCAGATTTTCACTTCATTACTTAAGTTACGCACATTAACTTTTGCGTTGCTTTTTGGGCACCAGTTGCTTATGGGAAAGCATACTTACACAAAATTAAAGGCACGGAAGCACTCGGTAGGTGACTTGTGATTTAAACAGAACTGATAATAATGCCAGGAATGGGAGATTTCCCCCATTAACTGAGCTGGGAAATGTTCATGCAAGGAATGAAAATAAGTTTTGTTTTTGAAATGTTCTTGAGTTTTAAAAATTATCTTTTGATTGAACTTGGCCCAAACAGCAGGTAGTAGATACCAAACAGGTGGTCTTTGTAAGTATATTTAATTTTACTGAAATATCCTGAGTAAAGTTGGGCATGATGGTTCTGACCTGTCATTCCAGCTCTCAAGAGGCTGAGGCTGAAAGACTATGAGGTAGAGGTCAGCCTGAGCTTCATCATGAGTCTATCTAGAAAAAGCAAAAATAAAAAATAAATCCTGAATAAAATGATGCATATTTCTTTCATTTATACACATAGTAAGCATGCCAAAATTAACAAAGCAGATGATTTACCTGAGTTTTGAAAGTAAGCATAGTCCATTATTTTGCATACTTTCAGATATGATAAAATAAACTCTGCTTTGTGGTTTCCAGTCCATGTTAGTGAGTTTTGGGGCCTTGGTATGTGGAGAAAGTAGCCAAAAGGATGAAGTGGTGAATTGAGGATTAAAGATGGATAGGCAGATTGAATTTACAACTAAACTGGATGTCAGATTTAGTGGGGAAAGGCATATATTCCAATTCGAATGAAGTTGGAAAGAACAGAAAAATAATGATCACGTTAATCTCCTGCATATAAATGAAATGCACTCAATTGATCTGTCAGCCTATTTCACAAATAATATGAAAACTGAAAGCTGACATTTCCTTTTAATAACAATTCACTGCACTGTTGGATCCACAACAGTGCAAGTATAAGAGGCAGATGCAGGTTAAAAGCAATCAGAGTATAAGATTTCCTCTCCTGTCAGCATTGTTTAATAAGTCAGTGAGTTTCGTGGACTTCAGATATATGATATATGACAAATCACAGGGTTATTAACTTTAAGAGAATCAATGTACTTCTCTTATCTCCAATACATAGCATCCATGTTCTAGATTATAGCTATGAATATGGGCTAACAATCCTAATATTATTGGCTCGTTAGTAGAGTGACCCCCCTCTATGTAAGGGATTTCGATATATTTACATGCAACAATAAATCAAAATTATGAATATTTAGGTAAAACAAAACTTGAATTGCATTTTCCTCTCCACTGTTTTGTTCAATCAGGACATGAGTAAAATAAGAATTAAAATTTCTGTCTGTAGGAGCAAGTTTTTCAGTTTTGGTTATTTCCCAAGTCGTGTGTGTGTGTGTGTGTGTGTGTGTGTGTGTGTGTGTGTGTGTGTGTGTGTGTGTATAATAGTGCAAACAGAAAGTACAATTTTATGCAATTCTTCATGTTTTGCTCAGAGAATTCTAGTGTGTGTTTCTTGAAAGATGAGATTATCACTAATTTATTGTAGCTCTATAGCATTGTTCCATAGGCCCCCAAGAGTTCAGAGTGTACCCCAAAAATATCAGGGTGCCTCAGCAATTTGTGTGTGTATGTTTGAATAACTCAGATTGTTTCTATGCAGTTTGGGATGTATCGAACTGAATTGACATTGATAATAGCTGCCTTGGTTAAAAAGGGGGTATTATCAAATGCTGCATTTGCGGAGTCTAATTGATGTATCAAGAGCCTGCAGTGGACATATTGCAGAAAAGGTAGTTAAGCCACCACAGACACACAGAGGGATGTAATGAACTGAATGTGAAGCAAGTGGATGAGTTACATATAAGCAACCTGGCTTTATCTAATCTCTCTTCCTTGTTAGAATGTGAATCTAGCCTCTGGCATTGGGCTGAGGAAGCTTCATTGCTCAGTTGCCAAGTGGCCTAGATTTAAGATCCCCCTCCACTGAGAGGTATGTGAGCTTTATCAAAGGGACCTTGGTGAACCGGCCAGGAAGTACTTTTGTCTTTGCTCCTGGCGGTATTCATTACATCTAAATAACAAGTGTCCTGTTTCTGAGTTACACTTGTCATTGAACATTTGTCTTCTAGTTAAATTCATGTGAATTTTCTGCTTAGCCTCCAAACATTCTAATTTCTGTACCATTATTGGAATCAGAGGAAAACAAGGGGAGATAAACTGAAACACAGATCAAGATGAATAGGATAGTTTTCCAATTTTTACTGGATGAACTAATCTTGATAATTTAGTGCTATGAATTCTACCTTGTCTATGCTAATTGAATGGAGAAGCAAAAGAACAGTTTCCTACCCTTTTGTCCCTCCTGGATTTAAAAACACTGAACAGATGTAGTGATATAAACCTGCGTTTAAGTCCCTTCTATTTTTCTTTATAGACATGGTTGAGAATTGTGTTCTTCCTGCATTTGTAATTAGATGGTAAAGGAGATGGCAAAGGCTCTACGCAAAGAGAGGTCCATTGGAATAACTCATGCTGCCAAAGGGCTGTTGGAATTCAATTTTCTCTAGGAAAAGCAAAGAAACCCCACATAACATGCTTTGAAGAAGCTTCATTCTGGAAGTCAACTAACAGTGCAGCTGGACATGATTTTGGAAAAAACCAAAACTAGGGGTAGGTAGGCAGATGACGAATAGAGAAAGGAATGGTAGGTGAATACAGTCATATACTCAATATGTGAAAATTGAACCAGGTAACTTGAGAGGTTGTAGAGGGTTGGGATATATGGGGGAAGAGACAGAGATGAAAAGAGTATTGTGCTCATTAAATGGACATGCTGAATTGAAACTCTATTGTACAGCTATCCCAGGATAAACAGAGAAAAAAATAAAATTTCTTTTAGAAAAAAAAATTTAAAAAACCCCCAAAACATGAGAGATTGGGCACTGGTGGCTCATGCCTGTAATCCTAGCTACTCCAGAGGCTGATATCTAAGGATTGAGGTTCAAAGCCAGCCCAGGCAGGAACAGTTTGTGAGATTCCTGTTTCCATCAACTATCAAAAAAAGTTGTAAATAGAGTTGTGGCTTAAGTGGTCAAACACCAACAAAAAGCTAAGTAAAAGAGTAAGATCTTACATTCAAGTCCCAATACCAGCATTCACTCACAAAAGTAAAAGTCTTTTATCAGAATGAATGAATACACAGAAATAATCTTTCTAGAATGATACTGCCCAATTTGTAAGGAAATGGAAGGACATGGAAAAGATCATATTAAGTGAAGTAAGCCAGACTCAAAGAAACATAGGCTCCATGGTCTCCCTTATTTTCAATAATTAGTATACATCTCAGATAATCTTAACAGATGAGCAGAATAATAGCTCAATAGATATGTATATATGGACATTTAATATGATGCTAAGTGAAATGAACTCCAAGACATAGACATAAAAGGTTTTTCTATGTTGTTGTTGTTCTTAATTTACTATGCGATTTCTTTCTTTCTTGTGTTTTTTTTTCTCCCTACTATGGTTTATCACTTCTTGTCACTGCATTCGATTTTGGTACTGGGTATTGTATATATGTCTATCTGAACTAGGGAAGGAAAGGGGAACAACAAAATGGTGAGACAAAGGACAAAGGGGGAACCAATGCAACAGTGATGCTCACAAGACACTATGATCTGTATAACTTGGGAGGAGATTGAGGGGAAGGAAAAGAGGGAGAAAAATGAGGGAAGGGGTAACAAGTTAGACAAGAAATGTACTCACTACCTTACTTATGTAACTGTAACCCCTCTGTACATCACCTTGGCAATATTTTTTTTTTTAAAGAATCTTTCTAGATGGAAATGTCACAGCTCAGATTTGTGGCTCCTCCTTGTGAGTGACATTCACATGTGTTTCCTCATTGCCTGTACACAAACACTGCCTTAGTGCTTTCCAGAACAACTGGCACTGTTCTGGGCTGCATCTGGAGTACAACTTGATTGCTGAGCTTGCCTTTCAAAACACATGATGAGCATTTCTGCCGTTTCAACCTTGGTCTCCCTGAAGGAAACGTGGAGGGAAGACAAAGGCTCACAGACTTCTGAGATATCCCTAGGGTCAGACAGTGGGACCTGCAAATCCTACAAGAATGTGAACAGTGTGTTCAGTTTGGGCACGGCTGTGGCCAAGTTGCTTGACTTTAGCTCCAATTTTGAAAGTAAGATTGTGGCCTTTGACTTTCAAGAGTTAGTATCCTATCAGGATACCATTTATCTATATAACCTCATAAATAAGTGATCTAGATAAAGCCCGTAGAATTCCAAGTTGTTCATGAAATCTCAGGTACTTTAGTGTGGAAGTCCACAAGGATCATATTGTCCCTGGTGGGCTGGTTCTTGTCTGGATTTGCAACTGAGGCATGGATGTGAGATATAAGAAGCAAATAGCAAAACAGCACAATTTATTCCAAAGAGAAAATTGCCTAATAATCAAGGTAAGGGAAATGGTGGGCCATGCCAAGCCACTCAGGAGTCCTGTGGTTTCATTTGTTTTTCATATTTTAATTTTTTGGGGAAAGGGTCTAAGATATCCCCATGGCGGGGCTTGTGATTGGGCTACTTAGGGCTTGATTGCCATGTCTGGGTTACATAACTCAAGCAACATGGCTGAATACTCATTCCTGGGATTTTTAATGAGATGCAAGAAATATCCACATTGTAAAAGAAGAAAGAGGAGCCAAAGCTTACTTGGCCAGACATAGCTGGGTAAGATTGTGCATGCCTCAAGGACAGGTTGGAACTGGCTCTCTTTCCTTCCTCTCTTCGTGGGATGTAGGTGAACTGAAGTGTTAAGCCACTTGAACTAGGGGAACGATCCCTGAAGGGGAATCTGGGCAGACCAGGAGTGAGGATGGCTTCACATCTATCTTCATTGTCCTAGTCGGTAGCAATGGCCATATAGTTGTCTTGATTGTCCTGAGTTCTTTGGTTGTACCTGGTTTAGCCTGTCTCAGTGTTCCTACAGCAATACTAATGCCCAAGATGATAAAACTTCTCTCATGACAGGGACTCACCATAAATAATCGTTACCCCAAATTGTCATTGACACAAGAACGCTGTTCACTAAGACCAATAACTGTGAGAGTTATTGAAATATAATAATATCAGAAGGCCTTATGGGGTTCCTTCCCCCCCCTCAAAAGCATTCAGTGAAGGCAATCAAATAACCATCAACAGATTGATTTGGTGAATATTGAAGCAAAGCAGATGAGACTTAAGGATGTTAGGGAAAGCCAACTTGAGTAGATTGGATAGTTTAATTGTACATTTTTTTTCTTCTTCTGTGATTGAAATAATATTTCCCCAAGCCTTGAAAGTTGAAAAATATATTAAAATTGTAGAATAATGTTGATTTTTGGACCATGTCAGATAATCCATCTTATGTCTGGTGGGGATGATGGAGACTGGGGATGGTCACTATAGGAAAATGGTGAAATGGTCCAATTTCTATGATAAGCAAAGGGAAGCACATGAACAATCATTCAGAGTTGCTTCCTAACCTTAGAAGCAGAGTTCAAGACAGAGCTTGTATGTTACATCTTAAAATTGGGAGAACATATTCCCAGGAAGCAAAAGTGAGGTAAACTGAGGAACTAAGACAAGAAAATGGGGTAAAAGTATAACATGCCAGTGACCTAGTAAACTGGTCACTGCCTCTCTAGGAAACATATCTGGTTCCTGCTGATGTACGATGCTTTGAAAGAGGAAGAGGGGATGTTTCCTTCCTGTCTCTTATTGGTCAACATCTACTCTACAAGATGTGAATGCCTTTGCACATCTAGATCGCTCTACATGGATTCTGAGGGTATCTAGTGGGGAGATCAGAAACTGTGATTAGCGAAATAATCTTGCACCCATCAGCTGATTCTGAAGATGTGGTTGTGTAGGCCATTTGGCTTGATCTATGACCAGAAGAATAGCTCATGCAGTCTCTAGGAACTCCAGCCACCCAAGAAAGGAAAAAGACACATGGAAAAGACCTGGAAGCGAGGTGAAGATATAAGCTAGATTTGATATGTCTTCTCTTGTCAGCCCCAAAATAATTAAATAATTTCCCTTATTAAAATGGGAAAATAATAAGAAAATTTCCCAAGCCTATATGCCCAACTAATTGCATCTATGTACAGAAATTGTAATCTAAGAAAAAATATCTTTTGACTCCTTCCCAACTGCGTGCCTTACTTATAAAAAATCATTTATATAAATGACTCTGCATGTTGTAAATGACCAAGATCATTATCACCTAATTGCAATCATTATCATTATCTAATGGTATTTCTGAAAGGGACCACCTGCCCATTTCTAAACAGATGCACCAAGTGTTAGATTGATAAGAAGACCATTACATTAGGTTATATTTAGACAGGTTAAGAACTTAATTTGGAATTAAATGAAGGTAGCTTGCTACGAGTGAAGAGGAAACATTTAGAATAAGAGATTTCTTTTTAAGGCTATTGGAATTATTATTATTATTTTTATTTATTCTTGACTTTTTGTTTAAACCTTTATTTAGCTGAGATAGCATAAGAAAAAACATTGAATAAATCCTTATTTATCTTTATTCTGACTACAAGATGTGATATACCAGATGTGAGGACTAGAAATGAAGAAAAGTATATTAGCAAATACACTAAAAATGAATTTTTATGCTAGAAAAGTATTTGCTATCAATGTAGTGTCTTCCTTTGAAGGAGATAAAGATGTTTTACACTGAAAGACAAAGAAGGGAAAAACTGCTTAGCTGGATCATTATTGGAAAGTAAATAAATGGAACCTTTATGGGGTTAGCTTTAGTGGCATTGCTGACTTGAGAAAAATTAATCCTTCTTTAAAATATTTGATTAAATTGTACAAATGAGAATCTAACTTAGTCATCCTTCAGCACATACATTGTGCTTTGCTTGCCTGGCACATAATGTTCTCAGGTTGTAGGCTCTCAAGTCCAGCGTGGGAAAGTATATTCTTTTGCAGAGTTAAGCCAAATGGGAAGTGTACTGAGCAACAGGGTTTAGGGAAAGCAACGAGGGACGCTAGTAGCTTTTTTCAAACATGCTTAATGGTATAATGAATAGAAAATAGTTTCCTTTAAAAAAATCACATGACCTTCCTACAACAAAACAGAAAAAAGGCTATCGCATTATCAAAATTCTCATCTACAGCAGTTCTTCCACTGAGTTTTAGCATCTGAATATAAGAAGTACAGCCTGAGCTGGCTGATAGTGGCTTATTCTTGTTAGTCCTAACTATTCAGAGGCTGAGATCTGAAGACCACAGTTTAAAGCCAGCCTTGGCAGAAAAGTCCATGACAAGACTCATTTCCAATTAGCCAGCAAAAGCCAGAAGTTGAGGGGTGTTTCAAACGGTAGAGTGCCAGCTCTGGATGAAGAAGCCAAATGAGAGTGTGAATCCCTGAGTTCAAGTCCCAGTACACACACACACACACACACACACACACACACACACACACACACACACACACACACACACACACACACACACACACAGAGCACAGCCTGGGGCGGCAAACACCATCTCCCATGCATTTGAATCTAAGATGAGAGTCTGAAGACCATGTGATTGAGCAAGGTAGGTATCTAAAATAAAAATTCCAACTATATAGACAATAGAAAACATAGCAGTAAGTTAATGTAGTTTAGGATAAGTTTCACTAGTACTTTTTAAAAACAAAAGCCATTATCAATGTAAATTACTGATTTATTCATATTCCATCATAAACTGTTTCGTTTATAATCTGCAAAATAATCAAGAAGCATAGGTAGAGAAACTAAAGAAAATGGTCATTTTAAAAACATATTTGAGATAGAGTAATGATTTTAGAAAATTGAGAGGAAATTTATTTATACCAACAATACAGATGGCAGTTGGGAATTAGCTCGGTCAGTGGTTCAATGTTTACCTAAGTGTGTTTGACCCATATATGTATATGGGTGTGTGTGGAGAAACAATACAGTGTGTGTGTATTAAAATAAACTTGAATATTAGAGAATCTTTAGAAATCTAATACAATAAAGTATCACAATTTTTAAGTACAACATGATAGGTGTGGTACAAAAAAGAGCACTTTGAGAATAGATTTATACTATATGACAAGTATTTGAGATATAAAATAATAAGATTAATTGATCTACATAAAAGTTACAATAAAGGCTTCAGGGAGTAAGACGATCTTTTAGATTATTGCTTTGGGCATTGTTACCTTCTCTACTCATGCTCCAACTTCTGTCATTCCAATACCCCAACCGATACCAGGCTTTAAATAATCTTTGAAGTTGTGTAATTTAATCTTTTCTATGAGCTGCAAATCTGCTCTATTTGCTCTGACCTGTCCAGAGAGCAATCTCTCTCCTGGAAAGCTAACATAAATTATGACTTCAGGAGGAAGAGAAGGGAAGAAAAGGAATAAAAATGGCAGATGAATAAAATTGATCAAGGTAAAGCACCTGAAATTAGTACTTAATAGAACACTACTGAATGCTCAAAAATGTGAGTTATTATATATGGTTATATGAAGTAAATTTATACTTAGGAACTTCATTAACTTCTGTTCTGAGAGGTCATTTAAAAGTCATTGAAATATGGGAAAATGAATGGCTCTGCTTAGTGGACCAGTTTTAAAATTTTGGGGCACAATGTTACTTTTTAGTTGTTGAAACTATTGACCCACAAATCATAGGCTAGAGGTATGGTTTAGCGGTAGAACATCTACCTTGCAAATGCATACACTCAGAAACACAATGGTAACAAAAAATGCAAACTTTTAGTTATCACAATAAGCATTTTGCACCAACAAGCTTTTCTAAAGAAGATTTAGGATATTTTTAAGTGCTTTGTTTTGTATTTGGACCTAGTTAAAACTGGCATGATGGAAATGGAAGAGCATTTGTTGGCTTTCAAAGGCATCTGGCAAATCCTGTAATATTTAGTTTTTAAAATATATTTCAAAGTTCTTCAAAGGAAAATAAGTTGTACACAATTCTGATAGAATGAAATTACTATCCTAGGACAAATAGCATTCAATGCTGTGCTGAGAATCCAGTAAGGAAGATAAATGAGTTATAAGCTTTGCTAATGCACTTTCTGTTCACAATTCCAATGTATGTGATGTAGATCTAAAAGTTTGTTTAAAGCAAGTCCCTCTTTTAAAAGGGCAACTTGAAAATCTCCTTTAGTGTTCTAAGCGGACAGTTAAAGAAAGGCATGACTGAGCTTATATTGATTTGGTGAATAAATTGTTCAATAGCTTAAACATATAAAGTATAAAATAAGAACGGCTTTCTTGCCTGAACTTAATTGGGAATAGAAGAGTTGAGGAGGGAGGATGAAATCATACTGAGCAGAAAGCCAAAATACAGAGTTGGAGGGGAAAAAAACATTCTTTTAATTTTGGGTTTATTCCTAGCAGAATCTGTTGTTCAAATAATCGCACTGTGAAATAAAGCACATAAATGGCTAACTACCCTGCATATGTGCAACCAACATGTTTGTTTTCCCACTTTCCCTTCCCCTTTCCTCCTATTCATTAAAGGTGGAGACTTTAAAGGTGCTTCCCTACTAGGGTCAGTGAAGTCCTCATCATTAAACCCTGCACAGATTGAGGCTATGGGAAGGTTAAGTAGTAAAATGGGAGAAAATTAACTTGTCGGAGTAAGCCATGAAGCAGGCTAGTGAAGGTTGTGAGGTCCTGTGGTGTGGATGCAACTCTCTTCCCCAGAGGTGTACAGGCCCAGCGCAGGTCACACCCCTGGAGGCTGGATGACAATCATTCGATTTAGCCAGCAGCCCAGGGTCAACCTGGTTTTACTAAGTAATATCTCAGACTGGGAGTTGTCTGACAAGGTGGGTATAGAGGATAAATTCCAGTCAAATGCATCCCTGGAACAAGTTCCTTTTCTCTTCTTTTAAGAGCGAAAGAGCACAGACATGTTTAACTAGACAACATGCGATGGAACACAGCAAAATGCCTGCCGCTGAACAGTCATCAGAAGAGGTGCCTGCTTCCCCTCCCTCCCTCCCTTCTTCCCTTCCTCCCTCCGTCCCTCCCTCCTTCCTTCCTTCCTTCCTTCCTTCCTTCCTTCCTTCCTTCCTTCCTTCCTTCGTTTTTCTTTCCCAGGCTTGAGGCTTGAACTCAGGGCCTGGGCCCTGTCCCAATGTTTCTTTTGCTCTAGCACTCTGCCACTTGAGCCACAGCTCCACTTCTGGCTTTTATTCTGTGATTTAGTGCAGATAAAAGTGTCACAGAGTTTCCTGTCCAGGTTGGCTTTGAACCATGAGCCTCAGATCTCAGTCTCCTGAGTAGCTAGGATTACAGGTTTGAGCCACAGAGTCCCCAGCTATTTTCTTTATAAAAGTACAGGATGTTAATCCTTTTCAGTTAAGATGGTAATTTAGTGCACCATTTCTATTGAAATGTATGTATTTGAAGCAGGAGAGAGTTGCAAAATCAGCACAATGTATCCAATTGGCAAAAGTGTGGAAGAGAGAGCTAAGCAGTCTCAGGAATTGCTGGTCAGAGTGGTTATCTGTGAGGGAGAATTGGCATTACGCAATTCATACTAATGTAAGAATCTATTTCTAGAAAGCTGAACTTAAAATATATTGGCAAAACCACAAAAGAACATATAATCCTGAAGCTATTCACTAGCAGGCTTATTTGTGATTGCAAATGACTGGAAAGAACCCAAACATTCTCAGTGGGGTTCCAGTTGAATAAACAGTAGATATTCAGCCAGTAAAATTGGTACAATTACCTCTGAATATGTGATAAAAGTAAACTGGAAGACATATGTGTTTTATACAGCTAAGAAGAAGATGCCTTTAAAATATTTGTGTTTTTTCATACTAAGAACATTAATCAGTATTGGAAAAAAAAGTTGTTGATTGGGGGAAAGGAGGTAGCAGGGAAAGTAATAAAAATTAGGCATCCTGCTGGATGTCCATTGGCTCACACCTATCATCGTAGGTACTTGGGAAACTGAGATCTGACAGTCGAGGTTTGAGGGCAACATACTCAGTCAGAGAAGTCTATGAGTTTTTTACCTCCAATTAGCCAACAAAAAGCCAGGTATGGAGCTGTGACTCAAATGGTAGAGTATCAGCCTTGAGAGTAAAAGCTTAGTGCCCAGGCACTAAGTTTAAGCCCCAGTACCAACACACGCCACACACACACACACACACACACACACACACACACACATACACACACTCTTCAGATCAAATCTAAACATGCAATTATCTATAATTCCAAGCTCCTACTTTACATGATATGAAAAGGTCTGAGCAACATATCCATCATAAGCTGTAACAGTGAATTCCAGAATAGATGACATGATAGAGAACAAATGAGGTTATCTCTTTAACAAATATGTTTTAAGGGAAGGCAGATGTTCTAATATTCAAGGTGTGGTATGATATTGTACCGTGTTTATCTTACTTTTTTGGAAATATACTGGAATGCTTTGTTATGGAAGAATTGCTTCCAAGTTTTCTTAGGGTAGGCCCACAGATGAAAAGCAATAAGGCCATCTGTTGGTAATGCTAGAACCTGTAATGGGCATATGGAGCTCTTTATGTTATTCTCTTGGTGCCCAAGCTTGAGCCTTTCCATTCTGCAAAGTTTATGAAACATGCTTGAAATAATGCTAATCCTTGGGTCTCTTACCTCTTGAGCAAAATCTTTCTTTTCTGTATTGGAGTGTCTTCAGTCAGTGAACCACAAGAGCAGAACTTGGCCAGACACTTTCCTTAAGGGATTTCCTACAAGAGGTGAGAAAATAAAAACCTTTAAAATTCTAGATATTTTTTTTCTTCCTCTAGTGATTTCTATCCAATTATACAGCTAAGTTTAGTTGAATAGTCTAGGCATAAAGACAAAATAAAAGTAGCAAAGGAAGAAAATGAAAACATTGCTTCAGGACTGAGTCCCTTACCAGAGGCAGTATATTAGAAGACTATTTGCTGAGCTCAGTAAAACTAGAGTTTATTTTTTTTCTTTTTCTCTAGCTCCTTCCTAATAGAGGGAGTGACCTTAGGCAAGTTATGGGATCTTATAGTCTCATTTTCCTTATATATTTTTTTTATTGTGAAAATACTGTACAGAGGGGTTACAATTACATGGGCAAGATAATGAGTACATTTCTTATCAAGCATTGTAGCCTCCTCTTTTTTTCCCCTTCCCATCCTTTCCCATGCTCCCCCCGCCAAGTCCCCCTACCCAACCCCCCCCCCAAAGTTGTAAAGTTCATTTTCGACATAATGACTTGTACATCTCATTGTTGCAATGGGTCCACCTGTATCCCTATTTAAACAATTTGTTTTTTCCCTTCCCCTCCACAAATTATACTGACAACAAATACAGTGAAAGCAGGGTTTATACTGTTGGGGAGGGACATACAAAGCAACAAAGAAATAATTTTATAAATGTGTTAGAAACAATGGCATGAAAGAAAAAAACCATTTGAGTACATACATTAGGGTTCATTTCCCTAACATCAGCTTATCTGAACTTTTCTGATTGACTCAGACATATACTAGTTATTGAAAATAAGGGAAACCATGGGACCTAGATTTCTTTGTGCCTAGCTTACTTCACTTAATATAATTTTTTCCAAGTCTTTCCATTTCCTAACAAATGGGGCAGTGCCATTCTTTCTGAAGGAGGCATATAATTCCATTGGTATATATACCACATTTTCTTGATCCATTCATCTACTGAGGGGCATCTGGGTTGGTTCCATATCTTGGCTATAGTAAATAATGCTGCAATAAACATAGTTGTGCTGGTAGCTTTACTATGGCCTTGTTTGTGAACATTTGGGTAAATGCCCAAAAGTGGGATTGCTGGGTCATAGGGGAGCTCTATGTGGAGTCTTTTGAGGAACCTCCATACTGCTTTCCAAAGTGGTTGAACAAGTTTACACTCCCACAAACAATGCAGTAAGGTTCCCTTCTGTCCACATCCACTGCAGCATCTGTTGTTATTAGAGTTCTTGATTATAGCCATTCTAACTGGTGAGGTGGTATCTCAAGGTTGTTTTGATTTGCATTTCTTTTATGGCTAGAGAGGTTGAGCATTTCTTCATGTGTGTATTGGCCATCCTTCTTTCCTCTTCAGAGAAGTTTCTCTTTAAGTCTTTCGCCCACTTATTTATTGGGCAGTTGTTTCTTTGAAGATTTGTTGTAGGGGGATTTAATTTTTTGAGCTCGAGGTATATTTTAGATATGAGACCCTTGTCCGTTGTATGGCTAGTGAAGATCTTCCCCCAATCTGTGGGCTTTCTATTGATCTTGCTAGCTATGTCCTTTGCCATGCAGAAGCTCTGCCATTTTATCCAATCCCATTTTTCCAACCATTCTTTGATTTGTTGTCGTTCTAAGTCTCTATTAAGAAAATTTTGGACTGTGCCAAGGAGACCTAGGGTTTCTCCTATTCCATTCTGTAATGTTTTCAGAGTGTCTGCTTTGATTCCGAGGTCTTTGATCCATTTGGAGTTGATTCTGGTGCAGGGTGATATATACGGATCTAGCTTTAGTTTTCTACAAGTAGTTAACCAATTTTGCCAGCACCATTTACTGAAGAGGCTGTCTTTCTTCCATTCTATTTTTTAACACCCTTATCGAAGATTAGATGGCCATAGGTCTGTAGGTTCATTTCTGGGTTTTCAGTTCTATTCCATTGGTTCTGAGGTCTGTTCTTGTGCCAGTACCAAGTTGTTTTGATTACTATGGCTTGATAGTAGAGTTTGAAATTTGGTATTGATATTCCTCCAGCACCGTTCTTTCTATTGAGGATCTGTTTTTGCTATTTGAAGCCTTTTATTGTTCCATTTGAAGTTTTGGATTGCCTCTTCTATTTCCTTGAAGAATGAGGTTGGAATATTGATAGGTATTGCATTGAATTTGTAGATAGCCTTGGGAAGTATTGCCATTTTCACGATGTTGATCTTTCCAATCCAGGAGCATGGGAGGCTTTTACACTTTCTAAGTTCTGCTTTGATTTCCTTTTTCAAGTTTTTAAAGTTTTCATCATAGAGGTCCTTCACTTCTTTGGCAAAGTTAATTCCTAGGTATTTTATTTTTTGTGGTGCTATTACGAATGGAGTTGCTTTCCTAATTTCAGCCACGTTTTGCTCATTGTTGGCATACAGAAAAGCCATTGATTTTTGAGGGTTAATTTTATTTATTTTTTTAATTTAATTTAATTTTATTTGTGAACATACTGTACAGAGGGGTTACAATTACATGGGCAGGATAATGCGTACATTTCTTACCAAGCATTGCAGCCTCCTCCTTTGTTTACCCTTCACATCCCTTCCCAGGCTCCCCCCTCCCCCCCAATCCCAATCCTTCTCCTTCCCCCCCTTCCACCCCCCCCCCCCCCCCCCGCACCGACGTTGTAAAGCTCGTTTTGGACATGACAACTTGTACTTCTCATTGTGGCAACAGGTCCACCTGTATCCTTAAACAACTGGCTTTTCCCCATCTCCTCCACAAGTTATACTGACATCAAATATAGTGAAAGCAGGGGTTATACTGTGGGGGAGGGCCATACAAAGCAACAAAGAGATAATCTTATAAATGCGTTAGAAACACATGCATGAAAGAAAAAAACCTTAAAATACATATCTAAGGGTTCATTTTCCTGACATCACATTATCTGACCTTTTCCGCTTGACTCATACATATACTAGATATTGCAAATAAGGGAAACCATGGGACCTATGTTTCTTTGGGCCTGGCTTACTTCACTTAATATAATTTTTTTCCAAGTCTTTCCATTTCCTAACAAATGGGGCAATGTCATTCTTTCTGATGGAGGCATAGAATTATATTGTGTATATATACCATATTTTCTTGATCCATTCATCTACTGAGGGGCATCTGGGTTGGCTCCATATCTTAGCTATGGTAAATAAAGCTGCAATAAACATTGTTGTGCTGGTAGCTTTAGTGTGGTCTTGTTTGTAAACATTTGGGTAAATGCCCAAAAGTGGGATTGCTGGGTCATAGGGGAGCTCTATGTGAAGTCTTTTGAGGAACCTCCATACTGCTTTCCAAAGTGGTTGAACAAGTTTACATTCCCACCGACAATGAAGTAAGGTTCCTTTCTGTCCACATCCCCTCCAGCATCTGT
Organism: Dipodomys spectabilis; assembly: GCF_019054845.1. Lineage (NCBI taxonomy): Eukaryota > Metazoa > Chordata > Mammalia > Rodentia > Heteromyidae > Dipodomys > Dipodomys spectabilis. The sequence goes on along the minus strand of NW_024870911.1, from coordinate 15,333,032 downwards.
TGTTGTTAGAGTTCTTGATTTTTGCCGTTCTAACTGGGGTGAGGTGATATCTCAATGTTGTTTTGATTTGCATTTCTTTTATGGCTAGGGATGTTGAACATTTCTTCATGTGTCTATTGGCCATCCTTCTTTCTTCTTCAGAGAAGTTTCTCTTTAAGTCTTTTGCCCCCTTATTTATTGGGCAGTTGTTTCTTTGAGGATTTGTTGTTGAGGGGTTTAATTTTTTGAGTTCCAAGTATATTTTAGATATGAGACCCTTGTCCGTTGTATGGCTAGTAAAGATCTTCTCCCAATCCGTGGGCTTTCTATTGATCTTGCTAGCTATGTCATTTGCCCTGCAGAAGCTCTGCAACTTTATGCAATCCCATTTGTCCAACCTTTCTTTGATTTGTTGTGTTTCCGGGTCTCTATTCAAAAAATTTCGGCCTGAGCCAAGGAGACCCAGGGTTTCTCCTATTCCATCCTGTAATGTTTTCAGAGTGTCAGCTTTGAGTTCAAGGTCTTTGATCCATTTGGAGTTGATTCTGGTGCAGAGTGATATATAAGGATCTAGCTTTAGTTTTCTACATGTAGTTAACCAATTTTGCCAGCACCATTTACTGAAGAGGCTGTCTTTCTTCCATTCTATTGTTTTAGCTCCCTTATCGAAGATTAGATGGCTATAGGTCTGTAGGATCGTTTCTGGGTTTTCAATTCTATTCCATTGGTCCTGAGGTCTGTTCTTATGCCAATACCAAGCTGTTTTGATTACTATGACTTTATAGTAGAGTTTGAAATTTGGTATTGATATTCCTCCAGCAGTGTTCTTTCCGTTGACGAGCGTTTTTGCTACTCAGCGTCTTTTATTGTTCCATATGAATTTTTGGATTGCCTCTTCTATTTCCTTGAAGAATGAGGTTGGAATTTTGATAGATATTGCGTTGAATTTGTAGATAGCCTTGGGAAGTATTGCCATTTTCACGATGTTAATCTTTCCAATCCAGGAGCATGGGAGGCTTTGCCATTTTTTTAGTTCTGTATTGATTTCCTTTTTCAAGATTTTAAAGTTTTCATCATAGAGGTCCTTCACTTCTTTAGTTAATTCCGAGGTATTTTATTTTTTGTGGGGCTATTACAAATGGAGTTGCTTTCCTAATTTCAGCCACACTTTTCTCATTGTTGGCATACAGAAAAGCCATTGATTTTTGGGGGTTAATTTTATAACCTGCTACTTTGCCAAAGTTTTGAATCAGCTTGAGTAATTTGGGAGTGGAGTCTATGGGATTCTTTAAATACAAGATCATGTCATCTGCAAAGAGAGAGAGTTTTATTCTTCTTTCCCTATTTGGATTCCCTTTATGTCTGCATCTTGTCTTATTGCTGTAGCTAGGCATTCTAATACTAGATTGAAGAGAAGTGGAGAGAGTGGGCATCCTTGTCTTGTTCCTGAGTTAAGAGGAAATGGCTTTAGTTTTTCACCATTGAGTATAATGCTGGCTGTAGGTTTGTCATATACAGCCTTTATTGTATTGAGGAATGTTCCATGGATTCCTAATTTTTCCAAAACCTTCATCATAAAGGGGTGTTGGATCTTGTCAAATGCTTTTTCTGCATCTATTGAGATAACCATGTGGTTCTTATTCTTGCTCCTGTTGATGTGATGAATAATATTAATTGATTTGCATATATTGAACCAGCTTTGCATCCCTGAAATGAATTATGTTTGATCGTGGTGTATGATTTTTTGGATGAATTGTTGAAGTCGATTGGCCAAAATTTTGTTGAGAAGTTTTGCATCAATGTTCATCGAAGAAATGGGTCTATATTTCTCTTTCTTTGATGAGTACCTGCCTGGTTTTGGGATGAGGGTTATGATGGCTTCATAGAATGTGTTCTGTAGTGAGCTTTCTCTTTCAATTTCATTGAAGAGTTGGAGGAGTATTGGTGTGAGCTCTGCTTTGAAGGCCTTGTAAAATTCTGCTATAAAACCATCTGGTCCTGGACTTTTCTTAGCTGGGAGGTCTCTTATTGCTGTTTCTATTTCAGTGCTTGATATGGGCCTGTTAAGATAGTTTAACTCATCTTGGTTTAGTTTTGGCTTGTCAATATTTGCTAGGAAAAGGTCCATTTCTGTCAAGTCTCAAACTTATTAGCATAGAGTTTTGAGAAGTATTCCCTTATAATGTTCTGAATCTTGGTTGTTTCTGGTAATGTTTCCATTCTCATCTCTGAGTTTATTAATTTGGGTGTGTTCTCTTCTTTTTCTGATAAGATTTGCTAAGGGTCTGTCAATTTTGTTAAGTTTTTCGAAGAACCAACTCTTTGTTTTGTTGATTCTTTCTATAGTTTTTTTGGATTCTAATTCATTTAATTCTGATTTAATTTTGATTATTTCTTTCCATCTACTGGATTGGGGTTTATCTTGCTGCTCTTTTTCAAGGAGGTTTAGATGTGTCATTAAATTGTTAGTTTCAGATCTCTCCAATTTGTTGATGTAGGAGCTCAGAGCTATAAACTTGCCTCTGAGTACTGCCTTTGCTGTGTCCCAGAGGAGCTGGTAATTTGTGTGTTCATTTTTGTTGAATAGCATGAACATTTGAATTTCCTTTCTAATCTCTTCCATGACCCACTCATGATTCAGCAGTGTGTTGTTCAGCCTCCATGTGATGCCGGACTTTCTTTGGTGGCTTTTGGTGTTGAGTTCTAATTTTATTCCCTTGTGGTCAGAGAGGATGCAAGGTATAACTTCAATGTTTCTGAATTTAGAGAAGTTTGCTTTGTGGCCTAAAATGTGGTCTATTTTAGAAAACGTTCCATGTGCTGCTGAGAAAAACGTGTATTCTGATGCTGCTGGGTGAAATGTTCGGTAGATGTCTGTTAAGTCTAGTTGATCTATGCAGCTGTTTAGATCTGCGGTTTCTCTGTTGAGTTTTTGCCGAGTTGATCTATCTAGTGGGGAGAGTGGTGTGTTAAAATCCCCAACAATTAATGTCTTTGGATCTATATGGGATTTGAGGGAAAGTAGTGTTTCTTTGATAAATTTGGGTGCTCCATTGTTTGGCGAATAGATATTTAGAATTGTAATATCCTCCTGATGGAGAGATCCTTTGATTAGTATGTAGTGACCTTCTTTATCTCTTCTCACAAATTTTAATTTGAAGTCTATTTTATCTGATATTAGGATTGCAACTCCCGCCTGTTTATGGGGGCCGTTTGCTTGGTAGATTTTGTTCCAGCCTTTCACGTTGAAAACGTGTTTGTTTTTTTGGGCAAGATGTGACTCCTGCAGGCAGCAGATAGAAGTGTCTTGTTTTTTAATCCAACTAGACAGTCTATGTCGCTTAATTGGAGAGTTCAGTCCATTAACGTTAAGAGATAGGACTGAGAGGTATTTGGGAGTTCCTGCCATGTTATCCACTTTCTTGGGGGCTGCAAAAACTGGGTTCTTCCTATGGTTCTTGGATTCTCAGTTTGGGTGCAGTTTCTTGGCCTTTATTGCGGTCTTGTTGGTTTTCTATGTGTAGGACATCTTTAAGAATCTTTTGTAGGGCTGGTTTGGTGGAGATGTATTGTTTCAATTTTTCTTTGGTATGGAAGGTTTTTATTTGGCCTTCAGTTATGAAGGAGAGTTTAGCTGGGTACAGTATTCTTGGTTGATTGTTGTTTGTTTTTAGGGCATGGCATACATCATTCCAGGCTCTTCTTGCTTTGATTGTCTCTGCTGAGAAATCTGAGGTGATTCTAATTGGTTTCCCTTTGTAGGTGATTACCCTTTTCTCCTTGACAGCTTTAAGGATCTTTTCCTTGGTCTGAGTTGATCCTGTGTGGATTATAATGTGACGGTGGGATGTCCTATTCTGGTCTGGTCTATTTGGGGTTCTAAAAGCTTCTTGTATCTTAATAGGCCTATCTTTTTGTATGTTTGGGAAGTTGTCTGCTAGGATCCTGTTAAACAAATTTCCTAGACCACTAACTTCTGTTTCTAGGTGCTCCTCTACACCCATTATCCTTAGATTAGGCCTTCTGATGGTGTCTTCCAGGTGTTGGATAGATCTATCATATTTCTTGGACTTGTCTTGGATGGTTGTATATTCTTTCTCTATAATATCTAGGCTGTCTTCAATCCCTGAGATTCGATCTTCTGCATGGTCTAACCTGCTGTCAAGACTCTCTACTTTGTTTTTTATCTCTTTTCCTTCTAATTGGTCCGCTTTGATGGCTTCAAGTTCTTTGTTGAAGCTCTGTTTTAGGTCTTGTATGAATTTCTTTACTTCCTTAATTTGGTGTTCAGTGTTTGTTCTCAAATCACTTAGTTGATTGGTTATGGTTTCTTTGGACTCCCATTCCTTCTGTTGGGTTCCATTCAGCATTCCCTTTGTGGTCTCCCTGATTTCCTTCAGCTCTTTGTTAATGGATTCCATGAATGCCTTTAGTGATCTTTATGTATTCTCTACCTGGTCTCTCAATTCCTGTATTACTCTTTGATTAGCCTCCTCCCGTTCGTGGGATTCCTGTAGTTCTCTTTTCTCCCATTCGTGGGATTCCTGCAGTTCTCTTTGAGTGTTCTCAGCCTGCTCATGCCATTCCTCCCTTTCTCTTTGAGTATTCTCAAGTTGTTCACTCAAATCCTGTATCAGTTTTTGAGTAGCTTCCTCACGCTTATGATATTCATGTATAAGCTTTTGGGATGCCTCCTCTCTCTCCCTTTCACGCTCATACAGAATCCTTTTTAAGTTGTCAAACTTCTCATTTATCATGTTTGCCAGCAGTGTTTGTAGAGCTATTTGGGAACTCTCCTCTGGATTATTCATTATCTGTTCTGACCCCTGGTTATCAAGATTGGGAATTGAGATATCCGGATTTGCCATTTTCTTATGTTTTTCCGGCTTACTCTGCCCATTTGAGATGAAAATAGCACCAGTTTTGTGCTAGAACACTATCTTAAGGCAACCATCAATCAAAGTTTGCATTTGTACAGTCAATAGTCTACAGATACAATCTAGTTCACCAGATACATCTATTCAACATCAAACAACTATATGTTAATGGGCTTCGAACCGCAGAGAAGAATTTGGAAAACCAGAAATTATTAGGGTTAGGGAGAGATGTGGGTAAAAAATAGGAATAGATTGGTATGGGGAGGCACAGGGAGAGTTAACTATGTCCTAATCCCAATGCAGGAAATAGGTTGGGTAGGATGCAAGTAGAGAGAGAGGGAAAAAGAAGAAAGGGAAAGGGAAATGAAAAGAGACCAGAAAAAAATAGAAAGGTAAAAATTAATATTATTATGGAGATTAAAAGACCATCTCTTTAGAGAGGAATGTGAGTATATTAAGAGAAGGGAAGGGACATAGAGGAGAAGTGAAAAACTTAAAAAAATGCTTAAAATGATATATAGGTAGAAAGAGGTAGTACTGCTATTAAGGAATTTAAGTCTCAGAGGTTTTGAATTGAGTAATAAATTTGTGGATTAAGTGTGTACACAATGGGGAATAGGGTCTACTAGTTAACTACGGGTTTATCTGAGGATGTGCAGGACAAGAGTAAAGTCACATAAGGAAGATCAAAAGAGAGGAAAAGGTGAAAAGGATAAGAAAGGGAGAAAAAAGATCAGAAGTTCAGTAGAGCTAGACAAAAAACAAAAAGATAGTTAAGAAAGAAAGAAAAAGAGAAAGAAGACAAGAAAAGAAAGGAAAACGCACATTCACGTATTCCTAAAATAAAAATTATAAGAGGAAAAAAAAGTTACTGGAAAACAATTATTTTTTCAAAAAAGACAAAAATTAAAGATTAATAAAATTTTTAGAAAAGGAAAAAATTTTTTTATATATATAAGGTACCAAAAAAAAAAGAAAAAAAAGAAAAGAAGAGGAAGAAAAAAAAAAAAAGTTCTTTGATTTTTTTTTTTTTAATTTTTTTGGGAGCGGTGGGAAGAATCCTGTATCTCCCTTTTGTCTGTAACCAGCCTCTTGTTGGAGTCTCTGGTCAGCTTGAGGTCCTGTGGCTTGATTGGTTTCTTAAGTCAGTTTGTTGGAACAGGCAGAAAAATGCTCTGCTTTACCCAAGATTTTGAGATCCCCCTCCCAGATTAGTTTAATGGGAGAGTGATCTGCTTTGAGAATCACAAAAGAGGAGGATGCAGTGGTGAGGCTAGGTTCTGGGTAGAGTTGAGGCCTTTCAACCATCAGTAGCTTTTCCCTGGGGCTATTTTGTGAAAAAACTCACAGAGCGCAGCCTGGAGCCATTCTCAGGGTTTCTGTTTTTCAATTGATTGTTGAGGCTGCTAGATGGAGGGGCAGCCTCTGGCTCTGGTTACCCAGTGAGGAAAGCCACTCCAATGGCTGGCGCCTGAGCTGGGTGACTTTTCCCTGGATGGAGCTGAGTCTGGCAGGTCACTTCGCCGTTAAGTTCTTGTGACCTGCTAAATGACTCGTTTTATTCCAAGGCCTGAGTTGGAGCTGGCAGCTCCTCCGAGCTTTGTCGGTATCCAAGATGGAGATCACCAGTGCTGGGTGGGGAGGGGTGGCCTTCCCTCCTCTGCTCCCTGAGAAGGAGTGAGGACATCGGGCTTCTACTCATGCCGAGTCTTGGATCCTGGGTCGTCTCTGGTCTGCAAACTGCAGGATAAAGATGTCCACTCCTTGTCGGTTCGTGCTGGTGTTGAGTAGAATCCGCTCGCCTGCTGGGTCTGGCACCTTTGTCCCGGACTCTCTGTGTGAGCGCTCAGGTATGGCCCCAGCTGCGGTCTCTGCCGGGACCCTGCAGCTGCTGCCGCGGCGGCTGCTGGCAAGCGCTCAGATGTGTCTTCTTGCCTTGGCTTTCCCTCTCTTGTCTAACTCTCTGTCCTGTGATGGCACACTTGGTGTGATTCTCTGGCTTAGGACTGTTCACTGGAACTCTAAAACTGCTTTCTATGTGAGAGCTTGTTCAGATTCCAGCTTCTCCTCCACCATCTTCCCGGAACCCCCCTGAGGGTTAATTTTATACCCTGCTACTTTGCGAAAGTTTTGAATCAGCTTGAGTAATTTGGGAGTGGAGTCTGTGGGATTCTTTAAATACAAGATCATGTCATCTGCAAAGAGGGAGAGTTTTATTTCTTCTTTTCCTATTTGGCTCCCCTTTATGTTTGCATCTTATCTTATTGCTGTAGCTAGGCATTCTAATACTAGATTGAAAAGAAGTGGAGAGAGTGGACATCCTTGTCTCGTTCCTGAGTTAACAGGAAATGGCTTTAGTTTTTCACCATTAAGTATAATGCTGGCTGTAGGTTTGTTCTATACAGCCTTTATTGTATTGAGGAAGGTTCCATGGATTCCTAATTTTTCCAGAACCTTCATCATGAAGGGGTGTTGGATCTTGTCAAATGCTTTTCTGCATCTATTGAGATAACCATGTGGTTCTTATTCTTGCTCCTGTTGATGTGATGAATTATATTAATTGATTTGCATATATTGAACCAGCTTTGCATCCCTGAAATGAATCCTGTTTGATCATGGTGTATGATTTTTTGGATGAATTGTTGAAGTTGATTGGCCTAAATTTTGTTGAGAAGTTTTGCGTCAATGTTCATCAAAGAAATGGGTCTATATTTCTCTTTCTTTGATGAGTCCCTGCCTGGTTTTGGGATGAAGGTTATGATGGTTTCATAGAATGAGTTCAGTAGTGAACTTTCTCTTTCTGTTTCATTGAAGCATTGGAGGAATATTGGTGTGAGCTCTGCTTTGAAGGCCTTGTAGAATTCCGCTTTAAAACGATCTGGTCCTGAGCTTTTCTTAGATGGGAGGTCTCTTATTGCTGTTTCTATTTCAATGCTTAATATGGCCTTGTTAAGATATTCTAACTTATCTTGGTTTAGTTTTGGCATGTCAATATTTGCTAGGAAAAGGTCCATTTCTGCCAAGTTCTCAAACTTATTAGCATAAAGTTTTGTGAAGTATTCCCTTATAATGTTCTGAATCTTGGTTATTTCTATGGTGATGTTTCCATTCTCATCTCTGAGTTTATTAATTTGGGTGTGTTCTCTTCTTTTTCTGATAAGATTCGCTAAGGGTCTGTCAATTTTGTTAAGTTTTTCGAAGAACCAACTCTTTGTTTTGTTGATTCTTTCTATAGTTTTTTTGGATTCTAATTCATTTAATTCTGATTTAATTTTGATTATTTCTTTCCATCTACTGGATTGGGATTTATCTTGCTGCTCTTTTTCAAGGAGGCTCAGCTGTCTCATTAAATTGTTGGTTTCAGATCTCTCTAATTTGTTGATGTAGGAGCTCAGAGCTATAAACTTGCCTCTGAGTACTGCCTTTGCTGTGTCCCAGAGGACAATTTATGTCCTCTGGTAATTTGTGTGTTCATTTTTGTTAAATATCATGAACATTTGAATTTATTTTCTTATCTCTTACATGACCCCCTCGTGATTCAGCAGTGTGTTGTTCAGCCTCCATGTTTTACCGGGCTTTCTTTAGTGGCTTTTGATGTTGAGTTCTAATTTTATTCCCTTGTGGTCTGAGAGAATGCAAGGTATAACTTCAATGTTTCTGAATTTGGACAAGTTTGCTTTATGGCCTAAAATGTGGTCTATTTTGGAAAATGTTCCATGTGCTGCTGAGAAAAACGTGTATTCTGATGCTGTTCGGTGAAATAGTAGATGTCTGTTAAATCTAGTTGATCTATGCAGTTGTTTAGATCTGCGGTTTCTCTGTTGAGTTTTTGTCGAGTTGATCTATCTAGTGGGGAAAGTGGTGTGTTAAAGTCCCCAACAATTAATGTCTTTGGATCTATGTGGGATTTGAGGGAAAGTAGTGTTTCTTTGATAAATTTGGGTGCTCCGTTGTTTGATGAGTAGATATTTAGAATTTTAATATCCTCCTGAAGGAGAGATCCTTTAATTAGTAAGTCACAACCTTCTTTATCTCTTCTCTCTAATTTTAATTTGAAGTCTATTTTATTTGATATTAGGATTGCAACTCCCGCCTGTTTATGGGGGCCGTTTGCTTGGTAGATTTTGTTCTAGCCTTTAACATTGAAAATGTGTTTGTTTTTATGGGCAAGATGTGACTCCTGAAGGCAACAGATTGAAGGATCTTATTTTTTGATCCAACTAGACAGTGTATGTCGCTTAATTGGAGAGTTAAGTCCGTTAATGTTGATAGATAGGACTGAGAGGTATTTGGGAGTTCCTGGCATGTTATCCACCTTCTTGGGGGCTGTGGCAATGGGGTTCTTCCTATGGTTCTTGGATTCTCAGTTTGGGTGCAGTTTCTTGGCTTTTATTGCTGTCTTGTTGGTTTTCTATGTTTAGGACATCTTTAAGAATCTTTGATAGGACTGGTTTGGTAGAGATATATTGTTTCAATTTTTCTTTGCTATGGAAGGTTTTTATATGACCTTCGGTTATGAAGGAGAGTTTAGCTGGGTACAGAATTCTTGGATGATAGTTGTTTGTCTTTAGGGAATGGCATACATCATTCCAGTCTCTTTATGCTTTGGTTGTTTCTGCTGAGAAATCTGAGGTGATTCTAATTGGTTTCCCTTTATAGGTGATTGATCATTTCTCCTTGACAGCTTTAAGAGATCTTTTCTTTGGACTGAATTGATCCTGTGTTTATTATAATGTGATGGTGGGATGTCCTATTCTGGTCTGGTCTATTTGGGGTTCTAAAAGCTTCTTGTATCTGAATAGGCCTATCTTTTTGCATGTTTGGGAAGTTCTCTGCTAGGATCCTGTTAAGCAAATTTCCTAGACCATTAACTTCTGTTTCTAGGTGTTCCTCTACACCCATTATCCTCAGATTAGTCCTTCTGATGGTGTCTTCCAAGTGTTGAATAGATCTATTATATTTCTTGGATTTGTCTTGGATGGTTGTATGTTCTTTCTCTACAATATCTAGGCTGTTTTCAATCCTCGAAATTCATTCTGTGTGGTCTAATCTACTATTAACACTTTGTAAGTTGTTTTTTATTTCTTTTCCTTCAAGTTGGTTGGCTTTGATGGCTTCAAATTCTTTGTTGGAGCTTTGTTTTAGATCTTGTATGAACTTCTTTACTTCCTAAATTTGGTGTTCAGTGTTTATTCTCAAATCACTTAGTTGATTGTTTATGGTTTCCTTGGACTCCCATTCTTTCTGTTGGGTTCCATTCAGCATTCCCTTTGTGGCTTCCCTGACTTTTTTCAGCTCTCTGTTTATGGATTCCGTGAATGTCTTTAGTGATCTCTCTGTATTATCCCACTCTCTCAATTCCTGTATTACTCTTTGATTAGCTTCCTCACATTCACGCAATTCCTGTAGTTCTCTTTGAGTGTTCTCAGCCTGCTCACACCATTCCTGACTTTCTCTTTGACTGATCTCAGCGTGCTCATGCCATTCCTTTATTTCTCTTTGAGTGTTCTCAAGCTGCTCATGCAATTCCTCTATCAATCTTTGAGTAGCTTCCTCACACTCATGATATTCCTGTATTGACCTTTGGTTTGCCTCCTCTTTCTCCCTATCATGCTCATACAGAGTCCTTTGCAGGTTTTCAATCTTTTCATTTACCATGTTTACCAGTAGTGTTTATAGAGCTTTTTGGGAACTGTCCTCTGGATTATTCATTATCTGTTCTGTCCACTGATTATCATGAGTGGGAAATGAGATACCTGGATTTGCTATTTTTCTTGTGTTTTTCCAGCTTGCTCTGCCCATTTGGGATATAAGTTTTGTGCTAGAACACTGTCTTAAGGCAAGCATCAACCAAACTCTGTAGTTGCACAGTGAAAAGTCTGCAGATACAATCTAGTTCAACAGATATATATATTCAACATCAAACAACTATGTATCAATGGCATACGAACTACAAAGAAGAATTTGGCAAGCCAGAAATTATTAGGTTTAGGGAGAGATGTGGGTAAAATAGGAATAGAGGGATGTGGAAAGGTAGTGGGAGAGCTAACTTAACTAAATCCTAATCTCAAAGTGGGAAATAGGTTGGATAGAATGATAGTAAAGAGAGAGAAAAAAAGAAGAAAGAGAAAGAAAAAAGACAAGAAAAAATAGAAAAACAAAAATTAAAAATTAAAAAGTGCGAATTTAAAAAAGTAATGTTCAGAGACTAACGTGGATAGAATAAGAGAAGGGGAGGGATAGAAAGAAGACGTGAAAAACTTAAAAATAAAAATGCTTAAAATATTATATAGACATAAAGAGGTAGTGCTTTTATTAAGGAATTTAAGTCTAAGAGGTTTTAAATTGAGTAATAAATTTCTGGATTAAGTGTGTACACAATGGGGACTAATAATCGACTACAGGTATATCTGAAGATGAGCAGAACAGCAATTAAGTCACGCAAAGAAGAACAAAAGAGAAGAAAAAGTGAAAAGAATGAGAAGGAAAGGAAAAAAAGGATCAAAAAGTCAGTAGATCTAAACAAAAAAAAATAATAAAAAGAAAAAAAGTACACACATATACTCCTAAAATAAAAATTATAAGAGGAAGAAAAAAGTTAATAGAAAACAAATTTTTTAAAGTTAAAAATTAAAAAAAAGTTTTAGAAAAAAAATTTTTTATAAAAGGTACAAAAAAAGAGTTCTTTGATTTTTTTGGGGGGTGGGGGGATGGGAAGATCCTGTATCTCCCTTGTGTCCGTAACCAGCCTCTTGTTGGAGTCTCTGGTCTGCTTGTGGTGTTTGATTTTCCTGTGGCTTGGTTGGTTTCTTAAGTCAGTTTGTTTGAGCAGGTAGGATTTTGTGATCCTCCTCCCAGGCTAGTTCAATGGGAGGGAGATCTGCTTTGAGTATCACAAAAGAGGGAGATGGCTGTTTCCTCTAGTTTGGAGATGCTGTGGAGAGGCTAGGTTCTGGGTAGAGTTGAGGCCTTTCAGCGAACAGTAACTTTTCCCTGAGGAGCTAGCTTCTGAGAAACTCACAGAGCCCAGCCTGGAGCCATTCTCAGGGTTTATGTTTACTGAATTTCAATTGTCAAGGCTGCTGTAGGGAGGGGCAGCCTCTGGCTCTGTTTACCCACTGAAGAAAGCGACTCCTGGGACTGGCCGGCCTGGGCTGGGTGACTTTTCCCTTTGTGGATCTGAGCCTGGCAGGTCAGTTTAGGTTCCTGTGACCTGCTAAATGACTTGTTTTCTTCCAAGGCCTGAGTTGGGGCTAGCAGCTCAGCCAGGCCTTTTTCAGTATCAAAGATGGAGATCTCCGGTAGTGGGTGGGGAGGGGTGGCCTTCCCTCCTCTGCTCCCTGAGGAGTGAGGATGTCAGGCTTCTACTCACGGCCGAGTCTTGGTTACTGGGTTATCTCTGGTCTGTGAACTACAGGATGAAGATGTCTGCTCCTTGTCAGTTCTTGCTGGTGTTGCATTGACTCCGCTTGCCCACCTTGTCTGGCACCTTTGTCCCGGACTGTGTTGCAGGTATGGCAGCTATGGCCGCAGCCGTGACTGCTGGCAAGTGCTCAGATCTGTCTCCTTGCCTGGATTTTCCCTCTCTGGCCTAACTCTCTGTACTGTGATGGCACACTTGGTGTGATTCTCTGGCTTAGGACTGTTCACTGGAACACTAAAACTGCTTCCTATGCAAGAGCTTGTTTAGCCTCCAACTTCTCCTCTGCTATCTTCCTGGAACTTCTCCTTATATGTTTAGTAGGCCAACTGTGATGCTATTCTGAAATCCAGTCCAGATCAGTCTAGTCCAGTTCAGTGCAATTTCACTAACTTCTGCTCCACTCCACTCCACTTCATGTGCTAAGCATCGCTGTATTCTATTTTCTTCCACAAATTATTTGTCCAAATACAAGTGTAGTACATAGATGAGGCTATCTCACCTTGAGATGGCATTTGCTGATACAATTGTTGGGGACATCCCCATTTTAACAAGGGAAAAAAAATACTCATTTGCCATACAATCAGGCAGAAAGAGCTAATGTATTATTTTAAAATATTCTTTGGGTCGTTAGATTAGTCATGAAGTAATAATTCAAGTGACCTTTCAGTTCCTTCTGTGAAAAAAAATTTGCAAGAACTCAAAAGAAATTCACATTGATATAGTACTTCTTTTATTTAGTGTGATTGAAAATTTCTAGCCCTCTATCCTACAGCTGATTTTTCCAAGTCTAATGATAAGTCTCAATTTCCTAGTGCTAATATTATAAATGCCTGTATAGACTCTTAAGATATTTTTTTCTCCACCTTGTGTGTATGTAGAGTATCTATGTATCATTGAGGGTCATATGTAAGTATTTCATTTCTATGTGAAAGAATTTCCTTAAAAGTAACACTGCTGAGTTCTTTGTGCATTCTCATTTCTCCTATCACTTGGAAAGAGGCTCCCTTTTGCCAGAAAGCAAAGTGAATGCTTGCATGGCCCTTCTTCCCACTCTGATCTGCTCAAGCTGCCACAGCTTTGTTGCATTCATCCCCTAAGAACTGTATGAAATGCCCAGGTCTGCTTGGTTCACTCCTCCAACTAGAAGGAAGAGAGAGGGGAGATAAGCACAGGAGGTTTAGCTTCCTTGTTTACCAATCATATCTATTACTCAGAGGAAGTTACTGACTGGAGCAAGTAAAAAGTTTGAGAGAAACTGGGATAACTGACTAGCCTATGTTTGCACAGGAGGATTCATCAAGAGCAAGAATATGCATTCATCTCAAAGTTCCTTTTCTCTAAACCCATGAAAATGAAAATATCACTATGCTTAGCCCTACAAGGAGCAGATAACTGTAATCAGGGAAGTTTTACTCTTAATTCATGAGGTTGCTCCCCCAATACTTAAAACCCATCCTTTGGGTTGTCCTGGTGGTCCCAGGACACAATAGAGTCTGCATTTAGAATTCCTAGATCCACATAGGCACATTTCAACTTTAATGCCAGTAGCTAGTCAAAGTTCCTCCACTTCTACTTCCATTTCCAAATTATGTCCAGTTACATTTTCCAACAGAATTTCAGAAATTTTTCAAGGAGATTTAATGGCAAGGAAAAAAAGAGAGAGAGAGAAAGAACATAATTTTTTGAGTAGTGGGAAGATGCCAATACCATAGAGAAATACTCCAACTTTTAATATAAAGGTCCCTAATAATATAAAAGTCCAAGGCAACACAGAAGTTCAAAGATTAAATCTCCTTTCAAGTGAAAGTCAAATTATATTAAAGTCCAAATGAATTATAAAGTCTGATATCAAATTATTTCCCCTGTGGAATTAAGTGCTTGAAGTTTAAATTTTATGTTGTAATGAGTTTTGTTATTCAACTTACACTCAGACGAGGATTCCAGATACCTACATTGAGTTGCTCCTCATCAGCAACTCTCTTCTGCCTTGCATCTCTCAGGAAGAGGTAGTGATCCTTGCTTTGGGATTTCTGATTTCTGTGTTAGGTCTCCGATTTGAAAGGATCCAAAAGATTAATAAGACAGAAGACACCATTGAACATCGATTCCAAATCTACCAATTTAGAAAACAAGCCACTCTCTCATGCCAGGAGTAATCATTCCATACAAAAGTAAGTTGCCCAAAGCCAGTGTTAGGCCAGGGTAGAAATGCAATGCTCTAAGTGGGAAGAGGAGATAGATATAGTCAGTTCATACTTGTTATCTGCAATCTACAGCCTATGAATCAAAACTCTTTGGGGATCAATCTGCCAAGAAAGCATACATTTAGGAATCATCAATTTGTCTCTTTGGGGGTAGAGAATATCCATTCTTACATATTGCCTTTCTCTCTGTTTGCAGTGGTCAGAAATTTGCGTTGCTGACAGTTCAAAGCATTAGGTTTTAGCTAAATGGTTTTCTCATCACTGAGTAGCATATTCAAAATCTATGAGCAACTAAAGCTTCCAGCATTGAGTGTGGATTTTATTTGCATGTTTTCCTCTATTCTTGTGATCAACAGTTATTGTTGCTATACCCATTCATTGGAGTTATATTTAGAATCCCAAAATTATTGACAATGCTTCTCATTTTAATTATAATTCACTAGTCTTGTACCAATTTTGGCTTGTAGATGAGTGTCATAAATCCCAGGTGAATTTTGATGTGAGATTTTTCCTTTCTTTATTAAAAGAATGAAAAGATAATTTGAGGAGCCTGTCTAGAACTGGTGCTAGAAATGTAAAGTCAGGACCTCTGTAATATTGAAATAACTCATTACTTTCACTCCAAAGAAGAAAATCCTATTCTATCCAGCAATGCAAACAGGTCTAAAGGATCTGTAGCAATTCTTCTTAACGTTAGCCAAAGCTATGTTGGATAAACACTCTACTTTGATGGTGTGCTTGGTCCACTTGTGACTTGCTAAAGGCGCTCTAGGTAGACTATATTGTTAAACTTGAAAAATGTCAGAAATCTAACAGAGGCCAAAGCCTTTGTCAAAGCCAATACCATTTGTTTGATGTAACACTCTGAACATAGTCATTGTCATTGTCTCTGTCTATCCACCAAGGTGAAAATGCAGTGCACTGTTTACCAGAGCCAGGATATAGAATCAGCCCAGATGTCCCTCATTGGATGGATGAATCAAGAAACTATGGTCCATATACAGGATGGGATTTTACTCATCTGTTGGAAAGAATATCGGAAGAATCTGGAAAAAAACATCATGTTCAGTGAAGTAAGTCAGGCCTAGAGAGACAAAGGATGCATGTTTTCTCTCCTATGTGGAAGGTAACATTAATTTACAAATGCATAAGGAAACATTTTGGGGATGGTATCCAAGTGTACACAAATGTATTACCTGAAATATGGTAGATTCAGGGAAGAACTCAAAGAGTAATTCCTGAGAAAAGCTAACTCACAGGCTAGGTCCAACAAAATAAAATCAGGAAATTGGTACTCCAACTGGATACTGGTGGCTCAAGCCCTTCATCCTAGCTACTTAGGAGATTGAGATCTGAGGACTGTCATTCGAAGCCAGCTGGGGCAGGAAAGTTTATGAGACTTTTTTTTTTGTCGATTGTGGGACTTGAACTCTGGGCTTACATGCTGTCCCTCAGCAATTCAGCTCAAGGCAAGCACTCTACCCCTTGAGCCACAGCACCACTTCCAATTTTCTGGTGGTTAATTAGAGATAAGAGTCTCACAGATGTTCCTGCTCGGGCTGGCTTTGAACCTCAATCCTCAGATCTCAGCCTCCTGAGTAGCTAGGATTACAGGCTTGAGCCACTGGTGCCTGACTTTGTTATGAGACTCTTACCTCCAACAAACTCAGAAAAGACTGGGAAGTGGAGCTGTGGCTCAAGTGGTAAAGAGTTGGCCTTGAGCCAAAGAAGCTCAAGCCCTGAGTTTAATCCCTAGGACCAGCACACACACACACACACACACAAATATTGACATTTAAAAGAGGGGTGGGATCAAGGGGTGGGGATAGTTGAATGAAAAAAAAAGGGGGAAGGGAATGCAGTCATAAAATCCAATTCATATCCTACAAAATTAAGAAAATTGAAAGAAGGGGTGGGATTGGGAGGGATTGTTGAAATGGGTGACATTGATCAAGATGCACTGTATTCATAAACTGTATTCATAAAAATTGTTTAGTGACAACTCTTCTGTACAACCACTTAAAAGATAATCAACTATATTTTAGAATTGTCAAGAAGCCTCAAATACAGTGCCTATCAAAGTTTAACACTTCTTTTCCACAGAGTGAGCTCACTGTGGGCCTGGGCACTGTCCCTCAGTTCTTCAGCTCAAGGCTAGTGCTCTACCATTTGAACCACAGGTCCACTTCTGGTTATCTGGTGGTTTATTGGAGATAAGAGTTTCATGGACTTTCCTGACGGAGCTGGCTTTGAACCATGATCCTCAGACTTCAGCCTCCTTAGTAGCTAGGATTATAAGCTTGAGCCACTGGCACCCAGCTCCATTTCTTTTTTAAATACAAGTTCAAAATGCCTCTCCCAAATAGTCAAGTCATGTATCAAGGTCCTTCCAAAGTCTTTCTACATGTCCATCTAGTTTTTTTTCTTCTCTCTTCCATTTTAGTTCCCATGGCTTTCTCCTTCCCTTATGTCCCATAAAGGAAATGCTGGAACTCTTTGGGGGAGGAAAAACAGTGCTTAGTCCTATTCTTCCATAACTATATTCTGAGCAAATTCAGAAATAATTCAGCTAGGTGCCAAGGCTCAAGCCTGTAATCCTAGCTACTTGGGGGAAGTAGAGGTCAAGGAATTGAGGTTTAATACCAGTCTGGATATAAAAGTTCCTGAAATTCCATCGATGATTGAGTGCTACTAGTGTTGCTACTGCTGCTAGACTGTTACCTTCAGCAATGGGAAACACAATGAAAAGGATTGAAGCCCAGCTCAGCCTAGGAATAAAGTTTGACCCTATCTCAAACCGTGGCTCAAGTTTGATAGAGTGCTTGCCTAGCAAGCAGCCTTCCCCCACCAAACAAAATAAAGCAAAGTCAAAGGAGTGCAGATAGAATTTAAATGATCATTTTTAAGCCTGGTGTAATAGCACTCAGTAGGGTCAAGATAGAAGGATTCCAAGTTTGAGACCAGTCTAAGCTATCTCAAAAAAGAGAAAGAAAGAAAGAAAGAAAGAAAGAAAGAAAGAAAGAAAGAAAGAAAGAAAGAAAGAAAGAAAGAAAGAAAGAGAAAAAACAAAATTATCAGCTTCAGTTTTGTGAATTCAAAGTTGGATTACATGGCTCCTACATATGAAAAGTGGGTGTTCCTTCACCACAGAGTTTGACAGAGCCATTGTTATGGTTGTAAGTGGCAGCTGGCTGACAGACTTCCTTTCACAACCTATTAGAACTCAAGTAAAACTTCCTCCTATAGCCTCCAACAGTCAGAATAGAACAAGGCTGAAAAGGCTCAATTTAGTCTTTGCAAATTTAGCACCCATGTATATTTTACACTCATTCTCAATGAGGACCAAATACAAAATGGTGTGTATTGTGCCCAGGGAAGGAAGGAAATGTCAACAGATGCAAGCATTTGTGATTTCCTGTTATGTAATATCAATCTTCCTTTGCTATGGTTTGGGTGTGTATCTGATAAAATGACAGTTGTCTTTAAGTGGTCCAATAAGTTTATTTACTGGATCATGGACTGTATGTATGCATGGATGTAAAATGATCCACAGGGCTTGAAGAACATGCCTCATTACTAGATTCATCACAAGTTATTAAAGTGTTGGTAAAATTAGGCAAAATCTGTTTGGTCAATGGCAAAGTACCTTTGTCCCAGGATGTGCAAGTGTGAATATAGAGTACAGAGTGGCCAAGGACAGTCCCATTTTTTTTTTCTTCTCACAACTAGTGGAATTAAAACAGAAAACAAAGTCAATGAAAGTTCAGGTGTGTGAGAGGTAATGGCACACAATTAAAGTGTAGTGCATATTTTTTCTCTTTATCCTTCCCTCCTGAAGAGACTTACTCATCCCACATTTGAAAATGGAAACAAATGAGACAACTTTATTGCTTATGCAAGAAATGACTTCTTTATTTAAATGCTCGATGACACATGATAGGACATAACAATTATAGTTCTTGCTGGAAACAAGCCATTTCCAAGCTTCCTTCTCCATTTGTCAATGGAGGAGGAAATGCTGAGAAAGTTGTCAGAGTGAGGGAAAGAATCTTGATTTCACCATGGCTCTTGATGCTGGGAAATTCTTTTCCTTATTGTTTTAGATTTGTTATTTGTAAAAGAAAAAGTACATGCTAAGATGATCGGTACTAAAGAGCTAGAGGGCAAATAACACTAATGGAATATTATATATAATTTATTAAGACTTCTTCAGGGATTTACACCTTATCACTTCACTAGCCTCAACAACATTATATTTAGCAATCTTTACCAAGTTTCAGGGGGAGATACTGTTTTTGTGTTTCAACAAGGATCCTTGATATACTGCCTAAATTAGACAGCATATTAAAAATTAATGGTTGGCCAATTTCCTACAATTACATTTTTATCCGAACAAAGTGGCTAGTTTGCATGATCTTAATAACTTTGGCTATACATCTTTCTTTACAATTTCAAGTGACTCAATTTATCAATGAATTTTTTCCTGCATGAGCAGGTGTTGATAAGCAAGTGTAGTTAGGTTACATACACATGGAAAGAACTGGATTTCTCTATCAACGATTACAGCTTAAGAAGTGGCTGTATGGTGGTAGATGCTGGATGCACTGCCCAGAATGCTCTTAGATAATGAAGCACTGATCTGTATTGCATTGTGATGAAGTAATGCTAGAACTGAGCTCTTAACTCCAGTGAAGAAAATGGCAGAAGCTGTCCATAATAATAGCAGGTCAATATGGGGACATAAAGGACTGGTCTCCAGCCCCTGAGTCAGGATAACTTTTAAATTCAAAGGGCTGAAGGAACAAAAGCTCTGACAACCAAGAACACTTCACCCAGCAAAGCTGTCCTTCAGAGTCAAACGAGAAAATAAAAACTTTCCCAGAAAAACAAAAACTAAGGGAATTTATCACCACTTGGCCAGTTTTTATAGGATTTGTTCTTAAGTTGAAATGAAAGGTTGCTGATATAACAAAAAAGCAGGGAAGTAAAACTCAATGGTATAAATAATATATAATCATCCTCAAGTCTCTAGTACATATCAAGGAATGTATACAAATTACATTCACACAAAGACAAAGAGTATTAAAAAATGTCAACTCTATCTGAATCCCAAAGTAGTAAAAAAGGAGAAAATTTGGAAATAAATTTTATGAGGCTTCTACTGTATTGATGATGAAATTAGACACAACTACAGACTAGTTTTTCTCAAGATAAAAATAACTAATCATCAACAAATTAAATGTAAAGATACAGATGTAGCAAATTAACATACAATATGAAATGCACTGAATATGTTATTTATAATTAAGCAAAACTAATATATATCATTTACCATATATCAATTAATTCAAGCTAATCCATCATTTATTTAATTCATTCCAGGGTTGTGACATTCGTTTAGCATTGGAAAAACCATATGTTCACCTTATTTACAGAATAATGGAGAAAGAAATCCCCCAACAACAAATCTTCAAAGAAACAACTGCCCAATAAATAAGTGGCCTAAAGACTTAAAAAGAAACTTCTCTGAAGAGGAAATAAGGATGGCCAATACACACATGAAGAAATGCTCAACCTCCCTAGCCATAAAGAAATGCAGATCAAAACAACGTTGAGATATCACCTCACCCCAGTTAGAATGACTATATTCAAGAACTGTAATAACAACAGATGCTGGAGGGGATGTGGACAGAAGGGAACTCTACTGCATTGTTAGTGGATTTGTAAACTTGTTCAACCACTTTGGAAAACAGTATGGAGGTTCCTCAAAAGACTCCACATAGAGCTCCCCTATGACCCAGCAATCCCACTTTTGGGCATTTACCCAAATGATCACAAACAAGACCACACTAAAGCTACCAGCACAACAATGTTTATTGCAGCATTATTTACCATAGCTAAGATATGGAGCCAACCCAGATGCCCCTCAGTAGATGAATGGATCAAGAAAATGTGGTGTATATACACAATGGAATTCTATGCCTCTATCAGAAAGAATGACATTGCCCCATTTGTTAGGAAATGGAAAGACTTGGAAAAAATTATATTAAGTGAAGTAAGCCAGGCCCAAAGAAATATAGGTCCCATGATTTCCCTTATTTGCAATATCTAGTATATGTCTGAGATAAACAGAAATTGTCAGGTGAAATGAACCCCAAGGTAAGGATTCAAATGTTTTTTTTTCTTTCTTGTGATTGTTTCCAACATATTTATAAGATGATTTCTTTGTTGCTTTGTATGTACCTCCCCCATGATATAAGCCCTGCTTTCACTGTATTTGATGTTGATATAATTTGTGGAGGGGAAGGGAAAAACAAATTGTTTAAATAGGGTTACAGGTGGACCCTTTAGAACAATGAGATGTACAAGACGTTTTGTCGGGCTGGGAAGGTGGCTCAGTGGTAGAGCGTTTGCCTTGCATGCCAGAGGCCCTGGGTTCGATTCCTCAGAACCACATACCCAAAAAGAAAAAAGCCGGAAGTGGCGCTGTGGCTCAAGTGGTAGAGTGCTAGCCTTGAGCTGAAGAGCTGAGGGACAGCACCCAGGCCCAGAGTTCAGGCCCCCCCCACGATCGGACTCAAAAAAAAAAAAGATGTTTTGTCGAAAAACGAACTTCACAACTTTGGTGGGGTGGGGGTTGGGGGATGGTGTTGGTGATGGTAAGGTGATGTGGGGGTGGGGGGATGGAGAGAGGAAGGGATGGTATAGAGAAACAAAGGAGGAGGCAACAATGCTTGATAAGAAATGTACTCACTATCTTGCTCATGTAATTGTAACCCCTCTGTATGGTATTTTCACAATAATTAAAAAAAATGGAAAAATAACTATATGTATATTATTTTTTATTACCATGAACATAATATGAACATAACATTAATATGAATATATGTAAATTCATGTTTATAAATAATCCCTCTAAATATAGTATTGCATTTATACTTATTCATATAAACTCTCAACAAATGACAAAGAAAAGGATGTGTATTGTGCAGTTATTTGTTAGGTGCAATTCATCTATGTTGTTATTTAAGCCTGACATTTCTTTGTTGAGATTTTGTCTGGAAGATCTATCCATTGGTGACAGTGGAGTGCCGAAGTTCCCAACTATTATTGCATTGGGGTTTATATGTTTTTTAAGTCCAATAGTGTCTGTTTGACAAAGTTGGATATTTAGCATTTAGTGCATAGATGTTAAGAGTTTTTACACCTTCTTGATGGAGAGTTCATTTTATTAATATGAAGTAAACTTCTTTATCTCTTCTGACTAATTTTGTTTGGAATCTACTTTATCAGATATGAGTGTCACTACATTAGCCTGTTTACATGGTCCATTCTCATAGAAGATTTTTTTTTCCCCAACCTTTCATATTAAGGAAGTGTTGCTTCTGTCAATTAGATGTGTCTCCTATAGACAACACAGGGTTAGTTCATGCCTTTGGATCTAACTTGTTGGTCTAGGTCTTTTGGTTAGAGAACTGGGTTCATTAATATTGAGTATTAGAACTGAGACATATACAGTAGATCCTGTCATGTTCCTCCTCCTCCCTTTTAGTTTTAAAGACTAAATCAATTTCAAATAAAGCTTTTCTACGCATTTTTTTGTCATACAACATTATTGCAGGCTATCATTTAACATTATTGTGATCTGCATATTATTTTTAGCCTATTTGAGGTTGAATGAAAATATTAATTTGTTATTTTCAAGTTATGTTTCAGTTGTGAATTGTGTGCTTAATAATTACTGGGCCATTCTGAATTATGATTTTCATATATTTATATTTTGGGAGTGCTTCTTCGAAGCTTTGGCACCTAACTAAATCTTAAGAGAAAAAAGAATCCTAGACTTGAGTGACTTATTATGTTGTCTACCTGTATTAGAATGTATGGCCTTGGAATACCAAGGAATACAAATTGTGAAAGTAGATATAAGAGGTTACCAAATATGATTTGAACACAAAAAGACATGGTAGAGACAGTGCTAGTGTCAGAAGTAAGGTTGAGGAACATTTGCTTTTCTTGAGTATATAAAGTACCAGCCAGAAAAGTACTTTCACTAAAGTAAGAAATAGATAAAATTAAACTATACTTAGAACAATCTGGGGTTCTCTTTTTATTGTAGAATCTATTAACATATTCTCTTATAATGCATACAGGTAATTAGTGTTAGGTATGAACAGTTAAGATGGGAGCAGAAGCATTGTAGACAATTTTCTCTTTCTTTCTTCTTTTTTTCCTTTCTTTCTGGTTTTCTTCCTTCCTTCTTTCCTTCCTTCCTTCCTTCTTTCCTTCCTTCCTTTCTTTCTTCTTTCCCTCCCTCTCTCTCCCTTCCTTCCTTCCTTCCTTCCTTCCTTTCTCTCTCTCTCTTTCTTTCTTTCTTCCCTTCCTTCCTTCCTTCCTTTCCTTCTCTTTCTTTCTTTCTTTTAAAGGTGATGTACAGAGGGGTTACAGTTACATAAGTCAGGTAATGAATACATTTGTTTTTGAACAGTGTTACCTCTTTCCTCGTTTTCTCCCAGTTTTTTCTTCTTGTCCCTCCTCCCCCATAAGTTGTGTAGTTCATTTTCAACGTAGTGTCTAATGAGTATCATTGCTGCATTTGTTCACCCTCGGTCCCAGCATTTCTATGCTCCTCCAGCATTTCTATGTATTTACAAACAATACAAAAGGTACAGAAATAAAAAAAAAAACAGTGACAAAGGAGAGTTAAAAACAAAACCTTGTTTCTATTTTTTGGCATTCATCACAATAGACATCACTTATAAGATCATTGAGCTTTGTGATTCTTTCCTAAGAATACCCTCCTTTGGTTTCACTGTGTGAATGTTTAGAGTCCTGTTGAATTAATCATGTGCATAAACAATTTTCTTTTTAAAATATTTTTATTATCCTCAAGTAGTTGTACAAAGGAGTTGTTATTAAATAAGGCATTTTATGAATGCAATGTGTTTTAGTCAATGTAACTCTTTCTTCATTTTCTCCTGTCCCTCCCAATCCACCTCTTCCTTCATTTTTCTTAATTTTGCTGAATATGCACATTGTTTACTACTCCCCTCTTTTTTTTCTCTTCCTTTGTCTATGCCTTCCCTTGATCCTCACCTCAGCCCTTTCCAGGTACCCTTTCCTGGTGTTCATCTTGTTCACCATTGATTTAACCTTTCTAAGGAATTACACTGAGTTCTCCCCTCCATTTACCATATTTTATTTAATACATTTGTGTACAGTTGCATACCACCCAAAGTATTTGCGTATTTATAAATGAATTCTAACCTCCACATATGAGAGAAAATGTGTAGCCTTTGCCTCTCTAGGCCTGCCTTGCTTTCCTTAACACAATTCTTTTTTTAAAAATCATATTCCTTCTTACACGTACCAAAATCTCATATCAGCAATGAGTTCTGGGTTGCAAAAGAGGATTTACCATTTGCACCTGTCTGTAAGGCTTTGTTACAAATTAAACAAAGACACACACAAGTGCTCAACACAATTCTTTTCTTAGTCCTTCCATTTCTTTGCAAACAATGGTTTTAAAATTAATCTTGAACTTTGGAGTTTTTCTAACTCCAGACCTAGGAGTTCTACTAGAAATGCCATGCAGTCACTAGATGATTTAAATTTGATAATATATCAGAAGTACCCAGCAGGTAACAGTGGTTTAATAATTGCCAACTTCATTTGCTTTCTCTCTTTTTCTCCTTATGCATAATTTGTACTAATCTCCAAAGAAGCCATACATCTACATGTAATTCTTCCTCAGTTGAAAACCACAGGGAAAGATAATTAAGTTTAATCGATGAGCAGATATAAACACATATTAACAGATGCCCTGTTTTATAGTGGCAAAGGCTGACTGCTTTACAAATGCTTGTTATAAAATATGACATTAATCAAGAAGACTAATTTTGGTGCTGATGTGATTTGAAGTGCTTCCATTCAAATTGTACCTAGGGAAAGTAATATATTCACAAACAGCAGCAATTGGGGCAAATCCCTGTTGCCTGTCTTACCCATATTAGTTTTTCTACCTGTGGGAATATGATTCATTTCTAAGTCTAACAAAGAGAACAAACAGGGTGCCAAGAGAACTGCAAATTTAATTTCTTGATTAGTTAATGTTTCAGCTCTTAGGATTCTACTTTTATTCAAGTCATTTCCCAAACCACTATTTTATATGATCCGATCTGGATCGCTCAAGTGTAAGCAGAGCAGATGCACATTTTCAGCTCATAGTCTCTTAATTCATCAGATAATGAAATTTAAATTTATATATCGTATGCACATATCCATGCATTTGAATGTTTACTTGTACATAGGATGATCTAGATAAATTCCAAGTGGAAGTACTCATTTAACTTAATTTCTCCTGTATCTGGGCTCATGGCTGACCTATAATGTGAAAGATATGTAGCCATATCATAAATTGCATGACAACAAATGGCAAGAAAGTGTTATTCATGGTTGATTTATACTTTAAATACTTATATTCCACTTTTCTGAAGAAAATACGAAGAGTGTAATAAACAGAAGTGACATAAAATCATATTCCTAGTATGCAGAAAACAGAATAACTCGAGAGCATGCACATTAGAGCCAACCCACCCCCTTTATAACCCACTTTTCCTATGGCCAGGTAGCCTTGTGCCTACTATCCTACCTTTATGTAACATCCATTTCTCTTATTTGAAAAATGAGTATAGCAATAGTACTTACTTCAAAAGAAAAGATCTTATTCAGTACAAGTGTTATTTAGCAAGTGTTTAATTAGGGTTTTCTGAATACAATCAAGAATATTTCTATTAGATGTGATCAATAAAGGTGGCCTTTTGAAATTAGCAGTATATAGAATTCTAAGAATTACCCCCAGTAATCCTAATGGTGTGGAATTTCATTCCCTTAAAAATGAGTACATATGAGCTGGGCACATGGTTTACACCTGTAATCCTACCTACTCAGGTGGCTAAGATCTGAGGATAGTGGTTTGAAGCCAGCCCAGGCAGGAAAGTCCATGAGACTCTTATTTCCAATGAACTACTAAAAACCAGAAATGGCACTGTGGCTTAAAGTGGTAGAGCACTAGCCTTGAGCAAAACAACTCAGGGGCAGTGATTCTCCCTCTCTCCTGAGTTCAAACCCCCCATGACCACCACCAACAACAAAAAGAATGAGTACATGCGCGCACGTGCATGCACACACACACACACACACGCATGCATGCACACATACTTCACCCATAAAGAGAAATAAAATGAATAGAAATAGAGACTGGAAATCATCCTATAAAGCAAAATAAATAAGGTTCATCATGACAGATATTGCATGCTTTGTTTTATATGAAGAAGCTAATAGAATCTATATCTATGATATATATATATATTATCTATAGTTATCTGTCATGACACAAATTCATTATCTACTATTTATCTGTCTGTCTGTCTATCATCTATCTATAGTGAATGGAGGTGTCGAACTGTTTGGGGAGAATGAGCAGTAGTGAGGAGATGAAAAAAGAATTATGGAGGGTAATAATATCAGAGTACCTTTGTATGCAAATGACAAAACAAAATTCACTCAACTCTGTCCAAAAAAGAAGGGAAGCATAGAGTCTTGCAAGCAATGTGTGGCCCTTCTGTAGGCAGAAGGGAAAATCTTGTGCTGGAAAATCTTCCAATACATATTTATTAGGTTCTATCTATGGTGGGTTAATTTAGGAAGTTTGATGAGAGTATGAAAGAAATCATGTTAGTACATGCGTCTACTCAAAAGTAAATCTAATTTAAAAATAAAGATTAATTGTTATGATTTTAATCCCAACACAGAATACATGGATTTTGGCCCCTCACTCCTTCCTGAGGTAGGCATCTCTTCTGAAATCTGATGTTTACTTATTATTTTAGAGTTTTGTTTACAAAAGAGCTTCAGAAATGTTTTCCCTGTGGCTTCTTTTGTTTTCTTTTTCTGCTGTAAGAATATTTCAATAGTATTAGTATTGCAGGCAGTTATAATCAAGGCTTCTCAGTGCATAACATATACTAAGAAATATTCACACTTGAGTGCGTCAAAGTAAGTTGAGGATTGCTTCTTCTAGCTACTATTCTTATTAGGCCCCATGATCTTTTCCTTTGCCTTAAATATTTCTTAATGTTGATCAAAGCAATGATGATTCCACTGTTTAATTTCTTCCCATTTAAATGGGTGAATGGATTCAAAAGCTAAATAGAAAGAATGCCGACAGTATTTTTTGAAACTTTTGTTTCTTAATAGCATTATTAACATGTGATCTCATTTCTTTTTCAAACCTTTAAAATCCAAAAGAAATAAATATTTGGGGTTCCATTCATAAGCTCTGAACTGACAATTGATAAATTGCTCTTCATCAAATAAGGGAGCATCTCTTTAGATGCCATCAAAATTAAGACAAGCTTTTGTTGAGTATGTCAGGATGATCTTATTAAAGGAAATGAATTCAAAGTAAAATCTGGTGTAGTGTTATGATTTAACATTGTCAAGTGAAAATTTCTATTTAATCATAATAAGAATGGGCTGTGGTGCTCCACTATCATTTTCCTACATTTGAAAGTAAACACTGATGGTTAAAAGAGGATTTTCAAATCCCTTCACACCAATTATAAAATTGTCACCTTTAGATAACCTGACATTTGAGTTTGGGGACAATGTGTTAACTGTGTTGTACTGTTATAACTCTGTAAAGCATCCATACTTTTTTGGTCTTTGACAGATCTGCAGGTATTTAGTTCCCTTTTGCCACCATTGCCTTCAATACCAGGATTGGAATAGCTTCTACATGTATAGACTCCAAATTTACAAATCAGAAGCTAGGACAATTGTATACATGGTTCCTGCATTTATAGATTTTGAGACAAACAACTTCTCTATGTGTAAACCTCAGGATTAAATATCTGCCTGAAAAAAAAATACAATTTCTAAGTCAACTTTAGGTTGACAAAGGTGCTAGTCTTACCCACAAAGTTTACCCCACTGAAGTATTTTACAAAATGTGTCATAATATAAACCCAAGAGATTCTGCAAACGTAAAATTGCATGACGTTTTCAAAATGCAAACAGCATGCAAACAAGTTAGTTATTCCTCACTTGCTTTTCCTCCTGCTCATCTTCACTCTTTCAAGATAACTAAAACTTCACTTAACTGCAGATTCCCCAGGGCTGATGTCATGCTCTTACCAGCCCTCAAGCATTCCTTGTCATGTGTATCTCTTCAACCTGTCCTTTATTCTGTACTCTGCTTATTTAAAGTTTTCTACACATTGCTTATTAAAAGTTTAACATCTTTCCCTGCTTTCCTCTTTTCTTTTACATGCCAATATGAAGGCCTTATGCCAATATGAAGACATTCTACTTTCAAACCATACTTCATTATTACAAACAGTAACTATGTTGCTTTCATAAGAAGTGGAATAAGAAGGCCCTTTGCAGTCTGGAAGACACAGAGGAAAGTATTTTCTTGTTCACAGTATATAACCTTTACAAAGCATCTTTAAAATGCACCTCTGTAAGTAGGAGTTCTGTTTGACTTGGTTGTGAATACATAAATAGTTGGTGAGTGGCTATATGTAAAAATAAATACAAAACAACAACAATAAAAGATAACTCAAGCAACTGAATGCAACCAAACTTCTACAAAATGAACTTTGTATGAGGAAAGATTTTCTGTCTTCAATTTTTTAACTTCAATATTTATCAAACCCATCCAGTCCCTATTTTACTTTGAAATCAACAAAAAGAGCCGGATATATTATGTCAGTTAAGAACATAATTCAAGAAGCTAAACAATAAAAGATAGTGTAAAATTCCATCTGATTTCATGGCAAGGATTTAACTCTTAATTTTATTTTCTGACTTTGGATTTATGAGAATAAACTGTTTAAATATGAAAAATACTATACTATGTTCATATCCTTTTCATTTAAGTTTGGAATATGCATTTTAGTTACCTATTGATGTCTAACAATTTACTAGGCATTTTATGGTTAAAACAGTAAGTAAGACTTGCCTGTGTCGTGTGATCTATAACTTTCTGCAAGGGTGTAATCAAGGTGTCAGTTCTCAATCAAGGGCTGAGTTCTCATCTGAAGATCCATCTGGGAAAGGATCCGTGTCCAGTTGCCTGTGGTATTGGTTACATTTAGTTATTTGAAAGCTGTCAGAGTGGGGATTGTGTTTCTTGCTAATTGTCACCTTTGGTTCCTTGTCCTGTAGGTCTCTCTAACTTGCTCTTCTTCTTCACAAAGTTACATGCATGACTTATTTAGTTAAATGTTTTATTTGAGTGGTTCTTTCTTTTTTTATTTTTATTTTTTTTGGCCAGTCCTGTGGCTTTAACTCTGGGCCTGGAAGATGTTCTTGAGCTTCTTTGGCTGAAAGCTTGAGCCATATTGCTACTTCCAGCTTTTTATTAGTAGTTCATGGAGATAAGAGTCTCACGGACTTGGCTGCCTGTGCTAGTTTCAAACCATGATCCTCAGATGCAGCCTCCTGAGAAACTAGGATGACAGGTGTAAGCCCTGGCTTAGTGGTTATTTCTTGTGTTTCCTTTTCCTGGCCATTTCAAACACATATGGTTTTGGGTTATATTATTATTATTAATTATTTTGATGATTACTCAATCAACATCACCTTCCCTAAAGTCTCCTATTTTACATCTGGGTTCACAAGAGATTTCTATGTAACCTGATTTGTGTGTGTCACAAATGTGTTCTTCCCTTTGACTCCCCCTTTTCCTTTAACTAGCTTAAGAATACCCAAATGAGAAGTCATAAAAAAACCAAATATAATGACAAAATAAGGGAACTCAGAGAAAGTCTCCTAAATTAACTAGGTATTTTGACAGGCTTCTATCAGAAAATGCTAGCATTCTAGGACTTGTATAACTCACATTTTATTTTCATCCCTATTTCATTTCTCCAATTATATTCACTGTAGATACTCAATAAATGCTTGAGACTTTCTGGCTGATTATGAGGCACGATGACTTGTTTTGCCAATTAGGGAAGAGTTTTACTCACTAATTATAGTCTTGTCATTTCTGAGCACATTATCACAGTGGAGAAAAGAACTAAGGCCCTTATAAAACACAACGTCTTAAATGCACTGAAATTAACTGCCCTCATGTTAACTTTCATTGGTTTATGTCAGCAAGAAGGTTTATCTTTCTTTTGCAATTTATATGATCCCAGAGAGGCAAAGCATCTTGCGCATACTGAACCAAGCTTAGGTTTTACTGTGCAATAATGATTAGGAAATGATTGACACACAGTGCTGAGCTTACTGAACGTGTGTGATTGAAACATCAGCTAGACACATTGACCCAGTCAGCACTTTCAGGCCTCTAAAGTATGACTATAATACTTTCTTCCAAATCATGAGAAATTTTGAATTAAAGAATATGTTTTATTTTGACAGAATGTATTGATACACACCTGTAATTCCAGCTGCTCTGGAGTCAGAGCTCAAGAGGATAGTAGTCTGAGGCCAGCCCAGGTAAGAAGGTTATTAAGACCCCTTACCCCATCTCAACAAACAAGTAGAGTGTGGTAGGTTATGCTTGAAAACTATGCAGAAATCACAGGTAGAAGGATTGTGATCTTAGGTTGTCCTTGGGCATACAGCAAGACCCTAACTGAAATAAATAACTAAAAGTAAAATGAGGTCTGGATCAAGTTGGAGAACAGCTTTCTCACAGGCACACGGCCCTGAGTTCAAACTCCGCAAAAGAGAAAAAAAATGGAGGTAGTTTTCATCATAGTGAGTATAATTTGGAAAAAATAAGTCTCTAGATAGAGCATGTTCTTCAAACCATTGTGAGCATCCTTAAATTTATTCACCCTATTTGTTCTGAGCAGTAGTCCATCCGTGTGAGGGTTACACCGCATGGGAGTTTCCTCTGAGAATGAAGGAAGCAAGCAAAACAAGAAGGTTGGCAGGTTTTCTATGGCCTTTACACATTCTTTCAAGGGCAACAGGAAAGACGCAGATTGCCTGAAAACATCTACAGCTTGCTGCGTTTGAGAACCATCACTTTTCCACTCGGTCTTATTTCCATCTAAGATGTATGTATCTGTGCAGCTTCAAGAACATTATTCATCACTTTTGTTAAGTTGCTGAGAAAGAAAGAAGGGCCAATAGATCATCACACCACGAGCCTAAATATAGTGATAAAGCCTTTAGTTATTGTTAAGAGGAGTCTGAATAGAAAGATATGCTAAAGAGTACTCTACTCTGTAGCGTGATTCCTCTAGGAGTGTTTAAACACTGAGGGTCAGATAGATGAATCACAATCTGGTTTCAGATTCCATGGTTCTCTTCACAGGCAGATATTTAATTTCTAGAGAATCTGTACAGTGCTGGCAGTTTCCACAAAAATCCATAAAAATTTAATTTCTTCTTAAGAACATTCTTAATCAAGATAGCATGATATCTACAAAGTTCCTTAAAATATGAATTCTAGGGATAACGCATTCCAAGTCTGCATTTTGTTTTTCTATGGTAAGTGGCATAACATGATTTATTTCACATGAAATGTTATTGAAAATATCAAGCAAAGTTGGTACATGTTGTGGCTACACTGAGATTTCCAATATGACATAATAAACAAATGCTTGCATTATTTTTAAAAAGAACCAAGAAGTACTTGTGAAATGTTGTTTAATTGTTGTGTAAGAATCCTCATATATATCTTGTCCCTTTGTCTCTCTTTTTATTCTAAGCCATTGTGTATCATTTCCTCTCATTTCTACTAGGGTTGTCTCAAATCCAATTTAGCTTGGTCTACTAAACTCTGCTCCAGAGATCATACCATAGTAACATATTAGTTTTTCAGATTTTGACATCAGATGTTAGTTTGGTCTCAAATTTTATACAAGTTGAATATTCTTCGCTGTAGAGGGTCACACAATGTTCTGGTATTTTCGACCAAGCGTGGTAATCTAGTATTAAAATTTTCTACGTTTATTTAATTAAAAACTATAAAAACTAGTATTCCTGTCAATAATACTAATATTGTTTATGTTATAAGGTGTGAGATTTTTGAAATTATTTTAGTAGTTGATGCTTTATATATAGTAACTTTTATATATTTAGTTCATGTCTTTATTCTTAATCTTCACATATATGAACATATCCTAAAGTAATCAAAGGAAGTTAATAAATGATATTTGTAAGCTTCAAGATGCATATAAATTGATGGGGAATATATACTATTCTCAACTCTCTTTAATATTAAAAAGATGAAAATCAATTTTTGTTGTCTATTATAATAACAAAGTCCAAAATGAAAGTCAAGTACTTACTATTGTCAAAACTGTTGGGAAACAGAAATACACAGAATATTTTAATGCACAGGTAATTGTGTGTGTGTGTGCGCGCGCGTGCACGCGTGTGTATCTTGGAGCTTGAACTCAGGGCTTGGACACTGTCCCTGAACTTTTTTGCTCAAAGTTGGTGTTCTACTACTTGAGCCACAGCTCCACTTCCAGCATTTTGGTGGTTAATTGGAGATAAAAGTCCCACAGACTTTCCTGCCTGTGCTGACTTCAAAGTGCGATCCTCAGAGCTCAGCCTCCTGAGTAGCCAGGATCACAGGCATGAGCCACAAGCATCCAGCTATGCAGGTTTTAATAGGAGTGTGAATCTATACAATTCTTTTCAGAATAGAAGACTAGCCATAATGTTTTAACTTTTCATACTTTTAGAGACATAAATTTTATCCATATTTAAATGTAACACATAATGTTTAGGTTACATGTTATAGAGTGTTAGACAAATACCACAAGATGACATGTAAAAGAATATTTAGTAAAGTACTAGAAACCATCAAATGTATTTGACGGTATCGAGATGGCTATTATATCAAAGGGAACACATTGTATTGCATGATGAGTAGATGTTTAAAGACATAGAGTAGATTTGTATATGCTCTTTAAGATGGTTTCCTGGTGTTTCCCATAGAGTAGATTTGTATATGCTCTTTAAGATGGTTTCCTGGTGTTTCACGAGGTTGAGAAATGCAAATTTTGTGAAGCCATGTGTCTGTTTGTGGAAGCAGGTGCACAAATTTCCTCGATTTTCTCATCTTTTGCTTTGTTCTCTGTTCTTCACAGGGCGCTTCCTTTTCTTCTGGGACTGTGAATTTGTTTTGATGACATAACTAGACAATTTAAAGAGGTAGATAATAGTTTCCACATTTTATTTTTACAACGAATGAAAATTCGACACATGGCGAATGGTTGAATGTTAACATAAAGCTGTTCCTCGTGCGATGGAGAATAGTATGATGATCCTGGCTTCAAGGAACAAGTTTGAGAGTTACTAGAAATGGTTTAGGATAAAACGAGATAGGGGAAAGGTGCGCTTTAAGAGGAGCAATAGATTGAGAGTTTTCAAGAGTAAATCTAACAGAGGAACCAGAAAAAGAAATCTGGCCTTTTAGGTAAGCTTTCAATGAACTTGGAAACAAATTATTGTTTTGTAAATAACTTAACAACTGTTCATTTAGATTTGTGAAGAATTTTTATAATGAAGGAGAAGCTGCAAGGTTTTCATAGGAAATCAGGAAAAGCCATATTTGATAAGAAAGAAAAAAATGTTCTGGGGAATGTCAATCAGTTTAAGGTTACAAAGCCATTAATTACAGTTTAAAATTTTCCTACTTGAATCTATGGAATAGATACATACATTTGTATTGGTTTGGGAAATGTACAGAACATTGGTGACCCAGTGTTGTGACCCAGATTGTACCAGGTCGAAGAAAAGTGAAAAATGGAAAATTATGCAGTGAGTTATATACCTTTCAAATTAAATTGACTGTAGCTATGCACCAGTGGTTCATGCCTACAATTGTAGCTACTCAGAAGACTGAGATCTGAGAATCATGGTTTGAGGCCAGCCTTGGCAGAAAAATCTGTGAGACTTTTATCACCAATTAACAAGAAAAAGAGCCAAAAGTGGAGCTGTGGCTCAAGTGGTAGAATGCTAGCCTTAAATGCAAAAGCTCAGAGATAGCACCTAGTCCCTGCGTTCCACCCCCAGTAACAACACTAAAATAAAATTAATGAATTAATGTTAAGTTCTTCATTCACTATTAAGGGAAAAATGAGAATAACCTAAACCTTTAAGAAAAAATCATGAATATATATCCAATCAGACACATTTCAATATAAGAAACATGAAAGCATTGTAGTACAATTTACCATTTTCCTTCATAGATTGAGAAATACAGCATACTAAGTGAACATTTTGCAGAAGCTTGCTTTTTCCAAAGCCCAAGTGGGGTTCAGATAATGAACTCTTAGCTTCACTCATCTTCTCCTCACTATTTGTTAAGAGAGAGATTTTTAAAACATGCAAATTAGAGCAATATCTCAGCTGGTGGCAGCAAGAGGTCATGTTGGACTAGATGATTTATATCATTGTAAGTAACCCTGTGTCTTGAGGATTGCCCTACCCTTTGTCTTACTGTCATTTGTGCTATATTTTCTCCACCAACGTCTTGTGAGACTACACACCTGAAAGGGGAATTAATGTGTCTGGCACCAGGAATATCACAGAACTTAGATCAATAAAAATGGAATCTCTCTCCTTTTAATTAATATGATTTATTAAATATGAAGTTAAACTACTGTGGCTAGCTGAAACATTCTCTCTTTGCTATTTTATTGAATCACTTTACTGTGTCTTCCTAGTTCATTTCGGTGCATTTTCCGCTAAGTTATCTCTTTCTTCTTTTCTTTCTTTAGTCTTCCAGTTGCAGGGTTAAAACTGAAAGCCCTGTGCTCTCATTTGGCTTTCTTGCTCATGGCTGGTGCTCTACCAATTGAGTCATTCTTCCAGTTCTGGATTTTTTGCTGGTTAATTGGAGATGGAGTACTGTAGACTTTCTTGTTGGAGAAGGTTTTGAAGCTCATTTCTCAGATGTCAGTCTTCTCTGTAGCTAAAATTACAGGCTTGAGCCACCAGCACCTGGTCCAATTACGGTTTTCTTTGGGTGGAGCTGGGAAAATAACCAGGGCCACAAATTGGCTAGGCAAGTGTCTACTACGAGCTAATACCCCTGGTTCCACTCTCTCATACTTATTTCTTTTACTTATTTATTAATCATTTTTATTTTTTCTCTTTCAATTCTTTTTTTAAAAATTATTGTTAAGGTGATGATGTGCAGCTATATAAGTAAAATAGTGAGTACATTTCTTATTGAAGGGATTTCAATTCAATATGTAAATTTATGAATATAATACATCTTGATCAATGTCACCTCTTCCATAGTTCTTCTCCATTGAACCCAACCCTACACATATCCTATAATTACCTGTTTTTTTACACATACGTACAATTAATTATGACTGTATCCAACAATTCTCAACCCAACTTGATGTTATCACATATGTAGCGAATAATGTTTAGCTTCCAAATACATTAATATAAGAATAGTCAGGTCACATAGAAAAAAATGTTAAATAAATGAAATTATAAAAATAACAATAATTTAAAATAAAATATACTAAATAAAAACTGTAATAAAGAACAAAACTAATAACAGAAATAATTAAATAACATAAATAAAACAACCACAGTTAACAACCAAACTCTAGATCATTTTTGTTTTTTTTTGTAATTTGTGGGGCCTGAACTCTGGGCCTGGGCACTGTCCCTCAGCTCTTCAGTTCAAGGCTAGTTCTCTACCACTTTAGCCGCGATGCCACTTCCAGCTTTTTCTACTTATGTGGTGCTGAGGAATCGAATCCACGGCCTCATGCATACAAGGCAAGCACTCTACCACTGAGCCACCTTCCCAGCCCAAACTCTAGATCTAAGTAATAAAAAAGGTGAGGAAGAAGAACATTGTTAAAAATGGTTTTCTTCTAAATGATATCATCAGCAAAAGAGTTTCTTGAGAATAATTTTAATAGTTCCTGGTTTCACTAAGTGGATAATGGCATGGGCCCTAATTCTGCTGGCATATGTTACTCAAAGTGACAGAAACAAAATTAAATTTTATTTTGCTCTTAATGCTGGTCTGGTTCTAGCATTTCATTACACTACATAGTGGGATCTATTGACAAATGTGTAATACTATTTTAGAATGACATGGCTTCTATTTAAAGACACTATTAATGTAACACCTGCCTATGGCAAGATCAGCATCTGATGCTTCTGATCACTGTTAAAGTCAAGCTCAAGGTCATCTATTTCAGGTCATATTAATTCCACTACATCATTGCAACCCCTTAGTAGTTTATTTTTCCATACATTTCAACCCTAAACTATATTAGAGAGATGAGCTGGCATTGATTGAAAATTTGCCCCAACGAAGACTTAATTCCTTTGTCACATTGATTACATAGTAATTTTATTTTCATAGTTTTCAACATACTTTGGACAAGCAGTAAAGATTAAATAAAATTTAGGTAGAGAACCAAAAATATAAGGGTCGTGGCTCATAAGAGTTTAGAGGAGCTATCAAAACTAGACTCCATTACTGTGAGAAATTTTTCCACCCTTACCCATTTTCAATGGAAACAAAATTAAATGTTAGGAGTCACATCTGAAGTCAGTCTCACTTCTTTACTGTGCAACATAACTCAAGCATGGTTAGACAATATGTGGGGAAAGGTACTTGGCTCTTCCCAAGGCAAGTACATACATCTGTGGCTCGTGTAGTACACTGATGGCCAAAGGCCATGTTAAACTTGTCAGTTTCCTCCTTGTAGTCTCCTCACAGCATCATCACAACAACCATCTTCTTAACATCAGCTCATTCATCTTCTCCAATCTGTTTGATAATTCTGCATATTCTATCTCAGTTGAGATACAGGTAATAAACAGTACTCTACAAATAAGCTTAAATGATGTGGAAAACAATTATTTTATATCACAGCAAGAGACTGAGGATGGATTGTATTGGTTGGCATGCTTAGCTACTCAAGCATAACATCTAAGACTTGAGTTATCACTCTCCCAGCT
This sequence comes from Dipodomys spectabilis, assembly GCF_019054845.1. Classification (NCBI taxonomy): domain Eukaryota; kingdom Metazoa; phylum Chordata; class Mammalia; order Rodentia; family Heteromyidae; genus Dipodomys; species Dipodomys spectabilis. The sequence continues at coordinate 15,296,559 of NW_024870911.1, read as the reverse complement.
CCTTTCTTGTCTTCCTTGCTGTGTCTTCTTCATGAGACAAGTGTGAAGTTGGCCTTTTTTTGCATGTAACAGACAAGAAATGGATAAGACATTATCTTTCCTTGTACATCTCTCTTGAAAATAAGGACATTCCCAGCCTTACCACCCCCCCCAACCCCCCAGATTCCTCAGCAGATTGGATGTGTCACTAGGAAAAACCGAGTAACATGTCTATGGCTAAAGCAATTCCAAGGTGGTAGGGTAAGTAATTGATTTGGAAAAATTATCTAGTGTTAGATACAATTAGCTGTAATTCTACCACACATTTCTTCTTCAGTTTATTCTTTTCTGTTTTGGCCAGGTGATTAGAAGCTATTAGCTCCTAACCTTCTTCATAGATGGAAGTCATTAATACGTTGCTAAGTGATCACCAAAAGAAACCTAAGAAATCCTCATTACATCATTTTGATTCAAATTCAGGAAACAAATTAAAAACTTCATGTTTAAATTAGTTTGAAATTTAAACTGGAGGTTTCTTGTAGGAAAAAACCTGATTTATGTTTATGTAATCTGTAAATATCCTTACAATTTATCAATTTATGTTTGTACTCTGTTAAAAAGATTTTAGATTCATGTTCAATGTAGTACACAGATTTGTGTTCAATGTAGTATACAAAACTCTCATAAAGTCAGAAACAAATATTTCACATAACAAATAATCTTATCTAAAAGAGTAGTTGGTAGTTTTCAAGAAAATACTGTAGATTCCTTTCTTCTCCTGTGACAATTTTTTTTGATGTAACAAATGATGAACCCGGGATTTAAAATTTTTTCTTTCTTTTCCATTCAGAGTAATAATTTAATGTATAACTTGTAACTAATTCAGGCATTCTTACACATTTATACACATCATAATTATGATGAGATTAGTACAGTCGCAAAAAGTATCATATCAATATAAGTGAAACAAGCTATAAGAGGTTTAAATTCCTTCCCAAGAATGAATATTGCACCAGAGAGAAACTCTAAAAAGTACAGTACACAGCTTCACAATAATCGAACATTTCTAATAATACTAGCAGCTTATCAAATATACACAACAGATACATTCTTTGACAATCATAAGCCTAAGTAAGAACAATTATTGAGTTTTTCTTTCATTGCTTGGATAATTACTCAGCTGTCACATAAATATTTGGCCAAGTATACCATTTAAGTAATTTGTAATACACAATTCAGGAAAGCTGTTTTCATTAACTTTTAGGACAAAAATTGTGCTGCACCTATTATTTGATTTTTATCAAATAACCTAGAATACGAGATCTAATTTATCAATATGTATATAAACATATTACAGGGTCATATACACATACAAAAACATGTTAACTAATGTATGATATATGAAGGGGGAAATTCTAATGTTGTTACTCTTTTAGACAATGACATTACAGCCTAGTAAAATGAATATCAGGAAGCTGGAATGTGGGATATCAGGAGAGGTGAGTTCAAGCGGAGGAGGTAGAGGAAGGATAAGAAAATGCAGCCATAATATTCAAGGTACAGACATGAAAATGGAGATAGAAAAATTGAGGGGATGGGTGGAGTTGAAAGGGATGACATTGATCAAGATGCATTATTCCCCAAAAGTGACATTGAATTGAAATGTCTTTGTACATATACTTAAATATAATAATTAAAAAAAAACTTTTGGATGCTGAAATTTAAACAACAACAACAAAAACAACAACAACAAATAACCCAGGGCAAATAACCTAACTTTTTTAGTATCCAAGGAACAGGGTAAGAATTAGTTCTTTGTTTTTTGATTTATATTATGTATAAAGCTGAATTTTCTTTGATGCAAGCTTCCTACAAAGGTGCACTAAATGAGTAATGGAAGGCTAATCCCATAAAGATAAAAAATCTTGGAGGAAAAAAATAATGAAAAAGTTAGAGAACAAGTTATAAAATAAAAAAGATGAGTACTAATTGACTTAGATTTCCTGTTGTTGTTCTCTGCCAAGATTTAGGAGAAGGCAAAGCAGGTAAAAGAAATTATGTAGAATTCTGGAGATGTTCAGACAGTGAAGGGTTCGTGTGCAGAAGTGTGGTAAGATAGGGACTGCTTGAAAATGTTTGTGGTAAATTCTCAAAATGTGACTGTTGGCTTAGGTCTTAACAGATAAACACTGAAATAAGAATTCATGCCTCCTGAATGGCAAAGAAATGGAAGGAAACTATACAGCTTAGTAAAATGTATAATAGTCTATCTGATTTATCTGTCCAGGTTGCTTTGAACTACAATCTTCAGCACTCAGCCTCTTGAGTAGCTAGGATTACAGGAGTGAGCCGGCAGCCCCTAGCAAATGCAATGTAAACTTACAGTATTTTTAACTTCTAATGACCTGATTGGAGTGTAGCTCTTATCCTAAGTTATATACAGAGTATCTGTAATTATATTTCAGTTTCCAATAAACGGGCTCACTTTTTTGATTGGTTCACTTTTCTTTTCATAATGGTAATTCATATAAAGTTAAAATAGACCTCTAGTTCATTAATGTGATTGAAGGTACTTGGGTCAGAAGGAGAAGTCACTACTAGGAAAACAAGACAAAACAAAATAGAAAAATGTCAGAAGCTGGTGAGATCAATGGAAACCCAGAGACAACTTTAGAAAAGTTGGAAGGCTAGAAGAACAGGTATACACCCAGAGGGTGTGATCTATAACATCAGAGCTCCTGGCACATTCCAAGTTTGTGTTTCTGTTTGGATATAAACTTCATTTAATCTGTTTAGCTCTCCTGTTTCCTGAAAAAGCTACTCTTTTCTGCCCTTAAAAAAAAGAGCCCTAAAATAAAAATTATGAGAGAAAAAAGAAAACATTTTAAAAATAAAAAAATTAAAAAGGTAGAAAAAATGAGTTCTTTGATTTTTTTGGGGGGGGGGAGTGGGGTGGTGGGGATCTTGTATCTCCCTTGTGTCTGTAACCAGTCTCTTGGTGGAGTCTAGTCTGATTGTGGTGTTTGGTTTTCCTGTGGCTTGATTGGTTTCTTAAGTCAGTTTGTTTGAGCAGGCAGAAAAATGCTCTGCTTTACCCAGGATTTTGTGACCCTCCGCTCAGGCTACTTCAGTGGGAGGGAAATCTGCTTTGAGTCTCACAAAAGAGGAGATGGGCTGTTTCCTCTAGCTTGGAGTTGATGTGATGAGGCTAGGTTCTGGGTAGGATTGAGGCTTAGCAGCAGTCAGTAAAATTTCCCTGAGGGACTAACTCCTGAGGCACTCACAGAGCTATTCTCAGGGTTTATGTTTATTGAGTTTCAATTGTTTGTCTAGACTGCAGTGGGGAGGGGCAGCCTCTGGCTCTGTTCTGCCTGGCAAAGGACATAGCCAGCAAATCCTCAAAGAAACAACTGCCCAATAAATAAGGGGCTAAAGACTTATAGAGAAACTTCTCTGAAAAGGAAAGTGTAGTAGGAAGACCTCTACTCAGGCAGGCAAGCCCACCTAGTTGTCCGGAGTGACAGGGCCCACCGCAACAAAGTTGTTAACAAAGAAGCAACTTTATTGAGAAGGTTCCTACACTGACCGGCCAGGGCCGCAGCACAGGCTGGGGAGCTGCTACTGTGACCCTGAGCAGCCCACGTACTTTAGTTTTTAAAGGCAAAATTCACCAGGTCAAGCCTGGTCACGCAGGTGACCATTGAGATTGTCACACACACAAAAGATTGCACAATCATACCAGCCCACACGCAAGTGGCCAATGAGGTTACAGTTTGTCATATAATGGCTGTTTAAACCAGCCTATCACTTTTGGTTTAAATGACTCATGAATTCAACGGGTAAGGCAGAGCTTATGGTAAGCATACACAAAGGAGGAGTTTAGTGGAGTTTACCATAAGCATGTGAAAAAGGCGGAGTTTACAGTAAGCTTCTGATGTTGCTGGTATGAGCCAGGTTACAACCTATCTGTTTTATTGGCCGGTCCTTAACAGAACAATCAAGGAACAATCAAGGTGGGTTAGGTTGTTAAGGGAAGGAGGACCTAGAAGCATTGTTTCCATTCCAGGAATTGGACTGGTTGGAGCCAAGATCTAGTTAATCATGTTTAAAGGTTTTTTTTTTTTTTTCCTAAAATCCCTAAAACAAAGGCAAGGCCTGGAAAGAAGCTGTACTCAGGGCCTACTTCAGAAAGAAGGATGGCCAATAGACACATGAAGAAATGCTCAACCTCCCTAGCCATAAAAGAAATGCAAATCAAAACAACATTGAGATACCACCACCCAGTTAGAATGGCTATAATCAAGAACTCTAGTAACAACAGATGCCAGAGGGGAGGTGGCCAGAAGTGAACCCTACTGCATTGTTGGTGGGAGTGTAAACTTGCTCAACCACTTTGGAAAGCAGTATGGAGGTTCCTCAAAAGACTTCACATAGACCTCCCCTATGACCCAGCAATCCCATTTGGGCATATACCCAAATGATCACAAACAAGACCATACTAAAGCTACCAGCACAACTATGTTTATTGCAGCCTTATTTACCATAGTTAAGATATGGCACCAACCCAGATGCCCCTCAGTAGATGAATGGATCAAGAAAATGTGGTATATATACACAATGGAACCCTATGCCTCCATCAGAAAGAATGACATTGCCCCATTTGTTAGGAAATGGAAAGACTTGGAAAAAATAATATTAAATGAAGTAAGCCAGGCCCAAAGAAACATAGGTCCCATGGTTTCCCTTATTTGCAATAACTAGTATATCTCTGAGACAAGCAGAAACAGTTAGGTAAGTTGATGTTAGACGAAATGAACCCAAAGATAAGGACTCAAAGGTTTTTTCTTTCTTGCTATTGTTTCTAACATATTTATAAGACCATTTCTTTGTTGCTTTGTATATCCCTCCCCCACCGTATAACCCCTGCTTTCACTGTATTTGATGTTGGTATAATTTGTGGAGGGGTAGGGAAAAAACAAATTGTTTAACTAGGGATACACGTGGACCCATTGCAACAATGAGATGTACAAGATGCTATGTCGAAAACGAACTTTACAACTTTGGCGAGGGGGTGGAGGGTGGATGGTAGGGGGTGGGGGGTGGGGAGAGGTGAGGGCAGTGGGAGAGGGGAGGTGGGAGGGAGTGGGGGGAAGGAGGGAGATGGGAAGGGATGGGAAGGGGACACAAAGGAGGAGGCAACAATGCTTGATAAGAAATGTACTCATTACCTTGCTCATGTGATTGTAACACCTCTGTATGGTATTTTCACAATTAAATAAAAAAAAGAAATGCAAATCAAAGCAACATTGAGATTTCATCTCACCTCAGTTAGAATGGCTAAATGTTTAAACAAGGATACAGGCTGAACCATTTTAACAATGAAATGTACAAGACAGTATACTGAAAATGAACTTTACAACCTAGGGTGCGGTGGGAAGGAGTTGGGGAGGTAGGGAGGAAAGGAATGGTAGGGAAAAAACAAAGGAGGGTGTAACAATGCTCAATAGGAAATGGACTCAGTACCTTGCTCATGTTACTGTAACCCTTCTCTACAGTATCTTTACAATAAAAATATATAGAAAGGCTTGTAATACCTAACATAGCACAATCCTTGGGACTAAATAAATGATCAATAACTGTTAACTACTTTAGCCGTTAGACTTTGTTAGACTCTGCCAGAAAACCACACAGACATCCAGGCACAAAGAACAAAGAAAAGTTTATTGCCAGCAAAGGGACTGGGAAAGACAACACAGAAGTGCTGGCTATTGTCTGAAACGATCTATACAACCTACATGTGCTGGGAGGAACTAAGCAGGCACGGACATTGGTATGGATATGTGGACCCCGGGCTTCAACATGGTGGACTAGGATTGATGGCTGCTGTCCAAGTGGTAGATAAGGGGCTGCAGCTGCCCGGCTGAAGGTCACTTTCAGGGGGTCTTAATTACTCCAGTGGCAAAGGGGGAAGGAGGCCTGTTATTTTCTGCCTATACTAAATGATCCTAGTGTTGCCTAGGAGAAGAGCGTGCTAAGCCATGGAAGAGGAGGCTACTGGTCCAACAATGTTGGTAACCAGTTTTACAAATAAAGTTCACATATCTCTGGAGAATCATAAATATGTAGATGTTGGAAGGTGGGAGTCAGATAGTTCTAAAGAAGCAATTTCTAAGTTCTCAGTTCCTACTGTTCCTCAAACCAAGCTGCCTGAGAATGTCCTCAAGTTATCTTCATGACAGTGGTGATGGCGGTTCAGTGTATGTGTATGTAGGTGTACACTGCATTTGACACTGTGTTTCTGCTTCATAAAGGACAGGTCTGGCTTCAGCCACTGGCTAGTCCATTTGTGCAACATCTCTAACATACGATCTGCTTCTCAGAGACAAAATGCAGGGACAATGTAAAATACTGATGCTGATGAGAAGGTAAATGCTACTAAAGACTAGAAAATAAATCTTTCTGCAAGTCCAGTGGTTCCTAATTGCTTCCTTTCAATAAAATTAAAAGAGAACTCAATTTGAGCTGTCAGCTTTTAGATCATGAAGCATAATTTTTGATGATGGATCACTGAACTTCTGGCAGAGGAGTTCAGAGTTTTATGTTGCATTGCTTTTTCCATACTCCTGCTCAGTCCATCACCTTATTAATGTGGACAGAGTTTCTTAGGGATAAATTCAAAAACCCAAACAAAGAGAAGTATTAAGCCTTGTCCCATTCTGGTCACAAAGTTTTCTTGTGTGACTAGCATATGTGACTAATTAGTGACCACTGATGCCTATTTTAGTTCTGAGGAGTACTATTCTTTTCCATAAATTATGATTTTTACAATGCAATTGTACCATGATGTTTATTTGCTACCAAAATGTAGTTTCAATTTTTTGAAAACATCCTAACATTCATAATGATTATTTCCAGAAGAAATAAATTGAAATGTAGAATTTATTCACAGACTATTTTTTGGTTGTACTCAAGTTTGAACTCAGAGCCTTACTTTTTTTCCATTTTCTTTTTCTTTTCATTAAAAAATTATCTATAAGTAGTTGTTCAAAAGAGTTGTCATTTAAAAAATTATCTATAAGTAGTTGTACAAAGGAGTTGCCATTTAACATAGCAGTCTATGAATACAACATAACTTGATTAATGGCAGCCCTTTCTATCTTCTCACCCATTCCTCCTCTACCCACCCCTCCCCTCATTCTTAATTTTGTATGTTATACATTGGATTTTTAATTGCATTCTTCCCTCCACTCTTCTTTACTTCACTTGTCTACCACTTTCCACTTGATCCTGCCCGAGCTCTTTCTAGTGTACCTGCTTCCTAGTATTTTATTTACATTTACCAGGCAGGCACACCTCAAATCCCTTTTTTTGTGTGTGTGTGTCAGTCATAGGGGTTTGAATTCAGGGCCTGGTCGCTGACTCTGAGCTTTATCTCTCAAGGTTATTGTTCTATCACTTTGAGCCACAGAGCCACTTCAGGTTTTCTGGTGGTAAATTGGAGGTAAGACTCTCAGACTTTCCTGCTGGGGTGGGCTTAGAACCATGATCCTCAATATCTTTGCCTCCTGAGTAGCTAGGAGTACAAGGCATTGAGCAAGCCCCTAGTGCCCGGCTACTTTGGTTATTTTTGAAGTAAGGTCTGGATCATGATTCTCCTATTTACACTTCTTGCCTTAGTTAGGATGATAAACATGTGCCATTACTGTCTAGGGTTTGTTTGCTGCCTTAATCTGACAAAGAATGGAAGGAGAAGAGACTTCTTATGGGGACAAAAATATTTGAAAGTGAAAGTAAGAGACTAATCTAAAGAAGAGTTCCACATGTAGAGAAGTATGAAGCAGAAAAGTGAGAGTACAGACAAAGTTGATTTGAAAGTAAAAGTATGATGATAAGGGAAACAGAGAAGTCTTCTAGCCATGGATGGGTTGGTATAAACACTCAACCTGGATGAGAAATGTATAGATAACACTGGGCCCACAATGGAGTCCATGAACTATAGCATCTGATTAGGATTGTTGGGGTCTTGGGCCCCCAATAAGCCCAAGCACTGTTGTGAGCAGTATGGGACCCTCTGAGTCTATAGTAGGGTATGTGGGAAGGAGTCTTTGGGTGCTACTGGAATTCCAGTGCCTCTAGTCATAAATCCACTGCCTGCAGTTAGCAGATGCTTATACGATGTAGAGGGAATCAATCAGCACTGTCTTAACAGTCTTACAGGGCATTAGGTGTGGGATGGCTGTGAAATTAGAGGTGACTGGGAGGAAGGCTGATGGATGCTACTTCTTGGTCATCTTAGAACCTTCCTCCCTGGTATCAATTTTGTGTCATTATTAGTCAAAGGAAAAGTAATTATTAGAGGAAATAAAATATATTACTTGATGAGTGTTGAGATTTTTTGTTTTTTTTTTTTAATTTTATTTTATTGTAAAGATGCTGTATAGAAGGGTTATAGTTACATGAATAAGGCAATAAGTACATTTCTTGTTGAGCATTATTACCCCTTCCCTTGTTCTCCCCCTATCCCTTTCCTCCCACACCTCCCCACCTCCCCTCTTAAGTTGTAAAGTTCATTTGCAATATACTGTCTTGTGGGTATCATTGTTGCAATGGGTCATCCTGTGTCCTTGTTTCAGTGTTTTGTTATTCCCTTTCTCCCCAACCCCGAATTTAGACAAATGTATATACAAGATACAGGGGACCAAAATCAAGTTCAGTGACAATAGAGGATGTACCATAGGGGGAAGAACATGCAAAGGAAACAAAAAAAATCACATAGTACATTAAAAACAGTAAAGAATTGAAGTTTTTATTTTATTTTATTTTTTTATTGTGAAAATACTGTAGAGAGAGGTTACAATTACATGGGCAAGATAATGAGTACCTTTCTTATAAGCATTGTAACCTCCTCCTTTTTTTGATGGATGAACATAGCAAAACAGTATGTGGAACAAGACAGACTAGATGCTTATAGAGATAGGAAAAGGCTTAAGAAAAGTTTCACAAATTCTTAGTTCTCCTTCTACTTATTGCACGGAAAGCAGACTTCAGAGTTGAATATACTACTCTGTTAAGAAGCAATTTAAAATTTTTTTGTAGTGGATTGAGTTCAAAATGCTTCTTTCATTTTGAAGATAGCATGCACTTGTATTTGGCCTTTTGTAATAATATATTTCTTGTATTTAGGAGATAAATCCATTGATGCAAATTGGTCTCAAATATAATCCAGTTGACAAAATACGTTAAAATAAGTAGACAGAATATGTCACTGGTGTATTACGAAGAATTAGAATAGAAATAATTCATGAAGCCAGTAAAGAGTGGCTGTGAGTTCTTCTTAGGTTCATGATTTTCTTGTACGAACAGCTTCAATCATCAATTACCCACACCTATTTGCAACTGAAAATGAAACCTTTCATAAGTAAAGGAGAAGAATACCAGTGTGTAACTTGGCATTTTTAACTTTACAGAGAAATTTGCCATTCCTCTACTCTTAGAATATTCACAATTTTCTTTGAGATTACTAGTCCCATCACCTGTCATTCAGCACAAGGGATGATGCCACCTGTGTAGTGCTGGTGATAGATACTCCACTGGAGATGCCAAACCTGGCTCTGAGATCCTTGTCTTTAATTCCTCCTTTATGACGGGTTGGTGTTGATTATTGATTAATAAAATGCTAATCATTTATATGAGAAGGCATATATATCTTTATACTTAAGACTGTAGATTAGCTATTGGGATAATCTCATTCTTAACACTAAGATACACTTAACAATACACCATATCAGATCTTAATGAACCACCCATCATCCCGCATCCTACTTTAGTTGGAGCAAATATTGATGAAAGCATCAGCTTCAAAGATTTTCTAAAATTAAAACATGGATAACCACCTTCTTAGAGTGACTCCAGACATTCATGTATACCTACTCCAGAGGTTTATTTTTTATTTATGAAGAAACAGAATCAAATGGCTTGCCTTAGTAATCATTTCCTCCCATGAGAATTTCAGATAGGCTATTAGCATCCATCAGATACTTCTTTCCACTTTGGAACTTTTACATTGGAATTTCACTTATGCAGTGATCAACAAGTAATTGATGAATTATTTAAGATAAATTTAAGCTTGAAACAATAAAAACTGTCCCATCCATTTCACTAATGGATAAATATCTAAAGGAAACAAAACCCATGCACCAAAGAGATATCTGCACTCTAACGCTTATTACAGAACTACTTCTAGTAGTCAAGAAGTGGGACCAATGGAAGGGCCCATCAACATACTAGTGTATAAAGTGTGGTACATGTACACAATGGAACAATATTCAGCCATGAGAAAAGTGAAATTGTGTTTCTTGTGGCAACTTTGGTTAAGGTGAAGGAAATGATATAAAATGAAACAAAACAGGCAAAAAAGACATACACCAAATGATCTCATTCATGTGTAGAATCCGGAAAAGGCAATTTTTAGGAGAGAATCTAATAGTGTTTGTCAGAGGCTGGAGTGGCTAGGAGACAGTGGTTATCAGAGTCTGGAGAGGATAGGAGGTGAGTGGGGGAGGTGTTGGTGAAAAAATACATTTAGAATAAATCCCAAGAGATCTATTGTAACTTGTAACCTACCAGTTTTGAGGATTGAGCCCAATTTCTTGCGTATGCTACATAGTTCTTCTACCTTGTAAATCAAATTCTAGCACCATTGGTCCTTTGATTGCTTTTTTTTTCTTTCTTCTGAGATAGAGGCTTATCTGAGCTGGCATTGAACTCGATCCTCTTGTCTCTGCCTCCTGAGTTGTTAGAATTCCAGATATATAATTATAATTATGCCTGCAATTTTTGGTCAAATTAAAATAAATAAGATAATAATTATAGTAGAATACCTCAATAGTTATGTACATATGACCATATAAGATGATGCTAAGCGAAATGAACTTCAAGACATGGACACAAGAAGTCATTCTTTGTTGTTGTTGTTGTTCTCAATGTACTACATGATTTCTTTTTCTTTTTGTGTTTTTACTCTCTATGGTTTATCCCCTGTTGCCACCGTATTTGATTTTTAGTACGTTGATATTGTATATATGTTTATCTGAACTAGGGAAGGAAAGAGGAACAACAAAATGGTGAGACAAAGGAAAAGGGGAACCAACGCAACAGTGATACTCACAAGACACTATGTTGGAAATGATCTGTACAACTTGGGGGGAGGCTGAGGGGAAGGGAAAGAGGGAGAAAAATGAGGGAAGTGCTAACAAGTTAGACAAAAAATGTAATCTCTACCTTACTTATGTAACTGTAACTCCTCTTTATATCACCTTGACAAAATTTTTAAAAAGATAATAATTATAATGAATTCTCATGTATAAATACCATGTATTAATTAAAAAATGTCCTTGGTTCTGATTTTTTGAGTGTAAATCTTGCCTGCCAGAACAGAGGATGTTGTTCAAAGTTAGAGCTGATGAATGGTGGAAAGAAGTCTCTCAATGTAGTACCGCTAATTTAACAAATACACAGAAGGCATCTACTATCCATGGCTATTTTGTTGCTAATACAAGTCACTATCAACAAGAACCTATCTCAAGAGGATAAATCTTATGTGATTACAATGACATATGTTACCAAGAACTATCACACTCACAGAAAAAGAAAGTCAACTAGTAGTTGCTGATATTCAAAGGGAGATAAACAGTTATTGTTTGTAGAGGCACAGACATTTCTGTCTGAGAAGACCGAAAGAGTCAAGTGTTAATTCAGAGTTATTGATAGTGTTAATGATTGATATAATAATATGAATGCTCTCTAGTTATGTTTTTGAGACAAGGTCTTGCTATGTAGCCCAGAGAGGCCTCAAACTCACCGTCCTCTTCATGTCAGCCTCCCGAGTGCAGAGATAATGGGTGTGTGTCCTTACACCTGGTTAATGTCACTGAAGTGGACATTTACATCATTAAGATGGGTGGTATATTTTATGTTATATCCATTTTACCACAATTCTTTAAGAGACTCATTGTCTAGCTGTCATTTGTACCTTCAAAATTTCAAAATTTTAATCTATATTCCACTGTTATCCTTTACATAAATGACATATCTTTGAATTTCAAATATAAAATAGTCCAACTATCTTTTTCATGCTGATAGGCAGTTAGACTATGCTCACTTTTATGCAAGTTGGAAGCCCATGAAGCAACATTAACACTTTTTCTTTCTGTCTTACATCTACCTCTAAGCACTTGTTGATTCCAGTTTACTCATTGTCCTTAATTTCTCACACAGTCTTCCATCCCTGCAGCCAGTCCCTAGTTCAGGCTGCCATCATTTCTTTCTTTCTCTCTTTCTCTTTTTTTTTGTCCATCATGGGGCTTGAGCTCAGGGCCTGGACGCTTTCCCTGAACCTCCTTGTGCTCAAGAATTGTGCTCTACTACTTGAGCCACAGCACCACTTCTGGCTTTTTCTGAGCAGTTTATTGTAAATAAGAGTTTCATGGACTTTTCTTTTTGTCAGGGCTGGCTTTGAACTGTGACCCTCAGACCTCCCTTGTAGCTAGGATTACAGGTGTGAGCCAACAGCGCCTGGTTTTGACATCATTTCTTGCATGAGACATTATAATAACCCTTAATTGGGCTCTTAGACCTTATTTGACTCTGATCAGCAGATATGACGATCTTTATTTAAAATTCAGTAACTCCCTAAAGACTTCAGCATAGAGTAGAAATAGAGAAAATATAAATCTTAGCTTTGTACATAATTTCTACCCTCTCTCAATACTTTTTTTTTTTTTGTCAGTTGTGGGGCTTTAACTCTGGGCCTGAGCGCTGTCCCTCAGCTCTTCAGCTCAAGGCTAGCACTCTACCACTTCAGCTACAGCGCCACTTCCGGTTTTCTGATGGTTTATTGGAGATAAGAGTTTCAGGGAGTTTTCTGCCCGGGCTGGCTTTGAACCATGATCCTCAGATCTCAGCCTCCTGAGTAGCTAGGATTACAGGCGTGAGCCATCGGCACCCGGCCTCTCAACACTTCTTGATTGCTCTAATCGCTCCCCGCCTGTATCACTCCTATATTCAACCAACAAATGTTTATAGAATACTTTCTACTTTAGAAAAATGCCTTGTTAGGTCCTGGGGATAAAATAGGCAAAGTCTATGATTTCATGAAACATGTTTAGTATGGGATACTGACATTAATTTTAAAACCACACTAATATAAAGGCATAATACAAAGAGTAAGGATGACAGGAAAGATTGAGAACAGCATAAAATAAAACATAACCTATTCTGGAGAATGTTTTTACATGACAAAATAAAGTAGGAAAGGATAGGATAGAATAGGATATTGTTGGCCATTTATAAACTGCTAATCCATTCCCAATTAAGAACTTCAAAGTTCTTATTCATTTATTTTTAATTTTCTGAACTCTAGGCAACATGGCAAGTGGTATAGAAGCACCTCGTGTCTTAGTGAGTTAAGGAGACACCATCATAACTCTTTGTTGGGGAGATAATGTTTCTGCTAATTTGAACCTCCTGCAATGTTACAATGAGAGAAATCTATTGGCACTATCCAAAAACATTTTTGCCATGGGTGCCATATTTTAAGTAATATCTCTAGAACCATGTGACTAAAATTGTACAAGCACATTAGGAAATGTAGTCTCAAGACATTTTTCATTTTATGTATGAGGGCTGAAGTAGTAATGTCATAGTAATTTTATAGCACCATTAAGAAGGTATTACTGGCAGAATGGGAGTTCAGCTCCTTTCCCTCCTAGCCTGAACACAAGACTCAGGTTGTTGAAGAAGAAAGCAGATAGGTACATAGGAAACCATGAAACCATCTGTGGAGTTCTCTAATTACTAAGGCACTTTTCACCAAGCAGATGGCAGAGCTAAGGATGTGAATTAACTAAGCTTATGTTTAATATCACTTTTGATAACTTTGAGATATATCAGTGACAGGCATTTTATTGGCATTTAGGATGGATGGCAAAGTAATCTACCTATGAGACTATATGAGGCTTGTGGAAAATTCTCAGTTTGGCTATGATAAGACATTAAAATTAGGTTTTAAGTAGGAAGACAAGCGGCATATAATATATCTAGTGAGATGTTATTTCCGTCACATATTTGGCAGAGACTAATTTACTGGTCAAAATGAATAAATGATATTGCATGTGTATTTGCTTTGCTGGATTGTAACTGTCTTTTCAGGTTTAATTTAAGAGTTGAGGAAAACTCAGAAGGAGCTCTTAACTCCTATTCTTTTTTTTTTTGTCTGTCATGGAGCTTGAACTCTGGGCCAGGGTGCTGTCCCTCAGCTCTTCAGCTCCAGGCCAATGCCCTATCACTTGAGCCACAGCACCACTTCCTTAACTCCTATTCTTGATTCTGTCCCATTTAATATTTTTATCAGCAGTGAGGAAGAAAATAGTAAAGGACTAATTATAAAAAAATTATTGATGATACGAAGCACAAAGAAATAAGGAATTATGTAGAAATCCAAATGTGAGTTTAAATATGTTCTGACAGCATGTGTTGTTGCTAAGGGTCTATTAACCAACCAACTTATGGGTTTAATAGACCTAAGGGTCTATTAAAACTAACCAACCTATGTTTTTAGGTTGGTTGGTTTTAAATATTTATAAGATGATTTCTTTGTTGCTTTGTATGTCCCTCCTCCATGGTATAATCCCTGCTTTCACTGTATTTGATGTTGGTATAATTTGTGAAGGAGAAAGGCAAAAACAGACCATTTAAATAGGGATACAGGTGGACCCATTGCAACAATGAGATGTACAAGTCATTATGTCAAAAAATAAACTTTACAACTTTGGCTGGAGGGTGGAGGCATTCTGGGGGGAAGGGGAAACAAAGGAGGAAGCAAGAATGCTTGATAAGAAATGTACTCATTACGTTGCCCATGTAATTGTAACCCCTCTGTACGGTGTTTTCACAATAAAAAATTAAAAAACAAAAACAAAAAAAACCAACCAACCAACAAAAAACAATGATGAAAGAAAGAAAACAAGTGTGGTATGTTAAAGTTTAGAATGAAGAAGTATGTGCCTCAATCTTCAGGTCAAGTTGAAGCACAACAATGGGAGACATATAAATCCAGGATGATGGGAGCTTACAGGAAAAAGGAGGAGGCAATATGGTAGAATGATAAGGAGGTAGACTTCAGAGGCTGGGTGTGGAGGTGCATGCTTGTTATCCCAGTTACTTGGGACATGGAGATCAAGAAGATTTTGAGACCCGTGTAAGCAAAAAGTTAACAAAATTCTATCTCAACCAATAAAAATCTGGGTATAATGGCACATGTCTATCATCCAGGAAATGTAGAAAGTATACATAGAAGAATTGTAGTCCAGAGTGGACTGAACTTAAACGAGAGATACACCTTGAAAAAAAAACAAAGAAAAAGTGCTTGCTCAGGAGGACATGTCTGAAGTCCAGAGTTTTTCAAACATGTTTGGATACATTACTTACTAGTTTGTGTTTGATCTTCAATAAGTCCCTTTCTTTATTTTAAAATTCCAGCATCAACCATCTAAAAAGGATTCCTTCCTTTCTTTTTGTTTTCTTTGAACTTTCCTATTTGCATCAACTATTTGTAACTTCTATAACTCTTTTGTTTTTCCTTCTTCCTTTTGCTTTTTCATACTTGTTGCTTATTTTCTCCATATTATCTTTGAAAATTACATTTTCTTATAAATTTCCCATTAACTTGGTCTCTCAATCTTCCACTAAGGGAAGACTGAGATTCTGGGCTCTCCATAGCCACTCCATTCCCTATCATTACTGTGGCTAAGGGCTCATTATCATGGCTCAGAGCATCCAAACCGATGCATCATGGTCTAGAATGGTCTCATTATCATATTCTAGAGACCATCTTCTTCTCTTTCACTCCGGAACTTGTTACATGTATAACTTGCTGCTGGGCACTGGTGGCTCACGTTTAATCCTAGCTACTCAGGAGGCTAAGCTCTGAAGATCACAGTTCAAAACCAGCCTGGGCAAAAAAAAAAAAAAAAAAAAAGTCCATGAGACTTATTTCCACCAGAAAATGGGGAGTGGTGCTGTGGCTCAAAGTGATAAAGCACTAGCCTTGCACAAATGGAGCTCAAAACAGTACTCAGGTCCTGAGTTCAAGCCCTACAACCTACAAAAACAAACAATACACAGATAAACAATTTGCCTTTCTGTGGATTATTTCACTTGGCATAATAATCTTCAGTTTGATCCATGTTGTTACAAATGACAAAATTCCATGCTCAGGATGGCTGAGTAATGTTCCATTGTATTTTCAGACCTATATTAGATATAACATATCTCATGTTTTAATTTTCTTGAAAGTTATCATTTGAAATACAAACTATGATTTAATTTTCTCATATAAGGAAATATTTATTTTCATAATTGATTTGAACTATTTTGCTTCTGCAAACATCAGTAAACATAAAAATATCACAAAACTATGGTGGTTTAAAGTATATTATTCTCACAAATATGTCTCTCCTATGAGTTTTTTAGTCAGAGGACTTCTGAATTGAATCCTTATTGCCTAGCATTTCTATGACTATATCACTCACATTAAAGACTGCTATGCAAATGGATTGTGTGAGATATGAGACAGTATTGCTACATAAAGTTTTTATTTACAATGTGTTTATGGCATATTTATTACAAAAGCTTAATTTTTCCCACACTAACCAAGTAAATAAATCATATAACAGCAGTAGGCTGCAAATTACCCAAATGAAATATTACATTAAAACAACATCATTCAAAAGAAAAACACAGGTTTATGGTTCATTGCCAAAGAGGAATTTAAACAAAAAAACGCAAGACTGGCATATTTAATCAGAGAATGTTCTGACCCCTCCTCTCCGATTATCTAAATTTTATCTCTTTTTTCCCCCCAGTTCACACAATTCTTTTCAGGTCCTAATCAATAGGTTTAAGTTGATTGAATTCACAGGAATATTCTCTCTTCTTAGTTATTCTACCTCTTCCTATCTTGAATTTGTATTTGCAAACATAAATACCACATCAAATTTTTATACTTATTTTTATAGATACACTATATTCTTAAAACGAGTGCTTGACTCCTTCAAAGAATTCATTAATGCTTTTTGAGTCGCTAGTCTATAGTTTTGCCAGACACAATGTTATCTTCAGGTTTTATAATGGTCAGGCTAAAAGAATGCCACAAAAGGCAAATTCTTGCTTTTGTGGGGCTTATATGAGATTGGACAATCCAGAAATTAATAAAAGACATCATGCATATGTGTGAATGCGGTAAGGACTAAGATCAGGTAGGTAGTATTGTTAGAACCTGTGATGGAGTAAGTTGTGGGGGTTGTGGGTCTTCCCCTGGTATCTTACCAATCATTTTCCCAGGGACCCCAATCTTCCTTTTTGGCTGCTGCTGAACTACCAGCTCAGGTAGCTTCCTATCCTGAGTTTTTGGCTTTTCTTGCATGAAATATCATTTAATAGGACTTGGGAACTGACCTCTCACGTTTCCACAAAAGGGACCGGATAAAGTTACTCTAAACTTTGGGGTTTCTTTTTCTGAAGTCACGTAGATCATTGAGAATCAAGAGTTAGGAAGCCATAGAGTGCACAGATTTTCCTTCTTATTTCTGATGAACTGTATACCCTTGCACGTTTTCTTTGCATTGTATATGTATGGCTATCTTCAAGGGCTGAGCAACTATCCTAATTTTGTGGCTCAAGATGATGCGGAAGTCAATATATTAACGGAGAATACTGAGTTAGGTGAGTCGAATAATGCATATAATAAAACATGTTTTCATCTTTCTCTTACTTGGCTGTGTCTTTTTTTTTTGTCAGTCATGGGGCCTGAACTCTGGACCTGGATGCTGTCCCTCAGCTCTTCAGCTCAAGGCTAGTGTCCTACCACTTGAGCCACAGCAGCACTTCCAGCTTTTTTCTGCTTCTGTGGTGCTGAGGAATCGAACCCAGGGCCTCATGCATGCAAGGCAAGCACTCTACCACTGAGCCAACTTCCCAGCCCACTTGGCTGTATCTTTGCCCTCCGTCCCTGGGGCTGGCACCTCAACCATGAAACCTAAGCAATAGTTTCCTCAGTTTTCAACTGGCAAATCTATGTGCCAGAGGGATGACAACACTGTGAAGTAGATTGAAGATGGAGGCAGGATGTCAGTTACCTAGTTCTGTTACAAGGACGTTTAGCAAACTGCCTTTGAAGGGGGCCTCCTCAACATTTTCCTCTGTCTTTTTGTTTCCAGGTATCCCTTTTATAAGGGGAGTGGTTTTGCTCTATCACAGGCTCTTGGCATGATGTGCTATCTTGTTGCAGATGCAAAAGTAAAGGGTCAACTAACCAGCTACTGAAGTCTCTCCACTGTGACGGCGATAACATGGCTCGGCTCTTCTTCTTTTTGTAAATTAATTACATCAGACATTTCTACAGCAGTGGAAAGTTAATATATCATACTTGATTGATCTGCATATTACATTGATGTTAATTCAACACACTTTATGTTCAGAAATCTTAATAACTTCTTAAATTAACTTCCAAATTCTAATTTCTGGTCTTGAACAACATGCAATAGTAAATGGGAAAAAAATCCAAGCTCTTCTTAGAGATCTACCAGAGTGATAAAGGCACAGAGCTAAATTACACATGTAGATAATGACAATTATCATCAAGGAAAGTGATTCTCTCCAAGAGCCCAAACTCAATAGGTTTTTTATTTTTCATTGCATACCAACTTGTGAAAAGAGACATTCTCACCTCCAGCCCATTGTAGCTATCCTATCTCACCCAAGGACAAGCGTGGGCAGGAAAGAAGTTCTACCAGTATGGTTCACAGTCCCAGAGTGTGGGCTCAGGAAGGCTGAGATTTGATCCCAGAACTAGCAAAGAACTTCCCTTCCCCTCTCACCAATGACTACCATCCACTATGAAGTCCAGCCCATTATACAAGGTTTATTCCCATCAGTTCTTTACCCAGTACTCCATGTCTCAAAAGACATAACACATTATTGTTTGTACTGTTTGTTTCTTTTCTTACCCACATACATTTTAAAATTGTGGTTTTAATACCCCATATAGGAAGATCAGACAGGCATTATATGACCTATATTGTTTGCACTCTTTTCTGGTAGACACATTGGTAACCCAATGTGGTTGTTTTGTGTCTTTCTATTGTCTTCCTTCTGCACTTGTCTGTTTCAGTGTCCAAATTTCTACTTATAAGGATTCCAGCCATATTAGATTAGGTCCAGCTTAATGCTCTAATTTTAATTACATTGGCATAGATCCAATTTCTATATAAAGTCACATTTAAGATAACAATACTTAGGACTTAAATATGTCATTGATTGCATGCTGGGTGGGAGGAATACAGTTCAAACCCTGAAAAAATAAGAAAACATGAATATATCTCTTGCCTGGAAAACTTTCCAGGACAACAATGGAAAGAAACAATTTAATAGGCTAAAAAATCCTTCATAACTGTGTAGTTACTTTGTCTAAGATTGCTGGCAATATGTGAAAATATTGCAAATAGAAATATAGCCAGTAGTGTGTGGAGATGTCTGTACAAAACTGTCCATCATAGTATCATATATTATAATAGTAAAAGTAAAAACAGCCCAAAGTTACTGACAGGCAGACAGTTGGAAACATAAGAGTTTCATCAGCTGGTAAAATCAAGCACTATCTTAGTTATTTTAGTAAAAAAACGTACATTTCTTAATGATGATATAACTAAAAGAATTATAATCATTTAAGTAGCTGCAATATACTAAAGGTTTTCCACACTATAGGTTATATGCTAAGCACATTATTATATCACTTAATATAGCATGAGGTTATAATTGATTCTCACAATCATTCTATCAGGCCATACCCTTTTTTCTCCATTCTACAGATAGGCAATGGTTTACAAGATTCTTACCTAGCGCAGAGAGGGGGAAACCAAGTGGAGATGGCAGTAGTCCAGCTGTAAGTCTGATGAGCATTATCCTCTCTGTTAACATGGACTGGATAGATGCAGTACCACATATTAAATTTGGAAAGCAATAATTTGCAGCATACTCTGGATAGAATGATTCCATCTTGAGAAAATGTGTGTGTATATATGTGTGCACACATGTGTACACATGTGTGTACATACATAGGTGTGTATACGTGCATATATGTGTGAGTTTGTGTGTGTGTGTGTGTGTGTGTGTGTTTAGAAGGTAGAATCATATATGGTATAAGAGGTAGATATGGGGAAGGAGGACTAAAATTACTGAATAGCACATTCCTAACAATAACCTAGCCATCTCTAAGATTGAATATCTCCCTTGCCTTTGAAAAGAACTAGCCAAAAGTGAAAAAAAATCTTGAAGATCAGAGCTTGCAAGTAAATGGTTTATTTATGCCAATCTCATTTTTCTCCTGCTGTGTTGGAAGGGTTTCCTCATTCTGGTCACTCTGGTGTGTGACAGATTTGCTGTCACAATTTGCTTCCATAAAAATTCCATTTGGTTCTGAACAGGAAGGCAATGAGAGACTGAGACAGATTCAGGGCTAGTAACAGCTAGTTTAGAAGGGCTGGGAGAAATTTTTGATCTTCTAGGGGAAAGAATGGCAGGGTGGCAAGGGGGAAGTCCTTTTTTCCTTTCTCTAACAAGCAGAAGACAAGGATGGTGGGGGCGGGGCGTGAGATTCATGGCCCCAGCACCACAGAGACAACAGTATTCACAACTCAAAGTGCTCATTAAGCTGCTGAAGTAAAAAGGTCTTGGGAACTCCTCGCGGGAGGAGGCAGCAGCATGCTGACAGTAAATGTGGCTGGATGGATGTAAGTATTCAGCTACTGGAAAGCCATTGAATCTTTGAAAAGCGGCTCATGATTAGAGCCCAGCAGTTTTGACATGCTGCAATCAGGCTGTAAAGAAACACAACATCGAAGGGGATATAAGCTTATCAAAAGAATAAAAAGCAAATATGATTGGCTGGGATTGAGACGGAAGCTTTTAGAATGAGGAAACCGAATTAGCTGAACTAACTCGTGACAACATTGTTTCTGCTTAATTCTACTATTTGAGAAGAATATCAGATAAATTTTTTTACTTTTTACTTAGAGAGCTAAAAATAAAACTATTTATAGGAACAACAATACCTCAAGAGCCAGGCGCTGGTGCCTCATGCTTATCATCCTAGCTACTCAGGCTGTTGAGATCTGTATATCATGGTTTGATGCCAGCCCAAGCAGGAAAGTCTCTGAGACTCCAATTGATCACCAAAAAATACAGAAGTGGAGATATGGCTCAAGGAGGAAAGTACCAGCCTTGAATGGAAAAGCTAAGAAACAGTGTGACCAGGCCCCCCAAATTCATGCCCAGCATCGGTGCATGCACACACACACACACACACACACACACACACACACACACACACAAATGCCCCTAGTAGAATCATTCTTAAACGGGGTTTAAGAAGGCAAATCCTCGTAGAAAAACATGTATAAAGTATTCTTTAAATTATTTTAAGTGATTTTTTTTAATATGTGGGGTAATCAATTATGCTGGTTTAGGTAATATATGTTTACCTTCTTTTGGTTCAGTGCAAAATTATCTATTTTGCAAAGAAAGATAAGTAGATTCTTGAGTATTTAAATAAATACTTTTATAATTTTTATGAGTCACATGAAGTCATAATAATCGATGAAGTTCATGGATCAAGTTCATTCTGACAAGCAAAAGTTTAAGCTCTTTTTAACATCCATTTGTTTTTATTTTCACAGCAATCCTAAATGATAACAGCAAGAAACTTCAACTTAAAGAGATAGTACTGAGGCACAAATTAGTTAAGTCTTCTACATATGATCGAATAGCTAAGTCTGTATTAGAGCTAAGCCTTGGACAGTAGGAGAGTTTTGCTACCTCAACATAACTCAGTCATAATTAAGTGCTGCTAATCTATATCTGTCTCTAATACCTAAAATTCTGGAAATAACTCCAAATTAAGTAACTGTCAAGGTTTAAAAAATATGTCCACAAATTATGTGTTATTGTTCCATCCAAGAGGTAGGTTCTACTTTACTCTAAAGTACAGTCTGGAGTTGGTGATGGATGGTAGTGATCGTTTTGTGATTGATAAAAGGGAGGAAACCATGTGAAACTTCTTAGATGAGGCTATTCAAAGCAGCATGGCTTCTCTCTCGTTCTCTTGGATCCCTTGCTTGGAAGGAAACGGATGACAAATGATGGAATTCTTGTAGGCTCATGTGACAGGCTCATGTGTGAGGATCAACAGGAGCTCCCTGCCAAGAGCTATGTGTGTAAGTCGTTTTGGAATTACTTTCTGAAGCCTAAGCCAAGTCTCCACCAACATCTTAGCTGTGACTGCATCCACTACTATTACTCCTTCACTCTAGCATCCTTGAACCACAGAAAGCAAGATCCAGTTGATGTCTATGACATTCAATCAAGAAGTGTAGGGATCGACTGCTTCAAAGGTTCTATCAGTCACTGAAAACTAATACAGTACCAAGGGTAAAAGTGCTTCAAAGTCATTTGACACTTTTTTTATTGCAAAGTTTATAAGACAGTATTTACCTGTTTGTAAACTTAAATCTGTATATCATGCATTATACAGTCAGAATACTCTAAAAGCCCAGAAATATGTGGTATAGAGAAAAGGCATAAACAATCTTATTGGATTCAAAAATTTTCATCACAAATTATTTATCAAAGGAAGGAATGTGGATGACAAATTTGAACATGTTTTAATTTCTTTGGTTTCCATGTTATTTTCTTTTCTTTATAAAAAGAGTGAATTGCTGTTTTAAATTTTGTCAGCCACCTGTAAATTTGGTAGCATGCGTATTTGATGCAATAATTCATAACAATATGTGTGGTAATCATTTAACCTAATTAGTCATTTATAATGTTCATAATCACTGACATGTGTTTTTCTAGGATATTCTATTGGGAACTTCTCGCTTAGTGTTATTGACATTGTCTGTTTTTCTCAGGAGTTAAAATACTGAGTAAATCTTGAATTATCTCCACAGCTGCCTTGAACTGTACTTATCAGAGTTAGTTATTTTAATCCACAGTTTAGAAATAAAGGTTGATTTGCTATTTTAAAAAATCCTTTTGTGGGAATCACGAAATGGCTTCCACCTATATTTAGAACACTTTGGTGTCTAAACATAGACAATATTAATCTTCACAATAATATTCCACCCCTGGATGGAGACTAGGTCTCTAGATCTTAGTATTTAGAAGTCTTGCATATGAAGGACTCAGGTTATTTTTTCATTTTTTGATATTTTTTCCCCAGCCTATCCTGTGAGAATAGCTTCTATTGCTGTGTCAGTTTTAGAAAGTAGTAGAACTGAGATGGTTGCTCAGTGATGGGTAACTGGTAAGTGGAAGATTATTCATGTAAAGAAAAATTTTCTTGTCAAGATTTCTTGCTGACTTCCTGCAACTCTCAGGAAAACATTCTCTTTTTGAAGAATTTCTATAGTAAGACACTACTTTTTTTTTCTTTCTGTCAGTCATGGGGCTTGAACTCAGGTCCTGGGTGTTGTCCCTGAACTCTTTTGCTCAAGTGCTCTACCACTTTGAGCCACAGCACCACTTCTGGTTTTTGAGTGGTTAATTAGTTGTCCACTTACCCTCTCCACAGTTTTGTCTTCTTTATCTGTAAAAATAGGAGGCCAATAGATCTGAACTTTCTTACAGCACTGCCATAAAGGACTATGGAAAAGCTTTTACAAACCTACCAGGCAACATGCACCTAAAATCCCAACTTCTCGTTGAATTCTTAATCTTTGTTTAATATTGCCAAAGTCCATAATTGTAACATTGTCTGTATTAAAAACAACCTGACCAACGAAAGAAAATGAGTATCTTTTCAAAGAAAGTAATGTGGTACTTTCTTTTTTTAAAATATAATTTTATTGATTGTGGAGCAGGTCAACTATTCGGATGTTGTAAAGAGTATTGCATTTAAACATCATCACCTTTATCATAGTACACAGCATAGCAACATGAAAATAAAGCCAATTTCTGTCTGTGTGTTCATCTTATTAAGTTATTTATTCAGTGGGTGTCATATTAACATACATCTAGGTCATTGCTATGATAACAAGGTGTTTTGCTGTGAGCAGAACGCCAGGTTCTAATCCCCTACTAATTACTTCTAAGGATTATATAGCTACCCTAGGGCCAGCATACCTTTCACACTTATCCTGGTGGGCAAATTACTTGTCTGCGGTGCTAAGAAGGCTAGAAAATCTCACCTGTCATTAAGCCTAGGGAGGCCCTAATTAAAGTCAGTGGAGGTTATCAGTGTGCCTCCGACACTAACGAAAATACATTGAGGAGACAGTGTCTATGATGCTATCACCACAACTCAGCACTGACATTTCGTGATTTTTAGGAAAACTATTGATGCCATCTTTAAAGTAGGGATAAAAAAATCATATTTGGAAGTTCCAACTTAAGTTTTATTTTATTTTTGCGTTGATCTTTGTCTTGCCCTTTGGAACACGACACAAAACTAAATCCACATTACTTCGGAGTCCCAGATTCTGTTACCATGAACAGAATGATTTGTGTTGGATCCATGGGTAGGAACAGAAAGAGAAGAGGGAGTACATATAGTACCTCTAGTAGATAAGCGTTTGATTTTCAGCTCTGAAGAATGGGATATTTGGACAACAGAAAACATATTAGGAAGAATTGGAGAGGAAATACTTTTTGTGGGAAGAATGAAGGATTCATTGTTCCATTTCGCACTCTAGAGCCCACAGGAACATTTGTGTATTTCTTTCAGAGTGGAAGTTACTCAAAGTTGGAAATCAATTAAAAGGTAATGAAAAATGCACACAAAAAATCCAAATGCATTGAGGTTTATGTTTTAGAAGAGGCGCTATAAATATCAGTGGAAACTAGGGACATCACAGGGAGTTTAATACAAAGCGAGAAGTGAAGTTGAAAATAATTTGGAGTAAATTAAAAATGTTGGTCCTAAAAGGAAAATAGTCAATCAAATGAGCTAAGAAGGACATTGACAGGAAGGGACCAAATGGAGGATATGGTGACTTTAAAAAAAAAAATTGAGGCTTGCTACATAGCCGAGAATGGTCTCAAACTCATGACCTTTCTGCTTCAGCCTCCTGAGTGCTGGAATCCTAAGGCTTGTCCATAGCTCAAGTCAGTATAAAGTTTTGGTAACTGCTTCATTGTATATAAAAAATCTTCAAAGAAATATTCTAATTATCTATCTAGCTGCTATCCATCATCTATCTCTGTCATCTGTGGGTTCATTTATTTCTGTCTCATTTAGTTCTTTAACTATATAAATTTACAGTCCATAGTGTCTAGTTCCAGAATGGATTTATGTTTAAATTATAGCCCATAACAGAAGCTATAATCCTCCTAACTTTGTATAACAACTTTCGAGATGATCCAAGAATGGTCGATTGTCTCACCTGAACCCTTGCTGTATTTCTTATGCTTCCAGACAGTTGGGCTCTTAATTCTTCTTCCTCTAACTCTATTCCTAATACCATAACCCTTCAGTATTCCCTCTTGTATATGAAATATTAAAATATAGGAGATTATCCATGCTAACTCATGTCCTGAAGGTGATTACAACAATTTCCTTTTTCTATCTGTTTAACTGTGATATTTACTCACTTGGTTTTATTTTTTCACTTCAAAGGAATAACAGGCTAGGAAGACACTGCCCAAGTTGGCCATGACAGGCACATGTATATATGAAACACAGAGATGCATTACTGTGATCCTTTCAGGAGGACTTCCTCAGCAAATGCTCCAGCTGCTAGCCCCTCAAGTTCAGCCCTGAGTGTAGAGAACTATCTCGCTGGGGCCACGCCTTCATACAGTACCAGATTGATGGGAAGAATAACAACCAGGTTATTTAGTCTTAGTCAGAACAACTCTTAGCAGCAATTATTTCCCCCTTGAAATCTTCATCTAATTAGCAGAGGATGTTGGACCGTATTTCAGTTTAACTCATCCTTCTGCCCAATCTTGTCACCACCATCTTCCTTTTTATATAGGTATTAATCCTAAATAGGCAATTTTACTCCAACCTTTTCAGTGTCTGCTTTCAGAGAGTTTAACATGCAATAGCTTAAGTGTAGAGGGTGAATTCTTGAAACCTTTAATCAGCTTTGGTTCTAAACGTGAATTAAAATATACTGAAAGCTGACAGAATTAAAAATGATCATGTAAATGTTTTGGATATTTCCAGGATTTCCCCTTTCTTTAATACTTGGTTTATATATTTGAGTTTGCATTGGAGCTGTGCATGAATAATAGGATCATCTATTGTCACTTATCTTAATCAGAAGATGAATATTTATCACAGTTATTACACATTTTGATAGAAAAAAATATTGATTTTTGGAAGAATGTTCAGCTCAACCTTCTTTAACACTTCATAAAAAATCCTGGGAGGGGAGTAGGCTACAATGTGAGGTATAATTCTGGATTTCAGTAAGTGCTAGAAGACAATGAGGGAATAATTTGGAGGAGACAAATGTAAAGTGACATACCTTGCTACAACTTCCAGTTGCCCAGGCTAGCCTGTGTGATGAAGTGAGAGAGATCCAAGTCATATCATTTGACTGCCCAAGTCCTCACCATTACCAGGTCATCCTGAATACAATTGTTTATCTTTACAACTTCTTACATACCTTCCATGACCTGGCTTTTGTTACTTCTAGTAGCTCTCATCTTGTTACATCCCTTGCATGCACTGCCCCACTTTTGCTGGCTGGGCTGATTGGCAAAGAAGCTCACACCACAGGATTCATCACAGGAACTTTGCACACATATTACTTGCAAACACTGTTTGGGTGGCATGTTGTCTCTTGCCTGTATGGATCCAAACTGGGCCACATTTTGGTCTCACAGTGCCCCTGACGCCTTACCTAACAACTGCTCTGAAAATTGCAGCTCTGATATTGCATCCTGATCAAAAGCACCTCTTCCCTTGTTCTCCTCCAAAGTTGAAATCAAGGTTCAATTCGATATGGCATTCAAAGGGCCTTGAAAACTGCCAACTGTAGTCACATTGTTCATACTAGCTCTGTTAGTAGCCAGGCTGAGTGGGCACAGAAACACTTAGATTCTTTGGGTAGCAAAAGCTTTGAGAATATGTTGGCATGCAAAATTAAACTGGAGAAAGGAAAGCTGTATTCATAGGGCTTCTACAAAAAGCACTCCAACCCAAATAGATACCAACACAACTTTAGCACTACCCGCCAAGATGAAGCTGAGCACAGCAGGCTACCAGTCTTTCCTGCCAACATCCTCATACTCTTCCTAATTTATGGGATTGGTTTAACAAGTTCTTAAGTCTGTAGGCATATTATAATTACATTTTATTACTATTCATAAACATGTCACAAAGGGAATAATTTTACTGTTCTGATTGTAAAGGACTTGACATCCGCAAAGTTAGTAGAAGATATATTTGTATACATTTTTCTAAAGATATATATATGTGGATAGATAAATAGGCAGGTAGATAGAGAAGTGGATGGATAATGAGGCAGTCTATCATAGAGACATTGCACAGTGCAGTAGACATTACTAGTGTTGCAGTACCTTGCTCTCTTTCTACATGGACAATAGAGATTTGCAGCCATTTAGTAACCAATGAAAACGCACTTCAGGATGGACTATTCCATTCTTCAGTTTCTTGTTTTTCCACTCTCTTCGTGCAGTGTCCAAGCTCAGTGTACCAGGATAAATCTCAGAGAACAAATGTCTTGGAGAATCAGATGTCCTGGCCTCTAGCTGGCAATAGATGTTATACCAAATAATACGATTTTAGAGTTATTCTAGCCTAGTCGAGCTTGATTGGATTGATAAATTAATAATGTGTACATAGTTTACGTAGGTGAAATTGCTTCGTTTTTCCCTGTTTTTATTTAAGATATATAATGGCAAAGCTTCTTTGCTATGCATACTTGGTAGAACTCTCCTGGAGAGTGCTATTGTCTGGTACTGTCCCAGATAAGGGAATGAAACTGGGTTCTGAAAAACCAAACATCTTGATTCTTTGGTCAAACCATAGACAGTTCATGTCCTAAAGACAGTCTTTCTCAGAGATAGGAGTCAAAGGGGCTACTTTTATAAGTCGGGGCACAAACCTCGTGGCTACTTGAGTCAAAGCAGAAAAGGAGAAGCATGCATGAATCCTCCTGCTTATCACTCAGAACCATTTTCTTATGATCCTTTTTGCATATTCCACCCATTGCCCACTGGGATATTTCTGGTTTGAGCTGGTTTTGCAATTTGCTTTTCTGCTTTGGTTCTAATTGAGCAAGCATGGCTCTAAGAGCAAGGTAGGAAGGTACATGGGAGAGATGTTGCTTTTCAGGCACTGGGTAGGTAGCATTTTGCCATTATAAATTATAATGCTTATTAATTTTACACATCATAATTGATTTAACAAATCCTACATAGCATGTATTTAATTAATTAATTTTGAATGAAACTATATATTTCTTAGTATCTTGAAAATAAAACCAACTGTGGGCTTTGTGTTCATTCATATTCCAACCAGCAGTATAAAAATTTCTACCTCTTTGCACTCTTCCTTTGTACTCTTAACTATGTGTGATCAAGGATTTTTCAATTGTTGACTAAAATTTTCATTGGGTTGTTGTTTAATTTGCATTTTATTAATTTGAACTGAGTTTGAACGCTGAACAATGCTTTTTCCCTTTGTATAGTGCCTAATAAAATCCTTGCCAAATCTTTTAATCAATCTTATGAGATGTTGATCTTTTTACAGTGATTTGCATAATGAATGCATTTTCTTCTCAATGTGAAGATTGATTTCATGTTTTCAGATTGATTTCTGCCTTTCAATCACCTTATTTGATTTTTGATGACCCATGTTCTTAAAATCCGATGTTTTGTTTCTGTTTCTTGTATTGTTCCTACCAATTTCTATAAGTCTTTGGAGAACCCTCTATTTTTAGTCTTTCCATTACTAATGGGGAGGTGGAGAGGGAAGGGATTGTAGGGGCCAAACAAAGGAGGGAGTAACAATGCTCAATAGGAAATGTACTCATTACCTTACTCATGTGACTGTAACTCCTGTGTACAGTATCTTTACAATAAAAACATATATTAATAAAAATGAAATTGAGCCAATAGAAATTACAATAGAAATGATTTTTTTAAGAAATATACTTGCAACTTCACTACTCTATGCTCTCCTGTTACATCTGGAGAACAAAATGTATCTTGAAAATATTTCAAGTAGAAAATAGACAAAAAACACTTACACTGTGGAGAGATGTTTGTATCTTGTGCAGGAAGTCCTTCCACTCTCTTTGCATGACATCTATGTTCTTTCCCTCATGGCTCATAAGTTACATTCTCACCAGTATGCCAAACTGGTTCATTTTATGTTACTTTATTATTTTGTGCCAGTCTTTGGACTTGAACTAGGGCCTGAGCACTGTTCCTGAGGTTTTGTACTCAAGGCTAATGCTATACCACTTATTGGAGATAAAAGGCTCTAGGATTTGTCTATCCAGGCTGGCTTCAAACCACAACCTTCATGTCTCAGCCTCCTGAGTAGCTAGGATTATAGGCCTGAGCAAGCAGTGCCTGGCTAACCTGTTTTTTCTTGTTCTTTTGTTTGTTTTGTTTTGTTTTTGAAAAAGCTTGGGAGAAGTTACCCTGGAAAGTGGTATATTAAATTGAGGAAAAAAGTAAGTATGTGCCGATAACATTTTACGTAAAATGTAATTATGAAAATCTTAGAATCAGAATACTTTGTACACAATATTTATTTCTGTAAAATGCGTGCATGAATATACATGTACACACAAAGCCTATAAACTCATTGGATTTTTACTAATGTGGGAACAAATACAAAGCCCTCTAGTATCACTGACTCTTTTCTGAACTTTCTCACCTTCAAAACTAAATCTGAACAAGTGTCTGGCCCTTTTGAGACACTATTTCCTCCCTAAGATGGCCATAATTAAAAAGATAGACAAGGAAATAAATGAGAACCTGCACATATCTGCAGGAGCATAAAATGGTATAGCCACTTTGGGAAATGATCTTCTAGTCTTCAGAATATTAAACATGGAATTGCCATATGGTCCAACAAACTGGATCTTTGGTATTGCATCCACTAAGACTGAATAGGGTGGTCCCGAGAGAAGTAGCTGAGTCTAGGCTGTGAGTTTGGGAGATTAGAAATAAAAGCATCCTAATATACTCCACAGGCAGATGTCTGGGAGACACATCAGACTTAATTCAGAGCAATCTGAAGGCTCTTTGAACTTTTTGAGTTTAGAGGGCTCAGGAAATAGGTTTCTTAGACTACTCATGTCCTCTTACATGTTTGGAAAGGGGAGTCCTTACACTTCCTTTCCTTGTACCCTCCTTGAAAGGAGTAGATTTTAGAGCCAATACAATGTACATTAATATATTTGCAGGTATTTCAAAAGGCTAACAACTCTTAATCTTGATAAACTGCCCTGTGACAATGGCTGTCTGGTCTGGAGGACAGAGAAGTTGGAGGCATGACTATCTGATCTTGGAGTTGAAAGCACCTGAGGTCAGGCCATCAGAGCTATAGTGGTGACTGAGGTAAGTATCAGACTCCAGGAGTGCAGGGAGCTAGGGAAGCTTATCGTGAGAGTAGAGAAGGTAGGGGGTTCCTGAGCTAGTTTCTGAGGGACAAGACAAGGGGAAGAGGAGGCTGAGCACAGGACTGGGCTGGGATGGAGAAAGCAGAGCTGAAGTTGATGACTGGGCAGAATCACAGTGATCAGAAGGGAAGAGTGGGGGGAAAATCACACAGACAGGCCCCCAAAGGCTAGATTGTGATCGCAGCTCTGTGCATGTCAGCATATATGCAGAAATATTCACAAAATTCTATTCCTGGAAAGTTCTAATGATTTGTGTCTGGTTGGTTATTCAATGTGCAAGTGAAAATGTAGTATCAAGTATACATTAAACAAAATAGATGCATAAGGATAAATATATCCATCCACACTTCTCTCATATTTGATAGATCAGGTAGAAAAACAAGATTTTTATTAAGGCAAATAATTACACTGTCTTAATAAGCAAAAGTAGAACCATGTACTCAACAATTAGGAAATGTACTTTTTCAACAGTAGAGAATATTTCTATAAATTGCTTACATTTTAAGACATAAGGAAAATTAACAGAGATTGACATAATATAGCAGCATTAATAATCATGTGGAAATTAAGTTGGAAATTAAGTTAGAAGTCGATACTAAACATGATCTTTCACAAACAAAAGTATGCTTAGAAATACTTTTTAAAGTTTTAAGGTATTGGAAAGACAGAAATTTATTAGGAACCGTATAACAGTTGTTGGAGAGATACCACCTATATCTTAGATGGAGATTTTTGTTTTCATATTCATCTAATAGGGAAGAAGTTATAATTCCTATGAATTCTTGAGTTTTTTTTAACATAGTAACAATCTTTGCTTTAAAAGGGACTGAATGTTCTTTTAAGGTGACTCTGTAGACACATACCTTTGCCCTTTTCTCATTTTCCAGTTTTACTGAAGCACAATAGACCATTTATTGGACAAGCGTGTTTGGTCATCCAAATGTAGGCAAGTGTTTTAACATTATGATTTCTTATTCAAAAGCAAAAACAAGAAATAAAGATTTTCCCCTGCATCCAATAGGGTAGGAAAAGATTATCACAAACTTTTAAAAGAGGATAACTATTCATTTTCACCCAATGTTTTGTTTTCTTTTTAGAGATTCATCAAAGAATTCCTAAAAGGCCTAACATTAGGTAAATTCAACAAAGGAGTTGCCATTTAACAAAATAGAATACAATATAAAGTACAATCTATCTTGAGCAATGTCAGCCCTTTCAATATTGTCACCCACCGCTTCTTCACTCTTCAATTCTGCAGGATTTACATTGGATTCTTGACTGCCTTCTCATCCTTTCCTCTTCATATCTCTACCTCTTTCTCTTTGTCACCACCCTAACCTTTTTGACTACCAACTTCCTGGTGTTTTATTTATTTATTTATTGCCAGTTGTGGGGCCTGAACTCTGGGCCTGGGTGCTGTCCCTCAGCTCTTCAGCTCAAGACTGGCGCTCTACCAGTAGAGCCACAGCACCACTTCCTGCTTTTTTCTGCTTTATGTGGTGCTGAGGAATTGAACCCAGGGCCTCATGCATGCAAGACAAGCGCTCTACCACTGAGCCACCTTCCCAGACTGCTGGTGTTTTATTTTGTTGAACTTTGATTTTGCCTTTCTAAGGAACTACACTATTTGAGTTTTCCCCTGAATCTACTATATTTCAGTTAAATTCTCTTTTCTGTTGGTCTCCTTCCCTACCATGATTAAATGAGACATACAATAGAGAGAATCAAAGGAGAGATTCAGAATATTTCCAACAGGCTAAACAAAAATAAGAGAGAAGAGAAGAGAACAAATTAGAAGAGAACTTCAATAAGACACAGACAGTCATCTCAGGAGTAGATGATGAGTGGGAGCTGGTGGCTTATGGCTGTAATCCTAAGTATTCAGCAGGCTGAGAGCTGAAGATCATGGCTTGAAGCCAGCCTGGGCAGAAAAGCTTGTGCTACTCTTATCTTCAGTTAACTGGCAAAAAGCCCCAAGTGGAGTTGTGGCTCAAGTTCTAGAATGCCATCCTTGAGAGAAAAGGCCAAGGTAGAGGACCCTGGCGCCTTGTGCAAACTGTAGTGCCATCACACAAAAAATAAAGTTAAAAAAGGAAAAGGTGAGGAGAATTCTTTCTAGCTATCAATCATGTATTTAGAAGTAGCCCCAGAAGGGAAGCCTAAATTCAATCTCTTTTCTTGTCATGATTAGTTATTTCCTGAGTGTTTTCTTTCCTTCATCTTTTGAATTTTAATGTTGTGGTAAAGAATAATGGGAAAAATCTTTTGATGAAGTCAAAGATTGCATTTAATTCTAGTGTGTGTTAATTGGCTTTATTAAAAATTAGCATTTTCTGAATTTCTAATTCTCTTTCTAATTTATGAAGTGTCACTCATTTTCTCATGTATCATCCTATAATTAAATTTGCTAGGAGTAAATTCTATTTGTCTTTGTGGCTGAGATGCCAAAGAATTGTCTGCACAATGAAGAAAAGATATTTCTCTGTTTGTATGTTGACAATCAAATATTCATTAATTAAAAACATAGAAACACCTGTGTACATGCTGTGGTTGTAATTACCATTGCTTAGAAAAAGACTGTCCCTGAGTGACAATGGGAATTAATTGAATAATTGTTACATGTGCTCGCATTTGAGATATTTTCTCAAGGCACTTCTCCTCCCTAGATAAGAATTGTCCCTTTGGGTGAAATCACTTGTGCCAAATATTGCCTCTATACGCCATCAAAGATGGTCAGTCTCAGACCAAGGCCAGTCCACCATGAATCATTCAATAGTTGGATCATGTGTTCTGGGTCAACATATTAGAAGCACTCAGGAAAGTAGTTTATTAGAATTAAATTTCTCTAGAGAAATCAAACACTGTAGAATGAACAGGAAAAGAAATGAAATGTTCATGCTTTGTTTTCATTAGAAGTCAGAGATACTCATGGCCAGGTTTTTCATTGATTAATACATACACAATACATACATCTTCCCCTAGATAAGTATCTCAGATCAATAACACATGGTAGGGGCTGACATTCAATTACTTCATTGGTATTCTTGATTCTAAAAGTTGTGACAGTAAAGCAAATGTACTGTTACAAAATCAAGGGACTATTTTCACTGTCTTTGTAGAATTAGATGTCTATTCTTTCTTCTTTTATCACTTCTGCCTTCTTTCTTTTTTTAAATTTTATGTTATTGTATTGTAAAGGTGATGTACAGAGAGGATACAGTCACATAAATGAGGTAATGAGTACATTGCTGGTGGAACAGTGTTAGTTCCTCCCTTGTTCTCTCTCACTTTCCCTCCTCCCCTTCTCTTCCCCCGCAAGTTGTAAAGTTCATTTCCAACATAATCACTTGTGAGTATCACTGTTGCGTTTGTTCTTTTTCTCTCCATTTTATTAGTCTGTTTCCCTTCGCCAACTCAGATAAACATATACACAAGACACAGGGTGCCAAAACAAAAAACAGCCAAAACAAGGGATAAACCAAAGGGGGAAAATGAAGAAAAAAAGAAGTAATTTGAGAATTTTTTTTTTTTTGAGGGGGTTCCGGGAAGATGGTGGAGGAGAAGCTGGAATCTGAACAAGCTCTCACATAGAAAGCAGTTTTAGAGTTCCAGTGAACAGTCCTAAGCCAGAGAATCACACCAAGTGTGCCATCACAGGACAGAGAGTTAGACAAGAGAGGGAAAGCCAAGGCAAGAAGACACATCTGAGCGCTTGCCAGCAGCCGCCGCGGCGGCGGCGGCAGGGTCCCGGCAGAGACCGCAGCTGGGGCCATACCTGAGCGCTCACACAGAGAGTCCGGGACAAAGGTGCCAGACCCAGCAGGCGAGCGGATTCTACTCAACACCAGCACGAACCGACAGGGAGTGGACATCATCATCCTGCAGTTTGCAGACCAGAGACGACCCAGGATCCAAGACTCGGCGTGAGTAGAAGCCCAACGTCCTCACTCCTTCTCAGGGAGCAGAGGAGGGAAGGCCACCCCTCCCCCCCCCAGCACCATCTTGGATACCGACAAAGCTCGGAGGAGCTGCCAGCTCCAACTCAGGCCTTGGAATAAAACGAGTCATTTAGCAGGTCATAAGAACTTAATAGCGAAGTGACCTGCCAGACTCAGCTCCATCCAGGGAAAAGTCACCCAGCTCAGGCACCAGCCATTGGAGTGGCTTTCCTCACTGGGTAACCAGAGCCAGAGGCTGCCCCTCCCTCTAGCAGCCTCAACAATCAATTGAAAAACAGAAACCCTGAGAATGGCTCCAGGCTGGGCTCTGTGAGTTTTTTCACAAAATAGCCCCAGGGAAAAGATACTGATTGTTGAAAGGCCTCAACTCTACCCAGAACCTAGCCTCACCACTGCATCCCCCTCTTTTGTGATTCTCAAAGCAGATCACCCTCCCATTAAACTAACCTGGGAGGGGGATCTCAAAATCTTGGGTAAAGCAGAGCATTTTTCTGCCTGTTCCAACAAACTGACTTAAGAAACCAATCAAGCCACAAGACCTCAAGCTGACCAGAGACTCCAACCAGAGGCTGGTTACAGACAAAAGGGAGATACAGGATTCTTCCCACCCCTCCCAAAAAAAAAAAAAAAAAAAAAAAAATCAAAGAACTTTTTTTTTTTCTTCTTCTTTTCCTTTTTTTTTTTTTTTGGTACCTTATATATATATATATATAAATTTTTCCTTTTCTAAAAATTTTATTAATCTTTAATTTTTGCCTTTTTTGAAAAAATAATTGTTTTCCAGTAACTTTTTTTTCCTCTTATAATTTTTATTTTAGGAATACGTGAATGTGCGTTTTCCTTTCTTTTCTTGTCTTCTTTCTCTTTTTCTTTCTTTCTTAACTATCTTTTTGTTTTTTGTCTAGCTCTACTGAACTTCTGATCTTTTTTTCTCCCTTTCTCATCCTTTTCACCTTTTCCTCTCTTTTGATCTTCTTTATGTGACTTAACGCCTGTCCTGCACATCCTCAGATAAACCCGTAGTTAACTAGTAGACCCTATTCCCCATTGTGTACACACTTAATCCACAAATTTATTACTCAATTCAAAACCTCTGAGGCTTAAATTCCTTAATAGCAGTACTACCTCTTTATACCTATATAATATTTTAAGCATTTTTTTAAGTTTTTCACTTCTCCTCTATGTCCCTTCCCTTCTCTTAATATACTCACATTTCTCTCTAAATAGATGGTCTCTTAATCTCCATAATAATATTAATTATTACCTTTCTATTTTTTTCTGGTCTCTTTTCATTTCCCTTTCCCTTTCTTCTTTTTCTCTCTCTCTCTCTACTTGCATCCTACCCAACCTATTTCCTGCATTAGGATTAGGACATAGTTAACTCTCCCTGTGCCTCCCCACACCAATCTATTCCTATTTTTTTTACCCACATCTCTCCCTAACCCTAATAATTTCTGGTTTTCCAAATTCTTCTCTGCGGTTCGAAGCCCATTAACATATAGTTGTTTGATGTTGAATAGATGTATCTGTTGAACTAGATTGTATCTGTAGACTATTGACTGTACAAATGCAAACTTTGATGGTTGCCTTAAGATAGTGTTCTAGCACAAAACTGGTGCTATTTTCATCTCAAATGGGCAGAGTAAGCCGGAAAAACACAAGAAAAATGGCAAATCCGGATATCTCAATTCCCAATCTTGATAATCAGGGGTCAGAACAGATAATGAATAATCCAGAGGAGAGTTCCCAAATAGCTCTACAAACACTGCTGGCAAACATGATAAATGAGAAGTTTGACAAATTACAAAGGACTCTGTATGAGCATGAAAGGGAGAGAGAGGAGGCATCCCAAAAGCTTATATAGGAATATCATAAGCGTGAGGAAGCTACTCCAAAGCTGATACAGGATTTGTGTGAACAACTTGAGAATACTCAAAGAGAAAGGGAGGACTGGCGTGAGCAGGCTGAGAACACTCAAAGAGAACTGCAGGAATCCCACGAACGGGAGGAAAGAGAACTGCAGGAATCCCACCAACGGGAGGAAGCTAATCAAAGAGTAATACAGGAATTGAGAGACCAGGTAGAGAACACACAAAGATCAGTAAAGGCATTCATGGAATCCATTAACAAAGAGCTGAAGGAAGTCAGGGAGACCACAAAGGGAATGCTAAATGGAACCCAACAGAAGGAATGGGAGTCCAAAGAAACCATAACCAATCAACTAAGTGATTTGAGAACAAACACTAAACACCAAATTAAGGAAGTAAAGATATTCATACAAGACCTAAAACAAAGCTTCAACAAAGAACTTGAAGCCATCAAAGCTGACCAATTAGAAGGAAAAGAGATAAAAAAACAAAGTAGAGAGTCTTGGCAGCAGGTTAGACCATGCAGAAGATCGAATCTCAGGGATTGAAGACAGCCTAGATATTATAGAGAAAGAACATACAACCATCCAAGACAAGTCCAAGAAATATGATAGATCTATCCAACACCTGGAAGACACCATCAGAAGGCCTAATCTAAGGATAATGGGTTTAGAGGAACACCTAGAAACAGAAGTTAATGGTCTAGGAAATTTGTTTAACAGGATCCTAGCAGAGAACTTCCCAAACATACAAAAAGATAGGCCTATTAAGATACAAGAAGCTTTTAGAACCCCAAATAGACCAGACCAGAATAGGACATCCCACCGCCACATTATAATCCACACAGGATCAACTCAGACCAAGGAAAAGATCCTTAAAGCTGTCAAGGAGAAAAGGGTAATCACCTATAAAGGGAAACCAATTAGAATCACCTCAGATTTCTCAGCAGAGACAATCAAAGCAAGAAGAGCCTGGAATGATGTATGCAATGCCCTAAAAACAAACAACTATCAACCAAGAATACTGTACCCTGCTAAACTCTCCTTCATAACTGAAGGCCAAATAAAAACTTTCCATAGCAAAGAAAAATTGAAACAATACATCGACACTAAACCAGCCCTACAAAAGATTCTTAAAGATGTCCTACACATAGAAAACCAACAAGACCGCAATAAAGGCCAAGAAACTGCACCCAAACTGAGAATCCAAGAACCATAGGAAGAACCCAGTTTGTACAGCCCCCAAGAAGGTGGATAACACCGCAGGAACTCCCAAATACCTCTCAGTCCTATCTCTTAACGTTAACGGACTGAACTCTCCAATTAAGCAACATAGACTGTCTAGTTGGATTAAAAAACAAGACCCTTCTATCTGCTGCCTGCAGGAGTCACATCTTGCCCGTAAAAACAAACACATTTTCAATGTGAAAGGCTGGAACAAAATCTACCAAGCAAACGGCCCCCATAAACAGGCGGGAGTTGCAATCCTAATATCAGATAAAATAAACTTCAAATTAAAATTCATGAGAAGAGATAAAGAAGGTTGCTTCATACTCATTAAAGGATCTCTCCTTCAGGAGGATATTACAATTCTAAATATCTATTCGCCAAACAATGGAGCACCCAAATTTATCAAAGAAACACTACTTACCCTCAATTCCCACATAGATCCAAAGACATTAATTGTTGGGGATTTTAACACACCACTCTCCCCACTAGATAGATCAACTCGGCAAAAACTCAACAGAGAAACCGCAGATCTAAACAGCTGCATAGATCAACTAGTCTTAACAGACATCTACCGAACATTTCACCCAGCAGCATCAGAATACACGTTTTTCTCAGCAGCACATGGAACGTTTTCTAAAATAGACCACATTTTAGGCCACAAAGCAAACTTGTCTAAATTCAGAAACATTGAAGTTATACCTTGCATTCTCTCTGACCACAAGGGAATAAAATTAGAACTCAACACCAAAAGCCACCAAAGAAAGTCCGGCATCACATGGAGGCTGAACAACACACTGCTGAATCATGAATGGGTCATGGAAGAGATTAGAAAGGAAATTCAAATGTTCATGCTATTCAACAAAAATGAACACACACATTACCAGCTCCTCTGGGACACAGCAAAGGCAGTACTCAGAGGCAAATTTATAGCTCTGAGCTCCTACATCAACAAATTGGAGAGATCTGAAACTAACAATTTAATGACACATCTAAACCTCCTTGAAAAAGAGCAGCAAGATAAACCCCCATCCAGTAGACAGAAAGAAATAATCAAAATTAAATCAGAATTAAATGAATTAGAATCCAAAAAAACTATAGAAAGAATCAACAAAACAAAGAGTTGGTTCTTCGAAAAACTTAACAAAATTGACAGACCCTTAGCAAATCTTATCAGAAAAAGAAGAGAACACACCCAAATTAATAAACTCAGAAATGAGAACGGAAACATCACCACGGAAACAACCAAGATTCAGAACATTATAAGGGAATACTTCTCAAAACTTTATGCTAATAAGTTTGAGAACTTGACAGAAATGGACCTTTTCCTAGCAAATATTGACATGCCAAAACTAAACCAAGATGAGTTAAACTATCTTAACAGGTCCATATCAAGCACTGAAATAGAAACAGCAATAAGAGACCTCCCAGCTAAGAAAAGTCCAGGACCAGATGGTTTTACAGCGGAATTTTACAAGGCCTTCAAAGCAGAGCTCACACCAATACTCCTCCAACTCTTCAATGAAATTGAAAGAGAAAGCTCACTACCGAACACATTCTATGAAGCCATCATAACCCTCATCCCAAACCAGGCAGGGACTCATCAAAGAAAGAGAACTATAGACCCATTTCTTTGATGAACATTGATGCAAAACATCTCAACAAAATTTTGGCCAATCGACTTCAACAATTCATCCAAAAAATCATACACCACGATCAAACAGGATTCATTCCAGGGATGCAAAGCTGGTTCAATATACGCAAATCAATTAATATTATTCATCACATCAACAGGAGCAAGAATAAGAACCACATGGTTATCTCAATAGATGCAGAAAAAGCATTCGACAAGATCCAACACCCCTTCATGATGAAGGTTTTGGAAAAATTAGGAATCCATGGAACATTCCTCAATACAATAAAGGCTGTATATGACAAACCTACAGCCAGTATTATACTCAATGGTGAAAAACTAAAGCCATTTCCTCTTAACTCAGGAACAAGACAAGGATGCCCACTCTCTCCACTTCTCTTCAATCTAGTATTAGAATGCCTAGCTACAGCATTAAGACAAGATGCAGACATAAAGGGGATCCAAATAGGGAAAGAAGAAATAAAACTCTCCCTCTTTGCAGATGACATGATCTTGTATTTAAAGAATCCCATAGACTCCACTCCCAAATTACTCAAGCTGATTCAAAACTTTGGCAAAGTAGCAGGTTATAAAATTAACCCCCCAAAATCAATGGCTTTTCTGTATGCCAACAATGAGAAAAGTGTGGCTGAAATTAGGAAAGCAACTCCATTTGTAATAGCCCCACAAAAAATAAAATACCTAGGAATTAACTTAACTAAAGAAGTGAAGGACCTCTATGATGAAAACTTTAAAATCTTGAAAAAGGAAATCAACACAGAACTAAAAAAATGGTAAAGCCTCCCATGCTCCTGGATTGGAAAGATTAACATCGTACAAATGGCAATACTTCCCAAGGCTATCTACAAATTCAATGCAATACCTATCAAAATTCCAACCTCATTCTTCAAGGAAATAGAAGAGGCAATCCAAAAATTCATATGGAACAATAAAAGACCCCGAATAGCAAAAACGCTCCTCAATGGAAAGAACACTGCTGGAGGAATATCAATACCAAATTTCAAACTCTACTATAAAGCCATAGTAATCAAAACAGCTTGGTATTGGCATAAGAACAGACCTCAGGACCAATGGAATAGAATTGAAAACCCAGAAATGAACCGACAGACCTATAGCCATCTAATCTTCGATAAGGGATCTAAATTAATAGAATGGAAGAAAGACAGCCTCTTCAGTAAATGGTGCTGGCAAAATTGGTTAACTACATGTAGAAAACTAAAGCTAGATCCTTATATATCACCCTGCACCAGAATCAACTCCAAATGGATGAAAGACCTTGAAGTCAAAGCAGACACTCTGACAACTTTACAGGATGGAGTAGGAGAAACCCTAGGTCTCCGTGGCTCAGGCCGAAATTTTCTGAATAGAGACCGGGAAACACAACAAATCAAAGAAAGGTTTGACAAATGGGATTGCATAAAGTTGCAGAGCTTCTGCAGGGCAAAGGACATAGCTAGCAAGATCAATAGAAAGCCCATGGATTGGGAGAAGATCTTTACTAGCCATACAACGGACAAGGGTCTCATATCTAAAATATACTTGGAACTCAAAAAATTAACCCCCCCAACAACAAATCCTCAAAGAAACAACTGCCCAACAAATAAGTGGGCGAAAGACTTAAAGGGAAACTTCTCTGAAGAAGAAAGAAGGATGGCCAATAGACACATGAAGAAATGTTCAACATCCCTAGCCATAAAAGAAATGCAAATCAAAACAACATTTAGATATCACCTCACCCCTGTTAGAACGGCAAAAATCAAGAACTCTAACAACAACAGATGCTGGAGGGGATGTGGACAGAAAGGAACCTTACTTCATTGTTGGTGGGAATGTAAACTTGTTCAACCACTTTGGAAAACAGTATGGAGGTTCCTCAAAACACTTCACATAGAACTCCCCTATGTCCCAGCAATCCCACTTTTGGGCATTTACCCAAATGTTTACAAACAAGACCACACTAAAGCTACCAGCACAACAATGTTTATTGCAGCATTATTTACCATAGCTAAGATATGGAGCCAACCCAGATGCCCCTCAGTAGATGAATGGATCAAGAAAATGTGGTATATATACACAATGGAATTCTATGCCTCCATCAGAAAGAATGACATTTCCCCATTTGTTAGGAAATGGGAAAACTTGGAAAAAATTATATTAAGTGAAGTAAGCCAGGCCCAAAGAAACATAGGTCCCATGGTTTCCCTTATTTGCAATATCTAGTATATGTATGAGTCAAGCGGAAAAGGTCAGATAATGTGATGTCAGGAAACAGAACCCTTAGATATGTATTTTAATGTTTTTTTCTTTCATGCATGTGTTTCTAATGCATTTATAAGATTATCTCTTTGTTGCTTTGTATGTCCCTCCCCCACAGTATAACCCCTGCTTTCACTATATTTGATGTCAATATAACTTGTGGAGGAGATGGGGAAAAACCAGTTGTTTAAGGATACAGGTGGACCTGTTGCAACAATGAGAAGTTCAAGTTGACATGTCCAAAACGAGCTTTACAATGTCGGTGTGGGGGGTGGGGGAAGGAGAAGGATTGGGA
Source organism: Dipodomys spectabilis (assembly GCF_019054845.1). Lineage (NCBI taxonomy): Eukaryota > Metazoa > Chordata > Mammalia > Rodentia > Heteromyidae > Dipodomys > Dipodomys spectabilis. The sequence continues at coordinate 15,254,597 of NW_024870911.1, read as the reverse complement.
TTGGTGGGTAGGGGGGAGGCTGGGAAGGGAGGTGAAGGGTAAACCAAAGGAGGAGGCTGCAATGCTTGGTAAGAAATGTACGCATTATCCTGCCCATGTAATTGTAACCCCTCCGTACAGTATGTTCACAAATAAAAAAAAATTAAATTAAAAAAAAAAAAAACAAATGGGCCTGAGAAAGTGGCTCAGTGGTAGAGCGCTTGCCTTGCATGCCTAAGGCCCTGAGTTCGATTCCTCAGCACCACATAAGCAAAAAAAAAAAAGAAAAAAAAAGCCGGAAGTGGCGCTGTGGCTCAAGTGGTAGAGTGCTAGCCTTGAGCTGAAGAGCTGAGGGACAGTGCCCAAGCCCCACGACCGGACCAAAAAAAAAAAAAAAACAAATGTATAGCAATTTGAAGCATGTCATCCATGCAGAGGGTTTGCTTGTTGCTTGCTGGGCATCTAGCCCTCTAGGTGAAATACTTCTTTGAACCACTTGAGTTCTTTTCCCATTAAATTGTGTTTTAATTAAAAAAAAAAAAGAAGTAATTTGACATAGTACATTTAAAACAAAATGAAACAAAAACAAAAACAAAAAATTTATTGTTTGCACATCTTGGAGTTCATTTCAATTACCATCATATATATATATAGCTGTTGAGTTCTTGTGATCCTTTTCTAGGAGTATCCTAGATGTATACTAATCATCACAAATGAGGAAAATCATGGAGCCTATGTTTCTTTGGGTCTGGATTACTTCACTTAATATAATTTTTTCCAAGTCTTTCCATTTCCTTACAAATGGGGCAATGCTATTCTTTGTGATGGAAGCATAGAATTCCATTATCAAGGGAACTAATAATAACAGATACTGTCAGGGATATGGACAAAAAGGAACGCTATTACACTGTTGGTGGCAATGTAAACTTGTTCAACCACTCTGAATGCAGTATAGCTGTTCCCCAAAGACGTCACATAGAGCTCCCCTATGACCCAGCAATCCCACTCCTGGGCATTTACCCAAAATGACCACAAACGAGGCCACACTAAAGCTATCAGCACAGCAATGTTCATTGCAGCATTATTTACTATAGCTAAGACATGGAACCAACCCAGATGCCCTCAGTAGATGAATGGATCAAGAAAATATGATACATATGGGAATTCTGACTTCTTTTTAACAATTCTTGGGATCAGGAAAGTCCTGTTTTTACTATTACTAAATACAACTGGTCTCTGTGGTGCTCCCCACAGGTTAGTGAGTGTAGCCTTCCTGTGGTCTGATTCCAACACCAGTTTGGAACAGGAAGCTGATGATACCTATCCTGGGTTCATGTGAATGGGCTCAGTATTCTCAGAACAAGAGAAAGCAACTTTCTCCAAACAAACCCTGGATAAAGAGTGAATGGCAGTTGATAAAAGGCATTCATCAACATATCTTCTTTGAAAGTCAAAAATATTGAAAGTATTAAGGAAACCCTTTCAAAAGCTGGAAATAAGACTCCAAAGTGACTGGATGTCCTTTCAAGGCCATATTAGAACATTTTCTGACAAGTCTTTCTAGACTTAGATTAACTTAGATTTACAATTAGGTATGGACTGGCTCAGAGCCTATAAAATTTGAAGTTGTCATGGGACACTTAGAAATTGCAATTGATTTCTCTCAGTAAAGTTGTACATGTTTTTGTCCACTAAATATGCTTGTATCTGGATATATATTACATTATATATTATCAAAGTTATATATTAATATATTATCTACTACATAATATCTACTGTATAACATTATATATAAATATTTATCATATATACACATGTAATTATTCTTACTTTATTGCCTCTTAACAGTTTTATGTCTTTTTTAGTAACCATAGTCTCAAATCACTGACTCTATCATTCATAACTTAAATAATTATCTGATTCATGCTTATTATAGGACATTTACATGAGAGTTAATTGTTGCTGAAAAATCATATTTGGAACTAACTTTGGTTATTCTGAGGAATTCCATTGAAGACTTTTGAATTATTTCCAGTTTTGACTATTACAGTAAAGGTGTCATAAATATTCATAAATTCATGTACAAGTATTTGCTCTTTTAAGCTCTTATCTTTCAGGCTAAATATACAGGAGTAAGACTGCTGGGTCAGATGCTAAGTGCATATTTAATTTTTAAAGAAACCTGTCTAACGTTTTCCAGGATATCTGTGACACTTTACATTCTACAGGAATGTATGAGGAGTCCTTTTGCTCTCAGACAGTTGTGAGAGAACATTGTAATAATGTGTTTTAGCAATGGTAATAGGTATGGAGAAGCCATTTGGGCAAGTTGAATATAATTAATGGTTTGTGATACTGAGCAAAGCATATTTTCATGTGCATATCCTATCTGTATATCCTGTTTGAGGAAGTCTGCTTCTATTTGTCTACAATGGGAACTGAAACAGCCCTGCGCTTGCTACCATGCTAGGTAAGTGCTCTGCCACTCAGCTATATCACCAGTCCTCTTGTCTGTTTTTAATCTTGAGTTTTGAGAATTATTTTTGATATTCTAGGTAGATGGACTAGTGATCCCATCCTGTAAGTTGTATTTCTAAAATCACCATTTGATTTTTGTTGCCTTCTAGTTCTATGATAAAGTTTTTCTAATTTTCCATAGATTTTTAAGAGTATTTGATACTGATTACTGAGGCATTTTATATTATTTGCTTTAAAATTCTTAACATATTTTAAATGTGCATTAGACTTCTGCTAGTTTAAACAATAGATTTAAGTAGCAACCAAATACAAAATAGATAGCATACACTTCAAAATTATTCTACATATTTCAAGGCAAATGAGAAAAGACAAGAGATGACAATGTCAATAGACTACAGATATTCGGATTGCCCTCAGCCTTGGCTGTTTTATTAAATTTGACTCTACTAGTGCAGACTGATCTAGCTGCTGTCTCCTAGAGGGAACGTAAAACTTTGGATGCTCCAAAGAGTCTGTTTCAGTTTTGGAAACCTCTGTAACTATCAAGGCTTCTGCAACTGTGCCTTTGTTCTGGGAAACACTGCGCCAGTCATGGTCACTCTAGACACCCGGTGACAGTTGTAGGTGACTTTGCTTTAAGTATGAAAGCTTCAAATGACCCTTAGGTGGCTGATAGTGCCATCAGCCCCCCTCCCCAGACCTCCTTGGCAGTAGCCCCAGATTGGGTTGGGAAGAAGCAATGTCCACATATGACTGGCTTCCAAACGGCACTCCGCTCACTCCCAAGACATTCCCAAGAGCATTCCCAAACATTGGCTCCTGTGCCCAGCCCTGGTGATGCAGTCCAGGCCTATAGGTTAAGTGGTCTGAACTGGTAAGAGGAAGAATAGAAAACTCCTGGAGCTCCCAGGTGTAGGCACCCACCAGCTGCAACAGCTAAAATACCAGAGAGTAGCTGGGAGAAGACACTGGAGAGATGAGGCTGCAGAAGTCCTGAACAGAGCTGAGACAGCGCGGGGAGGAAAAGGACTACCAAAAGCAAAGACTGGAGAACTGCTCTAAGTCTTGATCATTACAAGAGTTCCAAAAAGCCACTAATATTGGCTATTGAGGAACTGTAACACCAAGAGATTTGGACTTCAACATCCCAAGATCTCCTTGGCAACCCTAAGACTGGAAGGTCCCATACCCTGTCATTCTAAGCTCAAAGAAATGTTATCTGAAAGGTGCTGGGTCTCAGGCACTCGAAGTCAAGAGCTGTATGACTGAGAGGGGTGGGTCCTACGACCTAAGCCTCAGAGTTGCTCACATCAAAAGTTTCTGGCAAGGGTGGGTGTGGGGGGCGGCGGGGTTGATACTTAAGGGAGTTGCTCAGTGCATGCTCACGCTTTTCATCTGAATAGAGCAAAAGAACCTTTAGCTACAATGGCAGTTTCTATTTGCCTAACACTCCTCTGCTCCTCCAGACTGTGAGAATACTTGAGACTATTTGAAAGCAGACGTGGAAAAGAGCAAGCACGCATATGGGTGAACATCTCAGGATTTGGTTGCATTGTATTTCTACAGGCAATCTCAATGTCAATTGTTAGTTACCTTTGGAAATATGTTTTTATTACAATGCAGTGTTGGCTTCCGGTTTGCATTCCTGTTGACATGTTACCCAGGATGTGAACTCTAACAAGGGTTTGCTGCTTTTCCCTCTAAAATGTTCCCTAGAGAGTTGAAGAATATGGCCATAAAGCTTTAAGTACCTTTTACACTGAAGCTGATGTAATTAAGGATTGTATTCCGATCTAATATTTGAATGCAAATAAGTCACATATAGGAAAAATAAGACAGAATTCTAGTAGAATAAAAACATTGTTTGTGCTAAACTAAGACTCAAGCCCTATGTCCAAAAGACATGCCTACAAAATTTCTAGTTTGATTTTCTGCCTTAAAAATCCAAACAATTAAAAAAAATCCAAACAATTGGGCTGGGAAGGTGGCTCAGTGGTAGAGTGCTTGCCTGGCATGCATGAAGCCCTGGGTTCAATTCCTCAGCACTTCATAAACAGAAAACGCCAGAAGTGGTGCTGTGGCTCAAGTGGTAGAGCACTAACCTTGAGCTGAAGAGCTGAGGGACAGCACTCAGCCCCAGAGTTCAAGCCCCATGATGGACCATAAACAAAAATATCCAAACAATTATTCCTTTCACTTTCCAAAGAAACATACATCAGAAAGTCAGAGTCACATGACAAAAATGAGCATATGCTTTTCAAAAATCGATAATAAAACCAAACCAAACAAAAAACCAAGAAGAGCACTGGAAATTAAAAATTTTTTAAAAATCTTTACATAAAAAATTCCCACAGGCTGGGAAGGTGGCTCAGTGGTAGAGCGCTTGCCTTGCATGCATGAGGCCCTGGCTTCAATTACTCAGCACCACATAAGCAAAAAGAAAAAAGCCGGAAGTGGTGCTGTGGCTCAAGTGGTAGAGCGCTAGCCTTGAGCTGAAGAGCTGAGGGGCAGCGCCCAGGCCCAGAGTTCAGGCCCCACGACCGGACCAAAAAAAAAAAATTCCCACAAATTATTTAACAGTTTTCAATTTTGTGACAAGAAAGCCTTTAAGTAAAGTAGTGACACATCTAAAATGAAACAGTTCCATTTGGAGGCATACAATGGAACAGAATTTATCATTTTCAGCTTCTATTATGGGACCTGAGTACTATCTCCTATTGAATGTCTTTCTTCTTCACAAGCTCTATTCCTCAGTCAGACAAACATCCAGCAGCTCCTGTCTGCTAAAGATAAAAAATGAAGATAAAATATCTCCCAAGTAATAACATCAATAAATAAACATTGGTTTGATTTACAGTTGCTATTCAGCTTTTCTTTACACATGCAGGTGAGCTATCCCCACCTGCATTCCTCCCTCTAGGTCTTGTTAGCTGCTGCTGCAAGCTAGGATGCATCCAAAAGTCTGTGTTCCCACTTTGGAAGGGTCATAATAGATACAGACTCACCCTCTTTGTATTTTGTGTTTACTGAATACAAATACATTGGTCTTTATTGGTGAGGAAAACCATTAACTGAACCATATTTCCAGGGGATTATCTGGGTCAGGGCAATCTCTCCATAGTCCTTTGGATATAGAGACACAACTATTTCTGATGTTCCATGCTAAGATGTATAACATACAGCACACACACACACACACACACACACACACACACACGCACACACACACACACATACATACACATACACAAACACTCAACCACTATGGTTAATAGATATGAAGAAAGATTGATAAGAGAAATGAGCCTATGAGATGAACACATAAATATTAGGGACTGAAATTTTGCCTAAGTCCAAGGAAACTGCTATGTAAAATGTGCCCCAAAACACCTTAGGTAGGAATGTTATAATGAAGCATCCTGCCCTTAGATGATCTAAAGCAGCATATTTGGTGGGAGATACTCTCCTGAAAAGCATTTTTGTGTCTGCTAAAATGAATTCCCAGTGTTAGATGGTTCTTTTCTCCTATCCACAGGCAGTGCTGTCCAGTTCCAGCCTTCTGAATCTGGATCTCAACAGTCCTATCTCTTTTACTACATCACATGGCCTTGCAAAGAAGTAGGATGTGAATGGTTTATGTTTGTGTGCCCCAGACCCCTCACATAAAAATTTCCTTGTCAAGTCTTCAGAAAGGAAGTTTTTAAGTTAAGATTGGGTCTATCACTATATTTCATTGGGTTTTTTTGTGTGTGGTTAATTGGAGATAAGAGTCTCGTGAACTTTCCTGCCTGGGCTGGCTTCAAACTGCAATGGTCAGATCACAGGCATGAGCCACCACCATCTCACCTGGCACTAATCCACTTCTGATTTACAAGACATCTTGCTGAAGGCTAATTGGATGGAGAATAGTCAGGACACAAGGAGGACCATCCCTAGGTCACTTATAGTGTATGACTAAGAAACTGGGAGGTTGTGAAGTTTGAGTGTGGTGGGTTTCATCACAGAGAATCACCCCACCACACCTTAAAGGCCATCACAATTACAAGGAGATATCAGAAATACAGAGGACCCTCAAAGAACTAAGGGGATGCTGTTTATTTGTACATACATTACAATCAAATAGGGAGTTTTATGTTCATTAAGAAAAGTTGAACAGTTTTGGCTAATTAACAAGTAAATAAATATAATGTTCAAACCATGATACACCTAAAATGGGCAAGGTATGTGAAATTTTAGACTTTTAACTTCATAGTAGGAGTAGTTATCTGATTTGATAGAATAGTTAAACCTACCATTCTTCATTGGCCATAACACTTTATCGGTTCTGTTCTCCAAATTCTTTAAAATGTAAAGAAGAAATTGCATAATTTTCCCCCAAAGGTATGGGTGCTACTTAACAAGCATTATTACAGAATAAATTGCAAACCAGAATAATTTACCTTCTCTTTTCAGACTGAATTGCCCTTTAAAAATGATAATTGGCAAGTTAAATAAAAGTTCTTGAGATCTTGCCCTTTGCACCACTGTCTATCAATATTTGTCAAGGTTTTGTGTGATGAAATCATCTTGGCATTTCTTTAGCATATCTTGGACCAAAGATGTTTGAAAGAAGGAAGAGAGTTTATTTACTTGAACAATCCTCATTATCCAAAGCTCTTGTGGAAAATAGAAAGCAAAGGAAGAAATTATTTCAAAATTCAGGAAATGCAAAGTCAAGAATGATGGTCTGAATAAATAAAGTGAAAATTTTAGATGAAGCTATGTCTAAATCTAACTTGGCTGTTCTGAATACCCTATCAATAGTTACTGAATTTTGGAGGCATGTTTTTCAGAAATTCTCTAAAGTTCATATGCCAACAGTTTTTTAAATTTGTAAATAGAAATAAATGAGATATTATTGTATACATTTTGTTACAAACATGGTGAATACCTAGAAGAGTTTTTAAAAAAAGTTTCAAGGTTCTTTTGTACCTTAGTTTGCATTTTATGGTTATGTTTTTCTGTGTTTTCAAAAACCATTTATTTAGTTTTCTCTCTTTATTAAGTAGATATCCAGGGATACTCAGATTTGTAGATGATGCCTATAAAGCACCCAACCTCTGGAAGGCACAGAAGGAATCTACAGAGGTTGTACCATTAACAATGTAGAGGAAATCATGTTCCATCATTAAATTTGAGATTGTAATTATTTTAGCAAAGTAAAAAAGACTATAATTGAAGGAAAATGTAGTTTTTCAAGGGGTCAATAAAATAGATGACAGTAAACGGTCATAAAAATAGATGGAATGGCACACACTGTATACATATCTACATGCATACATATGTCACAATGAAACCCCCTTGTACAGACAATCCACGCTGATAGAAAAATAAAAAAATAAGTAGGTAGAATGATAAATCTAACATCAATCACAATTATCCATGTAAGATTTATCAAAATGCCTATGTTTAAGCAAGTAGTTTCTGTCAATAGAACCATAAAATATAACCTACATTACAAGAAATTTAAAAATACAAGTAGGTTGAAGTACGTGATTATAATTTCATGCTTCTGTCAGTGACTACTTGAAGGAGATGACACCTTAGAACTTATCACATCAAAAGGTAACTGTCAGGCATGACCATAACGTTCATTGGTCAGGGTTTGCAGATGTATCATTGCTCACTGGCATAAAGTAGCCAAATGTGAGGCATATCCCTCTTAGGGTTTTTTTGTGAATGAGGTGAAGGAATCAGACACCTCTAAACTCTTAGCCTTGAGAGGGGTATTTCCAGGAAGAGTGGAATTTTTTGAGGTTGATGCAGTAATCCTATGTTGAATATACTTTATATTTAAGACAGTGAACTACTCCTTTGGCTACATAGGTAATTCAATTTTAGCTTCTAAATTTCTACTATTTATTAACAGATGACAATACTGACATTGTGACTTTTTAATGACAAGGTTGAAAATGAACTATATAATTTATGGATGGGGACAGAAAGGAAAAACTGGGAGAGGGAAGGGGTGACATTTTCCCAAAACAAATGTACTCATTACCTGACTTATAGAACTGCAATCCCTCTGTACATCACCTTTATAATAAAACAATAAACAATAACATGCATAAATAAAAACAGGGGCCAGATACAAATTACGAAAGAAAATTAAAATTGTATGCATACATTAATAACAAATAACAAAATGGCATACTGTTAAAATATAATTTTTATTATAATATTTAAAATCCATGTATCCAAGTAATGAATCAATCTACCAAAATTTTAAAGCTTTAAAATGTATCAACAAAACCTAAAAAATAATTTAAAATGTTCATGAATACTATTTGTAATGATATTTGTAAAATGTCAGTGGGATTTGTTTGAAACTTGGTAAACTAATTAAAATTAAAATTTTCTATAAATTAATTAATTAATAGAAAAAACCCATTAACAGCCCTATCTAGTTATCCTCTATTTTTCTGTAGGAGTGTCCTAATAAACATTTCTCCTAAAAAAATATGACAAGATGCTTTAGAGTATATTGTAGCCCAAATACAGTGGCTCTTTTAAGGCACCACAGATATGTTTATTCCAAAAGTCTTGTTAAGAACAAATTCCCTCTGTCTCTCTGTGTGTATGTGTGTGTTTCTCTGTGTTTCTCTGTGTCTGTGTCTGTCTGTCTCTCTGTGTTTCCTCACAGTTCTGGACTAGAATTCTCTGTTCTTCACCTGCATGAACTTACAATCCAGTCTCATTATGGTGTTAGTTGTGCACATACACACAAAAATGAACTTCACACAGAGTGTATGTGTCAAAAGTGGTTACTAGTAAAGGTTGGAGGTTTTGTAGCAGGAAGTTCTCCATGCCCATCCTCTTCCTAGTTTTCTTTCTCTTGTCTGATGACCTCTTACCCTCCCCTTTCCCTTCTGCAAGCACCATCCCAGAAAGTCAGGTGAGGAAAGTTTGTTGTCTAAAGTGTGCTGCCAGACTCCAGGCAAAACTTCACAGATCCAAAGACTCATTGCTTCTGCTGAAACAATGCACTGATCCGACTAAGCTTTCCGTTTCTCTAGGAAAAGCTGCCTGAGGCTTTAGAGGTACCCGTTTGTTGTTTGTTCATTCACATCTCTGAGTAAAATGATAGGAGTATAGAGATTTACTTTCCCTTAAAATAAGATACATTTTCCTCCTGTTTATACTACCTAAATATTGAAGAGTTTTTCTATTGTTGTTTATAATTCTGGCCAAACATCTCATAGATGTTTATAAAATTTATTCAGGTGAAATTTATCATGAAATATGTTCCTTTAAATTAAATAATGAATAAAACAACAACCATAATGAGTGGAGTAGTTCTAATAAATTCTGAGGATTATACATCTTCCTTTTCTGAAATCTACTATACATACACATGTACACACATACACATGCACACAAATGCGTGCAGGAGACAGAAGGTTTTTACTGTTTTGACATATTTTTTTTTTTTATCTACATGGTGTGTCACCGAAATGATCAGTTAGTGCTGTCAGTTGCCATGATCATGTTTATAATTTCTAGAATCAACTACTGACACAAACACATTTTATCCAATTGGCCTACAAAAGTACCATGCCACTTGAGTGCAGAACCTGTGAAGAACAGAAAATGAGGATTGGAAGTACAAAAAAGCTCACACATCAGGCATAGCTGGCTCATGCTGTAATCACATTGATTCAGGAAGCTGAAACCAGGAGGATGGAAGTTACAACCCAGCCTGAGAACTAAGTAATCAGTAAAATTCTGGGCTGGAAATGTGGGTCACTTGGTAGAACACCACCTGTGAACAAAAAAGACTACGGAGATATGAAGCCCTGGGCAAAGCAAACCCCTATACTTCTCTCTTATACACACAGTCACACAGATCCCCCCCCCCCCATACACACACAGAGTACACATTTAGAAGCTCGGTCCTGCTATTCCATGTCTGCATTCATACTGCATCTCTTTGACTTGATCTTGTATTCTGTTTTATCTTCTTAGCTGTGCTTTGTGCTTTTCTCAAAAGTTTCTATATACTTGTACATCTTATTGTTGCAGTGGGTCCACCTGTATCCCTATTTAAATGTCAAAAAACGAACTTTACAACTTTGGTGGCAGGGGAGGATCGGGTAGGGGGGTGGGGGAGTACGGGAAGGGATGGGAAGGGGAAACCAAGGAGGAGGCAACAATACTAGATAAGAAATGTGCTTGTTATCTTGCCCATGTAATTGTAACTCCTCTGTACGGTATTTTCACAATAAAAAATTTCTATATTCTTTGCCTGTGGGACCTTTACCTGGATCAATCATTCACCACATTGACTACTTGTCTCTAGTTCTCCACATTTTCCGTTACATTTTAACATCTGACTCTATCTATCTAGCTATCTAGCTAGCTAGCTAGCTATCTGTGTAGCCCAGGCTAGCCTTGAACTAACAATCCTCCTTCTCACTGTTGGGATTATAGGTTGTAAACTATAATGCCTGGATCAATTTTTGCCTCTTTAATTTTGTGTGTATAGTCTTCATTTAATTAATTATCATGTTAAGAGAAATCTAGTCATTACTTTTTATCTTAAATTAGTCTTCCCATCTTGTATGACTTTATATTTCTCAAGCAACCATATTTGTTTCCTTCATGCCACTTGCTATAATTTTAAATCAGTTGTCATTCTTATTGTTGGTCTAGCAGCATACTCCTTGTCACTCAATAGATGCTGAGATCCATGAGGCAGAGACCTTGCTCTAGTCCCAGCACAATTCTTGTTACAAGTGGAAAATATTATTGAATAAATGAACTCAGAGGGAGATGAACAAGGGAAAAGTGATAAAATGACAGTAATGCCAGAAGGGATTTAAAATGGAAGCATGGTCAACTGTGTTCTTTGGTTATCTCAATAGATGCAGAAAAAGCATTTGACAAGATCTAACACCCCTTTATGACAAAAGCTCTGAAAAATTAGGAATCCATGGAACATTCCTCAGTACAATAAAGGCTGTATATGACAAACCTACAGCCAGCCTTATACTTAATGGTGAAAAACTAAAGCCATTTCCTCTAAACTCAGGAATGAGACTCTCTCCACTTCTCTTCAATTTAGTACTAGAATGCCTACCTACAGCAATAAGACAAGATGCAAATGTAAAAGGGATCCAAAAAGGGAAAGATGAAGTAAAACTCTCCCTCTTTGCAGATGACATGATCTGTATTTAAAGAATCCCACGGATCCCACTCCCAAATTACTCATGCTGATTCGAAACTTTGGCAAAGTAGCAGGATATAAAATTAACCTTCAAAAATCAATGGCTACTTCATTGTTGGTGGGAATGTAAAATTGTTCAACCACTTTGGAAAGCAGTATGGAGGTTCCTCAAAAGACTTCAGATAGAACTCCCCTATGACCCAGCAATCCCACTTTTGGGCATTTACCCAAATGTTTACAAACAAGACCACACTAAAGCTACCAGCACAACTATGTTTATTGCAGCATTATTTACCATAGGTAAGATATGGAACCAACCCAGATGCCCCTCAGTAGATGAATGGATCAAGAAAATGTGGTATATATACACAATGGAATTCTATGCATCCATCAGAAAGAATGACATTTCCCCATTTGTTAGGAAATGGAAAGGCTTGGAAAAAATTATAGTAAGTGAAGTAAGCCAGGCCCAAAGAAACATAGATCCCATGGTTTCCCTTATTTGCAATATCTAGTATATGTATGAATCAAGCGGAAAAGGTCAGATAATGTGATGTTAGGAAAATGAACCCTTAAATATGTATTTTAATGTTTTTTTGTCTTTCATGCATGTGTTTCTAATGCATTTATAAGATTATTTCTTTGTTGCTTTGTATGTCCCTCCCCCACAGTGTAACCCCCGCTTTCACTATATTTGATGTCAGTATAACTTGTGGAGGAGATGGGGACAAACAAGTCGTTTAAGGATTCAGGTGGACCTGTTGCAACAATGAGAAGTATAAAATGTCATGTCAAAAACGAGCTTTACAATGTCGCTGTGTGGGGGGAGGGGGGAAATAATTGGGTGGGGGGGAGGGGGGAGGCTGGGAAGGGAGGTGAAGGGTAAACAAAGGAGGAGGCTGCAATGCTTGATAAGAAATGTACGCATTATCCTGCCCATGTAATTGTAACCCCTCTGTACAGTATGTTCTCAAATAAAATAAAATAAAATTAAAAAAAAAATCAATGGCTTTTCTGTATGCCAACAATGAGAAAAACGTGGCTGAAATTAGGAAAGCAACTCCATTCGTAATAGCACCACAAAAAATAAAATACCCAGGAATTAACTTAACCAAAGAAGTGAAGGACCTCTATGATGAAAACTTTAAAAAACCTGAAAAAGGAAATCAAAACAGAACTTAGAAAGTGTAAAAACCTCCCATGCTCCTGGACTGGAAGGATCAACACCGTGAAAATGGCCAATATTTCCCAAGGCTATCTACAAATTCAATGTGATACTATCAATATTCCAACCTCATTCTTCAAGGAAATAGAAGAGGCAATCCAAAAAGGCATATGGAACAATAAAAGACCCCGAATAGCAAAAATGATCCTTAACAGAAAGAACAGTGCTGGAGGAATATCAATACCATATTCCAAACTCTACTACAAAGCCATAGTAATCAAAACAGCTTGGTACTGGAACAAGAAGAGACCTCAGGGGCATTAGAATAGAATTGAAAACCCAGAAGTGAATCCACAGACCTATAGCCACCTAATCTTTGATAAGGGAGATAAAAAAAATAGAATGGAAGAATGCTGGCAAAATTGGTTAATCACTAGTAAAAAAACTAAAGGTAGATCCTTATATATCACCCTGTACCACAATCAACTCCAAATGGATCAAAGACCTTGGAGTCAAAGCAGGCAACCTGAAAATGTTACAGGATGGAATAGGAGAAACCCTAGGTCTCCTTGGCGCAGGCTGAAATTTTCTTAATAGAGACCCAGAAACCCAACAAATCAAAGAAAGGGTGGACAAATGGGATTTCATGAAGCTGCAGAGCTTCTTCATGGCAAAGGTCATAACTAGCAAGTTCAATAGAAAGCCCACAGATTGGGAGAAGATCTTCACTAGTTATACAATGGACAAGGGTCTCATATCTAAAATATACCTGGAACTCAATGAATTAAATCACCCAACAACAAAATCTCAAAGAAACAACTGCCCAATAAATGAGTGGGCTAAAGACTTAAAGAACCTTCGCTGAAGAGGAAATAAGAATGGCCAATAGACACATGAAGAAATGCTCAACCTCACTAGCCATAAAAGAAATACAAATAAAACCAACATTGAGAATCCACCTCACCTCAGTTAGAATGGCTATAATCAAGAACTCCAATAACAACAGACGCTGGAGGGGATGTGGCCAGAAGGTGGTGGGAGTGTAAACTTTGTTGGTGGGAGGTTCCTCAAAAGACTCCACATAGAGCTCCCCTATGACCCAGTAATCCCACTTTTGGGCATTTACCCAAATGATCACACGCAAGACCATACTAAAGCTACCAGCACAACTATGGTTATTGCAGCATTATTTGCCATAGCTAAGATATGGAATCAACCCAGATGCTCCTCAGTAGATGAGTGGATCGAGAAAATGTGGTATATAGATATGCAATGGAATTCTATGCCTCCATCAGAAAGAATGACATTGCCCCCATTTGTTAGGAAATGGAAAGACTTGGAAAAAATTATATTAAGTGAAGTAAGCCAGGCCCAAGGAAACATAGGTCCCATGGTTTCCCTTATTTGCAATAACTAGTATATGTCTAGGACAAGCAGAAAATCACAGATAAGATGATGTTAAGCGAAATGAACCCCAAGATAGGGACACAAGTGGTGTTTTTCTTCCTTGCTATTGTTTCTAACTTATTTATAAGGTACCATGTGATTTTTTTTTGTTGCTTTGTATGTCCCTCACCCATGGTGTAATGCCTGTTTTCACTGTATTTGATGTTGATATAATTTGTGGAGGGGAAGGGAAAAAACAAATTGTTTAAATAGGTATACAGATTGACCCATTGCAACAATGAGATGTACAAGACGCAATGTCAAAAAATGAACTTTACAATTTAGGTGGGGGGGGCGAGTGTTGGGGGATGTTGCTGAGGAAGGGGGAGGGAAGGGTGATAGGGGAAAAACAAAGGAGAAGACAACAATGCTGCATAGGAAATGTACTCATTACTTTCCTCATGTAACTGTAACCTCTCTGTACAGTAGTTTCACAATAAAAAACTTAATTTAAAAATAAAGAAATAACACAGGGTACCAGTGGCTTAAACCTATAATCTTAGCTGCTCAGGGAGCTGAAATCTGAGGATAATTATTAAAAGCCAGACCTGTTAGACATATCTGAGAACCTTTTATCTCCAATTAAACACCAAAAAGCTGGCAGTGAAGGAGTAGCTTGAGTGGTAGCATGCCAGCTTTGAGTAAAAATACTAAGTGATAGTGTGTAGGCCCTGAATACAACTCCAGTACACACACACACACACACACACACACACACACACACACACACACACACACACACACACACACACAGATTAAATTATCCGTATAATGTACTTGCCTATGATTTTTTGAAATTATAAAGTTCGAGTTATCCTTGGCTATAAAGAAGCCCACTGTATCCCTACATTCATTGTGATCAGCATAAGCTGGACTGGTCCTGCACTGGTGTGTGGATTCTTGGAAAAAACTCTTCCATGCCATTTGTTCACGTCTTTGGCAGTCTTTGCAAGGAATTGCTGATTAAATAGTGTGCCATTCCCAATTAAATGAATCTCATTGCTATATTATTATGGAATGTTCAAAGAAGAAAAGGCCTCCTTGTTTAATAAAATAGATTTTAACTTACGTTAAATAGAGTCGTTACTCAACAATAACTCTTGTGTATGGAGCATTAGGTGCTAACAGACGCTTTGCTCCTATTGATTCCTTGTCATCATCCATCTTGTTAACATTTTTTTAACATAACTCCATACTTGTAATTTGACACTGCTATAAACATTATTTGAAATGAGATGATGAGAATACATACAGTTCTAGAGATTCTTTTGATGGCTTTATGCTTACTAAATTCAATAACAACTAAATCATTCTCATTTAGCATGCATTGATTTTCTGTCTTCAGGGAATTCTAATTACCTTCTAGATAAAAGACACAAAGACCAACTTCCACACTAAATGCCCACCTTCCCACAGTTTATGCTGCTTTCAAATGCCACTTTCTTCAGCCAATATCTTTATTTAACTTTGGGGAGGCTAAATCAATCACATGATGCCGTTGTAAATGTAATGAGTTATCTCTACAGAAGAACCACATTTTGAAGTTGGAGCAAGCCATCTGATATTTTTTTTAAAAACGCAATTCAGTGAAAACATATCCAATAAAAGGAAGGGACTTGAAATAAGACTTTTACTTCATATCTTTCCAAAGGTAATTTTAGAATTTCAGTGGTAAGAAAAACATCTTATCCATAGTCCTCTATATCTATCATCTATCTTTCTTATTATCTGTCTGTCCTCTATGTACGTATGTATGTATGTATGTGTGTGTATGTATGTATATGTATGTATGTATGTATGTATGTATGCATGTATGTATGCATGCATGTATGTATGTATGTATGTATCTATCTATCTATCTATCTATCTATCTATCTATCTATCTATCTATCTATCTATCTATCATCTACCTACCATGCTGGTATTAGGGTTTGAACTCAGGACCTCTTTCTCTTGGCTTGATTGTTCAGGGCTAGTGTTGTATCCCTTGAGCCACAACTTCACTTCTGTCCTTTTAGTGGCCAATTTGAGATAAGAGTTCTTCAGATTTGTCTGCCTGCACTGGCTTTGAGCCTTAGTTCTTAGATCTCAGCCTCCTGAGTAGCTAGGATTACAGACATGATCCAGGGGTGTTCAACCAATCCTCTGATTTATAGCATCCTTTTCAACTCTACTTTGCCTGTGGGTTTTTAACTTCTGACTTCAAAAATCTCCCTCCTTCTTTTCTCATCACCGGGAATGTTAACACCCTGAAAGAGCTCCATGCTTTGTTTTATTTTCTCTATGTTTTGTTTTTTTGTCTATTATCTTTGGGAGTGTAAGGGGAGGTACAGAAATGGAGGGACCAAGGGTGAACAAATGCAGCAATGCTACTCATTGGACACTATGTTGTAAATGAACAATACAACTTGTGGGTGAGGATGGGAGGGAAAAATTGGGAGAGTGTGAGGGAAGGGGTGATACTGCCCAAGAAGAAATGTACTTTTTATCTGACTTATGCAATTGTAACACCTCTTCTTTTAGCATTTTCAAATAAATAATAATATTAATAAAAAGCAAAAGCTCTATGCCATTCCATTTTCTGATCTCAACCTTGATTGCTCCCCTCCGACTTAATAGTGAATTTAGACAATGTTCTTTGGCCTCATTTAATTTGTTTCCTCCCACCATCCCTTTCTCAGCCCATCAGATCCTTCTTGATTTATTAGCTTCCCACATTTGTCCAGATCCCATTGCCCATAATGACAAAGACTCCTTGAATAATCTCTGCTTCTATGCGCTCCCTCATCTCCTCTGTGTGGAATAACAACTTGGAAGTTAAGCATGCATCTTCTTGTCTTCTACAGCCAGCACAAGAGGAAAGTGATGAACTGCTGGTCTAGTCACTCATTTTTTCTCCATTGCTGCTCAGGGCCCTTATTGCTTATCTATTCTTCATAACATTTCTGCTATTCTCTCCAAATTATACCCATTGTACTGCTAACCACAGCTCTCCTATTTTCCTTTGTATTTAGTAGATCATCTTTGATCAGCAGCATTCATAAACATCTAAAGAGAAGTCCCTTTCTTCTCACAAATGCTTTAATCTGGCTACTCTTTCCTCTTTAACCCCCTGAAGTTGACAAAAGAGACTGAGCTGACCTCCAAGACTTATCTTTTCAGGGATCTTTTAAATGTTTATATCATTTTTAATTTCTTCTGATATATTTTGATTCTGGTATCTCTTTGAACATTTACTATTTCCCTACTACTACTACTTCTGACTTTGTGCTCAGAAATCATTTTTTCAAGAAGCTTGGCAAAATGAACAACACTTAAAATCTACTTTCATCACTACTATCATGCCAATCTCTTTTTTCTTTATTTTAACTTTTTCTTCAAAAGAACATTGCCACAAGATTACCTCAGAATGCAAAATGTCTCATTTGTTTCATTTACCAGCATAGCCATAAAGTGTTCATGCTCCTCTCTTATTTAATATTTTGTATAATTGTTTCTTTCTTCCTTTGTTTTTGGTTGGTCGTGGGGCTCGAACTCTGGGTCTGGGCACTATCCCTCAGCTTTTCAGCTCAAGGCTAGCCCTCTACCACTTAAGCCACAGAACCACTTCTAATTTTCTGGTGGTTTATTGGAGGTAAGAGTCCCACGGACTTTTCCTGCCTAGGCTGGCTTTAAACCGTGATCCTCAGATCTCAGCCTCCTGAGTAGTTAGGATTACAGGTGTGAGCCACTGGTGCATGGCAATTGTTTCTTTCTTAATGTAATTTTTTAGCAGTCCTGTTTTCTTTCTTGCAGGTATAATCTGTCCCCAATAGCCAAGCATTTTATCTGACCTGCTGTCAGGATCAGGGAACAATTGTCTATTATTGACAGGATTTTTTTGTTAGTATCAGGGTTTGAACTTTGGAGTTCACATTTGCTTAGCTTGCTTGTTCTGCTGGTGGTCTACCATTTGAGCCATGCCTCCAGCCTGACTTTTTGCTGGTTATTTTTGAAGATAGAGTATCTCAAACTTTTCTAGCCTGGTTAGTTTGAACTGTGATCCTTTAGTTTTCAGTCTCTTGAGTAGCTAAGATTACCAGGCATATGTCACTGGCACCCAGCTCTTAAAGTTCTTAATTTTAATAAAAAATTTCCTTCTGTGTCTCTGCTCATCTTTTTTGATTTGGAAGGATTAAATCTTCTAAGAAATCAGATAGAAAAAGAAAATAGCTAGAGATTTGCTTTGTGATGATTTCCTTCATTGAGCTATCCATGAAAATAACCAAAGTAGACAATAAATTCCATAGTTTCTTCAAGTGTGTGGGAATGTTTTGTTAGCTACAGTAATATCATATTCTACATGTATCAATCAGTACAAAAGCCAACACTTAAATTCATACATGTGGTATAAGTTGCATCAATAAAATATACCTATTCTAAATTCTGTGTATAAATTCTGCATACTCTTCTATGCCCAACTAAATGTAATATTATTAAGCTTCCCTGGTTACTAAAACAGTGTGAATGACTTCCTTCCTTATGCCCAGACTACCTTACACCTAACAAGGTAAGCTGTATTTCACTTGTTTCTATCATAGTTTTTTGGATTGTTTCATTTCACCAACTTACTGTTAAGCTATCTAAGGGAGCAAAACAATTAGAAATATATTTGAAAGAATAGCAATTTCACAGGATTGACTAAGAGATATGGTCTCTGTCTCATAGTGTAATTCAATAACTATTTTAGTTTGTGAGACATTAGAATACCATCAGAAAGCACTCAATAAGCTTTTTCACGTGGCCAAAGTGATGATTTTGCCTGTCTACACTTGGAGTTTGCATTAGTTACTACAATGGGAAGCATTATTAACCACTGACTGATGAGGGCCTGGTGACAGTGGACATTGTGGTTGACTAAGCTCAGTCTATTTCTGTTGACTGCAGAGACTTCTTTGAAGAAGAAATAAGAATGGCCTATAGATGCATGAAGAGATCTTCAACATCTTTGGCCATAAAAGAAATGCAAATCAAAACAACATTGAGATTCCACCTCTCCCCAGACAGACTGGCAATTGTCAAGAAAAAAAAAAACAAATATTAACAGATACTGGCAGGAATGCCAGGGAATGCCACTACACTGTTGGTGGGAATGTAAACTTATTAAATCATTATGAAAAAATCTATGGAGGTTCCTCACATGACTAAACATAGAACTGCCCTATGACTCAGCAATCATACTTCTGGTGATCTGTCTAATTAAACATAAACCAGGCTGCATTAAAGCCACCAGCGCAACCATGTTTATTGCAACATTCTTTACCATAGCTAAAATACAGAATTGGCCCAGATGCCCCTTAGTGGATGGGTGGATCAAGAAAATGTGGTTTATATAAACAATGGAATTCTATGCTTCTATCAGAAAAAAATGGCATTGCCCCTTTCATAAGGAAATGGAAAAATGGAAAAAGTTATACTAAGTGAAGTAAGCCAAACCTAAAGAAACAGAGACTGCATGGTTTCCCTCACTTGTAATAATTAGAATATGCCTATAAATTTACAAGTAAACCCAATAGATAGTAAAATACAAATAACTACACTTGGCATGATTCATTAAAACAGTATAAACATTCACACAGTGTGAAGAAGGAGGATATTTTCAGGAGGTGACCACAAGGGCTCAATAGCTGTGTGCATGTGATCATATAAAATGATGCTCATCAAAATGAACTCCAAGAAATGGAAACAAGAGGTGGTTCTTTTGTTTTCTTTCCTTCTTTCTTCAGTTTGTTCCCTTTTGTTGCTATTTTTTTTACTTCTGTCCTCTTTGTCTCGTATATAAGTATTTGGTGAGGGGAAGGGGAAGCACAGAAATGGTGGGAAAAAGGGTTAATGAATTCTACGGTGAAACCCACTAGACTCCATGTGGGAAATGAACTATACAATCTGGGGATGGGGAAATGGGGAGGGGAAAAATTGGAAGAGAACAACAGAGGGGGTGACATTTTTTGAAAGGAAATGTCCTCATTACCTGACTCATGTAACTGTAATCACCTTTACAATAAAAAATGCCTAAGAAAACTAATGTATCATTTATTATACTCTTTGCTTTAAAGATAACCTGGAAATATTTAGATGGAATATCCAGTAAGTAGCATATTGTTGACATGGAGAAAATAGGTACCTAGTTATTAAACTCATTATTTTATAAAATTGTTGGGGAAAAGAATGCATATGACAGCCCTAACAGATTTCCTTTAGATTCTTGTTACTGCTCAGTTTTAAGATCCAATTGCCCCAAGAATCATCATAACTTCTATATATACATATAGATTAAACTTTTTAACTAAAAGAGCTTATTCATATTTCATGACTAAAAGGTAAAGGAAAATCCCTATTCATGAACCTCCCATTTGGATTTGGATTAAAAAGAAAAAGGAGCATTCCACCAATATGGCTTAATGCTCCAGATTAAATGAGAAGTGTTCAGATCTTTCATGCAACAAAACTGCAAACTACTCTTTCTTTTTTCATGACAGTAAATGCATTCTAATATATGTAATGAAAAAATTATATGTGTGCTCAATTCCTAATAATGAACTCCTGAAATTAAAGAAAGCAGAAGCCAAATGTATAAGCAGATATTTGAACTAATGAGTAGCTTTTGTAACTCTTTCATTACAAACATTCTGCAGAAAAATTTTCCACTTTTCAACATTACTTTCGTACAATCCCTTGACTCAGAACACTAAATAAAATCCACAAATTAACTGTACAATCCCTTTGGTGAATGATGTTGGTACTGAGTTCATTCTATGTGGCATTATTAAATTTCACAAGACAGAGTATCCTAGACATTGAGGAAGACGCAACATTCTAATTCATATAACAATCAGTGATGTGTAACAGCGTGGGTTAAACCAGACTGATAGCAAGAAAATTGCTCTTAAAAAATGCCAATGTGGAAAGAAGTAAAGCAATAAAAAGTTGGCAATTCCTTAGAAAGTAGTTTAATGTGATAATGAGGATGATATTCTTTTCACTACAAAAATTGTAGTCATAATTGTGGAAGCAGAGAGAATTCAGTGCCATAAAGTGAATACAATGTGAAAATTAAAAAGAAATGCCACTCAGTCAAAGAACTTGAGATTCAAAATGCAATAGCACTTGGAACACAAATTTATACTTATCTCTTGTAGAACATATGTTTTCTTCCAAGCTATCAAGGACTTACCACTTGCCATGTATTCACAGATTAAATATTGTGAAATGCTACAAGGCAAAGTTCAAAGCTACCGTCAAGATTTAAACTAACTAAAAGATCTTTTAAATGCATCTTTATTATTTGATTACTTTTTAAATTCTAGATTATATAAAGATACCTTGTTTTACTCCCTTGTAAATCATTATGGCAGTTAGCGTATTGAGTGTTAAGAGGAACAATTACAAACACTGATGCAATTGCATCTTTTTAATTCTAAAAAATAATATGCTGGATACTTTTACAAAACTAGGAGGGATACCAATGTCTTAAAATGTTCTTTTTACTTCTGTTTCTTTTTCTTTTCTATGAACAACTATGCAGTGATGTTATCGCTTTCTGTTTTTGCAAAAGCCCTATGAGTACCATTATTTAATGTGCAAAAGACACCATTTGCATAAATGTAATCCTTCCCCCTGTCCTTTAATGCAAGACTTCTGTATTTGGAGTTAGGAGCATAATGTCTTAAATGCCATTTCTATGTTAAGAAAAAATTTTCCTGGTATTTTGCACTGTAAAAAGTATTGCATTTGTACAATACAATATTGCAAATCAAATGAATTGAAAGTTGTTTTGTTTTACTTACCTTAACAGTTTTGTAACTCATCATTTTATATACTTTTTAATAAGTATTTTTTACCAAGTCATTTTTGATTGGACTGTCCAGAGTGACATAAGTAAGAGGCTTAACTCCTAAAAATATACACTAATATAAGCTGGATATCTGTGACTCACAGTAATCCTAGCTACTTGGGAGGCTGAGAATCAGAAGATTGTGGTTCAAAGCCAGCTTGGGCAATGAAGTTGTAAAATGTGTTATCAACTAAGGTGGTGTGATATATATATATATATATATATATATATATATATATATATGTATAAATATATCTATCTATATATATATATCTGTTATTCTAGGGATATAGTGTCTCTCTATGCATCTAGGTTGGCCTCCAATCCACAATTTTTCTGTCTTATCTTCCTGAGTTAAACACATGTGCCCCTATGTCTGGTTTCTTAAACCTTTCTATATAAAATCCTATTTAAAAATGACTCCCACATCTCAAGTCTTAGAAAGACAGACTCTTACTGAGAGATGATTTATTTTTAATTAGCTTTAATAGGTTTCAAATTATATTCAAAATAATTTAGACTAAGGAACAAAGTCAATTTTAATGATACCTTAAATACTCACACCAATCAGAATCAAAATAACATTTTATTCCTAACCTCTAGCAGAATCCCTAGTGGTTGTATGAAACCAACAAATATTTTTCTAATGTGTGAATCAAAGCTGTCAGCTATCACTTTATTTCATTTAAATAATTATTTTTGTAATTGCAATACAAATCTTCCTAGAAAATCATTTAAACCATATAGAGACAGCAGATGATATTGCACATTTAAGGTAGTCTATGAAAATCTCTCCATTCCACTTCTTCTGCTATCTAACTTCTTCCTCAAAGTCTTTCTGGTCAGATTTCCACCTTCATTTGGATTCAGCATTTGACAAACCCAGACATAAGAAAGTGAATCTGAGTTTGTCTAAACCATGCATCCTTCATTTTAAGTGATATGAAAAAGGATATTCTGACTCATTTTATGTGACAGGAAATTTATTGAGGAAACACTTGGAAAATGTTTCTTCCCTCTTTCAAACAGGAGTTTATTTCTCCTGATGGTGATGATCATGCCATATCTGGTTGTGCTGGTAAGCCAAAGAAAGAAGGGAAATAAATGTGGTTTATGAAGAGTAGAGATAAGGTAATCAGCGAACTAATTCACTTTCTTCCTGTGTGACTGAATTAACCAGCTCTACAATTGTCTTTTTCTGACCTTTTCTAATCTTCTTGATATGTGATCTTCTTTTTAAGCGAGTCAGTAAATTTTTAAATGAAATCCAAGTAAAGCTACTTAAATTGTGACTCCTGCTCTTTTATTCAGAGCATTCTAATTACCAGCTCATCCAACTACCAACACTTACTTATTTCATCAAAGTTTTAAATTTCTATACATTAAATATGACAATAATCAACACAAAAGCATTAGTCAAAGTATGCTAGGAATGATGGATATGAATATGTGAATATGTGTAAATGTAAAATGTCTATGGTTTTGATCTAGAATTTCCATTTGATAAATGTATCCAAGCAAAAAACTGGATAAGAGAAAGATACTCATATAGACATTTGGAGCACTGATTTCAATAATAAAACAATTGAAAACTAAAAACAACCTATTTCCAGTTTAAATGTATTGAATGTGAGACTACTAAGATTATAAATACTGAATTTATAGCTGGGCGCTGGTGGCTCATGCCTGTAATACCTGCTACTCAAGAGGCTGAGATCTGAAGATTGTGGTTCAAAGGCAGCTGGGGCAAGAAAGTCCATGAGACTCTTATCTCCAATAGACCACTAAGAAACTGGAAGTGATGCTGTGTCTCAAGTGGTAGAGTGCTGGCACTGTGGCTCAAGTGGTAGAGTGCTAGCCTTGAGCTGAAGAACTGAGGGACAACACCATAGGCCCAGAGTTTAAGACCCACGACCGACCAAAAAATAAAACAAATATTGAATTTATTCTAAGACTTAAGGGAGTCTTGTTATTTTTTATCTCAAAAAACATTAATGGGAATAATTGCTTTCAGCATTTATTATTACTATTACTATTATTAATAATAATAATTTTTTGGACCAGCCTGGGCTGAGCTGGACCATGGTCCCCCTTTTTATGCTTCCTGCATGGCTGGAATGGCAAACATGTACCACTGTTCCTTGATGTTTATTGGTTGAAGTGAAATCTCAAAACCATTTTGCCTAAGCTTGCCTTGAACCATGATCCTTTCTTGGTCAGCCTCCTGAGTAACAAGGATTATAGGCATGAATCACTACGCCCAATAATACATTCCACCTTTGAACATTTACCAAATGTAAACTTGTGTAATAAATCTAAAATAACAATAAATATCTATTTTTGATTTATGGAGAGTTTTTCTACACAATAGTGTTTAAAATACTTCATGTTGTAGTTTCATATTTAAGCAAAACTTAAAAGGAACACCCAACCTTGGCCAATATTGAGACATGGCAGCCATCTTTAATTGCATGTGTCAGAACTAGTACTCTTGGACTTCACACTTTTCCTGGAGGATCTGGTTGTTCAGGATATGGAACCACAGAGAGTGAGCACTAGAATTGTTCTCCATTTCCCTTTCTAGTGTTTGTTCTCATATTGGATTTGGACATCTTGCTGAAATCTGTCTTCACTTTTTTAGCTTGTGAAACTTATTAAATAATATATTTCCTATTCCTTTTTGTGGAAAAAAAATAAGGCAAGTAAAATAAATTCTGTTCTCTTGTTGAATTTTATCTTTTCTGTCATATTAAGTATTGAATGAACTGACATCTAAAATGAATTTATTTTACTGGTTAAGTTTCAGATTTTGAGACAGTATAAAAAATGCAACAAAAATTCTAACCTTAGAATATTTTCATTCAATTGTGGAATGATTTTGTTTTCAATCCACACTAAATTCCTGCAGATACTTCCACTGAGACTCAGATGAGAGCCAATAGATAATCTTATTTGTAGAATGTCCATTTGGATGTCAGTTTCACATATGGATAGACAATTGAAAGAAAGGTGTTGATGGCCTAGTACGGGTAGTTCATGCTCAGAATCATTTGATTCTTTTGCGTTTGCTCGCCTTAAGTAACATGGAATAAGCATTCTTTTCTAATTCTTTAGAAAATAAAATTTGATGACAATGTAAAAAGTTAGAATATGAATAATTTTCATTTCATATCAGCCAACAAATTTGCTATATGCCTCCAAGTTAACCATATTTAGGCATTCATTTACTTATCATAATTCATAGTGCCACCACAAATGAACTTCTTATAGTCTAGACCATCTTTTGACACTGTTTTATTTGGAAAATAAGGGCATTTAGAATGTAGGAAGTGTGCTTTATTTTCTTCCATCAGTTGCTAAACCAGCATTGTATGTGCTTTCAGTTCAGAGTTTAATTTTGCAAGTGACTTGCTCTGATTGCAACATTTAGAACAAATTTCTTTCTGCAGTCTCCTCACTTGAAAAACAGGAAAATAGTATTGACCCCATGGAATTATCAGTCTGAAAAGTCAATGAAAGCAGAAGCTATTCACCACTGTGGTGGAAAGAAAAGCTTTTGATATAAAGTGTTTAAGTTCAGAACATCAGGGTCATAATCTGGATGATGTGTTAATGCTAAACAGCCATAGTATATAACTAAAGACATTTGACCAACTTGAGAGAAAACAGAATTCTTCCTTGAGCTATGGAGAAGATGTGACCTGTTTATACAACCTGCACAAACACCAGAAATAAAGACAATTTGTAGAATAGGGAAATTTTAGTGAGCTCTTGCCATACCTTTCTTTACAGAAATTATTAATCCATGTGTATTGTCCCCTTTTTGCTATAAAATAGCAAATAAGGAATCATAATTTGAGATCATCTATTATTACTTTCATTTTCAAGCCAGTATCATAATTGATTTATCTTCTATTACTAACAATCTGTTAATTTTGAGAGTTGTAGAGCCAACAAATAAAGGCAGTTAAGACATTGTGGGGATCATTGTTAGCTAAAAACAGAACTACTTAATAGACATTTCTCTTTGTCAATATTATAACTGATCATTTTAAAAGAGATTGTAGGACAGTGATGTAATTTAAGAAGGATAGTCACACCCATGAAAGTCACTAATAAAAATAATAAAGTATAAAAATCAAGTAAAGCCATATATAAAAATTTATGAGAAGAACATAATAAGTGATTCTACAACTCATTGAATGGGCTAAGAAACGGCCATTGGACATGTTAGTTTCTTTATATTTTGTAAGAATGCCAGTAGATAATGTATAATCTAGTCTGTTATAAGCATTTAAGTGAGGCTCAAATTATGTAATATTTTAAAGTTAGAGGTGATAAAACTTATCTGTAATTACATGGGTTTAAAGTAGAAGCTCTCAATGATATCTATGGTTTTTATAGACCACATTAGTTTCTTTAAAAACCTGGGGAAGAAAAGACTTTCAAGAAACAAAGAGAAAAAATACTCTAAGGATACATTGTCTATGAGTATAGTGTCTGACATATGAAACTCTCATATTCATCCAGTGAAACCAATAAATCCAAACCACAAATACCTCCTTTGTTTCTCTACTGAAATCTGTTTCCATCAAATGTCTTAGCAGCTTCCCCAAGTTTATATAATAGGTATAATAATTATTTCTTTTTCCTTCCTTCCTTCCTTCCTTCCTTCCTTCCTTCCTTCCTTCCTTCCTTCCTTCCTTCCTTCCTTCCTTCCTTCCTTCCTTCTCTTCCTCCCTCCCTCCCTCCCTCTTTCCCTCCCTCCCTCATTCCCTCCCTCCCTCATTCCCTCCCTCTCTCTTTCCCTCCCTCCCTCCTTCCCCTCTTTTCTTTCCTTTTTTTCTTTTCTTTCTGATTATTTATTCCATTTATATTTCAACCCAATGTCTACAGCAATTCTTTGGCATCTGAAACACTGTGGCCATTCCCGTTGCTTTTCAGGCAAACCATTGTTAATCATTGATCTTTACACAGATACAAAATTAACATGTTGGCATCTGTCAAAACGAATTGGAAATTTTATTTGAGCTTCCTCTCAGTCAGTCTCTGGTCTGGTTCCACTTGAGGATTTCTCCCAGACTGCTTGATGGACAATTAGCTATAATATCTGGACATGCATTTATTCTTCAGTGGTCTCTTTTTCACTATTGCAATACATTTGCAAACATGTAAACAGATTAAAGTCAGTAAACTAGAACTTTCTAGACTGCATTTTGCTGAGTACTGACTTGCTTTTATTTTTTATTTTTTGTATTGTAACCGAGGCTTGAACTCAGGGCCTTACACAATCACTTGGTTTCATCTCTAAAGGCTGGTGCTCTTCCACTTGAGCCAGGTCTCCATGTCTGATTTTCTGCTGGTTAATTGGAGAGTAGAGTCTCATGGACTTTTCTGCCCAGGCTGGCTTTGACCTGTGATCCTCAGATCTCAACCTCCTTATGAATACAGGTGTGAGCCATCAGTGCTCATCAATGATCATCAACTTTCAAAGAATATTGTATATTCTTCCTCTTATAAGGAACACTGTAGTTATTTTTTTCAGAAATGTTAGACGGCAGTCAATCTTCTGTGATATTTGTAATATACTTTGATTTGACAAATATCTAGAAGATAAGATCAAAAGAAACTTTCTTGACTGCATTAATAGACAATGGCTAATTTAACTGTATCTTGTAGCCCTGAATTAAAATATTTTTCTCCTTTTTTTAATAATCTGTATATCAAATAAGAATAGCAAATGAGTTAGCCTGGTTTCCTTTATTCTTCTGATATATTGCATGTCCACGGTAATTTTGTTAAGCCTTCTTTTAAAATTAACCTAATACAGAGTCACAAGCTACCACCCAGAGAATTCAGCTTCTAGAAGTATCCACAATGGGCTTTAAAAGGTAAATTTTTGGGGTCACACTGTTTTGGATGGCAAATAAAAATGTGGGTCTTAACCCAACCCTCTTGTCTATTGGAACTATTTCTCTGAGATCAGGCCCAATCAGCTACATTTTAAATCAACAATTAAATTGTTAGACCACACTAGAATCCATTCTGAGGATTTATATATATGCTCTTTCACACCAAAGAAAGAAAAACTTAATTTCCTAAAACAAATTAAATTCAAAGAGGTCATGTTCTCCTTAAGAAAGACTCTTAGGCAACATGGTGGAAAAATCTTTAACTAAAACAGAATTTTTTCAGTAAGTCTTAAATAGCTTAGAGGCCACATCCTTTGGAAATTATCTGGCTGCCATCCTTCTTTACTGTCTTTACTGCTTTTTTTTTTTAACCCCAACCCTTGGGTTGATTAGTACATTCCTCTTTTTATTTAGCATATCCTAGCCTCTTTCTATCTTTTCTGGGCTTCTATTTGGTTTTCTAATGGACTTCTAATCATCTCCTTAGCAGAGCCTTTCATGAGTCCTTTCTTTATTTTGATAGTACTTACTTGAATGAATCTGGTCACATTGTGCTAGAAAAATTCTAATTTCTTTTGGTCTTCCTGGAGTACATATCATTGTCTCAAACTCTAATACTCCCAAATCCACATGAAATGTCGGAGAATAAACCTTTAAGTGATTAGTCCTTCTTACTTTGTTTTTAAAATATGATAAATATTTAGATGGACAGCTCAGCAATAGAGATATTTATGATTCTCATCTTCCCTTTTGTCTCATTCTTGGTTAAAACAAAGCCCAAACACTGCCTTTGGCTCTTCATTTGCATGCTCATCCATTTTCTGTTTAGCCAAGAAAATAAAGGGCTTGAGAAATATGCAGAAATTGTGAACGTTGTTTGCATTCTCCTGAAATATTTCTTTAGCTGAAGGGGATCAAATCAATAAAATATGATGAAACCATATGCTCATTATTTCAAAGGAGAGCAGCTGCTTCAGGGAATATTGAGAGATTTATTAATTCTACCAACACCTCTCATTAAGGTAACTATCTCCAAACCTGATTTCCTAAATAAAATGCATCTCAGTGGGAAAAGTACACTAGTAGAATTTGTTGCTGATATTGTATTTGGTACATTTCTGTGATTAACTTTATGGTAGAGAAATCATTGTGCAATTTAAAATGATTAAGTGAAGAGATACAATTCATCCCATGGAAAAGGTTTATCACATAGCCAGAGTTTGGAAATGCCACAGAGGAAGGTGTTTTGGCAAAGAAGGATGCTTATAGCTTGCTATGGGCCATATGTGCATCTAATTGAGTTTGTAACTTTCCAGGCAAGATGCCAAATGGCTAGTCTACCATCTGGTAATGAGATAATACATTCTATCTTCTTGTTCTCACCAATTTTAGAGGTACCAGAAAACTGATTTGTTCCATAGAAAACTTCTATACAAGTACAACTTTAAGCACACAAGGAGATCGAGTCAACTAGCTAAAGCATTTAAATTTTAATTAATTTGGTTAAGTCTTCTACTTGTACCTCCAACAGAGTTCAAAGTAGCAGAAAAAAAAATCCTTGGTCAACTAGCTAATCTCAATTACAAAATTTAAGATGAATTACTGAAAGGTGACATTTAGCCTATCTAGTTCCTTAAAATACAAAGTGGAAATAGTAAAGCAAATAAACAGTAATGACAACAAACCAAAAATTTTGGCAGGGAATTTCAGGATCTGGATGATTTCAGGATGATATTAAAGCTAAAACAAGTCATCAAAAATATTAAGAGGATTTTGAAAATACTTACTGGCATGTAATGGATTTACAACAAACCATACATACTTAAATATATAGTTGATCAATTTGGATGTCAACACCATCAAGAAAATAAGGATGCATATGAGATCGCAAGTTTCTCTTATGACCATTGGCTCACACACCTCTCCATTTATCTTCCCCACTAACCTCAGGGAATCAATGATCTTTCTCCTGCTATGAATTCCTAGGGTAAGCCATTTTTCTGCTATTTTAATTAATTAATCAATTGAATTAATTAATATTTAGTGCTAGGGATTGTACCCAGGGTCTCATGCTTGCTAGGTAAGCCCTTTATCACGTGAGCCATGTCTCCCATTCTCTGCCATTGACACGGGGTCTTGTTATGCTTCTTAGAATGTTCTGGTAAGTATGGGCCAAAGTAAGGCTCCTACCTCAGCCTCTTGAGGAGCTGGAATTTGACCTCTTTCATAAATAATTGTTTGGAGTTGGCTTCATGTTTCAATTATATCCCAGTCCATTCTTGTTTTATTATTGAGTGGTATTTTATTGTCTGGTTATCCTATTATTTCTCATAATTCACTTATAGGATGTTGCTGTAGTTAATGGTTGTGATGATTACAAATAAAACTGCTAAGATAGTTTACCAAAGGTTTGTTTGGGTGAGGATTATTTTGCTTTCACTTTTCTTAAGTAAATCTTTTAATTAGTATTTATTTGCCTGGGCTGTGTCACTTGAATGGCAACTCCCTTGTACAATTACTTAAAGATAATAAAGGAAAAAGAAAAATAAAAAAATTAAAAAAAGAAATTGTTGAACTACTACTTTTCCAAAATGTTGGCATTATTTTCATTCTTTTCTGCCTGTATTGGAATCTGTAGTCACCACAAATACTTGCCAGCCCTTGGAATGATCAATCTTTACTTTTAATCATTATATTGATTGTATAGTTCCTTCTTGTAATTTTTAAGTGTACTTTTTAAACAAGCCATGATGTTGAGCACCTTTTCATTGCTTCTTTGCCAACTATAAGTCTCCACTGGTGACATCTTATATAAATATTCTACCCAATTTTATATTTGTTTTATTGCTGAGTTTATTTACCATAATATCCATTATTAGGTAAATGTTTTATAAATATTTACCTCCAACCAGTAACTTGACTTTTAACTTTTATGGCTCAGTATATTTTCAATAATGCTTTGAAATTGGATGAAACTGAATTATTAGGATTTTTAAAAATAGCTTTGTTTTTGACATCTAATTATATAATATTTACCTTATCCAAAATCAATTTTTTCTCCTTTTTTGTTAAAAAATTCAGAGCTTTTGTCTCTTTCATGTCTTTGAGTCATAGCAAGATCCATGCAATTCATTTTTTGTATATGGTGAGGTCAAGATAGATAGTCATCTATCAGATATTCATCTGTGCTTGCTCATGACTGCACACATATTCCAGGATCAATTGCTGAAAAGTGATTTTTTTCTTCTCTTGAACTGCTTTGCAACATTTAAAAAATAACTTGATTATATAAATGTAGAGCTACTTCTGAATTTCTGGTCTAGTTTTATTAGTCTATTTTTATGTAAATATCCAAAGGTTTTCCTAATAAAGTCCTTACAATACTTCAAGTCAGGTTGCATAGTTAATGTTTAGAAATTTGTAAATTCTAAGTCCTTTACATTTTCATATAAATTTTAGAACTAGCTCATTGACTTTTACCCAAAAAAGTCTACTTCAATTTCCATGAAGATTTACTTTCACTCTACAGATGAGTCTGGGAAATTGTTGAGGATAAGAACCAACTCTAATACTCATATCCTGCTAATAATAAGAAAACATAGACACTTTGTGAACAACCTGGTTGCTTTTATGAAATGAAACAGACATTTACTGTATGACTTAGCCATTCAGTTCTAAATGACTATCCAAGCATAGAAGGCATATGTTCAGACCAATATCTTTCCTTGAAGTTCTAATTCACTTTATTCATAAAGGCCTTTAAATAGACAACAATCCAAATGTCCATCACCCTGCAAGTGTACAAACAATTAGGGTGCATTCCTATGGAAATAAAAGTTCAGTCCTCAAAAGAACACATTTCTATTTTTTTTTTTTGGGTCCGGTTGTAGGGCCTGAACTCTGGGCCTGGGTGCTGTCCCTCAGCAATTCAGCTCAAGGCTAGTGCTCTACCACTTGAGCCACAGCGCCACTTCTTTTTTTTTCTTATGTGGTGCTGAGGAATTGAATCCAGGGCCTTGAGCATGCAAGGCAAGTGCTCTACCACTGAGCCACCTTCCCAACCCCATGAACACATTTCTGATACTGCAGAAATGTGGGTAAACCCAAAGGCAACATGACTCGTGAAAGGAACTGAACCCAAATCCACTATATGCCTTCAAATTTTATCCATAGAGAAAGTGGGAAAGAAGAAAATTAGGCTGCAACAAATGGATTAGAGGTTGTCAGGAACTGAAGTCAGATGGAGAGAATTTTCTGTATGGATATTTAGGAGAATGGAAGACTTCTCTAACATGATTGTGGTGCTAGTTACATGATACATACACTTAGTAAAAAATCTTGTAATTGTACCCATAGTATTGGTAAATTTTATTGTACACAGGTTATACTCTAATACTAAGACATAACTACAGGCACTATCTTTGAATAAAACAGAAAATTCCATATGAGCGTGGTCTTGGAAAGTAAGATACATTGAGCCAGGCAGTGGTAGCTCATGCTTATAATCCTAGCTACTCAGGAGACTGAGATATGAAGATTACAGTTTGAAGCCAACACAGGCAGAAAAGTCTGCAAGACTGTTATCAAACATCTGGAAGTGGAGGTGAGGGTCAAGTGGTAGATTGCTAGCCTTGAGCAAAACGGAGTTTGTGGACAGTGCCAGGCCCAGAGATCATGCCCTAAGACTGGAAAAATAATAACCTGCATTACTTTTCTATGATATGCTCTCCACATGTGGCTTGTTAGCTATTTCATATAATCCAGCTGCTAAGGCAGACAATTCTATTGTTAATTAAAATCACAAGAGAAATTTAGATACTTAGAAAACATTAATTCAATCTAGAGATCTGATACAAAGATCTGATATGAATGAGCTCTGTGTCTCCGTTGGGAAATTGTGGTGTAAGAATTTTTATTATTCTTCCTAAAATTATCATTTTCCTTTTTTTTGAAGTTTAAATGACATAGCATCTTCAATGTAAAATGGCTGCACTTGATTTGAGTCCACTTGAAAGACATTCATAATGACTAAGTATGTTCCTCTTACAATCCTTTTTTCCCCCATCTTATTTTGAGAATGTCTCTCAATTCAAGAATGCTTTAACATTTGGAGTCTTGTCATATAGCCTTTGTAATGTTGCATCAACATTTGGTAATGACTCCAAAAATACTTTTGAAATGTGTACTTGGAGCTTTGTATTAAATGTCATGCATCAAGGGACCATATGGTCAGACATTTTAAAACTTTTTTTTCCCCAACTGAAATGATAGCCGAACACCTACATTGAATGTAACTGAGAATGTGGAAACTCTTACTAAAACTTAAATGTTCAGACAAGAGACACATTGAGTGAGGGTTCCAGAGTATTATAAAAGCTCATTGATTTACAAGCTACCAGAGGCAAACACACTTTAAAGTTGATGTGAATCAAGAAAAAAAAAAAAACCTGCTTTTTTTGTGTGCAAGAAATACAATTGAGGAAGTGGCACTGTGATTCAAATGGTAGAGCACTAAGCTTGAGCTGAAGAGCTCAGGGACAGTACCCAGGCCTAAAGTTCAAGCCTCATGACCAACAAAAAAAGAAAAAATATACAATTGAGAGAAAAGAGGTTTTCTTGTTCCTTCAAAGGCAGAATTGACATTTAGATTCCCAATATGTCATGTAGGTCATAGATAAGAACACTATTTTTGTTCTTTTTGCTATCAATTAATTTTCACTGGGTAGAAGATTAGGCAGAGTCTAATTTAAGACTTGCCCTTGTTTAAAATCTGTTCGCATAACCTAATTTCAATGTCTAACTTTGAGGCTAATTCAAAAATTATTTTAAAGGACATTCCTAAGGAAACATCAATTGTAGAGTCAAAGCAGTGTTGTGATATGAATAGAAACCTTACAGAGAAAATGATAAGGAGGAAATACAGATTTTTAATCTTATGCTAGTAATGGAAAAATAAAAGAAACAGACATGGAGAACATGTTAAAAACACAATTGCTATGTTACTGCCAATATGGTGAGTGAAATTTGGAAAAATTCAGAATACACTGATATTTTCTGTTATCTAAATATAGAACATTATATGTGCTGTGTATAATAGTGAATATTTCATATATGAACCTTTGCCATATTGATGTCAGATAAATCTAATTACTTAGTAATTTCTGAAGTCATTAAGATATATCCTGCTTGGTTAAGATGTAGAGATTAATAAGAAGATCTTTGGTCAGTATAAATGTAACAGGAGATGAAATGATGTAATACAATGAAATCACATTGCAATAAAGAACAAGAGATGGAGTCTTCAACCTGGCATTGAGCAATCAGTTAGATGAACTGGACAGCAGAAGTAGGTAAGTTCAGAAAGAGAATTGTTAGCCCAGAGAACTGCTTGGGAGATTGCAGTCATGAATGTGCCTATAAATCTACAAGTAAACCCAAAGGGTAGTAAAAGACACATAATTACACCTGGACATGATTAATTTAACAGCAGTCTAAACATTCACACAGTGATAATAAAGGAGGATATTATTAAGAAAGGATTGCATGTGCTCAATAGCTATGTGCATATAAAATGATGCTTACTGAAATGAACTCCAAGTAATGGAAGTAAGAGGTCT
The DNA here is from genome assembly GCF_019054845.1 of Dipodomys spectabilis. Classification (NCBI taxonomy): domain Eukaryota; kingdom Metazoa; phylum Chordata; class Mammalia; order Rodentia; family Heteromyidae; genus Dipodomys; species Dipodomys spectabilis. The sequence goes on along the minus strand of NW_024870911.1, from coordinate 15,219,922 downwards.
TTTTATTACAATTTTTTATTTTATTGTTAAGATGCTGTACGGAGTGGTTACAGTTACATGAGTAAGGCGATGAGTACATTACTTGTCGATCATTGTTACCCCTTCCCTTCCTTGTTGTGGTCCCACTATCCCTTCCCTCCCTCTCCTCCCACCCTCCTACCCACCCTCCTCCACCTCGCCACCGCAGTTCTAAAGTTCGTTTCCAATATACTGTCCTGTGGGTATCTTTGTTGCAATGGGTCATCCTGTGTCCTTGTTTCAGCGTTTTGTTATTTCCCATCCCCTCCCCAGATTAGACATAGGTATAAACAAGATGCAGGGTATCAAAATCAAGTACAGTGACAACAGGGGATATGCCATAGGGCAAAGAACCTACAAAGGAAACAACAACAAAATAAAATCACATGGTACATTTTTTATTGTATTGTTTACAATTCTTTTTTTTTCTTTTCTTTGGTTTGTTCCCTTCTGTCCACGTTTTTTATTTCTGTACTGTTTGTCTCGTATATATACATATACATATATACGTTTATCTGATTCAGAGAGGGGAAGGAGAAACACAGAAATGGTGTGACAATGGGTGAACCAATTCAGCAGTGAAGCCCACTAGGCCCTATGTTGGAAATGAACTATACAACTTGGCTTGGGGGAGGGAGAGGAGAAGAAGAGGAAAATGGAGAGGGGAAAACAGAGAGAACAAGGGAGAGGGTGACACTGTTCAAAAGGAAATGTGCTCACTACCTGACTTATATAACTGTAACTCCTCTGGACATCATCTTTACAATAAAAAAGAACAAAGGCAGTCTTTATGTGGACTTGAGAAAACGTCTTGTACAACAAAAGCATATTTTCATATACATGTGAGAGCTCAATAATAATTCCTCAGAAGAGTGATGAACTGAGAATGTAAGTCAGGTGGCTGAGTGCCTGTGATGCTGTTAAGATGGATTTAGGTTTCTCTAATGGGGCAAAGAAGTTATTACTCAATTTTTAAAATCAGAAATACACTATGATCAGAGGTATATTTCTGAAGGATCACCTGATAGCTAAAGCTACTATATCATGCCAATTTTGCAGCATTGTATATTCATAGACATTGCTTTATAGCTCTTTGAATGATAATGACCATTTTTTTGTAAGCCAGAATGTCTATCTGGACAGCTACTTATACACTGATTACATGTTTGAGACAGATCATTTTGGTTTCTTTCTTGAACTCTATAGACAGAAGAAATATGCAGTTATTGTTTGAAATAAAAAATAGTATTATAAATATTTTCACATGTAAGATATTCAAACTCATTATTAGTTCTTTATCTTTATAGCTTCATCTTTGTATCTGTAATTCTCCAATAAATAGTTGAAACCTAACTCACTGATTCAGATGAGTTTCTGGGAATAGATAACATGGGAATAAATTTGATATAAGGCTCATTTCATATAATTTGAGACAATAAAAGACCTGGCAACCAGCAAGTATTGAAATATGACTGTTATTAGATAAAAAAATTAATGGGAAATAAGACATTATGGCATGTTAAAATGACATTCGTATTTTGTGCTACTATTATGTTTGCACAGTTTCTTAGCATATCATTGGTCAGAAAAACTGCATCTTAAATTCATACACCTGCAAAGTTCTAATCACAATGTCATAGTGTACTATTTCTGTGGTTTTTAAATGTAATTGAAGGTTACTTGAAAGGCTTGAGTTAACCAACAAGCCAGGTTCTTGATGACACAAACTTTTTGATAATTTTAACAGCAAAATAAATATAATGGAAAAGGAAGTGATTTACTTTATTTAATACTTCTAGAAGCTGAAGCATTATTAATGATTTAATTGAAAGAATGGTGGATTGAAATGCCCAAACAACCAATGAAATGTGGAAGAGAATAGAAATGATGGTGTATACCTATCACCGCAATTTGGGAGGCAGAGGTAGAATATGACAGTCTGAGGGTAATCTCTGGGAAAAAGTGTGAGAGCCTACCCTCAAAATTTATGAAAGCTATAAAAGTACCAGGGATAAGGCTCAAGTAGAATAGTATTACCTAGCAAGTATGAGGCTCTGAGTTAAACTGCAGAAAGAAATAAATAGGAATGAGACAAAACTATGTAATATGGCTACATGATACAACAGGTTAAAATAATCAGCTTGTTTTTCTGAAGTGAGGTTGCAAAAGGAATTTCACCAAGGATTGTATCCATTTGGTAATTCTAAATTTAATCTTTTTCTTTAAAAAGGAAATGATTGTAACATGTTGGTAAACAATAATCATGGTGAAAAATTTTACTCTTTATTTTAATAATATCTCAGAAAGTGTTTTTGAAAGATTACAAGGTACTGTGTCTTCTTTTATAAAGGATTTTTTTGTATTATTGGTGGGATCAGGGTTCAAATTCAGGGCTCTGTACTTGCTAGATAGTGCTGTAACTCTTTTTTTTGTCCATCATGGGGTTGAACTCTGGGTCTGATCGCTGTCCCTTAGCTCTTCAGCTCAAAGCTAGTGCTCTACCACTTGAGCTACAACGCCATTTCCAATTTCCTGGTGGTTTATTGGAGATAAGAGTTTGATGGACTTCCTGCCTGGGCTGGCTTTGAACTGTGATCCTCAGATCTCAGCCTCCTGAGTAGCTAGGATTACAGGCGTGAGCCACCAGCACCCGGCTTGGTGCTCTACCTCTTTAGTCATGCCTTAAACCCTTTCTTTGTTTTAATTTTTAACATAATGTCTCTCTTTTTGCCAGGGCTATCCTGTACTGTGATCTTCCTATTTATCATTCTTACCAGAGCTCAGATGTAAGATGCATCCCGACCACATCTAGCTTTTCCTTTTGAGATAAGATCTTGCAAAGTTTTTTCCTAGGCTGGATTTGAACTGCAATCTTTCTCATTTCTAGCTATATCTGACTTATAGAAGATTTTTTTTGTTGTTGGTTGTGGGGTTTGAACTCTGTGTCTGGGCACTATGCCTCAGCTCTTCAGCTCAAGGCTACTGCTCTTGAGCCACAGTGCCACTTCCAGTTTTCTGGTGGTTAATTGGAGATTAGAGTCTCATGAACTTTCCTGCCTGGGCTGGCTTTGAACCTCAATCCTCAGATCTCAGCCTTCTGAGTAGCTAGGATTACAGGCTTGAGCCACTGGTGCCTGGCAATAAAATAATTTTTTAAAACAACAATTTATTTTCTGGAATATTCAAAGTCTAATGAAAGAAAACAACACGTTCACAAACAATCGCACTACAAAGAAATGTTATAACAAAATTGCAATATTATAAAGTTCAGTGGAAAAATAAGGAGAAAACATGTTATTTTTCTGGCTAGTTAAGGGAAGAATAGGAAGCTAAAGTAGTACCTGAAGTAGAGGTAGTTACAGAAAAAGACTTTGTCCTATGGGTAATATACTAGCTATTTTTGTAAGGCTTGTTTTCTCTAGAGCTAACAACTTAATGCCTAACTATTGTTTTCCATGTGCCAGGCTCACCTTCTGTACACCAAGGTCCCCTCCAGGAGCAGGTGCAGTGTGGCAAGTGGAGAGGAGTCTCTGTTTCCCCTGCAAAGAAACTGGCATTCTATGAGAGGAGACAATACGACCAATGAAATCTCCCAGATAAGTGTATGACGAGCAAGAGGTCATGAAGTGCCTAGTGTTGCAGGTAACCTTTAATGTCAGGACTCTGGATGAGGACAGTCCTTTAAAGATCAGGGGAAATTAATTTCACATGGGTCAGCAGAAATCCCTTGTTTTTCCAAATGGAGAAGCTCCAAAAGAACTTTGCAGCAAACTGTGCTTTTGTTTTCAGAAACAAAATGTAAGTGCCATCAAACTGATGCTCAGAGGACACAAAATTGATAAAGTATTTTATCTAAAGAGCATAAATATTCTCATAGGCAAAGCATTGCCTTCTACATAATTTCTATTTTATTTCTAACCTGAGACTGTATCCTCAAATCTGGTTGCTATTTTTGGAAGAAGCGAGCTTTGGTCTTGTCAGAATTGCAGTTCCCTGGACTGTGAACTGATTTTTTTGTGTGAATTGGTATTCAGAGAACCGAGGACAAAGCTGATCCTGCAAGCAACATTTCTCGGTACAAGTTTCATGTCACCGAGACCAGCCTCTGCTGCAGAAATGGACTAGAGTTATGTTATAACGTATGTGTGCTGTTCTATAGACAAATAATCTAATTTGTGCTGCTCTTGGACTACTGTGTTTCCCATCCATTGGGCTGTGGTGACTACAGCATCATTTCATGTCTATGGGGGTAGGGCTATAAGGCCAATATAAACAGCAAGGTCCTGTATTCCATCAAGTATCCTATGAGGAATTTTGTTGGGAATAAATAAATGAGCGGGGGAGATGGATCTCTGTATCTCTTGGCAGTTCACAGAAAAGCTTATGGTACTCTTAACATCTTGTTGAATTAAGTGTATGTGTGTTGTGTTTGGGGGGTGGGGGGACAGGGCGGCGATGAGTAGCAATTGACATCTTCCCACAAGCTAGACAAGGGTGACTCTGGGCTTGTAGACTTTAGGAATCGACACATTGAGGAGTCTAATTAAATTTACTCTTGGGATTGTAGTCCCCTGTTCTTGTCATCATTAGCAAAATTGGTTTCATGACAGTTGTGAGGCGGGCACTGGAGTCAGGCCTGAGCCACATTAGAAAGTTGTGCTGGAGACAATGGGAAAGCCATCCATGTGAGTGCTGCACTACAGGCTTCTCACCAGAAGAGGCTCTGACTACCAAGCAGAGTGGCTCTCTGTTCTGTCATTATCAACACAAATGGTGATGAATTAATGAGGAGGCTGAAGTGGAAAATTTGAGGAACGTAGTCCTGAGCACTTATCAGACAGTTCCTTTGAGGGCTCTCGGAAATAATTGGAGGATCTTCTGTAAGGGGCTTCAATGTCAGTTCTTATTTGGGTAGTTAATGAGAATATAAACTAATTTTTCTTCACTGACACATGAGGCCGGGATATTGGTATCTTGAATGATGGTAAAGAGAACGAGTTGGGTCAATATTGAGAGAAGGGCCAGGATCTATGTCAGCATGAGTATTGGTACTGAATCCCTCAGAAATGGAAAATCAGTAGCTCTGAAAGAAAGCTACAATAGTTCTGCAATCAGAGGTGAATTGCTTTGCTCAGTCAGAAGAGGTGACATCATCCACCATGGAGACCTACTTTATCCTAAACACAGGGAGACAAACTATAAATTTACAAAGAAATAACTATTACTATTGTCTTATTCATTCATTTATTTCCAGTTCCTATCATGGCAACTTACATCCTCAGGAATTTTTGAAAATTGGTAAATCGGTAGATTTTTCTCGCTTAATAAACTATAAAATATTAACTGTTTGAATTAAGGCCATATGGCTCAACAAATAAATCACAAGCTCCCAAACAGAGCATGTGAGATAATGCTTAATGTGCCCCCAATCTAGGTAAACAACCTCATCTCCTAATTATTTTCTATGTAAAATGTTTAGCATCTTCTCAGCCTTCCATCCATCGCAACAGGCCTCATGCTGATTCTCTGAATTTGCTCCACTTTTCCTTTCCTTTAGGCTATGTTTCTCTTGGATTCATTGTCCATCTCTATATTTTTTTGTTTGATCTGCGTTTTGACCGACTGCTCTTTTTTTTTAGTATCTTTTAAGCCCACAAATAACTGAATTAATCATTCCTTCCTTTTCTATACACTTCTACTTGGAGGTAGTTTTTTGGAGGGTAGTTTTTTGATAGTTGATATTTCCACTTATACCTTATAGTTTTTTTTCTTGGCATTAGGAAGAGGGAGGTTTATGTTTTTGTCTGTTTCACATAAATTGGGTCATATCACTCCATGGCTTTAAATCCCCCCATAGTTTACTATCACACTTAGACCAGTCACATCTTCCCAGGCTCCCACTTCTCTGGCCAGTAGCTGCTTCTCCAAAAGCATCTTCTTCACATCCATACCCCTGAGGCCATGTTGTTTTCCTCTATTCCTCAACCCAGACAACCCCCTGGTAGGCAGTTCCAGGGTCGGATTTTTGTTTACCTGCCAGAAAGTATCTTTTCCAAGCTGAATTTGTGACTTGCTTTTTTTTTTTTTTTTAACTTATTACTACTTCAACTCAAAATGTCATCTTCTCAAAGATATGTTCTCTGTCTTATTGACTCTTAAGTTGTCTTTAATTCATTTAAAATATCTGTATCTTCTTTCTTACAATGTGTTCTATTAATCTTGAAATCTGTCTCATCAAAAGCAGATATAATTCTAAAAACTAGAATTTAGACTCTAAATTAGATTAGAAATGACTTGCTGGTGAACACAAATATCTCAAGTAACCTAACCCCTACCCTGTGGATATCTTGTTCAACAAATTGAGCTTCATATACAACCAAAAGTCTTATCACTTAGAAAAATAAGTTTCATCTGGATCAAAACCATTACTCTTGAGATAATTGCAGGGTACTTAGTTGATTGCATGTACCTTTACAGCAAAGTTGTATCTGTGTGGGATAAAGAAGATCTACACTCTACACTAAGTGTGTAGAGTGGAATATGTGCTGAAAGTTTTGTTATGAGCAATAGCATCATTCTCTCCTTTTATCTTCAAATTATATGAACCTTAGCTTTCTAATCTTGGCTTATCTTTAATCACAATCTTAGAAAACTCTCTGTGTGTGACTTCCTAGCCACAAAATTCATTTTGCATATAATACAATTCCTTCATAGGCCTCGGATCTTTTATTGCTAGTCATTGTCAGATAAGGTGATGTTAGGGAAATGAACCCTAAGATATGTATTCAAATGTTTTTTTTCTTTCATGCGATTGTTTCTAACACATTTATAAGATTATTTCTTTGTTGCTTTGTATGTCCCTCCCCCACAGTATAGCCCCTGCTTTCACTGTATTTGATGTCGGTATAATTTGTGGAAGAGAAGGGGAAAAACAAATTGTTTAAATAGGGATGCAGGTGGACCCATTGCAACAATGAGATGTACAAGTCGTTATGTCAAAAATGAACTTTACAACATTGGTGCGGTGGGTGGGGGGGAGCGAGGAGGATTGGGTGGGGGGCAGGGAGAAGATGGGAAAGGATGGGGAAACAAAATAGGAGGCTGCAATGCTTGATAAGAAATGTACTCATTTTCTTGCCCATGTAATCGAAACCCTTCTGTACAGTATTTTCACGATAAAAAAAATAAAAAAAAAACTATCAAATAAAACAAATTTTTTTGAATAGTTTTGGTTGCAGCTATAAATTCTTAACTTCCTGACTCCAATGCTCACCTAACAGACTTCAGAGAATTAACCTCCTTCCCAAACCCCTCCCTTCAGTAATCAGAGAACAGTGTTTTCAATGTGTAATTCCCTTGAAAATGATTTTATGATTTGAATTTAAGCTAACTGTATAAAGTAGGTTTATTGTCAGTTTAAAAGAAGAAAAGGGTAACAAGCTATTATCTTATGTGTGTCCAATTATTATGACTTTATATTTTAGTATATGCTGTTATCCAATACCCATAAATACCCATAGTGAAGAGTTCATGTTTTCCCCCCAAATTCAGTCCTCACTATTCTTCCATATTATATCACTTGAGAAAAGAATCATTAAATCTGTTATCCTGCATTTATTCTCCAATGAAAAATTATGCAGTAGCATCACTAATTTTCAGAAGTTGAACCAATTGTATATCTATGGAAGAATAAAAGGAAAAAGAGAAAAGCTGTTTTTTTTTTTTTATTGGGAGGAAGGACAGAGAAGGTTACCACTTAAGGAAATCTTTATACTTTTTAAAGCAAGTTAGGAGTTAAAATTTCAAATAGGAACAGGTCTGAGGAAATAATGATAACAAAGGTGGATAGGAATTACATGTACCATTTTTTGTGAGTTCTGAATTCACCAAGTAAATATTTTTGAAGGCCAATACTATAATATCCAGTACAGAAGTCACTAAGCAGATGTGGGTATTCATATTTAAATTAATCAAAATTGGCAATTAGGAAGTGGCACTGTGGCTCAAGTGGTAGAGCGCTCGCCTTGAGCTGAAGAGCTCAGGGACAGTGCCTGGGCCCAGAGTTCAAGCCCCATGACCGACAAAAAAACAAACAAACAAAGAGATGAAAATCAAAACAACATTGAGATTCTATTTTACAGCAGTTATAATGTCCATAATCAAGAAAGCAAACACCAGATGCTGGTGGGAATGCGACCAAAGGGGAATGCTACTACACTGTTGGTGGGAGGGTAAACTTGTTCAACCACTCTGAAAAGCAGTGTGTGAGGTTCCTCTAAGGACTACACATAGAGCTCCCCTATGCCCCAGCAATCCACTTCTGGGGATTTACCCAAATGTCCACAAACATGGCCACTCTAAAGTTACCAGTATGACTATGTTCATCGCATCATTATTTACCATAGCCAAGATATGGAACCAATCCAAATGCTTCTCAGTAAATGAATGGATCAAGAAAATGTGGTATATATACACAATGGAATTCTTTGCTTCCATCAGAAAGAATAACATTGTTCCATTCATAAAAGGAAAGACTTGGAAAAAATTATATTAAGTGAAGCAAGCCAGGCCCAAAGAAAAGTAGATTGCATGCTCTTCCTCATTTATAAGAACCAGAATATATATATATATATATATATATATATATATATATATATATATATGATATTCTTAAGAGGGGCTCTCAATAACCCAAGTGCTTAGTGCATAGTACTATATACAATGAAGCATATTAACATGAATTCTAACTTATGGAAACAAGAGGTTCTCATTAGACCCTGGGTATAGTTCGTTCTTTTTGCTCTATTTTTTTTCTTTGTTTCTCTTAGTTTTTTGTACCTCGTGATTTGCATAATAGACAATGCAATATGTGGAAGGGAAAGGGAATCACAGGAACATCAGAACAACGGATGAACCACATCAACCTTAATACTCACTTGACACTATGTTGAATATGAACATTACAACCTGGGGGATGGATGTAGGGAGGCGTAAGTTGGAGATAAAGAGGGATAGGGTAACAATGATTAAAAACAAATGTACTTATTGCCTTACTTATGTAACTGTAACCCCTCTGCTCATCATTTTTCAATTAAAAAAACAAAATTAACAATGAATTCATCTTTGCATACTAACTACATTTGATGTCCCTAGTAGGTACCTATGTTTAGTGAATACTTACTAAGCGGTATAAACACAGATCATTCCCATCCCTGCCAAAAGTCCCATTGGAAATTGCTGGTATGCAGTGTGCTGCCCTCTGCCTCAGGCACTGGAGTACAAAAATGTACAGTATCAGTGTTTCCATATGAGATTATACTGATGTATTCTGACAATAAGCATATAAATGAAGAAAATGATCTTGTGGTAAGAATACAATAAAATCTAATCAAAAGATTTTTTCAATCTAAAACCTACACCAGGTTAGGGTTTGGAAATGACTGTTCTGTCCAGAGTAACAAGAAGAGACTTCTTTGCAGAATATCAGCTATCAAACAGCATAGATTGAGGACATTCAAGAAGCCCCAGGGAGGATATACAGAAGGAATGACACATTATAGTATAAAAACCATTTTCTGAAAGGAATCCATTGGACTCCTCCTTGGGGCCTCTCTCCAATGGAGAGTCTAGTTATTTTTGTTTTATGGCTTTCTTTTCACTTTCAAATAAACTCACTCTTTTTACTTAAAAAAATCACGAGTATACAAATTATGACTTTTAATATATTATTTATTGTAATGATACTTTACAGAGGGGTTACAGTTACACAAGTAAGGTAATGAGTACATTTCCTATGGAGCATTGTTACCCCCTCCTTTGTTTTTCCCCTAAGTTCTCTTCCTTCCCCTCCTCCCCAACTCCTCCCTACCCCCTCCCCCACCCACCGGAGTTGTAAAGTTCGTTTTCAACATAAGATTTTTTTTTTTTTTTTTTTTACAAAAAAGATTATACTGAGACATAATAAAGGAGAGAGTGACTGGACTTCAAAGGGGTCCAAGGAGCAGAAAGTGGCCAGACTATATGGGTTCATCATGGCGCAAATTGTAAACTGGTTCACTCTGCACACATATGCAACTTCTCTGTTGACTTTCTGTGTGATGAATCTAGAGGAAATACAGTTTATCAACTCTTTGCTAATTGGGGTTCCATTTAAGACCTATATTTTACCAAGTAATTCTGAGTCAGGAATTACAACCTGAGTTGTACTCTCTACCAGATATTGGAAGGTCATATGTTCAGGCAAGCTGAAAAGTACAAAGCTCTTCTTTCCTTGAGATAGTGCCATTGCAGAATTTTTGGTCTTTGTTATCTGATGCTACAATCCTATGACACAGCTGGGCATTTTCTTTGACTCTTTTGGTCTTGATTGCATGAAAACCATGGCTATATCTGCAACCCTCCTATACAGTATATTTGAGCAAAATTTTTGCTCAGCTAAAGGATTAGGTTGTCTGAAAATAGGTATCAAATATATGGTGGTTACTTCTAGAGTTATAGAATTGGAAGCTCAACAAACTCTGTCTTCAAAAGTAAAAGACAAAAAAGAGTAAGACAAAAACAAAAAATGACCAAATCAGGAATGGAACATAGAACATTACTACTGACCCTACAGAAATGAATTATAAGCAAAATATGAAAAACTGTATGCCAATATACAACTTTGATAAGTGAGTGAATTCCTAGACACAATTTTCCAAACTGACACAAAAAATTTAAATACGTAAACTATTGAATTCCTTCTTCTCTTTCTCTTCCCTTTCCATTTCCTCTTCCTTCTCTTTCTCCTTCTCTTTCTCCCTCTCCTTCTCTTTCTCCCTCTCCTCCCTTCCCTTCCTCTCCTCCTCTCCCTTCTCTTCCTTTTCCTCTCCTTTCTTCCCACTCCCTTCTTGGCATCTTCCCATCTGCTCCTCCTATTTTCTCCCTCTCTAATTCATTTCCCTTCCCTTTATTTTTAAGATGGCTAATTGTTTTAGGAGAAGTTTCCATAATGGATTCATGGAGTCTTCATAAACTATGTCGGCCCCCCCCCCCCCCCCCCGCCCCCGCCCCGCGCCTCCTAGTGTCAGCTGACATTTCTGATTTTGCTAACATCCTGTCCAGATACTTACCTTGGCGTCCAAGTTCTTTTCATCCCAGGGTGAATCCCACAGAACCTACATTTCCATCAGTAGATCTATACATGATGAAAGCCAATGCAATAACTAGTGTATGTCTGAGACAAGCAGAAATGGTGAGATAAGTTGATGTTAGGCGAAATGAACCCCAAGATAAGGATTCAAATGTGTTTTTTCTTTCTTGCGATTGTTTCTAACATATTTATAAGATGATTTCTTTGTTTGTCCCTCCCCCATGGTATAACCCCTGCTTTCACTGTATTTGATGTCGGTATAATTTGTGGAGGGGAAGGGCAAAAACAAATCGTTTAAATTGGGATACAGGTGGATCCATCGCAACAATGAGATGTACAAGACGTTATGTTGAAAAACGAACTTTACAACTTCAGTGGGGGGGAGGAAGGAGGATTGGGTGGGGGGCCGGGGGGAGGATGGGAAGGGGAAATAAAGGGGGAGGCAACAATGCTTGATAAAAAATGTACTCATTACCTTGCTCATATAATTGTAACCCCTCCCCTCTGTACGGTATTTTCACAATAAAGAAAGAAAGAAAGCCAATGACCGGACTGTGGGTTAGTTTATATAACACTCCATGGAAAGATGTGGCCTTTCAAGTTTCTCCTGTGCGTTGCTGAAAGTTGGGCATCCATTGTAGGTCTAGCTCCTCTAGAGGGCAGTAGCGTTCCATTCCAAATGCAAACCTAATCATCCCGGGTCTGGAAAACACTTGTGCGATAATTGTGAGGTGAAGTTTGCAGAGTTTCCTGGGAACGAAATTCAGTACAATGTTGGAAATGTGTGGCAGGTGAAACTTCTGTGAAAAGGTAGATGCTTAAGCCTGACTACGTGTAAGCGAAACTCTGAGGTTAAAGCATTCCCTTTTGGCAATTTGGTTACATCTGCCAGATTCTCCCTCCAAAATCAAACTTCCTCCTGATGACTGTCACAGGCCATCCTTCTAAATAATATACACTTGTCCTGCATGGTTCTACATACTCTTTTGTCCATGAAACATAGACTTACTCGTGGTATGCCCTAACTCTTTAGTTCAAAGGGAAAACTTCTTCCCTGATTAACCACTACCCCCAGCAAATACTGAACACACTTTTATGGGAAATGAGGATCATGTAAGTGAAAGAAGTGTTCTTGGGGATGAAGACATTTTAATATACTGTTATGATCATCTATTACACTGAAAGGCACAAGTTGGAAATTCTTGAGGAAAGTACTTCAGTCTTCTAGAGCAACACAGCAGTTTGATCCATTAGCTAATAAAGTCTTAGGGTTTCTAAAAGTAAATTTGAAGAACATTTCCATGATCTTGAATGGGGGGAATTCTGGGGTGGGAAAAAAATCTATTCATTTGTCAGTATTTATTTAACAATACTAAATTTATTACAGTGGTGCAGTGTGAACCAATGAAATCATCCTCTGATTTTACAACCTACTCTAGTGGAATGTACTGTTCTTTGGACATAGATAATAATATTTGTAATTATAATAACATATTATAATAAATATTTGTTCAAGTGAGTTGATCTAAATGTTTGGTTGCTTCACAAATGTAGTTATTGCACAAAATTTGGATTAAGTTCAAGAAAATGAAACAATTGCTTGGGTCATTATTTGAGCAAAACAAGCTGAATACTGAAAAACATGTCTTCAGAGTTCAGCTATCAGGAAAAATAAAATTCACTAGATAATTGTTCAAGTTGCAAGCTTACATAAAAATGCTACACTTGGCATGTGATTCAAATGGGCTTATATTAAAAAATCACTTTTCCTTTTTTAGGTAAAACTACCTGTCCAGCCAGGTGCCAGTGGCTCATGCTTGTAATCTTAGCTACGCAGGAGGCTAAGATCTGAGGATTGTGGTTTGAGGCCAGCCAAAGCAGAAAAGTCCCCATGAGATGTTTATCTCCAATTAAAAACCAGAAGTGGAGCAGAGGTTCAAAGCGGTAGAGTGCTAACCTTGAGCAAAAGAGCTCAGGGACAGTATTCAGACCCTGAGGTCAAGCCCCACAACTGACAAAAAAAATCTGTCCAAAATAATTCTTCATATATATTGTCAGAGAACTGCCAAGGCTGGAACCAATTTTGTTTTTATGCTCTTAAAGAAGTTATCATAAGGATATCTCATGTTGGAGAAAAGCCTGTTCCTAATATTTTCCTTATAAATCTTAAGAGTTTTGGTTGTTCTGAAGATTAAATAACCTGAGTTTTAATATGATAAAACAAGACTCTCTCCTTTGGTTTTGTTTCCTGTTTAACCACATGTATATTATAGCATATCTTTTATTGTCACTTAAATGAACCCTTATTCAAAATACTAAAATTCTGCACCTGAGAAATGTACAGAGCTGGGTTTTTTTTAACTTACTTCTTTGGAATATTTATTTTTTATTATCCTTAAGAAATTGTACAAAAGTCACATCAATGTCAGTTTGTGAGGATTTATCAATATAGAATAACCCATACTAACACAGATGAAGACAGAGACCTATGATTCCACTATGTATTTATATAGCCAATATTTTTACACACACACACACACACACATACATACATACATACATACATACATACATACAAACATACACAATAACCCTATGTGTATGTAATGCTATCTACTGTCCTCTATTTCCACCTCTGGTGTATGACTTAACATTTTGCAACTGAAAACATTGTGAAGAAAGTAATGCATCAGATCATTTTTAAAATAAAATGATTCCTTGCTATTTTCCTTTCACTGATAGGGGGCAGTGATATGCTTGAAAGAGTAGTGAAATCACTTTCAACTTGGGGCATTTAGTATGTCAGGAGAAAAGTTGAATCTGATGTAGAATTTATGTACAGGTAAGATTTCTTTAGGCAGCCATGGGAGAATAAATCCATTGCTTGAGAAAAATTAATAGCACTAAGGTAGAAATGGCATGTTGAAATGATGTCATCTATTTACTACACATTAGGAAGTTTATGCAGGTTATTTCATGAAATTCTCACAATGACCTAATGTCCCTATTCTGTAAACAGGAGAACTCAAGTTCAGAGATGCTGAGTAGTTTGATGAAGGTCACACAGCTCTTAGGTGGCAGAGGCCGAATTCATTGCTCACCTGCATAGATCTGTGAATTACTGACAAGTAGAATTGAAGACTAGGAAACAACCCAAAGGAAACCTGTAGGTGAATAACTACATCTGTCAGCAGCTAAGCAAGGTCTTGTTTCAATGACAGACATGGTATTTACAGTGAAACTGACCTTTTTGTGTATGTAAGAGATTCAATACAGGATTCCACTTACTATGGAAGGATATGAAATTGACTGGTGAGATTTGACCTTCTTAGTACTTTCAAGGTAAGACCAGAAAATAAAAGGAAATAAGACCTTGAAATTGACAATAAATGTATTGGAAGCATGGAAGGAAGTATCATTGGGACACAAAATTGTAGAGAAGCTTGTGATGATAGATTTCAGTGGGGACAGTGAGTTGATTTCACACCAATGAAGTAGCATCTCATGAAAATTATGCCTGGATTAAACATTCCTATGAAATCAGATGTTTCTCATTTCCAGAACTAGAGCTGGGCTGAATATATAAATGTATTTTCTCATAAAATCCATAAATGTCAGTTTAAAGTAAGCTTCTCTGCATTTCAGCCAACCTTAAGTGAACTTAGAATGTAAAATGTAAATTCCTTACGTATAACTTTAGTTTTAAACACTAGTAATTATTGTGACCTCAAAGTATAGAGACTTCCAATCCATCCTCATTCCCCAATTCAGCTGTAATAAAAGAGAAAGGAAATAAAGGAAATTCATTGTTTTCTCTGGTTGATATATATTTTTTGTCTTGACTTGCAGTTTCTTTTTTCTTTTTTGTTGATCCTAGGGCTTGAACTCAGGGCCTAGACACTGTCCCTGAGCCTCTTTATACTCAAGGTTAGTACTCAACCACAACACCACTTCTGTTTTTTTCTGAATAGTTTACTGGAGGTAAGAGTCTCATAGACTTTCCCACCCAGGCTGGCTTCAAACCGTGATCCTCAGTTCTCAGCCTCCTGAGTAGATAGGATTTCAGCTGTGAGCCACCACTGCCTGGCTTTGAAGTTTCTATGCATACCATGTATGCACAAACACACACACACACACACACACACACACACATCATACTGCTAAATAATCTTTAAAGTCTACTAAGTAGATACATGTTGAAATCAATCGGTTCTATCAGTCAAAGACAGATAGACATTTTCAAATATTACCTTATCATCATCATCACACACACAAATCCCTATCATTTTCATTGTGGTCTCTTTGCCTCTGATTTTGGATAATCATGAAATTCCATCCACAGTGATAAAAACCCATTGTGATTTCAGGATGTAATGTTTGCTCATTTGGAGATAAATGATAATTGGTACTTTGGAGTCTCATCAGATTTAACATATCCAGCTAAGGAAAAAGTAATAGTCAAAATTGAGTTTCATCAAATCTATCTTTGAATTTATAATTTGCTGAGGAAATTAAGTTTCCTTACTCCTTTTAATTTAACTAGAAACTGTGATTTGAACTAATTTTTAATAAAATGGTCATATAAAATGTAACATGGACTATGTAAAGGCAGTATTTAAGTTAATGTTGATGATATGTTTTGTATCAAAAATGATGTGATTAAATCAAGTTAGGACTTTTTAAAATAAAGATATTCATTTGTTCTGATTAGTTGTAATATCGTAAGGAAGCGAAAGACTATTTTAGAGTACACATCTATTTTTTATGAATAAGTCTGAAATGATAACTTATACATGGGATCTTATACTGTAAAACAAGTATTCCCTTTTAAAATGATTCAGTGTATAAAAGCAATGAATAGACATTTATGCAGCATAATTTAGATAAAGTTGGGACATCTATTAAGAGGTTCCTGTAGAAGAGCTTTCCTGCATGTCTGTCAATGAACAAGAATTATTTACAAATGACTACCAGATCCACAGCCTTGCTCAAAAGCCATTTTAACTCTAGATTAAAAAAACCATATTTTACTGCAAATCTGTTCCCCTATCCCTGCTGCACAACGGGCTGCTTAACTCTGGACTGGGGCCACTCTTGCCCTTGACCCTTATGATAAAGGATTATTTCCAATATCTTGTGCAACCCTCTTCATTTTACCTCTGAAATTTTCCCTGCACACTTGTTCACTCAGCACACACACACACACACACACACACACACTTCATTGCAAAGCTCTGTTCTTCACAACAAAATGAATTAACTGTAGAGACTCTTTCTCTGTATACTATGTAAGTCTAGAGTCTGAAAATATTAAATGCAAAATTCCAGAAATAAGGGATTCATGACTGTTTTAATTGTGGGCTACTTTACCCCATCCCGCAGATTGGAAATCTACTTTTATCTATCATGTCCATAGTGTTGATCCTGGTAGCCTATTAGTTCCTTAGAAGCCATGAAAACTATCAAATTTTATGACATGTTATTGGATTGGATGTGTTCCCTCCCTCTCTTCCTTCCTTCCCTCCCTCCTTCCTACTTCCTTCCCTCTTTCTCCCTCTCCTTTTTTCCTTTCCTCCTTTCTTCCTCCTTCCCTCTTTCTCTTCTTCCTCCTCCCCTCTCTTCTTCTTCCTTTCCTCCAACCTCCTCCCTCCCCCTAACTTGTATTCATTCTTTCTTTTTCCTTTCTGTTATTGCTGAGCATTGAATCCTAGGGCTTTGTACATATTCAAGACATCCTCTGTTTGAGATATATACAATCCCAACCCATCTTTGCTGCACTTTTATTTTATGTATCTTTACCCATTCCACTGAGAATCCACAAGAGAGGCCAGCAAAAGACTACATTAAAGTCACCATTGTCAATGAAGTCTGTCACTTAATCTCATTAAATGTTAATATAAAAACAGAAAAAAACAGAATGATTTTGAGCGATCACCTCCATTTAGCTTATATAGAGCATATCATTTGCCAGATTTCAGTATTTTTGCTCACTTCACGTTTTTCAACGTAGACACTCAGACCCATTTTTCTGTGCATTGTGGAGAGAACGACACATTATGTGGATCTTAATTTTTCACTTTTAATTTTGAACTTGTCAGTGTCCTAGTGTTCAGATTTGCCTTTCTCACATAAATTCTTCTAGAAGAAAAGAAAGTAGTTACCAGTGAACAGAGTATATGAATGATTAGGAGTAATTTTTAAAACGTTAGAGGAAGAACATCAGGTTTAGTATACTTTGTCTTTTTCTTTATTTTCTCTCTTGACCTATATTGTCAATATGCCCTGAAAGACTGAGGGGAACGAGAGAGAAAAAATTTTACTGAGTGATGTTTTCATTGCTCTCACTTTAATAGTTAATGTCAGTCTACTTCATGCATGTCACAGTAACTCATGTTGTTAACATGGCATGTAGATACTACAAATTCTTTCTAGGCCCTATGGCTCCTCTATTCTGTTGTTTGATTTTCCAGTTCTTATTCATTCCTGACTTTCTCTTCTTCTTTTAGGTTCTGGTCACATACTCCCAGATCACAATAAAATTGATTTCCCATGTCTCAATCCCTCTGCCTGTCCAAACACTCAGTACTTCTTCATCCTCTTTCTCCTGGTACTGTATTTGTGTTAAGTTAGAATTGTATTTCTGATTCAGAGAGGAGAGTACAGTGGGTCAGAACATAGACTACAAAGCTACAATATCTGGATTGGAAATCTGGCTTCCCGTTTATTCAGTTGAAAATCCTGAGCAGTAACTTTACCTCTAGTTTCCTTATATATAAATGAAAATGGTAATAATATGAACCTCACAGGATTGTTGGCAAGACAAAAGATTTTAGTATTTATGATGTGCTTAGAGGAGAGGCTGACATGTGACAATTGCCATAAATGTCTTATAATTAAGCAAGATGAAATAGTACATTAACTCTGTGGCTCTTACAGATGAGAAGCAAAATAAATATGGTATCTGTTTTCAAATAGAAATGCCTAGCTTTCAAAGATAAAATAATTTTATGCTTTGAATTTATATTATTCCAAGTCAGTCTCTCTGACTCTTAATATCATAGTTCCAGAAAGTTTTAGACTTAGTCTTGAATGGAAATAAAAAGAGAAATTTATGATGTAGGAATCTAGATATCCTGAAATTGCTTTAAAATGGTAAGAAATTAGAATTTAAGACACATAGAAGATGGGCATTTCCTAGGAAAAGTTTTCATTTTATGTGTTTGAAAGGCTAGGAAAAGGACTGTACATTCACCATGAGAGGAGTAAGATACCTAGTGTCCATCTGATTAACTCCACGTACCATCATGTCTGCCTAATTTGAGGAAGTTACTTTAAGTGAACTTTCAGTTCAAATGTCTGCAAGACTATTCTCAACCAAGAACATTTGAAACCCTTTACAAGTTCCTACTTTCCTCTCCTAGACTAATTCTGGGTGGAATTTCACTTGCTCTCATTTTAGATGATCTGATGATTTCTGCAGGCTGGAATCTTCTTCATCCACACGATCCCTGTCTGTATTGCCAAGTTTCTGTTAGGGTCAAGTTGACATTTTGTATTTCTTCCAAGTTCAGAAATATCTCGAGTTTGAAAAATTCTTTATACTTCAGATTCACTTACTTAGAAATGATTTCCGCGTAATTCTCATTAATTCCTTTGACATTCGACCAAATGTTTGAATCCATAAATGTTTTCTTCTCATTTTTTTTGCTGAGTTTTAATTTTCAATTGAGCTTATTATTATTTTTTACAAAAATTTCAGACTAACATCGATTTGAGGAAAGAACATCTGTCTTTTATGATTAGCTTAGAAGAAACCGTGCCAATACTGGATCTGTTTCCATAAAAAGGAAGAAAATATATGTGAACCAAGAGATTCAGCATGAGTTCTGTAAAGCGTGATTCTGTGAAGTTAACACATTGTTGTCCTTCATAGCTACAGAAAAAAAAAAGGGCAGGAAGAACTAGAAGTCCAATTCTGGCCTTTTGGAAAGACCTACAAAATGTAGAAAAATGTCAACATAAAAATTTACAATAGGGCTGGGAAGATGGCTCAGTGGTAGAGTGCTTGCCTTGCATGCATGAGGCCCTGGGTTCGATTCCTCAGTACCACATAAACAGAAAAAGCCAGAAGTGGCGCTGTGGCTCAAGCGGTAGAGCACTCGCCTTGAGCTGAAGAGCTGAGGGACAGCGCCCAGGCCCAGAGTTCAGGTCCATGACAGGCAAAAAAAAAAAAAAATTACAATAAATTCTTCTAAAATATACCAAAGTCAACCATGTGGCCTATGATGCAATCAACTTGGGAATTTTCTTGCTAACAGTGTCTAAAGTTTTAAGCTATGTACATATGACCATATAAGACAATGTTAAGGAAAATGAACCCCAAGATAGGGACACAATTTTTTTCTTGCTGGCTATTGTTTCTAACATATTTATATTGTACCACGAGATTTTTTTTTTGTTTCTTTGTATGTTCTCCCCCCACAGGATAATCCCTGTTTTCACTGTATTTGATGTCAGTGCCTTGCATCTTGTATATATACTTCTCTAATTCAGGGAGGGGAAGGAAAAAAAACCAAAATGCTTAACTAGGGATACAGGTTGATCCATTGTAACAATGAGATGAACAAGACATTATGTTGAAAACGAACTTTACCACTTTGGTGGAGAGGTTGGGGGGTAGTTCTGGAGGTGGGAGGGAAGGGATGGTAGTATAAAAACAAAGGAGGAGGCAACAATCCTCGACAGGAAATGGACTCATTACCTTGCTCATGTAATTGTAACCCCTCTGTACAATATTTTTAAAGTAAAAATGTACAAGAAAAAAAATGTTGAATTCTTTCGAATTGTTCATACACACTTGATTTTTTTCTTATAGAAAGCTATTTAACTAGTCCTATGATTGAGAAATGATGGTCATTTTTTAAACCATGGAGCACCTGATATGATTTGTAGGTATATTAGTTTTTTATGATGAGTTAGTGATAGCGACTGATATCTACTGATAGAAAACAAGGATGCTTCTAAACAGCTACAACAAATATGCCATCTATCCACAACAGACTTATTCTACCTGAAATGTCACCAGTCCCAAAGTTGAAAAACCTTGAATTAGACATGTAAAAGTAGAAAATCAAGGAAACAAGTTTATTTGTAACTGAGAACTCATACCACATATGGAAGTTAGATCTACTTTATAAACATACATATATATATATATAAAACATACATAAACACATACAGGTTCATATGCATATATACATAAGCATATTAAAAATATTGTATGTTTAAGGATAATTCCAATGGTGTCATTCCTGTCAACAACTAATTTACAGTCCAACAAGATGACACCAGGAAACTAAAGCTTGGAGTGCTGGAGGGGGTGAGATCAAGAGGAGGAGAATACACAAATGAAGAGAGGAAGGGTGGGAAAAAATAGCCATAACATTCAGTGTATATATACCTATATACACTGTATATATTATATATTGACAATGGAACTAGAAAAATGGAGAGGATGGGTGGGATTGGGAGAGATGGAGAAGAATAACGAAAGAGATTATATTGATCAAGTTGCATTGTATACAAAGAGTGATTTGCTAGATAAAAACCTCTTTGTACAACTACTCAAAGATAGTAGTAATAGTAGTAGCAGCAGCAGCAGCAGTAGTAATGGTACTAGTAGTAGTAATAGTAGAAGTCATAATATTTCAAAGAACTTGGAGAAATCTTGATCACTTTCCTATGGGCAGAGGAGTCAGAAATTTCAAAGTATCTTTCCTGAAAGATGATATATTGTACTTACAATTGTGTATTCCTCTTAAGCTCCTGTTTTTCTGATGTAAGACTTCTGGGGAGGAGAGTGTGTGTTACTTGTTACATGCGTTTGAAATGTTTTGTAATATGGAAGAAGCTCCAGGGTATAAAGAGTCATTGTAAAGGTAAAAATCCAAAGCATCCTTGCAGAGAGCTCTTTGTTGTGTGGTGCTGTTCTTGACTTTGTATATCACTACTCCTGGTTATTGTGTTTAACCTACAGGTCATTCTCTTTCAGAATAATCTTTATCCTTACTTTTTTTTTTTAACCTAGTAGTTCTTTGTGGGGTTTTCAGTACAAAATGTACTAAAGCACTTTAAGTATTAAGCTTATTTTTCTGAAATGTCAGAGGTTGGGCTTCAAATTCCATACAGATAAGTAGAAGCAAGTTATTCTCCAGTGAAACTTTTTCCTACAGATGTACTTCCTGGCAGCTGGTAGAGCAGAAAGCCACTGTTGGCTCAATCTGATAAAGTCATTTGAAAGGCTTTAGTAACTCCCAATTGTCTGTGGACCTCTGAATTGTGATTTATTGCAGACACACTTCCTATTGCTTATGCAAGAAACTCTCACAAATCACATTCTCAGTTTCAGATGGATTTGGACAATTGACTTGGAGAAGCAGATGTCTGAACCTTTGCTTTGCTGATGATAGAGAGCAGAGAATATATAATCATCACATCCAGAAATAGACAACTTATTGTTTAGAGACTGGAGCAGTTTAGGATCAACTGCAGTCTGTATAAGCAGGTAGTTATATAATTATATCATTTCATATCTGTCCAGTTCCCTGAAGTTTGGAGACATTTCTCTCCTGCCTATATTGTTACTTCATATACAGACTATGGACTTATTTGAGGTTGCTCTCCACTACTCAAATCACATGGGAACAGAAGAAAGAAATGGTTCCTGTTTAGCTAGAATTGGCTATTCAAATACTATATCTCTTAACCCTAGGTTTTTGATAAAACCTTACTAATTAGACTATTGGCATTTAAGAATAGTTAAGCCTGACTTGTTTTTAAGTAAAATTTCCAGGACACTCTCTTTTATGAACTTTAAGGCTTCTGGGCAGAATTTCAATGTTGCTTTGTTTGCATTTCTTTTATGGCTAGAGAAGTTGAGCATTTCTTCATGTGTCTATTGACCATTCTTATTTCCTCTTCATTCTTTAGCTCTCTTATTTATTGGGTGGTTGTTTCTTTGAGGATTTGTTGTTGGGGATTTAGTTTTTTGAGTTCTAAGTATATTTTTAGATATGAGACCCTTGTTCGTTGTATGGCTAGTGAAGATCCATGGGCTTTCTATTGATCTTGCTAGTTATGCCCTTTGCCTTGCAGAAGCTCTGCAGTTTCATCAACTCCCATTTGTCAACCTTTCTTTGATTTGTTGTGCTTCTGGGTCTCTATTAAGAAAATTTTGAAAGTGGTTGAACAAGTTTACACTCCCACCAACAATGCAGCAGGGTTGCCTTCTGTCCACATCCCCTCCAGTATCTGTTCTTATTAGAGTTCTTGATTTTTGCCATTCTAACTGGGGTGAGGTGGTATCTCAATGTTGTTTTGATTTGCATTTCTTTTATGGCTAGAGAGATTGAGCATTTCTTCATATGTCTATTGGCCATTCTTCTTTCCTCTTCAGAGAAGTTTCTCTTTAAGTCTTTAGCCCACTTATTTATTGGGCAGTTGTTTCTTTGAGGATTTGTTGTTAGGGGATTTAATTTTTTGAGTTCCAGATATATTTTAGATATGAGACCCTTGTCCATTGTATGGCTAGTGAAGATCTTGGAAAGTAGTATGGAAGTCCCTCAAAAGACTCCACATAGAGCTCCCCTATGACCCAGCAATCCCACTTTTGGGCATTTACCCAAATAATCACAAACAAGATCATACTAAAGCTACTAGCACAACTATGTTTATTGCAGCATTATTTACCATAGCTAAGATATGGAACCAACCCAGATGCCCCTCAGTAGATGAATGGATCAAGAAAATGTGGTATATATACACAATGGAATTCTATGCCTCCATCAGAAAGAATGATATTGCCCTATTTGTTAGGAAATGGAAAGAGTTGGAAAAAATTATATTAAATGAAGTAAGCCAGGCCCAAAGAACCATAGGTCCCATGGTTTCCCTTGTTTGCAACGACTAGTACATGTCTAGTACAAGCAGAGAAGGTCAAATGCTATGTACATATGACCACATGAGATAATGTTAAGCAAAATATACCCCAAGATAGGATACAAGTGGTTTTCTCTTTCTTGCTAGTGTTTTTCATGTACTTACAATGCACTATATGATTCTTTTGTTTCTTTTGTATGTTCTTCCCCCATAGTATCACCCCTGTTTTTACTGGATTGGATTCCAGTGTTCTGCATCTTGTATATACATGTTTGTAATTTGGGGATGCAGGCTGACCCATTGTGATGATGAGATGTACAGGACACTATGTTGAAAATGAACTTTACAATGTAGGGGTGGGGGGCAGAAGGAATTGGGGCAGAAGGATTGATGGTAGAGGAGAAACAAAGGAGGAGATAACAATGCTTGCTATGAAATGTACTCATTACCCTACTCATGCAACTGCAATCCCTCTGTACAACATTT
Source organism: Dipodomys spectabilis (assembly GCF_019054845.1). Lineage (NCBI taxonomy): Eukaryota > Metazoa > Chordata > Mammalia > Rodentia > Heteromyidae > Dipodomys > Dipodomys spectabilis. Next base: position 15,196,353 of record NW_024870911.1, on the reverse strand, counting down.
TATATATGGGCATGAATAGTTCACACCTGTAATCATAACAACTCAAGAGGCTGAGATCTGACAGGAAAGTCTGTGAAACTTATCTTTGATAAACTCCCCAAATGTCAGAAGTGAATCTGTGGCTTAACTGGTGTAGAGCTACTGTTAAGCAAATACCTTAAGAAAACAATAGTAAAGGGCATAGTCTAGGGTCAACTCCCAGAAGTGCGCATGTGCATTCATGCAGCCAGAAGCCTACGGGAGAGTCTACGGTTTATCTCTCATAATAGATGGAGAGGTTCTTCCCTATATAAGACAGGGAAGACAATTCGTGTATACTTGGGCCTGATAAGTGAGCTAAGATCATTCATGTATACTTGAGCCTGATAATTGAGGTGGTCTTTTGTACCATCTGTTAAGTCTGTAGAAAATTTTCAGCTTTGGAAACTTCTAACTTTTTTTGATGTATCCCACTTGAAAAGAAAATAAGTTGACAGGTAGTTTTCTTAAATTGTATTTTCTTGTAAAGATGCTGTACAGAGGGGTTGGCGTTGCATGAGTAAGGCAGTGAGTGCATTTCTTGTTGAACATTGTTACCCCTCATTTGTTGTTCTCCCACAGTGTCTTCCCTCCCCGCCTCCTCCACTCTTCCCACCCCCAGAAGTTAGAAAGTTCGTTTCCAACATAGGGTCTTGTGAGTATCATTGTTGCAATGGGTCATCCTGTGTCCTCATTTCAGCATTTTGTTATTTCCCTTCCCTTCCCCAGATTAGATAAATGTATATACAAAATGCAAAACGCAGGGTACCAAAATCAAATACAGTGACAACAGGGATATACCATAGGGGGAAGAACATACAAAGGAAATGAAAAAATCACATAGTACATTAAAAATAACAACAACAACAACAAAAAACCCCTTGTGTTCATATCTTGGGGTTCATTTTGCTTAGCATCATCTTATATGGTCATATGTACATAGCTTTTGAGCTTTTCTGCTCATCTGATAAGATTATCTTAGATGTATACTAATTATTACAAATAAGGGAAACCATGGAACCTATGTTTCTTTGGGTCTGGCTTACTTCACTTAATATAATTTTCCCCAAGTTTTTCCATTTCCTAACAAATGGGGCAATGCCATTCTTTCTGATGGAGGCATAGAATTCCATTATATATATAAACTAAAAGAAATGGAAATGTAAACATCTGATAAGTATATAGCAGCATAATTTATCATATGCTTTTCAATGGTACATAGGATTAGTTTACAGAAGAACTCAATTGAATGATAGATAAAAGAGACTGTCCTATACAGTCCCTAATCTACAACCTTAATTTTTAAAAAAAGGCTTAAATATTATACTTAGTTAACAATTAGTAATTAATTTATTATTGATATCTTTCCTCAAATTTCAGAGAAAGTGCCTTCCTCCTTTACAACACAAATCCCTTCTTGTATATTTAATCCCAACCTCTTCCACAGCTTTATCCTAATTATTTTCTATTATATTTAATGACATACATTGCAGTATACAACTTAATCAAAAGTGCTTAACAGATATTTTCATATGCATAGTCATGTGGCCAGCACATTATATTTATAAATGAATACACACATGCTGACCTAGCCTCTATCTTTCATTATAGACTGTTACGTTTGGTTTTTAATTTCATGCAAAAGGCCTGCATTCTCATGGCTGCCTTGGCATTAAATTTCTGAGAATGAAATCTGTTATGGTACAGGAGTAGACCAGTCATTTGTTAAAACTCTGTGTTACAGGGGCTGGGAAGGTGGCTCAGTGGTAGAGTGCTTGCCTTGCATGCCTGAGGCCCTGGGTTCGATTCCTCAGCACCACATAAGCAAAAAGCAAAAAGCCGGAAGTGGCGCTGTGGCTCAAGTGGTAGAGCGCTAGCCTTGAGCTGAAGAGCTGAGGGACAGCGTGCAGGCCCAGAGTTCAGGCCCCATGACCGGACCCAAAAAAAAAAAAAAAAACCTCTGTGTTACATTGAATCTATCATGATTTACTTATGTATCCTGCTATTGAGAGATAGAGGATTGTAATCAGCATTGATATTGTATACACAACACTATCATGAATATTATAATAAATCTACATTTAATTGTGATGGTGAGGGTTGAACTCAGGACCTCACACTTGCTAGGCTAGCACACTATTCCATGAGCCACATCCATAGTCCTTTATTTGCTGCTTTTCCTTCCATGTAGAACTTCATACTTTTTCTTAGGTTAATATCAAATTATGATCCTTCTGCCTCTGCCACCACTCCTAACCCTAATGTTTGATGAACACACATTAACTCCTCTCAAATATATTCAGAGTAGAATTCATGTTGTGTGTATACACACATATTTGCATATATAGATAAATACATGTATGTGTTTCTATATGTATATACACATGTACTATATATGTGTATATAGATAGATGCATACAAACATATGTGTTTATATATATTTCTTTGTATACATATATGTATATACATATAACTATAACCATATAAACATGTAAAGATATATGTGAGTTTGCATACACATTTATATAAAAACTATGTAACCACAAATATATGTGTTCATGCATTTATATAAATATATGTATATAACTATACAAGTATTTATATATAAATGTGTGTATACTATATTTATATATTCGTTTTTACAGTTTTAAACCTTGGTCCTTCAGATCTCAGTCTCCTTAGTAGTTTGAGGGATAGGTGTGAGTCACTGAAGCCTGGCTACAATGCAATTTTCTTTATAACACTTACATTATAAATACAGTTTCAGAAGTCAAATCACTTCCAAATCTCTTACAATTTGAGGGATAGGTCATTCATAAAAAAAAAAAAAAAGGGCTTAAATACCAAAGAAAACAACTTAAACTGAAGAAAGATTTACTTTGCCTGAGGCCCAATGGCTTCAGTCCACGGTTGGTTCTCTCCAACCGTGAGGGGTATGAAGCAGGATAGAAAATGTGGTGAAAGAGGCTCTCTCTTCCTGGTGAAATGGAAGAAAGGAGGGAGTATAATCTGAATACTCCCTACAAGAGCACGGCTGCAATGACTCAACTTCTCCTCACTAGGTTCTCCTCCTAAAGTTCCCACCAGTTTCCAACACCACCATCAACTGGGTCTAGGTCTTTAACAAATGAGCTTGGGGAGATATTTGAAATCCGCACCATAACAGTGTCTAATATCAATTAGATCTTACCCAAACGATTAAGACGTGCCAAGAGGCCAGATGTTCTATTATTACCTGTTGTCTCAGTGTGTGTGAGACCCTATCTCTCTCTCTCTCACCACCCTCCCCTCTCTCTGTCTCTCTCTCTCTCTCTCTCTCTCTCTCTCACACACACACACACATACACACCAAAAACTAAATTATCTAGGGCCAATATGATCAAAATATATATTATACACATGTTATGGAAGTGTTGTGACACCTTTTCTTTTAAATAATTAATACATGCTAATAAAAAGTAATTTTAAAAGCCGAAAAAACGGGACTAAGTTACCCACATTCCAAATAGGACTTCTATTATGCTGGCTTTACAAATTACAGAGATAGGGCGGGGGGGGGGGGGAGAAGGGGGGGAAGGAAAAGGATTGGGATTGGGGGGGAGGGGGGAGCCTGGGAAGGGATGTGAAGGGTAAACCAAAGGAGGAGGCTGCAATGCTTGGTAAGATATGTACGCATTATCCTGCCCATGTAATTGTAACCCCTCTGTACAGTATGTTCACAAATAAAATTAAATTAAATTAAAAAAAAATTACAGAGATAGAGAAGAATTAAGGAATGCATCCAGAAGGAAAGGCCCTTAGCCTCCATGGTTGCTCATGAGGCTACTCCTTCCTACCTTTCCAGCGGGATAAACATAAACTTCACACATGCCGCAGGCAGCCATCGAAACACCAAATGAAGATGGAACAATTTTCACTGTATCATTTTCTATTACCCAACTGTCATAGGAAACAAGGCTGTCCTGATAATATTTAAAGCAAATCTAGTCCCCAGTTTTGTTAGTTTTCCTTAGGAAAAAGTGGACAATCTATCAGATAAAGTGTCAGCAAAGTGGCCTCAAAATACATACTGATCAAAAGAACAGCCTGCCACTTCAACAAGAAAATAATGAGTTCCTTGTAAAAAGCCAGCTGGTAGCAGAGAGTTTAAGCATTTAGGAAACAACTCCAGGCTGTTCAGGCAGAAGTGGAAAAAAAATCATTTCATAAAACATAAAATGACATTTCCACACTGTGTAAGTTTACCCCTGGCCTACCTGCTTATCTAAGTCTGGTTAATTTAGAAAATATTTCATGTTATTATTTTTTTTTCTTATCCCCAACTTATTTTATTTTATTTTATTGTAAAGATGCTGTACAGAGAGACCTAAAGTTTCTTGGAAGTTCATTTTTTGTTTCACAGCTGTAATGTTCATAACCAAGTTCTACATACGTTTTTGAAGACTACTTCTTGTTGTGCTTTTTTTGTTAAAAGGTTAGAAAAAGTATTCCAAGTGTATGTTTTCCAGTTGAACTGAGCAAATGCTGTCTTTTGGTTTGCTGGTAATGGAATTATGAAAACATGTGTGCTTGTTGTTTGTTTTGTCCGTGTTGGAGATAGAGCCCAGGACCTCCCATGCTCTAGGCAAGTATTCTACCACTGAGCCCCCTATCCCACTCTGAGCCACACCCTCTATTAAACCAAACCCCACACTAATCCACATTCCAACCAGATACTGTGTTCCAGCCAGCTCTTCCATTTGCTATCTTGGTCAATTTAGGTTTCAATTAATGCCATTCAGTTTGATCACAAAATCCCTAGAAAATGTAGAATAATCCAGCTCTAAGGATATTGTTTGAAAAATTGCTTTTGTTTATTACATGTGGTTGGAGAAGTCAGCTAGCTCTCCATTGGTTATTCTGAAAGGCTGGACATCAAGTAGAGGACGGTTATAGGGAAAGAAGGACTAGGAAGGTCTCCTTGACTTTACAAATGCTATATAGTGGATCTTACTATGATCCACTATCCTCTCCTCCTGTTAAATTGTGACTCACTCTGTGAGAAGCTAAACTAATGATCAGTCCAGAAATATGAGTGTTACTACTGCCCACATATGGTTAGTAGCTGGTCCAAGGTTAGTTAGTTCATGGGCCAAATTGGTAGTATCTAGCTCCATTACTCTCCAGCTATCTCTTTCTGGCAATCTTGAGAATTCTTGTTATTCTTTCTACTTAGAGTTTGAAAACAAAATAAAAAGAACAACAACAAAAATCCACCCAGAAAATCAGGCAATCTTCCAAAAACATTGTCTTTTATATCTTGGCAAAAATTTAATTCCCATTTTTTCCCCTGCTTTTGCTATAACAACTCATTCTCAGGATAGATGTTTTGCAATAAGATAAAGGGTCTTGAGATCGAAGCAAAAATATTGCTATTCCAACATCGTCACACTTCTCAGTAACTTGGAGTGAATACATGTTAGGCAGATAAACATCTGCTTATACTTACTGTGGAGAGTTGAGTTAGTTAAGAAAGATAATTATTAAAATGTAAAACTAAATACAATTTTAGACATGAATCTTTCACTCATAAGATGAACTGTAACTGCTAATGATGAGATAATTATTTTAGTTTCTACTTCTATTCTACAACCTCCATGACCCAACTAGGTCTTTCTTTAACTACTCATTTTAATTTAATTATTATTAATAAATAATAAACTACCATTTAATTACTCATTATAATTATATCATTATAATTATATGCTTTAAAATTTGATTGGAATGAAATGGGTGGAAAAGGAACTGAACTCACTTCTCTTGTTGAGTATGTATTAGTGAAGGATGAGTTTTGTTTGTTGCTACAAATCATTTATGATCTTAACACAGCTTCTGAACAATTCACTTTGCCTGGTTTCTAGAGAAAAGGGGTCTAACAGCAATAGTTAATCATGAACTTAAATGTTCTTAGCACTTATGTCTTGAAAGACCTAGTTCCTATGCAAATAAGTCTTGGAGGTCATGCTTAAAGAATCAATAATTTGTATTATTTATTTTAATTGACAAAATTTTATGTATATATGGTGTACAAGATGGTATTTGAAAATATATATGTCATATAGCTAAACTAGGCCATTTGCAAAATGCAATATTTAAGATACCTATCATGTTTCATGGTGAAATGTTTTAAAAATTACTCTCATAGAAATTATGAAGTCCATAATAGATTATTATTAACTATTGCCTTAATCCTTCTGACTGAAATTTTGATTTATTTGTGTCTTTTGACTAGCATCTTACCAGTCTCCTGCCCCTTGGCCCCTGGCCAGCATTGGGCCCACCACTGCCTCTACAATTTCAATACATACTCCAATATAAGACAGGTCAAGGGGCTGGGAAGGTGGCTCAGGGGTAGAGTGCTTGCCTTGCATGCATGATGCCCTGGGTTGGATTCCTCAGCACCACATAGCAGAAAAAGCCAGAAGTGGCTCTGTGGCTTAAGTGGTAGAGCGCTAGCCTCGAGCTGAAGAGCTGAGGGACAGTGTCCAGGCCCAGAGTTCAGGCCCCACGACCAGCAAAAAAAAAAAAAAAAAGTTCTATGACGAAAAACACAATAAAATTATACATATAAATGAATGAAAAAGATAGGTCAAGAGTGTTTATCTTCTGTATATCTCATTGGGTAAAATAACCCCAGCATCTTCTGTTTTGGCTTATTCAACTCAACGTGCTGTTTTACAGGTTCATCTTTGTCATTGCAAATGATGAGATTTTAACAAAATATGTATATTGTTTTCTTTAACAGTTCATCATTCAACACACATTTGGACTGATTGCACACCCTGGGTCTTGTAACAAGTGTGTTAATTGAACACAGGAGTGCAAATATCTCTTCAATTGTTGCAAAAAGGAATGCAGCAGTATGCCAAATACAGAAGCACTTTGGATTATCTTCAGTTTGGGAATAACTTCAACAATCCACTCCTCTCTAAGCGTGGATAACGAGGGATCTTACTGAAAAAAAGAGACACATGAGCCATGATAAATAATGCATATTAAATGGCCATGTAATTTGATATCTGGCTCAGCAAACAAAAATCATGAAATCTTGATACTGAAAGTCATTCATTCTATGATGCTACAGCTGTCTAGAGTTAAACAATGTTATTGGAGAGTGCCTGAAGTGGTTGAATTTGCAGAGAGATTGCCTGGGATTGAGTGCTGGTATGCCACATCCTACGGCAGATTGTAAACCTTCACCTTCTGCAATTTCAGATCCTAATGAAAACAAACAGCTTTTGTGCTAGTCCTGGTGTTTCAACTCAGGGCCTGAGCACTCTCTCTGAGATACTTTTGATCAAGGCTAGTGTTCTACCACTTGAGCCACAGCTCCAGTTCTGGCTTTTGTTTTTTTGTTTTTGTTTATGGGTTTTTTTTTTTTGGTGGTTAATTGGAGATAAGAGTCTTGCAAACTTTTTTGCCCAAGCTGGCTTTGAACTGCACTCTACAGATCTTGGCTTCCTGAGGATTACAGGCATGAACCATTGGGATGTGGCTTATTTTCCTTATTTTTCAAGTAAGGAGAATGATAGCATCTATTTCATGGTTACTGTAAAGATTAGATAAACAACTGTAAGGAAAGTGCTCATAAAAATAAGCATTTGAATTTAGTCCTTAACCGTGATATCTTCCTATTCATTTCTCACTTACTGACTCACAGTGGCAAGGTTCTGAAGTATGGAAGGTCACTGCAGCAAGGGCCCCCGTTCTCAGTGAGCGACCCTTTCAGCCAGGATGATGGGTTTACAGACAGCTACTCATCACAGTAAATGGACAGGAGATCTATGCCAATGGGGTCACAGTTGTTGAAACAGTAGTACAAAAACAGGTGTACTGCGTCCTAGGAAAAAAGTAGCAAATTGGATCTCTTGAAATAAAAGATTCCATACTTTATCAAACTCTTTGCATCTGAATTAATAAAATTAATGCTATAACACCAAGTTTACAGGTGATAATAAATTATAAAGAGAAATAAAATAGCCAACTCAGCTCTGGCAAAAATCATCCCATGTATGGACCAGGGTCAGCATTTATAAAGACTATTGGTGAGATTGCATTTACTGAAAATAAGAAAAGGAGTACTCCTCTAAAATGATGAAGAAAAGGGAGCTTCAGAACAGCATTCAGGAGAGTGGTTTGATCCACAAATGCCAGTTTTATCTCAAACAGCTGAAAAATGGAACATGCTGGCAAAAAAAAAATAGTGAATTACTCATCTTGGTAGACAGAGGTCTTCAGCATGCAAGGAAGAGTGCTTAATGCCATATGGAGGTGATTTAATAGGAATTCTGAAATTCTTGAGCAAGCATCGTCACCAGATCTGCTAAATGGAGCTACTGATTTTGCTTCTTTCAAGAATGATGATTTAGCTGTGCAACAGTGCTGTCACCGGATCAGATTAATCACAATAATGATTCGACTTTTTGCTAAGGACATTATCATAAATCACTAGAATACAGCCCAAGAGAAAAGGTATCTAGTTAAACTTTCTAAATGTTACAAAATGGTTATCAAGCATTATTTTTGTTTCAGTTTGGGGAACATATGGCAAAATGATTATTCATTACTGCTGAAGTGATTTAGCAAATTCACACGCACATCACACATGCACATACAGAGATGTCTGTGTATCTCAAAAGATTTTGAAAATGATGGTATGCCACAGGACTGATTTCATGGCATTCCTAATATTTATACAGCCTTAGTTAACTCATTTTAAAATCAGGGATTGCTTTCTTTATCTACAAAACAAATAATATCTGTGTATAAGATTTTTATGATGTAGCATATCTCCAAAGTGCTCCCTATAGCATAAAATAATTCACTTTTTGTTTTGTTTCCCTCTTTCTCCTCTGCCTGCTCATTTTTCTTTTTCATCCCTCCCCTACTTTTTCTTCCTTTTCTTTTTCGCCTTTTCTATTATTAATCACAAGTTGATCTGGTCAAACATGTGCCATGTATACCTCCAGGAACATTTGCAAACTTCCTTTATCATCACGGAGCTAATGTTAAACTAAAGGAAATTCTTACTGTGCAAAAATTTGACATAATAACTTACTCCATTTTTATTCCATCAGACTGCTTTTCCTAAAAATCTGCATAATAATATATTCTCAAATTGACTGTATAATGTTAGTTGAGAGCTTAGTGTATGAACTTTAATTTTCTTATCACTTAATATAACCTAGTTTAAACTATTGTGCATAAAATATGGTGTAAAATGTTCAATTTGCACCTAATTGTAATCATGCAATCTGTAACATCTACTTTCCTCACAGCAGCATTGTAGAGATTAACTAGAATTAAATTGCAAAAACTCCTTGCAAATTCTAACTGTTATTGCAATACGCTTAGAAAAACATGAGAAATAGTCGACTAGAAACTTCAGTTTCTACATAGCTGTTGTCTAGATTTTGAACATATTTCTTTGGCCATGCTTTTCAGTTAGGGTTGATCCCTAATGGTGAGTATAATGTCCAATTTACTCAGTTAGAAGAATGAAGAAAGAAGGCATTTAAATCAAAACAAGAAAAGAATCTATTTTTTAAAAAACACCCTTAGAGAAATAAGGTGTTAAAAACCCTTTCTCATAAACACACTAATGACATTTACTTGAAATCAAGAGAAGGAAGCTAATTTTAATGCTCTTAAAATATTTCTGATATCCAGTAGTTACATTTTTAAATAGATGAGATTTGTCTTAGCTTGTTTTGTACTACTGTAATAAAATACCACACACAAGATAATTTATAAAGACTGGATGGTTCAAAATGCAGGTCCTTACTTCCGGTGCCTGGAGAGGAGCTTCTTGCTATAGTCTCCATACTGGAAGTTGTGAAAGAGCAGAGTTGAAAGAGATAATCCTCCTATATAAGGACCTTTTATAAAGGCAATCACATCACACTTAAGATCCTGTGCACATCAAAATGAAGTTATCAGAAGTAGGAGACGACCCATCTGGCAGAAGAAAATCATTGCCATGTGTTCAACAGACAGGAATATACAAAGAGTTAAAAATTAAACAGCAAAGGAACAAATGATCAACTAGTAAATGGGCAAATGAATTGGACAAACATTTTTCAGAAGGAAAAATACATTTATTTATGCAATTATTAGTTAATTAATTTATTTAATGCTACATGAATAAGTGTTCAACATCCTTAGCCATAAGGAAATACAAACCAAAATGCAGTCAATACTGACAAGGCTGAAAGGGAAAGGGAACCTTCATGCATTGTTAGGGCTCTAAACTTACGCAGCCACTATGGAAATCAGTATGAAAGTTTCTGGGCTGGACTTAAGGTCTTGCCGTACCACTTCTGGCTGTATAACTGAAGGAGAATAAATCAATAACTGAGAAAGCACCTGCACAGCCATTTTTATTACAGTTCTGTTTACAACACTAAACTGTGGAATCAGCTGAGGTGTCCACCAACTGATGAATTCATAAAGTAAGAGATTAGGTATACCTTGCATTATTGCACAGCCATTGAATTTATCTCATTATCAAATTAGATGGAGCTGGAGCTCATTATGCTGAGCAACATAAGCAGAGTTCAAAAAGTCAAATATCAAATGTTCTCACTCATTTGTGGAACATATATCTGAAATGATGCTGATGAAGATGAGGAGGAGGAGGAGGACAGTCACGATCATGGAATATGAATATGGAAGAGGTATTGTCTGAGAGGAGATCAGTGAGAAGTGGAGAGAGAAATGACCATATACTAAGTGAAAAGGATCAAAAGGTGTGTGTGTGTGTGCGCACGCACGTGTGCGCATGTGTGAATACAGCATAAGGAAAATCATCCAACACCGCATATAATGAGGGAAAGCAGGAGGAGAGAAATGGTAACATTTTGGAAGAATGAGTATTTTTAAAGTATACTGTGTGCATGTATGAAAACTCACAGTGAAGTCCTCTTACAATACAAATGTATACAAAGGGATGGGTTCCATGCGGCCTAACCAGGTCTCAAACATCCCACTGCTTATTGCTACCATTTGGGCAAATCTAAATTTTATAAGGGCTCATCTAAACATGTCAGATGAGACCTAGTGATGGATCTGCAGGTCTTCCCCCAGGGAACAGGAGCGACAGTTTTATTTTACATAGAAAGAAAATGAGGCTCGCAGACAAAAGTCACTTGCCCACAATTAAGAGGTAGGTGAATGAGAGGGTAGCTAGGGGATCCCATGTGTCTTTTACTAGAGCCCTGTCCTGAATTTCGATTGTTTTTTCCTTTTGGTAAATGAATATGTTGTATTTGTGATCTGATTTTTTTTTTTTTTACTATTTATTGTCTTTAAGTAGTTGTACAAAGGAGATACCATGTAACAAAACAGTTTCTGATTACAATGCATCTTGATCAGTACCACCCCTTTCAACGCTCCCCTCCCCCTGAGACCCATTCCTTCCCTTATTTGTCTTCATTTTGTGATATATACAATAAATTCTCCCCTCCTTTCCCCCTTTCATTTATCTATCTCTTCCCTTGGTCCTACCCCATACCCCTTTGGATGCATTCATTTCCTGGTGTAGATTTTGTTGGGCTTTGACCTAGTCTTTCTAAAAGATTATCCAATTTGAGCTCTCCATAGAGTCGATTATACATCAATGAATTCATTTGTAACCACTTGCATAAGGCCTATCTTAACACATTTTCTTCTGTTTTTACAGGTACATTCTATCTACCGCAGATGAAGGAAACCATGCAACCTTTGTTTCTCTGGGTCTAGCTTACTTCACATTATAATTGTACCCCCAAGTATTCCCATTTCTTTACAAATGGTAAAATGTATTCATTCAAAGGTTTGTGTATGCAGTTGTGTAGTTTCTTGCAGCAGTTACTAATCTAGGTCTTCAATTGGGTTTCTATTTAGCTTGAAAGTCTTGTAAAATACTGAGTAGGGCTATGGTGCAAATTGATTTCTATTTATACATGCAGCTTCTTTCTCCCTTCTGTAAAGCATGTAGTTTTCAAATAGATTTCCCCTCTTTAACATCCCTCCGTTTTCTTCTCTGAATGGATCCTAGCACACACTGTGTCTTGGCAGGGTAAACCTATTGATGAGACCTCCTATTAGATTTTGAGCAATAGTCATCATTAATGATTCAAATGCAGATGAGTTCCTAGACATGTCTGAGTCATCTCAAATGCTGAGGCTTACATTCAGGGATGCCAGATTTTACCAGGGAGTAAAACCAATTTACTGAAGGCTGGCCAAGCTTTAGGCTGATGTCAGCCATGGTTAATAAAGTGAAAGCAGAAAGACAAAGAATTATTTTTTACTTAGTAAATATAGTTGTTTATTATTATCATTTATGGATTTTCTATGTTCTATTTTTTGTATATTTTTTATTGTAAACATACTGTTTTCTAATCGGGGAGGGGAAGGGAAATAAAATCTGAAACAAGGATATAGGTTGACCCATTACAATGAGAGTTACAAGACATTATGTTGAAAACGAACTTTACAATTTCGGGGGGCGGGGCGGGGAGGGGGAGAGTTGAGGAGGTGGGGAAGGAAAGGATGGTAAGGGCAAAACGAAGGAGGAGGTAACAATGCTCGATAGGAAATATACTCATTACCTTACTCATGTAACTGTAACCCCTCTGTACAGTATTTTTACAATAAAATATATACAGAGAATGTTTTAAGATAGGAAAGGACTCTTCTTTCTCTCTAAGGAAAACCTATGTATGGGGAGTTTTTAAGTGCTTTATTTTCAAATACAGAATAGCAGTTTTGCTCACATGTGTTCTGAATATTGAGTACAGCACAAACCCCCAAATATCTTTGTTTACGTAGAAATACTCTTGGAGAAAAACAGAATCAGACACAGCCTTCCTAAAAATGCAAGCAGGAATCAGGTATCTATTTGTGTTCTAAGGACATTTTTGAGTCATCATGTAGCTAACCCTCCTAAGGAAATCAGTGGTACGGAGAATAGAAAGTGTTTTATCTATCTTCCGAATGTGAAAGCAATCTATTTGAGTAGAAGAAATATTGGAAAATAGAGCCCCATTTATAAACAGATTGAGAGCTACAGAAGTTATTTCATCTGTAAAATTCTTCAGATGCTGTAAATACATTGTTATTTCTATAGCCAACTGAAATATCAGCATTGAAACACCCAGAGAGGGGATGACTTAAAAAAACTAATGATAGCTTGCATTGTGGAAGATTAAGCATTGCATTTTCCCTTTATCTTTGACTTGAACATGTACTTCACCCTACTGTAAAACCTTATAAACAAACATATTGTTAACTAACCTATAATACATGATCTACAATTCTAGAAACTAGAAAAAAAATCTAGAAACTTTAAATGTGCACTTCAGTGAGCTCTTTAATAAAAAATACAATGTTCAGAACTATATAAAGATCTATAAACCAAAATTGAGGTGGATGCAAATGAAAAAGGGAGAAAGATGAACATATTAAATAATGAGAAAGTTACATTGTTTTCAAGTAAATCATAAATACTAAATATGCACCAAAAATTTTCTCTCTCCTTTTCTCTTCCTTCTGTTCTTCCCTACATCCTTGTTTCTCAAAGTGAAAGTCCTTTGTTGATCACAAATCAGTCAGTGTACCTAGGAGAAGCAGGAAGAGAGAACCCAAATTTAAAAGGGCCACTTCCTTTTTATCAGTGTTTAACTGTTCATTATTCAATTAATTGTACTTGGAAAATTGAATAAGAAAATGATTTTACCTCAAATTAATTAATTGCATGTCCCTTCATTTGAACATTCAAATTACCACATTCAATGACAATTATAATGCACATGTAAAAAGGGAGCTTTAGAAAAGACATCTTTAAAACTGTACTCCATAATCTTTTCTCTGCTCATGTTTGATCTTTGCATGAAGGGGAAAAATGCTATTAATTGAACCATTTTTGTGACACCAAATAGCTTCCCTTTGCTTTCAATGACAATAGAAGATTAACACGGTGCTCATAAAAGCTACAAGGCTTTTAGAGAATTTTCCATTACATAAAGAGGAATCTGTTTTATTTTGTTTGTGGCATACGTGAAATATTCTATATTAGATGTTAAATACAATGTCAATCCCTGATAGTCTAGAATTTATTGTTTAAATATTTCTATCCTATCTGTTCCTTCTTATAATATTTTAGATATACTAACCAATTTGAAATCTCAGGTATAGGAATCTTGAGCCACACGGTGGGATCTGTAACTAGTTATATTTTTATCTAATAGTGTTTGATACTTCTTTTGTCTAATAGTAATTTCCTTTTCCTTTGTATCTAATAGTAATTGGTACTTGTTAGTTTAGCATTGAAACAACAAATTTAGCAGCCAATAGATGGCACTGGAAGTATTGAAAACATTTTCTTTGTCATTTCTCTTCCATGGAGTACGATTATTTCCAAAAGCCAATGAAAACATGTGTGGTCAATTAAAAACAAAGGCACACTCAAAATGTCCATGTTGGGAAAACTGAAGTGTTTGTTGCACGTGGGTTGAAATGGTCAGGCCCTGATGATGGGAAGCTATGTGCTTATACCCCACTTTGCTCTGATATCCTGGTGTGTTATTCAGAGATGTGTGACCAGCCCTGGCTAGGATTTCTTGGGAAGTCTGTGAGCTCACTTGTTATAGGTAATGTTGAAGAGTTTCATTTGAAGAACTATTTTCCTGCTCGTGTGATCCTGTGGGGAAGAGGATCACTGAGAAATGTAATCAAGTCTTTGAATTGCTCATTGTCACCTGGATTTTTCTAAAGCCAACTACCCAAGTAACCTTTTCATTCTCCGTAGTAAACAAGCCTGTAAAATATGCAATGAATTCATGCAGAAGCGAAGAGGAAATGCCAGACAGCACTTCAGCACACACTATGGTAGAAGAATAATCCATTTACCAGATGAGATGAACTTTTCCCTCAGTGGAACTGACAGTGGGTTTGGCTGTACAGAGGTGGTGGAAAAGATTCCTTGTGATGTTCTGGGGGAATACTACATTCATAGGCAATCAAGCTGTCTGTTTTGTTAAGTGAGATTTAATGATGATGTGTTAATCTTTGCCTTTCAATGTTTATTTTTGCCATTACAAGTGTCTCCCAAAGCTAAGGGATATTTTCAGAAAAGAGTTGTCATCATGATATAGCATCCAACATTGTAACTATTCCATCTTCAGATTGATTACACTGCTTCAAAGATCTGTCTTACTACCATTGACAAAGCCATTGGTTACTTTTTAAATATGTTTAAATTATTGCTTTATGAAAATTCAGCCCCAAAGGAAACATACATAGCTAGAGAAAGATCATATTTCAGTCTGTTTGTTTATACATAAGGTACTGAAACATTTGTCATAAAGGTGTTGACATTACATTAAAATTATTTCTTTATTCATCATGAAATAAGTGCGTGCTTCCATATATTTATATTCTCATGTGTGTTTCACAATCATGTCTCTTATATAGGTATGTTTGAAATGAGTCACCATACCTGTAAGGGTTTAATACAGTGCCTGCCTCTTTTGAAAGTGCTTACTAACTACATTAGTTGCAGAATAACAGTCATCTGAAATCAATCTACCTGTTTGTATAACTCTCACTTTACTGAAATCATTCTCTTTAAATTATTTAATGTTAAGTAATGAGCTATTCAGTATTCCTCTAAGGAAAACTAGTGTCCTAGCAACTATAGTGTAAATGTGGTTATATCTGTCCCTCACCCCCTTCCACTCTTCTCATTTGAGGCAGTCATACTCAATATCCCAAGTTTTCCTGGAACTCACTCTGGAGTTCAAGCTGGCCTCAACCTCACAATTTTCCTGCCTCTCTCTACCAACAGTTACAATTACAGGTATAATTTAGGGAATTATAGTCCCCTACATTTGTGTAATGACTAGCTCTAAGTGCTCTAAGTACTATGCAAGGTATCTTGGAATTCCCCTCAATGACATATGATGTTTTTAAAAATATATATTACAGTTTTTGTTTAGATGACATACAGAGGTGTTACAGGTACATAAGTCAGTTAATGAGTACATTTCCTTTTGATCCATGTCACGCCTTCCCTCACTCTCTCCCAGTTTTTCTCTCCCATCCCCAGCCACAAGTTGTATAGTTCATTTTCCACATAGTGTCAAGGGAACATCACAGCTGCATTTGTTCACCCTTTGTCCCACCTTTCTGTGAGCCCACTTACCCTCCCAAAGGCAAATAAACTAACAAACAAGACCAAAGGAAAAGAAAACAGAAACAACAAAACAACACCAGAAATCTCTTGTTTCTATTTCTTGGAGTTCATTTCGATACATATTATTTTATATGATCATATGCACATAGAAAATGAGCCTTTGCAATCCACTACTATAAATATCTCCCTTTGGTTTCATTGTGCAAATGCCTAGAGACGTGTATAATTTATCATGTCTCTGTGTATTTTTTAACATCCGATGTGTTTACTTATAGATTTATAGGCACATTCTAGTTACTATAAATGAGGGAAATCATGCAAACTATGTTTCTTTGGGTTGCAGCATTATTTACTATAGCCAAGGTATAGAATCAACCCAGATGCCTCTCAGTGGATAAATGGATCTAGAAAATGTGGTGTATATGCACAGTGGAATTCTATGCTTCCATCAGAAAGAAATATATTGCTCTATTTGTGAGGAAATAGAAAGTCTTGGAAAAAAATATTCAGTGAAGTAAGCAAGACCAAGAGAGGTGTTTCTAGGAGCTCTGTGACACTTGTAATCAAAGTAAGGCAATTTATTAATGTACCTAAAAAATGCTTGAAGTTAACATGTAAAAGGGATACATACGAGATGTTCCCACAGGTGATGCTCAGAGGCCTTGGGAAATTTCTAGGGAAAGCCCCTGTGGAACATGGGGCACTGTGGCCTGCAGATACTTTTATCTTTAATGCAGCAGTATGACTTTGATCCCTGGAAAGTCCAGAATAACAATGTTCATCCTGAGGTTCTCACTTCACTCTCAATGGTATTTCCTCCCTTCAAAAATCATTATGCTCCCTTCCCCCCCCCCCAATAAAGATGCAACTAGATCACATCTATCCCCTTGTTTTCCAAGTTAGACAAGAAAAATAGAATAAGACATGTGGAATTGCAAGAAGATTTAAGTGAATATTAGATGACCATACCACAAGATTGTTAGCTTTGTTTTTGTTATAATGAATGAATGAATGAATAAATGGATGGATGGATTAGAATGTAAAATACTTGGAACTTAGCTAAATTTGGATAACAGGAAATGATTCATCCTGAGGAAACAAGAAATGTGATTCAACATGTTTAATCCAGTCAGCATCAACAACATAAATGTCTAACACTGAATCTTTTTTATATATGTATATGTCAGAAATACTTTCCAGGCAACTCTTTTATGCATTAAGTCTGTGGCTGATATTCTCCAAGTTCAGTCAAAGCATCAACAAATCTCAGGTGTTGATGTTTGGTAAGTCACCTAACCTCTCAAACCCTCAACCATCTTGTTAGTGTAATAATTTATGCATGTGCTGGCCAAGTGTGGCGAAGAATGTCTGTAATCTGAGCACATGGGAGGCAGAGGCAGGAAGAGGGTGAGTTCAAGGCCAGCCTAAATTGCATAGAGAAAGACTGTCTCAAAAAAAAAAACAACAACCCTCAGAGTCAGAAATGAAAATAACTCACTTCTAAAAAACAAAACATGCTAGTCACAAAACCAGCGCAGCCACCACTCACAACTCCTTGACAGTCTCAGTAAATTAAACACAGGATTGCCATATGATCCAATAAGTCCTCTCCTAAGGATGTACTCAAAATCATTAAAAACAGATGTTCAAACAACCTGTATACCTACCTGGCTTCTCATGGCAGAATTATGCAGAGAACAACTTCATGTCCATCAACCAGTGGGTGCATCAACTATGGGGTACACATACACTGGGGAGAATTCTTCCTAATACAAATGAAATATTACTGCTTGCTATAAAAGAAGTGAGTCTTGAAGTCATGCTAAGTGAAAGAAGCCAGGCATAAATGGCTATGTAAGACATGTGCCCACCATGGGCTCATCCCCAGAGGCAGAAAACAGGTCAGTGGTTGACAGAGGCTGAAGGAGAAAAGAATGGTCAGTGACTGCCGAATGGATAGAAGGCTTCTCTTTTTGGTCATGAGAAAGTGCTGGAGCTGGACAGTGGTGATAGATGTCCAGCCTGGGAAATAGACATAGTGCCATGGAGTTAAACATTGTAGAAGGGCTAAAACATCACATGTACTGTTATATGTGTTTTAACTTAAGTATAAAATCAAACAAAGCTGGATGCCAGTGGCTCACACACACATGTAGTCCCAGCTACTCAGGAGATCTGAGGTCTGTGGTTTGAAGCCAGCCCCGGCAGATCTTTAACCAGTACCTAAGTGATCTCCTACTAAATTTCCTACCAAAGAAACTTCCAGATTCCCTCTAGACATCTCAAATAGTTTGATCTCTCTGCATTTCCACTTTTCAAGTAGACGATCACTGCTCCTTCAACAGTCCTCTCTTTGCACCAAATTGGTCAATGAATTATCACCCTTGCATTGTTATAATTCTTCTTCAGGAGAAGGGTATTTTCTTACCTACGCTGTGCTTCCTTTCCGGACTCATTCTCAGTTCCTGGGGAGGTTATTCAGCGTTTGTTCCTCTCCATATTCCTCCGTGATCTCTCTGCCTGGTGTCCTTCAGTTCTGCTCTCCAGACACTACAGTGCAGAGATTCCCTTAGCTGAGGGGGACCTCTGCTTTTCAGGTAGGGTTAGGCAATGCTAGGCAGTAGAAGCAAGTGAGAGGGTGAAAGGCTCACCCCTCATTAGATGGGCAGATCAGGATGCTTGTTCTTTCTTCTTTTCTTTGCCTCACTGTAGTTTTTGCCCAGGCTGTATACGGGCTCTCGCTTCTATGAGTGACCTCCCTTCCTCTAAGTCAGTCTTCTCAGCTCATTCTTTCTCTGTTCTCCAAAGGTCAGGGGCCCCAGAGACTTCCCACTGTTACAAGTCCTGAGTCCTTCCCTTCCCTTCCTGCTCCCTCCACCTTGTGCCACCATCTATAGTATTCCAGCTCTTGCAAATAAGACCTTCTGAAAATGCCCTCTGTGTTAAGATAATACCCAGCGCTATCCAAGCTTCTTTCACTTTCTCTGAGTTCAAAGTTCTACTAAACTTATCCCTCTAGTCCATTATTTCATAGTTTCTGCTTCTGTTGATTTGTACATGCATTTGATTCTCTGTTGAAGAACCTTCTCTCTTCTCTTTTACTCTTTCAAGTTGCTAACTTCTGTCGTGTGTCAACCCTTTCTTCAAAATGTTACCTGGAAAATTAAAATGTGGCATTTCTTGCTTATAATTGCATCTTATTTTTATTCCAACAGAAATAAGGCATAATGCCCAGATTAACAAGTTGATGGAGAACAAGCCCCTTATAGCCTCTGTTCAGATCCACACACATCAGCTTCAAAGGGTCCAATACAGGCCTTTCTGTGCCTTCCCTTTTCCCTGGTTTACTTTAGAATATTGCTCCAAAGTATTTGTGTGTGTGTGTATTGTGTGTATGTATGTATGTATGTATGTATGTATATATTTATCGGTGAGGAAAGATTAACTTTGCTATTTTTGAATTTCACATAAAATCATTTCACATCAGAATTTTGTCTCAATAAAATTTAAGATTATCTTCTCCTTATCTGTAGCCTATCATTTTATTAAGAATTGTCCTTTGTTGAGCAAGAATAGATGATATTAACCTAATTTACTCATCTCACTTTTTCCTAATTTGGGAAGGTTTTGTTGTTGTTGTTTGAGAAATTATTCTCTGTCCTCAAATTTCTAAAGATTATGTTTCAACTGTATTGTTATCAAACAGGCTTGTTGAAATTAGAAAATCACCATAGGTGAGATAGAATTTGAGGCATTAGCCAAGAACTAGTATATATGAATTTGAAACTTTGAAGATGATGCTGTTATTAATAATAAAAAAACAAGGTACTTAACTATGAACATGAGTAGCTCAAGGAGAATAGAAAAAATTAATATTGGCCATAAGAAGTCTGAGCAACTGAAGGGACAGGACCTTGATCTCAAGTATTATTTTCAAGTTGTAAAATTGAGACAATGGAAGTACCTACCAGAATATGTGATAAATGTTAAACCATATCATTTCCACTGTCCTAGACTCACAAGTCTCATAGTATATAACTTACAGCTTCCTACTCATTCTGAAAATCACAAGCAGAGAAACATGTCAACACTGTGAAAATTTTTAAATAGGGAATTAATCATAGGAATGAATGGAAATAGAATGTTCCAAGAGAATGCTGACATGACAAATTTGATGCTAATAATTTGTTATTAAGTGTGTGCAATAGCCCAGATTTCTCTTTCTGGCCGCATTCAGGCCACTAGCAAATAGCAGCACCTGTTGTTATACATGCAAAATCCTTTCCTGGAATGTAAGGAGGACATATGAATATGTCCAGCTCACCCACAAGTGCAGCATTTCCAGACTGCCAGCTACAATGCCCTCAGTCCACTGACAAGGGCAAGCTTGGGCTAAATTTAAATAGGTACTCACATTCTCTGTTACTTATTTCTTGGAGCACTCATTCCAGATTGGTGACTAGCATGTGACTAAGTGGACTGACCTTTCAATAAGATATGCAAGCTTTCTCAATCCCTTTTGACATTGGCCCAATTCATTCCATTTATACATTCATTCACTTACCACCATTAGAACACACTGATAGGCTGAAGACTAGTTAGGTTATTAGGCATATTGGTGAACTGAACAGGTATTCTCTATGGATTCATAGAAATAATCATATTGCAATAATTGTTTAGCATCCATAACCTGTCTCCCTCTCATGCTCTATTGCAGTGTATTCTACAGCAATTATCTTTGCCTTGAAAACAGCTAATACTCCAGTAAGTGTGGAAAAAATTAAGGAAATCCAAAATAAGAGGTCAAAGGGCATTTAAAGCTCAGAAGTTTAACTTGTAGAAGGAAGTTCTAAATCACATTTTTGCATCTAGTTTTACCTGTTGTTCCTTTCTGGGTTTTTTTTTTTTTGATAATAATTCTTTTAGGTTTGGAAACTGCTGTGAGAATAAGACAACTCCCAAGGGGTGGTCATCTGTCCTGATTCAGCAATGCTAGTGCAGCTTTCCATCAGGGTAGAGAGCATGTGCTGACTGTGCTCAGAGAGGAAAAACATCAAACCAAAGTGGACATACTTAGGAGATGTTAATTTATTATCGGTACAAAACACTTATTTTTTCCCTTCTTGCAGCGTATATCTGACAGTGGGAGCCCAAATTCCCATCACTTGTTCTTCTAATGACCCTCAACTTTGACTGGAGCTTGTTAATCTTCTAACAATTATTGATTGCATTTTTAAAGCAAACTAATTTTTAGTTAGGCAAAAAGAAATCATAAAGAGAACAAATGGAAAGATGGTGATTTTAACCTGTGAAGCTTTGTCTTTGGAATGAATTTATTGACATCATCTCCTGGGTCTGGATGAGCCACAAAACCTTCTGATCTAATAACTTGAAAACGTGCAAAGCAGTTTCTGACTTGCAAAGCTGTCCTATGTAATTTTCCATGTGAATATAAATAAATCTAAAATGACCTGATGTGAACTGATGGTGAGGTTCTCTGCTGTGTGAAAAAAAGTCTGCAAAATTCAAGAGGAATTTTTTTTTACTGTAAAGATACTGTACAGAGGGGTTACAGTTACATGAGTAAGGTAATGAGTGTATTTCCTATTGAGCATTGTTACCCCCTCCTATGTTTTCCCCTCACCATCCCTTCCCTTCCTGAATAACTTGACTCTCCCATCTTGGCCCGATCATTTTATGTATCTAAAGATGGAATATGAAGGATTGACCCCACCCTATTGTCCCAGGCCCATACAGATGCCAGGCAAAAATCCCAGGTATGTGTGAACTTATTTGAAGCGCAAGCAGGGCAATCCACCTAAGCCCAGCTGTAAACATCCCATTGTGGGCCTAACTGAAAGTCCCCTAACTTCCTTGACCTAGTGGCTTTTTCATCAACCTCTGCCTTCTTTCTTGGACCTCCTATAAACACCCAGCTCCTGTCCCAACCCTCTGGCACAACCTCCAAACCCATGGGAAGCTCTGTGTCCCTCGCTGTTCCTTAATAAACAGTCCTCCTCTGTTGACGATTGAGTCCGCCCTATTCCTTTTCAGTTCTCCATTTTCCTAACTCTTCCCACCTCCCCAACTCCTCCCTCCGGGTACCCACAAGTTGTAATGTTCATTTTCAACATACTGTCTTGTACATCTCATTGTTACAATCTCATTGTTACAATGGGTCTACCTTTATCCTTATATCAGCATTTTGTTATTTCCCTTCCCTTCCCCAAATTAGAAAAATGTATATACAAGATGCAGGGCACTGGAATCAAATACAATGACATCAGGGGTTATACCACAGGGGGGAGAACATACAAAAACAAAAAAAATCATATAGGACATTAAAAACAACAGTGACAAAGAAAAAAATCTCATGTCTGTCTTGAGGTTCATTTTGCCTAGCATCATCTTATATGATTGCATGTACATAGCTTTTGACATTTTCTGCTTGTCTGGTAGGATATACTAGACCTATACTAGTTTTTGCAAATAAGGGAAACCATGGGAGTTATGTTTCTTTGGGTCTGGCTTACTTACTTCACTTAATATAATTTTTTCCCAAGTCTTCCCAAGCATAGAATTCCAGTATAAAAATACACACACACACACACACACACACACACACACACACACACACACACATTTTTCTTGGTCCATTCATTTACTGAGGGACATCTGGGTTGGGTCCATATCTTAGCTATGGTGAAAAATGCTGTGATAAACATAGTTGTGTTGGTAGCTTTAGTATGGCCTTATTTGTGATCATTTGGGTAAATGCTCATAAGTGGAATTTCTGGGTCATAGGGGAGGTCTATGTGTAGTCTTTTGAAGAACCTCCATTCTGCTTTCTAGAGTGGTTGAACAAGTTTACACTCCCACCAGCAATGCAGTAGGGTTCCCTTTTGGCCACATCCCCTCCAGCATCTGTAGTTATTATATTTCTTGATTATAGCTATTCCAATCAAAATAGCTTGGTACTGGCACAAGAACAGACTTGAGAACCAATGGAATAGAATTGAAGACCCAGAAATGAACCTATAGACCTATAGACACCTAATCTTCGATAAAGGAGCTAAAAAAATAGAATGGAAGAAAGACAGCTTCTTCAGTAAATGGTGCTGGCAAAATTGGCTAACCACCTGTAGAAAACTAAAGCTAGATACTTATAGATCACCCTGTACCAGAATCAACTCCAAATGGATCAAATACCTCGAAGTCAAAGCAGACAACTGAAAGCATTACAGGAAGGAATAGGAGAAACTCTAAGGTTCTTTGGCACAGGCTAGAATTTTCTTAATAAAGACCCAGAAACACAGCAAATCAAAAGTTGGACAAATGGGATTGTATGAAACTGCAGAGTTTCTGCATGGCAAAGGACATAGCTTGCAAGATCAATAGAAAGCCCACAGATTAGATCTTCACAAGGGCTTCATATCTAAAGTATACTTAGAACTCAAAAAATTAAATTCCCCAACAACAAATCCTCAAATAAACAACCATCCCATTAATAAGTGGGCTAAAGACTTAAAGAGAGATTCCTTTAAGAGGAAATAAGAATGGCCAATAGACACATGAAGAAATGCACAACTTCTCTAGCCATAAAAGAAATACAATCAAAACAATACTGAAAGCCAGGCACCGGTGGCTCATGCCTGTAATCCTAGCTATTCAGGAGGCTGAGATCTGAGGATTGTAGTTCAAAGCCAGGTGGGGCAGGAAAAGTCCGTGAGACTCTTATCTCCAATAAGCCACTAGAAAACTGAAAGTGGCACTGTGGCTGAAGTGGTAGAGCTCTCACCTTGAGCTGAAGAGCACAAGGACAGTGCCCAAACCCAGAGTTCAAGTCCCACAACCGACAAAAAAAAAATTGAGATTCAAAAAGATATTTTTGTAACAAAAGGAAGCCAAGAAAAATAATGATATCAACCAAGATATATCCATAAATGACTTTATTGAATGAAATAACTTTGTACAACTACTTGAAGACAATAAAAATATTTAAAAAATATATTTTTTAAATGTTTGGACAAAAGTGATCACTTTTCCACAAACTCACTCCTGTGATTTGGGGCCTGTCCCTACGTGAAAGCATATATCTTAATAATTTCACAGCAAGATTATTCCTGAAGTAGATTCTAATTCCATTTAGCATAGAAAAAGTAAAGAACACTCTCCAGGAAGTTTGGGAATGTTTAATATAGAAGAGAGACTCCAGGAATGGGGGTGCATTCAGTAGGAATAAATAGGAGCAGAAAAATGGGATAATTTATAGATGAGAATTTTGGCTAAAATGCTCATATTTTTGCAGAAGTGAATATGATGTTATGTAAGGCACTGCAGAGGACTTCCCTTCCCAAATGGAAATCTGGCACACAATAGACCCTCTATTAGCATTCTTTTCATGAATGAACAATGTCAAGTCAATGGCAGTGTTAACCTAGATCATGGCAGGCCCTAACTTTTGACAAGTTCCCCAAAGACACTGTAAGATAATCTAAAATGCTAAGAATGGCATCTGAGGCATATACAGTTCTTGAGAAGTACTGGGTATTCATATTGTAACTATTGCACTATTATAATTATTAGTATTACTAGCATTACCTTGGTTTGTTTTTTTTTAAGTGACATTTTAGGATGGAAAATTCAGTCTCTTTGAAAGGAACAAGACCTGATCTCAATGTATTGCATACAGAAAGAACACATGACAATTCCTGTGGTACAGGTTGAGAATTCTTGCCTGTATGGTACAAGCATGCCAATTTCAAAAGGACTGTAGTCACTTCTCAGAGGGGATTCCTTCCGGGAACTTTACGGATTCCAAAAATCTATGAATGATCAATTTCCTTTTATATAAAATGGAGAAGTGGGACTAGGAAGATGGCTCAATGGTAGAGCGCTTTCCTTGCATGCATGATGCCCTGGGTTTGATTCCTCAGCACCATATAAGCGGAAAAAGCCAGAAGTGGCGCTGTGGCTCAAGTGGTAGAGCACTAGCCTTGAACTGAAGAGCTAAGGGACAGCGCCCAAGCCCAGAATTCAAGCCCCATGACCCACACAAAACAAATAAATAAAATGGAGAAACATTTTCACCTTACCTGCATATAGCATTCTGGATACTTTTGATCATCTCTGGATTAGTTATATTACTCAATACAAACAAATTATATATAAATAGTTATTCTATTGCTTAAGGAAGAAGCACAGAGAAAAATGTCAGTATACTTTTAGCAAGGAGATAGTATTACACTCTTTCCAAATAGTCTCTCTTTACCTTTGTGTATCTCTCTTTAGACTAAAATTGAGATTCCTCATATGAGGAAAAACATTCCATATCTATCTTTCTGATTCCAGCTTATTTCACCTAAAAAAATGATCTCCAGTTCCATCCATTTTCCTATAGATGATAATTTTTTTCATGGCCAAATATTACTTGAATGTTATATGTGAACCATATTTTTGTATTCATCTATCAATGGGCATCTACATTGATGCCATATTTTGGTTATTATGAATAGTACCCCCAATATAAACGATTATACACATTTTTAAAAAAAAGAGCAGGAGTATTTTACTATCTCACTTTGTAAGTTAAGGATATCTCCAAGAAATTCTGTGTGTCACTGTTATTTGGCAAAACAAAATTGATCTAAAGTCTCCACTTTAATAAATATATAAGATCCTTTATACAAATTATCTCATTTAATGACTTCAAGAGTCAAATCCCATAATCTCCATTTTCTCTTTTTTTATTTTTTAATTTATTTTTAATTTTGTTTTTTTTTTTGGTCTTTTTTCTTTTTAAATTTTTAAAAATTTGATTGTCAAGGTGATGTACAGAAGGGGTTACAGTTACATAAGTAAGGTAGTGAGTACATTTCTTGTCTAACTTGTTACCTCCTCCCTCATTTTTCTCTCACTTTCTCTCCCCTACCCCTCTCCAAGTTGTACAGATCATTTCCAACATATTGTCTTGTGAGTATTACTGTTGCATTGGTTCCCCTTTGTCCTTTGTCTCCCCTTCCCTCTGTGTCGAAGACTTGGAGTTCATTTCTCTTAGCAACATCTTATATGGTCATATGTGCATAGCTATTGAGCTATTCTGCTCATCTGCTAGGATTATCCTAGACATATACTAATTATTACAAATGAGGGAAACCATGGGACTTGTATTTCCTTGGGTATGGCTTACTTCATTTAATATGAGTTTTTCCAAGTCTTTCCATTTCTTTACAAATGGGGCAGTGTCATTCTTTCTGATGGAAGCATAGAATTCCATTGTATGTATATAGTACATTTTCTTGATCCATTCATCTCCATTTTCTACATGAGAGTGTGGAGATGAGAGAATTTAGAGCTTGTCTCTCTATTAAAAATGTATTGAGTATGAAGAGATGTTTGGATCTTGAGTCTGTCAGGTCCAGAAAATATACACATTTTATTACACTAAACCAGATTATGAACTCTTACAAAAGAATATATTTGAAATATTGAAATGATTTTTATCACAGAAAGTATGCTATTTTACTTTCAGAAGTCTATGGGAATCTCTCCACAAGACAGAGCATGCTAGATTATTGACATTGCTTTTGTGGCAGAGTGTCTGGTCCCAGTAAACTTGACCACCATGAGTGAATCAAAGAGCTATCTGTGTTATGAAAAGTAATCCCACATTCCCTTCTCCAGACTGTGACATAGTACTTGCATTTTAAAAGACAGTCCCTTGGTTTTCCCATCCTTCCTAGATGTGGGCACTAAAGAAAGGACAAATACTTAAATGTTGCTTCACAGGAATAAGCAAAAAAGAAGTGTTCATTTTCAGAAGAAAATACGGAATGATGACTGTGAAACCAACATCCTCATCAAAAGTCATTTGATGGTCAGTTCTTCAGGCAATCCAAAAAATGACCTCAACAAAGAGAAGACTAGCTCCCTCCCTCCCTCCCTAAGCTCAGCTTTTTGCTCTTCCATTCAACTGAATTTTGGAGAACAATGTAAGCCTTGTAAAAGCAGGCTTCCAAAATCACGAATGGGACTCTAGGCACATCCTTTAGCTGCTTCCAAGAATGGATGTGATTGGTAATATAGCAGGTTGATAAAGAGGATTTGGAATTATCTTAGCAAGGTTTTGATAAATAAGTCCTCCATGATGGGAAATACAGGGATTATGTGTGGTTTGCTTTTAGAGAATGGGATACTCAGGAATAGCGTCTCTGTGAAGATTTTTGACATTGTTTTTTGTTTTAAAATAAGATGCAGACTTGAAATACGTTACAATATTACCATAAATAACAGTTTAGGGAAGCATATAACTAATATGAGATGATTTTTGTATTCTTATTCATACATTTCCCTGCATGTATCTTTTCAGTGTCTGGAATACTTTGCAACACTTAAGATGATTTCAGACATCTTTTATTTTTTTCTTGCTATGGAATCAGTCTCTAAACAAATCTATGTATAAAGTAGCAGTCAAAGGAAGACATAGACATATGACAGTTAAGTGCCTTGAGTCAAACACAACTAATTCTACTGAAAGATGGTGTCCAGAAATGTGGACAAGGAGATGCCTGGACAGATGCTAGATAAGAACAAGCTTGCTCCCAAGAGCTACACAGGTTGAATCTAAGGAAAACATTATTACCTTCTCTTTGACTTGATGGGGATGCTGTTAAAGCCCAGTTGTGTAAGTCTACTGTGGACTCTTCTTATTAATTCAGTACTGCACCCTGATTATTTCATAAATAACATGAAAGTTACACAATCACATTCCTGAAAGTGTACATGCAAATGATTTAGGTTAAAAGAAATCCAGTTGGGAAACACAGAGACTCAAATCCCTTTACTAATTTTAACTTCATATAGCTCACGATTTTGAAATAATAGGAAGGTCTCAGGAGTAATAATGAGATACAGCAACTGACAAGTTTAGAGTAATAGAGAAAATCTCTTTGTTCTTTGGCTTAAATTAAAGTAGTTTGTAAATAAAGAAAAGTTTTTTTTTTAATTTTAAGGTTTTTTCCCCCCCTTGTGTTTCCATAACTTCAGTCTGCTTTAATCAGTAATTCCAATAGCTGGTGCTATTCTATATTGTCAAACCTAAGAATTAGGCTCCAAAGTGGGGACTATCATCCTTTTCCCATATCTTCAGTTACAGGAACCTGAGAGAAGACAATGTTATCTAATCACCTTCAGTCCTTTAGGGGGAAGCTGTGCAGTGACACACTTCCATAGTTCTGTTCCGTGGACAAAATGCACTCATTAAATATAGGCACCAGAATAGAATATACTTGGGCTCTGATGCAATTTCCTAACTCATTTTTATTTGTCCAGGGACTACTTATTAATCAATAGTCTGTTATTGAGACCCACATTATTTTGGACATTGAAGATAAAATAATGAATAAAACAGGTTCTTACTCTCATTAAAAATATTCATATATCCTGAGCTGGACATCAAGGGTTCACAATTACAATCTAAGCTACTCAGGAAGTTGATACCTGGAGGGTCATGGTTCAAAGCCAACCCTAGCAGATGTTATCTCTAATTGGCCAACAAAAAGCAAAGCTACAGGTGTGGCCCAATTGATAGAACACTGCCCAAGAAATAAAGAAAGCCAAACAAGTGCAAGGACTTGAGTTCTAACCCAAGTATCAGGGAAAAACAATACGGTGGGAGGACAAGAAAAAAAGCAGAAAATAAATAACTCTAAGATAAGAGTACACACAGTGACTCCTGTGTAGAGGAGGAATTAAACTTGGCTGCTTACTAGGACAGTTTACTGGCTTTGTGGGTTCAAGATAGTTGGCTATCTCTACATTTACTGTGAAAATTTGGTGCATAATAATATTACTCAATGGTATTCTCAACTGAGAGGGCTAACGTGCCCAACTTGGTGATGACTGAATAGGAGGTACTCAAAATACCTAACTCATCATCTCTGTTGCTCATTGAGCTTGTTGATTTATCTTGATTTTCATCAGCTTTTTCTACTCAGTTTTCTATTAACATATCTTCCACAATATTTACAGAACAAAAGCACTGTTTTCCATGCTACTGAGAATTTAACAGGAAGAAAAAGAAAAAAACCCCAAGATAATGAAATATCCCCACCACAGGAATTTTACATTTCAGTACATGTAATTTTTTATTAGACTGACACATATGAAATTGCTGTTTGATAGGCTAGACATTGTAAGGTGTAGAACTTAATTCTGAACACATTCTCACATGTCAGAAGTAGAGCAGTTCCCCAGTTCTTATCCATGGAAGACTGGTATGAAATGTCAGAGAGAAAATCAGAAATCCGATGCTTTACTCCATATAAAGGTCTTTCAATGTTTTCTTAGCAGCATATTGTAATATGAAATAAGTGGCCTCTGATGTGATAAAATTTGTATTTATTCAATTCCCTTATATTTGAAGACTCCATGATAAGAACTCTAGCTTTTCAGAATATTTATTTTTCTGTTGTGGTTTGAAATTATTTGTGGCATTTTAATATATTTTACCTACCTTACAACAATTTAAAGGCAGAATTCAAATTATTTCACATGGAAATAACATACATAAAATACAGCTAACCAAAAATAACTTTCTCAGTAGAATAGTGTTCTTAGATATATGGCTTATTAACTGAATAGATTATCCCAGAACCAGGCTGAAGGGACTGGTCAGTGCACCATATTTATGGACATTGGAGTTGAATATTTGGGTTGGAATCTTGGCATTTTTGTTTTCTATATCTTAGTTTCTATATCTGGGTTTTTGTGTCTTAGCTTCCCCATACATAAGTGGATATGCTAGTACTCAATGAAAGCTATCAGTACATGGTGGTACCCTGATGGTACCAAGATTTGTGTCAGTTCTAATAATGGCACTTGGTGCAAGGTAAGTACAATATGTTTACCTATTAATCATTTTATTATTAATTAATACAATGTGAAATATTTCATACTAGATGTATTGTTTAGTTTTGTGCCTTTTTCTCTTTATCTGGCTGAATCAACAAAGGCTGAGCAAATGATTTTTTTTAAAAATGAGATGATATTCTCTACAGCAGACTTGTTAATCTCTTCTTGATTGCCAACAAGAAAAGATGAGGTGATGATGGGCAGTCTTTTTAATTTCAGCATACCTAGATCTATTCCCTATCACAATCAAATAAAGTAATTTCCATGAGCCTGAACTAGCACCTCTCAAATAGAGACAATTACATTCTTACTTAGATGAAGGTATTGTTGCAAATTGTTCATTTGAACATTAATATGTAAGATAGTATATTACTTGTATTGAAATACATATTTTCCCTTAGAACAAACATCTGAAGTAGTTCATGTATTATTCGAAGTATCTCCATACAACATCTAATGGATTCACTGGGCAACAAGAATTTGGTCCTTTATATTTTCATGTTTCACACCCAGTGTGGACCGATTGAAGATGAGAGAACAAGAATTAGTAATAGAGAGTGCATATGGTCAAAGCGCATTAGGTACATATATGAAACACATGGCAGAAGTAAAATCCCCTTAACCAAGGCTAGAATTTGGTCTCCTTTTCTCTGTTTTTTCCTTCTTCCCTCCTTTCTTTCTCTCGCTGCTCCCTTCCTTTCTTTTCCATTTCCTTACTTCTCACTCTTTCTTCCATAGTACTATTTAGAACACGGAAAATTATATATAACATTTCAAAGGAACATGAGTAATAGAGTGATTATTTGTAATTGACAAAGCCACAGATGGTGATATGTATTACCCTCTGAGTTGGTAAGTCCCCTCTGAAGTTGGTATGTCCCTGCCTTCTTACCTAGCTTCTCACTATCAAAGTAGCAAAGACAGGCTAAATCAGAACATGATCACAGCAGAGGTCATTCATTGCTATACATTGTCACTTCAAGCCTAGAAATGTCAGGTGGAAGGATTCTGGTAATGCTGGTGTGACCTTGATCTCTCCTTTCTCTATCACCCTACTGTCCCTGAATGCACATTCCATTTCGGAGGCCATTTGACTCCGAGGGATTTGAGGAGGTCGTGGCTCAGAAGGAATGATTCTTTCAGCATGGAAATTGCTTATCCTTAAACCACTTGTGTTACCATGAGGAAACAGAGACCTTGACACTTTCCCCATGGAGTCTGTCAGATGCCTCTTTCTGGAGATGTGGGTAAATATCATGAGGTTTTTCTTTTCATTTCCTTTTGACTCTACTGATTCATTTCTCATTTTTTCTCTCTTCGAATTACTCTTTTCAGAGATTCAAAGCAGGCTCATCATGCCATGTTACATTTAATAGTACCATGATGTGATGAAAAGTGATGTTCCAAAATTCTAAATCAATAGACAGCATCTAGACTTGATTGTTAAAGTTGAACTGGATGCCAAGGCTAATTTTTCATTTAAAATGCTAATATACAGGCGAGTTCCAATGAATAATAATCTTGCCAGATCAGAAAATTGTTTCTGCTTCTGATACCCTCTTTGTAGTATTTATTTAATTTCTTGTGCACAAGTACCAGTATGTAACCAAGATTCATATTTCAGACAAACACTGATCTTTTGATCATCTGTCCATTTAAAAATATAAAGAGATGCTAAGATAGGTTGTTTCATAGTTTTTATGCTTATGTGGGCAACAAGGTTAACTTTTTAATACACTTGTCAGAAA
The DNA here is from genome assembly GCF_019054845.1 of Dipodomys spectabilis. Classification (NCBI taxonomy): domain Eukaryota; kingdom Metazoa; phylum Chordata; class Mammalia; order Rodentia; family Heteromyidae; genus Dipodomys; species Dipodomys spectabilis. Next base: position 15,164,460 of record NW_024870911.1, on the reverse strand, counting down.
ATGAAAAAATACATAGTTTGGTGTATAGAAAGACAAATTGGAGAGAAGCAAATAGTTTTTAAGAGGATTGCATTATAATTAGATGAATGATTCACTACACATAGTTATTAAGTAGAAAGCTAGCCTTCACACCTGCCCCAAAATACCTGCATCCTGCATAAAAATCACAGGCTTTGCATCTGCAGAGAGCATTTCATTACATCACATCTAGAGGACTGAGTCGTCATCTATATGATAAAGAACTACTTCTTACCTACAGTCCTCCACACAAAGTTTTACTAGCACACATCCTGTAAGAAAAAAAAATCACAAGAGAGTAATTATTTTAAGTCAAAGGGACTTTTGAAAACATGATTTCTTATTGATGTAGTAGAACTCTGTAATGCTGTATGTAACTCTATAACTCTGGATTTTATTTTATTTTATTTTATTTTATTTTTTAAATTTTATTTTATTTTATTTGAGAACATACTGTACAGAGGGGTTACAATTACATGGTCAGGATAATGCATACATTTCTTACCAAGCATTGCAGCCTCCTCCTTTGTTTACCCTTCACATCCCTTCCCAGCCTCCCCCCTCCCCCCCCACCCAATCATACCCCCCCTCCCCCCCCCCTCCAACATTGTAAAGCTGGTTTTGACATGACATTTTGTACTTCTCATTGTTGCAACAGGTCCACCTGAATCCTTAAACGACTTGTTTGTCCCCATCTCCTCCACATGTTATACTGACATCAAATATAGTGAAAACAGGGGTTACACTGTGGGGGAGGGACGTACAAAGCAACAAAGAAATAATCTTATAAATGCGTTAGAAACACATGCATGAAAGAAACAAAAACATTAAAATACATATTTGAGGGTTCGTTTTCCTAACATCACATTCTCTGACTTTTTCCGCTTGACTCATACATATACTAGATATTGCAAATAAGGGAAACCATGGGACCTATTTTTCTTTGGGCCTGGCTTACTTCACTTAATATAATTTTTTCCAAGCCTTTCCATTTCCTAACAAATGGGGCAATGTCATTCTTTCTGATGGAGGCATAGAATTCCATTGTGTATATATACCACATTTTCTTGATCCATTCATCTACTGAGGGGCATCTGGGTTGGTTCCATATCTTAGCTATGGTAAATAATGCTGCAATAAACATAGTTGTGCTGGTAGCTTTAGTGTGGTCTTTTTTGTAAACATTAGGGTAAATGCCCAAAAGTGGGATTGCTGGGTCATAGGGGAGTTCTATGTGAAGTCTTTTGAGGAACCTTAACTCTGGATTTTAAAACACGACTCTATCAATAAGACTTGGACCTCCCCCCAGAGCAAATCACTGACCCTTAAATACAAATTCCCTCATCTCTACAAATGATGATAGTCAAAGCTCTTTTATATCCAATTATACTATACCGGATGCTCTTAGTTTTATTTTTAATACTTTTTTATTGTAAAAATAGTGTACATAGGGTTTACAGTTACATGAATAAGGTAATGAGTATATTTCCTATTGTTACCTCCTCCTTTGTTTTTCCCCTACCATCCCTTCCCTTCCCATCTCCCCAACTCCTACCTCCCTCCCCCCGCCACAGTTGTAAAGCTCATTTTGTCTTCAGCAAGTTTTGACATAAAAAAGTTGATTGGTTTTCTTTATAATAAACCAAAGATTCGTTTTCAACATAGTGTCTTGTACATCTCATCTTAGGTTTATTATAAAGAAAATCAATCAACTTTTTTTTTTCAGAACTTGCTGGAGATAAAATGAGGATGTTAGCAGCCATCCTCTGTCTCTGGCTTGCAGAAGTTCCACATTCCCCTGCTCTAACTTGGGCTTCTGTATTAACAGAGCATGGAGCAGTCCAGCATGGAAAAGTTTGGTATCTTTCCTAAGTCACCCAAGTCACCTGACTCTTTATGGCTTTCTTTACTCTCTATTCAAAGATTTCTCTCAAAAATAGAGAAATAGCCCAGGACCAGTGGCTCATGCTTGTGATGTTAGCTACTCAGAAATCTGAGACCTGAGGACTATGGTTTGATGCCAGTCTGGGTAGGAAAGTCTGTAGGACTCTTGTCTCCAATTAACTAGCAAATATCTGGGCTGGAGGTATGGTGAAGTGGTAATGCACCAGATTAAGCAAAAATGTCAAGCACTTGTGAGGTGCATATACCATGGTAAAAATGGAGGAAAAATAAAGTAGCTTGTTCACATCTTGATTTTTAGTCAAACTACTATGCATTGTGAAACTATGAGATAATATATTTATGCTCTTAGTTGTGATACTAGCAGAAGAAAACTAAGAAAACTTTCCAAAATCTTTGGCTTTGTCAAACACAGATCATAAACATTTCCCCTTGTAAATACAGACATTTTCCTCTGTGAATATTCCAGATGAGCAATGGTATTGAACTTTGAGAAAAGGAGTTTTCTAATCATTTTTTTCTGAAGATTCTAGGTCTGTTTTCCATGTGTAAAATGAAAACACTTACGAAAGAAAGTAGTAGGAAAATTGCTTGACTGGTATCAAGTTTAAATAGCTTGAAACTCTTTTACCATGCTGCACCATCAATAATGAAATATGAATGGAATTATAACCTTAAAATATGCTTTCTTTTTCTCTTTTTATTTTACTCACCTTTGTTTTCTCTTTATTTTTGACCTCTCTCCCCCCCCCTCTTCCTCACTCTCTTCTTCTGTATCAACTTCCCTTTCCATCTCTCTCTTTGTGTCCCTCTCCCTCCCTCCCTCCTTCCTTCCTCCCTCCCTCCCTCCCTCCCTCCCTCCCTCCCTCTCTCTCTCTCTCTCTCTCTCTCTCTCTCTCTCTCTCTCTCTCTCTCTCTCTCTCTCTCTCTCTCTCTCTCTCTATGTTTATGTGCTGGAGATCAAGCTCAGAGCCATGTATAGTCTTCCATTCAATCATACCCTTCCCCCACAAGATAATTCCTCAAATGAAACTAGAAAGTCAAGACTAGAATTTTGTAAGTAATAATTTTTTTAAAAAATACCTGTCTTTGCTGACATTATTTGAAAAGAATGGAGAAAAGAAAAAGGGTCAGGCATAGTGGTGAATGCCAGTAATGCCAGCTCTTAAGAAAAATTGATTCCAGATAACTTCAAGTTCCCAAAGTTACCCAACAAGATGACTGACTTTTTCACACATAGGACAGTGTCTGACAGGCCCAAGACTCCATGGAACTTTCACCATCACAGACGATACCCACAACAAATCACTTCATGCTTCCACATTGGTCCTTTTATGGATCCAATGACCTTGGAGAGACCATGCTGTTATAAAATAGGGAGCTATGCTCTAAGTCAGTCTTGAAGAAAAACAGAAACTATTTTTCCAAGAAATGCACAAAAATGTTTTGATAAGTGATGTGCTTTCAGCTTTAAGCAAAAGATCACCCTGATTCAAGATGTGTCTAAAGCAACAAAGTTGGTTATTCTCTTACTTAATTGACAAATATGAATTGACTACCTACCATTCACCAACAACTATTCTAAAGGTACAGCTATGCCTTTGCCCATGAGAACTTGTAATGAGTGAAGAGGAATGTAATACATAAATGAAATAAATAAGTACAATATAGTACACAACCAGGCAGGTGCTCCAGCACCGGTTAATGGAGCCATCATGGATGAATACATTTCCTTCATCTTCCCTGGGAGGCAGTATTTGACTAGACAGCCATCACGGAAACCTAAGTTCCTAATACCTTCTCTTTTAGAGAAAGAATAACCTTCTACTTGCTTTTACTTGGGATTCTAGGATCCTCAGTTGGCTTTTCATTATTTTTTCACCCATAATATCTGAGTCATACTCCCATTCTGGAACCAATTTATTAACAAGGAAAAGGAAAAAGAAAAGGCCAGGATTGGCTCAGGAAAATGGTCTGGAATGAAATGGATGTCTGTGAGCCTTCTTTAATGATGCTATAGTAATATATAAATAATGAGCATATTTTAAATGCAGATTGATTTGATTTTCACTAAAAATGTTCTATTTGAGCAGTCCCTAAAGAGAACAAAAAGAGAGTTAAAGAATTTTATTGGCCTCTGTTATTCATGATAAGGAAGCATCAAATAGTTCTTTGGAGAAGCTTATTTGTGTCTTATTTTATTACAATCTTCCAAGATAAATTTTTTCTCCCAATTTCAATTAATTTGAAAGAAATCTAGGCATAAATTTATAAAGAAATGTCAGATATTCAACTAATTTAGTAATATATTTCAAATATTAGAATTATAGGGGAAATATATGCACAGAAGGGAAGTCATTTAATTCGTAGCAAGTAGTCCAAAAGGCAAATTCATTAAATCCAATCTGATAAACCTGAAATGTTAGCTGACTTATAGTTGGAATGAGTACGTTTTCTCTATTTGAGAGTACATTATTACTTTGTTTACTGAGTCATACTCATGGCAATAGCTAAACTCTTGATTTGTTTTCCTTGCTCTCAATTTGGATCAACACAGCTCTTTTATTTTTCAAAGATACTCATTACTAATAATAGTCTATATTTTTAAGTAAACTGTGTCAGTCACATCTAAGCAATGCTACCATGTTGTTCCTTTGTGAGCTAGGAAAAAAATAAAGAATTAGTAATGTTATTATACCTAACATCTATTGATTATCATTTAACTCTGTGACGTACTTGGTTTTAGGTTCATAAAATATCCTGGAAGGTTTATCTCTGAGTAAAATTTGTAAGATCTGAGCAAAGACGGAGGTAGCCAAACATGTGTGAATAGCACTTAATGCAGTGTTTCTTTTTAATGTGTTGGATTAAAAAAAGAGTGTGTGAGCTCTTGATATCTCATCATGCACGTGTCTCTCCTTCAAATTAATGCACAAACAGCACCCAGGTGAGCATTCTGCAAGTTATAAAGTTTCTAAGGCTAGTGAAACACAATACCCTTCTAGCTTTTCATGCCTCACAAATAGGAGGAGAAAACAGTGGTGTTAATTCTAACAGAGGCTGTACATCTAAGTGCTATTTCCTAACAAGTTGTCATCTTGAAAGGAAAAACTCCTCTTCCAAGGATGCTGCTTTTTACAATATTACTCTGTGTAATACTTTTTCCAGAACTCTAAGCTCATGTATTACATATATATGTATAATATAAATACATATTTTATAAGTATATGATATATGTCATATGTTGCATATATTCTATATATTACATATATACATATATAGAATATATATTCTCTTCATTTGAATATGTTATATAGTTTCCTTATCTGAATATAGTATTTTTTCTCCAAAATATTATTTTCTAATTTGGTCATCACATAATCACTAGACTTGGACCAAAGGGACATTCAGTCATTCAGAAAGTAAGCAAACAAAATCTACTGTTAAAAGAAGAGAGTTCACTGACTTTGGTAATTATTTGGAAAGAAATAAGTCATTTGAATCAAATAAGGATGAAAATTCTGGAGGAACAATTCATTCTGAAATAGTCGAGCAAGCATATTGGAAAGACCTGTACCTCAACCAATTATGTCATCTGGAATGTTAAACATACCTAGGTTGCTCTTAATACTATACATTATGATAACAAGGCAGATAGGGCAAGGTTCCAGCACTTGAAACAAACACTGAATACATCTGAGAGGGACAGTGCCTCTGCCTTTCTCTCACTTGTTATATTCCAGGCCTCTCTGAGTTTGGGATTTATCTTTGGATATTTGTTTATATTTATGGCATGGATAGTCTGAGAACCAAAACACTATTCTATAATAGAAGATTTTAACATTTTGTCTTTTTTTTTTTGAGGGAGTATGAAATACAATAGAAATAGTGTTGGCTGAATTTCTGAACCTAAACAGCTAATATTTCAAAATGAGACTGACTGATCAAAGCTTACAAAGGTGCTGAAAGAATTTCTCACTCACCAAGATTTTGAAGCATAGGAATTGGAAGCACTGAAAATTAGAAGGGGAGCTGACCAGAGTGTGAGCTCCATTCTACCCTCCTTAGGGGATAATGGGACCAGTACAATCCCATTTTTTGAGTATTGAACACATGCTTCAAGAGATCAAGTGTCCCCTAGATCTCAAGTGATATATGTTCTCTGTGGTGTTAGATTAGATTCTGAGAAATCTAAAGAGCTGGCTCTGAATGCTGGGCACAGTGTTGAAGATGATTTGCATTCCCAAGTAAAGGATACATAACTATTTCCTGTGCAATACAAGAAGGTCGCTTGAACAACAGAGAAAATCTGGGGCTGTGTCAGATCCTGCCCAAGCAGGCCATATGGAGTTATGAGAATTGGGAATACTTTCCTGGATGCTTTTGGACAGAGCAGGCGTAGAGGATGATTTATAATAAAGCCATTCATTTCTGCCAGGGGAAGGTTCTCAGTAATGCAGAATGTGTATTTCAACTGTCTGCAAAGCATGATGCCAGCTTGAAATGATCAAGTAAGAACTTACCCACTCCTCACCTCTTCTGTCTCCCAAAGTGAAACTGGAGGACCAAAATGATTGGCGAGAGACACAACAGGCTAAACTAACACCCAAAGCCTCAAGGCCCCCTTTTTGATTGCACTGAATCCTTCTGACACCAGTGTGTGCTGAAAGTTATGGGAAGTTTAAGTTCACTTCTGTGGTCAAATAATATCATTTGATCATAGAGACAAAATTCAGGGTCAAACTTTTGAACCCCCTTTGCACCTTATCAGGGAACATGAGATAATTCACATGGCAAATGTTGATACGTTCTGTTATTTTCCAGAACTTCCTACTTGGTTCTTCTACTACTGTACAATCAAATTTCGACTTCTTTTACCTCTCTTTGGATTTAATGGGAAATGCAGTCTATCATCCTACACCCTTACTTTTAGAATGAGAAAAAATTTAGGAAAGGAAAGGACCATGAAGAAGAAAGAAGAAGGAAAAAGGAAGAAGGAATAAAAGAAGAAGAGGAGGAGAAGGAGGAGGCCAGAGCCAGGTGCTGGTGGCTCACTTTTGTAATCCTAGCTACTCAGGAGGCTGAGATCTGAGGATCACAGTTCAAAACCATCCCAATCAGGAAAGCTCATGAGACTCTTATCTCCAATTAACTACCAGAAAACCAGAAGTGGTGCTGTGGCTCAAAGTGGTAGAGGGCTAGCCTTGAACAAAAATCTCAGGGGCAGCAGGTAGGCCAAGTTCAAGCCCCACAACTGCCAAAAAAGTAAAAATAGGAAAGAAGGTCAAAGTAAAAAAGCTCTTAGATGCCATCTCCACATCTTACACTCTTCTACACACACTGGCTCTTACTTGTGAACAAATCAGCCACAGCTCCCCTCCGGGATCCTTGAATTAAGAGTCTTCTCTTCCTCCATATATCTGTACAGCCAACTCTCCCCTCACCCCAGCCTCTCTTTGATGCCATCTGGCCCCTAGACCTGTACTGACCATTCTTTTTTTCCTTCTTTTCCTAATTAGAATTTGTCTTACACTCAGAAGCTCTAACCCTTCTTATCGGGTCCTAATATTTTTTATTTGATTTTTTTTCTCCCATAACACTTACGACTCTAACAATTAACCTGGCATTATGTTTATCATTTTTTGCCTCCCTTTTACTAGAATGTAAAGTCCACTGAGCCACAGGTTTGACATTGCTCTACCTCCCACATCTGAAAGCTCCTAGAATATTAATTTTTATCCCCTACCAGACCTTTCGTGGCACTATGGTGTTTTTGGTTCTTTCTCTGATTAATTTGCTGGTCACCAGTAACCACTTTGGAAGGCTTAGTTCTATTATTAGCTTTCCTCTTAGTTTATGATTGGTCCTGGGTACTGGGTGCTGTCCTTGAGCTTTTGTGCTCAAGGTTAGTGCTCCACCACCTGAACCACAGCTCCACTTCAGCTTTTTGTGGTAAATTGGAGATAAGAGTCTCATGAATTTTCCACCTGGGCTGGCTTCTAACCATAATCCTCAGATCTCAGCCTCCTGAGTAGCTAGGATGCCAGGTGTGAGCTACAAATGCCTGGCTTTCTGCTTTTATCCCAGCATACTTGTCTGGGTTTCAGTTAAGAGTCACTTGACTTCACCCACACGATGTCTGATTAAGCTTTGATTTGTTTTTCCAAATCAAGTGATATTTTAAAACATCTTATTTTTAGCATTTATGATGCTAGTATAAATGCTATAAATTAACTTATTAATTGTAGCCATTGCTTTCAATGTATGTACACATGTAAATGCCAATTAAAATACTGTGTTTCATCACAATGAATGAATTTTGATCTGTGAGTAAGTTCTAGTAGGTGTTAGGCAGGCACTTTTCCAAATTTTGTATATCGATTTCCAATCCCACTTTGTAATTATAATATAGGCCTGAGCAAACATTTGCAACATTTGTATGCGATATATGGAAGCTGATACTGCATAAAGCTCGGAAATAGATGTGTATCTGAGAATGGAATAAAATAAATTTAACATTGTCTATGGCTGTGAAATTCATAACCCTTGATCTTACCGTAAAAGATATGTGGAGGAAATTATCTATTCAAGACTGTTCCCCTGTGGATCCATTTAGTGAAACTTTACTTGCAAGAATCTGTAAAAATGCTAATAACCCACATTCCTCACTAGCTTGGGTCTAGCTCTTTATTTGTTTCTGGCTTTGAGATAACTTTGAATAGGCAATATAGTGTCACCATGGGTAATGAATGATGCATGTATGAAATAGTGACCTTAAAACTGCACATTTCTCTTAAAGGAATCAATTTATACACCACTGTTGCTTAAATTTTACTAGCCATTATGGATCATGTCTTTCCTGTATTAGTGATAGAAAAATCTGTTTTAAATCACATTAATTTCCATGAAATTGTAACTTTTGCTATGTCCATTAACACTGATAAGCTAGTTATGGGATACAACTTTAAGAAAGGGAAGGTTAAGGGAAAACAAAGCAAAAATATAGGGAAAATGCACTTCAGAAATTAAACATTTGGAGAAAACATACAGGAAATCTCAGCTATGCCTGGAGATAATGTGATTACCAATGCTGGTGGACTTAGCAGTGGTAAATACACTCAGAACCAGAATATGCTTTGTGGGAAATTAGAAGACATGCCATACTTCTCCACTCAGAGAACATTACTATAGCACCAATTAATAACTATGTACAATAGTTTTATTGCCCTCTTTTGAAAATACTTTGTTTTAACCTTATAGAATCACAATTTCATTCACTTTCAATATCATTATTTTACTTACCCATAGTGTTTTATGATTCCTGGTGGTGGTGTGGGGGTGGGGAGGGAGGGGAACAGGAAAAAATTGCAGACAAAAAAAAAATCCCAACCATAATGGAAAGATCCCAACTTAGAACATCGGAGATGGTGAATAATAGCTCTTCAAGTCTACCATTACAAATAGCCTCTAACAAAACTAAAGTTCCAAAAAAACGGAAAAGAAACAGAATGGAAAAAAATGTTGAAGAAGCAGAGCCTGAAGAATTTGTTGGGGAAAAAGTACTGGATTGACATATTGTGAATGGAAAGATAGGATATTTCCTGAAGTGAAAGGGATTTACAGATGCTGGTAAATCTTGGAAACCTGAAGAACATTCAGATTATCCAGAGTTCTTTTGCCAGTTTGGTCCTGCTCGCAAAAAGAGTAGAATAAGAAGTTTCATCAGATTGTATTGCTTTTTATGAAGAGAGACTAACTTGGCAATCTTGTGCAGAAGATGAAGCTCAATAATTGTTTTCATTGTTTTGTATTTATATTTATACATCTGTTTATTAGATATACATATACTTATACATATATTTATTATGTTTTATGTTTTAAATATTATAGATATATGATACATATTCAATATGGTATATCAAATATATATAATTGGAGTCTTAGTTTTTGAATTATTGATGTGAAACAATGAGTACATTCTAAAGAAAATCAAGATTTAAATGTTAGTTTTGAAAGTAGTACTGGGGGAGTTGTTAAAGTCTGTTTTGCATCAATAGCACTGGTTATTTTGAACAAATACAATAAAGGGTTTCTGTCATTGCTTCCTTTTTCAGAAAATATTTAATACCGTGGTATATTTCCTCAGCATTCAGGGACAGGATTTTCTTTTAACATTAGGCATTAGACATATTTTTGGCTATTATTTAATCAGAACAACTTTTCCTGAACTGCTATGCTGAAGGAGCATCTGAAATTTTTGTGTAGTTACATGTGTATGAACATAAGATCAGTAGTTTTTTGTTTTGGAGATTTTGTTTGTTGAGAGGTGTTGGGCATCAGACCTATGTCCTTGTTTATGCTAGGCACACGATATATCACTGAGTTCCATCCATGGCCTTTGTTTTGGATTTTTATTGTTTCTTGAGACAGGGTAACTAACTAGGCAGCTCAGGCTGGTGTAGGAACTTAGGCTAGGTAGCCAGGCTAGTCTCAACCTTTAGGTCCTCCTGCCTCTGCCATCAATATGCCAATGTAATAGACCTGCGAAATCTCTAGAAAACAACAATGACAACTTTATCGCTACCAACAACTTTCCTCACCCAACTAAGAATAATACTAAGACAGATTTTGATTTCCTTTTATTAAAGTTTCTGTAGTGAGCATTCCCTTACAGGATACTGGAATCTGTCTACTAAAAGATCATGAATTACAGGCTTTTTAAGACTCAGCTCATGGAAATATAAAATCAGCTGGGTAGAGATTTAGACTACTTAGGTCCTGCTGGCCTACATGAATGACTGACTTGTATGCCATTTCTTTTTCAGTATTGGGTTAGTGGTCTCCCAAAAAAGCCAGGAAAACAAATTTGTAGTAATCTGAATGTTACCCAACCGTATATTATTTATTGTAAGAATGGTGAATAGTGGTCAATAAATTCTTTTATATTCCTTTAAAATCACAATGGAGAGATGTAGATAAATTTAATTTATACTATGGATCTGCTCAAAGAAAATAACACCCAAAACACTATTACTTTGAATGAACCTAACTTCCTGCTTTCTTTTATCTGCTGTCATAAGAATACCATGGAAAAAATTAAATAACATAACTAGGGAAACTGAGTCAGGAAAACCAAAAATTCAAGCTTATCCTTGGCTTTTATAAAACCTTGACTATACTTTCTTAGCTCCATACAAAAAAATCAATCTTGCTGGGCTCTGCTGGCTCATGCCTGTAATCCTAGCTACTCAGGAGGCTGAGATCTTTAGATCTCAGTTCAAAGCCACCCCAAGCAAAAAAGTCCCTGAGACTCGTATTTCCAATTAACACCAGAGAACCGGAAGTGGCACTGTGGCTCAGGTGGTAGAGCACTCGCCTTGGGATGAAGAGCTCAGGGACAGCCCCCAGGCTCAAAGTTCAAGCCCCACGACCAACCCCCCAAAAACAACCCATCAATTTCTTGTCTCCTAAGAGATGCCAAGGGATACTTTAAACCAATTAGTCATATAAATCAGTTACATGTACATTTTGACATTATGTCAAGATTTCTGTATTTCTTCCACCAAAAAACCATAAAATTTTCTATAGCTAGGTTAATGTTTGATAGATCTTTACTTATATCCTATCTAGGTAGAAGGGGCTCATAGTATTCATAACAATATCAATATTAATAACTAACACTCATGTAATCCTGTGTGTAAGGCACTGAGGCATTTAATTTGCAATGTTAATTAATTAATTTAAACTGCATAACTTTATACTATGGTCGATTAGTTTCTTTTTTTTCCCTCTCTTTTCTTGTTGGTATTGAGGCTTTGACTTAGAGCCATTCAATTGTCCTTTTCATTTATTGCTGGTTCTCTCCCACTTGAGCCAGGCTTCCATTTCTGGCTTTTTGTTTGTTAATTAGAAATTTAAAGTCTCAAAAATTCATCTTCCCTGGCTGACTCTAAGCTATAGTTCTCAGCTCTTACTCTCCTGTGCAGCTAGAATTAGAGGTGCCAGCCACCAATGGCCAGTCTGATGTTGATAATTTTATTACATTAGATTTACATTACATTGCATTAGAGAGTAATATAAGGCACAATGTGGTTAAGTAACTTCTTTAAGTACATATATAATGCAAATAAAAGAACTACAGTTTGAATCTACAGTTGAATCTAGTTGAACCAACTGGATTCAATACAAAATCTTGTATTCTTGAAAATTCAAATAAGTTAACCTAAGTTCAATGTATGAAAACTAGATTTATGTTTTAAAACTTATTTATTCTTTCTTGCTCTGGCTAGGAAAAAATTAGATTCTAGTTTTATAATGTGAACTACTTAACAAAAAACAGAAAACTTTCAAAGTTACTGAGGAAGGTCTGATAGAAGATTTCCTTTGGAAACATCAAGGTACAGACAATGTTTATAATATTTTTAAATGACTGAATAATTATAGTAATAAGTATTAACTAAGTATTATGATAACTATTATAATAACTAAGCATTATAATATAATTAGTATTATAATAAGTATTAATAGTAAGCATTAACTAAAATATGCTTAAATTGTCAAAACTAAGGAAAACATCTGAGAAGAAGAATACAATCACAGATTCGCTAATTTCAGCAAGTTATCTTGCAAGCTTCTAGGTGTAATTCTATTCAGAATCTTCCAAGATTTCTATTTTTTCCCCTTTCTGCAAGACTGGGATTAGAAATCAGGGCTTTACACTTACCAAGCAGGTGCTCTACCACTTCAGCCATATGTTAAGCATTTTTTTTCTTCTGAGTATCTCAGTTAATTGAGATAGTCCATTAAGTCTAATATGCAAGGTGTCTACTTAAATATTGAAACTAAAATCATAAAAAATATATGCCACATTAGCCTTAGTAAAAAAAAGTCCTGGATTATCTATATTAATACCATTTTAAGAAAATGTATTTCAAAATTATACATAAGAAAAATTCAAAGGATATAAATATTCTAAACATGTATATGATGAGTAAAATATGCGAGGCACTATCTGCTAGTACTGTAAAGAGATATGGATGGATATATCCATAAATGTAATGAGAAATTCAAATTTATCTCTTACTAATTTAGACCACTCATTACTAGTCTTGGTCATTTTTCTCTATTTGATGTTTTATTGCATGATCCACCCAAGACGTTAAAATTGTATTCAGAATGTTTACCAAGCAAGAGCACTTTCTATGCAATAAAAAGTTTCATTGCATACAAAAGCTTTCATACAAAGTTCAAAGCTGTACCTACCATATGGAATTGTCATTATACTTGTAGGTGTTGGCCCAGGAAAAAAGAGCTGTACACACATGGCCCAATAGTCCTAATGGGAAACAACGCAAATGTCCTCCACAGGTGAATAAACAGATAAATTGCCGTGCATTCATAAAGCCTGAACTTTCTTTTCATCGAAGAAAGTGATGTATGATAGATAAAAATATCATAAAAACATATATAAAATAATTACACAGTGGGAAAGAAGATATATAGTGATTCCAGCAATACAACTGAAGATAATTCCAACTAACTTGTAGTTACAGAGAAACTAGACCAATGATTGCTTGACATGAGAAAGAACAGCAGGAGAGACAGATTATAGAAAAGGCCAAGGAAGCTTATGAGAAAGACCATGTTCATTTTCTTGATTTTGTTGCATTAATACATCAAAGCAGATATAATTTACTTGTAGTTTATTGGATGTCAATTATAACTTTAGTCAGTCTGGTATAATAAAGATATATCCTGGTTTCCAGGATACATCAGTGAGTTATTTAAGATACAGATATAAAAACCTAAAGTGTGGTATAGTTAAATAAAATCAGGTACAATAATAAAGACCTCTAATTTTTCTAAAATTGCTTTATATCCAAAAAAAGAAAACTATTGGCATCATTTAATTATGCCATGAAACATTTTCCTAGAACAATTCAGGTTTATCAGAACATGCTTTCATGATTTAAACCTCTAGTGCCAGAACTTACTTTCGTGATTTAAACCTCTAGTGCCATTAAATGTAGACAGTATAATTTATGTAATAACTCAGTGTCCCAAAAGAATGAATATATCTGAAAATGATTCAGCAAGTCAATGACAGGAGAAGGAAACAGGGCAAGAGACCTTTCTCTTTTAAAGTCTCTTCATAACAGGCACATCAGCTCAGTAATTAATGTAACCAAATATATAGATGAATTTTATAGAAATCAGGGGGCATATTTTTCTTGTTATGAAGTCTTACATCAAACTAACTTTTATATTGACTTGGGTATAAAATTTGCATTTCTAGTGCAAAATCAAGTCCATTTTACTTTCCTTATACTGTTAGTTTACTTTAGTCTATTATTTAAGCAATCATAGTCATTTTCCTTCTTTAGCTTTCATAGTGCCAAGGACTGAATCCTCTAATGGAAAGGCTATAAAGAAGCAAACATATTTTAACAATAAATAAAACATTTCACCTTTCACCTAAAATAACTTCAAATCATTTCCTGTTTTGATCTGAGCTATCAACAAAGATCTAAATGTTCTAGAAAAGGTATTTTGTTTAGTTTTCACCACATCATAGAAATGTAAACTTTCCTTTATTTTATATTTACAAGAAGAAATTCCACTGCCTAGGTACAGGAAGAAAACAGTTTCTGAGAGCAGTGAGAGAGTGAGAAGGAGACACACTGAAGTCGTTCAGGCCATCTTCAGGGAATTTGTCACAAGCTGATATCCAGTGTCAAATGTTGATATAGTAACTGACAGACAAGACTGAGATAACTTGCAAAGTACTGCTAGATAGGTGGTAGAGAGCTAGGTAGGTATATATGCGGGTCTATAGGATACATGGACAGAAATTGATTAGATAGATAGGTAGATAGATAGATAGATAGATAGATAGATAGATAGATAGATAGATAGATAGATAGATGAAAGCAAGCAACATTCCTTTCCTGTATCATAAATCAACATTCTTTTTATAAAATTTGATGTCAAAAACACTTGATTTCCTACATCATTCTTTAATACTTGATATACATATGCAACAGTTAGCCAGTTCCTTTCCAAAAACTTAGACTGTTTTGACATTAACCACATACAGTAAACAGCTATCTTACACAAATACATAGCAAATCCAGGTTTGATAATTGAATCCAAAGTAAGGATTCCTGATCAATTCTAAAGTACTCAGTCCTGTTAATCCATGTAATTTATCATTTATAAATGTCTTCAAATAAAAAAATTATATCTCTAGAGGCTGATTTTAAAACAAAATTATAATTTTGCCTGAGATGGGAACAGTAAAATATGATTTTATTTTAGTAAGTGCTATATTAATAATTGCATTTTATAGATTTAATATTTTATTGTGACATTTAATAATTTAGGATTTTTTGTAGGTCGTGGGGCTTGAACTCTGGGCCTGGGCACTGTTCCTCAGCTCTTCAGCTCAAAATAAACACTCTACCACTTGAGCCACAATACCACTTTCTATTTTAGGATTTTTGAAATGAGTGTATTTTTAATAGCTTCCATATTTCACAGATTTATTGTTTCTGGGATGTCTAACAAAATTTACTGTGGTCCTTTATATATCTTATTTGAGATTTTTGAAAACATACGTTAATTTGATAAACCAAAGGTCTTGATATATTGTATTTTCCTGTGATGCCCAACTGACCTTTAGAAAAGATTTGCTGTTTTCTTTCTGATATATATATATATATATATATATATATATATATATATATATATATATATGAACAAAAGAAAAATGCCTTCACACCCTGAATCTCAAGGTGACATTTAAGACTGACATCCAGCTAGCAAAAGGAGATCTCAAAATTTATTCTTATCCTCTGGGGATAAGCAAACCATTAATATAAGAAGGTATCAGGCCATTAAGTGCTTTAAACATCAACAATAAAACTTTAAAATCAATGCAAACCCTGACAGGAAGCCGATATA
Organism: Dipodomys spectabilis; assembly: GCF_019054845.1. Lineage (NCBI taxonomy): Eukaryota > Metazoa > Chordata > Mammalia > Rodentia > Heteromyidae > Dipodomys > Dipodomys spectabilis. Next base: position 15,148,578 of record NW_024870911.1, on the reverse strand, counting down.
AAAACTGGAGGACAAAAGTGATGTACTTTGAACAGGTAAGTAGCTGCACTCCGTGAATGAACTGGACCTTGGAGATTGATGGATCAACAAATCGAAGCACCAAGTTGTCGAACGAGTCCAGTCTCAGTGATTATCATACTGCAGTCCTTCCAAGACTCTTCACATGCCTTTACTGGAAAGTTGTTCTGTAGAAGATAACTAGCTCTTAACAAGAACACCATTCTACACTGAAGCCAGTAACAGACCCAAAGTAATAGTAATGTTCACTTTTTTACATTCTAGACCTCACACATGCTTTGTCAAATGGCAATCCTAATGATCTAGGAACCAAGAGATTTACAGTTGAAACAATATGTTTACAGCTTACTTTTGTGCTACTATTCCAAGAATAAATTTTAAGTTGTTGAATGCAAATATAAAAATGAGAGCATTATTTGATTCTCAATCTTACTTCTAATATACAGAGGTTCTGATTTATGGAGAATATATGGCTTAAATTTAGATCCAATATGCTATTGTGCAATAGGTACCTTGCACGATCACTGTAATGATTGCTAATACAAACTAAGTACTTGCTGTGAGCACTTCATGGGCTGATTTAATACCTCCACTCATCATACCCATCCACCTTCCTATACGAACTAAAGCCCGACTTTTCCTATGCATTTTCTCCAGCTTAATTGTAGAACTTTCAGGTAATATGTGTGTTCTAACAGGTATTTACTGGTCATGGTCAAAGACCAGATACAGCTAGGTTTCTGTCTGGCCATTCCAACCTCTCTCATGATAATGTTTCTTCTACTACATTTTTAGGCCTTCAAAGACTGGTTAAAAGTGACTTCCTTAATCATTCCCAAGCAGAGTTGTCACCAGACTGTAAAGTTTGGCAACTTAAACAGAATGCTTCTAGATTTAAAAAGAATGGTGAATTGGTTGTGAATTACAACACACTTCAGGGTGTTGTAATTGGTGTTGACTCAGGCTCAAACCACTGCAAGCCTTACAGATACACAAATCAGTTACTAACTTAATGAGTTTAATGAATAGATATATTAATAGACTCAGTGGTATATCTGGTACACAAGAGAGAAATGCTTTAGAGTCTTACCAGGATGAAACCCCTCTGATTCACATCTCTCTTAAGAAACCTCTGGTAACATTTTTACAGAAAAATAAGTATCTTTCTTTGACAAAGAAAGCGAAACTAAAATTGCAAAGTGTTATGGATTTTCTAAGTATATTCATATAATTAAATCTACCCTATAAATGTCAAAAATAATGTATTCATTGGCTTTGTCTACTTTGCATTGTATTTTATAAAAAGCTCTGCTATTATATTTTTTTATTCGTAGGCTCAGATCATAACAGTAGAAGTAAAAAGTAAATGTATAAATGCTTCTTGCCAGCATGGGCTGAGAGTAGGAAAAGTATGACACAATAGCTATTATCCTAGAAAGTGACCAATTCAATCCATTTATTTACATTTCTAAGTTTTCAGGAAGAGAAAGTAATTCTGAAATAGTCATGTTCAGTACAGTAAGAAGGATTTTTTTTTTAGAGATCAATAAATGGGATTTAGTTGGAGAAGGCAATGTGATAGTGTAAAGTGAGGACTAGGTTCAAGAGTAATAGAACTCCAGTCAATGCACAGCTTACCAGGGAGGATATGACATATAAAACAGAAATCAAAAAGTAATAAATGAAGATAAAAGAGCAGGGCATGAGGGTGTAACAAGGGAGTGGAAGCCATTCATCAAGACATGGATGTGGATCAATTTGTCAGTAAAAGGGTAACAGGAAGTAGCAGTTTCGAGATTCTGGGAACTGATCTATGCATGTGGAAAATTCTAACATGGAGGAAGATTTTAATCTTAAACTAGGTTTAATTGTTATGTGCTCAAGTCAAATAGTTCTCATAATAAAGATCCCCAGAATCATGGGCATGGTGGAGGCAGGGATGAGTTTAATCTTCTTTGCATTTCTTTTTCTTTACACGTCCACAAGGGTGTGTAAAGAAAATTGACTCCAGTTTCATAATTTCATATGTGGTGAAACTCCTATAAACATACCTTGAAGCTTTACCTATAGTTTTACCTTCGGCCTCCTCTGAGATGCTTATTAAGTATCTTGAAGTTCACATGTGGGGAAACTCTTCCAACATTTATTCCCAAGCTGATCTCACCCAGCAAATGCTCTACCACCCTCTCTGCTACTTTTTCTCAACTTGATTCTTCCTTTTCTTCACAGCACTGTATCTGTGTTTTAGTCATTTCTATAAGCTCCACTTAAGAATAGATCACAAATGTTCTGCCTATTTTCTATCAGTAGTATTAGCCTAACTTGCTTTTAGTTAGCTGAAAGTCCTTATAATGCTTACAGACAAAAATCCCCAGGATGATTTATTAATTCAAATAAGATTAAGGTTGCTTTCTTCATGTATTGCTCTCTGTGGCTTTTTATTGGTGACAGCTCTAGAATTCTGACTTGAGTAACCCAGGGAGCAATAGTCTGATTAGCAAAGGGAGCTTGTCTAGAGGATTGGAGAAAAAGACATTAAGGGCATTGATATCACAAGCCAGTATTTTCACTCAAATTGTATATTTATTTGAATGAGGAGAAGGATTGGGATTTGATATTAAACAGGTTCCCAACTGCACCTATCTGGAATGCTTAAGTATATTGTATTGAATTTAAGATAAATGAACCATTACCTTATATAGTTCCCAGGGCACTCTAAGATATGGCCTTGCCTTTTTTCCCACCTAAATGGTTTTTCTCAGCCCACTCTCCAAAAACTCCCAACTTTTCATCTGTATTCCAGACACAGTATATTTCTTACACGGGGTCTGGACTTATTTCAGCATTTTTAATACTTCAGGCATCATGTTGATTGAGAGACTTTCTATGAGCTACTCTGGCTGGCTGAGTATCTTTTCCTTCCCTTCTGTGGGAAATAGCTTTCTCTGCCTTGTTGTCTACATTGTAAGTCACTGCTTTCTCAGAAACATTCTCTAGTCATCTGACTTGAATGCACTACTCTTCCATCCTCAGTCTCTATCAGACTGCATGTTTGCATTCATTTATTTTTGCATTGACTGGTGAACGTCTCTATTCCTCCACAAGAATGTATCCAATAACAAATTGATTCTGTATATCAGGTTTGATACCAAATCCCCCCAAATCCAGGACTGACAATAGAAAGTGCTCATAAACATATACAGAAAAACTTGAAAGAACAAAAGCAAGTAAATACATTTCTATGCACCTGCCTACCACCCAATGTATTTACTTATTAAGTTTATAAGCTAAATCTAGTTTCCATATTTAAGTGAAAGCATGCTTTCTTTGTCTCTCTATACCAGACTTACTTCACTTCACATAATATTTTCCAGATTGTTCCATTTTCTTTACACATGGTCCCACATCATTCTTTCTAAATGGATGAGTTAAATTACACTATGAATAGATACCACATTTTCTTGATCCATTTGTCTACTGAGGGGCTGCTAGGTTAATCCCATACCTGGGCTATGGTGAATTATGCTGCAATAGGCTGGTGGCTTTACTGTATCCTGGTTTGTAATCTTTTGAGCCCAGATATGGAATTACGAGATCATAAGGGTAGTTTTATGTTTTATTTTTTTGAAGACCCTCCACACTGCTTTCCAGAATAGTTGAACACATTCCCATGTAATGCAAGTGTATACAAATGTATTAACTAAAATATGGTAAATTCAAAGAAGATCTCAAATAACGTAATTATTTAGAAAGGAGAAATCAAAGTTCAGCCAAATGAAATGCCAGGAAATGGGTACTTGAAAGGGGTAAGGTAGGGTTAAGGGGAAAAGTCTAGATGAATGAAGAGGAGAAGATGGGGAGAATGCAGCATGAACCCAATGTATATCCTAAAAAGTGAAGAAAAATGAGGGAAGGGTAGATAGGAGAGTGACGGTGAGAATGTCCAAAGGGGTGACAATGATCAAGATATATTATCAAACTGCTTTGTTAAACGGCAGATCCTTTCTTCAACCAATAATAATGTGCTAAAGGTAACTCTGAGCAGCAATTATCCGATGATGTAATAACCACGACTTGAGCATCATCTCTGTAAATCATGCCTTGTTGATTATTTCTTAAGTATTATGGTACTTGATGTTTATTTCATTCTAATGTTTTAAATTGCTTCTTTGTTCACTGGCATATCAGTTAAGCTTTCTAACTTAAAAATTATTTCTAGTAACTAACAGCAACCTTTTTCTTCATATCATATAAAGAAGTTAATCCATGTTGGGGGTTCATGCCTATAACCCTAGCTACTTGGGGAGGATAAGATATGAGGTGGGAGGGTGTCTCTGTTTAAACCCAGCCAAAGTACTAAAGTCCATAAGACTCTTATCTTCAATTAATCAATAGACATTGGATGTGGAGTTGTGGCTCAATCAGTAGAGAACCAGTTACGAGTGGAAAAATAAAGCCAAGCAAGAATGCAAGGCTCCAAATTTTAGCCACTTTACAAGCATACACACAAAAAGAAATTGATGAGATGACAATGTTGAAATCTTTAAACAGCAATTCTATTTTAACATACATTTGCTTTACATTTTTTTTATTATGGAGGTTAAGCAACAGTTTTCCCGTAGAAACTATAGTAATGTTCTACAATAGGTTGTGTTTTCCTTAAGCAAAGAAGAATCAGTACCACATGCCACCTGCTAAAAAGTAAGTCATCTATGTAGTCCACCAAATAGTTAGGTATATTATTTGTTTGATTTTTTCCCTCCAGATGAATGGAAACAGTAACAGTATTGCAAAAGGATCTGGTTTAATAGGTGTTCAATGTAGGTTTTATTACAGTGAATGCATGAGCTTTTATTGAGTAATTTTTATTGGGAAATAAGTATGCATTAACAGAGACTAGGATATAAAAATCCATTTAGACTATCTTGAATATAGTGGTAGCTATTATTAGACATTTATAAATTGATTCATGTTGACATTCAGAAACTCAGATTTATTTATTTTATGTAATAAAAATATAACCACATAAAAATTTGATGCAATATAAAGAATTACTTGGAAAAATTCAGTTTCTCTAATTCAAAAACTTCCAATTGAATTACATTTTTCCAGGAGAAATATTCATAAAGCTGTCAGTCTGTGGATGAGAAAGATGTAAACTGTCAGAGAAAGCAAGTTTAAGATTCCACTTACAATAACTTCTCTTCAAGCCATACCCCTAATATTCTATTTCCCATAAGCATATTTCTTAAATCCAACCTTGGCAAGATATAGGTTAATATAAGCTGCACTCTATATGCTTAATAACGGTTAAGTTGATTTAACTTTGATAAAAAGTCAGCAACTTATTTTCCTCTGAGATTGCTGTTTTTCCATGAACCACTAAAGACTACTTGACAACATATTGGGAGAGGTCCCTGGTTTATTTAACTATCAGAAAGTAATAGTTTGCATCTTTTCAATTGTAATTTAGATGGATATGTCAAAATTAAATATCAAGGAAATGTTAGGAAATATTTATTTCCTTTGTAGAGTTTATTCTCTTCCCAGTGTGACAAAATTCAAGGGCTACCATTTATAGAGTCTGAACTCTAGTTCTAGGATCATCTTTCAGTAGAACTGTCTGAATCAATTGCTTTATATTTATGTATGTTCCTCTTGTTGTATATAAAGTGATGATATTAACTGGGTACCGATGACTCATGCCTGTAATCCTAGCTACTCAGGAGGCTGAGACCTGAGTATTGTGGTTTGAAGCCAATCTGGGCAGGAAAGTCCATGTGACTCTTATTTCCAATTAACCACTAAAAAAGTGGAACTGTGGCTCAAGTGGTAGAGTGCTATCTTTGAGCCAAAAATGTTCAGGGATAGTACCAGGTCCTGAGTTCAGGCCCTAGGACTAGCACAAAAAAAGAAAAGAAAGAAAGAAAAAATTACAAGTTATATTCTAAAGATTTCAAATGAGATTGTGAGATCCAAAAAGATAAATTATTTAAATAAACATTGCATACATCCTTAAGATATCATAGATAAATCTTATAAGTCTCAACATGTGGACTTTTAATTTTGTTTTTCCAATCTTAATCAGATTAATATGTTAATATTCATCTATTTATAATACAAAGTATTCAAGAACATTCTGGAGCATCTATTGCTCGTGAACACAAGATAATTCACCTTCAGTAATGGAGAAGGATTATTCATTAAGAAATAGAATGAGAGATAAAAAAGCAACAACTAGAAAAAAAACCATTTAGGACAATGTTATTTGTAATGAACAATGAAAATGAAGAGTAGGGAATCATGATTTCACAAACTGCACTTGGAAGGAAAAGTATTTGGAAGCAAAAGCTAGCCACCCAGAACAAAAACCAAACAACAAGAACAAAAACAGTGTAGTAAGAGAACAATCTTTATAGCTATCTTCTTTTTGAAGAAAAAAAATCATAGTATTTTATTTTTATATATCATGCAGTTAAGAAACAGAAATGTCATAGCTAGGTATTGGTGGCTCATATCTATAATCCGTGCTACTCAGGAGACTGATATCTGATCATTGTGATTTAAGCCAGCCCAGGTAGAAAAGATGATGAGACTCCTAGCAACGATTAACTACCAAAAAGCTGGAAGTAATGCTATGATTCAAGTGGTAAAGTGTCAGCTTTAATGGAAAATACCAAATGAGAGTGCCAGGCCCTTGAGTTCAAGCAAATGAATAGTAGTAAAACAAACAAGAAAATAGAGAAGAGAGATGGAATGTGTCACTTGTTTCAGGAATGAGTAAGCCATTTTATGTATGCACAATATAAACAAAGTAGTTATTTTATAAATGAAAGTGAGAACTCTGAGTGAGGATAGAAGTGGAAGTGAGGGGCCAAGGTAAAACTACTTTCTATTCCAACGCACCCATCTCCATTTCCCTCCACCCCCAGGAGTTACTTGTGTAGAGTTTCTTTCCATTCTTGCCCTTTAGATGCTAATTTATTCCATGCCTCCATATTTGCTTAACTTCTATTTCCTACTTTGGTAACCTCATGCTTTCTAGTAATAAAAATTCAATGTGTATCAAGGTCTGACTTTCTTTCCTCTTTCTTTCTTTCTTCCTTTCTTCCTTTCTTCCTTTCTTTCTTTCTTTTCTCCTTTCAGTAACATCAGTTGCAGTTGCATACTGGATATTTTCACTTAAAACCTCAACTTTCTATTTACAAAAAAAGAGTGAATATCTTTTCCATTAAGCGAAAATCTCTTAACAGACTGATTTTGGTACACAGCCTTACTTCTCATGCAGTACCACAAATACAGTCTTGAATGATTCCTTGGCTGCTTATTCTTCTGCCACACTCTCAACCTCATCTTCCCATGTACTTACACATCACCATCATCATTATCATTTTTATCACTAGTCTGTGAATAATTTTGTTGTCCAGGATACTGCCAAAGTTTCTTGCTTAACAAGCAAGACTGGATGTGCAGTACAGTTGCCTACTTATTATTCTCTACTACTCCATAATTCTTCCACTTGTCATTTAGAGAATTTTTAATAGTTATAGTTTTAATATCTAGTTTTATGTTTTCTTAACATATCTGTCTCCACCAGAATACAAATTTCTCAAGAACCAATCATAGGCTTCAATCCTCACAACAGTACAATAAATATTTATTAATGGAACACACTCATTGCTTGATGTAGATTGATTATGCTTAGAAGCAGGAATTGTTAAACCAGGTCCCATAGATAAAATCTACCAGCCACTACTTTCTCTAACCCCTGACTGAATTTAGCATTGTTTTTAAACCAGTAAATCATGATGATACCTATAGCTCTGACATTCATGAAATCATAGACATTCTCTCATATTAAATTTAAGCTGTTGAAGCTACGTTGAAATATTTTAAGTCCAAGCTACTTTAGAAGATATTAACCATTAATTGTGCTGCTGGACACTGATGGCTCTTAGCCACTAAATCCCTTGAGATTCCAGCATCACAGTTCCATGCTACCCCAGGCAGGAAAGTCTTTGAAACTCTTATCTCCAGATAACCACCAAAAATGCCAGAAATAAAGCTGTAGGCTCAAGTGGTGGAGTACTAACCTTGAACAAAAGAACTCAGGAACAGAGCCCAGACCCTGAGTCCAAGCTCCAGTACTGGCACAAAATATAATAATAATAATAATAATAATAACAGGAAGAAGAAGAAGATGACAAGCAAAGACAAAGAAACATAATTAAAATAAACATATCTAACATCATTCAATAAACGGTTCTCATTCATCTCCATGCCTACAACCGAGGAACCTAGTCTTACAGTGTTGTCATTAACATCAAGATGCTTGCAATCTGGTATCTTGACTCAACAATACTGATTGGTTGTGTGACATTAGCATGACATTTAAAATCGGTGTGTGTCAGTCTCCTAACATACAAATTGGAAGAAAAGTCCTGAGTTTGTTATGAATGTAAAAAGAGATAATGTACATTCAAGTTTTAACACAACTCCCAACACCTAACGAGTACTGATAAAATAACTGCTGTTTCTATTATTTGCTCTATCTAATAAAATTTCAATATATATTTGTGCAGTCATTGATTCCATTATTGAGATTACAGATCGACCTGACTAGTAAAAATAAAAAAGTAGAAGAGGCCATACTTACTTAAATTCACAGAAGCACCTTCAAATGTAATTGCAGTAAAATATGTCTACTTTTGTGTAAAATAACTACTTAATCACCTATTTCAAGTTTTAACTTGTAAGGAACGACAGTCAATTACTACCTAGTATTTTATTTTGTGCCTATCAAATGATACTCATGAGGTAATTCTTTTTTTAATAAGTTTTTTTAATTGTGAAAATACTGTACAGAGGAGTTACAGTTACATGAGCAAGGTAATGAGTACATTTCTGATCTAGCATTGTTGCCTCCTCCTTTGTTTTTCCCCTACCATCCCTTCCCTCCCACCTCCACAACTACCCTCCCCCCCTCCACGCCTAAATTGTAAACTTCATTTTTCAACACAGTGTCTTGACCCATTGTTACAATGGGTCAACCTGTATCCCTATTTAAATATTCTGTTTTTTCCCTTCCCCTCCCTAAATTAGATGGACATCAAATACAGTAAAAACAGGGGTTATACCGTGGGGAGTAATAGCAGATAAGGAAGACATGGGAACAACCTTATTGGAGAATTTACACACAATATTACAATATTTCTACCTGGAAAGAGAATGATAATTCAAAACCACTGAATATTTTCAAGATAGAAATTTAAATAAGAAATACTAGAAATAAATACTGAAGCAAATCAATTGGAACTATGAACTAATTATCAATATGACCTTCTTAGTAACATTCCTCTCCCCCAAAAAAAAACAGGTAGGGGATATTTTTAATCTATCCTTACATCATAGACATTGTCCATTGTTCTCCTTGGGTTCTCCTGAGGAAAACAAAAAATAGTAAAGATGTTTTGATCCACTAAAGTAAATAATGCTGCATACCTGATCTCTTTTCTCAGACTATCAAAAGGTAAAATAGCACATGACTGCCTTTTTTTCAAAACCACCCTCCTCTATTACAATGTAGGCTAGATTGGAAAACATCACATGAACTACAAAGTGTTGCTATAGTTGAAAAGCAAACATGGGTGTATATTAATGTCTTGAAAGGATTTCCCAGAAGAATTGCCATTGTATTTCACAGTGGGAAATGGATCCAGTACTTTAAATAAATATGAATCTTGCTTTATATGCCATACCAGAGTCTAATATAGTTTATACATAGCCTTTGCCTTTTTTTCTAATGTACTTATTTTAAAATTTGTAAATAAAAAATGTATATACATATTATGTTCACCATGATGCCTTGAAAACACCCCCCCCCACACACACACATCACTGAGTATGTTATTCAGCATATATACATCACTTTACACAGTTATCATTTTTATGGTAGGATTCTTTTATATCCACTTTCTTAGCATTCCTAAGAATATTATCATCACTAACTGTCATCACCATATAAAAAAGTAGAAGAGTGATTATCAAGGGCTAGCTTATGACTATATTTAGATATGATAAGAGCTAAATCCAAAGGACCTATTATATAGCATATTGATGGAAGTTGGTGATATGTACATGTTCACTTTTCAGTCTTTGCTTTCACTGGAAATGTTTCACAGGCAGATAACCCTGAAACCCTTTCTTACAAAGAGTAACATACTGAAGGAAGAATAAGATCAGAAGTAGGATAAGGAAATCATTGAGAAGGTTATTGTAAACATCCCAGTGAAGATTCATGAGAGAATGAATTAGGACTAATATCTACTGTCCAAAAATAATCTTTTCCATCATTGATAACATTTTAACAAAAGTTCTAGTAGCAAATATATATCCTGTTAAATGGACGTACAATATATTGAGGCCGTAAGCCCATTTCAATATAAAACTTACAGGGAGAAAAGTAGGTGATAAACGCTGAAATACTAGAGTTGAAACATAAACTCATTTGAGTTCATGAGTCCTGGAGCTTCTCTCTGGTTTACAGTTTTTACATGGGGAATGTTTGAGAACCTTAGAGCAATGAACTCTGAGAAAGACGGAGCTAGCTTGACTGATTGGAAAAGGCAGGAGGTAAGGCCCAGAACCAGGCAAAGAAGCAGCTAGATTAGCACATCATCTGAGGGAAGACACTCACCTCTGGTGAATGGAAGGTACTCCAGGACTTGCCAAAGTGTGATTTCCTGAGGATTACTCTAATGCCACTAAATTAAGAATCTGTGTAAGGTACTAGTTATGATTGTAAAAAGCAATACAAAAGAAAGAAACAAAGCTACGCAGGTTTTATGTTTTGTTTTGTTTTTTTATTTTTGTTTTTTCTTAGTTTGTTTTTGTTTTTAGAACAGCTATGAGGTTCAAAAAAGTAAAAAAAAATTCTAAATCAGGGCTGCCACAGGCTGAAGGTAGAGGTAATGAACTGATCTCTTGGTTGTGGTTGTGGTGGAGGAGATGGATCAAATTGGTCACAATTTGTAAGAATTTTGGCGATTTTGGTGAATTGTTCAAGTGAAGTATACTTCACAAAGCCCGAATAACGTATTTTAAATCAACAGGATTCCCTTAGAAAGGTGAGCAAGCTACTGAAAGCAGAAAAACACACGTGAGAGATTTAGCCCATTTCTAAAAAAAAGTTAAAGTACCATGCCTGAACTTAGAGAAGACTCGGTGTTTAGAAAGGGGAAAGAGTATGAGAACTATGCGCTCACCTTGGTGTTCCTTTCATTGTAGTTTACTGCTGGCTTAACGCTACTGTGCATACTTCATGTGCAGGAACTTCCTGCGGTTCTGTGTCTTCGATGTGGATCCAAAGACGAAGATAAAAGAGCACCGCCTAAAAGGGCTTCTCACGGGGTGGTTCCCTCAGAAATAAACAATGGCCCTGGTTTAGTGGGCCAGGTGTTTATTAGAGAAAGAGTAGGTAGGGCTGGGTTGAGGCAGAGGTCCAACTGTGCCAGAGGTCCATCAGTTCACGTGCATCCGTTGTCCTCCCCAAACCCAAGCTGCCTAAGATGTCCAGCACTGGGACAAAATTACCAGGCCAGTAATTACCCCTGCCTCATTCAGCAGCTGGATGCAGGCGAAGCAATTTGCTAGGCCAACAGTGGAGGATGTGTTGTCTGCAAGTGGCATTTCCTACAGCCAGACTTTCCCGGAAGAGAAGCTGAGTGTTACCCCTTCCAGTCTACCGCCATATTGGCATCTGTTTCTCTGTGGATGCTCAGTAAACAGTTTTCAGGGGTGGACCCTGGTAGGCCTGTCTTTCTGAAAAGCATGGAAACCTATTGAGATAATCAATAGCTCTTGGAACTGCAGTCCTGCCTGATGCCATAGCTCAAACTCTTAGCTATCTTTGTCCTCCACTATGCTTTATTTATTCCCCCCCCCCCCCCAGGTTGTGGGACTTGAATTCAGGGCTAGGGTGCTGTCCCTGAGCCTCTTTGTGCTCAAGGCTAGGGCTCTACCACTTGAGCCACAGCATCACTTAACAGTTTTGGAGTGGTTGATTAGAGATAAGAGTCTCACAGGAACTTTTCTGCCAGGGCTGGCTTCAAACCACGATCCTCAGATCTCAGCCTCCTAAGTAACTAAGATTACAGGCATGAGCCAGCAGTGCCTGGCTCTCAACTATGCTTTTTAAATTTCCCTTTCCTTCAAATACTGTCTTGCCTGACCTTAGTGGCTTACTTGGTGGTGTGGACCTGATGCCCGAGGCCCTGGTGACTAGATACTTGTTTTATGGATTCTATATGTTTTATATATTCTATATGTTCCAGTATCAAGGCTAAAGAGGGTTTGCCAGTTTCAAAGGCTTTGCCTTGGCCTTCCCACTATGATATCTTTTGCTTGAAGGACCAGGTTTCTACTGTAGGAGTTTCCAATGCTATACAGTTGATAGTGATTGCATACCACTGTCCCCTCAAAATCCCTGCGTTGTAATCCTACCCCTCAACGTTGATGGTTATGTAGAGGTGGGGGGGTCATAGAAACATATTTGGAATTAGGTGAGAAGATGGCTTGGGATTAGTGCTTTTGTAGGCAGAAACCAGAGCTCCTCCATGTTGATAAGGTGTGGATATGTAAGAAGATGACTACCGGTAATGTAAAATGCAGGCCCTCAGCAAAAACCTCACCGAGCTGGCGCCCAGGTCTTGAACTTGAAGCCTGTAGAACTATGTGAAGTAAATGCTTGTTGGTTTCGCCAGTCAATCTGTAGTGTTCTGTTGTAGCAGTCCAAGACAATTCAGATAGTGGTGTCTTCATCTCAGAGAGGAAATTGACACTGAGTAGGCCCACTCTCACAGGGGACTCATGGAAGTGGCTTTGGGCATAAGTACTTAGAATCCATGTGCCCAAACTCTGCAAAGAGCATGGTTAACACATTGAATTTCTAGGTGTCAAGGTTAACTCACTTATACACTCTGTTCATTAGTGATTACAATACAGATATATATTCTCTGTCTTAAGTGGATGTAGGGTCTTGTGGGAAAAGATTATGAAAATTATTTAAGAATTGTTATCGTGATTTTGTTGGCAGTTTTGTGTTTTGAATTTAGAGTCTTGTACTTGTTAGGCAAGTACTCTACCCCTGAGCTTCAGTCCTTTTCTGAACTTCTTATCACCACAACCACCATCATCATCATCATCACCATCATCATTTATATACTAATTATTTGTGCTGTTCCATGGGCTTGAACTCAGGGCCTGGGACAGTGGTCCCTGAGTTTTCTTTTTCAAGGCTAGTACTCTATTACTTGAACCACAGCTCTACTTCTAGGTTTTCAGTGATTAATGGGAGACAAGGATCTCATGAACTTTCCTCCTGGGCTGGCTTTGGACCACGAACCTCAGATCTCAGCCTTCGGAGTAGCTAGCATTATAGGCTTGAGACAGCTCATGTGGCTTACACTCATTATTTTTAAGACTGGGTCTGATTTCTCGTATTGTTTTAATTTTCTCATAATATGTAGATTGAAAGGCACCCCTATCTCCCAGTCCCCAGCTTCTTCTACTGACATGGAGCTTAGTTGACTCTCCTGGCCAGGATGGGCTGGTACCATGACTCTTCTGCTCAAAGTTTTCCCAAACTTGAATTACAGGCATGAGCCACTGACACCTAGCTTAATGGTTTTGCAGAACTGTGATTCCTAGGAAACATCAACCACTGTAATGAAAGTGGTCTACTTCAAAAAACTGTCATAGGCTGGGCACTGGTAACTCATGCCTGTTACCCTCGCTACTCAGGAGGCTGAGATCTGAGAATTAGGATTCAAAGCCAGTGAGGGCAGGGAAGTCCATGTGACTTTTATTTTATTTTATTTTATTGTCAAGGGTTACAGCTACATAAGTAAGGTAATAAGTACATTCCTTATCAAACTTGTTACCCCTTCTCTCATTTTTCTCCTACTTCCTCACCCTCCAACCTTTTCCCCCAAGTTATACAGATCATCGCTATTACATTGGTTCCCCCTTGTCCTTTGTTTCACTATTCTGTTGTTCCCCTTCCCTTCTCTAATTCAAATAAATATATATACAATAGCAGGGTACCAAAATAAAATACAATGATAATAGGTGATATACCATGGGGGAAGAATATACAAAAGAAATCCAAAAAAATCACATGGTACATTAAAAACAACAACAGCAAAGAAAAACCTCTTGTGTCCATATCTTGGAGTTCATTTCCCTTAGCATCATCTTATGTAGTCATATGCACAAAGCTATTGTACTATTTTACTCATCTGCTAAGAGTATCCTACACGTATACTAATTATTGCAAATAAGGGAAACCATGGGACCTATGTTTCTCTGGGTCTGGCTTACTTCATTTAATATGATTTTTTCCAAATCCTTCCATTTCCTTTCAAATGGGTGGTATCATTCTTTCTGATGGAAGCATAGAATTCCATGTAACTCTTACCTCTAATAAACTACTTAGATAAAGCCAGAAGTGGCTCTGTGGCTCAAGTGGTAGAGTACTAGCTTTGCCCACAAGGAGCCGTAGGGCTAGCACTCAGGCCCTGAGTTCAAGCCTCGGGACTGCCCATCCCCCAATTAAAAAAGAAACCACAATGAAAAAACAAAACCTGGTGTAGGATTGGATGCTAGGACTTTATGATAGTTTTATAATGAAGTGATTGCTTCTGCCTCACCTCCCAATAATCCACCTTTTGCTGGTTCAAGATGAGTAGCATCCTTGCCAGCTTCTCATTGGTCCTTCAGCATTTCATGTCACACTGATCATCTCAATAACGCTCTTGATGATTCCTCCAAGGATTTGCAAGCTTCTTGGACATCTCCATAGTTGCAGGGTCCTAATTTCCAATGGGTGCTATTCCTGAAATACATTGGCCCAGGGCTTCAGCAGCCTTGTCAGCCAGCCATGGTGGGTACCAACCACTTCTGAACCAAGGAGGATGGTCACTGTGAACATCTTAATAATGCTTCTCCCTCTCTTTTTTTTTTTTAAAAAAAATTTGTTTTTACGATCTTTAAGCAGTTGTACAAGGCATTGCCATTTAACAAAGCACTTTTGAATACAATGCATTTCTCCCCTACCTATTCCTTACCCTCACTCTTCTTAATTTTGTAGGATATACATTGAATGTTTGCCTCTCTGGACAGCACATTCCTAATGGCTTTGTTAAATGCCGTGCTTTATAAGGCTCCCTGTAGATTATAATTATGTTATAATTTTTTATTTTTTGTTGGTCGTGGGGCTTGAACTCTGGGCCTGGGCGCTGTCCCTGCACTCTTCAGCTCAAGGCAAGCCCTCTACTGCTTGAGCTACAGCGCCACTTCTGGTTTTCTGGTGGTTTATTGGAGATAAGAGTTTCACAGACTTTCCTGCCCGGGCTGGCTTTGAACCATGATCCTCAGATCTCAGCCTCCTGAGTAGCTAGGATTACAGGCGTGAGCCACCGTCGCCTGGCTGTTATAATTTTTTTTTTGTGACTGTGTGTGTGTGTGTGTGTGTGTGTGTGTGTGTATGTGTGTGTGTGTGTATTCCTATAGCGTCACATCCTGAGATTGTTTTTTAATGTTTTTCCTTCACCATCTATGATTGTCGGTTCAGTTATTTCTGCATTGCTTAAATCAATGTGATGGCTTATTTTATGTGTCAATTAGATGGTACCAGTTGTTCAGTCAAATACTAGTCTAGGAGTTGTTGTGAAGGTATATTTTAGGTGTGACCAATATTTTTCTCAGTAGACTTTGAGTATCAACCAATCATCTGTGGATATTAAACTGACATAACTGAGATCTCTTGGGGAAGATGGAATTCTGCCTCTAGAATGCTGCCTTCAGACTTAAGAATGATAGCTTGCCTCTGTCTATTTCAGATTTTCTAGCTACTTACCGTGTGTCAGCCAATTCCTCCAAGTAAAACTTCCTTTCTGTCTCTGCTTGTTACTCTTTTTCTCTCATTGTCAAATGCAAGCACTCTGCGGAAGGAGCTGGTATCACATATGACTTCTGGTAGCTAAAGCAGAACTTAATGTTGCTGACGTGTGGAGGCTGCCAGCTAACCACATTGTAATTGGCCTGGAAGTCCTTTCAGAGGGGTATGGAGAATCACAGCTGTGCCTGCCACATGGCATACGATTTCCAAATACAGGAAATATAACCCAAACAAGATACCTACAACAAATAACAAACTGCCTGTTGCTCATCCTGAACTGCAGATCTGATTTTCCTGGTGGAAAATATAAGAGAGTCCACTTGTTAGGCTGGATGTTTCTATGATCATTCTAGTACTGGTTTCTAATTAGAGGAAGTAGAACAGGAAAAGAGCTGAGGTGGACAGAGTGCTATAACATAGATATAGCTTGAGCTGTCCCTGAGAGATTGGTATGTTGGAAGTTTGTTCTCAGTGTGGTAGGGAACCTTTATGATCTGGGTCTGGGGACAGATATTTGTTTGTGTTTTGGGGAGGCATTGTCCTTAGAAGTAGTTAAAGTAGTTGACATAGGACCCCAGTTAATTCTTATGAAAGCAATTAATTAAAAGAACAACTCTGGCCCCTGAATCTCTTCAGCTTCTGGTCATGTAATCTCTCCAGGCACTCACCGTGATGTCATTGGAAGACTCTTTTTAGCAGTTAGCAGATCTTTTTGAATCTCTATGATTGTGTACCTGATTTCCTTCTTTCCCTTCTACTCTCTCTCCCTCATCCCTTCTCTATCTTTTCCCCAGTACTAGAGTTTGAATTCAGGAACTTCTAACCTCAGCTATCTTTTGTTTTGGTATTTTTTAGCTAGAATATCACTTCTTGCC
The DNA here is from genome assembly GCF_019054845.1 of Dipodomys spectabilis. Classification (NCBI taxonomy): domain Eukaryota; kingdom Metazoa; phylum Chordata; class Mammalia; order Rodentia; family Heteromyidae; genus Dipodomys; species Dipodomys spectabilis. Next base: position 15,131,727 of record NW_024870911.1, on the reverse strand, counting down.
CAGGTATATACCTGAGCCACAATCTGTTTATTTTAGGCATTCCATGGTAGCTAAGATTGTGTGTGTGTGTGTGTGTGTGTGTGTGTGTGTGTGTGTGTGTGTGTCCCACTGTATGCAGTAATTTGTTGGAAAGGAGATTTGCAAGTACTACTCTAAGGCTAGCCTTGAATTACAGTCCTTCCAGTCTCAGTCTTCTAATGATCTGTGATTATATAAATGAACAGCCAGTGGTTGACTTTAACTTCTTTTCTTTATAAATACCCAGCCTCAAGTATTTCTGTTAAAATAACCAAAACTAGACTAAGACAATGTAGCAAGTCATGTTTTTTAAAAGTGTTCACATTTCCCATTCTGTTTTCAACCATCTATCCCTGCCAGTCCCCATCTAGAGGTAGAACATAATTTATCTTCCTTTATAGTAGGTAGAACATGTTCCCCAAGGTGTTCATACCTTGATCCGTAAAGCCTGTGACTATGTTGTTAGGGAACAAAAAGGAGCTTAAGGATCTAGGGTTAAAGGCAGGAGATTGTCCATTTGGCACCAATCTAATCTAATCAAATGAGCCTCAAAAGTAGAGAAGTTTTTTTTTCTTCAGTGGGAAACAGAACAAGGACACGCAGGGGAACCTAGGCCTGCATTACACTTGCTCAAGTAGACCTGTGATTGAAGAAGTATTCAGTTGTGTTCTTGTTTTCTAGTCTTTCCAGCTGGGGCTGCAGGGGTTGTAGGACAGACCAGTAATTCCTGTTCAGCAAACAAAACCAATGAGCTTGATAAGACTGTGGTTGGTGTGTACTGCTATGGTTCTGTTTATACCAAAATAGTAACTGCAGCAGAAAGGAAGGTGAAAACAAAGTCCTTCAAATAAAAAGAGGGATAACCTTTGAAAATCCTATATACTTGAGTGGAAAAGAGATAAAATTATCTCTTGGTTATGGGGAAGAAATTCATTCGACAATGATTGAGTGACAGGAGATGATATTTTCTTTCCATTACTCAACAACTGTATCTATAGCTCCTAAATGATAAATTGTTCTTCTTATAGTCAACCAGAGAGATCTATCTTATTTTAATAAGGATATTTGAAGTACGATGCAATGAAGTGATTAATTTTCCTGAAGAAAGCTATTTCTGGATTTTTTCCAGTTACTCGATTTGTCTCTTTAGATGATGAATGAAATAAGCTTTCATTACTTTATTTTATTTCTGATGGGCTATTCCATTTCCTAAATATGTACATATGTTATATATAATAATGTCATCTTTTATTTCTATTGAGCTTCATAATTTACAAAGCAATTTCATTTATATTATCTTTTCAATCCTTCATAATGGCCAAAGTAGTTTGTATTACTTATGAAGAAAGTAAGGTTTAAACATTTTTGTAGCTTTTTGGTGCCAAACTATTGTATTACTGAAATGGACAATTAGGCCTAAATTCATCCATAGAGATGCCTAATTTTATAATTATTTCAGAAATTATATTGCTTTTTAAGTAATAAATCCCATAGGTTTTGTGTATTAAAAAAATCAAAGTTTTAAACTATGCACATAAAATTAATCACAGATGTTGATACTAGCATCTAAATATACATCAAGTTGTGAATTGTAACATGGTGGTAGGTATTTTCAGTCATTAAATACTACCCAACAATGAAAGGAACAATCTACTGTTCCTTACCTACAATCCACAAACAATTTTTAAAAAGACACGTAGTTCCAAAGAAGTCAAATACAAAATAGGACATAAAACACTCCTTATTTAGCATCCGCAATAGGGTAAACCAACACATTTATGATGAGGAAAACCAGATCAGTGATCATTCTTCGTTGTGGACAAGCCTAATGAAAAAATGGAGATATGAATTTTCAGGTAGCAAACTGAAAATGAAAATGTTGATATCACAGAAATGAACCCTGAGCCTCATAAAACTAGCATGAGTTTAATTAAGCAACTATGAAAATTGCAACTGTGCCAGAATGAGATTCTCATTAGCATCAGAATTTCATCTGTATTCTATTGTGGGAGGAGAGTCTAATTATGAATCATGTACAAAGGCTTGGCGTATATGATGTAGACCATTATGGGTATGTAGATCATTATTGGTATGATTCACCATCCTTGGGTGACAGGCTCTGGGACTTGTGGACATGTTAAGACGGTGCAGTTATTATTATGGCTGGGAGTGTGGCAGACCAGACTGCATCACTGATGATAACAGTAACATTCTCTTCCTAGCTTTGAAGAAGTCAGCTGCCATGTTCTGAGGGGTTTGTGGGAATGAAACTTACATGTAGCCTCCAGGAACTAGCAGAAAAAATTTGCCATAGATGGCAATAACAAAACAAAACAAAACAAAAACAACCCCCCCAAATATAAACAACAACAACAAAACAGGACTCTCAGTCTTACAAGGAAATAAATTTTACTGACAGGCTTAGCAATCTTGAACATAGACTCTAAGCTCCAGATGAGAATTCATTTTAGGAAATACCTCGTTTGATTGTGATAGTCTCCTGAGCAGAGAATCATCTAGGCTCTCTCCAGACTTCTAATCTGTGAAATAATAAATGGGCATTTTTTAACTTAAAAAAAAAAGTCAGATCAATGAATGCCACTCAATAAAGACAAATATTCCCAAACTGCCTTTAAATGCCACAATGCTAGGCCTATTTTGACCAACGAAGTTCCGATAATTTAAGAAAATACAAACAAAATGCAAGTACTGAAAGTGGCTACCATTGTTAGGCTCCAGTTCAAATCTCAGCTTCAAAGAACAAAGGCACAAACCAAGAAACCTGAAACACACATTATACTTGTTATAGAACTCATAGAGAGTATACCATGAAACTAAATCAAAGCAAGGCATACTTAGCCATCGCCATCATTAAATTCCCATAAAAATTAAGTAGTATTAAGAAATTAACTTGCATTATGAAGAGGACAAAAATCCTGGCAGATAGAAAGCTGGAGAAAAAAAAACTGTGTAAAGTGACAACTTTAAACAAGGAAACAAAGCAACTGTTGCCAAAAACGTAACTAACCAAGAAATGTGCAGGTGAGTGTATTTGTCAGGAAACTCTCTTGTGACTTACAAGGTATTATGTTAGTGAATGCAGTAGCTAACCCTCCAAGGACATTGTAGGCCTGTGGCAAGTTACACAAAGATTAGAATCTAAGCAGATAAATTTTAGTCACATTTCATCAATCATCTCAATTTGTATTGTTTTGCAAAGTAGGAGAAGTAAAGTTAATTATCAAAAATACTTTTAATATTTTCAGAAAGCATATTTAATAGGGGTTTAACAGTGCAAAAAATCTATATAATTTTTTTAATTGAAGTACATGAGTACTTGTAGGTATTATAGGACTTTAGAAAGTAAAGCAAATTCTTAATGGACTCAAATTAAAGGACTGCAAAGTAAAGAGACTGCCTTCCCTAGACCATATGTACAGTAAAAGGTACTAAAGCCACCCAGGTTCCTAGATACTTTATTCAATCATAGATTCATTCAGTGCCACTCACTAAGTATTAAATACTCTTAAGACAGCTGGTTAGAAGGACTCTGTCTGAAAAGTTTATAGTATATGATGAAAACTTTAAATCCAAGTTTCTCTGGGCTTTCAGAATAATCAGAATATTCAGATGAATCATGTATACAAGACTAGCACCCTTTCAGCTTAGTTTATACATAATAATAAATGAAATACAAAGTTAGAAAAAGATGAGGGGATTAATACATAATCCATTGAGCTATTTGGGGGGCTTTAAAAGTTATTTCTTTCAACAACAACAACAACAACAACAAATCACTTGTTCCATGATCCAGTGGCTCAGGTCTGTAATTCTGTCTACTCAGGAGACTGAGATCTGAGGACTGCAGTTTGAAGCCAGCCCTGGCAGGAAAGTCCTTGAGACTCTTATCTCCAATTAATCCCCCAAAGCTCCTAAGTCGTTGTGTGGCTCAAGTGGTAGAATTCTCCTTTGAGCACAAAAGCTCAAGGACAGCACCTAGGCTCTGAGTTCAAGCCCCAGGACACCGCCCTGCCCCCCCTTTCTTTTTCTCTCTTGCTCTCTCTCTCTCTCTCTCTCTCACACACACACACCTACTTTTGCTATTGTATAATTTTAATTGACAAGCATAGCCTACAGCCATGTTCAATGCCATTGGCTTAGTCTTTTTAATGCATTATAAAACCACACTGGATTTGCATTCCCCCCAATCCTATGTGAGGCTTCCACAGGCGATATTTCCAAAGTAATCCACGCAGATGTGCTGAAAATGTAAAGGCAGCAGCAGTGCCCAGATGCCATTGCTTCTTTGTGCAGTCGACGAAAGCATGTCAGAGCAATCACATTCACAGCTGCTAGTCAGCCCCAATCTCCATCGCAGTGGGCAGCCACTGGACGGTAGGTATACATTTGTTCCCACTCTGGTAGATAGGAATATTAGGACATTGAACCTTTTGTCCTCAGTGAAAACAAATCTATTGTGTGCAGTTTACACATAGGCAAGCTTACTCTGGTCTTGTGGTGTATTGCTATGCAAAGGCTACTATGTGAGTTTGGAGGTCATGAGCGTTATCTATTTAGTTTTGGTCTCAAGAGCATTTTAAAGCATTGACAAAAATGTAACATGTCATTGGGGTTTTATGCCATCATTATTTAAAATCTTATTAAAGACTGTATTGTTCAGAATATGCTTTCATGATAAATAAAGAGTAAAATTTCAGCATTTTCCTCTTACACAAGCTAACTGGTTTTTCTTCAAGCAATTCCATTTTGTCACTACTCCATCAGAAATACAGTACTGCAAGGAAGAGAGGCAGAAGTAAGTCCAGGAAGCCTCAACAACCATTACCTAAAAATTATAAGCCATGTCAACTCATATTCTAGTACTTAGAAAAACACAAGCTTCTGGAAGTGGTGGTGTGGCTTAAGTGGTAGACCACTCTCCTTGAGCCAAAGAGTTCGAGGACAGCATCCAGGCCCACAGTTCAAGCCCCACGACCCATTTTTTTTTTAAAGGGAAGTAAAAATACAAGCTTCCAATATAAGTGGGAAGGAAGTCAAGGAATAAGGAGCGATATGGACAATGGATTTTGTGAGCACCAAGAACCAGCCATTATTTGTTAAGTTTTTAAAAAGAGGTAGCCAAGTAAGAACAGCACCACGCATGTGGTATTCAGGTAAGGGGTAAGTTTATTCAGTAGACCTGCCGGGACCAGGCCAGGTTGGCACTCCACAAGGCTGGGAAAGGCCTGGGAAAGACCTGAGAAAGAGAGAGAGCTGGGAAAAGAGGTAGGAAAGAGCTGGGAAAGAGGTGGGAAAGACAGAGAGCTGGGAAAGAGAGCAGGGAAAGAGAGAGAGCTGGGAAAAGGAGCTAAGAGAGCTGGGAAAGAGAAGAGAAGGAAAGAGCTGAGAAAGAGCATCAGGGCCTGGGCTAGGCCTTATCTAGGGTATGGGCGGAGAAAGGTGTGGCCACATCAAATTCAGATGTGACCTCAGCAGATGCAGATGTGATCTCTTCCAGGTGTGCCAGTTGCCTAGGTAACGCAGGTACTGAGTGGAGACTTTGCTGTGAGGAGGGTGGAGTCTGCTCCCCATCCAGGAGTGGACCTTACATTATTATCTTTCTATTAGTCAGAATTTGTGCTGGGTACTAGAAGATTTCAGAGAAGATTCTTATTTTATTTTATTTGGGGATGGGGGTGGGGAATAGTGGACTTCACACTTGCAAAACAAGTGTTCTACCACCTGAGCCATGCCTCAAACCCTGCTGTTCTCTTCTCTCTCTCTCTCTCTCTCTCTCTCTCTCTCTCTCTCTGTGTGTGTGTGTGTGTGTGTGTGTGTGTGTGTGTGTGTGTGTGTGTGTGTGTGTGTGTGTGTATTGGTTCTGGAGTTTGAACTCAGGGCCTAAGTGCTGACCCTGAGCTTTTGTGCTCAAGGCTTTAGCATTATCACTTGATTACTTGAGTTACAGTTCTTCTTCCAGCTTTTTGATAGTTAACTAAAGATAAAAATCACATGGATTTTCCTACTTCATCTGGCTTTGAACCTCAATCATCAGCTCTCAGTCTTCTTAGTAGTTAGGACCACAGGGGTCAGCCACAAGCCTGGATTCTGGTTATTTTTGAGAAGAGGTCTCAGTTTTTGTTGGGATCAGGAATTTGATCTGCTTGTTTGTGTTTCCAACAGTAGCTATGCTGACAGATACCCACCACCCTCACACTTTTTGCCTAGGATGATCTAGAATCACGACCCTCCTGATCTCTACCACCTAAATAGCTAGGATTACAGGTGTGAGCCACTGGTGCTCAAACCATCTTTGTTTTCAAATAACCTAAAAGATTGACAAAGCAGATAAAATATTTTCTCTGGTAAAAGAATATTGTGAAGCCAAAAAAAAATCACAATCCAAACTGAGGCATAAACTGTATTTTATGAGAAACTATTTTATAAAGGAAGTTAGAATCAATCTTCATGAGTTAATAAGGAGTCCCTGAAATGCTACCAAACTGATGATCCAGTTGCTGGCCCTAAAGGGGGTGAAAGATTTAGAGAAGTTTGATATAGATTGAAGTTTAAAGAATGAGAATTGACAGAAAGATATGAGAAGAAATTGTATCTCTGATTCGTGAATGTGAGGTAAGCTGGGGAGAAGGCTCTGGCTATACTGGCACTTAGGATTTTCGACTTAGGATTTGTGGACTATGAGTCTCTGAAAAGGGAGCTATATCCCATTCTTTTTTTTTCTCCTATTATTGTTTCATTTTATGGGTAGATATCTAGGAGAAATTTTTTTCAAATTTGTTCAAAGCCAGCCTGGGCAGGAAAGTCCTTGAGACTCTTATCTCCAATAAACTACTCAAAAAATCCAGAAGTGGCACTGTGGCTCAAGTGGTAGAGTGCTAGCCTTGAGCAAAAAGAAACTCAGGTGACAGCACTCAGGCCAGGTTCAAGCCCCGGAACTGGCACATACACAAAAAAAGCAAACTTGCTAAAGTATGGCTTAACACTGTCAGAAGTGATGGATAACTATAGGCCAAGAACAAAGATTGTTCTAAAAAGGAGAGCGGCATAAAAGAAAAATTAAAAAAGAAGGGAAAAGGCAAAGGGTGGAAATTCAGGACATGTATCATCTTTGTTCTTCTTCCTTTTTGGAAAGGATAGAAAAATTACACCTGAGCTGAAACAATATGTCAATGGTCAATGCTCAAGTTTGTGACCTTGAAGTGTGTCTTTAGGTTGCTTCATCCAAAGTTTATCATCCTTGTTTTAACCTTAAGATGAAATGTTTATAATCATGGTTAGACAGTCTCTCCTTTTCAAATACTTAGTATGTGTTATATAAATATTTGCAGGTTTTAGGATTAAACACTACAGCTCTTTAAAGACTATTCTGCCCTAGATTTTTGGTTTTCAGAACACATCTTTGTTCCAAACATTTTGAAGTTATTAATAACCAACATTGCTTCCTCTCTGTAGTGAATATGATTGAATACTGACATTATGTGCTAACATAGTGTATACTAGCATATTGTGCTATTGAACATTAATATGGTGTGTACTGGCATGGTATGTTATTGAATATGAACATGGTGTGTACTGATCTAGTGTGTTATTGAATGCTAATATAGTGTGTACTGGCATAGTGTGCTATTAAAAACTGACATACTGTATAATGACGTAGTGTGCTATGAAATACAGACATGATGTGTTATTGATATGGTAGGCTATTAAATAGAAATATACTGAATGTACGTGTGCTGTGAAATAATGTGAAAGGTTAAATGAGGAGTCAGGAGTTAGAAGCTAGAATTATGGAATGGGTAGATAAGAACGTACCCAGGGAAGGTGCAGAGCCATCACCAAACCAGCCATGCCCTCATCCATAACCAGACCTTGACCAGAAGCACAGCTGTCCCCAAAGACAACCCTGGCAATCAGACATAGCCAGAAACGAAGGGCCAGCCCAAAACATACAAAAAAGCATACAAAAACCCAGGGCAGTAGAGACCCAGCAAAGTGGCCACTTTTCCCTTAGTGGCTCAGAGCAGCCCTGAGGACACACTCAATAGACTTTCCTAGACCTCTGGACCAAGTGACCTGCCATTTGAGCTTCCCTGGGTATGGGGCATGCTTAGGAGGCTTAGGCCCCGGAGTTAGTCATTGGTCTGGATGGTATTTGAAGTGCTTAAATAAACGAAGTGAACCATTAAGTCTAAGCATATTGCTATAGATATGCAAACTCGTCACACTCTCTTAACATCTTCCAGTCCCTTCATGTGTCATCTGACTTACATCTTAGGAAAACGATAAAAAGTTGACATCATTTCTATTTTGCAGCTTCTGATACTGAACTTTAAAGCTTTGTGCCTGTCCATGGTCTAGTTTTGGCAAAACAAGATGATGTGAACTTCCCAAGTGGTTTTTATACCTCTATGTCAATCTCCAATCTAAAATATATTAATAACCATGAGTATCTATCTTAGTAGAAAACTGTACTACAAATTCTTAAAACAAGTTCTGTAGCTCTGTGTCAGAGTGTGGGCCTAGCAAGTACAAAATACTAAGTTCAGTCCTTCACACTGCCAGAAAACAAAGTATAAAGCCAAGTTCTCAATTGCAAACCTCCAGTTATTCTTCTGGGCAGTTTCTTTATCTCTAAGTAGCAATTCAAGTTAAAGAAATTTTAAAAATATATGTGCTTACATGTTTATTTTCAGCCCTTCCTCTTTCCAACTTCCCCAACAAGTGGAGTTTAGACAGGGAAAGAAACCAAACCAGTAAACGGAGGGAAAGACCATTTTCCTCAGTAGTATTATTTGTGGCCAAATAACTGGATCTCTTCTTGGAGAATTAAATAATTGGAGCAACTAATATTAAAGGCAACTATTCACCATGACTTCCTTTTTTTCTTCTTATTTCTTCTTTTCCTTTCAAGGGCTGTTCTGTGTGCCTTTCTTCTTAGTAAGTTTATCTTTATCTGGGTAAGAGGTGGCTGAGAAGTCTCCACCGCCCCCTTTCACCCGGCTCCAAGCCCTGACTCCCCCTCAAAAGTCCTTAAGTCAATAAACCTCTCAACCCTTTCTATCAATGAGCTCCTAATGAGGATTTTCTCGTTCCTCTGCTTTCTGCCCAGAGTCTCTCTTCCAGAGGTTGCTCAACGAGGCAAGCTGAAGCTACCCCTCACCTGCCTCCCAAGTTAGGCGCCAAAGACTTTTGCAAAACAAAACAAAACAAAACACAAAACAAAACCAAACGTGTCAGGGCCAATGGGGAACCGGAGATCTCTCCGGGTCAAAACTAAAATCCGAAGTGGAGTGCCACAAGCCATCCTTGAGAAAGCGCCTCTAGCATTGACAGCGGCTCGGAGCATGCTCAGTCTGTCTCCTCTCACCCACCCTCCCCTCCCCGTAGCGGCCCCACCCCCACCCCCCTCCAAGCCCGAGCCCAGCCCGCGCCTAGCCCACGCCCAGCCCCGCGGTCCTCCTTCCTGCACCCCTGGCCCAGCGCGCGCTCCGGGGCACCCGAACGCGTTCTTCATTCCGCCTCACCCCGCGTCCTCCTCCTCCTCCTCCCCCTCCCCCTCCTCTCCCTTCACCTCCTCCTCCTCCTCCTCCTCCTCGGGCTGCAGCGGGCGAGGACACGTCAGGGGACATAAATAAATAAATAATTCCATTCACCGGGTGACAGCGTGGTGAACCGGCTGCAGCGCTGGGCGAGGGGGGGCAGGAAGTGGAGAACTGCGGCGCCCACCCGGTGCCAGAATCAGGTAAATTGAACACCCCCCCCCCCCGGGAGGATCGGGATGGGGGAGGGAGGAGGGGAGAAGAGGAGGAGGAGAAGAGAAAAGTGTGCAAGGCGTCCTTGATCCGGGCTGCCAGAAGAACCTCACTGGTGTGGTGGACGAATAACGAGCAGCCGTGACACAACGGGCTGCTGTCGCACGCTTTGCAAATGCGCCCTTATATAGACACAGAAAAAATCCACCCCATCGCTGCAGCCGCCCGGAGTGCTGCTGGCCCGGGCCGCGTGTGCGCGCGGACAGGGGCGCGGGAGACGCAGGGGCTGGGGCGGGGGCGGCGGGGAGCGCGCGCCCGGGTGGTGGACCTGTGGGGTCCCCAGTGGGGCCCGAACCTTGACATGGTCCATAGGCCAACAGCTGCCCGCGCTCTCAACTGGGCGCTTCACAAGGTGCTGCTGTGCGCTGCTGTCCCCTGGCCCCCACCAGGAATGTCCCCAATGACCCTTCCCCAGCATCTCACCCGGGACCCCACTCTGGGGTGGGGTCCTTAGCGCAGTGGGTGGAGACGGGGTTGGCGCGAGAGGGAGTGTAGGAAACTGTTTTGCTTTGGGTTTTTTCTTTTTTCTCTTTTTTAGCAGATGATTCAAGAGGCTGGAAGGAAGGAGAGGATGAAACACTTGGGTGTTGTCTTCCTTCTGTTTTGGTCCCTAGGCAGCTGGGTGGAGGGGGAGGCAGGCAGAAAGGTGGACGCGGGCAAGGCCTAGGGTGGAGGCAAAGGGTTGTGGGGACCCGGTGAAGCCGGGAAGGGCCTGCACTGGCAGGGCTTATGCAGGGCTTCTAGGTTCTCTGCGTCACACTTGGGCCATTGGTCCTGGTCAGGTAGTGCCAGTAGCTGAGAGCCTGCTCACGTGTGAACTGTCTCTTTGCTCTGAAGATTTTATATCGCATCTCACCTTTTCGTCCCTTTTCTACTTCAGCTCCTTAAATCTTTCTAAGGCCACTTTTTTTTTTCTGGGTAGGACCAGGGAAGGAATTTTGTGATTTTTTTTTCTTTCAGGAAAATTATACTCTCTCTCTCTCTCTCTCTCTCTCACACACACACACACAAACACACACACACACACACAGAGAGCAGAAAATAATACTGTCCTGCACGTGTCTCATTTCCTTTTCTGGGGGTATTCCTTTCTCTCTTAGATCCAAAAAGAGATGCAGCAGAGGAATAAAAATAGCCGGCAATGATGAGCATTGCATGTAAAAAGGAGACTGGGAAAGAGGAAATCGTAGGCTCAAACGCTGTTTCCTGGCACCACAGGCTTCCTGGCTTATGCCCACGTAGAACTCACTTGCAAAGTTTTAACCTTCAGGCTAGTTTGAATGTGCCTGTGTCCCTGAACTACCAGTGAACTTAGGAAAAACTGGCTGCAAACTTCCGAGGTGGGTGTGAGCTGCCAAGGGCAGATGAGGGTTGACCAAGGTGACTCATGTTTAGCTCTGGTGAAGCAATCCCAGCTCCGCTTTTTGTGTCTGAGCACATCGCAGAACCACTCCGAAGTGAGGGCAATTGAATGAGCTCAGTGAAAGCAACCTTGTAACCATAGGCGACTGTAATGTCTTGTGTAACATTTCCTGAAGTCAGAAAGCACTTTTTTTTTTTTTGGTATATTGTCACATGAACCGTTTGTAGTTATCTACTGTGTACTTCTCCTGCAGTGTGTTTTAATTGTGAGGAGTGGTTTGAAATGGTAACACTAGTTTCTAATGTCCAAATTAGTGCATCTACCTTTAAATTGCTCAGGTTATTTCTAGATAGGGTGCACTTAACTCTATTACAGCATCTGGCTTGTATTTTTAGCCTTGAGCCCTCTTAGAGCTCCAGAGGACAAAATGAACTAAAGCCATGCCTCTTATGGAGAATTATATTCCCAGATGTGAAGGTGAAATAAAAAGGTGTCTCCTGAACGTGCTATGAATGCTGGATTCAAGCACCAGTTTGGGGGAGATTGAAGCAAAGAAAGGAAGTAAATGCCTAGTGAGACCAAGACTTTTAAGTTTCTACACATTTTAGTAAGGCTGAACTAATTATGAGTAATCTTAGGTTCATTTTTATTATCCATAAAGTGGGATTGGTTGGACCTACCTGAAGAACATTGTGATGAATAAACCAGAAAAAAATGCAAAAACCTAGGTATTGCTGACTTCTATGTTGATGACACCTTATAGGGATTACTATAATGAATGAATTGAAATCTGAGTTACTTAGAGTAATCTTTCTTGTATCACATTTCCATTTCCTTTCCCCCCTCAAACATATGTAATACACATACAATACACACCCACACCCACCCCCCACACACATTAAAGAGTTTAGCAGTTGTAAGAAATGTTTCTAAAATCTACCAACAGGCAGATTTGAGAAAGTCTTTGGCCTCAGAAATGTGCATATTCACCCTCATTTGTCTGTTAAGGAAGACCATGCAGAAACAATAATGAAGATTTTTCTCCCTGTTCTGAGAGGAGGATACTTCTTCCCTGCAGACTATTTTTGCCAATGCCATGAATCAATTTCTAGTGTTTTAGAGACTAGACTGAGCTACAATTTTTCTATACTTTGGGCAGACCAACTCACTCATTCCTCAAAGCCTGAAATACAGTAATATTTTTAACATCTCTAGAAAGTTCAGCATACATGTGCCACTGCTTTCTGGCAACACATGAAAAACCTATGAGGTACATCTTTTCATAGCCATACTTGCAGAAGAGGGGTTTTAGCATAATTACATGACTTGCCCTGCAGGTATGACCAATGCTTTAGTTCATTTTTGTGTTGCTTTAACAAAACACTTGTTGCTAGACAAGAATTAGAGTAATTTGGTTCATGATACTGACAACTGGAAGGTAAAAATAGTATGGTGCTAACATCTTCAACAGCATCTCAATAGAACAGAGAAGTAGAAGGGAAAGTGCTACATTTCAAAGAGGTTCAAGTACTGTGGCAGTGGCTTTGTCTTTATGCTAGCTAGTCAATTTCTCATGTGTCTAATTCAGTCTTGTCAGTTGGGCATGAATCCTTTAAGAGTGAGGTGCTATCTCTCCAAATATCCCTTAAAGGCCTTAGAATATCCCAACATCATTTTGTAGGGGGCATGAAACATCAGCATGGATTTGGATAGGGACAAGACATGTTCAAACCACAACATATACTAATTGGTCAAGTTGGGACAAGTTCCTAAGCAATCTGTCCAGCCTTAACCAGTACAGAGAGCTTATTTACACTTTCTGAGAAACTACACAGGGAAAGGACATTGTCTACAGGCTTTTTCATTGTGTATTGCCATTATGGTAACACTGAACAACTGATTATAGGAAGAGTAAAAAAAGTGTAATGGAAGTAGATACAGAGGAAAAAAGGAAGAGAAAGAAACTGGGACAGAGAGAGCTAAGTGTCTTCTGCCTTTAACTCTGAAGCTAGCCTGAAATCGCAAAAGGACTCTGACTCCAAGGCAGGGTAGTTAAACCTCTTCACTTGGAATTCAACAAGTCATCAGTTCATAGTGATCTTCTGTGAGAACTAGTTAAGTATTTTGAGGTGGTGACAGACTAACAAAAGTTGACTTACCTAACATCAAAAGAAAATTACTCAACGTGAACAAGGAAAAGAAAAGGAATGAAGAGAAAGAGGAAAAAACAAAGCAAGAAAGGGGTGAAAGAAAAACAAGAGAAAGATAAAGAAAAAGGAAGGAAAGAAGGGAGGAAGGAAGGATTAAAAGAAAAAGTCTCCCTGCATTTGCGCTTATTGTAGTAATTTGTGTCCATCTGAATTGTTTTGTAGCTAGATCTGGGTCTCTTTAAACTGTTTTACCTAGAATTATAGTTTATCCTATTCCTCATCCTGAGCCATATATCTATAAGATGTGACTATATAAAACTTCTGTGGATCCAGGTATGTGATAATGAATAAGAAGATGTAGGAACTAAAATATCTAGGTTGTCTAAACTATGATCTTGAACTCTGCCACTTAACCAGCTACAGCAAACTGCAGAACCTTTCTAAATCTTCAATTCTTAATTGTCTAAGTGATAATAACCAATTTTGTATATTGGTTGCAAAGATTTAAACGTGATACTGTCTGTAAAACTGTACATACTAGTTCACTAGCAATAATACATAGTAGTTGTTGAAAGTATTACATATTTGACCTTATAGCTTTTAGGTTGTTATAAGGATCATGGATTTATTCTTCCAAGCAGATTTTTGGAAGCCCCTTGAAGTCCCAGCTCTCTCATTAGATTAGATACCATTGCTAAATTGCATAATAAATCAGTAAGTAGAGTCCTTTTGAGGAGTCATCTGGATGACCTCAAAATTGGATCAAAGTGACTAGGAAACATGTTGGAAACCACATACTAACAATTCTTTATCACATAAAGCCTCAAATCCATCTTTGTGATGAATCATCTGAGTGGTGAACCTCAAGGCTTAGTGAACCTACCTGGAAGACCCCAGAGCCTATAGTCACAGTATGAGATAATAGCCTGATATGGACTGTTGTCTAGAAGAAAAAATAACATTTGCCACATTTTAAAAAAACAAAGTTCCCATAAGAGCTGTAATAATCAAGAGACATGGAAAAGGGGTTAAGGATGGGACATCCTGATAGAGAATTTGCCTAATATGAGAGAAGCTCTGGGTTTCAGAAGCAGAATTGAAAACAAGGGAGATAGCAGAGAAAAGAAAAAAAGGAAGAAAAAAACAGCAACAAATACCTTGGAAAAATATTACTCACAAGTTGAAGAAATTGAAATCAGTTCTAATAAAATGAATCTAGCTACAAACAGACAACTTGTACCTCAGTAGACCAGAGACAATTTCAACATATTTGCAAATTGTTAGTAATCGATATGTATACTTTTTTCAAATAAGGTTCCTGACTGAATGCCAAAACTCTGATTTAATATTCATTAAAATCCCAAAGGATTTCATGGAAATCTTGGAAAGACATTTGAATGACAGCTTCAAGATTCTCATGGGAATTTTAATAAAAGGTATTCTATGCAGTTTTTAAGTAATTGCAGAAAAATATTTTTGTGGTTCAACTATTAGAAAAACGTTGAAGAAATTCTTATAATACTTGGTACGAAAATAGATAAAGATTTGATAAAATGTTGGAAACTTACTTGAAGCATATGTAATTTCCCCACCTAAGAATGCACTGATAGGTATTTACCCAGAACCAGAGTCTAATCAGCTCTGCTTACTCTGTGGAAGAATGTCACAGTCAGATTTGTGTCACTATAATAAAATACCCGAGGCAGCTGACTTTTAAAGAGAAAGTGTTATTTATTTATTTATTGTTGCTTACAGTTTCAAACGTACAAGGATCAGATGGAGCTGTTAGATACCAGTTTGGGATTTGTTGAGAGTTGGCAGATAGTGACATATCATGGTGAGGGTATATGCAGGAGGAAAGGGTCACGTAGGAAATGAGAGGAGGAAAAGAGACACATAGACAGAACAGCAGACAGACAGACACACTGGGGTCCCAGGACCCCCTCTCTCTATAAAGGCATGCCCTCAATGATCAAACGACCTCCCACTAAGTCCTTCCTCCAAATATTGCAGCTGTGAGGTTCTCACCTTTAGTTTATGAATCTTTGGGGAGATATTAAACATGGAAGCCTTTGCAAATGGTAATCTATATGAAGCAATTCCCCTCTGAGTAATTGCCTGAGTAATTGGAACTGGATTAGATATGAATAATAACCAACTAAATGACATGTATTTGACAGTTTCTAGGAACTGGACTATATTAACATATGCCTTTTTTGACCATGTACTTTCTAAAATTTCACACTCTGAAGTTCAACTCCATTCTTCTCAAATATGCCCAAACCTTGTGTTCAGGCTGGTTATAACAAATTATCACAGAGTAGATGATTTACAAACAATAGAAATTCATTCCTTGCAGTTCCGGAGGCTGGGTGGCAACTTGAGATTGGGGTGTGAGCATGGTTGGGTTTTGGTGGGGGTCTTATTCTAGGTCACAGATTTTAGTTTTTTTCTATCTTCATGTGTTGAGAAGAGCGTGAGACTTGTCTGCCCCATTCCCATGACTCTCTCATGATCTACTCACCTCTCCAAGGTTCTGACCACTCTATTAATATCATTGCCCCTGGGTAAGAATTTCAAAGTAGGGGCAGGAAGACATTCCCTCATCATTGTAACCATTAAAAATAAATAAATAAAACCCTGTACTTCTTAATAGCTTCCTTTGTAGAAAGAGACTACAAGTGATGGAAAGGTGTGGTCAACATGATCAGATTGAGAATGTTTAAGGAATTATCCTTAGGATCAGAATATCCTCAGATAAAGATTAGGGTTTTTTTTCCTTCATAAAGGATAATAATCTTGTACAAGACACTCTGATTTAAAAGAATGGGTTGTTTATTCACAAAGTATAGGAAGTATTAGCATTAATGATTATTATATCGTGAATAATGATAACCTTCTCATCGAGCCCCATGCTTCCAAATCTTCATTTGCTTTAAACTGTCAGTGTCTTGTGGAAATGTTGGTGTTGGTTACTTCTTGAACTCTTTCTTTGATTCCCCTTTGTTGCTTGTCTTCCCCTTTGGTTAATCTTTATGGCTTCTTCTCCCAGCTGTCCTTTGACCTCCTAATCGGTACAGCATACCCATCCCTACTTTAGATTTTCCTTTGGCCTTATTCTGTTGATGGGCACAGCTCCTCTCTACCTGATCTCTATTTTTGCATCATTAGGAGTAACCCTCAACTCATGCAAACCTTGGCCTTAGAAGACATTAGCAGAAGTCTGCTGGACAGCTCCTTTTACTGTGCTGCTGATAACTTCAGTACCCTGAGGTCTATTCCTCTTTATTTCTCTTCTTTCTATTACCTGTGCTTATTTTTATTGGTTTAGTATTATTCTGGTGTAGAAGCTTTGGAGACCCCATCTTCCCTTCCTGACTTTGTGTCTAACAGTCAGTACCTAGGATTTGTCACTTACATATTGAAAATACATATGTCATCAGATACATTTTCCAGAGCAAACCTCACTTTCTGCTTTGGTGTAATCACAACCAGCTTTTCTAAGCTCATCCCATCATACTTAAGCCAAACCAAACAGATCCCTTTGCTTCCTTCATCCATTTCCATCTATTCCCTGCCCATATCGTTTGTCACGATGTTCTTTCATCAGAAAGAACCCAGGCTTCCTACTATTTCTATTTCTAGTTTTAACTTCACCTCCTTGGTTGGCTTTCCACACCACATTCAAATGTCCTCTGAACCCTCAGTGCAGGTGAAAGGCGTTTGCTAAGATGGTGGTAACATTTCATCCCTAATGTCTTATTTATTTTAAACATTTAGTTATAGTTTCTTTTGTGTAAGTCTTCAGTTTCACAGTATACTACACATTTCTGGAGGGCGGGTATAACAATATATTCATATCTATGTGTCCTTTGGCAGTTTGGTGGATCCTGGAGTAGCAAGGAATTAGGGAACAAACAAGCAATGTTCTGCTTTCAGCTTCTTCAAAAAATGACATCAATGCTTATTTCAAGTACACATACTCAACTTAAGAAAAGTTCCAATTTTGGCTGAAATCTTGTTCTTCCCAGAATGTTTACTCAGTTTTCTGGAGTTAGGAAAATAAATCGTTTTCTGTGTTAAATGATAGCTTATACATATATGTTGATACTGATGTATTATCTCAATAGACTCTAGCCTGCCTGCCTGCCTTCCTTCCTTCCTTCCTTCTTCTTTCCTTCCTTCCTGCCTGCCTTCCTTCCTTCCTTCTTCCTTCCTTCCTTCCATCCTTCCTTCCTTCCTTCCTTCCTTCCTTCCATCCTTCCTTCCTTCCTTCCTTCCTTCCTTCCTTCCTTCCTTCCTTCCTTCCTTCCTTCCTTCCTTCTTTCCTTCCTTCCTTCTTTCATCTCTTCTCATTTCTGTGCTACTACTGGGGCTTGAACTCAGGACAATCTGTCTCAGCTTTCTTGCTCATGGCTGTTGTTTTACTCCTTGATCTATGCCTCAGCCCAATTTCCAGTGTCTTTTGTATTTTTAAAGCATTTAATTTTAAAAAAGTATGTAAGCATCTAGAATATTTTAGGGGTCATAGTGAATATAAATATTGGTATATGTGTTCGTGACACACCATTGATACAATCTCTTCAGAAAAAGTAGCTCAAGGTGTACATTGTGATCTGTTCCTGGGGTTATCATCTTAGGGCTGAACATTTTTTAGCCATGGCCCTCAGTGTAACATCAATGAAAGGAACTACAGGAAACAATCGAAGAAAGGTCACTTTAAGTTTTGATTACAATGGGAGATTAGCCACTCCATAAAATTTTCTTCTTTGTAATAAACCAAGTCAAAGTTACAACAACAAATGAACCATGTATGTGTACAGTAAATAAGTGTAGGGTTACTAGACTAAAGAAGGGCCTTTTAGGTAAAATTATAGTATTCGCTTTTGAGTAAAAATAGCTTGCATTTATTGAACACTTCTGTATGTCAGGCATCATTTTAAGTACTTTAATCTTCAAAACTTTCAGAGGAAACCTGGTTATTACCTCAGGTTCCACATGAGAGGATTAGTGCATCAGGGTGAAATAACCTGCCCAAGGTTACCTATATTGTGAATGACGATGTGGTCCAGATTTTAATCTATTCACCACAGTACACCTTTCACGATTAGTATTTTCAAATAATAATGCTCCAGTGGATTTTAAGACATTGTACAGGAAGGAAATTTGAAAGATGCTTAAAAATGATATTATTCAAGGACAATAGATTTCGATCTGTTAAAAATACACAGTAAGCAGAAATGAAAAGTACCTTCCTTACTCAGAAGTGAACGAAATATTAACCTATTAATGCCTCTGAACTTAAGGAGGCTGGAAAAACATTATGGTGACTGAAAGCAGAAGGTCCAGGATATCACCTTAGCTTTGTTGCAAAATGGTTAGAGGTGGAGTGAGTGGGAAGGGAAGGGCTCCTATGGAAGTCCTGGGTGTGGATAGCAATGCGTGTATGAACAGAGCAGAATCTGGAGAATTTGATGTGTAGATGACAAATCTAAAGAAGGTGGAATGTGAAGGTAGGCCCTGACCTATATTAAACCAGAGAATGCAATTCCTTCACAGCTACATATTCCTCTACTCAGATCGGCCAGAAATGATTTAAGATGTTAGTGAGATGACTTTGAATAAAGTAGGTAATTCCATTTTAGTGTTTAATTGCTCAAATAATTATACATAAAATCGAAGCGAGATTGAACTGTCCTTTAGTCAACTTTTTGTAGACTCTATCTGTGCAGGTCCAAAGTCATCTCTCCATACTGTTTATTATTCTGTAGGTTCCTGGTTATTCTCTTCCCCATTTTTCCCATCTCTGTTGCATTATAGATCAGAGACTTTGGAGATGGGTAGATCGTTATGGAATTTGGACTTAGCTATTTCTGAGCTATTTGACTAAAATGTATATGTACATATTCATAGATGAGGTTTTTTCACCTTGAAAACAATTAGTAAAGCTTACTTTATGGCTTGTTGTCCAAGGGTAACTAATGCGTGTGACTAATGATAATTGCAATCATTTCCATTTATATCCTGCCTATATTTGGGAAACATTTTCAGGAAAATATTCTTTATTCCTTGGAATTTACATCTTCTGTGAAAGGATTTCTGTGTTATAGAATCAATCACATATCCTGAAGCAGGTAGGAGGCTCACAAAATATAAATACCATGTTGACTTTACAATAATGTATATATTTCGGTAAGTAAAATATAATGGAGTTTGAGAATATATAGGAGGCTATTTAGTACAATATAGATGCTGCAAATTTCTGTACTGAGTTTTTCACTTAATATCCCAGGAGGATTATAAGAAAAGAATTCTTAATATGTAATAGTACATAGAAGCATATTTAAAAAGGACTATAAAGAGAAAGACAATCATTTCAATGTGTCTTAGAGATATTTGCACACATTAAAACAGAAAACATATACCAATGCAATTACTAATACCATTTAAGCACCTCCTGTGTGTTTGTACTCTCTGTAGAGTATCATTATCATATACGATTTACAGATAGGGAGAATAAGAATTCAGACAGAAGAGACATCCTCAAGAGCCAATGTTTCAAGAGTTGTTGCAGAAGTTCAAGGATCATGCTGCTGGCTACCAGATATGGTGTCTGTTTCTTAAATCAATGCATACCAGTAAATAATTAAGCACTGTTTTCATGAAATATATGATGCTCAGAGACCTGGACAAAATATGTGTAAGACTTTTTTTCTGATCCCTTGTCTTCTCCTGCACCCAAGAGATTATAATTTCAGAAATATTATGTTTGCATGCATGTTCATTAAATAAAAGTTAATCTAAAGTAGAATTAAGTATTAAAATAAATAATAGAATTATGAAATGATAATCCTTATGTATATCACCTTTATAATAACAATTACAAATTCTAACCAAGAAAAAACATAGAGGTTATACAGTTTAGAACAGAAGTTGGCAAGACTTTTTTTTTTTAAATTGAAGCTAGACTAGCCTGTTGTCTGATTCTGAAGAAAAAAGAACAACTTTTTGCATAAAGTGTTGAGACTTTTTATTTCCATGGTTTTTGTGAGTACTTTCTAATTATAGGGAAGAGTTGGAATGTTGTAACTGAGCTGCAAAGCTTAAAATATTTATTCTCTGGGGCTGGGAAGGTGGCTCAGTGGTAGAGTGTTTGCCTTGCATGCATGAGGCCCTGGGTTTGATTCCTCAGTACCAGATAAGCAGAAAAAGCCGGAAGTGGTGCTGTGGCTCAAGTGGTAGGACACTAGCCTTGAGCTGAGAGCTGAAGGACAGCGTCCAGGCCCAGAGTTCAGGCCCCATGCCTGGAATACACACACACACACACACACACACACACACACACACACACATTTACTCTCTGGTGCATAAAAGAACAATATTTGATCTAGGGTTTCAGAAGAGAGATAGTTTGTTCTGTGATGGGGAAATCAGAGGAGGCTTTAGGGAAGGAAGTGGAATGTGTCTTAGACTGGCTAAGTGAGGAGAGAAGCTGATCACTGTAATAGCCCTGAAACTCAAAAACAGAAGACCCGGGATAAATACAAAAATCTTCAGGACAATATTAATGCATGTAAGTTATATAATGTAACCCATTTGCCTATAAGTATGTATTTGTGCATTCATCTAGAACATTTTCCTTAAACTTGATGAAAACTTTATATTTAACTCTTTAAAACAAGGGGATTATTTTACTCTGCAAACTATGATGCTAAATTGTGGTCCATGTAGAAATCATTTGGTAAAATTCTTATTTTTTGTTGTAAGAAGAGACCACTTTTATTTCTCTCATGCTATCAATACTTTTATAAACTACAGCATTAATAAATATGACTATAATATTTTCTCTAATTAATAGTTACAATAAAATAGATACTATATACTGTGCATACAACTAAATAACAGCCTTATCGCATTAAAAATTTACAGTAGCTCAGAGAACTTAATTAAAAGCAAACAATTGACTTTAAAACTACAAAAGTAATAAGATGATCTTTATACAGTAACACCAAGAAAGTAAAGCCTTTGGAAAGGAGACAATCTTGTAGATCAGGTGCACAATTGAAAAACTTACAAGGTATTCATTTCTGGTATTTTCCATTTAATACTTTGGGGCTTGAGGTGGACCTTAGCAGTTGATGCTTCAGAAGGGACACCTATGGTGGGGTATGACTGCATGAGCTTCATTTTGAACTTCAGGAGGCAGATACTGCTGAATAGGACAAAATGATGAGAAAGGAAAAGGTGAATGACTCAGAGGAAGCCACACAGAGTGTAAGAAAATAGAAGAACATTGTCCCTTGTGGGCCATGTTAATATCTCTATGGAGAGTAACATGGCCACTAAACCAGGGAGAACATGCTAATTATACACAATAATAACCTGGTGCAGAGGATACATAGATGTCAGATCTAACATTCTTATGACATTGTTTCCATTTTATTATTCATTTTAAGTTATATATACTATTAATTTAAAACAAAACATTTTAATGAGAAAATATGTGAATATTTCTTGTACTTAGATTTTTAAAACTAATAACGTAGATTTGTTACTCTCAGTAAGAGACCTGAGTCTGTCTGATATGTGTGTGTTTATATTTGCAAAAGTTCCCCCAGAATGAAAGACATACCAAATGTCACTCATTTAGAAAATTAATTATGACTGTTCCTAAGACAGTTCAGTATTTATGATCAACATTATGCATATTTGGCCTGTAACTTTCATATAGGAGTGACTATTCCATCCAACTTTAATCTATTTTTAATTATTTCACTTTTTATGACTCTTATTTACTAGTTCTTGTCTCAAAGCAATAATAATGGCTGATCTGTTATACATTCAGATAAGGATGTGTAGTCTACAAAATATATAAAAATGCACTTTTTTTGGTGCCTAGTGTGTCTAAGGATTTTCAAAAGGATTTACCAAATGGGTTTTTGGAACTGGAAAGGAGAAAGAAAAGGCAGTTAACAGATTTGTTTCTAGTCATGTACCCACAATAAGGCCATGAGGACTCTGAGATGCATCACTCACAGAGTCATGGAACATCTGTGTATCCTGGACAACTAATATTACAATCTAAGTTGGAAATTAGTACCACCTGGCCAGGCATACTAGGTATCAAGTCTTTATTTCCCTAATCCCCACTCCATGAGATCTTTTGCTTTGCCATTGATTATAACCTTTTGGGACTTTAGACTCTCTCATTAGAGGAATTGTCTGATAGGTTTGAAATCAGGTGTGTGGGAAAACATGCCACAGTTGGCAGAAGTTCACCTGATGAATTTGTTGCCTCTGTGAAGTTAACTCCAATGTTGCACCAATAATGACATCAGCAGATCAGGAGTTAGGCTTCTCTTCATAGCTGTTCATGTCCTTGAAGTGTCATTGATGGTGCTGTGGAATCTATGCCTGACCTTTTGCAAAAACAAACACCAAACAAACAATAAAAACAGTGCCCTAAACAATACAACGAAGCTTGAATAACTTCTTACTTCGTAAGTGAGGAGACTTTATTCTCCCTGAGCACTCCAAAGTACCAGAATGTTCTAAAGAGAGCCTGTTGGAGCCTGCTTGTTGCTTCATTTTGCACTCTGACCTGGTTCCTGCTCCATGACTTAACTCGGTTGGATCTTGGCATTAACTCTGGCCAGGACCTGGTGACTGTTCTCTGAAATGCCCTTCAGTTTTACTGGAAGGGGAAACTACAAATAACAGTCATGGGAACCTAACAGTTTCCAGAAGCCAAGCTGACAAAGAAAGCATAAAGGACACCACCAGCATGAGGTCTGAAGAAACCTGCTTGCTCTTTACCCCCCTGGGCCTGTAACCTTTAGGTATAAATAGAGTTAGAGTTTCATTGTGCAGCAATAACGCCAAGAGTTGGATGCACGTATTAAAGTATATACTGAATGTTGAAGCACCCTGATCATTCTTAAATAGCATAATTTTTATGGGAATTCTTTCTTATTCTTCCAAGCAAGCCAATATATCCTCTACTTCGGCAAATAATAATAAAAATTGGACCACCACAGTAATAAAAAAATCATTTGTCGTATGATTCAGACATTCTAGGTGGACAACTAAAGTTGTATAAAAATACCTTTATTTTCTACAAGTTCTTTTTAAAAATTTATTACAGAGGCTGGGAAGGTGGCTCAGTGGTAGAGTGCTTGCCTTGCATGCCTGAGGCCCTGGGTTCGATTCCTCAGCACCACATAAGCAAAAAGAAAAAAGCCGGAAGTGGCGCTGTGGCTCAAGTGGTAGAGCGCTAGCTTTGAGCTGAAGAGCTGAGGGACAGCGCCCAGGCCCAGAGTTCAGGCCCCACGACTGGACCCCCAAAAAAATTATTTCAGAATTGATGGACATTTTAGTTTTTTTAGTGAAAAAACAACAGGTATTATTTATAAATTTAAAAAATGAGCATTATGTTTTGAATTTTGAGCTTCTTTATTTGCCTATAGTTATGTGAATGAAAAGAGCTCCCCTCAGCTCTTTTACTGATTATCTAATTGTCTGAATCAACTGACTGTGAGAGGGAAAATAAGGAATGAAGTTTAATAGAGGGAAGGAAGAGAATTAGGTCACTTTTTTTTTTAATTTAATTTAATTTTATTTGTGAATATACTGTACAGAGGGGTTACAATTACATGGGCAGGATAATGCGTACATTTCTTACCAAGCATTGGAGCCTCCTCCTTTGTTTACCCTTCACCTCCCTTCCCAGCCTCCCCCCTCCCCCCCCAATCCCAATCCTTCTCCTTCCCCCCCTTCCGCCCCCCCCCCACCCCCCCACCCCGCACCGACGTTGTAAAACTCGTTTTGGACATGACCACTTGTACTTCTCATTGTTGCACCAGGTCCACCTGTATCCTTAAACAACTGGTTTTTCCCCATCTCCTCCACAAGTTATACTGACATCAAATATAGTGTAAGCAGGGGTTATACTGTGGGGGAGGGACATACAAAGCAACAAAGAGATAATCTTATAAATGCGTTAGAAACAAATGCATGAAAGAAAAAAGCATTAAAATACATATCTAAGGGATCATTTTCCTAACATCACATTATCTGACCTTTTCCGCTTGACTCATACATATACTAGATATTGCAAATAAGGGAAACCATGGGACCTATGTTTCTTTGTGCCTGGCTTGCTTCACTTAATATAATTTTTCCCAAGTTTTTCCATTTCCTAACAAATGGGGCAATGTCATTCTTTCTGATGGAGGCATAGAATTCCATTGTGTATATATACCACATTTTCTTGATCCATTCATCTATTGAGGGGCATCTGGGTTGGTTCCATATCTTAGCTATGGTAAATAATGCTGCAATAAACATAGTTGTGCTGGTAGCTTTAGTGTGGTCTTGTTTGTAAACATTTGGGTAAATGCCCAAAAGTGGGATTGCTGGGTCATAGGGGAGTTCTATGTGAAGTCTTTTGAGGAACCTCCATACTGCTTTCCAAAGTGGTTGAACAAGTTTACATTCCCACCAACAATGAAGTAAGGTTCCTTTCTGTCCACATCCCCTCCAGCATCTGTTGTTGTTAGAGTTCTTGATTTTTGCTGTTCTAACTGGAGTGAGGTGATATCTCAGTGTTGTTTTGATTTGCATTTCTTTTATGGCTAGGGATGTTGAACATTTCTTCATGTGTCTATTGGCCATCCTTCTTTCTTCTTCAGAGAAGTTTCTCTTTAAGTCTTTCGCCCACTTATTTATTGGACAGTTGTTTCTTTGAGGATTTGTTGTTGGGGGGTTTAATTTTTTGAGTTTCAAGTATATTTTAGATATGAGACCCTTGTCTGTTGTATGGCTAGTAAAGATCTTCTCCCAATCCGTGGGCTTTCTATTGATCTTGCTAGCTATGTCATTTGCCCTGCAGAAGCTCTGCAACTTTATGCAATCCCATTTGTCCAACCTTTCTTTGATTTGTTGTGTTTCCGGGTCTCTATTCAGAAAATTTCGTCCTGAGCCAAGGAGACCTAGGGTTTCTCCTATTCCATCCTGTAATGTTTTCAGAGTGTCTGCTTTGAGTTCAAGGTCTTTGATCCATTTGGAGTTGATTCTGGTGCAGGGTGAAATATAAGGATCTAGCTTTAGTTTTCTACATGTAGTTAACCAATTTTGCCAGCACCATTTACTGAAGAGGCTGTCTTTCTTCCATTCTATTGTTTGAGCTCCCTTATCGAAGATTAGATGGCTATAGGTCTGTAGGTTCATTTCTGGGTTTTCAATTCTATTCCATTGGTCCTGAGGTCTGTTCTTATGCCAATACCAAGCTGTTTTGATTACTATGGCTTTATAGTAGAGTTTGAAATTTGGTATTGATATTCCTCCAGCAGTGTTCTTTCCATTGAGGAGCGTTTTTGCTATTCGGGGTCATTTATTGTTCCATATGAATTTCTATTTCCTTGAAGAATGAGGTTGGAATTTTGATAGGTATTGCGTTGAATTTGTAGATAGCCTTGGGAAGTATTGCCATTTTCACGATGTTAATCTTTCCAATCCAGGAGCATGGGAGGTTTTGCCATTTTTTAAGTTCTGTGTTGATTTCCTTTCTCAAGATTTTAAAGTTTTCATCATAGAGGTCCTTCACTTCTTTGGTTAAGTTAATTCCTAGGTATTTTATTTTTTGTGGGGCTATTACAAATGGAGTTGCTTTCCTAATTTCAGCCACACTTTTCTCATTGTTGGCATACAGAAAAGCCATTGATTTTGGGGGGTTAATTTTATAACCTGCTACTTTGCCAAAGTTTTGAATCAGCTTGAGTAATTTGGGAGTGGAGTCTATGGGAATCTTTAAATACAAGATTATGTCATCTGCAAAGAGGGAGAGTTTTATTTCTTCTTTCCCTATTTGGATCCCCTTTATGTCTGCATCTTGTCTTATTGCTGTAGCTAGGCATTCTAATACTAGATTGAAGAGAAGTGGAGAGAGTGGGCATCCTTGTCTTGTTCCTGAGTTAAGAGGAAATGGCTTTAGTTTTTCACCATTGAGTATAATGCTGGCTGTAGGTTTGTCATATACTGCCTTTATTGTATTGAGGAATGTTCCATGGATTCCTAATTTTTCCAAAACCTTCATCATGAAGGGGTGTTGGATCTTGTCGAATGCTTTTTCTGCATCTATTGAGATAACCATATGATTCTTATTCTTGCTCCTGTTGATGTGATGAATAATATTAATTGATTTGCGTATATTGAACCAGCTTTGCATCCCTGAAATGAATCCTGTTTGATCGTGGTGTATGATTTTTTGGATGAATTGTTGAAGTCAATTGGCCAAAATTTTGTTGAGAAGTTTTGCATCAATGTTCATCAAAGAAATGGGTCTATAGTTCTCTTTCTTTGATGAGTCCCTGCCTGGTTTTGGGATGAGGGTTATGATGGCTTCATAGAATGTGTTCTGTAGTGAGCTTTCTCTTTCAATTTCATTGAAGAGTTGGAGGAGTATTGGTGTAAGCTCTGCTTTGAAGGCTTTGTAAAATTCCGCTGTAAAACCATCTGGTCCTGGACTTTTCTTAGCTGGGAGGTCTCTTATTGCTGTTTCTATTTCAATGCTTGATATGGGCCTGTTAAGATGGTTTAACTCATCTTGGTTTAGTTTTGGCATGTCAATATTTGCTAGGAAAAGGTCCATTTCTGTCAAGTTCTCAAACTTATTAGCATAAAGTTTTGAGAAGTATTCCCTTATAATGTTCTGAATCTTGGTTGTTTCCGTGGTGATGTTTCCATTCTCATCTCTGAGTTTATTAATTTGGGTGTGTTCTCTTCTTTTTCTGATAAGATTTGCTAAGGGTCTGTCAATTTTGTTAAGTATTTCGAAGAACCAACTCTTTGATTTGTTGATTCTTTCTATAGTTTTTTTGGATTCTATTTCATTTAATTCTGATTTAATTTTAATTATTTCTTTCCGTCTACTGGATTGGGGTTTATCTTGCTGCTCTTTTTCAAGGAGGTTTAGATGTGTCATTAAATTGTTAGTTTCAGATCTCTCCAATTTGTTGATGTAGGAGCTCAGAGCTATAAACTTGCCTCTGAGTACTGCCTTTGCTGTGTCCCAGAGGAGCTGGTAATTTGTGTGTTCATTTTTGTTGAATAGCATGAACATTTGAATTTCCTTTCTAATCTCTTCCATGACCCACTCATGATTCAGCAGTGTGTTGTTTAGAATTAGGTCACTTTTATGATGGAGAAAAGTGTCATTCAAGAAACTACCATTTTAAGAGGAAGCCCACTGAATGAAGAAAGCTACAGTGCAAGAGACTTATTTCCACAGGTTGCTCTAATATTCAATATTGTAAAGGTAATTATTCTATTTTTACCTTTATAATAATTCTATTATTACCCTTTGATAGCATAGTTTCTAACATTAAGACATTTAAGAATTAGAAAATTAAGACATTTAAACATTAGATAATAATCATATTCTGCCTGAGAGTTATTTAAGATGGGAAGGTTTTAAAAGTTTGATTTTTTTAATATGTGGAGACATAAACATGGTGTTTGGATAAGTGAATGATTAACAATCTATGTTTTTCCAATGAATAATACTTTGAGTTAGTACTGTGAGATGAAAATAAAATCACTTTTCTATGTTTAAATATATAACATTAGGTATATTTCTCCTTATAGTGGGAATAAAACTTTTTTAGCTGCTTGTCTTTTTCTTTTCTTTTGTGTCTTAGTCATGTGACTATATGACATAAGTTAGCCTAGGAGATCATTGGGGCTTGAATCCAGGGCCTTATGCTCTTGCTTACCTTATTTGCTCAAGATTAAGGCTTCCACCATTTGAGCCACACCTCTATTTCTGACTTTTCTTTTTTCTAGTTCATTATACATAAGAGTTTTACAGATCTATTTACTTTTGCCGGCTTTGAACAAGGATCCTCAGATATCAGCCTCCTGAAAGCTGGAATTACAGGTCTGAGTCTATTATGCCCTTGAGACTATTTTTGAAGGTGAAAATGGTTTCTCTCAAGTTGCATAAATACTGTCATCTGCCTGCTCATCATCATTATGCTCATGTAAAGCTATTTAATCTGGATTGGCATTAGACACTGTATACTCAATAGTCAGGCAATGCATACATTCATAATGCATACTTTACATGGACAGCATTTCTGTAGAGAAGTTCATGGCATTCAAGTTTTATTGTGAATATACTGTACAAAGGGGTTACAATTACATGGGCAAGATAATGAGAACATTTCTTATCAAGCATTGTAGCCTCCTCCTTTGTTTCCCCTTCCCATCCCTTCCCATCCTCCCCCCACTCCCCTCCACACCAAAGTTGGAAAGTTTGTTTTTGACATAATGACGTACATTTCATTGTTGCAATGAGTCCACCTGTATCCCTATTTAAACGATTTGTTTTTCCCTTTCCCCTCCACAAATTATACTGACATCAAATACTGTGAAAGCAGGGGTTATACTGTGGGGGAGGGACATACAAAGCAACAAAGAAATAATTTTATAAATGTGTTAGGAACAATCACATGAAAGAAAAAAACATATCTTAGGGTTCATTTCCCTAACATCATCTTATCTGACCTTTTCTGCTTGACTCAGACATACACTAGATATTGTAAATAAGGGAAACCATGGGACCTATGTTTCTTTGGGCCTGGCTTACTTCACTTAATATAATTTTTTCCAAGCCTTTCCATTTCCTAACAAATGGGGCAATGTCATTCTTTCTAATGGAGGCATAGAATTCCATTGTGTATATATATATATATATACCACATTTTCTTGATCCATTCATCTACTGAGGGGCATCTGGGTTGGTTCCATATCTTACCTATGGTAAATAATGCTTCAAAAAACATAGTCATGCTGGTAGCTTTAGTGTGGTCTTGTGTGTGATCATTTGGGTAAATGCCCAAAAGTTGGATTGCTGGGTCATACGGGAGCTCTATGTGGAGTCTTTTGAGGAACCTCCATACTGCTTTCCAAAGTGGTTGAACAAGTTTACACTCCATCAACAATTCAGTAAGGTTCCCTTCTGTCCACATCCCCTCCAGCATCTGTTGTTATTAGAGTTCTTGATTATAGCCATTCTAACTGGAGTGAGGTGGTATCTCAATGTTGTTTTGATTTGCATTTCTTTCTTTTTCTTTTTTTTTTTTTATTGTGAAAATACTGTACAGAGAGGTTACAATTACATGGGCAAGACAGTGAGTACATTTCTTATCAAGCATTGTAGCCTCCTCCTTTGTTTACCCTTCCCATCCCTTCCCATCCTCCCTCCCCCTCCTACCTAATCCTCCCCGCCCAAGTTGTAAAGTTCGTTTCGACATGACAACTTGTACTTCTCATTGTTGCAACAGGTCCACCTGTATCCTTATTTAAACGACTTGTTTTTCCCCTTCCCCTCAACAAATTATACCGACATCAAATACAGTGAAAGCAGGGATTATACTGTGGGGGAGGGACATACAAAGCAATAAAGAAATAATCTTATAATTGCGTTAGAAACAAATGCATGAAAGAAAAAAACATTTAAAATACATATCTTAGGGTTCATTTTCCTAACATCACCTTATCTGACCATTTCTGCTTGACTCATACATATATTAGATATTGCAAATAAGGGAAACCATGGGACCTATGTTTCTTTGGGCCTGGCTTACTTCACTTAATACAATTTTTTCCAAGTCTTTCCATTTCCTAACAAATGGGGCAATGTCATTCTTTCTGATGGAGGCATAGAATTCCATTGTATATATACCACATTTTCTTGATCCATTCATCTACTGAAGGGCATCTGGGTTGGTTCCATATCTTACCTATGGTAAATAATGCTGCAATAAACATAGTTGTGCTGGTAGCTTTAGTGTGGTCTTGTTTGTAAACATTTGGGTAAATGTCCAAAAGTGGGACTGCTGGGTCATAGGGGTGCTCTATGTGGAGTCTTTTGAGGAACCTCCATACTACTTTCCAAAGTGGTTGAACAAGTTTACACTCCCACCAACAATGCAGTAAGGTTCCCTTCTGTCCACATCCCCTCCAGTATCTGTTGTTATTTGAGTTCTTGATTTTTGCCATTCTAACTGGGGTGAGGTGGTATCTCAATGTTGTTTTGATTTGCATTTCTTTTATGGCTAGAGAGGTTGAGCATTTCTTCATGTGTCTATTAGCCATCCTTCTTTCTTCTTCAGAGAAGTTTCTCTTTAAGTCATTAGCCCACTCATTTATTGGGCAGTTGTTTCTTTGAGGATTTGTTGTTGGGAGATTTAATTTTTTAAGTTCCAAGTATATTTTAGATATGAGACCCTTGTCCATTGTATGGCTAGTGAAGATCTTCTCCCAATCCGTCGGCTTTCTATTGATCTTGCTAGCTATGTCCTTTGCCACGCAGAAGCTCTGCAACTTCATGCAACCCCATTTGTCCATCCTTTCTTTGATTTGTTGTGTTTCCAGGTCTCTATTCAGAAAATTTCGGCCTGCGCCAAGGAGACCTAGGGTTTCTCCTATTCCATCCTGTAATGTTTTCAGAGTGTCTGCTTTGACTCTGAGGTCTTTGATCCATTTGGAGTTGATTCTGGTGCAGAGTGATATATAAGGATCTAGTGTTAGCTTTCTACAAGTAGTTAACCAATTTTGCCAGCACCATTTACTGAAGAGGCTGTCTTTTTTCCATTCTATTTTTTTAGCTCCCTTATTGAAGATTAGATGGCTATAGGTCTGTAGGTTCATTTCTGGGTTTTCAGTTCTATTCCATTGGTCCTGAGGTTTGTTCATGTGTCAGTACCAAGCTGTTTTGATTACTATGGCTTTATAGTAGAGTTTGAAATTTGGTATTGATATTCCTCCAGCAGTGTTCTTTCCATTGAGGATCATTTTTGCTATTGGGGGGTCTTTTATTGTTCCATATGAATTTTTGGATTGCCTCTTCTATTTCCTTGAAGAATGAGGTTGGAATTTTGATAGGTATTGCGTTGAATTTGTAGATAGCCTTGGGAAGTATTGCATGGCATTCAAATTTTATGGAACATTAAATGGAAGATATTGCCTTGAAGAAAGACCTTCCTCTTCATAGGTAAATTAAAAATTTGAAAGCCCTACACACAGCTGAAGAGCACCCAAGAGTACCCAGCTTCATGTTTACAATTCTAAGTATGTTCCCTGTTATCAGCTGTTTTATAATACACATCAAAGTAGGTGGCTCATGCCCTGTTTTCATAATACAATGATAAACGTAACGATCATATGGTTTATTGAAGTGCTAACATTGATATAATAAACAGTCATAATTGTAAAATGATAAGTAGAGTTATTGAGGTGGAAACTAATTGTTGTGATCTAGGGTCTGGCCTAATGGACTCAAAATAATATAACTTTTACTTTGTCATTGAAGTCAGTGAGCATTTATAATGGTTATCTTGTTCATTGTTGATGAACTCACTCTTTCTTCTCAAAGCTTGTGAGTTTAGATGGTAGAAAAAGCTTTATCTTACTAATGTCCAAGTTCCTCTTGTTTCTGTGATACATTGTACATAGAGGCATTCTAAAGATTTGCTGGTAGAGGATGTTATGACTAAAATATAGCATTATTTTACTACTGTTAATCAACAGGTCCACTTTCCCATAATTCTGAGGATTTTTGCCTTGTGGGAGCAGACACTTAGGATAGATTGCAGAATATTATGAAAAAAATATTGAAGCTATTTCCTGACATCTGCTCCTCTTATTACCTCACCTTGTATTACCATATAGTGGCATTGCTTAATAATCAATTATAATTTTAGATGTTTATTTGTTAAACAACCCAACATCCTGAAATTATTTTTCCCTACCATCTTGTAAACCTTTAATGCATACGCCATACACTCAACCATTTATTAACTATATGACTATCATAAACTGCAATATT
The DNA here is from genome assembly GCF_019054845.1 of Dipodomys spectabilis. Lineage (NCBI taxonomy): Eukaryota > Metazoa > Chordata > Mammalia > Rodentia > Heteromyidae > Dipodomys > Dipodomys spectabilis. Next base: position 15,099,474 of record NW_024870911.1, on the reverse strand, counting down.
ATTGTGAATTTGAAAGTAAGCTTGGCTTAATACTCATGCCAATTGTGTGTCCAAGTCATCTCACTTCATTCTTTCTAGCTTGACTGAGTCCTATGAAATTAACATTGCTGTATTCAATAATAGATCAAAAAAGGTATATTCAGAAGCATAGGCCCTAATTTTGACTATTTTTTTTTTTTACCAATCTGCTTATACAGCAGAAGGAATTTTCCTCGTACAATTCTTAGCACCCATGAATGTCATAAACATAAAGATTATACAATTATTTAAAAGTGGAATGCTCCTTTCCAGGTAACAATTCATGACAGTAGTTTTAATTGTTAATTATTTATGCTCTTACTGAACATTCCATTTCTAAGTTATCCTGGCAGTGATGTTACATAGATTGTTAAGATCAAGAACCTTTAAAGAGAAGTGGGATTACCTCTCCCTTATGTCTCTCAATTGCTTTTTTCTCTGGTTGTGTGAGACTTACTCACATATACTAAAAATTTGGTATATATAAATTATAATTTTGGTAAAAGTAATAATGTTATATTTGAAAATGTAGGTTTTTATGATTATGTAATTTTGTGACTTTTCTGTTCCTGCATATTCTCCTGTCAAATGTATCTAAGGTGAGCATTTAAATTTAGAGTGACTTTTTTAAATAGAGATTTTACCAAGTACTTTGTAGTCCAGTAGACACTTAGCTTTTAAGGTGATTGATAAGGTTGGTCCTTTTTCTTTCCAGGAGATAAGTGTTCAAACAAAGGAAAAGTTTCATTCCAGATTTGCCTTAGAGACTTAGCTCCAATTTAGTTCCTGGGATTATATTATATGATCTCTCTGTATAAAATTGAATTGTACCATCTAAGGGACCTGGAAATTACTTAGACCCAGTTTTTATCCAGTGAGTTAACCCCAGTGAGTCCGTGAAAAGCGATTATATAGCTTAAATGAAGAGGTCCGCAGGCATGCGCAAAGCCACCACCTCCGAAGGCAGCACATTCCTTCTCAGCTGATTTCATTTGTTCCTAAATTTATTTTAGTGTTATTCTGAGAGGGAAAGTACTCATGAATTGGATTCTTTCTGTTATTTATATTTTTATCAGTCTGTGAATTAAGCCCATTCATTCCACAATGTCAAGCATTTGACTTTTTATTGACAAGTAATAGGAGTTGTGAACTAGTGAGTGCTTCTGAGTTGTGAGATAGTAGCTGTATTGGCCCATCGCAAATGGGAGTTCTATGTGTGCAACAAGACAAATCTAGTAATGAGTTGTGGTTCTTCAGTGTCTACTGTTTCTGGCATGATTCCAAATCTGAACAGGTTATGTTGTGTAATTTATACACATAAAATAAGGACCGCGATTACTTTTATTTATTTGATTTTTAAAAATGTATTTACTTTTATTTATATTTACTTCAGAAAAAGAGCCAAGCGCAAGGGTTGGGGTTCAACCCTCTCTTGTAGCACGTTTACATCTTAGATTCAAAGTCCTGGGTCCCATCTCTTGCTAGCAGGACACAAAAACGACCAAATACAAGAACCAAGACACTTGAGCATTAACTGACTAAAAATAGTAGAGATGTTTGAGACTAGTGAGCTCCAATCCAAGGTTCCCCATTGTAACACTTCTCCATATTCTGAGCATGGAAATTCTTCCAGGCTCCCTGGAGATGAGAGGGCAGTGGCTTGGTTACCCTTAGCTCCCTCTGCAATTGAGTTATGTGTTGATACTTCAGGGGCCAGAAAAGAGCAATCTCTGCCTTGTCAATCATCAGAGGTCAAAAGTTGTTTAACAAGGGAAAAGCAGCACAGACCTACTTGTTCATAATTTCATGGGACACAGGAGCTTTCAGATTGAAAACGGCAAAGCCTCCGGGTGAGTGAAGTTACTATTTTTATGCCTAGGTTTGAGGAAGCATGGGTCAGCTGTGTAAAACTGACTGAATACTAAGAGTGAGCTGTAACAGTGATAAACTGAAGGGGTGGAAACTCGGCCAGGCCTTTCCTTTTCAAACTTTTTTCTTGGACTCGAAGCAGGATCGCTTCTAGCTGTAGGGCAGATCATTTTCTGGATAGGGAAGGGGGGTTCTTTATGACTACAACCAAACAAAATAGATCAGAGGCTATCTTTATGGCTTACCCTTACATAAAATGTTGAGGAGCAATTTAGAAAAAAAAATATTTGTAGGTATTTTGCCTGGCCTTGAGGTAGAAAGATTTCTATGTCTTTCCTTGGAAAAGGAAATCTCTGTGACTTTGCTGGGCAGGGCATATGGCAGATTGAATGAAAGCCTAAAAATATGAGAGGAGGTCAGAAAATAACTGTATTTCTGGCTTTTATTTGGGGAATTTATTTCCTAGCCCCAACAATACTGCTTTCCCCCTCCTCTTTTCGTTAACCTACATTGAGTGGATTTTTGATTTCTTCAATCTAAACATCATGACCTGTGAAAAAGACCTGATTATTTGTTATTTTGGACTTTGCTAACTTAAGGGATTCAATGTTACAGATTTGTTGCAAAACAAGATGCAAAATAAGACAGGTCAAGAAATTGTCTACTGCTTCCCCCCCCCCAAATTTTCCTCTGAAAATTCCAAGTAATGATTGAATTTACAATGAAGTATGTTTATAAAAGATGAAGGCCACACCATATGGTCTGGTCGATAATTATTAACATTAAGGACAGGCATCTGTGGCTTATAACTTCATCCTACCTATTCAGGAGGCAAAGAACTGGAAAAAATCAGTTCAAAACCAGCCGTGGCAATAAAAGCTTAAGAAACCCCTTTCCCAGTTAACCAGTTAACATGCTGGACTGGAGTCATGGCTCACGTGGTAGAGCACCAGCTGTGAGCAAGAAAGATGGGGGAACACAGGACACTTGAACTTCTAGCACTGTAACCAGCAGAGGGTAAAAAAATCAAACCAAATGAAAGCTTTTAGGAGGTAGGCATTAACCAAGAGATCTTGCTTAAATGTTTTAGCTCAGTGCTGTTAAAAATTATAACATTTCTCTTACCATTTCCATCAGCCCGTGATAGAGGCCCTTCTAATCTTTCTGATTGTGTGTGTGTGTGTGTGTGTGTGTGTGCGCGCACGTGCACGAGCGTGCGCATGCAAGAGCATGTTTTAAAGAATGTTTGTACTTTTACTGCCATGAGGGCAGGACTGGATTAGGTTGTGTGTCTCCACTTGAAGAACAGAGGACAGTAAACTGACAAGAGAAAATAATTAAGATGATTGTGACACAGGAGAAAGCAGAAGGCAAACATTTGTAAAGAGGAAAAGTCAAATGAATAATAAGAGTACACACTAATGGAAAACATATGGGATTGATAATCAGAAGCGGATGAAATGATGCACAAAGTAACCCCTTGAAAGTGGAAGAAATACTGTAATTATATCATTCATAATATTACTTTTTAAATATTGTGCTTCAGGCCATTTCTCTTAATGGTCTTTTGTTTTGTTCACTACTCACTATTGGCCCATAGATTACGTACTCAAGACCAGACACAATCTGGTTTGAGATAGAATATGTAATTATCTCTTCTTCCGATCCTAGGAAGTATTGATGCTTCCTTGGAATGGAGTGTCCCATGTTGGGGAGGGGCTCGTTTTTTGCCCATCCCCCCTTTTCTCCTTTCAGTTCTAAGAATCAAAACCAAGGAGCTATTACATGCTAGGTAAGTGCTTGATCACTGACCTATATACCTAGGCCTAGCTATGTTTCCTGATAACAAACCTGGTACAAGATTTGATGCATGGGTCTCCACTATTGTTTTCTGACATCTAGACTTCCATGTTTCTTGGAAGAAGGCTTAGAATCTGTCACTATTTCTAGATTGTATGAATACCCTCTGTGTACTCTGTGTTGGACAAGGTTCTTGTTTTTGGTACAGATTCTTCCTCATTATCACTACTTACCAAATTCCCTCTACTGTTTACTCTTCCATAAGCCTCTGTGCAACCATCAAACCATTTCTTTTGTACCAGAATTGCTAAGCTCTCATTCTTAGATTTCAGGGTCCTGAGAGGTGAGCCATTTAGACTATCTAAATAGCTATGTTTTTGTTTCAGATTTCAAGAGATGCAAACGTTAGCTTTCAAAGGTTAACTTTCATTAAAATATGAAGACTTTTGCTGTATAGGAATGAGGAGAATGTATGTTTTAAATCATATTTGTTTGTTTAAATGAGGGGGTAGGGAGAATTGACCATGCAGAACATGTCTATTCGTGTTATTCCAGTGACAGGAAGTCATCTCTGCTCTACGGAGCTGCACATTTTAGTCCTATAGCAGTATTTTCTTCTATGTGTCTAACTTTGTCTTTTTTCCCCCACTCCACCATCCAATTGCACACACAGGCTTGTGTTCTCTGTTCTTTCAAAGTGAAATAAACATGAAATTAATACTGTAGTCCCATAAAATGCTATGTTCAAACTACAAGATGGTCTAAACATATTACATGCCTCTCATGTACAGCACCTTGTGACCTTGTGTTCACAGTAAGGTAAAGGTAAATTGTTAACCAAGCTAGAAAAGCATCTTTTAATGAAGGATAAGTTAACAGTAGATACATTTATTTGATTGCACATTCAAACACTATTATCTTCCTACTGACAAGTTGCTTGGCTACTATGTAAGCTATTATAATTGTTCTTCTGGACTGAAAAGAAGTTAACTTGTTGACTGCTGTTGTTTTGATTTTTAAAATAGAACATAGAAATTTGTGAAACACCTCAGTTAAAACATATATTGGTAAAATAAATCAGATTGTGATTATCTTTTTCTGTTATCAAATAGAATGAAGAATATGATAAAGCTATCCATTTTTCTACTTGAATAATAAAGTAATAGAAAATAATAGAAAACAATTGAATTTTTAGAATAAATATTAGTTCATTTTAATATTAATGTTATTAATGTTATCATATTATAAAATAACATTAATAATAATAATGGGAACTTTTTTGCCTGTATTACCATTATACCATGTACTTCCTAAAATCAAGCTTCAAGAAATTCATCTGCCTTTCAGATTACTGAATTTATTATTTAATTTTTGAAAAACTAGCTTTTGTAATATGAAATTCCTCCCTGAAGCAACTAAAAATTACACATAGAATAGGAAAAGCAGCAAGAAAGTAAGACTTGTTTAGATAATAAGCAGCAAGAAAGTAAGATGTGTTCAGCTAATCAAACTCACTGTAGAGGTTGATTTAGTGGTTAAGGGAAATAATTTATCCAAATTTCTTCTTGGTCCACCAAAGTCCAAAAGTTACGTTCAACAGATCCCAAAACCCAAAATCAGGCAAAGATGGAAGGGCTGAAAGGTGATATACTGTCTTGCCACCAACTGAAACTGTATCGTCACCGTGAAAGAAAAGCTTGCAATGGTATATACATAGTCTACACATAATTGTACACACATGTGCACACTCAAAAGTATATGCATAGTCCACACATAAATACAGATACACACATGCAATAGTATATACATAGTCTACACATAAATGCATGCGCACACACACACCACACATACACACACATACACACACCGAGTGACTGCAAGAAAACTTGGCAGTGCTGCAGGAGTATAAAAATACAACCTGTAGATTCACGATCCTTTGGCATTCTTCACATAACTGTGCAGCCCAAGTTGGTTCAATCATCTGCAGTTTATAATGTTGGGTAATGCCCTAGGCTCGGGCAGAGAGCAACATAAACTTTTATCTAGGAATTCAGCTTAACACATACTTAATTATTTCCCACATGATAAAGATCCAAGTGATGATCACTTGAGGCATTTTAAGGCAAGAAGCAGGAGAAATCTACAGACAGAATCAGATCTATAAAGACATTAGATAGCAATTTTCTTTCTGCTGCACTGCTAGATGACCTCACACTTTTACCATCTAACAACACACAACTGACTCAGTCTCTCCATGTATTACTTCAAATTCTAGAGACAGGAAAAAGAAAATAGGCTTAGTCTCATCTACAGATAGTAGCGTACACTACTTAAGAAGTATACATAAAATGTCGGAGATTTGTGGCTAGACTGGCTAGATTCCAATCTCAGCTCAAAATTTCCCTGGGTTTCTAACTGTGAGGAACTTTCTTATGTTTGTGGCAGTTTCTTCATCTGTAAATGAGATGATAAAGACCAGTGTAAAAGTAGAAGTTATGCCTTGGACATAGCATTTCATCAGCTATTATTATGTATTTTCCCCTTAACTTGAAGTAAAACTCTGCTCTTGTTCACTGTGGCTGAAGTTAGAATCCTGTAGTTTAAGCATGTCTACTTAGTTATGAGCCTTTGGCTCATATTGAGAGTTTGTGTGTCAGTAGCTCATGTCTGTAATTCCTAGCTACTCAGGAAGCTGAGATCCAAAGATTGCAGTTTGAAACCAGCCCAGGCAGGAAACTCCACGATACTCTTATCTTCAATTAAAAACCAGAAAATTGGAAGTGGTGTTGTGACTCAGAGTGGTAGAGTGCAGTCCAAGTGAAAAAGGGACAGCACCCAGGCCCTGAGTTCAAGCCCCATAACCTACAAAATAAATAAATAAATAAAAAGAAGGATTGAGAGGCAATGAGTGGTAAACATTCCTAATATTAACAGATAAAATAGGAGTAACTGATAATAACTAATCAGTCTGATGCAAAGCTTTATTATATAATTACTTCTTTATAAAATACTTGAATGAAGAGACAGATTATTTTACATTGTTTACACCTGAAATTTTTCCTATTTCCCTATATTATAGATTTACTAATAAATCTATTGTTTCTTAAATAATTTTTCTTTGTTGTTATTATTATAATCATCTGTAGTTTGTACAAGGATGTAAAAGAATAGTAGAATTGATAGTAACACAGATTACAAAAATAAAACCTTAATCATTTAATACAAAAGGTCTTCTGTTTAAAAAAATTATAAAAACTTATTAAATATTCCAAAGAGTAATTTTCTTTGGCTTCCTTATAAAGTTATTGAGATGTTTGTTTTTGTTTATCTTGGTGTTTTAAGGAAGAACATATGATTTAGAAATGGAGGCATAGACTCAGACTAATTCACAACAGAATTAATCTAAATATGGTCTGTCTAGAATCTTGCGATTTCTCATTTAAAAGTGAACAAATGCCTGGTGCTGGTGGCTCAGGCCTGTCATCCTAGCTACTCTGGAGGCTTTCTGAAGATCATGGTTCAAAGCCAGCCCAGGCATGAAAAAATCCATAAGACTCTTATTTCCAATTATCCTCCAGAAACAGGAAGTAGAGCTATGGCTCAAAGTGGTAGAGTGCTAACCTTGAACAGAAAGTCTCAGGTTATCATAGTATCCAGGCCCTGAGTTCAAGCCCCATGACCGATCAAAAATAAAAGTGAATAAAATAAGTAATGCTTTTCATTTACATGAAAAAAATAGCATGCCTTTTCAATGAGCATAGTGCTCTCACAGATTCTTCTCATTGACCTGGTGAGATCGATGAGGGAGAACAGTATTCTAATTCTGTCTGTTTTACAGATGTTTACTATGGAGGCTCAGAGAAGCTAAGTACACCACTGACATTCACAACCCAAATACACCCTAGAGCCAGACTCAGGCAGGAGCCCAGCATCCCAATAGTCTTCCCACTGTTCTGCAGCAACCCCTCAAGACACAGAAATGACCCTACCGCTACACCCTATGTGAGAGGATACTGTGAGCCACAGTAAACTTTGAAACACAGGTTCCTGTTCAGTTTACTTTTGACTAATTTGTCTCTGAGCTTTGGTATCTGCTTGCAGCCAAACTGACCAAGGAGAGAAAAAGCCGAAATCTGGTCAAAACGAAAGGATATCATTTGTTCAAATCCTTTGCCATCAATTACAATCGCCTTTCATCTAGAAACTTTACATCTGAATATATAGCATGTGAGAGTTAATGTGCACCAGCAAGAGCCATAGCATTTATAAATATTTATAAACATTACTTAATATCATTCTTCCCCCCCCCCTGCCTTCTAGAACACGAAGAGAAGTTGTTAAAAGTACTCAACCTTTAAATACAGTGTGTTTAAATTAATTCCTGTTATTACTTCAGTTTCACAGCTGAGTTGTCTTGTAAATAAAACTTTTCCCTCATTAGAAATGAAACCAATCTCCTAGCTCCCCACAGGTCTCGTTTCTTTTACACCATGCCATGCTGCAGGCATCAACCTGGAACCAAGGGAGTTGATGCACAATTGGTGAATTTAACCAGAAATAACTTCCTATGGCATTATGTCACAGCTTCAGAAATGGAAAAAAAAAAACATGCATTTTCTTTGCACAGAATTAGAACATTTTAAAGGAATTCTCTCAGAAGTATGTAAAATTCAATAGACACCATGATTTAGATTTCTTATGCTATCTCTATTACTTATTCAATAAACCATAGTATCATGGGGTAACCTATGTGTGTATGCATCTGTCTTTAGAGTTTTTCCACAATCTTTCTTTGTATGTGTGTGTATGGGTATGCTGGTCTTGGGGTTTGAATTTAGGGTTTGGATGCTGTCCCTCAGTTTTTGTTTTGTCTTGTTTTTTGTTTTTTGCCTTTTTTGCTCAAGGCTAGTTCTCTACCACATGAGCTACAGAGCTCCATCTCCTACTTTTTTTGGCTAGTTGGAGATAAGTCTCACAGATTTGCCTATCTTGGTTGGCTCTTAATTTCAATCCTCTGATCTCAGCTTTCTTAGTAGCTAGAATTACAGGTGTGACCTACCAGCGTCTGGCAATCATTTGTCTCTTTATGTCTGTTGTTTGTCATTCATTTTTCTTTTTTTTTTAATTTAATTTAATTTTTTTGTGAACATACTGTACAGAGGGGTTACAATTACATGAGCAGGATAATGCGTACATTTCTTATTAAGCATTGCAGCCTCCTCCTTTGTTTACCCTTCGCATCCCTTCCCTACCTTCCCCCTATCCCCCCACCACCCAATCCTCCCCCCCCTACCAACGTTGTAAAGCTCTTTTTCGACATGACAACTTGTACTTCTCATTGTTGCAACAGGTCCACCTGTATCCTTAAACGACTTGTTTTTCCCCATATCCTCCACAAGTTAGACTGACATCAAATATAGTGAAAGCAGGGGTTATACTGTGGGGGAGGGACATACAAAGCAACAAAGAGATAATCTTATAAATGCATTAGAAACAAATGCATGAAAGAAAAAAGCATTAAAATACAAATCTAAGGGTTCATTTTCCTAATATCACATTATCTGACCTTTTGTCATTCATTTTTCTAGGGAGAAACTTTAGTCTCCTGTGGAATTTTTGTTGTTGTTAACTTTTATATAATGACAAGATTCTGCCCACAGGACTTCCAAGGAACCAAGATTAAATGTGGAGGGCTAGTGTTGTGTAATCCTACCACTTGTGGAAGAGGATCTTGAGTGGAAAGTTGAGGCTAGCCTGGGCAAAGTCAGTGAGACCGTATTCCAGAAATAAATACAAAAATAAAATGATCTGGGTCTATGGCTCAAAAGGTAGAGCATGTGTGAGCCTCCAGGCTAAACTCCCAATACTGAGGTGATAGACAACAACAAAACAAAAACAACAAAAACCAGAATGAATGTGAGTTTTGTCCATTTCATAATTCATCATCTCTATTCAGTTCCCATTTGTTTTTCTACACAACACTCCTTTCCTTTTCTTTGGTCTCCATCCCAGATTCCTCCCTTTCTTCCAGTCACCCAACAGTGTGTGTTTCTGAAGACTGCTTTGTTCTTTCTTTCCCCATTTTCAGCACCACCTCTCTGCACTTTTTGGGGGCCCTTTGACACTGATGGTTTCCACGGCTACAGTTCTTGCCCCAACTGATCTCTCTTAGCTGCAGTCTTCCCTGCCCACGGCCACACAATTTTCTATTTACCCTGTGCCAGTTTTACAGACCTGTTCATTAATATTCATCCTGTCTGCCACATTAGAAACACAGGGTCATTCTTTGCACTTGGTGTAAGCACATCTACATTTTCACTAGATTTGTAAGACTCTAGATATATCCCTGAATCCAGCGTATGTTGTCAGTTGAGGTTTCGACTGCTTTAACTGAGATCTTTAATATTTCCCCTCTGAACTATCCCTCAGTCCCTTTCCTCTTACTTTCTTTCCTCTTGTGATTCTCTACATAACACTTAAAGCAATGTTACTAAAGCTCAAATTTAATCAGAACACTTGATCCCTCCCACATTGTATTAACTATACTTGGTTGGTTGGCTTTTCTTGGCTTATACCTTATTATATTTTGTCAAACACTACTTTAAATCTTCAGTCTTAATTCCTGTCTCTGGTCATCATGCATTTGGTGTTAGTACCCACACGTCCTGGCCCCCATTAAATTAGATATTTGAGCGATCTTTTCTTTATATCTGAAATGGCCTGTTAGCCTTCTCTTCTGAATGTTTATCATTCATGACAATGTTCTATTGTAAATTTCTCTGAAATGACCCCATATTTCTCTAAATGTTTTACAGAAACTTCATCTAACCTTTAACATAGTTAGCTAAAGTTATCTTATATATCTGTCTGCCATGTTAGGTAATGAGGGGAAAATGACCATTTTTTAATTTCCCTCCCCTCCATCATGTAGCTTTAGGATTTAGCATATGGTTAGACCTTTAACCCCAAACTCAATAAATGAACCTACCACTCAAATCAAAATCCCACATCATTAGGTGAGAGATAAGCATAATCTCTTAAGATTACCTTAAAGTCTGAAAAGACTCCTCTAGGCTTTTGTATGTGCTTCATACTTTAACTTGTCTAGTAGGTAGTGTCTTTACCTATGTACCTTTCTGTTTTAGTCAGTTCAGGCTGTTATAAAATATACAAAATTCAACAGAGTTTCCTAAAGTAAGGTGTGTTATGTTTCAGAGTTCTGAAGGCTGAGAAGTCTGAAACAAAGGACAGTTGGTTTTATGGTTTTTCTGGTGAGAACTTTCCTTCTAGCTTGCAAGCAGTCATGTAGGGTGAGGGAGAGAGAGACTAAGTTTTCTGATCTCTTCTTCTTTTTTTTTTTCTTTCATTCGTGGGGTCTGAACTCTGGGCTGGGTGCTGCCTCTCAGCTCTTCACCTCAAGGCTAGTGCTCTACCACTTGAGCCACAGCACCACTTCCGGCTTTTTCTGCTTATGTAGTGCTGAGAAATCGAACCCAGGGCCTCATGCATGCAGGGCAAGCACTCTACCACTGAGCCACCTTCCCTCTTATCTCTTCTTATGAGACCAATAAATCAAACATGAATCCTTCATTGGACTTTATTGTAAACCTTATTACATACAACTTAACTATTTTATAATAGCATCACACTGAGGGGTCAGCGTTGTTTCAGCCAGTGATATTGAGAGAGATATGAACATTCAGTCCATAGTATTTTTCAGCTGGCTTTCTCCGTTTTCGGTATCTACAATGGTAGAACAGTGCTTAAACAACTCAGTAACCTTGTTTTCTCAAATTTTGTTCCCCAAATCTCCATGACAGTTAAATAATGTATCATGACCAGTGTACATACTATATATCCACCTATTAAAATTTTAAGCTCATAAGGAATAAGATGAAGGCAAATAAAATACTTTTATGACCAACATTTAAGTGGAAGTAGCTGTCTGTATTTATATTACAGCTATAAAAGGGATCTACTATGGAACATTTATGAGTAGGTGTCTGTTTATAGAGTTCCTTAAGCTTCAAGTTGTATTATTGTTCCTTGATTTTTCTATATACTTCCTTTTACGTCTATCTGTTTAGATATTGAAGGACAGCTGAAATCTTGTCTCTCTAGTGATTCCCAAGTCAATGACTAAAGCTGAACTCTTTCTCCTCATAGCACACACCAGTTGGAAAATATGCTTTTGGAAATGTAGTTTTATAACTAAAGATGTTTTATTTTATTTTGTTATAAAGGTGTTGTACAGAGAGGCTACAGTTACATAAGTAAAGTAATGAGTACATTTCTTATTGGAGTGGGTTCCTTTTTCTCTCCCACTATCTCTCCCCCACACTCCTGTTTTATAACTTTTTATGCCTATAATCTACCCCTTTGGATAAAAGACAGCATGTTTAGAACTTTTCATTCCCTACATACAATCGACATTACAGAGTAGGCCCTAATGAATATTTGTTGGAAAGAGGAAGAAAGGAGTGAGATGTAGATTAGCTTTATGGGATTAATGGTGAATACCACCCAACTTCCCTTCCCTCCATTTCCTTTCCATTCCCTCCCGTATCTTCCCCTCCCCTCTTCTTCTCCCATTTCTTCTCCACCCCCACCACCTTCCCCTATGAAATTTAGTGTGTCCCACTGAAAATCTGGCAGACTAATTGGCCTTCTGTTATGGTCAGTTTTTCTTGATATGTCACGGTTCTGCTTTGGGAAGCTCATTGTCCAAACCCTGAGAATTGCTACTGCTTAACATCTAATTGCATCATTGACTCATTTGTGGAACACCTTTAAAACATAAAGAGATATTTTTTCATGGGGTAAATTATAATCCAGATCATTTTGTATCTGGTAATGGTTACATACAGTTGAAATCTCCTGCTTTTAAAAACTGGCCATTTACCAGTGGTGTGAAATTGGTAACAAGCTAAGCCTCTTAGAGACTGTTTCTACATCCTTCAAAGTGTGGGTGGCAAAACTTCTTTCATCAGAATTGGCACAAACATTTAACAAGTCTGGAAATAATTTGGCTCACACTTTGCTTCAGATCAAGTTAGTTCTCATGTCTCAAATAATACTCAACAAAATGATTCTTAGCACCATGAAGAAACCTAACAGGGTAGATCTGCAATGTCAAATTTTGAAAATTCTGTGAATGGGAGTATTTTTTCCCAACAACGATTGCATAATACACTGACAAAGTTAGAGTTAAATTTTTTCTGGATGCTAGTTAAAGGTTAAACTAATTCCCTGATAAGCTTAATGTGAAGAAATGGAAAGACTTGGGAAAATTTGTGTTATATGAGGTAAGCCAGACCTAAAGTCACATAGATTGCATGGTTTCCCTCACACACTGGATAGTAAAAGAAAAAAAAATACCTTGGGACATGATAAATTATACAGTTCTCTAGATATTCACACAGTGAGATCAAAGGAAGATATCCTTAGGAGAGGATCACATAGCTATGTGCATATGATCATATAAAATAATATCATCAAAATGAACTGCAAGAAATGGAAACAAAAGGTTTTTTTCCCCTTTGTTGTTTTTGTTTTCATTTCCTTTTGTCTTATTTGTTTGCTTCTCTGTCTTTGGGAGGGAAAGAGGGGCCAGAAATAGTGGGACAAAGGGTAAACAAATGTAGCAGTGGTACTCATTAGACACTATGTTGAAAATGAACTATGTAACTTGCAGGTGGGGACAGGAGGGAAAAGCTGGGAGCAAGCAAGGGCAGGGGTGACATTGTTCAAAAGAAATGTACTCTGTATCTGTCTTATGTAACTATAATCCCTCTGTATATCACCCTTGCAATAACAATAATTTTTTTTAAAAAAGAAGGTGCAGAGAGAATTTAATGAAAAGTCGACAGACTTTGAAAAAGAAAGATTGGTGTGATTAAAAGCGGTAAGTACAGAATATCCATGGGTTACCCTTCTTTTGTCAGCCTTTAGCACAGGCAAGACAGACTTAGAAGTTTGTCATGGACAATTTTGTTATGCAAACATCATATACTAAAATGGCGACAGCATCAATAGGATCACTGTCCAAATATAGGTCCTTCATCAACTGAATAACGTCACCGAGAGAGAACTACATTTTAAAATATATTACTCTTGAAAATGTCCAGGTATTTGTAGCATATTTGTTTGTATCAGGACCACATATAGTAACCAAGTAGATAGTTTTACTGTATTTTGTCTCTAGTTCTTTTCTTAGGAAATGCTTTAGAATCCTTTTAGGGTCTGGAGTGAGGTAGAGACCCATGGCAAGGTGCTTTGAGGTGCATCCACGTGATTTCCTGAAGAGTTTGACATAGTTTGAAAGTCTATTTCTCTAAGTGTTATTAGTAAATGGGTTTATTTTTCTTTCTGAAATTGGGTATTAGAACTCCAGCAAGGACATTCAGCTCTCCACTGCAGGAACAGGCCACTGGAAAGGAAATAGAATCCATTCTGTAGTTTTTGTTCATATGAAGACATGAGGTTGGTTCCTTGTACACCTCAAGCATCTGGGATATCAAATCTGAAATAGATGGAGAGGTCTGTTAGGAAAATGACATTGGCACTGAGCTCAGCAAAGCCCAAGAATGCAGTATTATGTTGGCAATGGTGAATCCTATATGAACTATTATGGCTCAGGCTGACAGGTATTATTATGTATTGAGTCATTAACTACATGTATTGAGTGCTTTCCATCCTCAAAGCACTTTAACATGTAGGTGACTAGTCAAGTCTATCTCAAGAAAGTCTGGTATAGGCACATGAGGCGGTTAGTTAACATGTATGTTTGTTTGTGTTAGAATTAGGGGGAGAAGTAAGGTTAAAGGAGCTGCTAAATTACTGTACTGTACTAAATTACAGAATTGTTTATGTGGGAGATGAGGGGAGAAGGAAAGTTAAGTGAGGAACTAAATTACTGTACTAAGAGAATTATTCTAAGGAGAGAGAGAGAGAGAGAGAGAAAGAGAGAGAGAGAGAGTTTCTTCTGAGCAAAAGTCATAGTTTGATGGGAAAATGTCAGTGGAAGCCATCTTTGCCTGTGTATGCTAAAGGCAGATGCAAATATGGATGGCACAGTAAGCCAGGCCCAAAGAAACATAGGTCCCATGGTTTCCCTTATTTGCAATAACTGGTATATGTCTGAGACAAGCAGAAAAGGTCAGATAAGTTGATGTTAGGTGAAATGAACCCCAAGATACGTATTCAAACGTTTTTACTTTCTTGCTATTGTTTCCAACATATTTATAAGATGATTTGTTGCTTTGTATGTCCCTCCCCCATGGTATAACCCCTGATTTCACTGTATTTGATGTTGGTATAATTTGTGGAGGGGAAGGGCAAAAACAAACCGTTTAAATAGGGATACAGGTGGATCCATTGCAACAATGAGATGTACAAGTTGTTAGGTCAAAAACGAACTTTACAACTTTGGCCGGAGGTGAGGGAGAGATGGGAAGGGATGGGAAGGAGAAACAAAGGAGGAGGCAACAATGCTTGATAAGAAATGTACTCATTACCTTGCCCATGTAATTGTAACCCCTCTGTACGGTATTTTCACAATAAAAAATTTAAAAATCTGTGGACGGCACATTGCCAGAAATAAGACAGCACAGAGTCCAAGCAGCAAAGTCCTGGATTATTTTGATGTATTCATTGGCTATATAAATAAATTAAAGTAACTTAAATACTTCACTTTTAGCTACATTCCAGAAAGTGAGATGTTACACTGACATTAAAGGGATGAAGAAGATGAGGAATTCAACACTTTCAAACCTGGTTTTCTTACATACGTAACACCTATCTGGGGTTCTCAACTTGAACACAATAGATATCTTGGGTCGGATAATGTCTTTGGTGAGGGATGATTGACATTGTCCCTGGCCTTCCCCCTCTTCCCCCCCCCCCCCCCCCCATGGAGTGGGACTGAGGTTAGTGAAGGAGGAAGTGAGGGAATGACATTAAAGAATGTTCCCCTTCTCAGGGCCATGTAAAGTCTAACCTTGCACTGATACCACACTGAGGAGGACCATCTTCTGAGCCCTAGATGCCTTTCTTGCCCATAGGCACACCTCTATCTATGAGAGGCTAGTGACATTCTCCCAGATTTGTCCCTGGTTAAGTTAAGTTAATTGGAACAACTTAGTCCACTTGTATTTCCTTTTTTTTTTTAAACTGTAAAATACCAAGAGGATCCCCTAGTTCTTTGACATTGTTTTTTGTCCTCAGAGTTATTACTGAATTCGGGTATAGGTGAGATTCCAAAGTGAAGACACAATGGAGGAGAAAGGATGGAAGAGCTGTGGAGGGAGCTTCTGGGAGCTGAGGAGCTGAGGGGCATTATGGAGGGGACAAGGGCTTGCATTTCACCCCATAGGAATTTTTCATCTGCTATTAATCATACTACTATATCTGGCTTATAGGCCTTCGTTGCCCTGAAGAGTATTAATTTGTCATGGGCATTTGGTGTGGCTGTGACAAGACTTTGAAGTGGATTGCCTTGATCTTAGAAAAAAAATCCAAAAAAAAAAAGAAAAAGAAACCCTATGTTTTATGTTCTTTTTATAAAATTAGGCAGTCTTCTTGTCAGTATTTCCCCATTCTTGATATGGTTGATGTTATTAGTTCTACCCTGACCTTTTTCTATCTTTCATGTGCTTGGAACATTTTGCTGTAGCATTTGAGAAATTGAAGGCAGCCAGGAACGTGGCAAGTGCATCACAGACTAATGGACCACTCATCATGTCAGTTTAAGATCCTAAGTCCATAGCACATCCAGTGTTGTATACAGGCTCAATAAGAGGGATATTATTACTTCAGAGTTCACTCTAGAGTTCAGTCTCCAAAATCAGAGGCGTCCCACCTAGTATGCTAGACAGCACTTTTCTCCATCCTTTTTGTTACACTCCTCTAACAAAAGCTGGCACGGTAATAATAACAGGTTAAATGGTTGCATTTAATGTCCCAGAAATGTCTGCCAGTCACTGTGCTGTATTTTATTTGTGTTTAATGTTTAGTAGTGTTTAGTTGTGGTTAATGATACTATCCTGGTTTTGTAAATAGGAGAAGTAGGCATGGTTCACCAGGTTCATTAGCTTGTCCACAGTCACCTATTTTGGAACATGTGGTTTCCCACCTGCCAACTCTGGCATCTGCGATGTTCATTATTACTCCAGGGCTTCCTGGGAAAGGCTTTGTTCATTGTGTAGGGTACCTGCAGGTGGTGGCGCCATGCTCAGCATGCATGTTAGAACACTTGGAGATACAAGTGCTAAGCAAATTCCAGTGCTTTTAAGTCTTCTTTATTTTATCAAGAAGGAAATATTCAAAGACAGTTGTTGAAGCATGATAAGGCAGATTTATTCAGTACTGTTGTGATAAGCACAGAAACCACCGTGATCATGTTTTATCATGGGCTACAAAGCCCACCGGGGTCAACTTGAAGGAGTGCAAGCAAGTTATAATTTATAGTTAAGAAGGAAGAGGAGAGTAGGTGGATTAAAAATCTCTGAGAGAAAGATCAGACACAAAAGAGATTTTTGGCTAACCCAACCTGATAGGATTCTTGCTGAAGACTGGGCAGGGTGACTGGAAGATCTGACAGTATCTGAGGATGAGGAGGAGGCTGAGTAGAATTGTAGTGAATAATGCAGATTTCTTGTAACTAAACTGACTTGGAAGGGCTCTTTGTTAAACCTGGATCTGACAAAGGAAATTGATAGAGAGTTTCAGGAGAAGGTCCAGGGACCTGACTAAAGTAGAGCCAAAGGGGGAATCATTGCCAACTTTTAAGTTTATTCTGGATGCAATATAATGATGACAGGGAAATGAGCAATGATTCCTTCCCTCTGTCTTTTCCTCCTTCCTCCAACAGAGAAAAAGATGGTGGTTAATTCAAAGGTTATGCCTTGCCTTTGTGATTACTGCATTCTTGGGCAGCAGATATCTTAGGAGTCTTGAAACCACCTCTTTGAAACTCCTTTAGCTAGTGTTAGTG
The DNA here is from genome assembly GCF_019054845.1 of Dipodomys spectabilis. Lineage (NCBI taxonomy): Eukaryota > Metazoa > Chordata > Mammalia > Rodentia > Heteromyidae > Dipodomys > Dipodomys spectabilis. Next base: position 15,081,794 of record NW_024870911.1, on the reverse strand, counting down.
GAAATTTTATAATACCTCCCCAAGAGCTTTTCTCCCCCCACCCCCAAAGCCTAAAGCTAGAACATTCTCTCACCCTTATTTATTATTGTCATGGGGCCATTAGCTTTCACCATTAGAAACTATACTTATACTAAAGGTGTTAAAGCTGAATGTATGTGCTCCAAATTCTCATTACATGCTCCCGACCTCTCCCTATAAATCTCAGCTTGGAGTTATCAGCTGTCTACTTGTTGGCCCTAATTGGAAAGTTCTCTGCTATGTACAGGTACAAAAATGTACTACCAGAGTCTGAATTTCTGCCCCTTATTAACACTGCCTTGTGACTAATATCCTCAATTCTCTTTCCATTGGAAATCCAGCTAAAACAAATTCTCCCATTTTACATACAAAGTGAGCCTGCAGTGAAACAAATCATGCAATGCAATAAACAAGAGCAATCCAAACCCTTGTCTGTTACAGAATATTAAAATGTCCTTTACTAATTAATTACTTCAACATGATATTTTTTTACTCAGTATTCCAGAAACATACTCATAAAATTTTCAGCAGTTTGAAACTCATTTTACTGTTATAATCCAAGTATCAGGTACATAATAGCAAACTCCATGTAGGGTTTTCCAAGGGTTGTGTTATAATTTCCTAAAACCTTCTGTGCTTCATATACAGACTATTTTGGAAAGATCATTGTGTAGTTACAGGTATTAAAGTCAGTCTTTTGGAACCTAATGCATGCATCCACCAGAAAAATATTTTGCTGAGAGAATGTTTGGGATTTCCCATTTAAGCTGAATATCCATACAAAGGGATTTCCCAGGCATCATTCACAATCACAGTGACCTTTAAAAAAGGAGGCTATCTATATAGTGTGTATAAGACCTCCCAAACATACAAATGTCCTCATCTTTAGTACTTTAGTCATGATAACTAATGACGTAATGAAATATCAGTAGTATTTGGAAAGATTTATCTTAAATTCAGACAGGAGTGGTTGTGTCTTTAGCACACATTTAAATATTTAAACAGTCATTCCACCAATTTCAATTAAATTTCAATTACAGAGTATTTTTTATAAACATCTATATAGGATATTCTGGAATGACTTTCCTCATGCTTATATTTCTTTTTTTTAAAAAAAAAAGTGATTAAAGGAATGTTTAAATAGTGAAACCTGAACTTTATAAACTCATAGAATAAAATAACTGCAACTATGTATGATCAAGTCATCCTTTCCAAGTCATTGAATGTGAATACTTTCTTCTCTCTGAAGAAATTCTATTCCTTAGCATTAATGCCTAGAAATAATCAGAGAAAAAATACGTATGTGTAATAGTTTCATCATAGAAAGTTGAGGTTAAATTAGCACCCTTTTATTTTTAATGCATTTTTAAATTGTTATTGTAAAGGTGATATACAGAGGGATTACGGTTACATAAGTCAGGTGAAGAGTACATTTCTTTTAAAACAATGTTACCCCTTCCCTCATTCTTTCCCAGTTTTTCCCCTTCCTCCTCACTCACAAGTTGTATAGTGAGTTGTATAGTGAGTTATATAGTGAGTACCATCGCTGCATTTGTTCACCCTTTGTCCCTCCATTTCTGTGCCTCCCCTTAACCTCCCAAAGATGGATTAATGAACAAACAAGATAAAAGGAAAACAGCAACAAAGAAAAAAATACAACCTCTTGTTTCCATTTCCTGGAGTTCATTTTGATACATATTATTTTATATGATCAGAGGCACATAGCTGTTTCCCCTTTGGGATCCTCTCCTAAGAATATCCATTTAATTCTAATATGTGGCACAAAAGGGTTTTAGTCCAGATAATATGCTGCTTTTAAATTTGGTGAGAAATACAATGTATGCACGTATGCATGCACACACACACAGATTATATATTCTTAAATATTTGTACTGGCAGAATTGTAACAGTTGTGGGCAAGTACAGCTTGGGAGGTGGTACACAGTGCTATTTTGGGGTAAATACTATGAATCTAAGTATAGAAGTTTTGACAGGTAATTTTTAAATCTCAGAATGTCAACATTTTCTTTTTTTAACCTTTTAACCTTATTATTATTATTATCTTTAAGTAGTTGTACAAATAAGTTCCCGTTCTACAAAACAGTATATGAACACAAGGTGTCTGACAACATTGTCACCCATTGCTCCTAACCCGTCTCTCACTTTTTTAAAAAAAAATTGAGATTAGGTGATTCCATTAATTTCACACATTTCACAGTATTGTGGAATAGTGATACTTAGTTAAAGTCACAAACACATTTAATCTTCATAAGGCAAATTGTCATTATCATGGTCTATACAGTTTGTGAATTCTATGAGCTTTGACAATATAAATTATTTCTTCTACATCAGGTGATGTTTACATTTCTTTCCTCTTGCTTAGTGTGAGCTGTTCCCTCTTTCGCTCTCATTCCTCCCTTCCCATCACTGCCTTTGGGTTGCTTAGTTCTTTTTCTTCTATGTACAGTGCAGCGGATGGGCCCCTTTGTTGTATGTTGTTCCATTTCCCACTTATTCTGTGTCCTCCTCCTGGCTTCTTTCTGTTGTGTGCATATATATATATATATATACCATATACATGGTCAAGAACATGGAGTCATTTAGTAATGATACAACAAAATGAGTGTTTGTCCTTTGTTTCTCGAGTCTTGTTTACTTTGGCATATCTTCTTGCATTTTGGCTTTAGCATCCACATATCATGGAGACCATGCGCCATTTGTCTCTTTGTTCCTGGCTTACCTCGCTCAAAATAATTTGTTCTAGTTCCATTTCCCTGCAAATGCCATTATTTTGTCCTTTCTAATGGCTGCATAGTATTGTATATAGGTACCACAATTTTTGGATCCACTCATCAGTAGTGGAGCATCTGGGTTGTCAACATTTTCTAAGTAATTTCTTCAGTAGAGTAAGCACGTTAAAAAATGTCTTTTACAATAATAGCCTGGCAAAATGTACAGATTTCTACTAGAGAGCCATGTTCTTGTAATTAACATGAGAATCTTGGTAATAATTCTTACTTCTATGATTATTAAGTTGTAGGTCTTTTCACATGTCTTAATGCTTATACAGACTTCTGTTCTTTCTCAATAACCTTTGAGTTGTTCTGTGCCTGGGTTGCTGGACCTGGTTTTCATCTCAATTCCTGATGTAGTAGCTTACAGTCCTCTCCAATTTTTATCTCTCACTGAAAAGACAAGCAGTACACACTGAAGCAAACTTCACAACCTGTCACTCCACAGACTTTGACCTTGAGGAATCCTTTTAAATTATGTTGATTCTATTTTCTAAACATTTTTTTAAAAGCAATTTCAGTCCTTAGTTCAGGGATCCAGAACTAATTTTCCATAGCCCTTTTGTCATTGTTTCCATTTATCATTCTCTGTTTTGGAAACCGTTTTGTAGTTTAGTCCATCAATTTTTGTTTTCTATGAAATTGTGTACTGTTGTTCTCCTGTTTTATTTGTCCCTTTCACACTGCTCTGACACGCACTGCTTTTATTACAAATACTAACACAGAAACAGCAAGAATCTACATTGTAAGTGATGACTGTAAAATAATCAAAATCATTCTGTGCAATTAAATGACAAATATACCCAAAACAAAACATAACAAACTACAAGGAAAACAAAACAAAAAAAAAACCCTTTATAGGCATAGGCAGGTAATACCAAATACATGGGAATGTTTCCCTCATCACGTAATTTCTAATTGTCGGCTCATATCAACTAGGTAATCTGTGGTTTAACTTGGTTCTGACACTAACAGCCTAGAGTGGTTGTAGACTCCACTGCTCAAGGATTCAGTGCAAAAAGTGTACCCCAACTTCAGGTGCCCATTATAAGTATAGTTTCTTTGGTTACCTACAGCTTTTTTTGTATATATTTTTTAATTATAAAAATACTGTTCAGAGGGGTACCTACAGCTTTTTTCTTGTAATAGCTTCTTTGTAGATCAAGCTTTTTTTTAATTTCCCCCTCACATTTAAGAGTGTGTTAGTTTAGTTCCTAGAACTTGATTAAAGGTCACAACTCAGTCCCAGCCAAATGCTAGAGGTACATGAGGTACAGTGGATGTACCCTGAGCAGGGCTGCTGTGCCCTCTGCAGGTACAATGTCCTTCTAGTACTTAGGCAGAAGCATAAACATTATTTCCTCTGTGCCAAGTTTAAATGGTTGAAGAAAATCAGGAGTGTTGCTGAACACAAAGGAAACATTAGGCTTGCACCCTTAGTAAACAGACCAGAAGGGAATTTTTGACTTTCACGTTTTTAATATTTGACCTCAAGGGGACATTTCATAATTACAACTTACACATCCTTTAAAAAATTTTTTTCATGAGTGTCCCTATTTTGCCATTTGAAATAAAATTTTAGGTTAACTTGAATTCTTTGCATCCTATGAGAAAAATAAAAAGTCAGCGTTTCCGAACATTGTGATGGTTAATTTTGTTTGCTGAGAGAGAGAGAGAGAGAGAGAGAGAGAAAGAGAGAGAGAGAGAGAGAGAGAGAGAAAGAGAGAGAGAGAGAGAGAGAGAGAGAGAGAGAGAGAGAGAGAGAGAGAGAGAGAGATTCTGGAAATAATGTAGTGCTTTTCCTAAAATAGTCTTGGATTTTTTCTTCCCAAATAAGAAGAGGATCTATGCCACCACCACTGACTGCTGAAACCGTTTATCATGCCAAGTGTTTGCAATTGTGTGTAATTTTTTTCACTTATTTTTTTTTGGTGTTCTATCATTTGATTGACAGATATAATGAAGGTTCTTGGCAGCCCCTATCAAAAACAAGTGCTGCCTCGTGTTAACTACTGAAAATAGCCACCTTCTCTCCTGGCAACCTCAGAAAGAATCAGATACTCCAAAACATCACAAGAAAAATTAAAGTAAGGCTATTTCAGGGACTAAAGTTCTCTCAGGAACTCTTAAAATAACGTCACATATTTAAACCATCTTCTCTAACTCCCTTTTTATTTTTTAAAAAAAAGTTTTATTTTTTTCTGTACATTGGAACTTGTATTCAAGGTCTAGGTGCTATTCCTTAGCTTTTTTGCTCAAATCTGACACTCTATCACTTGGGCTATACTGCCACTTCTGGCTTTTTTTTTTTTCTGGTTAATTGTAGACAAGAGTCTCATGACTTTTACTGGGAACCTACTTGGATTTGGATGGAGAATATGTTGAACAAAATGATCTTTTGCCTTGATATCACATAAAGTTCACCCATGTATTCACATTCGAATTAAAAAATGATGGCAATATTTTCTAGCTCTATTGTTCTATGCATAATCAGTACACAACCAAAATTAATTGGTTGTGATTTCTTTGGTGAAATACTCTCTTTTAAACTTTTCTACTTTGACATTCAAGAGAATTATTTTCATGTGGATATTTCTTTATTATTCTTATTATATTTAATTATTTGTACAAATGGGATTTCAATTCAACAAGGCATGGGTATTTTTGACATGAAGAGAGTCACTTAACAGTATTGGATGTTACTGTTCTCTTTCCATTTAGAAAAGACAGAACTATTTTACACGTGGTTCTACAACCTAAGGCCTAACCATTATTGACTGTGCTTTCTAGTTTTTCTTTACAGAAATCTTTGCAGTCTTTACCCAGATGTCATTCATAAAGTAATTTAACTAGGTTTGGTGGCATCTGCTTTAATCCTAGGTATATCCGAGATAGAGATTGGGAGGATCAATGTTCAAGCCTAGCTTGGACACAAAGTTAGTGAGACTCTCAAACTTAAGCTAGGTGTGGTGGTATGTTCCTGTAATTTCAGCTGTGTGGGAGGTATATGTAGGTACATTGCTTTCTAAGGCTAGCCCAGACACAAAAAACATAATACCTTATCAGAAAAATTACTAAAGCGTAATAGGGCTAGGGTGTGAGTACCTGCCTAACAAGTCTGTGTGTTTGCGGGGAGGGGCTGAATTCAACTCCAAGTAAAAATCCGAGAGAAAAAGTGGCTTTGAGTTCATCTTTATTAAGAAGATACCCAGAAATGGCATTCCTCCACACTATGAAATTTCAGAATTATATCCATGCGTCTTAAACGATGAATACCATCTAACAAAACAGATGTTTCCTAGTATTGTTTCATACAATGTTAATTTAAAAATGTCTTTTGTTGATTTTAAAAAATATATACTGTTGATTTATATGAATTAGAGCAATCTAAATTAAATGCATTTCTTTACATTTCGATATTGGAGACTAACTGTGAATTGATCTAACAAGAATTTCAAAACGAATGTGGTGTCACAGCATTTCTGACAGCAATGAACTTTGCTTTGTTTCGCTGTTCCGCATTGACCTTCAGGCTGACACCCAGTGACCTTGCCATTTTGTTCCATGATCCCAACTTACCTTTCAAGAACAGTCCAACCATTCTTTTCTCTAGGTTCAGTGTCTTTCTTCCATTCACGCTAGACTGAGTAGATAAACCTTCTCCTTGTTTTCATTCTGTTAATATTTATTTCAATTCAGTTTCCATAGTTATTTGCTTCTAAGTTTATACTTTCCTATTTAGCCTGTGGGCTTTTTGCTGCTTCAGAACCTTATTGTGTTCCTGTTCATACTCTATATTGTAGGCCCTGGCCTACAGATAGGTCTGAGAACTTACCCATTGGATGAGTGTATGTGAAGAGCCAGAGTTCTCCATGCAATACTGGTAAAACCTAAAAGGAGGAATATACAATTCAGAAGTGACCAATTTTTCCAACTGTGTTGTTAGTAACCAGTGTCACTGACTATGAGACTATAAAAGAGTTGTTGGAACAAGAGCCTGTGACATAGGCCAGAGAATTGATCTAATCATCAACTAAGAAAGTAGTTTTATGGATTAGTTAAGATAGAATCCACACAGTGCTTGTAAAGGAGGTGGAAAGAGTGTGCAGATGCAAGCATGCTGAAATTTAATTGAAAATAACTTGCTGAATAGGCTTGTAATAATTGCGAAAATAGACATGGAGAGTGTTGGGAAATTCATTGTGATGCCATAAATTATTGAGAGGTTATTGCTGCTTGCATATGTTGAAAATAGATTTAAGTTGTCAATTTTTAAAAGCTCTTGGATAATTGAGACTAATCTAATTGACTTAAAAATTATCTAAAATATTAATAAATGTGATTACATATTTTATTTAGACATTGATCACTTCCATTGACTATGGTGTGTTCTTCTGCATGTACAATCATTAAGGCCTACTGCAGTATAATTATTCACATTATATAAACGAGGAGATGGAGTGTTAGAAAGTTTGGTTCACTTGTCTTTGATCACAGAACTATTAAATACCAAATCTGGCATTAAAGATATCCTATTTAAAAGTGTGTGCTTGCATTATACTGTGCTATGATTCAGAGTCTCTAAAATGCATGTAAGTTTGGTTTTAAAATGACAAGCATCATCATAAACGAATTTAGTTTTTCTTCTAGTCATTCATTTATTTGCTCACTAAACGTCGATTGACCTTCTTTATTCTGTGCTAGATATTTACAGGTAGTACATCCACTTGCCCTGGTGGAATTTAGAGTGACAGAGACATTTAAAGTATGAATAACATGTAATCATGTTTGTTAAGTGCCTTGAAGAAACCTATAGTGCCCTTTGTTAGGAAGATTGCAGAACAGCTTTTTAGTGCTTTCTTTTAGTAATTTCTTCCCTGTGAGTAAGTGTAACTAGATTTGCAATATAGCTTACTGTAACCCGAGGGTGTTTAAAAATAGCAGTAGATAAGTGGTACCACACCAGTGTAATCAAGCCGGACAGTTTGCAAACACTGGTTTTCCGGTGCAGTTTCCCACACACAGAAAATTTTGGTGAACTTCGTAGTTTTAGAAAAGAAAGATAGTGATGCCACACAATATCGGGTTTTGAAACTTTACCAAATGCTACAGCTGTTTGGAAGAATGGTTTTGGAAACATGAGAATGACTTGTATCAGTACACACACACACACACACACACACACACACACACACACACACACACACACACACACACAAAAGCACATCTCTCCAAGAGAGGATTACCATGCTGAACTGTAGAAACAATAGCTCCACTTCAGCACCTCTAAACGTGGGATGGGTTTTGAACTAGAAACCCAGGTATTTGCTATGTTTGGATATTTGGCATTAGATATTGTATCAAATCATCTTTAGAAAAGCTAATTTATTCCATTTAGGATTTGACATGGGGGTACTCAGAATAAAGTAAGCAAAAAGAAAAAGTGCCAACAAAACAAAGCAATGTGAAATGTGTTAATGACCACTTACACCATGGCTTTATTGGAATCCAGAGGTTAGAAAAAGTTAAATTTCAGCTTCAGAAGTTACCTTACTATTGTAATTATCACAAATAACTAGCATTTAAGGGATTTGTAGGAAAAAAAACACATCAATGACCTTTTCACAAGACGTTGATTTTCTCTCAAATCAGTATGTGTTGTTGATAGCTGTCTCTCCCCACCCCCTCCACTTCCAAAATCTCTTCATTGACAGAACCCTGACCATTTTCTGAGAGTTGGAGACACTTTTGTAATCTTGTGCAAATATGAACTGTTTAAGACTATTTCTGAGCTGTTGGTGAATGGTTGAAGTGCTTTTCATGTAGTAAGTGCAATGGTATATAAAAGATAGATGTTAAACAAGAAATCCTGGGATATAATTAAAACCACCCATTTTCACCTATCCCCTATAGATATTATGTCTTTCCTATTATTGCCTGTTCTGAAAGCACCCTGTCCTATTAGTTGTTCATTATTCTCTCACTCAAGCCTTTTGTGTGTGATTTTTCTCACAGAGGAGGTGATGGTGATGGTGTGTAAGCAGGAACTTGCTTACCTGAAAAAGTGAGGAAGATTCCTTCATAGACATGATACCTGTTAAGGGACAAAAACACAAATAGGTGAAATAACATGAAATGTACTGGAAGCTGAAGTTAGTTCAGTGTTATTGGAGGTTTTGTGCAGAGAAAGCAAGTGGCATTTGAGAGGAATGGGGAAGTAGAATGGTGCAAAGTCAAATGACAGAACCATCAAAATTTAGGAAAAATGGTCCATCATGGAGAGCTTGTTTGGTGATTAGGACACCACTCACCTCAGCTATAGAAACAAGAAAGCAAGCCCCAAGCCGGGTACTGGTGACTCAGGTCTGTAATCCTACCTATTAAGGAGGCTGAGATCTGAGGATCATGGTTCAAAGCCAGTCTGGGCAGGAAAGTCTGTGAGACTCTTATCTTCAATAAGCCACCAGAAAGCCAGAAGTGACACTGTGGCTCAAGTGGTAAAGTACTTGCCTTGAGCTGAAGAGCTTAGGGACAGTGCCCAGGCCCAGAGTTCAAGTACCATGACCGACAAAAGAAAGAAAGCCCCAATGGAAAATCAGAAATGTGCACTAAAGTGACGAAGACCTTATCAGACTTACTAGACTTATCTTCTGTGTCTTATCTGATATCTTTTATTTACTCTGGAAATCAGATGTCTGATCCCCAAGAGCAGATGACTGAGGTTGTTTAGGGAGCATGAGGACAAGGAAAGATGTTCAAATGATATTGAAGTAGAAAAGAGGATTCAACATACATGAAAATGTAACCAGACTTTCCTTGAGGCCCTGCCTAAAAAGTATCAGTCTGCACACTCAACCATTTTTTTCCCCAGATCCATTCAATAGTAAACTGTCAGAGCCCATTCCAAGCTTGGCATTTTAAAGCTTCTTATTCCATGATGACATAGGTACAAATAATTTGGGAATGCTGACACTTGTTTACAGATGATTTTCATACAATAACAGCCTTTAAGATTAGATTATGCTTAGCGCATTATGTATGTTGCCACATATAGGTTTTCTTTTCTTTAAAGTATAAATATTATTTATTTCTTATTCTCAGTATTGAGAATTGAACTCAGGCCCTCTTCCTAGGCAAGTATTCTACCACTTGATCTATAGAGGCTCAAGCCCATAAATACTATTTATGTAGTTTAAAATCAAGTTTAGAGCCAGGAACAATGGCTCAAGCCTATAATCCTAACTACTCAGGAGGCTGAGATCTGAAGATCGTGGTTTGAAGCTAGCCCAGGAAGGAAAGTCCATGAGACTCTTACCTCCAATAAACTACTCAAATAAGCTGGAAGTGACACTGTGGCTCAAGGTGTAGAGCACTTGCCTTGAGCAAAAGAAGCCCAGGCCCAGATTTCAAGCTCCAGGACATGGTTAAAAAAAAAAAAAGAAAAACCAAAAACCAAATTTACAAAATGCTTAAGCAATTGCCCAACAACATTTGTTTACTTTTCTTCTTTTAAAAAATGGTAGTACTAAAAAAAAATTAAAAAGGAAGTGGCACTATGGCTTAAGCGGTAGAGCACTTACCTTGAGCTGAAGAGCTGAGCGACAGCGCCCAAGCTCAGAGAAGCCCCACAACCGACTCCCCTCCCCCCAAAAATGGTAGTACTGGTGTTTGAACTCAGGTTCTTGTGCTTGCTACACAGACACTCTTACAGCTGAGCTATGTCTCTAAACCCTGATTTTTGCTGGTTATTTTTTATAGGAAGTCTGCCTTCTTCCTTAGTTCTGTGTCTAGGCATTCTCAGCCTGTGTTAGGCTTCCAATGTAGATAGGTTAACAGGAGCATACCACCATTTGTAGCTCTTCATTGAGAAGGGAGGTCTCTTGAACTTTCTGCTTGAGCTGGTCTTGATCTACAAGCTTCCCAATTTCAGCCTTCCAAGTGGTTAGGATTACAAGCTTGGAGTAACCAGTGCCGGCTTCAAGATAGTCCTGATTATGAGTAACAGCTATTTAAGTGATCAACATTGCAATTGAGAAGAAAAGAAAGTGTAATGTAAATCAATATTTCTTTGTATGAGGACACGAAAGTAAAAATATGTACAAAATCCAAAGAGTGGAATGAAATGTATTAGAAGGATCCACTGCTCCCAAGACACTGAGACAGTAGTCAGACACTATAAAAGCATTATAAATTACTGTCAAATCACTATGAATACTAATAAGTCTTTTTGGTAAGCAGTCTTTTCAGAGTTTACTTTTCCTTTAAATAAGCTAAGATTTTGAGGGCTGAAGCAATTTGATTGTGTAATTGACAGATAATAGCTTTAACTGCTTTGAGTGAAGGACTATGAGAAAAGTCAGTTGGATTGCCCTCACACTGCCACTGGCTGTTTCCATGTACATCTTAAGGAAGCAATATGCAACCATAGCTGTTTGCTGCTTATGCTTAATTCTGGCTCCAGAAGGAAGACACTAACCTGGCTATGTCTGTTGGAAACAGCTTGCATTATTATGATGATTTAGCATCATAAGCCTTGGTGAATTCTAGATGACTTTGCAACTATTCTCAGGCCAAAGCTGGGGCACTTTCTCTGGTACTCCGCTGAAGGTCTATGATAGGTACAAAGGTAGCTCTTCATTTGCATGAGTGACTATGCCATAACTGGAGCAAACTCAATTCTTCATTTTCATGAAGGCCTGCTCTGATTGGTACGAAAATGCTTGCCACGCCCATTATCTGGCTATAAAGGTAAAGTGCTCAGCTAACTTTTCTTTTTTTTTTTTCCTTTTTTTTTTTAAGAGTTCACATAATTTTATTTTATTTATTTATTTTTTGTTGTTTTAAATTTTATTTTATTTTATTTGAGAACATACTGTACAGAGGGGTTACAATTACATGGGCAGGATAATGCATACATTTCTTACCAAGCATTGCAGCCTCCTCCTTTGTTTACCCTTCACCTCCCTTCCCAGCCTCCCCCCTCCCCACACCCAATCATACCCCCCCTCCCCCTCCCCCACACCAACATTGTAAAGCTGGTTTTGACATGACATTTTGTACTTCTCATTGTTGCAACAGGTCCACCTGAATCCTTAAACGACTTGTTTGTCCCCGTCTCCTCCACATGTTATACTGACATCAAATATAGTGAAAGCGGGGGTTACACTGTGGGGGAGGGACATACAAAGCAACAAAGAAATAATCTTATAAATGCGTTAGAAACACATGCATGAAAGAAACAAAAACATTAAAATACATATTTGAGGGTTCGTTTTCCTAACATCACATTCTCTGACTTTTTCCGCTTGACTCATACCTATACTAGATATTGCAAATAAGGGAAACCATGGGACCTATGTTTCTTTGGGCCTGGCTTACTTCACTTAATATAATTTTTTCCAAGCCTTTCCATTTCCTAACAAATGGGGCAATGTCATTCTTTCTGATGGAGGCATAGAATTCCATTGTGTATATATACCATATTTTCTTGATCCATTCATCTACTGAGGGGCATCTGGGTTGGTTCCATATCTTAGCTATGGTAAATAATGCTGCAATAAACATAGTTGTGCTGGTAGCTTTAGTGTGGTCTTTTTTGTAAACATTAGGGTAAATGCCCAAAAGTGCGATAAGTCAGCCTAGAGATGGCAACTGTCTAGGTGGAGGTGTATGTGTGGGGGGAGGTCAGTAGTGAAATGGCAGCTCAAGAGAGCTTTCAGGGCAGGAAATACCAGGAGCAGATTGGAAAAAGACAAGGAGGACTGTGAAGAACTGAAGTTGCTAGAATGCAGTCTCTGGTCACTGTACTCTAAGGTCTCGGTTCTTTAAGCCTGAATGAGACCTGTAACATTAGCTGCTATCATTGGCTGAGGATGTGAGCCTCAGCCTGAGATATAAACTTCAGTGTTCGGCCCAAGAGCCAAACACTTGTCATTGTGGAGGGCTAAGCGTCCTAGTACCCAAGGTGAGAGCAAGCAGGATAATAAAGCTCCATACTGTCTAGAGCCTTAAGTCTGTTTTTTCTAAAGCCCAGATCGAAAAAGGCCCTAGCTGTCAGGGCTTGAAGCTTTAAACTTCTAGGTTTCTAGTTCAGCCCTTATCCCTTGGTTACTCAAAGACTCAGAAATACCAGCACTGAAAAGCTTTTCCTCACCTACCTATGTTTCTTATCCAGGTACAGCAAAAGGGCAATCAACTGATTTTTTGAGAGAGAATAGCACAATTGTGTGAGTAAGAGGTTGGAAAAGAATGATTGATTAGAGGAAACAGTTAATTTAGCTGACTGCTAAATAACTTTCCTTATTTTTCAAAGACTAATTATCCCCCGATGTGTCTATTAAATAACTACAAATAGAATAAGCAATGCTATCTGAGAAACTGTGACCAAAAACAGTCATTAGATAAGCCTTAGTTGTCTCAGCAGCAGGTATGCTTTAATATCCTTGCTGATTTACATGGAGTGCACTCCATGTAAATCCAGTGATGGATTGCAGCTTGGGTTCAGGGTCCATTTCACTTCCCCTCATTGGATATGTCTGAGGCCTGTTCTCAAGAGAACCACATAATGTTTGTACAGCTCAGTTATATGAAAGTAATGCTAAAGGATCTGGTATACAGTTTAGTGAATCAAAGATGAACGTAGGTGATGATGGCTAATAGATGCTTCCGTTTGTATTTCTTTCTTCACCTGTCCCATAAAGCCTCTCACAGCTACCCACACCCCTTGTATTATAAGATGATGAACCTAGCATGGTGACATTTCAAGATGAGCTTATTAACATAGGTTCTAGCAAGGTATTTTGGCTTTGGAGCTCTTATAGTTAATATTCAATACAACACTCAACAGATTGTATTTGTTTTCAATACCTATGGACTTTCTTTCATCTTTGACTTCTTCAATAACAAGAAGAAAGACAAGCCAGTTAAGTCTCCATTTCCAAAGATGTGTTTACAATAGTTCATCCAATATCTTTGCTAAAGTTTTAAGATCAAAACAATTTTTGGCACTAATGATTTCTCACTTTATTTTCATTCTAAGATGATGGAAGTATTGGATTTGTTTAGGGATGTTTCCATTGTATTACGTATTAAGGAAAACCATAGAATTTTTTGAAGTTGGTGAGGAAACCGGCTGTGTACTGTAGCTATAAAAGTGATCCTTGGTTACATATAACAGGCTTTTAATTCTGCCTCCTGACTTTTGGATTTCACTTTTGGTGGTTAGATGGATAGTGGATTTGTTCTGAATGTCTTAGGACATGCTGAATCACACCTGTCATTTACAGCAAAGGGTATTTTATTGTTGGGTATTGAGTAATGCTTGCACATTCTTCATTCTTAGGTGAGTCTCTCATCAGCTGATGGAATTTCATAATTTTATTCATACCATTAATCATTGACCTTAAGTGCCCCTTTGGTACATTTGGGTACTTGCTTTCAAAACAAACATGGGCTGGTGAAGAAATGAAAGGAGAATATGAAGAGAATGCTGGAAGGGATGACACTGATTAAGATGCATTGTACTCATAAACTCACATGTTGAATTAAAACCCCCTTTGTACAACAATTTAAAGATAATAAAAATTATTACAAAATAGAATAAGGTTGCATTGTAATTATCAACTGATATGTGGAACGGAAACTCATTTGTACAGCTAATTAAAATATATATTAAAAATGAAGTAAGAAGGTGTATTATACTCATAAACTGAAATGTTATTTTGAAATCCTTTTATATACTTAAAGATAGTAAATATATAAACTCACATATTTATATATGTACGCATAATATATATATACTTAATGGTGTTTGAGGTATTAATTAGTATTTTATACAAGAAAGTTTTCTTAAGCTCTGATGAGCATTGAGAATTTACAAAAATGTTTGGAATATACTGCTAAATTAAATGAACAAAGCACTTCTCTTAAGAGAATAGATTTTATTTTCTTTCTTCTGAAAATTTGAGTCCAAATTTACATTACATTAACTATCTTTATTAGATTGTCTTGAGTTTCTGAATTAGATTTTTACTTTGAGAGTACTTGTGTCTAGTGATTTAAATATTCCAATAAAATTATTCTATCAGCTGACAGGTTTTTTTTTATTTTTATCATTCTGTAGAAAGTAACCAACCACGTGTACACTTGGATATTATATTTGTACTTGATTGCCCTTTAACAAACACCTTTGGAAAATGTGTTTTATTTATGTCTTGATTAAAATTGTTCTGTTCATGAGCTAGGAAAGTTCATGAGCCCTAGCTAGTGCACTGTGGTAGTAATTAACAGTATAAATTAGTTATACAACACAAAGATGTAAAATCTCATGACAACACAGTTACAAAATATATATTAAAGTAGTAGTGTTTAAATAACTGCTCACCTCTCAAACACCTACTACTAGTATTAATTCTGAATTAAAAATATACTTTTCTTGCCTGATAATTGGATAAGAGATTATTAATTAACTTAGAATTTCAGAGGCCTAAATATTCCTCACATATTTTTGTTTTTTTCTTTCCTTTTTAAATTTATGTTACTCTTTAGTACATTTTAAGTTTATAGATTTTTTTTTAAAAAGTTGACTTAATCTTTGCTTTCACTATTGGTCTTGTAAGTAATGGAATTATAAAACATTTTCTAAGTAATTTGAAGTCTTAGTAGACTTATTAGAGATGGGTGTTTCATAAGGTCAAATATATCAATAGTTGTACAAGGTGAAATTATTTGGAAGGTCATGCCAAAGCAAATAGCAAATATTTTATTTTTACTACCTCCCTTAAAAATATGTATTTCAAAGCCACATTCATTTAACTTTCAGATTACTCTTTATATTTTGGTATGTTAGCCTTTAAACATGTCTTTTAAGCTCTGTTACTGTTTCTGTTTTAAAAAATAAAAACAATTGCACACCTTAAAGCAAAGAAGAAAAGTTTAGGGACTTATTTACTGTAAATTAAAACTAACTGATATTGTAATGTTATGGAGAAAAACTTAGAGAATTTTTATACCTACATTGGGAAAATAAACTTAGTTGAAAGAAAGAAAAATATAAAGAAAACTTCTTTATCTTATTCTCAATTATTTCCTCACAATATTAGTAATATGATTTTACTGAGAATTAAAATAAGAGAGATTGCTTTTTAATGCATGAGATAGAAAAAACAATTATACAGACAGAAATGAATTGTAGCAAAGAATAGCCATAAGTCACCTAATCCATAAATGAAGTAAATTCACAATTATGTATTTCAGTGGTGGTTACTGAAAATTAGTAACAGTATAAGTAAATATGTTTAAGTATGTTTAATTTAAGTATGTTTGCTTTGATATATAAATTTTACCCTCTATCACATATTTTATGAAATATCTTTTAATACTGATTCTGAAAGAAAGTGAATTTAATTCTTGCTAGAAGGAGGTTCTTTGCATGTAGAATTGATGAGGTTTTTAAATGTGTTCTACTAAATATAGACAATTACATATACACAGTCTACTCTGTGTGGTTTTGGAATATATACAGTTGGAAGTTATCAATCTATCTGAAATTCATTCCATCGTAGACTATGTCAGGTGACTCTGCTCAAATCATTTCACCATATGAATGTTACACAAATAACTGAATTTACCTCCTGTTTTTGCCTCTTTGTCCTTCCCATTTGAAATCTTTGCATTACACTCTGCCACCTTAACAAACTGCTTTTCAGTACTGTTTGAAAGATAATTATATTTATTTAGTAATGAAAGAAGGCTATCATTAGGATTTTCATATTTAAGATTATTCTTTTTCAAGCAGAGGCTCTGCAGGAATCTAATAATTATTCATTATATAAACTAGTATTTTTCACTGCCTTAAGTAATGGTTATTACCATTAATGGTTATTATTGATAATACCATCATTTTGTTGCCAAATGTTGTAATGTGTATTTTAAAAACATTTATTGACTTACATAATAGTCACTATTTGGGTTAGATCTTTTTTTTTCCAACCAGGTAAGTGAATAAGACTGAGAAGTCAGAAGTTCCTTTTACCAAATTCATATTGCCAAATAATAAATTTTAATTTAACATCTTCTCATGATGTTTTTGAAATATGTTCGTTTCTTAAAATATCTTACTAAAATGGTGATTTAGCTTTTAATTAATAAATCAAATAGAAGTATAATTTTAGGTAGTTATTCATTAGCATATTTATAAGGATGAAAATCACATTCTCTCTCTCTGTCTCTTTCTTTCTCTCACTCTCTCTACCTTTCATATACATAGTCCTAAAAAGAATAGAGGGAAATGTCATTAAGAAGCAAATAATTACTTTAAAAACCCCAAAGATGCTAGACTGAAATCTTTGATGTTGCTGAAATCCTTCCACATTTTCAGAAATTAGACATGTTACAGAAAATAGGCACTGATGATATAAATTACCATAGGTAGATGATATGCCTATGTATGAAGGGTCCTTTGAGTCCAAACTTAGCATTTGATAGAAGACAAACAGCAATTTCAGTCCATGCAAATAGAAAGCTCCATTCTAGGAATTTTTTAGATATGGAATTGGAAATCTTTTTTAAAAAAATTGTTTAGCATGTATTCACATATTTAAATGACAGCTCCATTCTTTGATATTTCAGGAGTAAGTCTTAGGATGTGATGCTTTCCTGTGAAGCCTTAGATAAAAGGATCTGGGAACCAAAGGACTCTAGGGCATGCCGTGCCAATAGAGCTTCTTGGTGAGTACCCTGCATGTGGATGATACTTTCCAGGTTGTGCTGCCATTGGTAAGTCTTACATGTCATTGAATCTTTATTTGCTTCTTCGGTTTAATTCTGTCCCATACTAAAAGTAAGAAAATTGTGCTAGTTCCTAATACGTTAAGTGGCTCTATTCGGACACAGGGTTTACTGGATGGTTTCTGCTTCTTCCTTGCTATGAGAACAGACTACATATCTCACCATGTATCTGGATGCAGATCTTGGCTTTCATACGTAGTGATTATAACCTGTCTAACCTCAAGTATTTTTGTCCCTAAATTTAGGGCAGTAAAAAGTATCTTCTGCATAGAACTGTTGTGAGAATTTCTTAGAGTAGAATTGCACATTGTAGGGTACTAGGCTTCACTATTATTATTAGATATAGTCTTTGCTATTGTTATTATTAAGTGGTTATACAAACGAGCTATAGTTCCATAAGTCAGGATCTGAGTACAATGCTTCTTCATCAATGGCACCCATTTCTTTGTTCTTCCCCATTTTTCTTCTCTTGTCCCTAACCTCAAGTTACACACTTTGTTTTACACATAATATACATTGAATCTACAACTTCATTTGCTCACCCTTCCTCCCTCCATTCACGGAGAGAGAGATATTCTTCAAGTACTATATTCTATAGACTCATTCTTTTTTTTTTATTTGTTTTTAAATGTTTATTCTCTTTTGTTTAGATGTAGACAGACAAGCATACAAAGCTGTAGAGTGAATACCTTTGAGGCAGACATTTCTTCACATATCTAACGTAACTAAGTCCTTTCAATTGTATAATTTGCTATATCCCTTCATTTTTTAAGCATACTTTCATATAACTCTTTCCTTGTCTGTTTGTTTGGCTACACATACATAAATAAAGCAAGTGTAGCCTATCCTGGAATAATTCATTTCATGAATTCCACTTCTCTTTCCTTTTTAGCACTGTTCTATTGTGAGTCTTTACATTTCTTTCGAAGTCACCAATCATGCCTAAAATATCTTGGTACCAGGCAAAGTAGCACACACTCAGAAAGATTGGGGGGAAAAAAGGCCTTGAATAGGAAATACTTTGCAAATGAGGAAACCTTCATTTGATAGTTGCTTTCAAAGACATTGTGTTAAAAGAGGAGTATCTCCGATGGACAAGTAGAACTTGCTGCTTCTGCTGTATCTGCAGGGGTGTGGGTCTTCTTTAGGCCTGATGGTTACACATATTTGTTCAGCTTTAGAACTTCATCACAAAATATGTGTTCTGTGCCACAATCTAAAAATAAAATCAGCCAATGTGTTATAAATGCTTCTTAACGTCAGTAGATCAACAATGTCTATTCAAGACTTTCCTAGTAGAGTGGGGAAGAACTAGGTATGGGAATTAGCCAGGGTGGTAAGATCTGTTTGCTTTTTTGGGCCCACTCAGAAAAGCCATGATTTCTTCTTCAGTTTGATTGCGCGGTGTTCTTATAGAAGAGGTTGTCTGTGTCTGTCTTATATTTTATTTTATTTTTATTGTCAAGGTGATGATGTATAGAGGGGTTACAGTTGTATACATGAGGTAAAGAGTATGCTTCTTGTTGAACATCATTACCTGCTCCCTTATTTGACCTTCAACATGCCTTGTGTTCACTAATGAGAAGGAAAATAAACAAATCTAAACAAAACAGGTTAAAATGTAGTCACCTGAAATGAAAAAGATGTTCCCTCTTAGATTTGGATATTTAAATCACTATCCTCAAATGTCTATTGTGTACGTGGGTAGGAAAGGGACACCAGTGACACTCGATGGCTTCTAGTTGAATGGAATTTCTGTTTCCTCTAAAATGCATCTGATGTCATTGTGGCACCTGCAGTCAACTCCTTCTTTTTCCATTTTACAGCCTGACCCTTCAACATTTCACTACTTAGGCTTCTCATTTGCCTGGGTACTGCTAATAGTACTGGGTACTTAGTACAGAAAATGAGGAAGGTCCTCTCTCAAGACACTTAGTTATGGATATGTTATGGATCTTCCAGTGGCCAGAGAACCCACACAGGGTATCAGTCATTGTTCAGTTTCTGTCCTAACTTTAATCCAGCAATAAACAAAAGAAAGGAGGGGAGAAATATTATAGTACAAGTGAAGATGCGCAAAGATGAGTTAAATTATTTAAATTTCTTACAACTCTAATACCATTTCATACTTCAATCTTAACTGCAACAAATCTGGCTTGTTAACTAGATATGAATCTACCTTCCACCATGAGAAAGTGTCCTGACATCCTACTGTAATGGCTTTTTGTGGGCTGACTACCCACTCAATGTTGGTTAAATTCGTTAATTAAACCCAAGGGGGGAAAATCAGATTTCATTAGCCTCTTGGACTGAGCTAGTTTATTGCTAGAAGAGATGCCAGCTGAAGAATGTGGCTTGTATATAGAGTCAAATGGGAACTGTAACAAGTTTTTCTGAAAGCTCAGTCTTTCCCATTGTAAAGGTAGAACCTTCCCTGAGAAGACCACAGTGTGATAGTGACAAAACCAGAATTCATCTCTTCTATAGCAAGGCATTCCTGGAAAAAAAGAGCACAGACACGACCCACACCTAACTCACTAGGTTTGGATTTTCAGATGTAGAGTAGGTTGATGTGTTATTTTAACCCATGAGTCTGCTATTTAAACTGATGGAAAGCCACCAGTTAGATGGCAACACGGAGTCACGGGAGATTAGGTCAATTGCTCAAGGCAAGAAATAAGAGTGTAGGTCTGAATGCAAGCCCTCCACACTAGAACAAGTACTTGAAGAATCATCTTTTAGACTAGAGTGAAGAAAGACTGCAAACCAGGAGTTATGCTTCAGTGCACCAGAAAATAGCTAGTTTCCCAGGGGAATAAAGCCAAGGAAACTGAGGCTGGTTATTGGGTCATTGGGTCCCTGTGCAAAAGAGATTCATATCCTCAGTCCCCTGGCAAGGAAGTATCAAGAATATACTGTCTATACAAGGAACACTTCAGAAAGGAATAAAATCGCTGGAGCCATGGGACTGTTTCAAGCTTAGAGCATGGCTAAGATACCTGATAATTGTCTATGCCTTAGGACTTTCTTTGTTGTTATTTCCTAACATCACCATGTGAATGTTTTATACTTGGCAATAACAACAAACTGGGTGTGGAAACTCCCTGGTGAGACTAAGATCTGAAGGTCTATGGTTTCAGGATAACCTGGGCAAAAAAGTTCACAACTTTCTCGACCAATAGCTGGAAACAGGCCTGGTGTGCAGCTATGTGCAAGATTGAGATCTGAAAGATTTTGATTTCAAGCCAGCTTGAGCAAAACAGTCTACAGGACTCCATCTCACTGGTGGAAGTGGTGGCTTGAGCTTGTTTTCCCAGCTCCTGCAGGAAGTATAAAATAGGATCACAATCCTAAAGTTGGACCAGGCATAAAGCAAGACTCTTTGAAAAACAACCTATGGGGGGAAAAAGAGCTGCCAGGGCAAATTAATGATAGAGTGCTTGTGTCATCAAATGAGGGGCCTTGAATTCAGACACCTGTGCTGCCTGAAAAATAAAATAATAACTATCTAAAAAACCTTAACAGGAAAAAGCTTCATTAAAACATCTTATAAATGACTGAGGAATAAAGTTTACTCACGATAAGCCTACTTGGAAAGAAGATGCCAGTAGATTTAAAGTTTTCTTCAACTTTGTTTACTCATGTTGTAATGATTAATGTCTTTGTAGTTTTAAGAACCAGGATAAGTAATGGCTTCTTATTTTATAAATGTCAGTAAAAAGCCAAAGCCATAGCAAATAAAAATACCCATGTAAGTATTGATAATAGTAATAGACTGAAACTACATCTTGGATCATGTTTTATAACATATCATACCAAACTGGTGTGTGTGTATGTGTGTGTGTGTGTGTGTGTGTGTGTGTGTGTGTGTGTGTGTGTGTGTGTGTGTGTGTTTAAGTGAGTGGTGCATGTGGAATATGAGCTGGAAGTTAGATGCTGAGATTATATCTATTGGGGTTCTGCTACGTCGAAGTTACATGCTACCTGTGGGAATGAAGTGAAAGAGATTTGAGTCCTTTTAGAAGGAGAACCTCCATTTTGAATTGCTCACGTTGATTTTAGAAAGCAGGGAGAGAGACATTGTTGCCAACAGACTGGATGTTGAGTCACTGGATGAATCTTGGTGTATTTAGTAGATTACAGTTGAGCTCAATGATGGCAGCTAAATGGAATCACTGCTTCTGAGCTAGAGAAGTAATCCAAGAGCACTCTGTCTGATCATGTTTCTGTTCTATTAATCAAACAGGGCAGGACTATTGACTGGGTAACAGTCAGGGAAGGAAAATTTGCTTTTGTTTGGTTTTGTGTCTTGAGTCTTGTTGTGCAGCCCAGACTGGTCTAGAACTTGAGATTCTCCTACCTTACTCTCCTGAATGTTGGGAATACAGACTTGAACCACCACATCTGGTTTAAAGGGTGTTAAATGTTCCCTATACTCAAATCATCCTTCCAATTATTCTACTCTATTAGTGAGCTATGGTTATTGACTGTTAAATACTTGCATATCTATTTGTCTATTTGTCTGTCTGTCATCTATCTACTTATAAATATATATCAAGTATTGGATACTTGTATATACTTGTACATATATATATGTATGTATGCATATAAGAGTATATATGCATACATATATGTATAGATGTATATATCCCCATTATATTTTCTTGTCCTGTGTTAAAATTTTTAAAGAATTGTTTTATAATACAAATTGGACTAGAGACGTCCCTTAATTTGCATCAAAACTAAGCACAAAAGGATTCCTTTTTATATCCTAACTCTGAGAGGTAAGCAATTCAGAGAATAAACTTAGAGTGTTTTCTCCTGCTGTGAGTTAACACTGAGCTATAATTCTAAAAGTCAGACAATATAATCAGTCACTATTCCTCAACAAGTATTAAGACTATAGTAGTCATTCCAAGAAAATGGGGGGAAATACCACGATTTAAAAAAACAATGAGATAGGAAGTGCTGTTTTGGCTCAACTGGTAGAGTTCTTGCCTTGAGCTGAAGCACTCAGGGACAGTGCCCAGGCCCAGAGTTCAAGACCCACGACCGACAAAAAACAACAACCACCAAGACCCACGACCGACAAAAAACAACAACCACCACCGCCACCGGGCACCTGTGGCTCACACTTGTAATCCTAGCTACTCAGGAGGCTGAGATCTGAGGATCACGGTTCAAAGACAGCCCGGGCAGGAAAGTCCTTGAGACTCTTATCTCCAATAAACCACTAGAAAACCGGAAGTGGTGCTGTGGCTCATGCGGTAGAGTGCTCGCCTTGCCATGAGCTGACGAGCACAGGGACAGCGCCCAAGCCCAGAGTTCAAGCCCCACAACCAACAAAACAATGAAATAGAAAATTCCTGTTATGTTTGTGAGGCTTTTGGTTTTTGTGGTTTCGGATGAACTTATAGTAATTTCTCACCCAAAATATACACCTGAGTTTTTTTTGTTCCCCCACCCCCACCCCTGTGGAAGTTCTCAGACTTGTTCAGATGCCACTGACACATTCATTCAGCTTTTACCTTGGTAGTCTGAATTCAAAAAGTCATCAAAATCTCACAAGGGAAATGTACAAATACTGTGTGAAACTTGGAAGCATATTACAAACAAACGAGAATGTATTGTTGGGTTTCAGATGTAGACTAACACGTTATAAAGATACACATGAGGTTCATCAAAATTTCCTTCGAACATATCTATATTCCTCCTTCCTATCACCATAATAGTTAAACATTTTAGAACCTGGGATTTTAAAAACGTTTTGTTTGCATGCTCATAGTTCTGAATTTTTCTCTGGAGACTGTGTAACCTTGGTGAAGGTTAGTCACCTCCAGCCATTTTCTCCCCAAGAGCCTGGCGAGCAGGTCTGTTTTGCTTTGGCTTTGCTTTTCTCAAAGGTACATGTAACCAATACAACTGTTTATCTCACATCCTAAAGATCTTGGTTGCTCAACTTCAATAATATGATTCTTTTTGCATAACCAAGATGCATTTCTTTCTTTTGTATATATTTATTCATTTATTTATTTTTATTTTTTACCAATCCTGGGACTTGAACTCAGGGCCTGTGCATTGTCCCTAAGCTTCTTTGGCGTAAGGATAGCACTCTGCCATTTGAGCCACAGTTTCACTTCTGTTTGTTTTGTTTTGTTTTGTTTTGTCAGTCGTGGGGCTTGAACTCTGGCCTGGGCACTACTGTCCCTCCACTCTTCAGCTCAAGGCGAGCGCTCTATTGCTTGATCCACAGCACCACTTCCCGTTTTCTAATGGTTTATTGGAGATCAGAGTTTCACGGACTTTTCTGCCTGGGCTGGCTTTGAACCTCGATCCTTAGATCTCAGCCTCCTGAGTAGCTAGGATTACAGGCGTGAGCCACTGGCACCCAGCTCACTTCTGGCTTTTTCTGCTTAATGTGGTATTGAGGCTTCATGCATGCTAGGCAAGAACTCTACCACTAAGCCACATTCCCAGCCCCATTTCTTTTTTTTTTTAATTTTATTTTATTTTATTTGTGAACATACTGTACAGAGGGGTTTCAATTACATGGGCAGGATAATGCGTACATTTCTTACCAAGCCCATTTCTTATTAATTAAAAAAAAAAAAGTTGGGGAATAGGTCAGTGACAGCATTTATCTAGCAAGAATAAGACCCAGGATTCAGGCTCCCACTCTGGGGGGGAGGGAGGAGTAGAATTGTTGACAATTGTACTGTGATTACAATAGTAGTAGGTTAAAGTGAATTCTATTTACTAGATTTTTTTTTTCTTTTTCAGTAAACATCAATCCATAACCTGTTTCTTTGGGTAGAGATGTGAGGTTTTGATAGATCTGTTGAAAATATATGCTTTACCTAGTAGTAGGAATAAACCTTATAGGAAGAAAAATAAATTTCACATTTAGAAAGCAAGGCTATGATTTATAGTTAGAGCTCTAACCATTCCTAGTCTGCTCTGTAACTTAATGGTCTCATGATTTCAACCAGGGAATGGTATTTTTAAAGATTTAATATTTCAATGGCAAACTAATGCAAAATGAATATGAAACTAATAAATATCAAAAACCTCATCTGGCATTTCTAATCTTTAAGGATTTCATAAAATTGTTTTCTGATTAAATACTTTTTTACATATTATGCATCTATAGCTACATATTTGTATTTCTTCTCTCATCTAATTTCAGAACTTCATACAATAATAGTAAGCAAACATACAAATTATTCAAGTTAGATCTTCTTAGAGTTAACATTTATAGTGCTATTAATGGCCTGTTGACTTACTAATGTTGACAATCGTTTTTATGCACACAACTGAGACTTATTGTTGTGCTTTCATTATATAAAGTAGCTAATAAAGAATCTATTTTTTTAATTGCCTTTACTTTTTTTTTTATTCACTCACACTTCTTTCCTGCATTTATGTGCACCACATCTCAGTGCCTTTCCCAACACATTTCTGTTTCCTGCTGTTCATTTTGTTAAGAAAAAAATCTTTTTGTGTTTTAAAGAAATCGTGAGGGAAGCAGAACAAGTTTAACAAGAAATGTACTTATTACTTTACCTACGTAACTGTAACCCCACTGTACATCACCTTGACAATAAAAAAACAAAAGTTGCTACTACTAAATGTGATATTAAAAAAGGAAGCTGCTTTGAGGTATATCCACGAGCCCAGAGTAAAATTATGTTAATTGAATAATCACTTGCATTGCATACATAATTCTAACCCGAGGCAAATGAGATGAACTCTGGAGAGTGCAAAAAAAAAAATCACAGGAGACCTTGCTTTAAGCTAAGTTTCTGTACCAGTTCCCAACAGATAAGGCTCAAAATCAAAATGGAATCACTCATGCTCCTGCAGGGTAATACCCAGGGGTTCGAGACCCTGTAGTTTCAAGTCACAGAGAAGAAATTAAGCTGTTTATCTGAACTGACAAATCGAGATTAGAGAGATAACAGCTAAATTTCCCAAGCAGGTCCATTACATTTGGTGTATTCATGAAACTCCCTCTTGTTTTAATCCTTACATAAAGCAGGCAAAGTAAACTAAACAGGTTAGCCACCTGCTTATCTTCCTAGTGTTCTTGTCTCTGACTTTCCACTTTACAAGGACAGTAACTTTGAAATGACCAATTTAAAAAATATATTACTATTAGTTCTGTGTGTCTGCTTTCTTCAGCTGGTCTCTGTCTATAAAGACAACCTTTTCAGCTCAACCCATGCAAACACTTACTCTGTTTTATGGAGTGAAATGTTGCCTGATGGGAAAATCGAAAATACAACAATTAAGCCCATTAAGCTCAATTGTTGTAATCTGTCCTTTGACACTGACTACCAGGCACTCACTAGGTTTTATTGGGATGAAGATGGATTTGAAGAGTTTTCAGGAACAAGGCATCTCATCTTGATTGCCAGGTGTTTTACGACATAGAATTTTAAAATCCGTAGTACAGTTCCTCCCACTGTGTTCAAACTCAGTCTGTGTCTAACTTAATCTGAGGTAAAATTCTCCCTCTGTGTTCATTTCATTTCAGTTTTAAATGTTAGGTTTTTATAGAAGATACAGAGCCATTGCCTTTATTGGGTTAAATGAATTAGAGCAGATTTCTAGAGTGTTTGTTATTACTGGCTTATTATAATCATTGTAAACATTTAGAAGTGGAGCTTGCTAGCTGATTGTGGTTGCACATGTCTGTAGTCTCAGCACTCTGGCAGATGAGGCACCAAGATAATGATGAATTCGAAGCCAGACTGGGCTATGAAAGGAGATCCTAACTCAAATAAACAAAACAACAAACAAACAAAAAGCCCACTACTTCCTTTTCCTAAGCCAAGAAGCGGAGTTTGTTAAAATCTTTGGGAAGCATATTTTACAACCGGCTCTTGCTTAATGCTCAGTTATAACTAATTGCAGCTCTCCCATTGAGGAAATCATATGTCTCTGACACACAAATCATGCAGACGTTAGTCTGTGATTTAATGGTGGGGAATATGGGCCTTAGATCCTGACAAACCAGAGCTGGAATCAAGAAACCGATGTTCCCCACTGGTATGACTTAATATAATTAAATGAAACTCTTAAACCCTTGGTGTCCTCATACTTAAAATATTTATCTTAATGTCTATCTTACATGGTTTAGAGAATGAGGTAATAAGTGGCAAATGCCTACCTACAATAGGAGAAGCTCCAGTAGATGATAGCTCATTATTTCTCCCAAGGTGGTTTCATAGTTTATTCAACTATTTAAGGTGGAGCTGTGGATCCACCTTCATATTCATTCTCATACTCTTAGCTCGGACACCTTTTGTGATAGAGAACATGCATGTATGGAACGGCCAGACAAGGGGTGTAATGAACACATAGATGATCAAGCAACAAAATCAGACACTGGCCCCCAAGAGACTCAACATGTGACCTTGGACCTCTTCATTATCCATCATAACTTTCTGAGTTTTGTAACTTCTGATTCTGTTCAGATTTCACTGACATATTAATGTGTACTGTCTAGTACTTTCCCAGTGTGTTCTAGATATGGCATTAAATCACATGATGGAAAATGCACCTGAAAATGTGACTACATCAAATTCAGATAAGGAAAATCCACAGATTAAAGTTGGTAATTCAGACTGCCAGACGCGGTCACCTTCTTTGACCCAGGATATAATTTAAGCCAAGTTTACGCTACACTGCAAAAAGTCTGAACTAATTGTGCATGTCAAAGCAAGTTCTTGGAGAAGAGAGAGGGCTACCTTTTCCCTACTTGACAGAAGTGAGAAGGAAGGGCAAAGCAGAGTATCTCTGGAGACGTGTGTGCAAGTTTGCTTCTGGCTAAAAGTTAATGATCAATTGCTTCTGTTCTCAGCTCTGAGCCCTGGGAAAGTCACAAACTCCACTTGATTCTCTCTCCTTGCAGGTAACTTTAAAATGATATGAACTATACTCATATTAGCTAAATTTTAGATTGTAGACATGTGACTTTTTTGTATTCTTTTAATGTAATCTGATTTCATGTTCTAAGCTAATTATTAGAAGAAGGAAAATCTCTATTAAGTTGTCTCATTAAAAAAAGATTGCACTTTTGAAGTGTACTGAGTTAATGCTAATGAAAGATTCTGTGCTTGTATTTGGAAAAGAGAATTGTTTAATGCTCTTAAAAAACTATTGTGGTTTTTAATCCAACTAGCTGAAAGTCATACTAACCCTAATTATTTATAATAACTACAGTTCATTATTTAATCTGCCAGGTCTTTGCTATCAAGGAAAAAAAATGTAAGTCTTTAACACTGAATGTTTGAAATTAAGAATGCATCTTTAGCCACTAAAACTTTCATTGGTTTTTATCTAACAAGAAGCCTTATTTTTCACATTCTAAATTGTTATGTTTTATGAATAGGTGTGTGTAGTTCACTAAAAAATAGTAAAAGACAATTTTTAATTGGGCTTAGACAAACTTGTCTTGAAACATTTCAGATAGTATTATGACAAGCTATGAAGTTATACAGTTAAATTTCAGGTGATAATTCCTATTTAATTTCAGTGTAATTAAAGACCTGTTCAGGAAAATTGTAGCTTCACTAGCTAAAGATGTTTCTAAAGTTACATACATACCTACATTCACAGAGTAATGATATTCTGCATTGAGGCATTGACAGAAATAATACATTGCTCGAGTCACTAGATCACAAATTAGATGAAAGTGGAGAGTTTTGGTTCTTTCTAAAGCGTCTGGCTTCTGTGATTTTTATTGGACAAGTATCCAAGGTTGAAGTCATAAAGACAAGTAAACATCACAGACTTTTTTTTGGCACTGCATATGTAGTTTTCAGCTTTTATATTTCCTGAACTAAAATTAAATGTCAGACAAATGATTAATGATTCTACAATTGAAATTTGGAGCTGGTAGGAACCTAGAAGAGTAACTGTTATAAATGAGATACTAGATCCAGGGAGGGGAAGTAACCACAGCTTTGGGGAGCCCTGGACTAGAATCAGTCACTATTTACTGAGGAAGGAAAAGAGTCAATAGTTTACTTGCCCTGGTTCATGTTGTTTTTGAAAGGGAAGTGGTATTTTTATTCCTTAATATATTTACATTTTGATATATCACTCGATAAGGCATGGAAGTTAAGGTTTAATTGCAGAATATTTTCTGATTCACCCTTGTCATCATAACTCTATTCTCTATCTATAGGTGAATTGTTTAGGTGTGTTTATGTTGTTTACAAAAGGAGCTGAGATTTCATAATTAAAATGGATGGCTAAAGTTTCACTAGCTGAGCAAATTTAAAATATGATGGAAATCAGAGTTTGCAAATGAGCATAAAGAATTTTCCATTTAAAACTTGAAGCAGAATCTGAAGATAATTCTTTGACATGATTAAACAAAAACAACAAACAGAATTATTTTCTTATAAGGTGTTTCTTTTTATTTACTATTTTTAATACATAAAAGATACTGCACAGAGGGGTTATATTTACATGAGTAAGGTAATGAGTACATTTCCTATAGAGCATTGTTACCTCCTCCTTTTTGTTTCCCTACCATTCCTTCCCTCCCCACCTCCCCAACTCCTCTTTCCCCTCATCCCCTGAAGTTATAAAGTTTGTTTTCAACCAAGTGTCTTGTACATCTCATTGGTACTTATAATATACTATGTTTTTTTTCTTTCTTTGTATGTTCTTCCCCTATGGTATAACCCCTGTTTTCACTGTATTTTATTTCAGTGCCCTGCATCTTGTATATACATTTTTCTAATTTGGGGAGGGGAATGCAAATAACAAAATACTGAAACAAGCCATGTTTAAGGCTTTACTGGTTAAGACCGTGTTACTCTTTATAAGTTTGGACACTGATTTCTTATTCTATTTTTGGCATACATTTCAGTTCATCTTTTAGCACTAGGTGATCCTATTCAGAACCTCAATTGCACATATTAATAGCTAGTTGCTTTTGAATATTGATTTATCAGTTTCTTAACCAGAGTACATTAATAAAGTTAGTATCAGAGTTCTCCTCTGCTCTTTAGCCCATTATATCATTCATAAACTACTAAACAAGTTTAACCATAGATATTAATATGGGAGTGACCATAAATATTTTTTTTTTAATTTTTATTTATTTTTTATTGTGAAAATACTGTACAGAGGGGTTACAATTACATGGGCAAGATAATGAGTACATTTCTTATCAAGCATTGTAGCTTCCTCCTTTGTTTATCCTTCCCATCCTCCCCCACCCCCCTATCCTCCCTGCCCCCTCCAAAGTTGTGAAGTTCATTTTCGACATAACAACTGTACTTCTCATTGTTGCAATGGGTCCACCTGTATCCTTATTTAAACGACTTGTTTTTCCCCTTCCCCTCTACAAATTATACCGAGATCAAATACAGTGAAAGCAGGGGTTATACTGTGGGGAAGGGACATACAAAGCAACAAAGAAATAATCTTATAAATGTGTTACAAACAATCTCATGAAAGAAAAAAAAAACGTTTGAATACATATCTTAGGGTTCATTTCCCTAACATCACCTTATCTGACCTTTTCTGCTTGACTCAGACATATACTAGATATTGCAAATGAGGGAAACCATGGGGCCTATGTTTCTTTGGGCTTGGCTTACTTCATTAATATAACTTTTTCCATATACAAATGCACAAGAATTAAGATTCTCTACATGGGAGAGAAAGAAAGCAGAAATGCTTTCAATTTGAAGGTGCAAAGATATGGGAAAACAGCTCAGTTAGCTTGCAATGTAAATTATAGGTGAATCACATAACCGGTATAAGTTCCTGTTAAGTGAGCTCTAAAAGGAGGCTATAAAAATAATAATGCTTCTCTTACTGGTTTAGTGTGAGAAGAATATGAATGGATATCAGACTTGATGCTGTAGCTGATAAATTCTTACCAGAACATTTCCTAGGGCTGTCATAACGAAGTACCACAAGTTATGTGATAAAAAGACAACAGACAGTTACTCTTTTTCAGTTGTGGAGTCTTAGAGTCTGAAATCATGATCTTAGCGGGGTTGTCCTTTCTAGACAAGTTTAGGGGAGGGAAAATCCTTCCTTATCTCTTCTAGATTTGTCTAGATCAAAGCTTGTTCTAGCTTATGAAAGGAAAACCTCTCCCAAGCCCCTCCATCTTCATAGGATATTCTCCTCATGTTTTTCTGCCTTTATTTTAGCATCCTTCTTTTAAGGTTTTTTTTTTTTTTTAATTATCAGACATTATCAGGTGCTGGTGGCTTACACCTGTAATCCTAGCTATTCAGGAGGCTGAGATCTTGATATCTGAGGATCTCAGTTCAAAGCTATCCCTGACAGGAAAGTCTGTGACACTCTTATCTTCAATTAACTACCAGAAAGTTGGAAGTGGATCTATGGCTCAAAATAGTACAGCTCCAGCCATAAGCAAAAAGATTTCAGGGACAAGGGCCCATGACTGACAACAATGATAATGATGATGAGGATGTTGATGATGATATGAGGAAGTTTTGTGGTATGTGGTAATTCCATATATTCATATTGTATACTTTGAACATACTCATATTTCTATATCCTCTCTTTTACACTTTCCTTCTTCATCACTGATGAGCATGAAAATGCTCCAAGTTGTTTTCATTACAGTGATTACAATACAATAATAATAATACTGTATATGTTATTATTATTGTATTACTTCATTATGCTGAATTCATGTTCTCTCTCTCTCTCTCTCTCTCTCTCTCTCTCTCTCTCTCTCTCTTTCTCTCTCTATCCAGAAGTTGGATAGATGAATCAAGAGGTAGGTATATTTTTAATGTTTTGAGGCACTTCCACACTGTACTCCATAGCAGCCATACTCATCCCCATCAACTCAGTTGCTTTTCCTTCACAATCTCTCTTGTCATTCTACCCACAGTAAGATGTGTGTCATTATAATTCTGATTTGCCTTAGCTTTTGGCTAATGATATTTTCTAGCTCATTCATTTTAATTCTTGTATTATCACTCTATGAATAGGTGAATTTATCCATCCTCTTGGTTAATGCATATTTAAAGTGTTTCTGTTATTTTTAAACCTTCATATACTGTGATGCTACAGATACTTCCTTATTTCCTCTTCATGGGCACACATGTGACTACCTAGAAGAGAACTTGATGATTTTAGGATATACACAGCTTTATTATACTCTATATTTTTAATCCCAAGAGTGATCCTTTGGTCCCAGATCCTGTAATTGCTAGGAAACTAGAAGTCTAGTCTTTATGTGATTGAGTAGTCCCATACACTTTTTGATGGAAAGTCCTTCTTGTGTTCCCTGGATTCTAATACAAAAACTATTGTCCCACATATTCTTATTTTTTTTTAATTACCTTAAAGGGGTTGAAGGTGTGAACCACAGGCCTACACCAATACCAGGTCTACATCTACAACAGGTTTTTTTCATCTTGCACTTCAAATGAAACATTTAAAATCCTTTAAGATGCCCAAATAGTGAACATCTGTTTGATTGACAGGTGCTTCCATTCCTGGGCTCCTGGGTTCATGATTTTACTGCTCTGTGTCCATTCTGTTTCTGTCAGTAAGGATGACTATTGTTCTTGCCCTTCTTATCAGTTTTAGTTAGCTATTTCATTTGGTCTTCTCTTTTCACATTTCTTGCCATCAAATGCTTACAGTAGAGGCATGGCATGCAGTTGTAAATTTTGAAAATTGCTTTATCTGTTGGCTGACTTAAACTCAGCAGATGACCAAGTCTAAAATGGTTGGAGTACTACATTGCCTGATGCAGGAAGATGGATTTGATTCACTTCTAATCGTGTGGTTGACAACAGTAAAATTGTTATGTAAGAATAAAAAAACCTACATATGTTTTTATCTAGATGGAAGTCTGAGCAATCTCTGTCCAAAGACAATGCTGTACATGTATTTTGCAATAGTCAATGACTTTCATTCAAATGTAGTTTGGGATTTCATCAGCTATTAGAACCAAAGCCATTGATTTCTTCACTATAAGACATAAAAGACATGAGTTAGATTGTAGGCAAAGAATATTTTCTATTGCTTTTATTGCTAACTAACTCACAAGACTCATAACATTTCTGGGCAATATAATAAGCATGCCAGGATGACTTCTGTTGTGTAATACTCTCATTTGTAAGGAAACTGACCTATTGGATAGAATTTTTAGAATTTACTGTCTCGGTATAAAAAATATTTACCCCAAATTGTGTGGCAGTTTGGCATAATTAAAGTTGATCTTTTTTTAACCTTGAAAAAATAATATAAAATAATATTTTCCATGAAAAAGAGATTTGGCTGTTTCTTGAGACTAGTTATAAAAGATAAGAATCCCATGGTATTGAACAAACTAACACCTAACTCAGTAAAGTGATGCCTTGTGTTGCTTATAGTGTTGATCAGCAAAAATAATGCTTTTCATTAATAATTTAATGTATTCCTTAGAATGGGCTAGAAGTCATGGAGTTAGTGAATAATTGTCTCATAATCCAAAAGGAGATTGACAAACATAAAGGAAATATCACATTATTTATTTCTTGCCTGAGACATTGAACTTAATATTGCCAAAGATTTTTTTCAGGATGAAACACTTTCATGTGTACATTCTGTATACCCGTTGTTCTAATGACTTGAGTGCCCCTTGGACTTGGCTGTGATATTTCTAGGGGTATCATTGACGTCTGACTGGAAGGGAGAATCAGCTATCTATCTGTGACCTCTCTATCACTTTGCTTGCCAAACATATTTACAGATATTCCTGTTGGGTCCTTTTTCTCTTCTCTTGTCACTTAAACAAATCATGCTTATCCTTCAGACTCAACCAAAGTGTGTTCGTGATCTCCTCATGCTGGTTAGCTGCACGGCCTTGTGTACTAGTTATGACCACAGGCCTTCCCTTCCTGACTAGGTTTGGATGAGAAAATACATACCTTAAAATATTTGTTTCAGGATCCATCATAGTCATTGTTTATCCTGAGTTAACTCTTCTCCTATCCTTCTATCCTATGTGTGGCATATTGGAGGAGAGGTCCAAAAATGTGTTTGTCTCATTTTCTGTCTATTTGTTATTGGCAGCTGATATCAGCTTCCTCGAGTATGAATTGTTTTCTTTGTTTGTTGTTCTCTTCAAATGTGCACTGTGTGAAGGCATGGAATGCATCTGGTTCTGTCTTTATACCACTAGTACAAACGTGCTATACTTATTCTATGATAGAGACTTGAATAACTGTCTCATAATCCAAAGGGAGATTGGCAAACATGAAGGAAATATCACGGTA
The DNA here is from genome assembly GCF_019054845.1 of Dipodomys spectabilis. NCBI lineage: Eukaryota > Metazoa > Chordata > Mammalia > Rodentia > Heteromyidae > Dipodomys > Dipodomys spectabilis. The sequence goes on along the minus strand of NW_024870911.1, from coordinate 15,047,914 downwards.
TTTATTTCTTCTCTGAATTCAAGCATAGAATGAAGTGTTCTTTTTTTCTGAGAGAATTTTAATGATGAAACTCTTTAAGGTGACCATTTGTATTCTAGTACACTGAAACCTCAGGTTATATATTTACTAGTATTGACATTTGAAAGTTCTTGTCAAGTAGGGAGAGTAAAAGGAGTTTCAGAACTGTGTTGGTACATAATGCTTTTTACTAGTAGAACTGTTTAAGTTAGGGCGAAATTCCATGGAGTATTTAGGTCACTAAATAAAAAAAAAGAAGATGGTGACAGAAATAAGGCAAAGGATCTATGCTCCAAATAAAAAGAGAACAGAATCTAGGCAAAGATCCCAGTCTATTGAGAGCTGCAGTGGAATCCAACAGATGATATGTGAGTCATGCTTATAATTCATCGGGGAGAACAAAGGAAGAAGTGACATTGATCAAGATGTATTGCGCATATAATTTGACATATGGGATTGTGTACATCTGTGTACCTCTACGTTATTTTTTGGTTTTGATTTTTAAGTCATGCTACAGAGAGAAGGGTCTATTTAGGAAGGCCGTGGCTCAGGTGATCTTTAAACATCTGAGATCAGACTTGGATGTGGGACAACAGAGGATAGATTCCACGTACACTTGAGAGGCTGAGAGTTCTAAAATATTAAGACTTAGTTATATTTGTCTCAGACCGTGGCAATGCCAGTCCTCAGCTTTCAGTCTATCTCACATACAACTGAACAAGTCTAACTCTGCAAGGGTGATGTCAGCAGGACAAGATGGGCTGTTTTGGATTCCTTTATAGGATGAGTGGTCTGTACAGATCATTGAGACTTGGCAAGAGAAAACAGCCTCAGATGCACAAATGTTTGCAAGCATCGACTTGTGTGTTTACTGTTTTCTCAGTCATTGACCACAGTGTTATGGACTAAGTGTTTATATTCTCTCCACATTCATATGAGGGAATCCATAGCTCTCAATAGTGTTTCGACAGAGTGCCTTCAGGAGGTAATTAGATCTAAGGGCGAGTTCTGCTCTGATGAGATTAATGCCCTCCTAAGGACAGAGATCAGAGTATGTACTCTCTCTTAGTATTTTTAAAATTTATTTTATTGTAAGGGTGATGTACATAGAGGTTACGGTTATATAAGTAAGGTAATGAGAATATTTCTTTTTGAAGAATGTTACCCCCTCCCTGTTTTCTCCTGCTTTCCTTCCTCCCCGACTCTGCACCTCCACCCCCACCCCGCAGAAGTTGTAAGTTTATTTCCAACATAGTGTCCTATTATTTTCTTGGACCAAGGAGAGATGGCTGAGCCCACAGGAAGGGAGTCTTAACCAGAACTAGAACATGTCAATGTCCAGATTTGTCCTTCTAGCTTGCAGAACTGTGAGGAAATAAATTTCCACTGCTTAAGCCACATGCCCTGTGGTATTTGGTTATGAGAGCTGAGAGAACTACTAAAGCAAGTCACATGGCCAATCTCCAGAGTAAATATAAAAAGGAACTAAAGATGTAGATATGGGAAAGGGAACATTTGTGGCCTATTTTGTAATCAACCCTAGTCTGAATAAATAGGATATATGATGTGATTTTTAAAAAGTTGTAGAGGGTTTTAAATGCATAAATTATGCTTCTTTGATATGAAATAATTATTTATGCAGTACTGGGGCCTGAACTCAGGATCTTACACTTGCTTGGCAGATGTATGACTTGACTTGTAATTCCATATTGTGCTTATAGATATTTTTATTAATAAGTTTTTTTTGTCGTGAAAATACTGTACAGAAGGGTTACAATTACATGAGCAAGGTAATGAGTACATTTCTTATTAAGCATTGTTGCCTCCTCCTTTGTTTTTCCCTTACCATCCCTGCCCTCCCATCTCCATGACTACACTCCCCCGCCCCACCCCCACTATAGATATTTTTAAATAAGGTCTCACATTTATCCCCAAGGCTGATCTGGACTATGATCCTCCTATTTATTTTCCCAGCATAGCTGAAATGACAGACATGTACCACCACACCCAGCTTTTTATTGATTGGGATGTTCTTAAAAATCTTTTTTTTTTTTTTCCTGGTTAAACCATGAAGTGTGATCCTCTAAAATCTCTGCCTTTTGAGATAGTTAGGATGAAGAGACTGATCCACCCTGCCTGGCTTGGTATAAAATCGTTTCTAAAAAGCTATTTCTATGCCGGGAGCTGGTGGCTCACGCCTGTAATCCTAGCTACTCAGGAGGCTGAGATCTGAGGATCGCGGTTCAAAGCCAGCCCGGGCAGGAGAGACCGTGAGATTCCTATCTCCAATAAACCACCAGAAAACCGGAAGTGGCACTGTGGCTCAAGTGGTAGAGCACTAGCCTTGAGCTGAAGAGCTGAGGGACAGCACCCAGGCCCAGAGTTCAAGCCCCACGGCCGACAAAAAAAAAAAAAAAGCTGTTTCTTCAGAATGAAGTGACCTGGGGTGAGAAGTTCTGATGTTATTCGGTACTTCTGTACACTCTGTGTCACACCCTTACTTATTAAGCATGTGTGTGTTTGGTGAGTTTTGCAGCCTGTCTCCGATTTCCCCATGAATCACAATGCAGGATGAACAGTTATTAAATCCATCTCCACACACTCTGTTTAAAACTTAAAATTTCTGTTATTCCATTGCCAACTGACCTTCAGGCAGACTGTCAGCAATTTTATGAGGGTAACAGCATGAGTATGTGTACCTGAGTGTCTCTTGGGGAAAATATGGCTCGTGGCTTTCTTGTATCTGAAATGATGAAGCTTCACACCTAAAACTGACAGCAGAGTCATTGCACAGATTGATGTTGTCAGTGATGAACGTGTGACAGAGTTTGCTTCTGATTTATGACGCTTCTAGGTAAAAGCCATTTACCTCATTTTTCCCTGTTTTTACTATGCTTTTCCACTAATTGGATGAAAAAGAATTCAATTTCTTTTATATTGAGGACACATGCATTTTGAATAGGCTCTCAATTTTTATTGATTAAAGCACAATTTCAATTGTTTTTTTTTTTTTAGCATGTTGATGCAGTCCTGTTCTTTTCTTCTTCAATGTCAAGTAGCTCCTTGGTTCTTCCTTTTTGCTCATATTGTACTTAACAGTAAACTATTGTTCATGAAATCTATTTAGTAGTTATTGGATTTCTAATAGCATTTACCCACTTCAGTACAGCAAACATACTTGAAAAGCCAATTTCAGACAATTAGGAACAGCCCCCACTAATTGAGCTTGTAATTTTGGAAAAACAGAAGGCTCAGAAACTACATTTCTTATACGACTCAAGAGGATTTGAATTATTGCGCTGCTATAATTTTTTGAAGAATTAAATTATGACATAGTGAGAGAGGAAACACAATCTTTCAAAGTAAATAAATAGAATCAAAGAAATCGAATCTCTCCCTCCTGTATTTTCATTGCCTAGACACGACTATATATTGTATATTTCCTATACCATTTACATATATTGGATCAATGTAAGAGATTTTTAGCAAGTTAGAAAATGAATTAATATAATGTATATTTAGAAACCTCCCTATCGAATAGAGAATTTACTGGAAGGTCACTGGAAAGGAGTTTGTTCCTCTCTTGTTAAATTCTCAGAGAGGTATCCAGTGCTTCTTGGCATACCAGTGGCATGCCAGGGGCATTTATAATCTTAACTAGAGCTCATTCCAAACTAAACATGTGATCTTCTTCTATCCCTAACTTGTCTTAGTAAAAAAAATCTGAGTTCTCCAGGACAAATCTCTGTCACATGTTTGGTCCTCTTATTTTTCACTGCATTTTAGTATCTACTTTTCAAATTCAAGCAAGGTTCTTGTTGCTCAATCATGCTCAACTCTCTCCTATCTGACTTTTCAGAAGGCTACTGCTCTGTCCTGCCCTGTCTAGATTACTGCAACACAATTTAGGCAAGCATTGTTTCACTGAGCTACAAACCCAGCCCTTGACTGCAACAGAATCTAACTAGTACGTTGCTCTATCCTCTGTCTCCAGCCACCTTCTGTACTCTAAGATAATTTTCTAAAATGCAAACAAATCATATTATTCCCTTGCTGAGAAAACAGAACATATTTGGAAAGATTAAGAAGAATTTTCTTATCCTATTTTATCCTGATTTCTCTCCAACAATATGTATCCAGGTATCTCGATATCTCTTCTACAATGTCCACAACTACTATTTTATTGTTACTTATCACTACTCACAACCCCACCCCACCTTAACACATTCTAGGAGTTAATCTTATTTGCCTTCCTGGATTCAGTGAATCCAGTCCACTGTGACTATTCTAGTTTCTGCTCCACCCCTCCCCACTTTGGTGCAAGACCTGGGGCTTGAACTCTGAAAGGCTGTAACACTGTCTCTGAGGTATTTTGCTCAAGGCTAGCATTCTACCACTTGACCTACATTTCCACTTCTGATTTGGTGGTGGTTAACTGGAGCTAAGAAGCTCTTGGGCTTTCTTATCCTGGCTGGCTTTGAGCCTCAATCCTTAAATCTCAGTCTCCTAAGTAGCTAAGATTATAGGCGTGAGCCAATGGTGTCTGGCGTCCATTTGATTTTTGATGCTATAATAGTACACCTGAGTTTGGGTAGTTCATAAAGGATGGACATTTATTTCTTACAATGTCAGAGGCTGGGAGGACCCACATCAAGGTGTGGGCATGTGATGCTGGTGTTTTTACTGCCTCATGATTTTGACAGGAAACAACACTTTGGTGAGAGAGTAATTATAAGAGCTCAGCGCTTCCTTTTCTTCTTTAGTTTAGCAGAATCCTTCTGAGAAGTCAAGAGAGTCTTAATTCATAATTCTTGGCAAAGAGATTTGCACGAGAACAGCAGAGAGACAGATCCTTTCCGTAGGAGAGGTTTGATTGAGATGAAGACTGAAGCTAGAACTCTCCTTCCTACTGTTCCTAGGTTTGACATGTGATCACTCCAGTTGTTTTCCTGTCTCAGCTTCTGCATGGCTTTCTGTTAGGCAGGATTTACAAAGTTGGCTGCAGAATAAACAACAACAACACAACAACAACAACAACTGTGTTTGCTGGTGGAACATTAAGGACCGTCAAGAAAGCACTGGGATGGGGGAAAGTTCTTCAGCTTGCATCAGTCAACGTAACCCTGAGAGAACTGACTGGAGCAAAATGCAGCCCCATCAGTCAGGTGGTGCTCTGGTCTGGGTTGGTGTGTCAGGGTATGAGGGAAGGCAAAGTGGAAAGAAAATCAAGCTAATAAAATGTTGGAAAAAATAGAGAAATGATGTAGGCTCAAGAGTCACTGGGGATATCTTTACTTCCAAATTATGGCCCAACATGGAAGAAAGTGGGCTTTTAGAGGAAGGAAAGTGGGAAGAAAACTGAACAAACAAGCAAAGGACAGGTTCATAATAGTTTCATTTCTTGCAATTTTGTAGGTGAGAGTATGTCATTCATTGGTTTGTTTACTTTTGCCTATTTGGAGAACTTGCAATCCTGATTAGCATACTAAGCAGTAAGCAAAGGGAAAAACAGAACATTTTGGTACTGTGACTTTGGACTGATGCCTCTGTCTGGTGGTCTTTCAGAAGTAACAAGCAAACACAAACCAAGGGACTTACTTTTAGCACCTGCTGTAGCTCCCATCTAGGTCATATTTAACTCAGGGTTCATTTTGATCCATTCAGCCCCAACTTCACTGTCAGTGTGACAGAACAATAACACTGAATTCTAAATACCAGGGCTTGAAGCTGTGAGTTCCTTGGTGCTTCAGTGCCACACTTCTGTAGAGATGATCTCCATCACGAATGGAGGATGTATATAAAACGTGATTTAAAAAATGTTCCTATGCAACGTGCTACATTATTAGATCTGAGTGATCCTTTATAAGAAATGCTGATAACAAATAGTCCCTGCCAATGCCAGAGTCATCAAGTACATAGATGTTTGACAATCATTTTGAGGGTCAGTTAGGCATTTTTAGTGATATATTTAATGACTGTTTTAATACCATTGAACATGATATTTTTATCAAACAATATAGAATAAAGATGATTTCTATTTGATTGTTGTGTAGTATATAACGTTTTATAAGTTAGGGTGTATTAGGCAGATACAAGGCAGATACATTGGGGCAGATACAAGGAAGCAGGAAAATTATATAGTATATGAGCTGACATATTAGTTCTTTAAAATTCTTGAATATACAAAAGTATGGTGCTATTTTTACTCTGTCTTCAAAAAGTATGTTCATGTGATTGATTTGCAGCATGGAGTCAAATTGTCTCAGTTTTATGGGAGCATATTCTTTTAAATAGTGTGAAAATATGCTTCAATGTTTTAATCTTGTCAAATGAAAACTATTCACACATAGACCAGATTCTCTGAGGATCTTCTGTGATAATTTCTATGGAAACTAAATTGTGGTTGAGGAATGGAATAAAATTCTAAGCACTCTTGAGGAACTAAGACTTGGCTTCAGGAGCATGTATTTAATGATTAATCACAGGATCTGTGTGCTTATATCAAGGAATTCTTTCAATGATTCTTACCAAAGCACTTTTCTATAGGTCTTTGGTTTTATTTATTTCCTTCTTATTTCTTATTTTCACTACTGGGATTGGAACTCAAGGCCTTGTGCTGGTTTAGTTATGTGCTCTGTCACTTGAGCTATGCCCAACCCTGCTTTTTGTTGGTTATTTTGGAGGTGGAGTCTTTCAAAGACTTCCCTGCCCAGGCCAGCTTTGAACAGTGATCCTCAGTTCTCAGCCTCCTGAGGCACTAAGATGTACCCAGCGCAGCTTCTAGCTTTAGGAAGGCTGGAAAAGATGTTTATATATAATGTATCTCCTCACCATTTTTGAATGATGGTGACATTTTTTCCTCAGGTAGAGAAATAAATTTGTGTTTGACATGCTGAGAAGCTATAGAAGCTGATTAGTTTAGAGTCACTGATTCAAAAAACGGGAGCATAAAGGATCTCAGAGAATATTTAATTCTGCCCTATGTTTTAAAAAATAAGGAAATTAAGACCCATATAATCATCACTTGCCTAAATGATTATCCCTTATTATCTTGTACGTAGGAGACATTTCTCTAGTGACCTAGTTTTTACACCAACTAAAGCAAGTTCCCAACAAGTGGATTCATTCTAATCACTTGGTCATTTAACATTTCCAGTACTCACTGTTCATATCTATCCAAGTTGGCAGCATGTTTTGTAGAATAATTCTTTTAAAATTATTTTTAAAACATTTGATTCTAGGCTAATGCAAACAATCATACCCTATATCAGGTCCATGGGATACATGACCGCCTATATATAATTATGAAAAATTGAGTTTGTCAGGTCTGTATGAGGCTACACCGTTGATCCTCTCACTACTCATACCTACAGCAAGTTTGTAATCTGAAAGTATTTACTGATGTCTGACTTAATTCTGTAAAAGACTTGAGAAAAGATACTACACACAGAGTTTGCTAGACAAGAAGAATATATTCAAGAAACCTATTAAACCTCATGGTCACTATAGTTTACAACAATATATCACATTGGAAATTTGAAAAACAATAGACTAAATGTTCTTTCTTATCAGAAAAAAATGTTTTTCAGGTGATAGATATTCAACTTGACTTTGCTGTTCCACAATGTATCCATATACCAACACAACGTATTGTATGTGAACAGTTTTCATAAATTTCACTCGTCAATTAAAATAAATCCATTAATTAAATCTCCATAAACTCAGATTTTTTAAGTGTCCAGACCATACTCTTTAAAAGTTTTATTTTAATCATTTCCCCTGGCTTAATAACCTTGCTTTTGGCTTGGTTTTGTGTTCAGGAAGTGTCTTAACTTTAGAATCTTTTATGAGGATAAGAAGTTAAGTAAATAGAATAGTAGTTTCTCCTTATCAGTACGTTCACTTTCTTCTGGGCCTGAAAGTAATACAGAGAAAGCTCTAGAAATTGCATACTATTATTTTGTGTAGAAAGATGAAATGTTTTGTTTGTCCAGACCATACTGTGGAAGTGTGAATCTTGCCTCTCCCTAGGGATTCTGTACCTGTTCTGCTCCTGCTGGCCACTTAGTAGCCATCTGTGCTATCCTTCATGCTCGTGCCCAAAGCAATTCTTTTTAAAAATTTTTATTAATCCACCCCCCACACAAGAATAATGATGGTGATTGGAATATACCAAAAGGAAACTGTAAAATGCTTGCTTTGCATGGAAGGTGACATTTTCAGGCTTGATGTAGAAAGGAAAAATAATACACCCTATGTCGATGGTGAGAAATTTCCTCTTTGTGGGTTACTACCACTCAAAAAAGCTTCTCAGTATTTTGTTTTCTCTTTTGTTTGTGATACTGGGAATTGAATCTTGAGCTGCATTTATGTTAGACCAGTGTTTTACTTCTTGACCCATGCTCCTAGACTTTTTTTGTTTTGGTTGTATTTTATTTTATATGTATATATATATATTTAGGATAAAGCCTCATTAATTTTTCCCACACTGGCTTTGAACTCTCTAACCTCCTATTTCCGTGTTTTCTTCTTTTATCTTTTCTCTTTCTTATTTATTTATTTATTTTTTGGTCAGTCATGGGGCGTGAACTCTGGGGCTTGAGCGTTGTCCCTGCACTCTTCAGCTCAAGGCTAGTGCTCTACCACTTGAACCACAGCGCAGCTTCTGGTTTTCTGGTGGTTTATTGGAGATAAGAGTCTCATGGACTTTGCTGCCCCAGCTGGTTTTTAACTGCAATCCTCAGATCTCAGCCTCCTGAGTCGCTAGGATTACGAGGCGTGAGCCACAGGCACCTGGCATATTTCCATGTTTTCAATTGCTGGGATTGCAAGAATGTGTAAACCTGCCCAGCTTTGTATATCCTTATAGAAAGAATAAGTAGTGGGAGCAAGGAACTGTAATATATGTTATTGACATATATAGATTCTCACAATAATTGACTTACCATGGCTGATTGCAACCAACTCATTCTTTAACATCCTGTCTCCACATTTCTCTTTCCAGAGTCCCAAATGCCTCTGTTACAGAGAAAAAAAGTTTTCAGGATGTCACAATCAAACGTCTGACCAAATATTTTGTCAGTAGCACATTGATATTTTCTTAACCTCCTTTGACAAGCTTAATATCAGCTGCTGTCCATCCCTAAGCATGTCACATAGCTTAGGATTTTTTTTTCAATACACCTCCACCTTAGATTTTTCTTTTCTCCATTAAACTCCAGTGTCGCAAGGCTCACAACAACAACCAACAACCACCACTACCACAATAACAAAAGATGTTTACTTCTTCATTCTGCTGTGGATCAGCACGCTGGTTCTGTTAGATCTGGCTAACTTCCAAACGATTTTTTGTATTTGTAGGAAACCAGGACTTTGTTGTCATATTGGAAATTTTTAATTGTTCTTTAATAAGGTTTTTAATTGCTTTTTAATTCTCTTAAAACACATTTTAAAAGTAATCTATATGATAGTGATTTTCATCCCATTGGCCAAAAGAAATCTGAAGTTAGTAAGTAAGGTCTTACTGCGAGATGTGTGTGAGGGGACTGCAACCTTTGAACACAAACTAGATTTGCCAAATTAATTAATTCACTTACACTAATCATTCCCAGCTACGATGTCTTTTTTTTTTTAATTGTGAGAATACTGTACAGAGAGGTTGCAGTTACATGGGAAAGGTAATGAGTACATTTCTTATCGAGCATTGTTGCCTCCTTTGTTTCCCTTTCCCATCCCTTCCCCTCCGCCCCCAGGAACCCGTCCCGCCCGCCCCCTCCCACCCCCTACACACCAAAGTTGTAAGGTTCGTTTTTCCACATAACGTCCTGTAGATCTCATTGTTGCAGTGGGTCCACCTGTATCCCTAGTTAAACAATTTGTTTTTTCTCTTTCCCTCCACAAATTATACCAACATCAAATACAGTGAAAACAGGGGTTATACCGTGAGGGAGGGACATACAAATCAACAAAAAAAAAACACCTTATAAATATGTTAGAAACAATAGCATGAAAGAAAAAAACATTTGAGTCCTTATCAAGAAAATATGGTATATATACGCAATGGAATTCTATGCCTCCATCAGAAAGAATGACATTGCCCCATTTGTTAGGAAATGGAAAGACTTGGAAAAAATTATATCAAGTGAAGTAAGCCAGGCCTAAAGAAACATAGGTCCTATGGTTTCCCTTATATGCAATAGCTAGTATATGTCTGAGACAAGCAGAAATGGCCAGATAAGCTATGATGTCTTGAATTGTGAGTTTTGACTTTATGTTGATACAAAATTGATTACACATTCAGTAGAAACTAAGTTTCAAATTTCAATTTTTGATCTTTTCCCATGCTAGTGGTATGATGTGATAAGGATATTCTCTCAAAAGGCTGGGCACCTGAATCATGAGAGTAAATAATCCACTGAAATACACTGTGCTGCTGAGCTGTGATGTCTATAGTTTAGTTGATTTACATACCTTTTGGCTTAATGATGTTTCTCTTTATAATAGGTTTATTGGGATGTGACACCATTGCTTATTTGTGTTAAGGAAAAAAAACTATGTACTGTTTTAGATTATTTTGAATTCCACAGTTTTTCTCTCTTCCTATAGAGGTTGTTTCACAATCCTGAGTGGTGGTCTGCTTTTCATGAATAGTTTCCTGTAGATTTCAGCTTTCATTTCTGCTCCTACTTTGGAAATCAGCAAATTGTTGGGTTTTGAAACCGTTAGTAGAATACATAACTGGTCAGAAAACCCAGACAAAACCCCAAGCCACACAAATCAGAATCAGGCAATAGACAACAGGTGCAGAAAGGGGAGCAATATAGATAATGTGAGTACTTCATAATTGATGAGTAGTGTAAAGACAGCAAGAAATATGTTCTTTTCTTCGTAAACATTTTACTGTTATATAATTGAACCAGAGGTTATAATTACAAAACGTTGCTTAATGTCATCACTTCCATCATTCTTTCTCATTATTCTACCTGCTCATCTCTACCCTCAAGGTTTTAATTGCCTTTTAATTCTTTTAAGACTTTAGTCCTAGAGTGAGATGCATCCTAGATTTTAAGTTGTGGAGCAAGATGCATGTCTGCAAAATGTTAGCAACAGATTTTTAAATAGTTATTAGATAATATTGTAAAAAAAAATGCATGTTAAAGTATGAGATGTCTTGCTTAGTGATATTTACCTGCATCAGCAAATGCTGTTGCAACTGGTAACCAGAAAATGCTGTTTGTGTTTTTTGTAGTTCTACCTAGAGATGCTCTCTGTACATATTATTGGGTGGATGTATCACCATACATCTCTGGTTATTCATTTAATAATACTTTATGGTTATAATGTGAATGTCAGCATGTTATTCAGGTATTCCTGGAAACAAAACAATATAAAACAAAATAGTGGAAACTTTAAAATTTAGGCAGGGCATCTAGATAATACAGCTTTTGATGCCATTTTTATTACCCTATCATCAACATTTTGAGTCAGTTGTCTATGGGTTAAAACCAACCTATTTTTCAAGATAAATAAAACCATAATTTGGGAAGTTATGGAAATGTACAATATTAACTTAAAATGATTTTATGCAGTAAGATATGATAATGGCACCATTACAAATTTGTGTAATTAATAAAACACATTTTTTCCTTCAGTTCTTTCAGAATATTCCCTAGCTGTTTTCTTTTTATAGATTTTTAAATAGTGTATCTGAACTTTGGCGATATTGCCATGTTTTAAGCACCATTTTTTTTCACTGAAAACTATGTAATTTTCATGGCTTTTAAAGGTACACGTAATTGTCCCCCAAGTGGGTAACAGTAAGATTTTCATCCATTTCATGGAGGTGCATGTTCAGAGTGCCATTAGTTTCCTCATACTCTGCATATGATTAGTCACAGGAGGTGGGCCATAGGCCCTGGAGTTTGGAGAATTTAGCTGATAACTGAGTGAGAGATGCTGTAAATAGAACTAGGTCTATCCAGGATTTTTTTCCCCTAATTTTTTTTAATTAATCATTTGAGTAATCAGAAAAATAGACATCCAACACAAAATAGACTTTTGCTATTACATCAGCCTTCTGAGATCTGTGGTCAGTTGCCCGGGATTTTTTTTTTAAGTAATTAAAATAAGCTATTTTGCTATTGGAAAGCTACAGCGATAGGGTGAATGTTTTGGAGAAACTTCTCATAAAATGAAAGACCCAGTCTCTTCTTGCCTCTGGTCAGGTCGATTCATCCTACTTACGGTTCTTTTAAAATTCATAGAATCCTCTAGAAGATTCTGGCATATTTCTGAATCGTCTCTTTGGGGTTACAAGAGCATATAGGGTTTTTTTTCCTATTAAATTTGGAAAAATAAGCATTTAAATAGAAAAATGGAATAGACATTGTTTAGCTACATAATCTTCCTGGAAATATAAAGAATTTTTTTGAATTTCGCTTGCCTAGGGCCATTAATGATCTAATCCTTTCAAATTTGAAAAGGACCCGACACTAGAAGAATCTTTGAGAACTGAGAAATGGACACTCTAAAATCTCTTAAATATAATTCCAGATTTATCAACATTGACTAGAGGATATCACTGAATATGAAAGGTGAAAATGATTTTATAAATGGCTTCCCAGCCATACTAAAGGAAATTCTAAGCATTTATTTTTTTTAAAGAACCACAAACTATTTTGGAGGGAATCAGGTATATTTACAGGTTGAGGTCTACACTTTCTGAGCCCCCTGTACTTAATGATAGAAACAAGACAAAAACAATCAAGTTCAAAAACAATATACTGCAGGTACACATGGGTAATAAATCTCAGAGTTGACTCTGAATTTAGGCTTAAACACTATTGTCCACTGAAATGAAGAATAAAGGGTATGGAGAGATAAATTATATAGTCTCCAAAAAAGGATGAAGGCAGATAAATGGAAAGAGGAATGGTAAGTGTATACATTCATAATACCCAATGTTCATACATTAAAACTGGAACTAGGAAATTGGACGAGAAAGGTATAGAGGAGGAAGGTAGGGAAGGAAGAATAATAGTAGAGGTAACACTGATTAAGATGGACAGTACACAAAAGTGGACATGTTGAATTTAAACATCCTTGTTCAACTCTTTGAAGATAATAGCAAATACATAAGATCATGTTTTCCTATTTATTTGCTTCAATTACTTTTTTGTTTATTATAATTTCATCAATTTTGTCACTTGAATGTATACAGATCTTCATTCCAAAAACTAAAGTAGTATGGATTTTAGTACTATCTTATGAATGTGCAGCAATTTGGCAATTTTATGGTGAATTTCCTGGAATATCTAGCACAGAGGTTTGTGTATAACTGAGCAATTGTTTTTACAAAGAGATCCTTACAGTGTAATTTCTGGGTTCATGGCTTGTGTAAATGATTCACCAGGACTACTGTACCAGTTTCCCAGGGCAGTTGTATCAAATTACTACAAACTGGGTGTGTTAAGGAAATAGAAATTTAATCTCACCCTTCTTAAGGCCAACTCACAGGCTAGTACTCATTGAAAGAGACATTGTGGAAGACTTTGCTCCAAGCCTCTTTTGGCATCCTGCAGCTGTCATCATTCTTGGTGTTTTGTGTCCTGTGATCACTTGACTTTCCACCTCCCTTCCATGATCAGATTACCATAACCCTTCTGTTGAGTGTGAGTCTCTTCTGTGCTGTTGTCTCTAAATTTGCTCCATTTTCTGCATGGCAGGGCAAGGGCATATGTGATTGCATTTAGGGCCCACCTGAATAATGCAGAACAAGTGTATCTTAGTCTTTAATGAATTGCATCCTTTGCTATATAAGGTAATCTGTTGATTTTGAGTATTGAGGCATGGGCATGGCCACCCACTCATCTACTATACTTTTTTTTTTTTTTGGTCAGCCATGGGGCTTGAACTCTGGGCTTGAGCACTGTCCCTGAGCTCTTTAGCCCAAGGGCAGCCTCTACCACTTGGGCCACAGCACCACGACCGGCTTTATCTGGTTATGTGGTGATGGGGAATTGAACACAGGGCCTCATGCATGCAAGGCAAGCACTCTACCACTGAGCCACCTTTCTATCACTATACTTGTTTTTATAGATTTAACTGCAAAATATCAGAGTCTAGGACTATTGTTTAGAAGATTAATTTCCAAATCTTCATAGATAATCTAGTATCAATTCCTATTATTTTTCATAATTTTCCCATCCTAAAGACATGTGATTAGTTTGACCCTTGTCATCAATTAGAATTCTGGGTCATTACAACTATAGCAATAATTTAAATCTAAATATATGTTCCATGTTACTGACATTCTGTGGACCAGGCACTATTGGCAAGTTTCTTGCCTAGATGTCAAAGAAAATGTCAATACGATTTAAAAGATGGTTCACTTTGAAGAATAAAATAACCTCAGGATTAGATTCCAATTTTAATTCAATTACAGGTTGGAAAAGAAAAGATCTGGCTTGATTTATTTTCTGTTGTAAAATTGGGTGAGCTATCACCTAAATTAAACAGTATACATTAATTTGAGCTTGTTCTATCCTTTTGTATAAGAAAGAGGTAATAGAAATCAGAAAGATCAGTGGATTTTTCTTCTAAGAACATATCAATTCATTTATGTGAAAGCCTAGGCCAGTGTTTAGGTAGGATGTGATAGAAAGTTCATGCTTTCATGATAGCGCATTTAGAGATATTTATAGAGACGCCAAAAGTCTTCTATCTCCTATTGATTTAATCTGAGACTTAGTTTGCTGAGTATATTATTTCTGGACCTTAGTTTGAAAGATAAAATTTTAGATGGGGTAGACTATTGAGAAGGCTCTGTAGAGCTGAAGCATGGTGGTTTACTTTTAAGAAGTTGAAGAAAGGATTCCTCACAAAATTTATAAAGGAGCATTCCCATAGTCTGTTCAACTGAATGAGAAAAAACCTTGAATATATTATAGTCCAGACATTGACCATTGCCTATCACTTCATTGCTTCTGTGTCCTACATCTTTTTCTTCATAGACTAATCAACCTAATTAATCAGCCTGTATTGATTCTAGAAGACAAGATGAAGTTCTTAGGTTTCAGTACATAGGCTATTACATAAAAGTTGTTCAAAGTCACTTGAAATAGTCGAATCTTTAAGAGAGCTCTCTCAGCTCATTCTTCAATTAATGGCATCATTTGTTGACTAAAATAAGTCTTATGGAAACCATAGAAGTAAATTAACTAGAACAAGGATGAATTTTAAACTTTGAAGGATAGCTGTAGTATTTTGAACTCATAGAGTAATTATATGAACTCTGATGGAGAAGACAGGCAAGGACATGAGCATGAACTGAAGTTTGAATGTTCCCCATTGGAATAAAACTGAAGGAATAAATATAATTGCATAGAGAAAGTGCAGCTTTCATGTTGGTGTGCTAACGTTGAATTGGTAACAATGGTCTCTATAGAAATATGCTGCTCATGATACCATTTTTGATTACTTATTGACTATAATATTTTGGAAAACTCACACTATATCTCTAATCCTTTATGCTTTTGTGAATAGAATGTGATTTAGAATTATATAACTTTTTCCAGGTTCATGGAATTATAAAAATCAGTCAACTGAATTGTTAAAAAAAAGAGATCTTTAAGGCATCATTTTTGTTTCACATTCTTGTGATATATAAATTTCACAACAAAAAAATGACATACATGGAAACTGCTAAGAAATAAAATCAGCAAATATTGTGCATTAATACTGGCTGTGGTAATTCATAATAAGCCTTGTGCCAACTTGGATTTCAGCCATGAATCGCCAAAAGAATTACTGTCCTAAATTAAAAGAAATACTTCCAAAGTACTAAAGAATTGGTGTTTACGTGTACTAAAGGATTGTTGTGTATCTTTTATGACATACACTAATTCTAAAAAATTGTCTTTCATTGTTAAAGTCAAAGACCAACATATCATGTTAATTAAAAATAGAATATGGAAGTTTAATATATGCCAAGAAAAGGATATAACAAAGGTATCAATAAGTGTAACTATCAAGCAATGTATTTCCAGATGATTGACCAACTCATTCAAAGAGTCCAGAATGTGATTTGTTCTTCCTGAAAGAAAATGGACCAGAGTCAGATGAAGGCACTGTAAAATGTTAAGAACTTGTAGTGAGCATAGAGGATTTGTAGCATTCCAAGAATTTCTCAGGATTTTTTTTTTTTTTATTGTGAAAATACTGTACAGAGGGGTTACAATTACATGGGCAAGATAATGAGTACATTTCTTATCAAGCATTGTAGCCTCCTCCTTTGTTTCCCCTTCCCATCCCTTCCCATCCTTCCCCCCCCCCCCACCAAAGTTGTAAAGTTCGTTTTCCACATAACAACCCGACTTGTACATCTCATTGTTGCAATGGGCCTACCTGTATCCCCATTTAAACGATTTGTTTTTTTCCCTTCCCCTCCACAAATTATACTGACATCAAATACAGTGAAAGCTGGGGTTATACCGTGGGGGAGGGACATACAAAGCAACAAAGAAATAATCTTATAAAAATGTGTTATAAATAATCACATGAAAGAAAAAAAAACAGGGCTGGGAAGGTGGCTCAGTGGTAGAGCGCTTGCCTTTCATGCCTGAGGCCCTGGGTTCGATTCCTCAGCACCACATAAGTAAAAAGCCAAAGTGGCGCTGTGGCTCAAGTGGTAGAGCACTAGCCTTGAGCTGAAGAGCTGAGGGACAGTGCCCAGGCCCAGAGTACAAGCCCCACGACTGGACCCCCCAAAAAAAATTGTGAAAGAAAAAAACATTTGAATACATATCGTAGAGTTCATTTTCCTAACATCAACTTATCTGATCTTTTCTGCTTGACTCAGACATGTACTAGTTATTGCAAATAAGGGAAACCATGGGACCTATGTTTCTTTGGGCCTGGCTTACTTCACTTAATATAATTTTTTCCAAGTCTTTCCATTTCCTAACTCAGGATTACTCTTGTTCTAGCTCTTAACCTAATGTATATAAACCATGAGTATGAATAATTATAGCCTGGGGGAGGGGTCAGAGCTCAATTTTTAGATGCTTTCCAATGAAATGAGCCTTAGAAGAAACAGAGGAATACAAAAAACAATTCTTCATTCATCCTTGTGGGCTGCTTTCATGGTGTAGATGGAACTACATTCATGAATTACCCAGCATACAAAAATCACCACCAAGACTCTTGCAGACACAAGTTGATAAGTCCCTCTTCTTACTGTTCTGTCTCCAGACAGGGGAAGCAAGGAATGTGCATGCTTCATTCTTAGCACAAGTTAAACCTTCAGTTCTGTTCTTGCCTCTGTCTCAGATTGTATCTGTGACTTTCAGAGTCCATTTACTCATTCTTACTCTTGTTTCCCCTGATAGTCCCTCTGACTTAACACTGAGCTCACACTTCCTTCATCTTCTGATTAAAAACCTCCTTTGACTCAGTGGCTCTGTTATCTTCTTTCAGGACCTCAGAATTGGTGAATTGGTGGTCTTAGCACAAGGCGAATGACTTGTTGTTTAATCCAAATGATTGACTTTTTATCAGAGTTAATCTAGTTAAATGAAGGCTTAGATCAAAGAAAATAACCTCTTAGAACTGGATCTATTTATATATTCAGTGCCATACTGAAATAAAGGTAACTAATAGATTAGAGATTTAGCATATTTGCCTATCACCAAGACATGATTAGGAAGTCTAGATTCTAACCACAATTCTCTAATAAAATATTTTTTATTTCCTTTTTTTCTACCCATTTTGGCTCATTGTTAAAACATGTGTATTACTGAAATTGTTCTATTACTTAAACTTTTTCAACTGGCAATGGATATTTATTTAATTAAATTTTAGTACAAATTAAATAATATAGGGATTTGTATGAAAGCTAATGAATGGCAGCATTTCTTTTCTCATGATGGTATAGTATCTATGTGATCTGTTTATGTATTTTGTTGAGAACAAATCCAATTCTTTATCTCACACTTTTTCTTTCTTATTGTACCTTATGTGCACATTTCATCATTTGTGGCAACAAAAAATGGTGGGTGGTGTCAATGAAATATGGTTCTATTTAGTGTACATAATTATTAAATAATGGTGACAATTACTGAGATGTGTCAAAGCTAGGTGCTCTAATCAGGCTTGTATAATTCTACATGTAACCCTTGTTTTTCTATTTCCATAGAGAATTCAGAATCTGCTCTACCTCTCTTCCTTTGTATTGCCTTTGAATATTACACTTCAATGTGAAGTGACTAGGCTTAAAAATTCCACATACAACCCAAAGAAATCTGTTCAAGTGGACATCTGTCAACAGGTAAAAATCTATTTTTAACTCCATTTTTCTTGACTTATGCCTACAAATCTCAGGAACAGAACACAACACTGTTTAATTATATCAAGGATTACAGAATTGTGCACAGAAAGAATCATGAAGCTAATGTACGTGTGTTTGAAATTGATCTTGACTCTGTCAACTCAATAACTGAGAATAAAGTAGGGCCATGATTTTAGACATGCAATTTTCCATGAGCTAATTGGTTTGGATATACTTTCCAATAATTAGTTAAGAGACCCTTAGATGAGACTTCATAGGAAATAAACAAGGTGGGCAGCAAATAAAAAAGTGGAGAATTGTAACATGTACTTCTAATTAAATAAAAAACACTCTTAAACCCAAGACAAAAGCTCACCTATTAATCATCAATGCCTTTGATAACCCAGACGCTATAGCAAGGTTCTCAACAGCTCAGTGGATGATATCTAAATATCATTATGTATCGAAATCAGAAGAATCATAATCTAGTTGTGGAGATGATACATAAAATTACCTTACATTAATTGGAAATTTCTACTGCTTTATATGCTGACACCTATGATTTTGATAGAACTTTGAATTGTTTACAGTTTTACATCGCATATAGTCATGCCTTTAATTAAAGCCCTACCCTAATGTTTATCAATTTATGTACTACTGTTTATTAGTGTCAAGATTGTAGCTAGTATTTTCCCTTTTTATTTGAGTGTATTATATTTAAACATTTTAAATTTTGGCAGTACTTTACTTCCTTATTTTACTTATAGTAAAACCAAGAATTCTTGGCAGCCTGCTAAGTGCCCTGTTTCCCACGTTTTTGAGGGTTTGGTTGCTAATTTTGCTATTTACAATGCCTGTGCGAATTTTGCAGGAGTGCTAACTTGAAAGTCCCTGAATGCAAGGATACCGTGATATATCTTAAAGAGAAAATGCTGTGTTACACAAGCTCCTTTAAGGTTTAAGTTTCCCTACAGTTGAGTTGGCCTTCAGTTCCAAGTTCATGAATCAATAAATTATGTTGAATAAGGTATTTTTAAGCAGATATACATGTCTTACAAGATTGTCTATTAATTGATAAAACTGTGATTAAAAACCTAATCGCAGAGACCCAATCCTTTATCTTTCCCATGATCATTGGTTCAGTATTCACTAATTCAATGTTTAGATAACTTTATTGAGCATAATTCCCACGAGTAATAAGAACCAGCTGAACTTCATAACATCAGATTAGAAAAAAATCAATGTAAATCATGTATAAATGTGAAAATATAATGTTAAGTTAAAAGCCAACTGCTTCCACTAGCACAAATAAATGAATCGTATCTGTGTAAATACAGGCATGTAGTACATAGAATTCATTTTACTTAGGTTCACACGTATTTATTAAATTATTATTGAATTTTACCTCATTTGTTTCTTTAGATGATCAAAATTTTATATATACTATAAAATATAAGTTTTAGTTATAGTCAGTTCAATTAGAGTTAGTTATAGTTTTAGTTTATATATAGTAATCAAGTTTAGGGATGTATATACATACATATATAAAAACACATATATATTTCAATATAAATAAACTGAGCTAAATGCTGTCATATTGAACACTTCAATGTGCAGAATACTGAACTAAGGAAAGCAGTCATGACTCTAGCATTATTATTTTAACACTACCTTTGGAGCTAAGTATTCTTTATGCAAAATTTTCTTCTAAGGTTTGGCTTTTAAAAATTATAGTTGGAATATTAAATGCAACTTAGAACATGAAATTTGGTGGAAATGAAAGCCACACACACATGCCTTCCATGTTCAAATGGGATTGAAAAAAATCCAATTGTAATCCACATTAAGGAGCATTATGTTTAATTATCAATTAAAGGAAGGCCAGGATAGTGACAGGTAATATTTGTTTAGGATATAATCAGTCCTGCAATTTACTTTACATGGATCCTGCTGTCAGTCTTTGTTACTTTATGAAGTAAATGAAATGACTCTGATCTTACAGTTAAAAGAACAGACACCATTCTATTACTATACTAAATGCTTCAGTGCAGGATCCAATGTGACAAGCCTTCAACACCCTCATGCTTAATCTTCGTGCCACAAAATGAAGCCATTGTAAAATAAAATCAATTTTATGTATAGAATTCCATATAAAACCAGAATTTTAGAGGACAGGATGTGATAGAAGTACAGTGTTTGTATCATGTTATATGCATATGTAGATGCATATTATAAACATGTGTGCAACTTACAAACACACATATATATACA
The DNA here is from genome assembly GCF_019054845.1 of Dipodomys spectabilis. Classification (NCBI taxonomy): domain Eukaryota; kingdom Metazoa; phylum Chordata; class Mammalia; order Rodentia; family Heteromyidae; genus Dipodomys; species Dipodomys spectabilis. Next base: position 15,027,300 of record NW_024870911.1, on the reverse strand, counting down.
TAATTTTGATACAAAATTATTTACCTTTTATGGTAGAGCCTATATAAATTACTGACAAAATTAATATTTATGTGACTTTTGTTAGTATGGCCAACTCTTCACTGTGGATCCTACAGACAATGCCTTTGCATATGTACTTTTCTGTGTGTAAAATGGGAGTTCCAACGTCCACATAGATCATTAATAAATGGACCCCGCCTGATGCTAGGTTTTCTGAAGATGTGACCAAATTAGATTTCTTTAGCTTATTACAAGCATCATCTTGCCCAAAAGAAATGAAGTTCTGTCTTTCCCTCTGTATGTCATTGGAAAGATATCTACAAATACAATGAGAGTGATGTAAAGATGATATGGAGACTGGGGACTACATATAGTCAAGAGCTAAGCAACACAGATACACTTACATACAAGACAAAAGGTACAGAAATAAAAATCAGTGACATAGCAGAAAAAAATAAGAAGCAAAATAACATCTGTGTTGGGGGATGGTAAGGAGGAGCATAAAAATGGTGAGACAAAGGGTCAACAAATTCAGTAGTGATACTCACTAGACACTATGTTGAAAATGAACTATATAACTTGTGGGAGAGAGGGATCAGGAGGGAAAAACTGGGAGAAGACGAGGAAAGAGGTGACACTGTTTAAAAAGAAATGAACTCATTACCTGACTTATGTAACTGTAAGCCCTCTGTGCATCTCCTTTATAATAACAATAAAATTGTGTTTTAAAAAGGAACTAAACAACCAGTATCCCTTCACCAAAAACAAAATGGTCTTAAAGAACCAAGGTGTTTTAAATTTAATACACGTGATTTCAAAAATATTTGTGTATGTCATTGTTTTCTTCTGTAAGTGAGAGCTTATTCCCTTTCTTAAAACCAGCAGTTCAGTGTTTTTAAGGAGCACCCAAATGGAAAATCTCATTCTCCAATTATTGTTCCCTCTTGTCCCCGCCCCCCCCCCCAAACAACAAACATCCCTGACATTGGGAGAATTCCATTGATATAAAAACTACATAAAATAAATCATTCATACAATGACAGATAGCACCAGTTTTCAAAGTGTGTTGTGATGAATGTAGCTCATGTGAACAATGTAATTTCTAATGCTAGAAATTCAGTAAAACAGATCCAAGAAGAATGACTTTAAGCATTGTTATTGAAAGTGGAAAAAATTCCAAAATGTTCCTACTGACTTCTTTGTAATTTATCAGAAGTAATACCTGTGCTTTTATCTTTGAGTATAAAAGTGTTAAGTTCAATATATTTAAGAAAGTGTATATATATTTATATGTAAATATACGGGTATATCTGTATACACTTATGTGGATATATATACATATGTTTTCTATACACTTATGTGTGTGTGTGTATATGTATATATATATATATATACATCATGGCAGTTCTGTTTTTTATTATACCTAGAAATAAATTTGAGATAGCTCTAATTATTTAGTTGGCAGTTTAGCTTAGATCTAAAAATCTTAACTTTGCCTTATTTTCCCTCTCTGAAACAAATGAAATACTTTCAATTTTTAGTTCATAATAGCCAGTTATTTCTGTGATAACATTTTTGTAGATTTTTCTACGGAAGAAATAAGGTTCAAGCTATTTTTATGTTGTTGTTTTTATTTTGTCTAGGTAACTTGAATTTCCATCTGCGGAAATGCCACCTCCGCCCACCTCTCCGCCCCTCCACAGCCCTCCCGATGGAGGCTGGGGCTGGGTTGTGGTTGGAGCATCTTTCATCTGCATTGGATTCTCATATGCCTTTCCCAAGGCGGTCACAGTATTCTTCAAAGACATTCAGGGAATCTTCCATGCCTCCTACAGCGAGATCGCGTGGATCTCGTCCATCATGCTGGCCGTTATGTATGCGGGAGGTAAGAGTCTCCAGAAAAGTAGAATTCTGGAGTGAGAATGTCTCGATGCTGATGTAACAATATATATTCATGCTACATGCTTTGCGTGCACTGTCTTGAGATGCTGCAGTTCTGAGTTTGTATTATAGAGTCAGTTAAAAAAAAAAAATCAATCAAGGGCTGGGAAGGTGGCTCAGTGGTAGAGTGCTTGCCTTGCATGCATGAGGCCCTGGGTTCGATTCCTCAGCACCACATAAGCAAAAAGAAAAAAGCCGGAAGTGGTACTGTGGCTCAAGTGGTAGAGCACTAGCCTTGAGCTGAAATGCTGAGGGACATCTCTCAGGCCCAGAGTTCAGGCCCCACGACCGGACCCCCCAAAAAAAAATCAATCAAAAGTGTAATTAGAACTTACATTTTTTTTTAATTTTTTAATTGAAAAGGCAATGACTTGGGGGGGGGTGACAGTTACATAGGTAAGACAATAAGTACATTTAAAAAAATCATTATCCCATCTATCTTTATCTCCCACTTAACCTCTTCCTATCTCCCCACCCAACTGGTGATGTTCATATCGCTCATAGTGTCAAGTGAGTATCAATGTTGCTGTGGTTCATTGTTCTGTTTCTGTGATTCCCTTTCCCTTTCACATATTGCATTTGCTATTATGCAAAACATGAGGTACAAAAAGCTAAGAGAAATAATCTTATAAATGTGTTAGAAACAATCGCGTGAAAGAAAAAAAAACATTTGAATACATATCTTAGGATTCATTTCCCTAACATCACCTTATCTGACCTTTTCTGCTTGACTCAGACATATACTAGATATTGAGAATAATGAAGTGTTCGCAAATACATTCTAGACTCATTTAAATTTATGTGTGTGAAATAATTACTCATTGCCATAAAATTTGTCAAATAATGACATCTTTTGAAAAAAGTCATTATTTAAAATATATGTATTTTTAAAATTTTTACTTTTTCACTGGATATGTAACTTCAAGAGGCAGTATAGAATATGAGAATTAAGGGACAAGAACGATGGTGTACATCTGCAATCCCATTTATTTATTTATTATTTATTCAGGAGGCATGCATAGAAAGACTGCAGTTCAAGGCCAGAATCAGGCAGAAAGTGTGAGACCTTCTCTAAAAAATAACTAAAGCTAAATTGGACAGTCGTCGTACTGAGGGATGGAGTACCTGCCTAACACGTGCAAGATCTGAATTCCAACTCAGAATTGAAGGAAAACAAAAAAGAAAATAATTGAAAGACATCATATACATGACCTAGTTCCATATCTTTTTTCCCCTCGTAGTGTACCAAGTGTATATTTTAATGATTGCATGCAATCTAACAAAAGTCTGGTCATAATTGACCAGATATACGTAACTGATTTAATAAAAGAAATCTCAGCTTCAAGAGAATAAGTTCATATCTTGAAGAAAAGTAAAAGTACTTTAAGAATGTAGAGTCCAGTCTCTATGTAATAAGTGAACTAATAAAGCAGATTTAGGTGATTTTTTTAGATATACATCTTTGCTCTTTAATATACATTTATATAGAGACAGATCTACCAATTGTAAACTATAGTTTATTTTAAAGGAAAGGGATAAATGGATGAAAGAAATCTTTATACTATTATTTACCATATTTACAAAGCAGAACATTTTAAATGTAAAATCCTTTTTAGTTCATCAGCGACATGAGTATGGTTCTTATTGCAGAAGTTCTGGTGTCTGTGATAATGTCTAGCATTTAGGGATTTTACTGTCCATTGAGGTCTCCTCTGTCAGTACTTTCAATGTGTGAAATGAGGTGATCCTCTGAACAACCTGTTCATAATTGCTCTAAGCTTTCTTCTCTGCAGTTGAAAAATAGAGAAACCAAGGTAGCTTCCCTAAGTCAGACAGACCATTCATGGCAGATGCTTATCAGTCATTGCTCTTTCCCCTTCGCTGTCATCATCTTTATAGAAGGAGAGTGTTAGAGCCAGGCCTAAACCAAGCCTGCACACTTAATGCCATATCCTTTCCCTGCAGTGTTAATTTCTCCTGCTCCCACCAAGCTGTTTTGTTTAGTCACAGAATGGTGCAAAAGTTCAATCCAGGGTGAATCCTATGGTCTCTGTGTGTGGTTGTGTGTTAATGTTAGCTGTTGTGTGCATTTCCACTTTTGTGGATTTTGGGATTAAACCAGTGCAGCACAGGATTGGTTAAGTTAAATATATATTTTTTATCCCAGTGTCAAATGCTGTTTGTCCATGTCAATGATAAAATTTCTGCTTCTAATATGCTTTCTAAGAATGTCTTTCAACAATAATAATGGGTATTGTATATATTGCTATATGACTGTAGCAACTTTCTTCCTCCTGGCAGGATATCTAAAGGCACTGGTATCAAGAGTGGAGTAATTTTAATTTAACCGCATATCATTTTGATTTTCTCAGATATCAACAGATTTATCAAGTATACATGTTTTCATTTAATTCATATTCTTTCTTTAAAAATAAATGCTTTCTCTTTCTCTCTGTATGCATGTGAAAAAGCATCAAAGAAAACTTGAAATTCATAAATAAAATGGTAGTTTGATAGCTATACATATTGAAAACTTAAATATTTAGGGCAATGGATGAATAAAATAAACAGATAAACAGATATTTTATATCTGGTTGTTTCTACAAAAGCTGTGCTACTACTTGGGAGATGGTATTAAGAGGAACACTATTCAAGGCCAGTATGGGCAAAAGTTAGAGGGACCTTATACCCAAGTACAAAATGGACAAGGTGCTACATGTCTATTAAGGTAGGAGGATCGCAGTCAAACCTGGCTGGGGGGGTGGGGGGAGGGGAACCACAAGATCTTATTTAAATATAGTTTAAGCATAAAGAGTTGGGGACCTGTTTCAAGTGGTAAAGGAGGCCTCCAGTTCAAGCTGCAGTACTATCAAAAGAGAGAAAAAGATAGCAATACTAGATTTATGAAAATAGTTGGTAGTAACTGACAATATTAATATCCAAGTGAAATCCAATTAAAAGTCCTTGTAATATTTTCCCCAAGTCCTCAGTTATCAGGGCTGAAATGTTTTGCACGCTTCCCTTGGCTAGGGAGTAAAATCAAGGATTGTAGAAATTCTGCTATGCATTGATTTTTCCCTTGGGGGGGGGGGGATAAAACCAAAACGTAACACAACACTTGGCTTTTTCTGACAGGTAGAAATGTTGACTGCTGTATCAATGTTTACATGTAGATCTCAGACATTTATATGATTTGCTGGAAATAATACTCATATATCTGTGGCTTATCTTCATTTTTTTAACAAAATAATTGGCTCATTTAAAGCTATCTTCTTCTTAGGACAATTTTCTTTGAGTCAGTGCAAATAATATTGTCAGAAACAATATAAACTTCAGTTATTAGTCTTACTACTGACATTTAAATGGTTTTGTTTTTGAGAATATTCAACAGATTTTCTGTGTCTGAATATTAAGTCGTGTTAAAAATACACAGACCTAGTCTTTATCTTCTACCCTTCTTATCAGAATTTCTACTCAGTCTAGAAATTTGCATTTTAACAAGCATCTCTGGAAACCTCCTCAATTTATGTATAACACAAGGGCTCTTTATTGTAGAAAAATCAATATTTGATTAAAATATTTAAATTTTATCTGGTATTTGGAAATTCTCTGTTTACAGAGGCCTAGGAGGTTGATGATCATAAAATAAATTCAAAGACTATGGCATTATAAAGCACCTAGTTTGACTGAGAAGTGTGATGAATCTCCACCAAGTACTGAAATATTCTGCTCAGCATAATGCTAATTACATTAGCCTCAAGAACACCTGAGATCTGACGCTCTTATTAGGGCTTAGCACTCAATCTATTAATCACTACCATGGGTCACTGAGTGTCTGGCCTGTGATATCAGGGCTGGGGTCTCTGGTAGTAATTAGCTGGCATCTTTGTCTTGGTAGCAAGGTACTATCTCTCTTTCTGATGTTTGAGTTAAAAAAAATGAAACACATAAAAGGTATGCAGAAGGGATGGAAAAGAATGCAAATTATGGTTATACCTTACATCATCCTTTGAATAGCGGCACCAAATTTCAGCAAACCATCTGGCTACCCATATGGTCTCTTGGAGTTCCAGCAAATTTCAGCAAATAGGTCAAGCAATGTGGTCCACCCTATTCATAAACAGAGCTAAGGAGGGGCAGAAAACCCACCTCAGACGTCAGAATGTTTAGATGGACAAGGGGATTTGAGGATTTTTTTTTTCAGTGCAGTCTTTGTTATTCTGTTGAATGATAATCCAGGTGTGTCTAGCTGCACAATGGCTGAGTACAGTTTGGGGCTGCCAGTCTATATGAATTCTTCTTTGTGATTTGCTTCTGATCTCTCAGTTACTTTCCATGCTCCCCCTTCCCCCTCTCCCCCAAGAACTATGATACATTGTAGAAACTATTGTGCCATCACTCTAGATTTGACTGAAGTTCTAAAAGAAGTACAACTTTTTAAGCTTTTAAAGTAGTATTAATTACAATTAGGTGCTTACTAGTCAACTAGCTGGACATTAAGTATAAGGCTTTGGAGAAGGCTTTTGCGGAAGTTTGGATGGATTTTTGAAAACTGAGGGTCCACATCTTGAATTATTCTGATTAGTTTGTAGGATATGTATAGCTTTTCTTTGGCACACATCATTCTACTCCGGCCTCACCTCTTACACAAATCAATGACTGAATCAGAAGCTTCAATGGGGACTAGTTGTATATATTCCCAGCACTCCAGGAAAGAAATGTGCAGTCTTGGAAAGCAGAGAAAGAATAAAACCATCAAGTAAAACTCAGGTGTATTTCATCTTTCCTCTTTAGATGAGTCAAAACAATCTGGAAATAAGACGAGAATGGAAATCTAGATAACGAACCAAGGGGAGGAAAGGACTAGAGAGAACTCTTTGTGTATGGAGGTGATTTAGTGTGTCTTTTCCTGTGTATGCCACCTAATTTAATGTTCATGTTGATGACATATATTCATACAAAAAACCCAGTAATCATCTTTAAGGAACTTAAGGTATCCATTTAGTCTTTTCAATTAGGAAGAATAAAAAAAACATAATGTAAGTTCAAAGCATCTGAGATTTTATTTCAGCTGGGTATAAGCTGTCATGATTGTGGTGAGCAGAGGAAATGGGGAAAGTGGCTTAGTGGTAGAGTGCTTGTCTAGCATGCATGAAGTCCTGGGTTTGATTCCTTAGTACCACATAAACAGAAAAGGCCAGAAGTGGCACTGTAGTTCAAGTGGTAGAGTGCTAGCCTTGAGCAAAAGAAGCTCAGGGATAGTGCCCATACCCTGGACTGGCAAAAAAGAATCATATGTGTTTTGGCAATGAAGGTTGAAAAATCTATGTAAGACAAAAAGCAGATATCTGCTTATTTGAATTGAGAACAAGAACTGGACTATAGAACCTGCTGTTGAAATAAGTCTTACTCAGATTAAAGAAGGATCTAGAAACTTTTTAAATCCTCCTCTTACATTTTTGGTTTAGGACAACCTTTGCTTTCCCCCATCTCTTTGAAATATGCAAATAGTTGAATTTTAATAACTTCATTTAGAAAGTCCTTCAATACTCAGAGGTTATCATTAACTATCCAAACGTCTCAAGGGGATCAGGAATATTTAACAAAATTCAGGTAAAATATCTATGTAGAATTAGCTTAGCATACTTATTTGTGAAACTACTTTCTCTAATTAACTAGGGTTTCTCTTGTGCTTGATAAAGTTTTTAAAATCTCCATGTGGCAGAACTTGGGGAATATTTTGTGTTTACTCTTTTAAGTACATATTTATAATCTCTTATTTGGTCAGTTTAATTTTACTGTTAATTTCACTGATTGGGACAATAATTTATATTGAACAACTATTAGAAATATGTTTTTAATTTACTTTTAAAGAAATGAAGTTATTTATATTTATATTCATTTTTATATTTTATTTTATATTTTTTATTCGCTATGTTTTATATTTGACAGAAAATAATCAGGGACAAAGTCAGTGGTAGTGGCGAGAAAAACATATTTTACAGAATATTTGTAATTTTTGTTGCTTTAGCTGCATCATAAGCATTTATCATAGATTGAATTTAAGAAGACCCAAATTGAATTAGCTAAAGACTACTTTTACTTCCATGACATTTATGAATTATTTATGACATGACAAATAGAACTTCGTTTTGTTTGTTTTTTTGTTATTGTTGTTATTGTTGTCCCCCATCCCCCAAGCAAGGGTGTTTCTTTTTCCATTGACAGTCTATTTTATTTATTCCTTTGGAGTTTTTGATGATTGCTTTTAAGTTTCTACTTATGTTCCCGTTTCAAGATATAATCAATCAAAACTTCCAGAAATTACTAGCTTAAAAAGTAAACTTAGTGTGTGCTGGTGATTTCACATCATTAATTCTAGCTATTCAGGAAGCTGAGATCTGAGACCTGCAGTTAGAAAAGTCTGAGATACTCTTATCTCCAATTAGCCAATAAAAAGCCAGAAGTGGAAATGTGGCTCAAGTAGTACAGTGCCAGGTTGGAGTAAAAAAGCCAATTGAGAGTTTGAGGCCCTGAGTTCAAGCCTCAGTCCAGAATACATACAAGAAATTCCATTTTTTGATATTTATTTTATAATTTTTTAATGTATTCATTTGTTTTTTTCATTTTTTTATTGTGAAAATACTGTACAGAGGAGTTACAATTACACAGGCAAGATAATGAGTACATTTCTTATCAAGCATTGTAGTCTCCTCCTTTGTTTCCCCTTCCCATCCCTTCCCATCCTCCTCCGGCAACCCCCCCCATCCCACCCCCCACCAAAGTTGTAAAGTTCGTTTTTCGACATAACGACTTGTACATCTCATTGTTGCAATGGGTTCACCAGTATCCCTATTTAAATGATTGGTTTTTCCCTTTCCCCTCCACAAATTATACCAACATCAAATCATCAAATACAGTGAAAACGGGTTATACTGTGGGGGAGGGACATACAAAGCAACAAAGAAATAATCTTATAAACGTGTTAGTAACAATTGCATGAAAGAAAAAAATCATTTGAATACATATCTTAGGGTTCATTTATTTTGAGAAGGGGTACCATGGCATGGCATGAGTAAAAGTTTAGTAATAGAGGATTTTGCTGTGCTTGGATCCCAACGCTACCACTTACTGTCTGGAAAAATACTCACTATTCCTCTGTCTAGTTCCTTATACACAAGATGTCCATATTTGTTTCCACTAATGCATATTTCTGTAGTCCATTAATTGGGTTTCACCTCTTCCTGCTAAAATCCAACAAAAAAGAACCATGCAGAACAATGATATCTTATGAGCAAAAGTTGGTTATGTTGACGTAATATTCCAGTTACCCAAAGATGTAGACAGCGTCTGTAAGGTGCAAACTTGGGGAAATGGGTATAAGTAAACAAGAAGGAAGGAAGGAAGGAACGGAGGAAGGAAGGGAAGGAGGAAGGGAGGGAGGGAGGGAGGGAGGGAGGGAGGGACTAGAGAAGGAGGGAGGGAGAGAGGGAAGAAGGCAAGTAAGGATGGATTTTAAGCTCAACTTTAAAGGATTATAGAAATGAGGGGAAAATGGACATCTTTCAAAGTACTTTAACTACCTTTTGCATATATATTTTTTTAAAGCACTGACTGTCTAAATGTCAATACTTAGCTCAAGTTTTACATTTAAGTTTCAGGGTCCCTTTTAATCTGTTTGCTAGTTATCTTTTCAATGTAATGGACTGATGAAAATTGTGTGGTATGAGTGTCCTTCATATTAAGAAGCTGTTATGATTTTCACCTTTTGCTGAGAATGGCTAAGCACAAAATGAACACCAAGAGGTACAGCATCATGCAGCCAGAGAGAATTCAAAACATAGGACCTAAATGAGAAACATGTATCTATGAGCTTTTGGAAGTACAGAATAGCTCTTTTAGCAAGACAGGCAAATCAGATTGGTCTTTATAGGAAGATAATATCAAATCTAAGAAGAGATACATAAAAGTAATATGAAATTGTGAAAGGTATGGATTATGTGTGTAGACATGTACAGTAAATTCTGCAATATTAAAATTTTAGTGAGAAAAGATACAGAAAACTAAGTTCAGGGGGAGCTTTAAAAAGGCCAATTTCATAAGGTAATAATATCCCATAGAATTTATGATGCTGCTAAAAATCAATTAAGCCAAATTTTATAGCAGAATCAAATAAAATTTAGAAAAACTCATTAGTGATAGATCTAGATATAAATCCACCTGTAATGGGGATTATTGTATTGTGAATTTACTAAATAAGATAGCATATTGATCTTCCAAAGAAATCTTGCAAGCAGGATGTATGGCCAGGATGATTGAAAAATTCATTTTCTGTTTTCATGACAAAAAAAATTTCACTGCTGTACCTTTTGTTTTCTAATCTCTTCAGTTTAATGCCAATGTGCTAGCTATATGGCTTCCTTGCCAAAAGTCACAGTTTTGGGAGGCCCATCAATTTGTTATTGTTTGCAATTTTCTTACATTATTTGTGGCTTGTATATTTCTAATTGAATAAAAAGTAGTACCATGTCATTTTATTCTGTCCAAAGCACACTTACGACTTTGGCCTTCTTTTAAAAATAGATTTTCATCTTTTGAAGGCATAATTAGTTCCCCTTTCAATAGCAATAAATCCCTTTCTGTGATAGAAAAGGACTCTCCTCAATAGTGTGAAATTGTTTTGTTACTAAAATAAAAACACGGACTAACCTTATAAGCTTCCAAGCCATATAGAATTAGGGATGACCTATTTAAGTATTTAAGTATTGCCTTAAACATGTCACATATTCTTTGTGAGCTTCGCTACTGTCTTGATGATGTGGGGAAATTATGGGTTCCAAGCCAGTTGCTTTGCTACTTTTATTTTATTGTTTTAAGGGTAACGCATAGAATACAAGTTATCATCACCACCACCACCATCATCATCTATAATCACCTCTTCTCTTACTTCACTAGCTTCTTAGTTTTTGGCTATCTTTGTCTCCTATAGTTCTTCCATAGGTGGTCCAGTAGTTTCTATGTTTGATTTTTTTTTTTAAAGTAATTTCAGTTTCTTTTAAATTTCTAGTTTGGGTCACTTTTTTTTTCTGATTTCATTGAATTGTTTCTGTTTATCCTCTTGAAATTCCCTGAATTTATTTTTTTTTTAATTTTTAAAATTTTATTGTAAAGGTAATGTACAGAGGGGTTACAGTTACGTAAGTCAGGTAATGAGTTCATTTCTTTTTGAACAGTGTCTTCCCCCTCCTTCATTCTCTCCCAGTTTTTCCCCTTCTGACTTCACCCCAAGTTGTATAGTTCGTTTCCAACATAGTGTCTAGTGCACTGCTGAATTGGGTCACCTTTTGTCCCACAGTTTCTCTGCTTCCCCTTCCCCACCCCAAATCAGACGAAGGGAACAGAAATCAAAAACAGTGACAGAAGAAAATAAACCAAAGGAAGAAGGAAAGAAAAAAGAAAGAAAGAACCGCATACAGTAGTATAAAAAAGAAAAAAAAAAAAACACTTGCTTCCATTTCTTGGAATTCATTTCGATAAGCATCATTTTTCTTCTTATTTTGAATTCTTTATCAAGCCATTCATGTATCCTTAGTTCCATGAGGTCAGCTACTGGGAGATTATTGTGTTATTTGGTTGCATTATGCTCCCCCCTCTTTTTTTTTTTTTTCTTCTTGCACTTTGTTGCCTAATATTGGGCTCGACAGATTGAAGAAATAGGATTTATTCCTGATTTTTCAGCCTTCCTTTGTCTGGGAGAGCTCTTCACTGACTGATTACCAGTATGGACTCTGCCATCTGGCAGAGGGTGAGGGCAGACTTGCTGTGGGAGAGTCCCTGGCTGGGTTGGTGTGGTGTCTGGATTGCCAGGTGTGGGAACCTGGCAACTGGATCTGCAGCATTGAGCCTTATAACCTGTATCCACGGGGAGGGAGTTGCTGACTGGTTCTGAAGACTCAGGCCTGGCACCTGTATCCACCGAGCAGTCTTGGCATGTGGAGCTACAGGAATTTATCTTAGAGCCTTACTTCATGGAGTTTTGGCCTGGCTCAAGGCTTTTTAGTGAACCCTAGGCTTGGCTGGAGTGGGCATAGGCCTTGTTATCAGCAGCTTGGAGGTATTTTGCTAGAGTGGAGCCTAGGGGTTGGTAACCTCATACTTTTCCTCCTATTCTGTTACTTTATTACCTTCTCAAGGTGTCCACAGTCCGACCTCTCCTGAGTTCAAGACTTGCATATAAAGTTTCTTTTCAATGTTGCCATTAGTATACCTACCAAACATTTCTAAGTTGACACATTCAACATTTTATCTTCTAAAAATCAACTCCAAGCTGGGCACCTGTGGCTAACGCTTGTAATCCTAGCTACTCAGGAGGCTGAGATCTGAGGATCACGGTTCAAAGCCAGCTCTGGCAGAAAAAGCCATGAAACTCGTATGTCCCATAAACCACTAGGAAACCAGAAGTGGCGCTGTGGCTCAAGTGGTAGAGCGCTAGCCTTGAGCTGAAGAGCACAGGGACAGCGCCCAGACCCAGAGTTCAAGCCCCATGAAAAACCAAAATTGACTCCAAATATGTTACATAGGCCCACACAGTCTCCTCTCTCCCCCACCCTCTTTTTTCCTCAGACCTAAATTAGGTGATTTACTTGTTGGTATCTTCTAAGTATATGCAATATTTCATATTTATTTATTTTTACCATTTCTGCTGCTATTACCTAGTCCAAAGCACCACTGTAGACTATTATGCATTTGAAAATCACTGCTACTAAAATCCTATAATCTAAAAGGCTAATTGTGTCCAACATACCTGAGGTTTCTCACCTCACGATCAATACCTCCCACACTCCATTTCCTCCCTACTTTGCTCCAGATGCTTCCAGTCCCGCTCATTCTGTTCAGGCTGCACTGTCCAGCTACTGTTCCTAGAATACACCTGCCACAGTTTCACCTCACAGCATTTCCTGACTATTCCCTTTACCTGGAATAATGTTTCCCCTTATCTATATATATATATCTATGGATGGCTTTGCTTTCTTTCTGCCAAAAGTTCTTCCAGAGCTTTACTCAAATTTTACATTCCCATAGAGGTATTCTGGGGCTACTCTAAAATTTCTACACTATATCCATGCAGTTCTATCCCTTGGATCTTGCATTAGTTTTTCCCCTCCATAACATCACCATCTCATTTATTTTTAATGTGTATGGTGCTTGCCTATAGAACTGTCTCTAATGATAAAACTATCCTATATATCTGATTGCCCAATAAATGTTCAAAACTAGCCACAGGCAGCTAATTGAGCACTTGCAATGAAGCCAGTTTGCATAAGGAATTGAGCTTTTATTTTATTTCATCTTAAATCATTAAAAAAATCTAAAAGTTCAGTTGGCTCAAGGTTACCATATTAGGCAGTATACAGTGGGAGTGTAAACTTTCAATTTTACAAACTTTATGAAAGCAAAGATTTTGGTTTATTTCTTTCTTTTCACTGTTGTATTGGTGCTAGTAGATACAGCCTAAACATAGTAAGTATTTAATAAGTAATTTTGAAGGAATAAGCAGATCATTATCGACACTGTAACAATGATTCAATAAGATATTGACAAAGTAGGGTTTAATTTGGCTGTGTAACTCAATAATGGTGTGATTGCTCAGAATTCAGCTAAACGTCTTGGAAATCAAATTGCTTCATATTTTTTCTGATGTACTACAAACATGTATTGAGTTTCCTGCTATTTGCTGAGGTATAGCTAGATATTAATGTACAAAGATGAAAAATTTATGGTGTATGGCAAGAAGTTCCATCCAGTTATGAAGAAGTCAAAGCCCCAAATATTCAATCTATGGGATAATGTTAGCAACAGAGATAGGAACGGTTGTTAGAGAAGAGGAAATAAAAAAGCAGCCATAATGGTTAAAAGATTCATTAGTAGAAAGGAAAGTGATGAAACTTCCCGATTGGATAGAGATGATTTGAAATGTTTATAATAGGTTGATATTTTAGTATGCAAACAACAAAGAATGCACTTAAACTGAAACCTTTCCTATCATATGAAGAATGGACATCTGGGGAGGGGTATTGATTATCAAAGCATTCTATAATATAACTTAGGTATTCTAGGGTCAGAGTATAAATACAAAGCAAATACTCAGCATTCTGACCTCTTCCTCCTCCTCCTCCTCCTCTTCTTCTTCACAAACTTCTTGTTCTTCACAAACTTCTGAAACAATATCAGCTTGCTGTAAGCTGTTCCTCCCCTGATTCCTATTGTTCTTCTTCCCTTTTGTGTAGGGAAGAAATAATGATAAAATGAATACATAATAAATATGTATTATATATTCTGTATATAGTATATATACACATTGCATATATACTGTATACAGAATATGTAATGGATATTATATATTCTGTATACAGTATATATGTATATACTGCATGTATATATACTGTATAGAGAATATGTAATGGATATGTACTGCTTAGACAAAGTGAATATTGTAAAGCTCATGTACAAAAATAAAAATGTTCCTGTGAAGATGAAAACTACATACGTATGCATACTGTCTACTCCATATGAATTTGTGGTGCTAGGATCTAACCCAGAACCTGGCACATGCTAAACAAGAACTCCACCACTGAGCTATATCCCAGCACTTATAGGACTTTAATATTGTAGATTCCACCCAACTTCATAAGCAGTCAGATATGTTTTGCAAGAAAACTCTAGAACAGGAAAGTCTGAAAGGCTGTATTAGCAGAGAGTAGCTTCGCTTAGGTTCTGAATTGAATAGAGCTCTTGCATGCATCTCTCCTCCACAGAGGATTGGGTGACAGTGAAATGAAGAGTAATGTGAGGAATCAAGGTCGCTTTTCACCTTTCAAAGCAGCCAGGCAACGTATTGTGTGACTCTCTGAAAACTAAACTTATTGCCTTAAGTTTAAGACGAATTTTCAGTGTATGTGTGTGTGTGTGTGTGTGTGTGTGTGTGTGTGTGTGTGTGTGTGTGTGTAAGAAAACATGTTAGCTTCTAGGTTTTTATAGCAATTATACATAAATTGGCTTACAATTAAACTTGCTAGTTCGATGTGCTAGTTACCAAGTACGTAGATGTTGTGCTGTGGGATAGACCTCTGTGCATAGTTGCTGAGACCATTTGGGTCCTTAGATATACTTGTTTGCTAACCAGTGTAACAGGATGTCCGTTTAAACATTATAGCGACTGTATTTCATTTAATTAAGCAATACTTTATTAACAAATTAATGACATCACTCAGAACATTTCCATATTTAAATATACCTGTATATTTAAAATACAGATAGTATTTTAAACTCTTTTGGAAGATAGAATATTCAAATCTTGTACACTGACAAATGCATTTTGTGTTTTTCTTTTTTCTTTTTGCTGGAACTTAAAGCTTGAACTCAGGGCATGGGCTCTGTCCATGAGCCTCTTTGTGCTCAAGGCCATAGCTCTACCACTTGAACCACAGCGCCACATTAGGCTTTTTGAATAGTTTATTGGAGATAAGAGTCTCATGGGGATTTTTATACCCAGTCTGGCTTCAAATTGCAATCCTTAGATTTCAGCCTCCTGAGTAGCTAGGATTATAGGCCTGAGCCATCGGCACCTGGCTATGATTATGGTTTTTAAGTAAATGTTCTATTGTAAACACAGGAAAAATGAAGGGTAAGTAAAAAAGGAAATGAGAGAAAGAGGGTTAGAAAGGGTTATGCAGGTATGATAGACTAGCTTCAAAAGGCTGGACACAACATGGGAGACCAGGTAGGAAGATATGTAGCAGATTTGAAATGGGAGGATTACCCATTTGAGACCAGCCAGGGCAACATAGTAAGATCCTGTCTAAGAAAAGTAAAAGAAAAAGGAAACAACATCAAAGAAGCACAAAGACTTTAGGGATTTATTTTAAAAGGATGGAAGAGCAAAGATGGAGTTGCTGCTGGAGAACTTGCACCATTTTTGAATGCTGAAGTATCTAGGTGTGGGATAAGTAACTGAGAGGGATTCAAATGAACTAATTTTGTTACTACCCATAACACTCAAAAAAGACCCATGCTGTCCAAAGCAAAACAAAACTCCAAGTAAACAAACAACACCCAAGAACTCCATAGTCACCCATAAAAAAGATAATGAATGAAAGTAGAATATTAAGTGGTGGGTTTTGTAGAGAATCCTGGGAATGAGAATGACCGGAAGTAATATGAATTTGAAATGTATTGTGACAGGCCAGTCAGAAGAGGGTTAGCACTCACTCAGCTCTGGTTCTCTGGCTCCAGATATTTCCTGTAATGACATGTTGGTATCCAGTACATTGGGCTAGCATTTCAAAGCATATAACATGCTTCAACAAGTACCAACACATTTGCATTTGAAGCCGTTTGTGAATTTGGGGAATGATAAGGCCAGCATTTTCCATGTAGCAGAAAATTCTCATAAGCAAGAAGATCACCTTGTAAGGCCTTTTTGTCACTTATTAATGGCTCATCTTTTTGTCTTCTCTATTCTCAGAAAATTTCCAACTTCATTCTTCCTCTACCAATTAATCTTCCCAAATACCCAAGATTCTCATTTGGCTGCTGCCTTTTAACAGACTTCATACAATTTCAACTGACACTCCATACTAAATCCTCCCTTTTTAGATATTTCATCACCCCACTCATTCCTTTACATTGACTTCGTCTGTGAGCAAGAACTAGTTAAGACTTCTAGCCTAGTCAGTTAGAGTCTCCTGACCCACTTCCTGTCAACACCAATTTCTGCAAAAGAGATTGTGTCAGATGAAGGATACTTTCTACAAAAGCTGGTGCAAGAGATCACTTTTTAGCTTTCACTGTCAAAACAATGGATAACTTATTCTTATTGGTAAATTTTTTTAATCCTGGAGTTTCTCACACAAGAAAGCCACAACTAAGTCTTTGGGAGGTGAACACTTAATTTTTTTTTTGGGGGGGGGGGGCCGGTCATGGGGCCTGAACTCTGGGCTTGGGCGCTGTCCCTCAGCTCTTCAGCTCAAGGCTAGCGCTCTACCACTTGAGCCACAGCACCACTTCCAGCTTTTTTCTTTTTGCTTATGTGGTGCTGAGGAATCAAACCCAGGGCCTCAGGCATGCAAGGCAAGCGTTCTACCACTGAGCCACTTTCCCAGCCCCTGTTTAAGTTAAGTTTAAGGTAAGTTTACTTCCTCACTGTACAATTTGCTCTGGGAAATCTTAGTCCCAAGTTGACTATCTAGCTATAGAAGAAATCAATAGACTATTGTGGGAACCTCTGGTTAGAGCCACAAATATACCTACTGCTTCTTTGAGATTATCATTGATAATGTGGATATGGGGCTTTGATGATTTATATCATTGTCATTCTCTCTTCTTTTAATGCCAATAATATTAAGCAGCTGTAACATTAAAAAAATAAAATGATGAAAGGCTTATGCCTATAATCATAGCTACTCAGGAGGCAGAGATCTGAGGATCATAATTTGAAATCAACTCAAGAAGAAAGGTCTGTAAGACTATTCTGTCCAACCGACCAGTAAAATCTGGAGTAGAGATGTGGCTCAAGTGGTAGAGCACCAACTCTGAGCCAAAAAAATGAGAGCAGAGTTAATAAAGATATACACATATTAAATTCTCAAATATTACTATAAATCCATAAATTGATGTTTTACCCTCTTGTTTCTTAAAATTCAACTTGAAGTTTCCTTTCCTATGACACTAATAAAGCCCAATATATTACCTAAATAATCTTGAAAGGAATTTAAAACAGATGCAAAAATGAAGGCAAAATCATCTCTATGGCTCATGATTATAATTTAGACATTCTCTTTGTGATTTGTGGCAAAGAGTGCAGCAGGTATTAATACTGTATCTCTACTAGGAATCTGAAAAACCATTTTGGTTTGAGATATATTTAACTTCTATCTCAAAGACATTGTTTTTTTATATTGGCAGAAAAATATATATATATTTTTGCTAGCAGGCAACCTCAATAATATTCGGGTCACAAGGATAACGTGTTACATCTTTCCTGACATCGGTATATTTTGTCAAGTCATTTTAATGTCTTCTGGCTAAAGAATATCAATATCGCTCCTTAGCTGAAAGGCAGTTCCAGTAATGCCTGATGTCTAAGCATCATTTATACTACAAATGATGAGAAGCCTGTGGCCTAATGTCCACTAATTTATTTTGAATTTATGATGCATCACAGTCATTGGTATGAAGCTGCGTTCATATCACTCATGGGGAATAAGAGTTCTGTTGGGGTAGGTTTTATTACTTGATGTTAGGAGGGGGAAAAGATGCCCATTTTAAGAGGAAAAAAGAGAAAAAGTCTATTATAATGTGAGATTCTGTTAGAAATCTATAAATTCTTTGTACCAGTTTTCCTATATCATGAATTCTCTGTTCTGTATCATACATAACCATGGGAGGAGGGAGTGCTTCTAAATGAAAAACTGCAACAGTGCCAGCTTTGCATTTTATTAATACATAAATTTATCCTGCAATATCCCACTAGTTTGGGGAAGACTGTTTTTTTTTTTAATTGTGAAAATACCATACAGAGGAGTTACAATTACATGGGCAAGATAATGAGTAAATTTCTTATCAAGCATTGTAGCCTCCTCCTTTGTTTCCCCTTACTATCCCTTCCTCCCACCTGCTTCCCCCCCCCCCCATCTTCCCCCACAAAGTTGTAAAGTTCATTTTCGACATAACGACTTGTACATTTCTTTGGTGCAATGGGTCCACCTGTATCCCTATTTAAACAATTTGTTTTCTCCCTTCCCCTCCACAAATTATACCAACATCAAATACAGTGAAAGCAGGGGTTATATTGTGGGAGAGGGACATACAAAGCAACAAAGATATCATCTTATAAATATGTTAGAAACAATCGCAAGAAAGAAAAAAACATTTGAATACTTATCTTTGGGTTCATTTCACCTAACATCAACTTATCTGACCTTTTCTGCTTGTCTCAGACATATGTAGTTATTGTAAATAAGGGAAACCATGGGGCCTGTGTTTCTTTGGGCCTGGCTTACTTCATTTAATATAATTTTTCCAAGTCTTTTTCTTTCCAGATATCTATCATAAGATTTTTTTCAGAGCAAGGAAAATATTAAAATTTTTGTGCAGTGGAGATTGCCATCAACTTAAATATGTTCCACTATTAATTTAAATGCCAGTGTTTGGGTTGATTTCATTGTGGGGAATGATAAATTTTAGACTAGTTTATAAGAGTTTTCATAAGTGATTTTTTTATTGTGAAAATACTGTACAGAGGGGTTACAATTACATGGGCAAGATAATGAGTACATTTCTTATCAAGCCTTGTTGCCTCCTCCTTTGTTTCCCCTTCCCACCCCTTCCCATCACCCTCTCTCCCCCGCCAAAGTTGTAAAGTTCATTTTAGACATAACGATTTGTACATCTCATTGTTGCAATAGGTCCACCTATATCCCTATTTAAACGATTTGTTGTTGGGCTTTTTTTTTTTTTTTGCTTAGGAATAAATCTTCTAAAATAATTTACTTTGTAAAACCACCCGCTGTAACTAATAAAATGTTGATGTTTCTTAATTTCTTGGGCTAGGATAAAGTGTACTCTGGTATCTTGAGTAAATGGGCACTTTGAATAGGATGTTTCCCTAGTCATGTTTTGTTTTGTTTTAATGCTATGTTGATTAGAACTCACCATCTTAAATTCTTCTCTTGCTAGGACTTCTCCATATAACATAGAGCTAGTATTTCCTTTGTAGCAGAGCAGGTGAATTGACAGATACTTTTCATGGTTCTTTTCCTGCCTTGTATGCTAACCTTTTGGCCTCTCTAATGGCATAATATCCTATCTTGTATTCAATAGGTCATTTGTTTAGTGTATTCAGGCACACTACACAAAGAGCTGACAAAAACTGACAATGACTATGGACACTGTTTTCCCATTTCAGTTCATCCCTTGTTTGTGAGATTTGCATCAAATTGTATTGTCAAAGAGCAGTACATTATTCATCCTTCTGGCTGTTTATTGCAGAGATACTGGACTTACAAAATATATGTTCATCAACTGCTAAGCAGATACTTGGTCTATTTTCCCTCAGCACATTTCCATTTTTCTATTTATATACATTTTTTTCTTGGACAGCTGCAAGCTAGTTATCCTCAGTAAGAGAGGAACTATGAATTTAAATTATTTAATTATGAATTCTTATCAAACTTGAAGGGATTAAGCATTAACAGCAGATGACTAAACCAGTTCTAATGAGTAACTGGTGACATTGTCAGAAGTACTGAAGGGGGAAACTTGCCAAAGGCACGGGAACAAAGAAAGTATTCATGCTGGATTATTATCACCCTTGTAAAGCCAGCAGAGTCAACAATAGGAAGACTTTTACACTGAAAACAAATAGGGGGATGAAATCATTTCTCAAACACCATTTCTTAAGCATGAGAAATACTGACTTATTCAGGACATACTCAAAAGCAGAAAGGTGGAGCCAGTCAAATGGAACTATTAATATGTTGTAGCCCTTATAAATCTCTAAGGTAGTTTCTCATTTTTCTCAATAGTAGTCTCCTTTCTCATCTCATTTGTCCTTATATATCTTTAAATATAAAAGATCCCTCCTTCACAGTTCTCACTATTTTCCTGCATTGGCTTTTTATTTTTAGTTACCAGCTCCAAATTCTGGTCTAGGTCAAATCTTACTCTTCTTCAACTGTATACTTTGTTTTGATATTCATGCTACCCTTTACTGGTACTTCAGCCACTCGTTTGGGACTGATTTTTTTTTACTATCTAACTAACAAGGGTGAACAATCAAACTGACCCACACTGCAACTTCACCTCAAAGGAAGAAGACACTGATGTCTGGTCATAGGGCGAAAGACTATAAACAAAAAACTCAAGTCCCAAGAATTGTAACCTGAAGGACAAAATAATCCCTTGAAGGTATTGATCAAGTTTTGGAGTAGATTTCGGTTTCTGGAACATCTCTAAACATTGTCCTGCAATAGGTATGGAAGGTAACCCTTTATATCTGGGGTCACTTTAAAAAACTTTATCAACTTTATTTGAAAATATGGAGGAACAAACCTGTCAGAGACGTAATGGACAGCTGTCAGAAACTATGTCTTTTTGACTCCTGATTCTGGGTTTTTCATAGGAATAATGGCCTTTGACTAAAAGTAGCACAAAAGTACCCAGAGATAAAAGTAAATGGTTCTGTTCATCCCATCAGAAGGAAGAGAAAGGCAAGCTCTTAAGGGTCAGCAAGCTAATGCAGCCACTACTTTCCGTTACCACCATCCACTGCCCTTCGCTTCAGAGTTTTTTCAAGAAGTAAAAAGTATTGGCTGTGGACTCTCAGGAAAACACCAGGGGCTTCTGAGGCCAGCCACTAAGAGTAGTGACTTTATGCTATTGATTAGTTGGTTTGCAACTAATTGTCAGACATGGAAGGGGAAAAAGAAGCCTGAATACTGTTCACTTCATTGCTGGTCAGTCCTTCACAAGATCCCCAAATATCCTCCTAAGCAAAGGAAGAAGAAATCACTGTAGAAGCAGGAACACAAGAGAGGGGTGCAAGGCATGAGGAAATAGCCTAAGGATATTTTGTGAGAATCTTTGGAGAGGTTTATAGCAAGCACCTACAAAGAACATCATGGCCTAAAAGATAAACACCAAAGGAAAGGAGCACATAGAAGCTTATAGAAAGAAAAATAACTACTATTTCTCAACATGAGCTTCTCTAAGCAGTGTTTTAGTCTATGATACATACAAGGCAAAGGAATAAATGGTGCTCTTTTTCAATGTCCTTACCACAGGGAAAATACATTTTTGGAGACTTCCTGTTTTTCAGAGTTTTTTTTTTATACTTTGTAGAACTATAATCTACTTAGCATTGATTTTAGCTAAATTCCTTACGTTCTCAATGTTAGCTTTATTTGGTCACAAGCATGCCATTTATTGAATATTATGTATCTCTCCACCTTTAAGAGACCATCTGTGTCTGTGTATTATTAAATGTGGGGGAGGTGAGTCAGTGAGCAGAAGTTATTCTAAGAGGGAACTATTCTTTCAGAATTGAGCATTTGTGACCACAGGCCATAGAAACAATGCTTGAGATAACAGAGAAAAATATATACAAAAACTAGTTCAAATGCATTTACTTTGCTCTTCTCCTAATAAGACAATTGAGATGATCAAAATAAATAATGAAGAAATTAGATTGATGACTGAGCAATCAGAAAAAAAGTTTTGTGAAACTGAAAAATACTTTTCTTATTTTGATAGCTTTGTATGTAAACATCAGCAAAAATTTTACTGAAAATAAAACATGTCACATGTCATTTAAGTGTTTTGTATTTATTCAGATATAGTAATATGCTCGTGCAGCAAGATAATCATATTAAGAGAAAAGGAGAATATACTAATCTTATTTAATAATTCTTTTCACTTGTAATTTTAGGAGGAAGGTTTTTCAGAATACACATTCCTTGAAGGCAAGAGTCATGATTTCCTTGTTTAAAATCCCTATTCATAACCTAAAAATGTTCAGTACATGTATGGTGAATAGATCCATGAACTGATTTTTTTCATTTATATTATACAATTTTCCTTGATTACTAATTAAATTTAGGCTAAAAAGTTTTATTAAACACATTAAGTATATTTAGAAAATGCTACACACAGATATTAAATGGCTAGAACTAGTACAGAAAAGTTCCAATTATGTGTTTAATTTTTGTAAATGAGAGGCTTTATGCTGGAATTATAATTTTAAGCCCAATGGAACTTTAATCAAGGCATAGATTCAAAATTTAGCACTATGTGCTAAATTTTATGTGACCACTGGTTGTCCAAGCTTTAATTTTCAATACACAATGGAAATATAACTTCCTATTTACTAGAGTCATTGTAGAACTAAATGTAAGTGATAAATGTAAGCTAATTAGTGAATGGCTTGTGGTCTAATGAAAACTGAGCAACTTGAAATTTTGTACTGAAATATTTCCTGTTAAATAATAAGTACATTTGTTATGCTATTACTACTACTGAGCTTTATCTCATATGAATTTATAACAGGGCAAACCCTAAAGTAGTTGATTTTGGGGTTCAATTATGTCATTATAAACTGTCATCTTTATTATGAATTTCTTCTTTATGTAGCTCCCTTAGTAATTATAACATATTTTCACGGTCAACTTCAGTTAAGCAACATTCTTTCTTTTTCATATTTGTAGGAAGCACTCTATTCTAAAAGCTCAAGACAAGAATTGGTTCTATTTAGTTGGTTCCAATTAGTTTTTGTCTAACCATCCTCCTAAAATACCAGCTGGAATGGGCATTGGACTTAGAGACCTAAGCCAATCATGGGAGTAGAGTGAAGATTCCATCACAGTATCTACTTCAGACAAGATAATGACAAAGGGAACAATGGATAATTGTCTTGTGAATTAAGAAAATAGGACATTTCTCTCTTTGCATTTTACTTCCTCAGTCCCTAGATTCATGTCAAAAGCATAGTGGTCACTCAGGTTTTGAAGATGTAGTAAATGAATAAGCTTCACAAAGGTTGAGGAGAGACAACGTGATGAATGGGCCTTGTCTGATTTTAAAGTAGTTTATCTTTATTCTGAAACTGATAAGACAATTAAGAGTTTTAAGAAGGAAAGCCAGGATCAATATTATGCTTTCTGAAGATCACTCCAGTGATCTATTGTGTTTAGTAGAAGATGGGATGAATGTCAAGTAAGGAAAGACCAGTAGCATAATAAAAAAAAAGAAGACTTGCCTTCAAGATCTGCTTAGTAATAGAAGTGATGGTATTTGGTAATTAATCTCATGTCAACTGTGAACGCCAGCCGTAATCTAGAATAACATCCAGCCTTCTGGTTAGATTGAAAGAACAGTGATGTGGCTCAGGGAAATCAGGTGTATGGGAGCAATTTTGATTTCTGGGCTCAAATGAAAAGTTACATGTAATAGCTTATTTTAAGACATTAGAGTGGTGCCTATCCTATCATCAGGAAAGAGTTCTAGTCTGAAATTTGGAATTTGGGACTGGTATGGTGAAATGTAAGAAAAGCTGGATAGTGAGATGAGGAAATGATTTCACCCTTAAAACCAGGCAGAGTATGTGAATGTGTTAGTGAATGTGAATGTGTTAGTGATTCTAGTTATCTCAACTAGAACATTTTTACATATTCCCTGGTTTACATATTCCCTGCCTTACTGACATTCTTATAGACTTTCCCATTCTGATAGATCTGAAACTGGAAGCAAATTATTGTATTTTTACCTTCAAAGACTATTGACAAATAAACAGTTAAATAGGAGTTGTTTGGATGAGTTCCTTCCAATCTGATTTTCTACCAAGTCAGGAAGGCAATGATGAATATTCTTTATATTTAAAATAAATGATGGTTCATTAGAAAGAATACATGAATACATGTATATGCATACATATAATGATATAATAATCTAAAAAAACTCTAAAGTGACTACTATTTGAGCAGAAATTACTACAATTATTAGACGAGTACAATAAAGTCATCAACTGTACCTAGGAATGAATCAACAACTAAATCATTGTAGAAACAGAACAGAGATGATCAGTTAATTCAAAAATTCAAAGTGTATTTTTACAAAACAATAAAGCAGTATGCTTACAATGTTTTGTAAAGACTAAACAATATAAGAGGTTTTTCTATTTTTACCTAATTTGTTCTAACAATTTACTACTAGATTGTATCATTGTTATTCTTGACTCACCACGACAAATCTATGTCTTTTTTTGTTGTTGGTGATGGTGGGGCTTGAACTCAGAAGCCTGCATGGGCACTATCTCTGAGCGCTTTTTACTCAAGGCTAGCACTCTACCACTTTGAGCCTAGAGCACCACTTCTGGTTTTCTGGTGGTTAATTGGAGATAAGAGTCTTGCAGACTTTCCTGCCCAGATTGGCTTTGAACTGTGATCCATGGTCTCAGCCTCCTGAATAGCTATGAATAGCCACTGGTGCCTGGCTTAGGTCTTGTAATTTTATCCAGTCTAGTGGATAACAAAAATCTAGAACAAAAAGTGGAGAACAAAATTTAGTAACACAAGAAGATGAAAGTGAGACTTCGTGTGTGACAGGGGTGAAATGCCTAGTTTACATCATTCAGAAGAGATAACATCATCCACTGGCTCAATCCATTCTGAGATTCTAACAAATGAAAAATGAGTCTCTGTATTTTGAGAAAGTGAATGGGTAGCTAGTTTATATAATTAGGAAACAGTGAAGCAGAGGTGACCTGGGTGTTGGAAGAGGAAATGGAGTGTATTTTTTCAGTATTTGTAACGCTCTTAACTCCCTTGGTCTTCTCAAGATCATGTGAAGTAGTCCATAAATCATTAACAGTGAAAACTGAATTACAGGGGTGGTTAGGGTTACCATATGTCACTAGATTACCAAATCAGTCTCAGAATTGAAGCTCTAGGAAGCCTTAAAGGGTTGCACTAATGTACTTGGGCTTTGAAATATATTATATAGAGACCTAGCCTTCTGTCTGAGCAAGAATATCTACCTTCTGCATTTAATTTGGGAACTGTGATTTATTTAAAGACAATGTTTGTGTAAGTACAAAATAGCATCGTATAAGTACAATGATGCATGGCATTGTTTTCTGGTCAGTATTTTCAATAATGGGGATTAATTTTAGACCTATTAGTGTGCTCAGCATAGTAGTATACATCTGTAATCTGGCAGTAAGAAGGACACCAAGGAAGGAGGATCTAAATTTTGAGGCCAGACTGGATGAGAACTCTGTCCAAAAAAAAATTAGAACTTCTTGAGCCTGAATTCTGTATGAGACTTTTGTACACAGTAAATTAAAAATAAACACCCTGCTACTTTATAGAATTAATCTAGCTAGTAAAAATAAAAATTAAAATAAATACACTACATCATCTCATATATATATATATATATATATATATATATATATGCCCATTTGAAAAATTGAGTTCATAGACATAGAGTTTTAATTACTTGATACCAGTGGGGAGAAGGTTTGGGAAGAGTCTGATGAAAGGGCACAAAATTTCACTTATATAAGAGAATAAAGCTCAAGAAATACATGTATAAAGTAGTGGCCATAGTTAATAACAACATATTCTTGAAATTTTTACTTCATAGATCTTTAACCGATCACTACAAATAATGATATGTAATGCTTTTGATTAGCTAGATTTGGCTCTTCCACATGTATACATATTTCAAAGCATATCATGTTTTAATCATGTGATGAAACTAATTCAGTTACAGCACCTGGTATGCTATACTGCACACTTGTAGTTAACAGGGTTATTCTCGTACTAAGTTACCACAAAAATTCACTTAGGAAAGACTGGAGAATGGAATGATTTATTATTAGATCTATTTTTATTAAAGAACAGCCAGTTTAATTTCTTTAAGAGGTAAGTTTCCATGCGTTATTTACATTACAAAGAAGGACTAGATTATTGAAATTAAGCTTAAATTTTATAAGTTTAAACTTATAAATATGATTATAGTTATAATTCCATAACTTTGTTTGAGGAGAAGCTAAAACAAAGGTGTAACTACACATATAGTAGAGTTAAAATGGAGTATTCCATCATGATAACCTATAGTATTAATGGAATAAAATAATATTTTTCACTATTATCTTTAAGTAGTGTAGAAAGGGGTTCCAATCCAATATGTCAGTTTGTGAGTACCATTCATCTTGATCACGGTTAGCCTGTTCATCACTCTTCCTTATCTATCCTAGGCCCAACCATCCCCTTAATTTACCTGGGTCAGTTTTAGAGTACGTACATTGAATGTTCTCAGCTTTTTGTCTCCATTTCTGACTCTGTTCCTCTTGAATTCATCTCCTTACTCCAGCTTTTCAGTATTCATTTTGTGAAACTGTAAGACATTCAGAGGACTGACATCATTGGAATCTTCCCCTGAATATGCCATACTTTAGATGATATGTTTGTGTATATGCATATGAGCCTGCGTATACTTGCATATGTATTTTGAATTCAGATCTAACTTCCACATATGAGAGAAAACATTGGATCGAGACAGAAAGCGGGGAATATGAAAAACATAGAAATACCCAGTTGTCTAATGAACAAGTCACTAATGATTACCCTGATGCATGTACTAACAATTATTTGTAAAGAACATGTGAACCACTGTCCATACAAAAGTGGCACTTCCAGATGTAACAAATTTAATACATTTTGAAACTGCCATGATTATGCATTCTCATTGCAATGATACTTGCCCATCTCTGGGCTTTTGTCTTGTAAGACAGGTTTATGATTTATAATTAACTGATTTTGGAGTTCTATTTCTGAAAAATAATCACACCTTTGTCAGAGAGCTTAAGGATACTATTTATTTTAATGAGTGTATTTTTTTTTCTATTTTCAAAGTTTACTGCCATTTTAAATAACAGGGCTGTCACCTCTATCACATAATTTGACATGGAAGATATTTTGGGGTCATTCATTAGTTAACACTTGTCAAGACCTTCTGGATGGATTTCTTTTACATATTTAAAGAAAATGCATTTTAAAATTAGACATCTACTAATCCACTATCTGATAGCTGTTAACTATCAATATTTTTAATTTGATAACATACATGTAAAATGAAACTTCTTCAGAATCATAAAACTAAGACAACATCTTATAGAATTTGTGATAGTGAAGGTTTGAGACATATTCCCTTATAATGTTCTGAATCTTGGTTGTTTCTGGGGTGATGTTTCCATTCTCATGTCTGAGTGTATTTATTTGGGTGTGTTCTCTTCTTTTTCTGATAAGATTTGCTAAGGGTCTGTCAATTTTGTTAATTTTTTCAAAGAACCAACTCTTTGTTTTGTTGATTCTTTCCAGGTTTTTTTTTATTCTAATTCGTTTAATTCTGATTAAATTTTAATTTGATTTCTTTCCATCTACTGGACTGGGTTAAATGTTTTTTTTTTTCTTTCTTGCTATAGTTTCTAACACATAAGATATTTCTTTGTTGCTTTGTATGTCCCTCCCCCATGGTATAACCCCTGTTTTCACTGTACTTGTTGTTGGTCTAATTTGTGGAGGGGAAGGGAAAAAAAAACAAATTGTTTAAATAGGGATACAGGTGGACTCATTGCAACAATGAGAAGTACAAGATGTTATGTCGAAAAACGAACTTTACAACTTTGGCACTGGGGAAGGAAGTGGAGGGGAGAGATGGGAATGGATGGGAAGGGGAAACAAAGGAGGAGGCTACAAGGCTTGATAAGAAATGTACTCATTATCTTGCCCATGTAATTGTAACCCATCTCTATGGTATTTTCACAATAAAACAAAGAATTTGTGATAATATATAAAGTGGTATCTATGTGGTATCTAAAACAGTCTACCTTCCTCTTAAACCCCTTGCCTCTTATACTTCTGTCTTGATCTTTCTTCCTAGTAGTCTATTAGAAGCATTGGAAGACCATTAAAGTAGGATCTTATTTCTATTAGTAAAATTCACGTTATCAGCATTAAAAAATACCTTCACAGGGGTTGGGCATAGAAAGAAACTTAATAAGGTATATTCGTGAATTTTTTTTGGAAAGTTCATTGTCAACTATTTTTAAGTTTTGTCGTTTTCTTTTAGACTACAAAGTTTGGGCTGGGAAAGTGGCTCAGTGATAGAGCTCTTGTCTTGCATGCATAAGGCCCTGGGTTCGATTCCTCAGCACCACATACACAAAAAGAAAAAAAGCCAAAAGTGGCACTGTGGCTCAAGTGGTAGAGGCTAGCCTTGAGCTGAAGAGCTGAGGGACAGCACTCAGGCCCAGAGTTCAGGCCCCACGACCGGACCCAAAAAGTAAAATAAAATAGACTGCAAAGTTTTCATTTATGTTCTAAAATTTCTCCCTAAATTATTGGAATATATGAATATATATGTACATATATAATATATATATAATGTATGTATGTATGTATGTATCTATCTATCTATCTATTTATCTAACTATCTGATATAAACTCCAAGAAAAGTTCCTGTTTCACTGACAGGATAAATAGTTGTCTTTCTTATGAATTATGGCTTAAGATACAATAGGAAATGTTTTGTAGGATAGTAAGGGTGTAAATTAGGAGGAAATATTTTAGAATATGTTAATGATCTGACTTCAAGAAAGAACAATTATATAAATGATAATTTAAGGCTAAATTATGCAAATATTAAATACCTTGTCTTTCAGTCAGAATTATTTTACATCAGTTCTTACAGACTCAACCTTTTCCTTTGCTTCTTAAATTATGCTGGTGGCTGATATTAGAAAGAGACTGGAATCTGACCATTATTATTCTTTTCCTAATGAAGTTAATGAGCAGATCAGAAATTGATGTCCTTTGTTTGCAGTGGCCATAGAATGATATAAATTCTTGTGAGTGCTCTAATTTTTTCAATTGTATCTCTCACATCAGTAATAAAATCATGAGATTTAGAGGCTAGGAAGTATATAGACATTGTAACTCTGCTATACCAAGAACCAGTTTTAGGTATGTAGACTAAATTCTGTAAACTTGATATTCTTATTTAGATTGCAGTCAAAAAGATATTGTTATCTCCTGGAGCACATCTAGATTTTGTTGCCTCTGAATATTGTGAAGTTCTGGGAGAAACAACTAAGAGTAGAAAAAGTACTGAAACTTCAGAAAAAGTATTGAAAATCATTCCAATTGTATCTAACC
Source organism: Dipodomys spectabilis (assembly GCF_019054845.1). Lineage (NCBI taxonomy): Eukaryota > Metazoa > Chordata > Mammalia > Rodentia > Heteromyidae > Dipodomys > Dipodomys spectabilis. The sequence continues at coordinate 14,997,586 of NW_024870911.1, read as the reverse complement.
TAAGTCCATGTACCCGTATCTTCAGTCTTCCTACAACCTTAAGAGGGGCCTGTAGAAGGGCAGTGCTTTGGAGATAAACTGCTTTGTTTTTTCAGTAAACTTAGATATAATAAAAAGATATGGAGCAAGAAGCAGATTAGCAATTGATTTCATCATCATTGATTAAATATTAGATCTTCTGTGTGGATTTTTCTGTAAAGCTTAAGCCAATGGAGTTTTCAAACAAGTCATCTTAAAACCCTCCCAGCTTACCCTCAATTTTAAAACACTGTACTTTTGACAATGTGGTATGAATGGAAGAGTTTCAAGCCCTTAGTAACAAGTTCATTAAATGGTCCTCTAGTTCTGTGAAAAACATCACACTAGCAGTTCTCTTATTAATAAAATGATGATATATAACCAATAAACTTCTCAATTTTTGAGTCTTCAAAAATAGATTTACTAGAATTTATCCAATGAGTATTAGACTATTTCTTTTTTTTTCTTTTCGCTTTTTTTTTTTAATTGTGAAAATACCGTACAGAGGTGTTACAATTTCATGGGCAAGATAATGAGCACATTTCTTATCAAGCATTGTTGCCTCCTCCTTTGTTTCCCCTTACTATCCCTTCCTATCCCCCCTACCCCCCTACCCCCCACCAAAGTTGTAAAGATCGTTTTTCTACATAACAATTTGTACATCTCATTGCTGCAATGTGTCCACCTGTATCCCTACTTAACCGATTTGTTTTTTCCCTTCCTCTCTACATATTATACCAACATCAAATACAGTGAAAGCAGGGGTTATACTGTAGGGGAGAGACATACAAAGCAACAAAAAAAATCTTCTAGACTATTTCTTTTATCATGTAAAGGCAGCATTTTAATCCATTAAAGTCATGAAAGGAAAGCCAAAAGAATTACCTTTATTTTTTGTGGACTGGATGTGTTCCTGCAAAATTTATGTTGTAGCCCATGTCCTCATATGTCTCTATTTGGAAATGCAACCTCTTGAAATAAGTAAGTGAGGAAAGGGTCAGAAGGACTAGAATCTATATCTCGCAGGATTAATGTCTGTATGACGCACTAGCAAGATTCTCTCTACCTCCCCCCCCCCCCGTATGTATATGTAAGCATACATTGGCTCTTACTTACCTACAAGTAAGAGATGAGGACTTGGAATGAAATGAATCTCCCTGGCATCTTGATGTTGGGTTTCTCAGCTCTAGAACCACAAAGAAACAAGTTTCTGTTATATTTCGGTTCAATCTATCGTGTTTTGTTAGGCAACCCCAGCAGAGGGACACATTTATCTGTGGATTTTTTGTGAGTAGAAGCCTTATCTTATGCTTCAAGTCTGAACCTTTGAACATTTTGGAGCAGCAGACTTAGTTCATTCACAGGGTTTAAAAATGATGCCTCCCAAACTCAATTACCAAAAACTGGTCCCCACTCTCAAACTAATCAAGTATATCAGATTTAATTTCAGTCAGAAAATGTCTGAATTGATTTTAACTTCAAGTAAGCCTTTAAAAGTTATTTTTTTTAGAATTATTGTTAAAGCACTGAAAAGTAAATGATTAAATTTATCTTGGAAAAGCTGAACCAAAATTAAAATGAGATTAATCTAACACATGTGGTGTGTTTGCAAAAAGACTGGAAACAAGAATAAATCTAAGTACTCTTTCTGATACTTAATTGAAAGCAATTTGATATAATATGCAGGTAATATTATAACTTACCTATAAAATAAAGATATGTCATAATATTTTAGTCAATATGAGAGTGACTTATCACAGTGAAAAAAGAAATACCTCACTTTATTGAGCTCTATATTATTATAAACATTTTCTATAAATTTAATGAAATACAAAGTTGGTTCAAGTAAGTATCTTCCATTGTACCTATCTTAGTAGGAATTACAAAAATGAAAGTTTTGCAGGAGGAGACATGTCATAGTACTATCAATATTCATTATCAATTGTATTTTATTGTGTAATTTTGTAAAATAAGTTTGCTTTTTTAACCTGGTAGCATAACTGATTCCCAAGTGTTAAAGTCGTGTTAAATATTTTTATTATTTTTGGCCATACTGAAGTTTGAACTCAGAGCCTTGTGCTTCAAATGCTCTTCCATTTGAGCTTAGTCTTTATCTTTTGAATGATGTCTCATTTTAGCATGGGTGGGCCTTGGAATTCTACCTCTGCCTCATGCATAGCTAGAATTATAGATCTGCACCACCATTCCTGGCTGTAAAAACTTATTCAATAAGTTTATCATAAAAACTTTCTGTCCTAGAAAAGATTTCCATGACAATAAATGGAATGAGCTTCAATACTCTGGACAAGTCTGGTTGTTTACAGATGCTGCTCTTCCCAGCTAATGAGATGTTTAAGGGATGAGTAGAGAGAGTTGCTGAAAAAGATTCATTTAAATTCTAAGACAATCACTTTTAACAAACACTGATTTTTTTAATCAGTGCTGTTGACTTTGTTCTCATCAGACTCCCCCTCAAGAATAAAGTTAGGATGGAATAATTGAAATTAGTAAATAAGAACTGCTATCACTTTACTACCCATACTACAGTGTATTTATATGGTATTCAGAGTTCCTGGAAGGGCCCATATAGCCAATGTGTAATATCTTCACTGAAGCCCAAGTAATATGAATATACTTGGGGAAATGTTTGGTGTGGGTCCTGCACATTGCATGGGGCTTACCCACAGAATTGTATTTGGCAAGATGTCTTTATGAAGAGCAGTCTGCTCAGTTTAGAAACTCAGAGTTATGAGAATAGTACATAGTAGATGAAAGGTCTGGGAGATTGCAATAGACAGATGGCTCATAGAATGTCTCATTTTTTTTCCCATAGAATGTCTTATGAAACTATCATTTAAAACTAAGTTTGAAGCATCAATGGAAGGCAGGAATGTAATATTGTGAAAATGTAATATAGCATTGCATGAGATTTCATGCAATATTTTATGGACAATAATGAGAGAAAAATTCCCATGGCATAAATATATATATATATATATATATATATATATATATATATATATATACACACACATATATATACCATCATTTGGAAAGGATTGTATTATTTACTAGTTGCTTAAAATGTAAATCTTCAACCTGTAAATTGACTAGTTAATAGAATATAATCTTAATATTCATTCTGAATTATGTACATGCATACATATACACACATTTAAATAATTTCATAGGGATTTTCATGCCTGTGATCCTAGCTAACTCAGGAGGCTAAGATATGAGTATTGCAGTTCAAAGCCAGTCAGGGCAGGAAAGTCTGAGAGAGTCTTATCTCCAATTAACCACCAGACAAAAACTGTATGTGGCACTGTGGCTCAAAGTAGAGTGCTAGTCTTGGGCAAAAGAGTACAGCTGGGCACTGGTGGCAAAGGCCAATAATCCTAGCTACTCAGGAGACTGAGATCTGAGGATAGCCTTTGAAAGCTAGCCTGGGCAGGAAAGTTTGTGACTCTGATCTCCACCATAAAACTGGAAGTGGTGATGTGGCTCAAGAGGTAGAGTGCTTGCCTTGAGCTGCAGAGCTCAGCCACAGCGCTCAGGCCCCAAGTTCAAGCACAACCAACCAAAAAAAAGGGTGGTTTCAGGGACAGCACCCAAGCTGCTAGTTCAAGCCCCATGACCAACAAAAAATAAAATAAAATAAAATTTAAAAACTTTAGAGATATAAAATCACTTTAAAAATTCTGCTGTAGATCAAAGTGAGATCATTTTAAGTATTATTTTAAACTATAGAAAGAAAAGGAATAGATATTTACTACCATGTTCTCCAGTACTTCTGTCTCTGTTTTGCACCAAATATATCTAGCATGCTAATCTTTTTCCTTGATTTCTTCAATTATTGAAGCTGCCTTCAGAATCTTTGCATGACAGTTTTTCACACTTGGAAGGTTAGTTGAATACTGAGCCAGCTTTCATGAAGAAATAACTTTTGTAGAATTTGCTGAGTCCTAACAAATAAAACAAGGACAATTTTTATTGATGGTGGTGTTAGTCATGGGGATTGAACTCGGGGGCCCAGGTGCTGTCCCTGAGCTCTTTTTGCTCAAGGCTAGCACTCTACTGCTTTGAGCTGCAGCCCCACTTCTGGTTTTCTGGTGGCTAATTGGAGATAAGAGTCTCATGGACTTTCCTGCTTGGGCTGGCTTGAAGCCATGAACCTGGCATCTCAGTTTTCTGAGTAACCAGGATTGCAGGCGTTAACCACCAACACCCCAGCCCTGTCCTTGAAACCAGAGCAATTATTAATGAAGAACATGCAAACTGAAAATGACTGATCTATTAGATCTCTATCCTTTGTAATAGAAAATGAAATATCTGCCTTCTAATTAGTACCTTCATATTTTTCATTTTCCTAAAATGAAAGATTATATAGGAAGGGGGCTGGGAAGGTGGCTCAGTGGTAGAGTGCTTACCTTGCATGCTTGAGGCCCTGGGTTCCATTCCTGAGCACCACATAAACAGAAAAAGCCAGAAGTGGTGCTGTGGCTCAAGTGGTAGAACGCTAGCCTTGAGCTGAAGAGCTGAGCACCCAGACCTCTAGTTCAGGCCCCCATGATTGCCAAAAAAAAAAGATCATATGGGAAGAGAAATTAGGTGAACTTTCAATACCAGATACAGTGTAAAATATACCTCAGGCAAATAAATAATGAAGAGGTGGTCAACTTGTGTCCAAACAAAACAATAACTCTCCTCATTCAACAAAACTTTCTTAGGAAAAAGAAATCCCTCAATATAGAAAGCTATTCCATCTCAGTACAGAAAAATTCTATGTAGTAAACACAGGTATATTTCAGTAATTGCAAACAACTGTTTTCTACCTGTTAGGTTTTTCATTATTTGATTTGACAGGATATTTGAAATATAGAAAATGAAAAATAAATTACAATATTTTCTTTTTTCTTCAGTTAGTGTTTATGATATGCATAAAATTTTATAGCTCCAAATGATAGTCAATCCAATTCTTGGTTTCAGATGGATCAAATACATTTTATGAAATGTTCATTACATTACATTCCAAACTTTCTTATACAATTTATCATATGTTCTTGTCATATACAGAAGAAAGAAGACCAAGCACTTCAAGTTCAAGTTTATAAAACAGATAACAATGCGTAAAAGAGACCTATTCATAAAGTCGTAAGGTCATAAAGTTGTTGCAAATATCATATGGAAGAAGCCTAAACATAGCCATAAGAGAGACTGAGAAAAGTCTGAGGCTCCTTAATGATCTACTCAAAAAGTTTAGAGGACCTAGTTAACCAATGTTATTAGCTGTTTGTAGTCTCTATAGTTTAGTGAAACGAAAGAACACAAAATAAGTTCAGTCAAGGGAAAATCATAAGAGGAACAAGTTCAGAAGAAACGAGTATGATCTCATCATAGGCCTCCCACTGGAGTTTTTACAGAAGGGCTTAATTCCTCCAGCAACCCATTGTGAGAACATACATAAAATGTTGACTACCAGCAAGCTAATTAATGACTCATTGTTTTTATTAATGAGCTGGTTGGCAGTTTACTACGCCTAGTACATACCAGAAGTTAGACATTTTGAGCACCATATATGTAAAAGTTATAAACCACATTGGCTTTGTAAAGATCAACAACAGGAAATACTTTGCTAATAGAAACATTTTTTTTATAATCATCCCCTCTTACCAATTAAGGAATAATATGAATACTTCCTTCTTTTATTTATTTTTTATTGGTCATGGGGCTTAAATGGGTCTCGGCAGCTATCTTTGAGCTCTTTTGTTCAAGGCTAGTGCTCTGCCACTTGAGCCACAGCATCACTTCTGGTTTTCTGGTGGTTTATTGGAGATAAGAGTTTCACAGCCTCTGGGATGGGAAGGTGGCTCAGTGGTAGAGCGCTTGCCTTGCATGCCTGAGGCCCTGGGTTCGATTCCTCAACACCACATAAGCAAAAAGAAAAAAACCGGAAGTGGCGCTGCGGCTCAAGTGGTAGAGCTCTAGCCTTGAGCTGAAGAGCTGAAGGACAGTGCCCAGGCCTAGAGTTCTGGCCCCACGACTGCCCCCCCCCCCCCCAAAAAAAAAGAGTTTCACAGCCTCTCCTGCCTGAGCTGGCTTTGAACTCCCATCCTCAGATCTGAGCCTCCTGAGTAGTTGGATTACAGGTGTGAGCCACCAGTGCCCAGCTAGGAATACTTCAGACATACAACTTTGGATTTGAGGCAAGAGACAAGCTGTCAAGTCCATGATGGCATGGCTCACAGATGAAGCCATGTGTTACAATTTCATCAATGTGGGAATCACTATTAACACTAAAATTCTGAGGTTGATTGAAACTGTGGACCTGAAGAATGAGAGGTTAGATGAGCCTGTCTAGTATTTTTTGTGACTATGATGAAAATAAATAAAAATCATTCTTTCACACCATTTTCTTGTTGGTGTGCTTGACAAGAAAATAGAACAAAGTACTTTGACAACTGCTATCTATGTTCTATGTATGTATGGGTTCAGATATAACTTACCACAGGTAAGGCATTTTTATTGTGGATATAACTAATGATTAAACATCATGATTACTTGAAAAACACATGCTAAGTAAAATCTTGCAGAATTGCTGAATGAAAGAATGGATGTGGCTCAGAACTTAGACCTAAGGCTCATTAAAAAGATACACCCATGAAGCTAGTCCAGGCATAGGAACACATCACATATGGATGGGAGCTTGCTCTTTTCTTCAATTTTTATCTTTCTCATGAATATAAAAGTCTAAGCTGCTAATGAAATGATGAAAAGTGTTAAATAATAGTTTTCACGCTTAAGGGTAGGTGGGTACCTTTTCAAGCTGACACTGAGCACTTAGAGATTCTTTGTGAAAGTGTATCTTCTGTCTGTATCACAACTTAATTTTTTTATCATGAAAATACCATACAGAAGGGTTACAATTACATAGGCAAGGTAATGAGTACATTTCTTATCAAGCATTGTTGCCTCCTCCTTTGTTTTTTCCTTCCCATCTCCCATCCCCAAAATCCCCCACCACGTGCCAAAGTTGTAAGGTTCGTTTTTCAACATAACATCTTGTACATCTCATTGTTGCAATGGGTCCACCTGTATCCCTAGTTAAACAATTTGTTTTTTCCCTTTCCCTCCACAAATTATACCAACATCAAATACAGTGAAAACAGTTATACCATGGGGGAGGGACATACAAAGCAACAAAGAAATATTTTATAAATATGTTAGAAACAATAGCAAGAAAGGAAAAACATTTGAGTCCTTATCAAGAAAATGTGGTATATGGGGCTAGGAAGGTGGCTCAGTGGTAGAGTGCTTGCCTTGCGTGCCTGAGGCCATGGGTTCAATTCCTCAACACCACATAAGCAAAAAGAAAAAAGCTGGAAGTGGCGCTGTGGCTCAAGTGGTAGAGTGCTAGCCTTGAGCTGAAGAGCTGAGGGACAGCGCCCAGGCCCCACGACTGGACCAAAAAATAAAAAAGAAAAAGAAAAAGAAAATGTGGTATATTTACGCAATGGAATTCTATGCCTCCATCAGAAAGAATGACATTGTCCCATTTGTTAGGAAATGGAAAGACTTGGAAAAAATTATATTAAGTGATGTAAGCCAGGCCCGAAGAAACATAGGTCCCATGGTTTCCCTTATTTGCAATAACTAGTATATGTCTAGACAAGCAGAAACGGTCAGATAAGTTGATGTTAGGCGAAATGAACCCCAAAATAAGAATTCAAATGTGTTTTCTTTCTTGCAATTTTTCAACTTAAAATTTTATTTGCAACTACTATAAATTAGAAAAGTTTTATGACATCCTATAAACGTTTACTCTTAAGGGAGAAAGCGCTTTGACTATTCCTAATAGATCACTTACAAAGTGATAGCATTTTGCTAGAAAAGGATTATATATGAATTACATAAATACATCCTTAAAGGGCATCAATCAACGAAAGTATATAACAGAATAAAAACATTTTATTAAAATTAGAACTTTCATTACATCTCGATTGATGGTTCTATAGAAGTTATAAATGCTTTTTTATCTGCCAACACATCTAGATCTATTTTTTTTCTTCTATTTTTAGTGACTATCCTTAATATCAAAAAGTAAGGAAAGAAGCTTTGATGTGGTTATCTTGGCCTATAGATATAATTATTTGCAATATGCTGCAAGTTGTAGTATGATTAATAGACTAGGCTCAATTTTAAATTTATGCAACTTAGGCAATCACATTTATATAGTAATTAATTATGCTATATGCCCATTTGTTTGTACTAAATTCACCACATAGAAAATGGAATATGTAATACAAATAAACTTGAGGATATCTCCTTTTTAGTAGTCCAAATAATTGATTAATAATGCTTGTGAATCCATTCTCAGTTTATTACTCATAATAATGTATGTCACTGCTTAAAATTCACTTCTTACATTGATCACTTACGATGATACATTGAGGATTATGGCTGGGCTTTATTATTTTTTTCTTGTTGTGAATTAACTCCTCTTTACAAAGAGCTTATGACATGGAGCATTGAATTGAATTCAATTAAACTAAATTAAATTGAATGAGTTAAGTAATTTTGAGGAAAGGAACAGAAATGGAATACCATGAAACATCCACACCTAAATTTAATAATTAATCAAAGCAAATTTATTATGACTTTTTCTCACTCAAAACGATTTGAATTTACCTATGTGTATTTAATGAGGATAGCAATTTCTTAAACCCTATGTATATGTTATTATAACACTTATGAATAATTTATCTTAATAGCTCTTCAAGGGAGAGTGCTCCATTAAGGGCAAAATTTTCTTTTCACCAACCTTGCACAACTCTTTTTGAGTTTTTTTCAACACATTGAATAGAGCTCTCTTTCAAATGGCCTTTCAGTGTATAATTATGTCCATTATTTCAAACACAAAATTTTGTATTCTGTTCTGGAGTGATAACTTTCTACCTTTCTAAAATTATATTATTAATAGTTATGTTGCATGGAACAATATGAGCATCTTAGTGAATGAAACTCTATATGTGTTAAATACTATCCATGTAGATAATTCCCAAATGCACAGGATAGTATTTAATAAAATTTTAAGTTACATTATTAGGTAAAAAAACATACACACACACACATTTTTTTCCAGACCATGCTGGTGTGAGAATTGCGATCTCACCTGGCATTTATTTTCCTTGAAGTAATGTCTTTAGTTGCAGATGACATAGAATTTTAAGTTATGGAAAAAATATCAAAGCAACCATTGACACATTGATAGGCTATATAAAATAATGTGTTTTTTTTTTTAACTGAATCTCAGATAAGCTTAATTATTAAAATGCTGAGCTACTATTTTTTTTTTTTTTTGGTTGGTCATGGGGCCTGAACTCTGGGCCTGGGTGCTGTCCCTCAGCTCTTCACCTCAAGTCTAGTGCTTTACCACTTGAGCCACTTCTGGCTTTTTCTGCTTATATGGTGCTGAGGAATCAAACCCAGGGCCTCATGCATGCAAGGCAAGCACTCTACCACTGAGCCACCTTCCAGCCCTTGAGCTGCTATTTTATGAAACTTCAAGACAGGAAATAATTCTGCCAAAGTAAGACATAATGCTTTGTTATATAGAGAGATTAGTTTTGTGACACATAGTTTTGTTGGATTTAATGAAGTTTTGATGATTTTAATGATTTAGTCACTCCCGATTGTTTTTATACTTGCACACAAACACATGCATTCACAAACACACAGAAATACATACAGATTGGAAAATAATAGGCTAAATAAACTGGCTAAAGCATTTCTAAACTTCTTCTTATTCAGTATCTGACTCAGTCCTCAATACGTATCATTCACACACAAAATGTTGTCTTTGCCAGTGAGGTAACATGTCCTAAAAGAGATCCAATTTTACAATTTCACATAAACTACTCCACATATTCTATAATGTTTGATGTTGCTACTTTCTTGACTTTCCAGAATCTGTCAACAGATTGTTTAGGTAAAAGTCAAAATTTATTTTCATATGTCTATTTCAAATGCTTTGTAAAATGATTGATTACCATTAGAAGGATTACTCATGGACCACACAAGTCATGGGAAAATATCTAAATTCAAGTGTGCAAAAGCTATGATAGCTACCCTCATACCTATAACTGACATAAACAGATGTTGGGAAAGTCCATCTAATGTAGAACATTGTTTTTCTAAAATAATTTGAAGTAAAAGCAGTGTCTTAGAATGTTGAAAATCTTTTCCATTAAAATTTGAATGGTGCCCCATGGATTCCACTCCCAGGTTACTCCAGCTGATCCAAAACTTTGGCAAAGTAGCAGGATATAAAATTAACCCTCAAAAATCTATAGCTTTTCTGTATGCTAATAATGAGAAAAGCACGGCTGAAATCAGGAAAGCAACTCCAATTGTAATAGCCCCACAAAAAATAAAATACCTAGGAGTTAATTTAACTAAAGAAGTGAAGAACCTCTATGATGAAGACTTTAAAAACCTGAACAAGGAAATTAAAGCAGAACTAAGGAAGTGGAAAAACTTCATATGCTCCTGGATTGGGAGGATTAACAACGTGAAAATGGCAATACTGCCAAAGGCTATCTACAAATTCAATGCAATACTTGTCAATATCCCAACCTCATTCTTCAATGAAATAGAAGATGATGCTAAACCAAATGAACCCCAAGATAGGGACACAAGAGGTTTTGTCTTTGTTGCTGTTGTTTTTAACGTACTTATTATGTACGGTGTGATTTTTTTTGTTTCTTTTGTATGTTCTTCCCCCACGGTATAACCCCTGTTTTCATTGTATTTGATCCAGTCCCCTACATCTTGTATATACATTTTTCTAATTTGGGGAGGGGAAGGGAAATAACAAAATGCTGAAATAAGGATACAGGGCAACCTACTGTAACAATGAGATATACAAGACACTATGTTGAAAATGAACTTTACAGCTTGGTGGGGGGAGAAGTTGGAGAGATGGGGAGGGAAGGTATGGTAGGGGGAAAAACAAAGGGGAAGTGTACTCATTACCTTGCTCATGTAACTGTAAGCCCTTGTACAGTATTTTTGCAATAAAAAATATATAAAAATTTGAATGGTGATAATCATAACAAGCTATATATTAGAGACTTGTAATTTATTATCTCATGTACATTCTTATATGATGAGAAATAACCAACAATTGGGAGGCAATTGGAAGGCCAGGGCAGAAGAATTTCTTAATGTCTCTGTCCAGACAACACAGTGGGACTCTGGCTCAAGAACTAAAACACAATAATAACCCAGCTTGTACTGCTAGCTGCTCAGGAGGCTATGAGCTGAGAATTACAGTTCAAAGCCAGCCCAGGCAGGGAAGTCTGTGAGACTAATCTTTAATAAACAAAAAAAGCTGGAAGTCGAGCTGTGGCTCAAATGGCAGAGTTCTAGCCTTGATCAAAATAGCTCAGAGGCAGCACTCAAGCCCTGAGTTCAAGCCCCAGCATCCACATAAAATAATGGTACTACTACTACTGCTACTACTATTACTACTAGTAATAATCTATCAAACCAACTATAGTTAAGTATTGAAAAGTCCTCTTTATGTTCCATGTAAACTAATCTTTTCCTTTGATCATTGAAACATGATTTCCCAGCTTTCAAAATTAACAAAGATTGAGGATAAAGAAATGAACTGAAATGCAACTGAATATTTCTTAATATCTTCTCTTCAGGTCCCATCAGTAGCATTTTGGTGAATAAATATGGCAGCCGGCCAGTGGTGATAGTTGGAGGTTTATTATGCTGTTTGGGAATGGTGCTGGCTTCCTTCTGTAACAGTGTAATACAGCTTTACCTCACCGTGGGCTTCATCGGAGGTAAGCTATGTTTGGTGTTCAGCTGATTTTCTTTTCTATTTTGTTGGTCATGGGACTTGAACTCAGGGCCTGGGTGCTATCCCCAAGCTTTACCACTCAGGGCTAGTGCTCTATCACTTTGAGCCACAGCTCTTCTTCCAGGTTTCAGATAGTTGATTGGAGACAAGAATCTCATGGACTTTCCTGCCTAGACTGGCTTGGAATAGCAATCCTCAGATCTCAGCCTCCTGAGTTGTTAGGACTACAGGCGTGAGCCAGTAGCACCTGGCTCAAGATCTTCTTAACACTTTTCTTAAAGTTCCCTAGAAAGAAAGAACAACAGATAAATTGTCTTGCTTGTATTTAAAAGCAGTGCTACTGCCAACTATTTTAAAATCTAGTACATATGAATATTATCTATGGTATAGTCAAACATTTCACTTCCAAAGTCAGATCAGATGATTATAGATTATCATATAAATAATGGAATGAAAACAGCTTTATTTTTATTTCTTCACTGTTTTGCCCTTCAAGCCAGTTGAAGTTGGATTGTGAACAGATTTCCTAATATGATTTCTTAAAAAATAAACTCATTTTTCATTGTTTACCCTATTTCTGAGTGTCTGATTTAGCACCAATAATATATTTAAAATGGTATGAAAGAGGTATTTTCTAGATATGCTCCTTTAACTTCAACAACAACAACAACAACAAGAATATACTGTTCCTTGAGATAGAGCTTGTAAGCTTTGACCCGAGTTTTTCTTTAGTAAGGAAAACTTGATGAGGCTGTTTCTCACTGAACACAAGTATTCAAAATGATGTACTTCCACTTTATTTCCATTATCTCATGCACAGCAGTGATTCTCTCAAACACACCTAAAACTTGTACATTTTGAAAGCACTATTTTTATTTACGTGCACAATAAAAGCCCTTTTAAAAATTATACCTTCAAATTTTAAAGGAAAAAATTGGATTTTTGTACATTAAAGTAGTTTAATCTTGTTCCAATGTCCATGGATGAATAAATAGTAGTGTTTTTCCATTTGAAAGTTTCGATCACTCTATCTTTACATTCATTTGATGAGAGAGAATAAAAAGATGTATTAAGGTCGGTAGTAATCTGGAGAGAGGGGGCATGCTTATTATCCAAGCATCAGGAAGACTGTGACAGGAGAATTGGCATTTAAGGCCAGACTGGGCTTCAAAAATAGAAAAAAGATACATATCATCATAATAATGATAAAAAAGTCTTTCCCTTTATTCCCTAACCACATCTCTCTGCCTTTTGAGTATAGCAAGACACTTTTTGATGTTTGTAAATGAAAATCTTATGTCTAAGAAGGGTCTGAGTGGCAGGAAGGACCTTTGTTTTTTTTAAGCATTCCAACCACATTGAATTTGACTATAGAAATCAGAGCAAGATATAATAGAAGATGATTTTACTCTCTCAATACCAGAGGTATCAATAGAATTCATTCCACCTATAGTTTCATTCCTGTGGGTCTAAGAAAGGCTTGATACTTTTAGAGGAAAGAACTGTATCAATCCAAGAGGGTTTTTGAAAATAGATAGACTTAGCTGTCAAACCTGGCTCAGTGTATACTACCTGTGTGATCCTGGCTATGTTAGCATCCTTACACCTCTTGTCCCATTGTCTATGATTTAGGGCAAATGATAATTGCTTTCTTATGATGTTGAATGAGTAATGTACAAAATGCTTTGGAGAGTATCTAGCATTTTGCAATTTATTTTTTTTAATTAGCAAACAGTAATCATAATGACACATATAACATCATGTCATTCTGGAACTCACTCCATTTCAGCAACACACATTTTTGTTGGCAAGTGAACTGGAGCTGAGGAAATCTGAAGTGCAGGACAAATAAACACATGAGCCAGGGCAGAGTTGCAACCACTGATTTCAAGCATTACATTTATTTTACAAAGTCAGAAAGTGAAATAGATGGGAGCTCCTGCCAAATGAAAATGAAATTACCACAGATGGCACAAGACACAAATTCCAAGGGTCAGAGTAGGGAAGGAGAGTAAAAGATAAAGATACAGATAGTTTCTGAAACATAATATTTGGGTGCTACCTTAGGGTCTTCCATTTACAAGCTACTTAACCAAAAGCTGGTCAGTTTTATTAACTAAGTGTTTTACATCTTGCAGGTATGTTGAGGTATGTTTTCAATTTCTCAGCTTGTAGAGACATTCTACTCATAAACAATGTTCATATGAAAGGGTTGGAGTAAGTATAAACTTGTATTCCCTAAAACTTGAATACTTCACCACTTTGCAAAACTTTTTCAATGTAGGTAAATTAGTAAACCAATCATTCTTATGGCTCTATTCCCTGCAATAAGGCAGAATAATAACTAGGGTAAGGGTAAAAAAGAAGTGGCTGATATAAACCCAGTTTATACACTTTTTAAAGGACTTTATTCATTACTATTGCTAAATAGTGATTTGGTGAAATGCATGACATAATTTGTGTCTCAAAGGCAAAACTCAACACTGCAAAATAATTCCTAAATAGTTGGAACTTTGGCTTATACAAACCATCCGTTTTAATCCCTGAAATGTATCTTGCAAGCAGCATTAAGAAACAAAATCTTATTTAATTAGCAAATGTGTGTATGTATACACATTGAATTTGGAATGTAAGGAATGTAAAGCAAGAAATTAATAGCACAAATTTATAATACTTTTATTAAAATTATTTTCATGATTTTTTTGAGAGAAATATCTGTGGGGCAATTCAAGATTGCTATAAATTACAATCATCTTGGTCTGGTCACATTATATCAGCTGTGCAATTAAAAACATTTTTTTCATTTTCGAATTTCATTGTTCTTGACAGAGAAGCAAAATTATATCATGAACTTATTTTAATGAACTGACTCTATGAACTTATTTATTATGAGTTGGGATGATTTGTGAAAGTAATTGATTTTAATTAATAACTAATATTTTTATCCTCCTTTCATTCAATCCTATGATTTTCTTTTGTACATTGCTTTTATCCTTATACTTTAAATTGAAGAAATAAACAGCAGGCATATTGGGTGTCCAAGAAACCATTTTAGTGTTTTATAATTGCATTTATACTTGTACTGTTTAATCCTTACTCCCGGTTACTGCCTTTGTGGCTTTGCCTTATCCACTTGAACAGACTCATTGAAGATTCGTGTCTTTTTGTGAATGGCGTAATATGTTTGTATCTCTTTCCTCTCCCTTTTGTCTTGTTCCTTTTAGGTTTAGGTTTAGCCTTCAACCTGCAACCGGCCTTGACAATAATTGGCAAATATTTCTATATGAAACGACCTATTGCAAATGGGCTGGCCATGGCCGGAAGTCCTGTTTTCTTAAGTACATTGGCTCCTTTCAATCAGTTCCTTTCTAATACTTACGGTTGGAAGGGCGGCTTCTTGATTTTAGCAGCTATATTTTTGCATGCCTGTGTGGCTGGGGCTCTTATGAGGCCCATTGGCCCCAAACAAACTAAGCCCAAAAATAAGACTGACATAAGCAAAGAAGATCCAAGTATGCAGAAGACCAAAACAAAGAAATCAGCAAGTGAAAAAATCAATAAATACTTAGACTTATCGCTGTTCAAGCACCGAGGATTTTTGATATATTTATCTGGAAATGTTATTATGTTTCTGGGATTTTTTGCTCCCGTTATCTTCTTGGCTCCCTATGCGAAAGACAGGGGAATAGATGAGTACTCAGCTGCATTTCTGCTGTCTGTGATGGCTTTTGTGGATATGTTTGCTCGTCCTCTTGGAGGGTTGATTGCAAACTCCAAATTGGTCCGACCCCGGATCCAGTACTTCTTAAGTTTAGCGGTCATGTTCAACGGCTTATGCCATCTCCTGTGCCCGCTGGCCCAGTCCTACACCACTCTAGTGCTCTATGCCGTGTTTTTTGGCTACGGATTTGGAAGTGTTAGTAGCGTTCTCTTTGAAACTCTCATGGACCTCGTGGGTGCGACCAAGTTTTCCAGTGCTGTGGGACTGACCACCATTATAGAATGTGGCCCAGTTCTGCTTGGCCCTCCTATTGCTGGTAAGACTATTTCTCAGAACAGAAAGCAACACCAAGATGCAACCATTCATTAACAGAGGCTCTCTTTACATTGAATCACGTGACCTGTGTAATACTAATTGCCTAAAAGTCCGTGGAGAAGTTTAATTTCAGATTTAATCACTTATTTTAAAAATCACATACTTAGTTGATTTTAAGGCTAATTTGTTTTTATAGTCTGGCTCCATGTAATAAGAACTTTAGTTAATCTAACTTGAGAACTTAGGTGAGATTTATAACTAGTAGCACAATTTTCAAGATCTTTATCCATCTCCATGGATAAAGAAGTGACATTGCAGTTGTAAAGGGTGTGGAATCTGGTAGTCCACACTGGACTGTGCTCATTTACAAACAACTATTATAGGAACAGAAATGTTCACTAACTTTAGAAAAACAAAAATGGGATGCAATATTGATTATGCTTATGTCTTGTTAAGTTAAACAAACTTATTCTATCCTCTTCTAATTAAAAATATTATTTAAATAGTAAGTATTTTGAGCAACTAAATTGAATATGAAGCAACTGACAACACTCTAGTCAGAATGCTAGAGGATCTTAACTAAAGACACGGACTTCCAAGCTCTACATTGGAACCTCTTAGAATGCATTTGATAAGTAGTATGCACACACTGTGTGTGTGTGCATCAAGTTTTGCTCATATAATTATTAAAATTAAGCAAAACTAAGTATTAGCTAGAAATGTTTATACACACATATATACAATGCATATATATATATATATATATATGTGTGTGTGTGTGTGTGTGTGTGTGTTTAGTAGTTGTACAAAGGGGTTTCAATTTAACCTGGCAGTTTGTGAGTACAATGTATTTTGACAAACATCACCTGTTTCATCATTCTTCCCTATCTGTTCTAACCTCCATGCTATGGCACTAGGCTCTTTCTTAAATGGTCTCAATGGTTAAACAGAACAAACAGGTCTTTCCTGATGGTTTTGGCCTCAATACTATTGACATAGTAAAGCCTGTGATTTCCCAGAAAATGGCAGAGCACTTAACTAGGATGCTTGGTGAAGCCACTTTGCAGAGTAGTGAACAATAGTGTGATGCAGAGAGATCTCTATTATAGTAATAGACTCTGTCATGCACTGACTGTAACTATGGTCTGATGACTTCAAAATGGTGATAGATCATAAGGATCAAAGAGGTCTTATGACAAAGTGCTCAGCCAAGTGATAAATACTAGACATTCAGTCAACATTAAGCCATGTTAGGAACTATCTGAAAGCCTCTCGGACTTTCTTAAACAATGCACTTGTTTCCTCTTTTTCGAAGAGAAAAAGCATAAGACAAAGGAATCTCAATGCTGTAAATCTATCTCTATCTTTATGCATGGGTATGGAAACATAGCCCGTTCTTCTACGTATTTCTGAGGATATAAACACACAGATGCCCAGTTTCTCTTTGTAATGGGTGAGGGGTTATTTCTTAATAAACTGAATGTATCCATAATGCTACAGATGCCTTATATACCTTTACCAAACATCTATAGGTGTCCTAGACTAGAATATTTTTCTTGATCAATAGTAATTTGATATAAATATAAAATGTGCAATTTGGGGAAAGGTTTATATAAAAGCTTTATCATTTAGTAGCTGTACTATGTTAAAAGAGTATTCCTTGTCTCATAGGTAAGTTGGTGGATATAACTGGAGACTATAAATACATGTATATAGCCAGCGGTGCCATCGTGTTAATTGCAAGCTTATGGCTACTCATTGGCAATGCCATCAACTACAGACTTCTTGATAAGGAAAGGAAGAAGGAACTGGAAAGGAAGAAGACAAATACTCCTGAGTCCAGAGAGACTGAGCCCTTGAGCAAAGCTCCACAAGATGAAGTTACCGTCAAAATTTCCAAACCAGGGAATGTTCTGCCAGAAAGAGAAACTAATATCTAATAAGAATCACCTCTCTGATTTTTCTGTTTATAGGAGTTTGTTTTTCTTTTTTAAACTATTGGAAAGATTTTTTTTTGCATGTGTGGAAACAGGAGTCACAAGAACAGAATGACAACTATAAATTAAAAAAAAATACTTGGGCAGTTCAGTTTTGAGATTATCTACACAAAGAATTCATGAAGTGCATCATTGCCATTCCTTGATGCACGATGTGGCAGTTAAAAGAAGAATTTGAACATCTTTCAGTAATTTCCATTGCTGGTTATAGAAAGATCTGGATCCAAAACCCCTGGGCAATTAGTTCAAATTAGGTTTAATCTCATATAATAAACCTCTTCACAGTTCAGTTTTTAGTTGACATAAAAAACGTGAAATAGAATTGAGAGGAATTATTTCTTTCATCATACACACACACACACACACACACACACACACACACACACACACACACACACACCCTATTACACAAATATGTGAACAGATCATTTGTAAAAACGAGATAAATGAATTAAAAAAATTACCATTGTCATTTTCTAGGTGAAACAAAATCCAAGGATACAAAAGAAACACATTTGTATGCAGTTTTACAATGTGGATTTTAAAGATCTGCACATAAATTATAGCACAGGTGATTCTATAAAAAGAAAATTTGCATAAATAGGCGGGAGTAAAATAATAAGTAGATCCATTCCTGTACCATCATTTCTGAGCACTTTAAGACCCAATGGATCCACGCACACTATTTCCTTGAGTATCACCTTTAGTAGTCAGTGCTAGAGACCAGAACCAACCCCAAGTCGTCACTTACCTAATGTCACTTACCTAATGTGCTAATCAAATTAACAAGTCTGAATGACCTCTAGCATTGAACTGTATCTACTGACTAGAAAAAAATGATAGTGCTTAATCTAGAAAATAATTTTAAAAAATAACCTTCTTTCTTTTTCTTTTAACTACTGTCTCTTTTAACTAGTCCTCAATCCAGATTCAATGTTGCACTGAAATACCAAGAGAATAAACTTGAATTATAGTAAGACAGGTTTATAAATAGACCAAATCCTGTTTGTTCCCACACATAGCAGTGATGCAGTTACTGTTATGAATGGTAATACATACAAGTTCAGCTGATAAAGGATGTTTTCTTTTTCTTTTTGAGCGAGCTTAGAGTTTGCTCAGCTTCCTTCCTCCCTTCCCTAGAAAGCAAAAACCGAAAACAAACTACAAGCAGGCCTTTTACTCAGCCACTTAAGATGCCTAGCCTTTCAGGAACGGCAACATTTGAAAATTCTGCCCTCTACTGGCGATACTTCCCTCTGCCTGAGAGCATAGCCAGGCAACTGAAAAAGGCTTCTAGAAATTATGGCTGTTTATGTGACTTGGCATGGATAGTAAGGAGCTTCAAATATGGCAACCCAGGATAATTTAGCAGTTACTTATTTCTTAACTACACGAAACCATCTGGAAATTGGAATCTTTCGAATACTTGACTGGTCCTGGCTTTGAAAACTTATAAATACCATAAGCAAAATTACCAATATTTATACCTACGAATCCGAAGTTTAATATTATGATGAATAAAAAGCACCTAGTGCTTTCTGAAGTGATATTACTCTTACGATAGCCAACAAACTCTGCTGTTCATTTTTTTTCTTTTACAGTATAGTAGAAGCAGGAACTATTCTTATTTATCATGAGATTATACCTGGGTACCAAACTTTTGCAATAGTTAACGTAAAGGATTTTATTTTGATTCACAAAAGTTATGCACTATCTATGTTGCTGATATTTAAGAAGCAATATAAGATATATAACATTCATATAAAATACAAGTTTTTTTCATTTAACATTTGCTTATTTTGCGTATGAAAGGATGTTTGTATTTTTTAAGTAATAAAATAAGATGTGCCAATATCATAAGTAAATGAATCAGGAAAAATAGGAGAGTATATAGTTGGTTTTTTTAATTGTTTCATCCAGTCTTGAATTAGCTATTTTGTATGATTAGTGCTTTTGTATTCAGCTCTGACTAGACTTGTCATAAGAAAAGCAATGCTATTGTTGTATACCATCCCTCCAATCATAATCATTTTTAAAAAATCCTTCACACATAATACAGACAGTAAGCCCTAGAAGAAACAAAGAACAAAATAAAAGGTTTTAGGTGTAGGGCTGTAACCTGATCCTTTCCAAGCTCTGCTAGTAGAGGACATGCCGCATGATGGATTCGACCTAGTGAGTAGTTAATGTACTTACTGAAGAGGCAAGTCAAACAAATTTACAGTTGTTTTGCTGTTCTTTGGTTGCCTTATTAACTCTTCAATTCCAATGTGGACTCTATTAACTTGTTAGAAAAGGAGAATGCAGTTTCACGGCTAGGAATGTCAGCCACAGTCATACGTGACAGTAGCCCAACATGAAGTTACACACACACACACACACACACACACACACACACGTATGTATTAATTCCCACACACACGATGAAAAATGCAGCCATACAGACTGGAAATAGCAACATAAATCAGGTTCAGATTTGCTCCAACACAATTATAAATTACTTCTTTATTCTTCCTACCCTTTGCACTTCAGGGAGGATTTGATGCTTTAAGAGAATCTTTCAAATATGAGAAAAATATATTGACCTAGAACTTTTGTTATTGTGTAGTCATATAAGTAAAAGGAGAAACATAGTTGTAGCGATGTCTGCATAGTTAGTGCTGAACATATGTTTTTTCTTAAAGCACACCAGATTTTAGACGTTCAAAACACAAAGCCAAATCATACCATTAAAATTTCTAAGCCCCATTCTCCATTATGAAATTGCATGAAAGGAAATTTGTCGTAAAATGCCCAAATAATTCATAATCACTACCTAATTTACGTGTGCTGCTATTTGTGAGCACCCCAGGTTTTTCACTATTGAGCCTTAAATATTCCTTAACAATTTTTGAATAGAACATTGAGTATGGACTTGTCCTGGCCCATCCCCATTCTCTTTCTGGATCATTTTTGTGTCCAGTCAGGAAGAGAGTCTGATATGCTTCACAAAAATCTCAGACAAAATCATGTCACTCATATTTGACTTCCTTAGTTCCAAGTTCCAGCAACTTTATGGTACATACTCAGCACCAATAAGTAAAACATTTAGCTTTGATTTGTTCAGATGTGCACCTTCATAATTATTTTCAGCTCATCTTCCTCTGTGTAATATGACAATCAAGCATAATAAAGATCCGGGCGTGATGGCTCATGACACGAAACTGCAGCACTCAGGAGCTCAAGAGGCTCCAGAGGCCCAGGGAGGCTCAGGATTGTGAGTGCCACACTATGTTAGGCTACTTAGTGAGACACTATTTAAGAGATTGGACGGTGGAGAGGGAGAGAAAGAAAGAGACAGGGAGGGAGAAATGTTATACAGAGGTTATAAAATTGTGGAAATAATTGATCTACCAGTTGAAATTTACTTCAAACACCTTCAAAAATACCCTCTCATCCTTAGAATATTTCAGACCATTAGTAAAATAAAATAAAAATGATCCGTGTTAGGCTTTAAATGAATGGAAGAAAGGGATGTTGTCTACATCATATCTTTTAGAATTCAAGCCAAAGCTGAGGTGAAAGTTACTAATAATGTAAGCAAGGAGGAAAACAAAAATCTGCTGTACTAAGATGCTCAGAAAATCCCCCTTACATTACAAAATAGAGTGGGCCTGAAGCAAAATTTTAACTCAGGTTTATCTAAAAGTGGGAACAACCTCCCCATACACGTGCAAGAGCCCCAAGTTGATAAAAAGAGAGATACTAACCTGTAAACACTACATGATAAATAGATTAGATTTAACTGAAATTTGTGTTATGATTTTAGTATGTATTAGAGACTGCATTTGCTATAAATGAAATTAATTTTAAATTATCTGCATTTGTGGTGAATGTAAATTATCCCAAATAATACTAGTTATTAACTAGTCATAATTGCTTTAATAAAACTTTCTTATTATCAAAATAATGATATATTTATGTGACACAGGCATAAACACATTTGCCCTAAATTTGGATTAAAAAGAAAATGTTATTCTAAGAGAGTCCTATATTGATTATTATTGTGCAAAAATAAGAACTAGAGACTGTAATACATTATATGTAGAAATTCAAGCACCGCCTCACTTTTTTGCTTATCCCATGCTACCATAAAATATTTTTTGAGATTCAAAATTGTTTACCTCATCAAATACCCATACTTACTTTTAGTTTAATCAGTACAGTTTTCCCATAATTCTCATATTTCAAGTTTCTCTGAACATCCATATTGTTCTTTTGTTTTATTTTTTTAAAGCCATTATTGCTTTCGTCTAGACATTTGAAGTCCTTAGAATGTACTTTCCTTATCTCTGTTGAAGAGGTGCACTGGTTTCTTGATCCATGATATGTCTGGTCTTAATTTTTTTGTATTCTATAACAAAGGCTTTAGTAAAGCCAACCACATGTAATTTTGACCATGACTACTTATTACAAATACTGGAACTTCTGAAATTACAATAGGCTTCCTAGATAGGGAGATGTTTATATGCTAAAAGAGTTTTACGTCAGCGTAAATTTTCTTTGTGCAAGAGAAATTGAATGTGAGTCTAAGGAATCTGAAAAAGCCAACACTCTGCTTGTGGCACTTACTTATGCTGAATGTTTCTAGTATTCTTAAAGTGCCTAACAATGTTGAGAAATGGAGCTTGCAATATTACCATTGGCCATTGTCATATATGTTCAATGTCTGATGACATCTCAGACATATAATGCCCAGTAAATTTCTCTCACTACGGTAGTCTTCAACCCATCATTAAAACTGCTCATATGAAAGACTAAAACTTTGACTTCTCTCACTCATTAAAAAAAAAGGATTTTGAAATCTATACATCCATCTGCATCAACATATTTGAAAATCTAAAAATGCACTTCGTAGCTGAGTCCCAATTATCAGTAGTTGATTACAATGCTTTTATAATCAAAGTCATATCTTTGTTGATATAATTAAAAGATGAACTTTTCTGAATTCATATCTTTTTTATGGTTCTGATTTTTTTGTTCATTCACAATCAAAATTAGTTCTTCACAAGGTAGTCTTTTTTCATCACTTTATGGAAAGGTGGCAAATAACTTACTAATTTTTAGTATTATGAAAGACAATTTAAAAGTTTCTTCTATAACAGCAAAATTAAGCAGATATGGCAGTGACCCCTGTTCTCCCTGCACTAGGGGAGCTGGGGATGATTTCCAGGTGTGCCTAGGTTACCTTGTGAGTACAAGTCCAGCCTGTACTACATAGTGGGGTGCTGTCTCACTAAATCAAATATTGCCTTTTGTTGAGTGCATGGATATTTTTAGGCCCAGTGCTTCTTCCTCCCCCAACTCTGGCTGCCTTGTCTTCCCTCCTTCCCTTTTTGGCTACAATTATTAAAAATATTGTTTTCATTTCATTTTTCCCCTTAAGAATATTTTCATGTAATTATGGAGAATTTTAATATAGAATTTATCAGTCTTTGAGATATAGATGCACTTGATTTTTAGCATGATATCAACATTTTTTTCCAGTCATCTCACATAGTTGTTATGTGAGCAATATTCAAGAGTAATTCAGTAGGCCAATAGTCATTGATCGCAAATTTATTAACATTAAAGGAAGTATTTTTTCTTCACTTGATCAAGCAATTTTTTTGTTTCGTTGTGTTACTTCAATTTGACAAAATAAGCTAGAAAATCTCTGCATGAAAATCACTGAGAGAACACTCTAGAAAAGCATTCTATGTTGGTGAAAAGTGCTTTTTTAGGACGAAAGAATATGATTTTTATCTCATAGGTTCAGGATGGAATTTTAAAACATACTTATGACTGAGACTTTCATTGTGTCTTGTTTTGGGCTATTACTGTTGTTTTACTTTGCTTTGCTTTTATATTTCCATGTGACCGTAAAATGAGTTTTTTGCTGGAGATGTGGCTAGGTGGTAGAGTGCCTACCTAGCAAGCATGAGGCCTTGAATTGAAACCCCACTACTACTAAAATAGATATTTTGCTAGATCTAGTTTATATATGACTTGTTCATTACTGTAATGCAAAGATTTCTGACAGGGTATTTAATTGGTTTTTCTTCTTCTACTTCTTTCTAAGTATGACTATTTCTGGATTCTGTGAGACATAAGCCATGTGAATTAGAATGTTGATGTTCTGAGCATTAGATACCATTATATATTGATTCATACTGTATTGTTTGATATATTCATGTATGAAAATATTTAATTAGTTCATTGTATTTTCTCAACCCTCTAAGCTATATTTTGTTAAATAGCCAAGTTTTCTCACTGTTAGATCAGACCAGATTAAGGGCTTTGCCTAAACATGCCAGTCCTCTGAGTAAATGCAGGGTTGCAGACAGAAGCCAGCTCTTTTTGACTACTAATATGCTTTTATGCTGTTTCCCTGCTTAAGCTACCCTGTTGGTAGTGCTTATCAAACAGTGACTAAAATGTCTTCCTAGAACCACATATGGAATAATGGAATATCCCTTATATTCTAAGAGTGCTCTCTAATCATGCTTTGCAAAAATCACATTTCTAGACTTGATTTGAAAATCATTTTCTGATTCCTAGTGCAGTGTGCAAATAAGGGGCCATAACTATTAGACTAAATGATTTTGCACACATTGTAGTATTTTCAAAGTCAATAATATCCAACCTAGTTCTGTGTTAATAGAAATGTGTCAGTATTCCATCAATTGCTTTTCTGTGCACACCGATGCTTTATTTTGAAAGCTGTGTTCATTTCTTAAAGTAAAACAAAATGTGAGGAATCATTGCCATGGTCTGACTTGAGAATATCTCTTCCTGTAAGAGTTTGAAGGTGTGTTGCCCCTGAACAAGGCCCTACATGGTTCCATTACAGTGTGTACTTACTTTGATAGTGAAATAAAGAGAAAGATAATTTTGGAGGATGCTGGAGAGATGGTCCAGTCAGTTGATTTTATAGGACCTAAATCATGGTTCTACTATGTCATTCTTTCAAAAAGTAACACAAGTTATGAAATAATCCATTTAAATGCCTGTCAGAGTCTGCAAATAGAGAACTGTTGTGTTTGCCTTCTAACAGATGAATGTATTTACAGTGTTTGTGACTAGATCTTGACATATTTATTTATGGAATTTTTTTTTAATATGAAGCAGTTCTGCACTTAGTATATAAGATGTGTAACAAAGTAACCAAAAATGAAAAATAGGTGTCATTTTTCACACAAATATGTATTTCCAGTTAACTAAGTATTATGTGGATGTATTTAAATCAGGAATATATTGTGTTCTTGATCAATGCAATTGTTCCTGCTTCCTTTTTTCAGCAAATGTGTCTAAGTACTGCTTCATTGGCTGCTGCTTGCCTTTCAGCTCTACGGTGATGTTCTGTGGCAAAATGCTCTAGAAAGATATATACTGTTGTCCCTGAGTGTCACTACAGAGCTGATTTGAAAACGTGCTGAATTCCTCTGTGGCAATATGTATTTTGCCTGCAAATTTTGGGTATATTTTCCAGTTCATCTCTTGCTTCCTAGACTGTGAGCTCCTTGTAGAAAAGGACTTAACTTAATGTTAGAATAACAACTTCAATGCCTTGCAAAGTTCCAGGCATAGAATACTTTCTTATTGAAATGAATTTATGAATTTGCACGATGAAGAGAATGCTAGAGCATTCAGTGATATAGTCTGGGTGTGTACTAGAGGAATTCACTGGCTTATATTAAAGGTAAAATATGGAAACATCCGCAGCATTTTTGTTGCTAAAACTGATACTCCATCTTGAAGAAATCATTTTTTTATTTTCTTGAACATTCTATGCAAATGCTGAAAAATGCAGCAGCTAAACGTAATGGTACATATCAATTTTCTTTACCAAAATCAGAAATGCTCTATTTAGGCTTCCTGGAAATGTTGACAATCACTTTAATGACTAATGGTGCTACTTATTTTCCAGCATTTACTTTGATCATAAATGCTCCTATCTGCTAAGGTGGTCTTATTTGTTGTCGTCGTCCTTGTGGAGGAGGGATTGTGAACAGTGCAATAAAATTAGAACTTTCTTTTGACTGAATTATGCAACTTAACATTATTTGTATTCCTTAATATTATGCTATTACTATATTTTACTTAATATTCTTTACTGCTCACTAATTTTTATTGCAACCCTGTGCTGTTTCTTAGAAAGTACATGCATATATATATTTCTATAATATGTAATAAAAACCTGTATGGCTTATTAAAATTAAAATTAAGATGATAAATAAATGTTCATGTTAAACTTTCAAAATGAAATCTTTAGTGCCTTTTTTTCCCTGGGGCCTGTCAAATGCAGCGATATTTATTCCATGCTAATCAAATTGTAATAGCCTACACCAGTCTACATATTAAGAGCCCTCCTTCTGTCTGAACGTACATAATGATTAATGTCAATAGAAACACGAATGTCAATGTGAAATATATATCCATATAATACATATATATAACCATTCTAACAGCTGACCTGAATGTGTATGGTTTATTTATGTTCATGATTATAGACTTAAATGGATTTACCCAGATTCAACCAGCACTGTTCAAAGGGAGGACATTAACTGAAATGCAGAAGTTCTTCCAAGCATTCCTCTCAAACTATTCTCCTGCTCTCAATTTGCTTTCAAAACTAACTTTTCTTTTTGAGCATAATTAGGTTAATAGTAAAATGGAATGGAAGAGATGGGATTACTCTATACCAGCCGGCCCTTCATTTGCCCAGCCTGTCTGTGCTCAACATCTCCCCAAAAGACAGTATAGTTCTCATAATTAATTAGTCTTTCTTGACACACCATTATGTGCAGATCACAGTTGTTAAATTAGTGTTCACTCTTGGTGCTGAGAATGCTCTGGTTTGGTATGAATGCATACCATATGAATGCAGAAACAAGGATAGCATGATAAACAATGACAGTTTCACGGCTCTAAATGTACTCTATGTACCCTCTGTTACTCTCCCAAGACCTTTAACCCTAGAAACACTGGTCATTTCACTATCATCATAAATTGGTCATTTCAGCATATCATATAGTTAGAATTGTAGCCTTTTCAACAGGCTTTTTTACACTTGGTAATATCCATTTTATTTTCTTTCATATATTTTATTCATATATTGTCATGGCTCCATAGATTAGCATTGAGTTAATAGTCTATTGTCTGGATGTATCAGTTTATTGACTCATTAAAGGACACACTGGCTTCATCCAATTTTTGACAGTTATTAATAAGGCTGCAGTAAACATTTTGGTGTAAACATGAATGACCAACTCTTTGGTGTAAATATGGATGGATGTAACTGTTGGACCATAAGGTAAGTGTATGTTAAGTTTCCTTGTAAGATGCCTCCAAACTTCCAAAGTGATGTGCCATTTTAAATTTCCACTGTGAGAGGATCAGAGTTCCTATTGCTCCTTACCAGCATCTGGTGGTGTCAGTGTTCTAGGTTTTGTCTACTTACTATATGTATATTTCTCTTACTGCTATTTTTATCCTCATGTTGGTGATGGCATACAATGTAAAATATCTGTTCACATACTTATTTGATATCTATATGTTTCTTACTGAGGCATCACCCAATGGTAATGTTTTAAAATAATTCTTAAGTAGTTGAACAAAGGGATTACAATTCAACATGTTAGTTTATGGGCATAATGCATCTTGCCTAATGTCACCTCTTTTATGGTTCCTCCCCATCTCTCTCAAATCCACCTACCCCCCTTAAGTTTTCTAATTACATATATATATATATGTATATATATGTATAGCTACACACATATATACATTGGATATTATGACTGTATTCTCCCACTTTTCCTCTCTCCATTCATCTAATCCCTCCCTTAGATCTCAGTCCACTTGACATTCCAAGCTTCAGCTTCCTGGTATTCATTAAGTTAGCTGTGCAATGCAGTCACTCCACTGGAATCTTCATCTGAATACATCATACTTGAGTTCATATGTTTGTTTTATATGCATATGGCACTCTATATATTCACATCTGTATTTCTAATTTAGAGCTAACTTCCACATATAAAAGAAAATGTGTCTTTTGTCTTTCTGAGCCTGTTTTACTACACTTCACAGAATTGATTTTTAATTGGTTGGTTGTTTCCTTCAAAATGTAAATTTTTAATATATTTTTGGATCACAGTCCTTTATCAAGTTTGTCCTTTGAAAATAGTTAATTGCATTTTTTTCTACTAGTTTGTGATTCTTAATTTTATTCTCTTGGCATCACTTTTTTAAGATGAGGAAGAACAAATTCAGTTTGTCGATGTTTTTCTTTTCAGAGACTATGTCTCTGGTATTATTTTTAAAAGACATTACCACACTCTTAAGTCATCTAGATTTTCTCTGAGTCTTCTAGAAATGTTTGTAAATCTTCTCTTTTACATGTGATGGACAAATCATTTTTATTTGAGGGAAGAGGGGCAAAGAAACATTGGGAAAGTATTTCACCAAAGTACTTAATTATAAGGTTTAGAACACTTGCTTTTGATTTATATATTCTATTTCATCTCTTTTAAAATATTCTATAACTTCCTTGGTGACAAGCATCATAATTTTATTGTATTTCTCAACATTGAACATGTATTAGAAGCCTATGCATCTATTTATATTGAGTATTTTTGACTCTTGCAAAATGCTTGGAAAAACTTGGAATTTAGTTTACTCTAGAATACTGCAGTACAATTTTACCAGACTATTACTTTATTCAGTTAGTAATATATTTCAGAAAAATATTTACAAAAGAGAAAATCTTGAGTACAACTATAGCTTGTAAGTATATACTCTTTTATTTTATTTTTATTGTGAAAATACTGTACAGAGTGGTTACAATTACATGAGCAAGGTAATAAGTATTTTTCTTATCAAGCATTGTTGTCTCCTCCTTTGTTTCCCCTTCCCATCCCTTCCCATCTTCTCCCCTCTCATCCCCCCTCCCCCACGCCAAAGTTGTAAAGTTCATTTTCGACAACATCTTGTACATCTCATTGGTACAATGGGTCCACCTGTATCCTATTTAAGCAATTTGGTTTTTCCTTTCCCCTCCACAAATTACACCAACATTAAATACAGTGAAAATAGGGGTTATGAAGTGGGGGAGGGACATACAAAGCAACAAAGAAATCATCTTATAAATCTGTTAGAAACAATAACAAGAAAGAAAAAAACATTCAGCATTATTTACCATAGCTAAGATATGGAACCAACCCAGATACCCCCTCAGTAGATGAATGGATCAAGAAAATGTGGTATATATTTATACAATGGAATTCTATATCTCCATCAGAAAGAATGACATTGTCCCATTTGTTAGGAATTGGAAAGACCTGGAAAAAATTATATTAAGTGAAGTAAGCCAGACCCAAAGAAACATAGGTCCCATGGTTTCCCTTATTTGCAATAACTAGTATATGTCTGAGGCAAGCAGAAACGGTCAGATGAGTTGATGTTAGGTGAAATACTCTTTTATTTTTATCTGACAGATGCCACACCCACACTGACTACATAATAGGATCTTCTCAGAACTGGCATAAGTGCAGCTTGCTGCACAGGGTTCAAATTAAGATGTCATTAGAACTGATCTTTTCTCCATTGCTTGTATTGATTTCCTCTATATTGATTAAATTCTGTGGCATCTTGTAGTTGTAAAATGTTTCCCAGTTATTTTTAGTCTTACATATTCAGAAATTAAGACCTTGAAAAGATATTAAGTGAAATAATCCAGACCCAAAGTAACATAGGTCCCATAGTTTCCTTTATTTGCAATAACTAGTATATGTCTAGGATAATCTTACTAGACAAGCAGAAAAGGTCAGAAGATATGTACAGGCCTGAGAATGTGGCTTAGTGGTAGAGTGCTTGCTTAGCATGCATGAAGCCCTGGGTTCAATTTCTCAGTACCGCATACACAGAAAAAGCTGGAGGTGGTGCTGCAGCTCAAGTAGTAGAGTGCTAGCCTTGAGCAAGAAAGAAGCTCAGGGACAGTGCCTAGGACTGGCACAAAAGAAAAAAAGAAAAAAAGTTATGTGCATATGACCATATAAGATGAGGCTAAAGGAAATGAACCTCAAGACCCACACAAGAGGTTTTTTTCTTTGTCACTGTTGTTTTTAATACTATGATATTTTGTTTCTTGTGTGTTCTTCCCCCATGGTATAAACCCTGTTGTCACTGTATTTGATTCTGGTGCCCTGCATCTTGTATATACAGTTTTCTAATTTGGGAAGGGGAAGGGAAATAACAAAATACCGAAACAAGGATACAGGTTGACCCATTGTAACAATGTGTGGTACAATTATGTTGAAAAGGAACTTTCCAACTTGCCAGGCGGGGGCGGGGGTGGGGGGGGGGGAGGGGGAGCTGATGAGGGCAGGAGGGAGGGAGGAATTGAGGAGGTGGAGAATGAAGGGATAGTAGGGGAAAAACAAAGGAGGGGTAACAATGCTCAATAGGAAATGTACTCATTACCTTACTCATGTAATTGTAACCACTCTGTACAGTATCTTTACAATTAAAAATATTTTTAAAAACAGTCCTTATAAGTCCTTGGATTCTCTCCAGTGGGATAAATTTGAGTCAAATAGTCATTTTCTCACTAATCCTTGTGTCTAAGGCAAACCAGGATTTTGGTCAGATTGGATCTCACATGCAGTGTGAGATTGGCCTCTCAATGAGAAGAGCAATGTACTAGAAATCAAGTTTGCTCATTCTTGAAATGTAAACCAATGTAATTTCCTGTTTCAAGATATTATTGAATATGAAATATAATGAGCCAAGTACTGGTGGCTGAAACCTGTAATTCCAGGATGAGATGTAAGGATTGAGGTTAAAAACCAGCACAGGCAGATAAATCTGAGAAGCTCTTATCTCCAAATAGCAAGCAAAAAAGCCAGAAGTGAAGATATGACTCACGTAGCAGAGCATCAGCCTTTAGTGAAAAAGCCAATAATGTTTGTCCTAGTACCAGCACAAAATTCAAAAAGAAGCAAAACTCAACTAGCTATCATAATATATTTGATATTGTACTTTATTTTCAAGCTTAATTATAAGAAAACTATTTAAAATAGTTTCCCATATTTTCCTCTTCACAAAATTTGTTTTAGTTCTAAAATATAGTCAATCCAGAGCTTGTTATTTTCAAACAGTAGAAAATTTGACACTCCGGTAAGTGAAAATATAATTACAAGGTGCTAGTCATTTGATTGTTATTACCAGAACACAAAATACATAAATTTATATTTTTACATGGGGACAAGAGTTGACTCATTAAATGTTGTCTCTGATTTTTCATAACACGTTACATAGAAGATGCAGAGTGATACGATTTGTAGCAAGTGTTATATATAGGTGTGTGCATATATCTATACATTTCCTACATTTGAAATTCTTGTTGATTGTGTTAACTGTTTAATATGCCCATTGTAAATAGTTGAATCCCAGTTAATCCAGTTTAGGAGGGAGAAATGCTCTCCAGCAGCCACTAGAAAACTTTGTAAAAAGGAAAGATGGAGCAATGTTCATGACATCAAGTCCTCTCTGACATATTGACACAACACATAATATCTACAATTTTTCATCTCTTCTCCATATGCAACATCATAGAGAGAGGGACAGAGAAACCGAGACAAGAAACAGGGAGAGAGAGAAAGACAGAGACACACACACATAGACTGGAGTTATAGCACTGAGCTCAACAACAGAAAACCAAGGCATTCTCTCATGCTCTGGGCACGTGTGGACACCATGGCTCCAGCTTTCACAAACAGATATGTGTTTATAATATTATATATCTTGGGGAAATGATTATCCTCTCGTGGAACATTACTGTCTTTCCCCCACCTCCGTTAACTCCCCTCCCCTCCCTCTTCCCCCCCCCCCCCCAGCAGTTTATGGATTACAATTTTTCTACTTTGTGTTAGGGACTGAGCTCTATTACTAGTAGGGGGGAGGAGAATTTCTGGCATTGCGCACCACTATATGCAAGTTAGTTAAAGTTAATTAATTGTCTATTTTTGCTTCCCTGTGGGCCAGAAATGCACACAAGCTTTGGAGTTAATGAGGTCAAGGCTTAAGGGGGAATGAACCAGGGGAAGCACACACTAGAATCTTTGGGATCCAAATTAATTTCAAATTGTGTTTTCAAAATTGTCAGTCCTTTAGTATCCATTTAATTACTTGCAGTGGTTTTTTTTTTACAAGTTCAAATTCCATTAAATGAGAGCTTAATGTTTTTATGCTTATTAAAAGTGACCACAGGTTTGTAAAGACTCAGAAAAATCAGTATAACGGGTTGTTTTGTTGACAAAACATCAATTCTGAAATTGATCCCAAAGCAATGCTTCGAAACCAATTTGCCAAATATTAGCAAATGAACAAGAATTTACTTTCCAAGTAGTGCCATTGCATACCAAGGGATTATTAAATAAATCCTTTGGCTATTTCTTGATGAACTCTAATTTCTAATTGAACTTTAGTAACATCTCCAGTCTCTGTTTTCCTTAACATTTAATTACTGAGAGAGATGGAATGCATAGCATTAGTGATTTTTCCAATAGATAGGATTCTCAAATGGTTTTATTCCAGTGTTCTTTTGGTGTATCCTATTTCTTCTTTGTGAAATTTCCCGTTTGCCCAGTTAATTTTTTAACAATTAGTATGCATTATAATTGCTGTATTTTAATTTATTAGACTCCTGTATTAAAACAATAAACTAAGGAAATTACATCAGCAAGAAAATTCATATCCAGAATTATCTAACAAAGTTCTAAGCATACACTATTTACTGGGACTGACCATATATGAAATGGAGACTCACAACCTTTATGAGAATTTCTAATGCACCTGTTAATTATGCAATATTTAAAGGAGAATAAAAATGTGAATACTATAGAGTATCACTTATTTGATTGGAAATAAGACAGCAGTGTTCATACATAGATCCTCACGAAGGGGGTCCTACCTCATTTCTTGCGCCTCTCTGATGCTTTAATGTTTTTTTTTCCTCTCCAATTCTCTCCCCATACTCACCATGCTCACCTTGGAACTTCAGAGAGGTCTTGTGACAAAAACCAGTGCTGCCTTTCAGATAAATAGCACTTTGTTACTGTGAGTGGATGACACCTAATCATCCTGAGATAGTACTCAAATATCAACCAAAGCATGTCTCCAACGGGGTCCTCTAATTACACATACCTCTCGCATCTGTCCCCAACAATTCCCGTATTTAAACTAATGTTTAATTCAGTACTCAGAAGAAAATTTTGCAGTCACTGAATCTTTTGTCTTGCTGTTGTGATTCCTTTCTCTACTGTTGACCAATGTTTATGTCTATAATCAGCAAACAGAAAAGGGTGGCCAAGCCTAGTCCAATTGGAATTTGACAATTGGAAATTTGGTTCTAAGATTCAATAGCATCAGAGACTTACTAAATACACTTACAGAGAACACCAGTGTTGCTGAAGTTGCAAAAACACAAGAAATACTTGTGATTGATCTCCTTTATATCCCAGACAGTATCTAATTTAATACTTGGCATCTCCACATTCTCAAATTACAGTTGAGAATGTTGCAACTCAGAAAGATAAAATAATTGCCCAAGGTCATTTAGCAGTGAATGAAAGAGCCAGAATTGGAATCCATTTCTGGTTCTCAAACCCATTATCTTCCCAGGACCAGGTAGACGCCCAATGAACATAAATTGAATGAAATTAAAATTTGAACATAAGGAATATATGATTCCAGAGTAAGAATCACTTTACTTTTCTTCAAGTAAATAAGCTATGATACTACTTTGCCATATTTTGATTCCATAGTATTTTTAAAATATATTAATTCTTTTAAAATATGTAACCACCTTTGGTTATTGACCTTGTTGCTGCTGATGTACTGTATCTAGTTCTTCCTTCTTTCATTTTCTTTTTCTTTTTCCATTGGTTTATCCTGGGCAATCACTGTCTTTGATTCTGGTACTTTGTGTCTTGTATGTACATTTATCTCATTTGGGGAAAGGAAGGGGAATAACAAAATGCTGAAACAAGAACAAAAGATGGCCCATGGTAACAATGATACTCACAAGACACTGTCAGAAATGAACTTCACAACTTGGGTGGGGGAGAGGGAGGAGTGGGAGTGGCTAACAATGTTCAACAAGAAATGTGCTCATTACCTTACTCATGGAACTGTATAGCATCTTTATAATAAAAATATGTAATAGCCATTTTATTTTAAAGTCATCTCATCACGTTGACTACTAGACAAAACGTGTCTGTAGGCTGGGGAAAACTTCCTTCATGGGAGAACAATTGATTGACCCTGTCCTACAGCTGTGAATGCAAAATAAGGTAACATTAGCTCCTCTGTGTGTGTGTGTGTGTGTGTGTGTGTGTGTGTGCGTGCACTATGCACATGTCTACCTCTGAGCTATAGTCTAACCCCTCTCATTAGTACCATGGACATACATAACACATTGTTAATACAATCAAGAAAACCTTGTTCATTTTAAAATGGGATTCTCACAAAATACATCATCTGTACATATATTATTAGTATTTGGATACAAGGATAGTGTTTTCCTTTTATTCCTTGACAAATCTAAAACATATGATTCAATCCAATTTGGTTCTAACTTGTCAAGAACTTTGAGAAGCATCTGTCAAAAGAAAAGCACACAAATGATTGACTTTACAGATGAATTCAGAAGCAACTTGGAAAAGGGAGTCATTGTAACAATTTTATATTTTACATCACATCAATTCTAATGTTGAAATAAGTGGCTATTTAAATAATAGCCTTCTCATTTAAATCATAGTCTTCTCATTTCCCCTCAGAGAAAGAGACAGACTGAATCTGTCTAACTGATAAAATTTAGTTCTTTCAAAGAGGACAAGAAAGAAGGAAAGAGAAGACAAGGAAAAGCAAAAATAACAAAGATGAAGAAGATGCGGGACACTGTTGGAGACAATATTGATTACTTTCAAGCAGTGGGGCTGGAACCTATGGTGGTTGAGGCTGAGATACAGATGAGAACTGAGCTGAGACTATTTCCTTTCATTCTCTCTTGTATCCCTGTGGCAAAAAGGATGGCTGGGAGTGATTAGACATTGACACATTTTGAAGCGCATGTGAAATTAATTAAGCTGTCATTGCTGGAAAGCAACTAAAACAAAATGAGAGATACTTTTCTATCATTCCTGACATAGAAATGAAGTTGTATCACTTCAACACTTAAAGAAACTTTACAGAAGTCATCCTATACCTTATAAGAATATGCTTGGAAATTGACATTTGTCTTCTGAAGATCATCACTCTGTTATCAATGAGAGCTTATAAATGTCTGGAAATACCCTATCCCAATTTGAATCACCCAAATTTTCTACAGGCCATGATAAGAATGAAGATAAAATTGAATCTTCCTGGAGTCCAGTTGTTGCTTCAGTCTAAAGCATGAAAAATAAAAATGGAGAGAAAAAAAAAAACAGTCCAAGGAACTGGTTTGATAACTGTATATTGACAGGACAAATAGGTGACATCTATCAAAAGGCAAGAGACAGAGATAAGTAAGATGAAGGAGGGCATGCTGGTATATTAGCTTTCTAAGTACCTATTCTTACACTTGTTTTGGGTATTAAAAAATAAATGCACCTTGCAAAGACAAGAAGTTGGAAAGACATGACCTTAGAATGTAGATATTGAGATACTGTCATCATTTAAAATGAGAAATTCAAATGGTTGTAGCTAAATATCCTCATGTTAAGCAAAGTAAGACAGGGGTCAAGATGGACACAGGTCATGTGTTTTTTCTCATATGTGAGTGCTAGACCTAAAAGATAGACATATACATAAACAAGAGAGGATCATGTAATCATATGTGTGCATGAGTGCATTTGTGTGTGTGTGTATGTGTATGTGTGAGTATATGCCTGTGTCTGAGTTTGTGCCTGGAGGAATTTGAATTGGAGGAAGAAAAGAGAACACTAAACATTGAACAATACTAAAATAGAGCCCCTGTTACCATGAACTCAATAATGCAAATGTTGTTGGTGTAATCACTGTTTTTGATTGTCAAGTTGATTGGGTTTGAGAAGTGCCTAGATTAATTATGCACATTTCTGGGTGTATATCTCTGAGGGCTTTCCTGAGAGGATTAACTAAGTGATAAAATCTAACTCAGAATGTGGGTCCAGTTATCTAATGAACTGGATTTCTGGATGGAAAACAAAAAAGAAAATATACAGATATTCTCAAGTACTCTCCTCTTTCTTTTCTCTCTCTCTCCTTTCTTTCATTCTCTTTCCTCTTACTTTTTCTTCTTTCTGTTTGCCCTGACATAAGAATGCAACTTCATGATTCCTTCCTGATTTGCTACCTTGCCATAGGTCCAGATACAACAGAGATAGCCAGAGTACACTAAAACCTCAGTCAAATACATTTTTCCTCAATTTGTTTCTCTCAGGCAGCAAATGTCTGATGAACACAATTTACATTTCTTGCTTTCTTTTACATTTTCCCTGTTCTCCCTTTCCAGCTATCTGGAGGAATTACCTCATAAATAACTTACCTCTATCTACACTTGCATCTCACATTCACTTTATGTGAGAACTCAAACTATACCATTATAATATAACTTGGAAAAGTGAGGATGTGTGTCTAAAAGGATTTTATATAACCAACTCAATTTCCCGGAAGCAAACAAAGAACAGCTAAGTCCACTAACTCAGCAGCAATTCAAAGAAGAGTTTTACATTATGTAAGTGTGGCAACCAGAAAGAATTTGAGTGTTGGGGAAAAGTTCATTTGTATTAAGATATTTATTATTAGACATCTACATAGCTGTGTTTTGTGGACCAAATTAATATGAACTGAGTAAAACAACTGTATGAGTCTTTTATCTCTTCATAATGTTTCCATAAGGCACTTCTTGTTTATTTTCCTATTTATAAAGTAATGTATTCATCATAGGAAATGTGGACATTAAAAAGTAGATAAGAGTATTACCTGCAGGCATATCATCAGATAGTCTGATATAAATTTGAATATGTATCACACACATACTAACTTATTTTAATTGTGCTAACACAAATCTAAGACAACACTGATGCTCAGTGAATATAAATGGAAAAATGCTAACTTATGCTTTGTGAATGTGTAGTTCAAATAAAGTAAACTCTTTCCTCATTACTCATTGACTCCACAAAGCCCCTAAACTTTTATAACAAGCAGCACCATATTTCAACTTAAAAATATGTAATCACAATTTTAGTCAGGACTTTTAAAACTTTATTAGCCAGTTGTGTTTACATGAGCAAATCCACAGCAGGTATAGAAAGTTAGAGATGCATTGATATTTGACAATATTGTTAGATTGTATTTCTGAAAGGTGAAACTAACCACACTTCTACCAGCTCGTATGGAATGAACTATCTCACACTTCCCTATATTAGCTTTTGTTAGTTTGATTTAAACAATGATAGAAATACATATAAATATAACACTGTAGATAGGTGATTTTCGTAGTGCATTCCTTCTGGTAAAGAAGGAACATGGAAAAATTGGTGAGCTGTTCACATGACACTATCTAGACCTGAACTGAGCAATGGAGTCTACATCTAATTAACAAATACTTCTTCAGTTTTTTTTTTTTGTGTGCATGCACATTTTGGTTACATAACACCAAAGTTTGTTAAAAATGGGACCCAAAGAGGTGTGATATTTTAATAAGAACCAAAACTTTTGCTTAGTAAAGAATAGAAATTGATCATACTCAATGCTTGTTTAACCCTCTGAGTCAAACCCCAGCATTCTCTCATGAGTAATGCTGTCCTCATTATTATTTTTTTCCTGCCAGATGGCTTGCTAATTTAAAATCCCTGAAGTGATAGGTGTTTTATTATAGACAAGCCACTTGTCTGAGAAAAGTAAGACCACAGCCTTTCACACCTTCACCGGTGCAGTTAATGAGTTCATATCAACTTTATGAAACTCATTTCACTTACTCAGACTTGAAGAATTTTGCATTCAGGGAGGACAAACATGGATTTCAAATTGCAGAAAATTGTGAGGAAATGTTATGGAACTGAGAGCAAAACTATGGTTCATATTTATTAATAAGACAAAGCCCCTCATCAAAGCCTTTATAAATCATACCCAGTCCATTGACAGAGATTCTAATTATTTCTCTCATCTCTAAATCATACTTCTTATGGTGATCAGAACAAAAGGCGTCTACTGCCATCCAGCTGTTGATTGCTTACCATGTGGGTTCCTTAGCCTAATCATTTAAGTTCATTCAAGTTATTCATGCCTTCTCTTTTTCATATTCTATTGAGTAAACTCTCTACTTTGCCAAGATAATTCTACTCAGAGTCTAGCAGGTTATTTCTGATCTTGATGTCTCTACTTATAAAATTTTGGGCTCTCTCTCATTCTCTCTTTCTCTTACTAAGCTTTTTACTTCTAGGAATAATGTAGTATTTAATCTTGACTGTCAATGTGATTGGACAGAGCAGTGCCTAGGAGATTGTTAAGGCACAGTCCTGGCTGTGCTGCCAGGGCATTCCCAAAGGTAATGGACACATAGGACAATAACTTAGGAGGAAAAGACCATTCTGGATGCAAGCAGCAGCATCCAATAGGCTAGGGTCCCATGGAATGAAAGGGAAGGATAAGGAAGCTAGACAGCCTAGATGTTCTCTTACTCTCTTCTTCTGTCAGGAGGTCGTGAAGTCAGACTGTGAGCTGCTCTGCTTCACCACTTCCTACTGTAAATTATTTAAATCTTTCCTTCTTTAAATCTTTTCTCTCAGCTACTTGTCACAGTGACCCAAAGCTGTGACAAGGTATGGATGCTTCTTTTGAAGTCTTACAGAATCTGTTTTCTACAATTTTCAGGGGCAACCACTTGCCTCCTATATCTTACTGAAATTCACATTGCACACAATAGCCAGAGGTTGTAAATTACAGGGATTTAGAAAGCACAGTTTGCATTGCTGACATTTCTTATTGCACTTGGCAGAGAATATTACAGGAGGTAGCTAACAGAAGAATATTTATTTATATATTCACATAGTTGATGGTACTGGTGACTGAACTCAAAACCTTGCAATTACTAGGCAGGCAAATAAGTCACCATGGGAGCCACGTCTCTAGTGTATTTTATTTTTGCGTGTAGGTCATTTTTAGGTAGGGGCTTGCTTTATGTTCGGGCATCCTGAGCTTTGATCTTCCTATTGTGCTTTCCCATGTCACTGGGGATGAAAGGTACACATCACTGCATCCTGGTATCCTGCTTCTCCTATAGCTGGGATAAACAGAAGTGCACTACCACACCCAGTCATGGGTTGAGGTGAAGTCTTGTGAATTTTACTGCTGGGGCTTTAAAACTTCCATGCCCTGATATTCTCCCTGCAAGTAACTAGGATTAAAGACTAGAGCCATGAAGCCTGACTCAAAAGGGTGTTTCTAAGTGACAATCCTAAGTGTGTTTTCTGAGGAATACTAATTAATATTAAATCATGTATCACAATATTGCATTCTGTATTACAAATTAAGAATCATTCCAATAAACATTAGATAATACATTTTCTGGTTGGCACTGGTAAGGTGCATTAACTAGAGCTTTCTAACAAAGACCTCATTTAAGCTCCTGGATAATTTTAACATGCCAGTTAAAATACATTCTTAGAATAGCTGAGAACAAAGTATGGCATGTAAGTGGATATGATATGATGAAATTAAAGCATGGATGTAATTATGTTCTGGTGAGTGCATGTAAAAAAAGGTCATGCTTAGGGAATGATGTAGTTTCATTTTAATGATACTGTTTTCCTTCCTTAATTAACAGTCCCAGGATTTTTCAGTAACTAATTAGAATGTCTGTATTTCTCTCAAGACATTTTGGGATAAATTCCAGCCTAATTGAAACACCATGTGGAAATAAGATTTCTGTTTCTGCTTCCTATATCACTTACATTCTCATCCAAAAATTGAGCAAAATGTTAACAATGTATTTTTGTTGAAAAAATAGACAAATTATTCTTCTTTGGACGTTTATAATGTACTCATATATTAAGATTTTAGAAAATTAAGATGGTTAAATATTCATTCATCAACAGGTATATACTGGGAATTAGTATGGGTCAAGCAGTATTTTAAGCAGCAAAATATTTAAGCATACAAACCATTGGGCAAGAGGCACGTTCTGGAAAATGAAAATTAAAGGCTATCTTATAAGTTGAAACTTCATGGTAAAGCTGAAGAAAGTTGTTTTATAATCTGCAATTACATTTACATTACATATTGTTTCAGATTACGAGTAAAGATTCATTGTTTACAACAACCTACATCTATCATGATCAAGTCTTTATGAGTGAAATGATTTTTGTTCATTTAAACAATATCTATAACGTTCCTTACAAGAGCAAATAAGATCTTAATTGGGAAATTTAGTCAACATTATTAAACCCAACAGAGAACTAAAATACTTTGCATAGTTAAAGCCTCATTGGTCCTAATCTTCTATTGTTAAGCCCAATTTTCTTTCCTTCTTTTCTTGTTTTTCCTTTAAAAGAAAATACTAAATTCTCAGCTCATCTAGCACACATTGTGTGCATGATACATTTACATTGTTGAATGTATGAAAATTACACTCCTGGGATTGTTTTACCTAATTGATTGCATTGCTTCATATTCTTTGGATCTCTCTATTTTTATTTAATTTATTTACTTTTGGATACATTGGCCCTATGCTTGCTAGATAGGCACTCTACCACTTGAGCTATGCCCCAGCTTGTTATTGTACATATTCGAGAGAGGCTCTGACTTCCCAGTAAAGGAAATGTGTTCCACCAATTTTGTGTTTCTCTTCAGAGCTGGGATGACAGGCAGGCATGCATCACCAAACCCAGCTTCATTTTTTTGAGATTTTGTAGACTTTTCCTACCAGATTGTCCTGGAACTAACTTTCCTTTCTATCTCATCCTCCCACTAGTTGAGATGACAATTGTATATTACCATGCTCAGCTATATTGGTTGAGAAGGAGTCTCACCAGTGTGCTCAGGCTAATCTCAAAACATGGTCCTCCTTAGCTACAACCTCCCTAGTAGCTAGGATGACAGGCTTGAGCCATTAGCTCCCATCTTTAAACACAAGCCAAACTTCTTCTAAGGCATATTGAATCTCTTTTTTATTTTACTTCTATTTGTCTCATTGCTGCCAGTGTTCAAACAATTAATGACCACATGCTCTATCAATTTGTAAAAAAAAAATGAGGAAATAAATGATCTGTGGGATATATTTAGAATTACAGTCACGTAAACTCTGTTAATTGATATCACATGTTTGGGAAAAAGGTCTCTACTTCAGATGTGTTAAAATTTGTAAAATGTTTTTTTAAAGGATCAAAAATCTGTAAACTGTAAATCTCAAAGCTGGGGTGAAAGTATTTAGGAAGGAACTATGTTTTATGTATTTAATTCCTAATCTTACTGTCATGAAACATACATGGACACTCAGTGACTGGCTATGTAAAGAATGGATGGCACTAAACCATAACATTCACCTTGAATAGAGATAATGGGGCATGTGGAGTCTTAATTCCTGTTTGCCTGTATCTAGATGGATCCCTTCCATTGAGTTCTGTCCAGGGACTTAACGTTTTTCTCAAAATCTTAGGTCTCCCAGCCTAGAGCCCACTGTGATGACCATTCAAGATTCGGGACCAATCACATTTCTGTATGTATATAAGCGAGTGCTGTTTAGAAGGGAGAGAGTCATCATTTCTATGCAAATCTTTTATTCTGGCTAATTTGGGAGGCTAAGTTTTCTGTTCTTCCTTTCCTCACAAAAGGTGCCAACTCTAGCTAGTGTCAGATGCACTAGCAAAAGAAATTTCAAGTCTTCTTTCTTTATAGATATGTTGTTTGATTTTTTAAGATCCATATAGGCTCATAAATCTTATCAGAGTTCTGTTAGTGATATGTCATTTCCCCTATTTAAAACTAAAAAATTTGTTTTATAATCCAGTTTTATTGGAAGAAATAACCAAGCACTTAGATTACCACTTAGAGTGTTATAAAGAAAAATATGGCATAATAAATTTCTATTAAGTAACTAGCTACAGTCAAAAAGAAATATCCTAATTGAAAAGATAGGTTTAAATGAACTACTGGTTCTAAATTGATTTTAATTCATGTTATTTACTTTATGAATGCTTATTGTATTTATTCTACAGTAAAGCTATTAACACATTTTTAAGAAACAACTGAATGAAAATGTTAGAGTAAACTTGACATATTTACTTTGAAAAAATTAAAGAGTGATATTATGACATGATCAAGTTTAAATGGAGACCTAGCAGTTACAAATGTACTATGCATGTGTACTTTCTAGGTGCTGGTGGCTCATGCCTGTAAATCTAGCTTCTCAGGAGGCTGAGATCTGGGGATCATGGTTCAAAGCCACCCCAGGCAGGAAAGTCTGTGAGATTCTTATCTCCTATTAACTACTAGAAAACCAGAAGTGGTGCTATGGCTCAAAGTGATAGAGCGCTAGGCTTGAGCAAAAAAAAACTCAGGGTCAGCGCCCAGGCCACCAATTTTTACTATGCAACAGGATGGCTCAAAAATTCCACTTGTTTTTAAATTTAAAACTCTTGTCTCATGAGTCACAGCATTTTCTGACAAGCCTTATAGAGACTTGTTCAATGGATTCATGTGACCAAAAGGCATTTGTATAATAAGTATACTTATTTCTGTCACTATTATTTATCTTCTAGCACTCAGCAAAAGTTGAAATTTGCTTTTTTAGCTCTCTCTCTCTCTGTCTCTCTCTCTCTCTCTCTCTCTCTCACACACACACACACACACACACACACACCCCACTCAGAATTCTTCTGTCAACCCACAAGTTTCTGAATGCAACCAAAAGCCATGAAGTCCAATCAGGTCAGTTTTTAAAGCATTTCCGAGTCATCAGTTTAACAAAGTTGGTGATTTTTATACCATTATCTAGTGTTTTTGTTGTTGTTCCTAATTTAATTTCTCAGAACTATTTTTTGTTTTGTTTTGTTTTGTTTTCTTATTCAATTACGCTCAGTTTTTTTATTGTGAAAATACAGTACAGAGGGTTACAATTACATGGACAAGGTAATGGGTACATTTCTTATCAAGCATTGTTGACTCCTCCTTTGTTTCCCCTTCCCATCCCTTCCCATCTTCCCACCTGCCCCTGCCAAAGTTGTAAAGTTCATTTTTCAGCATAA
Organism: Dipodomys spectabilis; assembly: GCF_019054845.1. NCBI lineage: Eukaryota > Metazoa > Chordata > Mammalia > Rodentia > Heteromyidae > Dipodomys > Dipodomys spectabilis. The sequence continues at coordinate 14,954,374 of NW_024870911.1, read as the reverse complement.
CGACTTGTACATCTCATTGTTGCAATGGGTCTACCTGTATCCCTATTTAAGCAATTTGTTTTTTCCCTTTCCTTCCACAAATTATACCAACATCAAAACTACAGTGAAAACAGGCTTTATACCGTGGGGGAGGGACATACAAAGCAACAAAGAAATCATCTTATAAATATGTTAAAAACAATCGCAAGAAAGAAAAACCATTTGAGTCCTTATCTTGGGTTTCATTTCACCTAACATCAACTTATCTGACCATTTCTGCTAGTCTCAGACATATACTAGTTATTGCGAATAAGGAAAACCATAGAACCTATGTTTCTTTGGGCCTGGCTTACTTCACTTAATATAATTTTTTCCAACTTTTTCCATTATCTAACAAATGGGGCAATGTCATTCTTTCTGATGGAGGCATAGAATTCCATTGTGTATATATACCACATTTTCTTGATCCATTCATCTACTGAGGGGCATCTGGGTTGGTTCCATATCATAGCTATAGTAAATAAGGCTGCAATAAACATAATTGTGCTGGTAGCTTTAGTATGGTCTTGCTTGTGATCATTTGGGTAAATGCCCAAAAGTGGGATGGCTGGGTCATAGGGGAGCTCTATGTGAAGTCTTTTGAGGAACCTCCATACTGCTTTCCAAAGTGGTTGAACAAGTTTACACTCCCACCAGCAATGCAGTAAGGTTCCCTTCTGCCCACATCCCCTACAGCATCTGTTGTTATTAGAACTCTTGATTGTAGCCATTCTAACTGGGGTGAGATGGTAGCTCAATGTTGTTTTGATTTGCATTTCTTTCATGGCTAGGGAGGTTGAGCATGTCTTCATGTGTCTATTGGCCATCTTCTTTCCTCTTCAGAGAAGTTTCTCTTTAAATCTTTAGCCCACTTATTTATTGGGCAGTTGTTTTTGTTGAGGATTTGTTGTTGGGGGATTTAATTTTTTTGAGTTCCAGGTATATTTTAGATATGAGACCCTTGTCCGTTGTATGGCTAGTGAAGAACTCAGAATTTTTGACACCAGGAAAAGAACTGATGTATGGCAACCATAACTTGTAAGAAAGGAGAAGCTTGTCAACTAGTGAAGTGGTATCATCAAGAAGGAAACCACGCCCCTTTATTCATAGCAAATCTTTTATTTACAAAACTTCACAGATATGCGAGTCTTGCTTATTTTTATGCAGTTCTCTGCAGTAGAAAAAACTTCCTTATATTTCATCATCATTTAAATTTCACATATGCTATACAGTTTGACATTTATTGATGAAATCTGTTAACTCACCAACCTGGAGAGAGAAGCTGTTTGTCAGTTTATTATATACAGCCTCTTCAGGGGGATGTGACGCTCCTCCAATACATCATCCTATTTAATGTTTGAAAAGAGAATCTGCTTCCTGTTGTAGCATTTTCCCTCTAATTTTACCTGCTGGCATTTCTAGTTTTCTTTGTCTGAGGAAAAGTTCTTCTGCTAAGTAAATTGCTTCCCAAGACTTTCAAAATGAGACTTTAATTCTATTTATTTTGAGATTCCAATGGTTGACTAAAATTATAAACACTTTCTGTTCTAACATGGCTGACAGTTGGTGATAATAGTGTTAGTTTCGTAATTCTCCTCCCCCCAAGACTATGCACAACAGACTAGGAAGACTTGAATTTCCAACTGCTGTAAAGCATTAGTGAATAATTTTCATTGTAAAAGCAGGTCATTTTTGTGTCCCTTATTCTTCTAATGCATTGAAATTGTATATAGGATTTTAATTCTTCAGCTTTAACCCCATCAATATTTCAGGTAGATCTTCCTATCTTGTCCTGAAAAATATCCTATTAGTAGGGGTGCCTGTAGCTCATGACTGAAATCCTAGTTATTCAGGAGGCTGAACTCTGGTGATTGCAGTTCAAGCCAGTCCAGGAAGAAAAGTTCATGAGACTTATCTTCAATTAATCAGCAAAAAGCCAAAAATGACAGTGTGGCTCAAATGGTAGAGCACCAGCATTGAGTAAAAAAAGTAAATTAAGAGTATGAGACTACCTTAGGCTATAGGGAAACTTTTCTATTAAACTATCAATTTGTTCTCTGTTGCACTATTTTCACAAGATAGAATTGGCCAAAAAAGTCCTCTTGAAACAATACTAAAAAGCAACAATTGGAAGGAAGGAAAATTATTTGTTCTTGGCACTTTCCAAATTCATATTTTAATTGTCTTTCTTATAAATAAGCCTAGTAGATAAAATAGTAAGACAACTATGAGTAATGAGAAATTTATAATTGATGCCCTTTGTCTAAAGGGTGCTGAAATATATTAATAGGACCAAATGTCTCCCTTTACCATAAACTCAGACTTGGTGCTACACTGGAATTTTCCACTTCATCAGTTTAACTCCTTTGTACATGGGGGAAAAAAATCTATCTTTTTGGATGATGATGTGCTTTCTGAAGACACAAATCTCTTATAGATGCATCTAGGACCAGAGTTAGAGGTAAAGTATCACTGAACATTTGGAGGAATTACTATGATAGGAAAATAACCTTTGTCTTCCCACTACTTTTCTGCCTGAGGTTACAGATTTTATATTTTCATGTTCTGGAAAAGTTGTGGTGAAAAATCTTACTTGTTATGCCTTTCCGTGTTACCCTGCATGTTTATCTAGGGTGGGAGTCGTGGCTCCATCCTCCTGTGATACCTCAGACCTCACGACAACTCAGAAAGCATCTGTTCCATTCCTGCACACGTACACTAGGTTGTTGATGAGATGCCAAATCAGTGATGCTTTCTCTTCACACAACAGAAGGTAAGCTATCGGCACTCAGATGTTAAATAATGCCACACTAAACAATGTTATGCATGAGTGAGAGTTAAAAATAAACGCATATGCTACTTGATGAAGTTTGATTTTTTTTAATAAACTACACTATGGAAAAAATGGATAAGTACTGATCTCTTTGCAGGCTCCCTTACAAAAAGTAGAAGTTTTGATGTTAAATTCAAGCTTTAAATGTCTTTTTTCAGCATCAATTCACTCAGATTTGCCCTTTGAAAAACACTGGATTATTTATATTCATTGACATGAGTAAAAGCTGGAATGTCACCTCATGTATTTTTCTCTAGCTCTCAACTTATATCTAACTTTTAAAATTAAGATTTTTAATAGTTGAACTTTGATGGTATCCTGACAAGGTCATTCACAATGGCTCTGCAGAGGTTAAGCAATAATAAATGTAATATCTTGTTGCTGTAATATTAATTTGTCTAATTGGTTCAAAAACTTCCATTCAGAGCTATAACCTGATAGTAAAACTAGCATCAATAATTGTCATAATCACAGCTCAGATATAAGGAAGTGAACAAAAGGAGATATTTTAACCTTAGAGGATGGTAATAAAGAAGACAATTGTTAGATATGCTGGGCTTGAATTTCAGCTCCATTTCTTACAAGCCAGATAAGTTACGGTTTTCTCTTCATCCATGTCTCCTATGTAGGAGCAATTAAATACCTTTCTCATTAGGCAGTTTGTGAATTAAATCACATGTATACTCAAAGTAGTTAGCTTTATATGTAGTATGCAATTATCTTTTATCTTCTGGTCTAGGTCATTCTGTAGAGGAGAGTTAGTATCCCATTAATTCTCTCATTTCACTAAATCATGCTTGACATAGTGGATTTCCTATTGTTGTATTTGTCAATTCATTCATCTTTGGCTCTCCTCTTGCAGATAATGTTATTTCCTAAAATTCTAATGGTTCCAAAGTCTTCTTTAATTCTTGATGATCAAGATCAGCTCCTAGATCAAAGAACATGAACACAGAAAAGTACAGTAACAGATCTTGATAAGAAGGCTAGTACTTGATTCTTTAATCAGGGACATTCTAGAACAACATAGAAGTCACTGTCTGACAACTCCGTGGCACAATATAGCACATCCCAACAACGAAGCCACATGCCTGCTCCAGGAGGCTGTGGCTGCCTGGAAGGAGCTGAAGTCTCTTCATTTTTTAAATTGCTTTTGTAGGGCTGGAGAGGTGGCTCAGTGGTAGAGTACTTGCCTTGCATGCATGAGGCCCTGGGTTCAATTCCTCAGCACCACATAAGCAAAAAGAAAAAGGCCGGGAGTGGTGCTGTGGCTCAAGTGGTAGAGTGCTAGCCTTGAACTGAAGAGCTGAGGGACAGCGCCCAGGCCCAGAGTTCAGGCCCCACGACTGGATCCCCCCCAAAATAAATTGCTTTTGTAAAGGTGATGTATAGAGGTTACAGTTAAATAAGTCAGGCATGTGTACATTTCTTTTTGAACAATGTCACCGCTTCCCTTATTTTCTCCTGTTTTTTTCCCTCCAACACCCTCCTACACTTGTTGTATAGTTTATTTTCTACATAGTGTCTAGTATCACTGCTGCATTTGCCCACCCTTTGCCTACCGTTTCTGTTCTCCCCCTTACCTGCCCCCAAACAAATGAACTTACATACAAGACAAAAGGTACAGAAAACAAAATCTGTGTAAATGAGAAAAAATGAAAAACCTCTTGTTTCCATTTCTTGGAGTTCATTTCAATAAACATCATTTGATATGATTATATGCACATAACTATTGAGTCTTTGTGATCCTCTCCTAAGAATATCCTCCTTTGGTTTCACTGTGTGAATGTCTAGAGATCTGTATAATTTATCATATTCCAATATCTGGTCTTTTGCCATCCAGTGTATTGACTTGTTAGGTTTATAGACACTTTGTAGTTATGACAACCTATGTTTCTTTGGGTCTGGCTTACTTTGTTTAAGATAATTTTTTCCAAGTCTTTCCATTCCTTATGAGGGGTGCCATATCATTCTTTCTGATTGTGTGTATATATATATGTCCATTGAGGGGCATCTGGGTTAGTTCCATATCTTGGCAATGGTAAACAATGCTGCAATGGACAATGTGGTGCTGATAGTTTTATGTTTATTTTTATTTTTTTTGTCAGTCGTGGGGCTTGGGCACTGTCTCTGAGCTCTTCAGCTCAAGGCGAGCGCTCTACCTCTTGAGCTACAGCACCACTTCCATGCTGATAGTTTTAATGTGGCCTTGTTTGTGGTCTGTTCGAGTGAAATTGCTGGGTCATAAGAATCTCTATGTTTAGTATTTTGAGGAACCTTCATACTGTTTTCCAGAGTGGTTGAGCAAGTTTACATTCCCACCAACAGTGTAGTAGAGTTCCCTTTTGGCTGCATCCCCACAAGCATTTGTTATTGTTAGTTTTCTTTAGAAAGGCCATTCTAACTGGGATGAAGTAGAATCTCAATGTTGTTTTCATTTGCATTTCTTTTGTAATCTGAAATGTTGAAGATTTCTTCATGCTTCTATTGGACATTCTTACTTCTGAGAAATCTCTCTTTAAGTTTTTAGTTCATTTATTAATTGGGTTGTTGTTGCTTTGAGGGGGTTCTTTGGGCTGCTGTTTTTAGGTTTTTAATTTTTTGAGCTCTAAGTGTATTTTAGATATGAGACCCTTATCTGATGCAGAGCTAATGAACATCTCCCATTCTGTGGACTCTTGCTAGCTATGTCCTTTGTCATGCAGAAACTCGTATGTTTGATGTAATCCATTTATTTAATATATCTTTGATTTGCTGTGATTCTGGATCTTTATTTAGGAACTTTCAACCTGTGCCTGGGAGCTCTAGTCTTTCTCCGATCCTTTCTTGTAATATTTGCATGGCATCTGGCCTTAGGTTGAAGTCTTTGATCCATTTTGAATGGATTTTGGTACAGTGAGTTCTGCCAGCACCATGTGTTGAAAAGGTTGTCTTCCTTGCATCCTGTGTCTTCAGCTTCCTTATCGAATACCAGGTAGATATGGATTCATTTCTGGGTCTTCTATCCTAGTCCATTGCTCTGAACTCTCATTTTACTTTTAATTTAATGCAGTGTTCTCCTTTTATTAAATTATAAAACTGCTGTAGATACATTCATGTGTGGAAATAAAATTCATTTTTTCTCAAATATTATCTTTCAGAAAGTACAAACAACAACAGCTTATAACCTACTTGTAGTCAAGGCTCATTTAATTGATAATGAATGATTATTTTTCTCTGAGGAAAATGTATTATTTTTATTGAGTCTTTGTTACTTAAAAGAAACATGTTTTTCCTTTCCTATTCCTTAATTTATGGGAGGAATCTCTTACAAAAATAGATTACTTCAAACTCTGAGAAGTTATTTTCTTACACATTTTACAATAATTCTACTTGTGATCTGATGCTAAAGAAACATATATAGTTTCATAATTTTGCTGGTATTGACATTAGAATTATTACTATTAAAAAACTGCTCCAGTTGACTTCTTTTCTTCTTTCTGGGATGAAAGAAAAAGATTTTCTCATATAACTTCTTAGTACAATTCAGAAATTTTGATTCCATGATTTGTGTGAGTGTGTGTATGGGGGGCACACACGCTCGCACGTGCATGCATATGTGTGCCAGTCCTGAGGCTTGAACTGGCCTGGGCACTATTACTTGGCTTTTTTTGCTCAAGGCTAGGACACTTCCACTTAAGTCATAGCTCCACTTCCAGATTTTTAGAGTTAATTGAAGATAGTCTCCCAGACTTTTTTGTCCAGGCTAGCTTTGAACTACAATCCTCAGATCTCAGATTTCTGAGAAGCTAGGATTACAGGCAAATGTCCCCAATGGCTGGTCTTAATGAATGTTTTATAAATTTATAAATTTTCTATAATTTTTTATTAGGGGAGAGGAGGGTTGGGTAGGGAGGGTGTGGGGAGGATGGGATGGGAAGGGGAAACAAAGGAGGAGGCTACAATGCTTGATAAGAAATGTACTCATTATCTTGCCCATGTAATTGTAACCCCTCTGTACAGTATTTTCACAATAAAAAAATGCAAAAAAGAAAACAACAAGAGAGATGAAATAGGTACATATATAGACACCTATCTCTAAATACTATAAATAACCATCTGTCCACAAATAGAAGTTGGGTGTAGAATCACAAGTAGAAGTTGGGGTTAGCAGTTGCTAGGGAGAGTGAGTGTGGTAGGGACTGGGTACTTAGCTATACTTAGCCAGGAACAAGAAATTCTGCTATGTGTCACACATTACATACCAAAATATTTGAAGAAAGGCTTTAAAATTTGTCATCATAAAGAAATAGTAAATGCTAAGGAGATAAATTTGTCAACTTAAACACCATTCCCTCTCTGTCTTTCTGTTTTTCTCTCTATATCTCTATACAATATGTTGAAAAAGTACATGGTATTCAATATGTTCAATTTTATGACTTTAAGACTCAGTTACACATTACACATTAAAACATATTACACATTAAAAATTATGATCTAGGACAAGAATCTAGTTGTAGTAGTAATCATAAAAATTCTAGTACTACTTTCATAGCAATAACAAGGATAAACAACTAATATAAGTAGTACACTTTGCATTATTTTTGCTGAGTGAACAAGAAGAGAACTGATTGCTTTGTTTACATTATTTATCAGTTATTGCATATCTTGACACAGGGAAAGTTCTTCACCAGCCTTCATTAATGATAAAATGTAGTTAGATTTATTAGACCCTCCGCCCTTCCAAAAATGCCTAGGAGAGGTCTAGCCAGGAGTTGGGCACTATGTTTACATACAATTGTGTTGAAGTGGAGAATCATTTGAGGGTTTCCTTCATACACAAATTCACTTGTCATATCCTGTGACATTTCTTCAGCTGGTGACCCTAAATTTTGCGCTACTGTGTGTTTGTGGAGTCTGCTGTATTTTCTAGGGCAGAGTTTCATCTCTTACCTCTTTTCTTTACATCATCTGTATTGGAAAAGTTTGCAGTATTTGTGGATATCTTTTCAGTGGGACACATTGATATGTCCATTTTTTTCTCCCTAGACATATAACCCATTCAGTCCAGTTTGATTTCTGCACTTCATTCTATACCATTCCTCACCAAGAAATCCTCAAAAGAAACACAGAGGCGATCAAAGTATGCCTTACATAATAAGATTGGAGCACTGGTGTTTTCTTTCTAATGAGAATTGCTAATGCTTGGCTTGTAAATAACAATATATGAAGTTTATTATTTATTTTCTCTCCAAAAATCCAGAAACTTTGGCTCATTTCTAACTTTCAATTAAAAAAATTGTCTGTCTTCACTTTTGTTAAAAAATAATCCATTTTAAGAAATTGTGAAGCAAGTATCTGGCAATGTATGCACAATTTATTTTTATCTGACTTGAGTTCTCGCATGAGAAGCTGAACATTTCAATATTTTATATTTAATTTTTAACATGTTGACAATAATGTTCCTTTCTTCCCACTTTGGATAAAGAACAGAAAATTGATATTCATTCAGCTTAAATTGATTCTTGCAGACTGTTTGTCACCCAAGAATCCTTAGTCAAGAATTGCAGCTTTATTCTTTATCTGAACTCTCTTCTGTATCCTTTCAATCTGGGGGAAATAAACCTTCAGCCTGTTTAAGTGAATTGCCTTCCATAACGGATAGCTCTACTGACTCAGTGAATTTTCTGCATAAGCATTTTCCATGAAGCTCCAGATTTTTATATTAAAGATTCTAATCTGGTTTTCTAGTTCATTGTCTTAGTGACTAGCTATATTTATGCAGGGAGCTACTTTTAACTTCACCTTTTGCTTAACGCTGAGCTTTTTTTCTTCCTTTTAGAGAGACTTAATTTGCTGACTTGATTTCCCCAAACAAGCCACCACAGAAAGGTCAACAGTCAGATTCTAAAATCCTGAAATTAAGCATTAGATTATCATTTAAAATGTCTTTTTTCCCTCTGATTCAGAGATGCAATAAAACTCAGCTTAGAGGTAAAATGCAAGAATATTTTATTTTCTCTGTGAAACAAATGCATTTGGCTGAGAGCTTGAGACACAAATGTTTTTCTCTTCAATTGAATTATAGATAACCAGGGCCTTCTCTATTGCACCATGTTTCCAGACAAAAAGGATAGATGCTTATTTTTGAAAAAGTATTTTAAAATAAAAATAAGGGCTCAGAAGAGATGATAAATGAACCATCTTTAGATTTTCTTTAGGCCAGTGATAGTCACTAAAATCATAAAACAGACTGCTTGGCTCTGCCAGGCCATTATGCTTAAGTACTGATCCAGAGGGCCCATTGTGAAAATTAAAGTACAGTCCATTTTCAGTGACTGTTGATTACTCCGCTGTATTGTTAAGGAATTCCACTTACCGTGTTAGCTAGCAGTCACACTCCAATTCACTGGGCCTTGCCTAAGGCTTGTCTGTTTCTCTTAACAAGCCACTAAACAGTCCCTAACGTGGCTTTAGGTCACTACTGTTCCCAAATAGATTTAAACCAAACACATAGAAATGGTGTCAATTGTTGAGGGAAGTGTCTATTACTCTCTGGATAAAAAAAGAAAAAGTGTAAAATACATCCTAACAGTCAATGGAAATACAAAGGCTCTTGAACATAGAAGAAGAATTATTCTAGGAAGAGAATTGTTGCACTTTCAAATTTATTTACATGTTTTCTTTGGTTTGACCTTCCCTTGGGAGATCAGTAGATTGGAATGAAATGAAAATGATTAGTTGTCTAGCTGAATGTCTCTCATGTACACCTTACTTATCTATTATCTCTCAAATAGCCTTTGTCCCTGGACACCACATGTTTTTCGTTCATATTCTTCATGGATTATTGCACTCACAGATATTTATTCCTTCCTCCCGACAATTGTGTTAAACTGTTCTCCCCCTATTTTTGTATTCCCTTAAAATTTATTTCATGGTAGAAAATGTCTCAGTCAGAGATAACCTAGTCGTCTCTCTTCCAGTTAGGATACAGAAATAAATGTACTAACTTTAACATTAAATAAAAGTAATTATGGTTGCAAACATGATTACAAAGCATTTTGTCTTATTTATTTAAACCTCATCTTAGATTGCAGTAGTTACTTTTATCACAGTTGACACAAAAGGGCACAGAGAAGAAGTCTGGATCCACATAACTAGAGATTGGCAGAGATTGGCTTTAACATCAGAGTTCTTGCTTATAACCACAACACCAACCGAATGATTGATGTTATCCATCTCATAGATAATCAATCAATAAATATTCATTTTATTTTCACATCCTTTTCTCTTTCTGATGATGCCTTCATTTAGTATGGAGATTCTTAAAAGAAAAACCTAAAAAAAACCCCACTGAAAATGGAGCTACCCTATAATCTAACAATACTATTGGGCATTTATCCCAATGACTAGAGGTCAGGATGCTGCACTATTCACAATAGCCAAGTTATGGAAATAGCCCAGCTTGCCCTACAATGGATAAATGGATCAAGCACATGTATATGTATATATATATATATATATATATATATGATTTTTCTTATATACTATAAATTCACACACACATATATATATAACATTTTCTTATATATACACATATTTATCAGGAAGATGAAGGTATTGTTTCTTTTCCATTTACAGACAAATGGATGAAACTGGTAAAAATTATTTTGGGTGAAGTAAGTCAGGCTCAGAGAGACAGAGTGCATATTTTCTCTTATATATAGAAGTTAAATCTAATATACAATCATATATGAAAACATACAGGTTAATATACACATATACATCATGAACCAGACTCAAATCTAGTATATGCAGGACTAGATTTCAATACTGTAACTTCTTTGACCATTTCATGTACAGCTTAACAAAATAAATGCCATGAAGTGGAATCATGCTTTATCTGAAAAAGTGAGAAATAAGTGGAGGGAAGGGGCAGAAAAACAGAGGAATTGTGGTGAACAGTCAAAATATTCAACATACATTTATGAAAATGGAACTAGGTAACTTGAGAGGATGGGTAAGATTGGAAAAGATGGGGAATATAATGGAAGAGGTGACAGTAATCAAGACATATTGTACAAGTAAACTGGCATGTTAAATTGAAACCCCTTTATATAGCTACATCAAGATAACAAAAAATAAAATGATGCCTTTATTATATTTAGCCAACTTGAAAAATGCTGCAATTCTACTGGGTACTAAGCTCATGCTAAGGATGACATGGTGATGCAGGCAAATGGGAACTGGAGTTATTATGTCATACTCATAGAATTTCTGTTCTCATGAAGAACGTTCGAGGTGTAATGTCTTCCTCTCCTAGCAAGATACAATGTCTTCCTAACAGTTAAGCCATACATACTGGATACTCCAGTTAGACTCCAAGCTGTATGCAACCAGGCAAGTAGACTTATAGAAATGAGATGATGATGACAGTCTTTGCCTCTTAGAGCTGTGGAATCACAGATGAGTTAATTGATGTAAAGCAATTAGAACCATGCTTGGCATCTATGTAATGCACCATCACCTTATGACTGTTCATCCTCCCTCCCACCCTGCTCCAGCCTCTGAACTGTTCGTATATGATTCCCTCAGTAATTACTTGTTGAATTCATGGCCACAAAAAAAGAGGTGTTACTCCCAAGACTGGCAGAGATAATGTTATTTTTGAAAGCTTCTTCGGCTTCACTAATTTGCTTTGATTTTTGTTTCCTTTAGTTCATAATGATGAATGCAGTACTTACATTTGCCAAGGTCTGCCTTTGGCCCTTGAAAAGTGAGCTTTCATCATTAGTCAGCTAATGAATAAGAATTCAGTCATTGCTGGAAAGACTTGAACTCAAAAAGGAAAAAGGTTATTCTTTTCATTGTAATGAACCTATTTATATGAGAATAGACCGCTATGTCTTTGGTGTGAAGTCTGATTTTTTTTTACTAGTTTCTTGAATTTTATTCTTTTTATTTCGTTTAAACAAACCAGAATTATGCTCTTTCTTATTATTCTGTTTGAAGAAGGATCCTTTTTTTCCCTTTAAGATCCAAGACAACATGGCTTCAGATTTGTCTTTGTTGTAAGCAAGATCACATTGTCCTTGTCAAAGAATTAAAGGGTGCCAGGGGACATTTAAGCTAGACTTACACTGGTTACTTTTACAAATTCTTCAAAGTTGAAGGGATTCACTATAAAATTTCTACCTAAATCCCATGTAGAAATGTCTATGGTAAGGCAAGCTTTCAAGGCTTTATCTTCATTTATATGTAACACCAATTAGAACTGTGCTGTTAAGTGGTCTGTGACTATAACAGGTTCAAACTGGACTTAATCATAATATGAATCAGTTTCTTAGCCAGAAAAAGTCCAGTGAAACACTTATATCTGGGTAGAAAGCAAATTTTCTTTAGATTATGCTATGAGTATATTTAATAAAAACATGTATTAAACATGTAGGCATCTTTACAGGCACTGGACTAGGTATTATGCTTAAGGTGATGCTTATATATCTTCCCCTCTAAAAAGAATTCTTTGAATACTTGGGACAATTTAGACATTCAAATGGATAATTTTTGTATCGTTGAGGAAATGCCCAGAATAGAAATATCCATAAAACATCTATTCACACTGGTGGGAGACATAGATCCATCAGGAATAGTTCTTGGAAAAGGTAATGTCAAAGTCCAGTCTTATAGGACAAGTGTTGGCTAGATCATAGAGAGAATAAAAGTATTCCAGGAATGAAATGAAAGAAGCAAAGACATATAAGACAGAATTTGTAGTAGTTTGCCTTCAGATTTGCAAGTGGTTCTGTGTTGCTAGAGTATAAAATACATGCTAAAGTGGCATATAGGGGGGAAACTTTGAAAGTATTTGGGAGTTGAAATCAAGAGGATTCTGTTCATTTAGATTTGGGGTAAGATAAATTAAAATGAGTCTAAGATTTATCACTGGTAATAAAAAGATTAAATATTTTAAAGATAGATTCAAGTTGTCCATATTTCTAAACTAGATTGGCTGAAACAAAACAAAAATAAAAGAATATATGCATCTGTCTTAATAAACAGAACATAAGTCCAAAGAAGTCTTTCTTTTTGGCTCTAAAACAAAAGAGGGAAAAAGCAGAGGAACTAAAGACTGACTTAGGAGCAAACTGAAATGGCAGAAAATTTATTCATTTGTACAAATACCTGTGAATATATTGGTTAATAATTCAAACTAAAACATGAATTAAAAAATTTTAAACCAAAATTTTGAATTAAGTGATATTTCATACTTTTCTTTTTTATTCCTTGATGATAACAAAACAGAATGTCTCTTCTTGGTTCTGTATTTGTGCTTAATTAACAAATCATAGAAAATTAAGCAACATATCGAATCTTGATCCAGCCTCTCCAGTTACAGAGAGCCAGAAGGAGAGTTTGTTTACTATTGTTGCTACTCAATTTCTCTTGATGTTCTGAATCTGGCTGAATTAGAGGCTATTTTAATTGTGCTGAAGATTCCAGTTTTGTTTGTTTGTTTTTCCTAGTGAAGGAAAACTCAGTACCTTATATTTTTAATCTAGGTTTACTCTCCAGTAAATTTATTGCATGTATCAGTTAACCTCAATTACACTGGTGAGTAAATGGAAGTCACAGACATTGGAATGAAGAACTGAAGGACAGAGGACGTAAGCCAATGTCTTGCATAGAGCCTCTGAAAATCTGGAATCTTTTCATCCTTGGACACAGAGGAGGAGCAACAATACTCACATGATTAAATTGCCAGTGATGTTTCATTTATTATCATCTATTGCTCTGTTTTATTTTTATCACCTTTAAAACAAGTGCACATGTTTCATCTTAGATATAGAAACCAACAATGTTGAGAACTGACCATATGCCTGACAGGAGAGTTCGTAAGAACATGGCTTGGGTTCTGTGTGATACTGGGCTACATCACAGGTTCTCTTCAAGAGATGATGAGAAGAGCCCTCCCACTCTGTAAGATTAAGTTTTGCAACAAGTGAAAACATTGCTCCAAAAATACTGCCTAAGATAGGTAATATTTAATATTACTCTTTCATATCAGTTTTTGGTCATCTTGTATATGAGTCTTTGAGACCATCCAATGAAGTCTTAGAGGTTTTTAGTTTGTTTTGTTTTGTTTTTTTGTTTGTTTTCTGTTTGTTTGTCTTGTGTTTTATTCTTTTTTTTTAAACACTGGATCTGCAATTGATTCTTCATTTAAGAGCAAGGTCTACTTTAGCTTTGTTCCATATGCTTTTTTATTTTTATTTTTATTGTGAAAATACCGTACAGAGGGCTTACAAATACATGGGCAAGGTAATGAGTACATTTCTTATCAAGCATTGTTGCCTCCTCCTTTGTTTCCCCTTCTCAACTCTCCCCCTCATCCCCTCCCCCCTCAAAGTTGTAAAGTTCGTTTTTCGATGTAACAACTTGTACATCTCATTGTTGCAATGGGTCCACCTGTATCCCTATTTAAACGATTTGTTTTTTCCCTTCCTCTCCACAAATTATATCAACATCAACTACAGTGAAAACAGGGCTTATACCATGTGGGAGGGACATACAAAGCAACAAAGAAATAATCTTATAAATATGTTAGAAACCATCGCATGAAAGCAAAAACATTTGAATCCTTATTTTGGGGTTCATTTTGCCTAACATCAACTTATCTGACTGTTTCTGCTTGTCTCAGACATATACTAGTTATTGCAAATAAGGGAAACCATGGGACCTATGTTTCTTTGGGCCTGGCTTACTTCACTTAATATAATTTTTTCTAAGTCTTTCCATTTCCTAACAAATGGGGCAATGTCATTCTTTCTGATGGAGGCATAGAATTCCATTGTGTATATATACCACATTTTCTTGATCCATTCATCTACTGAGGGGCATCTGGGGTAGTTCCATATCTTAGCTATGGTAAATAATGCTGCAATAAACATAGTTGTGCTGGTAGCTTTAGTATGGTCTTGTTTGTGATCATTTGGGTAAATGCCCAAAAATGGGATTGCTGGATCATAGGGAAGCTCTATGTGGAGTCTTTTGAGGAACCTCCATACTACTTTCCAAAATGGTTGAACAAGTTTACATTCCCACCAACAATGCAGTCAGGTTCCCTTCTGTCCACATCCCCTCCAGCATCTGTTGTTATTAGAGTTCTTGATTATAGCCATTCTGACTGGGGTGAGGTGGAATCTCAATTTTTTTTTTTTGCATTTCTTTAATGGCTAGGGAGGTTGAGCATTTCTTCATGTGTCTATTGGCCATCCTTCTTTTCCTCTTCAGAGAAGTTTCTCTTTAAGTCTTTAGCCCACTTATTTATTGGGGAGTTGTTTTTTTTGAGGATTTGTTGTTGGGGGATTTAATTTTTTGAGTTCCAAGTATATTTTAGATATGAGACTCTTATCTATTATATTGCTAGCGAAGATCTTCTCCCAATCCATCGGCTTTCTATTGATCTTGCTAGCTATGTCCTTTGCCATGCAGAAGCTCTGCAATTTCATGCAATCCCATTTGTCCAACCTTTCTTTGATTTGTTGTGTTTCTGGCTCTCTATTAAGAAAATTTCGGCTGTGCCTAGGGTTTCTTCTATTCCATCCTGTAATGTTTTCCGAGTGTCTGCTTTGACTCCAAGGTCTTTGATCCATTTGGGGTTGATTGTGGTACGGGGTGATATATAAGGATCTAGCTTTAGTTTTCTATAAGTAGTTAACTAATTTTGCCAGAACCATTTACTGAAGAGGCTGTCTTTCTTCCATTCTATTTTTTAGCTCCCTTATCAAAGATTAAATGGTTATAGGTCTGTGGGTTCATTTCTGGGTTTTCAATTCTATTCCATTGGTCCTGAGGTCTGTTCTTGTGCCAGTTCCAAGCTGTTTTGATTACTATGGCTTTGTAGTAGAGTTTGAAATTTGGTATTGATATTCCTCCAGCACTGTTCTTTCTGTTAAGGATTGTTTTTGCTCTTCGGGGTCTTTTATTGTTCTATATGAATTTTTGGATTGCCTCTTCTATTTCCTTGAAGAATGAGGTTGGAATATTGATGGGTATTGCATTGAATTTGTAGATAGCCTTGGGAAGTATTGCCATTTTCACGATGTTGATCTTTCCAATCCAAGACCATGGGAGTTTTTGCCACTTTCTAAGTTCTGTTTTGATTTCTTTTTTCAGGTTTTTGAAGTTTTCATCATAGAAGTCCTTCACTTCTTTGGTTAAGTTAATTCCTAGGTATTTTAATTTTGGGGGGCTATTATGAATGGAGCTGCTTTCCTGATATCAGCCACGCTTTTTTCATTGTTGGCATACAGAAAAGTCATTGATTTTTGAGGGTTAATTTTATAACCTGCTACTTTGCCAAAGTTTTGAATCAGCTTGAGTAATGTGGGAATGGAGTCCATGTAATTTTTTAAATACAAGACCATGTCATCTGCAAAGAGGGTGAGTTTTACCTCATCTTTCCCTATTTGGATCCTTTTTATGTTTGCATCCTGTCTTATTGTGTTTTATTCTTGTATTACTTTTCATTTTTTCCAGTAAATTAAAATTTCATTTTATTTCTCTTTTTTATTGTAGAGGTGATATACAGATGAGTTACAGTTATGTAAATCAGGTAATGAGTACATTTCTTTTTGAATAGTGCTACCCCTGCTTCCTCAAGTTCTCTCAGTTTTTTCCTCCAGACCCCCCCCCCCCCTTCCCCACCAAGTCTTAGGTTTAAAAAAAACACTTTAATATGTAGAATTCTAAACGTATGATTCAGGAGATACATTTTTAAACAAATGTCTTTTCTCGTCAGTTTACTCTGGTAACTTGTGAAGAAGACTTTTAAATAGTCTAAAACTTACAAACATAATGATGAAATCGGTTGTAAATTGTGCAGTCATTAATACCTTGACCCCCATCAACAGTGTTAACTTCAGACGATATGAAGTAGCTCTGACCCATTATAGTAGCAACAGAAAGTTATGAAAACAAATATTGGGTCACTTGCAGTCAACATTAAGACAGAACGAGTCAAGAACCATGAAAGCAGCTGAGCAAGGATGAGGCTGTCCTGTGTGTAAGACCCTGGTCTGCACAGCCCAGAACCTGAGCTCTCTGTTGTGAGCATGGCAGCACCATTCTTTGCGCCCCAGAGAAAGTGAGCACTGAGCCTGAGGCTGCCGCTGCTGGCTTCCACTCTGGTCTCTATGTGCTCTTCTCCTCCACATTGGTGTCTGTGTGCTTCAAGGGATCATTTAGGGAGACTGGCAAGGCAGCATTGTTTCAAGCAGTTTCTGATTCTATTGTCTATGATGGCATCTGACCTGATCCACTCTCAAACAGAGGGAAGAATTGAGGATTCTAAGAAGCAATTATCTCCCACAGGAAGGACAAATAATCAACTTGATAAGCAACAATGATCGCACAACCCAAGTCTTTTATTTTAAATTGTGCCTATCAGTCCTTTTTGTAATATACTTGGCAGTGCTTAGAGTTTGAAAGGGGCCGAGTTAATAATAAATGTACAAAAAAAATTGTGAAGAACAGATTTTCATGGACTTCATGTACATTATGCTTTGTTAGTTTTTTAATATAACCTAAGAATTTTGGAAAACTTTGTGACTCAGTATCAGCAACTAATCCCAAAATATGGATGAGTCATATTCATAAGGCGATTATGTTATGTTACTAGTCATTCAAGTGACTCATGAGATCCCAAGAGTTTAAGTTTTAGTGACAAAGGAGTCAGTAAAAATAAAGAGAGAGCAATAGAGAAGGTTATTCTAATTAAAATGTAATATATGTGCAGCTGAAGCCTTTTAGAAGACTTAATAAACAATTTTTAACCTGCATTGGGAGGTGGGAAGTGATAGAGGGCAACTAGTGAAAGGAATAAGGATGAATATGGTTGAAGTCATTTATTTGTGTATATAAAAGCAGAACAGGTGAAAATGTTTTATGATGATGGTAAGGGAGGGTGATGGAGCATATTAGATCAGAATACATTGCACGCATGTATGGATAAAATTACCTGGCACAACTAATGTACGCTAATAAAAAATTGTAAGAAAAATATTGGTTCTCCTAATGCCATGACTTTTCAAATAGGTCCCCCCCCCAAAGATTAAAAATGTAACTTTTAATATCTCATGGCTAGATAGTGACAAAATATCTCATTTATCTTTGCAAATAACCTACTGTGTGTCCAAATAGATGCTTCTTGAATTAAGTTGACTTAAGCCTTGATGGCTTTCCAACTTGCCTCTTGTACTCTTTTGAGGTTCTGAGCTCAACTTTTTAAATTCTAATCATCTCATTATCATTATGGTTAGTGTTACTATAAAGCAGGCATAGGAGAAAAGAATGACAGCTCTTCCCAAATGAGGTAAGTCTGATTAGTTTAGTGGCTCAGGTAGGAGTGAAGAGAGTGAAGTCATCCCTCTGAGACAGCTAGTGAAATATGCAACATTAATCAACCTAGAGATACCCTAGTTTCCTTGGGCAGTAGTAGTTCTCTCAAGTGTAGCTGGGGACAAGAAGTTGGGAGGGATTCTTCATAGCCCATGAAAATCATCCCAAAGGCAAGGGAAAGCCATTGATGTATTTATGAGAAGGCATTCCTTATTGGAAAGAATCTTTTCACAATTGTGTAATAAGGACAGTTTGGAAGAAGATAAAACAAGGAACAGGAAACCTTTAGGAAAGTTTTGTATTGAGAAGACGAAAGAGAAGTTTATAGATCCTAACTGAGAGAAATTGTTGATTCCTTAGCTATGGCAGCAAGTGAAAAATAAACGTAAGGAGAATTCCAAATATGTATGTATCTCAGGGTATTACTTCAGTGCCTGGATTTTGGTCTTTTCTGCCTTGCCTTCTAAGACATTGAGTTCCCATTATGTTGTGATATTGCTCTAAGCCCATCAGATTTCTGACCTATGAAGGAAGGCCTTAACATTTGTCATTCTTCTAGGGTGTTACAGGGGTTCTCTGATCTTGGAAAGGTAGTGGCACATATGATTTCATTGTCTTTTTGATGACTTGCTTGATTGTTTTACTAGCTTTGAATTTATAGGTCTATTTTTTTCCCAGTCCTGAGGCTTGAACTCAAAGCTGGGTGCTGTCCCTGGGCTCTTTTGCTCAAGGCCAGCACTCAACCACTTGAGCCACAGCACCAATTCTGGCTTTTTCTGAGTATGTGGTACTGAGGAATCAAAACCAGGGCTTCATGCATGCTAGGCAAGCACTCTACTACTAAACCACATTCCCAGCCCCCCTATAGGTCTATTTTTGGAAGTCAAAAATCAAATTTCAGGCCTACTAACAGTGGATCATACCAATAATCCTAGTTATTTAGGCTGAGATCTGGTTCAAAATAATTGAGGTTCAAAGCTAGTCCAGAAAAGAAAGTCTGTAGCTGTGGCTCAAGTAGTACAGCATTAGCCTTGAGCAGAGAGCTGAAGTACAGAGCCTGGACACCCCTTTCCGCACCCTCATCCCCACCACACACACACACAAATCAAACCTCTTGTCTTTTGTTATTTTAGCCTAGTTTCTGCCTTGCACATTAAATTTATGAAAACTCATTCTGTCCTCAATTGAATTTTTAGCTTAAGTAATCACCAGCCCTTCCTTCAGCCTTAGAAAGAAACACTTCCATTTAAAAAATGTCCCAACTAGTCTTTACAGTAATTTTTTTATTAAAGAATAAGAATGAGACAACAGAGGTGAGTAACTAACTACCTAGCACATTTTCAGAAACAGTATTTTACTTGTACAAGTATAGTCTGCAGAATTGTAAAGCTATTATAGAGAATAATGGAGCGCCATTACCATCATCTCCAGCAGCCAAGCACCTTGGGAGAAGAAAAAAAAAAAAAAACACCTAAAATGTGTAGTTTCCAGAGAGAAGAATGTATCTTCTTATGTCGATGAGACTTTCCTTAAGTTATTGACCATAGCTGCAGATAATTTATTTAAAATATTGCAGTGCATTTACCAGCTATTAGAAAGGAAATACAAATTGGCAATAACTCGCTTGCAAGCTTTTACCTCTAGGCCATTTTAAATCCCTCCATTTTTGTATCACCAGAATATTCTGGGCAAGAGCCAGGATTTTACTGGTGCTCAAAATGCAATTATTGTCAGGTTTTATTTTTTTAAACAATAGAACAGTTTAAGAATACTTCTTATTGGAGAAGTAAATCTAACAAAAGCCTCAAGAGAAGCAAAAGCCTTGTATCTATTGTGTTGCTCACATGTGTGGACTGCACTCATTATACTTGTTCAGTGTTAGTATCCTGGTCATTCCCTTCCCATCAGTGGGAGTCAAAGCCCAACAAATGTATGAATGAGCTGAATGGGGCATGTGCGTGGAAGAGGTGAAGATTGGATGGAAGGCTCCTTGGAACCATGATATGTGAAGACTATGTCAGAACAAGATGCCCCTAATGGGATATACAATCATTCTTAGAATTTTCTTTCTTTCCTTCTTTTCCCTTTTTTCTTTTCTTTCTTCCTTTTTATTTTTTCTGGTCCTGGGGTTTGAACTCATGGTCTGCATGCTGTCTTTGACCTTCTTTTTCTCAAGGCTAGCACTCAACCACTTGAGCTACAACACCAATTCTGGCTTTCTTTGAGTACTTTATTGGTGATAAGAGACACATATTCTTTCCTGCTCAGGCTAGCTTCAAATGGAGATCCTCAGATCTCAGCCTCCTGAGTAGCTAGGCTTCTTTTTTTTCTCTTTTCTTTCCTTTCCTTTCCTTTCCTTTCTTTCCTTTCTTTCTCTCTTTTTCTCTCCCTTCCTTTCTTTTTCTCCCTCTCTTCCTTCTCTCCCTCCCTCCCTCCCTCCCTCCCTCCCTCCCTCCCTTCCTTCCTTCCTTCCTTCCTTCCTTCCTTCCTTCCTTCCTTCCTTCCTTCCTTCCTTCCTTCCTTCTTTCCTGCCTGCCTGCCTTCCTTCTTTCCTGCCTGCCTGCCTGCCTTCCTTCTTTCCTGCCTGCCTGCCTGCCTGCCTGCCTGCCTTCCTGCCTTCCTGCTTTCCTTCCTTCCTGCCTGCCTGCCTGCCTGCCTGCCTGCCTGCCTGCCTGCCTGCCTGCCTGCCTGCCTGCCTGCCTGCCTGCCTGCCTGCCTGCCTGCCTGCCTTCTTGAAATCCTTTCTTTTCTATTTGCTAATTCCAACAATTTAACTCAGTGCCTTGTACTCCCACTTCGCTTGATTGCTTATGACAAGAACTCTAGGACTTGAGCCATACTGCCACACTTGTTTTCGCTTGTTATTTTGAAGCTGGAGTCTCTCAGACTTTTTGACCAAGACTGATTTTGAGCCATGATCCTTGGATCTTACTTAGCCAGGTGCAAGCCAGCATCATGTGGTTCTCAGAATTTTCTTTTGAGAGTATTGTGTCAAACTAAGCAATGGATACCAGTGCATAGGCTAAAGCCTGTTCCACCAGTCACATAATTGAAACTGGATTTATGTCTTAGTTGTCAATTTAGGGTAATGCTGGCTATATAATATGTGATTTTTCCAAAAATAAAGCATATAAAAGTGTGATTAAGCTTTAAATTCCCATGTACTTGATTAGAAGACAAAGAATATGAATGTGGCATGTGGACATCAAGAAAAAAGGACCTTTATTTGTTATGCCATTGGTCTCAAGTTTTATTGAGATACAATTCATATAACATGTAAGCTAGCTATTTAAAGTTTGTAATTCAGTATTGATGTTATTGCTGTATATATTCAGAGTTGTAAAATGATGATAAAGGTAGTATTCAAACTTTTTTTAAAAATTGGTCACGGGGCTTGAACTCTGGGTTTGGCGCTGTCCCTCATCTCTTCAGCTCAAGGTGAGCGCTCTACCACTTGAGCCACAGGACCACTTCTGGTTTTCTGGTGGTTTATTGGAGATAAGAGTCTCAAAGACTTTCCTGCCCAGGTTGGCTTTGAATCATGATCCTCAGATCTCAGTCTCCTGAATAGCTAGGATTATAGGCATGAGCCACCAGCACCCGGATCAGACTGTTTTTAACAGCACCAAAAAGAAATCTCATATCCGTAAGCAATCATTTTTTCCCCTTTGTCAATTGATAGATATTTGTATTGTATTTACATGTTAGTAACTATGTATAGTGTTTATGTAAACATTTATGTACAAACGTTGGTGCACATATGTGTTTTTACTTTTCTTTACCACACGCCTGGCATATAATGACTGAATCAACATGGTAACTCAATGTCTACCATTTTTGAGACTCTGCCAAATCATTTTCCAATGTGTCTGTGCTCTTTAATAGTTCTATTGAGAATGCAGGAAGGCTTCAAACTCTATATTGTTGCCTGCATTTAGGAAGATATTTTTCTTTTTTTACTTTGATTACACCTTTTTCTTTTTAAAGTCTATCTCTGTTTTCTATCTTAGCCATCACAGTCATCAGAAAGTGATATTTTCTAATAGCACGTGCTTTTTGGCCATTTGTAATTTGTTTTTTAGAAAAATGTGAATTCAGATCATTTTGGCTATTTTGAATTTGAGATTTTTGCTTTTTACTATTGAGACGTAAATGCTCTTTATATAGTCAGACATGAGTCAGACATGATTAGAAAAATAGTTTCTCTTTTTTGGTGCCTTTCTTTATACTTTATAAATTCAAGTATATTTGTCAAAAAGATCTATAGAAGGTGTATAATTGGATAACACATTTTTGAAAGAATATCCAGCATCAAACTAATCAACATATTAACCAATTGACATCGTTTCTACTGCCTGGATATTTATATGAGTGGTAAGGATACGTACCATTTCCTTAGCAAATGTTGAGTGTAAAAGCAACTATTTTGGTGACAATCCTGGAATTGTCCACCCATCCCTGATACTAGCTTAGCTTGTATAACTGAAACTTTGTATCATTTGACTAAGTTTACCCAGTTTCCCTAGACCCCAGTCTCTGCTAACCACCAATCAACTCTCAACTTTTATAAATACGTTAGAGTTTATATAGGGCTTTAATTGTGCAATTTTTGTCTTTCTATATGGGACTTATTTCCTTTAGCATAAAATCTGCATCTAAATTCATTTATGTGGTTGCAAATTGAGGGATTTCCTTCCTTCAAAAGACTGATGAAAATTTATTTATCAATCTCTCCATCCATCTAAATACCCCAGATTTTCTTTAATCTTTCTGATCAATTGACTCCAACCTGTGCTATTGGGAATAACAAAGTAGAATGCAGATATAGCTCTTTGAAAATCTAATTTGAATTCAATGGTATTGCTAAGTGACAAGGTAGTTCAACGGTTTCATTTTTTTTCTTGGTGTTACTGGAGTTTGAAGTCTGAGGCTTGCACTTACAGGCTGGTGCTCTACCAGCCATGCATCCAGCTTGGCTTTTTGCTGATTATTTTGGAAATAGAGTCTCACAGACTCTACACTCCCACCCCACTCCCCCACCCCAGATAGCTTCAAATTTTATTCCTCCATATCTTAGCCTCCAGAGCAGCTAAGATTACAAATGTGAGCCACAGGGGCCTGGCAGGTAGTTTAATTTTTAATTTTGGAGATAAAACTGTTATCCATGATAGCTATAGAATTTATACTTCCCCCAACAATATACAGTGATTCTCTTCTACATATTTTGATTTTCTGATAACAGCTATTCCAGCAGGTGTGAGATGATATCCATTTGGGTTTTGATTTGTATTATTCTCATGATTAGTTAGGATGAGTACCCTTTCATATGTCTGTTGGTCATGTTGTTTTCTATTGAGAAGTAGGTATTAAGGTCATTTGCCTATCTTAATTACATTTATCTTGCTATTGAAATATAATTCTTTATTGCTCTTTACTTCCTATCAGATGTGTAGTTTGTAGATGTTTCTTCCATTTGATAGGTTGTCTTTGCACTCTAGATTTATTTCCTTGTATAGAAGTTTTTTAATATAATGCAATTTATATAATTGTTGCCTAGGACTTCGTTTTCACACCCAAGAATTCATTGCCCAAATCAATGCTGCTGAGTTTTCCTTTTATATTTTTCTCTAGCAGTTTTATGATTTTAAGTCTCAAATTTAAGTATTTAATCCATTTTGAGTTGATTTTTGTAGATGGTATAAAGTAAGGGTCCAATTTTATTATTCCACATTCAGATACCAGTCATTTCTTATTGAATGAACTATTATTTTCCAGGTTTTATGTGCTTAGTAACTTTGTTAAAAATCAACTGACAGTCAATATATGAATTTATTTCTGAACTGTCATTTCTGCTGTATTGGTCCCTATCTATGTTTATGGCAGGCAGTATCATATTATACAAATAAGGAAATGGAGACAGAGAAAGCTGGTGTAATTTGCTAACGGTAATTGGAAAAGCCAGGAATCACACTCAGTTCTCATTCTATACTTCACACTTCTAATTCTGTTAGTAACTCACACATCTGCAGGGTCCCTAAACTTTTCATGCTCTACTCACAAAAATCAATATTTCTAGCAGCTTCTGTCCTACGTCAACAAGCTGTGTCAGATAATTTATAAGAAGAATATTTTGGTCGTTACATGCAAAAGGAACCCAGAAAACTACTGCAAGTTCTCTCCTCTTTACACCTTCTTTTTCACGTAATTTAAGACTTAATTATTCATCAAAATTTGTCTTGAGACTTTGCATTAATTTCTTTTTTTCTAATTTGTGTCTATCTGCTCAAGGTTAAGATCCATAAATGGGGTAAGCAATATGTCTTTTTCAAGTTAACACTGTCTAATTTAACAGTTTTACTTACTGTTAAAAGGAAGCTCAAGTAATAATTTGTAGCCATCTTTATATGAATAGAAAAATATTTATATAAATACTAGTAGCCATTTGTCCTTCCTCTGAACTTGAACAAGATGCAATTGTCTGAAAACCAAAGTACTGAAAATGGAAATGATGACCTGAGTCATGATACTAAGACCTGAATCTTAGGCAAAACATATATTACTATTTTGAAACTATTCTTCTCATGTATAAGAACAATATTATTTGCTTTATTTTCTCCTCTTATTGCATTTGATATTATATTAAATGACAATACAATTTACCCAGCTACTTACTCACTAATGTAGTCAGTTTGATGCAGATCCTCACCTAAACATTGGCATCTTGGGAGTTCATAATTCCTATAGATTGTGGCTCTTCCTAAGTTATCTCCTCTTTGTTCCAATTTCTACTTGGATTGACTATTCAAACATACTCAGGTGCTGTCTGTATTATATCAATTGTCTCTCTGAAAAAAAAATCTCTACAGGGTTTCTTCAAAACAGTTTTGAGTCTCATCTTTCAAAACTTACCCATTATGATCAGAAAAATATTGGGTAGCCATAACTTAGCACCCAGACTCTTGTTATCTGATTTCTACCTTTCTTTAGCTTGGTGACCATGCCTTGGAATGGATGTTCTTTTCAGGAAATAACCATGGTGCTCAGCCTCCTTCAATACCTGACAGGTGTTTAATCTCCATACTTAGCATTCACTTCAGAACATCTTTCAACCCTTCAGTAGAATCTTCACCAGGTTTGTTCATTTAACTAAGCAAAAGATAACTTATTCTAAGCAGGCTTGTCTTTGGAATTTAATTTAAATGCATCAAGATATATGCTTTGGATCACTGCTCATGATTGCGCTCTGTTAAAATCCTTAATTTATTGATCACTTTTTCCAGTTGGATTGCTAATAGGGAAAGTTTCTGATTTCAACCCTTGTCTGGGCAGTGATCAGGCAATGTGTATTAACTAGAATAATTAGCAACAAATAGACAAATTAGCAAATTATTTGTCATACAAAAGATAATGAAACAGATTGTTTCTCTTATTAATTGAAATACTTTATGCTCCACTCAAAGCAGTCAATTAAGATGTCTAATTTTTCTTAATATTACTAACACATAGTAAGCACTCTAAATCCATTGAAAATACTTTGTAAGTTGACAAGCTTATGGAATTGTTTTGTGAGGTAACAATATTGAAAATTTTGCTGACACCAAACTCACTAAAAACTTTTCAATGAAAATTAAGGGACAATAATGAATATTGTTTTTTTTGGAGTATCTTTTGTAAATGCAAGGAACTGTTATTTACCTAAGTAGAGATACAAATAAAATTGAATAATTGTTTTGACCTTTATGGATTAATGCCATGGCAAACCCAGCCTAATAGTTGAACTTCAGTGTATGCATTTGTATGTTAGAATAAGTGAGAAAAAGAGTACAAATTACTGTAGTACTTGCATGCTTCTCTCTTACGGTGGTTCCAATTGAAGGTGTATTCAAAGAATATACTATTACTCATTTTATTAAAAATGTTTGATTTCTTTTGGAATGTTACTATTAGCATGTAGTAAGAACAGTACATTTTAGTATAGAATATACTTGGGGAAATCAGCAGTTATGCACTTATTATCCACTTAGTAGAAAACTTTCAAAGAATACCTCTTAATCCAAAGTAATGACAATGATGAGTTTTAGCTTCATATCATGTTTAAATGTACATACATGTTTAAATGTATGAAGAGTCTAAGAAAATACCCATATTAATACCAATAAAATAAAACAATGGAGATACTGTGTCAGATTCTTCTTTGTGAGACAAAGTCTTGGAGACTAACATGAGATATATGTCACAATTAATGTTAATTAGCATTTAAAATAGTTTACATTGAGTATACTCTTAAATTATCTAAGTATGTTTTGTCACTTCTTTTAAAAGTAGAAAAATTAGATGTACTACCTTGCACAGGAATGTGATTCTTAGCTAGATTCTGGAGGAACACATGTCAGTTCAATGCTATCTCCAGACTCAATGAAAGTTGATGAACTAGAATCCATTTAATGACTCACAATATTGAATGAGAACAGTCCACTTGAGCTATAAGACTCAACTACTACACTGGTCACCTTAATTTTCACTAAAAAAAAACTGTTGGAGAATAAACTCATACAATGCAAGCTATTTGAGAGAAAATCAGGTCTTAATTGTAGTTGCATTTTTTTCCCTGTGAAATGTGGCATTAAAAATGATTTCAAAATTGAGCAGTACTGCTCACATTTGTCCACATTTATCATGTGAAAATTGAAAAACACTGATAGAAAAAAATCAATAATTTCTATTTAATTGGTTAAGGAAACTGGTCCATTTCACTACACAGTGGAGCTACCATATCCAGAAAGAGTTATTTTTATTTGCTGGCAGGAGAGGTACATGGATACGGCATGACCTTTTCAATTTGAGTAATGGTCAGTTTGTTTTTGTGTTTTTGCCTCTCTTCTTTTCCTCTTCCCATGTTTATTCTTTTTTTCTCTCTCTCTACCAAGTTGGCTTCTCTTTCTATTTTCCTTGTAATCTTGCTCCACACACATTACTTTCCCTGAGCCAATTTGGTTCCTGGAATGGAAGTGGGATTGCTTATCTCAGGGAAGGGAACTTTGCCCTGTGGAACTGTTCTGGTCAGATAAGAACACAGCTGATGGCTGGACAGGACAAACATGGCTTTGGTCCCTCCTGGACTACACAGAGCAGCCTGAAGCCAGCCACCTGATGCTGGAACAGGGAGCAACAGCCAAAACTGTTAGGAAGGATGTTTGGCAGTGGGATGAACACTGCAGTGACTCTAAACTTACATATGCTGTGCTGGAGTTGGTCGATTTGTCATTGTTCCTTCTCTTTGGCTACTTTTCAGCATATTCCTAAAGGATTCAAATGGCAGTTAAACAGGTGCTGTGTTGTGAACCTGGATTTTGAAGGCATCACTCTTCTCCAGCAGGTCCTTATGCAATCACCTATTAGCAGCAAGTCTCCCACTGTGTCTTGTTTAAAACAAAACAAAAGCAAAAATGACACAGCATTTAGTTTGATGTATTTTAAACACTTAATAGCTGTGAAATCCACCAAAAGGAGATGGCCACATGGTTCAGGGAAAAGCAAACTGCCAGACTGCACAAGATGGAAACATGCAGAAAGAAAAGGGAGGGAACTTATGGTTGAGAGAGGTTATATAGGGAAAGGCAGCGAGGTGTGACCACAGTGGATGCATAAGTGATCTCACAGCTTAGGGAGCCTCTCACTGTCTGAAGGAGGTGTGGTCAGGTAGGTTCAGGAAGTGACCTCACAGGATGAGGAAGTGACCTCAGAGTCGGAGATCCTTGGCTGACTCAGATTCAGGTAATTGACAGATGATTGACAGTTATAGGTCATTACTGGTTTGGAACAGGTGATTTCTGGTAAGGCTATGTGCTGTTCTTCATGAAGAGGAGTGGGGTAGCGTGCTGTTCTCCTGGGCAAACCTAACAATAGCCAATAGGGCTTTTCAAAAATGATAAGTTAAATACTAGTGTTTCATTTTTGTTTATGTATGCACCAGGCATGATAATTAAGGGATTATTTATGTAACTCTTTGCTAATGAAAGCTGACCCTGCAGCTGTGTGATGTTGTGGTCAAATTTGCTAATCACTGGCCCTGGCCTGTCACATCACTGTTTGCATATATATATAACTTAGCTTAAAAACCAATGCCAGTGGCTTTCTTTTAACTGCCTGCCATTGAAATTCTTTAATGTCCTCTTAGTATTCAGTAATTGCTATATGGAAAGCTCAGACAGGGCTTTTTTTTTTTTTTTGTGGGGTTTTGTGTGTGTGTGTATGTGTGTGTGTGTGTGTGTAGATTTTCTGAAAAGAAACCACATCACTAGCAAATTGTTGGGATGATCTGAACAGATTAATACTTCTAATTTGTGTATGCATGAGAATTACTGGGAGGGCTTGCTGCACAGAGTTTCTGATTCAGATGGGATATGGTGGGGGCCTAGGAATTTCTAACATATTCCAAAGTCCTAATGATGCTCTGGATCAGGGCAACACTTCTGAGAGTGCCTGATATGGATGAGGGAATTAGCATCCCCATACCTCAGCCCCTGCAGGGGTACAACTCCTGATCTGGTCCACTGTATTCCTTTTTGCTTTTGCAACAATCATGGACAGCTAGGACCTTGCTTGTCTCTCATGAGCCCTGGGCATCATTTTAGCCCAGAGGACATGCTTCATCTTCCTTTCCTTGTCATTTCTGCGGTGTTTTATAGTGATCCAATTTTTTCAGATAATATGTTGTGTTGGGTCTTCGTCTGTCCCCGAGGAAAGGTAAGTGCGGCGCTCGCCCGTTCCCTAGCCTCCCTCAGCCCAGGAGACAATCAGACACAGCGGGGAGCCAAATCCAGCAGGTAGAAAAACTCGTTTATTAACAGAGAGCAGCCCCTTTTAAAGACAACAAGGGTGGGTGGTATGGTAAGGGAGGAAGAGGAACCAATCACTGTCAAGGTCACATCCTATCATTCACCTGAGCCCTCACGGGCTGGTTAGGCACTGATCAGAAGATCAATTGGGGTCTGCCCACTCAACCCCTCCCAGAGCCATCTTGGCTGGCCATGTGCGCTCCAGTAAATTAGGCTCTGCCCACTCAACCCCCTCCCAGCGCCATCTTTGCTGCCCATGTGCTCCACAATGTTGAATATTTTTTTCTCCCTCAGAGGAAAGCAGACATGCCCTTTGAAATGGACTAGACCATGTGAACTTGTTAGTAACTCTCTTTTGAATGCTTGGCTGGGTGCCCAGACAGAACTAATCAATTTGTCTGAGTAAATAGGAACTTCACATCTCCTGTCCCAATTCTGTTCATCACGATGGGTAGGTGACATTAGAGATTCTGATTTTAAGTTTGGCTTGTTGCTTCAAGCCTCTGCTGCTGTCTGAGATGGTAGACTACTGAGTGTAAGGACGTATCGATTCCCTTAATCTTTCTTTTCTCCCTGTATAGTTTTTGAAAAGGTCTAATAAAGTCATTTCTGATACTTTGAGGATGTGTGCAGCAGACTTGGTATGTCTTGGGAGGTTGATATTTGACAATTTTGAGTTGTACCCTGGCCCTTGTCATTTTGTTAAAGGAATTAATTATTGACTTCATATAATTTGGAGAGTGACACTTCCAGGACAGGAAGACAGTAAGAAGTATGTTTGGAGGATAGTTTTGAAGCATCAAAAGTAAGTAGATTTAAAGAACTTTGAGAGAAACAATCATAGCTTTTTCCTTAACTATCAATGAATCTGACCAATGGCATACTTTCAAAGCACAGACATTCATACTTTTAGCAAATGATAATAACATGATCATGAGGAAAGAAAGTCCCAAGGTGACGCGTGATCCATAGAAATTCAGTGTCTTGGAAATAGTTTTAATTCTAAACAAACACTAGTGATAACCAATCTCCTCTCAACTCACTCATAGGCCACATAAGACAAACATCTAAGGAGTTTTTTCTTTCTTTCTTTTTTTTTTTTTTTGCAGAAAAAGTATATTAATATTTTTTCAGTTTCACAATAGTCTCATTACTAAATGACATTTTACCCATATATATGTGTATAGATATACACACACACACACACACACACACACATATATATATATATATATATATATATATATATATACAGGATGATTTATATGCATATTCATTGTAAAATGATTATTACAACCAAGTGAATGATCGAACATGTTCTTTGCTTTACACAACTATCTTGTATGTGAGTGGTTAAAGTATTTCAGATCTGATCTCTTTGCGAAGTGCAAATACATAATACATTGTTACTTACTACCGAAATTAAACTGTTTGTTCAATCTCTGGAACTGATCTGTCTTATAAATGTAAGTTTTTAGCCTTTGACCTAGATCTTCCCATTTTCCCCTCACCACTCACGATAATATGTTAAAATCAAAGTTGTTCCTATAGTACTGTTTAACCTGAGATCCTCCAAATTTAAGGGTAAACTTCCCCCTCCCCCTCCTCTTTAAGACTTTAAAGATAGCAATAAAAAAAGAATTAAACAACTTATAACGCTTAGGAAAACATTAATAGCACATTTTTGAAAAAAGAACTATTCCCAAGCACTTCAAGTGCAAAAAAATGTGTGTGCGTGTGTGTGAGCAAACACACACACACACTCAGTCATGCACTTTTATTGGGAACACATTAGGAGAAATGGCTTATCACCCCATTTTATTGTTGTAAGACCATCATCAAGTTTACTTACAGAAAAGAAGATGGCTATGATGCAAGTAGGTAATACAGGGTTAGGGTACCACCATTGCACATGTGATGCACATTATTGTGACACACATACACAAATACATACAAGTACACCACATACACACATGTACACACAACAATTATCCTTGTATTTGTCAAATAACCAAAGTGTTCAAACTGTTCAGGTAACAATATCCTCAATTCTGCAGATGATAACACTACAGAATAGAGAGATTAGTCCATTAATTTGTTGTTTCCCACAGATGTGTCATTTCCCCCTAATTATCAGTGAGAAGTTTCCAAAAATTACTCAAAGATTCCAAATGTCCTTGCTTGGGTCACTTGCAATCCAGAGCCTCAGACACATCAGATAGCAATTTTAAGAATTTAATAATATATTACATAAGCAATATCAAAATAATCATTAAAACAAATTTTAAATTTCAATTTACCTATTTTATAAGATTAGAGTTTCTTTTTATTCTGTATTTCATAACAGGCTACCCCAAGCCTTTACAGTATCTGGGTGGGGGGGGGAGGTGGGGGTGCAGTCTTGGAAAGTTTTATTTTGGTGGTTGTTTTATGTGCATGCCAGTACTAGAGTTTGAACTCAGGGCCTTATGCTCTTGTTTGGCTTTTTTGCTCACTATTGTTGCTTTACCACTTGAGCCACATCTCCACTTTGGCTTTTTGCTGGCTAGTTGGAGATAAGAGTTCTTTTTTTAAATTTATCTGCCTAGGCTGGCTTCAAAACTCTATCTTCAGATATTAGTCTGCTGTGTAGCTAATATTACAGTGTGAGCCACTCATGTTCAGCATCTGAAGTTTTTATTCTCACTCTAAACATCACTCCTTTTTAAATCTTCCCTGTACATATCCCATAGCTTGTTTATCATGAAAACTCCCTTCTATGGAGTCCAGAATCAAAGTCACTGCTTTATAAATGCTCTCTACACTCCTACCCCCATTTTTGCCCTAGATAATTGCCTTGAACATGTTATTTTTTTTTGTAGTGTAAGATAGAACCCAGATCTTTGCACATGCTAAGCAGATGCTCTACTATTGAGCTACAATCCCAACCTGATGTTAAAAATCTAACAGCATGCCATTATGGTACTCAAACTGTACCAGTACTTTTTGTGATGAATGAAAGAAACTTTTTTTTAAATCCAGACCAACTCTGAAAAGCTCACATAATATAACTTTTACCCTGACCCATGTATGAAATCTTATTTTCTACAATTTCCTTCTTCAAAATATGCTGTAGGGATGCCAATCTTATGTCAAGTTTGCCATTCCTTCTTCAGGCTGACTTTTCCCTCTGCCTGGAATGGTATTCTCAACTTTTTTTGTATGACCAGCTTCTTCATTCAAGTCTCTCCTCAGCTGTGTCTGCCTCAGAGTGGTCTCTGGCACTGCCTTATCTCTCCTCTACTTAACCTTTGTCGTATCTACCAATGTCATTTTCTTTGCAGAGTATCCTCAGTTGAAATTATTCTGTAAGATTTCTTTCATTCTAATTTTTATTTGTGCCCAGCTGATACATAAACTACCCTCTAGTCCGTTAGCTTATCTGGCTTCATGTTTTTCCCTCGTATAAAAGCAGAATTAGAAAAGAATAACAAGACAATGAGAAGCCAAATGTGAATTACTTTCAAAGCACAGATTGCATTATAAATGCATAAAAATAATGTGCCACAAAGAATGTTGCTCTCTGATGGGAAGAATCCATTGTGTACGGTCATTAAAAAGTAACTCATGTTCTGTCACATTAACAAAAGAAAAAGCATTCCATTAGGATGGAGCTGTGAGGTTTGCTATTAATTAAACACTGTATTGCTTGCTTGCATACATAGTCCATAGGAGCTATTTTTTTCTTCCCAATGGAAGCTGATATAGAATGATCTTTGTCTTTGGTATATAATAAATGTGACTTTTGTCTAATTGAAATAATGTGGCTAGTGATGACATCAGTGGATATCATCCACCCTTTTCTTTTTTCTTTTTTGTGGAGAGCTGCGGGAGCCGCGACTAAAGACGGCGCGGCCACAAAAATGGCGCGGCCGCATGGCGCAGCTGCGACCAAAGATAGCGCTGGCTCCCGCCTTCCGTCTTCCCGGTGATGAGCCCTCTCTGTAAAAAACAACTCCTTATATGGCTATGACTTGGCTCCTAGTTTGCTTCCGTGTTTGCAGCCCTATCGGTATATGCCACGTGGCGCTTCGGGATTGGCCATCCAGGAGGCTTATAACCGGAGCCCGGGGGCGGAGGAAAAGAGAAGCGGGAAGAAGCAGGCAGAAGAAGCGGGAGAGAAGATGTTGTAAAAGGTCCTGAATAAACCGCCTGAAAGAAGAATCTGTTGTCGCGTCATCCTTGCGGGTCGAGGCGGGTGGCGACACTTTTTTGCTTTAGATATATATTTTTAAAATAGAATCTCACATTTATGTTGAGGTCTACCTGGATTTCAATCCTCCTACTTTCACTGCATTTGTGTTTGGAATGACAGCTTCTGTCACCATGCCTACCTAGGGTATCTGGAACTTTATGCTTGGGCTACTCTGGAAATATGAATGCTTTCATCGTTACCTCCCAAGTAGCCAGGATTATAGGTTTATCCACCAAGGCCTTGCTAAATGTTTCTGCACAAATTTTCTCCTATTGCTAGGATGGCAAAGACCCAGACAAAAGTAGAAAGAAAAAAAAAAAAAACAGAAGTAAAGTAGAATTAGTAGGTTTCTTTTCTTTATGAGAAAATAAATGTCCATGTAGATGTGAAAAATCTAGCTGGCAATACAAGTGGATGTCTGAAACCGAAAGCTAAGATAACAGGGTGAATGATTCTATAACCGGAAGTCTAGATCCATTCCCCTACAGTGCTATGCTTGCACAGAACCATTTTGGAGAGTGTCATGTCCTCCCAGGTATGTCCTCCCTCAGATTAAGGTGCCTGTTTGTTTTAAAGTAATTCTTCTCAGATTTAATCCAGTGTGCCTTTGTGCACACATGCCCTCCCTTCACCACCCACACACTCACTGAGTCATACAACAGTTAATAACCAGGAAGCTTTTGAAATGTTTTGAGCACATATCAGTTTACTTTGATGTGAATTAATGTATATTAATCAAAGTATTATATATGTGCTATTACTATAGTAATACACTAATGTCTAGCTAATATAAATATATTTGATATAGTTTGTGCTTTGATGATAGTCACTAACCTGCCATCCTCTTTTGTCTCTTTCCCACAACCCACTGACACCCCTCTCTCCTTCATCTTTGCATGTTCTACATGTGATATTTGTATTTCTGAGTCTGTTTTAATGTGGTATCCCCAGTTCCACCTGAGATGATTTTGTTCACAGTAAATGCTTTATGTCAAGGGAAAGATACAACTTAGAACCAACC
This sequence comes from Dipodomys spectabilis, assembly GCF_019054845.1. NCBI lineage: Eukaryota > Metazoa > Chordata > Mammalia > Rodentia > Heteromyidae > Dipodomys > Dipodomys spectabilis. The sequence goes on along the minus strand of NW_024870911.1, from coordinate 14,920,052 downwards.
AAAGGAACAGACACACACAAAGCTTCCATTGTTATCAGGATGTTGTCCTGTGAGTGTCAGTGTGTGAAAATACATGTGGAAGGCTGACAGCCAGATTGGCTTGTCTGAGCTTCAGAAACAAAGTGTTTGTTTGTTTGTTAAATATTCACTATGTGGGCACAATTGATTGACTTCCAATATAGCTGAACTAAGTTTCCAACTCCCCTTCCTCCCTTTCTGGTGTTCAGGCTGATGTCATACAACCCATGGGGCCCAACTTGGGTCAGCATCATTGGTATGAGTGATCAACTGTGTCCCATGAGTCATATCCTAGACAACTCATGGCTGTACACTAGCAGGTGTGACCTAATGGATCCACAGTGAATAGCAAGGACATGTACTCTGGAAATTCCTAAGGTTTGACAACTACTAAACATCATTCCGGAACAAGACAAAACTTATTCTCCTTAAGTAAGGTCACATTCTTCACTAGATTCTAACAAAGTCCGTTCAACAAGTATTACCTGCCTTTCGAATTTTCTTTCCATGGCTAGCTATTATTATTTATGCTGGATGAAAGTAAACGAAGTCACAGAAATCATCCTTGAGAGGATGGCAATTCTTTACTCATCATCCACAAGTATCTTTTAAAATATTTCTCATGTTAGATTCTTTTATGATAATTACTTTTTTAACTATTTTTTAACATTACTCTTTTTGCCAAGCACTAGTGGCTCATGCCTATAATTCTAGCTACTTAGAAGGCTCAGACTTGAAGATCAAGGTTTGAAGCAAATATAGACAGAAAAGTTTGCAAGACTCTGTTTTCAATTAACCCCCAAAATGCCAGACTAGGGGCCATGGGTTAAGTAGTAGAGTGTTAGCTGTCGAAAAGATATCCTGATGAAAGTGTAAAGCTTTGAGTTCAAGCTCTGGTATCAGGCCCTCCCCCCCCACACACACAAATTGTATTTCTAAGAGAATATAATCCAGTGGACAAGAATAATATTTTTTCCTTTTGCCAGTTTCTTCCACTAGTGCCTGATACATAGGAGTGATATAAAATATTTTAAATGCACAATTTAATAGATAATAATCTCATATTAGGAAGAGACTAAAATCTCTAAAACAATCTTTAAACTCTTGCTATGTATCTGCTTCATAGATAGCACCCATTAATGTGATGAATAACTTAAAAGAAATTCCAAAGCTATCTTAGATTTACTCTTAGAGACACTAAGGAATTCAATCAGTAAAACCCTAGAATAATAGATTGTACAGGGTCGCATGGAATTATAGTTTTTTAATCATATTTCCTGTTGCAAAATTTAAAATTTTCTATACGTACAAACATAAACTTAACCACGGTGGGCAAATGATTTAAGTTTATGGGGTTTTTGTGGGTTTTTTGTGTTTGTTTATTTGGTTGTTTTTTGTTCTTGGGGCTTGAACTCAGAGCTTGGCTATTATCCTGGATCTTTTTTGCTCAAGGTGAGCACTCTACAACTTGAGTTTTTTGGTGGTTAACTGGAAATAAAAGTCTTGCAGACTTTCTTGCCCAGGCTGGCTTCTAACCTCAATTCTCAGATCTCAGCTTCCTGAGTAGCTAGAACTATAGGCATGAGCCTCTGACAACCAGCTGGATTCAGAGTTTGAGAATCAGTACATTTAGGGCTTCCTTCCATACTTCTTCCTGGATACATGTCTTAGAAGTCAAATAAGCTGGACATCAGTTCTTGATTTTTTTTAATTTATAAAAAAACAACTATTATAGGAGGGGAAACAAAGGAGGAGGCAACAATGCTTGATAAGAAATGTACTCATTACCTTGCCATGTACTTGTAACCACTCTGTACGGTATTTTCACAATAAAAATTTAAAAAAATAAAAAAACAATAATTATTTAATATAAATACAGATCTTCACAAAAGAAATTAGCTAATATTTTTCTTAGGTCAATATAATTTTTTTCTTTAAGAAATAATTCTTTGGTGGTGGGGGTGTGGTTATAGTAGTAGAGAGGTTCCAATGGATTGGAAAATATTGTAACCATGGGTGGAAATGTAACAAGGAAATCCCTACTTGTACAACTAATGTAAGCTAATAATCAGCCAAACAAACAAGAAATAACTTTCATCTCCAAGCCAACTAGGTTACTTTTTTTTTTTTTTTGGCAGCCATGGGGCTTGAACTCTGGGCCTGGGCACTGTCCTTGTGCTCTTCAGCTCAAGGAGAGCACTCTACCACTTAAGCCACAGCGCCACTTCTGGCTTTCTGGTGGTTTATTGGAGATAAGAGTTTCACGTGGACTTTCCTGCCCGGGATGGCTTTGAACCGCCATCCTTAGATCTCAGTCTCTTGAGTAGCTAGGATTACAGGTGTGAGCCACCCAGCCAACTAGGTTACTTTTATCTCTGTTCTTTAGACTTTCAAGGAAATACTGGTCTTCTTACAGAAGGATAGTTTGAAGTTTAAGGCATATTTAAATGCTAAAGCCCAGCCAAGAACAGATGGTTCAACCCTATAATCCTAGCTACTCAGGAGGTTGAGATCTGTAGATTACAGTTAGAAACTAGCCCAGACAGGAAAGGCTGTGAGAACTCTTATCTCCAATAAATTACTCAGAAAAAGCTGGAAGTGGCCCTGTGACTCCAGTGGTAGAGTGCTAACCTTGAACAAAAGAAGCTCAGAAACAGCACCCAGGCCGAGAGTTCAAGTTCCAGGACTTGGGGTTTGGGGGAGCCAGCCACCTGTGGCTCCTGCTTGTAATCCTAGCTCCTCCTGAGGCTGAGATCTGATCATCACAGTTAGAAGCCTGCTGCCTGGGGAGTAAAGTCTGTGAAATTCTTTTTTTTTTTTTAATTTAATTTTAGTTTATTTGTGAACATACTGTACAGAGGGGTTACAATTACATGGGCAGGATAATGCGTACATTTCTTACCAAGCATTGCAGCCTCCTCCTTTGTTTACCCTTCACATCCCTACATCCCTTCCCAGCCTTCCCCCTCCCCCATCCCAATCCTTCTCCTCCCTCTCCGCCTCTCCCCCCCACCAAAGTTGTAAAGTTCGTTTTCGACATGACAACTTGTACTTCTCATTGTTGCAACAGGACCACCTGTATCCTTAAACGACTTGTTTTTCCCCATCTCCTCCACAAGTTATACTGACATCACATATAGCGAAAGCAGGGGTTATACTGTGGGGGAGGGACATACAAAGTAACAAAGAGATAATCTTATAAATGCGTTAGAAACACATGCATGAAAGAAAAAAACATTAAAATACATACCAACCCAGATGCCCCTCAGTAGATGAATGGATCAAGAAAATGTGGTATATATACACAATGGAATTCTATGCCTCCATCAGAAAGAATGACACTGCCCCATTTGTTAGGAAATGGAAAAACTTGGAAAAAATTATATTAAGTGAAGTAAGCCAGGCCCAAAGAAACATAGGTCTCATGGTTTCCCTTATTTGCAACATCTAGTACATGTATGAGTCAAGCGGAAAAGGTCAGATAATGTGATGTTAGGAAAAAGTCTGTGAAATTCTTATCTCCAAGTAAACACCAAGAAGCCAGAAGTAGTATTGTAGCTAGAGAGGTAGAACATCAGCCTTGAGTGAAAACCTAAGGGACAGTGCCTAGACTCTGAATTCAAGCTCTAATACTAGAATCAAAAAACAAAAAGGTAAGCACTAATACATGAATGCTCATATTTGGTGTAAGTAGCAATACTCTCAGCTTTTTCTCAGTTTGAGTGAAGACTTGGCTAATAATTCAACTATTTTTTTTTCCAGATGAGCTAAATGTAAGATTAGTAGTAAAACACATGGACTCTAATGTTAGGCTACCTAAGTTCAAATTCCTTCTATGAAAATGATACAAAACATAAATGAGGAATCATCACCATCATTGTCATCTTTTGATTTGTGATGAAAGTTTCCTTGGTGGAAATTTCATAATCTCTGAACTTTGGCAGAGGTCATTTCTCTTAAAATTCCCCATGTACTCCAAGGCCCTTGTGGGATTATATACACGTATAATGTAGATAACCTGTATGTATGTGTACGTATACATACATCTATATATATATATATATATATATATATATAATATGTAGGTATTAGAGCACTGTCTGCCTAAAGTTATGTTTCTGTTTAGTCACCTGAAAGCATCTCAGAAGTCTTTTCAACCCAGCATTCTGGACAAGGATACAATTTACGATTGATTTGCCCTTCTGGAATTACAAGTAATCTAAACACCTGCACATGTGGTTAGAGGTTTTCCTCTCCTTAATGGTGCAAACGGGAAGATCCATGATTTCAGTGCTTTGCAATAAAGATTTCCCACTGAAGAAATCATCCATTCATAGGGTTTAGTCCACACAGATGTTGCAAGCATTGATCCAACAGATTTAGTCAATTATGTTTTGGCCACCCATTAGACACTTTGGAAACATTTTACTTTAACCCATTTTACTTTCAATTATGCAAATAGGATCAGAAAGTTAAGTGGATTCAGACTGAACTTTAATACGTGAAGCTAAAGTCAGTGAAAGATGGCAAAGTTAGGGTAAGCTTGGTCTATAGCTGCATAATAATGTCTTTGAATAATGGAAGGTTTCTTTCTTTGCTTTAACACGTAGTGCTGGTTGGAAAATGAAAGTGTTCTGCAGTGAAGCTGATGTTGTGAAACATACTCACTGCTGAGCTCTAAGAGTTTAAAAATCCTCAAATAATTATACTTGCTGCCTATATCAAATGACTTACGACTTTTCAGAGTTGAAGTATATAACTCTTGATAAAGGATTCTATTTGTCATCCTTTCACACATCACTGGACCATAGAGATGCATTCATTATTACATAAACTTGCAAAAACACTGAGTTGCCAGCAAGTCTGTCAACACATATTTATTTATTGAAGGCTTCTTAATTGGCAAGCATTTGCTTTAGGAACTGGAAACCAACTGCTATATGAATAGACATGAATTCAGTCTTTTGTGAGAGAAAGTGACAGTGGCTAATTATGGGGCTAAATTTAATGGGATTGTAAAGAGCAGGGGCGAAAGAAACAAGGATTAGATTTAACTTCATCTCAGAGGATTTCCTTGAGATGATTACATTTAAGCAGAGACCTTAAGTATGGATTTAGTTAGGATAAGTAGAAAGAAGAGGAACTCTTCAAATAGAATTAACAGCACAGTGAAAAAAAAAAAATTTTGAGGTAATCAAGACCTTCCTGAGTAAGGAGCAAATGGTGTTTGGTATGGACAGGGTAGTGAAAATCAGTTACAAAAATAGAATGGCAAATTATGTAGGTTACAAAATACATACATCTTCCTAGCTAGTATTGAGTCAGGTTTTTAGCAGGATCCTTTCACCTAGGGGAAGAAGGAAGTGAGTAAGCATTAGACTTTGCCTTGAGCCCCAACACTGAGCTCATTACAGCAAAACTCAATCAGTACCAGTCGAATCTCAGGCTCTCAGAATACAGACCCACCCTAGTAACTGGCTGAATCCATAATTGCAGGCACCAGATCTGCACACAGACTGAGTCTCAGTTGTCCCATTATCAGGTTAATAATTCTGGACCAATGTTCTGGAACACCTTACATACTGGGCTAACTTCTGTAGCCCTAGCCATGAGACACCCTCCCCCACCGTCCTGGCTCAGCCATCTGACTAGTACCTATGAATACCAAGCACACATCTATAAAATATTTACATTATATGCTCTAGATAGCTTTTAAAATAGAAAGAAAGGGACATCAGTTAGTAACATAAAAACACATAGAAGTACAGAACCCCTACTAAAAGTAAATCCATTGTTCACCTGAGAACTCTTCAAAATAATCATGTTGGTATATAGGAGGGTAAAAACTCAAAAAGAGATAACCTAAAACTATTAAAGATAACACAGGCTACAATGTTTTCCTAAGGAATATACAATACAAAAAGAGACAACTGTTATGTCACAAATTTTAGATATGAGCAATGTGGAGTGAAAATATGGAATTTTATCATATCAACTAAGTTAAGTTACTAGTTTAAAGTCACCGTGTATTACTACTATATATAAAAATTTAGCATTATTATGATGTAATATATGATATGTTATCTATCTATCTATCTCTAATGGCAATTACAGAAGAAAAAATTAACAGGTACACCAAATATTAAAAGTAAATAATCAGGGCTGGGAAGGTGTCTCAGTGGTAGAGTGCTTGCCTTCTATGCATGAGGCCCTGGGTTCAATTCCTCAGCACCACATAAGCAGAAAAGGCCAGTAGTGCTGCTGTGGCTCAAGTGGTAGAGCACTAGCCTTGAGCTGAAGAGTTGAGGGGCAGTGCCCAGGCCCAAAGTTCAGGCCCCATGACCGACCAAAAAAAAAAAAAAAAGGTAAAAATCACCAAATAACAGAGGAAAGCAACACGAAAGCAATAAAAGAAGAAAGGAACTCAAAAATAAAACCCAACAACTAGAAAACAAGTATTAAAAAAGTAGCAGTAAGCTTTTACCTATCAATAATTGCTTTGAATATAAATGGATTAATTTTTCAATCAAAACATAGTAGAGGATCTTCAAAAATTCAAAAGGATTGATGAAATGTTCCATACCTTAGTTTTACTTAGATCTCAGCATGTTTTTGTTAGTGTACTTGGTAAGGAGATAATTTCCTAAAGACAGTGCTGTTATTGATGGGTGGCCCAAGAGGTGAAGATCCCAGATTTTGCCCTCTCTAATAAATAACTGGATGAAGACACTCATGCCAAAAACAATGTGGCAAAGCAAGAGTTTAATAAGAAGAAAGAGAGAAAGAGGAAGAAAGGAGGGGAGACATCATTAAGGAAAATGGTAAAGTAAATGGTGGGTTGGAGATACGTAGGCAAAGAACAAAGACACAGGTTAAGAAAATTTCATCTTTCTAGTGTTCAGAGAATGTGAGAAGAGTTCTTCATCATGACAATAAGCTGATCTTAGGAAAATGATGCATCATACTTAACAGAGTGTTTGGAAAGGATCTGCACATGTGTAAGGTTGCCATCCCATAGTTTTAAATGTGTGGATGAGATGTGATATATACGCATGAAGGTCTATGTAGAACTTAGTTGTGCAAAGATGAAGTTACCAAAGGTCTCAGTTTCTAGTGTACAGCTGTATCCCTTTGGTGTAGTCCTAAGGAGAAAAACATAATAATAAACTAAAATCATAAAGTGACACAGGTAGGACTGATCATGGGAGGTAGTTCAGAAGAGATAGAACTCAGGTGTTTCCCCAGGAAAACTTGGTGTCGGTGTTCTTCCCTTTGTAGGTAACCTGCCTCAATAGGATGCCAAGAGTGTTAAAAATTCAGAGGTGATAGACTAAAATTTATGTTTGGATGGCAAGATGGAGTTAGGGATAGGGATGAAGGCAAGGGACCAGCATGCGTGTAACTGCATTAGACACGTTGGCAGCTTGAATGGAGCTATGGAAGCATGGCTATGATGAAGGCCAATAGATGGGAACTGATATTAAGAAAGAAGTTGGCATTCATGTGACATTCAGGTTTCTGATTGAAGCACGGGGCAGTGGGGAGGTTGTGTGATGCCGTTTCTGAAATAAGGCTGCTGTCTGTGGGACAGGTTTTGGAAAATTGTCGATGACTTTCGGAACATGCATGGCATGCTTGTACCTGGGTGGCAACTCTGAGTGTATCAGCATAGAAAAGCTTTGCCCATTGACTCCCACCAGAGCAGGGTAAATCTGGCTAGGATGGGCTGCCATACGCATGGCGAGACATTTGGGGAAGAAATGATGGTAGTCAGAAAGTGAATATTTAATGTTTCTCCATAGAATTACCTGAGAAGATGTATCTGACACAGGGATTAAAGGAGAGCTGAGAAGCTAGAGAGCTCAGAGAGTTAGTGACCCCCACTTTAGAATTTACATTTCAAAGGGAAGTAAAAGAAGGACTTCTATCTCAGGTATTTACATTCTAATGAAATGCAAATGACTAGAGAAGAAAGGTTTCACTTCCACCCAGAGGGGACAAGAAAAACCTCCTACAACCCACACACCTGCACAATCCAAGCAAACTCTGAGACTTCAGGGTTTTTTTTCCTAAGGGCATAAAGTGAAAGCCGGAATCAGAAAGCCTGACACTGCTCCACTGTGTTTGGGAATTTGTAGGATATAATTTGTAACAACTCTAATCTGTCTCAGAAATCTGTTTACTTTCAGGATTCCAAAAAAGCAACAACTAATAAGTAGAAGCACCTAAAATTCAATTTGTTCTTTATTACGTTTGCCTTGTAACACACTGCCACCTTTCCGTGTTTAGAAGTTGCAGAGGACTTGGGCGACAGGCAGGTTGGCAATGTGAAATAACTTGCAATGATTCACTTGCAATCCATTAATTACTCATGCTTACTGAGCAAATCGGTACCTTTGTATTTCTTGATTCACTTAATTCAATCAGTAGAGCAGCCAGGAGAGCCAGATTCACTTCCTCCTTAACTATGAATGAAGCCATGCCAGGCAACAGCTAGCCATGAACGTTAGGGAAATAAAAGGGAACCTAAAATGAGCAAGGAGATCACAAGTTCTCTGAGATAATATTATATTGTAATTCCTGATTCAGAGGTAACAGCTCTGAAGAATGGACCTAAGGAAAGGCATTCTTCACATTCTTCACATTCTTGGTAAGAACTCAGGCTCCTAAAGCGAATCCTGTTTCCTCTCCCAGGAGACAACTTACTCTCAGTCTATTAAAAGTGTATTGTAGTGAAGTGCTGGTAGTGGTTCACACCTGTAATCCTAGCTACTCAGGAGCCTGAGTGAGATCTGAGGATTGAGGTTCATAGTCAGCCTAAGCAGGAAAGTCTGTGAGACTCTTATCTCCAATAAACCACTCAGAAAAAGCCAGAGTGGCACTGTGGCTCAAGTGGTAGAGCATAAACCCTCATCATGAAGAGGCTCAGAGACAGTGCCCAAACCCTAGGTTCAAGTCTTAGGACCAGCGAAAATAAATAAATAATATATATGTATATATACGTATATATTGTAATGGATACTTGAACAGTTTTCATTGCCATAAATTAACTAAAAGCAGAAGAAAAGCCTGCCAATCTGTGTTTCCATTTTGTGTGTATCACTGTTCTAAGCAGTTTACTTCACTGTCAGCTGCCATTTGCAATCCTACTGGGTTCCTGGAAAGATAAGGTTGATCCAGAACACCTTTAGGATAAGAAATAAAATCTACCCCAAAGGAACAGCAGAGCCTGGAGGGCCAGATCACTCCCAAATGAAGATAATTATTGATAATGATCAGGCTGCACTCTAGAGCCTAAAAAAAAAAAATCATATGATGGGTTTAAGATGGCTTTCTTCTAGTGGTGAGAGTGATAATAACTTCCCTAGAAACCAGGAGAACCAGAATTGAAATAATGACTATAAAGTTCCCCAAAAGAAAACTACAGCATAGTTCTGGCAAAAAAGAATTTATTGAGGGAGAGCAAACTGCCAGCCCGCACAAGACGAAGGAGCCATGTAGAGAGAGAGAAGAAAAAAGAAAAAGAGACGGAATTTGCGGATGAGTGAGATTAGATAGGGAAAGTGGGAGGTGTGACCACAGTGGATAAGGAAGTGATCTAGCAGCCTGGGGAACCTCTCACTGTCCAAAGGAGGGGGACCAGGGGTGTTCAGGAAGTGACCTCAGCAGATGAGGAAATGCCCTCAGAGTCTGGGGTCCTTGGCTGACTCACAGCCAGGTGATTGACAAGTGATTACTGGTTTCAGGCAGGTAAAAATTCTGCTAAAGCTATATGTTGTCTTTCAGAAAGAACACTGTTCTCCTGGGCAGATCTAACAATGGCCAGCCTGGCCAACTGTAACTGGAGCTCCTAAGCTATGTATATTTTTGTCCCCTGCCCCTAATTCTTCCATGACTCAAAATTAATGCTCAGGTCTATAAGAAAATGTCTGAGGGTGAACTAAAATCATGCCACCTTTCCATGGCATGATATACAAAGTAAACTGCCATTTTTTTTTTCTAATAAACTTTCCTATTACTTTCACCATGTTTGCACCTTGCTTGAATTTTTCTCATATCAGATGCAAAGACTGAGTTAAAAGTACACTGAATTTCTACTAATAAGACCCTGTTAGGTTGCAAAGTTTACCTGTGTTACAACCCAGAGTGGTCTCTCAATATCTTAATTTGCTAAAGCAAGTAGATTGGTAGATATAGAAATGAAATTGACAACTTTATATCATATAGAAATTGTTAGAAACATGTTTCTATCTATTTATGCAGCTATCTTCATCTTTCATGTTTCTCTGGTGATTCTTACCAGCAATCCCATGCCTGTTCCTGGGTCCAGTAAGATGGATACTTCAGTTCCTCAAGGCTCCCTAGGGCTACTAGAATAAGAAAGTCAGGGTATTAATTAAGTTTACCTTAAAGCCAAAAGAATGTTAGCAGTAACTCCTTTGTCTTGTCATTCACTTTCTCAATTACAAATAATACTCAATCTTATTCAAATGTTTTACAGAAAGTAATATAATATGTGCATCTTAAACAAGTTTGTGTATACATTGTAATGTACATATAATTTCAATCTAATTCCAATGTTGCTAATCTAATGTTGCTTCAAATAAATGCTTTATACTTTCCTAAGTAGAGTTCTTCATTATACACACACACACACACACACACACACACACACACACACACACATACACACACACATATACCACACACACACACACACACACACACACACACATACACACACACATATACCACACACACACACACACACACACACACACACACACACAATTTCAAGTAGAAGTAGAACCATTCAATTCAATTCAGAAAATACTATTTTATTCAAAGGAATGATATTAGCTTTAAATATAAATGTATATCTATTCTATATTGACCTTAGGAGTAAATCTGTGGTGATTCAGAAGGACCTTATTGTTTTGTTCTCTGTCTTATAGAAACATTTTCTTTTTTTGAATGAACATAAATTTATACTATAAACATTAATTTATAATTTTCTACCAACATCTGAAGATAACTTCTATGATTTGGGTAGTTACTAAAATGTTGTTTTTATCATGTCATCTAGTAATAAGCTTAGAACATTAATATTCAGTAAGCAACTAACAGCAATGTTTTTGTTCTCTAAAATTATTATTCTTGGTGTTTGAGAAAACAGACTCATTTAGAAGAAGTTAAAGAGAGAAGAAAACAATGCTAATCTACATTGCAAGTTAAAGACACACACACACACAGATGTCACCAGACAGTATTTCAAACAAACCCTCTTCTTTCTTTCTTCTTTTCACAAAAAGTCTGGGACAACTATGGCATATAATTTTGTGTCTTTCTTTTGGTGATATTTTTATGGAAAATGAAGAGCAGCAGTTTATTTTTATGCTCAGTTAACATTGTTTTATTAGCCTATATTAGTAATACAGGGGGAGATATCATTTTCACTTTTTCACACATTTACAATATATTTCAATTCATCTCCTCTCTTTCCTTTCCCTCTGCCCCAAAACAATTTCAACTAGATTAATTGTTCTACTTTTTATAGTTGTGAGTGATCAACTTTGACTATATTCATCCTCTTTCATCATCTTCCTAGTTAACCCAGTCACTCTCCCTAATATCAGACCCATAGGGAGCCTGTTTTTCTCTATGCCCCTTAACCCTTATTTATCAATAGCTTTCCTTGAGGTTCTTTATGCTATTTCATATTCTCTTGCAATGTATCTCCAAATTGTTGTTGTTGTTGTTGTCATTGTCCTTCTCCTCTTCCTCCTCCTCCTCTGCCTCCTTTTCCTCCTCCTCCTCCTTCTCCTGCTTCTTCTTCTTCTTTCCAGGTCCTACAGCTTGAACTCAGGTCTCTGAGCTTTTGTGTTCAAGGCTCGTATACTACCACTTGAGCCACAGCTTCACATCCAGCTTTTTGATGTTTAGTTAGTGGTAAGAGTCTCATGCATTTTCTCATTGGGTCTGGCTTCAAACTGTGATCCTCAGATCTCAGCTTCCTGGGAAACTAAGAATACAGGCCACCAGTGCCCAGCCTTCACTCTCAATTATTAAGAAACATTTACTTTTTGAAATTTCACATATGTCAAAAGTCACTTAACTATCTGTTTTGGTGGTGTATCTTATATTTCATGTCTAACCTACACACTGTAACTTATTCTTAAAGGTGTGATAGTACTGAGACCCATCCAATGGGGCCATATGTAGGGAGGTGGGGTGTACCCTCTATACTGGGCATATGGGAAGGGATATTCAATTCCTATGTGTTAAGGGTAGTAGAGAAGTTAACCAGTTACCTACTAAAAACATTTGATAGTATTTCTTTTTCATATTTGATCATCCTTGGGGTCAAGTGGCCTATCACTTGAGTCATAAATCCAGAATCTTTTGCTTTGGTTATTTTGAACACTTTTTGCCCAGGGTGCCTTCAGATCACATTCCTCCTATGTATGTCTCTCTCATGGCTGTAATTACGGTACACACAACTAAGGCAATTTGTTGAGATGGTATCTGGGTACCATTTTGCCCAGGCTGGCTTCAAAGCATAATTTGATTTCTATATCTTGAGTAGCTTGAATAATAGATGTAGACCATTGTATTCAACCTACAGTATTTCATTTTTGGTAATGACTGGTGACAAGGACCACACTCTATAAGACTGCTACACACTATGTACTGCCTCTAAGATCCTCTTCTCAGCTCAGAGTAGGAGGCAGGAAGGGCATGGTATATGCATGGAATTGCATCCATCCTCCAATCAGAGGAACTTGTAATGCATTTTCCTAATACTTTCTGAGTTGAGAAAGTATTGTTTTCAGGAATGGTGAACATTACTGGAAATGCCATGCTGCTAAGATGGGGTAGGCCTAAAAAGAAGCTCAGCTCTGTTCTTTCTGTGAGGCCAGCAGGTCAGAGCGTTGGACTTTTAAGTCATCACAGGTGTGATCAGCAGTTAATTTATCCATCTTTTCAGACACTCCAGTAGATAGTGCTATTCAAGATTCAAATCCATTTTGAAGGCTAAAAGGTGTTTGTGGCTTTAGCTAAGTATCATTATGCCACAGTACTGTAAAATGTATATAATCACTTAATTTCAATAAAGAAATATTTGGAGAATATGCATCATTATTGGGTTTATTTTGAGGCGTTTAAAAACTCATTATTTTTATTTTCCATTCTCTTGAATGTAAAACTTGCCATTCTTTGTAGACTTTGGATCTTTCCTTTATTTCTTGAGGGGCAAAAAAGGCAGGAGAGGTCTTGGAATTGGTCTTAATTAAATGTGCTCAGTATGGTCACTAGAAAAGCATGTTATGTTTTCTTATCACCACTACTTAGATAAGGATTTTTTAATATTAAGCATAGAATCAGATATAACTTCTTATCTATGTAATTAAATGTGATATTAACATTAGAGATAAGCATAAGGTCATCTTTTTCTTAGCATCTTTTTAAATGAAGAGATGACTGATGTAAATATGAGTGTCAAGTAGATCACAAAAAAATTCCTAGGTTGAGCAGAGAACTTAACAACTTTTTGTTGTGGAAGTCTGACTGCCATACTGGAATCTACAATATTTTTCAATTCCCAGTTCAGTGTTTTGTTTTTTTTTTTTAGTATTATCATATACATCATCAGTGCAGTAAATTCTGCTAAAATTACATGAATCTTGTACAGAGAAGTTTTGGGAAAAGTATGCAATGACATTATTAAAAATCATAAGAAAATCAACCACTGTGTAGAACAGGGATAGATATCCGATCTTTTGATATCTTTGTTCTAGATTTTTACTCCCCACCTACCTCAAGAGGATTTTTTATATGTCTTTCAATATGTGCAGAATACCATTAATGAATAAAATAAAAGAAGATCGATACATAATAGAAATAGGTCAATATGATAGATGAAGGTTTAAATGATAAACATAGATTTAAAATGACCTTTTTCAGGCTAGAGGCAGAGCTTCAGTGGTAGTGTGACAGCTGAGCAAGCGAGCAGGAGTGTAAGGTCCCCAGATGACCTTTTGCTTATGGACCGCTATATTACCTACCACTCCCAAAACTTAATTGATCATGCCTCATGTTTATCTGTCCCAGGTGGCTTGTGAAGCCTAGCATTCTCACAGTTACAGATGGAAATCTTAGTTTCTTGTGATGTACTGTTGGAAGTCACACATGACTAATTTTCCTGCCTAAGAGCTATTAAGGGCTGGTCATAGGATATGGAATTTTATGAGTGAGGGTATCCTGAGAGAATAATTATCATGTCAGTAAAGATGATGCTGAGTGATAAGAATACTGAAGTTTCATAGAAAAACTCACATCTTTCTTTCCTTGTAGTGTAAATTAGCCATTGATTCTTAGATCAACAAAGAATCTTAAGTACCTTCTGAATATCTAATTCACCTACTTACAAACTGAGGAGCAAAAGCTTGGTTTTTTTTTTTAATAAAAGTAAAATCAGTTATTACATTTTAATATTTTAGACTACAGGATATCATTCAATTTTAACAATTAATTTAAGCACAAATTGAGATAGAGGTAAAACAATATAAGTTTCTGAAATAGTGTTTTACAATTTTACTTGCTATAACTGACAAATCTTCCAAAATAAGCTTAAGGTAGGCAATAGTTTTAAAATTCCACACTTAAAAAACAAAACAGTGTCTGAAAAAACAAGACCATATCTGAGGCTAGAGAGAAAGTTTTGGTTTCTTATTGCATTTCTCCTGTTATTTCATATGTACACTTGTGCCATGAATTTGCCATGATATATTTGACCATATTCTTACAAATAATGTTTTCATCTGGAAGAATTTTCCTTTTTGTCAGGTACGGGAGCTATGACTACAATTATTTTTATTAAGGTGAAGTTTTATAAGTATAAACAAAACACTGTTGTTCCATCTGGGATTTCCCATAGATTATTCGAGGAAATGCACATAATGAGAAAAAATATTCAAAACTATATATTACCCCTTAGTTATTTCTGCTGTGTGACTTTCTCCACAACAAGAGGCTTGTTATTTTACTACAGAATGACTTGTTAAATGTGTAGTGCATAAATGGAGGCTGGTGGCTGTGGACACAGATTTGACTGATAGTCTGGCAATGAGAAAATTCCCAACTGAAAAGTCAGTTAACATGGAGAGAAAGGATGCTTTATTTTGCAATATAGCATTGAAATGTGTCAAGTACATGAACTGAGACTTGTGGGGCTGAGATGTGTTCTGAGAATAAAAGAAACATAAATTGCTAAGGCTCAGGAACATGCCCATTCTATGAATAGAGATTGACTTAGCTGCCCAGGGAGGCAAGTTGCTTGGGCTTTAGATGACACATTCCCACTCTTTACTTTACCAAGCAAAAGGGTTGGAAAGCAAACTACTTGAAATGTTTTCCCAAAGGTTTCCAATGAATATCAAACCCATCAAGCCTCACATTTACTTTAGACACAGACTCTCTATGCCTCAGGAAACTCTTTCAGCTCTAATGTCATTGGAAGCACCTGTCATCTTCCTTCACCTTTTACTGTCATGCCTTTCAGGTAGGTCACCTTTCTTTGCAAACGTGCCTCCTCTTAGGTTCTTCTGTGTGAGCTGCATTTGGGATTTGAAGCCTTTTTGTTTCCCTTCATTTGTTTTAGTCATTTCCCATTACCTGGTCAACTGTCCCTCTCATTGGTAGACTTATAAAAAAAAATCTTTCTTTATAATACTATATTTTTAAAAGTTAATTCTGTAAGTACAAGTTTCATTAAACTATTCTTTATGAAATTCCCTTGATGGAGGAAGAAACAATTGTTAAAAGTCAAGATTGAGAAAAACTGATATGTGCTTTCAGTCACTGAGTGAGGGCAGAGCAGAACAATTCCGGAAGAAGGCAAAGGCATTTCTATAACAAAGCAACAACATCGAGGCCTGCAAAAGCTTATGATTTTTTTTAAAAACCAAGATGAGTAGTGCTACTTGTCATGACCACACTTCCCACTACCTCAGAGAATTGAGTCAAATAGCCTATGAGGAATGGAATTCATGGTTTCCTCAAAAGAAAGAAAAAAGAAAAACAAGACTGGGAAACAGCCTTTCTAACTTTTTCCCCACCAGATGTTTTCCTATCTGGCTTAGGAGAAAATAGAGAAAATGAGTACCTTGGATTCAGTACATACAGTTACTCATGGCCAACATGTTTTTGTTTAATTATTTTAGAAACGGTTCCTCAAGCCTCTGGAGGTTAATCAAGTACTTCACAGGTACCCTGAGGGACTACAGAATCTAATTATTATTCCTTATGGTTAATGAACTCCTTTTCATATCCCACTGTAGGACTGCTTCTGAGATATGAACATGTTCTAGAGCCCTGCTCACATGCATAGTTATTTTCTGCCTCTTATTGAATCCTAAAAACAAGACAAGGAAAGAGAGAAAGGTAGCATTCTGCTTCAATGAGTGATCAGAGAGGAAGGGAAGGGAAGAGTAGACATCACTTTGTTCTAATGAATGATTGTAAGTGTATTTTCAATAAGGCATCCGAGTTCAATAAGCACGTCCAGAATTACAAGTTACGCAGATGAAATGGATGATTTTATCTAGAAGGAGCAAGGGATGGGGAAAAATAACCCTCATCTGCTTTCCTTCAAGCTTTTCCTTCCTTACCCCACCCCACCCCTCATCAACATGGAAAACAAATTTGCATCAATTGTACTAATCAGGCACAAAAAGATGTTAAAGCTGTTGTGTGCCTCCATTTACCTGGCCCACATTTCTCTTTGAAATTTAACAGCTGCTCTAGAGCAGAACTCCTGCATGATACATCCCTTCTTAGCAGGCCCAGAGCAGACCGATATGCCTACTGGATCATGCTCTGTGGGGCAGTCATGTTCACCAACATCATTGTTACCAATATAAGAGACATAGAGAACCACGATGATATCAAATTTGCAAACCTTTTTTCTTTGCCTAGTATTTGCCTTGGGTATGAATACAGCCAGATGGATCCTGGGATGCAGATGGGTGGCTGAGGATAAATGTTCTATCTAGGAGGGGCTTCTGATGATAAGTATCCCGTATTGAGGGCCTGCTTTCAAGTTAAGTACTCCACCAGCACTGCCAAGCTTTATCATACTGCCCTTGGTCCTATGCTTTCTAGACATTTCACAGAACACTCACTACTCAGAACCTTCTTATTATATAATTTCCCATAAAGGCAATTCCTAGAGCAATATGGTTGTATCTGTAGGTGTTAGAGCCTTGGATATGCCAACTGGCTCCTTCATATACTCCATCATCCTGGCCCTCCAGAGTTTATGAATCTAGATGAACCCGTCTTCAGAAAAGCATTTGTAGAGAGGCAGCTCTAAATTTATTTATTTTATTATTTTTATTTTTTATTGTGAACATACTGTACAGAGGGGTTACAATTACGTGGGCAAGATAATGAGCACATTTCTTATCAAGCGTTGCAGCCCCCTCCTTTGTTTACCCTCACATCCCTTCCCAGCCTCCCCCCCCCACCCCCCCAATCCTCCCCCTTCCTCCCCCACCAAAGTTGTAAAGTCCGTTTTCGACACAACAACTTGTACTTCTCATTGTTGCAACGGGTCCACCTGTATCCTTAAACGACTTGTTTTTCCCCTTTTCCTCCACAAATTTATATTCTTAGACAAGTAATTTATATGATGTTGTTTATTATATAAGCTTCTACTTTTTGACTAGTTAAGCAAATGAAAGACAATGCCACCATAATTAATACTGAGGAAAGATGGAGACTAGACTAGGTTAAGCCAACTTTTAAAGGTTGGCCAAAGATTTCATTGGTGTGAGTTGGTAATATAATGATGGAGATTTCCAAAATGTTGGCAGTTTTTGGAATACTGGTTAAAATTCTAGGACCAACTAAAAAAAGCCAACTGACAAATCATGCTTGAGGTCCCATGTTCAGTCCCTAGCCCAAATCCCAAACCAAATCAAACCAACCAAAAAACAAAAACCCCAATAAAACCAGAACTAACTCCTAACTTCATACTCAAATGAAACAGGCAGGGACCTGGATCATTAATGTCTCTTTGCTATAGGTGTTTGAACAGCAACCCCCCCAAAAAATGGCACAGAAGAAAGTAAACTGACACCATAATTGTATGATCCTGGGTTATGTTCTCAAGAAGACAGATTGATCCAACTGTAGAAACAGTATGAAATTATTGGTTGGTCATCCTACTGTTGTTCCTTATCATGCATTTCATGAAACCTTTCTCTCTTATAGTCTATGAAGTTGCCTTCACTGTAAGGCTGACTAGTTAGTCCATTTTTAAATGTTTTTTAATTGTGAAAACAGTGTACAGAGTGGCTACAGTTACATGAGTAAGGTAATGAGTACATTTCCTATCGACCATTGTTACCTCCTCCTTTGCTTATCCCCTACCATCCCTCCCCACCCCACTTCCTCACTCCCTTCCTCCCAACCCCCCAAGTTGTAAAGTTTGTTTTCAACATAGTGTCTTGTACATCTCATTGTTACCATGGGTCAACCTGTATCCTTATTTCAGCATTTTGTTATTTCCCTTCCTCTCCCCAAATTAGAAAAATGCACATACAAGAGGCAGGGCACTGGCATGAAAACAGGGGTTATACCATGGGGGAAGCACATATACAAGAAGTAAAAAAAATCACATAGTACATTTTAAAGATGTTAAAAACAATAGCAAGAAAGAAAAAACCAGTTGTGTCCCTATCTTGGGGTTCATTTCACTTAACATCATCTTATATGGTCATATGTCCATGAAGAAATGCTCACTCTCTCTAGCCATACAAGAAATGCAAATCAAAACAACATTGAGATTCCACCTCACCCCAGTTAGAGTGGGTAAAATCCAGAAATCTAATCACAACAGATGCTGGAGGGGATGTGGCCAGAAGGGAACCCTACTGCATTGTTGATGGGAGTGTAAACTTGTTCAACCACTTTGGAAAGTATTATGAAGGTTTCTCAAAAGACTCCACATAAAGAGCTCCCCTATGACCCAGCAATCCCACTTTTGGGCATGTACCCAAAAGATCATAAACAAGGCTATACTAAGGTTACCAGCACAACTATATTTATAGCTTCATTATTCACCATAGGTAAGATATGGAACCAACCCAGATGCCCCTCAGTAGATGAATGGGTCAGGAAAATGTGGTATGTGGTATATATATATTTATATAAATATATATATATATAAATATATATATAAATAAATATATATACATACATACATATACACACACACACAATAGAATTCTATGCCTCATCAGAAAGAATGACATCACCCCGTTTGTTAGGAAATGGAAAGACTTGGAAAAAATTATATTAAGTGAAATAAGCCAGGCCCAAAATAACATAGGTCCTATGGTTTTCCTTATTTGCAATAGTCAATTTTGTATACTGGTATCCAAGGAGAGATCTAATAAGAATTTGTGGATGAGACAAGTTTTTGATGGAATTGAAAGGTTCAACAAAAAATTGTTTTCCTTTAGCCAATGTTCCACTGCTTAGCCTTAGATGTGTATATGAATACCTCTGAAGCTTAGAAAGCCTCAAATATCACCAGGAAGGGGGAGTAGTAATGTGCATGTGGGTAAACAAGCCCACACACAAAAACAAACTCAGAAAGAAAGCTTATGGCCTTCACTCATTTCATTGAGTAGCTTCCTATTTCATGACCCATTTTAGCTGAACAATAAATGTCCATATGGTTTACATAGTTGCTGCTACTCCGATATTAGCTTTTAGTCTAAAACCTTTCTTACTGATAAATAAAGTATGGAATTATTCAAGTCATTGTGATTGAAAACAAACTATATAGGGACATAGAGATATTTCAGATTTGGGAAGTGGGTTATATTTGTCTCTCACACTTCCTTAAACCTTCTTTAGACCAATCATTTTACTGTTTAATGCTAATCTTCAGTAGATACAGTGTCCTGGGTACAGCCTTTTTCATGAGGAAACTGGGCAGAAACTAAAGAGATTTTTTTTTTTTTTTTTTGTGAACATACTGTACAGAGGGGTTACAATTACATGGGCAAGATAATGAGTACATTTCTTATCAAGCATTGCAGCCTCCTCCTTTGTTTACCCTTCACATCCCTTCCCAGCCTCTCCCCTCCCCCCCCCCAAACCTCCCCCCCCAAAGTTGTAAAGTTCGTTTTGGACATGACAACTTATACTTCTTGTTGCAGCGGGTCCACCTGTATCCTTAAACGACTTGTTTTTCCCCATCTCCTCCACAAATTATACTGACATCAAATATAGTGAAAGCAGGGGTTATACTGTGGGGGAAGGGCATACAAAGCAACAAAGAAATAATCTTATAAATGCGTTAGAAACAAATACATGAAAGAAAAAAACATTTAAATACAAAAAGAGATATTTTTTATAAGCACCAAAATCTGTGAATAACAAGCAGAGATTAGAACTAAATCCTGTGATTCCTTCTCTTAAGACCTCTGGCTGAATCCTACTGCAGGTTAAAACATAAAAAAATAATTTTTCATCAGAGAAACTCAATGACAAATGATGGTGATTTTCTCTTTTGTTTTTAACTAGGGATGAGCAGTAATGTGGCAAAGAAAACTAAGCTTTATCCTTGTTCTCCACAGAGCAGAATTTTTGTAACTAGCCAGAGAACGACCATCTAGATCTTGGTTGTAGCAAGTATGTTGTCTATGGTTAGACTCAAACTGATAGTTTACAAAAGGACTTAGAGAAGGTTGCAGCAGGAGCTCTAGAGTGTGTTTTCTTACTTCTTTCCATTCAGAACTTAACACAGAATGATATTCTTTTCTGAGGGTTCATAGTTTGCAAAGAAAAAGAATAGGAGAGCTGGGGTGATGGTTAGTTTGCTGAAAGGCTGGAAAACAAGAACTTTGCACCTCAATCTAATGATGCAAATTATCCCATGTGCTCATGAGCCTTTACTTATCTGCTCATTTCTACACAGAAGAAAGAACCGAGTACAATGGTTTTTTTTGTTTTTATTTTTTTCCAATTGACCTTCAAAAACAACTAAAATTCAATTGCTTTTCTTCTATCCTGATAATTCAATTTACTTGGGGATTGTCTTTTTATAATGAAAAAAATGTATTAAATGCTTTTGAAATAATAGTTCTAGGAAAACAATCCACCACTACAAAAATTGCATCCCTTTCCTCACAAATGCATCAGGAAAGGGATGACAGAATGTGACACAGGAAGAATCCTGAAAAGAATAGGTTCCATGGTTAGGTACTCTTGGAAAATATGCCTTATTTTGACATTTATGATTTAAGACAATCTTTGGGGAAAAGTCTTCTTTCATTCTATTTGTATCTTCTATAAATTGAGTCTTTTGTAGGAAATGAAAAGAAGAAAACTTAAGTGCGTTCAAAACGTGTGAGAGAGGGGCTAGGCAATTCATATTTATATTCTCAGCTACTCAGGAGATCAACCTGAGATCTATGACCCATCTCAACCAAACAAAACAGGCATGTTGGGACGCACTGCCAATTCAAGTTATGTGAGATATTTAGGCAGGAATATTAAGATGCAAGGTGAGCTTCTAACGAAAGTGCAAGACCTTATAAAAATAATTAAAGCAAAAAAGCCTAGAAGTATGGCTACCACAAAATTGGACAGAAATTATTTCTGCAACACAGTTTTTGAACTGCAAGCTAATGACACAGACAGTGGGAGACATTATCTTTGGTAATTACACAATGAGTTCATACATCTTCAGAAACTAGAGTGGTCATCGATTTTTAAATGGGTAGATATATCAAAGGGGAAAGGCATTTTTCTTAGTAACATCAGCATCATCATATAAAAAGAGTGGCATAACAGATTCAGGAGCTTTCCATAGAGATGTCTGGGCCATGCCTGGGTGCAGCACCTATGCCTCCTTAATTTTCAAACTGATGGTGAAGTGAAACCAGTGCTTCCATGCAGACACAAACAAGCAGAGAGTTGCAAATGAAGTAAAGTAATGGAGATACAAGCATCTGAAGTGTTTGGAGAAGCCCTTTGCTGAAGTATATATAAGATGAAAAGTGGCACTGATTTCACAATCTGGCCACTTCTCAATACCTCCATGGCTCCCTTTGGGTCAGACACATGCTTCCCTTGGCCTGGTTCTTCACATGATTCGTGTCATTATTTTCTCCATATCTGCCTTTGCTTTCTTACAATCAGTTCCCAGGAGAAGGGTAAGAAGAGTTCTCAAACATAAACCAAAAAGAGTCCTTTCATTCCTGGGCTAAGCAAGAGCTGCTCTTTTTATTTAAAGTGGAAGCTGTGGTCCTGAAATAGCTAATGAGATCCCATAGTATCTGTTTCTAACTCGTTTCTTCATTTGAACCTCCTTCTTATCTTCTTGCTTACTGTGTGTCCATATACTCACTAGTCTTCTCTCTCTCTTCACACATTCACACCATGTATGTGTATATATGTGTGTATATATATGTATGTACGTATAAACATGCATACATATGTACATGTACATATATACACACATATACACATACATGCCATATATATACACACATATACATATATATGGATAAGTAATGGATATATAATCACCATTGAGGAATACCACTAGTCCTTCATACACATCTTTTTGTATTCTTGTACTACCATATTTTTCTATAATAATTTTCACTATCTAATCATGTGCCATAGTTTATTTTTCCTTTGGAGATCAAGGGTTTTGTTCTGTCATTAGCATTTCTACCCTCAAATGGGAGCTACCAAGGGCAGGAATCTCAATATGGTTTACTGGAGTACCTGGAACATGGAGAACATACAGTAAGCACTTGATGACACATTTCTTTTTTTTTTTAATTTTTATTTTTTTATTGTGAACGTAGTGTACAGAGAGGTTACAATTACATGGGCAAGATAATGAGTACATTTCTTATCAAGCATTGCAGCCTCCTCCTTTGTTTACCCTTCCCATCCCTTCCCAACCTCCCCCCGCCCCCCCAACCTCCCCACCCCCACCAAAGTTGTAAAGTTCATTTTCGACATCACAACTTGTACTTCTCATTGTTGCAACGGGTCCACCTGTGTCCTTAAACGACTTGTTTTTCCCTCTTCTCCTCCACAAATTTTGATGAGACATTTCTAAATGAAAGAATGAAAAGGAAAGGGTTTATTCTATTAATGGGGAGAGTGGGGAAAGGGATTTTGAGAGAGGCAACCCTAGGGCAAAGGCTGGAGCTCAGGGTAGAGCATTTACCTTGCACGTAGAAGGCCCTAAATTCAATCTCCAGCATCACAAAAATATACATAAAATTGGTGATAAATATACTGAGAATGACAATACTGGTAATATTTACCAGACATGTGCAAGGAAAAAAGCATCCTACGCAGAGATGTGTAAAGACAGAGGGAAGATTAGAAATAATATACGTGTGAATATGTGCAATTTTGTTTGTTAGGCTAGATGATTAGTTAGAATATGAGATAAATCCAGGTCACATTCTACTTTTTAAAAATAAACAACGTTTTATTGCAATAGAATTTATTTATTTATGACTACTTTCCAATACATCAAATGATTTGAGTAGCTCTACAGAAAACAAAAATAGTCCTTCAAGTCCTTTATATCTCATCTTTATGAAAGCTTGCTTAACATTGTCCTGGGAAATAAGGAGCATGTGAGGGCTTTAAGTAGGAAAATATCATGATTAGAATCATGATGTGGAAAATTTATTCCCCAGCCAGCTCAGTTTTCTTAGCTAATATATCCTGAGGATATTGAATAAGCTATATTTCAATTTTGGGGGCACTATGTGTGTAGAAATACACTTTTTGTTTCATTGTAGTACCAATATTTCTAGGTAGATAGTATCAGAGTTCAGATGAATGAGAGAAGACTCACTGTAGAATTGTTTGGTTTGTGTTTGGGGAAAACGTCTCCCACTCCTAGAATCAAAAGTGATTTGTTGTGTGTTTTGTGAGAGGAGGAAAATACTTTTGGCCTCTCTTATCTATTAAAACTATAAAAGAGAAATCCCCCTTCCCATATTATATTTTATTTCTGTTTTATTTTCAGGCACAGTCCCCAATCTCTGTAGTTACTCTTTATAAATACTGCAGTTGTTACTAATGACTAAATGGGTGGTGTCATGGGATATATTTAAAACTCATCAAGGATTGAGGTTTGATGTGACGTGTTCCCAATTAAAAAACACATACACCATATGGCTTGCAGCATAGTTTAGTTAGTTATCTGTGTTATGATTTGGGATTGGTCGCTTTTCCAATCTTCTTTTTATCTTCTTTTGGAGAAATTGGATAAAACAGTGTGTTTTGGGAGAAAGTTAATTGCTGAGGTGGGCCAAACATAGCTTAATAATGCAAAATGTCTGTTAGAAGAGTGGCTGGAATCATCACACTAATTTCACTTATAAAACTCAAACTGGCAAGAGACTGTACAACTCTAATGATAGCCAGTTGCCTAATTAGCTTTGCAACACAGTCGTTCCAAACTTATTACAGCAGAATGAGTCATAAGTTGTGAACCTAGGACATCAGATAGCTTCCTGTTAAAAGTCTGTAGTAAAGTTTGGGTAGGGTTCCATGATGGAGGGAGCCAGGCATACAAATGATAAACGGAAATTTAATTCTGCTAAACAGAATCAAATCTGTGCCTTTACTTAAAGCAATGAACAAACTAACCCTAACAATGATGTTGGTTTGTTTCTCTGTTCACACTAAAATATGATTAAACAGTTTCTTGTTAAAAAGAATACATTATTTTATCATTTGTTGTTTGTTTAGCACTTTCCCTAGACTTTTTCATTTCTTTTGCTTTATATTTGTACACTTATTTATAATCATTTATTTTGCTTTGGTAAGTGTCTACTACATATTATATATTGTATATAATATATAACCTATAGTATATTATATGTATAATGTTATAGTACACTATATAATACATATGTATAGTATGTATAATATTGTATATATGATATAATCTCGCAATCTGGTATCATTTCTTAAGTTTCTACTAGCATGTTACTTATCTTCTTTCTTTAATTTGGAGGATGACCCAAACTCTGAAAAATTCCAGGTTATTATTGCTGCTTATTTTAGACTGTAGAGATTTAGATATTTAGTTTACTTAATACCTTTAAATATCTGTCTTCATTAGGTATTTGGGAAGAAGCAGTATCACTTTTCTTTTATGCTTTCAGAGGTATCTTGTGCTCTGCAAAACTGAAACTGCTTACGAAAAAGGAAGGAAAGAAGAACCAGCAGTATAGACGGGGTGATGTTTTCTAGACTAACAGTTCTTAGGTCAGAGGACACAATGATATAGAATATTACTTACATTGTTCATGTCTTTGAACCTCCAAGCCAGTTCTGCAGATATTAGTCTAGTTAGGATCATGGGATATGTGGGTGAAAAATAACACAAGGACTTCTTAATAAAACATAGTGGCTGTTATTTTGAATATCATGTAGACACTAAACATCATGCCCTTTGTGAATGAAAGGAGAAATATGAAGCTTCATTGTGACTTCTAGGAAGGATGTATTTAGTAAGATGTGTTTATTCACCTAGTGAAATATACTGTGTTCTCTCTCGGTGAGAAGTATTTATATGTTTGCTTTTGCAATGTGTGAAAGCAAATGCTCTTGAAAGCTGACACAGAGTTCACCAAGGATGGCTGCTGGTGGCAATGTGTTACCCTTTTTATCTGGGATTTGTCAATTCATGTGTTCTGCCACCTCAATTCACAGAGAAAGCAAATTCTGGAAATTGTTTACCATTATTTTATACCAATGTCCATTGCTATAAGTCTGATGATCAATAAGGAACTCTACCAAGCAAAGAACTCTTACGGAACCAGCAGGTTCATCTAGGTTGCCTAGGAGAGTGACACATTCTTCACACATGCAGGGTATCCAGCTGTTTTCCAATTGAAAGCATCATGTTACCTGGATAGTTCTGTCATTAGGGCAGACTTCTTTCTTTTTAGAGAAATGAATTTCTTACATACTCCTTGCCATGTAAAGTAAATCAATCTATGTCACAACTAAGATGTGCATAGCCTGCTGTTTTGACATACACTTAGGACCATGTATGGAAGAATAGAATTGCATCCCGATTTCCAGTAATTCTACTACTACATTTAGAATTATCCTTAATATGATTCCTGCTGCTTCAGAGGTTCAACTCTTCAGATGAAATTTTGAAATAAATCAAAATAACTCTCTTAGGCAAGGATGTGGATTAACTATTGAAAACTGCAGGGAGTATTTTCTTTGATCACACCAGGCCTGCTAACATACTGATTAGATTGTGATTGATAAGGAGGAAACACAGAAAAGAAATACCTACTTTTCTTTTATTATGTTATAAGAGGAAATAGAAGAAAATTTTCATCTTTATAGTCTGTGCAGGTGGCATGGTTTGCAGTAGAAACTGTCAAGCTCTGGAGTTCTGCAGACCTCTCTAGCTGTCAGTAACTCTTCCTGTAATTTGAAAGTAATTCCTAAACACTCTTAGGTCTTGCTTTCCACAATTTTGAAATGGCGAATAAGCACTCAAAGATGGACAAATCATGAAGAATAATTAAGACAAATATGGAAAGCTTCTAAAGCAAAGTAATTATGCAAAATAATCTATTATAAGCAGTGTACATTATAGGATAATATAATGTATATAAGCAAAACAATGATATTATGCCTGAAATTCTAGCTACTCAGGAGGCTGAGATCTCGGAATCACAGTTCAAAGCCAGCTTGAGCAGAAAAGTCCTGGTGAGACTCCAATTAACCATTCAAAACCTGAAAGTGGAGCTGTGGCTCAAAGTGGTAGAGTGCTACCCTTGAGCAAAAGAGTTCAAAGATAGCACCTAGGCTCTGAGTTCAAGCCACATGATTAACCAAAAGAAAATGATACTATGATCAAAGAGGAACATACACAATAATTTACCAGATAATTTATTAAACAGCATCTATTTCCATTTCTTTACTGTTGTTGAAACTTTCTCTTACTGATAAATCAGAGGAAATTTCTGTTTGCTATGCTAGTAGTGTAGCACACACATACATATAAACACATACATATACTATAATTTGCTTTAAGGTTAAGTGTATTCTGTAAAGTACAAAACAATATTTTATTTCTATCCACAGTAGAGTTAGTTATCTATCTCATTATGCCATTTATCATCTTTTAATTACATTCTATTTCAGGAAATCTTTATTCCTTGCATTTTCTATGCTTTACTACAGTAGATTTTTTAAAATTTTTCTTATTTTGTGTTTATTTATTTATTTATTTTTGTGGTATCAGGTTTTGAACTTAGAGCCTTAGGATTTAACTCAGCTTGCTTGCTAATCTGGGGCTCTACCACTTGAGCCACATCTCCACTTTGGCTTTTCTCTAGTTTTTGGTCTTGAAAATTTCTGCCTTGGCTGGCTCTGAATAGCTATACCCTGGATCTCAGCTTCTTGAATAGCTAGGACTACAGTCATGAGTCACCAGCTGTGGGACTTGTTTGTTTCTTTCTCAAGCAAAATATTACATTGAAAGTCAACTTGCAAAAAGGATACATGATTTTATTAAAGTTAAAATGGGTTTGGGGTCTTTCTTGCTCACTTTCTCTCCCTGCCTGCCTGTCTACCCGTCCTTACCAATATGAATCACTCTGGAGCAACTAGACACAACAAATATAGTTTGAAAACTATCATTTCCACACATTCATCCTGTGCTTGTTGTGACTATGTTGAATTTACATGGCTCAAGGCAAGCTGTACCTACATAGTAACACCATGTTGAAAAAACAAAAACAGCAGTTTTGTTAGTTCTTTCAAATTGTCAGTGTTATCTTCCCATGCTCACATTTGATCCAGCAGGACTACAGGTATGTTCTTGCTCTGTTATTTGTCTGAAGAGTCATCCTGACCTCAGGTTTATGATTTGAACTTGTTAATACCTCCCATATGTCTATGAAATTGTTACTATCCATTTTAAAGGTAATTACATACCAGTTCTACCTTTTCTATAAGATTCCCCTAGGTAGAGACTGACTGTCTTTTAGTAACTATCACATTGAATTTGGATTTTAAGTGTTGCTATTGACTATTAAGACAAATTCAACTCACCAACCTGATGGTTCTTCTTATAACTAATGCTTTTGTGTATGTGCATGTTTTATGCATACATTAAATATTTTCATTGTAACAACCAGTTGTAAATGATTTGAGGCTCTTCTTCCTTTTAGGACAAAAATTTAATGCTTATGTGAGAGAGCACACTTTTTTCTGGCCAGACACTTGAAAATTATACACAGACTGTGGAGTTGTTTCCTACCAAGAAAGAGAAGAAACAAAACAATCAAGATTCACACATAATATAAAGGTAAACAAACACACATTGCCATCAATTTATCCTATCATTTTTGATCAGTATAATGTCATCTTTGGAATGCTTTAACTACAGATTTTGTATTTTGGAAAGTCATGAGTTGTTGCTAGTACTCCAGCACTAGCAAATATAAAGTTGCTTCAAATGAGCAAAATGTAGGTTTCTGTCTCTATACCGCATTAGCATTAGTTCCTGTCTCATAGCAACTCAGATCTGATGATGAACACCTGCCAGCCCAGATGGTTTGAGAAGAAAATTTCCAGTTAAATAGAATAAAGTTCTGTGGTTGATCTGTCCCAGCCAGCATTTTACAGAGAGGCCGCAAGAGCTCTGAAAAGCTATTATTGTGGAATCTTAACAAAGAAGCATTTCCAAAGTTGTCATTTTCAACTGCCATCATTTTCAACATCAAATGCCCTGACTTTGTAAGTTTACACACAGTCTACAGCTATTCTATACATACTAAAAATGGTACTGAGCCAGGTGCTAGTGGGTCAGGCTTACAATCCTAGCTACTGAGTAGGCTGAGATCTGAGGATGAGGAAAGTATGTGAGACTTCCAACTAACCACCCAAAAGCCACAAGCAGAGCTGTGAATCAAGTAGTAGAGCACTATCTTTGAACAAAAAAGCTTAGCGATAATGCCCCAAGCCCAAGGATCAGTGCGCGCACGCGCGCGCGTGCACACACACACAAACACACACACACACACAAGTATGGTACCAAAAGTCATCTGGCAGTCAGTAGTACCTGCACAATTATGAAGCATGTATATACACTTCCATATTTATTTTTACATATGAGATCCTTGAGTTTTCTCCTAAGTAATCAGCTGGTGTAACAATATATTTTGGGAATGACACTTCAACTAAATATTGAATCTGTATTTGAGTCCAGATGACTTTCTCCATCTGACCTCCTAGTACTTTACTGTTTATGCCAGTCCATTTGGAGAGGAGAGTGTGGCTCACAAGAGAAAGATGGCTGGATGAGCAATACAAAGTTCTGGGATAACAGGTAGTAATTAAGAAAGATATTAGTCTTAAGGCTTATGTACAGATTATTTCTTTCCATTCTTTAATTCCTTTATATTTTGTGGAGAAACTTTTAATATTTACTTCACAACACTTTCTTAAAAGAATGGATTTAATATGTGTTAATTCCTTGAAGAAAATCTGACAGATAATAAACAATAGTACTTAGGTTAAGATCGTAGTTCGAAAGCTACAAACATCTATTATTTATATTGGCAAGGGTGATGCTGTTATCAGAATGTGGGTTGTTTTTACACTTCTATTTTACATGCTTGCATTAATTAGAGTTGAATATGATCATTATTTTTGAGTTTGATGGATTGTGTAAAATATGAAGGCTTTAAAGCAACAGATTAATGCATGTTTTAAATATAAATCTTAAAATTTTACATTTCTTAATTATATGCTAATCAATATTGTAAAGAATGCAAATAGATTTCTCCTTTACATCATGCCCATTGTGTCTTTTCCTCTTTTATTCTCTATGTATCGAAAACTTTTTCATGAAATGCTAATTAGATTAATCTTTTTAATGCCATCGAATTCTGTTAGGGTTGTTCACTTTGATGATAGAAGAAATTTGCAATTACAGTCTGCGGGTGCTTTTCCATCTGTTCTGCTTACAAGCCTTCTCAGCTACAGAGAAGAGAACTCAGGCATTTGGTATAACTAGAGGACTATATTTTAATAGTAATGAGCACATTTCTTAGGATTTTTTTCCAATAGGTGACAAACAAAACTAAACGAAAACAAACTTTTTCTTTTTCTTTTTGGTTGTGGGGCTTGAACTCAGGGCCTGGGTGCTGTCCCTGAGTCTCTTTGTGCTCAATGCTAGCTCTCTATCATTGGAGCCATAGCACCACTTCCAGGTTTTGAGTGGTTAATTGGAGATGAGAGTCTCATGGGCTGGCTTTGAACCTCCTGAGTACCTAGTATTACAGGCATGAGCCACTGGCACCTGTCTCAAGAAACAAGCTTTAAGAGACTAAGTTTTAAAAAATATTTCTAGTGAGAAACTCATGAATGACTTGAAGCTATATAAAGGCAAGTTTCAAGAATTAAAATGAATGGCTTCTTGTTGTTTCTTCCAAATCAGAAAACATTTTCAGATGATTTCTGGAGTAGGTACATGGTAAATGAAATGTCAGACTCAAAAAGACTAGGATCACATGTTTTCTACTATAAGCAGAATCTAGATTTTTCTTTCAAAGCTATGAAAATAGAAAGGGAACTATTTGGAAAGAAGAAGACAGAAAAAAGGAGGGAGAAAGATGGGGAAAAAGGTAAGGTAATGAGGCCTGAAAAATGATCAATGTATAAAACAAGTTACTTTGTACAGCTATTACATACTAATAATTTTTTTCTCCTTAGAAATGAACAACATATTATGTAATATAGCCTTTAAATTTTTGTAGTTTCTTTTGTGTGTGTGTGTGTGTGTGTGTGTGAAATAATAGTAAACCTAGCTAGTCAAGTATGGTGATGCACATCTGTAATTCTAGCATATTGGAGCCTAATGCAGAATGTGACAGTTTGAGACCAGTCTAGGCTACACGAGGAGACCCTGTCTCTAAAATGAGAGGGGAGATAGAGAAGAGATAGAGAGGTGGGGGAGAGAGAGGGAGGGAGACAGAGAGAGAGAGAAAAAAAAAGAAAACTGAGGCTACTTGTTTTTGCTAAGCATCTCAATGACATTTACCACACATGGGAGGAACACTCTAAAACTTTAGCTACAATTTTTGTATCTAACTTCTAAAGATAAACGGACTGAGTGTTTTCAAGGTTTTTCCATCAAATGCTGATCATTTTAATGGTAAATTCTGGTAAACTAACTACTCCTATCTGCTTTTTAAAGCATACTCTTTACACATTAGAAGTCTCTCAGAAACAGAATCTGAGGACTGTGTGTGTGTGTGTGTGTGTGTGTGTGTGTGTGTGTGTGTGTGTGTGTGTGTGTGTGTGTGTGTGTGTGTGTGTGTGTGGAGAGAATTTTTTTTTTGAAATTAGCTCCTGCAACTGTGGTAGCTGTGAAATTTGCAAAGTAGACTTCTAAGCTAGATATATTGTTAGAAATTGAGGCTGTAGTCTTGAATTTGTAAACATTTAGATGTGGAATTTGTTCTTAGGGAAACCTCAGACTTTTCTCATAAAATGATCTACTGATTTCTACCTGGCATTATGAAGATAAGCACTTCACTCAAAGTCTATTGATAGACATCTTAAAAATTCCTTTAGGGAACATTGTAAAGTAGTACTACTTATGACTGAACAGCCATTTACCTTGGCCTAGCCAAAGTTAGCCATCACATTCCCTCTTTCCTTTTTGTTGTTGATATTGTCATTTGTTTGTTTTTCAGCTTGATTTAACACCTGTCAGGGATTTCAACCCATTAGATGATCTAATTTGACTCTTGCTATTGTTGCCTATTGCTCTACAGAATTCACTTGCATACAATTATTTTTTCTCCATATCTAGTTGTCACTCTCCTGTTTCCTTTATTTAAAGATGAAGATCTTTCTTTTTTTTTTTTTTTAAATATAAAGTGATCCATTTCCACTTAGAAAAATCTTTCCATTGGCACTTTTTCTCATCATTTTAGTTTTTCTCCACTCCTTAAAATTAGCATCAATTATTTATCCAAAGCTGTTTTATTTTGACAGGTCCATATTGGCATACAGACTATTCTCCTCTGATGCTCTCCCTCATACCGCCTTCCTACTTCCCAAACTAATCTCAACAAGCTTCAGTGTTCTATTTTCACACATATGCATAAAATATGTTTTATCATATTCACCATGTGCCTCCCTCTCTTCACCTTCCCTCCTCCCATTAATACTCATAGGCTGGACTGGATACACTTTGCTTTCCTGTCATTCATTTTTAATGTATACTAATTGTTAAAAGGGGCTCAGTTTGGCATTTCACATATGAATATGCAGTACTTCAATTTATCCCCTGTCTTACTCTTATTCTTAATTTTTTCTTTTCACTTCTGAATGGCTCTTTCCTTCTTATCTATCTGAGACATTTAACTATCATCCCTTCTGATTTCCCTATCCATCTAACATTCTTAAAATTAGCCAGGTTCTTTAAACTCTATTCTCTTGTTCACTGTAAGTTCCTCATTTGGAACAATTTCATCTTAACAAATTTCTTTTCAAACCTAACATATTTTTTTCCACATTGGCCAAAGCAATAGCAAGGAGATTCTGCAAAATATAGACAACAAGAGCAATACAGGAATACACTCCTAGACAACAGATCTAGGAATCATGACAGATCTAGGAATCAATTAAAATACTACTACAGTTTGGATGTTTTTCTTTCCCCTGATGTGGAAATCTAGTTTCCAGTGCAGTTGTAAGTGGAAGGACCTTCAGGAAGGGATAACAACTCCACACTCCCATTGGCCTACCACCTAAAAGGTGCTATCTATGAAGAACCAGTCCTTTTCAGACTTCGAACCTTAGATTTCCTGGTTTGCAGATTGGTGAGTGATAAATTATTGTTATTTACCAGTTACCCAGTTTTAAGGCATTTTGTTTTGTCAACCCAAACAGACTAATACAAATATATGTGTACATGTACATTAATACCTGGAAACCCAAACCGCATTATAGAATACCAATAAAAATTTATGGAAGTCAGGAATAGTTTGGGGGCAAGTGCATCTCCTAAGATGAGCCTAAGAGAGTCCATGGACACTTTGTATGATTGTTGCTTTGGTCATATAACATGCATTTGAAATTGATGGATCAAACAGCTGTCAGAATATCACAATGTCTAGAGATAAGAAAAACACTGTAGTATGAAATGCCAAATGAAAGTCTCAGAAATGGCTGGAAACTATCCTACCCCTGCTAACATATAAATCACAAGCAACAATGTCTTCTGGGAAGGAAAGCAAGGAACTTTTGAGTTTAATCAATCTTTATAGTTCTTCCAAAAATGAGATACAAAATGTGGTCAATTAAGACTGATAGCTATAAATTTAACAAGTTGATAGTTTCCATTTCAACTGCCATGTTGGATTTTCATTTGAGCAGATCATTAAAGCCTTCAGCACTGCATATGTGCTCATTGATCTGGCAAATGTTTTCTTCTTGTTATTTGTCAATAGGAAAAATTAAAGCATTCTGACTGGGCATGAAGAGAAAACATTCAAAAATTCCTGTCCTGCCCTGGGATATTCTAATCATCATCTCCTCTGTCATAATATATCACAAAAATATCAATTATTTTTATATCCTCCAGATATTGTACTGGGTGATTTAACTGATGATATCATACTAATAATTGCCAGAAGAAAAGGGACAAGTGTTTGGGATTTCTTTTGTAATTTTTTTTATGGTCAAGTGATGTAGAGAGGGGTTACAATAATATAAGTAAGGTAATAAGTACATTTCTTTTCTTTTTTTTTCTTTTCTCTTTTTTGACGGTCATGGGGCCTGAACTCTGGGTCTGGACACTAGCCCTCAGCTCTTCAGCTCAAGGCTAGAGCTCTACCCCTTGAGCCACAGCGCCACTTCTGGCTTTTTCTGCTTATGTGGTGCTGAGGAATACGAACCCAGGGCCTCATGCATGTGAGGCAAGCACTCTACCACTGAGCCACCTTCCCAGCTCCAATAAGTACATTTCTTGTCAAACTTGTTACCCCTTCCCTCATTTTTCTCCCTTCCCCCATCCTCTCTAAGTTGTAGAGATCATTTCCAACATATTGTCTTGTGTATATGATTGTTGCATTGGTTTCTCCTTTGTCCTTTGCCTCACTATTCGGTTGCTCCCCTTTCCTTCCCTATTTCAGATAAAGGTATATACAACACCCAGGGTATCAAAATCAAATAAAATGATAACAGGGGATATACCATAGGGAGAAGAAACAAAAATGCCCAGGCCAGCCTGGAAAGTCATTTTCCTATTTGTGCCTCCCTATGTAGCTGGCTGTGACAGATACTATTGTGCCATTTAGAGATATGGAGTCTAACCAACTTCTTATGCCCAAGCTGGCTTCAAAATAATGATCTCATGGTCTCCACTTTCTCTGTAGCTGGTGCTACAGACTTGAGCTACTGTGCCCAGTATGGATGAATCACCATAATTACATATTGAAACTTTGCTTTTGTGGAAAACCTTTGAATATTCATGGACTCAAATGCCATTTTGTAGCACAAAAGTGAAGTTTCAGGGTGTAATTATGGTGAGCCATCCATACTGGGCACAGTGGCTCAAGCCTGTAACACCAGCTACAGAGAAGGTGGAGACCATGAATCATTGTTTTGAGACCAGCTTGGGCATAAGAAGTTGGTGAAACCCCATATCTCTAATTGGTACAATGGTATCTGTCACAGCCAGCTACATAGTGGAGCACAAATAGGAAGATCACTTTCCAGGCTGGCCTGGGCATAAAACAAGACTCTACTTTGAAAATGGAGAAGGTAAAAAAGGGATTGAAGGTTTGTCAAAGATTGCCTGCTTTACAAGTGCATGTAAAATCCTTCAATCCACAATGAATACATACACACACATATCATTACATACCTGCATACACACATGCACAAATGTAAGCCATCTATCTTCTCCACAACAAAGGGCAAGCTCTTTATAATTGGCAACATTTTTTTCCATTACAGAAACTTTACTGCTTTTGTGGAGCATCTTTAGATTTGTATGGTTGTCTATTTTTTGTCTAGCTTATGTAGACATATTTGTATATGTGCATTATATCCTTTATGTTTAAATATGTATAAATATATAAGTACATATTGCCCACATAAAATGTGTATAGAATATATACTTTATATAAGAATATCTATCTTATCATATATAAAGATATACTATATATAAATAATAGATATACACAACTATATACCTCTATCTCTATAAATTTGACTTACAGGTCCAGTGGGCTCGGATCCCAGTAGAGAGTGATACCGTTTCAGTACTGGCAAGACTGAAGAGAGATGAGCATACACCATGCTTTCTTTAGCTACTTGCGTGTCCTTGAACCCTCACAAAAACTGGCAACCTGATCATGAGTAAAAGAATGACTGTTTGAGATACCCATTATAAACAGAGACATTAAATCCAGGAATTGACAGGTTTTGGGAGGCATTTTAGCAGGCCATTGTTCAATAGAAAAGGTGTATGAGAGTTTGAGTCTGCAAAGCTGAGGCAGCAGTAGTAAATTTCATGAACTGGAGACCCAGACTCACATGTGACCTACTTTTATTACACAAATGTGTCTTTCTAAACTTTCACTTTGGGGATATTAGCGATATCCTATAATCATTAAGAGAAAACAAAAGGATTCTGAGTTTCAAGTGCGGTTTTGAAAGATTGTTCTCTAAGAATGATTGACTCTCTTAGCAAAGTTTTATTAACTGTGAACTATAAAAAGACATAGACCTCTGGTACATAGTGAATGCCTTGTCTGTTGGTCTGAGATGAATAAAAGGATCAAGATGGGAAAGGACTTTTGGGAGGATAATTTTCTTCCTTTGTTTGTCACAGGGATGGATAACTAACAGTAATGGAGGGCATGAGTAATCTGAATGGTCCAAAGTATGGACTATATCAAATTCTAGCAAACATCTCTTCACATCTTCTGTTACTCACTTGTCCTTTCTTCCTGTTGTTGCTGTACTAATAACATCAGCGTGGGCTCTGATTAATCTAACTTAGTCATTATATTATAAAGCCAAGTTTTCTCAAACTTCTTGCCTCTGACTCCAGATTGAAAGCTCTATTGTAGATAATTCCTTTGTGGGAACTCAGGACTTAAGCATGTACCTCCAAAAGTTGTACTTAATTCCACATGGGAAAAATTTAGGTTAGTAGAAGACAGAATCTGAGGAATACTCATTTTTTCTTTCTCAGGAAGGAAGATCTAAAGTGTTACGGATTTTTCAGGAAGATTCCTCGGAACCAAACAAACCACTTATACTGAAGGACGATCATCTTTCTCTGCTTGCCTCTTGTTTCTCCCTAATCTGCTATGGCTGTTCTTTTGTAAAACATTAAATTTTTATTATATTTAAGTAGTTGCACAAATAAATTAGCAGTCAACAAATCAGTTTAGAAGTACCGTGGATCAGGATCTATGTCGCCACATTTGTTGTCACTATTTCTCCTTTTGATCCTTGTCACAACTCTTTGGATTTCTCCCTAATAAAGAAAGAGGAAACTCTGAAACAGGAGGAACCCATTACTCATTTACGATTCACTAGATCTGAACCTTCCCTCTTTACTGTCTTGATAAAAAAAAAAAGCAGGACATTCATATGAGATCTCACTGTAAACTATAAGATCTGTGGTTTGGAGTGCTCCTAGGAAAGATTCTTGCACTGAAGCTTAAGTTGGTCCTGAGATGATGGAACTATGGCAGGTGACTGGACTCTGAGCATGCTAATTTCATCAATGGATTAGTCCACTGATGAGCTTGTAGCTGAATGGAGTATTAAGAGGTGGGATCTAATGGGAGTAAGTAGGTCACTGGAGGCATGTCTTTGAAGAGTACACTTTGTCAAACCATCTGGATTTGGCTATGGCTCTCTGAAGAATTCATACTTTACAAAAATATAGACATTTCATAGAGAAGAAAACATAGGCTTCAGTTTGGGAAAAAAGATAAAATCGTCCTTACCCATCTTAAGTGTAATATAAAAAACTAAGATAAGGATGCTTTGACACAGAAGAGGCTAAGCATTTTGATGATGTGTTTTAGTGACTGAAGCTGTAGGTAAGGACCTTACTATAACAGTTACAAGCGGGAACATACATTCAATATTTCTGGTACAATGCTATATAACAGTCTTCCTTCTTTGGGCTGGATCTTAGTAATTGACAACATACTTCGATGTCATGCTGATTGATACACAGGACAGCTGTGGTTTGGTTAAAGTTGGCTGAATGTCACAGAGGCTTGGGAGGGCAAGGACAGATTGTAAATATTAGACCAACTTCATATAGATCCCTGAGACTTTGTTACAAGGCTCTGTCTGAAAAAGCAGAGTGATGATCCTCCTATGAAATATATATAAAGGGTAGAAAGGGATTCTGCTAGGTTTTGTTTGACCTCAGCTCAGGAATCAAATGTGATAATGTACTATCACTTCTCATTAGTTTGAACGAGTCATGTGATCAAGACCAAAGTCAGTATGGTAGTGAAGTACCTGAGAACACAGAGTTTGAGAAAAGGAGTACTTTACAACCAATAGTCCAATGTGTTATAACTTCTATGAATCATAACACTAAGAATGACAAATACAAGGTCATCCTGCATATATATAGTACAGAAAGGAAATTGTGCATCTGAATGTATGTCAATAGGTGTTTGTAAAGTAAATCAAGAGCATCAGTGCCATAGAACCTACAAGCCCATTACAAATAATGAGGCACTGCCTTAAAAGCACTTGTGAAGGACCACCAAGCTATATTATCAAGTGTAAACATAAGGTACAGAGAAGTATTTGGGGTTGCTGTAATTGTAGAGGAAACATAAATAAGGTTGAAATAGTTGTGTATTTTCTGGAAAAACTTATTAGCATTTGACAATAGTTTCTCTAGTGGGTAAAAATGAGTAGCCAGAGAGAGAATAAGAGGAATACATTTTTTGCTCTGCTTGTCTTGTTTCCCCTGACTGTTGACTTTGTTATATGACCAGTGTTTATTTACTTGAGCAAAATAAAGAGGCATACAAATTAGAGCTATAGAATGCCTTAGAATTTCCCATTGGGTGGTCTGTTATTATTGATAGAGCAAGATTTTCTAAGTGTTTGAGCCTTTACGGCCTTCCTCTCTTTGCCCTAAATGAATCTGTTGGTGCTGTGGGAAAACTCATCTTCCTCTGTGAAGTATTGCATCAAGAAACCTGGTTGTGCCGCAAAGCTGTCTCCATCTATGTTGTTCTCCTTTGTATTTTGCTTCTCTACTACCTACTTTGCTGTTCTCTGATCATCAGTTAATAAGGGAATTTTTGCTCTGTGTAATATAGTTCCACTTTCTTTGGTATCCCATGTCTTGTATATACATTCATCTGATTTGGGGAAGGGAAGGGGAATAACAAAATGGTAAGACAAAGGACAAGGGGTGAACCAGTGCAACAGCGGTACTCATAAGACACTATGTTGGAAATGAACTTGACAACTTGCAGGGAGGTTGTAGCTGGGAGAGTGGAAAAGTGGAAGAAAATGAGAGGGAATAACACTGTTCAACCAGAAATGTACTCATTACCTTTTGCAACTGTAACCCCTCTGTACATCACCTTTGTAATAAAATAAGATACTATTTTACAAAAATCAACAACAAAAACACTTCTCAACTATTGCCAGCATTTCCTTCATAAAAGATTTGGGCCATTCTCTTATTGTTGAGTTTCAGGGACCTCAAAGGAGTTTCACATACTCACCGTTTCTGATTCTGCTCTTTAACTTTCTATATTTCTCTTCCCTACTTTCATCCCCAGAGATCCAACCTGCTTTCTTTGTTATATTCTACTCCCATTCCTAGACCCCTGCACTGGGTCTTTTGGTTTTTGTTTAGCACCATTGTGAAAAAGAAAAAGAAATAAACAACAACAACAGAGCAACTAATGTACTAGTATTTGTAAATATTCTGTGTACCCAGTATTATATAGACAATAGTAAGTGCTAAATAAGAAATTGTTATTAATCTGCTTTTAGGTAGGACTTCTATTAATTTGTTTCTATTTTTAAAAATTAAAATCAGATTTTCAATATTATAGTTTTAGTTCGTGTTAAGGACAATGTAGTGACTATTAGACTTTAAATTGGTTAAATGGATTACCACCACCACCACCACCACCACCATCACCCACCCCGCCCCCCACGCCCTTTACAGTTTTCAAGGTATTCTGATCCTTTATGAAAAAACCTGGCATTTATTATGTTCAGGACTGATTTTTTTACAGTAGAAAAATAGATCAAGTTTTCATCCAAAGAGGCCTATGGGAAGCATCTGTCATTCAGCATATGCATGTGAGGATTGAAGTTTGTACTGATTTGGAAACATGAACATCTAGGGTATTGCTCAACTTTTCACTTGAGATAAATAAGATGTAATTTGCTTTTTAAAATCCTATGTATTGATTCAAAGGCAGGCTTTGTTATTAAATAATACACAGGTAGCATTTCTCTAGCAAAAAATTGAGCGAGGACAATGATTTGGGTAAATAAGTAGAAATCCTTGAAAGCCGATTAGAAATGCTAACCCTGTGTGAGATATCAAAAAATTACAGAGAAATGGCTTACAGAAATTAGCAACCCAAGACCTTTGAGAGAAAGATAACCCTACTTACATAGCAAAATAGAGCTTACTATCAAACTGTGTTTTGCAAGCTCTTTTTGTCTTAATAAAAACATACTGTGATTCACTTTAGAGACTACTTTTGTTCTTTTTAATGAAACTCTTTATTTCTAAAATAATTTTCTTAAAATTTCCTTATACTAATTATAAATTATTATATATCTGCCTTTTGATGATCCATCGGTGATTACTAAGATGATATTTGTGTGTGTGTGTGTGTGTGTGTGTGTGTGTGTGTGTGTGTGTGTGTAGGTAAAAGTACTGTTTTCTTCAGTAGGAGTATTGAAAAGGCATTTTTACATTATAGATAAAGCAAAGAACAAGAATTATGTTGTCCTTTCTTTATGTTTTGAAGTTTTAATAAGAATGTGCAAAGACTAATACAAAGTTACTTTTATTTATTTTTCTTTTTCTATTAATACTTTTTTTATTGTGAAAATACCGTTCAGAGGGGTTACAATTACATGAGCAAGGTAATGAGTACATTTCTTATCATGCATAAAGGAAGAGGCAACAAAGTTACTTTTAAAGTATGAAACTGTCATTCATTTGTATTTCTATTTATAGCAAAGACAAAAATAACACAGCTGAATAATATTTTAAAATGCAATGCTCACACCAATTGGCCTGGGTGTCCAGATGTCTGTGTGAGAAGAGTATTAATTTTACAGCATCTTGGGGAACAAGCTGATATAATGCACAGTGTCACAGAGGCCCTCAGCAAACCACACTCCCAATTGCAAAACCATCACACTTAATACCGCAGAATGTCACTCTGTGCTCACTGGGTTGCCAAAAAGTGCTCACAGGGTTACCACTGTATCACCTTCCTTACCCCTGAGATGGGAGAAAGTAGACAATTCAAATTAAGTGTGAAAAAATAAAACAATAAGTGGGTCGCACATGTTGATTCCAGATATTCTGCATCTGTGGGACATATTGTCTAAAATCTGATTCCATGCATGCATGTGGTCCTGCTGCTGTATTTTTGGATGTTACTATCCTCTTTAGGTCAGTATATGGTGGCCCATGACTGATTTATTGCCATCCATTTTCTTATGTTTTCATTTTTCCATCGCTCAAATTCATTAGTTAAATCCAAATGTATGAAAATACACACCAGATTTATACTCCCACAAATATCATGACACCAGAATAGTTACCCATGTGGAATTATAGGTTGGAAGAAAACATTCCAAAGGGGAAGGCCAAGTCAGGCTCTCAGATATAAGCAGCTAATAGTAGTCTCCTGGGGATGATACATAGGATGTATTATTGATAAGTAGATATGCTTTCCATTAAGAAACTGTAGCCTGATTGATTGTTCTGTTACTTGGGGCATAGGAACTCTTAAAAATATTTGAATCATAGATTAGTGGAATAAGGACACAGATCTATATTCAGTCGAATTCTCAGAATTCCTGATGCAGAAAACAAAAGTAGCACTGAAGAAAAAATTTGGACTGCTAAGATATGGGAAAATCACAAGCAGTAGCATACATCTAGTCAAAGATTTAAAACAAGAATGTGATTAAGGAAGTAGTTACATGTATATCATTCATAGAAAGTATTTTATAGGGCACTTATTACAGGTATGTTGAGGATTTTCTTTAGTTTTTCTTTTTTTGCTGGTCCTGGGACTTGAACTTAGTCAGGTAATGGGCCCTCTACCTGAGCCTCTTTGTGATCAAGGCTAGCGCTCTCAACCACTTTGAGCCACAGTTCCACTTCCAGTTTTTGATAGTTAATTGGAGATAGAATCTCATGTGGACTTTTCTGCCAGGGTTGGCTTTGAACCATGATGCTCAGATCTCAGCCTCCTGAGTAGATAGGATTACAGGCACGAGCCACTTGTGCCCAGCAAGGTACTGTAATATTTTAAAGTTTGACTTCCCAATGAAGAGGAGAAGGGGACAAAAATGCAGTCAAGAATGTAGAATATATATTCTAAAAACAATCAGGAAAAATGAGAGAAGGGATGAGTTGGGAGGAGATGGGTGAGAATGTTGGAAGGAGTGGTGTGGATCAAGATACACTGTAGTGCTCTCTTAGGCAGCACATATTAGCATGGCCCCTGCTCAAGGATGACATGCAAATTCATGAAGTGTTCCATATTTTTTACACCCTGAAAACATTACAGGAAGGAATAGGAGAAACCCTGGGTCTCCTTGGCACAGGCCAAAATTTTCTTAATAAAGACCCAGAAACATAGCAAATGAAAGAAAGGTTGGACAAATGGGATTGCATGAAGGTGTAGAGCTTTTGCATGGCAACGGACACAGCTAGCAAGATCAATAGAAAACCCACAGATTGGGAGAAGATCTTTACCAGCCATACTATGGACAAGGGTTCTCATATCTAAAATATACCTGGAACTCAAAAAATTAAATCCCCCAACAACAAATCCTCAAAAAAACAACTACCCAATAAATAAGTGGGCTAAAAACTTAAAGAGAGACTTCTCTGAAGAGGAAAAAACAAGAATGGCCAATAGATACACGAAGAAATGTTCTTCCTTTCTAGCCATAAAAGAAATTCAAATCAAAACAACATTGAGATTCCACCTCACCCCAGTTAGAATGGCTATAATCAAGAACTCTAATATCAACAGATGTTGGAGGGGATGTGGCCAAAAGAAAACCCTAGTGAATTGCTGGTTGGAGTGTAAACTTGTTCAAACTCTTTGGAAAGCAGTATGGAGGTTCCTCAAAAGACTCCACATAAAGCTCCCACTGATCACAAACAACGCCATACTAAGGCTACCAGCACAACTATGTTTATTACAGCACTATTTACCACAGCTAAGCTATGGAACCAACCCACAACCCAGATGCTCCTCAGTAGATGAATGGATCAAGAAAATGTGGTATATATATATATATATATATATATATATATATATATATATATATATATATGTATATATATATATATATATATATATATGTGAATTCTATGCCTCCATCAGAAAGAATGGCATT
Organism: Dipodomys spectabilis; assembly: GCF_019054845.1. NCBI lineage: Eukaryota > Metazoa > Chordata > Mammalia > Rodentia > Heteromyidae > Dipodomys > Dipodomys spectabilis. Next base: position 14,877,275 of record NW_024870911.1, on the reverse strand, counting down.
GCCCCATTTGTTAGGAAATGGAAAGAGTTGGAAAAAATTATATTAAATGAAGTAAGCCAGGCTGAAAGAAACAGGTACCATGGTTTCCCTTATTTGCAATAACTAGTACATGTGTAGGACAAGCAGAAAATGCCAAAAACTATGTACATATGACCATGTAAGATGATGTTAAGTGAAATGAACCTCAGGTTAGGGACACAATTGTCTTTTTACTTCTATTGTTTCTAATGTATTTATAATGTACCATGTGATTTTTTTTGTTTCTTTGTATGTTCCTCCCCATGGTATAACCTTTGTTTTCACTTTATCTGATGTTAGGGCCCTCCATCTTGTATATACACTTCTCTAATTTGGAGAGGGGAAGGGAAAAACCAAAATAAGGATACAGGTCGATCCATTGTAACAATGATATGTACAAAACATTATGTTGAAAATGAACTTTACAACTTTGGCATGGGGGGGGGCGGTTGTAGTTGTGGAAGTGGGAGGGAGGGATGGTGGGGGAAAACAAAAGTGGAGGCCACAATGTTCAATAAGAAATGTACTCATTACCTTGCTCATCTAACTGTAACCCCCTCTGTACAGCATTTTCAATAAAAAAAAGTACAAAAAAGATACACTGTATTCATAAAGTACTTTGTTGAATGGCAACTCCTTTGTGCATCTACTTTAAGATAAAATATTGCCTCAGATAGGGACATGGTAGCAAATATCAGAGAAAAAATTAGTGACACTTCTTTTGGGTTTAAAATTCTTGGGCACAGAAAAATAAGATATAGTCATTGGATTGAAAAAAAACAACTGGAAGATATGACAAAATCCTCTTTTCCTCTACATGCAAAATCAATAATCCATCTTATTATGTCATTCATATGTCTTCTGCTGTTCTTAAATTTTGTTCTAAAATGCCATCACATATTAATTGGATACTTGAACTGATATTAATATTGTATAAGGTTTGCTTTTAAGTATCAAAATATGAGGTTTTTGTTAATTAACAGGGGTGTATATATTTTCTCCCGATTGCTGTTTGTTCCAGTTAATTATTTTATAGAAGGAAAAAAATGTTTATTTTTCTTTTTAATTTTTTTTCTTTTTTAAGCTTTAGAAAGTTGTACAAGGGGGTGACAGTTTAAGATGTTCACATAATGGTCCATGGCTTGTTGGTCAGTCACCCTTTCCACTATTCTCTGCATCCCCATTTTTCATTTTGATGAAGTCTAATTTACCAGGCTATTTCCTTCACCATACATTTTATTTGTGACCTACTAAGTTATGCTCAAGATTTTCTTGCATGTTTCCTCCAAGACTGTTACTCTTTAGTCATCACATTTAGCTCTGATTCATTTTTACTTAATTTAAAAATATTCATTTTTATTGTTCAGATTTAATTTTTGCAGCACTATTTGTTGCATAGGATAACGTTTCCTCAAATGCCTCAGCACCTTTCTTGAAACTTTCTGAACCTTTATTTGCGAGTTTATAACTTAATGAATGTTTAGTTGCAGTGATTTATGTCTATCTTCATATGTGAATAGCAAATTCTTGATTTCAATATCTTTATAAGGAGTCTTAAAATAGGCCTCTGTTAATTCTCCAAATTGTTCCTGTTTTTCAAAATTGCTTTGCATTCTTTTATTCATAAATGAAGTTTAGAACAGTTGATTTTCTGCAAAAAGACCTGCAGTCAGATAATTTAAGATCATATTTAAATTTTTAGTCAATATTGGCAAAATTGCTACATTAACAATATTGATTCTTCTAATTAATTAATATTTTATACAGTTATCCAACTATGTTGCTTAGTTTTTCTCTGTGATAATTTTTAGTTTTCATTGAATACCTCTCATATATTCTTCATTATATTCAGCCTTATGCATTTTATATTCTCCATGTTATTGTACATGGAATTTATTTAATTTTTTTTATTTCTTTGCAGTGAGTATTCTGATCTTGCAGGCTGTGATGCTCCCTAATAGACTTATCAGTTTTAGTATATATGTCATAGGATATATTTGGATTTTCAAGCAAACAATTATAAGATCTGTTAGTAAAGAAAAGTTTAATTCCTTTGCAGTCTATGCATTCCTTATTCTTTTGTTTTTATTATTACACAGACTTATGAAGTTTAATAACAAATGTTCTTATTTTAATATTAAGTGTATCCAGTCTTACACCACAAAGAATGTTAGCTTCAGGCCATTGACAAGTATTGACTGTTGAAGAGGTTTTCTTCTTTACCTAGTTTTCTGGGAGTTTATCATGAATGGATCGACATTTTTTTCTGTGTCTATTTAATTTCTTTTTATATGATCACATATTTTTTCCTGTATACTCTATTATCCTAGTAAATTAATGTACATTCATTGAAGGTAGTCACACTTGTGATGTATTATTTCTTTTCATTGTGCCTGATTCAATTGGCTAATATTGTTACACAATTTTTATGTAGAACACAAAGTGTGTAGGCCTTTTTGGTACTGTACCTCAAGTCTGCTAACATCTTCCTTTATTTCTTCTCTGTGTCTCATGTCTTCTTTGTTGGCCTATTTTCTGCTTTTACTGATTTCTTTATTTAACTTATCTCAGTCTGCTTTGGAGTTATCTGGATAATATTTAACTTCAAATATTATAATTTTGTCTGTATATGAACCATTGAATTGTTTCATAAAATTTTTTGTTGCCATGTATTTTCACTAAATAGCTGCAGAGTTTCTTTAATTCTTAATATATAGTAATTCAATTCTTTACTTAACAAACTCTGTATGTGACTATTGACTGGCTCCTTTCCATCAGCCACCTCCAGTGTCCCACATGTTTGTACTTAGTATCATATGCCATATATAGTGATTCAGGAATTAATTTTGTTCTTTAAACAATTCTCTTTTGGAATTAATAAACTTGCCTGAGAACAAAATGCCAAATTCATTTCTCTGCAAGGTATTACATGTAATGTGCCCACACTATTTAGCTTTCTAGCTGCTGCATTCTGTGTATGTAGTTGAAAACTCAGTCAACAATTTAGACAGAGCTCATACTCAGAGATCATTTCTCACCTCTATGGTACCTTTATTCCTTTTTTTTTTTATTGTAAAAATACCATACAGAGGGGTAACAATTACATAGGCAAGGTAATGAGTACATTTCTTATCAAGCATTGTTGCCTCCTCCTTTGTTTCCCTTTCCCATCCCTTCCCCCCAACAAAGTTGTAAAGTTTGTTTTTCCACATAACGACTTGTACATCTCATTGTTGCAATGGGTCCACCTGTATCCCTATTTAAAGGATTTGTTTTTGTCCTTCCCCTCCACAAATTATACCAACATCAAATGCAGTGTAAGCAGCGGCCTTTTCTACCAGAGTTTCACTACTAAAGTTCTGATTGCTCTCCTACCTGTAGTTTCTGATCTCTCTTACCTCAAGCCTTCAAGGCTACCACATTTTCAAGCCAGACTGAATGATGATTTAAATATATGGATGCTGGCTCAAATTTTCATGACTCTTGAGACACATATTAAAAAGCAAATTCACACAATGATCCTGTGTGAAGCTAAGAAATATGTTGAATAGTATTCAGCTCTGCTGCTACTGGACTTAGCTAACAAAAAGGATCTGAAAGAGTCCTGAATTATTTCACTTATTAAATCAGAAATAGGAGTAAGATAAACTCAAGGACACTGAACCAGAGGCTGGGGGCACAGGCTCAGATAAAAGATGTTCTTATTTTTGATAAGTTCTGTCACTTGTCAACTGTACCCAGGCCAAGTTATAGTAATCTTACTGAGTCTCACTTTCCTCGTTGTAAACATGAAGTGTCATGATCCCCTCATGGGACCACTAAAAAACTAAATGAAACAATGTCTTAAAATGCTTTACTTAGGACCCAGCAGACCATAAATATTCTGTAAGTAAGCCAATGTTTTATATTGGGCTTTAGGTTTAGAGGAAAAATATTATATTTACTTTTCCAAATAAGCTTTTTAGAAACCACGAGCAGAAGATGCGATCTTACTTATGTGTTTCACAAGGAAGAAATTAAATCTGGGAAAGCTCTTGTTTTAAAGCAACATTGTCCAATTGCCTATAGTGTCACCTTAATTCTTAAGTATCCTCACATACTACAAAGAATGTAGGATCCAAAGAAATCCATACTTAATTCTTTTATTCTTGTGAGTTTTGTACGTGAGTCACTGTGAGAATACAGAATTCAATAAAAGAAGGTTGGAGAGTCAGCCTCATAATGTCTGTTTAGATGACATCAACTTCACAAGTATAATGTTATTTTGAACAGTGAAAAACAATTTACTGAAAATGAAGAAAAATGTAAATGACTCCTATAAAAAATTAAATTAATGTTAGGTACTAGGACACAGATGTTTTTTGTGCCATACCTATACAACCATGTCATTAAATTCAAATCTCTAATTAGCAGACATCTGCTTCTTATTCAATTTTGAAATGATTCATTGAAATCACTTACAAAACAAGCATACTTGTGAAGGAAAAAAAACTGTTCTCGACCTTTTCTCTTCTATTTTTCTACTTTATTATTAATATTATTTTAAATTGACTGGCTGAGTGACTCAATGATTTAGAATTAAGACATCTCTGACACGCCCAAAGCTTGCTTGTCTTATTTCTTAGTTTTAATCACATCAACAAAAGATTTTACAATATTTTTTTTACAAAAAACACTAAGTAACATTTAGTCATGAAAAGCTGTCGAATCTGGTACAAAGTTGTCTAATTTTAGAAGGGAAGCAGATGAGTTAATTTTAGACTTGTTCTATTGGTCAGCTTCTGCTTATTAAAAAAATTTAACATTTCAGTGTAACTAGGCAAATGTTATCTGTTAGAGATACATCTGTTTTCTGGTAGACAAAAAGCTTGTGGAGCAATAAAATAACAGAGTTCATTGATTTCTAATTCTGGTACCAACTTTGTAACTTCAGTGGTTAGCTTCTCTGCATCCTAGGTAGATTGGTCATATGGTAATGTTAAGAGGAGCACTGGGGGCTAGAATAAAGAGGGTCATAAGTACTGAAGATATGTTCCACCATAACACAGTGATCACAATAGCTTTTAAATTAATGTGTTAAATTAGATAAGCAAGAAGCCATTAACCCTGAAGTGGTCTGCATACTTTGAGTTCATAGATAAAATAATGCAGCCTGACAGTATTTTTTAAAAGCCCTTAAAACTAACTTGAGAATATAATAATAATAAAAATAATATAATAGTAATACAGTAGTGTTTTAGCCAACCAGTAATGAGCATGTAGAACTAGAGAATGCAAATGCCTAGCTGTAACCAATTAAGTGATTTCTCTATTAATGTATTTGGCTTACACAACCTCACTGCTCCCATTGAAAATAGAGTTTTCTAAACCATTCCAGGTTCTGAATGCTGCCCAACTCATGAGTTGTTCTTTGTTCAAAGAAATTCAGCTAGATTGAATTTGTGTAAAGCTTTTCTTTTAATAAGTTATAAAACTTTATTATATTTATGAATAGCCTCTCAAGGCTTTAGAATGTTCTTCCTGCATGTTGGAGATTTCCATTTTAGCCATCTCTCTTGATGTGGTAGAATTCAGGAAACTTGAATTCTTAGGCTTATATTTAAAGATGATTTAAGTGTCAGAAACTCATCAAGATGCAGAGTGTTGAGTTGTCAGAGACAGGGGTAGCTGATTAAAACAACAAGTCAAAAGTAAATCTAACTGGCAAGCCTTCCATCATTTACTGTGGTAGTATGGACAAAAGGCTAAACCAGAAAGTGTTTTGTATTCCTTCATTACTTCCAGTGGAAGGGCACCACAGGTGAGTCAGCTCAGGCAAGGGGTTCATCCAACAGTTGAGATAAAACTGACTCCTAAACAAAAAGTCTTAGGGATACAGGTGGACCCATTGCAACAATGAGATGTACAAGTTGTTATGTCAAAAAACAAACTTTAGGGGGGGAGGATCGGGTTGGGGGGGCAGGAGGGGTATGGGAAGGGATGAGAAGGGGAAACAAAGAGGAGGCAACAATGCTTGATAAGAATTGTGCTCATTATCTTGCCCATGTAATTGTACCCGCTCTGTACAGTATCTTCACACACACACACACACACACACACACACACACACACAGTCTGTGAAGGTGAATGGAATTTAAGGAGCAGAAGAATGAGAGAAGAGAATAAAAGCTAGGAGCAGGAAGGTAGTGAGTACTGATTCAAAGATGAGAGATGTCTTCAAGGTTCCATCAAGCTCACCCTTACAATCTTGGGAGGTTTTAGTAGTAGCATACTAGACAAGCCTCTCTGGACAACTCAGGTAAAGAGGCCTCTGAAATAAAACCCCTGGGCTGAGAACACAGATGGCTGAGCATTACCAGCTAGCCAGGCCTCAATCCTGGACTGCAACTCCCTCTAGAGATAGAGATCCCCTTTTGGTTGTTTGTACACAAATCTGAACTAGCAAAGGTCAGCTTTCCCCAAGGAAGTCTCCTAGAGAGAGTGTTTGATATTGTCTGTAATTGGGCCTGAATGATCTCACCTAGGACTTTGGCCAGGAGCTGGACTCTTCGCTGGATTTTCTCTGTCTGCTTTTGCTTGTAAACTTGAACAGAGTGGAGATTATCTCACTTAGGTTAGAGGTGGAGGAATATTTTTCCTTTGCAGCACTTAAGGAAGCAGCCTTCTGACTGGATGAGTCAAAGGTGATTCTTGTCGTCTGCAGAAGCAATGGAGACTGATTGTTGAGTGATGAAAGCAGCATCCTGGCTTGAGCACACTGCAGTGTGACCGGGTCCAGTTCTCCATTGCTTAACTTCAAAGCTTACATCTTTGAGCTGCTATATACTAAAGAAAACCATAGACATCCTCAGTACTTCTACTAAAGGAAAGGACATACTAATCTAGAATAAATTCTTTATGCAACTCCTCTTGGCAAATGTAAACATGCAGAAAATGGTTATTCTGAATAGATACTGGCTCAGTTGGGAAGGTGTCTTTTTATCATACTTAGAAAAATGTTTTATTTATAAATTTATAGAATGGGATTACACAATATGTGTTGTGTTCAAGACTTCATAGAGCACCAATACCCTTCTAAATAATTTCAATTAATGATACCACAGCAAAGTTGTGAATATACTTCCATTTTCTTACAGTTATTAATAAATTTCTTGCCTCAAAGTTAAACATAGAATAATGTAATAAATGTAAACTCAGAAAACTCAGGAAATGGTGTATCGTTTGCCTTACAAGTTTCTCATTGTGCTTTAGCTCTTGCCTGAATATTATGATTTACTTAATAGTTTTAGAGATACACATTGAAGGATGACAAAAAGTAAACTTAGAAGTAAAGCAATGAAGTATTTTTTTCTCATATATTTTCCCAAAGAGTGCTCAAGATAAAATATATTAACATGATGTCAAAAACAGATTTCCATAACTGGAGACATTTAAGTAACCATATTCTTGCTGGAAAGACAAACATTAAGGATATAGGCTGAATTTATATTAACATTTCCAATATTAGTAGTAAGTAGTAATAAATGCTTAAGAAATCTAATAAAAGCTCTTTTAATTGATCTTGGAATGAATTGTTTAAAATAAATGCAGTTTGTCATCTGAGCAGAAAAATAAACACTCTAAAATTTGAGTGATTTTTTATTGATGTTACTTTCTAGTGACCCCCAAAATATATTTTTCCAAGCCTATGGATATATATATGCATATATGTGTTTATGTATATGTTTGGAGATTAATTTCTTTCATTACTTCTAGTGTGATTTTCATTCTTTTACAGTCTCCTAAAAGGAGACAATTGCTGTAAATTCATGTGTTAGCATATTATAATGGACCAGCCTCTCAGAAACGAGTCAAGAACGGTTCAAGGGAGAAGATTTGGGTATCATTCCTCTGAAAGTTTTTGTTTATGGAATTTGTAATGCATTCTAACAGTGCATGGAATTACCACTTCTTCCTCCTACTTTATTAAGCCCCCAGTCACATCTTGGAACTGGTCCAATGCATAATGCTTCATCATATAGACATAGTTATCATTTACATGAAAGCTTGCAATAAAAATGTGAAAAAAATCATAAAAATAAGGAGGATGGAAGGGATTGGAAGGGGAAACAAAGGAGGAGGTAACAATGCTTGATAAGAAATGTACTCATTATCTTGCCCATGTAATCGTAACCCCCTCTGTACAGTATTTTCACAATAAAAAAAGAAATGTAAAAAAAGAAAGACCATTATTTGTATGCAGTATACTGTGTTGCCACATGGTATGTATATATGTATATATTTATATTTACATGCATAGTTCAAATTATTTCCTTATTCCTCAGCTTTGAAATTCTGCAAATTTTGAAGGGTTTTGTGATCAGAGTCACAGTTTTTCAGTCTTGTTGATAAATTCAAGTGGATGTGGTAAATATTTTTAAAAAATTGACAAAATATGGAATTACTAAAATAATATCAAAATATATAATATGATAGATGAAAGATGGCTATTATTTTGGATTATCGGAGTGAGTGCAATTTAACTAAGCAAGGTCTGAAGCATGCTGACTCTGTCTCTCTGCTGAATCAAAGATGAGACAGAGGAGCCAACATGGCTGGCTTTGAAGGTGGAGAAGAGGAACTCTGCATCAAGGAGAATGGCAACTTCTAAGAATGCTGAAAATTGGAAGGAAATTGATTCTTTTCCCAGACATCTAGCAGCAATTTCAGTCCTATAAATTCCTTGATTTTTGTCCATTAAAATTCATGTCAGACTTCTAACCAACAGAACCTATAACTTTACATGTTTCTAAGCTACTAAATTGGTTGCAATTTGCTGTGGTGGCAATAAAATAGCCATAGAGAATTTGTCACCTGGTCGAAAGGTGTTGCTGTAGCAAATACCTTAAAATGTGGAAGTGCTTTGAAACCAGGTAGTGAGTTGAGGATACGATGGTATTGGGAAACATGAGAGACAACACACACATGCTTGTCAATCTTGATATTAAAGACAGCCAGTGAGGACTCCAAAAGGAGGTGAGATAATCTTAGTAAGTTTAGAGAGTATGGCGGGGGTAACAATGTTCAATAAATATACTCACTCTATTAGGTACATAACTATAACTCTGTACATCACCTTGGAAATAAAATAAAATTTAAAAAATTCTAGTAGAGTTTCAGAAGGAAATTAAGAACATATTATTATAAATTGAATATGGGGGGTCATTATGTAGTGGTAGTAAGTGTAATTATAATCTGCATATAGGTGCAATACAGAATTGTGAAAAATATAGTTGGATATTTATATGATGTGTTGTTAGTGTTCTCCAACATAAATGGAAGCATTCAGTGGCTAATGCGGTAACTGAAAATGCTTAAGGTTTGCCAGATACAAAGTAGACAGCTAGGCAAGTTTATCATGTGACTGAAAGACTGAAGTTGACACCAGTGCTGTGTATTCCAGTCTCCATTCTAAGTCTGAGAGTCAGGAATTCCAAGGGAAGGAAAAGACTGATGACCGAGCTAAAGTAATCAGGCTGAGAGTAGCTTCAATATTCCTCTGACACTTTTTGTTCTATTTAGTCCCTCAATGGTTTAAAAGGTAGCTACTAACATTGAGGAGGGCGATCTGCTTTACTTAGTTCACCACTTCGTATGCCAATCTCTTTCAGAGTCATCACCAGATACATACTAAAAATAAAGATTGACTGGTTATCTAGACAACCCAGAGATCAGTCAGGTTGACAAATAAAATTAATCACAGTTAAGATTTGCAAGTAAAAATACTGAATGTGAATCCTGGCTTTCTCTGGCTGCTTATCATAAAATGCAAGAGAGAATTAAATTGAGGAAAAGTATTCAGATGGGCCTAGAGTTTGATGGCTTTTGGAATTTCACAGCTTACCTAGATGACAAATTAAGAAATTCAGGATCAAGGAAAAAAATACTGTTATGATGAAGTCAAGTCTATGTCTATACCATTTGTAGTTTCCAATATCAGAGAACTCCAAATGCCAAAGTATTCAGTAAGACAAATATCACTTTCATGAGGTCACAGTATGATACACAGGTTCTCTCAGCATTCTCAAGGGGGAAACAAAGAGAAGAAAAGAGTGTCTAGAAAAGAGTAGTGAATGATCCTCTTGCCTAAAGAAACGAAATCTATGACTAGGAGAAGCTCAAAGTTCTTGAGAATTTTGGGTCATCAAAAGTATTGCTATGCTCGGGCTGGGAAGGTGGCTCAGTGGTAGAGCGCTTGCCTTGCATGCCTGAGACCCTTGGTTCGATTCCTCAGCACCACATAAGCAAAAAGAAAAAAGCCGGAAGTGGTGCTGTGGCTCAAGTGGTAGAGTGCTAGCCTTGAGCTGAAGAGCTGAAGGACAGCACCCAGACCCAGAGTTCAGGCCCCACAACTGGACCCCCCCCCCAAAAAAAAAAAAAGTATTGCTATGCTGGAACAAAAATGGAAGGAAATTGAAAGATTTCTCCAAATAAAACTATTCTATTGCAAAATCACTCTTGTCTTTCTTGGAAGAGGGAGGACATCTTTGATGGGAAAGAAATTAAATGAGAGATCGATCGATCATCAAGTCCAACAAGCAGAATCATACGGTGAAAAATATTTAGATAACCATGTACTTTGTTCTTCTGATTCTGATCATTGTGAATCTCTTTGTGCAGTATGTTCTCATCTGAGGCAAGTCAGCCTGACCTAAATTAAATTCTGAGCTACAACAAGTTAAATACTCCTTATTTGTTTGTTTGTTTATTTTTACCTGTAGTTCTCATATACTCTCTGAACTTTGGGAGGATTTTAACACTGGACTAGAACCATCAGTCTCAGGATTTTGTTATGAGTTCATTATCCTCTGTAGCAGCTCTTTTTCAAATATTCCAGAATGCTGGTTTGTAAGTTTGTATTTAGGCACCATACATGTCTAAATCCCCTTATTCAATTAACCCTAAATTCTTTATAAGATATAATACAGAAGTATTAAAAAAAAAGGCCAGAATTTGTATAAGACAACTTTTGGTGTAGAAATGAAATGTTACTGTCATCTTGTTCATCCTTTCCTCCTACAATTCTCATTCTCTAGAGGATGGCAGACATCTTGCCTAAGACCTATTCCTATTGCTACATGATATTTCCTGAGGTTATGTTTTTTCTCTTTGTGCGTACGTTTGCTAATCTATGAAAGTCTATTTCTTGAAAACAATATCTGAAAAGGAACACAGGGACATGGATCAATAGGAAGCATGGCTTTAAAAAGAGACTAGTGGGAAACCACAAAAAAATGTCAATATCAAAGCCCTTATCAGCCATACCTGATGGTGTGTAAGAAGTAAGCTTTGCCTTGGGGTCCTTCAACACTGTTATTTATTAACTGACAGGAAATACCTGACTAGAGGGATATCATTATTATTTCAAATCTGGTCTTGTGCTTCTCTTCCCAAAGTTTACATCTCTATTGCACTGAATGCTTCTAATAAAATAATTTGTTTTCCTCGACAGTCATATATATTCTAGTAAGTGATGAATTATGGCCAGAGGGAATATATTGTCTGAAGGTGACTATCTTACTAGTAGTTGATGAATTTGAAAAACATTAACTATATGATGTCTTACTACCCCTGCATTCAGAAGCACACTGGCATGAACTTAGTTGGTACCATTTTGTCTGTAGACATTTCTATTTGGAAGACTCACAGAATGTGATTTTCTTTCCTGAAAAGATCATATTGTTCCCAAGAAAAGTTTGATGTTTTCTTTGTATATTAGGCTTTACAAAAGATCAGTGATTTAAAAACTTGAATTGGTGAATTGCAGTATTTCATTTTATAAACTTTTTTGGTTTTGTGTGTATACTTGTGAATATACATGTCTATTTGTAAAAATATGGTGTACACTACTTCTCTTCAATACTATGCAAATAGGTGTTTCACATTCCATTTTATTGAATACAGATACAATATTTTGTTAGTATTTCAAAACTGGTCACTTATATAGAGATGTTTTAGAATGAGAAAAGACTAAGATAGTATCTGTAGCTGATAATATTATCCTGTAAAATTCTGCTACTCATTCAGAGACTAAGCTTTACTTCTATAATTTCATCCTGGACCAGTTGCTTCAGTTAAAAATTATTAGTTTATCAAAGTATATATGCATTCCAAATTGTATTAAGTGGTGTTAACATTTAATCTTATGTAGTGAAACCTAAGGTACAGTTTTACAATAGTACGTGTTGTATTCTAGGGCAACTTCAGATATTACTATATCAAAAAACTGAGGAGGATATTTTACCTAATAATTAGTGCCTTTCTGTTTAGCACCTGTATTGTATTTTTAATTACTTTTCAACTTTTCTTTTAGGGGTATGTTAAGGCATTTTCTTGTACTGCTTGGATATGAAGAAGGTGAGTAGTTTTTGGATTCTAGAAGACTGCTAAACAATAATACTCAAAATATACAAGAGATCATGCAAATGATATTTTAGAATGCAAATATAAAAATATATTTCAGGAGATGATGCGTGGTCATGATATTTTCCAAGGTTTCCATCCCCAAATATGAAAACTGAGCTTTTCCTTGCTGACAAACTACCTGGGCAAGTATTTACTAGGGCTCATGGTTTCAGATTGGAGCCCATTGTGTTAGGGAGTGTGTCTTAGACAGTTCACATCAGGCCAACCAGGAAACAGAGAAAGAATGCCTACTCTAATAGATTTTCCTTTCCTGCTTTTATTCCTCCCTTTGAAGGCTAGGTGCAAACTTCCATGATTCCCTAACTCTTACATTCTACATGCCTGCAAAAACAGTATAACTTGGATAAAACAGCATAACTTGGATCATTGGCTAACTTGAAAGTAACCAGATATCCTTGGGAGAGGCTGGGTAGCTGAATACCTGCTCTAGGTGACTTTTTGTGAGCAGAATACCCCTTTAGTGTTCTCTTGTCAATGCAAGTCTTTCAAATGCATTTACACATTTGCATACTTGAAGGAATGGACTCTAGCCAGTACTCTAGATGTGCTTTGAAGCTGCAAGGAATGGACTCTAGCCAGTACTCTAGATGTGTTTATTCAGGGTGGATTGGTCCCCTTTAGTGAGTTCTCTCTAGAAATGCCCTTACCGACACAGCCAGAGTCAATTCTATTGACACTTAGTCCAGCCAATTCTATTATCAAGTATTGTAAATATGATTCAAAATATAGGACAGCCGATATCCCTACTTGCTATTATTGTGTTTTAGGATAGACTATATTATCTGTTGTAGCTCTTTTTCACATACTCATTTTCAACCTCTAATCAGTAGAAACATATAATAAAAAGGTATTTTAATGCTTTAAGATGCCTAACTGCATTCAACTATTACCATTCTAGTTACATGTCTTTGAAATGGGGTAATATAGGAGACCTTATGACACCATGCCTGCAGCTTGGATAGAAAAAATGAACAAAAAATTATGAGAAGTCAGGAGGAATTTAAAACCATATGAATGATGCCATTCTGGTGAAATGCCAGGACAGATAAGCTTAACTCATAAATATATAGTAATTCGCTGGATTATATTTATGAAAATATGAACATGAAAATATTCACTATACATAGACTGAAATGTTCATAGATCATCAGTCTGAGAGATTTAACACTTGACTGATATTTGAAAATCCACAATTTAAAGATTTTCATTTGAAGAGTACCAGTCAAACTGTCAGTTAAAACAAGCAAAAGATAATTATTATTTATGCTTATATGTCCTAACCAATAATGTTTATAGAACCTGATAATCAGATTTTAAAGTGCTGCCTAACATCATACTGAAACATTTTTTTTCTTTTGGCAAGATGACTTTTACTTGCAAGAGTTCAGGAAGAATAGCAGATATAGGAACTATTAGTTTTGCAATCTTATTATGCAAATTGAAAAATCCATTCATTGTAGAAGTCAAGCCTCTGTGGCATTGGTATGCTCTTCCATTGGAGAATGGGATATTTGCATTTTTCAATTTGAATATCCTAGGGTACCCAAATGTCTTCACTCAGAACTAATGAATAAAAGTAAATTTTGGTATTACATTTGTTTAAAATATAACTGAGAAACAAGAAACAGAATTCTCCTACCATCCCTTAATTCAGCAACTTAACTCATTAGTTTATATATTGTACAAATACTTAGGATTTTTAAGGGATTAGATACAGTCCTTAGGTGCAAGGTTGCAGAAATAAATGATATTACGGACTTGTCTGTGTACAATTGTGAGGATTGTTGGCAAGCATTCAGTTAACAATCCAAATGAAGTGGTTGATGGTTTGATGAAGATAAAATGTGCTATGGTTTATCTTAGAGGATAAATCTTGGGACTTACTCTGTCATTTACCCATTCAGAAGAGAATATTGACTATCCAAGGCATTGGTCCAGGATAATGATTTTGGAGCATCTATAATTTTGAGAGTCCCCTTCTCCTCATTCCAAATCTCTTTCTCCTTTAGTGTCCTCTAAGATTAGAATTCTAATCAGGAATGTAAATCTGTCTTGTCTGACCTCTTGAAAGTGTTGCCATTTAAAGGACAGATATTTTTCCACTAGATCATATTTAAGGTCAAGTTAATTGTAAAATTGATAATCTATTGGTTAGGTTTTTAAAGAGAGGTGGCCGAGTAAGAAGAGCACCATGCACACGGTATTCAGGTAAGGTGTAGGCTTATTCAGTAGACCTGCTGGGACCAGGCCAGGTTGGCACTCCACACAGCTGGCAAAGAGAGTCTGACCCTCGGTTAGGCCTTGTCTAGGATAGGGGTGGGAAAGGTGTGGCTGGGTAAAGGGAGGTGGGACCAGGTAAGAGGAGGTGGGACCAGGTGGGAGAAAGGTGTGGCCACATCAGATCCCCAGGTGTGCCAGTTGCCTAGTAACACAGGTACTGAGTAGGATCTGCTCGCCATCCAGGAGTGGACCTTACACTATTATCTCCACACTTTTTCTTTCCTTGACTGAAAAGAAGATACTTTCTGCATTGTTTCATCCCTGCTGTCTTCCTTTCATAATCAAATGATTGATGGGGCTCTCTTTGACTATTCCAGGACAAAGTGGCAGAACATTCCAGACTGGTTGAAAACTCCATTGAGACAGAATCACCATTGTGATCCCTCATACCTGAAATGATTCTTCTGCACATTCTGGCCTACCTTGGCTTGGAAGCATAATCCTGTTTTGGATGCAGGTGACAAACCTGTTGCAACTCTCCATAGAAGGCTACAGAAAGTGCTCACACAATGGTACTGCAGTATTCTGCATGACAAAGTGTACTATATGATTTTTTTTGTTCACATTCTGCAAGACCGGCCTCCAAACTGACTTACTTGCCAGGACCCAACTTTAGAGGATATGTAGCTTCTCTCCACCCTTCTCATTTCCATCACATTTCCATCAACAGTCATTTTGGGGAGTGGTGTGTTCAGAGGATACAAAAGCAACAAGCTGGCATATCTTCCAAATGGAATGCCATGTAAAATTAATAAAGAAATGAAAAAATAGAGATTGCAAGGTCTTCAATGACAGGCATAATTTGCATGTTCATGGAGCTTTACAAATACCTGTTAAACCTCATGAGCCTCAGTACCAGCAGGCTCTCAGTTTAGTCAATGGCTGTCCAGAGGGATTGGCAGGCAAGATGGACCACATACAAATGTCCTATTTTCCAAGGACAGGCAAAGCAGAGACAGCTGTAACCATCAGTATCCATCACAAATCCTAACGAGGAATCTTCCAACGATGTCAAGAGCTACAGAGTTTATGTACTGTTTTATACTGCATATTTCATGTGCCAACACTTGAGTTGGCAACATAGAAAAGAATTTTGTATGACTTTGATTTTCCTGTGACTTTTCAAAAATGCAGAATGTCTCCAAGGATTATAGCTCAGAGGCTTTGTATCACATGATGTGTTTTGTTTACAGAGCTACTAGAAGGAGGACACTACTGGCAACAACCAGGGTCATTGTTTCAAACAACAGCACTGAGAAATCAAAGGCACTTCCTCCATTTTTTTTTCACTTAGTGAATACGCTGTGAGAGAAATGCAGTTATATGAGGGAATTCTAGATTTTGAATTTCTCAATGGACATGCATTAAATCAACAGTTCTAAGACAAAAGACATATGAAATCCTAAAGACTTTGATGTTATTACATGAGTTACATGCAAAAATCCATCTATCCATCCATTATCCAGTGCAAAGAAACATTAGGTCTTGCATATATGTGCATTTCAGTTTTCTTTTTTCATTGTTTTGTTTTGTTTTGCTGGTTGTAGGCTTGAACTTTGGGGCTGGGCCTGAGTGCTGTCCCTGAGCATCTTTTGTTCAAAGCCAGCGCTCTACCATTTCCAGCCACGGCACTAATTCCAGCTTTTTCTGTGGCAAACTGGAGATAAGAGTCCCACAATTGTTCCTCCCCAGGCTGGTTTTGAACTATGATCCTCCGATCTCAGCTTCCTGATTGCAGGCTTGAGCCACCATTGCCCAGCTGATTTTTATTTTTATTTTTTTAAGTTAACAGATACTATTGGGAAGGTACACTGTGGGAGACACAGACTCGCTGACCCCGCCTAAGGATTCGTGTGCTGTGTGAGGTTTATGTTTGCTGGCGAACCAGGAGAATGCTCCTCCCTAACCCTGGCAAAGGTCAGGGTACCCCGCTGCAGCCTTCAGGCTGGAATGATGAAGCTCTTTTCCTGTCTGGAAAAAGATCTGGATGCCCGGCCACGACCTTGGTGGGGGACATGGGGAAAGTGCCCTTTGTGCTCCCCCAAATAATTCCGTAGAACAAGGCCTCCAGACTCTTCATGTTTTTTAATGGAGCCCACCTGCACCTTGCTTTCTCTTTACTATCTTTGATCACAAGGAACTGCTCCACCTTTGTTGACAACTCTTCCTGCTCACTGATTAAAGGTTAATTTTTACTGCCTGCATTCCCTGAAAACTTTGTCCTATGATTGTCCCGTGATTGTTCTGTGACTACAGACTTACTCTCTATGCCCCTATGCTGTATATAAGCGTGAGATGTTTTAATAAACTTTGTCTCTACCCACATGGAATGGTCCCTTTCTGCTTACCGGATGCGCGTTCCCAGGTCACCGCTGTGAATCAGCAACAGTGTACCTATTTAAAAAAATCATTTTTCAAAGTAATTTATGGTCATATATGCCATGATTAATGTCTCTAAAGTTATTATTGCATGAATCTCTGCCAATGTTTTGAGGTTTAAGAAGAGATCTTCATGGTGACATACATAAAATATATACTTTTTTCTTTCAAGATAATGGGTGACATAAACATAGATCAATTATTTTTGATTAAACAATTTAAATAGTTATTGTTTATTTTTTCTACAAAGATCTATTTGAAATCAATTCAATGTATTTTTCCTTATTTATTTACATTGCTGATATCAGAGGATTTCACCAAGATATCTTTATAGATGTTTATGTAATACATTGAACTGATTCATCCCTTCACTCTGTTATGCTCCTGCCCCCTTTTATAAATACAATTGAGTTTTATTATGCTATCTTAAATATATGTATATATGCAATGTATTTTATTTTATTTGCAATTATTATGCTATCCTTTTTTTCTTCTACTCCCAATGATACTCCACAGACAGCCCTTCTTTTCCTTCATGTTCTCTTCTTCTTCTTCTTCTTCTTCTTCTTCTTCTTCTTCTTCTTCTTCTTCTTCTTCTTCTTCTTCTTCTTCTTCTTCTTCTTCTTCTTCTTCTCATCATTGCTCTAATTTTATGTCTGGATCTATATACAAATGAAATCATAAATAATATTAACTGTTAATAATAATCTGATCCAGTGTCCAGCATTTCAAACAAGGAGTTATTGAATGATTCTATGACAGAAACTGTAAAAATACATTTATTTCCATCATATTATTTATGACTCTTAACAATCCTATGAATAAGTTTATACTTTTCTCCTTTGATATAGGAGAACTGGGGCTTAGAGAGATATTACTTCGACAATATCAGTCCTATTATGTGATTGAGCATATATTAAGCCATGTTACAAAACAATGCCAAAACAGACAAGTAGTAGCAATTGTAAATGATCTTTAATTAAATGACAATTTCTTGATATTTTATATTATAATTCCTCAACAATGAACTATTTTTTTCTAGTAGCTTATAATGGTTTAAATATAATATTTTGAAATAATTATTTATTTGCTCCTTCTACTGAACAGCAAGCAAATGTGATGAAAACAAAAATCTTTTCATCGAAAAACGAACTTTACAACTTTGGTAGGGGTGGAGGGGGAGGGAAGGATTCGGTAGGGGAGGTGGGGAGGGGTGATGGAAGGGGAAACAAAGGAGGAGGCTACAATGCTTGATAAGAAATATACTCATTATCTTGCCCATGTAATTGTAACCCCTCTGTACAGTATTTTCACAATTAAAAAAAATAAAATAAAAATCTTTTCATAAGGTGGACCCATTGCAACAATGAGATGTACAAGACGTTTTGTTGAAAAAATGAACTTTACAACTTTGGCAGGTGGGGGAGGGTGGAGGTGAGAAGGGATGGGAAAGAGAAACAAAGGAAGAGGTAACAATGGTTGATAAAAAATTTACTCATTATCTCGCTCATGTAATTGTAACCCCACTGTATGGTATTTTCACAATTAAAAAAAAGGAAAAAAGAAAAAAAATCTTTTCAACTATTTTGGCATAGCAAGGAGTTACTCAATATAAAAATAAATATTAGAAAATTATTTCATTCAAAGAAAAAAAATAAAATAACCACTTGGATGCTAATCAATAGATTTTCTTTTCTTTTTGTTTAATGACCTTGACAGTTGAGGTGTACTGGACAGATGTTTTCCATGTTGACCCTCAACTGTGATTTCTGTGATGTTTTACTTATGATTAATGTGAAATCGTAGGTTACTGGGAGAAAGACCATAGCAGAGTGCTGTCATTACCATAGCACATCAAGGTCAGATGCCATCAACCTGATGTATCTCTCTTGTGACCTTTAATCACTGGGTTAATGTAGTTTGTCAGTTTTCTCTACTGTAAAATTCTCCCTCACTCTTCATACTTTTACTGATCTGAACCAATATCAAATTTGAATGGAAGAGCTGTCATTCTTAGAGACTATCTGTAGTCTGATATTTGCATAACTTTCTTTACCACCAGCAAAAATTTCACCTTTTAAATTGATCACAAATATTAACTTAAAAAAAGAAATAAAAGAAGCATTATTTCCATTATTTTGGTGAATGATACAAGTGTTTTAACAGAATATGCAGTAATTACTGAAGATTTTTCAGTTATTTCCTGATTCTCTGAAAATATTTTCATGTAACAAAAAAATGTGTGTGTATTGATCTACCACCAACTGGGTTCCCTTTTTGCAAATAAGGGTTTAACCATTGGAGAAATATATGCTTTCTTGTGATATGATAGAAATAGTGTGTGTCCTGCTGTGTCTCCCTTCTCAGCCTGAATACCACAGTAGGGTTGTTTGTTTTTCACTGAAGAAAAGCCAGAGAGAGAATACTAGGACACAATACATAACAAAGACAGATGGCATTATTTAGAAATATTCAAAGGGATAAAGATAAGATCTGATAATACAAAATTTATTTTAAAAGTCACATATGCTTTAAGTTCTAAACACATTTTATCAGGGGAAGCCACTGACATCATTGCTTTTAGGAGATGCCATAGTAAGAGCATAGGATTGACTATAAAACCAGACTAATTCCCATCAGTTGATAACATGCTAAGAAGAAAATTAAAGTAGGAGAGGATTCTGATTTATATATTTCAAACTATTTTTAGTATGATAGGGAATATATTTGCAAGTATCCAAAATGCGTACAAAAATTAATATCAATGTTTTATAATTTTTTTCTCTTTTTAAAATTCACCCAATTTCATGAAATTTTTGTGAGATCAAAATGGATAATGAAGAAATTTCTATACACTTAGAACTATCCAAATGTCAAGTCTTAGTACTGTTACCATTGACAGCATAACTAATAAGTTCTCAGTACATTAAATTTGTTTAATGCTAGCATTGCTCTTGAAAATAAAGCACAAAGGAAACATATATAGAAAAATATAGGTCTATTTTTTCAGTTCCTTTGTGGAGTAGAAAGCTCAGCAAGAAGAGCTGCTTTCTTTTCTTGACCTTTATATAATCTTCAAGGCGATGGAAAATTGTAGTTCTTAATCATTTCTTGAACATAAGTCATATGAGTAAGTATTATTTATGGTGTTAATTTCCTAGGAGATACATTATAGCAGGAAAATTTGCCCTGTGGCTGGGTGGGGAAGATGTGGTCAAGTAGAGATCCTGACCATTTTGTAGGTTATAGGTATGAATGAAGTCCAGTACTACAAATATAAATCCTCCTGATATAATCTGGTTCCAGTTTGATTAGATGTCAGGTAAAGGCAGCCAGGTGAACTGAGTGTCTTCTTTGATAAAAACCACATTATTATTGCAGACCTATCACTAGTGCTCTTCCTTCTGTAATCTTCGTCAATGTCAGTTACTCTAAATCCTGAATACTCATGGGACATTAGATTCCATTTAAAAACAGTATTACCTTGCTACCCTTTTATCAGCCTAATGTAGAAATTGAAAAAGGGATTCTATTTTGATATCTATCATATCAGTAGTCAAGAAAGGTAAGATAGGAAAATGACATTTTCATTTACTTAAACTAATATGTTCAGCTCCAGAAGTCAGAAATAAAATAGATGAAGAACAAGATAGTCATGTCTCAGTTAAAAGAAAAGAAAAAAAACAAAGATGTTCTTATTAAAAAGCTCACTAGTGAGTGTTTAATGGGGTTCTTGACGCAGATCCAAAAGGACTATTTAAATGTACTTCTCAATCAAAAGTAGAGCAATTTAAGGTGTCTTTTTTTTTTAAATTTCCTTTATGGAGAACTACATATTCTAATAGAATAGCTCTGCAACAACAACATAAAAAATTAGAATCAAACTCACAAAGAGTAAAAGCTTCAAAGCAACAACTTGGAAATCAGTGTAGAGCTTTGTAGGCAGAGCGAACCCTGGGCTATGAAATCTGGAGTGAGCAGCTAGAGGAAAGATGAGAATAGAGGATGAAGAGGTGGAGGCTTGGACTGGGTACTGTGATAAAAACACAGTTAAGTAACTGGCCCCTGTATCTGTTCTTGAATGAGCAGAACACTGTCCTAAACACTACAAAAGATCTAGAACATGGTAAGGCTCACACCTGTTGCTTTGAAGCTTAACTGTTCTGGATGTCTGGAACAAAAGGTGATCAATCAATATTGATAGCTGTACTGAGTTCATGTAATTTGGTGTCTAGTCTTTAATGTTTGCATGAAATCATAAATGGCATCACATGCCACGGGACAGTTTTGCATCTATGTTCTCTGAGAGGAGGCACAGAATGCAGATTTAAGGAGGGCAGACAGAATCTTCATACTCTTTCAGTGAATAAGTTTCAAAACCTGTCATATCTAGCTACTCAGGAGGCTGAGGATCACAGGTCAAAGCCAGTGCGGGCAGCAAAGTCCATGAGACTCTCATCTCCAATTATCCACCAGAAAACCGGAAGTGGCACTGAGGCTCAAAGTAGTAGAGTGCTAGCAAACCTTGAGCAAAAAAGCTCAGGGACAGTGTCCAAGGCCTTGAGTTTAAGCCCCAGGACCAGCCAAAACACCCAAATCTGTCACAGTGCTAAATCATGTTGAAATTAGATTAAATAAGATTAAGAGGGTTTGTGGATCTGTATAGATTTATATTAAGAAAAAAGCAGAAGACAAAAATAATACTTTATATAATAATTTCCAAGGGAAAATGTTTACCACATGAGAGTGAGAATTAGTTTCTGTGGAGAATCTTGCCATGACAGACGTGGGTATTTTGTGTTTGTCATCACTTCCCATCCTATTTTTTTATGTGTGCAAACAAATTACAGTTGCTTCATACTAGTACAGTACTTGCAGTATTATCCTCTTAAAAAGCAACGTTGTCATTTTTATTCAATGGCTTTTAATGTTTCAGCAGATCAGCTTGGCGCCTGCAGTCCCTTCTCTGATTGGCTCCAGTCTTCTTTGGGTTTATTTTACAATTCCTCTTTCCATATTAAACAGGTCCATTTCTGGACTGCCCCCCCCCCCAAAAAAAAAATATTCACTTGGAAAAGTAAATGAAGTTCCAGATTCTGAAAAGGGCTATTTTAAAGATTTGTCTCTGTCACAATAAGGTTATTGAGTTTTAAAATACATTCCGTTTACAGGTATTTGTTGTTTCATTTAGATTAGATAGGAAAGCATAATATATAGCAATGAAAGGAACCGAGAATGACTTGTGAAGCTTCCATGCAGGCTGAGTCTGGAAACTTGGATGCTTTCTCAGTCATTACCATTGTTACAGGTCAAAATAAGATAAGAATATTTCATAACTCAAGTTGTTGTTATTAGAATTAGATGTGATCCTGCCTATAAGGAACCTAGAAAATGCCAACATAGAAATATGAGTATAATAACTATTCACAGGCTTGTTATAAGAAGATATGAGAAGCCAGGTTCTGGTGACTCATGCCTGTAAACCTAACTGTTCAAGAAGTTGAGATGTGGAGGATTGTTGAGATCTGGAGGATTGCCTTTTCAAAGCTAGTTTAGGCAGGAATGTCTTGAGATTAAATTAGCCAGCACAAAGCTGGGCTAAAGGAATGTCTCAGTAATAGGATAGCACCTGAATAAGCAATCTGTAGGTCCTGAGTTCAAAGTCTAATGATTGAAAGGAAAAGAAATGAAAAACACAAAACCAGGAAAACTCAATAAGCCAGACATGAAAGACATGTTCACTTAAAAATACAAAAAGAGAAAGCGAACACATGTAACATTAAAGTATTTGGGGGGATTCTTAGAAGATGAGTAATAGACACTGTCCCTGAGCTTTTTTGCTCAAGGTTTGCTAGCACTCTACTACTTTGAGCCTCAGTGCCACTTCCGGTTTTCTGGTGGATAATTGGAGATGAGAGTCTCATGGACTTTGCTGCCCGCACTGGCTTTGACCTGTGATCCTCAGCCTCCTGAGTAGCTAGATATGACAGGTTTTGAAACTAATGAAATACATTTAGGTATGTATACTAAATTTCTGGGGGAATATAGAACTAGAACAAGAAGCACAAGTAATATAACTCATTAAAGCTTATTGGTGGTGTAGTGATAAGGACATATCCACAAGAACATGTTGGGTGAGGGGTGTTAAACGAGCTAAGAATTCAATTCAGGTTACCTCATTCTCAGTTTAGTGTATGTGTGTGTATGTGCATGTGATAGTCTCATACACTTTGGGAATGAGGTTCCTTGTTTTTTGTTTTGTTTTGTTTTTCCTCTGTGTCTTTACTTTTAATTTATTGCAAAAATTCCATGTCATGAGCTTTAATTTTATTTTTTTTAACAAGATTCTATGTAGCAGGCACAACCAAATTCTTCTATAATACAGAATTATTCTGGATTAGCTGACCCTAAACTTGAATTTACTTGTATCAAAACAACAAAATTCTAGGAATGTTCAATTAGGGTTTCAAAGACTTGCTTTTCTTTTCCTTTAAATGATGACAAATTTCAAAGCAAATTATCTGCCCCATTCCTGGAGCAATCTTGTCCTCATTTCTGCCTCGCTTACTGAAGTATTGGGGATGACAAGCTTCCTTTGACAAGACTTTAATTAGTTTCCATATGTGATACTTTTAAACCATGTGGTTCTGAAATTTCCTTTTGGTATGGAAGAAAAGGCCATTTAAATTCTTTTAATTATTTACCTGTTTCTACTCTGATAGTCCCCAAACAGATGGCTGTGACATGTTTTTTATGCTTGTTCCTGGTTTTGATGTGTGTGTGTGTGTGTGTGTGTTCAAACTTTGCGTGCATTCCAGTAAGTCAGAAGGACAGTTTACTTCCTGAGCAACTGCACTAGAAAAAAAGAAAAAGCTCAAGTGCAGGTCAGTTAGAAGTATTTTCTGCAGTTAAATTTAATTGCAGGCAATGACTGGCATGAATTCAAAAGTGCCTTCCTGGAGGGTGAACGCATGCCTTCCTATACCTTCTGACAGGCCAGTGCTTACAAGGCTTTCTCAAAATGGACACAAATAAAAGGCTTTATTTTTCCTGTTTGGTGGTGAGAGTTGGGTGTGAGAGAAGGAAGTTGATTTTCATGCCCCATTTAGACTTCAGCCAGTTTTTGGCAAGGACAGTCATTTCTCTCAGGGCAGATAAGTCATTTACCTGATGGGAGTGATTTATTTTTAAAGCCGGTGGATTTTTCCCATTTGTTACATGAGGATGAGGCCTGCTCCTCCAGAACCAAAAAGGAGATACAGACTTTCTGTTCCTCCTTCTCCTTGGCCCTGGCTATTCTTTTTTTTTGAGTTAACAATGCAAACTTTGCCTTTTATTAAAAATTGCTCAAAACACACTGTTAAGTCCAACAGGGATTCATTATTCCCATATATAATGAGGATATTTGCTGAAGATGTATTAATCTGGATATAACGTTCCATAATTTTTTTTTAAATTGTATTTTATTTTATTTGTGAACATGCTGTACAGAGGGGTTACAATTACATGGGCAGGATAATGCGTACATTTCTTACCAAGCATTGCAGCCTCCTCCTTTGTTTACCCTTTACCCTTCACATCTCTTCCCAGCCTTCCCCCCCCCACACACACACCGATGTTGTAAAGCTCATTTTGGACATGACAACTTGTACTTCTCAAAGTTGCAACAGGTCCACCTGTATCCTTAAACGACTTGTTTTTCCCCATCTCCTCCACAAATTATACCGACATCAAATATAGTGAAAGCAGGGGTTATACTGTGGGGGAGGGACATACAAAGCAACAAAGAAATAATCTTATAAATGCGTTAGAAACCATTGCATGAGAGAAAAAAGCATTAAAATACATATCTAAGGGTTCATTTTCCTAACATCACATTATCTGACCTTTTCCGCTTGACTCATACATATACTAGATATTGCAAATCAGGGAAACCATGGGGCCTATGTTTCTTTGGGCCTGGCTTACTTCACTTAATATAATTTTTTCCAAGCCTTTCCATTTCCTAACAAATGGGGCAATGTCATTCTTTCTGATGGAGGCATAGAATTCCATTGTGTATATATACCACATTTTCTTGATCCATTCATCTATTGAGGGGCATCTGGGTTGGTTCCATATCTTAGCTATGGTAAATATTGCTGCAATAAACATAGTTGTGCTGGTAGCTTTAGTCTGGTCTCGTTTGTAAACATTGGAGTAAATGCCCAAAAGTGGGATTGCTGGGTCATAGGGGAGCTCTATGTGAAGTCTTTTGAGGAACCTCCATACTGCTTTCCAAAGTGGTTGAACAAGTTTACACTCCCACCAACAATGCAGTAAGATTCCCTTCTGTCCACATCCCCTCCAGCATCTGTTGTTGTTAGAGTTCTTGATTTTTGCCATTCTAACTGGAGTGAGGTGGTATCTCAATGTTGTTTTGATTTGCATTTCTTTTATGGCTAGGGATGTTGAGCATTTCTTCATGTGTCTATTGGCCATCCTTCTTTCTTCTTCAGAGAAGTTTCTCTTTAAGTCTTTCGCCCACTTATTTATTGGGCAGTTGTTTCTTTGAGGATTTGTTGTTGGGGGATTTAATTTTTTGAGTTCCAAGTATATTTTAGATATGAGACCCTTGTCTGTTGTATGGCTATTCTTGTGCTTGGCAAAGAGCTGCAAGCAACTTCCCCCAGCCAAGCTTGAAACCAGTGCTTTCCCAGAAGCCATAACTTCCAGCGGATCCTCTTATGCCTTTGGCAAAGGAGAATATTTCTTTTGCTTCTTCCTGGCTTCCTTTACAAATCTATGCTTGAACTTTGCCTCCTTTAAAAACTCGCCCCGGGAAGTTTACATACCCATATTACTCTCTACAGTATTTTGTTTGGAATTCATAATAACATCATGCCAGAACAACGAGGTACTTGCACTCTTTCTAATCAAGGAAGAAAGACATTAGTATGTCATCTCTGCAGGTTTATCTTCACATCTGTGGGTTACAATAAAGACATATTTTATTGTTGTAAGGTAAATCATTACAGAAGCCACATCTTAAAATATAGAATATTGGAGTCTTTGTTACACAGTTAACAGGCTGCAGGCCGCCAGTTGTTACAAAGGCTTGCAGCACGCAAATACACATAACACAGCTAAGAAACATGCTAAGGAGGAAAGAAATAACAAGAACAATACCAACATGCCAATTCAGCTCCAATGGAGAGCTGAACTGGGACTCCATGATGACTGGAGAGGAGCCAGGAGACTGGACACAGGACACAATCAGGGAGACAAACGTGGCATGGAGTCCTGGTGGCTAGGCTGGTCCAGGCCTAAATAGGTTGGCGCAGGGGGCAAATCCTCAGGAAATTCCCAGTCCCAGGCACTAGACTGACAGATTCAGTAACCTAAGCCATGTGCCTGCTCCTGCCTTCTGGGGTCCAGGCACACCCATTACCCGGAAGGCAGGTGATGGGGGAAAGGGTTCCCTTCCCCCATCATGAAGACAAGGTGCCAGACCCTGCCATCCACCATGTGCCCAATATGGCGCCGGCCAGATTTGACCTCCTTACTTCAGTATATGTTATAATACAGGTATCTTTTTTTGTTTGTCAGTTTTTATAGAAACTTTTTACAATAACATTCATCTTTCAACAGACTACATTTTCAAGAGAAATTGTGGACCTAGTAACAAATTACAGTTTCAGGCTCTTTTTTCTTTCTTTTTTTTTTTTTGGTTCCAAATAAATTTATCTTTATTCTTTTTTTTTTTTTTTTAAATTTTTTTTTATTTTATTTGAGAACATACTGTACAGAGGGGTTACAATTACATGGGCAAGAAAATGCATACATTTCTTACCAAGCATTGCAGCCTCCTCCTTTGTTTACCCTTCACCTCCCTTCCCAGCCTCCCCCCCCCCACCCGATCATACCCCCCCCCCCCCACCGACATTGTAAAGCTGGTTTTGACATGACATTTTGTACTTCTCATTGTTGCAACAGGTCCACCTGAATCCTTAAACGACTTGTTTGTCCCCGTCTCCTCCACATGTTATACTGATATCAAATATAGTGAAAGGGGGGGTTACACTGTGGGGGAGGGACATACAAAGCAACAAAGAAATAATATTATAAATGCGTTAGAAACACATGCATGAAAGAAACAAAAACATTAAAATACATATTTGAGGGTTCGTTTTCCTAACATCACATTCTCTGACTTTTTCCACTTGACTCATACCTATACTAGATATTGCAAATAAGAGAAACCATGGGACCTATGTTTCTTTGGGCCTGGCTTACTTCACTTAATATAATTTTTTCCAAGCCTTTCCATTTCCTAACAAATGGGGCAATGTCATTCTTTCTGATGGAGGCATAGAATTCCATTGTGTATATATACCACATCTTCTTGATCCATTCATCTACTGAGGGGCATCTGGGTTGGTTCCATATCTTAGCTATGGTAAATAATGCTGCAATAAACATAGTTGTGCTGGTAGCTTTAGTGTGGCCTTGTTTGTGATCATTTGGGTAAATGCCCAAAAGTGGGATTGCTGGGTCATTGGGGAGCTCTATGTGGAGTCTTTTGAGGAACCTCCATACTGCTTTCCAAAGTGGTTGAACAAGTTTACATTCCCACCAACAATGAAGTAAGGTTCCTTTCTGTCCACATCCCCTCCAGCATCTGTTGTTGTTAGAGTTCTTGATTTTTGCTGTTCTAACTGGAGTGAGGTGATATCTCAATGTTGTTTTGATTTGCATTTCTTTTATGGCTAGGGATGTTGAACATTTCTTCATGTGTCTATTGGCCATCCTTCTTTCTTTTTCAGAGAAGCTTCTCTTTAAGTCTTTCGCCCACTTACTTATTGGGCAGTTGTTTCTTTGAGGATTTGTTGTCCGGGACGAAGGAGCCAGACGCAGCGGGCGAGAGGATTCTACTCAACACCAGCAAGAACCGACAATGAGCGGACAATTTCATCCTGCACTTTGCAGACCAGAGACGACCCAGGATCCAAGACTCGGCGTGAGTAGAAGCCCCACTTCCTCACTCCTTCCCAGGGAGCAGAGGAGGGAAGGCCACCCCTCCCCCCCCAGCACCGGTGATCTCCATCTTGGATACCGACAAAGCTCGGAGGAGCGGCTAGCTCCAGCTCAGGCCTTGGAATAAAACGAGTCATTTAGCAGGTCACAAGAACTTAACGGCGTAGTGACCTCACAGACTCAGTTCCATCCAGGGAAAAGTCACCCAGCTCAGGCGCCAGCCATTGGAGTGGGTCTCCTCACCGGGTAACCAGAGCCAGAGGCTGCCCCTCCCTCTAGCAGCCTCCACAATCAATTGAAAAACAGAAACCCTGAGAATGGCTCCAGGCTGGGTGCTGTGAGTTTTTTTCACAAAATAGCCCCAGGGAAAAGCTACTGTTTGTTGAAAGGCCTCAACTCTACCCAGAACCTAGCCTCATCACTGCATCCCCCTCTTTTGTGATTCTCAAAGCAGATCACCCTCCCAGTAAACTAATCTGGGAGGGGGGATCTCAAAATCTTGGGTAAAGCAGAGCATTTTTCTGCCTGTTCCAACAAACTGACTTAAGAAACCAATCAAGCCACAGGACCTCAAGCTGACCAGAGACTCCAACCAGACTCTGGTTACAGACAAAAGGGAGATACAGGACTCTTCCCACCCCTCCCCCCCCAAAAAAAATCAAAGAACTTTTTTTTTTCTTCTTCTTCTTTTCTTTTTTTCTTTTTTTTTGTTTTGTTTTTTTTTTCGTTTTTTGTTACCTTATATATATAAAAAAATTTTTTTTGCTTTTCTAAAACTTTTATTAATCTTTAATTTTTGCCTCTTCTGAAAAAATAATTGTTTTCCATTAACTTTTTTTTTTTTCTTTTCTCCTCTTATAATTTTTATTTTAGGAATACGTGAATGTGGGTTTTCCTTTCTTTTCTTGTCTTCTTTCTCTTTTTCTTTCATTCTTAATTATCTTTCTTTTTTTTAAGTATAATTTTATTGTTATTATTAAGGTATTAAACCAGAGGGTTACCATTTCATAGTTAGGTAATTAGTACATTTCTTTATTGGACAATGTCATCCCTACCTTCATTTTCCTCCAGTTAACCCCTCTCATACCCATCCTTGCCCACAGATCAGGCTATTTCAAATACTTTCTTCCCCTTTTCCCCTCCAGATTCTCAATGAAGGTTATATGGGCGGGGGGGATCAAACACTTTTGCATGTAAAAGAAATTAGAGTTAATTTAAGTAGCCATTAATGCAAATGCAAAATAAATCGATCATAGGTGTAAGTCAAATATAGCAAAGAGCATTTACAATACAAAAAATTATATAAGGGAAATAAATCCATTCTCAGTAATATGTTAGTCATATACCTGAGAATTTGAGTTTATTAGTTCTGGAGTAGGTTCTTAGAAGTGTATGCTTCCTTTTAAACTGCATAGGAGACCACAAGCATTTGAGGCTCATGCCTTTAATTCTAGCTATTCAAGAAGCTGAGATCTGAAGATCGGAGTTGGAAGCCAGTCCAGGTAGGAAAAGTCCCTGAGAAATCCTATCTCCACTAAACTACCAAAAAACAAAAAAAAATCAAAACCAAAACCAAAAATCTGGAAATGGAGCTGTGGTTCAAGTGGTAGAGCACTAACTTTAAGCACAAAAGCTCAGGTTTAGCATTCAGGCCCAAAGTCAAGCCCCAGGGCCAGAAAAAATATTAAAAACGTAAGTAAGCAAACAAACTGCATAGAAGGACTAACACAATGCTGAGATTAAAAAAAAAATCTACTACCCATACTCATTCCACCCAACTTACCTGAATTTTTATTAAAACAGAAGAGAAAGAGAAGATAGACAAGTTTCCCAGATTGCTAACTCTTGAGAAACTAGTCAGGTGCAAACACCATACGGTAAGGTTATGTATTAAGGATGTCTGGTCAAAAATATTCCTGCTCCTGTTTATATTAACATCACAACCATCTGTTCTGCTCATGAGCTTCTAATATATTTTGTAAGCTATTAAGTATGTACGTACTGATATCAGAGGTGAATAGGACTTACTGGTAACCTAGGAAAGTTGTTGCATTCATGATGTGGATAAACAAGTACAGTACTTAAAATTTTTCTTTATTTATTTTCCCTTTAGGAATGTTTCTTTTTATAGATCCTCTTTTTCTTGGCTTATATCTGTTATGTATATTTTTTTTTGCATTTTATTCTTTAAGTTTATTTTTATTGTAAAGGTGATGTACAGATGGTTTACAGTCACATAGGTCAGGAATGAGCACATTTCTTTTTGAAGGGTTACCTCTTCTTTCTTCCCCCAAGTTTTAGAGTTCATTTCAACATCGTGTCTAATGAGTACCACTGCTGCATTAGTTCACCCTTTGTCTCACTATTTCTGTGCTACCGCTCCCCCAAAAACAGATAGTTACATATAAGACAAACATATAGAAATCAAAATCAGCAACAGAAGGAGAAAAACAAGACAAAACAAAAAACACAAAAAGTAAAATAAAAAATATCTTGTTTTCATTTCTTGGAGTTCATGGTGAGATTACTTAAAAGCACCCAGACCCAGAGTTCAAGCCCCATGACTGACAAAAAAAAGATACAGTTTCTTAACCTTTAGCAAATAGAACTTAGAAAATAGAATTCTTGGATGGAGTTGTCCAGTGTGAGAAGAATTAACACCTCGAATACCTACTAAGTTATAAGCACTGGACTACATATATTTTCTTAAATTGACCCTTACTATGTGCTAGATTCTATTCTAGGAATTTTATCTTCATTTAGTCATTAAACGGACAGAGGGATAGAGAAACAGCATAGCTCTCCCAGGTGGTACACAGACAGTCTCAGAGAGTTAAGGCTGATAGTCAAAGATCAAACATTGTCTAGACAAATTGAATGTAGGCTAGTCCTCTCTCAAAGCACATGCCTTGTGCTTTTACCTAATGACTATAGTATTTTTTTCTTCATGTTGAAGGCAAATATCCCTTTTTGATTATTTCCAGAGCAAATTTTATTTCACAGCTAACGAAGTAGTAAAACAGTGAATTATGGAACAGGAAATCTTAACACATGATTTCTTAATTAAATAAATTCACATGGTAAAAAGGTTTTGAACCAGACAGCCTGAGTTTAAAGTACTAATATGAAGAGCTCCCTCTATTAACTTTGTTCTGTTTCTTCATCTGAAAAATGTTGACGAATCTGGGACTTACACCTCAGTTTTTCTGACCAAAACAATGCAGAAATTGCTATTAGAAAGCACTTATTGCTTCTTTCACAGCAGGGCCTTCATCAACACATTTATTGTGGATGATCAGGCCATATTCCTGTTTACCTCTCTGTTAACTTTAGTAAAACAGGGTAAGTCAATCATATTTTTTAAATGGGTGACTTACATTAACAGACAGCTGGAATATAATATCACATAACCTTTTATATGATAATGCAAAAATCTATGAACAGTTTTACAACATATATCCAAATGTGGGGAATTTCTTTGACAAAAATAAGGCAATATGTAAAAACTATGCTTTAGAGATTATTGGTGGCATATAGGTAACAGGCAAGAGATCTATCTATCTACCTATCTATCTATCCATCTATCTCTATCTATCTATTTATCTACTTATCTATCTATCCATCTGTCTATTTCTATCTATTTATCCATCTATCTATCTATCTATCCATCTATCCATCTGTCTAGCTATTTGCTACAAAAGATTAGATGACCTTGAATTTTAT
The DNA here is from genome assembly GCF_019054845.1 of Dipodomys spectabilis. Classification (NCBI taxonomy): domain Eukaryota; kingdom Metazoa; phylum Chordata; class Mammalia; order Rodentia; family Heteromyidae; genus Dipodomys; species Dipodomys spectabilis. Next base: position 14,845,394 of record NW_024870911.1, on the reverse strand, counting down.
GGCCTGTATGAGGCTAAACTGAATAATTCTAGAAGCAAGTATATCTCAGTGTCTTACAAAATATAGGAAATACCATCATTGTTTAGCTGTTGTCATGTTTATCAAAAAGAGGAAAACTGGTATAACAGACACATTTAGAAACTGACTGACCACAGGCACAACAAAAATACATCAATAATTTGTACTCTAACAGGAAATATTTTCAGGGCTACATTAGGTATGAATTCCAAAGCAGTGACTTTGGTGACAATTCTGTACAGGTAAAGAAGTCAGAAAAATTCTTGATAGTTTTTATTTCTTTATACACTAACTTTTGAAAAACTAGTTTTAGACATAAAGGCGGACCATATTAATAAAAGGAATATATTAATAAAAGAGGAATATATTAATAAAAGGAAGGTCTACAGCTGGGTCTCGGTGGTTTGTATCTATAATCCTAGATACTTGGGAGCTGGAGATCAAGAACATTAGCAGGGAAGAAAGTGTGAGACCCCCATCTTAATGAATAGTTGTTCACTTTGTTGTGAATCTGTCATCTCAGTGAAGGCTGATATTGGGAGGATCATGGTTCTAGGACAGCTCCAGCAAAATGTCCATGACACTTCCATTTCAACAATAGAGAATAGTGGAACATGCCTGTTGTCGCTAGGTATGACAGGAACCATAAATAGGAGCAGAAATAGGTTGGCCACCTCAAAAAAAACCTCAAACAAACCATGTTCCCCTGTTAAAAATGACTAGAGCACAAAGGGCTGGGCTCACATGCAAAACTCTGAATTCAAAACTCAGTATTACAAATAAAGGAGAAACAAAAGCCAATAGATGAGAGGGAATGATTAAAGGTACAGTCCGTGAAGTAAGCAGTTGTGCTCATACTGTGACTCTTCCTACAATTTAGTAGCCATATGAATCAGAGAGATACTTATTCCCTTTGGACCTCAATTTTCACATTTCTTTCTTTCTTTCCTTCCTTCCTTCCTTCCTTCCTTCCTTCCTTCCTTCCTTCCTTCCTTCCTTCCTTCCTTCCTTCCTTCCTTCCTTCCTTCCTTCCTTCCTCCCTCCCTCCCTCCCTTCTTTCTTTCTTTCTTTCTTTCTTTCTTGTCTGTCGTGGGGCTTGAACTCGGCCTGGGCACTGTCCCTAGCTCTTCAGCTCAAGGCGAGCACTCTACCACTTGAGCCACCACACCACATATGGTTTTCTAGTGGTTTTTTTTTTTAATTGGAGATAAGAATCTCATGGACTTTCCTGTTGGGGCTGGCTTTGAACTGTGATCCTCTAATCTCAGCCTCCTGAGTAGCTAGCTAGGGTTACAGGCATGAGCCACCAGCTCCCAGGATTTTCACATTTCTTAAATGGAGATGAACATGTCCAACAAGAGGACGATGTAGAATCTTAACTGAATTAATGTACACAAAATGCCTTCTATTTACAAGCTTTTATGGCATTATTAGAAGTATGAAAGAAACAAAACAAAATCAAAAGAAAAGTGGATAAAGTAACCGGAGAAAATTAGATGTATAGGAATCATGAATGTAGGCATTCTTAAATTACTGTACAAAGAATTATATTTTTTTAGATATGAACATGTTGGATTGAATCGTATGAAAATGAGGTTTTATGGGTTGTAGAATTTCCAATATCAGCAATTTTATGTGGGCCAATATAAGACATAAGTGGATTTTAGTACAATTTTCTTTTAGAGAGAAATCAATGTTTAAAAATAATCCGTTGTGTCTATATATACACAAGGGAATTCTATGCTTCCATCAGAAAGAAAGGCATCACCCCATTTGTAAGGAAATGGAAAGATGTGGAAAAAAATCATATTAAGTGAAGTAAGCCAGGCCCAAAGAAACATAGGCACCATGTATATGTCTAGGATAGTCCTAGCAGAGGATCACAATAGCTCAACAGCTATGTACATATAATCATATAAAATGATGCTAATCTAAATGAACTTCAGGATATGGAAACAAGAGTGTTTTTGCTATTGATGTTGTTAATGTACAGTGTGAAGTTATTTCTTTTGTCTTTCTTTTTTTCCCCTTTGGTTTTTCCTCTGTTATCACTGTTTTTGATTTTGGTACCCTGTGTCTTGTATATATGTTTATCTGATTTGGGGAAGGGAAGGAGAATAACAAAGTGGTAAGACAAATGGTGAACCAATGCAACAACAATACTCATAAAACACTTTGTTGGAAATGAACTTTACAACTTGGGGATGGGGGAGTCAGATTGGAGGAAAGTAGGAGAAAAATGAGGGAGGGGTTAACAATGTTTCACAAGAAATGCTCGTTACCTTATTTATGTAACTGTAGCCCCTCTGTAAATCACCTTTATAATAACAGTAACATTAACAAATCAATATATAATTGCTTATAATATCCAGATTTTGATAAATATTGAAAATATTTTGTGTTCTGAGTCATAAAAATGGAAAATTTAAAGTTACTTTCTCTGCCATTTCCTAGTGAATGAGTAACTAGAATCAATGTATTACTATTTACAAAAAAAGTAATTCATTAATTACTACTCAGTTGTAATTTCAATGGCAAGAACATCTTATTTTCAATTACTAGAACATATTATTTTCAATTTCCCATTTTAGAATTAATCCAAAGGCTAAGATAGAAATACTTAATCTCTATTTGATGTACTTAGAACACAGAAAATATTTTCTAGAAGTAATAGCAATTAGACATGTATAATTATAGAGAAAAGCAATTAATTTAATGAGACTACACTAACAGCATTGAATTTGCGGTTAGATTGTATGAACTTTGAAAACATTTGAGTCAGTAAATTGACCTAAGAGATTAAAAACCTCATCTTATTTTAGTTCTCCTGGATGAATTTGTGAAATGATTTTGAGGCTGTTTAATCATGTCTTTGCTCTTTTCAAGGGGTCTTTTGATGGTTGTCATTCAATTAGATTAGAAAATGTACTAAGATACATTTATATTTTAATATAAGACATTAAGACTATCAAACTAATGACATTCTTAGCATTCTTAAAGTAATGAGAAATCATTTAGGTGTGCTCATTTATTCTGTATCTTACTAGAAATATTATTTGTGACTAGCATATTTTCAAGTTTAAAAAGTCACAGTTTTTACTGCATAAGCTGGGTTATAAATTTTAATTCTTAAAATGTAATTCAGAGAAAAAATTCTTCTCAATGAACTGAACATAAAATTTTGAAGAGCTTTTTTTGGGGGGGTGGGGGCGGAGTACTAGTATCAAAGCTTGAGCTCAGAACAGGTGCTTCAATTTTGGAAAGTGACAAAGTTTGAGCAGTCGGGCCTATTTGGAGGAAGTAGACTACAGAATGTGTGTCTTCTAGGATGTCAACACACTCTTCTCTCTTTGCTTCTTGTCTGTTATGAGGCAGGGGACCTTGGGGACATGCCTTTTTGATGCCCTGCCTCTGACTCAATAAAAACTGAGTACACCTGGAACCATAAATGAGAATAAATCTGTCCCTTGTTATTTATGTCAGATTTTTTTTCATGTGATTTGAAATCTGACTAATATAATAGGCAAATTAAAAAAATGTGCTCTGCTATGACACAAAGTAGAAAGAGTGACAGGGAAACAAAGCCCTGTGTGTGATGAAGTGGCTGTGGCTGGAATGTCTTCCAGTGTTTGCTAGTGTTTGCTTGTCCACCTCTATGTGATTTCCTCTCACTTTGGCCATTGGTAGAGCTTAAAGTAATCAGATCATGGAAGGAGAAATCCTGATACTGCAACTTCAGTAAATAATCTAGGGAATGAGGAGGATCTCAGATTAGAAGGTGCTTTAGAAAATGAAGTGACAAAGAAAGGAATGAGAGGAAGGGAAAGAAATCACTGGCCATTGTAGTGAATAAGGAAGTTGCTCAGGGTCCTGTCTGATCACAGGACAGAATGAACAGGAAGTCAAAAAAGTACTTGTGAAGAATGCAAAGTTCCTTCCCTCCCTTTCTCTTCCCTCTTCTCTCCCCCTTCCCTCCCACTCCCTTTCCCTTTCTTCTCTCTTTTGTTCCTTCCCTTCCTTCCTTCCTTCCTTCCTTCCTTCCTTCCTTCCTTCCTTCCTTCCTCCCTCCCTCCTTCCCTCCTTTCCTTTCTTCCTTCCTTTCTTTCTTTCTTTCTTTCTTTCTTTCTTTCTTTCTTTCTTTCTTTCTTTCTTTCTTTCTTTCTTTCTTTCTTTCTTTCTTTCTTTCTTTCTTCTCTCTCCTTTGCCTTTCCTTTTTCCTTTCCCTTTCTCTTCCCTTCCCTTTTCTTCCTTTCCCTTCCCTTCCCTAACCTCCCCTAAATTCCCTAACCTTTCCTAACTTCCCCTAACCTTCCCTTCCTTTCCCTAACCTTCCCTAACCTTTCCTTTTCATTCTCTTCAGAGAGTAATGACTGTAATCTAGGACTTCATGCAAATTAGAATAGTACTCTACTACAGCTACTCCTACAACCAGTGTATTAATTCTTGAAGAGTATCATCTAAGCAATTACTCATTTTTTTTTCTGTTTGTTTTTATACCTCAGTATGTTAGAGGGGTGGAGAGTCCTTGTATTCCCAATTCACAAGGAATGGGAATATTAAAAAAAGAAACTGTAACTACTACAGATTGCTTATATGATTCTGTTTTATTTCAGTAGGACACACACAGTCATCTTTCTTGTAAAGATATTACATGCAGCTAAAACTCATCATCACTGATTCATCTTCAGAGGACCTCTTCTGATACCCAGATTCTACATTAGATCCACGTATTCTGAAATTAAATACCCAGAATCCCAAGTTGACTCGAGAAATCATATGCTTGCTGCTTATTTCTGTATCCACTCTGTGTGATTTACCTTGCAATATTAGATGCTTCATTTTTCTTCGCAATGTCACCCTTTGGATGTTACAGTTTCAAATTTTGTGAGATTAAGGTAACTACTGTCAAGAAAATATTGCCCATTCTTCCCCAGCACTGCAGAATCTCATTGAAAATCTCTGATTTCTAAATGAGAAACTATACACTGTTGTTATTTAAATTCCCTGTGCTGTTAAAACGAAGATGCAGTCAGCACAGGGGCAGACCAGACCAGTAACCAAGAAAGGGATACGGTGAAATATGTAAGAGCCTCGTAGAAAGCCTAGATGATTGGGGAAGGGTTATTTAAGGGAATTAGGAGGTGCTTTTGAGGAGACTGTGGGATTTTGGACTCATCTGGGACAGAAAATCCCAGGTGATATGAGACCTTTGTCCATTGTATAGCTACTGAAGATTTTTCTCCCTAAAATATACTTGGAACTCAAAAAATTAAATCCCCCAACAACAAATCCTTAAAGAAACAACTGCCCAATAAATAAGTGGGCTGAAAACTTAAAGACAGACTTCTCTGAAGAGGAAAGAAGAATGGCCAATAGACACATGAAGAAATGCTCAACCTCCCTAGCCATAAAAGAAATGCAAATCAAAACAACATTGAGATACCACCTCACCACAGTTAAAATGGCTAAAATCAAGAACTCTAATAACACCAGATGCTGGAGGTGATATGGACAGAAGGGAACCCTACTGCATTGTTGGTGGGAGTGTAAACTTGTTCAACCACTTTGGAAAGCAGTATGGAGGTTCCTCAAAAGGCTCCACATAGAGCTCCCCTATGACCCAGCAATCCCACTTTTGGGCATTTACCCAAATGTTCACAAACAAGACCACACTAAAGCTACCAGCACAACTATGTTTATCATAGCCGCCATCAGAAAGAATGACATTGCCCCATTTGTTAGGAAATGGAAAGACTTGAAAAAAAATTATATTAAGTGAAGTAAGCCAGGCCCAAAGAAACATAGGTCCCATGGTTTCCCTTATTTGCAATAGCTAGTACAGGTGTAGGACAAGCTGAAAGGGCCAAAAGCTATGCACATATGACCATATAAGATGATGTTAAGCAAAATGAACCCAGAATAGGGTCACAAATATCTTTTTTCTTTTTCTATTGTTTCTAATGTATTTATAATGTACCATGTGATTTTTTTTTGTTTCTGTGTATGTTCCTCCCCCATGGTATAACCCCTGTTTTCATTTTATTTGATGTTGGTGCCCTGCATCTTGTATATACATTTCTCTAATCTGGGGAGAGGAAGAGAAAAAACAAAATGCTTAACTAGGGATACAGGTTGACCCATTGTAACAATGATATGTACAAAACACTACGTTGAGAACATGGGGGTGGGGGGTTGTTGTGGAGATGGGAGGGAAGAGATGGTAGGGGGAAAACAAAGGAGGAGGCAACAATGCTCCATAGGAAATGTACTTATTACCTTGCTCAAGTAACTGTAACCCCTCTGTACAACATTTTTACAGTTAAACACACACACACACACACAAAGAAAATCCCATGTGAGGTGAGCTGTCTCATCACAAGCCCCCAAACATAGGGAAAACTGATCATCACTGAAGTGTCCAAAGTTGTGAAATCAAATAATTTTTTTTCTCCTTGTAAGTTGTTTATCTCAGGTATTTGTTCCAGTAATAACCAAAGAAATCTGAGTAACATGGTTTCCTTAGCCAGAAGTTGCCATTTTATCATATCAAAAGGTCCTTGGTATGAAAGCCATACACTTGTATCCATGGAGAAATTCAAAATCTCGTATTTGTTCTGTCTCTAAGTAAAAGGTTGTCTTTATTTGCTTTAGCTTAAAGCCTTACTTCCTGGTAGGAATAGCAACAGTTTGCGTGGATTAAGTGTTCTTTTAAAATGTCATAGCTCTCTTTCCTCCTATCAAATCATCATATTCCCGTGTAAAGAATTTTCTCTTTATGAAGTTTCTTCTACATTTTTTAATAATAAGGATAAAAGAGAAGTTTATGTCACACAGTGGCTAGAGTAGGCTCGTTGAAGGCAAAATACTATGTCATTTACCAGGCTATATAAACATGTGCATATGAACTTCAGTTTCATTAGACATGCTTCAGAATATTCTCTATTGTACCCAGTTCAAATGGTTGAGAAAGTATAGTACTTTGTGTGAAAGCTAATAGACAATATAATTGCAGGGTTTTATTTTAATTTTCAGTTCCAGGAGATTTGGTAAAAGAAACATAAAATACAATTTTGTTCAAATGCTAGGTAATGTCCATTTGTTTTTCTTCCTGTGATAAAGTCGGGGTAAAGAGCACCAGGTTTTGGAAATGTGAATTCAGTTATGTCAAAACCTCTGCAAGGGATTTCACACAATATGTCTACTTCTTTATCTCACAGTCAATAAAACGTGTGTGTGTGTGTGTGTGTGTGTGTGTGTGTGTGTGTGTGTGTGTGTGTGTGTGTGTGTGTGTTTAGGATTTTAGGATGTCCTCATGATGGGAAAAGCAGCACCACAAGGAGCAAAAACATACGCTGCAATTTCACATAAGTCCAAAGGTTTCTGTGTTCAGTGTACAGATTCCTCAGCTTCATTTCGTTATCAGATTCTAGTGGACAAAGAAGTCATAGTAAATTGAAGCAATCACATCTCCATTTAGACATATTCATTCATCAAATCTGCATTTAAATGACCTTGCCTGAGATAGGAATCAATATATAAACCTCTCCAATGTTTGACAGGATCTCATAAATGAATAAATGAAACTACATGATATACATGTATATGTGTATGTGTATAGATAGATAGATAGATAGATAGATAGATAGATAGATAGATAGATAGATTAGATAGATAGATAGATAGAGCAACTATAGAAATAGACTGTCATCAATTTGTATGTGTATGAAGATTCAAAATACTTTCTTTCCTTATGGTATTGTAATAATATTTTTGAACTGTGGGTAACTAAAAGTGTAGGAAGTTAGATAAGGAGAACTACAGTTGTTAGAATGCCTGGTCATTCCTCAACAGTGAAAACAGGATTTGGAGCACAGTTGAGCCAGCCTCTTTATTTTCTGAGCTGTCAGTCCTTAGTTGGACTCCTCACATTCTCTCATAGTGTCCCCAGTGAGATTGAGCCCTAATTTCCCACAGAGGTCACTGGTTCAATAACACATACTTCATAACCTTTCATTCTCTACTCTAAATTTCTTTTCTTTTCTTTTCCTTTCTTTTTTCCTTCCTTCCTTCCTTCCTTCCTTCCTTCCTTCCTTCCTTCCTTCCTTCCTTCCTTCCTTCCTTCCTTCCTTCCTTCCTTCCTTCCTTCCTTCTTTTCTTCTTTCTTTCTTTCTTTCTTTCTTTCTTTCTTTCTTTCTTTCTTTCTTTCTTTCTTTCTTTCTTTCTTTCTTTCTTTCTTTCTTCCTTTCTTTCTTCCTTTCTTTCTTCCTTTCTTCCTTTCTTTCTTTCTTTCTTTCTTTGCTATTCTGTTAAATTAGAGAATAAAGGAATGGTTTTAGGCAAATTTCACCACCTCACTATGGTATGTCTGGCCACATGTAAATATGGAGTGGAATGGAAGGGTGCCATGGGGATATTTATCTAGTAAGTGTACCATTTTATTTTGTCTACTCTGAATAGTTCATTATCTGTCCATTCCACTGTTTGATTTTGAGTATAGTTTTTAGTTCTAGACCACAAATCGGTGCTTTATAAACTTGGTTATACATTTGTTGTGTTTTTTTGTTTTTTGCTTTGGCCGGTCCTGGGACTTGAACTCTGGGCCTGGAAGCTGTCTCTGAGCTCCTTTTTTTGGTTTGTTTTGCTTGTCATGGGTTTGAACTCTGGGCCTTAGGGGTTGTGCCTCAGCTCTTCAGCTCAAGGCTAGCACTCTACCAACTTGAGCCACAGTGCCACTTCCAGCTTTTTTTCTGCTTATGTGGTGCTGAGGAATCGAATCCAGGGCTTCATGCACACAAGTCAAGCACTCTACCACTGAGCCACCTTCCCAGCCATGAGCGCCTGTTGCTCAAGGCTAGTACTCTACCATTTGAGCTACAGTGCCATTTCTGCTTCTTTTTTTGATTACTTGGAGATAAGACTGGGCTGGCTTCAAATCATGATCTTCAGATCTCAGCCCCCTGAGTATCGAGGATTATAGATGTGAGCCACCAGCACACCTGGCCTTTGCTGTATATCTGTTTACTTTAATACAGCTTAAACTTCATCTTTGTATCCAAAATTATGTTGACAAAAATGTAATGGATATGGTAGCAAAAGAAACTGACACCAGAGAGTGAGGGAAAGAATGTCTTACTTACTCATGAGTGTCATCAAAGAAGGGTTAATCAAAGGAGATCAACTTATTTAGAGCTGAAAGTTTTATTCCTAGTAGAATTGCTAATACCAAACTTTCAATTATACTATTCTACAACCCAGTTTATGGTCAGTGGCCTTCATATCCATTTACTAGAAAACCGTTCTTTCAAATGAGATTAAAAGAAATTTATGATGTGTTTCATAAGTCTAGTTGTAGTACTGGGTGACTTTGGAAGCAATAAAATAGAGTATGTATCTGATTATCATTTTCTAAAAGCCACCCAAGGAAGACATCTCTAATAATACAATAATTTAACCTTTCTTGTCAGTATTGAAGCTAGAAAATATTTCAGTGATTTTACTAGCAAGCAACATATAAAATATGTTATATTTTATTGGTCAGTAGTGTTTAGTTTTCCCATTTAATGACAAAAATGTTTATTTAAATAATGGCACTGAGGAAAACATACCAAGTTGAGTCACCCATGAAATTAACCCAAGGACAGAAAATGACTTTAAAAGCCAATTCTATTCAACAATAGTTATTGAATAGTTAGTAATTGTCTGACACAGAAGTGAATTTTAATGTAATCAGTCACTGAATACAGCTGTGATATTTTAACAATGAGATTTAAAATAGTTATTATTAACATCTTCGACATTTAAAGGAAAATATAGATACTTGTTTAACAAGCTTGCAGTCAAGAATAAATAAAACAATATATGCAAGATATAAAGTAATGGCTAGGAAAAAATAGTCAAGAAATGCTAGTTCTTTTAGGTGCAAGGGATTTGGAATTCAGGGATGAACAAATAAGATATATTGCACAGACCTGTTGTGTTGGGAACATTTACTTTTTCTCCCAGCTATTTTGAAACACAAAGAAGTTGTTGGTGTCTATAATCATCCTCTCCTCTCATCTCTAGAAGATTTCATTCCTATCTGACTGTAATATGGTATCAATAAACAACCTCTCTTTATGGTCTCACCCCTCCCAAGCTTCTGATAACCACTCTGTTTCTAGAAAATCAACAATTTTAGCTTTCACAGGTGAACAAGACACAAAAAAGATTTTTTTCTAAGAAAAGAAAAAGTTCTACATCCATATTTATTACAGAAATGCAAATCAAAACCACAATGAAATACACCTCAGTAAGAACAACAGAACAACTATCCAGCTACTATCCAAAAGACAAAAAGGTAAATACTACTTACAAAAACTACAGAGAAGGAACCTTACAAACTGTTGGTAGTACTTGAAATTTGTATGAACTGTTAAAGAAAATATTATGGAGGCATTTCTAAACCTGAAAGTAGAATTACCATAGGCTCTAACAACCTTACTTCCTAGGACATGAAATCAGTGTGCTAGACAAAACAAAGATACTCTTGTATTTGTTAAGGATACTTCACAACAGTCAAGAAAAAAAACCAGCCTAATTGGCCATCAAGTGATGAATAGACAAAGATAATGGACAGATAGTAAAATGGAACAGTATTGACATGTGAAAAGAATAATTTTTTTACCATCTGTGATGTTATAGATGGATTTGGAAAAAACTTATTTCAAATAATATATTATTTATTTTTGAAATTGTGTTTATTATGGAAAGGCATTTTAAAGTGTGAAAGAAGAAAACATATTTTCTTCATTTTGTTTGTGAGTAGAACTAAAATCAGTAAGTAAAACATAATCAGATATCTTTAGTGGTAGCATAACATGAAACCAGAAGCGTCACTTGCTTTCTTTAATGATGAAGTTGTATGATAAATGGTTTAAGGAAAATTATCAGTGTTCTGGAACAGACAAATGCTAGAGAGTTTGTTGAACAAAACAACCTTCAAATACTTAGGTTATTTTTAATTGATGAGTTTTGTTGCCACAGACCTAAGACAATATGAGATGAACAATGCAAATCAAACACTACGAAATTTTTCCAACACAAAGATAACATGAGAATATTACATTTATAAAATGATAGTCCCCTGGTCAAGCAAGCTCTTTAGGAGTTTTCATTCTGTCTCATTTTGGTTTGTTATTTTCTAGTCCAATTCTATGTATTCCAATAGACCAACTACTTGTAGAAACAAATCTTATTGGTGCTGTATTTGGGGAAAGTATTTTTCCAAACACAATCTGTTCAAGCTATAATAATAATAAAAGCTGTGCATGGAGTGGTGTTGTTAAAACAGAAACAAGTTGTTTCAGTTTTGCTTAGTGACAATTCCTTCTTAGGGAATTAATGCTTTTTTGAATCTCGTCTTACAAAATTATTTTTTTTTCTGATGAGAATTCTCCTTTGTCATTATCCTTTTGTCAATATGAAGAGCAAGATGAGGTATACCAAGTATGGAAATGAAGAGTTTACTTATGCTTACAGGAGGATCGCTACTAAGGTTACTTGGCACCTCTATAGCAGTGTCAGGTTCCACTGCTTTTGTTAGACTAGAATCACCTTGGCGACTGTAGTCTCCTGCCCCTTTTCTTCCCCTTGTGACCTCATTTATTTTTTGCCACATATTAAATAGTTTGTGTAAGTAAGCAATGGAACTTCAATGCCAATCTAAAATGTTAGGGTGATTATACCTATATTAAAAAATACCTAATGAATAAGTAATATCATTCTTATTTTTAACTGTATTTAAAAAATCTTTTCTTTTCTTTCATTTAATTATTTTTTGGTATTGGGGATCATACTCAGAATGTTGCACTTGAATTACATCTCAGTCTGTCTTTCCTAACTTGTTTTAAATGAAACTTTATCTCAGTTTAAATTCCTGGAACATTAAAGCAGTCATTTGGTTCAGCTAGTTTGGAGACCAAAGTACAGTTGGGTTGGGTGGTCACTGGATTCCAATATCTCAACAAGTTATACTGGTAATCTTTAATGCCACATTGAAATACCAAAATATATTTTAATCTACAAAGATGAATGCATCTTACATTTTGTTAATTAACACAATCAATGAGAAAGGCCAGGAGAATTTTTTTCAGTAAATGAAAACATTGTAAAGAGATGTAAGAATCTTAGAAAATGAGCCCACCAGGCTGTGTGAAATACACAGAGATGACATTTTCAAGGAGTTTATGAACAGAGATAAAAAGAAACTTGAAGGCTCCTTTTATTCTTCCCTGTTATTACCTACTCACTCTCAATTAAGAAATTCCAATAGCATCCTTCCTGTTTGGAGTGGCTATTGTGTCTCTGGCATTTTCAATGTCTTCTCTTTTGCATGGGAGTTTCTTTCATCTTCAGTTGTTAAACAGAGAATTCTAACCATTGTTTGAAGAAGTAGCAATGTGAAGTAGAGTTCAAAAGCCCTGAAGACATTGCATTCTTGGACCTATATTTAAGATCAGTGCATTATGAGTTTGCTATTAATGCTCTTCACTATTAGGCAGACACATTTTCCCATTCATTGTTACATCAATAACACGGAAAACTTGCAAAGTAAGCAGCCTTCAGCTTCACCTCCAGTCTACTCTCCATTTTCTCATGCGGGCTTTTAGTAATTCTCTCTAAATCAATATTTGTCCTTCCTATTAAAACACAAGCTCTTGCAAGTGAGCAACCACTCACTATGGATTCTAAAGCCTGGGACTGTGGTTGTTTGAATGTCAAAGATATTGAAATAGAAAACAATGATTTTTTAACACTAAAATTCACAAAAGAAAAATAATTCAAAATTATTTAAAATATTTGTTGTTATGTTTCAGTTTATAAGGCAGAACCTTAAGTACTTCATTATATAGGCAACAATACAATTATGATATTTATAGAGATGATTTTTATAAGCTTCCAAATTCCTGTATTTTTCAAATATATATATATATACACACGTGTCTATACATCTAAATATATATATTTAGCTCACTGTAGTTCTCAGACATCTAAGCCAAAATGATATATCAGAAAGTGGCATGAGCAAGGAAGAAATATGAAATAGAGAAATAAGAATTATTATTTTTTGTCCATTATGGGGCTTGAACTCTTGGCCTGGGCACTGTCCCTCAGCTCTTCAGCTCAAGGCTAGAGCTCTACCACTTGAGCCACAGCGCCACTTCCAGCTTTTTCTGTTTATGTGGTGCTGAGGAATCGAATCCAGGGCCTCATGCATTGAGCCACCTTCCCAGCCCCAAGGATTATTTCTATAATAGCAAAAAGAGACTCATGTACACTGACACAGACGGTTGGAGAGAGTTTAAGAAACTAGATGAGAAAGATCTGAAGCTGTTTGTCTTTTCAGATATCCTTTACTCTAGAGCTCTGAGCTTAGAAACAAACACCAACAAAAGTGAGGTCTCTGCCTTCCTACAGAAGCTAGAAGACAGGGGAGGGTTCAGCTTCCTTTGAAGAAAACATATTTCAAATTAAAGTGGCAGAGAAATAAACATAATTATAAGTTTCAAAAGGAGGGAATCTTTTATCTGTAAAGGGCCACTTGGGTGTTTTCAACATTATTCCTGGGCCATACAAAATTATCTGTACAATCAAATGGACCAAGGGAAGCTGATAAGAAGCATTCATATCTGCTCCAATATTCCGAATGATTTCAAGGGTTCTATAGAGTCAGAAGGCCAGTCATTTCCACTGCGCCCAACACCCCCTAACCCCTGACTCCCAGAGAAAAGGAAGAACAAGGATCTTGAGGCAGGCAGCAGGCAGAATACTGTCTATCATTTGGTCAAAATAAGAAAAAAAATTATCCCTGCCATGTATAAAATTGATACCATTTTTTTCTAGTCCTTGTTCATTGAATTAGGTTCTTCTGATTCCTAATAAGGAAGAAAGAATAATACTTACATTCCAAGTTTAAAGGGTATCAGCATTACTTTATAGAATATGTGTGTGTGTGTGTGTGTGTGTGTGTGTATGTGTGTGTATATACTCACAATATATTTCTTGATTAATTAAAAGTCTAAAATGTATAAATTACTAGTAAGAAACATGAAGTAATAGAATATATGGGACATTCTCTGGCCTTGAAAAGCTGTAATTATCTACTTGTCATCTAAAATCTTGCCAGTTAGCTATCATGCAGCATGCATGAGCACTATATATTTAAGAGATTCTTAAAAGCAATGCGTTCTTCAAAGTGATCTCAACATTACGTACTCTGTGGTATCAAAGATAAATGCTACTAGTTCTCACATGTGGAATCGAAAATTCCGTCAAGGAAGCAGTAGGATTATAGTAGTGGTGTTAGGAATTAGAGAGATGCTAGTCATGGTGCATAGAATTTTAGTTAGGAAGAATAAGTGAGTTGCAGAGCTCTATTGGGCAAAATCATGACTAAAATTAATAAAAATATAGGTGCTTCCAATTTTGAAGAGGCTAGATTTTAACTGTTACTCTTTATTTATTTACTTTTTATTTTTTTGGCTCTGTTTCAGGGACTTGAACTCAGTTCCTGGGATCTGTCTCTGAGGTTTTTGATTTTAACTCAAGGCCAGCACTGTACCACTTGAGACATAACTCCATTTCTGGCTTTTTGCTGGTTAACTGGAGATAAAAGTCTGCCTTTTCCTGCTCAGGCTGCCATAGAACAGGAATTTTCAGATCTTAGCCTCCTGAGTAGCTAGGATTCAGGTGTGAGCCGCCAATACTTGGTGTGTTATTTTCTTAGAACAGATAAGGTACAGGAAGTAATCCATAAGCATTTTCATAATAGTTTTAAAATATTATGGGCTATACCATAAATATAGGTTTTACTTCTTAGGTAATGTAACTAAATTAGGGAATGAATTTAGAAAAAATGTATTATTGTAAAAGATACTTAAATATTTTTTATTTTGTTTTTGTTATTTTGCTGGACTATGAATTAACCGAAAGCGGAGTAAAAGCTTTTCCATCTTTGCCTCCATTTGATACATGTCTCTACTCTACACCACTCTCTGTAGTCCCTTCACAATCAACTTGGAATCCAGGAAAGATAGGACTTACCATGGACCAATTTCATCTTTATGAGGACCAAAACTGCCTCTAAGGAACAAAACGATTTCCTTAGGATAGACTGATCACCCAATAGTCAATGAGGACTTCTTTATCCTCACCAGGAAGGGCAGCGATGACAACTTCTGAGAATTACTGTCAAAATAATGATGGAAAGAGTGGTTACACAGGCCAATTTTGTCTGATCATTTAATAATTATGTAAAATACTTCTTGCCCTCATTCCTCATTTCTTTGTCTATCTAAAACTCTCTCTCTTAAATATATATATATATACTTTATATATATGTATACTTATAATTTATAACACATTAGTTATATAAAGTGTATTACACACTATATAATATACTATATGATATACACTGTATAGTTTACCATATAATATAAAATATTATAATATATGATCTTTCATATATTAATTATATAATAATTCATTGTACACATAATTCATATATACAGAGAGAGACACAGGCAGACAGAATGAACTTATGTCTATATCCTGAATATGTGCTGAGATCTTGGATAATTTTATATTCTCACCAAGCCTCTCATTGGTGAAGGAGAATATGCAAATGAGAAATGACATGGCCCAGCATGGCAGTGATCATCTGGAAGTTTGCTTAAAAGCAAAATCCACTGAGTCTACACTCACAAAGAAATTATAAATATCAAAATGGCCTCTGGCTGAAAAAAGGTTGCCCACTCTTGATTTATGCACCCATACTTACTTATTGGTCCAAATCAAATGTGTGTATATGAGGAAAATTCCAGTCTTACAGGTTGAGGAATTTGGGGTACCAGCTTAGAAAAAGAAGTAACTTTGACCCTTTTCTATCCAGGTCTTGACTGCTCTTAATTTCAATTGGATGAATAATTAGCAGACAGAATTACCTACATACAGCAAACAATTTAGTTTTAGAGATCCAGCCTGGTGAGCAGGAGGCCTCATTCAAATTATTATTGTAACTTAGAAACATTGTATGTATGGGC
Organism: Dipodomys spectabilis; assembly: GCF_019054845.1. Taxonomy (NCBI): domain Eukaryota; kingdom Metazoa; phylum Chordata; class Mammalia; order Rodentia; family Heteromyidae; genus Dipodomys; species Dipodomys spectabilis. The sequence continues at coordinate 14,829,297 of NW_024870911.1, read as the reverse complement.
TAGGAAAAGGGGTCGATAAAGTCTTTCCTGAGAGTGTGGAGTAAATAGAGCATTTGATGATTAAACAAAAGAGCTGAGCAGAATTGTATGATATGAACATAAGCCTATGTGGACCCCTTACCATAAAAACCGTTTCATTGTTTTTATTGGTGAGTTTGCCGTTACATTCCTTATTAAATATAGCATGCAAATATCAGTAATAAAATGCTAGCTGACAGAGAATTCTTGGAACTGAGTCAAAGGCAGAGTACAACCTGAAATGCCACTTTGGACATTCATTTTGGGGCACCCCAGCTGACACCATCAATTCTGGTTGTAAAGGAGAGTGGTACCCATGAGATGAATTATAGACAAACTATAGACTGGGTTTGTAATGATATGACACGTGCATCCTGCTTCTATCATAATGAGATGAAGGTGCTAAGAAAGTGGTTAGGAGAGTAACACCTTTTTTTTTCAGGATGTAACTAATATACTTTTTCATCTCGTACATGTTCAGATTAGTTTGTATGTGAAAGAAAAGTAACCAATTTTAGATAACCTTGAGTATACATTTCCTTACATGGAAAATATTCTCCTCATGCTCATCTTTATTTTAGAAAAGTGTGATGGGTTGATTGTAATATATACTTTCAAGGGCATATAAAGACTCAAGCTCTGAAGAGTCAGAAAGGCAACAGACAGACAGAAGACAGACAAGCAGGCAGAAACAGACCCAGTTGTAATTAAATGGTTAAGTAAAAAGCAGAAAGACAGAGATTCCTAACAGAAATGAGGTATTTCCAGTTACCTAATAGGATTAGCTAGCAGATATTCAGCCTGTTGATGTGGGTTAACACCTTTGTGACACGGTAAAGGTGTTTCTTATTAATTAATGCGTATGTGGTACTAGAAAATTCGTGCACAGCTCAAGTATTTATATGTTGCTTTGATTTACAAGCTTGAAGTTTTTGCTTATTACACATGGGTAAAGATATATATATATAACATATAAATATATATATATATATATAATATATATAATGGGTAAATATATTCATCTGGTAGGTATTCAACACACACAGAGTTAATTGTGTGCAAGTCCACTTTTTTTCTCCTTCTCATCCACTTGCTTTCATTCTTGTTAATTTATCCCACTTAGAATCTGTTGTACGTTCTTGGCTGTGCCTTTATGGACCTATACATGTAAATAGATTAGGCACATTTTTTCACTTTTATGAGATCTAAGTACTCTTTGACAACTTGTATATTTTAATTGCTAGGTTCCAGTGATATTTCCATATATTTGCATACATAGCCATTAATTTTCCTGAAGGCCTCTGCATAGATATGGCATATACTTTATTATATGATATTACATTTCTGAATTATTAACTTGGTCATTTGAAATATTTAGTACATGCATAGGAATCTGCAATAAGCACTTGTCTAGAGGCTTTGTGTAAGTATTATGAGCTTAAATTTATAAATGTGAGATTTTCCTGTCAAAATTATAAAGCACTTCAGTCTATGACATTATTCAAAAGAAGATTTCAGAAAGCTTGATAGAGTATGTACTTATCACATACAAAGTCTTGAGTTTTATTATTCACACACACATACACACTTATGCATACACACACACACACACACACACACACACACACATACTTTATGGATTTCTACCCCATGTTCTAATATCTGTATATCCCACATCTCTGAATTTTGTGTCACTATTTTGTATTATTTTTGTCACCCTACATAATATATAATATGATTCCAAATAATGGAAGTTCAAAAGCTGAATATTTGCTAGGAGAATTTTAGTAGATAACTGAAAATAGTTCACTTCCTCTAGGTATCTTTTGCTACTCCTCCATCTAGTTCAAATTCAAAGTAACATGTATACGTGTATCTCTCTTCTCCGCTCATTCAGATTTGGAGTTGCCCCATACCCTCGAAGTTAGTAGTGTAATTAGTACCATTGGTTTCTGATATGTAAGTCTGCACTCCAGAGACTACTTTAGTGTATTTAATACACACCATTAAACATGCAAACCAAAGACTTGTCTAGAAATGATTGTGTCATTCATCTATAAACTCCTTTCACTATATTTGACACTGCACACCATTATGTGACATACAGAATAGAGAACAGTATTTGTGGGTGCTTTCTGGGTGGATCTGACAGAGTTCCATCATGTAAGTACTAGAGTAAGCAACTTTCTCAACACAGCTAATTGTATGATGACCACTGACATGAACTTTTGAGCAAATGTTTAGTCAAAAACACAGACTAAAAGCCTCAAAAAAAATCCTAAGAAACTTATGGAGCATCATGAATAACTTCCTCTTCTTTTGAAAATTGTCCTTGAAAAATTACATCCTATAAGTTTATCATCAATAGGTGTTTTCAGAATTTATTACATATATTTCTGTTACAATTATATATAATTTTTATATAATTTTATAAAATTTTTATATAATTTTGCTCTTTCCTTAACAGGAAGAGCTTCATGTCAATTTCAAGAATGCAAAATGTTTAGGAGAATGTTGATTGAATGTGTTCATGATTATTTGCACATATTTTTACACTTTTTTTTTTTTTTTGGGTCCGATCGTGGGGCCTGAACGCTGGGCCTGGGTGCTGTCCCTCAGCTCTTCAGCTCAAGGCTAGTGCTTTACCACTTGAGCCACAATGCCACTTCCGGCTTTTTTCTTTTTGCTTATGTGATGCTGAGGAATCGAACCCAGGGCCTCAGGCATGCAAGGCAAGCGCTCTACCACTGAGCCAACTTCCCAGCCCTATTTTTACACTTTTGAGTGAAGTTATTCAGTCATGAGCATTTTCTGCACAAAATAATCTTATAAAGTGAATAAAACTCCAAGATTGTTATTATGAAATTTCCTCTAGAATGTTTTTGTCATTTTCTGTTGTTGATGACTATTTATTCCCATACTTAAAAAATTGTTAAATTGATAGATGAACTCAAAGACATGTTTAGAAAGCAATTTATTCTTTGTGAACTTATTTTCATTCAGGCAACATTTTTCTATATGCCTTAAAATATAGAAACATTGGTATTAAGCCAGAAAACAGCTCAGTACTTTTATGTGAAAACTGACTGGGAAAAAACCTTGCGTAATAATAGCAAGAAAACATATATTGAACACCTATTATTTGCTTGATGTGATGGGCTAAAAACACATCTTGGCCCATATACATACGGGAATATAGGAGAATTCAATGAAAAAAATCTAGAACATTTCTGGTATAAAACACAGAAATTTGCATACTCTTGTAAAATCTTCTAAAATGTGATGGAGAAATCAAGAATGACTAGCTTCTTGGGAGATAGTTACTAATGGAAAATAAAATCATCTCTATTGATTGTTTTAAAATGATAATAAAACAAGAAAGTCTTGGAGAAAAAAATATTTTAAAAATTCCTCAGTGGGCCAAGAAAGACAGATTTTGCTCTCTCATTTTTATACATGCTTGGCTCATCCTAAATTACAGCAATGTTTCATTACCACCAAAATTCTCAAGATAAAATTTGCGGCACAACTGCTTGCTAAGCAAAAGGAAAAACATAAATTGTATCTGTGCTGAGCAAATGGATTCAGAAGCTGACTTTTACTTGGCTCACAGTTTCAGCTGCAGAACAAACTTTCTGCTGATTCTGTGGAGGATCTGGCTAAGGTCAAACAGATCATCTGATTAACACCCACAGGTCTACAAGGAAGGGTATGCCAAAATAGATGTTTCCGAATTGTGCAGAGCACTGATTCCTTTCACCTCATCAGCTTCCATCTGGAAAACCTAACTGCTTACAGTTATTCTTCTTTTTTCCTAAAAAGAACATTCCCCCTGTGTTTATAGGGAATCCAACATTTTGACTATAATTATTTTGTTCTGAACCTTGTATCATTTTATTTTTGTGTGCTGGCACTAGGACTTGAACTCAGGGCCTGGGTGCTGTCCCTTAGCTTTTTTGATCAAGGCTGAAACTTTACCACTTGAGCCATAGCTCCACTTCTGGCTATTTTTGGTGTCTAATTAGAGTGAATCTTATGGACTTTCCTGACTGGGTTTGGCTTAAATTGTGACCCTCAGATCTTAGCATCCTGAGTATCTCAGCTAACAAGTATGAGGCATTACTGTCCAGCTCTGTTCTGAATTTTTAAAGGTCATATAGATAAATTTTAAAGGTTCTTATAGGTAAATGATGACCTAGAATATAGCCTATATCCCTTTCAATTTGTCCAATAAACTGAGTCTCTGACATGCTCCTTATGTTCTCTTCTAGCATTCTATTTCTCATTTTCATGTATTGTTTTACTAATAATTTTAAGAAGCCATCTAGACTATATTTATTCTCAGCCTCTTCCATTCTAATTGTTTGTTTCTCAAATATTAATTGCTCCTTCCAGAAAATAAACACTTAACAAGATTCTACTGGATTCTTTGGTATTTTTTGGCCTATTCAACGTGAAAATTCTTAATCATGTTGTAAATTATTTTATTTCTGGAGTAACTACAGAAAGAAAATCAGAAAAGATGCTACTGGATTCTATGGCATTCAATAGATTGTCTAGTTTTGGAACAGATTATCTAATCCATCATCCACTGAAACTTAAAGAGATATTTTTAAGGAATAAAATGTCAAGGACAAATAGAATAAAAAGAACAAAGAGAGAAATTACATTTTAAAGGTAGACTGTAAAAATAGTCAATTCTCTCTCTCTCTCTCTCTCTCTCTCTCTCTCTCTCTCTCTCTCTCTCCCACACACACACACACACACACACACACACACACACACACACTTTCCTCCATTTTGCTGCTTTTCTTTTGATCACTTTTTAACAGATAATGGCCTAATGCCAAAATTTCAACCAGGACAAGTTTTCATTAGTAGGACAGAAGTTCCTAGGAAAGTTAAAATATGCGTTTTCATGGTTTTTTTTTTTTTGTCTGAAACTCCTAATCTCCAGGATGATGTTATAGCTGTCAGAAGTTCAATTTGAATGTTAGTTTATGATACTTGTTCACATGTAGTTTATAAAAGTCATAACCTTAGTTCTATCACATCTTTAAAAATATTCATAATAGAAAGTTTAGACCTCTTTTATTTCATGTCATCTAGCTAGGAAGATGCTAAATCCTTTTCCTTCCCTTTTTTCCTTCTTTCTTTTCCTTCTGCTCTGCTCCCTTCCCTTTGCATCCTTTCCCTTTCTTTCTTTTTTCTTCCCTCCTTCCTTCCCTCTCTCCCTCCCTTCCTTCTTCCCTTCCCTCTTTTCCTCTTTCTTTCCTTTCTCCCTCTCTTCTTTATACTAGCTGTGAAAAGAAAAAAATATGTTGATTTTTATTCATTTGGAAATACTAGGGTTTGACCTCAGCCTTATTTTTTCTGGGCAGACTCTCTACCGCTTGAATCATGCCTCCAGCCCTTGTTGGTTGTTCAGATATAGGATGGCTCTTTTTCATATAGTCACACGTTTTTGCCTCTTCTGGTCTTAGTGCTCAATCCTCTTACATACACCTTCCACATAGCTAGAACCATAGGCACACGCCACCATGGCTGGCTTATTGGTTGAGATAGAATCTGGCTAGATTTCGCCTGGGCTGCCCTTGAGCCACCATCTTCTACCACCTAGAAAAGCTGTGGCTATATTTTACATGTCTATCATTTTTCTTTTCTTTCCTTTCCTTTTTCTTCCTTTTTTACTTTTTGACATGGTTTCAAGGCTGGTCTGGGGCTCAAAATTATCTTGGGTTCATCACTGAGTGCTGAGAATAAAGAGGGATGCTACCATGCCCAGCACCATGGAACCTTTTTATTTCCATTTTTGATTCAGCACTGTATAAATCACATTAATCTAATACACTTGCTTCAGTTTGACTTTTGCTTCATTTACTATTTCCTTGGCAAAACTTATTGGCTCATGTAGTTTTGTATATATCAAAAAAGAAAAAAAGAAAAAAAGAAAAAAAGAAAAAAACACCCTCTGTAGTACCTTACTACTCTTTTAACTTCCATGAAAAGGAAGTTTGTCAGATTACTGGTGAATTTGTTCATATTAGTTTCATCTTAATTTTGACAAACTAGTGTTGTCCTTGGGATAATATTAAAATGAAAGTGCTGTAAAGAAGAAAAATTGTGAGAAGTGTGGTAGATGATATTATTCCCAATTCTTCACCTCTTCAATTAGAAAATGTATCATCTTTCCCTTGGAGAAATAATTGATTTCTCTACCCTGTGGACTTAGCCATATGACGATTTTAGATACAGACTATTAGAAGACATGAAATCTGCAATGTTCCCTTAGCGTAGGGATTGGCTTTCTCTCACACATTTGTAATTGAACTGTTAAGGCGATCTGCCCAGGGTAAACACGTTCTTTCAGCCTGCAGTACAAAATGAACAAGAGATCCAGCTTAGCTGGAAGCCTGGAGTCCAGACTGAGCTAGTCATCACCAGGCTGGATTCATTTAGCCTGTTCCAGCCCGCTTGATGATCCTATAGATTAGAAAGTGTAATTTTGAGCAGATGGGTTCCTCCGATTGTTCCTTAACCCTCATACAATATGCAAAGGAAATGAGAGACCAGCCAAGGCATTACCTCATTGAAGCCAAGGTTTTATTTCCTCATTTCCCAAATCAGCCTTCCTAAATTCTGAGATATAGAAAGAAAAAAAAAAAGGAACAGAGAATCATACATACTAAAGACACGTCCATTTCTTTTTTCTACTAAAATAGGCAAAGCCAGTTTTGTTTTTTGTGGGGAGGAGGTCACTCTGGAAATCTTCAGAACTAACTGCTTTGGAGGAAGTTATGAGGGAGTGGTGTTTGTTTATTATTAACTATCTGATTGATTACTTAAAGTATGATGTCAATGGAAAGCAACAAAGAATGAAAATTCTTTGGAGAGTAGATATACATTCAGCTTAAGCTTTGAATTTCATGGCATAGAAAACAATCTTTATTTCCTGTGTTGTCTGTGAATTTCTGAGAAGGTTCTTATTCATCAGCCTTTTGCTTCTGGTTTTGGCACCTACTATTCAGTGTCTACTGATGTGAAAGTAAGACTTACAGATTTCTATACATCCTAAATCCCTTCACCAAGGAGCTACTGTTGAGGTCATGTGTTACAATTTCTTAGGTCCTTACACTCGTATATTTCTCTTATTTCGTACATTCATTTCACATTTTGGGATTCTTTTCCTCTTTTTTTTTTTCTATTTTATTTTGCCAGTACTGAGGATCACATTCAGGCCTACATGCTGTTTCTCAGGTTTTTTTTGCTCAGGCTGGCACTTTACCACTTGAGCCACAGCTTCTCTTTTGGCTTCTTTTGGTGGTTAACTGGAGAGTCCCCTGGATTTTCTTCCCCACACTGGCTTTGAACTATGATCTTCAGATCTCAGCATCTTGAATAGGTAGAATTATAGGTATGAGCCACCTGGCTGTTCTTTCTTCTTGTGTTCTTTGGAGAGCAAAAGGAAAATTTCCTCCATTATTTTTAGTAGTATTGTATTTTGCTGAGTTTGAGAGAACCCTTATCACAAGAATTTTCTCAACAACAATTCTCCTTAATTATTTACTTCTCTCAAAAACCAATGCTAATTATATGTTTTTTCTTCCTTAACTGTAGGGAGTACAGAAATAAATCAGATGGTAGGATATATACAAGTGTGTGCTTAACACATTTACTTCAAATGCATTTTAATATATTTGCTGTAGAAATAAAGTATTAGTAATATATCCATTGTATTTCATTTATCCATACAATTTCATTAATATTTGTACATGATAGAATTTATTTTCCTTTTTTGTTAGTCAAGGAACTTGAATTCAGGGGTTGAGCACTGCCCTTGAGCTCTATTTCTCAAGGTTAGCACTCCACCACTTTGAGCCATAGCACCACTTCTGTTTACTGGTGGTTACTTGGAGTTATGAATCTCATGGACTTTCCTGCCCAGGCTGACTGTGAACCTCGATCCTCACATCCTGAGTAGGTCCTCCTGAGTAGCTAGGATTACAGGCATGAGCCACCAGGCTCTAGAACCACTTTTTAATCAGTTGTGGAGATCACTAACAACAGGCACAATAAAACCCAAAGCACAGCAAACTAAAATTTATGTCTGCTTAAAAGGACAAATAGCAAAGACACTAGTTTTTACTTGCGTTTCTTCTTCTTAGGTGTTATTTTAACTATGAATGGCAAATGACAATTGCATGCATAGATGGAATACAATGTGAACATAGACTGACCAGCACAGCAATCACCTTTAATATTTTTTTCTTCTCTGAGAATACATGAAACACACAGTTAGTCATCTTGGAAAGAAGTTTATAATGCATTGTTATTAACTGTAGTCACTCAGCTGCCCACCCTAGAACTCTGTCCTCCTGTGAGTATATTAGAGTCAATGTTGTGTTTCGCATCTCAACAGATATTGTTTGACTTTAATGCATTCAGAGAAGGAGAAAACTGGGATAATAAAAATGAAAAGGAATTAGGGAAAAGAAGATTGACAGTAATATGTCACTGCTCTCCAAAATTTGAGAAGTTGTCATACAAAAGGGATTAGACATATGTCTGTGGCCCTACATAGTAGAACTAGAGATAATGTGAGTTCAGGGAAGAATTATTTTAGCTCATTACATGGCAATATTGCTTTTGCTTGGTAACAATGAACTTTGTGAGATGAATGATACTTGTATGGAACCTCCCTGAGACCCTTCAAATTTCATCTGATAATTTCTTTGTTTACCATGAGCTCTTCTATTCATTTTTTTCTACTATACTGTACTTGAAAACCAAGACAAGGACAGGCATGATACAATTGTCAGTTAAGCATGGGGTTAGATGCACAATGACTTCAATCTGATTTTGGCATCTGTTGCTTACAAACTCTAAGGACACAAACATCCATTCAACTCCATAATATTCATTTTTTTTGTGTGGTAAATATGACTTCAACATTTCCCACTTTTGGACATTGTACTCTAGTCTTTTGTCCACTAAACGTTTACATTTTAGAGGCAGAGAATTAGTATCCTTGACTCTGAAAGCTAACTGCCACGAATGGAAATATGGCTTTGCCCTTTCTTAACCATGGGAAGCACAGGAAATCCCATCTAACTTCTGAGTCTCGCTTTCTTTCTCTGTATTATGGAGGCCAGAGTACTCATTTCTTAGGTGTGTTGTAGAATTAAATGAAGAAGTGCAAATAACACTCTCTAAATATGCACAATAGTGCATTGCAAAATTTAGTAAATATTTACTATTAATCTTTGTCTTTCCTTGATACTGTGATTATCCAACTATATGGAAATTGTTCTTTAGATGCCACTATTTCCCGATTTTCCTATTTTTTCCCAGTTCTGTGAGTTTTGTGCATAATAGATACACTATAATTGAGCAACATTTTCAATCCTTAATTGTACTATTGTACTGTTTTTTCCCCTATTCCTTCAACTAAACTTATATCTTAAATCATTGTGTGTGTGTGTGTGTGTGTGTGTGTGTGTGTGTGTGTGTGTGTGTGTGTGTGTGTGTTGCATGTGTTGCTTCTGGGGTTTGAACTCAAGGCCTGAATATTGTCTCGGAGCTTTTTTGTTCAAAGACAGCATTGTACCACTTGAGCCACAACCCCATTCTGTATTCTTTAATTTTTTGATGGTTAATTGGAGATAAGAATATCACAAACTTTCCTGCCCACACTGGCTTTAAACCTTGACTGTCAGTCCTCAGTCTTCTGAAGAAGCTAGGATTATAGTTATAAAGCACCAGTGCCCAGTTCTTAAGTCATTTTGACTTTGTAAATGACTTGTCATTGTAATCTTCTAACTGGCTTATTACTTTTATTTTGACTTTGTAAATGACTTGTCATTGTAATCTCCTAACTGGCTTATTACTTTATGGTTTCTATGCTTCAAATTCAGATTACAAAATATACCAAGTCTCATCTTTATCCTGTTTCCTATTTGTGCTTGTCATTCTACAATCAGAAACAGTAACCTCCAGATCTTCCAATAATTTTCTAGAAACTTCTACCATATACATCTCATGGCTACTTACAAATCCACTTAGAAACTCAGACTCTTATCCCAACATGGCACCATCCTAGGTCTTTGGCGTCTCCCCACTAGAACTAATGTTCTACCTTATTCATCTCATAAGGTATATTTCTTGCATTAAAATTCTTTTATGTAAATATTTTGTGGATTTTCATAAATTGTTGGCACCAGTTTTACCAAGTAAGTCTATTACTGTAACGATGCTAAGCCACGAACATGTCTTCAAATATGTTACAAGTTGGTTGGCTTTATGTTAGTATGAGTCTAAGTATACTACAATTTCTTAATAACTGTGACATTTGATCTAATCCTGAAATCTGCCCCTTTCACTGTTGTTAAAAAAACAAGTGACAGTCACATAATCACTGAACATGTTTAAGAAACCAAAATACCGGCTCAAAAAGCCTGGGTGCTATAGCAATGAAAACTTTGGTTAGAAGAACTGAATGACCTTAATTTGTGAGTCATTCTCTGTGAGAAAGTGGTTTTCTATACTGCATTCTCATGGCCTTTGGTGAGTATCCCTTCCTATGGCTCTCAAGGACCACATTGCCCTAATTTGTTTCATATATTGAAATGTAACTGCTCTGAAGATGTAAATGATGAAAGCTGTTTTCTTTTTCTTTCACATACAAAAAGATGGAGTAATTGCTCAGTGAGTGCTTGCTGAAAGAAATAGATATTTATCTTATGACACTGTTAACATCTTACCATTGTTTTAATACTGAACTGCTCGATGTCTTGAGGTGGAAGGGACATTTTTTGGGCATATTTTCTGGATTTTCCTCATATAGCTCTGATAATCGGCAGAATCTCAACTCTTCAGTGACATGAAAGTTCACACGGCTGTGCACAGCTTATGTTCTTTTTTTAAAAATATTTTTTTTATTGTAAAGATACTGTAGAGAGGGGTTACAGTTACATGAGCAAGGTAATGAGTCCATTTCCTATCGAGTATTGTTACCACCTCCTTTGTTTTCCCCCTACCATCCCTTTCTTCCCCACCTCCCCAACTCTTCCCTCCCTCCCTGCAAAGTTGTGAAGTTCATTTTCAACATAGTGTCTTGTACATCTCATTGTTACAATGGATCATCCTGTAGCCTTACTTCAGCATTTTGTTATTTCCCTTCCCCTCCCCAAATTAGAAAAATGTATATACAAGATGGATATTTTTTCCAAGAAGTATTAGAAAGACTGGAGAATCTTGTAGAATCAGAAATTCAGTATCATAACACTCTTAAGCATATCTCATTTCCATAGTAATTGTCTACCTCCAATATAGTATGTTTTGTACAGACACTCCATATGCGATAATGAATCATAAGTCTTTCCATTAGTAAGTCAGTGTGTTAAAGTTTGTGCTCTGAGGGCAGTGCCTTGAAGAATAACTTCTCCAGGGGCCAATTAACTTTATTCTGCCTAATGAATACTGAAAAGAGGCTTGATTCTAATAAATTATTTTATAAGCCTATGTAATCTGGTCACAAGGGTTGTTCAATAAGATATTTTATATCTGAATTGAATATAAAGAAAACATGCAGCAAAGTAACACAGCACCCTATGTGTTGATTTGCTATTGGACATTGGGTTCTATCCTGGACAAAAGATGGGAAGGGTGAATGTATTATCCCACAGAAAGGAATTCTTACATGGCTGTATTGAGCATAATGCCTTGTGAGCAGGAACACAAATTCAGTAACTTATAAAGAGAACCAGAACTTTAAAAATTGATAAAACCTCTTCAGATATTAGGTAATGATCTCATTTAACTAAGTAACAATTCTATACAATTGCTCCAACTCTGTATGTGAATATCACCTGACACACATTTTGCATTAATTGCTCTATGTCTGGGTTTTGTTTATTTGGAAATAATAAAAGGCACTAAATAAGATTTTCCTTATTCTGAGAGAAGTGTGAATACATCATAATATTAGTAACATTTCAGAAATTGTATTAAAAAAAATACTTGGCCAGGTGCCAATGGCTCACACTGTAATCCTAACTACTCAGGAGGCTGATATCTGAGGATCATGCCAGCCTGGGCAGGAAACTCTGTGAGACTCTCATATCCAATAAACCACTAGAAAACTGGAAGTGGTGCTGTGGCTCAAGCGGTAGAGCGCTTGCCTTGAGCTGAAGAGCACAAGGACAGTGTCCAAGCCCAGAGTTCAAGCCCCATGACCAACCAAAATAAATAAATAAATAAATACTGTCTTCTAAACATCCAGCCTACTCTTTCATGAGATAAAACAAGCAGGTTCTTTTCAAAATCAGGAGAGGTGAACTGAAGGAAACATAATACATTTCTAGTGTCAAGGCCAAGTCAGAACAAACAAATATTTGAACAAATATTTGTTCTTATTTTACCAATATTACTGTTTCAGACAACACAAGTTTCATTGTCTAATATCATGCATACACTGTATTTTAGAAACTAAAGGGTAAACTTCTCTTGTGTGCTGGTTTGTAACTACAAGATTGTTGGCTGAAAAAGTGAAAAATAAAGGACCTCACTGAATTTGAAAAAAGAAAAAAGAACCCTAATGACCAATTTAGTTATTGACAATAAATAATTTACAGGTCAGAAATGAAAAATGAGTCAATATTTAAGTTTAAATGTGAAAGTGAGTTTGAGAATGCAATCAGGTTTGAAAATTCTTTGTTTATTTTTTCAAGTTCTGGTTTTAAATCTATTATTGATTTCCTGGTGTATAGAGGTTTGAATGTGGAGCCTTGCACTTCATATGCAAGTGCTCCATCATTGGAAACATGCTTCATTCATTTTATTTTATTTTATTTCATAGTTCTGCCCTGGGTCTACCTGGTACTATAATCCTCCCACCTCAACCATCTGCATAGCTGGGATAAAGTTTGATCTAAATGTGTATAAAGGTATAATCCAAAATGTACACAAAGCTATGATCTAAAATGCCTGACCTAAAATAAACACTTGATTCACAATAGAAATAAATATATACTATAAATAAACTTAACAAAAAGGTAGAAAAAATAAGGCTGTAAAAATCCACTATGGACCTTGGAGAAAAACAAGTAAGTAGAAAGAGGTACCACATTCCTGAATGAAGAAAATCAGTATTTCAAAGCTGTTTCAAGTCAAATAACAAATGTAACACAATTGTGATAAAGCATCTCGTATCTCTTATTACTGTTATTTCTATTACTATTAGGAATGAAAAAGATGTTATGGATGCATTATAAGTTTTTCAGGTCTTTAGAATGATTCCAAATATTTAGGATGTTGATGAACATACAGAATCTTAATAGAAGTTTATTAACTGATATCTTGGTAATTTAGTAAATAGTCAAAAAGCAGTTTTCAATGGTTCTTTAATATCAAATAGGCCAATGTGAATATTACAAGCAAGGTATACTAATGAATTTTACAGTATTTCTTTTGTTTTTTGGGGGGGGCCCAATCGTGGGGCCTGAACTCTGGGCCTGGGTGCTATCCCTCAGCTCTTCAGCTCAAGCCTAGCACGCTACCACTTGAGCCACAGCACCACTTCCAGCTTTTTTTTTCTGCTTATGTGGTGCTGAGGAATCGAATGTAGGTCCTCATGCATGCAAGGCAAGTGCTCTACCACTGAGCCACTTTCCCAGCCCTACAGTATTTCTTATTAGGAAACATATCTCTGCCTTTTACTAAGTGTGCCTTTATGTGGTCTCTCAATCCATCGAGTGTTTGGCCTTTATAGTGTTTGTATGTCTGTCTACACAGGTTGTAAGCTGAGGAGGAGAGAATAATTTTTGAAGAGCTGCTTGTGCACTACATTGGAGTAATATTCCATACACTACTCTTAATCTCTTGGGACAAGCTCAAATCCAATGTAGATTCATGAAGAACTGGTCCTTGTGGAGTTGAACTGGTCTGTACATTAATTCTGGCCTTAGGCCAAAAGCCCAGTGTGAGAGAATCTACCTGTCAATAGCTATCAAAAAATGTCAAATGAACAAACCCTACATCTGTTTCTTACTTTTCTGAGATTCCTTTATTTTTTTCTGTTTCCAATCTCTGATTTATGAAAGAAAGCTATGTTGAAAAAATTGATTGTCATTGTATATGTGTGTGTATACAAGTTTGTGTTATGTATACACACATATATACACACATGCAATGGTAAACTATATGTATGGTATAAGTCAGTTAATGTCTATGAAAAATAAAAAATTATAAACATTCTTTTAGAATAGAATGATACTTTGGTTTCTCCATGATAATACCATATGTGAGAAGACTGGTATCTGTGGTGGTAGAGTTTCCAGGAAGGGTCTGAAGAAACATAAAAATATAAAAATTCAAAAAAGGAAGACATTATAATGTGTAAAAAATCATGTGAAACTATAAACATATTCATTAATAGATACCATGTAGACTGACAAATTATTTTCTCCATTTATAAATGAAAATATGGACCAACTCTTTTAGTTCTTAGCAGATTTCTGTGAGGATGTTCTTATTATTTATTTTGATTCTAAGTCATAGCAATGAGTTAGAGTACTGAAATTTTTAAGAAAGAGAAATAAAAATTATGTTTTAGTTTTAAACTATAAAGATACATTGTTTAATGACTACAAGAAAATAAAGGTTTTATATATAATATATATGAATATATATTATATATAGTCTCATAGATATTCAAGGTGAAATTTTTTACATGTTCTGACATTCTACACCTATGAAAATCACACTTTTCTCTTTCTGAAGAAAGAAAGTGGTGGGTAAGAGAGAGAGTGAGAGAAAAAGAAAAAAGAGAAGGAAAGAAGGAAGGAAAGAAAGAAGGAAAAGAAAGAAAAAAGAAAAATTACTTGTTGCTGGTTCTGCTTTAGCAAAGATTCTTTTCTTCACCAAATTTCTTAGTTGTTTTAAAAATATTATGAATCATAAATCTGAAAATAGAGCAAAATATGTGGTATTAACCAGATATATAGGACCATACAAAATTTTATTACTAAATAATTTTAGTGTAGAACAGATTTCTATTATGAAATACTCCTTAAATGATTAGATGGAACACATCTGTGTTGTCATATTTCTTTTTAAATATTGAGCTGGTAGTTTGCTCCATATCTCAGGGGTAAGAGAACTGGTCTTGTAAATATTAAGCTAGATCATTCCTAGATTGCTACACAGAAGAAAATTTTAATTATTAGATTAATATACATTATATTAGTTTGCTTCATCAATGTATAAAATGCAGTCCTATATATGAGTTACTATGTCAAAATCAGACAGTTATGTAATTTACCCCACAGGTACGTAATTTTTTATTATATTGTTCAATTATCCATCACTTTTATTAATGTGTCACTTCATTGCATTTTCAAAGGGAACCTAAAATGACTTGTTCAGAGGGATTAACTGTTCAATTCATAGATGGTATATGCTACTTTCATTTCTAAATGCTGTTGCAATAAAATGGAACAGAGCTGTCACTGGCTAATTTATCTCCATGTCAAACCATTTAAACTCTCCAGAGAAACTTCTGTTTAAATAAGGCATGCTTGACCAAGAAAGGTTGTCATGTATTAACTGTCTCTGTGGGGAGTTGATGTTAAAAGTATAATTGGTTCAATGGATGGAACGGAAAATGAGCTCTACTACTCTCAGAATAGCAACTCCCTTCTGTGTGTGTGTGTGGGGGGGGTATGAGCGTGCACATGTGTGTGCACACATGATCACTTCTAACTATAAAAATGCCACTAAACACAATTAACTTGGGAAGATTTCTGCTTTTCAAATGTCATGTTGCATTTTTCCCCTACCCTGAGATTGCAAATTCTTTTAATGTATCTGTCTGCTTATTATTCATCTGTGAGAGTGTGAAGATGCACAAAAATTTCCTTTCTTTTCTCTTACCAAAGACATAACAAGATTTCTTATTTATTTCTTGTTTTGGTCTCACCTTTTATCAAAATACTGATTTCATTTCAGTATGTCATATCTTAGAATGATTCCAAGAGATCACTTAACTCATTAAATTTCAAGATTATTCCTAAGTATATGAGCAGAAATATTCTCTAATGCTAAAACAATAAAAACCCTTTTGTGAAAGAAAGGAAAAGATAAAAGACAACTGCAAATAAAAGGAAAAAAATCCTCCCAGGTTTTAAATATACACTGAAAATCAGGTTATAATTTCCTAATCATGGTATAGAAAGGCAGTACAGTAAAGAGTGGTGATTATTTTTGCCCCATTCTCTTTAAATATCTCCACTCTGTATTTTGTACAGTTCTTCCATGCAAATACACAGTGTTGATAAAGAAAACTGCATGGGCACTCAAAACCTAAATCTTAGTTTATTTTAGAAAACATTTCATTTTTCCCTTGGCAGCCTAATTTATTAGTTTCACTGCTTTTCCAACAGAATTAGGTTATAGCAACGTTTTCAACTTTCAGAGATGATTGCTCAACACTATTGATATTATTTTCTCTCAGACTGAAAAGGCATGAAACACAGTGTCTAATTTGATGTGTAACATTTGTGATCAGCCAACAGGCTATCTTGTACCAACCCTTTGTTGTTGTTGTTGTTGTCATTGTTTTTGGCAGTCATGGGTCTTGAACTCGGGCTGAGCACTGTCCCTGAGCTCTTCAGCTCAAGGCTTGCACTCTACCACTTGAACCACAGTGCCACTTCCTCTTGTATCAATCTTTTGGTATGTTAGGTTTAGGAATGGCTCATCATAATAAATTTTCATAATATTTTAAAGTATTTTTCCTTTCCTGTTTGTAACCCATTCATTTCTTTCTCTTGCACTATTTCTCTAAGAAATGAAGCACTATAGCCAGTAAGAGTAGAGGGAATGAGCACCCTCATTCAATTCCTGATTTTAGAGGATATATTGCCACTTTTTCTCCTTTTGGCTGATTCAAGTAATGGTCTTTTTTCTCTCTTATTCACTTTAAGAATTTTCTGGTTTCTAGAGCCTAATGTGTTGATTATTTCTCAATTTTCATACGCTCTTCTACTTCTCATTGGGATTTATCCTTTCTTAAATCTCATGTCTGTGGCTATCTTTCTTATTCATCCTATATGAGACTTCTTTAAGAACCATCAGTGTTCAAACTGCAAAGTTAGCTTAGTAGTTTTAGATTTCCTTGAAAGTACTTTATTTCTCCAACAATGTTAATAGGTAACTTTCCTGGGTTTAGTATTGTTTATCTATAGTTATTTACTCTTGGGGCTTTTTTTTTTTTTTTTTGTAGCTTTTAGTGTTTCTGCGCTGATCAGATGTAATTCTGCTGAGTCAGCATTGTAAGGAAGTTGTAATTTCCCTCTCTCACAGTTTTTTATTGCTTTCTTTGTCATTCACTCTTGGCAATCTTGCCAAGGCTGGCCTTGGACTTTGATCCTTTTAATTTGCATTTTACATCTGGGCTGACAGACATGTATTATGCTCAAATTGTTTCACTGAGATGAGGTTTTGCTAACTTTTTACCTACAATAGGTTCAAATGGTGATCCTTCTAATTTCTGTTTCCCAAGCAGCTAGAATTAAACTGTGAACCACTGTGCTGGTCCTTGAGTAAGTATCTTTATAATCTTGTTTACCAAGACTAACACACTTAGTAATAATAACACACTGAAAAATAATCAAACCTACTGGTTTGGCTAAAAACAAGAGGAGATGAGGTAGACCAAAGGATATATCAAACTGTTAACTGTTGAAGCTTTGTGATTGGTACTTAGGATTTCCTAAGGGTTTCTCATTATTAAGAAATTCCATTTTTCTTTTACAGATAAATGGATACACATTCACCTTAGAATTGGTCTGAGTGAAAACATAAAGGGAAAAGTATGACCATTTTTGCAATGGGATGGAATATATAAACCATTTAGAATAAGGAATAGATACAGAATGTCAACTCATTGTACAGCAATTGAATTATAATTATATTATATATAATTATACTTGTGGGAAAATAGGGAACTGTTTGATGCTATGAGTTGTAGTCTTCCAGAGAAAAGTGTTGACAATAATGCAATGCTGTCCATATTTATTCAGTACAAGGGGAAAACGAAGAATATATTCAGTTCAAATAATCATTTTTTTTTGTTTGCTGCTTCCAGTTTAGCCTGATAATATAATATGCATTGGCTGAAAAGGAAAATCAGATTGTGCATTTAAGTAACTATTATTCATCTCTTAAAAGAGAGTTGAAATTAATTGTTTCTGGAAATTATATAGCTCATCAGGACCTGTATCCTAAAACCAATTATCTGATGTAATATTTCTACAGTTAAAAATGATGATAGACAATAAGCTGTTTGCTACCTTGCTTAATCACTGGTGCTTGATTTGCAAGAGGTCAAAGGAGGTACAAGTCATGAGATTAGCTCTGTACAGATGGGGGCACAGAAGGGACTGTGCAGGTGAGAGGATGTTTGTGACAGGCTTTTATAAAGATCATCACTTTGACTGGTAAGGATGGAAAAGAAACCATCTGTGCTTTTGTTCTTGTTAACCTTCTGCTGTGACTAGGAAAAAGTCAAAGTGCTGAGATGAAAGAAGGGCAAAACAATATTTGCATCAGGGTTACTGTAAAACAAACCTAGGGATGACTAACCTTGTTCTTCTGGTGAGTAGTTCTTTTTAGGATTGAGAAACTATTTAGTGTAATTTCAATATTTGTTTTATGAGGCAATACAAAGCATCCACTCAGATTTGAATTTTTATATTTTAACATTTGAAATTCTAGATTTTTTTGGTGTTAGTGAATTATTTATTAAGTAAGATGGCTTTATTTTAATGTCTGAGTAATTCTTATAATGAAGCACAGAGAAAAAGTAAACTTGATTTTTATGCTTCATTTAGGAAAATAATAGAAGAGGAACATTTTATTTTTTTTAATTTCTTTTTTTATTGTGAAAATACTGTACAGAGGGGTTACAATTACATGGGCAAGATAATGAGTACATTTCTTATCAAGCATTGTAGCCTCCTCCTTTGTTTCCCCTTCCCATCCTCCCCCGCCCTTCCCCCCCCCTCAACCCCCCCCATGAAAGTTGTAAAGTTCGTTTTCGACATAATGACTTGTACATCTCATTGCTGCAATGGGAAGAGGAACATTCTAATGTTAGTTAAGCATACAGATTTTATGTGCTTTGACTGAAATTGTGAGTGAACAATAGATCTTTAAAAACCTCTAACCTTCCAGTTTTATGCTATTTGATCAATCTAATGTTTCAGACTCTTCAGACATGCTTTATTTTCCACTGATCATATTCTACTCTAGGGAAGAGAAATAAAACCACTCCATTCCCAGAAGTCTAAATGCATACATCTTAGCAGTCACAATGGATTCTGAGCCCTCTGACTGTCAGGATTTAGTGTCAAAACATCTGTTGGAATGACATACATTTCTCTGAGATTTCTATGTTGCATTCACTTGTATGATTTTACTTATTGGTTTGTACAGTTTCCTATTTGATTGCCTCGGCTTTTCTCTGGTACACAGAGAATCTTCAAGAACGTGTGCTACTTATTTTTGCCGATTCTATGACTCATAGGAAAAGTTCAAACTCCTACACAATAAAAGGCCCTTTACAACATCACTGAAACTGGTCCATAATCTCATCTCCTTTGACTTTATCTCTTACCATATCGTAGGTGGCAGGAGATCTGTGATCTTGTGACTCCTTATTGCAGCTCTGTGTACACTCTTCCCTTAGTTCATAACGAATCCACCTCATCTGGATGTTTTCTCACTGAAAGTCTTCAACCAACCCTGTATCGCCCACATACCGCCTTGTATACACTCATCCACATTTTCTGAAGTCAAGACTCCCTAGCACATTCATTATGTTAGATCTAATCCAAAAATAATTTCTTCAGCCAATTGGAAAGGAAAACAGACTTCTTAATCATGAATAAGAATATTTATCTTCTAACCTCATTATGTTGGCATAAAATATATTTTGATAAATTGTACAGACATTTTAAAGATAACATTCATTTTCCAAATTTATTTATAGGTAATTCCAATTAACTTCTAATGGAGAGAAAAATAATAGAGATCTGATTTTTTTTGTAATATGTGTATATCCCAAAGTTGATGCCATATTTTGAATTTTAACATATTAAATATTTTCTTATGATGAGAGCAACACCACTAGACAGGTGCTGGTATCTCATGCATGTAATTCTAGCTACTCAGGAGGCTGAGATCTGATATAGAGTTTGAAGTTAGTCAAGAAAGGAAGACAGGAAGACAGAAAGACAGACAGAAAGAAAGAAAGAAAGAAAGAAAGAAAGAAAGAAAGAAAGAAAGAAAGAAAGAAAGAAAGAAAGAAAGAAAGAAAGAAAGAAAGAAAGAAAGAAAGGAAGAAGAAAGGAAGGAAGGAAGGAAGAAGGAAGGAAGGAAGGAAGGAAGAGACAGAGGGTGGGGAGGGAGGAAGGAAGAAGAAAAGGAAAGAAGGAAGGAAGAAAAAATGAAAGAAAAGAAAGAAAAAAGGAAGGAAGGAAGAAAAATTATATCTGTTTAGCCTTTTCATATGAGAGAATATTTATTTAAAAAAACTTTTTCTAAATATGAAGACTCATTGTAAATAAATGAGCCAAATAATGGCATTTACCTTAGTAAGCCATTATATTCTCTTGACGACCTCTTAGTGGAGGTGAATAAGTTAACAGCATTGAGGTACATTTTGTGTTAATCTCATAAATTATAAACCATGTCTGAAAAACTTTTAAAAAGGTAATAGTTTCGTCTCAGGTTCCGAGAATATTTTTGTCTACTTTTCAGAGATAATAGTTATAGCACTTCTAAATAATTAATATTTATTTATTTATTGTCAACATGTCCCAAGATTTTGGGCAAAGAATATCCTTAAGGGTGTTTAAAAGACACATTTAATATACCTGAAGATGAAAAAAATAAACATTTCATCTATTGAGCTTCCTGATGGTTGGCAAATACAATATATTATCCATCCTGATATTTGACCACATAGAAGAAAAAAAGAAAACAGGTATATTCACAGAGGAGCAAGACACACTGTCACAATTTAGTAATTTCAAGAATTCAACTAGGAAAAACAATATAGGTTGCATGAAGAATTGTGTTGGAACAATTACGTTCCAACTGGGTTTATCTTAATTTCTATCTATGCTTACTGTACAATAGGCCACACTAGGAAAAAATATAAGTGTGTTTCAACTGGGTTTATATTACTTTTTATCTATGCTTATTGTACTATAGGCCACACTATATGGCATATGAAATAATGCAGAGTAAAATGATCATAAATTGAGAATTCTGCCCATAGGCAACAGAGAACCAGCAGCTGAAAAGATCTCTGCAACATTCAGGGAGATTACCCTTTGAAGTAGGTGAACCTGAAGCACAGGTAGAAATACCATCATTATTTCCTTGGGGTCATGGACAGGACCAAAAAGAAAATTAATGGATTTTGTCATTTGTGTGAGTTCTGCATTTATCCAATTTTCATACATGGACTCTAAGTTTGTTTTATTTCTCTTCAACAACTTCTGTTTCTAAGAGTCTTTTTCATTCTGTGTAAATTTCTATGAGAAATTATTCAGGTGAATGCAAACTTCTGTTATTTCTATTTCTTGTTAGCCTGGAATTTTACTGGGAGATGGAATGGACATTAAGCCAATTTTAGAAACCCAAAAGACTGCCATGCTAGAAAGGCAGAAGTAATCAATTATGTTCTTCCATTCAAATTGTATACTTTAGTTCTTAGTAAATAAAATATAAAGATGAAATTTCCCAGACATTTTACAGAGCACTGAATGTGTATACATAGGCATTACTAGATGTAATACTTACAAAAGAACCTTCCAATAATATAAACCAAATGCATTATAACACATGAATATTAAAATGAATTAAAATTTAATTGATATGAACAACCTATAGTGTCTTATAAGTGGTTTCAGAATCCTTGATTTAAAAACTTCAATAAAGGCTTGAATATGAATATATATATATATATAAATTCAGGATATATACATAAATATATTCAGGATAAAACAGCTCTAGCTTTTATTCCTGTCAATGAAGTTTTTTTTTGTTATGTTATGGTATCAGTTTCTTATAAAATTTATGTAACTGTAATGTGAACAACTATCAAGGAGAATAGGCTCAGAAGATCATTCCGAAATCATAGAATGTGATTTACCTTTTTCTCATTTGGTATTTAAACAGCTCATGATAATAAAATCTTTTATACTGTCAACTACTGATTATTTAGCTAATTAGCAACTTGGTTTTTTTTTATGCCCTGACTATGAAGACAATGGAAAGACATAAAAGGCAGAGTATCTTTGTCCCCTTTATGAGTAAAACATGTGAAATGATTTATAAGTAGAAGAATCATTCTTTTTTACAGTTCTGGGGGTTGGAAAGTGCAAGGTTGCCTGCCAGTATCTAGTATGAGGCTTCTTGCTGGTCAGGACTTTACAGATCCAAGACAGTGAATGGAATCCCATGATGAACAGAGCAAACTTGCTAACTTAGGTCTCTCTCCCCTTTGGGAAGTCATTTATACTGTTATGTCGCCCCAATCATATGACCTCATCTGATTACCACAAGACCCCTCCTCAAAGTATAATTAAGATAAAAATCTAGGGATTAAAGTTCAAAAGAATTTTGGAGGAGACAAATTCAGATCAGATGGCATAGTATAAAATCTTTCTATAAGAGACCAGTCTCCTCTTAACCACAAAAGAACACTCACTGTTCTCTGATTACCTTAAACAGAAGTTTGAGTCCTAGTTTGTGGCATTCTGGTCCTATCACTTTACATTGAATCTTAAGAGTTGAAAATGCAAATGGCCAGCCCCAGGAGAATCAAATGTCAAGGCTATCTGAAGAACAAGATTCATAATTGAGTCAGGAGGGAGGGAAGGATGAAGAGTAAGGTGAGATGGAGTAAGACCTTTCCTTTAATTTTAATAAATCTTCCTGTGTCCTACAGAGAACAGAAAATGATTGGACTTTCAGTAGGGAAACTGTGTGGAGAGCAGTGAAGGCTCATTTAGTACCAGGGTTCAGTTTTAAGACTGCATGATGCACTCTTGCTTTTCCTTG
The DNA here is from genome assembly GCF_019054845.1 of Dipodomys spectabilis. Taxonomy (NCBI): domain Eukaryota; kingdom Metazoa; phylum Chordata; class Mammalia; order Rodentia; family Heteromyidae; genus Dipodomys; species Dipodomys spectabilis. Next base: position 14,806,146 of record NW_024870911.1, on the reverse strand, counting down.
ACCATAGTTTTCATAAGATAGGGTGCATTGAGATATATTGCATGACACTGTCCTGGAAACATCGATGGCCGTTCTGTCATGTTGTTTATCACATTTACAAAAATCCTGAGCCCAGGTTGGTGGCACAATGCACACAGCGCATTTATTTCAACTATCAATCACTTAAAACAAAACTGCATGTATACATATATGACTATACGTACAGATGCATATGACTGTGTATGTGTGTATCTATAGGTGTGAATGTATGTACATATAGATGCATATATATTATACATAACGTACATATAAGAGACATAAAAAGAAACACTCCAGAATGCTGCCTGTTTAATTTTTAGACATTTATACACTTTAAATTTTGAACTGGGAAAAGATTACCTTCTGTTGCTAAGCCTCAGGGATCCAGTCATTGAAGGAAAATAGGATTCTCCATAGGAAACGTTATGTTAATCGTATTTTAAGTACTTCCTGATTTCACTTATACACATTATCTAACATAATCAAGCTGATAGAAGCATAGAAGACAATCAGGCCTTCCAAAGCTGACAGGTGGGAAAATAGGAAGCAGCGATTAACAGTACCACGTTTTCCTTATATAGGTGAATGACTTTTAGGCATCTACTACCCAATGTAGGGTGCCTCATTAATAACAAGGTAGTGTATGTTACAAAGTCTTTAAGAGGATATAGCTCTTGGATTTTTATGGTACAAAAAGAAAAAAATCACAATAAAAATGCAATGCAAATCTAATAGACACTGGATAATATCTTGATTCTGGTGATGGCATCATGATCACATATGTACCAAATTCAGCAAATTTCTCATATTGTGGTGTATCATGTATATCCTAAAGTAATTAAAATAAACACAAATGCATTTTAAGTAAAAGAAAATGTACTTCCATTTGTCTTTGTGATGTTCAATTGTTATTATTAGTTGAAAATGTAGCTCTAAATTAGAGAAACTGCACATAAAAAAAAAAAAACTGACTGCCATTGGGCGCTGATGGCTCACACTAGTAATCCTAGCTATGAAGAGGCTGATATCTGAGGCTCATGGTTCAAAGCCAGCCTTGGCAGGAAAGTCTATGAGACACTGTTCTCTAATTAATCACAAGAAAACTGGAAGTCGCACTGTGGTTCAACTGGTAGAGCACTAACCTTGAACTGAAGAGCTGAGAGACAGTTCCCAGGCCCAGAATTCAAGCCCCAGGACCAACAACAACAAAAAACACTGCCACAATACAACTGGACCCCATTCTTGTATGAACTAGTGTGTTATGAAGACGTGTTCACTGTGAGTTTAGGGGTCTCTTTGTTTCTGTTCTTCGGGGTTTTTTTGCTGGAGTTTTTTTTGTCTTGTTTTATTTTTACTTACAACAAACGAATAGTGGATCTATTTGACATATAATGCTAAATATCATTAGATATTTGTTCTGTTTTAAATACCAAGTCCAATGTGTGATGACTGTATCCTAGTGTAATTTTGCTGCTTCTAAAATTGGCATAAGAAAATCTTTTTACTTCTCCTAATATTAATCTCTAGAACCATAAAAACAGTGCTCTCTACACATGTCTTAAAAATTCTATGGGGATCATAAGAGATAGTTCAATTGTCTTACTGATTTGTTTTTAATAATTTAATCAACAATGACTGCAGTTTCTGCACATACTATCTCCTGCTACTTATATTTCTGTCACGTTCCCCACATTGCTCAGTTTTTATTTCAAAGAGGCTTTCATTTATGTAAGTATTTCAAATCAATCAAGACATTTCCTTATATCATGTAACAGATTTAGAACGTATCCTGGAAGCAATTTGGCTTCTCAGAGCCGTGTGATCACATTTGTCCTTTTGCTATTAAAGACAATTTGCTTTGGACACTGGAAACTTAGCATGATTTGTTATTTTGATGCTTAGTGTTCCTTGATAATAAAATATATATTAACAGAAATACAAGTTTGTGTGTATTATTTCTGTAGATATGTGTGTGTGTGTGTAATGATTTTCCTAGGTCACCTGACTTTTGTCTTTTTCTTAATACCAAAAAGCCCATTCAAAAACCAATTCATCGTAGTAACAACTGAAATTTCCAAATAAAGTAAGAAAAATGAAAATGTTACTTCTCATATTGCTTTTCTAAAATTGCAGTTACAGAATAATCAACAGCTCGTTTAGCAGTCTAATTACTAATTCATAATAATAGCTACATAACAATTGTGTTTCTCATCCTCCTGAAATCCCTCTTTCAAACTATTTATTTTTATCATTGGCTTTTCCTTTCTTAGCATTGAAGATAACATTTTTGCTTTCAGCTAAAATGATAAAATGGAGATATGTGTTTACTTCTCTATTTAAAGTTATTATTTTATTTCATTTTATTTTGAAATGCAGTCAAAGGAATTTTAAGCATTCATCCTTCCACATCTGCTGTGATGTTCTTCATTCCAAATTCTATTGTAAAACTGTAGAAAGAACTCTCCAATGTGTCCCCTATGAGAGCAAGATTCTTTTCTTTCTCACTGTGACTGGACATTTTTTGGAAGTAATTTAATATGTTGTTCTCAAAACACAACAATAATTCCTTAGAGAAATGTCATTACTTGATGCATAGGTGCCTTCAGTATTGTGGACAGTGGAAAGATTTGGAAACTAATTTGTATTTCATGGTTCTTAATATCAAGCTCATACATACATAGTAGCAAGGACTCATTTTAGCCCAAACTGGAGGCCCTGAATTGTCATGTCTTCCTTTTACCACTGAGTGGCACTAAGTTCTGTTCAGTGAAATAATTCTTCCAATAAATCTGCTCCAGTCAGAGGGTAGGTATTTCTAGGCATAACGTGTATGGCAAAACTTATCATGAAGGAGGACCTGCTGTAGTTTTGGATGGTTGGTTTCCCAAACCAGTGAAGGATCTGAGTAGCAAGTATGACCATCATATAAGCTTGAGCTTTACTTTGGTGAGATGTGACTTAAAGGAATGGCTCCAGTTCACATTGACCATACGCTATTGAGAATTCCTAATTTGTGGTTTCCGTCACATCTCACAAAACCAAGGAAGAACAGTGCTCATCACTCTTCTGAAAGAATAGTTGTAATTGCAAAGATATTAACGCTAAGCATTTCCTACAGGTCACATGCTGTTTTACTTACATAGTGTTAGTTGATTGAGTCCCACAACAGCCCTAGAAACTAGGTGCCCTAGTATTTCCTTTTCAGTGGGTGATTGCAAGGGCTATGTTCCCCTGATCCTGCTAGGCTTTCCCTCAGCTCTTGTCATGTTTTATCTGAACCATCCGTGCCTATCTCCTAGGGCTCTTTATCAGACACATTAAGGAAGCACAAAAAAAAAGGAAAGACAAGAATTGCACTTGTTGTGGATAATGAAATATAACTTTAAAAATGCCATTTCTAAAAAGAAGCTTTAAGAAGTGTTGAATGATTTTTACCATGTCTTTTCTCTCTCCCACAGAACTCGGCAGATCCTGCTTCCAGGCCCTTCCTAAAGTCTGAATCCTGAGAAATAAATTCTTTTTGTTTTCAAACTCTGAGGTTTTGGATCATCTGTAAGCAACATAATCAAACTTAAGCCCCTTGCTATAAAGGGCCCACAGTAAGCTCAGTGAGGTTGCTGCATCTTTCTCCAAGGAACAATGAGTTCGCTAGCTGGTACTGATGCAACCATTGCTACACCGCACTCAACTCCAGTTCCAACAATATCACAGCCACTGTGGCCCCCAAAACAAGTCCTGCTGTTGCCATGGTCACTGTCATCATGCAAATCACACATCTCCTTTTCTTCCTGGATTGATGTCTGCAAAAGAGGAATGCGATTATTAGAGTCTAGCACCAACAGTTGCCCTTTAGTCATGAAGGTGTTTGTTGAAGAAAGCAAATAATTTCAAGTTCTGTGGAAGGAGAAATAAAAACCTCAACAACGCTTATACTGAGAAGTTGTTCAAACAGCGCTAAGAATCTTATCGAATTTCATAGAACCTCTAAGGTGACAAAGGTACAAATAAACACCACCAGAGAAAGAGCAAGCAAGAATTTACAACATGAGCCGGTGGTAGACATTTCAAATACAAAGTTTCAGATTTTTCTCTATTTTTTTGTTCAAATAAAAGAAATCGATACCTTATTGTTTTCAGATCCTATATAAAATGATGACAATTAGCATGTATCAAAATCCAGTACTTTGATAATTTGAATAATAAAGCTCCCTTTGTATAATAAATCTCCCTTCCTTTCTCAGGAAAATCAACACAGAAGCAGCCCTTAATTAGAGTCACTATTCCATACAATGGTGATGAGAAAAGAAATATACTTAAAAAAAATTTCTTAGATATATTCTCTCTCTCTTTTCTTGTCAGTTGTGAGTCTTGAACTCAGGGCCTGGGCACTGTCCCTGAGCCTCTTTGTGCTCAAGGCTAGCACTCTATCACTTGAGCCACAGCACCACTTCTGGTTTTTGAGTGGTTAACTGAAGATAAGAATCTCATGAGGATTTCTCTGCCTAGGCTGGCTTTGAACCATCATCCTCAGATCTTAGCTTCCTCAGTTGCTAGGATTACAGGAGTGAATGACTAGTGCCTGGCAAGTAGATTAATTTTTATAAGGGAAAGTTTCACATAAAATGTGGCATATATACACAATGGAATTCTATGCCTCCATCAGAAAGAATGACATTGCCCCATTAGTTAGGAAATGGAAAGACTTGGAAAAAATTATATTAAGTGAAGTAAGCCAGGTCCAAAGAAACATAGGTCCCATGGTTTCCCTTATTTGCAATAACCAGTATATATCTGAGACAAGCAGAAAAGGACAGATAAGATGATGCTAAACAATAAAAAATTTAAAAAATTTAAAAATTAAAGAACCAAAATTTAGAGAAGATGCTATTTTGTATATGTATATAGATAATTTACATATGTATATATCTATATAACCTATATCTATATTATCTATCATTATCATCTAGATTATATAAATACAAATACAGATAGGTAGATATCTGCAGATATATTTCTACAGATCTAGATCTAGAAACAACATCCATATTGCCAAAGTATTTAACTAATTCCTTTCCAAGAATTAGTGTGCAGTGTGTTCTTTCAGTTTTCACTATTACTTAATGGAAAATATCTAATGGTCAAAGAGTTCTTAAGGTAACTAATCCTATTGAACTTTCATTTGAATTCAACTCTGTTCAGTTCTTATCTTGAATCAAAGATGGCTATATCTTATAACCAAAACATCATTATCAAAGGTCCAAGGACAGTGGGCAGCTGAGAAAGCTTTCATTTTGTTGATAAAAGTGACAATTTGGCTAACACTGCTGCCTTTCTTGACCATTGCCTGAAATTCAGCAGATAAATAGAGTTGTAGTCAACATTTGTATACTTGATAGATGACACAAGGAATAAAAATCAACATGAAAAGATGATAGAGCTGGAATAGAGGAGATAAGAGCCCCTCAAAAGCATTGCTCAACAACTGGATAATTATCTATTCATATAACACTTGTTCATTTAATAGTAATGTTTTCATGCCTCAAACTACCATTGTTTAGAGATTTTGTTAGTTGAACATGAAAGTATTCCATACTGATTATCATATGATAATTAAATTTGTGTGTGTGCTAGTCCTATGGCTTGAACTTAGGCCTGGGGTGCTGTTCCTGAGCTTTTGTGCTCAAGGCTAGAACTCACTTTTGTCACAGCTCTATTTCCAGCCTTTTGGTGGTCAGTAGAGCTCAATGTCACCAACATTACTGTCCAGGCTGGCTCTGAACTGCACTCCTCCCATCTCAAGCTCCTGAATACCTGGGATTACAGGTGTGAGCCACTGGTGCCCGGCACAATAAAATACTTTAAAAAGAGAAAGAATATTTAATAAAATCTATAATAAATCCTATGAAATATTTTTGCTATGCACAATAAAAGATATTTGGAGTAAAAGAAATTGCTCCTCTAGCTGTATTTTGAATATATTTTCTTGGGTAGATAGTATATTATGTATGTACTCTAGAGTTTGTCTATTTAAGTTTATTATCTATAATTCTATGCTAGTTACAAATTGCACAAAAAATCACTTTTATAATTATATTGTCTATTTTTAGTAGATATTGTGTCTTTTATCTTCAAAGTTAACTTTTGTCAGCCTCTTGATTAAAATGACATCTTTGAATTGCTGCTTTGATGGTTGAAGTCTGATTTTGCACCTAATTAGCTTTTCCTGGGCAATTTTATCTAAGTAGAACTTTATGAATCTGTGTCTGAAATTATATGGTGGGTATTTAACTTTTGTAAGTATATGCTTGACTTCCTACTAGCGTGCAATATCCTAGGCTGCCCTTCCGGTGCCAGCATACAATTTTAATAAACAAGTTTTTAAACTTTCTCAAAATTTTGAGCTCTTGCTACTCTTTAGAAATTAAAGCAAGCCATTTACAAGTACATTTTAAAAAGAAATAAACTATTCTAATTTATATTTTCCGAATTTCTTTAAATTATATGTACATTATTTAAATTACGTGTACTGATTACTGTGATTGCAACAAAACCATATAGAATTCAAGCACAATACAATATGTTCGAAATAGACGTAAGTATATAGATATCTATTCAACTTTAATACTTGTTTTCTTATTCAGAAGGAGAATAATTTGTAATGTGTTTTCTGACCATTATTTTCAATAAATGGCTTTTCAAAAATAAAGTTCCTGGTAATAGAATTATGAATGATTGCATTATTTAGGCTCCTGATGGCATAACATGAGTCATGCACATCAGAGATATTTAGATGGACTAAGGGGCTATTTATGAAATTGATCTCTAAATCTTAGTGAGTTTGAAAAAATTCAGTTCTATTTCTATCCCAAATATTGCCATCTTGGTGAATATGGAATTTTCAGGGATTTAGAAATTTATCTACTTTAATTTCATGGTTCAGAAATAAATAGCTACTCTCTTCTCTCTTAATGTTTATACATATTTGATACTAAATTATTTAAATTCAATTGTAATGGTCAATAATGTAAACAGACAGATTAGCCTGCCCAGAATCAAATCTGATTACATGATTGTTGAAAGGTTATATCATCCATATCCTACTACAATCTATAACATAATTCTTTAAAAAGGATCTGAAATTTTAATTACATGGTTATATCATTTCATGTTATATAAATTAGTATGTCGGTATAATTTGTGGAGGGGAAGGGGAAAAACAAGTCATTTAAATAAGGATACAGGTGGACCTGTTACAACAATGAGAAGTACAAGTTGTTATGTTGAAAACGAACTTTACAACTTTGATGGGGGGGTGGGGAGAGGATGGGAAGGGATGGGAAGGGGAAACAAAGGAGGAGGCTACAATGCTTGTTAAGAAATATACTTATTATCTTGCCCATGTAATTGTAACCCTCCTGTACAGTATTTTCACAATAAAAAATATAAATTAAAAAAATAAATTAGTATGTGGTCCTTCATATAAAATTCTAACTTGGTTTTAGTCTTAGTGTTTTCCATATTTATATTTTAATGTTCTTCATTTAAAAATCTGGTATATATATGTGTGTGTATATGGTGAACAAGAATGAATAGACACACACATATTGTCTATTCATTCTTTTGCTCACCTTATTCTTGAAAGTATTAATATAACAGAAACCACAGGAATCAGCTTGATCTGCAATTTTAAGTGGTTTATTTACATGCATTTACTTATCCTCCTATACATTTGAAAATCTAAGTCAGAATTTGTAATAATTGTTATTTAAAGACAAGAAGATGGACTTGGACCTTCCTTAAAGTGACAGTGATTCATATGTCTTAGCTTAGATCAATATTAGTATCTCAGATGGAATTATATGTCATAATTCCTTCACAAGGGCATAAAAGCACTGAAAACCACTGAGCAGGGAGACTTCCAATACCATATTTATTTGAGGATTTGTGAAGAAAGAAACATTCATATTGGCAAGATAGAGTTGATATTGATCTGGACTAGAGGAGAGAGGAAGAATATTAGGGAAAAGAAGAGGAGGCAAAGGAGTAAGAAGAGGAGAAGGAAGAGGAAGAGGAGGATGAAGAAGAGGAAATGGGAAAGAAGTATAGGGCTAAGAATAAGACGGAATGCCTCTTTTACTTAGATGTAAAAGGAGGAAATAAAAAACTAAAATAGAAGTCTACACTACAATCCATTTGGAATTTCAAATTTTCTAAAATATCTTTCACAAAAAGGCAAAAAGAAGAGACATAGGACTGAGTCAACATACATTCTGAATTATCTAAATATCTACTGAAATGTACCAATTAGAGAAATATTGTTGATGCTGGGCTCAATTAGTACTGGGGCTCAAGTTAGAATTCATCTTATATTTCACTAAAATTATGTAAGTTACTCCTTATACTCTGTTGAGCATTGCCAAATACAGAACTTGAGACTATCGCCTGACTCTATCATCATTGTACTAAATAAAACACAACAAGAATAGGCATTCATATGCCTAACCCAGTGTCTATGCATAACACATTAAATTTACTTGAAGCCTTTGTTGTTACAATTAACTTGACAAAATGGAATTTTCCATGGATTTTCTCCTTCACTCCTCACCTCAGTTAAAATAGCCCATATCCCCTTACAAATAAAAGGACACCTTCAAGGATTGTGACTCATTCTACAACACCTGTTTATTCAAAACAGGTTTTGAACTTGTGTCAGTGATGGTAGAAGTGAAATTAAGGCAAAGAGGATGACTTTATCAACAAAGATTTAATTTGTGAGGGAAAGAGGCTTTATATTGACCACCCCGGAACAGCAGGGTAAAGCACCAATTGTAGTATGCCCTTTCCTGATTGAAAGGAGAAGGGGTTTTAGGAGAGGTCCAAAGTCCAGAAGAGCAGTTCAGAGGGTATTTTCATTCTTGTATATACATCTTCCTTGAGCAATGTTTCAATCAGTTTACGCTACACACTATTGTTTCCCATTCACCGGTATTCTATATTTCATAAATATCTTGGACTCATGGAAGTCACTTGGCTACTGTATCCTTTAAGGGAACATAGAGGAAGGGTTTCAAGAAAGCACATGACATGCATTTATTGAATTTGGGGTCTAAAGGCTTAGGAGATGTTTGTTCTTTGTCCTTTTTGTGGGATAACGACGCAGCATTCCTGATGGCAGTGATGTCATCCTTTGTGACAAAGCCTTGCTAGAAAACTGTTACTTTTCGTCTCTTAGCCAAAGCGTACCGGCCTGAAGACGGATGGAACCCAAGTATGACTTCAACTGACTGATTCTCAGGCATTAATCTCAGCACTGGACTCATTTGGTTAGCAATCAGTAACATCTGTAGGGTTTATTTATTTATTTTTTATAGACTCTGGTTATTCCCTCTTTCTTATCCAACTCTGGTCCTTTTTCTTTGGAATGACTATTGGAAACTCAGTCCTTACAGATACAAATACAATTTAAGATGACAGGTGCTTCTACCCATAGTAAAACTACTGCACAAGGACTTATCAATATACTTTGCATCCTCTTCCAAGTTCTAGACATCGGTCAGAATAATCCATTTCAGTTTTCAGTATACCCAGTGTGAGGCTCTCAAATAAGGCTCTCATTAAAATGTTTGTTTCTATCACCTTGTCTTCTAAAGTAGCCATAACAAGTTTAAATTCAATTGAATGAGACCGACATAGTTCCATCATCTAACATCAAGGTTGTCTTGCAATGATCACTCATTGTAATGATGAGTCTACCTCTATTTTTTGATATTGGATAGCAAACAGCATTTCAGCCCCAGCACCAACCTTTGCCTTCTGCTCCACATCTAGGTAACATGATAAAGCCATATGTGCTCTCCTTGGGCACCAGAAGAAAGTTAAGCCATGCAAACCCCAGCTGGCATGTGAGAAACTTTACTGCAGCCCGGTTCTCCAATCCCCCAAAAAGATGATCCTGCCGCTTCTCCCTCTCTCATGCAATTACTGCCGGCTTGACAGTCCACCCAGCTCTCCTCAGAAAGGTTGATTGTATCCGTAATAACTCTTTTAAGCCCTCTTAGTGTAAGTCTAACGTCATCCTTCTTGATAAGTGGAATAAATTTGATTAAAATAGCCTATCTACTTCTTTCATTCAGAGTCTAAAACAGAAATATCATGCATCAACATTTCATTCTTTCCATTAGACTGCAGAGGAAAACAGGAAAATAATTTAGTTCCCACAGATTGTTCTAGGCAAAATTCACGGTGGGTATTTGGACATCAGAGTATTAACAGACTTGTAGGTTATTAAAACAATCATTGATGCTATGACAGAAATGTTGGCAATTTCACAACACATACAATCATGTTTAACATCCTTTCACAGAACTGCAAAACATTTTTTTTGCAAAGAAGAAATAATCTGCAGGGGTCTCTTTTTGAATTGTTGAAGTTGCTTCTTGTTTTATTGCTTTGTTTTTAAATGCATTGTAAAGAATTTAGGAAGCATAAATTATTATCCTTCCAATTACTGTAATGAATTCAAACATGATACTTGCACAACAATCACTTCTATTAATAAATGTTTGACCCTTGGAAACAAGGAAACAAGCATATCATTTGCATGTGTATCTTTAGAATAATTTCCATCCACCAGTTAATTGCTAATCAAATAATACCCATAGGAACTTAATATCAAGACAGAGGTGGGGGGAGCGGAGGGATGAGGGAGAGAGGAAGAGAGAAAACAACTGAAAATTCATTTACAACAATGGACAAAGTACAATGTAGCCGGTAAGGTTAAAAACATACTTAACAGTAACTAGAATGTTTTGATTCACTGTCCACATTAAAAATAATCTTCATCTCTATCCAAGAAATTTGAAAGTGTAGCAGTCTACCTCATTGTCCAAGCTTGTATCCCTTACCCTAATAAGTCCAGGGACATATGGGAGCTTAATAAAATGTTATTATTTTTTTCCTAAAAGGGATTTCAGGTAAACAAGGAGAGATTTCAGTTTTTCTAAACGTGTGCTGATCTGGCTGTGGATGACTGCTTCAGCCTTGGCTCTGTTGTCTACAATGCAAGTTACAGGTGCTTTCAGAATGGCTAGGAAGCTAAAGTCTGTGTCTGCTGACTTGTGTGAGCATGTGCAGAATGCCAGTGGACAGGCCTTCCTACAGATATGAATTCAGTGTGAAGGGTATTTCTAAGTGCGGTGACACTGTGGAGTCAGGATGCAGAGTGTGGACATACACAGAGTAGCCATGAATCCAGGGTTCTGGGAAAAGGTGGGTTTGGTGGTGACTCTGAGCTGAAGGTAGCACCACAGTGTCTCTGTCTTGGTAAAGGGTTTACAATAGTTTCTTGCTGAGGAAGCTAGAGAAGGATCTATGGTGACAATTGGCTATTTGTTACCTCACTGGGGAAAGCTGCTTTAGATCAGGTCACTGCGTCTGGTTGAACGTATGCACAGCTGATCCGGACATCCCTGCCTTTCCACATTCCAGCCTTCTGCAGATGTCTTAGACAGTCCAGTAACAAAAGTGATCCTTTCTATGTGGTTATTCTCCTGGTTTTTGGTCCATTGTTTGGTTAGAAGTTGTTTTTCTTCTTCCCTAAAATCTTAGGTTTTCCCAAGGTTATTTTAGTTGATGTCTAGCTGTCTAGGTTTTTTTTTGAAAATTATGAAGAATAACATCTCTTCTGCCATCTTGCTGACATCACAGATGGATCTCTCAATATTACCCACTAGGGAGTATTTTGGATCATAATGTTCAAAGTTCAAATCTATGCCTTTCTCTTCTTCATGTTTTTCTCAAATAATGCCTTTGCACAAAAAGATCTTAACCAAGGTCATCTCATTTTTAAAAGACCATTTATATTTGTTGCTCAACTGGATGTATAATATCTCTTCTAAAGACCTAGAGAAATATTTATTATCTCATGGTTCCGATCTTCTTCTGTTTTCTTTCAAATATTTACATCTTCATATCCTTCACGACAAATACAAGCTTTGAGATTGAACGAATGATATATTATACATCTTTATTTCCTCTCAATAGAAAAAATACCAGCAGATTTCCAATGTCATGGAGAATAATTTTCTCAAGATCAAAACTTTTTAGACCAAAATAAACAGTATCTGAAATGGTATGTATATAGAATAGAATCCAATCACCAAATGAGGAATTCAATTGATTGTTTCTAGAGCTTTTCACTTGATATTACATAACTCAATTCCAAAGGTAACTTTATGGAGTCAGTCACAGAAACATAAAACATATATTTATTATATTATTAATACTATAGATATAAAAATTTAAGCCATTGTAAAAATTGCAATGATCACACTATTTATGTACTTCTTTTTATTGATTGCTTTTGTCAACCATGAAGAGTAATAGTTTCCAAATTACTGGCATGTAGTCTAAGATGAGTGTGTAAAATTTAGGAAGTAGGTGCTATGTGAAAATGACCCAGGCCTAATTAGAATGCAAGTTTTGATTTTTCATTAAATATATCAGAATATTTGAAAAATAGTTCTATCTTTTGGAAAAAAGAGGAAAAGGATTTAGAGACAAATGGTAAAATAATGAGAGAAAGACCAGGAGAAGGAAGAAGGGAGAATAAGGAGGAAGAGAGTGAGGAAAAATAGGCAAGAGGGAAAGGGAATAGAAAAAAGAGGGAAGGATAGGAAACATGGTGATATGAGAGAAAAGCACAAATAGGAAAAGAACTCTCATAAGCTTTCCTGAAATATGTTGACTGAGAAAGCTAAACTACTCTGCAAATATGTACTTATTAATATTCAATGTTCCATGTGGGAAATAGGTATATATTCATGCTTGACTTTTTGGCAATATGTAACATAATAATATAGAACACATTTATACTTTAATTGTACAAATTTGTGGGGTACACTGTTGTAATTAGATATACATATGACAAAAGATAGTTAACACAGTTCTAAAACCTTTGAGAAAAACTTTGATTCATAGCAATTATTCTTATTTGTATGATAGTCTAATATATGAATGCAATATGAAAAGTTCAATTTACGTTTTTAACCTCTTATCATTATTTGTGTATTGTTACTATCTTCTAGTGAGGAGTTATGGTTATTTTAATGATATTATTTTTTCAAATACATGAACTCAGGAAATCCTTCCAGTTGTTCTCTTGTCTTTAATTTCTTTCTTCAGAGTTTTGTAATTCGCATAGTGTAAGTCTTTCACATCTTTTGTTAACATTAGTTCTAATTATTTTATTATTGTAAATGAATTTTTCCTGTTCTTTCCTCAACAATCTTATTATTGGTATTTAAAAACTATGTTTTTCTGTTGATTTTGTATCCTATAATTATGTTGAATTTATTGATGAGTTCTATTCTTCTGGTGGAATTGATATTTCTCTGTGTAGAAACATATCATCTGCAAGTGGGTGGTTTGACTTTGTTCCCATTTAAATGCTTTTTATTATTATTTTTAATCTTGTCTAAATTCTATGCCTGTCTTCAAGTCCTATATTTAATAAAGATAGTGACAGTGAACATTTTTATCTAGAGGAAAATATTCTGATTTTTAAAAAATTCAGTATGATCAGGTGTACCCATTGCAACAATGAGATGTACAAGTTATTATGTCAAAAGCGAACTTTACAACTTTGGTGCGGGGCGGGGGTGGCGGGGGGGGGGGGAGTGGGGAGGATTGGGGGGGTGGGGGGGAGGATGGGAAGGGATGGGAAGGGGAAACAAAGGAGGCTACAATGCTTGATAAGAAATGTACTCATTATCTTGCCCATGTAATTGTAATCCCTCTGTACAGTATTTTCACAATAAAAAAAAATTCAGTATGATGTTGGCTGTGGGTTTGTCAAAACAAACTGTGGACTAAATGCTAACATACAAATACATATGCATAGACAATATATGCATACACACATGCACTTTCATAGCCTTTAGTGATTGTCTTCAGACAAAATATGGTAGGGAAATGTTATAAGTTAAATTGCTTGCCTTTTCTCACTCTTTAGTGACTGTCAGAAGACAGGTACCACAACCTTTTTATGACATATTAAAATCTATGCTGTGAAGATGTTGCAAAATTCAATTTCTTGATTTAGAGTAAAGTAATAAAATACTCTGACCTTTACAGTGTCATCTAATTTTCCAAGTGACAAGATTTTTCCTCTGATTACCTTATCAGAGCTTTGTAATTATAGAGAAGTTTTCCAGTTTAGCCCTCTGTAATGAGGCTACATCTCTCATAATTCTAGAAGAGGAGCAGGCTTATTCAACCTGCCTTTCAGGGTTGAAGTGAGAAAGATGAAATGAGAGAGAAGGTTGACATACACAGTTACCAATACAGAGACATAGATTGATGCATGTCAGGTTTGCTTTACCCCCAAAGAGAAGGTGGGATAGGTACTTTTTGATGTACCTACAAAAAAAGGCATTTTGCTAACATGGGAAACTTGTGTCCAGGAATTGGCTATTTCCCTGTTTTTCAATTCTAGTTCAGCCTCTTAAAACTTAGCACTTTTCATGTTCCAGTTTTACCACCTGTAACGTGAGGATAATAAACCATGTCTCTTCTAAATTTGTTGCTGATAGAATAAGGCACTACATGCCAAGAGCTTTGAATAATATTTGAAGACATAACAAAGGTTTAAAAAGACTGGTTTGAAATTATTACTACAGGCCCCATGGATATGAAACAGTGAACATTTACACTGATGTTCCCACTGGTCCCAGTTGCAAGCCTCAATTTGCAATAAGCACTTGTGAGATGTCTCACCATGAATACAGGACCAAAGAAAAGAGGATCATAAGACTCCAAGTTAGAATCTCAGATGATTGTCATCTTGAACAATTTAAAATCAGTTTCTTTCTAAGTACAATGACAAAAGTAATAAGAGCTTTAGTGATGGTTGAATGAGAAAACCTATGTGAAGATTTTGTCATGGCACAATGATAGAGAATCCTAGGGAAATGCAGAAGTCCCCAATCATAATAGATTTATCCAGTCTTTGCTTGAGTTCTATTTCAGTTTGTTCATAGACACATGCTTGTTTAAGATCTTTGTTTCTTTTTTGGAGACTGACTTAGTATTATTGTATATTCACTCTAAAATAATCCCCATTCTCTGGAAGCCTATGTTTTTGGAGAGTTACCTCAGCTTTCTTTTGATGAGTGTCAGCTTATAATACTTCCAAGGTTCTTCATATTTTAAACTTCATATTTTCCAATTCTTTGTTTGAGTCTCTACTGTTCATATTTTGAGTATGCTTTCTTTTATTTTTTTAATACAGCTGTGTCTTTCTTTCAAACCCAAATTTGTACACAACCAAGAAGTGTCTCATTTGTTCACTTTGAAAATATGCTTTTTAACTTGTACATTCAGTGCATCTAGCTGGAAGACAGTTAGTGATACAGCTGGATTCATACTGATGGTTGTAAATGTTTTCTAGTCAGTAAATTTTCTCATTGTTTCCTTTTCCCCTCTTTTTTTTCATTTAATTTTTTTCTCATCTGTAATTGACAATTCTCTGTAATTTTTAGTTCTCCCTTTAGTCATATGAATTATGCTTCTCTTTATTTTCTGTCCATTTCTGCATGTCCCTAGAGTTTGAATTCCACCTTATGTGAATCTCAATTTACCCTCAACTAGGTCTGTGCTACTCTATCTGTAATGCAGTTATAACAAAATATTTCAAATTCTTCATTTGCAAATTTCACAATATTGCTATCAGTCCTTCCTCTTATCTATATAATATAGTCATCTAGCATATCATAATTATTTCTTGAAACAAATAGTTTTAGATCAAGTTACATTTTATTTTCTCTTTATCTTTTACCTTCTGAATTTTTCTGTCATGTAAATCCAGTTTTCTGACCTATATTATGCTCCCAGTCCTGGAACAAGTTCTCCTTATCTAGTCAGAATATATGTGTCTAGCAATAACTTCAACTCTTTGCTTGCCTAAGTCTTTATTCAATGAAGTTAAGGTACTTAAAGTAGAATCATGAGACAACTGCTTAAAATAACACACCTTCCTTTAACATTTTAGAAGGAGCAAGGTAAGAATTTTATAAAAATAAATCCCTTCAAGAAGCATCCTGTAGCTGGGTACCAGTGGTTCATCCCTGTAATCCACAGTAGTCAGGATGAGATGTGAGGATTGCAGTTTGAAGCCGGCCCAGACATGAAAGTCCTTGAGACACTTATTTCCAATTAATCCCAAAAAACCTATAAGTGGAGCTGTGGCTTAAGTGGTAGAGTGCTAGCCCTGACCAAATACACATAAACACACAGAGAAATAAAAAATGTATTCTTTATTATAAATCTTTTAGATAAATACGGCCTTTTGCAGTTTATAAGCAATTATTAGGAAGATGCTTTTATTCATAAAATCAACAAGGCAGTTCAGAGTTTAAATCATGAGAAAACAATCCTTAATCTGATACAAAGTAAAACATTATTTACTTTGTCACAAAATGGAGAAGAAAAAATAAAAAGTATTAAGAACCTTCATTAACAATTCTAATTTATGAAAAGAGACTTCTATTTGTCAGAAATATAAAAGGCAAAAATTAAATCAAAATTTAAAAAACACTTAAATTATACTTAAACCTTCAATGTGTTACACTTGCCTTCTCATTGTTCATGAGGGTCAATGTTATTAGATGAATTAAATGACTTTTAAAATTTGTTTTCCATTTTAGAGCTCATTGGAAATTGGTAGCTGAAAACATTGAAAGTATTAGTATGTACTGATTAGCTGTTGAGAAATTTTATCATTTGTTTTACTGAATGTTTAATGACACCTTTTAAATAACCAATTCTGTATTTATCAAAAGGTTTTCTAACAGTCACTGTAATTGTAAATTGCTGTTTATGAAATAATATCAGTGAGAGATTTGCATATTGGTAGGATTATAACTTGAAATTTTAAACAGAAACATTTTAAGTCTGGAGCAAACACAGATTTTTAAAAGACTGAATGAGAATGAGGTCATCAGAAAAGATTACCTATGTGAAATCATATCTCAGAATCTGGCCAAACACAAAGCCTACTTGTACCCAAAGAAACCCATAGGTCTGGAGGCAACAATGCTTGATAAGAATTATTGTCATTACCTTGCTCATGTAACTGTAACCCCTCTGTACAGTATTTTCACAATAAAAAAAACTTATTAAAAATGTTTTACATGAATGCCATGACAAATTACTTACAAATGTCATTTTACAGTTTTGCAAAGGTGAAGTGATGGAAAATTTGTTCAGACAATACTTGTAAGATATGACATTTCAAAACTCTCAATTCTGTGTGTGTGTGTTTGTGTGTGTGTGTGTGTATGTGTGTGTGTTCACATTCTTGTTTGGCTCTTTTGCTCAACACTGGTTTCTCCACTTTACCTTCCAACTTTTTGTTAATTATTTGGAGATAAGAATCTTATGGATTTGTCTGCTCAGGTTGACTATGAACAAAAATTCTAATATCTCAATTCTCTGAGTAGCTAGGATTACAGGTTTGAGCAACCAATGCCCTGCTACCAATATCAGCTTATAATCCAAACTGAAGCCAATATATCTAATGTCTCTTTACCTCTTGTCCTTTGAACTAGTCTTAAGAACTGAGGTTCAGAAAACTACAGCAGTCAAGAGGTTAAACCCAAACTAATACTTGTTGTGAAGGGAAGTTGCCTTGGAACATGGCCTCACTGTTCTTTATGTATTGGTTATAATTTCTGAAAGATTCCTTCCTGCTTGGTCTATTAATAATAACCATTAATAGTAGAGAGGAATGCAGTTCTTAAATTCTAAATCATCCCCCCAAGATCTTCCTTCTTTAGCCTGAGGTGTATAGCTCTGTCCCATTACCTTCTGACTTACATTTGAAGATTCTTAATACTCATTTTAGCCTAAGATACCAACACGAGTATTTCTCTTATCTTAGTTATTTTTTCTACAGTTCTTAATCATCGTCTGGCATATATATTTTCCTTATTTCTTAAATTCTTGGTGTTCTTCTATAGTGATATCCACCCTATGAAGATTTGTCAGGATCTGTCAGCTGGTTATTCATTCAAACACTTATCTAGATAATACTGTGAAGGAATTCCTGAAAATGTAATTATAGTCTCAAGTCATTTGCTCTTAAGATAACAGACATTATCACATCCACATAGGACCAACTGATAGGCTGAATGGAATTTCCTCTGACTGATTACAACCAGGAAAACCAGAGATATTCAAAGCACAGGGTGGATTTGATGTGCCACTTCTAGTTTGGGAGTCCCAGTGGGTAATGTGTGAAGAGTAGTCTCAAGGAGTTAAACATGACTTTTGGCTTATAACCAGCCAAGAAATACGAATCTCATTGGTGCAAACATTAGGAAATGGACTCTGCTAACTACCTAGATGATCTTAGGGATGGATTCTTTCACAAAGATTCCAGATTCATCCTTGTGAGAATCTAAGCAAAGGGTTCAGTACAGTATGATCAGTCAAACTTTAGACATACAGAACTGATATGATATGAGGATGCTGTTTTAAGCTGTTATGAAGGTAGGGGTATTTTCTCAGATTTGTTCAGTATTATAATCTTAGTCCCTATGTGTTTGATGCATAGAATTTCTGAAATACTTCTAAGGAACCCACTAATTAAACACCAAACATTGTTTGAGACTATACTTTCACTTTCAATATTTAACTGCAAATCCAGT
This sequence comes from Dipodomys spectabilis, assembly GCF_019054845.1. NCBI lineage: Eukaryota > Metazoa > Chordata > Mammalia > Rodentia > Heteromyidae > Dipodomys > Dipodomys spectabilis. The sequence goes on along the minus strand of NW_024870911.1, from coordinate 14,787,421 downwards.
TATATTAAGATTAAGGGTTAACACTTGAGAGAAACTATCTAAAAGTCTTCCATAATTTCTAAGAAATTTGTGTTAAATTTTGAAAGGCCTCAGTGATAAACTTACAAGTGCTTAAGTCATTTTTTTTCAAGAGGAATTGATTAGCAGACACTGAATACTTAATTTAATGCATGTTTTAGTAACTTTATGTGACATAAATTAATTTTCAATAGAGGCAGGAAGCCTATCTCTAAGGTAATTAGTCATGGTCAAGTCTTAATTATCTTCTAAATCAGAAAACAACAGACTTATAGAGATATCTACTTTGGAATTCTTGACTGGTACTCTTGGTTGGTTTTTTTTTTTTTAACAATTCTCTTCATAAAAATAAAGAAAAATTCTGTGACATGATTCTGTTTTTCATATGAAGAATCTGAAAAAATAAAAGACAGCTATTTTGAACACTCTAAACTTTTATCCACTGTACAGATACTACATGTGCTTTTATCTCTGTTTTGTGCATAAAGAGTTTCATAGATATTTAACTAAGTCAAGGTCAGAAATATTGGATTTGCAAGTCTATGACTCTAACCTGACTGAAGCTTCTGCTTTGTTGGGTGTTCCAAATTGCCCATCAGTGACCCTCTTGTACATTAAATGCATCTCCAACAATTATGAATACACAAGACTATACATTCTCATTTCACTATTGCAGTACTTATAACTAAGACTTTGATTATGAACCAATTGTTAATATTATTTCCTCAATAACAGTTTTATCTTTGAAAATTTTGTTAGGAGGACTAGTATAGGAATCAAGAAGATGAGACTCCAACTGCAAAGCAAGTGCCCAAGAGGTGACTGATTTGCCAAAGAACTAATAACCTCTAAGTGACCCAATACTGATATAATTCCTTCCTTCCTTCCTTCTTTCCTTTTCTTCCCTTTCTTTCTTTCCTTCTCCCTCCCTCCCTCCCTGCCTCCCTGCCTTCCTGCCTTCCTGCCTTCCTGCCTGCCTGCCTGCCTGCCTGCCTGCGTCTCCCTTCATTCCATTTTTCCTTCCTTCTTTCTTTCTCCCTCCATTCCTCCTTCCTTTCCTTCCTTCCCTCTCTCTCTCCTCCCTCCCTCCCTCCTTCCCTACTTCCCTCCCTGTCTTCCTTCCTTCCTTCCTTCCTTCCTTCCTTCCTTCCTTCCTTCCTTCCTTCCTTCCTTCCTTCCTTCCTTCCTTCCTTCCTTCCTCTTCCATTCCTTTCCCTCTCCTTCCCTCCCCTTCTCTCTCTTTGTCCCTTTTTCAATATTCTCTTATTCAGGTGTATTTTATGCCTGGTATTTTTCTCTTATATTTTGGGAGCTTTGACAGAAGAATCTGAGATGACATATTAATGGAGGCTAAGATGAACAGTGGTTGGCCTCAAAAAAGATTGTGTTTAGAGGGAGAAAGAAAGCAGAAGTGTAGGATTATTGCAGCCTAAAAGAAACTAGTGATGGGTCTACTTGTATCCCTATTTAAACAATTTATTTTTTCCCTTCTCCTCCCCAAATTAAACCAACATCAAATACAGTGAAAACAGAGGTTATACCATGGGGGAGGGACATACAAAGCAACAAAGAACTCATCTTATAAATATGTTAGAAACAATAGCAAGAAAGAAAAACCATTTGAGTCCTTATCTTGGGGTTCATGTCGCCTAGCATCAACTTGTCTGACCATTTCTGCTTGTCTCAGACATATACTAGTTATTGCAAATAAGGGAAACCATGGGACCTATGTTTCTTTGGGCCTGGCTTACTTCACTTAATATAATTTTTTCCAAGTCTTTCTATTTCCTAACAAATGGGGTGATGTCATTCTTTCTGACGGAGACATAGAATTCCATTGCAACAATGAGATGTACAAGATGTTAGGTCGAAAAACGAACTTTACAACTTTGGGGCGGGGGAGGAGATGGGAGGGCAAGGATGGTAAGGGGAAACAAAGGAGGAAGCAACAATGCTTGATAAGAAATTTACTCATTACCTTACTCATGTAACCCCCTCTGTATGGTATTTTCACAATAAAAAACTTATTAATATGAAAACAAAATAAAATACTATTTAAATTAAAAAAACAAAAAAGCTACACAAATGTATGCTTTTTTAATTTAATTTTATTGTCAAGGTGATATACAGAGGGGTTACAGTTACATAAATAAGACAGTGAGTACATTTCTTGTTGAATTTGTTAGATCCTCCCTCATTTTTCTCCCACTTTCCCTCCTGCAATGCCCCCACAAGTTGTAAAGTTCATTTCAAACATATTGTCTTGTGAGTATCACTGTTGCATTGGTTTGTCTTTGTCTCACCATTTTGTTGTTCCCTTTCCCTTCCCTAATTCAGATAAACATATATACAATACCCAGAGTACCAAAACCAAATACAGTGATAATAGGGTATAAACCATAGGGGGAAAAAAAGCACAAAAGAAAAAAGAAATCACATAATACCTTAACAACAACAACAACAAAGGAAAACCTCTTGTTTCCATATCTTTGAGGTCATTTCACTTATAATTAGATATGTCCGGGATAGTCTTAGCAGATGAGCAGAACAGCTCAAAGCAATGTACATGAATACGTCTCTTTATTTGTGTATGCCTTTGAGGTATTGAAAGAAGTGGGTTTCGGGGTAAGGAGGTGGTGATGGGGAACGAACACCTGGAAACAGATGTTCGTTTTCAATGCCTTCTTGGTCACATTAATAAAGCTTAAGTTTACATGCTGGCAGAAATGCAGTACATTGGCAATGTGTTTGCTCACGCGTTCACCCATATTCAGTGACAGCCTCCTTGTGTGCAGTTTGTCTGGCACTGGCACATGGGTGAGACCTTAGTGAATTTGTCAATTGTCACCACCCTTTCCCTCATGGAGCTTATTATCTGGATTGATGGTTTTGAAAGGTCATCCTGGCATAACATAAATAATAAATTGTAGCAATGAAACCCTGACCAGAAAGAGCTGGAGTAAGCAGCAAATTCAGATGATTGCCTGCCCGGGAGATTCAGGGTTTAACAAGAAGGATGTCATTGGTGACAAAGACAGAGATATATTGGATGGAAAAAAACACATTTAGACCCACTTTCGATTTTTAAAGTCAGGATGAGATGAGGGCACGTCTTGGACATTCTCATCACTGCATTTCCAGTTCTTTCTGAGCAATTGAAACTTTTGTTATAAATCATCACCTTTCCCAAGATCATTGATTTCTAGTGTTCGTTTTGAAGCACCTCCTACATACGCTTACCTTAATAGTAGGGTTGTGTTTGGTGAAATCGTGCTCCTTTTCCTGGTAGTTTGAATACATACATATTATTCTCCGGATTACAAATACTTTGAATTTTTGGTATTTTTCTATAGGTCACATTGATCTAAACAGTATATTAATGACAATGAGTGACTGTTTATCTACAAACCTACTTAATGATTTGAATAATGACCTCTGCTCAAAGTGACAACTTTACAATTACTATCTCTATACTTTATATACTATGGGTATATAAATGAGTATATAAAATTGTTTGAATATTTAGTATATTAATATTGATTCTCATAAAGCACAGTATTTTAAGCAAAAAAAAAAAAGTGCAAGGAGTGATTTGAATTTTCCTCCCTTCATGAGAAAAAACGAGCAAACACATAAATAAACTTGGTCTTGTTTTACTTAGATTTTTAATTCATAAGTAAAATTAATCAGGAAAGGGTTGTTCCACATGTGTCTCAAGCAGAAAGTTAATGAAATCCAACAAGGACTCAACAGATTAGGACCCACAATGAGGACTCTTCCAGGACAATAAAGTGATACAAAATCACTGCTACTGCAGAAAACCTCTTTTTCCCCTCACCACCATTCTGCTATCTTCTTCCATTTCTCTTTAATGGGATTGTGTTCTTCATCAGGGTGAGAAGTTCCTTCTGTCCAGCCATGGATGTCACTGAAGGCAATGACGTTGTGAGCTCATGAGCTTAGCTAGTTTCTACTGTCCTTTCTCTCACTGACTTATTCTTACACACACCATCATCCCCCCCTCATCCACCAAACATAATTGCATGCTGGTCCCCCCAAGGCTGGGTGACATGTGGCACATCTCCCATTTCCCCCGAAAGCCCTTGAGTCCTGCTTTCCAAATCACAAAAGGCAGAGTTGCTCAGCAGTATTCTTTGGGCTCCTTCCCCCTCACCTTTCCTCCCCTTCTCCTCACACTAGCCACCCCCTGATCATCTTGCTCTGGATCTAAAGAGCTCTACTTGCTTGTTGTATGACTGGGAAGAGGCTTGAAGGAAAGGGAGTCCTTCTCATGAGCACACCTTGTCTTGGAAGTCCTAACATCTGTCATGGACTCAGACAAATGTTGATCCAACTGATTAAAGTTTTCAAAAACCACACACATCTCCACCAGTCCCTGATCAATACACCTAACGTAGTGTCCAGGAGGAAGTGACTCACATTTCAAAGAACATAACTCCTATTGAGAGAACTAATTCCAACTAGAACTCTTTGGGCACTTAGCAACTTCCTACTATTTCCTACCGGCAGAGTTAAGTCAAAAATACTGGAGTAAGTTGGCGTTTCTGCTTCCAGCACCTCCGCCTTCTGTCACTAACATTGCAATTCTGTTTCTTAGTTGTTGAAGTTATAGTCCTTAATAAATCTACACATTTAAAATTAGTTTGGGGCACTCAAAAATATCTTCAAAGATTTAATAAGTATTAAGGGCAGAAAATTAAGAAAGCTCATCTTTGTATCATAGTCTTCAAGCAACACACACACAGAGGAGGCCTTACCCTATATTTTATCATTTTTTTCTACAGGAATAATTGGCGATTTAAAAGTTTCTGACTTTATAGTTGGATTATGGCAGGAACCGATTTGTTGCTAAAGCTTCATGGCTATTCTTTTACTAGTAGTAATAGATTATTTGTGTATTTGATGGAAGTCACAAAGGTAGTCTTTATTTTTAAAAATTTTCCCTGCTCTTTGTTTGAGTTTGATTGTCTATTATTTTTGCCAGTTCTGGGGCTTGAACTCCGGGCTTGCACTGCTCCTGGCTTCTTTTGCTCAAGGCTAGTACTCTACCACATGAGCCAGAGTGTGTCTTCTGGCTTTTTCTGTTTATGTAGTACTGAGGAATTGAATCTAGGGCTTCATGCATGACAGACAAACACTCTACCACTAAGCCACATTTTCAGGCTGGTTGTCTATTTTTTCTTATTTTTTTAATATGTTTTTTTAAAATACTGTACAGAGGAGTTACAGTTACATGAGCAAGGTAGTGAGTACATTTCCTATTGAGCATTGTTACCTCCTCCTTTGTTTTCCCTTCCCATCCCTCTCACCTCCATAACTACACTCCCCCTTCCCCCCCTCACCCCATCCCTGCCTAAATTTGTAAAGTTTGTTTTTCAACATAGTGTCTTGTACATCTCATTCTTACAATGGTTCAACCTGCATCCTTATTTAAGTGTTTTGTTTTTTCCCTTCCCCTATCCAAGCTAGAGAAGTGTATATACAAGATGCAGGGAACCAACATCAAATACAGTGAAAACAGGGGTTATGCCATGGGGGAGGAACATACAAAGAAACAAAAAAATCACCTGGTACATTATAAATATATTAGGGAACAATAACAAGAAAGAAAAAAACCAGTTGTGTCCCTACCTTGGGGCTCATTTCGCTTAACATCATCTTATCTACATTGAGATTCCACCTCACCCCAGTCAGAATGGCTAAAATCAAGAACTCTAATAACAACATATGCTGGAGGGGATGTGACCAGAAGGGAACCTTACTGCATTGTTGGTAGGAGTGTAAACTTGTTCAACCACTTTGGAAAGCACTATGGAGGTTCCTCAAAAGACTCCATATAGAGCTCCCCTCTGGCCCAGAAATCCCACTTTTGAGCATTTACCCAAACTCACACAAACAAGGCTACACTAAAGCCACCAGCACAACTATGTTCATTGCAGTATTATTTACCATAGCTAAGATATGGAACCAACCCAGATGCCCCTCAGTAGATGAATGGATCAAGAAAATGTGGTGTGTCTGTGTGTGAGTGTGTGTCTGTACACACACACACACACACACACACAATGGAATTCTATGCTTCAGTCAGAAAGAATGACATTGACTCATTTGTTAGGAAATGGAAAGACTTGAAAGAAATTGTATTAAGTGAAGTAAGCCAGGCCCAATGAAACATAGGTCCTATGGTTTCCCTTATTTGTAATAACTAGTATGTATCTGGGACAAGCAGAAAAGGTCAAAAGCTGGTTGTCTATTTTTTCAAGTGTTGCATATTTAAGTTTCAGTAACATTGTAATTTTAATCAGAAATGATAAATGTGAGACATTTGGGAAAAACAATATGTAGAATTAATTTTTCAGGGCTGGGTGCCAGTGGCTCACGCCTGTAATCCTAGCTACTCAGGAGGGTGAGATCTGAGGATCTCAATTCAAAGCCAACCTGGGCAGTAAAGTCCGTGAGACTCTTATTTCCAATAAACCACTAGAAAACTGGAAGTGGCTCTGTGGCTCAAGGGGTAGAATGTGCTCACCTTGAGCTGTAGAGCTGAGGGACAGTGCCCAGGCCCAGAGTTCAAGCCTCACGACAGACAAAAAAAAAAAAAAAAAGGAATTATTTCTTCAATCTATCATAGTCATTATTTTTTCTTTTCCTTTTTTTTTGTATTGGTACTGAGAGGTAAAATCGGGGACCTGAGTCCTTGTTCAGCTTTTTCCAACTCATGGCTGGAACTTTTTTTTTTTTTTTTTTTGTCAGTCAGGGAGCTTGAATTCTGGGCCTGGGCACTGTCCCTCAGCTCTTCAGCTCAAGGAGAGGCTCTACCACTTGAGCTAAAGCACCACTTCCGGTTTTCTGGTGGTTAATTGGAGATAAGAGTCTCAGGGACTTTCCTGCCCGGGCTGGCTTTGAACCTCGATCCTCATATCTCAGCCTCCTGAGTAGCTAGGATTACAGACGTGAGCTACCGGTGCCCGGCTTGCCGGAACTCTTTGTCATTGGAGCCACATCTGCATTTCAGGTCTTTTTTCATTAATTGAAGAAGAGCCTCACAAATTTATTTGCCCTGCTTGGCTTTAAACTACAGTCTTTAGATCTCAGTCTTCTAAGTAGCTGGAATTACAGGCATGAGCCACTAGCACACAGCATAGTCTTTTTTAAATTTATGTATTGCTATTGTAAAGAAGATATACAGAGGGGCTATGGTTACAAAATCAGGTAAAGAGTACATTTCTTTTTGAACAATGTCACCCCTATCTTCCTCTCTCCCAGTATTTCATTCCCAACCCCACTCACAAATTGCATACTTTATTTTCCACATAGTGTCTACTGACTATCAATACCCATCAAAACCCAGCAGAATCTTTTAATCATGTTCAGCTTTTGTAAAGAATTGAAGTGTAAAGCAGAAAAGTCTACTTTACCTTAGACTACTTAGGATTGTTCCAATTTCTAATTTGGTCAACTTTCTTTATTAAAGGTACCAACTTAATTTGCTAAGTACAATTTTATTTTAATTTGAGAAATCTTTAATAAAAACCTTTGACCAGGACATTTGTTATGTCCACTTAATTTAATGTCAAATAATTTAATGCTCATTGAATTATGTTCATAGTGTCATTATGCAAACAATGTAAATAAACTAGTAAGCACTTTGAAAACAAATATTTTAAATTGCTAATTAAAATAAATTTAAGCATTTAGAACTATTCCTGTTTAGGTAAGCTATTAAAAATGCTGTGCTTCTAGGGAAATGAACCCTAAGATACCTATCCAAATGTTTTTTTCTTCTTTATGCAATTGTTTCTAACACATTTATAAGATTATTTCTTTGTTGCTTTGTATGTCGCTCCCCCACAGTATAACCCCTGCTTTCACAGTATTTGATGTCGGTACAATTTGTGGAGGGGAAGGGGAAAAACAAATCGTTTAAATAGGGATACAGGTGGACCCATTGCAACAATGAGATGTACAAGACGTTATGTCGAAAACGAACTTTACAACTTTGGGGGCGGGGAGGATTGTGTGAGGGGGTAGGGGGAAGGATTGGGTGAGGGGATGGGGGAAGATGGGAAGGGATGGGAAGGGGAAACAAAGGAGGAGGCTACAATGCTTGATAAAAAAATGTACTCATTATCTTGCCCATGTAATTATAATCCCTCTGTACAGTATTTTCACACAAAAAAAGAAAGAAAAAAAGAAAAAAAAATGCCGTGCTTCTTGATTGTGAATTTCATATTGCCTTTAAAATAACTCAAAGCCTTATATTGGCAAAATTATAGATGAATTACACTTATTGTAAGATGAAGAAACTGTATTAAAAAGCTTTTCTTCTGCAAGGTACTTTCAGACATTCCTCTTGTAGATATTTCTATATCACTTGTGCAGGTTTATGTTGTGATTTCAAGGAAGGCATCTTATAAATGGAACCTATAATTTGTGCTCATTACCATATGTCAAAGTCAAATGTTTTTCTTTTACTAAGAAGATCTTAAGTGTTAATTGCATGCATTGAAATGCACTAAATTTTCTACTAAAAATATTTCTGTTTCTAATATCCTAATGCAGTAGGCCATTGGCCACTCTGCAATTCACAAAAATAGATTGAAATTTTGTTTTTAGCTTAAAGGGATTCTTTTGTCTGAATGGAGGTCGACTTTAAAAGTGACTGATGAACAAGAAAGCACAACCATACAAACATTATATATGGATATATACATATACATTATATAATTGATGAACAATAAAGTACAACAATGCAACCATATTATATATATTTTGATATATATATATATATATATATATACGGATATAGAAATAATAGATTTCATTGATTATTCACTACTACTCAGCACTGTGTTGTCAACTCTGGACCATAGAGGGCGCTGTCTCCCTAATGAAGATCCTAGTTTAAGAAGGTCTGTGAGCTCCTCTTTGTGGCCAGGCCACCGCCTCCACTGTGTAACATAACAGGACTGCTGTTTATTAATCCATTTTCTTTCCCCCACTAAATATCTCTTCACAATGTCCTAATGAAATTCTTTCCGTGGGCACTCATCCAAAATGAATAATCATGTAAAAAAGAAGGGCTGAAATTCTTCTGGGGGTTATTTACTTCTATGTTAAGTATCTCGTAACGTTTTCTAATAGCATCACTTTTAATTATTATTATTTCTTTTGTGTGTGTGTGTGTGTGTGTGTGTGTGTGTGTGTGTGTGTGTTTGCGTGCACATACTCATGCACACCCACACCCGTTCTGAAGCTTGAACTCTGGGTCTCAGACTCCTGATCTGTTGTTTTCTACTCATGCTCTAACACTTGAGTCACACTCTAATTCTGCCACTTTCTGGTGGCTAACTGGAGATGAGCATCTGATGGACTTTCCTGCTGGGAAAGTTTAAAATTTCAGTCCTCCCATCTCAGCCTCCTGAGTCGTGAGGAATACAGGAGTGAGCTACTGACACCTAGAGCCACTCTTAATTTTCCTCATGTGTAATATCTTGTGGCAAAAAAGGCAGTCAATATGGGTCCCTAGACATTATATATCAAAATGATGGAAAGATGACATCATCCTTTGACATTCTGGAAAACCTTTGTTCTATTCATGATGGGCTTTGCAACACCACTGGAGTTAGTCTCAGTGACAGACAAATATTCTGGCCATGGGTAAGTAGTCCTACTTAACTGCCATGCTTGTGTTTTATAGAAAAATAAAATGAGGGACTGGGAAGATGTCTCAATGGTACAGTGTTTGCCTCGCATGCTTGAGGCCCTGGGTTAGATTCCTCAGCACCACATAAGCAGAAAAAACCGGAAGTGGTGCTGTGGCTCAAGTGGTAGAGCACTAGACTTGAGCTGAAGAGATGAGGGACAGTGCCCAGGCCCAGAGTTCAGGCCTCACAACCGTCATAATAATAATAATAATAACAATAATAATAAATAAAATGCAAAAAAGATTGTATTCCATCGTTGTAAAATGTTAATCTAGCTGTCTCCAAGGTGTATCTAATCTAATAATGGAAACTTAATTTTGTTTTCCTAAAGAAAGAACAATGAGAAGACAATTACTAAAGTTTCAGTTTACAGTAGTGTTCACTCCTTTCCTATAAGTGCTTAATTGCTCACTCACTCCTAAATGCTGACATCGGATTTACCACCAATACTACACTGCATTACATATCTTTGACAAAATACTCACAAACTGGCCCAACTACTGAAATGAGCTTTAGGTACAACATATATTAACGGATGAAGGAAAGACTTGCAGATTGGTTATCTGGGCTTTACATATAATGGATTCCAGTTATTATAGCTTCAACATAAAATGACCCATAATCTCATATGATGGAGTCTTAGTTCCTAACTGGCGACACTATTTTGGGAGATGGGGAAAACTTTAGGAGATGGCATGTGTTGCATGAAATTCGTCACCAGGAGTATGCATTTGAAGGATATCTTTACTCCTAATTTCAAGGTTAATTAATTTAAAGAGAAAGAGAAATGGTACATTCCCTGATGTGAACCTTAATTTAAGTATCTTTAAGAGTTGATGTATGATTTTATGTTTTCTATATCAAAGACAAGATGGTTGTATATTGATTTATGTTATCACAAAATTTCTCCTTTAGTCCCAGCAAATTGTTCACAGTGAACAAATGAATTGAAAATGGCTAGCACTCAAATGGCCACTCTTAAGTATTACTATTTTATTGCCTTTAAGAGAAAATAAATCTGGGCCTGGTAACTTGTGCCTGTGATCCTAGCTACCTTGGGAAGATCATGGAAAACCGGGGTCTATAGCTGATCTTGGACAAAAACAGGAGACCCAACCTCAGTAAATAATGAGCAACAAAACAGTGTCTGGGTTTGTAACCCAAGTGGTAGAATAATTACCCAGAAAGGCCCTGAATTTGAGCATCAGTACCACCGGGGAAAAAAGGAAAAATAGAATTGTCTCTGAGGAAATTCATCCTAAATAGAAAAGCTATTGAAAACACCACTTTATACAAAAGAGCTCTCTCGACTTGCTTCAAGAAGTTGTAGTGTCATAATCAGAGAACCACAAGTATCAAAATATAATCATAAGCATCATCGTGCTGATTCATGATATTCTCATCTTGAAGTATTTGTTTCCTAATGTGCACATTTCATTTCACTTTCTGTGTAGAATCCATGTTGTAATCATGCAGCACACTCCAGTGCTTGGAAATTTAAATAAGTGAATGATTCTTTTAACAAGAAAACTTCGCATCAGTAAATTGTCAGAAGTACATTTCTGGGATCTGTTATGAGAGAAGTCCCCTGAAAAGAGTTCTATAAACTAGGATGACATCTTTATAGAGATCAACATAGTATTTAATGAGGAGAGTACTTGAACTACACATCTAAATTCAATCTTGGCTCTTGCACTCACTAAGTGTGTAATTTTTGCCAAAAAACTTCCTACAACTGGATATCTTTAATAGTAAAATAAGGATTCTTAATAATACTCAACACTGAGGCTGTTGATTTTTTTTTTTCCGTTGTGGATCCTGGAGCTCAAACTCTGCTCAGGCACTGTCCCTGAGCTCCTTTTTGCTCAAGGCTAGCATTCTACCACTTAAGCCACAGTGCTATTTCCAGATTGCTCTGTGATTAACTGGAGAGAACAACACAAAGAATTAATTCTTTTATGAAACTCAGTGAACAGTCTCTTGGAGGAAAACCCCCATTTTACCACTGTAGTTGGGAAAGTATGGTCTTTTGGCACTTCAGCATTCACTTGTTAGTCAAAGCTTAGCAAGTAACTCTGCTGCTGAAGTGGAAAAGATTGGCATGACTGGGGTTGACATTATGTATTTTTGGCCCTTGACAATATTTTTAAGCCTATATTCATTTTTCCTTCTTAATTTTGAGATAGAGTCTGACTGCTATGTCGCCAAGGCCAGCTTTGAATTTCCAAGCTTCCTGCATCAGCCTGTCTAGTCTTGGAATTGTACCCAATGAAAGACTTCTACTTTCTCTATAACTGGTTTCCTTACCTCTCTCCTCCTCTTTGCTAAACATGCATGAATATATTCACACACACACACACACACACACACACACACACACACACACACACACAATCTTCTCATTCAAGGTATTCTGAACAGAGATTCAAAAGTATTTAGCCACTGAGAAATTGGTCTTACTGAGTATAGCTTAAGGTTAGAAAATTTTAGGGCTCTAAACTTGTTTTCAAGCATGAAGCAGTTAGTGTTTCTCTGATACTTGTTTTGGATTGGCTTCAGTGGACCAGAGGGCTCAGGTCAGATTTGTTAACAGCATTTACCCTTTTGTTTTGTAACCAGTTGTACTTTCCAAACTGGTTGCACATTGCTATCATTTTTGTCTCTGAATAATAGTACAAGGGTTAACACTATAACAAAATTTTTGCCATCAGTCCTCTATTATATATTTCTTATTTGATACTGATTTACCATCTGATTTATAATTAATAAGCAATCTGCCCCAAATACTGTAAGATGCATTTTCCCTGGAACACTTGTTCCTCTTTGGTTTGTTATAATACCATTGCTTATTATAATACCATATGCACTCTTTCCTTGTTCTCACAAGTCCCACAAATATGAAGCATTCAGGTGCATTCAATGATTCAGCTCTATCAAAACTTTGCTTAGCAGCTGAACTGCCTCAGTCCCCTATTTGAGGTTCACCACATAAACTGTTTTAAATAATAAAAACTAAAAACAAAAAAAATTGAAAAACTGTAAACAAATAAAATAACTTGTTCCATAAATAGCTTGTAAAATAGGGTACGTTTATTTTCCCAACTTGTATCTGTGTTAGAATATATATATATGTATATATATATATAAAAGGTTAAACTCTATGCTTATAATGGTAGTGTGTTTATGGAACTTGGTATTTGTCTTTGAAAATCTGAATAAAAGAAAACATATTAGAGATTAAGTGTAGAATAAGTATACTTAATAATATTATTAAGATCTTCAATGCTAAGCTAAAGTATTTATGTCTGTTGTATTTTGTAGACATTGTTCAGTATGGCCATATTGCATAGTTCAACTTTAGGTCTAAAGAAATTGACTTCTCTAAAAATACTCAATAAAATTAGTTTGCAGCAATACAAATTCATATATAAAAGCAATAAGAGTTAAACCACATTAACTAGCCAATACTAATGTATTAAACAATCATTGGAAGCAAAATGTACCCACTGAGAGAAGTTAGTTGAAGTGGCTCAGACTATGTGGAAGAATCCCAACCATTGTTAACATACAAATAAGAAGATTCTGCTCTGATTGGTAGGGGACCAGATACTTTACCTGCCTTTGTCTTATCTCAATTGTTTTATTGGCGGCTACCACTGACATTGATGCAGGCTGGATACAATGAGGCAACAATGCTCACAGTATCTGCTAGCATATCATTTAGTGTAAACTAAACCATACTTCCACTGTTAAAACCACAGTCAGGAATGATGTTCCTCAGAACTTCTTTATTGACAAGGATGGCTATGTGTACTTTAAGCAAGATGAACCAGAGAAAGAAGTATTTAACACTTGGGCAAAAGAAAAGCTGCAGTCAATGTAAAAGATGTCATTCACTCTATTTATCTATCCTATAATGTCTGCCTCTTAAATCTGATTGGTCCCCATAACTCATTCTTTACCAAGAGGATTAAGCAGAGGTGAGGTACAAAAAGCCCATATGATTTTAACTTGAGTACTTTGGGATATTTACTCTTGAGTTGTTCCCTAAGAACAGCTACCACATGTGATAGACATGAGTGGCTAAGCATGCAATCTCAGGTTCACAGTGTCAGTTGAATATTCAGCTGAAAAACCATATCAATGCAGGTCAATGCATAAGCAATTTTAAATATCCAATAGCCATTGTTTTATTTATTTTTAGGTTCAAGATTGGGAGTCAGACTCAATACCTGACACTTTTGTTTACTGGCTAGCACTCTACCAATTGAGCCATGCCCAACCCTTTCCAATAACATTTTAGATGCTCAATATGGTCAACTTTTTTTGTCAGTCATAGGGCTTGAACTCTGGACCTGAGCTCTGTCCCTCAACTCTTCAGCTCAAGGCTAGAACTCTACCACTTGAGCTACTGTGCCACTTTCAGCTTTTTCTGTTTGTGTAGTGCTGAGGAATCAAACCCAGGGCCTCATGCAGGCAAGGCAAGCACTCTACCACTTAGCCACCTTCCCAGCCCAATATGGTCAATCTTTAAGACCCTTGTAATCTCATCTGGTATGACATCATTGCCTTGATAGATTATTTAAAAAAAACTGATCAACCAAGCCTAGGAAGGCCTCAAAATACATAAAAATCATAAAAGATCATAACCAATTGTTTAAGTTACTATATTTTGATGTTGTGTGTTATATAATACTAAATATAAAGGGAAGGACTATTTCATAAATGTAAGAAAAGTTTGCAGATCTCTACTAGGATGTTGGGTTGGGGAGAAGAAGAAGGAGAAAGTAGAATGGGAGGAAAAGAAATAAAGATAAATGATGTCCATCAATATGTCCAAGTCTGTATGTCAGTCAGCATATAAATGTAGAAAAGCATTATAATGTATTTGAAGATTATACAGATTGAACTAGACAACCTATTATAAAGCTTTTATCCTAAGTTTTGGATACATACTATTTTTTTTTTAAATTAAAAGCTGGGTTCAGATAAGCTAGCTAATTTTTATTTTACACAACAAATGATTGACAGAAACAAGTCATAAAGTCCTATCTTTCTAAATCCAATGACTAAGTTTAACTTTACCAGGGAACAAAACTTGCCCACTGTCTTCTGTTTGGTATCTTGAAACTGGTTCAGTAACAATTGCATAGGTATTTCAGTGAAAATCAAGTAACACACATCAATTCAAAATTATGCAGAATTTACCTGTTACTTTTTGAGAGGGCACCAGCAACACCTGGTGATCTATCATCACTTATATGCTTAGTTTCATGAACAAGGCACAAAAATATTTACTTTGAGATATGCTTGACTAATGAGTACTTTTTTCAGTATAGGTCTTCTGACCCATTCTGAAGGCACAGCTACCACTCACTTAATCCATAAGTTGTGCCCATCAACCTTATTGTTTAGACCTAAATGGAATGAATTATGGAGTGAGGGCAAAGAGATTAGGACTGCTCATAGTTACTATTTATTTTAAGCAGGTAGCGTAGTGGGAGAATTAACATTTCTAGCTAGCATAAGCATGTCAGATTGAATGATTATGGGGTCACACTAACATAAATTAGTCTGCTTGTAATGAATCTTTGTTTTGGCATTACTGCTAGCCAATTGCTATAATAGGACTGTTACAACAATGAATATGTACAAGCACATTATTTCTTAATGACATACTAAACTACAATCAAAACAGGCATCTCTCAGCATGCATTGTAGTTGAATGGCAATTAAATAAGCTCTGACACTTTTTCTGATTTGTTTTTCAAATTACTCACTTCATTAGAAACTAGGAGAGTCAGAACAGTGCTTTGAAAGAAGGATTCCAATAATACTGATCTTTATGAAACATATATAGTCTAATGAGGATAGAAATTACATACATATTTTTGACATTGCTTAATAATTTTTAGTGGACATGTATTTTTCAGGTTTAGAAATTTTGATTTTTTTGTATAATAAAATACATCTTTAGTTCTACCTTAGTAAGTTAATACAGAACGCCTCCAAATTATAATAATAAAATGATCAGTTCATGAAATTTTAGATTACTAATTCAGGAGGAAAACTTCAATATTGGCACGCACAGTGTCCAATTTAATTTCTCCAATTACATATAATTTTGTCATAGCTTATTTCCCTATATAGTTATTACTGTACATTTTTTTGGTAATCCCTATTTGCCTAAAGCACTACTATTCATGATGAAATCACCTTTTTCTTTATTCTCTTCTCACCTACATACTGTTCCTCAGTGTATTCATTTGGAACACTTCTTCAAGTCCCAGTCCTCTCAGATCCATAGTTCTCTGAGGAAAGCTGCTAACCAAAATGGCTGGTGGCTCCTTTTCCCAAGAGAGACATACAAACTCAATAGTCACCATCTCATAAGGTCTGAGTCTTCTAGTCCATGCTATTTGAAAAACAGCCCATCTCTCCAGGAAAAAAAAAAATGAGATCTTGAAGCAAAAGAGTGCCAGTCTTCTGTACCCACAGCTCTTGCTAAATGATTCAATTTACCATAAGTAAAAACTAATTATTTTACAGAAGTTGCGTATGTAACGAATGTGTTAGACTTGTTATTGTCATTCTTCTCTAATACCTGTAACAGAAGTTAAAAGTAAAAAATGGTTGTTTATAGAAACTAGGAATTGTAGGGTGGGAGGAAGTATTGGGAAAAGTTTATCAATGGGAACTCAGTTATAGTTCCAAAGAAAAAAAAAAGATGCTGTTCTAATGCAAAGTAGAATGAGTACAGAGAACAAAAGCATACTGTACATTTTAAAAAGAGAAAACGTTTTTATACTTTTTTGAACAGAGGGGTTACAGCTACATAAGTAAGGTAATGAGTCCATTTCTTTTTGAACAGTGTTACTCCCTCCCTCATTTTCTCCCACTCTCCCCCCAGACTGCCCTCCGTCTGAAGTTGCAAAGTGCATTTCCAACATGGTGTCTAGTGAGTATCATTGTTGCATTGGTTCACCCTTTGTCCTACCATTTCTGTGATTCCCCTTCCCTTCTGCAAATCAGATGAACTTGCATATAAGATAAAGGGTACAGAAGTCACAAACAGTGACAACAGTTGGGCATAAATCAGAGGGGGAAAAACCAAAAGACAAAAGAAGCAACTGCACACAGTACATTATAAAATTCTCTTGTTTCCATTTCTTGGAGTTCATTTTGATAAGATTCGTTTTATATGGTCATATATACTTAGATATGGAGCTATTGTGAGCCTGTGCTAAAAATATCATAGACATATTCTAGTCTATGATGTTCTTAACAGATAAAACATTTTTAAATCTCCAGTAAAAAGAGACAATGTATAAGGACAAAATGTGTTTAAGCTGATTAAAACATTATGCACTGTATGGTAACACAGTAAAATGTACATTTTTATGCTTCAGTTAAAAACAAATTGAATAACAGTATATCGGGTCTTTTTACACAAATTTTGTAACAGTAATTGTAATTAATCTACAGGTTATTTCCAGTACATAGTATGATGTACATATGCTATGAACAAAAAATAGACTTAAGGCTGCACATGTTACATAAGGACTTGAGCACAGGGGATTTATGGGTATACAAAAAGTCCTAGAACAATCCCAAATGGATTCTGAAAGAATGGGAGTGTACATTTATTTCAAAGAAAGGGGCTGGGAAGGTGGCTCAGTGGTAGAGCACCTGCCTTGCATGCCAGAGGCCCTGGGTTCGATTCCTCAGCACCACATAAGCAAAAAGAAAAAAGCCAGAAGTGGCGCTGTGGCTCAAGTGGTAGAGCGCTAGCCTTGAGCTGAAATGCTGAGGGACAGCGCCCAGACCCAGAGTTCAGGCCCCATGACTGGACCCAAAAAAACAAAAACAAAACAAATCAAAGAAAAACAAAAAAATCATGGTATAAATAATCATATCCAAAAAGAAGGAACAATTTAGAAACATCTAGATGTTATATTAACCTATCAATCATAGTTGTAAGTTACTCAGGGAATTATATTATCATGAAAATTAAAAAAGGAACTCAATGAAAATGTTAGATATGGAATACGAGCTGAAGCACAGAATATGATATAGAGAAAAGATAGCAACAAGGCACGAATGATAAAAGAGTAAAATCAGAACTGGAAATCTCATGGGCAGGACAGAAGGTGACTCCACAAGAAGAAGATAGAGATGTGGCATGCAGATAACAGAAATCACAGCAAAACTTTGAGACAAAAAAGAGATTGTATAAAAGTACAAGGAATATATGCGTAAGGGAACTAAAACTAAAGAGAAAGGAAAAGATAAAATACCTATCATTTTGAACAAGTTCATGCCTTGTCAATGAGAAGAAATAAGAGGTACTTCTATCCTAGACAACTTAAAACAAAGAGCAAAAGTTATAAGGAGAAAGATGAAGATCACAAACAAAACACCAACTCAAAGGAAATACTTGATAGTTAAAAAAAATGAAAGACTTTGGAATTAAATTTTTAGTGTTTGATAGAAAATAACTTAGAATTCTACGCTCTATAAACTTTCATTTAAAAATAAAAAATTAAATTAATTTCTATGTATGTAAAACTTCCAATTTATTACTACATAAATTCCCTTTGAAGACAGATGTGAATGAGATATGTTACAACATGATGAGCTTGAGAAGGTGACCGAAAAGGTGAGAACAGTCTGTTATTCCAATGTTCAAAATAAAGCCATCTAGTTTTTTAAGTGGAAAAATTTAAAGATGCTTCAAACAGAATAAACAGATATAATAATTATGTTACGGAAGCAGAAATAAGCAACTGAAATAAATGGACCAGTTAAAAAGACAAGAATTACAAATTTAATAATTATGGTTTGTTAACTCCCAGGGCTCTTATTTTTTTTCTATCATTTTAATACTGATGGCTCCCAATTAATCTTTCCCACCTGTCCTTTCCCCAGAGCTCCACATGTTCACTCAGTTTATTTGCTCTACAACAGCTGTGATGTCACGTGATCCCTTATTAGAAAGTTTTTATAGGATTCAAATCTGGGAGTGATCAGAGGAGGCTTCCAGAAGGAAGTGGCCTCTGTAGTGAACTCAGGGGAAGAGCAAGAAGATTACCTTCAGCAGAGGAGCCCCTTTGAAGAAATGTAAGAAACTCTGTGCGGCCATACCTGAGCAGAAGGCTGGCTTGAACCCCAATGGGGTAAGGCCTTGATTTTAGGCCTCCTATTCTTTAATATTTCATTACATCTTCATCATAACTGTAACCAGACGTCATTGAAGGATATTTAGCAGGGCACTAAACTGATCAGAGTTTTCTTTAGTCAAAGATAATACAAATTGCATCTTACTCATTTAAGGTAAGTATTCAGCACGGAAAAAATGTTTATGTAAAATCTTGACTATTTTCTTTAAATGACATCAGTGTCTAACAACCAAGTATTAAAGAATTCTATTGTTATTACTGCCATTCTATTATTATTTGTAATACCAGACAATACCTATTTCATCACTGTGTAAACTGCAATACTTAAACACTATTTTTTTTTCCTTTTTGTGCCAGTACTGGGGTTTGAACTTACAGCTGGGGCACTGTTCCTTAGCTTTTTTGTCCATTTACTCTACAGTCCACTTCCAGCTTGTTAGTGGTGAATTGGAAATAAAAGTCTTACAGATTTTCCTGTCCAGGCAACTTTAGAAATGTGATCTCTGGATTTCAGCCTCCTGAGTACCTAGGATCACAGGCATGAGCCACTGACTTCCGACATTTTTTTAAACACTGTTTACATATATTGTTAAACAAGCAATAAGCCATACTTTTCAAGAGTCAGATTTATCCATGCAATACCAATTTTAAAAGGTATAGCAAATTTATTGGGGACCATGAATATCTACTGAGTGTTTAAATGTCCTTGGGTCATATTACATACTTATATAAAACTTTAAATTCATTTTTGACTCAGTTTCATTTCGTCACCATGGCCTGCTAATTGAAATTATAAAGGAAAAAATAAAATATTTCCACCTTTGGTTTTCAAATCAAAACTGCTGAGGTTTTCTAAAAGTCTAGTGTGCTCTTTTCTGCTATTTAATTAACCAGTTCACAAATAAAATGTCCTCGGTTTAATTTTCATTCTGTAGCTCAATACTGTAAACTATTCACAGCATAATTAAAAGTCCTGAATTCTCCCAGGAATGATATTAACAGTAAGCAACCAGCCCATGAAATAGCGAAGTCTTACTGTTACTCGGCTAAATTGGGTATACTATAAAACAGCACAAGTGTTCTTTGCTTAATCTTATAAAGCCCAGAAACCCCAGCTGCCATGAATCCCAACCTCCTAAAACTCTCCAGATAGCTGAGTGCTAGAAGAACTGCATTAAAATTTGTATAGCGATTATATTATATTTTACTGAGTTTCTTTAAATTTTCTTTGTGAAACAACTTAAAGATAGTACAAATTCACTTTAGTGTCGAGTACAATCAGCTGATTTTTGAGTGCATTGTTTATCTTTAACATGAACAGCAAAAATAAAGATACTTACATTAAAAATATCAGATTTTATATGAGATTTTTAGAAGAAGTCTGTTTATTAGGCAAAATATCTATGTACCATTGACTTAATCATTTCAATCCTGTGCACTGTCTGACTACACATAGTAAATACATCCACCAATTCCTGTTAGTCACAGAGAAGATACATTTAGAATTAATAGTGTGTCACCCCATTTGTACAATTATTCTATGCATTTGTGTTATGCTTTCTAAATCTAGCCTTTTACTTGCCCTTCGATTTTCTTTTTGATGCAAGGCATTATAATGTTTTCAAGTTTAGATCAAGTTTAGGTTATATAAATGATATTTCTTCATTTCAAGTTTCACAGTACATAATCACATTTGTTTATAGGTAGGAAAGAAGGAAGTTTGGACTTACAGCTTTATTTTCTAAAGGATTTGTATCTAACTTTAATCGTCAAATCCAAACAGATTTCACATGTGAAAGAAAAAAATCATTTGAATACTACCTGTTTATCCAGAGGATTATAGCCTGCTAGTGGCTTTGGACAAAGAGTAAGATGAGCCTTATGCTGGGTCCCATTGATGGTTTCCCTCTCCCACACTGCTCCAAGTGACAACACGAGCCAGTATATTGATTTTGCTGCTGACTTGCATATTGGGCATTAAAAGAAATTCAATATTGTAATTGATTTAGGTTAAACAGCTGATATACATACTGCAACATCTCAGTCAGTTGTCAAATTCATAAAACTTGAAGGCTAAAAATTAATATATAGAGATGTCTCAGCATTCTGTTTAGTGGCTATGTATAAAAGTAGATGACAAACATGAATCAGGAAGGATAATTTGAACTATCTTTGACTAATGTCTTTTTACAATGTTTTTTTATTGTAAAAATAGTGTACAGGGGCTGGGAAGGTGGCTCAGTGGTAAAGCGCTCGTCTTGCATGCTTAAGGCCCTGAGTTCGATTCCTCAGCACCACATAAGCAGGAAAAAAAAGCCGGAAGTGGCGCTGTGGCTTAAGTGGTAGAGTGCTAGCCTTGAGCTGAAGAGCTGAGGAACAGCGCCCAGGCCCAGAGTTCAGGCCCCACGACCGGACCCACAAAAAATAAAAAATAAATAAATAAATAAATTTAAAAAATAGTGTACAGACAGATTACAGTTACATGAGTAAAGTAATGACTACATTTTCTATCAAGCATTGTTACCTCCTCCTTTGCTTTTCCCCTACCATCTCTTCCCTCCACACCGTCTCAACTCCACCGCCCCCCCCCCCCCCCAAGTTGTAACGTTCATTTTCAACATAGTGTCTTGTACATCTCATTGTTAAGATGGGTCAACCTGTATCCTTATTTCAGCATTTTGTTTTTTCCCTTCCCCTCCCCAAATTAGAAAAATGCAAGATGCAGGGCACTGATGTCAAATACAGTGAAAACAGGGGTTATACCATGGGGGAAGAACATACAAAAGAAACAAAAAAGCTGGCGCAGGTGGCTCATGCCTGAAATCCTAGCTATTCAGGAGGCTGAGATCTGAGGATCACGGTTCAAAGCCAGACTGGGCAGGAAAGTCCGTGAGACTCTTATCTCCAATAAAACCACTAGAAAACCTCAAGTGGCGCTGTGGCTCAATCGGTAGAGCGCTCGCCTTGAGCTGAAGAGCTGAGGGACAGCACCCAAGCTCAGAGTTCAAGGCCCATTCATGTACTGAGGGGCCTCTGGGTTGGTTCCATATCTTAACTATGGTAAATAATGCTGCGATAAACATAGTTGTGCTGGTAGCTCTAGTATAGCTTTGTTTATGATCGGTTGGGTAAATACCCAAAAGTGGTATGGCTGGGTCATAGGGGAGCTCTATGTGGAGTCTTTTGAGGAACCCCGGTACTGCTTTCCAGGGTGGTTGAGTAAGTTTACATTCCCACCAACAATGCAGTAAAGTTCCCTTCTGTCCACATCCCTTCCAGCATCTGTTGTTATTGGATTTCTTGATTATAGATATTCTAACTGGGGTGAGGTGGTATCTCAATGTTGTTTTGATTTGCATTTCTTTTATGGCTAGGGAGGTTGAGCATTTCTTCATGTGTCTATTGGCCATCCTTCTTTCCTCTTCAGAGAAGTTTGTCTTTAAGTCTTTAGCCCACTTATTTATTGGGCAGTTGTTTCTTTGAGGATTTGTTGTAGGGGGATTTAGTTTTTGGGGTGTGTTTTTTGTTTTAGTTTTAAAATCTTTTTTTTTATTGTGATGATAATACTGTATGGAGGGGCTACAATTACATGAGCAAGGTAATGAGTATATTTCTTACCAAGCATTGTTGCCTCCTCCTTTGTTTCCCCTTCCCATCCCTTCCTATCTCCCTCCCCCATGCTGTGTTCCCACCCCCCACCCCCACCTCGCCGGCCCCCCCTCCCCCGCCAAATTTGTAAAGTTCGTTTTTCGACATATCATCTTGTACATCTCATTGTTGCAATGGGTCAACCTGTATCTCTATTTAAACAATTTGTTTTTTCCCTTCCCCTGCACAAATTATACCAATGTCAAATACAGTGAAAACAGGGATTTGTACTGTGGGGGAGGGACATACAAAGCAACAAAGAAATCATCTTATAAATATGTTAGAAACAAATAGCAAGAAAGAAAAACCTTTTGAGTCCTTATTTTGAAGTTCATTTCGCCTAACATCAACTTATCTGACCGTTTCTGCTTAGTTTTTTGAGTTCTAAGTATATTTTAGATATGAGACCCTTGTCCATTGTATGGCTAGTGAAGATCTTCTCCCAATCCATGGGCTTTCTATTGATCTTGCTAGCTATGTCCTTTGCCATGCAGAAGCTCTGCAGCTTCATGCAATCTCATTTGTCCAACCTTTCTTTGATTTGTTGTGTTTCTGGGTTTTTAAGAAAATTTCAGCCTGTGCCAAGGAGACCTAGGGTTTCTCCTATTCCTTCCTGTAATGTTTTCAGGGTGCCTGGTTTGACTTTGAGATTTGATCCATTTGGAGTTGATTCTGGTGCAGGATGACATGTAAGGATCTAGCTTTAGTTTTCTACAGGTGTTTAATCAATTTTGCCAGCACCATTTACTGAAGAGGCTGTCTTCCTTCCATTCTACTTATTTATTTATTTTTGGCTAACACCTTGATAGCAATAAGTTAGAGAAAAATTGCTTCAGTAGTACTCTTCTGCTTTTATTTTATGTGGATATGAATGGCAACTATGCTCTTAAGTGGGTATCTCTTCTACAAATAGATACAATGAGGAATCTTCTTCTCTAGGTACAACATGAGTTAAAGGCTCAAAAGACATAGAAAAATACATTTTATTTTCTAATCAGTCCAAAATACTCCCTAATTTCCCTTGAAGGTTTCTCTTTGAATGCTGTTATTTAGAATTATGATTAATTTACAGATATCTATGCATTATTGATTTCTATTTATTTCCTTTATTGTAGAAGGTCATAATTTTTGTGAATTCTTTTCCATTAGATATTTTAAATTTTCTTATACATCCCAGAATTATGTTTAATATATATATATATGTGTGTGTATATATAAATACAATGCATAGAACATGTGTAGAAATGTCTTATATATTTGTTGAGAAATTTGAGTCATCAGGATTAATCCAGCCCATGATTCAAACATAAATTTGTTTTTATGAAAATGCAACTTTTTTCCTCATAATTGTTCTGTAAAAAGTCTTCATCAACTGAAAACACTCTAACAAAAATGTATTTATTGACCAATGAATTCAGACAAAATACTTTGAAATGTATTACAGTAATTTACAAGACTAATTTCTATGTATTTCATAGATAAGAGTCAGGTAAATTTTAGTTTATATAATGAATTCAATATATATATGCATATGTATGTTTGTGTGCTTTTTTGTGTGTGTATATGTATTTCAAATAAGGTGATTTTAATTGATATTTTTATGAACCCAATATCCCACATTAATATTGAGAGAATTCCAGATGAAAGTAACAGTAGCAGACATCTGCATGAATAGAAACTTCAGACACTTCCAAGTTTACTTTGGCAATAGTTCACATCTTCAACTTCTCCTGCATTTAAACAGGATCTTGGAATCAACTTGGAATGATGGCATAATGATTTAGAATGTAAAGAAGAACTCGTTATGTCAATTTTTCCATTCTGTGCAACCATGTGAATATATATGTATTTTAATTCAGGGGCTTCATGTGTGAATGTGGCTTTTATCTATGCCACACACATTCTTCCTGCTTAAAGTTTGAATATCCATTTATATAGCTTTTCTTTATGTGAAAGAAACCTTTCAAAACTAAGACTAATTAATTTGTTTCATGAGCAACTGCGAAGGAATACATATTGAAAAATCCAGATTCACAACTTATTAGAAAATGTATATGCAAAGAACAATTTGGCTAACACCATGACAAGATTTCAAACAAAATCTTGAGACTAGAAATGTAGCTTCATTACCATATTACACGGATGTGTCTATATTTAGGTAGTTTCTTTTATTCAAGTAAAGCAAGAAGTAGTATCTATATTCCCACTTAACAAGTATGTTTCAAGCCAAAATTAGAAGAGATAAACAAGATCATTACGTACTAATAAAGGAAACAGTCTATCAAGATGAGCTAATAAATATAAATACATGTGCTTTAAAAGTTGGTAGCACAGCCCTGGTGGCTGACACCTGAAATTTGAGCTACTGAGGAAGTTGAGATCTGAGGATGGTAATTTGAAGCCAGTCCAGGCAAAAAAGTCCATGAGATTCTTTTCACCAGTGAACCAGCAAAAAGTGGGAAGTGGAGGTATAACTTAAATTGTAGAGAATCAATCTTGAGCAAAGTACCAAGTAAGAGCACAAGGTCCTGAGTTCAATCTCCAGTACAAACACACACACACACACACACACACACACACACACACACACACACACATACACACATGCACACACACATATATAATAAAGTTGGTGCAACCAATTTTTCTTACTTATTCTAATTGTTATATCAGAGACTTTAATTTTACTATTCACAAACAAAACTTTCCAACTAAAAATATTTTTCTTTGTTTTCTAAAAAATAAACAAATGACTTTTCTAAATTAAGCAATGCTAAGCATAATAAAGTATGCCTTACATTTTCAAAGTATCAATGACCCATTTATCATGGAATAGCAATGACAAAAATAAGTATTTACATCACCTAAAAATAAATTCAAGGTGCTTGGCCTTAAAAATACACTTTGCTGTAACAAGTAAAGTAAATTCTGCATTTCATATGAAGGAGAACATATCTATTCGTGGAGAAGGAAAAGAAGTACTATGTAAAGGTAGAATCTGCATAGTAAATTTTGTGCATATAAAAACTGTAGTAGGATCTAATATTTGTAACTGGAAAAGTATCTGAAGTTCATTTTTAAGATGGCATATTTAAGACCAGAGAAACGAAGAAAAATCTGAGCATAAACTGTTACAAGAAACAGCACAGTCAGATAAAATATCATGTCATACAATTTCAATGTTACTGTCTGCAGGGTTTTTACTCTCATGCCTCACATCTAGACAAAATCTACTTCAAGTACATAGGATTCATTTAGTTTCAAATTTACTTGTTCTTAATGAGATGTTTTCCACGTCTTGGGTCTTCATTCTGAAGTAATGCCCTGTTACATCTTTCAAAGGATCTATAAATCACTGTGTATCTATTGTTCTAACCATAGCTTTATGTTGGGCAACTTCATTGCCCATCTTATAGTTTTTAAGGATTCAGGCAACTTGTGTTCACCCACAACCTATCCTTCAGTGCTTTAGAGTCCTAATGTACTGTTTACAGTACTGTTCACAGGTGCTTCTTAAGCTGCTCTGATGTCAAACCTTTTCAGTCATGTGATGAGCAGGGCTTATTCTCAGTTCCTTAGGAAACGAAATTATGAGTTACTCTTGATACATTCAGCCTCCGTGAGAAAAGGAATAAACATCTGCCAATACAGAGTATCACTGTCTTAAGCAAAGAAAGAACACATTAAAAATTATTTTAAATGACCCAACACTCTTAAAATGAATGATTTTAACTTATGTTTTATTTAAAATGTTTTATCATTTTAAGTAGTTGTACCAAGGAGTTTCAATCCAACATATCTGTTTACAAGTACAATGCATTTCGATCAAGGTTACCCTTTCCGTTGTCCCCTGCTACCTCAAACACACACATTTATCCCAACTCCACACATCCTTTCAAGTTACCTGGTTCCACTTTCTCATACACATTTTGAATGTTGTGACTACATCCACTCACTTTTTCTCTTTCCATTCATCTTCCCTCTTTCATTTCCTTTCCCTAGACAAAATATTCAACGGTTGAACTCTATTTGTGTTGAATATAATAATATAATATTTTTACCTCTTATATGTTAGATGAGATATCTTAAAATTGAATTATAATAGCATGATGTGCTGTGTTAATTTTCAAAGATAGAAACAGACAGGACTTGATATAATTCTTTCTAAAGCTTGAAGTGGAAACATGATTCTGAAGGAATTCAAAGGTGCACATATGAAAATGGTCAACTAACATATGTCTCAGAAGGGAGGTAGCAAGTGGCAGGTGGAGTTAAGAGCACAGACAAGAGAAGTTTTTCTACCTAACTGAGATAGAAATATAAGCTAGCGAGAAAACAAGCGATAAAAGCAGCTGAAATCAAGAATGAAGCCTCAATAATGTTTGATTGTGGGATTAGACATATATTCCTGTGTTCCCAAAAGGCCCTTCATTTTGCATGCTCCTTCCTTGATCAAGATACACAATCCTAGAAAAGTCTTATTTTGCTGCCAGGACCTTACCAATGAACTATGGTGACCTACAGTCATCTGCACATGTTAACCATCAGGAACTGACATCATTTGCAAAAGTAAACTGTATTGGAGGGCATTTCCATGCGAGTAAGGTCCACACTTTTGTTTCTTTGGAGTGTTTTTCATTTTCTCAGAAGGCTGTATCTCCTGGGGATGTGGATTGCTTTTCATTTTTTAAAAGAAAGCTTCGTCTTTTATCCTAAATTCTTTCCTGCTGACTTTTGGCTGACAGGAAATAATCAGATACACAGATGAATAAATGCACATAGAGAAGCTTAATTGAAAGCTTGTTTATAATAATCCCATACCAGAACAATACAGTGCTAGTATGACACTATGTTTATTTTTTAAGCTATGTAATTTTAGAAAATTGTGCATATATATATACATATATATCACATTTTAACACTATTTTTGGGGGTAAGAAAATGTTGCATTTCTTTTCCTTTTTGCTGTGTTGTATTTGATGTGTTATACAACAAGCATATATTGCTTGTGTAAATTTTAAAATAATAAAAATGAACTGTCACAGAATAAGAATGTAACTTGTTCTTTGACTTTTCAAGAGGAGTTGAATCTTATTAACCATCTTAGATAAATTCAAACTTTTCTTTTTTCACATAAAATGCTCCATATTTGGGTCAATTGCTTGTTTCTCTACTGCATCCCTGAACCTATTTGTGTCTTTAGTACACATGACAAGATAAAGAATGGATAGATTCCAGAAAATGTCCCAGAGCACCTCTGATGATGGTTACAACATTTGCTAAATCCATATTTTGTAAATCAGCTGGAGGTATTTTGCTGATAGCGGTTGGAGTTCACTTCTGTTCCATGAAATTAGGTCACAGAAATTTCAAGCTGAAAGTGATGATTTGAGGTGCCTGGCATTGT
This sequence comes from Dipodomys spectabilis, assembly GCF_019054845.1. Taxonomy (NCBI): domain Eukaryota; kingdom Metazoa; phylum Chordata; class Mammalia; order Rodentia; family Heteromyidae; genus Dipodomys; species Dipodomys spectabilis. The sequence goes on along the minus strand of NW_024870911.1, from coordinate 14,759,441 downwards.
AGTAGTCCAAATACAGCATAAACGTGCAGCCAGAACTAGGCCTTGGCAACTATTATGTTCTGCTTGTGTGGCATAACCTCATTTAATATTCTCAGAGCTGCAGTAAATCTTATCACAGTTTAGCCTGCCTGTTAAGAGTTAGCCAGGAAGAAACCAAAATGACCAAAGCTTCTAATAACTCAAACATAATTTGATCAGATTGTAATGTGATGGTTTGAGCCTGCAGAATCAGAAAACGGATATCAAAACATCCAAAGGCATAACACTGATAGGAATGGCTCTTAACCCTTGTGAATCACAGCAGGAAAATGTGCACATCTTTCCGTGGGCTTTTTTCTGTTTCTGACTCAAGTTGTACTGTTTGTTTGGTGGGCTGAAATAGAGCTTAAGAATGGACAACAAATCATGATATATATGTATGCCATCAAATGATACATGCTCATACCTGTTTGAAGTTTCATTCTTGTTATTAATAGTCAAATGAGCATGCAAACTTTGGTTAAAATCCTTTGTGAAACATTTTATCCTAAAAATGTGAGAACTGTATATGAGACAGGGCTATGGATTAACTGCTAGAGTAGAAAAAGAAGAAAGATTTCTACAGATCCGATCTGTAGATCTGAAGAGGGAATAGTTCATATGGGAATGCCTGAGTATGATGGTCTTTTGAAACATTTAGGCTTATATTCTTTCAAAAATACATCCGCACAATAAAATAAAACAAGCAAAAAGATAACTAAAATATTATGGATGCTGGGCACTGGTGGCTCATGTCTATAAATACTAATTATCTCAGAAAGCTGAGATCTGAGGACCCAAGTTCAACTCCAACCTGGACAGAAGAGTCCATGCCTTATCTCCAGTTAACTAGCAAAAAACTACAAGTGAAACTATGGCTCAAGTGGTAGAAAAACAGCCTTGTGAAAAAGCTAAGACAAAGCATCTTAGTCCTAATATCAAGCCCTGGTACTGGTGTGTATGCCCACCTCTCCTTCCCCCCACTGGAATATTATTCATCCTTAACAAAAGAAGGAAAGCAGGTATGAACCTAAGAGAAACTATGCTAAGTGAAATAAGAGAAATACAAAAAGATAAATATTGTAAGATTTTACTCCTTCAAGGAATATAAAAAAGATGAAAACTCTAGTAGCAAAGAGTAGAAAAGTGATAAATAGGGGAAAATGAAGAGTTGTTTTTAGTTATATAGGATGAATACATTTTGGTTAACCTAATGCAGAACTTGGTAACTATCGCTCATAATACTACATTACATAATTGGTATTGGCTAACATGTTAATCTTATTAGTTCTTGCCATTAAAAATTACCATGGTAATAGCCATAGTTATCAATTAGCTTGATTGCAACGTGCATGTATATTAAAATTATGTTGTACCTCTAATTATGTGTTTTTTTATTTTGCCAATGTGCCTGAATAAAACTGGAAAAATAAGACAACTGTAATATGCCTCTTACCTTTTTCAAAGTCTAATAATCTAATCATTACTCTTCCCTGAAGCACATTGGCAAACATGGCAGGACTTCTTCCTTCTTGTTCCTAGTGAAGTTCTTAGCTTCTCTGAAGGGTGACCATTACCTTAAATCTCTATCTGTAGAGACTTAATCAGCATTTAATAGGTGTATTTTAGCTGTCCCTTTAATATATGTATATATAGTACATATAATTACACAATGTGTATTTAATATATTGACTGTACGTATACATTGTAGTTGTAACCTTTTTCCATATTGTGCACCTAGAAGGAAATGATAGGCTGAAAACTCCATTTTCATACTACTTAATTTTTTTTGCTGCTTACGGCATTACAGGCTTGGTACTTGAACTCCCTTTCACAGTTGACTCCTGTATCTCTTTGACATCATTGTAGGATTTTTTCCATCATTGTAGGATTATGTTGTTTATGTGGTTTCCTTAATTCCTTATGTTCTGGTACCACAAAAGACCTTAGGTTCATCTCCTACAGTTCCTGAAGGTCAAGTCCTTGTATCAGCCATCTTCTTGTGAGCATTAGGTAATTTGTTGGAAATGGTATTGAAACAAAGATTGTGGTGTGAAGCATTCTCCAGGCCTCTCCATCTGCATTAATGTAAACATGATTTCGTAGTAATATCTCTAGTTGTAATCTCCTAATGGATAATAATTCTAGTGTCTTCTCCTTGCTTCTCAGTACAGAGACCATGATTATGAGTATTGCATTTATCTCACCAGTATTTGGGCATATGTGGATGCTTGAGGCTTCACAATACTGCAATGTTCTTGATTTTTTTAATTATGAAAATACTGTACAGAGGGGTTACAATTACATGGCAATATAATAAGTACATTTCTTATCAAGCATTGTAGCCTCCTCTTTTGTTTTCCCTTCCCAACCCCTCCCATCCTCCTCCTCCCCCCCTCACACCAAAGTTATAAAGTTTGTTTTCGACATAATGACTTGTACATCTCATTGTTGCAATGGGTACACCTGTATCCCTATTTAAACAATTTGTTTTTCCCCTTCCCCTCCAAAATTATACCCCCATCAAATACAGTGAAAGCAGGGGTTATACTGTGGGGGAGGGACATACAAAGCAACAAAGAAATAATCTTATAAATGTGTTAGAGACAATCTCATGAAAGAAAAAAAAACATTTGAATACATATCTTAGGGTTCATTTCCCTAACATCACCCTATCTGATCTTTTCTGCTTGACTCAGACATATACTAGTTATTGCAAATAAGGGAAATCATGAGACCTATGTTTCTTTGGGCCTGGCTTACTTCACTTAATATAATTTTTTCCAAGCCTTTCCATTTCCTAACAAATGGGGCAATGTCATTCTGGGAAGGTGGCTCAGTGGTAGAGTGCTTGCCTTGCATGCCTGAGGCCCTGAGTTCGACTCCTCAGCACCACATAAGCAAAAAGAAAAAAGCCAGAAGTTTATGGGCTAGGAAGGTGGCTCAGTGGTAGAGTGCTTGCCTTGCGTGAATGAAGCCTGGGTTCGATTCCTCAGCACCACTTAAGCAGAAAAGGCCGGAAGTGGTGCTATGGCTGAAGTGGTAGAGCGCTAGCCTTGAGCTGAAGGTGCTGAGGGACAGCACCCAGACCCAGAGTTCAGGCCCCACGAATGACCAAAAAAAAAAAAAAAAAGAGAGAGAGAGAAAAAAAGGGAGGAGTTAGGAGAGGTGACCAATGGAAGGCCAAAAAAGAAACTACAATGTTCTTGATTTTTGCCTCCACTCTTGGCTGGACTTTTTCAAAACCTTCTTCTTCTGAGGAGCTCAGAAAACTCTCTCAATAGCTCACTCAGTTACTGAGTGAGCTCATTCAACTACTCAGAAGTGTTAGCCTATTGAATTTTCCTTATAACCTATGCATTTCAATCTCTTACTCTTGTATTCTATCTGGCTGTTTAAATTGGACCTTTGTCATTGAGCCCACCTTATTTTATTTTTTTTGTCAGTCCTGGGGCTTGAACTCTGGGCTTTAACACTGTCCCTCAGCTCTTCAGCTCAAGGCTAGCACTCTACCACTTGAGCCATGGTGCCGCTTCCAGTTTTCTGAGGGGTTTATTGGAGATAAGAGTCTCACAGAGTTTCCTGCCTGAGCTGGCTTTGAACTGCAATCCTCAGATCTCAGCTTCCTGAGTAGCTAGGATTATCAGAGTGAGCCACTGACACCTGGCTCAACTTATGGTTTTGAATCAAGTATGCTTGTGATCTAATCTTTGTCATCTCTATTCGAATGAACACTATATATATATATAAATATATATATGTACATATACATATATTTATTTACTATTTTAAGATTTAGGATTAACCTAGTAGCATCTTCTGTTCAAAGTTGTGCCTGTTTGCTATCTATTCTGCTTTTTTTCTTTTTTAGTTTTTCCTTTTTCTTTTCATTACCTTTTTTTTTAAAAAAATAAGTTTTTTATTGTGAAAATACTGTACAGAGGGGTTACAGTTCCATGAGCAAGGTAATGAGTACATTTCTTATCCAGCATTGTTGCCTCCTCCTTTTTTTTGGGGGGGGGGGTCCGGTCATGGGGCCTGAACTCTGGGCCTGGACGCTGTCCCTCAGCTCTTCAGCTCAAGGCTAGTGCTCTACCACTTGAGCCACAGTGCCACTTCTGGCTTTTTTCTTTTTGCTTATGTGGTGCTGAGGAATTGAACTCAGGTCCTCAGGCATGCAAGGCAAGCACTCTACCACTGAGCCACCTTCCCAGCCCCGCCTCCTCCTTTTTAAAGGTTGGTTTTGTTCTGTGTTACCCTTGATGGGACAAGTGTTTGTGACAGCATCAAGCTTGGGGACCAGGAAGACTCCAGCGACCATGTGTTGAAACTTGATGTTCATAAAAAAAATGGCACTAAGAAAACTGACATTTTGTTTCTTCTATGTTAACTTACTTTTCTATTTCTTTTTTTGCTACCTTTTTCTACTGTTCTACTATGCTGCTAATATTAGTAGTGAAGTAATGAAATTGCCATATTTTCAGTCTATTTCCACTTTGGTTGGTTTTGAGCCAGTTTTGTTATGTAGCCCAAGCTGTCCTGGAACTCCAGATTCTCTTAATTCAGCTTTTTGAGTGCTGGGATTATAGAAATGCACCACCGCACGTGGCTCTAATCTGTATTTTAAATGTTTCTATATTGAATAATAACTGTAAATTATCTGAGTGATGGGGAAATGGAAATGTTAATTATTGTGTGGGTACATGATTCTGTGAGAATTCAATTACAACAAGATCATTCTCTTTGCAAAGTAATATCCAGAACATTTATACCCACAGAAATAATAACCACTTAGTTAAGGCATTTGAAAGGTAAGTTTGTATTTCTATAATATTCCAATGATTGATATATTCTGACACTGACTGGAAAATCTTGTGAAACATTGAAGCATTCTCTCAAACATTTAAAGAAATTTTTTACTGTAAAATACTGTACAGAGGGTTACAGCTACATGAACAAGGTAATGAGTACATTTCCTATGGAGCATTGTGATCTCTTCCTTTGTTTTTTCCCATACTATGACTTTCCTTCCAACCTTCCCAACTCTTCCTTCCTTGCCACACCCCCACCAAGTTATAAAGTTCATTTTCAACATAGTGTCTTATATGTCTCATTGTTAGAATGGGTCAACTTGTATCCTGGTTTCAGCATTTTGTTATTTCCCTTCCTGTCCCCAAATTAGAACAATGTATATACAAAATACAGGGCACCAGAATCAAATATAGTGACAACAGGGGTTATACCATAGGGGCAAGAATATACAAAAGAAACCAAAAAAAGACATAGTACATTAAAAACAACAGCAACAGAAAAAAAAAAAAAAACTCTTGTGTCCATATCTTGGGGTTCATTTTGCTTAGCATCATCTTATATGGTCATATGTACAACATTGAGATTCCACCTCACCCCAGTTAGAATGGCCATAATCAAGAAATCTAAGCCAGACGCCCATGGCTCACCCGTAATCCTACCTACTCAGAAGACCGAGATCTGAGGATCTCGGTTCAAAGCCAGCTGGTGCAGGAAAGTCCGTGAGACCCTTATCTCCAATAAAACACTCAGAAAACCGGAAGTATCCTAGTGACTCAAGTGGTAGAGTGCTGGCCTTGAGCTCAAGAGCTGAGAGACAGCGTTCAGGCCCAGAGTTCAAGCCCCATGACTGGCCCCTCCTTCCCCCCGCAAAAAAAGAAAAAAAGAATTCTATTAACAACAGATGCTGGAGGGGATGTGGACAGAAAGGAATCTTACTGCATTGTTGGTGGGAGTGTAAACTTGTTCACTTTGGAAAGCAGTATGGAGGTTCCTCAAAAGACTCCACATAGAGCTCCCCTATGACCCAGCAATCCCACTTTTGGGCATTTACCCAAGTGATCACAAACAAGACCATACTAAAGCTACCAGCACAACTATGTTTATTGCAACATTATTTACCATAGCTAAGATATGGAACCAACCCAGATGCCCTCAGTAGATGAGTGGATCAAGAAAATGTGACACACACACACACATACACACAAACACACACAATGGAATTCTATCAGAAAGAATGACACTGCCCCATTTGTTAGGAAATGGAAAGACCTGGAAAAATGTTATATTAAGTGAAGTAAGCCAGACCTAAAGAAACATAGGTCTCATGGTTTCCCTTATTTGCAATAACTAGTATATGTCTCGGGTAATCTTACCAGACATTGTATTAATCTTTCCAGAGTCCTCAATGAGAATACTTGGCTCAATTCACTACGTCTTCATTCTATTTGACAATTATGACAAAATTAAATTGTCTCAAAGGGAAAATTTTTCCAATTCTCTAGCTTATTTATAGATTATTTTTCTGGTACAGAGAACATTTTTAACAGAGTAAAATATTTTGGAAAAGGAAGAAGATTCTTCTCAAAGGAAGAAATATCAACTTAGATGCACAATGCTGATGCCTTTGCAAAAAAAAAATCTCTTTACCTTAAAACTTCAGTTCTTCTGTGGATATTCAAACATGTGTTGAAAATCCATGACTCCAGTAACTGTTGTGATTTTAATTCATTATGACTTCTTTTTAATTTAGAGGTGAGATGTCTCTTGAGGATGGTACAAGATGCTCTGGCCTTCCGTTAACAAGAAGAAATTTAGGTGCTAGGATGTGACATGTAATAAAGAATTGAGATAAAAACGATGCATGAAACAAGAAATGTATTACTCATGGGTCCCAGAGAGATGAGAGGTGTTGTCAGAAGGCTGATGGTGTGGCTGTAGGTGGCAAGGACTGAGAGAAAGAGAAGGCACCTGTGGGAATCTTGCCTTTATTATAAGTTGATAGAAGCTCTCCCTTAGGTCTCCTTGTGGGATTGAGGACTGGCTACTTTAAGGAAATGTTCTTGAAGGGTAAATCTTCTTTATCTGACTCTAGTAATGACCATAGTGTTTTATCTTGGTCAACTTCTAGCAAGTATGTGGGGTTTGGGATCAGTGAGAAGAGGAACATTTGGACTGCTTTGTATATAACAACATTGGTAAGGTAAGTTTGAACCAGTCTTTAGGAGGTTCAGCGTACAAGAGAGTTTCAAACAATTTGTGTTCAGGTGTAAGGACAGATGCTATGGCAGCAACTATATTAAAAATTTTATGGTAATAGCATACTAGATCAAACTTTCCCTTTTACTTCACATGTCAAGTGATAATTGAAGAGCAGTCAGAGCTTTTAATTTTAGTAAAATGGTACAGTAATTCTGCAGGTACTCTGTTACAATTGAAACACATTTTAATACTAAACTGATCAGATATACTACTTAAAACATTTTTACCTATTAGTTCCAGGGATGACTACACTTTTATTGATTGATTGGTTGATTGATTCCAGGTCCTGGAACCCAAACTCAGGCCTGGGCCCTGTCCTTGAGCTTTACTTGCTCAAGGGTAGCTCTCTACCACTTGTGCCATAGCTCTACTTCCAGCTGGTTTTGGTAGCTAATTGGAGATATGAATCTCATGTAACAATACTTGACAAGAAATATACTCATTGCCTTACTCCTGTAACTGTAACCTCTCTGTATATCATCTTTACAAAAATTAAAATTAAAAAGTGAATCCCATGAACTTTGCTGCCTGGACATCTTGGAACTGCCATCCTCAGATCTCAGCCTCCTGAGTAGCTAGGATTACAGGTGTGAGCCACTGGCACCAGGCTCAATCATTTTATTTTTAAATAAGGCATTACTCAGTTTTTGTGGTTATAGTTCTGGGAATTATTCCCATAAGAACCCTTACTATGTTAGTGAAGCAGCTCTTTCATATTTTTTTTTCTTAGCGATGATTATGCACAGTGTCTTTCTATCTTTGCAAGTGTGCTGTATAACAGTTCCTTTTGAAATGAAAGAATAAAAATAAACACAAAAATGACAAGCAAAATGCTCTCCGTTCATAATTAAAGTAGCCTGTTTGTCCTCTCTGTTGCCTTTCTTTCCAATTCCATGTTCTGAGATTACCTGCATCTCACACCATAAAAATTGGGATGTGGGGGAAATTAACTTAGAAAAATACCTACTTCAGAATACCTGGGTACGGGAACTCAGTGAGTCTATGTTTTTTCAATAAGAATTATACCCTCTAATTGATTGAGTCTGAAAGCAGTGGCAAATGAAACACCAATAATTCTTTAATTGGTGCTCATTAAAGATCTAGTTGGAAATTCTAAGTTTTGTCACTACAGGAGACAGTTTGAATCTCCTTTACTAGTGGCTCTGCTCTTTAGTCAAGTGGGTTGTAAGTATTTTACTACATGACAGATATTTTTAGGAATTTTTAAAAAGCAAAAGTAACTTTCCTATCTATCTTTATTTTTATTTGTCCAATATAAAAAGTACATTTTTAAATTTATTTTTGAAGTAAATCAATGATACTTAACATTATTTTAGGAAATTCTCTTTTCAGACCTTATTGGAACAAACAACATCATTTTGTTGTTTCATTAAATTGCAGTATTGTTTGCTTGAAAAAAATGAAATTGTTAATCTAATAGAGAATCCCCAGTTTTGCACTGATAGATAATCATTACTCTAATGGGGTACTACTAAGTATAGTTTGAGAATAACCTCAAGTGTAATATTGTTTTTAGTTATAAAAATATAAAACTTAATTACTTTTGCAGAAATAATATCATTTAAAGTTCTTTGCCTGTAGATGGATCTCTTTCAGTATTTAGACTCAACCAACAATCACATGATTTTATGCAGCAATAGGATGATTTTTGTTTTTTCCTTCACTATAAATACTTTAAAATTCACTAAAGCCTTCCTTATGATTTTTAAGGGAATTCCATAAATTTTTAAGATTTTTCACCTCTGATTTGTCCATTATGATGTAGGTATGTTTAAAATGAAAAGATACATAATTAAATTGAAAGTAATATGGGAGAGAGAATAGGAGAAAACACATAGGTTTAACACAATATATGATTTAGAAACACTTTTAAGGTTTGAGGGTTTGATTGCACTAACACTGCTTTATTTGTGAAAATAGATGATTTTACAGAAATGATAGTTTATAGTCTTGAAAAGCTATATCAAATACTACTTCCACAGAGCAGTTCAGATCAATCAATTCTCTATAATTTTTAAGTATAGATATGGTTCTAAGCTTTTCTAAAAAAATAATTCACTCTGAAGGAATACGTGTAAAATGACATCAATCCTTTGCTTTCTAGAGCAATTATCTAGCAACTTCCTAGAAACTGATATTATAACTTATCAAAAATTCTAATTACAAGGCTGGAGAAGAGAAATTTATTGTAAGATGTTTTCTCTTTAAAATCATGTATCTGTACCTATTTTTACCTCTTCTCTCAGGTATCACTTCAGATAGCATCTTTTTTTAAAGCTGAATTGTTTGTATTTTCACATAGGTAGTTGAAGAGATATTAATAAAAACAAACTAAAAAATGGAGTAAAGTGATTTATGTTTGTTTGAGACCTTCTCACAGTACCCTTGTAATTTCTTGCTGTAAAAGATATGGTATCTTTGGACTAATTCTAAAACTTCTGAGTTAGAATGAACTATTTGAGTAAGGTCCTCCAGTGATTCAAAGGTGTAGTAATGTTTCATGGGTATGTTTAACATGTTTTGTTCTATTACCTAGGAATACATGGTTTCTAAAATAGATGAAGATAAAACATTAGCTTTGGTGCAAAGGATGAGTTAGATATCAGAAACTTATTCAACTCTTAGCTGCTGCACAATATCTCAAAACATAATCCTTTTTAAGGAAATTAGTTATAAAATTAGACTTCTGTTCATTTTTATTTAGTGGCTAATGATAAGATCATATCTGCTTTTTAATAAAGTGTAAGTTTTTACTTCAAATGCATGACTAAATATAAATTTCAGTCATGAGCTCAGATTGTGTGGACACTGTTAGACATAGCATGCTTTCTCCTCCTCCACATAATTCTATACAAAATTTCAGGGCAGACATTTGTTGAAATATAATAATTTCTTATTTAAAATATTCAATAATCTTACAATGTATATTATACTCGTGCAAGAAGAAAATATGTGCTTCCTGCCTTATAAATTCCAGCATTCAGACATCTAAGTAGAGCAAGAACAAATGTTTTAAAAAAATGTGAAAATCTCTGCAGGGTGTCATAATTTCTTAGAGATTGTCATTTCTTTTGGTTGTTATTGTACACAGTGAGTTAACTCGAGCGAATATATTTCCAGGAGATGTAGTGAAGTCTGGGAAGTGCAAAGCCTTTTATCAGTGTGAGGCACTTATATTGCACAACGAGGAAAACAGTCTGATTAGTGGAAGCTGGTTATCCCTTGAAACTGCTTCCAGCCACAGCGCTGCCAACATTGAATCTAATAGGCAGGGCCGCCAGGGGAAATTGGCCCAATAACTGTCACAATGAAGCGTGTTTCCTACTGGAAATATCTCCTAACTCATTTTATGAATATGTAATGCACATGATGATTGTATATGAACACAAAGAGAAAAGGAAAAAAATATAACTTAACAGGTTATAAAGGCATCAAGAGGCAACACATTATAAAGGTGTAGGATACACATCGGCCTGTTCATAGGACTGATTCTATCAGTAACCAGGCATATACTCTTTGCATCATACTTCTTCAAGATTTAATTACCTTTTGAAGAGCCTGAAACATGATATCCTAGGTCTTTAACGATGGTTGCACATTTTATTTTCCTGAAGATTTTTAAAGAAATATCTCTTACTCCAAAATATACTTACATCACAGTCTTGATAAGTACAGCCCAGCCACAGGGTCCTCATTTTGTAAGTTTGTTGGGGACTTCTATTGATAATCAGACATGAGAAAAAGCTGGACTATGTAAGCAGTTATATCTTTATCATCTTTAATTTCCTATTCTTTCTCCATGGAAATCTCCATTGTCTTTCTAGTTTTCTCTACTTCTCTCTTTTCTTTGCATAACGAATCCCTTTACAAATTGAAGAGTGAAAAATACCCTCATCAGATAGATACTACTAGTGGGTGTTGAGTGGCTTATGATTCTACTCTTAATTAGTTACTTATCCCAAAAAAGGCTGCAAGACTCCTACATCTGTCATCAGCATCTTTTGCTTGTTCATGCTTTTCTTTAGGTTTGAACAGTTTATGGTGGGTTTTTTTTTAAAATTGGAAGCCCATTATAATGTTTTAGAATAGTTGTGCATTTTTTTTCCTGGAGAAAAATATCATAGAGCAAAGAAAAGGTACAAATGACAATGAGGAACAATAGCAGCAAAATTTTTATAGTGTTTTAGAAGTTTAAAAAGCATCCATAAAACAATAATTATTCTGATTTTTGTCTGTGTGCTTCCAAATTTCTTTCTTTTTACTAGACTTTAATATTTAGCATCATTAATGGTATTTAATATTAATGTAATCTCTTGCTCTTTTGAAAATGATGTTCTGTTAAGCAATCTATTTTTATGCCATTGTCTCAACTTGAAATATAACTTTCTCATGATACGTATGAGGCTTGACTCTTCTCTTGCTTAGGATACTCCATCCTGCTTGCTTTCTGTCTAGTGCTTCTCATCCTTGCCTTTGATGACATTGAGTATTAAAACCTTTCTTTCGCTCATCTCTCCTTACTCTTTTTATTTTTTGGTAGTTTTTAACTCTATTCAAAAGTCACCGTGTTAACATTTACCCGTACATTGTCTTTATCACTCTCTAGGCAGTGTGTCTTCCTCTATTTTTGGTAACTACAATCTGGAAGCAGTCTTTAAGTATTTCTGAACAAATGCAGGGTAAAAGTTACCCTTTAATCCTGAAAAGTTATTTAGAATAATCAGACTGTTATCAGTAGACATGGGTTAATATCAAAAAGGTAGTAAATTATCTGCAAAATTTAATCTAATATGTATCTTACATCAGGTTTCACTTTGAAGCTCTGGAAGTGATAGGGATGGATGAGCTCAGGAGAGTCAGTAGGAAAACAGTGATAGTTCCTAGACTGAACACAGCATTAGGTTCAATCCACCTGCTGATATACAGAGACGTGACTGACTAGGATTAGATAATTTGCTAGGAGATAATGCATTAGGAGCAAGAATATATCCCAGCAGTCTGAACTCCAAACAAAGACCCAGGAGATTCCATGAGCAGAAGTTTCATGCAGAGTTCCAGGTCATCAAACTCTAGGAAATGTGCAGGTGGGAGTCAGGTTCCATTCTGCAATGACATGCATGTCAGGGCAGCATGTTGATGCTGAGACCTGGGTAAGGTGGAAATTGTCATGCCTATATACTGTGTAGAGACAGGACACACTTTGTCTATCCAGACCTAAAGTGTTGATTACTTTTTTTGTATGTGTATTTAATACTCAATACGCCTCCCTACATGAGCACAGTTGGTCCTAGTTATAATGAAATTAAACTTGAAGGCAAAGGTAAAAACAAGTGGTTGATTATGCATACAGAAGGAAAAGCAACAACAACAACAACAACAACAACGAAACCTTCAAGTAGGTCAACATGATTTCAGTTATCACAAAGGCCAGAAAGGGTTTGTATGAGGATCAGTCATAGAATATGTTTGGCTTCTCTTCCCAATAAATACAACTTAAGGAACATCATGACTGCCTACTCTAAGAGGAAATACTTCGATTGTGGAAGCATCTTGTAAAAATACACATTCATGGGAACAGAGGATATTTGTTTATTTTTAAAGCAGTGAAATAATGAAATTTGAAAAGCAGGACTTTCCCAAGTAGGTTTTAGAAAGGAAATATCTTCCCTGTAGCATGTGTGAATCATATCAGACTGTGAAGCTGGGATATCTGGTAGGCATTCCCACATCTTGACACATCCTGGTCTTTTCTCTACTTGATTTTACAAAGCATCACTGGCATGTTATCAAATCAAGCTCTAATTGATTTCAGAAGGTAAGAGATGCAATAATTCTATGAATAAAGAACTTCATTGGTAATAAAATTATGTGGTAGATGTATTTCAGATACATTCATACTGGAGGAATACTTAGCAAGGGATATTTATTTTATTGCCCGATATATTTCTTTGTGTCAAATATATCTATTCAACTATGATCCATCCCAGCATTTTTGGTTTGTAAACACTGAGCTTCAAAAAACAAAAGAACTAAAGTAAAGTTGGGCTTATAACTCAGAGAAAGAGCAATTTCCTAAGTTAAATAACATGTTTAAGACCCTGGGTTTCTTTTGCACACACAAAAAAAGATCCTGAGTTTGATCATTATGAAATGAAGGAAAAGAAAAGGAATAAACAAAGAATGAGGACATAAAAAGTCATATGCTTCTTTAATCATAGAGTTGAAAAATCTGATTTAATTACTTTGCAAGCACATGCTAGTTCTGTAAAGGACATTCCACCTAAATCCTGTTAAAGACTCGAATTCTTATGCTTTGTGGAACTCAGGACTAAACTTTTCAAGGATTAAAGGATGAACTTCACAATTTCCCAAGCAACTGTGAATGAGTGCATCCTAGAGTGTTGAATCAGAAAGATTTGAGAAAGCAGTTTTATTGCTGACATTGCTACCTTTGTCATAGGATAAAATCCACCCAGATGGTAGCCTGTCTTGTAGTACTGAAATGCTACAAAAAGATGACCCTGGCATTAGTAATTAGATTTTTTTAATTGATAAGAGCTTTTAATCTGTACATTTCCTTGGATCTGGCATCCCTGTCCCTACTTTCAGCATAAAGAACATTTTTCTCTCCAGGTTTTTCACAGGATAAATAAATCTAAACTAGATTTATAAACGCACTGTAGTAGTTTCAAAGTCAGTGGAAAGTTGCAGGTCAATTGTCTTGGGTTTCATTTTTCTTTTTCCATTTGAAGTGTGTGTTAATTATACTCTCAAGGATTCATTGTAGACTAAAGCCATGAAAATTTCCAAGCATGAGCTGGACTATTGAAACCACTCCATAAGAAGAAATTAGGATCAAGAAAAGAATTAGTAACTGAACAAGAAATGTATTAAATGTGAAAACATAAATGGCTGTAATTAGCTGAGAATTCTTGACTTTACTTGATTTCTTATTAGAAACTGAATATTGGAAATGTTGTATATCAGAAAACCTATGTTTATATAAATTATTATTTGGTTATTTTACTTGTTAGGAAACTGATGCATACTTACAATTTATAACTAATACACGTTAACATTCTGACTAGTAATTTTTTAATTATTCTTTCCAGTCATGAAATTCTGAAAATAGAAATAAAAATAAAAATTCTATTGTATAATATCTGGTAAATAAAAGTGTCTAGACAGAAATGTATGGACTATATATGAATTTGGAACTATCATAATAAAGTTATAAATTCTTCTTTGTAAAATTAATCTCTGACCAAAAACTTACTGTATGTTTAGTAACAGGAAAGCGCTTATATGTTTACCATTAAACTTTCTTTCATGCAGTCTTTGTAGTACATGAGTGTATATTTCATGTTTATATTTATTAGCTTATATTTTATATATGTGTGTATGCATGTATATATACATATATAGTTTTGTCTATCTTCTGTGTGTGTCTTTCTCAATATGGATTTTTTTATGTTAATGACACAAAATAGTGACATAATTTATCTTTTCTGTGATTTTTTATTCAACATTATTTTAAAATTTATTTATTTGAAAATGTCAGCAAAGTTAGTTATGCGTGCTTTCTCTCACCGCCATTTTTAGATGTCGTTTATTTCCATTTTCTTTGAAGAAGCAGGAAATGAATTGAACAAAGATTTATACCATTTCATGTCACAGCTGATTACCAACGAAAATTGGAAGAATGCAATTTTTATGACTTTATGTAAAAGTAAGCTATATTTCAGAATGAAATGGAGATTCAGGAGACAGACAGATTTAATTTTTAAGAATATATATTACCTTGCAGAAAATATTTGTATAAATTAACAAAGTTAAATCTTTAAATGATTTGATTGAAATAATTCATCCAGCCAGATGCTAGTCATATATTTTGTAAATACAAATTTATTATGAAAGATCTTCTTAAAATATGTTTCAAACTCATTACTCATAAATTACTCATGGTAACTATTCATAATAATCATATTCATAGGTATGTAGGAAATAAACCAACACTGATATCCCAAATTACTGAAAATCATACAAGATGCTGAAATCTTGATTAGTGAATGAAGCAGCTATTATTTGGAGTTTGTTTTTCCATTTTCATAATATCGAGCACCATTGATATTAAATTTTTAGTAACCCTCTATAATTTATGCTTCTTGTTAGTGACAATTTTATGTTTACATATGGATTTATGTTCTATTTAGAAATTTGATCTTTTTAGACATTTATCTTCTAGGAAAAGATTGTCTTCTTCATGTAGTTATTCTTCTGTTAAATAGTAAACATCTGATTGTGAAAGACAAAACTAAAAAAAAGTCATCATTGAACAAGATTGAATATGCCTTTTTTTCTTTTGTATTTTTTCCACACCATATAAAACTTTTCATTTGGTAAGTGCTACCCATCTCATTTTACAATATCTCTAATTCTCCCAGAGTTTATTACTAGGAAAGATTTCTAATCATTTGACACACAGTAACATAATTTTATTTCTCTGAATATTTGGACAGTTAATGATCCTGTTTGTACATACTTAGGCTACCTAAAAACTATTCTTGATCAGCTATAGTCAATTTACATAGTGATTAGAAGTGGAGCTTTCTTTTCGTTAAAACTTATCTATGGATTCCACTAATTCAGTACTACTGGTAGCTATATTTAGAAATCACATCTTCTAGCAAGCATATTTTAACCTATCCAGCAAGGTTTAAAATATGATGTAATTTAAATTTGCATAATATACTTATCATCTGACTGTCCTCATTCACAATAAAGGAGGTCATTTTCATATTATGCTAGTCATGTTGTGAAATCAGAATGCATTTATTTAATTGCACAGTGAAGACACAGTAAAATTAAATTGCTCAGCTTCACGTATCTCAGAGTTACATACAGGCCAAACAGAAACCTTCTGGAGTTTTCTTTTTAGAAAAAAAAATTATGCATGCTTCATTTAAAAATACAGGCATGCTATTTAATTACATACTGATTGAAATATTTATTGTGACAATCTTGAACATGTTTCAAACTTCTCTATTTAGCAATTATATACATAGCATAAGATTAGGAATACCAGCAAAACAAACCTGGAACAACAACAATATCTGACAATTCAAAAACATTTCATTTTGCCTAATTGCAAATGAGGTTTCTAAAATTATTGTATCAGAGATTTTAAGGGAATCCAATGATTGCTTTTGTATTTTAATCTCTAGGGAGCAATTACTGTTTAAGATTTGGTTGTCATAGAAAGAATACTATAAAAGGCAACTTTCCATTGTTCTCTTTTCTTTAAATGATCTGTAAACATCACACTCAAAGGATTTTTCTATGCTAGCAAATTGATCTTTAAGGAATTCAATTTAATAATTACACATTCTACACAATGTTCTTTTGTTGTTGGTGTTGGTCGTGGGGCTTGAATTTTGGGCCTGGGCGCTGTCCCTCAGCTCTTCACCTCAAGACCAGCGCTCTACCACTTGAACCACAGCGCCACTTCTTACACATTCTATATGAGATAAAATTTAAGACAGAAGTTGGCACAAGCAATTACGTCCCATTATGCCCCCAACTCCATTCTCAGTGTTCTATATAAATAACAGAAACAAAAATGGAATAGGGTTAACGGTTAGTAAAGCAGTTGTGGAATTAGATGAATGTCCACTCTCTCCACTCCTCTTCAACCTAGTATTAGAATGTGTATCTAGGGCAATAACACAAGATGCAGACATAAAGGGGATCCAAATAGGGAAAGATGAAGTAAAACTCTCCCTCTTTGCAGATGACACGATCTTGTATTTCAAGAACCCCATGGACTCCATTCCCAAGTTACCTGAGCTGATTGGAAACTTTGGCAAAGTAGTAGGATATAAAATTAACCCTCAGAAATCAATGGTTTTCCTGTATGCCAATAATGAGAAGAGTACAACTGAAATTAGGAAAGCAACCTTTTCTTTGTTTTTTTTTTTTTTTTTTGATAAGCCTTTTATTTTGA
This sequence comes from Dipodomys spectabilis, assembly GCF_019054845.1. Taxonomy (NCBI): domain Eukaryota; kingdom Metazoa; phylum Chordata; class Mammalia; order Rodentia; family Heteromyidae; genus Dipodomys; species Dipodomys spectabilis. The sequence goes on along the minus strand of NW_024870911.1, from coordinate 14,742,328 downwards.
AAATACTGTACAGAGGGGTTACAATTACATGAGCAAGGTAAGGAGTACATTTCTTATCAAGCATTGCTGCCTCCTCCTTTGTTTTCCCCTATAATCTCTTCCCTCCCATCTCCACAATTACACGCTACCCTCCCTCTCCCCCCGCCTAAATTGTAAAGTTCGTTTTTCGACAAAGCTTAGTCTTGTACATCTGATTGTTGCAATGGGTCAACCTGTATCCTTATTTAAATAATTTGTATTTTCCCTTCCTCTCCCCAAATTATGCCAGCATCAAATACAGTGAAAACAAGGGTTATACTGTGGGGGAGGGACATACAAAGCAAAAAAAAAAAAATCACGTAGTACCTTATAAATATGTTAGAAACAACAGCAAGAAAGGAAAAACCACTTGTGTGGTTATCTTGGAGTTTATTTGGCTTAACATCATCTTCTCTGAAGTTTTATGCTTGTCTCAGACTTATACTAGTTATTGCAAATAAGGGAAACCATGGGACCTATGTTTCTTTGGGCCTGCCTTACTTCACTTAATATAATTTTTTCCAAGTCTTTCCATTTCCTAACAAATGGAGCAATGTCATTCTTTCTGATGGCGACAGATTTCCATTGTCTATATATATCACATTTTCTTGATCTATTCATCTACTGAGGGGCAACTGGGTTGGTTCCATACCTTAGCTGAGGTAAATAAGGCTTATTGTAATAAACATGGTTGTGCTGGTAGCATTAGTATGGTCTTGTTTATGATCATTTGTGTAAATGCCCTAAAGTAGGATTGCTGGGTTATAGGGGAGCTCTATGTGGAGTCTTTTGAGAAACCCATATTGCTTTTCAAAGTGGTTGAACAAGTTTACATTCCCACCAACAATGCAGTAAGGTTCCCTTCTGACCACATCCCCTCCAGCATCTGTTGTTATTAGAGTTCTTGATTCTAGCCATTCTAACTGGGGTAAGGTGGTATCTTAATGTTGTCTTGATTTGCATTTCTTTTATGGCTAGAGAAGTTGAGCATTTCTGAATTTGTCTATTAACCATTCTTATTTCCTCTTCAGAGAAGTTTCTCTTTAAGTCTTTAGCCCACTTACTTATTGGGCAGTTGTTTCTTTGAGGATATGTTGTTGGGGGATTTAATTTTTTGAGTTCCAGGTATATTTCAGTTATGAGACCCTTGTCCGTTGTATGCCTAGTGAAGATCTTCTCCCATTCTGTGGGCTTTCTATTGATCTTGCTAGCTATGTTCTTTGCCATGTAGAAGCTCTGCAATTTCATGCGATCCCATTTGTCCAACCTTTCTTTGATTTGTTGTGTTTCTGGGTCTCTATTAAGAAAATTTCAGCCTGTGCCAAGGAGACCTAGGGTTTCTCCTATTGCTTCCTGTAATGTTTTCAGGGTGCCTGCTTGGACTCCAAGGTCTTTGATCTATTTGGAGTTGATTCTGGTGCAGGGTGATATATAAGGATCTAGCTTTAGTTTTCTACAAGTGATTAACCAATTTTGCCAGCACCATTTACTGAAGAGGCTGTCTTTCTTCCATTCTATTTTTTTAGCTCCCTTATTGAAGATTAGGTGGCTATAGTTTGGTGGGTTCATTTCTGGGTTTTCAATTCTATTCCATTGGTCCTGAGGTCTGTTCTTATGCCAGTACCAAGCTGTTTTGATTACTATGGCTTTGTAGTAGAGTTTGAAATTTGGTATTGATATTCCTCCAGCACTGTTCTTTCTGTTAAGAATCGTTTTTGCTATTCGGGGTCTTTTATTGTTCCATATGAATTTTTGGATTGCCTCTTCTATTTCCTTGAAGAATGAGGTTGGAATATTGATAGGTATCGCATTGAATTTGTAGATAGCTTTTGGCAGTATTGCCATTTTCATGATGTTGATCTTTCCAATCCAGGAGCATGGGAGGTTTTTGCACTTTCTAAATTCTGTTTTTACTTCCTTTTTAAGATTTTTAAAGTTTTCAACATAGAGTCCTTAACTTCTTTTTTAAGTTAATTCATAGGTGTTTTATTTTTTGTGGGTCTATTAAAAAATGGAGTTGCTTTCCTAATTTCAGCCATGCTTTTCTCATTGTTGGCATACAGAAAAGCTATTGATTTTTGAGGGTTAATTTTATGCCCTGCTACTTTGCCAAAGTTTTGAATAGCTTGAGTAATGTGGGAGTGGAGTCAGTGGGATTCTTTAAATACAAGATCATGTCATCTGTAAAGAGGGAGAGTTTTACTTCATCGTTCCTTAGTTGGATCCCCTTTATATTTGCTTCTTGTCTTATTGCTCTTGCTAGGTATTCTAATACTAAATTGAAGAGAAGTGGAGAGAGTGGACATCCTTGTCTCATTCCTGAATTTAGATAAAATGGCTGTAGCTTTTCACCATTAAATATAATGGTGGCTGTTGGTTTGTCATATACAGCCTTTTTTATATTGAAGAATGTTCCATGGATTCCTAACTTTTCCAGAGCGTTCATCATAAAGGGGGGTTGGATCTTCTTAAATGCTTTTTCTGCATCTGTTGAGATAACCATGTAGTTCTTATCCTTGCTCTTGTTCATATGATGAAGTATATTAATTGATTTGCATATTTTTGACCAACTTTGCATCCCTGAAATGAATCCCTTTTGATGCTTATGTATGATTTTTTGGATGAATTGTTGAAGTCAATTGGCTAAAATTTTGTTGAGAAGCGTTGCATCGTTGTTCATTAAAGAAATGGGTGTGTAGTTCTCTTTCTTTGATGAGTCCCTGCCTGTTTTGGGGATTAGGGTTATGATGGCTTCATAAAAAGAGTTTGGTAGTGAACTTTCACTTTCAATTTCATTGAAGAGTTGGAGGAGTATTGGTGTGAGTTCTGCTTTGAAGGCCTTGTAGAATTCCACTGTAAATCCATCTGGTCCTGGGCTTTACTTAGATGGGAGGTCTCCTATTGTTGTTAAGTTGGTTAACTCATCTTGATTTACTTTTGGCATGTTGATATTTGCTAGGTTCTCAAACTTATTAGCATAAAGTTTTTAGACGTATTCCCTTATAATATTCTGAATCTTGGTTGTTTCTGTGGTGATGTTTCCATTCTCATCTTTGAATTTGTTTATTTGGGTGTGTTCTCTTCTTTTTCTGATAAGATTTGCTAAGGGTCTGTCAATTTTGTTAATTTTATTGAAGAACCGCCTCTTTGTTTTGTTGATTCTATGGTTTTTATGGATTCTAATTCGTTTAATTCTGATTTAATTTTAATTATTTCTTTCTGTATACTGGATTGGAGTTTATCTTGCTGCTCTTTTTCAAAGAGGTCCAGATGTGTCATTAAATTGTTGGTTTCAGATCTCTCCAATTTGTTGATGTAGGAGCTCAGAGCTATAAACTTGCCTCTGAGTATTGCCTTTGCTATGTCCCAGAGGAGCTGGTAATTTGTGTGTTCATTTTTGTTGAATATCATGAACATTTGAATTTCCTTTCTAATCTCTTCCTTAACCCACTGGTGATTCAACAGTGTGTTGTTCAGTCTGCATGTGTTACAGGACTGTCTTTGATAGCTTTTGGTGTTGAGTTCTATAATTTAATTCCCTAGTGGTCTGAGAGAATGCACGGTATAACTTCAATGTTTCTGAGTTTGGACAAATTTGCTTTGTGAGCTAAAATGTGGTCTTTTTTGGAAAATATTCCATGTGCTGCTGAGAAAAACGTGTATTCTGATGCTGCTGGGTGAAATATTCAGTAGAGGTCTGTTAAATCTAGTTGATATATGCAGTTGTTTAGATCTGTGGTTTTTCTGTTGAGTTTTTGCCAAGTTGAACTATCTAGTGGGGATAGTGGTGAGTTTAAGTCCCCAACAATTAATGTCTTTGGATCTATGTGAGATTTGAGGGAAAGTAATGTTTCTTGGATAAGTTTGGGTGCTCCATTTTTTGGTGAATAGATATTTGGAATTGTAATATCCTCCTGAAGGAGAGATCCCTTAATTAGTATGTAGCAACCTTCTTTATCTCTTAACCAAGTCCTACTCTCAGAGAAGGAAATGGATAGGACAGAATGATAGGAGAGAGAGATTTTAAAAAAGCAAAAATGGAAAAACAAAAATTTAAATTTTAAAACTGAAACACTTAAAAATTATGTAAGTATAAAGAATTAATATTGAGAGAAGGAAAGCATAGGATGAGATAAGGGGAAACATAAAAAAGAAAAATGAAAAAAATTCAAAGTCTTAAAATTGGAATACTTGAAAGTTATATAGGTATAAAGAAATAATACTACTATTAAAGAAGTTAAGGTTAAGAGGTTGTAAATTGAGTAATAAGTTTCTGGATTAACTATGTACACAATGAGCGATAAGGTCTAATAATCCAGGATGAGTATGTAACTGGGGATGAACAGAACAGCAATTAAGTCAAGCAAAAAAAGAAAGAGAAAAGAAAAAAAAAGGACCAAAACATCAAAAGAGATCTTAAAATAAAAAAGCATGCACACACACACATGCACGCACACACACACACACACATACTTCTAAAATAAAAATTATGAAAGAAAAAAAGAAAAAATAATAATAAACAATTTTAAAAAACAGGTAGGAAAAATTTCTTTGATTTTTTTTTTTTGGGGGGGGGGAGATCTTGTATCTCTCCTGTGTCCATAACCAGTCTCTTGGTGGAGTCTCTGGTCTGCTTGTAGTGTTTGGGTTTCCTGTGCTTTGATTGCTTTCTTAAGTCAGTTTGTTTGAGCAGGCAGAGAGCTCAGCGTTACCCAGGATTTTGTGATCCTCCTCCCAGACTAGTTCAGTGGGAGGGAGATCTGCTTGTGTATCACAAAAGAGGGAGATGGCTGTTTCCTCTAGTTTTCAGTTGCTGTGATGAGACTAGGTTCTGGGTAGGGTTGAGGCCTGTCAGCAATCAGTAGCTTTTCCCTGAGTGGCTAGCTCCTGGGACACTCACAGAGACCAGCCAGGAGCCATTCTCAGGGCTTATGTTTACTAAATTTCAATTGTTTGTCTAGGATGTAGTGGGGAGGGGCAGTCTCAGGCTCTGTTTACCCAGTGAAGAAAGTCACTCTTCTGGGGGAGTATTCCTCTGCCTGGATGGGATGACTTTCCCCTGGGTGGAGCTGAGCCTGGCAAGTCAGGTCAGGTTCCTGTGACCTGCTAATGGCTCCAATTATTTTCTTCCAAGGCCTGTGCTGGAGCTAGCTGTTCAGCCAGGCCTTTGTCAGTATCAAAGATGGAGATCTTCTCCCGTGGTGGGGGAGGAGCTGCCTCCCACCTCAGCTCCATGAGAAGGAGTGAGGATGTCAAGGTTCTACTCATGCCAGACTCTTGGTTCCTGGGCCCTCCTGGCCTGCGATCAGCAGGATGAAAATTTCTGCTCCTTGTCAGTTCTTGCTGGTAGTGAGTAGAATCTGCTTACATGCCATGTCTGGCACCTTTGTCCTGGACTTTCTCTGTTGGTATGGCGGCAACGGCCATGGCCGCAGTCGTGGCAGCTGCGGCTACCATCATGTGCTCAGATCTCTCCTTGACCAAGCTGCCTGGATTTTCCCTCTCTGTCCAAACTCTCTGTACTGTGATGGCACACTGGGTGTGATTCTCTAGCCTAGGACTGTTCACTGGAACACTAAAACTGGTTTCTATGCAAGAACTTGTTTAGCCTCCAGCTTCTCCTCCGCCATCTTCATCTGGTCTCCCAGCAACCCCTTTTGTAATGGCCCCACACAAACTAAAATACTTAGGAGTTAACTTAACAAAAGAGATGAATAACCTTAATGACAAAAACTTTAAAAACCTGAAAAAGGAAATTAAAGCAGAACTAAGCAGGTGGCAAACCTCCCATGCTCCTGGATTGGGAGGATCAACACCGTGAAAATGGCAATACTGCCAAAGGCTATCTACAAATTGAATGAGATACCTATCAATATTCCAACCTCATTCTTCAATGAAATAGAAGAAGCAATCCAAAAATTCATATGAAACAATAAAAGACCCAGAACAGTGAAAACAATCCTTAGTATAAAGAACGGTGCTGGAGGAATATCAATATCAAATTTCAAACTCTACTACAAAGCCATAGTAATCAAAACAGCTTGGTATTGGCACAAGAGCAGACCTGAGGACCAATGGAATAAGCCTGAAGATCCAGAAATGAACCCACCTAACTATAGCCACCATATCTTTGACAAGGGAGCTAAAGCAATAGAATGGAAGACACACAGCCTCTTCAGTAAATGGTGCTGGCAAAATTGGTTAATTACTTGTAGAAAACTAAAGCTAGATCCTTATATATCATCCTGCACCCAAATCAACTCCGAAGGTACCACACATGAAGAAATGCTCAACTACTCTAGCCATAAAGGAAATACAAATCAAGACAACATTGAGGTTCCACCTCACCCCAGTTACAATGGCTATAATCAAGAACTCTAATAACAGCAGATGCCTGAGGGGATGTGGACAAAAGGGAACCCTACCGAATTGTTGGTGGGAGTGCAAACTTGTTCAAACATTTTGGAAAGCAGTATGGATGTTCCTCAAAAGACTCCACATAGAGCTCCCCTATGACCCAGCAATCCTACTTTAGGGCATTTACACAAATGATCACAACAAGACCATACTAAAGCTACCAGCACAACTATGTTTATTACAGCATTATTTACCATAGCTAAGATATGGAACCAACCCAGATGCCCCTCAGTAGACGAATGGATCAAGAAAATGTGGTATATATAGACAATGGAATTGTATGCCTCTATCAGAAAGAATGACATTGCCCTATTTGTTAGGAAATGTAAAGATTTGGCAAAATTATATTAAGTGAAGTAAGGTAGGCCCAAAGAAACATAGGTCCCATGGTTTCCCTTATTTACAATGACTAGTATATGTCTGGGACAATCAGAAAAATTCAGGTAAGATGATGTTAAGAGAAATGAATCCCAAGATAAGGACACAAGTGGTTTTATTGTTCCTTGCTATTGTTTCTAATGCATTTATAATGAACCATGTGATTTTTTGTTTTGCTTTGTATGTCCCTCCCCCAAGGTATAACCCTTGTTTTTAATGTATTTGATGTTGGTATAATTTGGGGAGGAGAAGGGAAAAAACAAATTATTTAAATAAGGATACAGGTTGACCCATTGCAACAATTAGATGTACAAGACTAAGCTATGCCAAAAAACGAAATTTACAAGATGGGGAGGGTGGGGGAGGGTGTAGCTGAGAAGGTGGGAGGGATGGGATTGTAGGAGAAAAAACAAGGAGGAGGCAACAATTCTGGTTAAGATATGTATTCATTACCTTGCACATGTAACTGTAACCCCTCTGTGCAGGATTTTCACAATAAAAAACTTATTTAAAAAGAAAAAGACTCCACATAGAACTGCTTATGACTCAGCAATCCAACTTTTGGGCATTTACCCAAAGGAACAAGATCATACCAAAGCTACCACCACAACCATGTTTATTGCAGTATTATTTACCATAGCTAAGATATGGGACCAACCAAGATGCCCCCTCAGTAGATGAATGGATCAAGAAAATGTTGTATATATACACAATGGAATTCCATGCCTCGGTCAGAATGACATTGACTCATTTATTAGGAAATGGAAAGACTTGGAAAAAATTGTATTAAGTGAAGTAAGCCAGGCCCAATGAAACATAGGTCCCATGGTTTCCCTTGTTTGCAATGACTAGTACATGTCTAGGACCAGCAGAGAAGGTCAAATGGTATGTACTTATGACCACATGCGATAATGTTAAGCAAAATGTACCCCAAGACAGGGACACAAGTGTTTGGTTTTTTGGCTAGTGTTTTTAATATACTTATAATGCACTATGTGATTCTTTGTTTCTTTTGTATGTTCTTTCTCCATGGTATAACCCCTATTTTCTCTGGATTTGATACTGGTGTTCTGTATCTTGTTTATCTGTTTTTGTAATTTGGTGAGGGGAAGGGATATTGCGGAACACTTAAATGGGGGTGCAGGCTAACCCATTGTGACGATGAGATGTATGAACTTTACAATGTGGCGGTGGAGGGGGAAGAGGGGGAAGGGCATCAGGAGGAGTTGGAGGTGGGGAGGGAAGTGTTGTTAGGGGCTGTGGTATAAAAACTGTTAAATGTTATATCTTTCGTTCTGGAAATATAAACCTAAACACATGAGTTAGATGTGTAGAGGTGTTAATGTACACACACACACATACACACACACACACACATACACACACACACACACACACACACACACACACACACACACAATGTGCATGTGCATGTGCATGTGCATGTAATGGTCATTTTCTTGCTGAAATGTTATACCTAGATTTGAAAAATGTTATCATTAGTGAAATGAGGGAATAGATACAATGACTTATTTGTTGGGACTTTGTGTGACTCTATTTTACCAATTAATAGACAATCTATGAAACTTGAAAAACAGAAATGGAACTGAATATACAGTACTTACATAAATCACCTAGAAAATATTTTTAATTTTTTATTGATTTGTCTTATGCCTGAACAATTCCGAAATAAAATGCATATATTTTGAGACACATTGGAATATGTAGATTATTTTCCTAGCATGTTGACATAAGCGATATTGGCAAAATGAGACAACAAAAATGTCACAATAGAAGACTGATATTCTGCTCAAGTGAAATAATTTAGAAGGTTCCTGGAAGGCTATTAGTACAAATAAAAATTTGTGTCCCCCAGAAAAAGTATTTCAGAATAGATAAATAGATACCTTGAGATAGGAAACTTTATTTATTTATTTTTTGCTTGATGTAGCTAAGATGAATAAGAAGTGATAATATATGTTTTTGCTTATTTGGTTAGTATTAGAAAATTTATTCAGTAATTTCATGAATACCAAAATTAGTTTCTTATGATGGTGATTAACTCTCACCAGCTAACCTGTGGTATTGTTTGTTGTTGTTATTTGCCAGTCACTAGGCTTGAACTTAGAGGCTGAGTGAGTGCTGTCCCTCAGGTTTTGTGCTCCAGGGTAGCACTCTACCACTTTGAACCATAGTACCACTTCCTATTTCCAGGTGGTTGATGGGAAATAAGAGTCCTATGGACTTTCTTGTCTGAGCTGTTCTTCCAACAGTGATCCTTAGACCTCAGTTTCCTGAGTAGCTAGGATTATAGGCATGAACCATCAGTGCTCAAATCTGTGGTATTGTTTTAATTAACTGAGACTGTGAAGAATAGATGAATACATTCCACCTTAATGCTAGGAACACTCTTTGTTCATGATGTAAAGAATTTTTCTTTCACCATAGTCTTTTTCCACATGAGTTCTGGCTATTCTGAAGTTTACTCATCTTTACTATTCACAGATACTTTAAGATGGCTGTTTCCCCATGGAAGCTGAACAATTGCAACAAATATGAGAAATGCTTAAAGAAAATTAAGATGATCTTGATTTCCTCTGATATTCTAATTAAAAACTTTAGTTATTAGAGCTGTATTAAGAAGCACCTGTTTTTATTCAATATAGTTTGCTACATCATTTAGCATATCTTTAAATAAAATATAATCTTTTTAAATAGTAGGTAAGATAAAACATAGCTATTTGTTATTTCTACATAACTTATTTCTTTTTAGGAATTAATGGGGGTTATCAAGACCCATTAATTATGTGAGATTGTGTATCTGGGTGAAAATATGTTGTATATTTGAATCATTGGAGGGAAAATTTTGAGAATCATGTTACCAGTCACAATGAAAGGAGAAACGTGAAAGGTGGAAAATGAACTATTAAAATAGAAAAACTCAGCTGGTGAAAGAGCAAATAGAAAACATTAAACTAATGAGCAATTTCTCAACCTTGGAAATTGGGTCAGGATGAAAAATGTTGTTATAGTGGAATCATCCCTTAACTATTACATTTGATTTTATTCTGTGATCAGTGAGAAATACTTATCAAAAAATAAAAAGAAAATGGAAAAGAAAAGAAAAGCAATTACTAAAGAATGGACATACTGGTAAGTAAATTTGCAAGGTGAACACACTTAACCCAGATTAAATCTTGGGAAAAAATCCACTAATGTTCTCACAAAACACTAGCATTATATTGGTTGCCAGAACTTGTTGACAGGTCGTTAATAACAATAGCTAGTGTTGCAAAGAGTGTCAAACTTCCTGTTAACCAGTTTGTATGGTTGTCAATGTTAGAGATTCATTTCATTGTGTACACACATTACCAGACAAAAATCAGTAAGGGTGTTGACTTTGCTATCACTGCCCTCCTTCAATTTAGCTGGAGAGAAAATGCACTGATATTTCTATTCAGCACTACACTTAATGCACATACTTCCTGAAACATTAATCAACCACAGTCAGAATGAAAATCAATACAACCCTGAAACATAGCTCTGGATACCAAAAATACGTATGAGAAAAAAAAAGACAGAGCATGTGGCATCTTTCTCAGTATTTAGAAGAATTGTAGTAGCATTGCAAAGTGTAACTGTTCTTTTTTTTTCTTCCTTTTGTAAACAGCTATAGATATGAATTTTATATGACATTTTCAATGTTCAGTGATGTATTCCCAGAAAAATATTATTAAAGGGTGAGTCTCTGTCCTTCACCAGCTGCTACTTATGATTGCTGCTTTGTGACACACAAAACACCAAACACAAATAAATAATGGTGTGCTCTCTATGTGCTTTTCCTTCACAGCATGAAAAAACTCCAAAGTATACATTCTGATATTTGCAATATTCATTTTTAACAGGGTGTGTAAGGAAATTCAAACTTAAACTAGGCAATACATTGTTGTAGAAACTAATCAAGTGATTGTAATCTGGGCCATAATTATGGAACACAGGCCCAGTCCCTTGAGCCTGAGCAAGAAGATTGAGGCCTTGGTCTGTCTCTTTGCTCTCTTTTTTGTCCTTTTGTCTCTCTGCCTTTCTTTCCATGTCTCTGCTCTAACTCTGTCACTGCTTCTTACTCTCTCTGTTGCACACACACAGATACACACATGTAATATGAGCACCCCTAGAAATGTTAAATACAGATAGAAGGTGTGAAATCCCTGCCTCTGTGGTGATGTTATATTTTTAATTGGTAGTTTAGTTTCAGAGCTGCTTAATCACCCATACTGTCTTATTATTTAAATAAACAGGTAGTGTCTGTCAGTAATTAGTAGCCTGGGTTTAACATTTAGTACTTTTTTAAAATCTCTTATCAGCCTTAACTAAATGTACACAATAATGGGCTTCATTATGACATATTCACACACACACACACACACACACACACACACACACACACACACACACATAGAGTTAATTTGTTCATATTCAGCCCTTCCAGCGTCTGCCTTGTTGAGCTCTAGTCCTTTTTCTCTTCCCACATGGCTCTCTCCTACTTGATATCTTTATTTCTCAATCTGGCTTCTGTATTTCACAAACCTCGCGTTTCCTATAGCTAGCTCATTTTAGCTAACCTGACAATCTCCAGTTGTAGCCATAACCCAATAAGGGACATGAGTTCATTCTTTTTGGTAGAATAATACTCAATTGTGCATGGATATCCTGTTCCTTTATCCACTCATTTATTGATGGGTAGGTAGATTGTTTGATTTGACAATTTTAGATAATACTTCAATATACATAGACTTTGTACACTGATGTTGATTACATTGCCTGTAGATCCAGAAATGACTTAACAAGATCACCTGGTAGTTTCATTGTTTTAAATCAAGAGCTATAATAATATTTATAATGTATGCATTAATTTACATTCCGCTCTACTGTATGTAAGAATTCTTTTCTCCCTACATTTTCACCAGCCATTGATGTTGTTTGTTTTTTGACTGATAGCCACTTTGAAGAGAAATGAAATATCTAGTGTATATAATTTGTACTTTTTCTGTTGACTAAGAATGATGAACATGTTTTTCATGCATCGATTGGCCATTTATACTGATTTTGATCATCTCTGTACACAATTAACTCACATAGTGACAGATAGGATTATTTACTCTTTTAGTGTTTGATTTTCAGTTCTTCATATATTCTGCAGATTAATCTCGCCTGTCAGCCAGATAGTTGGCAAGATGAAATTTCCCTCATTCTGTATGTTGTTTCTTCACACTGGTGATTGTTTCCTCTGCTGTGCAGAGGATTCTTAGTTCTACATATCCCTTTTACTGTCAATTCTTGATCTTAAGTTCCCAATGATTGGAACCTTATTCAGAAAATTATTGCCTATTTCTCTTCTATTGAGGGTCATCTGAGCTGTTTCCATACCTTGACTATGTATGGTGAAGAATGCAGCAATGAACATAGTTGTTTAAGTGTCTTTACTGAATGCTGGCTATACTATTTTAATAAATTCCCAAGTATTTATGGATCATAGGTTAGATATATGATTTTAATTTTTTATTTTTCTGAGGAATCTCTATGCTTTCTTACATAGTGGCTGCACTAGTTAACATTTCCACCAATTATGTAGTAGGATTCTATTTCTCCCACATCTTGCCATCCTTGGGCTTAAACTCAGGGTCTGGGTTCTGTCCCTGAGCCTCTGTGCTCAAGGCTAGCACACAGCACCACTTCTGTCATATTCTTGAAATAGCCACTTATACTGGGGGCAGATGGAATCGCAATGTTGTTTTGATTTGTACTTTTTACAGGCAGAGATATTAAGCATTCCTCCATGTGTTCATTTCATTTTTTCTTCTTTTAAATAATCTCTATTTAGTTCATTTATCCATTAATATTCACTGGGTTATTGATTCGTTGGGGGTTTCTTTTTTTAAACTCCTTGTATATTCTGTATACTGTATATCTATATGTAATATAGCTAGATATAGCTACACTCTGTATAGCTGGCAAAAGGTCTCTCATTGTGTAGGCTATTCTTTTAGCTTCGCTACTATGTCCTTTGCTGTGCAGAAACCTATAAAATTGATGTAATCCCATTTGTCAATTCTCTCTTCTATTTGCTGAGCTTCTGGAAATCTCATGTAATTCTTGCCTATGCCAATGAGTTCTAATTTTTCTCTACTCTTTCCTGTGGTGCTTTCAAAGTTTCAGGTTTTACATTGTGGTGTTTGATCCATTTTCAATTGATAATTAGGAGCAACTTTTTTTTCCTCCAAATCACTCTGACCCCAGCAAAACAATCAGACCGAAGCAATGTAGATGTGGGGTGCTCTTTGATTTTGTGTGTTCTCAGTTGTAGATCTCTGTCCTGGTACTGCCAATCATATTCACATACAGCTCATCTCTCTCTCATCCTCCGGGTTCTGCATCTCATGTCCACTTCCTTCTGCAGCCTGGCTCCCTTGTCCCTCCCACAGCATGACACTCTCTTCTGTTTCCACAGCTCCAGTATGTCAACTTGACCTATGATCATCCTCTGTTATTGTTTACATTCTGTGCTTTGGTTTCTGTATGGAAATAGGCTGCTCTTCAACTCACATCTTCTTTCAAACTATTTAGAAATAAGATTCTAGGCACCTGGGGATCTCCCTGGAATAGTCCTAGCACTAAGTAGAAGTCCAGGAACATTTAGCAGTGAGAACTACTGTAAGTTAAAAAAAATCTTTAAAAAATAGTTAATTTCAGTTACACCACTCATTCCTATTATTTCTTTCCCACTGCTAAAGAAGATAATTGCTCAGCAAATATTCAAAGAAATTCTCTACAAGGAGCCAAAGGCAAATATAAATCCCTAATAATGAATAATAAGGTACAAGCTGCATATAATGATATAAGAACTCTTTTCATTGCTTTAGATGAATCTTAAAATTCATCAGGAAGGAAGAATAAAAGATGAATTCTAATCCCTACAATTAAGATATTTTAATAGCCAAGTCATTTTTAATAATTAGGTGTGATATTTTCCAAATTTTGCATATTCTTTTCAGTTCATTTCATTAAAAGAATTTATGATCTACTGAACTGTTCACATGTACCAGTATATCCACTGTTCTCATTCTGATATGCTGAAGGAAATATTAGTTTCCAGCATTTTCACAAACCTGCTAACCGGAGAAAGGACTTTTGCCTCTGTTCTTATAGCCCCTCTCTGCCTTCTTATTTCACAAAATTTCACTCTAATTCATTGGTGCTTCATTCTTTGTTGGTTGTTTTTTGTTTAATCCTGTAACTTATGAGTCATTTTTTAAAGATTTTTCTCTATGAGCTTTATATCCAAGAATCAAGGAATGCTAAGCTTTCATGTTACCTGAAGATGAACTATAATAAGAATTACATATTGTATGTCTGCCTGCCTAGTATTACAAAGACAACTAACATAGTTTTGGTGCATAACTTGCTAAGCTGTGTTGATGATTTTTTTTCTCCTCAAGGCATCTGCATAACTCAAAATATTCACACTTCTGCTCATGCTAACAGAATTTAATCCTGATTCAATATGTATACTAGAATCTACTCCTTAAATAACATATGTGACAATACTATACTGTTTACTAGTATGTTTCACTTTTGTATTCCAATATAATGCAAGTGATTTTATCTTTGTTTAGTAAGTAAATGAAGTTCAAACTTATTTCCAAAAGCTAACATTGTTAAAGAATAACTGCTTTACGGTTAAATCTATATCACTTATTCAAAAATACTAATTTCACCCAATTCTTTCATCTTCTACTTAGGGGTAAAAGTGATCATTTCAGTCACATAAAAATTTGGACATGAGTTGCCCTCACTTGTAATAATACCTACTCAGGAGGCTGAGATCTGATTGCAGTACAAAGCCAGTCTGGGCAGAAACTAGTTGATGAGGCTCTTCTCTTTAGTAAATTACCAAAAAAAAGCCATAAGTGGAGTTGTAGCTCAAGTGGTAGAATGCTAGCCTTGAGATAGAGAGAAAAAAAAACTCTCAGACAGCACATGCAGGCCCTAGGTTCAAGATATAATACCAGCATACACATATAGAACAATCTGGAATCAGTTATTAATACATAAATTGTTAATTTCCTTTTTAAATATAAATTTGTTTTTGTGTATACTAAAACCATAAGATTGTATAACTTATTTGTTTTCAGATAAAAATCATGTTTAAAAATGTAAATTCTACAAATATTGTTTGCAGACAAACGTCTATAATTCTGTAAATACACGAAAAGATAAAATTATTTTTGAATATAATTCTATATTTTTCTCAAAAAATCTTCATATAAATTCTTAAATTGCATTTGCTTGGCTTCATTTGAGTGGTACTGACTCTCAGATAACATATATCTCATTATAAGCTTTAGTTTATATATGCACACACATATATATGTATATGTACACAGACGCACATATTTATAACCACAAACATATCAAAATTAATTTGAGATAATCATTACCATTGTATTTTCAATGACTGACATAAACAATATAAGGAGAATTTAAAAAATAACTCATGAAGAAAAATATGATTAATGTTGGATTAATGTGTTTTGCACATTTAAAAATCACATTTATGATAGTTTGGTAATAATCATTATGTGCTATCATTTTAAGCCTTGACTGTGCTTCATTTTACTTTGAAAATTCAATCTGTTCAATACACTTTCACTCAACAAATCCATACTCCAAAACATAAACAAATATTCTCTTAACACCATGCTTGAAATTTCTATTATCTGGAATTATGCATGCAAATGCAGCGAGATGAAATGGCTAGTGGATATGTAAGAAATGCAGTACCTCTGTCCTTATGGTACATTATCCAGACAATGTGTGTTTAAAGATCCATTTCCACAGTTAATTTGAATGTCACTTAGCCTTAACTTGCTATTACTTCTCATTGTCATTGTTAGCTAAAGTACAACAGAAAAATCAGAATATTGGTGTCTAGTATTTCAATGAAGTGAATAAGATTACTTCAAATTCTTGTGTCATGAAATGATGAGCAACTGTATATAAGTGCACATTCCTATTAGGTTCTGTAATCATATGATTTAAAAAAATTAGGTGTACTCACCCCAGTTAGAATGGCCATTATCAAGGAAACACATAATAACAGATGCTGCTAGGAATGTGACCAAAGGGAATGCTACTACACTATTGGTGGGAATGTAAACTGGTTCAACCACTCTGGAAAGCTGTATGGAAGTTCCTCAAAAGACTCAACATAGAGCTCCCTGTGACCCAACAATCTTACTCCTGAGCATTTACCCAAATGATCACTAACAAGGCCACACTAAAACTACCAACACAACTATGTTCATTGCAGCATTATTTACCACAGCTAAGATATGGAACCAACATAGATGCCCCTCAGTAGGTGAATGGATAAAAAAATGTGGTATATATACACAATGGAATTCTGTTTCCATCAGAAATAATGACATCACCCCATTTGTAAGGAAATGGAAAGACTTGGAAAAAATATTAAGTGAAGTAATCCAGACCCAAAGAAACATAGGCTCCATGTTTTCCCTCATTTGTAATAATTAGTGTATACCTAGAATAGTCATAGCAGAGATCACAATAGTCCAATAGCCATATATATATATATATATATATATATATATATCCACTAAAATGATGTTAATCAAAATAATCTCCATGATATGGAAACAAGAGGTGTGTGTGTGTGTGTGTGTGTGTGTGTGTGTGTGTGTGTGTGTGGTGTGTGTGTGGGTGTGTGTAGTTGTTTTTCTCTTTTTTCTATATTTTTAGTGTACTTCTTGCAGATATTTCTTTTGTCTTTCGTTCTTTTCTTTCTTCTTTGGTTTATTCACCTTGGTCATGGTTTCTGATTTCTGTACCATTTGTCTTGTATAAGTTTATCTAACTTGGGGAAGGAAAGGGGAATCACAGAAACTGCAAAGGATGAACTAATGCAACAGCAATACTCACTAGGCAATATGTTGGAAATGAACTTTACAATTTTTAGGGGAGAGGAGCTGGAAGTCGAGGAGGAAGGAAAGTGGGGAAAATGAGGGAAGGAGTAACCCTGTTTGAAAAAATATATAGACTCATTACCTTACGTAACTGTAACCCCTTTGTACATCATTTATACAATAAAATTAAAAAGATTAAAAATAAAAACAAAAAATAAGGTATATAAAACTCCATGTATTCTTCCAGCTAAAACATTTTTACAAAGAGTGTTTTTCTAACAATAAAAAGAGATAATTTTGGAAGTACTATAAAAAGCATAAAATTCACATATTTATAAATATGTTAGAGAATGTAGTAAATTCTTTTAGAACTTTGATATTTCCCAGATTTCAACCATTATTGCATATTTACTGTGTTTCATCACTGAGAAAAATACTAAGACAGACAAAATTATTATACATTTCTTTGTTTATTTTGATGCAAATTCTGGGACTTGAACTCAGGACCTGGGCTCTGATCCTGAGCTTTTATTGCTCAAGGCTTATGCTCAACCACTTGAACCACAGCTCCAGACTTGTCTCTTTTGATAGATAATTGGAGATAAGTGTCTTACAAACTTTCCTACCTGGGATTGCTTCCAGCTGCATCCCTTAGAGTTCAGTCTCCTGAGTAGCTATGATTAAGACTTGAGCCATGGACACCTGGCTATAGGTCACTTTAGTAATTCATTAATCTATTCAATTTTGTGTCATGTACCAGCATCTACCAAAAAAGGTGGCCTTAAAAATACAGAACTATTCTTACCAAGCATTGCAGCCTCCTCCTTTGTTTACCCTTCACATCCTGCCCATGTAACTGTAACTCCTCTGTACAGTATGTTCACAAATAAAATTAAATTAAATTTAAAAAAAAATACAGAACTATTTGTTCAAATACTGACTGCCCATCTCTATCATGGCATTCAAAAGTCGACTTAATGTCAATATATGTGAGTTTATTCACTAACGACAATCTTATTTTTTTGACTGTAGAAATAGTGTTTATTAAGTCATCAACCAAATTTCAGCATATTAAGTCAACAATCATGATAGAAAACCTTATATTAAGGATATTAGGCTTTAAGTTTTATAAACTTTGAAGCAATAAAGACATTTGTAACTCATTTAACCAGTGTTATAAATGAAACTTAATCTAATAATCCAAGAATGTACGTAATAGACATGCATGCAAATGTACTTTAATTTCCTTAAGATTTAGCTTTCTTTTTTTCTTTTTGTACCAGTGCTAGGGCTTGAATTCAGGGCTTAGCTGCTGTTCCTTAGCTTTATAGCTCAATGCTCTTGCTCTACCTCTTGAGCCATAGTTCCACTTTTGGCTTTCTGATACTTCATTAGAGAGGAGGCTCATGGACTTTTCTGCCTAGGCTGTCCTAAAACTGGGATATTCAGATCTCAGCTTCCCCCACCAATGTCAGGCAGATTTAATTTTCTTAAGTAATTAAAATACTAACAACAGAAACACAATAAATTATTTTGGTATTATGAAAAATACTATTCTTGCCAGGCGCAGGTGACTCACACCTGTAATCCTAGCTACTCAGGGGGCTGAGATCTGAGGATCGCAGTTCAAATCCAGCCCTGGAAAAAAAGTTCATTAGACTCTTATCTCCAATTAATCACCAGAAAATCGAAAGTGATGCTGTGGCTCAGGTGGTAGAGCATGTGCCTTGAGTGAAAGAACTTAAGGACAGTGGCCAGACCCAGATTTCAAGTCCCACAACTGACATATAACTGATGGACAGAGGGGTTAGAGTTACATAAGTCAGGTAATAAGTACATTTATTTTTGAACAATGTTACCCCCCCTCATTTTCTCCCACTTTTCTCCTTCCCAAACCCCTCTCCCCCAAATTGTAATGGTCATTTCCAACATAGTGTCTAACACGTATCACTGTTGAATTGGTTCACCTTTTGTCCCACTGTTTTTGTCCTTTTGTAAGTTTTATAAGAGTACAGCAATGATACTGTCCTAGAAGTGAGAAATCAGATATATCTTATTAATACTTTATAGAAATCTTATTTTATATCTTCTCTATACATAACCAGTCTTTTTTACAACCCAATTGCCCTTTTTTCTCCCTCTCATAATTTGTATGCACCCTGGTAGAAACTGAGAAGTCTTAAAGTACTGGATAGTACTTTATCCATTGCATAGTTAAATATGTTCACCCCTTCTCATTTCATTGGTAGAGAGGTAATGTCTTCTTAATTTATCTTAATGATGGCCACAATTACTCTCTGCTGAGGCTCACTTTTCTCACATCTGTGCTTACTATAGACATCATCACAGTCATTCTTAGCACAAAAAAGAGTTAGCTCATGTCCTTGCTACCATAAATACTCAATACTTTCCTATTCCCTTAGAATTAAATCCAAATTTGTGATAGTGATTATACACCCATACTTTTACTAATTTATTCACTTTCTTTTCTTCAAAATTTAGCTCTTAAAAAGATGGAATATATGGTACTATTGTTGGCACATGTATAAAGAAGTTGAAGCAGAGGAGAAGGGTAAAAATTCCATTTCAAAGCAAATAAGGAGATTTCAATTTTCAACCTTCAGCTCTGTATTCAGAGGAAAACATATAAAAACCCTAGAGAGGAAGAAACCAATTCATCAAAACTTTGCAAGCATATGTATGTTTTGCAATGTATCTGCTTGAATTTCATTTCTCTTCACTATATTTTCTTCCAAAACAATCTTCCTGTTCACTACAGTTAGAAATTTGAGCTTTGTTCATCTTGCTCTTATAGCCCCCAAATTTGACTCCTGCTAGGAGTGAATTATGTATATCTACAGGTTAAGCTTCAGGCAGAACATCAGGAAGAAGCAATTGCTGTTTCAATTTGTTAAGTTATTGCAAGCAAATTCCTGAGTATGGGACATCTTTGTCGAGAAAATTAAATTTCAGAAGTAGAATCTTCCAACGATCACACATTTACACTTAGTTTACTCTTCTCATGGAAAAAAGAATATGGTAGGTAAACCAAAATATAAGTTATATGTTGAATGGAAAACAGAAAGGTTTTTTTGGTCCTATTTGATGTTAAATTTTGTAAGGAACATATTAGCATTTTTGTCTCCAAGAGGACATATCTTTTACATCACATGTCAAATATAATATAAATAACATAGTTTTGTACCCAGAAATATATGGCCAAAGGTTAAGTCATCATCAATATTGAAAAATAATTTGGGTTGGGAGGAATCACATGTATTGGCCATGCAAAGAATTGTACACTAATAGAATGCCCAAGGATTTCTAGAGGACTTATTAAAAATGAAGTATCTTTTCACACACACACACACACACACACACACACACACACACACACACACACACACCATCAAAGGTCTTCTGCAAGCCAAGAATTAGAGCA
This sequence comes from Dipodomys spectabilis, assembly GCF_019054845.1. Taxonomy (NCBI): domain Eukaryota; kingdom Metazoa; phylum Chordata; class Mammalia; order Rodentia; family Heteromyidae; genus Dipodomys; species Dipodomys spectabilis. The sequence goes on along the minus strand of NW_024870911.1, from coordinate 14,722,090 downwards.
TATGAAAAGCTCCTTAATCTCCTCAAATATTAGATAAAGGTAAACAGAAAAAGAAAAGTCTAATTCAAGGTATTGTATGTGCTCTTACACATATTTAAATTATCTAGGTTTATGGTAGAGATTACCACAGATACAAAAGTGAACACTTGCAAAACCTAGGATAAAATTTACAAATTTTCTTCAAAGGAGATAACTTGACATGGTATTTTTCCTAGAGCAGATCCTGGAAAGGCAGGAAAATGGAAATGGGAAATGTACTGGGGATTTCCAGAGAAGAGCACTGCACAGCTCAGCAAAGTTTCAGGGTTTAAATTTCTAAGGCATTTTTTTCATTTACTAAGAAGAAACTTTTACCCTTTCAAATATATCTAAATTACATTACCTAATACCATTATAATACTTGTATATTTATAATGTTATCTATTTATTTTATAATTTATAATCTTTATATAGAAATACTTATATCTTGAATCTGAAAATATTTGGAAACATAACTATGTATTTAATTTCTAAAATTTTATTACTAAGGATCAACAAAATATTTACTCAATCTTATTTTAGTAAAGAAACTAATCTTATTTTAGTAAGAAAAGTCTTCACATTGATAAAGATTTAAGCATAGAATTATTTTAAACAAAATGATGAGTTAGAACAATTGCTGGTCTCCAGAGTATAGCCTCTAGAGCAGAGGCTGGGAAAGTTTTCCCTGACCATTACACTGACTTGATCCAAGTAGTTCTAGATGTCCCAATTTCAACTGATCTCTTTTTTTTTTCAGATCATGTTATCTTAAAGTTGGAGACAAAAATATAAGAATGTAATTCCTTTTAAAATCTAATTTTATTGTCAAGGTTATCTACAGAGGGGTTCTTATCAAACTTGTTACCTCCTCCCTCATTTTTCTCTCACTTTCCCTCCCATCCAATCCCCCCAAATTGAACAGTTCATTTAATTTCTAACATGAATATTTTAATTAGCAATGTGATTACATGGAATTAAATAGTCCTCTCATTACTTGTAATGCAGATACAGTGAGTGTTTTAAGTAGACATATTTATGTTTGATATGTTTACTTCTAAATAATTTTTGTTCATGCTGGAATTGTTTCATAAGGAATATGCACTTGAACTTTGTGGGCTATAAGAATCTAGTAACCTACATTTCAAAAGACGTTAACTTACATTGTCACACATGTTTTGTTCACAATATATTGTCACCAAATTCTTTACTTTCTTGCCAGCTTCTCAGAAAAGATTTAAAAACAAATATTTCCTGAAAAAGATTGATTTACAGAATGCTCACATGAAATCAGAAAGCATTTCATCCAGAATGTTATACAAGAATTGCTTATAAACATAGCACAATAACAGTCACAATGCTACTAGGGTAATATTTGTTATATGATTACAAAAGAATAATATATTTGGATTTTTTTTTTTTTTTTTTTTTTGTCGGTCGTGGGGCTTGAACTCTGGGCCTGGGTGCTGTCCCTCAGCTCTTCAGCTCAAGGCGAGCCCTCTACCACTTGAGCTACAGCGCCACTTCCGGTTTTCTGGTGGTTTATTGGAGATAGGAGTCTCACGGTCTCTCCTGCCCGGGCTGGCTTTGAACCGCGATCCTCAGATCTCAGCCTCCTGAATAGCTAGGATTACAGGCATGAGCCACCGCGCCCAGCTTATTTGGATTTTTTTTAAAAGCAGGCATTTCCTAGAATTATTATCCTAGAAAAGTATTAATTCTCTTCAAATGATTAGTCACATTCATTTATATATATATATATATATATATATATATATATATCATATATAGAGAGAGACACACACAAAAATGGCTACCAATTGAAATTTTATTTCTCACTATTTGGTGTAAATGATGTATATCTCATCAGAGGGGATTTTTAGTCTCAGCTAAGGTATAGACACATGTAAAAGGTGAACAAGAGCTTCTTATCTGAAGTACATTAAGATATCTTGCTTACTACTAAGTTTCTAAAAGCATCGAAAATAGGTCAAAGTTCTACATTATTTATACCTGTGTGATAAATTAGCATAAACTTAGAAATCAGTGTATGCAGGACACTTTAGAATTTCAAACTGACTGTAGGTAAGGAATCTGGGTTGCAGTTTTACTGTGTCCCTTGTAATACTACAGTTCAGGTATTGGTCAAGTCTCTTTCCCATTTAAAGGCTCAGCATGGGAGGAATTCATTTCCACACTCACGTATCTGTGGGTAACAATTTCCCCCTGATATACCATTGGGCAAAGGCTCTGGATTACTTTATGGCTGGAGGCTAAAAGATGGAGACTGTTCTCTTTCTTTACCTTGTGGCCTTTCCTAGGGCTGCTCAAGCTGTGGCATATTAGTCTTCAAAGCTAGTAAAGGAGTATTTCCTACCAACTGAGGCATTGCAATCTTATCTAACATAATCAGGTACACATAGCCTACGTTCAAACATGAATTCAGTCAATGTCCTGTCAAGTGAAAGATTGCTGAATACAAATAGGCACACCTATTGAAGAAGACAAACTTATTTGTAGCCTCAGGAGGGTGTTTTGTTTTTTGGTAGATTAAAGGTGCTTGATGTAAAAGGCAGGTAGCAATTAAGAAGCACATTGTTAGACAACTCTGAGATTGATGATAGCCAAGTGGATAATAAGGAAAGCTTCCAGCTAATGGAAATTCTACAGTATCCTTGAAGGGATATGTAAAACCTACCCAATGAATCTGATTTCAAAAATTTTCAGAGCATTGGATTCTATGCTTCCATTTAATACACTGTGTACAAAGTCAGGCTCTAGTGTAAATAATAATGGTTTAATATTTTGGACATCAGGTAACTATACAGGTCCACATAATAAACAGTAAACTTTGTTTACACATACATAAGTATTTTATTTACACAGAGTTCCTCTTAAAATTATGGATGGGTATAACACAATCTTGATTATAGGGGCTCTATATATGGATATTGATATTACAATGCAGTTGCTTTACCTACAAAACAATATTCAGTATCAATAATAAGCAAATTTCATAAAAATAGCTTATAGATTAATTTGGATTCAAGTATTTTATTTTCCAAATACAGTATTTTTAACTGAAAGCAGTTGTTTTGTTTGGACATGTTTTTTTTCAAATTATTTTAATTTCTGGTTTGATAGGCAACCTAAGTCTCACATCTCCTTTGGTGTTCCCTCCGTTCCAGTATTTTCAATAGACCATGGGAGTCTCACAAGGATGCTAAGTAAAATATAAGGAAACAGTCTTAAAAAGTGATTAAATGAAAAAAAGCTGTTTAAGTAAAAGATAGATTTTTTTTCAACTTTTCTGCCAGTTGATTTTAAATCTCCATCCTCCAGGTCTTAGCCTCTTGAATAGCTAGGATTATAAATGTGAACCACTGGTACTAGGCTGAAAAAAATGGCACATTTATTCCATAAGAAGTTTAATTTTAGAGAGAAAAATGATCCTATGAGGTAAAAGTAATTTAGAAGAGAGGTTTAAAGCCAGTATGAATCTGGCATGTTTTGGTACAAGAAAGCCTTCCTAAGATGTTCTAATAATACAGTTTTTCTCTGTGCCACATGGTCTGTTGTCAGCCGTACTATCCCGCCCTCAAAATATTTGTATCGAATTTTACAAGCATGTGGAATCTCGGTAAAAAAAATAAAAAGGGAAAAAACCCTATAGTAGGTGAGATTAATTTGGGAGAAGTTATTTTTAAAAATTTTTTAATTTTATTGTAAAGATGCTGTACAGCATCTGTTGTTATTGGATTTCTTGATTATAGCCATTAACTGGGGTGAGGTGAAATCTCAATGTTATTTTGATTTGCATTTCTTTTATGGCTTTACATGAGTAAGGCAATGAGTACATTATTGTTGATCATTGTTACACCTTCCTTTTTTGTTATCCCGTTATTACTTCCCTCCCCCCACTCTCCTCCCCACCCCGCCTGCCCTACCCCCACACCCAAAATTGTAAAGTTCATTTCCAATAAACTGTCCTGTGGGTATCATTGTTGCAATGGCTCATCCTGTGTCCTTGTTTCAGTGTTTTGTTATTCTTCTTCCCCTTCACAGATTAAACAAATGTATATTTAAGATGCAGGGTACCAAAATCAAGTACAGTGACTACAGGGTATATAGCATAGCTGGAAGAACATAGAAAAGAAACAAATAATAATAATAACAATACATTCAAAACAATAACAACAAAGACAGACCTCTTGTGTTCATATCTTGGGGGTACATTTCACTTAGAATCATCTTTTTTATTAATAAGTTTTTTTTATTGTGAAAATACCATACAGAGGGGTTGCAATTACATGAGCAAGGTAATAGGTACATTTCTTTTTTTAAAATCAGTAACTCTTAATTTGGAGTACAAAATGGGAATTTTTCTAGAGAAAATATTTGTATGTAATATGCCTTACCTTATGATCATGCTCTAAGAGTACATTTTTAATCAGTAACCAGGCTTCTTGTACTTTTACATTGAAATGAACATGGTAAGAATAAACGAGTAACTTTCTTTCATGTAGTAGCAAAAAGAGTCAATAATCCTTTCAGGAAAGAGACTATTTCATTTCCTCCCAACTTGGATTCACCATAAACTCGATCCACAAATGATATTGGAACCTCCCCAATAGTGTAGTTCAACTGTCTAGCCCGAACAATCATCTCCATCTGGAACACATAGCCTTTTCGATTAGTTTCTGTAGAACCTCTTTTCAGTATAATCTGAAGCTGCCGGTTAAATCAGATGCTCCTGGTCTCAGCAAAATCTGAGTTATAAAATTGGCCCCACGGCTGATTATTTTTCTTTTCAAATCCCAGCCATATATCTCCTCTGTATCGAGTTCCAGAGACAATATCAAAATCACCTTCTTTTTGCTTTCTAATGAATTCAGGAATAAATTTTGGATGATGTGAGAGGTCAGCATCCATAATAATCACAAAATTTCCTGTGGCATGCTTCATTCCATGAATGTACGCGGTTCCTAGTCCCAACTTTTTCTCTCGTGGTCTTAAAAGAATTCTGTCCGACCCATAGATCTTTTCCAATTGTTTAGCAACATCCCTTGTTCTATCTGGACTTCCATCATCTATGATTATAATCTCATAGTTGATTCCACTCTCGGAGAAGCTCTTCACCAGCAGCCACACGATGAGCAGGTTCTCCTGCTCGCTGTAGGTGGGGAAAAGCACCTAGTACTTGTCCGGCCCGAGGGAGCGGCCGGCCCCCAGGCTCCCGCCGAGGCCCCGCAGCACTGTGAACAGCCCCCATGGAGGCCATGGCGGAACTGCCAATAGGTACATTTCTTACCAAGAATTGTTCCAAGGAGGAGGCAACAATCACATAGCATCATCTTATATGAACATATGTACATAGCTTTTGAGCTTTTCAGCTCATTTGATAAAATAATCCTATATGTATATGAATTATTGCAAATAAGAGAAACCATGGGATGTAAATTGCTTTGTGACTGGGTAACTTCACTTAATAAGATTTTTTCCAAGTCTTTCCATTTCCTTACAATTGGGGCAGTGTCATTCTTTCTGATGGAAGCATAGAATTCCATATATATACGTATACATGTATATATGTATGTATACATGTATATATGTATATATACATGTATATACATATATACGTATACGTATATATTATGGTAGATTTTCTTGATCTGCTCATCTATTGAGAGGCATCTGGGTTGGTTCCATATCTTAGCTATGGTAAATAATGCTATGATAAACATAGTTGTACTGGTAGCTTTAGTATGGCCTTGTTTGTGATCTTTTGGGTAAATGCCCAAAAGTGGGATTGCTGGGTCATAGGGGAGCTCTATGTGGAGTCTTTTGAGGAACCTCCATACTGCTTTCCAGAGTGATTGGACAAGTTTACATTCCCACCAACAATGCAGTAGGGTTTCCTTTTGGCCAATCCCCTCCAGCATCTGTTGTTATTGGATATCTTAATTATAGCCATTAATTGGGGAGGTGGAATCTCAATGTTATTTTGATTTGTATTGATGGCCAGAGAAGTTGAGCATTTCTTCATGTGTCTATCGGCCATTCTGATTTCCTCTTTAGAGAAGTTTATCTTTAAGTTTCTAGCCCATTGTTGATGGGGCAGTTGATTCTTTGAGGATTTGTTTTTGGAGGATTTAATTTTATGAGTTGTAAGTATATTTAGATATGAGGTCCTTGTCCATTGTATGGCTAGTGAAGATCTTCTCCCAATCCTGGGCTTTCTATTGATCTTGCTAGCTATGTCATTTGCCATGCAGAAGCTCTGCAGCTTCATGCAATCCCATTTGTTCAACCTTTCTTTGATTTGTTGTGTTTCTGGATCTTTATTAATAAAATTTCAGCCTATACCAAAGAGCCCTAGAGGTTCTCCTATTCCTTCTTGTAATGTTTTCAGGGTGTCTGCTTGGACTTCGAGGTCTTTGATCCATTTGGAGTTGATTCTGGTGCAGGGTGATCTATAAAGATCTAGCTTTAGTTTTTTACAGATGTTTAACCAATTTTCCCAGAACCATTTACTGAAGAGGCTGTCTTTCTTCCATTCTGTTTTTTTTAGCTCCCTTGTCAAAGATTGATAGCGAGAAGTCTGTGGGTTCATTTCTGGATTTTCTATTCTATTTCATTGGTCCTCAGGTCTGTTCTTGTGCCAGTACCAAGCTGTTTTGATTACTATAGCCTTTTAATAGAGTTTGAAGTCTGGTATTGTTAGTCCTCCAGCACCATTCTTTCTGTTGAGGATTATTTTTGCTATTGTTCTGTATGAATTTTTGGATTGCTTCTTCTATTTCTTTGAAGAATGAGGTTGGGATATTGATAGGTATTGCATTGAGTTTTAGATAGCCTTTGGCAGTACTGCAATTTTCACAATGTTAAAGCTCCCTACAAAGGAGCATGGGAGGTCTTTCCACTTGCTTAGTTCTGCTTTAATTTTCTTTTTCAGGTTTTAAAGTTTTCATCATAGAGGTCCTTCACTTCTTAAGTTAATTCCTAGGTATTTTATTTTTTGTGTGGTTATTATAAAAGGAAATGCTTTCCTGATTTCAGCTGTACTCTTCTCATTATTGGCATACAGGAAAGTCATTGATTTTTTAGGGTTAATTTTATACCCTACTACTTTGCCAAAGTTTTGAATCAGCTCAAGTAACTTGGGAGTGGAGTCCATGGGGTTTTTAAAATACAAGATCATGTCATCTGCAAAGAAGGAGAGTTTTACTTCATCTTTCCCTATTTGTATTCCCTTTACATTTGCATCTTGTCTTATTGCTCTCTAATTAGGCATGTTAATACTAAATTGAAGAGGAATGGAGAGAGTGGACATCGTTTTCTTGTCCCTGAATTCAGAGGAAATGGCTTTAACTCTTCACCATTAAGTATAATGCTGGCTGTAGGTTTGTCACACACGGCCTTTATTGTATTGAGAAATGTTCCCTGAATTCCTAGCTTCTCCAGAGCTTTTCATCTTGTCAAATGGTCAAATGCTTTTTCTATGTCTATTGAGATAAATAATGTCGTTCTTATCCTCTCTGTTGTTGATGTGATGAATTGTATTATTTGATTTGCTTATATTGAACCAGCTTTGCCTGACTGGAATGAATCCTGTTTGATCATGGTGTATGATTTTTTTGATGAATTGTTTTTTTTTTAATTTAATTTTATTTTTTTTGTGAACATACTATACAGAGGGGTTACAATTACATGGGCAGGATAATGCGTACATTTCTTATCAAGCATTGCAGCCTCCTCCTTTGTTTACCCTTCACATCCCTTCCCAGCCTCCTCCTCCACCCCAGTCGATTAGCCAGAATTTTGTTGAGAAGTTTTGCATCAATGTTAATCAGAGAAATGGGTCTATAGTTCTCTTTCTTTGATGAATCCCTGTCTGGATTGGGGATGAGAGTTATGATTGCTTCATAGAAGGAGTTTAGTAGTGAGCTTTCATTTTCAATTTCATTGAAGAGTTGGCTTACCTTGAAGGCCTTGTAGAATTTAGCAGTGAACCCATCTGGTCCTAGGTTTTCTTGGATGGTGGATTACTTATTGGTGTTTCTATTTCAATGCTTGATATGGGTCTATTAAGTTGATTTAACTCATCTTGGCTTAGTTCATCCAGATTCACAAATTTATTAGTATAAATGTTTAAGTATTCTCTTATAATGTCCTTAATCTTGGCTGTTTCTATAGTGATGTTTCCATTCTCATCTCTGAGTTTGTTTATTTGGATGTGTTCCCTTCTTTTTCTGGTAAGATTTGCTAAGGGTTTGCTAATTTTCCAACTGTTTTGTTGATTCTGTTTTTTTTTTTTTTGGATTCTAATTCATTTAATTCTGATTAAATTTTAATTATTTGTTTCTGTCTACTGGATTAGGATTGGGCTTGTTGCTTTTTTTCAAGGAGCTTCAGGTGCATCATTAAATTGTTGGTTTTAGCTGGGCTCTGGTGGCTCTACTCTGTAATTGTAGCTACTCAGGAGGCTGAGATCTGGAGATCATGGGTCAAAGCCAACCCAGGCAGGAGAGTCCTTGAGACCCTTATCTCCAATAAATCACTAGGCAACCAGAAGTGGCTGTGGCTCAAGCAGTAGAGTACTCATTTTGAGCTGAAGAGCTGAGGGAGAGCACCCAAGCCCAGTTCAAGCCCCATGACCAACAAAAAAAATAAAAATAAAAATAGTTTGTTGATTTGAGATCTCTCCAATTTGTTGATATAAGAAGTCAGAGCTATGAATTTTCCCCTGTGTACTGCCTTTGAAGAGTTGATAATTTGTATGTTCATTTTTGTTAAATATCAAGAACATTAGAATTTTCTTTCTAATCTCTTCCACGACCCAGTTGTGGTTCAGCAGTGTGTTGTTTAGCCTCCCTGTGTTACAGGATTTTCTTTGGTGGCATTTGGTGTTGAATTCTAATTTTATTCCCTTGTGGTCTGAGGATACAGGGCATAAATTCAATGTCTCTGTATTTGTACAGATTTGCTTTGTTATTTAAAATGTGATCTATTTTGGAGAATGTTCCATGTGCTGCTGAGAAGATGTGTAGTTTGTTGCAGATGGATGAAATATTCTATAGAGTTCTGTTAAGTCTAGTTGGTCTATGCAGTTATTTAGATTTGCTGTTTCTCTCTTGAATTTTTCTTGAGTTGATCTATCCAGCAGGGAAAGTGGTGTGTTAAAGCCACCAACAATAAGTATCTTTGTATCTATATGTCATTTTAGGGAAAGTACTGTTTCTTGGATAAATTTGGGTGCTCTGGTATTTGGTGAATGGATATTTAGAATTGTTCTACCCACCTTTAGGAGAGAGCCTTTTATTAGCTTCTTTATCTCTTCTCAGTAATTTTAAGTTGAAGTCTATTTTATCTGCTATTGGGATTGTTACTCCAGCCTGTTTGTGGGTGATGTTTGTTTGGTAAATTTTATTCCAGCCTTTCACTTTCAGAATATGTTTGTTTTTCTAGGGAAGGTGCATCTCTTGCAGACAACAGATCCTGTTTTTTGATCCAACTAGAGATTCTATGTTATTTGATTGGAGAGTTAAGTCCATTAACATTGAGAGTTAGGATTGAGAGGTGTTTGATAGTTTCTGTCCCTTCTGTCACTTCTTAGGGGCTGTGTCACCTAGGCTCTGCCTATGTTTATCTGATTCTTTGTTTGGGAGCTGTTTCTCTGCCTTCATCGTGTTCTAGTTTGTTCTCTGCATATAGGACATCTTTAAGTATCTTTTGCAGTACGAGCTTGGTGGGGACATATTGTTTCAGTTTTTCTTTGCTGTGGAAAGTTTTTGTTTTTCCCTCAGTTAAGAAGGAGAGTTTAGCTGGGTACACTGTCCTTGGTTGATAATTGTTTGTCATTAGGACATGGCATATTTAATTCCAGGCTCTTCTTGCTTTCATGGTCTCTGCTGAGACATCTGTAGCTGTCTTCACTGGTTTTCCTTTATAGGTAATTGATCTTTTCTCTCTAACAGCTTTAAGGATCCTGTCCTCGGTTTTTATTGATACTGTGTGGACTACAATATGGTGGTGGGATGTCCTGTTCTCTTTGGTTTATTTAGGGTTTAACGGCTTCTTGTATCTGATGGATGTATCTTTTTACAGGTTTGGGAAGTTCTCTGCTAGGATTCTGGTAAATAAATTTCCTAGACCTTTGGCTTCTGTTTCTAGGCCCTCTTCGACATCAATTAGCCTTGAACTAGGCCTTCTGGTGATGTCTTCTACATGCTGAATAGATTTATCATTTTTTTTGGATTTGTTTTAAATACTTGTCTAGGCTGTCTTCTATCCAAGAGATATGGTCTTCTGCATGGTCTAGACTACTGTCTAGACTTTCCACTTTGGTTTTTTTTTTTATTTCCCTTTCTTCTAATTGTTCAGATTTAATGGCTTTAATTTCGTTGTTGAAGCTTTCTTTTATATCTTGTATGGATTTCTTTGCCTCCTTGATTAGATTTTCTGTGTTCACTCAGATCCTTGGTTGATTGGCTATACTTTCAATGGAGTCCTTTTTATTTTGTTGGAATTCATTCAGCTTTCTGGTTGTGGATTCCATGAATTCCTCTATTAATCTTTTGTTTGCCTCATCATGCTCACACATAGTCTTATGTAGGCTTTCAATTTTTCCTTCAGCATGTTTACCAAGTAGAGTTTGTAAAGCATTTTGAGAGGTATCCACTGGATTTTTGCCTCTTTGCTCTGGGTGGGAGTTGAAATTCCTTGACAACATTTTTCTTCTGTTTCTGTGGCTTGTTCTGCCCATGTGGGAATGAATGCATATCCAATTCCTCACTACAACTCAAGTACCAATCCAGAGCCCTGTGGTTGCACAGACTTTGGAGATTTACAATTAACAATGGGTGTTTTCACTCTGTCTCACCTTTTTGGGGAGTGTGATTATATCTTATTACACACCAGAACATATATTTAAAACTAACACTTACGCAGAGCACTGAAGTAGCACAGACTTCAGGGGTTTACAATCAACAATGGGAGTTTTCACAGTATCTCACCTTACTGGGTAGATTATATCAATTACACACTAAATCACCCAGTTATATCTCTGCCACCTTCCTCTGGTCTTTCTCATTTGGGGGAAGCTCTATAATGATACTTCCATCTTCTAATATTCAATGTATACTTAGAAGGACAGAATGTTTACTAGAGAAGGGAAAAACACAAAAGAAAAATCTCTGTCTAAAATATAAATTACTTTTCACCTTGATAACACAATGGTAAACTAGTTAGGGTAAACCACATCAGCTAATTATATCAGAATCTTAGGTTATTGAATGTTCTAAGAAATCAGTGTGTGTGTGTGTGTGTGTGTGTGTGTATGTTCATGTCTGTACATTCATGAACACTAGCCTTCCCATGTGTTTAAATGCCAGGGCTGACTGAAGGCTTTCTTATTGAGTATCTATGATCCTAGAGGAATTTCACTTGGACAACTATGTTTTACTCTGTGCCCTGATACACATTCCTTACTTTTCTTGGAATTGAAGAGCTCAGGCTTTTACAGCCTTCTTTTGGCTGAGGTGCTACTAAGTACCTATTCATCTCCAGGGCTAACACAAAATCAATGGGTGTGATTATGCAATCTAGCTGCATTTGTGGTGCTAATTTATCTACAGGCATCTTTCAATGACTTTATTATAAAAAATTCAAAGGCTTTGCTAAATGCCAAATTAGTCTTGGTTACAACACAAAACATGACCTACAAGGGAAATGACTTAAAAAGCCCCACAAACAAGGAAATATCAAGTGATGCCTGGAAAGATGTAAAATGTGATATCAATTCATTAAGTGCCGACTGTCCATTTTAGTTGAGATCTATCAAAGTGTTTTGCTGGTAGATTTGCCAAGTTTCCCTACAGGGAACCCATTTACATTTTTGTTCTGGAAAGGTCTCAGGTGAGATAAAACTGACCTGCAGTATTTAGCAGTTAACAGATGCCAAAGTTTAAGGATGCATCCCTGAAGTGGGAGAAATCAATGGAGCCCTCCTCTCAAGTCTCCAAAGCTACCAATATTTAAAAATAAAAGTGTAGTACACTATGAAATCAACAAAATAGATGCAGTCAAGTAATATCTGATGTGAATGCAAATATTCTTCACCATTCAAAGAGAAAGCAGCTAGCATGAAGGATGCTGATATTTTGTTAGTTAAGGCTCTTGACTATGGATATAATCCCTAGGAAGGAAAAGTTAGAAGACACGCTGGCAAATCCTGAAGCCTACTTCTGTTATCTTTTCTTTTGAAACAGATCAGTTCCTTCAGATTCAGTGAGTAAAGTCCAGATAAAAATACTACATTTACTAGAAAATTCTGATATTCTTTGATCTGACATCATTTTTTTAAAGAAATCTACCAATTTATAAAATGTAGCCCCTCTGTACAATAACTTAATAACAATGATGTTAAAAAAAAAAGTAGAGAAACTCACAAGCTGAGAGGACTCTGAGTACAATCAATCAGCTGCCTTTGTGTTAGTCCTTTTATGGGAATAAGAAACCTTAAACTTCTTCTAGCTTTTAGGTAAACTTTAGCTGAAGGAACCAACTTACTAAACATGTGTGTTTATTTAAAGGCCATAGGCAGATTTAAAGTCTTTGAATTATACCAACTATAAAACTTCAAGAAAATTCACAAGTGCAAGCTGCTGACCAAATAAGAAGAACAAGCTTATGAGTGACCTTTCTATGAGAGTGTGCTTCATTTTTCCAATAGCGTGAAGGGCCTCAAATTAAGGATTTATTTATTTGATCAGAAATGCTTACCCTTATCTCTGACTGAAAGCATAGGACCCCGAGTTTCCAATCTTAATGTTCCTAATATTCCTACAATACAGACAAGGATAAATACTCTAGGGATCTGGAGGCAAGTAGGGAATATTCTCTATACATAAAATATAATGATTTATGTGGATTTTTATGGATAAATTAATAGTCCATTGAGGTGTCCAGTTGGAAGGAAAACCTGCTTGAAATCTGAGCACTAGGTAGGAGTTTAGCATTTTCATAAACAAATACATTAAGATATCACCCTCAGAAGAGATTATTATTTTTTATTTGTACCTTTCTTTATTTTTCACCTACTGGTAAACACTTAAGGATCAAACCAGTTGGTAAACAGCACTTGATAGAAGATACCTTTCACGCCTCATTCTTCATCCATAAATAGTGTTGCCTAGCTTCTTCATGGGATGTTCCATAGACATCAAACACCTATAATATCTTGTTAGCAAAAGAATACAGGATGAAATAATCACAAATAGGAACTACTATGCCTAGGATCTTGTATGTATTTAGAAGCATGATTTTTTAAAAAAACTATTTTTTATTACAAAATGTATATTGTCCACCACATATTTTGATGTCTAGGTATTTTCTATATCCAACATACCACAAATGATATTCAGAATTCCTTCAAATAAGCATCTCATGTTTTTTGTTTTGTTTTGTTTTTTGGTCAGTTATGGAGCTTGAATTCTGGGCCTGGGCACTGTCTCTTCAGCTGTAAACTAATGCTCTACCACTTGTCTATCTGATGGTTTTAGACATCAGGAGACAGGTGACAGTCAAGTCCTCCAAAGAGATGAGTTTCTGCCAACCTGATAAGGAATTACCTTGTGCTAGAGGAGCCTAATATTAGCCAATTGCTATCTATCTATCTATCTATCTATCTATCTATCTATCTATCTATCTATCTATCTATCTTTCTTTCTTTCTTTCTTTCTAGTACAAAAGAGTTACAGTTACATGAGTCAGGTAATCAGTTCATTTTCTATTGAGCATTGTTACCTCCTCCTTTGTTTTCCCTCTACCATCTCCACCCCTTCCCTCCCCACCTCTCCAAATCCTCCCTCTGCCCCCCCCTTTGTTTTCAACATAGAGTCTTGTTATAAAGGGTCAACCTGTATCCTTATTTCAGCATTTTGTTATTTCCCTTCCCCTCCGCACATTAGAAAAATGTATATACAAGATGCAGTGCACCGGATTCAAATACAGTGAACACAGATGTTATACTGGGGAAGAACACACAAAAGAAACAAAAAAAAAAAAACGTGTAGTACATTATAAATACATTAAAAACATTGAATTTGTAGATAGCCTTGGGAAGTATTGCCATTTTCACGATGTTGATCTTTCCAATCCAAGAGCATGAAAGAATGACATTGCCCCATTTGTTAGGAAATGGAAAGGCTTGGAAAAAATTATATTAAGTGAATTAAGCCAGGCGCAAAGAAACATAGTCCCATGGTTTCCCTTATTTACAATATCTAGTATATGTCTGAGTCAAGCAGAAAAGGTCAGATAAAGTAATGTTAGAGAAATGAACCCTAAGATATGTATTCAAATGTTTTTTTCTTTCATGCTATTGTTTCTAACACATTTATAAGATGATTTCTTTGTTGCTTTGTATGTCCCTCCCCCACAGTATAACCCCTGCTTTCACTGTATTTGATGTCTGTATATTTGTGGAGGGGAAGGTAAAAAACAAATCGTTTAAATAGGGATACGGGTGGACCCATTGCAACAATGAGATGTACAAGTCGTTATGTCAAAAAATGAAATTTATAACTTTGGTGGGAGGGGGGGAATGGAGGTAGCGGGGTGGATTGGGTGGGGGGGCGGGAGGGAGGATGGCAAGGGATGGGAAGGGTAAACAAAGGAGGAGGCTACAATGCTTTGTAAGAAATGTACCCCTTATCTTGCCCATGTAATTATAACCCCTCTGTATAGCATTTTCACAATAAAAAATAAAAATTAAAAAAATACATTAAAAACAATAGCAAGAAAGATAAAACCACTTGTGTTCCTATCTTCAGGTTTGTTTTGCTTAGCATGAGTTTATATGGTCATATATACATAGCTTTTGACCTATTCTGCTTGTCCTAGATATATACTAGTTATTGCAAATAAGGGAAACCATGGGACCTACGTTTCTTTCGGCCTGGCTTTCTTCACTTAATATAATTTTTTCTAAGTCTTTCCATTTCCTAAAAATGGGGTGGTGTCATTCTTTCTGGATGGAGGCATAGAATTCCGGTGTATATAGCTAATCACTTTTTATATCACATTCTTTTCTTCCTGCTCAAACAATCTCATAAAAACAACTGCTCTGCCACACCTAGTCAAGTGCTCATCTACTTTTTCATATTAGATGTTCTGGGCTCATGAATAGCTAATAAAATCCAATTCAATCATTACATTTCTGATATTTAACTTTTGTGAGAAGATTGCTATGTATTTGGGTGAGTATTTCATTTTTAAATTTCTATTCGCTTTTCAATACACTACGTATGAATGAGAAATTTGCATATTGCCATGAAAAATTAATTATTATATTTTTCTTGTTGTTTTAAAGTCTCTCCAGTGAATAATTTTGTTAAAAAATAGAAATACAGCTGTTTCTAGGATAATTAACCAGTTAAAGTTTTCATTAGATAAACATTATTTCAGTGAAATTTTAAGTTTCATTAACCAATTAATATTTAATAAAAATGTAAATTCCATTTTCAAACTCCCAAATAGATGTAAAAACATTGAAGGAATGTTGATCATTTTGACAAATGATTATACTAAATTGGTATTAGAACTAATGTAATCAACATATAGAATGATATTAATTATGAAAACATACAACAAACCAAAATAATTAAGAGACCAGCTGAAAGAATTTTGTAATACGTTCATGGAGAGAGAAAGTTTGAGTGGATATAGTCATAACATTCAATGTACATACATGAAAATAGAACTTGGAGACTTGAGGGGATGGATGGGGTTGGGAGAGAGATGAGAGAAAACCACGGAAGGGGTGATACTGGTCAAGATGCAGTGCGCCACATACTCATGTGTTGAACTGGAACCTCTGTACTACTGCAACTACAAAAAGTAATTTCAACAAAGAAGTTATTTAAAAAAGAAAGTGGTGGTCTAAAACATGAGTTGAATATGATATGATTTAGAGTCATTAACAAGAAAGGATTGTTCTTTCAGAGTTGGGGTATAGAAAGTTGGATTATTTACTAAGTGTTATATTTTCATTTCCAGGTGAAATAAGGGTGAAAGGGTCTCTCATGAGACTGAGATTATTCTTTTTTTTTTTTTTTTCTGATCATGAGGCCTGGATTCTGGGTCTGGGTGCTGTCCCTCAGCTCTTCAGCTCAAGGCTAGCACTCTACCACTTGAGTCACAGCGCCACTTCTGGCTTTTTCTGCGTATGTGGTGCTGAGGAATTGAACCCAGGGCCTCATGCATGCAAGGCAAGCACTCTACCACTGAGCCACCTTCCCAGTCCAAAATTTTTTAATATATATTTTTTATTGTAAAGATATTATACAGAGGGGTTACAGTTACATGAGTTAGGTAATGAGTACATTTCCTTTACAGCATTTTTACCTTCTCCTTTGTTCATCCCCTACCATACCTTCCTTCCCCACCTCCCCTCCTCCCAACTACCCCTGCCCCCGAAGTTGTAAAGTTCGTTTTCAACAGTGTCTTGCAAATCTCATTGTTACAATGGGTTAACCTGTATACTTTTTTCAGCATTTTGTTATTTCCCTTCCTCTCCTCACATTAGATGCAATGCACCGAAATCAAATACAGTGAAAACAGGAGTTATGCTGTGGGGGAAGAACATATAAAGGAACAAAAAAAAATCACATAGTACATTATAAATACATTAAAAACAACAGCGACAAAGATAAAACCTCTTGTGTCCCTATCTTGGGGTTTATTTTGCTTAGCATCATCTTATATGGCCATATGTACATAGCTTTTGACCTTTACTGCTTGTCCTAGATATATATTAATTATTGCAAATAAAGGAAACCATGAGACAATGTTTCTTTGGGCCTAGCTTACTTCACTTAATATAATTTTTTCCAAGTCTTTTCATTTCCTAACAAATGGGGCAGTATCATTCTTTCTGAGAGAGGCATAGAATTTCATTGTCTACTAAAGACTTAAAGAGAAACTTTTCTGAAGAGGAAATAAGAATGACCAATAGGGCTGGGAAGGTGGCTCAGTGGTAGAGCGCTTGCCTTGCATGCATGAGGCCCTGGGTTCGATTCCCAGCACCACATAAGCAAAAAGCCGGAAGTGGCGCTGTGGCTCAAGTGGTAGAGTGCTAGCCTTGAGCTGAAGAGCTGAGGGACAGCACCCAGGTCCAGAGTTCAGGCCCCACGACCAGACCCCCCCCCCCAAAAAAAAAATAAGAATGACCAATAGACACGTGAAGAAAGACTCAACTTCTCTAGAAGCATAAAAGAAATGCAAAGCAAGACAACATTGAGATTCCACCTCACCCCAATTAGAATGGCTATAATCAAGAAATCTAATAACAACAGATGCTGGAGAGGATGTGGCCAAAAGGGAACCGTACTGTATTATTGGTGGGAGTGTAAACTTGTTCAACCACTTTGGAAAGTAGTATGGAGGTTCCTCAAAAGACTCCACATAGCCGGGCGCTGGTGGCTCACGCCTGTAATCCTAGCTACTCAAGAGGCTGAGATCTGAGGATCTCGGTTCAAAGCCAGCCCGGGCAGGAGAGACCGTGAGACTCCTATCTCCAATAAACCACCAGAAAACCAGAAGTGGCGCTGTAGCTCAAGTGGTAGAGCGCTCGCCTTGAGCTGAAGAGCTGAGGGACAGCGCCCAGGCCCAGAGTTCAAGCCCCACGACCGACAAAATAAAAAAAGACTCCACATAGAGCTCCCCTATGACCCAGCAATTCCACTTTTGGGCATTTACCCAAAAGATCACAAACAAGGCCATACTAAAGCTACCAGCTTATCACAGCGTTATTCACTATAGCTAAGATATGGAACTAACTCAGATGCCACTCAGTAGATGAATGATTTCAAAATTTGAGTAGAGTAGGGAAACTAAATATTGCTGAAGAAATGATAGGTGAAGCTGCAGAAGGAGTACATTCCATGGCTATTTCCTGTGGAAATGTGAAATGAATCTGTGACTGCTGGTTTAACTGTTAACTTGACCCATTCATCTACTGTTGACATAAATCATAGACAGTTATTACAAAGTAATGGCTTTTCTATGGTTATATAAAGTTATTTGGGTTATTTTAAATAAAAGTCATCAAAACAAACAAGCATTATGTAAAATGGGCGTTTTCAATAAATGTTTTATGACTAATGGAACCGTATCCCATCCCTTATAAATTTGCATAAAATTTGATAAGGTGATGTTAGGGAAATGAACCCTAAGATATGTATTCAAATGTTTCTTTTTTTTCATGCGATTGTTTCTAACTCGTTTATAAGATTATTTCTTTGTTGCTTTGTATGTCCCTCCCCCACAGTATAACCCCTGCTTTCACTGTGTTTGATGTCAGTATAATTTGTGGAGGGGAAGGGAAAAACAAGTCGTTTAAATAAGGATACAGGTGGACCCGTTGCAACAATGAGAAGTACAAGTTGTTATGTTGAAAACGAACTTTACAACTTTGGTGGGGTGGGGGGAGAGCGGGGAGGATTGGGTAGGGGGGTAGGGGAGGATGGAATGGGATGGGAAGGGGAAACAAAGGAGGAGGCTACAATCTTGATAAGAAATGTACTCATTATCTTGCCCATGTAATTGTAACCCCTCTGTACAGTATTTTCACAATAAAAAATAAATAAAAAATTTAAAAAAGTTTGCATAAAATTTATAAGCAAATTATTTTATAGATATTGGTGAATTAAGTGTGATCAGGAGGCATAACAAATCTATTCAAGTTCTTTCTTTCCAATTTTTTCTTTCCTAAGTTAGAAGTATGTCCTTTAATGTTTAAGTCAGCAGAGTCCATTTTGTGATAGAAGTATAATGGGATTTATTAGAAGTGATGGTATCAGATTTGGGATGAGGTAAATTTTAATCTTTTTAGAATGATTAAAAGATTATAGTTTGGCTTTTTTTGTTATCCATTTGAATAGAAATTTGGGTTTCAGAAAAGGAGAATCGAGTTATTGCTCTGATACGTAGAGAGCTCCATCTTTTTCCCAGCAAGGTAAAATTTGAACAAAGCAATCATCCCAGACTGTGTTCATATTACTTACCTAGCCTAACAAGAAATAGTGTAAAGTAAAAAAGCTCTGATTGACATTTTCTTATCAGCATTCTATTAGTTTGAAGTAATCCCTTTGATCACTGTTAGAATTTGTGAGTGGGGAAGGGAGGGAAAAACTGGGAGAAAGTGAGGGAAGGGGTGATATTGTTCAAAAAGAAATGTACTCTTTACTTGACTTATATAACCATAACCCCTCTGTTTATCATTTTTATAATAACAATAAAAATAATTTTTGTGAAGTGAAGTTGATAGCTAACTCTGATCATTAGAATTTTCTTCATGCATGCTCATGCATATGTGTATGTGTTGGTAGTATATCTTGAACTCAGAATCTCATGGCTCCACTTCAAGGCTGGCACTCCACCACCTGAATCACACCTCTATGTCCAGCTGCTTTTTTGTTGCTCAAATGGAGATAAGACTCTCACAGACTTTTTCTTTGAACCAGGGTCTTCAGATCTCAGTCTCTTGAGTCTTTAGGGTGACAGGAGTGAGCCAATCATGCTGTGCTTTATTAGAGTTCTTGACAAATATTTCATAACTAATGTTACATTATTTCTTTGAACATCTATGCATTGAGCTCTGAATGTGATTAATAAACTAAAATATGTGAACAATGTAGTGGTAGAATTATTAAAATTCATTATATTTAAACACCATGATAATCACTGGGAATATGCTTTTTAATATTCAAGAAACACATTTGAATTCAATCTCCATCTCTGAGGAAAATGGCATGCAAACCTACAAAATTTACATTATCCCTCTTTAATCACTATATCAAAAGTAATTCTATTATTTTTCAAATGACATAGAAGTTTCAGTGAAAACAAGAAATGGTAAAATACAGCAAATACAGAGAATACATACTTTCAACAAAAGGTTACAATAGCAAACACAGTCAACTTGAATTTCATCAAATATTGGAAAAAAAGAATATCTAACTTCTGGTCCATTATGTCCACTGGGGCCCTGGAACCTACATTTGGATGACTAGGGCAGATGTTTATTGATTTACAATGAATAATGCATGGAGGGAGCATGGTGCTTGAATTTTCTCACTGGAACTTACTTCCAGTTGAATAGCTTATAAGCAAACATAGAGTTGCTGCCTACTGAGATTTTTTTTTTTCTGTTTGTAGACTACCTTCAAATAGATTCTTGACATCAAGAGCAAGGAATATTTTGGTCCTAGTATCTCAGTATACTCTCTTTTTATTTTCCTTTTTGTATGTGAATAATAAATGAAGGTTATCACTGCTAGTCAGTGGGTAACAGACCCAGTGCAGTGAGCAAAGAACTCTTCCAAAGTTCACTTATCCTGCATTGTCTCGTATATAAATGGAAACAAATGAAGGAGACAAATTATTATAAAGGAAACAAACCAAATCATAAAATATACATTACAATATATAATATACAATATACAAAAGGGAAAATACTTTCAAATACTTTCAAAGTGTATTTTATTAAACACAGAAGCTCATGGTTTCAATTTTTTTCAGCATGAAAATATTCATTAACTTCCCCATTAAGCTCATACTTTGAGGAAATGCCACTTCTAGTCGATATGGATTTGTATTAGTAGATTCAGCAAGAATAAAAAGAAATGCCAGAATTAGATAATTGTATCTGTTCAGTCATTTCTAATAAAACATTTTATGTGGCAATATAGACAAAATCTGAGAAAAATGCTTTTTGTTGGACTATGCTTTAAAAGGCATAACCAATTTTAATTTTGCTGTGTTTTATAGCTATTAATTGATTCACTACGTTCATTTTGTATATGAATAAGATAAAGTATAAGGATTTACCTCTAACACAGTGAAGGGGTATTAGGGCAAGAGGGAAAGTCCCAGGGGGAAGATAAGATAGAAAACAAGAGTTGGTTAAGTGCTAGCCTGTGGCTGTAGGCAGCCATTGGTATAGCATGTGCATGGTCAGGGCACTCATAAGAGAAACAGCATTATTTCTCCCTGTCCCAAAAGTGAATGGGACATAGAAAGAAAAGATGAGAAGCCTAGAAGAAGGATACAAATGTCATGAGAATGTATCACGTATTCTGCTAATCTGTAAACATAGTATCTAAATACAATTTGCATAATTCAAATTTTGGTTAATGGAAGGGATAATAGCGAGGAATAGAAGAGCATTAGGGAATGCTACAGTTTAGATGATGGAACTTAATCCTAAAGATTTTGAGAAAGACATATATCTGAAAATAAATATTTTACAGAAACCAGCAGGAAGACTAGACACTACTTGGAATAATGCCTAGAGATGAAGACCATAGTCTCCTAATCCAGACCTGTTAGTCTGCAGTACTACCCTACCACTCCCTCACTGAAACCTTAAGTAAATTAATTTTTATTAAAAATCTCGAGTAGTGATGCAGTCACTGGTTTATGATTTGTAGAAATTAAGACTGCAGTCTCTCCACAATTTCTATATTCATGCAGACTATGGTTTTTTTTGTTTGTTTTTTGGTGTGTTTGTGTGTGTGTGTGTGTGTGTGTGTGTGTGTGTGTGTGTGTAGGTATTGCAGCTTGAAATCAGGGCCTTGCACTTTTCCTTAGATATTTAAGCTCAAGGCTGGAACTCTATTACCTAAGCCATAGCTTAAGTAATCCCAGGGACTTTTCTGCCTGGGCTAGATTCAAACTGCAATCCTCAGAGATCTCATTCCCAGAGTAGCTAGGATGACACGCAAGAGCCTACTCTGTCTATGAGTTTTCATATAATCTGTTCTTCATTTTCTGCCTAAATATTCACTACATTTACCTAAGATGGGATGTGATTTATTTTACGATAAATACTGAACTGAAAGGGGACGACATATCAGAACTGGAGGCAGTCATTTATATTTGTGTCATTTGTATTTATATTTGGTGAGTGATTATGGGCAGCATACATGATATTTCTATTAAATTATACAGGAGTAGTTTTAATTTTGCCAACAAGCATGTATATAAATATTTGGCAGCTAACGTGATAAGTGAAATTGTAACATTATTAATCAATGAGTGTTTTTTTTTTCCTCTGCTTGTTTCATGTTTGGGCACTTTGCTCACCTGCCTGTGACTAAAGCTAAGCCAAATACACTGTATTGTCTGCATCAGCCTTGCATGAGTATCTGTCCCTGTCTGTAGCATTAGTAATCACAAAAGCACTGAAAGCTTAAAAATTATCTGATAACTAGAAGAATCTGAAATACACTGATTTCATAACAAAAAAAAGATCTTCAGTACTAGCCTAGGTAATGATTACTTGTGACATTAATTGTTTGGGCCCACTTTCAAAGAGCAGCATACCAGAAGTCTTTCGGAGATCTCCCTGTGGTCTCATCTTTCCTCTCCTTCTTCTCATTTTGGGAGATTGATGTCATAGGCTTTGCAGAGATGTTAGGAGCTTAATGTTGTTCCAATCATCTATCTTCTAATTCCACTAATTGCAATGCATTTCTGCAATTTACAACTAATAATCATGATGGCACCTTCATTGGCCGAGAGTAACGTGAGTGGGTTAGTTGGTGTTGGACACATCCAAATGATTAAGAAAATGGGGAGGAGAGAGATCGCAATGCTAAAATTAAAAAAAAATGTCTTGATAAACAGGATACCATTGAAAATACTGCCCTGCATTTTAAACCATTTTCATAGAATTCAATTTGTTAGATAGCTCTCATCCTTTCCATTACTTCATCTTCTGTCAACAGACCTTAGAAATCTATATAAAAATTGCTATCAGTATGTGAACATTTCTGATCTTGTTGTCAGGAGTTTTATTATCATGATATTATTCTGTCCATTATTTTTATGAAACAATAAAATGTGGGCATGCTAGATTCCTGTGGGAACTGAGAATGTCTGCTGGAGACCTGACTGGTGTTTGAATGATACCAGTGGCAAACCTTGGTTGTACATGTGAATGTTTGACCTTCTTCAGTCACCCTGTCAGATGACTGGAAGAGTCTATTTACTTAATTCTGTGACTCCCAGCATCTTGGATCTGTGATGGAAAATAACTATCTGAATACTTCCTGATTTCTTGTTATTTATGTTCAATGTGAACCTATAAAAGGAGTGTTCCTTGGTTTTATCGTTAAATCTCCCTCTTCACTCCATGGTGGTATGGGATTACTGCTTATTAAATGTTAAAATTATTAAATATGAGATATCACTGAATGGGCATTTCTTCATCAGTCACTCCAAAATCTTCTGGTCACAACCAGCAATAAAACACAAGAGGACATGCTTTGAAATACACAACAATGGGCAAGGAAAGAAAAGTAAGTGAAGCATAGGAACTAGATTTCCTATGACCAGAGGAAGTTTGAGGATGATTGTCCTTTGCCATTTGACTGACAATAAGCATTGGGAAATAAAACACTATTGTTATCTAGGAATAGGAAAGATCTCTATGTCCTACTACTTAATAATTCTACAAATGATTAAGTTATAAAGACATAAAGCTTACAGTCCATAATTGATGGGCCCTGGTGCTCTGGGTATGTGGTAACTCAGTAAGACATGGCAGGAAGCAAAATGTTGACCAAGACTGCTCATTTCATGGCTGGAATTAAAAGGCAAGAGAAGAAGATGGAGAGAGGATGGTCCCACAGCTCAGTATAAGAGCATTCTCCAAGTTACTTGAAATCTCTCATTTAAGATTCTTACACCTCACATAAGATCAAGCCAAGGGTTCAACCTTTCCTTTGAGAAAATTCCAGATCTAAAGCAGAGAAGAATCCAGCACACTTATTTTTGGAACTCAATACTGTATTTTGTTTTATGGTAATTGTTAATATCCCTTGAGAAAATTAATTATATTGCAATACATTGAATGCATCCTGTAAGACAAATGTGGACTTAGATATTTTAACTAAGTGTTCTAGAACTGAATACAATAACGATCAATTCACCAAGAGCAGACTCCACAAAAATATTTTTATTACCAGAAAAATCATATAAATTTAAGCACTCTTCATTTTTAAATTATAAGAAAAATGATCCTATATTGTCAATATAGTCTGATGTTAAACATTTAATTGTTAGAATTTCAAAAGCATACTTCCTTAAAATTTTTTCATTTTTACAGTAGGAAATTGAGAAGTCTCCCAAAGTATTGCTTATTATTTTTAACTTTATATATATGTACATATGTACATATATACACACATATATATATATGTACATATATACATACATATATATATATATATATTTGTTGGTCCTAGAGCTTGAATTTGGCCTGAGTGCTATCCTTGAGCTTTTTTTGTTCAAAGCTAGTGCTCCATTACTTTTAGCCATAATTCCACTTCTGGCTTTCTGATGATTAATTGGAAATAATTTCACAGATTTTCCTTTCCAGGCTGGCTTTGAATCACGATCTTCAGATCTCAGCCTCCAGAATAGCGAGGATTACAGGTATAAGTTACCAACACCTGGCCCAGAATGTTCATTTTAAGAATAATATTAAATTTTATGTATCATCTTCTATTGTTTCACACAACCTTAAGTCTAGATATTTAGCAATATTCCTTAACATTGGCCACAAGGACAAAGAAATGGCTAAACTACATGGTTATTGGGCACCGCAGCTTATTTTATAGCTTGAATATTGTGGATAGCATTGAAATAAACTTGACTTGTCATAGGTATATCTCCTTGATGCTGACTGGACTGAGCATCATATATAAAGAAGAATCTTTTTTCTGTCCATCGTCTTTGTGTCTTTCTTAATGAACGAAGTTTTATAACCACTATTAAAATCAAAAGGTATATTTTCCTCTTTGAAGATGTCCTGGATATTTCTGATCTTTTGAATTCAATATACATTTTAAAATAACATACTAATCTTTATAAAAATCACATAGTAATTTTGAATGTCTTTTTACAATCTCTGTAGATGAACTTTTACAAAATATATTAGTATATTTAATTTCTTTAAATATTGTCAGGGTTTATCTTTTGATTTCTTCAGCTACATATTTTCTCTTAGCTATGTGTATAGTTTTTAGTGCACAGGGTTTACACATTTGTCAGATTTATATCTAATATTTCATATCTTGATGCTGCTGTAAAAGTAGTATAAATTGCCTATATACCCTGTCTCCAAATTCTTACAGTGATCATACATCATACACTGAGTTATCAAAATGAAGATATTGACATAGATAACATGCTATCAACTAAACTACAAAACTTATTTAAACTTCAACAGCTTTTACACATGTTCTATTTTTCTTTTTGTGCATTACTATGAAATTTATCACATAGTTCCCTGGAAATTGATCACATGAATCCAAATATAGTACTGTTTAATCACCACAAATTCTTCCTTTTGCTATCTTCCCTTTACAGGCACACCCTTCCCCAACCATAACTCCAGGCAAGTACTGATATGTTCTCTACACTGCAATTTTGTCATTTTCAGAATGTTATATTTATGAATCGATTTGACATTGCTTTTTGTGTTCTACTTAATGCCTTTGACATTCATCCAACTCGCACATTTCAATTGATTCTTTCTTTTTATTGCTAAGAGGAATGGCACCGTAAGAAAGTATTAGAATCTGTTGTCCATCCACTCAAAGAATGTGTAATTTTCCCATTCCAAGATAGTAAAAGCAAAACTGCTAGAGAAACTTGTGTTCCTGTGAATATAATTATAATTTCTCTTGGAAAATGTCTGGTGAGTGTGATTTTTAGTTCATATACTAAGTCCATATACAAATTTGTAAGAAAAGTCAAATTGTTCCGCAGAATGGCTACCTTTTAATATCGTACCAAGAATGGAGGACAGAAATATTTGCTCTAAATTATCAATAGAAACCAATGTGGCTGCTACAAAAATAAAACTCATGTGTTATCTCTTTACGGCTGTATTATATATTTTTAATAGCTAAAGAAATTGAACAACTTCTGATGGGTTTATTTGCAACTCACTCATATGACTTCTTACACTGTGCTATGGCTTGATATGGTTTGAATGTGTGCTCCATTCCATTGAAGTTAAATTTCAATGTTTTAAAACAGTAATTGCCTTTTACAACATTAAGAGTAATATATATAGGAGGTGGTTGGTTTGCCCTGCTTTCCTGAATGGATGGATGCTGTTATATAGGAATAAGTTTGTTTTACTGGAGGTAGGTTCCTTTTAAAAAGGATGTTTGACCTACCTGCCTCCTATTCTCTGCATCATGAGATGATAAAGGAAGAAAGATTTGGGTTGTTGGCAGTCCTTTGACCCTGGGCATGCTCATTGTTTAGAATGTTCAGGCAATAATATCCCCATCTATATTAATGATTCATTCTTGCATTTGGTTGCAATAACACAACACAGATCATCTTTCAATGAAATGAAATTTTGTTATTTTGAAGTTTATATAAAATTCTACATACATCTGATATCAGCTTTTTGTCAAATAAATTATTAAAAATTACTCTTTTTCTGTCTTTCTTCTCTCTTCATTAATGCTGTCTTTCATGTAGGAAAAGGTTTATGCTTTATTGGCATACTTTATTAAATTTTCCTTTAAAGATCATGCTTTGGTTATCATGTCTAAGAAGTTTTTGGCTAAGGTTAGACCACAATTCTTGTGTATTAAGTGCTTTATGGCTTTATGGTTTCAGTGTAGATTTCTGTTTCATTTAGGGTTAATTTTTGTTTAAAGGGTGACATTTATGTCAAATTTCATGATTTAATACCTCTAGACCTAAGGTTGCTCCAATAAGGCATCATTCTTAAATTATATTTTTATGAAGTATAAAATTCTAGTTTTATTCTGATTCTTTTCAGTACTTGAAAATTGTGTTTTGATTGCATCATTCCTGTCTATAGTCTTCTGTAATGGTGCTCATCATGACTCTGGATTTGTAATGTCTTTTTTATTGCTTAAATTAAAAAAAAATCTTTAAGTAGCTTTACAAAGTTCTTATTCCTTTTCAACATTTTTTCTGAAGTTTTATTGTGCATATACTTAGGTATTTTATCTTATTTTATTTTATGTGTTTCCAGGTTGCAAAGCTCCTAAATTATATTTACTTACATATGTTTAATTTTTTAATCATTTTAAGAAAAAATTTAACTAGCATTTAATAGAAAGTCATATCCCCCTACACACACACAGTTCACTGACTCTTTGCTTACTACTGTGTTTTTTCTGTTGTTTTTATTGTATAGTTCCTCAAATTACAGCTTTTTTCACTAATCATGTCTCTGAAAGTTTTCAGGTAAATTTTCTCTTCTTTATCTAGCATACTATTAACTAAACTCAATGAAATTTTAACTTCCTACTCTACAGTGTACCCCTCTAAACTTCCAATCTGTGTCTTCTTGAATTCTGTAATTCTATACACCATTTTAATCATATGCATTGTATTATTATGGATAGTTGACATTCTTGCCTATTAACATTTGTGTCTCCGTTTTTTATTTGTTTTTTCTCCCCCTTTGATAGTGACAGATTTTGAACTCCAAGTCTTGTGTTTCTGGGTCAATTTTGATTAGATGAGGTGTCAACTCTAAGAATCCTTTTACCATGCTTATTTTTATACCATGATTGCTTTGTTACATTCAAGATACTGTGAATTTTCTCCTTTGCAGAAAATACTGTTGTTTTTTTTTTAACGTACTCTTGAATTTTTGTTCTGGGACACATTTGGTTATTGCAAACAGTCGTATTCCATATGCTCTTCCTCGTATTTTTGTTGTGGGACCAAAGAAGTGTTATCACAGGATAACATATCATTAATGAACAAAGACTATTTTCTGTACATTCTCCTATTATCTATTAGTTATTAGAATTTCCATTCTGGTGGGGAAAAACGTGTTATTTTCTCTACTGCTTTTTGATGATTTTTTTCCTCATAGATGATTTCCCAACAGGCATTTTGTGCCCTGAATATGTTCTGGGATCCTCCATTCATTTTAAGAACTTCTTCTCTTTGCATCTCTTTTTCATCTGTTGTTCTATGATGAATGAAATCCAGGATTTTTGCTTTAACTTTGAGCTTCACATTTTCAAATGTCATAGCTCCCCTTCTATGTGCATTTTCTCAAAGAATGAATCTAGGCCAATATTAAACTTGAATTCATTTGACTTCTGTCTTTTAGATAATATTGTGCTTTATTTTCTAATAACAATTTTTCTGGAAGCCATTTTTTTCCTATACTTAAAATAGTGTTTTCATTGTTTTAGGCAAAAAAAGGTGTCTGCTATGATACTTTGATCAACAGTGCCTTTATTTTATAGTGCTTTGCTTTACAGGGAAAGAGGTTGCTTTCCACCCTTTCTGTATAACTGAGAAGTAATGTGGATATTTAACCAGTTATAGAAACATAATTTGATTGTACCATAGAGAAAATTTCAAAATTCATTGGAATTAAATTTTATTTCTCATCTGGCAATTTATCTCAAGTAAATAATTGTCATTTTTTAAGGGTTTTGCTGTTGTTTTTTGTTTTTGTTTTGTTTTGTTTTGTTTTTGGTTGTGAGGTTTGAACTCAAGGCCTGGGCGCTGTCCCTGGTCTCTTTTGCTCAAAGCAAAAGTGTGGCTGCCACTTTGAACCACAGCTCCATTTCAGGTATGTTTTTTTTTAATTGGAGATAATTATCTTACTGACTTTCTTGCCATGGCTGGATTTGAACTGCAGTTCCCAATTCTCAACCTGTCGAATAGCTAGGATTATAGGCATAAGCCACCAGTGCCCTGCAGGATTTTTTTTTTTTTTTTTTTTGCTTTGCTTTTTGCTTTTCTTTTTCTTTTGTCTTGAGACTTGAACTCAGGCCTGGGCACTGTCCTTGATCTTTTGTTCTCAAGATTAATACTGTACCTCATGATTCACAGCTCCATTTCTGGCTTTTTGGTGACTGGTTGGGAGGAAGAGTCTTATAGACTTTCCTTCTCAGGCTGGCTTCAAATTGCAATCCTCAGATCTCAAGTCTCCTAGGTAGCTAGTGTGATTCTGGTGCCAGTCCTTCATTTAAGATTTTTAAAGGGAATAGTAAAGCAATATTTCTAGAAATTCTCAAATATTCCAGATATTTCTTTTTACCTAGGTGAGCTATATTTCTAAGAGGTTATTCATAATTTGGAAAAAAGAATTGATTGAAAATATACAGTTTGTATATTTAATAGCAATACAATATTCTCCCCAAATGAACTCAATTTCTTCAAATGATGGAATGATGATTTTGGAAATTGACTGCATTTGAAAACTAAATGTGATGTTGAACCTCCATTGTATTGCCCCAATTCATGTTTCTATTTACTAGGCCCAGACTTTTCCTGACTTAGCTTAAATAATATTTTAGTAAACTACTTATTTACCTTAATTTATATTCAAAGTGATAATTTAGCTCTCACCAAACACCTTTGTGGTACAAAATATTCTAATTGCCATTCTCAAGCACCAGATTTTTAAGGACTTCCACCAGGCTCCTAAGTATATATTTATATAATGTCATTGAAATCAAGATTATTCAACATAAGCAGCTCGCTCCATCCTCCTGGTCAACCAGAAAACAACAACCACAGAGTTATTCAAGGATCTTTCTTTTTCCTACAATAAGGCTATTCTTAATACCTTAAGTGAAAACAAAAACAAACCTGTGGAACATAGTCACTGTTCTTTCTCTCTAAGCTTTTAGATTCTCTCATTTATGTTATTAAGTATACATACTGTCATCTCAATATAACTGAGTGTAGATTATAGTGCATTTAGTGTTGAGTCATTCAACCAAGAGAACTGTTACAACACTTCTGTGAGTTGCTTAAGATTTTACATTGAATCTAAATTTCTCTTAGATGACACAAATTAGTACATGTAGCTTATGAAAGTAGCTCTTCCCCTGTGATTAGACTAATACTGTTTCTCTGCATTTGCACCTGAATGGTATAAATAAAAATCTTAAATGTAAATAATTAGGATCATGCAACATTTTAGTGAAATATGCCATAGCCTTAAAAAAATGAACATTGACAAAAAAGAAACCGATGCTCAAACTACAGAAACTTTGAATTGTATTGAGGATGGCTAAAGTAAGAATGAAGGAAGAGACTTAGTCATTGATGTGTCATAGAAGAGAAGCAAGAAGAGGTAAAAAAAGAGAGAGAGAATTATTAAAAATAAGAACAGTTACATGCTGGTGGCTGATGCAGGCAATCCTAGCTACTCAGGAGGCTGAGTTCTGAGGAGCAGTGTTCAAAGCCAGCTCTGGAAGGAAAGTCCATGAGACTTATTTCCAATAAACTACTCAGAAAAAGCCAGAAGTGTTGGCTCTGTGGCCCAAGTGGTAGGGCACTAATCTTGAGGAAAAAAATCTCAGGAACAATGCCCAAGCTCTTAGTTCAAGTCCCAGGAAAAGCACCAGAAAAACTCTGGGCCTGCTGAATAGACACATGAATTGGAGCCAAAAAATTCATCTGGTATTTCCAGATAAAAGCTGAGGAATGGTAGAGCACTCACCTTGACCTGAAAAGCTCAGGGACAGTGCCCAGGCCCAGAGTTCAAGCCCCATGACTGACCAAAACAAACAAAAAAATAAGCTGAATAAGTTTATTATTTCTTTCCAGGAAATGAATGCACATTGGACAGAAATTGTAAACAATGTGAAGAAATTCATGTTTCTAATAAAAGTTCATACAACACAGAAGTCTACAATTTTTATCTACAATTTAAGTATTTGGTTTTTGTATGATTTAATAGACTTTTGGACAGAATGTATAGATTCATATTATTTGAAATTCGTTATTTAAAGATATAATTTGGAACATGCATAACAGAACGTGGAACAGAGCTCCACAGGGAGAGCTATTGTATGTTACTAATGTGGTATAAATTCAGATCACATTGCTATTTTGGATATTAAGTATAGTCTTTATGGCACATACAAAGAAAATACAGAATACACATAAGGAAATGACGCAAGATCAATATTTTCTGCAAAAATAATCCAACAAAACACAAAAAACAATAATGGAGGATATGAAGAAAATAAGATATAAGAAACAAATTGTTTAAAAAAGAAACAAATGTTAAATGGTAATACTAAGTCTCTCCTGACACTAAGTCTCTCCAACACTATCTCATCACTAAAATCTCTCAGAAACCTAAGCAAAGAGAGGAAATTCTTTAACATTATAAAATGGATTTACATGATAATTATTTTGATAAAACATTCACAACATTTTTTTTGCCAGTACTTGGACTTGAACTCAGGTCCTGCACACTGTCATTAAGATTTTTCTATCAAAGTTATCCCTCTACTACTTTAGGCAAAGCCCTGGCTAGCTTTTAACCATTATCCTCAGATCTTAACATCTTTAGAAGTTAGGATTACAGGCATGAGTCACCAGACTTTATGTTCAATGGTTAAAATCAACTTTTCACAAAGATCAGAAAGAAGACAGAGATGCTTAATTTAACTATTGACATTTCACATAATATTGGAGATTTTAGACAGAGCTATTAAATAAGAGAAACACATACAAATAGGACATTCAAATAAGAAAGGAATAGGTTAAATATGATCACAGATTATTTGCTTCTATATATAGAATACCCTAAAAGTACATAATAAGATAAATAGAGCCAACAGTAGAGTTGTACACAAAAATCATTTGTTTTATACACCATAAACAATCTGAAATGTATAAAAAGAAAAAATTCTATTTAAAAAAGCTCCTTAAAGAATTTAGTTGTTAGAAGTATACATAATAATAGAAGCCATGATACATACTAGAACATTTGTTGTGAATAATTAAGGAATGTACAACATGTGAAAGATAGTTCAGATTTAAGGAAGGAAACTTTAATACTGTTATAATGTCAATTACAACTAATGCAGTAAACAGATTTTGTATTATGTCAAAATTTCTTCACACTTTATTTGCCAAATTGGACAAGCTAATCCATAAATAGGCATGGAATTGCAAAGGAAACTGATGAGTCCAAAACCTGAGTGGATTTTTCAGAGTAATGACTTGAGGAAGAATATGAAAAGAATGAAAGAAGGAATTACATTGACCAAGAAGCATTGACCAAGAAGGATTGGACTCATAATCTGACCTGTAATCCCTTTGTAAAACTACTTATAATAACAGTAGAAAAGAAAAATAAATAAAAAGTATGGACTAAGCTGCGCTGGTGGCTCACGCCTGTAATCCTAGCTACTCAGGAGGCTGAGATCTGAGGATCGAGGTTCAAAGCCAGCCCGGGCAGGAAAGTTCGTGAGACTCTTATCTCCAATAAACTGCTAGAAAACCAGAAGTGCTGCTGTGGCTCAAGCGGTAGAGCACTCGCCTTGAGCTGAAAAGCTCAAGGATAGTGCCCAAGCCCAGAGTTCAAGCCCCACGACCAACAAAAAACAAATAAAAATTATGGACTAAATTAGTGAGGTGATAGTTGCCCATTTTCAAAATTATTACAAATATATATTTGTAAACCATATATATATATATATATATATATATATATATAATATATGGATTACAGCAGAGAGTCAGATATAAACGTACAAGTAAGTGTCAGTTGAATTTTAATAGGAAAAAACATAATCATTCATTGGGAAAGTTTAGTATTTTCAACAAACGGTGTCAGGGAAACAGGCAGCACAACAAATCTGGACCTTGCTTATCATATTTGTGATCTATTTGTCCATTGAGGGGCATCTGGGCTGGTTCCATATTTTGCCTTTGGCAAATAATTCTGCAATGAACATGGTTATATTGGTTGCTTTATTGTGGTCTATTTTGTGTTCTATTGGATAAATGCCCAGGAGTGGAATTGCTGGGTCATAGGGTAGCTGGATGTTTAGTTTTTTGAGGACTCTCCATACTGCTTCCCAAAAGGGAACTCTTACACTGTTGGTAGGAATATAAGTTTGTTCAACTACTTTGGAAAGAAAGGGAAGATGTATAAAGATAGGAAGTCTAAGTAAGAGCATTGAGGAACACTTAATGGTTAGTTTGTAAGGTCCTTTGGAGGTTGAGCATAAATGGTTGTGCTTTACATCATGGCAAATATATTTATATGCCACTCAAATTGTACATATACAAATGGTCAAAATGATAATCATTGCATATACTTATTCACACAAAAGAACAAAGGTAATACATATCTTTAAATATTTTTATTGTCTTGTACAAAGGAGTTGCCATTTAACAAAGCAGTTAATGAATACAATGCATCTTGATCAATGTCAACATTCTTACCCATCCCTCCCAACCTACCTCTTTACTTACTTTAAAAAAAAAAATTGTAGGATATAAATTGAATTTTTGACTTCATAAAGTTAGATTACTATGCATATGGATTACTATTCACATTTTTTATTTCCTTGTGCTAGTGTTATTAGGTCTACAATAAAAACTTATTTGGGCCCTATGATGCAGACTAATGCATGAAATGCCCTGTGCTGTGTAAATTAAAGTTCCTGAAGGCTCTATTGGGAAATAATCTGCTTTCAAATGATGTTTGGCTGATGTCTGGGTTTGCTCCTTGAAGGATATTAGAATTGGCTCTTAACCTGACTGACCAGTATCCCACAGTTATTTCTTTGACTATAAACTTACTCCACATATGTACGTATTAGATTTTCATCACTATACAAAACAATTAACAAGAAAAGCTGTAAAACAGGAAGGATTTATCATGACTGAACGTGACAGAGATCTCAGATCATCTGATTATCTGAAAGAAAAGGGAAGACATGGAAAAGGAGAAGTAACACTGACAGTGGACTTTCTCTCTATCCCCCTTTTATGCCATCTGCATACCAGCCTATGGAATGATATTGCCCATTTTAGGAAAAGTTTTCTTCCTTTAATCTTTGTTTGGAATATCCTCACACACCCCAGAACTGTGCTTTCCTACTCTCATTGCCTCTTCATCTTCTCTTTTTAAATTTTATTTTATTGTAAAGATGCTGTACAGAGGGGTTACAGTTACATGAGTAAGGTAATGAGTACATTTTTTGTTAAGCATTGCTACCCCTCCTTTGTTTTTCTCCTACTATCCCTTCCCTCCCACAATTCCCTCACTCTTCTCCCCACCTCCCCGAAGTTGTAAAGTTCATTTCCAACATACTGTCTTGTGAGTATGCTCACAATGGGTCATCCTGTGTCCTTGTTTCAGCATTTTGTTAATTCTCCCCCCCCCCCTCCCAAATTAGATTAATGTATATTCAAGATGCAGGGTACCAAAATCAAATACAGTGACAAAAGGCTATGTATCCTTGCTTCTTGATCCAATCAAGTTGAAAACCATGACTAACCACCACCACACAGCAGAATGTTACATCAACACCATAAATCAAGGAGAGTAAATTAGAAACATAAAGCTTACAATCTTTTAGAAATCAGTCTCAGAGTGGGGGGGGGGGGCATTCACGTCATTTGTCATATTTTTGGTTAAAATCAAGTCACTAAATTCTCCCAACAGAGAGGAAAAGATTCAAATAAAGTTGTCAATAGAAAGAGCTATAGGTCAGAGGTGCTAATAGGTAAGAGCTAGCTATTAAGGATGGGGAATTGCAAGAATAATTGAAATGCAGTGAATCACAGGATCTCAGAACATGTATTGACATTATGCTCTATGAATTGCAGATAACATCCTGTAGACTGGACCTAGGAACAGGAATATTGCACAATTTCACAAAGGCTAATGCTATTGTATTTTCACCCTAGAAATCCCATATTTAAACTACTGACATTTGGAACAGGCATTTGTTAAACTGTTTTGCTGCCGTACATTAACTACAAACAGTATCTTGTAGCTGCTCTGAGCTATTCTCTCCACAGTCATTTTGCAATAACCTTAGGTTCTAGGAAAGGCAGAACTGACTTATAGCATCTGTATGACAAGAAACTATAACTACTCCTAAGAATCAGCAGTGTCTTCAGGACAGATCACCCCAGAGGGTAGTTACCTATAATATCGGGCTGCCCCCTAATCTGAAAGAATCATTTTCCGTGAACTATATTGTTCCACTCAAACGGTGACATTGATAATAATATTTCCATAATCCTAGGAATCACAAACACTTGTAACAGACACTCTTAAACAATGCATACTTTTGCCTCTGTCCCTGAGTATTTACTTATTTAAACCTACAATTTATGTCTATGCTCTGAAGATGTCTGCAAATGAGCAACAGTGCTGTCATCCTTGTGGCATCATACCATGTGATAATCTCCTTTGTCTGCCCTATTTCTTTCCTAATAAATTCTCCTATCACTTCCACAACAAGCCCATTTTTTTTTCAAAATTCTTCTTTCTCTGGACACTAGGTTATTGGCTTTCAGACAATGGTTGCTACCCTACAAATTCACCTACCACAAAAATATTGTATGGCCTAGGACTGAAACATTTGGAACTAATACCACAAAATTATATCACCACTTAGTACCAAACAAAATGTTTCAAAATATTTGGAAAATACTGTGAAGGCTTTGGATAATTGTCTTGAACATTTCTTATGATTCTGGATTTTTTTCTGACACTGCTAAACAATGGCAGAAAGATAAATATGCAACTTTGATACTTCCATGATTTGTTTTTGAAATATGGGAGCATTTTGCATGTCAGCTTGGATAAATGACATGTTTTGAAAGATGTTCAAACTCTCTGGCCTTCTGAGAATCTGATTGCTTTATTATTGAACATCAATACCTTTCTTCCAACAATTTGACATGCCATTAATTGTGACTGTAAATCTCTGCCCAGTCCTTGTAGTATTGTAATTGATGTCCTATGACTTCTAGCTAGTGCCTAAATTGTTTATCAATATAGTTAATTCTGTCTTTGAAGAATATATAAACAAATGTAGCCATTTGCAAATATATGTATAGATAACTGATGCATATGAGCCCCAAAGACAGCAATTATTCTTAAGAAAAAATGGAAACTCTTGAACTGTGTTTTGGTTTTTTAATGAAACGCAACACTTCTTTACTCCCTTGCCTTTTGGTGCCAAGTAGTGGAATGACTCGCTCAGATTCTCATAAAGATAAAAATAAACATGTGTTAGCTGTCTATCAAGAACTTGAGCTTATTTAAGAGCGAATTCATGGGTAAGCCCTGATTTTAAATGAGAAAGTCCAGATCCCATTTAAAATGAAATCAAGACAATTCAATATCATAGAATTCCCCTACATCCTACTGTGAGGCTGGCATGGAGATTAGAGGTCTTCATAAGTTGATGAAGCAGTCCAAAGTGCCAAATGTTGCAATGACGTCTACATTGAAGCAACGATTTTTTTATTCATGTAAAACGAAAATGGTTTCCAGATAATTACTCAATGAATTTAACATTTAACTTCCTCTTACTATTCCTTCTCTCTTCATAATTACCTCTTCCATTTTTTCCTTCTAATATAGTTTCTTTAAAAGCTATTAAGTGAAGTAAGCCATGCCCAAAGAATCATAGGTCCCATGGTTTTCCTTATTTGCAATGACTAGTATTTGTCTGAGACAAGTAGAAACGGTCAGATAAGTTGATGTTAGGCGAAATGAGCCCCAAGATAAGGACTCAAATGGTTTTTCTTTCTTGCTATTGTTTTTAACATATTTATAAGATGATTTCTTTGTTGCTTTGTATATCCCTCCCCCAGGGTATAACCCCTGTTTTCACTGTATTTGATATTGGTATAATTTGTGGAGGGGAAGGGAAAAAAACCAATTGTTTAAATAGGGATACAGGTGGACCCATTGCAACAATGAGATGGACAAGACGTTATGTAGAAAAGCAAACTTTACAACTTTGGTGGTGGGGGGGGGGATGAGCAGGGATGGTAAGGGGCAACAAAGGAGGAGGCAACAATGCTTGATAAGAAATGTACTCATTACCTTGCTCATGTAATTGTAACCCTTCTGTACAGTATTTTCACAATAAAAAAAATCTATTTTCAGCTGGGCTCTGATGGCTCATGCCTAAAATCTTAGATCTAAGAAAGTTGAGATTGAAAGGACATTGTTCAAAACCAGCCTGGACAGATAAATCTGTGAGCTGCACCTCTCCTGGAACAGCTGTGGCTATAGGGATAGAACAGTAGCTTTGAGTGGAAAAGCTAAGGAACAAAACCCAGGTCCCGAGTTCAAGCTCCAGTACCAGCACACACACACGCGCGCGCGCGCGCGCACACACACACACACACACACACACACACACACACAGAAATCTATCATGATTGTGATCATTAGTAGAATTCTCTGAAGGACATAATGGACTTTTTTCAGTTTTACATCTATTCTGGTCATGTAGAAACATCCACGGGCTTTTTTAGTCTTTTCTAACTTATAGCTGTTATAGGATGGTTCAACTTTTTAAACGAACATTAAACAACACTCAGTTTGTCTACTTCCACTGCATATCAAAATGGTCATTTAGATGAAATAATAATGTTCTATGATTAATGGTAGCCCAATTGATTCAGTGGCTGTGTTTAATAATCTTTGGGATTTTGCCTTCTTGCTAGTTCACTTGCAGTGGTCTAATGTTTCTTTATGGAAAGGCATATTTTATAATTAATTAGGCAGAGACCTCAGAGTCCTGTCTGAAATGACCTAATCTTACATTTCTTTAAGAACTTATGGGTCTACAAAATACTTTAGTGTTCTTAAACTAGTTCTTTGATGCTGAAAACTTGGAACAAGATATTTAGGGTCATGCGTGCCCTTCAATTCACAGCTCTGCCAAGTGTTCTCTGAAAACATTCCTCTACCATAAAATGGTGCATATGAACACCTACTGCAGAGATTGCTTGTGAGAATTTCACAAGTTAAGAATTATATATTTCAAAGAAAGGACACTAATAATTTCTAAAATGCACATGACTGCTCTAGGAATGAGTATGATTGAGAGAATCTCTGGTTATTTTGTTAAGGTTCAGAATTACTCAGTGGATTAGAGATTTTTCCATCCAGATTTCCATTTCTTCTCTCACTGATTTCAGATTTCTCTAGAGGCATAAGGATTCTTTTGTCTTTTCCAAACAGGGGCTCTCAGCTTTTGTTTTCTCAAGCTTTTACCACATACATACTGTTCAATTAATTGTATTTATATATGTCGAGAGAATTATATCATTCATATATTATATAATATAAATATATAATTATAGCATATTATAACTAATACAGTAATATTCATATGTTATATAATATAAATATGGAGTTATAGAGATATATAACATAAATACAGTGATATTTATATAATATATATCAATATATATGAAAGATACTGTAATATTACTCAGAGTTTACCTGAAAATTCTCTTGATCTTTTTA
This sequence comes from Dipodomys spectabilis, assembly GCF_019054845.1. NCBI lineage: Eukaryota > Metazoa > Chordata > Mammalia > Rodentia > Heteromyidae > Dipodomys > Dipodomys spectabilis. The sequence continues at coordinate 14,683,704 of NW_024870911.1, read as the reverse complement.
TCTACACTTCAATTTAAATTATGTGTGTGTAGGTTGAGTATGAACATTAGCAGATTAAGAACTAAGTTTATCTAAAAAAAAACAACTAAGATTTTTAGAACTCTGCTTTAATTGTCTCATTACTCCTGTCTTCAAAGCAATACATTTGGATATTCAATTGGCACCATGCTATTTTTAAAAAAAACATATTAAATTGTCAGCTGACATATGTCTGTAACCCCAGCTCTTGCAATGTTGAGGTACATGAGTCATCAATTCAAGTCTGACATAGTGATACTGTCTTAAGCGTAAAGGGAAATCAAAGTTTTATCAAAGCCAATAGATCTGGAGACCTATACAATTCTATATTTTCTTTATAGGAATATCAAAATAGTACCTAAAATCTTTTTCCTAATCTTGAGAACAGGATGGAGTATACTTCACAATCTCCAAAATTTTTACAGGTTCAAAAATAGAGCAAAGAGGATTTTGTACTTTATACGCTGTTAGATTAGCCATTGTAACTTGTGCCTAAACAGTATATCAAGCAAGATTTCAACCTTGATCCTCTACCCAAGTCTTGTTCATTGTACAGGGAAGTCCTAAGAAACAAGCTTCTGCTCCGCTTATTTCCAGTTCCCTCTAGCCCCACAAGTTCCTTACCATATTTTAGATAAATAAGAATTGTTTTGGTTACAGTTACATGAGTAAGGCAGTGAGTGAATGACTTGTAGATCATTGTTACCCCTTCCCTGTGTTGTCCCACTATCCCTTCCCTCCCCCACCTCCCCCACTCTTCCTTACCCCTTCACCCCCCCACACACCCAGCCCGAAGATGTAAGGTTGTGGGTATCTTTGTTGCAATGGGTCATCCTGTGATCTTGTTTCACCATTTTGTGATTCCCCTTCCCCTCCCCAGATTAGACAAATGTATACCCAAGATTCAGGGTACCAAAATCAAATACAGTGACAACAGGGAATATACCATAAGGAGAAGAAAATACAAAGGAAACAAAAAAAATCACATAGTACATTTAAAACAACAACAACGAAGACTGGCCGCTTGTGTCCAAATCTTGGGTTCATTTCACTTAGTATCATCTTATATGGTCTCTGAACAGCATCTTTACAATGAACCCTAAGATATGTATTCAAATGTTTTTTTTTCTTTCATGCGATTGTTTCTAACACATAAGATTATTTGTTTGTTGCTTTGTATGTCCCTCCCCCACAGTATAACCCCTGCTTTCACTGTATTTGATGTCGGTATAAATTTGTGGAGGGGAGGGGAAAAACAAATCGTTGAAATAGGGATACAGGTGGACCCATTGCAACAATGAGATGTACAAGTCGTTATGTTGAAAAATGAACTTTACAACTTTGGTGGGGGGGGGAGAGGAGGCTACAATGCTTGATAAGAAATGTACTCATTATCTTGCCCATGTAATTATAACCCTTCTGTACAGTATTTTCACAATAAAAAATAAAATAAATAAAAATATAAAATAAAATAAAAAATAAAATAAAAATAAAAACAATCTATACTCTCTTTTTAAAATTAAATGGGGAGTATATATACACAATGGAATTCTATGCCTCCATCAGAAAGAATGACATTGCCCCATTTGTGAGGAAACGGAAAAACTTGGAAAAAAGTATATTAAGTGAAGTAAGGTAGGCCCAAAGAAATATAGGTCCCATGGTTTCCCTTAGTTGTAATATCTAGTATATGTCTGAGTCAAGCAGAAAAGGTCAGATAAGGTGATGTTAGGGAAATGAACCCTAAGATATGTATTCAAATGTTTTTTTTTTCTTTCATGCGATTGTTTCTAACACATTTATAAGATTATTTCTTTGTTGCTTTGTATGTCCCTCCCCCACAGTATAACCCCTGCTTTCACTGTATTTGATATTGGTATAATTTGTGGAGGGAAGGGGAAAAACAAATCGTTTAAATAGGGATACAGGTGGACCCATTGTAACAATGAGATGTACAAGTTATGTCGAAAACGAACTTCACAACTTTGGATGGGGGGGGAGGATTAGGTGGGAAGGTGGGGAGAGGATGGGAAGGGATGGGAAGGGGAAACAAAGGAGGAGGCTACAATGTTTGATAAGAAATGTACTCATTATCTTGCCCATGTAATAGTAACCCCTCTGTATTTTCACAATTAAAAATAAATAAATAAATAAATTATACAATTAAATGGGGAAATACCCACTTTTGGTTTTTCTGGAGGTTAAATAAGATGTTTCAATGTATTTAAAAAATTCTATATATCTCATAAATGCTTGTAAATGTTAAATGTTACTGCAACTTTTTATTAATATTGTTCACTATTATTTATATATCCACATATTTATACATTGCTTGGCTGATAGAATAAAATACAAAATTATAATTAAAAAAAGAATTGTTTTGGCAGAAATGTCCCGAGACTCTATCATGACAATGCATGTTCTGTTCTAATATTCGGATAGTAAAATACTTTGAGCAAAGTCTTCAGAAATTTTTAACTTTGATTTTTCTAGTTGTTCATTGACCTCTCTTCTCCTTTACTTAATGGAACATGAGACGCTTACCCAAATATCGAGCAATAATTTCTGAGCTTCCTCTAAATACAAGCTCTGGGGACAAAGACAACCGAATCATTAAGGTGGGGTAAAAGCAGAGACAAATTTTATTGTAGGCCACATTAAAAATCAGTGTTTTCTGCCCATTATAATACATTTCAATGATCTGCCTGGCTCTGCTATTAGCAGTCGCAGTACTACATTATGCATGACATTTGACTATTCATAGAAAGGAAAAATGTAGTGTATTCCATTAGTGGTTTCCTATCAGTGTAAGTCTACAAATTACTGGAGATATTTAAGCTGATGTTTTGCTACTTTGCATATTTATGATGCCCCTGCTATATTCATGATTAATATGCATGTCATATGAGGCACTGAAGATCAATATGATTTTGATCAATTTTAATTTCTGTGTGAGTAAAGCCTTGAGGCAAAGATGAGTCATTTACATAGGGGCTTCCTATGCCTGATCAAGAAGGACCCTTACAGTCACTGGTATGACAAAATGTAAAAAGAAAATCCAAGGATGTTAAAGTATATCAAGTTATTTCTTTTTTTTATAAATTTTATTTTATTGTAAATCTTTCTTAGTTGTTGTTTTTAATATATATTTTTATTGTAAAGATACTGTGCAGATGGGTTACAGTTACATGAGTAAGGTAATGAGTACATTTCCTATGGAGCATTGTTATCTCTTCCTTTGTTTTTCCCCTACCATCTTTTCCCTCCCCACTCCTCAAGTTGTAAAGTTCATTTTCAACGTAGTGTCTTGTACATCTCATTGTTACAGTGAGTCAACCTACATCCTTATTTCAGCATTTGTTTTTTCCCTTCCTCTCCCCAAATTAGAAAAATGTGTAAACAAGATGCAGGGTACTGTGGTATAACCCTGTTGTTGTTTTTAATGTACTATGTAATTTTTTGTTTTTTTTGTATGTTCTTTCTGATATATAATATATGCCCTGTTGTCACTGTACTTGATTTTGGTGCTCTGCATCTTGTATATATTTATGTAATTTGTAGAAGGAAAGGGGAATATCAAGTTATTTCTGAAATCAGGAAATAATGTCATTCTCTAGTGGCTGTAACTATTAGCCCAGAACTATTTATAAACAATGAATAGGAAGACCAGCACACAATTATATCCAAATGCAGAATCTGGTTTTCACAAATCTCTCTTAGGAAAATTTATAAATTGAAAAGAGCTCCCCAATTTCTGAGATGTTGTGTCTGAATAGAAAGATTTTTCTACTACATGACTTAAAAAAAAGTCAGATGTGAGGCCTGAGCTCTGGGCCTGGGTCTCAAGTCTTCAGCTCAAGGCTACCACTTCTGACTTTTTTTGCTTATGTGGTGCTGAGGAATTGAACCCAGGACCTCAATGCATGCACTCTACCACTGAGCCACCTTCCCAGCCCCTATTACATGATTTTTTAAAGATGTCTGTATAATTGGTCCCTTAAAAAAGCTCAAATATCTAGGTTGGAGTTTAAAAGGGAGTGCATCTCTTATTGTCAATGTGTCATCTATCACAAATTAGATTAGGGATAGCTTAGTTCTGTAATACCACAAATATATAAAATTTAATAATGAATATAATTGCCATAGATTTCATTTCAAGCTTTGACAACAGGAACAAAATCGTGTCACAAATTACACTTTGAAAAGGAAGAAGTGAAGATGGAAAAATACCAAAAACTTACCTTTAAAGGCTGGAGAAACATGACCAATCAATTGGATTAAGGTAGCACAACCTTTCATAGGAATTTTTCTCTTAGGACTCTCAAAGCAACAATTTTCTGGAATCCAGAACCTGAAAATCCAGAACTTCAAACAAAGTCAACTATTATTTCAGAATGCATTTGTTGGGAATTAAAACATGTATTTTGCCACTTAGCAGAGGAAATGAGAGGATGAATATCTGATGTATAAAATATATTTAGGCTGGGCGCCAGTGGCTCATGCATCTAATGCTAGCTACTCAGGATGTTGAGATCTGAGAATCACGGTTCAAAGCCAGCCAAGGCAGGAAAGTCTGTGAAACTCTTATGTCCAATAAACCACCAGAAAACTGGAAGTGGTGCTATAGCTCAAGTGGTAGAGCGTTAGCCTTGAGCTGAAGAGCTGAAGGACAGTGCACAAGCCCAGAGTTCAAGCCCCACAACTGATTAAAAAACAACAACAACAACAAAACCCCAAATCCCAAGTATTTACTAGTACTTAGCACTAAGTCATGGTTTAAAAATATAATGCCCAAACATGCTATAACAAAAACGCTGTAGACAAACATACCAAAAATCTTTCTTCATCTCCTCTAGTTGTTGGTTAAAGTAAATTCTCAAATAAGCAAACAAATTAACAAGCAAATAACATAATTATGATAGTAGAAAAATAAAACTGTGTTGACATAAGCCATTTTAGTTTACATTTAAAAAAATCCCGAAAAGTAAGCATGTAAATAAGAAGTATGTAATAAATTTAAACAAGCTTATGGGACACAATGTCTTTGTACAGAAATAATTGTATCTCTCCATATTAGCAACAAACTATGACAATGAAATAAAAATAAATTTGTAATAGCATTGAAATTATGAGATATATTTGGAATTGAGTACTGAAAATGTTTAAACTTCTTTCCAAAATACTGTACTAAATTTCTGAGAAGCATTAGTCTAAATAAATTGAGGGTTATAGCATTTGCATGGATTGAAACAACATTGTAAAAAGAAAACGTCAATTCTCATAAAATTGACCTTTAAAATCCAGGATGATTTAATGGTGATTTTCCTTTTTGGCTTAAGAGAATTGATAAGATGGCTCTACGTTTCATATGAAAATACAAATCACTAGGAATGAAGAAGATCCTGTTGAGAGGAAGCAGAGAGGTGCAGGTTGTGTATGATCTGTTATAGATCTTCTTCTAATATTGTCGTATCTTAGATGACTATAGGTATATGAATATATTTATGTGTCTTCTAATTTATTCCATTGATGTTTAGGGTTTTTTTTAAGAACATGTCCTACTCTGTTGTCTAGGTTGGCTTCATATTCTTAGACTTAAGTGATCCTACTTTCCCACCTTCCTAAGTAGCTACAAGCATGCACTACTATGCTCAGCTTGAAAGTTGTTTTTTTTTTTTCTTTTCCTTTTTTTAAAGGAAGCAAATGAGCTGGGCACCAGTGGCTCAGGCCTGTAATCCTAGCTATTCAGGAGGCTGAGGTCTGAAGATCCTGGTCAAAGCCAGCCCAGGCAGGAAACTCCATGAGACTCTTATCTCCAATAACTTACTGAAAAAAGCCAGAAGTGCCCTGTGGTTCAAGTGGTAGAGTGCTCACCTTGAGCAAAAGAAGCTCAGGGACAAGGCGAGGCCCAGAGTTTAAGCCCCAAGACCAGCAAAAAACAAAAAAATAAAAAATAAAAAAGGAAGCAAATGAATATGCACATGTATGTACACACACATATACTATCATATGTTATGTATTTGAGTTGCTGGTGCCCTGCATCTTGTATATTCATTTTTCTAATTTGGAGAGGAGAAGGGAAATAGCAAAAGGCTGAAACAAGAATACAGGTTGAGCCATTGTAACAATGAGATATACAGGACACTATACTGAAAACAAACCTTACAACCTGGGGGAGGAAGGAGGAGGAGGTGGGGAGAGAAGGGATAGTAGGAGGGGATAACAATGCTCAATAAGAAATAGACTCATTACTCATGTAACTGTAACCCTTCTGTACAGTATCTTTACAATAAAAATATAAATAAACAAGCCAAAAAATATATTCTACATAACTTTTTCAGTATTATTTAAATTTGATTATTATAATATGAGACAATGGTTATACACACATGTGTGTGTATATATATACATACATATATGAAATTTCTACTTTTATAACATATCTGCTTCATTATAGAATATGAGATTAATATCTAGGCCTACTAAACTTAAGAATCAGTATGGATCTTCACTTGTTCTATATTTCATGCATTATTAATCATGATGAATTATAATCAGCACTGTTATTCTATTGTGGAAACCTTTTACTTAAACTTAAAATTTGAATCTGAGCAGATCTGATGTTCATTACTTGCCGAGCATGAGGGGTGAGACCCAGTATCACGACAGAAAATGACAGAGACTCATTTCACTGGGGAAGCCTTTTACTTTAATAAAATAGATCCCACAAGCCATCCAACACATTTTCACATTGAATTCACACAATTGTCATGTTGATTTTGGTTTGTTCATGAACCATAGAAAGAAAACAAAACTGAACAAAAGACAAAGGGCTCTCTAATGTGAAGCAAAGACTAGCCTTACATAGTCCACATAATGCAGAAGGATAAAAGTCTGAAGGAAAACGTACAAGAATTCCCAAGGACTCATTTTAGCTCATAATTTTAATGCACTTCCCAATAGAACGATTTAATCAGGAATAATGAAAGTTAATGGTCACTGGACAGCACTTCATTTCTATTGAGCTTTGGGAAAGTTAACACACTGTTATATGGACTTGGCTGTTTGGGGCTTCTGAGCCACTGGTGAGCAGAATCAAATGTGAATCAGCCATGCTCATTAACTGTAGGTCCAGTGTCAAATATTAGCACAATTATCATGATTTGGATATTCTTCAAACACATTCCCCAAAATGGTGGGGTGGGGGGTGGGGGACAAGTCAACAATGAAGAAACTCTTCCTTTTTGTCAAGAAAAAAAATAGCAATATGGACAAGGAAGGACCTTGTAATGTCTGTATATCTATCTTTGTAGAATGTTTTCATCTTGTTTATCTGTTTTTATTGTCTTTACATAGTTGTACAAAGGGGTCCCAGTTCAACATGTCAGATTATAAATACAATGAATCTTGATCAATGTCACCCTTCTATCCATTTACCCCATTTCTCCCCCTCCTCCCCCCATCCCCTCAAGTTACCTGGCTTCATATAACTTATTTTTCGTATTAAGTAATACTGTACTGATGATTATTTTAGTGTAGTTTCTTTTCATACTAAAAATAAAACACTATTTCTTCTTCACACATTTTTACATTTCCTTTTTTGTAAAAATTGTTATTGTAAAGGTGATGCACAGTGTTACATTTACATAAGCCAGGTGATGAATGCATTTCTTTCACAACAGTATCACCCCTTCCCTTGTTTTCTCCCAATATTTCCCTCCTGAAACTCCCGCCCCTACAAGTTGTATACTTCATTTTCAACATAGTGTCTAGTGAGTATCACTGCTGCGTCTGTTCACTCTTTTCCCCATCATTTAAAATTTTTTCATGGTTTCCCTTATTTGCAATAAGTAGTATATCTAGGACAAGCAGAAAAGTTCAAAAGCTATGTATATATGACTATATAAGATGATGCCAAGTGTAATGAACTCCAAGACAGGGACACAATTGTGTTTTATTCTTGCTGTTGTTTTTAACGTATTTAAAATGTACTATGTGATTTTTTTGTTTCTCTTGTATCTTCTCCCCCCACGTATAACCCCTGTTTTCACTGCATTTGATTTCAGTGCCCTGCATCTTGTATATACATTTTTCTAATTTGGGGAGGGAAAGGGAAATAATAAAATATGCTTAAAGAAGCATACAGGTTGGCTCATTGTAACAATGAGAGGTACAAGATAGTATGTTGAAAACGAACTTTACAACTTGGCGGGGGAGGAGTTGGGGAGGTGGGGAGAGAAGGGATGGTAGGGGAAAAACAAAGGAGAAGGTAACAATGCTGGTTAGGAAATATATTCATTACCTTTCATGTAACTGTACAGTATTTTACAATGAAAAACAAAATTTTTTTCAGCTGTTGATATTTTCTCATATTTTTCTTGAAAAAAACTGTAAATAGTATTTTTTTAGTTTTTCTTTTACATAAGTTCACACAAAGAAAATGAGAGAAAGTAATTGTAGCGACCAACAAGAGGAATAATTGCATGCTTGTGCCAGTTCTGTTTTATATAAACATTGGAAAAAACCAAACATGGCATTGAGAATCTTAAATTCTCAAGTGAAATGTCTTGGGATAGGACATGAAAGTCAAAGACTTCTTTCTGTCTCTTTTTTCTTATAGAAACTCTACATCAAAGATGCTTTTCCTTCTATTTTGTCATAGAACTTTTACATCTATTGCCATTCCCAGCTATGAAAGGCCTAATGACAATGAAAATTTGCAGACCAACACAAACTGAGTAAAGGAAGCGATGGGAGGGTTTACAGTACCCAAAAAACAATATATTCATTCCTGGACTTATGAAATGGTAATCTCTCTGTACAACACCTTAATAAGAACAATACAATTATTTTAAAAATCAATTAACTAATGTGAAGTTATATAATACATGATGAAGAATAATATTTTAAACTGTGGGATGGGGGAAAGATGTCACAAAGTTTAAGATTAATATGAAGATCACATTTCAAATAAGTGAATATATTCTATATAGATTTGCCATTTCAACAAATATGACAAAATTAAGAAAAAAGTGTAGTTTGGCAATAAATGTTTTGATGAGTTAAGTAAGCTTTTTGATATTGATAAGCAAAAATTTGTTCTCCAATTTCTGAAAGTTATATAAAGTTTACAAGCCCAGGGGCACAAAAAGCAGATATGAGTTCTCAGGTTAGACCTGTGGTAGTCCAGAGCAAAAATCATGAATGCTACTTCTACAGGAATTTGTTTTACACAGATAATACATGAATAAATAATACCATAACTTCTCACCTTTTACATATTCTTAAGTTTTTCTCTTATTTTTTCAATGCTCTTTAAAAAAAGATGTCACATATGAGTTGTGGAACTGTAGCATCTCTACCAAATCTCTCATAGTTCATCTAGCTTCCCTTTCTGCAAAGTTAAAAAAAATAAATTAAGGAACTGGGAAGATGGCTCAGAGGTAGAGCGCTTGCCTTGCATGCATGAGGCCTTCTGTTCGATTCCTCAACACCACATAAGCAGAAAAAGCCAGAAGTGGCACTGTGGCTCAAATGGTAGAGTGCTAGCCTTTAGCTGAAGAGCTGAGGGACAGTGCCCAGGACCAGAGTTCAGGCCCCACAACCGACAAAAATAATAATAATAATTAAATTAAATAACAAAGTAAATAATCTGATTTTTTTTCAACATTTCTTCCTGCAGACCTAAACAAACCTAGGCAAGATTAGTCAACCGCGGACCAAGCTGGAATGAAAAAGGTTTGAATGTCAAGACAGGGGTCTCCAAAACCTAAGTCTGTAAGAACCGGGAGTGGGGCTGGGCGCCGGTGGCTCAAGCCTGTAATCCTAGCTACTCAGGAGGCTGAGATCTGAGAATCACAGTTCACTGCCAGCCTGGGCAGGAAAGTCCATGAGATTCTTATCTCCAATTAACCACCAAAAACCCGGAAGTTATATTGTGGCTCAAGTGGTAGAGCGCTAGCCTTGAGCTGAAGAGCTGAGGGACAGCACCCAAGCCCAGAGTTCAAGCCCCACGACCAACACAAAAAAGAAAAGAAAAGAACTGGGAGTGGGGGAAAAAGTCTATTAAGAGGAGGGGGGAAAAATGTGGTGAGGCTCATTTTTGTTCTGTAGTGTATAATTTCTATAATTAGTTAAAAATAACAATAACTGGAATCAGAAGTTTATAGATTACAAAATTTTATCTTAAATGTTTCCCATTTTTTATAACCTAATGTAATCTTCTGTTCCGAACGCCACATATTTTCCCTGAAATGTCTTCTTGACAGAGTACTTCAAATTAGTGAATTAATTTAGGAAAAGCCAAATAAGATGCATACACTACAATCACGTTTAGAATCTAAATCATGAATATAGAATTCCATTGTGTATATGCCTCCATCAGAAAGAATGACATTGCCCCATTTGTTAGGAAATGGAAAGACTTGGAAAAAATTATATTAAGTGAAGTAAGCCAGGCCTGAAGAAACATAGGCCCCATGGTTTCCCTTATTTGCAATAACTAGTATATGTCTGAAACAAGCAGAAAGGTCAAACAAGTTGATGTTAAGTGAAATGAACCCCAAGATAAGGACTCAAATGGTTTTTCTTTCTTGCTATTGTTTCTAACATATTTATAAGATGATTTCTTTGTTGCTTTGTATGTCCCTCCCCCACAGTAAAACCCATGTTGTCACTGTATTTGATGTTGGTATAATTTGTTGAGGGGAAGGGAAATAACAAATTGTTTAAATAGGGATACAGGTGGACCCACTGCAAAAATGAGATGTACAAGATGTTATGTCGAAAAGTGAACTTTACAACTTTGGCTTGGGGAATGGGGAGAGATGGGAAGGCAGGGATGGTAAGGGGAAACAAAGGAGGAGGCAACAATGCTTGATAAGAAATGTACTCATTACCTTGCTCATTTAATTGTAACCCCTCTGGATGGCATTTTCACAATAAAAACTTATTAATAAAAATCATGAATATAGTAGCCTGTGGTTAGGCAGTTATGATTTTCTTATCAAAATTCAACATAAATTTTTAGAATGCACCTAGTTTTTCCACTGTCACAAAATGTTCACACCAACTTTAGAAGGTTGTTTTGAAAGTCTTCTAATTGTTGTCTTCAGTTAGTCTCATGGTGCTTGATTCTGTGAGAGTGATGGGCATTGAGTCTTGAAGATCATTTGAGTTTGTGCCAGAATGCAACTGAACCCAAAGAAAGGTTCAGATAATGCACTGACTCTTATTTACACTTGTTCTTTCTCGTTAAATGCCTAATATTCCCAGAGGTAAATAGAAAAGCACTTTCTTGTCTATTTTCAGAAAGCAAACATTTTAGATCCCTAATCTTAGAGAAATGGAGCAGTGATTTAACCTTCAAACTAATAGCATAGACAATTGAAAATGTACTTGCAATGTGATGTTATCAAGGTATTAGGTTTCTTGTTCAGTAAGGTTTGGAGATTAATTGCATTATATACAAAGGCCAGTGAGGTACATAAAGTTTATAGTGAAAACTGTCTGGAAGAAGATTTTCTCATAGGAAAAAAAATAAAATGATACTGATCTTGATTAGGATCAATATTGATTTTAAAGTTATGTAAGTAGTTGAATCACCCACACAATAAAAACAGATATTTACAGTTTTTGTTGTTGTTGTTACTGTTGTTTTTGCTCTGACTTGTTTCTCTATACATCTATTTTGGACTAGGTTTGAAAAATTCCAAGGGAAATATTGAGTTTTCTGTATTTCAGAAGTTAAACTTTAATTACATAAGTTTTTGAGTCAAGAAACAACTTGACATTAAACTTTTATTTGGCTGGTAATCTTCTACTTCAATATCTTCAGAAAATGCTCTTCATTCAGATGTGAGACTTTAAAAAAGTGACTGGTATTTACATATATAAAATTAATCATATTTGTATGATATTTTAAAATTGCTCCAGAATCTGATTTTTAAAAGTATCATTGACTGTGAAAAGTTCAGCTACATTGAGGTTTGTTTTCTTGAACACATACTTTGGTGATATTTTGTGTCTGTTAGTAGATATCAATGGAGAACATTTTTTATATCTAGATATCTAAAGCAGCTACTCAGTGCAGAGAGAGATTCTGGAGGACTTCCAAAGGAGGATAGGTATGAAATCTCAACAAATTTTTGGTGGAATACAGAGATAAAAATTACTCAGGAGGGGCCCATGTACAACATAATTAACAAATTCTGACCAGTCGTGAATTTGTAGCAAGGTTCACAAAATCTGTGCGTAATAATCTCAGTGTTCTTTTTTTTTCTACAGATAATACAGAAGAACCCATCTTTAAGCTACATGTTTTTGGATATTAAAGAGAGTAAAGAGCTGAGAGAGGTAAACTGGGATTAGGGAACATCTTTTTCAAGAGCTCTGGCCTCCTCATTACTCAATGTTTTTAGCATGATCAAACTCTGTGTAATGGATGCCCTTGACAGCAGCAATCCATTATAAGTTCTTTAAAAGCAGACATAAGTAAAACAACTGAAACCACATCCATTGTTAATAATTGATGTTTACTCATCATCGGCAACTATTGATTATAGGCTTAAAAGGTAGCTCCTTTTGTATTGATTTTGGGATCTTTGCCTTGCTATAAGGACAACTGAAAGCACCCTGAACTAATGGAAGTGTGTCATATCTCTTAAAAAATTCAACAGTCATTAAAGACACAAGGTGCAGTGTGAGTCCCTGCTCTCTTGTGAAACACAGACGTGTTGTCCTTGAAGAGATGTCATGAAAGAATTCCCTGTAGTTTTTTTTTTTAACAATGAGGATGACTATCCCTGCTAATGTGATTATAACTCAGAGCGACTTTATTCTAAAGGCTTTAAGTCAGTGTATACTACTAAGTCAAACCTGAATTTTATCAATTGTTTAAAATATGTTCAGTTCATTTGTTTTGCTCAGGACACCAAATAATGCTCCATTCTGTGATGAAACAGTGACCTGTGACTCACCTAAGCGAAGAATAGACATGATACAAGAGGGCTTCCATCTTTTATTTATTGAGAAGAAAAATTGTACCAAAAGAGAGAGATGAGCTACCAGGTAGAACAAACTAAGCTCAGGAATACTTCTATAGAATATGAAACCATGACTGGAGGCATACTTGGTTAACTATAATTCCATGTCTAAAGTTGGGTTTGCTCTTCATGAACTATAACCCCTGACTAACCACAGAGAATGCTGTTCCCTGCAAGTAAAGACAGATATAAATTATCTTCTAACAAGATGCAATACTAATTGAGAGCATAAGTGTCAAAGCAAATCAAGATTTATGAAAATCACAAAATGTTAAAGGATAATCATCATTATTTTTTAGTACAGGATGCTTTATTAAATTTTTCATTACCTTTAAATAATTGTACAAAGGGATTTTAATTCAACATGTCAATTTATGAGTACAGTCATTTTGAGGAAGCTGTAATGAGCCATCACAAATATGGGAAAAATGGTGATAAAATGTCAGCATGGTAATTAGTACTTTCTCAATGCCAAAATACTGCAATATATATTTGGAAAGATATAGGGTGAAATATTTAAATCAAATCATTGCATTATCAATGAATTATTCTCTTGGGATCCTATATAAAATACTAAGAAAATATGTACTTTCCTATTATTCATAACTACATTTTTCTATTAGCATACAAAGTACATAACATCTTTCAAAAATGTAAATGCTGATGTTATGAATGATGTTTACTATGCTACCAAGAATATGGATCTATGTACACAGATGCATATTCTGGACCCACATTTTTACATAGAGATATATATTTTATATGCAGTGATAGAGTTGCAGGGTGTGCTCCAGTAACGCAATCGGTTAGTGCGTGGTACTTATATAACAGTGATAGAGTTGCAATGTCCTTTTTCTAGGATCATCGTATGGTGTGACTAAATGAAATTTTTACAGTCATCATTGTTTGCACTCTGGCTCTGATTGACCAAGACTTCGACTTCCTGAAAAATTCTTTGATATTGAAATTACTAACATATCTACTAGCTTAGAATTCAACAGAGGAGCTGGGAATAGGATAAGCCCTATACAAACCCTAAGTAAAGTTTCATGATTAAATGAACACAGGATAAACAAACGATACTGATAAAATGAGCCACCATGGAACATCTTGGGAATATCTGCCCAGTTCCTTGTCTACACTATCCAGGTGTTGAAAGAAAAAAAATCCAGATGGTCAATGTGACTCTCATTTTAAAGCTGAGAATATTTAAATGACTTGATTTATTCCTCCAGGTAATACAAGTGATTTTTTGTCATAAAGCTGATTTTGCATTTAATGCTAAATGAAAAGAGTTTGAGGAGTACCCACGATTCTTTGATTACTGATGCTAGAATTCTGCTAATGAGACATGAGCCATTTCTCTTGTTATTCATCTATCCTTTTGAATACCAGAGATGATTTACTGTACATGGTAAGTATAATTATGTATAATATACTCCAATTGCAAAAAGACAATGTTATTATATTACTATATACACCAGTTCAGGTGAAATGTTTTCAAAATATTTAAAGGAAACTGATTTCCCACTATAAATCTTTTCCCATATACTTCTTTATATAAGATCAATTCTCAAGCAGGAATCATTATGTACTTGCATGAACTATGATTATCATTTAAAATGACAAGCACAAACCAATATTTATGTGATCTCAATGTTCATAGAGTCTAAATTGCATTAAAGGTATTCTATTACATTCTCAACAAGAAATATTAGGAACACTGTTATAATCTCCTATTTAATGACAAGAAGGATAATGTACATTATCAAATATCTATTAACACCCTGCTGAGACAAAGGCCATAGTCCAAAACTGTTGTAAAAGAATGCTTATTCCTGAATTTAATATAGATTTAGCACAAAGAAAATCAATTAATGTTTGTAGTTTATGCATGACAATTCTCTCACGACTATCCCTATTAACAGAAATTAATAGGGTGAGTTATGAGACAATTGAGCATTCTTGCCCACAGAACAGTACCAAAGCTTTATCTTGTCCATCTCCAAACATTATAAATGTTTGCCCAGGAACCTTATGTTGAATGTGTGAATAAATGGCAAATAAAGTAGTGTCTATTAGTGTGCTTTAGAAGCCCTAAAAGTCTAAAATAACAGTTATCAGTTAAGATCAGGCAACCTGATATGCAATTTTACTTGGAAGTTTCTAATCAGGAAATGGGACAGGACACTATTATTGTGTTATTGTTGTTCATATCTGTTTTGGGGGCCTTTCTAATTCAAATGTCTACCTACCTTTATATTCTTTTGTAATGTGCTATTCATGTTTATTATTAAAAATTTAATAATTTGTTATTAAGGGAAGTAGTTGATTAAGGTGAGTTTCTGTTGGCCAAATGAAGAAGAGTCAAAATCATTGCACTGGTCAACACACTAGCTACTCACTACACTTGAAGTGTATTATGCACATAAATATTGTATCTAACTCATGCTTGTAACTTAGACTAACTTTACATGAAATCCCATCCCATTTTCTATATTGATGAGAATTTTCTTTTATGGAATAAATCAGTTGACATCTGGCATTTTTCATATCTTGTAATTTGAATTTTGTCACAAGGAAATAATTTGCAGAAAATATTGTTTGATGAAAGTGGATAATCCTATTGCTATTAGTAAGAAGATTAAATATATGGGCAAACTTAGAGGAGAAAATAGTAATGAAAAAAGCCCAATGAATATCATTCTATCATTTAACTTTTCATTAGAAGACAATGTTACTGGTAATTAGTTGCAAGGCAAAATCCTATGGAATTTAGCTCTCTGTAACAAGACAAAAGGAAAAGCTATCAAAAATAGATAAGGAATCATAGGGGAGCTCTATGTGTAGTCTTTTGGGGAACCTCCATACTGCTTTCCAGAGTGGCTGAACAAGTTTATACTCCCACCAACAATGCAGTAGAGTTTTCTTTTGACCACATCCTCTCCAACATCTGTCATTATTAGATATTTTGATTATAGCCATTCTAACTGGGGTGATATGTAATCTCAATGTTGTTTTGAACTTGCATTTCTTTTATGGCTAGAGAAGCTGAGCATTTCTTCATGTGTGTACTAGCCATTCTTACTTCCTCTTCAGAGAAGTCTCTTTTTAAGTCTTTAGCCCAATTTAGAGCTCATCTATGATCCAGCAATCCCACTTCTGGGCATCTACGCACACAATCACAAACAAGGCCATACTAAAGCAACCAGCACAACTATGTTTATTGCAACATTATTCACCATAGCTAAGATATGGAACCAACCCAGATGCCCTTCAGTAGATTAATGGATCAAGAAAATGTGGTACATATACACAATGGAATTTTATGCTTCCATCAGAAAGAACAGCACCACCCCATTAGTTAGTAAATGGAAAGACTTGGAAAAAATCATATTAAGTGAAGTAACCCAGTGCCAAAGAAATTTAGTTCCCATGGTATCCCTTATTTGCAATAATTAGTATAAATATAAGATAATCTTATCGGATGAGCTGAAAAGTTCAAAAGCCATGTACAAATGACCATACAAGATGATGCTAAGTGAAATGAACCCCAAGATATGGACACAAGAGGTCTGTCTTTGTTGTCATTGTTTTAAATGTACCATTAAATTTTATTTATTTTGTTGTTGTTGTTGTTTCTTTTGTATGTTCTTTCCCCTATGGCATATCCCCTGTTGTTGTCACTGTACTTGATTTTGGTGCCCTGCATCTTGTATATACATATGTCTAATCTGGGGAGGGTAAGGAGAAGAACAAAATGCTGGAATAAGAATACAAGATGACCCATTGCAATAAACAAGACAGTATATTGGAAACGAACTTCCCAACTTCGGGTGGCAGGCAGGAGGACAGGGTGTGGGAGCATAGGAGGTGGGGGAGGGAAGGGATAGTGAGACAACAATGAGGAAGGGAAGAGGTAAAACGATGAGCAAGTAGTGTACTCACTGTCTTACTCATGCAACTAACCCCTCCGTACAGCATCTTAACATAACAATAAAATAATTTTAAAATAAGAATAAATAAATAAAATAGATAATGACATCATCTTTATAATAACAATGAAAATTGTAAAAGAGAAAGAGAGTGCTGGGAAGGTGGCTCAGTGGTAGAGCGCTTGCCTTGCATGCATGGGACCCTGGGTTCGATTCCTCAGCACCACATAAGCAAAAAAAGCCAGAAGTGGTGCTGTGGCTCAAGTGGGAGAGCGCTAGCCTTGAGCTGAAGAGCTGAGGGACAGTGCCCAGGCCCAGAGTTCAAGCACCATGACCAATAAAACAGAGAGAGAGAGAGAGAGAGAGAGAGAGAGAGAGAGAGAAAGGACTTGGAAAAAATAGATAACAATTTACAATATAACTGTTCAAAAGGTATTTTGGTTTCAATTGGGAGCTCAGTGATTGGTGGCAGTTAGTAATTTAAAAAGAAAAGGAAGATCTGGGCGCCGGTGGCTCACACCTATAATCCTAGCTACTCACGAGGCTGAGATCTGAGGATCGTGGTTCACAGCCAGCCCAAGCAGGAAAGTCCCTGAGACTCTTATCTCCAATAAAAACACTAGAAAACCAGAAGTGGCGTTGTGGCTCAAGTGGTAGAGTGCTCGCCTTGAGCTGAAGAGCGCAGGGACAGCACCCAAGCCTAGAGTTCGAGCCCCACAATTGACCAAAAAACAAAAAAAGAAAAGAAAAAGAAGCCATTTCCCCTAAACTCAGGGACAAGACAAGGATGTCCACTCTCTCCACTTCTCTTCAATTTAGTATTAGAAAGCCTAGCTACAGCAATAAGACAAGATGCAAATATAAAGGGATCCAAATAAGGAAAGATTAAGTAAAACTCTCCCTCTTTGCAAATGACATGATCTTGGATTTAAAGAATCCCACGGGACTCCACTCCCAAATTACTTGAGCTGATTTGAAACGTTGGGGAAGTAGCAGGGTATAAAATTAACCCTAGAAAATCAATGGCTTTTCTGTATGCCAATAATGAGCAAAGCATGGCTGAAATCAGGAAAGCAACTCTATTCGTAATAGCCCCACAAAAAATAAAATACCTAGTAATTAACTTAACCAAAGGACCTCTATGATGAAAACTTTAAAAACCAGAAAAAAGAAATCAAAACAGAACTAAGAAAATGGAAAAAACTCCCATGCTCCTGGATTGGAAGGGTCAACATCCCAAGGCTATATACAAATTCAATGCGATACCTATCAATATTCCAACTGCATTCTTCAAGGAAATAGTGGTAATCCAAAAATTCATATTGAACAATAAAAGACCCCAAATAGCACAAACGATCCTTAACAGAAAGAACAGTGCTGGAGGAATATCAATACCAAATTTCAAACACTACTACAAAGCCATAGTAATCAAAACAGCTTGGTACTGGCACAAGAAGAGGACCAATGGAATAGAATTGAAAACCCAGAAATGAACCCACAGACCTATAGCCATCTAATCTTCTATAAGGGAGATAGAAAAATAGAATGGAAGAAAGACAGCCTCTTCAGTACATGATGCTGGCAAAACTGGGTAAACATCTGTAGAAAACTAAAGCTAGATCCTTATATATCATCCTGCACCAGAATCAACTCCAAATGGATCAAAGACCTCAGAGTCAAAGCAGACACTTTGAAAACATTACAAGATGGAATGGGAGAAACCCTAGGACTCCTTGGCACAGGCCGAAATTTTCTTAATAGAGACCCAGAAACAAGAAAGGTTGGACAAATGGGATTTCATGATGCTGCAGAGCTTCTGCATGGCAAAGGATATAGCTAGCAAGATCAATAGAAAGCCCACGGATTAGGAGAAGATCTTCACTAGCCATACAACAGATAAGGCTTTCCTATCTAAAATATACTTCAAACTCAAAAAATTAAATCACCCAACAACAAATCCTCAAAGAAACAACTTCCACATAAATAAGTGGGCTAAAGACTTAAAGAGAAACTTCTCTGAAGAGGAAATAAGAATGGCCCAATAGACACATTCAGAAATGCTCAACTTCTCTAGCCATAAAAGAAATGCAAATCAAGACAACATTAAGATACCACCTCACCCCAGTTAGAATGACTAGAATCAAGAACTCTAATAACAAAAGATGGTGGAGGGGATGTGGACAGAAGGGAACCCTACTGTTGGTGGAAGTGTAAACTTTTTCAACCACTTTGGGAAGTAGTATGAAGGTTCCTCAAAAGACTCCACATAGAGCTCCCCTGTGACCCAGCAATCCCACTCTTGGGCATTTACCCAAATCATCACAAGCAAGACCATACTAAAGCTATCAGCACAACTATGTTTATCACAGCATTATTTACCATAGCTAACATATGGAACCAACCCAGATGCCCCTCAATAGATGAATGGATCAAAAAATGTGATACACACACACACACATGTAACATACACACACACACAAACATGCATACACACATAATGGAATTCTTTGCCTCCATCAGAAAGTATGACATTGCCCATTTGTTAGGAAATGGAAAGACTTGGAAAAAGATATATTAAATGAAGTAAGCCAGGCCCCACAAAACATAGGTCGTATGGTTTCCCTTACTTGCAATAAGTAGTATATGTCTGGGACAAGCAAAAAAGTTCAAAAGCTATGTACATAAGACCATATAAGATGATGTTAAGTGAAATGAGCCCCAAGATAGGGACACAAGTGATTTTATCTTTCTTGCTATTGTTTCTAACCTATTTATAAGGTACTATGCATTTTTTCTGCTGTTTTGTATGTTCTTCCCCCATGTTACAACCCCTGTTTTCACCGTATTTGATGTCGGAATAATTTGGGGAGGGGAAGGGAAAATACAAATGTTTAAATAAGGATACAGGTTGACCCATTGCAACAATGAGATGTACAAGATACTGTTGAACAACAAATTTTACAATTTATGCAGGGAGTGTAGTTGAGGAGCGGGGGAGGGAAGGGATGGTAGGGGAAAAACAAAGGAGGAGGCAACAATGCTTGATAAAAAACGTACTCATTACCTTGCTCATGTAACTGTAACCCCTCGGTATAGTAATTTTACAATAAAAAACATAAGAAAAATAAAATTAAAAAAAAAAAAACATAAGAATTTGGAACAAAGAAAAGGCTCCTATTTATTGTTTCCTGAACCAAAATATGTAAAGGCAGAAGTAATATTTCACAATCTGCTCTAAATTATCCAAGTATAAACTGACTTTATTCTGTTTCTTGGGAAAAAATTCTTCTTAAAAATAATCTTCATTTTAAAACATTTTGGATTTCACAAACTTCAAAATAGAGTGAGTAGGTACACATTGTGATATTACAGTGACATTAATAAAATTCTGAACTCTATCCCAGCTGTGTATAATGCTAGTTGTAAGTTTTAACACAATATATGGGTGTTTCAAAGGGTACAGAAATAAAAACAGTGACAAAGGGAACAAATTGAAGGCCCCAAAAAAAAAGAAAGAAAGAAAAAAATATACCTGTCGTGATTTGGGGAGAGGAAAGGAAAGCATAGAAATGGTGGGACAAAAGGTAAAGCAATTTAGCAGTGATATTCACTGGACAGTATATTGGAAATTATCTATAGAACTTAGGGGGAGAAGGGTAAGGAGAGAACAAGGGAGGGGGAAACACTGTTCAAAAGATAATGTACACGTTACCTGTCATGTACATCACTTTACAATAAAATTTAAATAAAAAATAAGAACATGTAAAATATTGGCACAATACACACACAAAAATTAGTAGCGCCCTGTTTTGCCTTATTTTTAACCCCACTTATGGCTGAATAATAAGTATGTCAATTTACTTAATGCTTACCTTGAATCAACAAATATTTATGATGTTTTTCATATGCAGAAACATGGACATACTGAGAAAAAGTAATTTTGATATTGTTACACAGCTATAAAGATAAACTTAGCTAACCACAAAACATTGTCCCACCAGTATTCTGTATTGCTTTTTTCTTTCCCCTCCTTATAATATTGTACCTGCAATTCAGCGCAACTGGTTTAAAAAAATAACAGAGCAATAATACACACTCTAAAAATAGTGTTGGTGACTCACTGCTGTAATCCTGGCTACTCAGGAGGCTGATATCTGAGGATCGTGGTTCAAAGCCAGCCCCGGCAGGAAAATCCAGGAGACTCTTATCTCCAATAAACCACTCAGACAATCGGAAGTGGTACTGTGGCTCAAATGGTAGAGCATTAGCCTTGAGCTGAAGAGCTCAGAAAAGTGCTCCAGCCCCCAGATTTCAAGCCCCATGCAGACAATAAATAAATAAATAAAAAATAGGGAACTAAGCCAAAATTTCTAAAGCAAGTACTCCTCCTATTCTCTTGTTTCCACATAAATTATCATTATTTTCTTTTTAATTTAAGCACTAACTTAATTTTTAATCGACAGAGTGACTATACAAATGTATGGGGTACAATGTAACATTTCAATACTTGCAGACAATAACTAAATCAGGGTAATAGGCTTAAGTACTCTCCGTGAAATTGGTCTGAGAGATAAGTGTGAGAATTCATAAATATGCCAAAAGAAAATTCACACAAAATAACTCCAGATCTGAACCTTTAAGGTGCCATTGTGACAGACATTTCTGCCCAGATGTTGAATAGCAATCTCCAAGTAAACCTAAATAAATTCTATTTATTCTAAATAAATATCTAAACCAGTACTTTCTCTTATTAGAACCTGTATTATTCCCATAGGTCTTCAACAACAAAGAGTTGAAAAAGTAAGCTCTGATTGGGAAGTCAAAAAAAAAAAAATCATGCCAATGGGAAAAATGCAAATCAACAGATGCTGATACATGTGTATGTGATTACTCATTTCAACTGATCACCTTATTTAAAACACACTAAACACACTAGAATATTTTGTGCCTTAATTAGTAATAAAAATATATAGAAAGGTAAAAGCATTGAAAAGAAAGAAGCATGTCAAAAAAGAGAAAAGATCATAGAAATTCAAGTGGGTTTTATATTTTCTCCTCTTTGGATATAGGTCTTCCTTTTTTTGCTAGTGAAATTACTGGTAAAAATCTTTGCTCTGAAAGGTATGAGTTCTGTAACATCCTTTTAGTAATAAAGCTGTAGGGTGTTTGAACGCAGTAAATACTCTATAGGTAAACCATTTATACTGGTAACTGTGTTGACCCACTATCTCACTAAATGAGACAATTATCTCATTACATTTTGTACTTTTAAATAATTTTAAAAGGGACAGAGTGAAATGATATTTCATGGAAAGAAAATTCTGTTTTAATGTATGTAAATGCTTGTATGTAAAGATAGAGTCTTAAGAAATATTTTGTTCAATATGGTACAATATACAAAAATGTCCTGGAGCAAAATAAAAACATCACATTTAAGATTCTCCAATGATGAGATTTTTTTTCACAAAAATCATCAACTTTCTTTGCTATGTAAGATTTGATGTGGTTAGAATTTATATAGCTTTTGTAACTTTACAGGGCTTGCTTTTTGTCTTAAAATATTAAAGCAATAGGAGTTCTTAACTTACATTTAGAATAAAATTAGTTTTACATTGTGGAAGCAGGCAAGTTTCTGTTAAGTTGCAAAAGGAGCTTTATAGTACTCTTTCAAATCGAAGAACACATGGAATGCACATATTAATGTTTCATTTTCTTATTTTCTGACACTGTGTTTTAATGCAAGACTTGTCCTGGATAGGCAAAAGACCTACTACTTGATCCCCACTGCCAGACATTTTTGCTGTTGTTTGTTTTAGTTAATTTTCAGATATGCTCTTGGGCTTTTGCTGGCCTCAGACAAGACTTGGATCACAATCCTATTACCAAGGCCTACAGCCAGGATTATAGGTGTATAACACCAAGCTTAGTCCCTAATGTTTTGAACTTCCCAGATTTCAGCTGCACCATTGTAATTCTGCTGGATTAAACTATAGGACTTAGGTTTTGAAGACTTGACCCTAAAATCCCATTTCATTTCCTTTTTAATTAATAGATGCAGAATTTATTGCTTGGTTGCATCACACCACAGTGCAGTTTGCATTTTGATTAGGTGATGATTTTATCTTATTATATGGATCATTTGATTAGCTATCCATGGAACAACTAACCAATACTCATTAACCCCACAGAGGACAAAAGTTGCTGTCTTTGCAGACATTTTGTGTGCTCTGCCTTTTATCATTCAGAAATTTTCTTTTTGGTCAGTTTTATCACCTAGAATTTTATTCATTTTCTCAACATTATATATCCTTTTTTAAGCTTATTGATTTCAACTCACTAATCCTTACTAAGCTGCAACGGGACATATAGCGGTTTTACCATTGAATGAAAATTTGAGATATCTAAATTATTTCTGATTCCGCTTGGAGCTTTGTGATAGACAAGAATGTTTATATATAAGGCATTATATGCTCATATGTAATTATGATAATTATTCACATATTTAGGGTGATTATATATGACATAAAGATAATTTCATTACACAGTATAATGCTAGCTATAAAATATGTGATTATAAATATTATATATCATGATATTAATATTTTATATAAATATAATGTAGTGAAATTAACAATATATGACATTATATTAGATTATTATGCCTAATATAATATAATAATGTTAATTTCAATGAATTGTATTATAGACTATAAAAACATAGTCTATATTTCATCACTTTATACTATATATTACTTTATTTTACTATATATTGTTATACAGACTAATAATATACTTATATGCAATTTTGTATATGATCATTTATCTATAGAGATGTATGTAAAATTTTATGTAGAGAATATCTTCTCTATGCCCTTGGAATCTATTACCAAGTATCATCATTACTAAGGATATGTTAGGTGAATGTTAAGTAGAACTCAGTTCACTGTTGAGAAGAAAACTATCTACATAGATAAATGAAAACATGTCTAGCAGAATGCTTAACCTTAAACAGCACTGTACCTGTGACCATTCTTGTACTGCAGAAGATGGCTAAGTAAAAGACAACAGTTATAATTAGGGAGACTAAAGATAGAGCCAGAAACTCCACTCCCAAATTTCTTTTTTTTTTCTTTTTTGTTGGTCCTGGGGCTGGAACGCTGGGCCAGGGCACGGTCCCTCAGCTCTTCAGCTCAAGGCAAGTGCTCTACCTCTTGAGCCACAGTGTCCAGTTTCTTGGTGGTTAATTGGAGATAAAAGTCTCATGAACTTTCCTGCCTGGGCTGGCTTTGAACTGCAATCCTCAAATCTCAGCCTCCTGAATAGTTAGGAATACAGGCTGAGCCTCCTGAGTAGTTAGGATTACAGGCGTGAGTCTCCTGCTCCTGGTCACTCCCAAATTTGTGTAAGTTTCTCTCAAATGTATTTGCTCAATATCACATTCACATAGTTAGATAGTGTGTGTGTGTGTGTGTGTGTGTGTGTGTGTGTGTGTGTGTGTGTGTGTCCTGGGGCTTGAATTCAGAGCCTCAGTGTTGTCCCTGATTTTCTTTTGTTCTAGGCTACCTATTCTACCACTTGAGCCACAAATCTACTTCCAGTTTTTGGTAGTTTATTGGAGACAAGAGTCTCATGGACTTTTCTGCCAAGGGTAGCTTCAAACAGTGATCTTCCTGTGTAACTAAGATTATAGACATGAGCCCTGGTGTCTGGCTTTGATTGCTAGATTTATTTCAATGTAATGGGAAGATTGTACTTGCTTGTTGACCTGTGACAGAATCCAGTTTAAGCAGAAGACTTTCATACTGAATACAAATCAAGGAATCCCATTTCCCATTATTGTCTTTGTAATGCCCAGAAACTCTAATAACCATTTCAAATTTCCTTTTGCTGTAGCAATGGACCTACTGCTTAATCATATGAAATATTACAGGTATACTTTATCCTATCAAAAACTTATTTTAGTGGGGCTGGGAAGGTGGCTCAGTGGTAGAGCGCTTGCCTTGCATACTGAGGCGCTGAGTTCAATACCTCAGCACCACATAAGCAAAAAGAAAACAGCTGGAAGTGGTGCCATGGCTCAAGTGATAGAGCGCTAGCCTTGAGCTGAAGAGCTGAGGGACAGTGTCCAGGCCCAGAGTTCAGGCCCCACGACCAGACCCAAAAAAGAAAAAAAACCTTATTTTAGTGATCTCAAGGAGTCATTAACATTCATACTGAAGTATAAAGTCAAATATAACTTCAAAAATTATAAGCAACTTCAGATTTTTATTCCCAAATGATTTTTTCCTATATCCATTTTACACCAGTTTAAAGTTTAGTCAGTAGCACAAAGAAAGTTAGTAGTGTTAATTTACAGAATGCAATTTTTAAAATAAGTTATTAAAATATTTTTTCAAATAATTATCTTAAGTAGACTATAGCTCATGGAATTCTGGAAATGATGTGCCTTTCCTATGAGAAACCAGCATACCTCACTCTTTGCTGGACTGTGTGACATCTCTGTGTTAGTGGAAGGGTATAATTAGACAACACAGCAATGGCAGATTACAAACAGCAGTCTTTGCAACTGTCAGCAATATTCTACCCTTCACTGGAGGATGAGTTTGCTAATTGCATTAAATTTGTGCCTAGCTGTAGTTTCTGCCAGCATCAGTTAAAGGAAGAATTGCTAGGTCACACCTGGGCTGTGTGTTAAGACTCAAAGCACAGAATTCAAGTATCACCTAAATCCACAGCCCATGTGCATAATTAACAATGCTTAAATTCCTTGATTAAAAATCTGCTTATCAAGGGTGATTGTGCAACTAAGTCTTTGGAGATATCTTTTTATAAAATGTTTTTTATTGTGAAAATACCGTACAGAGGTATTACAATTACATGAGCAAGGTAATGAGTACATTTCTTATCAAGCATTGTTGCCTCCTCTGTTTTCCCCTACCATCTTTGCCCTCCCATCTCCACGACTACACTCCCCACCCCCCACCCCTGCCCCCGCCCGCCAAAGTTGTAAAATTCGTTTTTAACAAATTGTTTAAATAGGGTGGACCCATTGCAACAATGAGATGTACAAGATGCTATGTCAAAAAACGAACTCTTTGGAGATCTATAGAACAACTCCCTGTAGCCTTTGAACCAGTGTTTAGTCATTGGGCAAAAACGCCGCATCTAATTTTGCAGGTTTTAGGAGTTATATATACCATGGGACCTATGTTTCTTTGGGCTTGGCTTACTTCACTTAATATAATTTTTTCCAAGCCTTTCCGTTTCCTAACAAATGGGGCAATGTCATTCTTTCTGATGGAGGCATAGAATTCCATTGTGTAAATATACCACATTTTCTTGATCCATTCATCTGCTGAGGGGCATCTGGGTTGGTTCCATATCTTAGCTATGGTAAATAATGCTGCAATAAACATAGTCGTGCTGGTAGCTTTAGTGTGGTCTTGTTTGTAAACATTTGGGTAAATGCCCAAAAGTGGGATTGCTGCGTCATAGGGGAGCTCTATGTGAAGTCTTTTGAGGAACCTCCATACTGCTTTCCAAAGTGGTTGAACAAGTTTACACTCCCACCAACAATGAAGTAAGGTTCCCTTCTGTCCACATCCCCTCCAGCATCTGTTGTTGTTAGAGTTCTTGATTTTTGCCTTTCTAACTGGGGTGAGGTGGTATCTCAATGTGGTTTTGATTTGCATTTCTTTTATGGCTAGGGAGGTTGAGCATTTCTTAATGTGTCTATTGGCCATCCTTCTTTCTTCCCTTATTTGCAATATCTAGTATATGTATGAGTCAAGCAGAAAAGGTCAGATAAGGTGATGTTAGGAAAATGAACCCTAAGATATGTATTTAAATGCTCTTTTTACTTTCATGCATTTGTTTCTAATGCATTTATAAGATTATCTCTTTGTTGCTTTGTATGTCCCTCCCCCACAGTATAACCCCTGCTTTCACAATATTTGATGTTGGTATAATTTGTGGAGGAGAAGGGGAAAAACAAGTCATTTAAGGATACAGGTGGACCCGTTGCAACAATGAGAAGTACAAGTTGTCATGTCGAAAACGAACTTTACAACTTTGGTGGGAGGGGGAGGATTGGGTGGGGGGGGGGGGCTGGGAAGGGATGGGAAGGGTAAACAATGGAGGAGGCTGCAATGCTTGATAAGAAATGTACTCATTATCTTGCCCATGTAATTGTAACCCCTCTGTACAGTATGTTCACAATTAAAAAAAGAGTTATATATACCTACATTTGATGCTGATAGATAAGTGGAAGGCGTTTACATGATCACTTATAATATATTCAGTAATGGAACACATGCCAATATGTAGTGTTCAAAACAAAGGGTACCTGCTTGATTTGGAATCTATTTGTGAGCTAAATCTGTTTATGTAAATAAAATAATAATGTTTACTATAGTGGTGAGTAACTTACCAAAAGCAATTATTTTTATTGATCAAGACAGATTGTATTCATAAACTGCTTTGTTAAATGGCAACTCCTTTGTACAACTACTTAAAGATAAAAAGAAAAAAATCATTAAAAAAAAAGAAAATTTCAAGACTGTATTCATAATATTCTTGCATCTGTATGGAAACTACAACACAATTTCAGTCCAGAAAATGTGAATAGAGAAGGCTAGTTCCTGAAAACATCCTCAGTGTCTTCCAAGAACTCTTTTTCCGTTCATTAACTAAGCAGAGAACATTTCTAGTGGAATGTTCTTATAGGCTCCAAAAACCCAAAGAAAAGGTTTTGAAATGAAGCTGAGACCCAAATGAGATTCTAAGAATGCATCTTAATAGTTACTATTGTTTTCCCTGTCTATTGAATCCTGGGCTATAAAACTGCTGGTAATTTTGTCCCCTTACAGATGGTAAGGAACTGTAAGATTTTTCTAGACAGAAGAAACATTCTTTAAGGCCATGGTTTTTCTACCCACAGTAGCATCTGTAAAGTAGTTAGCCTGGGTAAGTGTGAAGAGGTTGAATCAGATAATTTCAGATCCCTCAACATGGTTAAGCAACTTAGGAAAGTCACAATGATGTGACTACTGCAGTCATTAACTCAGAAGGACCCAGAAGTGCATCCTCTTCATTGTTTACAATGATCAGAAGAGCATTCTCTTCTTTATGTTTATGATCCAACTCAACCACCTCCAGCAGTGATCTCAAGAAATAAGTAAACATTCTCTCCACTCTTTCTCCCTCGGATCTGTCACATACTTCTATTCAAGCGTATCTCCAGCTATCTAAATGAGAAGCTAAAGTGAATTCTGTCATTTGTTTTTTAGGGATAATAAAGGACAAATATGATCACATATTAAGCCAAACTAAATTGCCAGTGTGTTAAGGCCTTTACTAGTAAAACAAAGCATCATGTCACATACAATGCTCATAACTGAGTGTATTCAATCTTCTATCATGTTCTTCTCATGGCCTACCACATTCTTAGCAGCTTGAACCTTTGCCTCGTATTAAGAACAATGGAAGATATCACATCCTTACACTAGGAGAGGATCATCAGTTTTATTTTCACTTTTTAAAATCATAGTATCTACATGACTAGGAAACTTAATTATTTTATTTTGAAATTGTTATCTGAGTATTAAATCAATTTTAATATTATAATAACCGAACAATAATTCTAATTTAGAAAATGTCTGTGTCAATACAATTTTATGTAATTTCAAATAGCTGAATAAGAGATGGAAGGTATAATAATCAGTGATTCACTGTTTAAGATCAATGAATCTGTCATATTTTCACAATTTATAATATGACTTTAATGAGAAATACATTTGTATTACAACCAAGAAAAATGAGGAAAACATTAATTTATGGAATATTAACTATAAGCTTGGCATTGTAGAAGATACTAAAGATACAGAGCTAAGTAAATTAGAATTCAAATCTCTAGAGATCTTAAGAGCCTTTTTTTTCTCACAAAGATTGTTGAGTCTAGGGAGTCCATACACTTTACTTTACTAAATTATTCGATATTTTCTTAGTGTGAAATTATAGGTCATGTGAAGCTACAGATTTAGCATTGCTGAAATAGCGGGTATTTGTAATTTGATATACTATAGAAATGGAAAATATGATATTATTTTAATGAGTCAAGCATAACTAAAACAAGCTAGTGGAAGAAAAATCAAGAGAAAAGACCACACTGAAATAAATGAGGTAAATACAATGTATATGTCAATCAAGTCAACTAACACAAACAAGTATGGGAAATATTGATGAACTAAGCCATAATCAGATCGTTTCAGGGTCAATAAATAAACAAATGATGATTACATGTTTTTACTGCCCTTTTATAATTATCTTAGAACTACTATTTGTTCAAAAGCTTGTTTTGTTGTTTTAAGATGCATTGCACTAGAGATGTCAAGATGTAAAGTAAATATTTTCCCTTCAACGCTCGTGTTATTTCAAAGCAAGAAGATGATTATTTTGTGAATGACTGTGGTTCACAGCAATAGTCCTAAGGCAATGTTTCAAGTGATCCCTTTTCTTCATCAAAGTGGCTTTGTTAAGAACTTTTTTTTCTCTCATAGAAACAATTGGAACAATTAATTAGTTTCAGTTGTAATTAAGCGATGATCTCATTTAGCTGTGATTAAATTACAACAGCTAGATAAATCTAGACAGTAACATTTAGCTAATTAAATTAGGTATGGTAGTGTATTTCTCTGTTGCCATTCAGAATGAGTCATAATTGGGTGTGAGCTTTTTTCATGCAAGTAATTCTTTGAACTTTTCTTGGACAGATGGATGTAAACAACAGGCAAATTATAACTGAATGGTAGATTTTATTTCTTTCAATCTTGTTTTCTTGAAAAAATGTTAAGATGGGCAATGGATAATTTCCTTTTTTTCTTTAAATAATTACAATGCCACCAAAGATCAGATTTTTCTTCAAAAAACAAATTTAAAATTTAGCAAAAATAGGAAGCATTGATTTTCCTACGAAAAGCTCAATTCTCACTTCCAATATGCATTTTTATTATTTTATGAAAGTTGATACTCCGCTCAATACTTTTATTCTGTTCTGTGTGTGAATGTGTGCATGTGTGTGTGTGTGTGTGTGTGTGTGTGTGTGTGTGTGTGTTTGTCTTATTTCTTTTTAATGTCTCTAGTTTATGGGCCTGAGAGAATTATTATAAATCGTGATTCAACTTTAAATTTTCTGAATTTCTAAAATAATTATTGTAAACTAAATAGAGATTAAATTCAGTTTCACAAATAAATGGTTGAAATACTATTTAGATTCATATCCTGACAACAGCAAGTGCAGGGTCCAGAGAGGTAGTTGCTCAATTTTAAAAAACAAAGCAAAACAACGACACAAACAACATCAATAAAAATGCATATCAGACAAAATGAACAACAGAAATTAATTCTGTTCTGTTCCAATATGATTACAATGGTGTTAAGATATTGGATTCAACTCAGCTGAAACAAAAATAAGTTTAAGCACTGGTGCCTCCTTCAGGAATGTGGAATTGGTGGCCTCCTGTGATTTCTGAATGACATATTGACCAAAGCAAGAAGAAAAGTAAACTTTCTCAGATTTTTGTGGCTGTGAGTAATTTCACACTTAAGCAAATTGACAACTGAGTTTCTCCCAGGAGTTTGCATTGCCGGATTAAAATTAGACCAATAATATTATTAGGTCCACTTTTGTACCAGAATTGCCTGTTATCAGAAGAATCTTCATGGATTTTAAAGTTCCATTTTCTCATGAGAATTTACATGCAGCCTTTGTTTGAAGACACAGGATCTCCCATTACAATTATTGTTGCCAATATTAACAGCTTGAATGTGATAACTACTAAAGTAATATATACAAGTTTGACCCCAGTGTAAAAGAATATTACTTATGAAAATACTCCCTTAATCATAAAAGTTAATTGTTTTCATCAGATCAAAAAGCCAGTTGCAGTTATTAATCTGCATTTATAATTCCATGAGTTTTGCAGTCTGGAATTCATCACCATCTTAATATTTGATCTTGCCTTCATATTTTGTATGTAACAAATTTAGAGACTCGCCTAGAAGTTCAGGTCAGATTCACAATGCAGAGTATTATGTCACTTAATGGAAATGGAGAAATTGTTTTGCCAAGATGGAAATTACAGAACAGTGCTAAATTGGTACGATATTTATGGAAATATTAGTCTGAGTGATGGGAGAAAAATGTTTTGTTTTTCCTCTCTAGCAAGTGGGCTTAGACTTAGATATTGTGGTTTCACCATCCACCTCAGTATAATTGGAATGCGATTTAGAAGGCAATAAATGAGTATCCAAAAAAAAGCGCCTAATTGAGGAACAGAAGCAGATTTTAGAAATACATGGCTTAATTGATGTCCTGAGGACCAAGAACAGCTGGAAGCCTTACTTCATTACACAGTTCCTACCCACCAGGGAGGGGAAGTCTAGGAAGCAACCTCTGGCTGCAGAAATACCAATTGCCTCCATTCTCTCACATATTTCTATAGATACAATTTCCCGGGTATAGTCTTAGAATTTGTGAATAATGATCTGCCCCTGCAAGAAGTGGGAATTCTTTGGAAAACTGAGCTTTTTTCCCCCTTCTTTTTGGCAATGTGTATGTTGAATTGCATCTCAAATTAGAAAGCATTGGTGTGCTTTCAGAACTGAAATTTCAGCCACCATGGAAAGTAAATCCTCAAATTAACTGCTGATTAATTTACTTTTTATATGTGCTCATATTCAAAGTACATCATCTAGATTGACACATGGGACCCCTAGGAACAGAAGAGGATTCTGGAAAGGTGTTGCAGTTCACATTTAATAAGTGTAGAAACTCACCTGAGAAATCATTCAAAACGAATTCACACAGAAAAAACGTAGACCAACACAGAACATTAGCTGAACTTTTTAATGGGCAATAAAGGCCATCTAGATTTCAATATCCCTTACAAATGTGTATCCAATTCTATTACCTTACATTTCCCATAACTTCAGAATTTCTGTGGCTTTTTGATTAACTAGAAAAGGGAAATGTGAGTATTTAAGTTGTATCTCCAAAGACTTCTCTGAAGCATGGATTTGACAACGATAATTGATTTGTTTCGAAAAGGTAAATTTGGGGGCTGAGGATGCCACACACTTGGCTGGCATATGTGAGGTCCTGGTTTGAGACCCAGCATTGGAATCACAAAACAACTCCCTCCCCAGATATGAAGGGAAAAAAGGAAACTGCAGTTCTTACATTCAAAAACTGAATAAACTAGATATTGCAAATAAGGGAAACCATGGGACCTATGTTTCTTTGGGCTTGGCTTACTTCACTTAATATAATTTTTTCCAAACCTTTCCATTTCCTAACAAATGAGGCAATGTCATTCTTTCTGATGGAGGCATAGAATTCCATTCTGTATTCCCTTATTTGCAATATCTAGTATATGTCTGAGTCAAGCAGAAAAGGTCAGATAAAGTGATGGTAGGGAAATGAACCCTAAGATATGTATTCAAATGTTTTTTTTCTTTCATGCGATTGTTTCTAACGCATTTATAAGATTATTCTTTGTTGCTTTGTATGTCCCTCCCCACAATATAACCCCCGCTTTCACTGTATTTGATGTCGGTATAATTTGTGGAGGGGAAGGGGAAAAACAAGTCGTTTAAATAAGGATACAGGACAATGAGAAGTACACGTGGTTATGTCAAAAACGAACTTTACAACTTTGGTGGGGTGGGACGGAGAGGAATTGGTGGGAGGGGAGGATGGGAAGGGATGGGGGGGAAACAAAGGAGGAAGCTACAATGTTTGATAAGAAATGTACTCATTATCTTGCCCATGTAATTGTAACCCCTCTGTACAGTATTTTCACAATAAAAATAAATAAAAATTTTAAAAAACTGAATAAAATGAAATACCACCAAATCAAATGTTCATGCTGATATATAATTTCACAAAATAATGAATGGAATAGTCAATTGACCCTTCTCCTTTATTCTATAAACTGTACAAGTATATCAATAATATTATTTAATTATTGTCCAATTAGATTAACTTTAATTTTGAATTTGACTTTTGGAACTTTGGAATTTGATCTTTGCTAAGTGTACTTGTAGATATAGTTAAAAGGAGGTTGTACTGAATTATACAGACCTCCAAATCTAATGGCTGATGTCCTGATAAAAAGAAAAGAGGGCAAGTGGGTGCCCGTGGCTCACGCCTGTAATCCTAGCTACTCAGGAGGCTGAGATCTGAGGATCACGGTTCAAAGTCAGCCTGGGCAGGAAAGGAACCACCAGAAAACCAGAAGTAGTGCTGTGGCTTAAGTGGTATAGTGCTTGCCTTGAGCTGAAATGCTGAGGGACAGGGCTCAGACCCAGAGTTCAAGCCCCACAGCTGACAAAAAGAAAAAAGAAAAGGAAAAAAAGAAGAAAAAAAATGGCCCACATGCATATATAGGAAGAAGATGATGGGTGATGCAGACATGCAGATTTTTTCCTACTAGAAGGAAATAACTCACTGATACTTGATATTGGACTTATAACCACCATTTCCTTTTTTTCTTTTCTTCTTCTTACTCTCCTCTTCCTTCTCTTCCTCATCCTTTCTTCTTCTTGTCTCAGACTTGGACTCAAACTCTGTATCTGATGCTTTGGCTTATTATCTGGTGTTCTACTATCTGATACATGCCTCCAACCTCTAAGTCACCATTTTTATAGGACTTTGTTATGCCAATACTAGGAAACATAATTCATTATGAAATTGCATGGTGCCTAATTTGCAAAACCAAACACTGAT
The DNA here is from genome assembly GCF_019054845.1 of Dipodomys spectabilis. Classification (NCBI taxonomy): domain Eukaryota; kingdom Metazoa; phylum Chordata; class Mammalia; order Rodentia; family Heteromyidae; genus Dipodomys; species Dipodomys spectabilis. Next base: position 14,649,922 of record NW_024870911.1, on the reverse strand, counting down.
CAAAAGGTATTCCACGGATACTGGTTTGAATTGTAAACTTCACGTGAGACAATGTACTCTTGTGTGTTTAAAACCTCTAAATACTATTTTGGGAATTCAACTACCTCCTTTACATTAAAAATGGGCTTAAAAAGCAGAGAAAAATAATGTCAAATAGGTAAGATGCTAATCAGAATAAAATATTCTCTGTTATGTATATCATTTGAGTTTAGAGAGTAGGTAGAGCTATAACCTTATAGAGTTAAGGTGAAAAGATGGTCTCTTTTTGTTGAAAATCTTCTTAGTATATATATTTCTACATAATTAGTGTAAATCAAAGCTTCATTTAAAACATTAAAAGCAACAACAAAAATACATTAGTGACATGGATGAGGCCTGTATCAAATTTCTGCAAACATCCTGTGGTAATTCTTGTCTATTATTTAAACAAAAGGTACAGAAATTAATTTTATAAACGAACTACAAAAACTGACTGAATAATTAGAAAAATAAACTTTTATTGTTTTTTTTGCAGAAGGAATGATGAAAGAATGCAGTATTTACTTGCATAATATAATGATATATTTTATTATTTAAATTTATAATAAACACAGGGTGCTTTCAAACTATACTATATATATTTATAGATATATTATATAAGCCTACTTATATATATGTTACATGTACTTGTACATGTATATAGATACTGAAATAAATGGATAGAGAGCTGTTTGGATAGATTTGGGAAAGGAAATCTCAGAGATCACAATTGTTTTTTGTATGTTATCTAAGTGAATCTTTTGCAAATTTAACACAATTAGACCAAACATTCAATGAAACCACCATAGAAATCATATTATGTCACTGATATTATAGCGGCTTTCCAGTAAACTTCCACTATAGTAATACATCAGAGGCAATATAATTCATAATTCATGAAGAACAAAGCTACTGTCTTTACAACCAACAACTAAAATGATTTTACCACAACACTTCCCACATCTTTCAGACAAATGAGCAAATATTATTTCAAATGCATCAGGTATATTATGGCACTAAAACTAAGGCTATAATTTCAGGTTAACAATGCTTAAAACTGTTCCTTGCTACTCAGGAGGCCATGATCTGAGGAAAGTTCATAAGAATCTTATTATGAAGTAGCTACCAAAAAGCTGGAAGTGGAGCTATGGCTCAAATGGCAGCAGGCTAGCCTTCAGCAAAAGATGCTCAGGGACAGTGCACAGGTCCTGAGTCCAACCTTCAGGGCTGGCACACATACAAAATAAATAAGAAAAGGAACTTTTTAAAAAAAGAACACTTCCAGTTTTTCCATCCATTCTAAGATGAGTTAATTGCCTTTTGTCTATTCCATTTCAACATCCTAACTGACCCAGCAGAGTACACTGCTGCTCATAACAAAGACCCTACCTACCCCCATAGCCTGGAGACATAAGCTATCCTCTCCTAACTAGGGTAAACTATACCAGCTCAAAAGACCACAAAAAGTTCTCATTCTAATCCCAAATTTAGTTGCTTTTCAGAAGTAAACTCCTTTCTATTCATGGAGCCCTCATATTAACTATTTTTACATAGATGAATTATTTTCTCTATAAGTAAATATGCTTGAATTCTTCCTGTCACCATAGTCTCATCTTCTTTTCCAACATATCATATTGTAGAAATGTTTCCCCAGAGGTGTAATAAATTATGTAAATCTAAGTTCTTTCTTAACTTTTTAAAAATATTTTATTCACCTAAATAAAAATATATACAAATAAAGTGAAAACATCCCCATATTCCTAGCTAGAGAAAGTATGGTACTGAAAGCTATAAATGGAGAAAACTATCCATATTTTCACATCATGACTTATATTATTTTTTTCTATTAAAAACAATTAATAACTACTTATTATTTTCTTATGTGAACATACATTTTCCTATATCTTTTTTTTCAACAGACAAGGATTGTTTACTGAGGAACAGCAAGGGGCACAGAGCTTCACGTGGGTTGGGAGGTTGTGCTTTCTATAGCCTTTGTAACAAGAGTTATAGATTGTCTACTGAGTTAGATTTAGTTGTGTGACATGTTTTGGCTAATGAAATGGGAATACCTTATACAATTCACCCCAGCAGAAATTTATAACTTTAATCCTAAACTTAAAAATAATGAGAAAGAAGGAATGATTGAGGATGGGAAGCATGAAATATTGTTAATGATGGGTTACCTTCTGGTGATACATTGACTTTTTATCATAAAGATCAAGGGCTCACAAAAGTCAAATTCTAATTATACCAATACACAAAAATTTTAGCAATGTTTACTGGATGCCTGCTCCATGAGTTGTGTGGGATGGATTTATGGAAATCCTTAAATATGTAAACACTTGGCATACTGGCATTTGTCTGAGACATGATTCTTTTCCTGAAGGAGAGCTTTATTGAATGCTAGGAACAGCTGGTCTGACAGATTGCTTCTTGTTTGTCCCAGCTTAGATTTTGTTGAGCACTTCAACCTATGTTGAGTATGCTATTTAGGCTACATGGCATTTCCAGTACCTCTTCAAAGGTCAGAATGACAGCTGTCTAGTTGTAATTTCTGCCTTGCAAGTATTTATTCAATGATGTACCCTTATGCATTTTTCAAACACCACTTCTATTTTAAGTTACTTGTTAAGAATTTAGTTTTAAGACACCCAGATGCTAATCTAGATTTATTTTATTCTTATGTGTGACATGTAACACCATGATAAATTAAAATAATGTAAATATCTTTTTAAATTTAATTTTAATGCTTTTAGGTTTTTTTCCCTGGGACTATGATTTTTAACTCAGGGCTTCACTCATGCTCAGCTTTCTTTCCTACAGCAAACATTCTACCACTTGAGTCACAACTCCCAATTTACTTTTTGTTAAGTTATTCTGCAGAGAGAGTCTCCTGGACTATTCTGCTCAGGCAGGCCTCAGTCTATAATCCTCTGGATTTCAGCCTCCTGAGTAGCTAAGATTATAGGTGTAAATTGCTGACACCTGGCTGTCAATGTAGTTTACATAAAGTTGTTCTGTTTTGTCTATATAAATATTTTATATTTGTAATATGGATATAAGTTCATTTTATTATAAGTAATATATGTATATTTATTATATGAGTTTCTTAAAAAGGAAATGGAAATTATAGTCCATGTCTGATAGATATTTGGTGTCCTCCACTCTAATCCAAAGTAACTATAATATTCTGAGTGACCTCATCAGCATAACTTTGCATTGTATTGAAAACCATAGCAATAACTTAAATGCTATTGTATGTATTTGTCTAGATATTTACTGATAGAAGATTTAACGTGTCTCAGAGCATGAACTCTGTATATCTCAGAGTACATAATTTAAGTATCTTTTCATGTCACTCCTCCTTCCAATCCTAGCTGCTAATGGGTGGATGGGGATTGTTGGGTGTCAGCCTAACCTTGGTCCTTGTTCTGCTCCTCTGTATTTTTTCTTTGCCAGTTATTACCTCAAATTCCTATTATCTTCTTATATGGAACATGGTAGTTCTACTCTGGTTCTTTTTCCCAACACCTAAGTACCAGAATTTATAACACATCATTTTCAGCAATCCCTTACTATTGTTGACATTCTTAGGAACAGCACACGATGCTAAATAATTTTGCTCACAGTTAAATATGCGATGTAAATAAAGATGTTTTCTCAGCACATGGCCATTCATCCCTGGTATTCAACTATTTTCCAGAAGTTCAAAAAGGTGGTGGTTCTTTACCTGTGATGTGTGCTTCAATCTCCTGATAGTGTGATACTTCATTTAGTATATATAGAATATTTGGGATACTTCAGTAATATATGTCTTTATCACAGTGGTGCTTTTGTTCTAACATTAATTATGCAGAATATAAACTTTCATGTTCTGAAGAACCATGGTGTGTTTCCATTGATAAAATTGGAAAAACAATATGTCTAGAATTTTCTGTGACTTCACATGGAAGAAATACCCTGTTCATTTTTTCCATCAACGTAGACATACTACCATGCTATAGTTTAATATGAAATTGTTTATTTCTTTTATTTGTATCACAGTTCTTCTCCACGTAAATGATTATTATCATTCTCTTAATGAATCACACTGAAAATTACTCATTGTAATTTTGTACTTTAAATCGTATGGCTTAAGTAGAATTATTAGAAACTTGTGTATCCCAGGTATCCAAACACTTGAGTATCCAAACACTTTAAAAATATTTGACCTCTCCCTCTAAGCTATTCCCTCCAGAAATGACTTTTTTCACGTAATATGAATATTTTTCTTCACTGTAGAACTTATTGTCTATTAAAATATCTTTGTGTATTTTTTGTTAATGCTTTCTTTTGACAGTCTGGGACACAGGGGCTTATGTGCACTAGATAAGGGCTCCATCACTTTCACAACACCCCAGGAATTTTTGCTTTTCAGATGCTATCTTATAGTCTCCCAAGGTGGCCTTGGACTATGAGCCTTTTGCCTAAGTCTCCCGTGTATCTGGTAATACTGGTATACAGGTGTTAACTATTAAGCCCAGCAACTCTTTTATTTTATTTGTATGAAAGTGGTTGCTAATTTGTGTGTGTGTGTGTGTGTGTGTGTGTGTGTGTGTGTGTGTGTATGAGAGAGAGCGCGCAAGAGAGAGCTAGCAAGAGAGATACAGTGGGAGCGAGCCAGCAAGGGAGGGGTGGGGGGAGCTAGGGCAGGTGTGCTTGAATTCAGGGCCTGGTGATGTCCCTGGGCTTTTGCACTCAAGACTAGCACTCTATCACTTCAGTCACAGCTCTATTTCTGACTTTTGGGGGTAAATTGCAGATAGGAATTTCAATGGCTTTTCCTGCTTGGGTTGGCTTTGAACTGTGATCACCAGATCTCAATCTCCTGGGTAACTAGGATTACAGCCATGAGCTACCCATGCTCAGCTATATGAAAGTTTTATGCATTTATATTTCTCTTCCTAAAAGTTTGTGCTTTTGAGGTTCCATTGAATCTGTCAACTGGATAAGTAATGATAAATATTTATATCCCAAGAGGACTGGAAATACCTGCATAGAGTTTTCATATTTAGTAGACAAATACATTTTTAAAATACGTCCTCAGAATCCAAACAGTATGTAAATCTGGCAAATATTTGTTCACAAGGAATGAGAATGGTTCTGAAAACTTTTGGAAATATATTATTCTGATATTCATGCCCATCAAGAAAGAAGGTTGTGACATTCATATAAATGGAGCTGAGAGAATCTCTCCAGTACAAATAGCATTCAATGCATCAAGTCATGTCTTCAATAATCCATTCTCGCCTCTACAAAGTGCTAACTCGTCAGTCTTGCTATGTCTTGCTATATGGGCAGGATATTACCTTACCCACGTCATTCTTAGTCATGTGACCCTTAGACTGTATTAATGTGAGCTTGTAAGGTGTAGATTATGGATGCTATCTGTGCACTGCCTCAGACCCCATGCCCCTCTCTTCTTCCATCAGAGCAGTTAGTCCCAGTTGGTCCCAGTTCAGAGCAATTTCTAGGTTGTAGAGTGAAATAGATTTGAGAGCAGATCTGAGCCTGTAGAGCTGAGCTGAGTCAGAGCCGAATAGCAGACAGCCTGTAGACCTGTGAAGGAGGTGTGTGTGTGTGTGTGTGTGTGTGTGTGTGTGTGTGTGTGTGTGTGTGTGTGTGTGTGGTGTGCTGAAATGCCCTGCGATTTGAGGGATTACTTTCCTACCACAGCCAAAGCTGACAAGAGCCTCTTAAAGCTTAGCTGCAGAAAGGAGAAACAAATAACAATAATATTTGTGACTCCACTGATATCCTTCTTCATGTCAAGCATTTGTTCTGTGTTTCAACCAACAAATATTTCCCATCTTTTGAGCAGAGAGTTTCCATTTGCTACTGGAAATTGAAAATAAAGTACATAGAGATAACTCCAAATAAATATCCCCTTTTAAGAAATCCACCCAACCAGAGCAGTGTGAATATTTTTTTTCTGAAGCATTTCAGTATTGTATGTATGTATGTATGTATATCTAGGTAAATGGTACATCCAGGTAAATTTCAATTTTGAATTATTTCCCACAATGGAAGATTTGATTAAGAATAAGATGGGTGGGACTGAGATAGGTGGGCAGAGGAAGAGGGAGGGAGTGCTACTGATCAAGACACATTGTGCTCACAAAATGTAAAGTTGTGCAACAGATAATAACAAATGCTGTAAACACTCTTCCAGATTTATAACAAATGTCTATAATTAAAGAAGACAGTAAAAAAAAACTACAGTAAATATCAGGTCCTTTTTATCCTAAATTCCTTATTTTTTTCCCAACACAAAAGTAGAGATATTGCATTTTGAAACATTCCCTAGTCAAATAATGATCATCAAAAGAAAAATTTAAGAAACTTCCTGCACAACATTTTAAGATAAACATAAATTACCCTAGGATATTATTTAGTGCCAGCATTTTTTTAAATTTTGGGATTAATGTTTTCAAGGAAGCGCAATGGGTTCTGAAAGAGCTGCAAATCTCTAAATTGAATATGCATTGTGTGTCATGTTGTCATTCCTTTTCTTTCTTTTCTCCATCCGAATTTTTTCTTCATTTTAATAAAGTTCTATTTCTAGGGTCCATGTTTCAAAGACTGCAAGGAGAAGTTCATGTTTTCTTCCTGACTTGGAATTGTTCAAAATGAAATCTCCCAGAAACTCGAAAAGCACAAGCTGGATGATAAGGCTGACCAGGAATTGCCTGTCAACACAGGTTTACCTGTCAACACAGGCTTCCATGAGGTAAGCTGTAGCTGGTTCTGCCACAGTAGCCCAGTTAGGATCAGTGATTTACTTTTTTGTATGTTTGCCATGCCTGCTCATGCAAATGGAGAGAGATGGAGCTTCACTCTTCGGAAAGACTCATATTGGGTTACAGAGATCCTTTTGCAATTCTCAGTGAAGCCTCTGGGTTTATCCCGCATCACTTCTAGCCTTGCCATGAAAAGAAAAAAGTAGAAAAAGAGCAAGTTCACGAGTTTATTTGAATCTGTCACAGTGCCAACTAAGAGAGCCAGAAAAAAAGTACACCAGGTACCACCAATGAGAGCCCCATAGGGATTATTGCTCTGCTGGTAAATGCTAGCCAAATACATACCTGAAGCCCATTTGAGCTCAAAAATAGTAGAGCGTCATCACCATCTGCCCCCTTTCCTCTACAATCCCCACTGGAAAATACTGCACGAATGTAAAGAAAATGTCTCATGCAGTGTGGAATTGAGAGATGGGAAGAAGAAAAAAATTGCAGAGGGGCAGGGACCCCATTATTCTTTTAATTCCTAATGTCCTTTTCCTTTATTTTCTCTATAGACCACAAATCTTATTTGTGAGGATGGGACATTAGACTCATGGAGATTAGAAAAAGAGAATAGATGAGGTAAGATATAGAGTATTACCTTTATGTATTGTAAGAAATCCATTCATAAATCCATTGCCAGATATGATATATTCCCAAAAAGTGAAATACATTTTATTTTTTGTTCAGAAATACAAATAGGGGAGAAAAAATGTTTTATAGGCAGTTGTTTGGTACCAAACAGAATGTCAGACCCACACAAAGAATTGAAAGGCAAGGGAAAAGGAATAAATGATCATAAACAAATGACTTCTTAAAAATTGATTTTTGATTGCTTGTAATATAATCAATATAATCAACAGTCTGAGCAAAAATTCTAGTGATGTAACTTTGTGTTATTGCTTACATAAAAGTACCATTAAGAGAGCATTAATACAGAGACCATACTTTTGAAAGGATGATACACTTCATGTAAATTATTTGAAAGTAGAATCTACTTAAAGGTGTGCTAACAATCCCTCCAGTTACAAATCCAAATAAAATACATTCTTAAAAAAGATGTAGATTGCAACCAAATAGATAAACAAACTCAAATGACAAAGAAAGATCAATTTAAAAGCAGGAAATAACAAATAATGTTCTGTGGATCATATGTATTATTCAATGTGAATGCTAAGATCTGTTCTATATTGTCTTCAGATACCACTGCTCCACTGAAGGATAGATTTCTCATGCAAGAGCATATTAGCACTCTCCCGATCTCTCCAGAGACATCTTGCTAGAACTATGATCTCCTTCTGTATTTGTCTCCCCTCTGATGTTCTGTCTCATGAATTCCTTCTATGATTATAGCAACTCCTTAGCAGCAGATCCTCAACTCACAGTCTTGCTCCACTGTTGACAGCAGGTTGAAAATTCTCTCCTCACTAAAGTTAGGAAACCCTTAATAGAAATTATTTATTTCTGATTCCCAAACATTTTTATTATTCGTTCCCCAGTATCGACGCCCTTGAAATCTATTTTCTTTTCATTTTTTGTCAGAATTTTTATAGGCATGAAAATATTTCAATATCTCTACAAGTGAGCAATCCATAAATAAAATGAATACCTAGTTCACTGAAATAGACCTGTATATGGGCAGTACAGTAAATGATAATCAAAATAATCATTATAGAGATATAATCTAACAATAATGAGATGTATAAAGAAGTATTTTAGAATTTCTACATTAAGAAGATAGTCGAGGCAAGCTTTGCAAAAATGTGAAAAAATTAAAGACTTACACCTTGGGGAGAAATACACATGGCACAACTACTTTGGAAAGCAGTCTTTGGATTTTTAAAGAATGAAACATAAAAGTGCCATATGGTCCATCTATTCTAGCATTCTATTCAACTCTTGAACTGATAAGACACAACATCAGTTGCAATGTGATATCTGGTATTAAATTCTGAAACAATAACAACAAAAATAATCATTTGGGGTGAGGAATGTAGCTCAAGTGCTTACTGGTAGAGGCCCTGGTATTGGTACTCAGCACAGCAAAGAAAATAAAAATAGGCATCAATTGAAAATCCCATTTCTCTTATGTGTAGAATATTCTGAAAAATGTTGGCTGTATAGAAAAAATAGAATGTCAGTTACTAGAAGGAGGAGATAGGGAAAGGGTTCAGATATGTGAGCCCAAAATACTAAGTTGTGGTAAAGTAGGATGAATGAATATAAAAATATAGAGCATGAGGAATATATTTAATATTTTCTTGTACATTGGAAAATTTCTAAGTGTTGGCAGTAAGTGTTGTTACCATACCAACATAAGGTAAATATGTGAGCTGATATACACATTAATGAACCTGAATGCAGTAATTATTTTAATTATGGATATATTTATATATATTTCACACATCATGATATATGCCCAAAGTATCTAGAATAAAGACACGTGTATATAGAAATCTGGGTCGAATTCTATAATAGACACCTCACCAAACACCAAAGATAAATATTTAGAACTCAAGTAAGTGTCTGAAAAGATGTTATAATTTTCAGATAGGGAAGTTCAAAGCAATTATTCTAAAGTACAAAAAACAAAAAACTAAAATAAATACCATAGACAGACATATTTTAGTAAAGAAAAATGTAGTGGAAATAAAGTATCCCATTTCTATAAGTAGTGGGAGAAGCATTAGATTATGAGTGAATTGATCATCTTATGTGTTAAAAAGAGTTATGCCATGTCTGTGCTGCTAAGACAGAATAGCAAAGCCTGAGGAATTTATAAACAATAGAAATGTGATCATTAGTGTTCTAGGAACTGCAGAATCTAAGAACAGAGATCAACCTGATCCCTATCTGGTAAAAACTCTACCCTCAGAACTTAAATAGCTTCTGAAGATATCTTCCTTCAATGCCAATACGGTGGTGACCAAGTTTCAAAACTTGAATTTTAGGGATCCTAGATTGCGGTGAGGAGGCTACACTCACAATTCTCCTACAGCCTGAAACTCTAACGTGCAACCACAATTTCTGAAAAAGAAATAGTGTAGTTGTGGAGATGGGAGGGAAGGGATGGTAGGGGAAAAACAAAGGAGGAGGCAACAATGCTTGATAGGAAATGTACTCATTACCTTGGTCATGTAACTGTAACCCCTCTGTACAGTATTTTCACAATAAAAAAACTTATTAAAAATGAAAAAAAAGAATAGAATTAAAACTGAGACTTCATTCTCTTTATTTGCTATTGTTGGTCTTTGCATTCTTAAGAAAATTCTAAGAAACACTAAATCCCTAACAGTCTTTGGAAATTCCTAGTTTTGCATTCTTTTTGCTGTTTTTATGTTATTTGTTTCCTTTTCCTCATTCTGAAATTCTGTAATTGCAACTGCCAAGCGATTACTAGGAGTTTTGAAAATTTCTACTATGATGTTCAGCCAACCTGATTTTATCTTACATCATCCTCCAAATGATGGCATCCTATATTAGTCTTAATATTTTTGGGGGTAGGGGTCCGGTTGTGGGGCCTGAACTCTGGGCCTGGGCACTGTCCCTCAGCTCTTCAGCTCAAGGCTAATGCTCTACCACTTGGGCCACAGCACCACTTCCGCCTTTTTTCTTTTTGCTTATGTGGTGCTGAGAAATTGAACCCAGGGCCTCATGCATGCAAGGCAAGTGCTCTACCACTGAGCCACCTTCCCAGCCCTATTAGTCTTAATATTAAGTTACTGTTAAATTTACTGAGCAGAGGTTCCAATGCATATGACATGTCTACATTTTCATAAAACATGCCTGTAGTCCCAACTACGGAGGAGGAAAAAGTAGGAAGCTTGCCAGGCTTTACCTGAAAATTGATTTTTAAAAAAAGCTGGAGTCTTGGCTCAACAGATAGGCTTTATGCTGTCTAGCAAGCTTAAGTGTAATGTATTTGTGTTCAATTTGGATATGTTAGCATTTTATTTAGGATTTTTGCATCTCTGTCTGCAAATTTTAATGGTCTAGTATTATATTAAGAGAATAAAATAAAAATAACTTATATGCTCTACTGTAAAATAATTTTAAGAAATTGAGACAAGCAAAGACATTCAAGTGAAAAACACTTCATGGTTGTTTGATAGTCTTACCTTAGTGTTTCTTATGCTTGGATTTCTTTTCAACTACTTTTACTTGGTAGTGCTTTGGAGTTTTAAATTATGTATGTTTAAAGCACTATTTCTCCTATTTTTAAAAGAAAATACCTATTTACTTTGGTTAAAGTTAAATATTATCCACATAAATCATGTCCTAACACCATATACCCTGTGATTCCTTTTAGGTGAATTTACCTCTAATTAATGCTTAAGTCATTGTGCCACCTTAAAATCTAAACTCTGTTCATTATAATTTTGGCAACTGTATTTATATTTCCAAGACTGTTACTGATTTTTTTGTTGTTGTTGGTCATGGGGCTTGAACTCTGTGCCTGGGCACTGTCCCTCACAGCTCTTCAGCTCAAGGAAAGCTCTCTACCACTTGAGCCATAGCATCGCTTCCAGTTTTCTGAGTGGTTTATTGGAGATAAGAGTCTCATGGACTTTCCTGTCCAGGCTGGCTTTGAACTGTGATCCTCATATCTCAGCCTCCTGAGTAGTTAAGATTACAGGTGTGAGCCACTGGTCCCCGGCACTTTTACCCATTTTTAAAATATATATACACATATTTTAAATATATATTAATTTCTTATCCTTGCGACAATTTAATTTTGTGTGTTTACTAGTTCCTAGTAATGAATACATGTTTGAAATCTTATTGGAATGAAATTCATTTAGAACAAATGTATTTTTCTCATTAAATTTTGGCTAGTTGGCAATATAATTTTGTGTCATTGTTTTATTAATGGGCCTTAATTTTATTGTGGGTCAGTCTATCTTTTTTCCCCCATATCTTCTTCAGCTGACCTCTACCATGGACTTTGGAATGTTGCCCATTGGTTTTTCAGCCTTCAGTCTGGAGAAAGATTATTATTGGAAGTAGTAGGTCTTTGTCAAAGGGTAATGGTTTAGGAATATCAAAGGCTTTTGTGCTTGTGACTTGTAGAATCTGTGGGTCAGCACTGCTTTGTCCTGGGCTCAGGCTGCAGACACATACCCAGCTGGGGCATTATGGTCTGTTTCTGGTTCAGTGAAAGATTAGCAACATCTCAGATGAGATTTTAAATATCATTTGTAGAATTTAAACTTTCTCTTTTCCTATTTTATATGTCTTTATTATATATTTCCAGCATCAACTCAAATGGCTTACTAGAAATGGTTGCGTTGGTCATAAAGATCTGATCATACCATGACTAAAGGATCCTCTCTGGGACTATGTATATAAATAGTTCTTGGAAAAGAAAAATTGTTAACACAACTATGGAGAGAATATATTTTGTCTATTGGATTTGGATTTTGAGTTTTACTCCACACTCAATGTGTTAGTCTCAAAAAAAAGCCAGAATCTCCGAAGTTTAATGGTGTGACCTTGGAAAAGCCAACTAATATCTGTGAACCTTTGCTCTCCAATCTGGATAACAAGCACTTAGAAAGTTTTAGACACCACTCTTGTCATAAAAAAAGTGGATGAATTAAGTGAAAACACTGTAGTCTAGATAATTTAGCCCACATGAACTATAATGTCATTGTAACCATTAGCAAGCTCTTAAGGAAATAAGGGACAAAAATGAAATCCTAGTTACACTTTCCTATTCTTTGTATAAAGCGCAAAGGCCTCAAACTCTTATCTTTACACCATAAAAAGTAATGTAAAATGTGTGAAATGGAAGATTGGAAGGCTACACACAACTGGAGATTGGAGTCTCTTCATGAAGAGTAAATGCTACAAGAAACATTTCATTTTTATTTTCCTTGGAACTCAGCTATGAGAAAATCTAGTACATAAACAAACAGTTTGAGGTAATGGCTTTATAGATTCACTCATAAAAGTATTTTCATTGACAATGGAGTTATACTTATCTGTCAGGAAGAATATCATTTTCAGGGAAATAGTGGATCCTGAAAAGTATGTTAAGAGAAGTCAGGTTCAAAAAGAGAAAAGGTCCACTTTTTCTTCGTGGAAGTTAGATCAGAAAGAGTTGGAAAAAATTAGGTTAAGTGAAGTAAGCCAGGCCCAAAGAAATATAGGTCCCATGGTTTCCCTTATTTACAATAATTAGTATATATCTGAGACAAACAGAAACTGTCAGACAGGTTGATGTTAGGTGAGATGAACCCCAAGATAAGGACTCAAATGTTTTTTTCTTCCATGTGATTGTTTCTAACATATTTATAAGATGATTTCTTTGTTGCTTTGTATGTCCCTTCCCCATGGTATAAGCACTGATTTCACTGTATTTGATGATGGTATTATTTGTGGAGGGGAAGGGAAAAAACAAATCGTTTAAATAGGGTTACAGGTAGACCCATTACAACAATGAGATGTACAAGACAACTTTGCAGGGGGGAGATGGGAAAGGATGAGAAGAGGAAACAAAGGAGGAGGCAACAATGCTTGATAAGCAATGTACTCACTCTCTTGCCCATGTAATTTTAACCCCTCTGTATGGTATTTTCACAATAAAAAAGAATTATAAACATATATTAAAACATACAGAAGGTCATAGGAAAATATACACAAACAAATTGACTGAAGTATGTGAAACACAAGGGAAGAATCCAATGATGTAACTCCTATGAACAAATAACTTAACGGTCTAAAAAAACAAGTCAACAGAAGCTGGAACAAATGGAGAGAGGAAGGGTTGGTTAAAATAGGCATAGTATATAATAATGTATCAGGACCTTGAGGTGCGGTGGGGAGAGACAGGGGAGAATGATAAACAGGGTTAGATTGATCATTGTACTCATAAACTAAGCAATGAATTAAAATAATTAAAACATCTCATAAAACTAGTGTGTGGGTGTGGGTGTGTGGGTGTGTCTACAAAGCAGTAGGCATTAAAAGAGTAGAAAATTTAGCTTCTACAATCCATTACATTATTTTCTTTTATTTTAGGCACTTCTTACCACAAAAGGCCACTGGATCAAAAGAAGAAGTGCTTGACCTGACAATGTTATTTAAGATATAGTGGTATGGGGGCAGTGTCAATATGCTACACACACAAAAAGAAATAAAAGTAAAAGTGTTTAAGTTTGGTGCAAGTACCTACAAAACTATTACTTGCATCTGCTTGATAGCTGAAGAGCTTAGTGAATGAACCTGTAGTTTCAATAGTCTGCCAAGGGTTGATATATTTGAAGTTGCAACATAATGAAATGAGGAAAAAAAATTCAACAACTATTACCCTTTCATTTTCTGACAGAATAATGAGCTTCCTACAACAGTTTCATAAGTAATACATCTCTAGCGTAAATTATTACTTAGCTCTTGCAAACCTAAAAGAATCATGCTGAGTTTCTTTTATTTATTCTCATTTGAATAAATGTGTTTTTCTTTTGGTATTATTCAAATTAGCAACGACTTAGCTTTCTACGCTTGGGTATTTTGCACAATCTTTAGAACAATATTAAATTTTCATCACTGGTCTGGAGGAGGCTTAAATTATTATAATATTCAAAATAAAATATTTCAGAAGATGAACTATCTCACCATAGTCTTGTGACATTTATTAGAGGAATTATAGCTATACACATAAAATTTAAAATGTACTGTTTAATTAAAGTTAGTTTTATCACTGACTGTAAGTGGCAGAACAGTAATAAATGAATTAGATATACCTTTTAATCTAATACATTCAAGTCTATACTTCTTTGTAAAAAAACATCTATGGGTGGGTGCTGGTGGTTAATGGCTATAATTATACCTACTTGGGAGGCTGAGATCTGTGGATCAAAGTTCAAAGCCAGCCTCGCAGGAAAGTCCAAAATTCTTATTTCCAATTAACTAAAAAAAAATGGAGGTGTGGCTCAAGTGGTAGAGTATAATCCCTGAGCAGAAAAAAATAAGGGTAGCATCCAGGCCCAAACTTCAAGACCTAGTATTAACACTCACACACACACACACACACACACACACACACACACACACACACACACACACAGAGTCATGTAGATAAACATCTTAATGATTCCTTTTTTATTAGGTACAGTATATTCACCTATATTTTGTGGTGATGTTTTTATATTTTATTGTTATAAACACATTTGACAGATTCTATAGCTGAGACTGTTATGGCCTTTTAACCCTATACATAGTAGAAAAAAGAATTAAGGGTTAGGATATGTTAATTAGCTAATATCAATTAATATTTAATAGAACCGGGTTCACACTTGAGCTTTCAAATGAAAGATTTAATAAATTATCAAAATTTTTATTATACAATTATTTAATACAATTATCACGGCATCTAAAAACTTTTTAGTTTGGTTTATTTCAATTCACCTTTTTTTTTCTTTTAAGAATTATCCCCTTGATGGTGTAACAAAAATATGATTAAGTTAACCTAAGTTCAGAAAAATATTTTTGTTTAAAAATATTATACTCTTAATCTTTCTCTTTCTTTTGGTGCCAGTCTCTGCAACTTGAACTCAAAGGCCAGGGTCATGTCACTGAATTTTTTCTTCAAGGTTGATGTTTTACCATGTGAATCACAATTTAGCTAGTTTTTTTTTTTCTTCAGTTGAATGGAGATAAGAGTCTCAGGGACTTTTCTTCCTAGGCTGGCTTTGAAGTGTGATTCTGTCTCTCAGCTTCCTGAGTAGCTAGGATCATAGGTATGAGCCACCAGCACCTGTCTTAACTTTTATATTTTATAATTGGGCATCTTTTAAAACTATTTTTAACTAACTTTTATGAACGTTAGAGCATGGGTCAATATTTTGTTATTTTGTACATAATTTATAGTCGGGGTGCCATTATTTGTTGCAAAGAGTTTTTCTAGTTGAACATCCTTTGAATTTCCACCAAAATTAATGGACTCTATCTGTATGGGTCAATTTGCAGACTCCAGCTTTTCCATGAAGATATATGTCTACCTTCACAGCCCAATTTTGCTTTAGTTATCTTTCAGGAAGGGTCTCAAACTCTGGCTTTTCCTGTCCTTGAACTACAACTTCCCATCCATGACTGCCACTTCTTAAGGTCTATAGACAATCACCACCACACTTATTTTTTTCTTGGTTATTACTGGTTTGTTTGCTTTTGAGATTGAGTCTCACTACCATTTTCTACATGCGCTGTCCTTGGGCTACAATCTTCTGATAATTCAGCGTATGGTCTGGTGTCATTTCATTTCAAGCTAAAGAAAATTCATTATTATTTATTTCTTGTAAGGTAGATCTGCTAGCAGAAAAACTAAATTGTTACTTCATTTTGAAAGCATTATCTCCTAGCTATAGAATTATTACATGACATTGTTTATATGTTTTCTTTCTGATGTATTGTTTCACTGTCATGTCTCTGTTATTGTTGATGACAATACTTAAAACAGAACCAGTGGTCCCCACAGATGAAGAATCCTGCTGCACTGAAGATTTTTAATTCATCTTAAAAAATTATATTTCCAGATTAAGACCCTTTGTATATATCCTATAACAGATAGATGGATGCTTTTCAAATTTATAAAGTTTTATTATTGTGAAAATACTGTACAGAGGGGTTACAATTAAATGTGCAAGATAATGATTACATTTCTTATCAAGCATTGTTGCCTTCGCTTTTCGACATAACGCCTCGTACATCTCATTTTTGCAATGGGTCCACCTGTATCCCTATTTAAACAATTATTTATCCCTTCCCCTCCACAAATTATACCAACGTCAAATACAGTGAAAACAGGGGTTCTACCATGGGGGAGGGACATACAAAGCAACCAAGAAATCATCTTATAAATATGTTAGAAACAATAGCAAGAAAGAAAAACCATTTGAGTCCTTATCTTGGGGTTCATTTCACCTAACATCAACTTATCTGACCGTTTCTGCTTGTCTTTTTGAACACTGTCAAATATTTTTCTGTGCTTTCTTTCTCAGGTTTTTCCCTCTCTCCCTCTCTTTCTTTTTCTTTTCCTCCCTCTTTCTTGCTTTTCCTCTCTCTCTCTCTATTTCTGTTCTTATTCCAATAAAAGACTCTACCACTCCGTCAGCCTGTTCAGTTTATTTTTCAGATAGGGCTTTGCCCTTTTGCCTGAGCTAGCCCTAGAGATAATGCTTCTACCTCTCTTTTTGCATAGGTGGAATTTCAGACATGTGTCCGACATTTAGCCTTCCTTATGCAGTAATTTTTTTATCTATTATGTTTTTGGAATTTCTATGTAGTTTTGTGACCATATTATTTGAGTTCTAAACATTTGTCTTACTACTTTATTTGTTAACAATGGTTTTATTATGTCTATGTAATTGTATAAAAGAGGTATCATTTAACAAAGTTGATATCTGATATTTTATTGTTGAAGTTATCATACACCAAATAGTAAAATATTCCTCCAGACATAAAAATAGGTTCACAAACTAAAATTGAAAATGTAGGGATATATTGGCACTGTTCACACAGTAGAGTTTACACCGCTCATGAATAAAGAATAGGTTAACCAGTAAATAGTTTTGCAAATTATTTTTATTGATATATTAATTATACAATGGGACTTCATTGTGTATGACCATATGAGGATATAAGCTTAAACAATATTTTAAAGGCCTTCATCAATATTTAGCTTTATCCCAGAAGAAGGAAGAAGTCTTAAATAAGAACATGGACAGTACAATGAATCATAGAAAAGTTAAAAATTTGAATCATTGTCTGCTAAAATCCTATACATTCAAATACATGATATAAAAATGACATACATATAAACATGGTGAATGAATTTAAACAAAAGTTACTATCTTGACCATGTAAGGATAAATAAATAATCAGGCAATGAATTAAAATAAAAAGATCAAGTAAAACATTAAAACATTTTATATTTTTCTCAATAAAATATTTCTCATACTTCTAAATAAACCAGAATAAAACATTTCTACTGATGAATATTCCCTCATTCATGTGTGTGTGTGTGTGTGTGTGTGTGTGTGTGTGTGTGTGTGTGTGTGTGTGTGTGTGTGTGTGTGTATTCATTGTGGCTTTCTCAGATGTGACCCTTGGGAAACTCTTTAATATTAAGTTTTTGCATGTCTTTCCTACTTTAATATTAAGTTTTTGCATGTCTTTCCTACTTATTTTCAAGCCAGAAACTTGTGGCTGTACTTTCTAAAACTCTGAAGCAGTAATTTCACAGATTTTAGTTTCCAAACTGTTAGTTTTAACATAAGAAATTTCATTGAAAACAAGTGAATAATTACCTCAATTCTGGGGCTTTAATGAAAGGAAATTGAATTATTTGAAGGCTAAAACATTCTGTTTTAATTTACCCACTAGCATAACAGGAATTCAGTAGTCCTGAGAAGCTAAATGCATTCAAATGTTTAATGCAAAGTCTAACACTTTTAATAAATGTAGATTAATCATTTTGAGAACTGTCCTCTGTGGCTTCTCCATTATTGCATTCTTCATAAATATAAGAAAAAGAACATTTTCGATTTTTACATTACTAATCAATCTGAATAACAGTTGTCAGAATTATAAGCATAGAAAGATATACTTTTGCAACTTTGTCACAAAAATACTGGAAATAATCCTATCATATTTTCATTTATTGCAGTATTCCTAGTCATGACAATTTTGAATATAGGGTCCTTTTTTCCAACTAAATTTCTCAATCACTTATGGATCTGTTAGATCTACAGTTTAAATTTGAATGTGCCTGAAGAGAATGACTGGATAAATAAAATTTATATCATATTTATATTCTGAAAATGTCTTCATGCCCTTAGAAGAAACATACTTGAACACAATTTTCTGTTGAATAAATAACTGAAAATTAATGATTGCATATTAAAAACTCCCATGATACACAGCAAATGATCAAATTAAATTCAGATACTACTTTGACTTGTCAGAAAGAAATTTTGTTTATACACTCTCAATTTTCTGAGAGTGTGGTTGAACATTTAACTATGAAGATGTACCTTCTACTACTCAAAACTTAAAATAAAAAAATCATTGAAATAGTGTTCATTAAATTCACCAATTTAGTGTACTTAATTCAATCTTTTCTGTAAGAGTATAATTTTATATATATTAAGGAGTTTTCTGCATTTCATTGTCATTGTAAATTAGGTTAACATTGATAACCATTTTCCTTTAATAAGAATTCTTTTCCAAGCCAGGAACATGTATATTTTCAGACAAATTTTAATTGGAAAAAATATTAGTTAAAAATTTCTTCATACCATACCATACCATACCATACCATAACTAGCGTTATGATAAGACCTACTTCCTAAGTAATACTATGTAATATTTTCTATTTCTTCTGGTGATATGTATCTGGAATTGACTCTGATTCAGCTTGTTGTACTATCAGGACTCAAAAATAAAACTACAAAAATCCACATTGTCTTAAAGTAAAACAATCATATCTGCTTATCATATAATTTTATTTTTGAAAGAATTTTTAATATTTTTCTGCAAGTATAGTGTTGTGTGACTACCATTGGCATGTTGTTGATTCAGAATCTGAGATGACTACATTTGCATTTTCTTTGAACATATAAAAACTACATCGATTTTTTTGCTTTGTGGTCTGAGAAAGACCACAAATAACAAAAATATTTTAGTCACATAACTTTCAAATTGTACATAAAAAGTTTAATGCTTCAAAAACAGATTAAAGCCATGAGATTGAGGTTCACACCCATAATCCTAACTACTCAGTAGGCTACGATCTGGGGATCATGGTTAGAGCCAGCCTGGGTAGGAAAGTTTGTGAGTCTCTCAAGTCCAGAAAAAATGGAAATAGTGCTGTGGATGAAAACGGATCTGTGGCTAAAAGTGTTAAAGGGATAATCCTGAGCCCAAAAGTAACAGGGACAACAAATCAAAAACAAACCAGGTTAAGATCTTTGTTTCAATATAAAATTTAGGATTGCTTTGATCAAGAAGTATTTCATTGAAGTTTTTATAATACCTGTGATAAAAGAATGAAATACTGGATGAGTTCAGCCTAAAATCCTCAGTGAATCCATTTATAAAAGTTACTTTCAAATAACCTTATGAAATTCTTGTAAAAGGACTAAATTCTGGAAGGCCGTTGCCAACAAGGGCAAGTTCATAAGGGTAGAAATTTGTTATATTACTGAGCTAATCGTAATGGGCAGCTATTGTTTATCATTGGATAAAACTTTTTTAAGGGTCAAAGCATGGTCAGATAATGGAGTCTGTACAAGGACAAATCAATGAATAATGTGCTCAGTATTTACCGAAGGATCATAAACAAGTCCAGGGCAGGGTAGTAAAATCACAAATTCTATAACAACAATATCTCCATTGGTTCTTAAAAGGGATATTGAAGAAGACCAAAATAGACATAGTGAAAAGCCTAACCTTTAGCTGCTTATGTTTTAAACTTAGGAAATATATTATTTGCTGGTAGCTAATTTAGGGTGGGTTGAACAGTATAATAAAAATCAGACCATTTTAGAAAGTTGATCAATATGTAGAGTTAAGCAAAAGCACTTAAGGAAAGAAGTTTCAAGGACATGAAGATCTATATTCTTCAAATACTGTGTATTTCTCATATGTGGAAGATAAAAAAAATCACATGGAAGTTAGAAGAACAGTGGTCAGTTGAGGTTAGGAAGAATAAGGGGACTTAGAATAGAAAGAAGTCAGATAAAATTGGCCAAAATAGTTAGATGAGAGGCTAAAGTCTAGTGTTCTATAGCACTGTAAAGTGACTATAGTTCACAAAACTTAAGCATGTATTTTGTATATACTTAGAGTAAGGAATTTAAAGTTCTTCTTTACAACAAACTGATAAATATTAATGATTCAGGAGTGCTTTTATCATGATTTGATTATTATACATTGTATATATACATGGAACCACCTTTATACAATGCATAATTATCAAGTATTTTACCCCATAATTTATGTAGAGGATTGTTTGTCCATTTAAAGAAAGGTATCATAGTGACCTATAAAATCTTTTTTATATAATAAAGAAAATTCAAAATTACAAGAAAACTATTGGTCATCCATTTTACTCTAAATGTTGTGACAGATTGTATATAGGTCTTATAATAGATTACATCTGTGTATATATTGTCTTCCTGAATCTCATTCAATAATGACTTACTTTCTGATTAGGAAACATTTCAGAGTTTAAGAAATAAGGAAAGCTGGCCCTTTTGAAATAAAAAATAGCTTGAAGAAAGGCCATGTTGTGAAATGACTGAAAGTATTATGATTTTTGCTTTTACTGTCAGGAGAAGCTATTGGAATGCCAATATGTCAAGGAATAAGGTTGCATGTCATGTGTTTGACAGATTCTGAGTGTTGGACTGAGACTAGATTGAAACCCTGAAACCTGCCAAGTCATGAATCCAGATTAGAAATAACGATGGCTTGCACCAGGTGAATCTCAATTGGCATGGTGAGAAGGGTATAACACTTTATTTTTCTGAAACAGAAGCAAAAGAATGTGCTGATGTAGCACACATAAGTTATAAGAGAAAGACTAGCTGAACATGTGGTTACAATTTTACTTGTAGATGAGGAAGGTTGTAGAAAGGAAGATAATCAAAGAAAGAAAAAGTACCAGTTCATTTTGGGGATGTTGGGTTTGTGTAGATAGAAAATTAGGTAAGTTTGGAAATGTCCAGTAGACAATTGGCTAAATGAACCTCAGAGTAGAATTCTGCTAGAGAGATAAATTTGGGATGGCAAAAATGTACATAGAGATAACATATAGATAAACAACATGAATAATTAAACTAATCAAGTAAGTGACTACAAATATAAAACAGAAGGGTCTGTTTGTACCATATCTATAGAAACGGAAATAAAAACTGGAAATAATCGTGCTAAGTGAAGTAAATCAGGCCCAGAGAGAGGAAAAATGCATGTTTTTCTTTATATATGGACACTAGATTTGGCATATAAACATATTCCAACTATGTTTGGTAGTATGTAAGTGTACACAAATGTATTAACTGAAATATGGTAGATTCAAGGGAGAATTCAAATAGTAATGTTTAGAAAGGCAAAGGCAAAGTTCAACAAAATGAACACCAGGAATTGGATACTTGAAGGTATGGGGTAGGGCAGAAAGGTGGTAGCCAATAGAAAAAGGGAAGACAAAAGCACTCAAGAATCCAATGAATATCCTACAAAAAGAAGAAGAGTGAGGGAAGGGGTGGAGCAGGGGAGGGATGGGTGAGAATATTACAAGAGATGAGTTTGATCAAGATGCATTGTGTTTGGCAATTCCTTTGTACAACTACTTAAATATATTAAGCAATAGTATATGTTTTTTTTTTTAAAGTTTAGAAGCAGAGATGTTGGGAAGAGCATTGTTAAGGAATAATTAGCAATTATCAAAGAGACTTTAGAAAGGGCAGTAAGGTAAGTGATAAGCAAGAGTTAGGTGTCCTGAAGCAAATGCTTTAAAGAGCATATAGTGAACAACTCTGAATAGTTACTTTAATAAAATGGCAAGTAGTGCACCTACTTTTACTCAAACACATTAGAATATAATCATGCTCTCAGGTAATTAAAGTTCTCTTTGGCTAGTCAAAGGCAATACATAACTTTTAAATAATGATACCATATAGAATTTAGCCTGGCACTTCACTAGGAAAAGTATGTAACACATGCATGGAGAAGTCCTCTGTAGCTAACAAGGGAAGTGGACAAATACAAGATGGATCCTGATGGAAGAAAATGAGGTGCAAAGCATTTGTTGCCTTTTCTTCCTGTTGGTAAAATCAACCAAGGGGAATGAATTGGCTGGTAAGTAAGATAATAATTTACCACTCTGGACTGATATCAGAGCAAAGGTGAAAATACTAGTAAACCTTGTATCCATAAATTGAGATTTCAACTAATCTCTGTTTGGAACCTGGATTTTATGTTTCTACCAATTCATGTATCTAGAAACATGATAGAAAGATAAGTCCCCAGGATTCATGTGATATCATATACCTCAAATATTTCTATAATCTCCATTGATTATATTTGATGTTCAATCAAAACTTTCTCAACAAAATGGAAGTCAAACCATGATAGAAGGCCAAGAAAATTATGGACAATGAAAATAGATATTTCTAAACAATAGTTATCATACTCAGATTTAAATGATCTTTAATGTTTTAGGAACTTATAAAATGTAACATTTAGTAGAACATTCACAACTTCTATATCTGGAAATATTAAAAACCCATTGACTACTTTAATAGTTCATTATTTACAACTAAATAAACCATAATAAATTGGGAAAAAGAATGAAAGAAACTTGCCTAGATGGAATAGAGCTAAAAACAAATTCAACCAAATGAGAGTGTAAGAAATAAGAATCAAGAAAAGAAATAGTAGTTAGTGAATACAAGAAGTTATAATTAAAATATATATATATATATATATATATATAGGTGGGAAAATTCCAATAAAATTGGACATTGCTTTTCAAGAAAAGATGAAAACAATAACCACCTTTATCTTGTATATACATTTATCTAAACTGGGGAGGGAAAGAGAAATAACAAAATGCAGAAACAAGGACACAGGTTGACCCCTTGCAACAATGATACAAGCACTATGTTGGAAATGAACTTTACAACTTTGGGGGGGAGGGAGGGCTGAGGGAGGTGGAGAAGGAAAGGGATAGTGGGAGAACGACAAAGGAGGGAGTAACAATGCTCTACAAGAAATGTACTCATTTCCTTACTCATGTAACTGTAACCTCTCTGTACAGCATCTTTACAAGAAAAGAAAATTACAAAAAGAGGTAATTTAAAAAAACAACAAAAAGGGATATCATGAAGTAAGACAGAACACAGAGAATAAGAAATATACTTATGGAACTACTTTTAAAAGACAACACTCTAATTTTATGATACTAGCCTAATTTAGATAATAAATAAATATTAAGAAAGAAAACAAAATTAAAAATAATAAATGAAGTACTAACAAATCAAATAAAGAATATTTTTAAAGGATTAAATGATGAAAGCCTGATTAAATTTCTTCTGGGAATACAATTTCAGTTTTACCCTTGGATGTCAATTAAAGTAATTCATTAGATTAGCAGAATGAAAAAAATCTGCACAATTATCTCAGGAAAGCCAGCAAGGGATAATTGAAGCACATTAATTCTTACTAAAATTTATTAACAAGTTGAAAATGGAAGAAAATTGCTTTAAGGTGCTAAGTATTCTTTAACAAAAACTACATTAAAATCATATCAGAAGGTGAAATACTGTATGTTTTCCTTTATGACCAGGAATAAAGGCAGGATATTTACCATCACTTCTATTATTATGTTGGAGATATTAGCCAGGACTAAAACAACAAACAAAAATTAATAAAATATTAGCGAAACAAAATCACTTTTAGAATATATTATTTTCTGTTTAGAAAGCCCATAAATCTTACCAAGCTTATAAAATAAAAGATTTTATAGAATAAAAATATACAAAATAAAATAAAAAATATAAAATTGGTAGGTGCATGATGAAGATATAAATGTTCATTTATTATATTTAAGTAGTTTTGTAAAGGGGTTTCAATTCAAAATGTCATTTTATGAGTACAGTGCATCTTGAGCAATGCCACCATTTTGTAGTTCTCTTACAGCTGTCCCAACTCCATCCACTTCCTTGTTACCTGGGTCCATTTTCACATATGTATATTGACTGTTGTGACTACATTTACCCACACCTGTATTTCTAGAAACTGAGGCATAAAACTGGGAGAATAGCAAGTCAGAAATCAGTAGGGTGGGCAGAATTGCTGGCTAGAAACTAAAGCAAAGAGTTGAAGTCAGTGTAGAATTTCTTTGGTAGGAAAACTCAGCTTTCACCTGTGAGGACATTAATGTGTTTGATACAATCCCACCAAAATATTCAATGGACATTGAGTATAATAGTAACTACCACTAAAAAATTACCTTCACAGCAACACCTAGCTTAAAGTTGCGTTGAATTGCTGGGAGTATAGCAAAGACAACTACAAGAAAACGCCATAGCAGAACAACCCAAAAAGAAAGTAACCATTTTCGTGTACATCTAAGAGTGAGAATTATTGGTATGATTATAAGATTCACAGATCATTCTACTTATTTGTGACTGAGGTAGGATTTCCTCAAGATCTACAGGCTCTCAAATTCAAAGTTTTAGCCTATATATTATGAAATCAAGAACACAAATAAATCTTTACCATTAAATCTAAAATAAATGAGATTTCTCCTGCCTAATGTTTGACTCCCTCTTCCCATATGGTGAGGCTGAATGACAAGAAATTGCGGAAGGTTAGATTCCTGCTTTTGAAAAGTTAGTCATTTGGTCATTAAGCAGGTACCAGAAAAGATTTTAGAAGAAAATGTTAACTCAATGCTGTAAATACTCTGTGTACAGTGATCCTTTATTTCATGGAGTGAGTTGAGATCACAAGTTTAGAGCTATTAGCATCTTTTCCCTTAAAGTATGAAGTATAAATATTTATCTGAATTTCCTTTGATGGATGCTTAATATTTAGTGCTGATTGCATCGAAGCTGCTAAATGTCAAATCATTTGGAAGCATAATGAGAGAAGAAAAAGGTGCTTTACCTTATTGGTGAAAAGTATTGAAGGGCATACTTTTAATACTCTGTTCACAAAGTAAACAGCTCCGTCTGATTCATTTCAGCTTTGCAAATGAAACATCCCATTATCATATTGTAGGTATTAAGGTCAGTCAGTACATGTCTTTGCAAAGTGTTTATCCTTGGCACCAAAGAAGATATTAGCAAAAGGTTGTGCTTGTCCAATTTTGTTTATATTCACATTTCTAAAAACAATCGGCATTCCACTTTAAAAGCATTCATATTATTTGAACTTTGCAATTATATTGCTTCTCTATCAATCATTAAATTCTTATTTTCATATCAACCAGTCATTGTCAATCATTGTCAGCATAACTCAAAAATTGAAATAAAACACAAATATTTTATTTGTCTTATAGTCTTTGAGTAGAAAGTTGCATTGCTTAAATTAAATTTTATAGTACTTGAAAAAGCACTTCGAAAATACCATACACAGAGGTTACAATTACAAGAGCAAGGTAATGAGTACATTTCATATCAAGCATTGTTGCCTCCTCCTTTGTTTCCCCTTATCATCCCTTTCCATCTACCCCCTCTCCCCCACCCCCCGCTCCGCGCCCCTGGCGCCAAAGTTGTAAAGTTCGACATAACATCTTGTACATCTCAATGTTGCAATGGGTCCACCTGTATCCCTATTTAAACAATTGGTTTTTTCCCTTCGCCTCCACAAATTATACCAATATCAAATACAGTGAAAACAGGGGTTATACCCTGGGGGAGGGACTTACAAAGCAACAAAGAAATCATCTTAAAATATGTTAAAAAACAATAGCAAGAAAGAAAAACCATTTGAGTCCTTATCTTGGGGTTCATTTCACCTAACATCAACTTATCTGACCATTTCTGCTTGTCTCAGACATATACTAGCTACTGCAAATAAGGAAAACCATGGGACCTATGTTTCTTTGGGCCTGGCTTACTTCACTTAATATAATTTTTTCCAAGTCCTTCTATTTCCTAATAAATAGGGCAATATCATTCTTTCTGATGGAGGTATAGAATTCCATTGTGTATATATACCACATTTTTTGATCCATTCATCTACTGAGGGGCATCTGGGTTGGTTCCATATCTTAGCTATGGTAAATAATGCTGCAATAAACATAGTTGTGCTGGTAGCTTTAGTATAGTCTTGCTTGTGATCATTTGGGTAAATGCCCAAAAGTGGGATTGCTGGGTCATAGGGGAGCTCTATGTGGAGTCTTTTGAGGAAACTCCATATTGCTTTCCAAAGTGGTTGAACAAGTTTACCCTCCCACCAACAATGCAGTAGGGTTCCCTTTTGGCCACATCCTCTCTAGCATCTGTTGTTATTAGAATTCTTGAGTGTAGCCATTCTAATATTAAAAAAAGAAAAAAAATCTATTGGAAAGTTTCCAAAACCCCTCCCTTTTCACCTCCTGGTGTGTATGAAAAAAATATTGGGTTTATCTACTTAAATCATAACTAAAATTGTATTTTGAAAGAGGCTATTTCCTTAGAATTCATTCAAGATACCCATTGGGGAAATTAATTTATATGGTCAATGGACATTTTTTGGTCATGATTCAATTGTAAGTAAACTGTTATACTCAAAAAAAAAGAAAAAGAAAATCACTTTGATTTTGAGACAATATAATGGAATAAAGAGCATAATTGAATAATTACTTGTGGTGAGGAAGTAAATTCTTAATGTAATATGGAAAGATGATAATAACATTTTTGTCTTCTAAAATTTATATGAAAGCAATGATTTACTTATATATTGTTTATCAAAAGGTAAATGAAAGAAATTGAGGATTGTGCAACAAATGCAAAGCGAGAAATATATTTCATAGGAAGCATCATTTCCTCATGGTATCTATGAGGTGACTGAGCAGAATCTTATTAATAATAGCTGACACCAAAGCATACAGTTTAAGACTGATTACCTGTAAGTAGATTAAGTGTATTAACTAGATTAAGCAGATTACCTGTTGAAATCAATAACAAATAAGAAAATTGAATCAATAATAAAAAGTTCAGATCAAATAAATTCTATGACCAGATGACTTTCCTGTGAAATTCTTCCAAACACAAAACTAATATCAGTTCTTCTCCATCTATTTCAAAAAATTAAGAAGAAAGAAGTCTTCCAGGCCCATTTTAGAAGACTGCATCACTCTGATCCCAGACCCAGATAGAGAGACAACAACAATAAAATGCAAGCCACCTCCACATAGAACTGATAGTCAACCAGCATTTACTAAAGCAGAAGTTTAATCTCTGCAGGGTAAACAAATGACATCTTCAAACAGTTGGATACTAATGTGTTAAAGACTATGTGTGTGTGTGTGTGTGTGTGTGTGTGTGTGTGTGTGTGTGTGCCATTCGTAGGGTTTGAACTTAGGGACAGAACTCTGTCCTTGAGGTTGGTTGTTTTTTTTTTCTTTTTTTCCTCAAAGCTAGTGCTCTATCATTTGAGCCACAGCTCTTTTTCCAGCGTTTTGGTGGTTAATTGGAAATAACAGTCTTACAGATTTTCCTGCCTGTGCTGGCTTTGAACTGCTATCCTCAAATCTCAGCTTCCTAAATTGCTGGGATTGCAGGCGTGAGCCAACAAGAGCCTGGCATAAAGCTTTTTATTTTTTTAAAAGACAAAACAAAAACTTCATTGGAGAAGTGGGCAGTAATCAGCTTCTAATCTTACAGAGATAAACAGTGATGGAATATCATTGGAAAGCAGTCACACCACCATTTATTAAGACCCCTCACTGAACCCACCCCTCCCCAAAGACTCTCCCAGGCAGGTTCTAATGGACCCATAGAAAGATTTTAAGTGAAAACAAATACTTCTTCAGTACTTATTCCCACACAGGTTCAGTCATTGACTTGAACAACTTTTATATTTTGGAGAAATAATCTTGGAATATATCGGCTAAATGACTAATTCTGTGCTAGGAGCAGATTTAGTATGAATTATCTTTCCTGTTGTACACATTAGGCATGTTCATACTCTATATTGTAAGGTACTGGAAATATAGATCAGAAACACTGTAAAATACTAAATTACTTCAGTTGTTGCAAAATTTTATTTCTTCATTTTATTTGCTAAATTGATTTCATGGTACTAATAATCATTAAAGGACTATCTGCAAAGTCAGATTATTGTGGACCCTTTCTCAAGATGTTCAGTTAATAAACAGGAATTAACTTTTAGACTAGGGGAGTTTTATTGAGTGCCTTATAGAGGTAAGAGTATAATCAGAAATTTTGGGAAAATTATACAAATATTCATAGATAACCATATATGTATACGTTTCAACATATATTTATTTAAAGTTATATGAAAAACATGTTGGCATCCATCATTTAAAACCATTGAAGCTGGGCACAAGTGGCTCACACCTGTAATCTTCATTACTCAAGAGGTTGAGATCTGAGGATTCCTATTCGAAGCCAATTCAGGCAGGAAAGTGTGAGACTGATGTCCAATCAATTACTAGGAAAGCCAGAAGTGGAACTGCGGCTAAAGTAATACAGCGCTACCCTTCAGCAAAAATGTTCAGGGACAATATGCATGTCCCTGGACTGGCACCCACATATGGACATACATGCATACACATGCACATTGAAACTATCCCGTTTTATACCAGATTTATATATGTGTGAGTATTCATATGTGTTTTTTATTATTTAGAAACATAACGACAAGCAAGGAAAAGCAAAAATACCTCAGTAAACCATTTGTTTGCAATCTGTAATACTCATTTTATTAAAATCATATTATGATTAAATTCATGAAGATATAAGATCCTTCCCCCCTATAAAAGAAAGCAGATAGAAATTGAATTTTTATCATGCTGTTTCTCGTCATTTTACGGAGTGTGAATTCATTCTAGTCACCTGGCATTCAACATCTTTCTCCTTCTTGATAAAATGCATGCAATCCTGTGAGGTCCTGTTAAAATCAGAATCACAATATGGGGAATGAGGTTAGTGTATCCACTTAACCTAGCTTGTTGTGATGCAATCCATACATTGGTGTAGTGAGTAGTTAAGCTTGTAATGTGAGCTCACTTCACACTATAGTCTATATTTAAGGGAAATATCACTTTAAACTAACTCTTCACCATCTGCTGTACACTCTAATTTAAAAGGACCATAATTAACTAATGCAAACATAGGTAAGAGAAGAATGATCAAATCACATGTTTATGTGCGATATTCAGTTGAGGATGCATCTGTTCTGTTTATCTCAGGAATATTAGATGCTAATTGGGAGATAGTCTTCTCTCTCCACATATGTGTATAAATTTAAGAGAGAATCAATCATCCTTGAGGTGATTGACTTTCATGAAATTACCATAATAATACAGTTTGGCTATAATTAAGAACCACAATGGAATGATGATTATTTATAATAACTAGGGTTACATTTTTATAAAATGCCGAATCACAAAGTGGCTGTCAAAAATTACTTGAAAAGGAAGATCGTTATTTTAATTACACTATATTTAGATTAACTCAAGTAAAATTTCTATTATTGAACTATTTTTCCTACATAAAAGGCAATTTCTAATGACAATAAACATGAGAAAATTTGAAGGCAGCCTAGAATTTATTTCATAAATGACCCAAACCTTTCACATTAGACAGTGACACAAATGGCACTATTTGCAGTTTATTTTTAGTAGTTTAAAAATCACTTGTATTTTGAACTGAAGGAATCACTGATATCGAACTTATCCCATAAATACATATGTAAATCTGCTATATGTTGTATGTAATCAGTTTACAGTCCCACCCCTACTCTTGAGGATATTCATGATACCTGCTATAGATAGAATATAAGGTGAATTTTTCCACCAGCTCTGAAATTTTTCTGGAATAAATTAATAGAGATTAAGTAGGATATAGTCATATAAATCCATTGCTTGCAGGAAGGAATCAATGTAATTACCCACTACCTTACAATAGAAGCTTGGGTCTCATTTCTATAGGACACAAGGAAATAAGAATGTAAAGCATTTTTAGAGGTGGAGTATAATTTTCTAGAAGATTATGAAAGGCCTAAATGAACTTATTTTTTGTTTTTTACTCAAGACTAGTGCTCTACCACTTGAGGCAAGACTTCATTTCTAACTTTTTGATGATGAACTAGAGATAAGAGTCTCATGGACTTTCCTGTCTGGGCTGTCTTTGAATTGTTGTCTTCAGATCTCAACCTTCTGTGTTGCTAGAATTACAGGCATGAGCCACTTGGTGCTGGCTTCAATTTGTTTTTATTCAGAGAGATTAGCATGCCAATTAAATGCCATAAGGTAGGTTTGGGGTGAATCATTCTCCCATGATGGGAGAGGGAGAATCTATTAAGACTAGCATAGGGATTACTGCAATAGAGACTTGTGTAGGGAAAGAAATTAAGCTCAAGTATAAGTACAATAATAAAAATATAGCTACAAAGCAGAGGAGTGCTGAATGCACAGAAAATGACTAAGGCAGAAAAAAGGATAATAACAATAATCAGGAGCCAGGCACTGGTGGTTCACCTGTAATACTAGCTACTCAGGAAGCTGAGATCTAAGAATTGCAGTTCAAAGCCACCTGGGGAAGCAAAGTCCATATGAGACTCTTACTGCCCATTAATCACCAGAATACTGGAAGTAGAGCTGTGTCTCAATTGCTCAAGAATGTTAGTCTTGAGCAAAAGAGCTCAGGGACAGTGCTGAGGCCCTGAATTCAAGCCCCACAATCAAGAGAAAAAAAGGATAACGGGAGATTCAGGCTAAAATAAGTAGACTCTTATTGAAAGGAAGGAGAGATGAATAACTCTCATCAGGGAACAGGGGATATAAAATGAGAAATAGAATTATATAGAATGAGATGATTAGACATTGGGAGTAATTAGATATTGAGTGTAAAAGACTTTGGTTAAACTACAGTTAGAAATGTTCTTTATAGTAGTAGTAGAATGTACTATCACAATCATGGTTAAGTGTATGGCTCAGTAGCATTAAGTACAGTTCTGTCATTGTTGGTCCAACTTCACCATCTATCTTCAGAACTACATTATCTCAAATTAAAATCTATACTCAATAAGCAATCACTCCACATGCTTAGTAGAAGCCATACTAATATTGAACAAGTCAAAGAAGAACATACAAACCTAAACCACCTGGACAACCTGAGTAGAACTGGATCAAGAAGAAATTCTGTCATTACCTCTTTTGTATGTAAACTGAGAACCACGAAAAATACTTTAATAGCTCAAAAGTTATTGCTCATTGTCTTCTCTCTCCCAGCCTTTTCTAGTTCTTATTCTCCAGTTCTTTCAGTAGAAGAAAAAGATAAGAACTCAGTCTAATCTCACTGAAGGAAAGCAGAGTTTAGAGAAAGGGTAAGCTCTGGAGTAAAAGGGAAATGTAGTTCTCTGTTTGCTATTTGGGCCAACAAAAAGACACCTTTCTCTCCTGGTAGCAGCAACATCTACAATTTAAAATTAAGCTCTTCTGCAGAATAGCAGATAGTGGCTCTACTCAAAAGGACATTCTGATCCCTTAAAAATGACAACACTAGTGTTTTAGCTGGGCAAAGATTTAAAATTATATACATGTCAAGCCTGGCACTGGTGGTTCACATCTGTAATCATATTGAGAAGTCTGAGGATCATGGTTCAAAGCTACCCTGGGAAGGAAGTCCCTGAGACTCTTGCTTCTAATGAATTAACAAAATAGCTGGAAGTGGAGCTGCGGCTCAAGTGGTAGAGTACTAGTAAAACAACAACAACAACAACAAAGAGACAAAAACAACAAAGCAAAGCAAAACAAACAACTCAGGGATAGTACCTAGGACTGGCACACATGCATGCATGTGCACACTCACATACACACACACACACACACACACACACACACACACACACACACACACACACACACACACACACGTCAAAGGATAAGAGAAAACCATTTATAAGTCTTTCCTTTAAAAGCAAAAGATCTGGGTACCTGAGTCCGAAGGAACCTATGTGATCTTTGGTCAAGTTTGGGGAAGTGATTTCAGCCACAATTTCACTTCTGGCCTTTCTGGTTATCTAGCTGGGCTAGCTTTTGAACAAAACCCTCAGCACTCTGTCTCCTAAGTAGCTAGGATTACAGGAGTGAACCACTGGCACCTGACTGTTTTGTTTTTAAGAAAGGAATTTGCTATGGAGTTTTGGCAACTGAATGAGTTGGTAATAGTACACTAGACTTCTATTTTATAAATTAATTTTGCAGATAATATCAATCTACTCCTTCATACATCTCTTCTTCTGAGCAGAGGAGAAAAAAAGAGATGCTATAAAAAACTACATTTGAAAGACTTTCAATTTCCACTCCAGTGTGAAAAAAAAATGCATGAATCATCATTCCCGCTTACAATAGGAAAAAATGCTGAGCAAAGTAAAAACCACTAGTGAAGATCTTTTCCCAGTTCGTGGACTTTCTATTGATCTCACTAGCTATGTCCTTTGCCTGGCAGAAGCTCTGCAGTTTCATGCAATCCCATTTGTCCAACCTTTCTTTGATTTGCTGTGCTTCAGGGTCTCCATTAAGAAAATTTTGCACTGAGCCAAGGAGCCCTAGAGTTTCTCCTATTCCTTCCTGTGATGTTTTCAGGGAGTCTGCTTTTATTTTGAGGTCTTTGATCCATTTGGAGTTCATTCTGGTACAGGATGAAATATACCGACCTAGCTTTAGTTTTCTATGAGTGTTTAATCAATTTTGCCAGCTTCATTTACTGAAGAGGCTGTCTTTCTTCCATTCTATTTTTTTTAGCTCCCTTGTCAAAGATTAGGTGGCTATAGTTCTGTGGGTTCATTTCTGGGTCTTCAGTTCTATTCCATTGGCCCTCAACTCTGCTCTTGTGCCAGTACCAAGCTGTTTTGATTACCATGGCTTTGTTGTAGAGTTTGAAATTTGGAATTGATATTCCTCCAACACTGTTCTTTCTACTAAGGATTGTTTTTGCTATTCAGGATCTTTTATTGTTCCATATGAATTTTGGGATTTCTTCTTCTATTTCATTGAAGAATGAGGTTGGGATATAGCTAGGTATTGCATTGAATTTATAGATAGCCTTTGGAGTATTGCCATTTTCACGATGTTAATCTTCCCAATCCAGAGCATGGGAGGTTGTTCCATTTCCTTAGTTCTTCTTTAATTTCCTTTTTCAGGTTTTTAAAGTTTTCCTCATACAGGTCCTTCACTTCTTTTGTTAAGTTAACTCCTATGTATTTTGTTTTTTGTGGTGCTATTACAAAAGAATCCCCCAACTATAAATCCTCAAAGATACAACTGCCCAATTAATAAGTGGGCTAAAGACTTAAAGAAAGACTTCTCTGAAGAGGAAGTAAGAATTACCATTAGAAACATGAAGAAATGCTCAACTTCTCTAGCCATAAAAGAAATGCAAATCAAGACAACATTGAGATTCCATCTCAACCCAGTTAGAATGGCTATAATCAAGAAATCTAATAACAACAGATGCTGGAGGGGATGTGGCCAAAAGGGAACCCTACTGCATTGTTGGTGGGAGTGTAAACTTGTTCAGCCACTCTGGAGAGCAGTATGGATGTTCCTCAAAAGACTCCACGTAGAGCTTCTTTCTGACCCAGCAATCCCACTTTTGGGCATTTACCCAAATGATCACAAACAAGGTCATACCAAAGCTACCAATACGACCATGTTTATTGCAGCATTATTTAACATAGCTAAGATATGGAACCAACCTAGATGTCCCTTAGTAGATGAATGGATCAAGAAAATGTGATACACACACACACACACACACACACACACACACATATAATGATATCCTATGCTTCCATCAGAAAGAATGACATTCTTTCATTTGTTAGGAAATGGAAAGACTTGAAAAAAATTATATTAAGTGAAGTAAGCCAGGCCTAAGGAAGCATAGGTCCCATGGTTTCCCTTGTTTGCAATGACTAGTATATGTCTAGGACAAGCAGAGAGGGTCAAAGGTTCTGTACATATGACCACATGAGATAATGTTAAGCAAAATATACTCCAAGACAGGGACACAAGTGGTTTTTTCTTTCTGGCTAGTGTATTAATGTATTTGTAATTTACTGTGTGATTGTTTTTGTTTCTTTTGTATGTTCTTCCCCCACAGTATAACCCCTATTTTCACTGGATTTGATGCCGGTGTTCTGCATCTTGTATATACATTTTTGGAATTTGGGGAGGGGAAGGGATATAGCAGAATGCTTAAATGGGATGCAGGTTGACGCATTATGACAACAAGATGTACAGACACTATGTTGAAAATGAACTTTACAATGTCAGGGTTGGGGGACAGGAGGAGTTGGGGAGGTGGGGAGAGAAGAAATGGTAGGGGGAAAACAAGGGAGGAGATAACAATGCTTGCTATGAAATGTACTCATTACCCTACTCATGTAACTATACCCCCTCTGTAAAATATTTTTACAATAATATATATATAATATATATATATATTATATATATATATAACTTTACAAAGTGAAAACCACCATTTAGATTCGTCAGAGAACTGAGGTCACAGAATCAAACATCACCCTGAAGGCTGGCAAGAAGTGTGAATGCAGGCATCAGAAACCAGGTTTACCTGAAGCCTAAGCTGCTGGACTTGTAGCCAGTAGCTTAAAACTGTTGGGAGCTGAAAGTAAGTTAAATAATTATATTAATTTAACACACACATACATTTTAATATAGACATTCTGTGTCTTATGGTAATTTATCACAAGTGTGCATGAGTCGTGGGGCTTGAACTCTGGGCCTGGGCACTGTTCCTCAGCTCTTCAGCTCAAGGCAAGTACTCTTCCACTTCAGCCACAGCACCACTTCCAGTTTTCTGGAAGTTAATTGGAGATAACATTCTCACAGACTTTCTTGCCTGGGCTGGCTTTGAACTGTGATCCTCAGATTTCAGCCTCCTGAGCAGCTAGGATTACAGGCATGAGCCATAGGCGCCCAGCATAATCATTGATTTTGACTGTACCTTAGCTATGGGTTTTGATGATAAAATCAAAGATTCATGCAGTTTATCTTTTAAGGAAATGGTGAAACTGAGATGGATGGAATGTTGTGTATCAAAAGCAACTACAAATGATAGTCAGGGATGAAGAAGACCAGCAAAAAGGCTGTGGAGAGGACAGACCTGAAATAATACAAAGATAATTATAAAAATAGATGGACAGAACACCTGCTCCATGGTGCTATAAAAGAATCTCCTTCCATTCTGTCATTTGCTCAATCAAATCTAAAAACAAATATACTAGCTAAGATCTGGGAGTTATTTATCTCTAGTAGGTAAATTAGATCTATTTTATACTGTTAAAACAAATCAATCCCAATCTATCTACTGTACCAATACTAAAGAGAAACTATTTTGCAATCTAATGGCTAAATGGATATTGAAATATCTAATATGACAATTAAGGGTTTTGATATTATAAGTTTCACATTTTGTAAGTAATTGATTTTATTTTTTATATGGAGTAGCTTGCATTTACAGACACTGTGCACAGATCACGTTGTGAAGTGTGTGTGCTGTCTTGTCTCACTTACTAACAATACTTCCAGATTTTATTATGGATGAAAAATAAAATTTGCTTTGTTGAAATGGCAAATGCAAACATTTTTTTTCAAACTTAATGAAATACGCTAGAGTTATTTCAGAGATAACTGATTTAGAAATAAAGAAAGGTAGGTGATTTAGTTTCTGTTCAAGAAAACTATAACACTTTGCTTAACTTGCTACTTTCCAGTCTGCACATGGTTACATGACACTGATGAGAGCCAAGTGGGAAAATCACATTAAAAACACTGTTTATTCACTCAAATCTTCAGGGCTGCCTTTTTTACCTCCAAAAATATCTCATTTTTTTCTCTATTGTCACCTGTCACCTTCTTTTTCTTCTTATTTCAAACCCTATTGTAAATGAAACCAAGTAGGAAATTAAACTGAAGGCTGTAGTTTCAACAATAACAAAAATTCCATTAATTTTATGCAAATTTTCAATTAAGAGAAAAACATCCTAAAATATTTTCAAGTTTGAGAAGTAGGTAACAGCTAACTTTGAATGAAATATTCAATGCCAATCAGCAGATAAATCATTCATAAGGAAATCTCATAATACATATTATTTCCAAGAAGATTTGCTTGGCTTCAGAATGTTACAGATTTTTTTTTATGGTACAAGAAAAATCTCTATGCCTGATTGTGCTTGAGATATTAAAATTATATATGAAGCCAGGAGCCACTTTAAATACTAGCTATTGAGGGAGCTGAGATCTGAGAATCATGGTTTAAAGCTAGCCCAGGCAGGAAAGTCTTTGAGACTTTCTATTGCCAATTACGCATGAAAACAAGACAAGTAGAGAGATATGTACTACATGTGTCAAAGTTTCATTACCATAAAGGAGTCAGTTTGTTTTTGTCTTTTGTTTTATGGATAGTGTATGTATGTGTGAGGAGGACAAAATTTGTTTTTTCCTTTTTTGGGGGGGAGGGGCGATTGGTGGTGGGGCTTGAAGACGGGGCCTGGGTGCTGTCTCTGAGCTCTTCAACTCAAGGTAAACACTCTACCATTTGAGCCACAGCAACTCTTCCATTTTTCCTGTGGTTATTTGGAGTTAAGAGTCCAACAGACTTTCCTGCCCAGGCTGGCTTTGATTTGTGATCCTCAAATCTCAGCCACCTGAGTAGCTAGGCTTACAGGCATGAGCTACTTGTACCTGGCTTATTTTTTTTCCTTTTAACTATCTTAGCTTCATCAACTTCTCTCTTCTGTTAAAGGACATGTTAAAAACAGAAAATTTTAGTTGATATAAATTATATGACACAGGAGACATCACTGGGGACTGAGGAGCCAAAGAAAGAGTTAAACCTAATTATTTTTCTATAGTCAATTTGGAAAAAACACAGAAGAAGGACTGTAGTAGAACAAATGACCAGAATAAGCTGGTAGGATCTAGTGGAGATGAGAATTCTCTCTTCCCATTGGCACTTCCTGTGGGATCCCCTCATAGGAGGTTATTATGACCTTCTGAGGAAAATCTGAATGCCCTTCCTGCACTTGTCATTTCAGATTCCATTAGCATCTAATATTGTCTGTCAAGAGGCCACACTTTGAAGTAATGTGTCTTAACCTGCCTAAATATGTGAGGTATAAATTACATACTTATTATTTTCCCGTTACTGTAATTTTTTCTTTCATTAGTCTAACCATAGAAAAGAGAAGCAAAGTCACTCTGCTTGTTTTATAACATTATTTGGCCACAAACTTCCTTTTGTGAGAGAAGCCCTGTGAATACATAGACAGAAACAAATGAAGTTGTGTGCAGTTGCTATCGACCTATTTTTAAAGTAGATATGTTTTGGAAGCATGGTTGTAGAGTATGAGCATTGAGAAATGTCATCATGTATATCATATATTATAATATATATGAAATAGTGTCAATATTGATTGATCAATGAATAGATAGCTAGATAGATAAATAGATAGATAATTGAAAATTGAAATTCATTGAATAGGAAGAGGCTGTGGGAGTAGGTCTGAGT
Organism: Dipodomys spectabilis; assembly: GCF_019054845.1. Lineage (NCBI taxonomy): Eukaryota > Metazoa > Chordata > Mammalia > Rodentia > Heteromyidae > Dipodomys > Dipodomys spectabilis. The sequence continues at coordinate 14,611,803 of NW_024870911.1, read as the reverse complement.
AAAACAAGGAATATTTGGACTTGGCATTTTAATTTTAAGCAGTCAATCAGACCTGCAAGTGTGGATACAAAGAGCAGTTGGGGAAATGCATCTGGTGACTAATATTGGGAAGTCACCCATTTATGAATGTTTTTTAAATCATGAGACTAGCTAGATAGCATCATGAGAGTAAATTTAATTGCAGTTCCAGAGAACTTCAATTCTTAAGGAAATTAAGTAGATCTAGCAAAGGCAAGGAGGAGAAATGAATAATAAAGTAGGAATAAAATCAGAGTAGTACAACAGCCCTTAGCCAACAGGAAAAAGAATCTTGCAGTAATCAATTGTGTTAATTGCTGCTGACCAAGTAAGATGAAGACTGAGAAGAGACAATTAGAGCTAACAAAATGCAGGTCATTGGTAACCTTGACAAGAATAGTTCCTGAGAAAGCATAAGTGAAGAGTTTGATTCAAATAGTTGAGGCAAAGGTGAAGCAAGCAATTAGAAGAGGTACTAAAAATATGGTCCTTAGCTACAGGAGAATTCAGTCCACCAAAAAAGTGTTAAAGTGAGAAAAATTACCAGTTGCTAAGGGAGGCAGGAATCTTTAGAGACAAAGTACTATTTTATAGGGACAAATTACTATTTTAATACACCTTCTAAGTGTCTCTTTTCATAAGGAAAAGATTTTCAGGAAATAAACTGCTTTCCCAGACTCATGTTTGTCTGCCATCTTTATGATGTAAATTAGTTCAGTCCAACATTTTAATCGGTTGAAGCTATGACCTTGACCTAATCATGCCTCAATCTGCATCTACCATCTTTCTTGAGCATCCTCAAGAATAAGCCTATCCCTAGTGTGTGTTCCTTTATGAGTCTTCCTAGGCTCCTTGAATATAATCCCTAAGCTTCCTTTGTTATAAAAGGATGCTTCTTTGAAAAAAGAGTTTCATGTTGTCCATGCTGCAGAAAATAAATCTTCCTTGACTTTTTATTTCTTGCTATGCTTCTTTGGTGAATCACACTCAACAAAATGTAAATTAATTGCATTTAGTGATAAAATTGCTCATACAGAGGTTAATTTGACATTTGATTCAGTAAGTGAAAATGTACACTCTTCATAGCAAAAGTGAAAATCTTTTTTTATTTTGAAAATACCATACAGAGGGGTTACAATTAGATGGGCAAGGTAATGAGTACCTTTCTTATCAAGAATTGTTGCCTCCTCCTTTGTTTCCCCTTCTCATCCCTTCCCATCTACCCCGCCCTCGCAAAAGTTGTAAAGTTCATTTTTCAATATAGCTTCTTGTACATCTCATTGTTGCAATGGGTCCACCTGTATCCCTATTTCAACAATTTGTTTCTTCCCTTCCCCTCCACAAATTATACCAACACCAAATACAGTGAAAACAGGGGTTATACCGTGGGGGAGGGACATAACAAAGCAACAAAGAAATTATCTTATAAATATGTTAGAAACAATACCAAGAAAGAAAAACCATTTGAGTCCTTATCTTGGGGTTCATTTCACCTAACATCAACTTATCTGACTGTTTCTGCTTGTCTCAGACATATACTAGTTATTGCAAATAAGGGAAACCATGGGATCTATGTTTCTTTGGGCCTGGCTTACTTCACTTAATATAATTTTTTCCAAGTCTTTTTGAAGGGAAAAAAAGCAAAAATGGGACAGATGCAATGGGAAATTATAAAGGTTGCAAAGTTAGTAGGTGAAAATGACTAGATATTTGAACCTTAAGTATAGATGGGACACTGGGAAACACTCCTGTAAATTGATGTTGTACCTTAGAACATCCATAAGTGTCTATAAGTTTATGGTGTATACAGTCACCATGTTTAGGAAAGTTATCTTTTCTTTTTTCTTTCTTTCTTTTTTTGGCTGTGGGCCTTGAACTCAGGGCCTAGGCTCTGTCCCTGAGTTATTTTTTGTTTGTTTTTGTGTTTTGTCTTTTTTGTTATAGTCTGGTAGTGTTCTATCACTTTGAGCCACTCATCTACTTCCTGTTCTCTGGTGGTGATTTTAAATGGAAATATCTTGTATTCCAACTGGTACAGCAACTAATGTTGAAGCCTGATTCCTGGTTGATTGAGTAAGATTATTCATTATGTAAGATATTGGGGTATAGAAAGAAATTCACTGCTTCCGCATATCCTAGCCTCTTAGAGCAAAATGTCTGCCACTTACTGTTAAATGGATGTAGAAAGAGAAGCTACTGGTTACAAGCAACCCATATACTACAAGGTTTTACAGTACACAAATGTTATTGTCACGTGCAATTGCTTACACAATTTGAACAAAGTTTCTCTGGCCTCTTGTAAAAGTTTTTTTCTATGCCTCTGTCGAAAATACATCCTCATTTTGGAAATTACTTATTTTTGAAACTTTTAATAATGCCATCTGTCTTCCTTTTCCTTTGAAAAATTAAATCTATATCCAATTATACAAGATATTTTTCATTGTTCAATCATGTCATTACCTATTACCCATTACTTTTGACTTCAAAATGAGTATAGATCTTCATATGCTAGGTCTATAACAATCTCATCATCCTCAAATGAATTTCAGAACATTGGTAGTTATTTTTTTCCTTCATTTATAAGCTGATACTTTTTAGAAATCACATTTTATTAAAGAATGAAATTCACTTCATGTTTTCTTTATTCAAAGCTTTCATCCTCTCCCTTTCTATAAGCTACTGACTTTTTCATGTCCTGATCACATTTCTAAACAATCAGGACCAATCTGACATAAATTTAAAATTTGAAGATATCACGTCTTTTAAAATTATGTATAACAATGTATGTTTAATTTATACAATGTATAAATTTATCCTAGTATAACACTGCCATTTCTTTTTATTGAAATGCCTCGATTGAACATATAATGATTTTATCTTTCTCCAAACCCATCTTTTTATTATAAAAATTGTATATATAAGTATATTGTAACCCCCCTGTACAGTATTTTTACAATAAAAAGCATATAAGATAGACAGATAGATAGATATATCTCTTTTTTATCTCTGCCTTCTAACATAAGATTGGACATAACAATTAATGTAGCACAAATTTTCATTAAAACTAGTAATTCAATTTTTTTTTTTTGGTCTGGTCATGGAGCCTGAACTCTGGGCCTGGGCACTGTCCCTCAGCTCTTCAGCTCAAGGCTAGCACTCTACCACTTGAGCCACAGCGCCACTTCCGGCTTTTTTTTTTTTTGCTTATGTGGTGTTGAGGAATCGAACCCAGGGCCTCATGCATGCAAGGCAAGCACTCTACCACTGAGCCACCTTCCCAGCCCTAGTAATTCAATTTTTATTTTTTAAATGTTCTGAAAATTTCTTACTAATTTAGAGCACTACTACTATCTCTCTCATAAATCTCAACTTTAATTTAAAGGTACATTTGCTGACTTCTTTGGATTTTTGGCATAATAAAATATTTAAGGTAGCACATCAAGTGTATAAGAATGTCTTTCTTAAATTTAGCCATGGTTATTTATCATAAACTGCTATAAGAATTTTCTTAAAAAAGAAAAATAGTAAGTGTAAAAAAAGAGTTTTCTAATATTATAAATCATATCATGCCTTTACCTTGCTCAAAATATTCCAGAAGTTTCATATCACTTAAAATGAGATTGGATAATGTTTTAAATAAGTTTTTTATTGTGAAAATACTGTACAGAGGGTTTACAGTTACATGAGCAAGATAATGTGTACATTTCTTACCAAGCATTGTTGCCTCCTCCTGAGGTCTAATATTCTTATAAATGATTTTAAAGGCCCTATATGATCTGAGCTGATGTGATCCCCACCAGATGGTCTCAGTGGGACTCCTTTATTTTCAACAAATATATTATACTGATTCCTTTACATTAAATTCTGTCCAACTGCCTTAATTCCTATGTTATCCATTCACAATATGTATAACGGACTCCTGTTGAAGAAATACACAATATCTACTTCAGAGGACCTTTAAAATTTGTCAGTCTTCTTTGATAGCTATAATGGAGTACTACAAACACTTTAAAAAGAATACATTACAACCCAGAGAAAAGTCTGAGTTAAGGTTGAAGACACAATCAGTTCCTGGTGAGCTCTCTTCCCAACATGTAGACTCGGGATCACCACATACTTGCATGCTCTTTCCCTGGTATGTGCATGCTTAGAGAGTAATAGAGTTTTCTGGAGCCTTTGGTTGGAAAGGTCTAATCTTATCTGACTCATCTCATTTTACTCCAGCTGTTTCTTCAGAGCTACCATTTCCAATTAAACCTCAGTGGGTGATAGAGCTTCAATATGTGAATTTGGGGGCACAAACATTCCCCTTTGTTAAAATCTATGTTTTCTCATCTAAAATTAAATGCCATTTATACGACTGTGTGTACTTCCACTGTATTCAAAAGTATTAAAATAGCACTATGCATGTATTTGGGGGGTTTTTTTGGAGGGGGAGGGCTTGAACTCTGGGCCTGGGTGCTGTCCTTGAGCTCTTCAGCTCAAGGCTAGGGCTCTACCACTTGATCCACAGTGCTACTTCCAGTGTTCTGGTGGTTAATCGGAGATAAGAGTCTCACAGACTTTCTTGACTGGGCTAACTTTGAACTGTGATCCTCAGATCTCAGCCTCCTGAGTAGCTAAGATTACAGGGATGAACCACCAGCACCTGGCCTATGCATGTGCTTTCTTGTTTATGAAAACACCAGCATTTCATCTTTTAAAAAATTATTTTCCTGGGATCTAGCATTTGACAAGCTTTTAGTATTTTCGTATTTCAAGGAGAAATGAACTGTTACTGATAAAAACAATAAAACTGAGGAAATGAAGTTCCATAACAGAGTATAACAGGTTCAGTGTGAACTTGTGCAACTCTGTAGGCTTATGATATTCTTCTTTTTTTTTTCCTTTCATGTATTTTTATTGTTATTATAAAGGTGGTGTAAAGAGTGGTTTATAGTTACATAAGCCAGGTAAAGAGTACATTTCTTTTTGAACAATGCCACCTGATCCCTTGATCTCTTCCACTTTTCCCCTCCTTTCCCTACCTACAAGTTTTATAGTTCATTTTCAACATAGTGCCTAGTGAATATCACTGCTGTATTCATTCACCCTTAACAAGGTCAGGTTCCCATATGGAATGATGTTTTAAACACATTCATTCACTTCATATATAACCAAAATATTCTTAAAATAATTCATAGTTGGTATACTGTGAATATTTTACATGACATTTTAGAATGAGGAATAAAAATGGCCCCACTCCCACAGCTACTGGAGCTGCTCAAGCATCTATTAGGAAAGTATATCACTCCTCCAAGCCATGTTTTTACATTGTTCTTTTACAAAGAGTCAACAATACATCTCCATTGATGATTTACAGGAGGTAATCCCATTGTCATATAATTCCAGAGTCCTTATAATGTAAACATCTTTGGCAGGAAGTAGAGTGACATGGGTTGTATACCTATAAACGTTCTGTCAACCCCTTTTTGGAAGTATTTAGATATTTTCTGTTCTCTTTTCCACTCTCCTTGTGTACACCAAATTAACCACTGCAAAATATGGATACGTGAACCTATTATTTTTTCTTCCATGACCCTGAAATTCACTTGCCAAGGGCAGAAATTGGTTGGAGAAAGTCATTAGGATAGCATAATTACTTGTGATATGATTATGGATCCATTGAAGCTGTGGCAGTTTCATCACTTAGTCCATTGATTACAAAGAGCAGCTCCCAGTACTTAAACAAAGCTACATGTTCAGCGGATATTGGAAATGATGTCAAGGAAAGCCACTCCTTTAAGCACACGCCTAACCTTCAATACCTCATTATTGACCAGGTGCTGGCTCATTCGTTCAAATTATTTAATTGAACAATTCAAGTTGAGGCAAAGGCACACAAATTAATTTAGTGATTGTCAATAGGCTGACATTCCCTGTGAAACTTTCCAAACTTGGTGTGCATTTGTAATGGTGCTCAGTTGACCCATTTTAAAACCTCATTGTTTTAAGTAAACAGTCCCTTACCTACTTTGTTTTGCTTTTAAGTGTCATTTGTATTTTGGCTAATTTATTTTTTTGCTTCTAATCTTTTTGCTTCTAATCTTTGCTTTTCTTCATATATATACATATATATATATATGTATATATATGCTTTATTGTAAAGATTCTGTACAGAGGGGTTACAGTTAAACGAGACAGTAATGAGTACATTTCCTATTGAGCATTGTTACCTCCTCCTTTGTTTTTCCCCTGCCCTCCCTCCCCCCCCACCTCCCCAGCTCCTCCCTACCTATCCCCCCTCCAGTTGTAAAGTTTGTTTTCAACATAGTGTCTTGTACATCTCATTGCTACAATGGGTCAACCTGTATCCTTATTTCAGCATTTTGATATTTCCCTTCCTTTCCCCAAATTAGAAAAGTGTATATACAAGATGCAGAGCACTGGAATCAAATACAGTGAAAACATAGGGAGAGAACATACAAAAGAAACAAAAAAAATCACATAGTACATTAAAAACAAGTGACAAAGAGAAAACCTACTTTTTTAAATTTAGTGTTGAAGAGTTTCTTTTTGTGTTGTATTGTGAATAATGCAACTCATTAAATTTCATTACTTGGTAGCATACATTCAATTCTGCCTTATTAGTCAATGTTGTAAAATACTTAATTTGATTTTGATATCAAAATATCATAGGATAGATGCCATAGCAAAGGACAGTGGGACTCTTAATGTAGGAAATTTTGGAAAAAGGAAAATAAGGTTTGTTCTACATCTAAGTGCTTTCCCAATGTCTAAGTACAAAACGTGTGATCCCAATTAAATGAGTCAATGTTTTAAAGACGTAAAATTTAATGCATACTTTCACCCCCTCAGTACTTCTAATATTACCACTTTCTAAAACATCATTTCAAGTTTGTTTTCTCAATTTCTTGACTTTTGTCTCCAAAGAACTGATTTATAAGTTTAAAATATTTTTCTAATGAAAAGAAAATCACCTCGAACTGTACTTAATATTGAAAGCAACATCTTTTGAGGAACATTAGGGAAGATGGTTTAAGGGACTTCATACATCAGGAGAAGACAAATATTGGGCTAGGGATAGATATCCATGGCAGGCATTTTCCTAGAAGAATATTCTGTTTTACTTTCTTGATCTTTAAAAAAAAAAAATCAGACCAGGTGCCAGTGGCTCATGCCTGCAATTCTATCTACTCAGGAGGCTGAAATCTGAGAGTCTCTGTTTGAAGTCAGCCTGGATAGAAAACTTCGGAGATTCTTATCTCCAATACACTACCCAGGAAAAGCCAGAAGTGGTGCTGTGGCTCAAGTAGTAGAGTGCTAGCGCTAGCCTTGAGTTCAAAGAGGCTCATGGACAGTGCCCAGGCCCTGAGTTCAAGCCCCAGGACTGTCAACATAAAAAAAGAAAAGTTCATTATGCATTAATCCAAATTGATTCTTTGTTTCATGAAGCTTATTGCATTTCCGTGAAAAATAGATATTATGTATTTTTGCCTAAATGTTTCTGTATAACTATTTATCTATTGACTTTTTTTGATTGGTTATTTTGTTCACTAGGAAAGATAGTGGTTTCCTGAAAGTTGATGATGTTTATTAGTGTGTAACCACATGTGTGTTTTGAAAGATATGTTGTTCCAGGCTTACAAACTTGCTTTTGTTCTTTAGAAACTCCAACACTTCACTTGCTGGGAAGTGGCAGTTGCTTAAAATATTTCAGCACTCGATGATGGCCTAAGTCAGTTATTGTCATTACTACACATTGGGTATGTTGGCATGACTTTAGCACTAGAGAGCACCCTCAGACTAAATTTGTGACAACTATTCAGTAAGTATGTTGCTCAACATGGATTAGAGTATGTGTAAAACTGGTAGTTTAGTCCTGAAAATCAATTCCTAGGTCCATGGCAAATCCAAATGCTTTATCTGAAGACCTAGATCATCATCAAACACCAACAGATTCTGTCCAGAACAGTACGAAGAGATAATCCTAAAGTTCAAATCTGTGACTTAACATCTCTACTTCTCTTCTTTTCCATATTGTGTCACCTGGGATTGGTGAAGGATGTTACAGATAATGCCATGGCTGCATACAGTGCATTGTGTCCCATTCAAATCTCATAGAAAGCTAGGACCAGTACAGCAGGGGCTAGATCAAAGCCTATTCACTGCTGCTTTTTTAACCACATGATGGGAGAATAGTCAGCTTGAAGTGATGACACCCATATACACATCCATCTCACTCAAGTCAAAGATCATTACCTAGCACCAGGTTGAACCCAAAGGGTTTCCCTATGTGTACACTTCCAAATATCCAAATATATCTAGTATTTAAAGAGAACATTGAAGTTAAGTCATCACATTTTTCTTTTTTATCTTTAAGAAAATGTACAAAAGAGTTGTTATTGAGCAGTTTATGAATGCAATGCATCATGCCAACTGTCACCCTTCCAACATTCTTACCCATCACTCCCCTAACCATCCCTACTCTCACACTTCTTAATTTTATTTTATTATTCTACATTGAAGTGATAATGCAAAGATACAACCAGAAGTCTGTCTCTTTTAACCTGCTTGTAAGATTAGAATTTGGAAAATAATTGACTCAAATATCCAAGTCTTGCTGTGGCTTAGCATTGAAGATTAGTTTTCCTCTCCATTTAGTCATATTCTACTGTAAGTAAGTCTTACATCTATTTCAAAAGAATACCCTCTCTTAAAAAATTAATAAGGAGTTTAGGAATGTAAGATATTATATACTATTATACATGCATGTAAAACCAATTTTGGAGGCAATATTCTTGTTATTATCTTAAAGTAAATGAGCTTAATCATCTTGCAAATATTTAATGGAGTATCTGTATGATGACCTGTATTTTGTTTGGCTCCCCTTACTTTGTCTTGCCTTGTGACCGTTTTAATATTGATTCTGTGAAGAAAATGGAAAAAAATATGTATGTTATTTCCACATGAAATTGCATATTTCTAATGACCCATGTAATCAACAAGCTATTTTGGTAGATGCTCTAGTTTGCAAGCTAAATATCCCTCAGTGTCCCATGTTCTTTGGGGATATGACCCTCTCTTCCCTCAAATAGAAGACTGTGAGATGGAGGAACCTTTAAGGGTTGAGCAGTATCCATGGCAATTTGCCAAACTTGTCTTTGTGTTGTGGTCTCCAAGGACGTTTTAGGACACTAATCTCTTGCTTTCTTTTCCCGACTACCTTGAGGTCACCCTTTCATCCACCTTGCAGATATGATGAACCCCTCACCACCACAGGATACAATCTCTAAAACTGTAAACAATATTTTTTTCTTTTGCCTTGTAAGTTTATCTCAAATATTTTCGTGAGAGTGACAGACAGGTAACTAACTTGTTGCTTAAATCACCATCTCCTCTCAGATAGAATACTGTATCATAGAAGCACAGAAGACCACTTTTGCACAGGAAAATGTGAAGTGTGAATTAAAACAAAGCTGCTGAAGTATAAGGAGATCACTGTTTTAAGTAGCATAGCATATGCAGCTCCACATGTGATTAAACACAAAGATGCAAAGGTGAAAAATGTTGTAAGTTTTGAGAAATAAATGGGAACAGAAGTGATGTCATTTTTTCAACACTGTTTTAGATTTTTGTAATGAAAAGGTAGTAATAGAATTCTTTAGAGCTTTAAAAGGGTGAATTTGATATTCGTGAAGATAATGTGATTGAACAAATAAATTCTTCACATTTTCTTCTTACTAAATCTTTACAGCCTGCTGCTTAGAGTGTGAACATTTCCTGTGGCATGATAGAACATGTAAAATTATTTAAATTTGCCACATTAAAACCTTGTAACACGACAAGGACTAAAAGAGAAAATGTCTAAAAAATCAAAGCAAATAACAGAAACAAGAAGACATTGGTGAATAAAAACTGTTGATGGTAGAAATAAAAGGATTTACTATAGCTTATAAAATAAACACCAAAGACATTCGTAGAAGGATACTAATGACAGAGAAGAGAGATCCACAGACTTATAACTAGGGAGCTTCAGATTTTAAAGTCCGCAGGTGAAGAAGAGACGAGTTGAGGACATCAGCTGAACATGGAGGAATTGAATTAATGGCTGCATAAGCCAGTGACCTCCTTAGATTCCATCCTCTGTCCCACATATCTGCCCAAGAACAGCTTTAACAAGACTGATATATTCTCTATTCATTAAATGGAATAAAGAGACTGAAGTCGTAGGGAATTAAGAAAGTTGGCATACAGGAACAGGTGAATAGGTGTCTCCATTTCTCAACTCTCTGAACAGGCCAGGGTTTCCGAATCCCAAAATCCATCCAAATATCCATGCTCCCCAAAAAGAAAGGGAAAGATACGTATTTGGAGAAAGTGAAGAGTAGAGAGCAAACAAATTTAACACTCTGAAATTGGATTCTCTGATAATGTGATTTATTCCTTGTCACCCTGAATCAAAACATATCAGGTGACTGGCTTTTCCTATGTACATTGATTTCACACATTATTCTTGGGCACAATAAAGAATTGATGAGGAATGGATCTAAAACAATTTTTCACAGAAACTAAACAGAAATCATAGCAAGAGAAAAGAGAAACTTTATAATACTTAACACAATGTAAGAAATGAAGATAAGAGTTTGTAATACTTGCTGAAAGAGATAAGAGGAGGAATCCTATCTGTAAAAATGATTGAATGTTACTAAATATTGTAAGCAAGGGCACTAGGGATGAAAACTACAATCCTGGAAATAAGAAAATTCAACAGAAGTGATGGAAAATAAAATTGATACAAGTTGTATAAAAACAGAGACTCAAGATGTTGAAAATCTGAGCAGTAAGAGTTTCAAGAGAATATGAATGATAAAAATGATCAAATACACAGTAAAAGAAAAATTTTCAGCAGAAAAGTCACATTTATCCTTTTAAAAGCTTATGTAGTTGTCAGACAGTCTGAAGGGTCACTGATTTGAGGGAAGAAACAGCAGCCATATAAAATTCTAAACTGTGGCAAAGAGTAACCTTAGGATACAAAGCTATTTGCCAAAGATCAAGAAACCAAAGTGATTAACCCATATTATCTGTCAGTAATTTATAGTGCATATCAGAAAACATTGTGAATGTTATTTTAAAATTCTAGGAAAAAAATAAATTATTGAAAAATATGTATCCAGTTCCCTTCTCGTAACCTTAAATATTTCAAATTAGAGTATAAAGGTTAAATGGTACATTAGAAATATAGAAATTCTCATTGGAGTCAATTTCTTTTCCCTAGGAATACCAACAGAACATTTAAGTGAATCAAATTTCTTCTAAGGTGCAAGGGGAAAGAAGATCAGATTCAGAATATTATAAGGGAATACTACTCAAAGCTTTATGCTAATAAGTTTGAGAATCTGGAAGAAAAGGATTCATTTCTAGCAAATATTGACATGTAGAAACAAAACCAAGATGATTTAAACCAACTTAACAGACCCATATCAAGCATCGAAATAGAAACAGCAATGAGACCTCCCATCCAAGGAAAGCCCAAGACCGGATGGATTTACAGTGGAATTCTACAAAGCCTTCAAAGAAGAACTCATACCAATACTCCTCCAACTCTTGAATGAAAGTGAAAGTGAAAGTTCACTACCAAACTCTTTCTATGAAGCTATCATAGCATTCATCCCCAAATCAGGCAGGGACTCATCAAAGAAAGAGAACTATAGACCCATTTCTTTGATGAACAACGATGCAAAACTTCTCAACAAAATTTTGGCCAATAACTTCAACAGCTCATCAAAAAAATCATGCGCCATGATCAAACAGGATTCATTTCATAGAGGCAAAACTGGTACAATAAATGCAAATCAATTAATATAGTTCATCACATCAACAAGAGCAAGGGTAAGAACCACATAATTATCTCAATAGGTGCAGAAAAAGCATTTGACAAGATCCAAAACCCCTTCATGATGAAAGCACTGGAAAAGGTAGGAATCCAGGCAAGATTCCTCAATAAAATAAAGGCTGTATATGACAAATCTACAGCCAGCATTATACTTAATGGCAAAATGCTAAAGCCATTTCCTCTAAATTCAGGAATAAGACAAGGATGTCCACTCTCTCTACTCCTCTTCAATTTAGTATTAGAATGCCTAGCCAGAGCAAGAAGACAAGATGCAAACATAAAGGGGATCCAAATAGGGAAAGATGAAGTAAAACTATCCCTCTTTGCACATGACATGATCTTGTATTTAAAAAACCCCATGGACTCCACTCCTGAGTTACTCGAGCTGATTCAAAACTTTGGCAAAGTAGCAAGTTATAAAATTAATGCTCAAAAATCAATGGCTTAGCAAGTTATAAAATTAATGCTCAAAAATCAATGGCTTTCCTGTATGCCAATAATGAGAAGAGTGAGGCTGAAATTAGGAAAGTAACCTTTTGTAATAGCCCCACAAACAAATAAAATACCTAGGAGTTAACTAAAGAAGTGAAAGGCCTCTATGATGAAAACTTGAAAAACCTGAAAAAGAAAATTGTAGCAGAACTAAGGAAGTGGAACAACCTCCCATGCTCCTGGATTGGGAGGATTAACATCATGAAAATAGCAATACTGCCAAAGGCTATCTACACATTCAATGCAATACCTATCAATATCCCAACCTCACTCTTCAATGAAATACAAGAAGCACCCAAAAATTCATATGGAACAATAAAAAAGCCATGAATAGCAAAAAATAATCCTTAACAGAAAGAACAGTGCTGAAGGAATATCAATACCAAATTTCAAACTCTATTTCAAAGCCATAGTAATCAAAACAGCTTGGTATTGGCATAAGAACAGACTTGAGGACCAATGTAATAGAACTGAAGACCCAGAAAGGAGCCCACAGATCTATAGCCACCTAATCTATGATAAGGGAACCAAAAAAATAGAATGGAAGAAAGACAGCCTCTTCAGTAAATGAGGCTGGCAAAATTGGTTAAACACCTGTAGAAAACTAAAGCTAGATCTTTATATATCACCCTGCACCAAGATGAATTCCAAATGGATCAAAGACCTCAAAGTCAAACCAGGGACCCTGAAAACATTACAGGAAAGAAATGGGAGAAAGTCTAGGGCTCCTTGGCACAGGCCAAATTTTTCTTATTAGAGACCCAGAAACACAACAAATCAAAGAAAGGTTGGACAAATGGAATTGCATGAAATTTCAGAGCTTCTGCATGGCAAAGAATATAGCTAGCAAGATCAATAGAAAGCCCATTGATTGGGAGAAGATCTTCACTAGCCATACAATGGGCAAGGGCCTCACATCTAAAATATACTTAGAACTCAAAAAATTAAATCGAACAAATCCTCAAAGAAACAACCACCCGATTAATATGTGGGTTAAAGATTTAAAGAGAAACTTCTCTGAAAAGAAAATAAGAATGGCCAATAGACACATAAAGAAGGACCCATTGCAACAATGAGATGTACAAGAACTATGTTGAAAACATAGTTCAGTATAGGTAGGGAGGAGTTGGGGATGTAGGGAGGGAAGGGACAGCAGGAGAAAAACAGAGGAGGAGGTAACAGTGTTTGATAAGAAGTGTATTCATTACCTTACTCATATAACTGTAACCCCTCTGTACAGTATTTTTACAAAAAAATACATACTTAAAAAAGAGAAGATCATTTAAGCACTGGGTCACATGTGTTTTGTTTATTTTCTCATTGAGGCCCAAACCAAGGTTTGTTGACCTCTATGTCACATTTGTTCCCCTTTTCAACTCGTGTAAGTGCTTACTGCTGCTTAATTGTCTACAGCATATTTCAATTGAAAGATAAAGGAATCTGAACTTACATGATTGTGATTTGGAGGTGAAGGGCAGCAGTGGGAATAAACTTAGGGCCTCATGCTTATAGACGTTTGACCACTCTGGAAACTTTTTATTGCACTGATTATGTGCGTGACAGGGTCTCACTTAATACCAGGGCCATCCTGGACTGTGATTCACCTCTCTGGGCCACCAGGGTACAAGTGTGAGCCACTCCAACCAGCCACGATGCTTTCCCAGTAGCTAGGATAACAAGTATCTACAACAGAGCCCACCCAGTGGTTGAGATTGATTCTGGTAAACTTTACTTTTTCTGATATGGCTTCCAACCACAAATTCCCTGATCTTCACTTCTCCAGTCACTAGGCTTAGAAGTTTGTTCCATTGTGACCTGTTGATTTATGATTTTTTAAATAGAATCACATTTAGAAATGCATGGGAAAATCATTTGAACAATATTTATGCGGCAGATGTCTGCAAACTCACTAAAAGCCAAATGAAATAAGATAACAGAAGCTTCCCATGCACTTGAGGCTACCTCAGTTACCAATCTAGAAATGATTCATTGCAGGATGTACTAACCAGCTCTTGTACAAATAATACTGCTTTCCATTTTCATAAGTCATACATTCCTATGTGAAAAATCAAAGCTGTCTCTCTTCATTTATACCTTGGCTTCATACTTATCTCACACTTGCATTCATTTTGTTAAGAAAAGGAAATAAAATTCTAAGAATCCTTTTCAGCTGTTTTAGATATAGTTTCCAATTGGTTCTTCTTTTCTTTGGATTTATTTCTGAGTGGTATCTTTTCTATACTTTCAAAGCATTGGGGATGGTTGGATGTAAATTACTTTCATTCTGCTTTCTGAAAAAAATCATACTGATTGTCATTAGTTTTCAGGATTTATTCCACCCCAGTGTCTGCTGAAAAAACAAATATCCTGTTTGCTTTCTATCTCAAAAGTCCAGTATGCCATACAGAATTCTCAACAACAGTGACTGTTTTGATCCAAATCAGCCATTTTCAGACCAAAGATCAACTTTTAGTTAATTCCTCTGTTTTCAGAAGGAATAAGCAAAATAATGTTCTATATACATTTTTACTCAGATTTGTTTTTTGAGGTGGTATTTTGTTCCTAACCATTCATTGGCCCATATGAGGTTTTTAACCCTAAAATATCACCTGAATTGGAAGACATGGCCAACCACTCACGAGAAGATATGGCCACTAACTGAAAATTGGCTCTGAGTGTTAAAACCATGTTTTTTCTTCCTTGCCTCTTCATGCTGCCCACAATCCAAGAGAAACAACAACAAAAAATGCCCTGGTCCTCAACATCCGTGGAAAGAAATTCTTCTCAGCTGTGTGAATCTATAGTGTTAATGACTTATTATTAATATTTCCTATCTGAAAGTTATTCAACATACCTATCAGATCTTGGAAGAAGGAGAAAAAAGTGAGAACCTTGGTCAAGAACTTGGGTCAGTAACAAAGGAAGTAATGAAACCACTGAAAATCACAATATGGCTTTAGCCCTAGAACAAAGATCAGCTTCTTTTTCCTTTGGTCTTTATTTTTAATCAATTATGAAATCTTTCTTTGACTCATTTTCATATCTGCAAATGAAAAACAGCAAAGTCAAATACCACACTTCTTAAGAAATTTGATCTATGGAATGCTGAAGTTAGAATTGTGTGCAGTCTTATATATTAATGAATTTTCATGCCTGTTTAGGGGAAAATACATTGAGAGCTGTTGTTTGTCTAAGGAAACAAGATTTTCAAATCTCTGTCCCTGAACATCTATTTCATGATGATAAAGCATTCATGTCTCCCAATGTAAGCAATATTCTATATATTACCGTAAATACTTTTTATTTTAATGCAGGGAAGTTTTGTTTATTTCAACAAATCTTGAGGATTTTGTAAATGGTATATTGTACTCTGCACAAAGTGGACCTCTAAGGAAAAGATGAGATTTCTCTGTTTGTATATATAACAAAGACAACCTGCATTCTTCCACAAGAAATGCAATCATAAGATACATCAGCTACTTGTAATGAGCACCTGAGACCTGTAACTTCCAAGTCATATAAGTTATTGCTCTATTCTTATAAAAATATGAAAAATACAATCTGTTTTGAAGACATATCTTGTATATATTTGGTCACATTGGGACATGTTGACATTAGAAAATAGTGGATTAAGTTATTAGAAAAATAAATGATGGTGATTCATAAATCTTCTATTTTGCTTCTCAATTTGTCTTGAAATCCACATACAATTATTAAGATATAACCTTAATTCCATTGCACTAAAGCTTACCACCTCTACTAATTTAAAGAACATATTCAATTTAGAAATTATAATGGGATAAAGATTAAAATGATCTTTCAGTGAGCTGAAATGTTAATATTGTTGCATTCACAGTATAAATGTTTCTAGTTTGTAGGATGTAATGCTAATTGTTAAAGTAGATATTTTTTGTTCTCATCTTTGCTTTTTATCTTCCTGTCACTTATGAGTATATTTATACTTATTAAAAATAAATCTATCTTTAAAATTTTGATATATGCATTTTTATACATCAGAAGAAGAGCAAAGAGAAATCATTTGAGCTAAGATATTTCTAAAAGAAAACAATTATATAGCAATTTCTACCTATTAGCAATTCTGATATTTGGAATATCAAAATGTGAATAAAAGAACAATAATAAACATTATCTTGTTTAAGACATAGTCTAGTTCCCAACAACGTTTCCTTTCTGCACATTTATTTGTTTATCTCTCTGTCATCCACCCCAATAAAAGCACTATTCTGGGAATCAGAGGTACAGATCAAGTGGTAGATAGAACACACCAGCCTTAAGTGAACAAAAGCCAAGCAAGATTTTGAGGCCATTAGTTCAAGCCCCCACTGTGAATATGCCCACACCTACATCTACTCTCACACAAAGACAGTGTAACATTCACTATTCTCAGTTTTGTGTCCCAATATTCTTCTGCATTCCCTATAATTTTGCCAAATATTTACCTAAGAACCTGAGATTTGGTTTTAGTTTTTCAATTGGTTTAACAAGAGAACAATGTTATATTTTCTTTTATAATCTTTTTCTTTATAATTTAGCATTATTTAGTAGGCTTTCAAACACAAAATTTGTAATATTCAGTATACCCACTGTATACCATAATTCAGTTTATAAATTCTCTATTTGGTAGACATTTGGTTATTTTCAGAGTTTTAGCACTACAAATGTATATCCTATAATATTTTTAATTCTTGGTTTTTGAATTTTATGTATTGGGGCTTCCCTGTGGTAGAAAGCTATGGAGAGAATGCTATGTCTATATTGTAGCTGTCAAATAGAACTTTTTTCTATTTTAATGTTCTAAAGTTTAACCTGCAATGTAGAATAACTGTCTGAAGCTTTTAGCTATATATGCTACTGAATTTTTGAAATATACTAAATTTAAACACTAAATTCAGAACCTGAATGTCAATAACATTTTGATTAGTGGGAATACATCTATCAATACGTGGCTAGTGGCTAAAAATACAGTATCTGTGGGCCTAGATGCTAGACCTTCCTATCTTATTGGTCTATGTTTTTTCTCCTTCATCTGAAGGTTTAGAATTCTGATTGCTATTTCCAAGCACCCAAGTTCCACTCCTGGGAAAATGAAGTCTGAACAAATGGATACTGATTTCTAAGTTGCTCAAGAGAATAAAGTTCCCAAGTGCCAGGTCAGGGATTGAAATCCTGGCTGCTTTGTTTTGAAATTTTCAATTTATACAATTTACTGTACCTTAATTGTGATGCTTTCTTATGTCATTGGTCACAATTACAGCTTTACTTCTGTGAGTTTTTCATGGTGAGCACTCAGAAAAGGTACACTAAAAGAATGAAATAAACAAAAACAAATATATTCCACTAATTACAGGAAGAATGTAAGTGAATGTGGAAGAAGATGACAGAGTAGGCTGTCATGTTCATACAAATGTAAAGGGTTATCAAATACAGAACACACATGAAGGTATCAGAGCACAGTTGATGGTAGCAAGATTGGGTGAAATAGCACGCTACTTGAACTAGGAATATGGAGTTTATAGTACCATTTTAGTTCTTAGGAAGTCAGTAAGACACACGGAAAGTTACCAGAGACTCAAAGTAGTTGGTCGTGTGGGGAAAGATAGTTGGATTTAATGGAAAATATCAAGGACCCGATTGTGAAACAAGTTCAAGCCACTACCAGATAAACAAGAATCTATACTTGTTCCTGAGTTGCAGTCCTACTACTTAGATTCACTTGTCGAGAAAAATATTTATTCTGGAAGGAGGGAGGAGGTGGGGAGGGAAAGGTTGGTAGGGGAAAAACAAAGGAGGAGGTAACAATGCTCAATAGGAAAAGTACTGATTACCTTACTCATGTAACTGTAACCCCTCTGTCCAGTATTCTTAAATATTTAAAATATAAATTTCTTATATAAAAACATATAAAAAATAAAAAGAAAAATAGTTGTAAGGAGCTTGGAATTATAGCTACACATGAATTATTTGTTAAAGCCACCTATCAGACTGGCATTGCTGATGAATTGTTAATTGCATCCAATGTTTGTAGAATGGAAAGTGTTGGTGAGTTTACTACCTGTTTAATTGCAAACACTTGCCTCAACATTTTGGAAAATCAACCTAATTTAGACCACAAAAAATCATTCCTGATATTTTATATCTTAATAGTTTAATGCAGTGAAATTCATTTTCATTGTATGCTTAGTTCATTTTTTAAAAAAGGATCTGCTGGTCTGACTTCTCATTCATTATTCAATTCATCTGATATTCATTATTATTCATTAATCATTCAGTAAGCAGTTATTTTGTTGGCTTCTGGGAATATGACAGTGAAAATATACTGTCTTCTGAATGTATGTTAGTCTAGTGAGAAATATAAAAGATTGGAAGATGAAGTAATGTGTAAAAATCCTTGTAATGGGAATAAAGATAAAGATAGAAGAATATAAGATGGGAGCAGGATTCCATCAAGCATAGTTAGAATACTGTCATAATACTAAATGTACATAAAATGGAAAGAAGTAACTTGAGGGGATAGGTGAAGTTGAGAGAAATGGGAAGCATGATGAAAGAACTGATCAAGTGCATTGTACTTGTAGATTGAAAGGTTGAATTGAACCCCCTTAGTATAACTTATTAGACATATTGTTAAAATTCAAAGAATCTAATATTTAGCTACATTATAAAAATGATAATAATTTGCTAAATAAAATGGGGAATGTGAATGCTCGAGAAAACAGCATAAACCAAAGTTTGGGAACTTAATAGAAGTCCATTAACACATACTATCATTATTATTATTATTTTATTGTGAAAATACCGTATAGAGGGGTTACAATTACAATTACATGGTCAAGATAATAAGTGCATTTCTTATCAAGCATTGTTACCTCCTCCTTTGTTTTCCCTTTCCATGCTTTCCCATTTCCCTCTCCCCGTCCCCACCACCACCACCACCACCCCCACGCCCCTCACCACCACCCCCCCCTACGCCAAAGCTGTAAAGTTCATTTTCAGTATAACATCTTGTACATCTCATTGGTGCAATGGGTCCACCTGTATCCCTATTTAAACAACATTTTCCCCTTCCCCTCCACAAATTATACCAACATCAAATACAGTGAAAACAGGGCTTAGTGGGGGAGGGACATACAAAGCAACAAAGAAATATCTTATAAATATGTTAGACACAATAGGAAGCAAGAAAAAAAAAATTTGAGTCCTTACTTGGGGTTCATTTCGCTTAACATCAACTTATCTGACCATTTCTGCTTGTCTCAGGCATATACTAGTTATTGCAAATAAGGAAAATCATGGGACCTATGCTTCTTTGGGCCTGGCTTACTTCACTTAATATAACTTTTTCCCGAGTCTTTCCATTTCCTAACAAATGGGGCAATGTCATTCTTTCTGATGGAGGCATAGAATTCCATCGTGTATATATACCACATTTTCTTGATCCATTCATCTACTAAGGGGCATCTGGGTTGCTTCCATAACTTAGATATGGTAAAAAAAAAAAAATGCTGCAATAAACATAGTTGTGCTGGTAGCTTTAGTATGGTCTTGTTTATAATCATTTGGGTAAATGTTCAAGAGTGGGATTGCTGGGTCATAGGGGAGCTCTATGTGGAGTCTTTTGAGGAACCTCCATACTGCTTTCCAGGGTGGTTGAACAAGTTTACACTCCCACCAACAATGCAGTAAGGTTCCCTTCTGGCCCCATCCCCTCCAGCATCTGTTGTTATTAGAGTTTTTGATTCTAGCCATTCTGACTGTTGTTTTGATTTGCATTTCTTTTATGGCTAGAGAAGTTTCTCTTTAAGTCTTTAACCCACTTATTTATTGGGCAGTTGTCTTTTTGAGGATTTGTTGTTGGGGGATTTAATTTTTTGAGTTCTAAGTATATTTTAGATATTAGACCCTTGTCTGTTGTATGGCTAGTGAAGATCTTCACCCAACCCGTGGGCTTATTATTAATCTTGCTAGCTATGTCCTTTGCCATGCAGAAGCTCTGCAATTTCATGCAATCCCATTTGTCCAACCTTTCTTTGATTTGTTGTGTTTCTGGGTCTCTATTAAGAAAATTTCAGCTTGTGCCTAGGAGACCTAAGGTTTCGCCTATTCCATCCTGTAATGTTTTCAGAGTGTGTGCTTTGACTCTGAGGTCTTTGATCCATTTGGAGTTGATTCTGGTGCATGGTGATATATAAGGATCTAGCTTCAGTTTTCTACAAGCAGTTAACCAATTTTGCCAGCACCATTTACTGAAGAGGCTGTCTTTTCCATTCTATTTTTTTAGCTCCCTTATCGAAGATTATATGGCTAAAAGTCTCTAAGTTCATTTCTGGGTTTTCAATTCTCTTCCATTGGTCCTGAGGTCTGTTCTTGTGCCAGTACCAAGCTGTTTTGATTATTATGGCTTTGTAGTAGAGTTTGAAATTTGATATCGATATTCCTCCAGCCCTGTTCTTTCTGTTAAGGATCATTTTTGCTATTTGGGTTTTTTTATTGTTCCATATGAATTTTTGGATTGCCTCTTCTATTTCCTTGAAGAATGAGGTTGGAATATTGATAGGTATCGCGTTGAATTTGTAGATAGCCTTGGGAAGTATTGCCATTTTCACGATGTTGATCCTTCTAATCCAGGAACATGGGAGGTTTTTCCACTTTCTAAGTTCTGTTTTGATTTCCTTTTTCAAGTTTTTAAAGTTTTCATCATATTGGTCCTTCACTTCTTTGGTTAATATTAACACATAATATTGATGACAAAAAGAAAGACAAGGCAGGGAGGATGGTGAGACAGAATACTGGATAGTGAGGAAAGATGAAAACAACTTATAAAATAATCCTATATTAATTATGCTAATAAAGCTTTTTATGCAAGTCAATAATTTTTTGATTTATATTTTACTCGATGTTTTCATACTTCATTGTTGAAAGTAAAAAGGATAAAATATATATAATTACACACATATATAATATACATAATTACCATGTCATTTATTGCTATAGAAAAATATAACAATATATGTCGAGTTTAAAATGTCCAGCACATGTTTATAACCCATTGAAAATGTGTCTGGACTTCAATTCGTTTTTTAAACCTGGAAAGCAAATTTGAGTGTCAGCAGCCGTCAATAGTTACCAATATTCTATCTAAAATAATCTTTTGCATAAGAAGCTTTGGAAATAGAAGGCAAGAATTATCTAAGAAGGATTATATTACATAAAGTTTGCAAGAAGGGGAAGGTCATTTGGAAATGATCCTTGATGGACTGACTATATACTTTTCCTTTCTCAATGATTGTTTTACCCTCCTCCTTCCATTTCAAAGTATTGAATGATAATAACTAAAGGTATCAGATTAGATGAAATTGCTTTGCAATTTGTTAATGGATAAAAGAGAATTGTGCTGCACACTGAAATCTAAGAAATGATCAGTCAGTGAAAATGATCTTTTGTTTTTTAACAGAATTTCAAACCCCCTATTCTCTATTCTATCTTTCATTTATGGAAATTTCTTTTTTTGCTTTTAAATAAGGTTTTTTTTATTGTGAAAATACTGTACAGAGAAGTTACAGTTACATGAGCAAGGTAATAAGTACATTTCTTATCCAGCATTGTTGAGAATTAGTGGTGAGAAAAAATGATAAATTGATAGGACAAACTGGGTGAAGAGAAATAAATTACTACCATCTTTTTGCTTTGATATGGTGTTGTTTAGTGTGTGTGTGTGTGTGTGTGTGTGTGTGTGTGTGTAGTTGCGTTGTTGTTTTTATTTAACTCATTTTTTTCATACGTGTTAGAATCATGGAAGTTAGAACATGCTTAGAATGATAGTACTCAAAAGAAAAACCCTTAAGAGTCCTAGCACACTTGTAAAGTTGCTATAAGAAAATTCCCACCCAGTAAGGTAACAGGCAAGTAATTATGATTCAATGCTTTTGGAAGAGAAGAAAAGAAATTGAACTCAATTTGATCACCAGGTTGAACTAGGGCAAAAGTCCTGAAGGATGATGGGAGGACAGTCATAGTGATTACACCTCCCAGGTGTGTTCATTGGCAGTTACTGCCAATTCATATCTTCCAACAGAAACTTAGAGAGAGAATTCTCTCCTGCTACCAGGTTTGTTAGAATAGCATTGCTAGGCTGGAAGAAGAATTACTTCTAAGTTCAGGGAAAGAATTTATACTTTGAAGGGCTTTGGGGAAGTAAGCTCTCAAAAAAAGAAAGAAAGAAAAAGGAAAAGGTAAAAGGAAGTCAGAGGTATATTGCCAGGCGGAAAACCATCTGAAATTTAGTCCAAGCTTCACAAAATGTTAAGGCATTCTTGGTCAGGGTTTCACAACACACAGGTGCTCCTTGACTTACAATGGTTTTACATCTTGCTAACCTATTATAAACTGAAAATATCATGTCAAAATTGTGTTTAATGAATCAAACTTCTGAATATTATAGAGTAGCTTAGACTACCTTAGACATGTACACAACACTTAGAATAGCATACAGTCCAGCTGATCATATAACACAAAACACAAATGAAATTTGATGGCTCTGTCAAAAGTGAAAAATAAGATCTAATTAAATGTGTACATTTTCACTCTATCACAAAGTTTAAGCATCATCAAGCAAAACAATTGTTTGAAAACCATATATTTCACAATACTCAAGTCAAGAGCTAGTATTGCACACCTAAAATCACAGGTACTTATGAAGCTGAGATCTGAGAATAATAGTTTGAAGTCAGCCCAGATAAACAAATAAGAGGCACTATTTTGTCTAAATAACAATCAAAATGCTTGAAGAGATGATATGATTCAACCAATAAAGTGAAAAAGCCCATAACATAGAAAGCCCTGACTTCAAGCTCCAGTACCAATTTACATATATTTGTATAGCATATAATATATAATGTATGAAATATATAAAGTATAAAAATAAAAATATATAATAAAAATTACTAAGACTTTTATAACACATGAGAGTTTGGGAATCTCAGAACTGGAACACATAATGGAAATATCTCTGCCTTTCTGACTTGCTTTCTCTCCCCTTTATATATCTGTATATGTGTAATTTTGTGTGTGTGTGTGTGTGTGTGATCAGATGTACTAAGAGAAAAATGCCACTCAAGTATAGTCAGCTATCTGGATAATAGAAGGCTCTTTAAACAAGTAGGAAACTTTAATACATCTACATCAAATCCTTTGGGAGAGATTTGAGAAAGGTGTTCCACCTTGAATTTCATCCACTCAGTCTCCTGTGCCTTTGGCATAAGATGGGAAGGGATAGGGGAAACAAAGGAGGAGACAACAATACTTGATAAGAAATGTACTCATTACCTTGCCCATGTAATTGTTACCCCTCTGTATGGTATTTTCACAATAAAAAAATAAAAAAAAATCAGAAGTGTGGGTTGTCACTCTAGCCATATGAGTCAGGGAAGAATCCCGCATCTTCTAGCATTCTTGTGATATTCTATTCACTTACTCTGTATTTTGTTTTGGTAGATTTTTAAGAATAAAGCCACCAGCACAACCGTATTCATTAAAGCACAATTCATCATAGCCCAGGTATGTAATCAGCCTGGAATCCCCTCAATGGATCAAGAAATGTGGAATATATACAGAATGGAATTTTACTCATCTTTTAGATGAGTATTGCACCATTTGTAAATCAATGGAAAGACCTGGAAAAATATGTTAAGTGAAATGAGTAAGGGTAAGGATGCGTGAGAATACTGAAAAGGGTGACACTGATGAAGATGCATTGCATTTACAAACTACCTTGTTAAATGGCAACTCCTTTGTATTACTAACAACATTTTAAAAAAAGAATATGGATAATGTTACTCTGAGTCAATTCTCTGTCATCCAAGTATTGTTAGCTTCATCAAATGTATAGGCAAACTGTCTCTGACTCAAGATGGTTTGACTCACAATTCATAGGCTTTACAATGGCAGGAACGTGATGCGTACAGAGCAGAAACCATAGTTTGAATTTCAAATTTTGATCTTTTCCAGGAGTAGCATTACATGATGTGAGTCTCTCTTGGGATGCCTGGCAGAGCTGTGAGCCACAGCACCCAGTCTGCCATGTAGACATAAGACTGAAAGGCCAAAGCTCTGTAGGGCACTGCATTGCCAGCACTAATGGATATAAGGATTCAGGAAATTACATGATATTCAAATTGTTACTATAGTAATAGGCCTGTGCTACATTATTTTATCAAACTTCAGTGAAATATGTGTCCTGAGCACATTTAAGATAGGCTAAACTATGATGTTCAGTAAATTAGATGCATTAAACACTCTTGATTCAACATACTTACAATTTATGATGGATTTATTTGAAATATAACCCCACTGTGATCCAAGGAACATCTGAAATAATCAATATAAATATCTTTATATATCAACATAAATGTAACTTATAAATACCTTCCTATATAATGCTAATACTAATAGATTTTCTACATATGATATATAGCACATTTATATAACATATGTATCATTTATATATAAATAATATAAATATAAGTAATACATTTATATTCATATTATATTTTATAGAATTATAATCATTTATATATAATATAATTATATATGTATTTATATAATTATATCACATATATGATAGGTAATATATTGATATGTCTGTATCATATGTATCATGTTTTTATATTTGCATATCATATATGATACTATACATTTTTATATTTATGTATTATATATCATATATATACTGAAACCAATATCTTTTGCAGAAAAATGAGTGGACCTAAATCATATGGTGTTAAGTGAAGTAAGGCTCAGAAAGACAAAGGACATATGTGGAAATTAGATCTAAGTGATAAGTATATATGTAAACTCATACAGGGCAATATGTATATATGTACACAAATATATTAACTAAAATTTAGCATTTGCAGGGGATAATTCCAATGGTGTAACTCCTTTCAACTACTAACTTAAATTTTAACATAATGAATATCAAGAAACTAGAACTTGTGATGGTATTAGGATATGAGAATAAGGGGATTGGGTATACGAATATACGAATAGAGATAAGAAAGGTGAGTAAATGAAATAATATTTGTTGTATATATGTGAAAGTAGAACTAAGAAAATTAGGAGAATAAGTGACACTGGGAGAGAGAGGGGCGTCAAGAGGGGTGACATTATCAAAGGTCCATTGTACTTGTCAACAGACATGTGGAATTGAAAGAAAAAACACTGTGTTGAAAATGAACTTTACAACTTCAGTGGAGGAGGCAGGTGTTGGTAGGTGGGGAGGGAAGGAATAGTAGGGGAAAACAAAGGAGAGGGTAACAATGCTTGATAGGAAATGTACTCATTGCCTTACTCATGTAGCTGTAACCCTCTGTACAGTATCTTTACAATACAAAAATATTTATGGAAACAAAAGAAAAAATTCTATTTGAAGTCCATATACATATTTTTTAATTTTAGAACAATCTATGAAATATATTTCACAACATTCAAGGACTAGAGGTGAGATAAATTTGAATTATCAGCTTTAATTCAAGGAATTCCAACAACTTGAAATAGCCTAGCAAAAGGATCAGGAAAAGAAAAGCCAATTCAAATTTGAAAAATAAGTGGAAAATAAAGAGGGTACTGTGCTTTAAAGCAATCCACAAAGTAGATGAAGTTGAGTACTAATTGCAAAGGATATAGTTCTAGCATTTATAACAAGTAAACAAGTAGTGTTGCAAAAAAAATTAGAGTTTTAATGACAGAAGCCAAATTGCCACTAATGAAGAACAATATAAAAGCGGGAAATAACTAGAGAAAATTATAAATAACTTCTCTTAGAAGTTTTATTTTGAAGGGAGATAATTAACCAAAGCCTTAGCTATATAAGAAATTGGAGTTAAAGGTGGCTGTGGAGTATACATGGGTATAATTAAATGCTGATCGGAAGAAACACATAGAATGGAAAAAGGTGAAAATGATCACATGCTATACTTAAATTTTCATTCACTAGCATGTATTTAAGGAGAGTATTTTCACAGATTTTTTTCATACATTTGATTATCCTCACATCAGGAAGAGGTAGAGTTTGAAGTTTTGGTGAGAATGCGGAAAAAAACCCTAGAAAAATATAATGCATATGCTTCAAAAAAATACTAATTTAAGAAAATGGAGAAATGAAAGACAGCAGTGAGATTACAGACAGATTTTAACATCAGTCTAAACGATTGCTTTTTTTTCCCTCCCAATCAGGGCTCAGCAGCACTCTTCATTGTCCGCTATGATGAAACAAATTGCCCCAAAATTTTAATATAATAAAACCTTTTATCATAGGTCAGAATCAGGGAGAATCAGGTAAAATCATAACTGTATGGTTACTTCTCTAAAACCCCCATAAAGGTATAGTCAAGCTAACTTTTCTAAAGCCAGGCATGGCAATGCATATTAGAATCCCTAATACTCCACTGAAGCAGCAGGATCACAAATTCAAGGCCAACCTAGGCGATGTAGAAAGCTTGAGACCAGACCAGCTTGGGTTACAAATTTCAATCCTGTCTTAAAACAGACCTAAGTATAACAAAACAAGAAACTGTTTCTGAAGACTTGTTGATGGTTAGAGATAATTTCCACTCTGTCTTTTTTTTATATTTTCACTACTCAGGTTTGAACTTAAGGCCTCTTGCTTGCCTGGTTGGTGCTCTACCACATGAGCCATGCCTCCAGTCATATTATTAGTGATTTTGGAGACAGAGTCTAGTGAACTTTCCTACCTTGAACTGCCATCCTCCAAATCTCAGATTACTGAGTATTCAGGATTACAAGTGTCAACCTCCAGCACTCACCATCACGTCTAACCTCAAAAAGCTGCAGCAAGAGGTGTATTAAGCCTATCCAAATGGGTGTTCCATGCGTCAATTATATCAACAAAAGATGGAACAAACTGTGGGCATATGAAATTTGACCCACATGAGAAATGAATGAAAGAACTTGTTAGTAAAAAAAATTTGGCTGTGAAGGTGGCTCAGCAGTAGAGTGCTGGCTTCACATGCATGATTCCTGGGTTTGATTCCTTGGCACCACATAAACAGAAAAGGCCAAAAGTAGTACTGTGGCTCAAGTGATAGAACACTAGCCTTGAGCTGAAGAGCTCAGAGACAGCTCCCAGGCCTAGAGTTCAGGCCCCACACCGGAAAGAAGAATTCTACCGTTGGCTAACAGAGTATTCAAAATAATGGAATTGATCATTTAAAATATTATTTCAAATTTATGATGAAGAAGAAGAGGCATTCATGGCTGAAGCAAAGCGGGATGAAGTTATCTGGAGATAAATGGGAAAATAATTGTTGCGTAAGGCAAGGGAAAAAACAAATTGTTTGAATAGGGATACAGGTGGACCCATTGCAACAATGAGATGTACAAGACGTTAGGTCGAAAAATGAACTTTACAACTTTGGCCGGGGGTAGGGATGGAGGGAGGAAAGGGGTAGGAGGGTAGGAGGAAAGATGGGAAGGGATGGGAAGGGTAAACAAAGGAGGAGGCTACAATGCTTGATAAGAAATGTACGCATTACCTTGCCCATGTAATTGTAACCCCTCTGTATGGTATTTTCACAATCAAAAAAAAAAAAAAAAGATCATTCTAAGAGGATATTTAAAAAAAAAAAAAAGGAGGGGTTGGGAAGGTGGCTCAGTGGTAGAGCGCTTGCCTTGCATGCTCAAGGCCCTGGGTTCGATTCCTCAGCACCACGTAAGCAAAAAGAAAAAGCCGGAAGTGGCGCTGTGGCTCAAGTGGTAGAGCGCTAGCCTTGAGCTGAAGAGCTGAGGGACAGCGCCCAGGCCCAGAGTTCAGGCCCCACGACCTGACCCCCCCCAAAAAAACCAGGAATTGTTGTGTTAGGTTGGCAATTAGAATGGTGTGAAAAAAAATAGAGCATCAGTTACATTCTAAAATCTTTACTGTATTGGAAGTGACAAAGAGAAAGATTGAGAGAGGATGTTCTCATTCATGTACTAAGTCTCAAAGTAACAACACTTAATCACTTTAAGCTCATGAGTAAAATGTAAAACAGTATCAGTGAAGAGAAACTGTAGTCATGATTTTGGTGTTCATTGGATGCAGAATTTGAAAAGGGTATCATGGAAAAGAATCTCCTTATTAACAAGACGCTTTTGCAAAAAGAACAAAATGGTGAGCCTCAGAATTTAGGAGACAGTTTTTTGCCATGAGTTTTCAAAGAACATGTTTTACAGGATAGGAATAAAACAAAAACAAAGGGTGAAAGGGAGAAATAAACATATTGTAATGATTTATTGTCTTTCACGGAGGAAAACACAGATTACAAGGACATAAGATAACCTGAAGTAAACTGGCAATACATTTACCAAAAAGTGAAGCCTAGTGTTCTGAGTTGTATAGTATTTGAGTTTAGACAAAATATGCAATAAAATATCCTTTGTGATTCAGAATTCGGAAGCAGCCCTTGCTGGAGAAGGTCCTTTAAAGGAGTTCAACATGTTAAAGAAAACATAAGCCCTGTTGTTTTGGATTTTAAAGATAGATAATATTTCAGAGATGAGATCAGGATTTCTCTAGTGATGGTTAAGAATTGAGTGTGTTATGTTACCTTTAGAAATGGATATTAAACTTATGTAAACAATGCAGACATACAACTTATTTGGGGATGGTGAGATTACTAAGACAATATCTCATTTATAAGGACAGATTATGAAAAGTCAAAGATTTATTCATTTTACTGCATGTAGGTTTTTATATGCCACTGACTTCCATTGAGCTTGTTTTAATTATTTAATTATGTTATTTGGATAGATGAAAAGAAATAATTCATGAATTTTACGTCTATTGCAAATAATAATTCCAATACTCTATCTCTACTAAATAATGGTCTTCAGAGAAACATAGGTCCCATGGTTTCCCTTATTTGCAATAACTAGTATATGTCTGAGACAAGCAGAAAAGGTCAGATAAGATGATGTTAAATGAAATGAACCCCAAGATAAGGACACAAGTGGTGTTTTCTTTCTTGCTGTTGCTTCTAAGGTATTTATAAGGTACCACATGATTTTTTTTTTTTTTTGCTTTGTATGTCCCTCTCCCACGGTATAACCCCTGTCTTCACTGTATTTGATGTTGGTATAATTTGAGTGGAAGGGAAAAAACAAATTGTTTAAATAGGGATACAGGAGGACCCATTGCAACAATGAGATGTACAAGACGTTATGTCAAAAAACGAATTTTACAACTTTGGTGGGGAAAGAGGAGGGGAGAGGAAGGGATGGGAAGGGAAAACAAAGGAGGAGGCAACAATGCTTGATAGGAAATGTACTCATTACCTTGTTCATGTAATTGTAACCCCTCTATATGGTATTTTCACAATAAAAATATATATAAAAAATAAATCATGGGTCTTATAATAGAGCATGTTTCACTTTAAAGTATTTGAAAACTAAGTTTCTTAAGAGCACAACTTGTGATTATACTTTCAATATCTAATTCAACACCCAGTCCTAAGCTAGAGTTACAGTAGTCACTTGAAAGCTAGGGAGGAAAACTTAACTATACCATGGACTAGAATGACATTATTATTTACTAAATATAAATACATATATATGCAATATAGTAAAAATATGTAATAAAATATATCGTAAATATATGTATATGGTAGAAAACCAATATATATTATATAATTTTCAGTCAATTTAGTTTTTCCATCAATTTCATTATGTTTTGAAGAGCAGAAGCTAAGAAAAACAACAGAACAGTTCTCACTTAATAAGAACTATTGGAAATCTGGTTCCCATCTTTAGAATTACCCTTTTAGAATTACTTTTATAGATAGATGTAGATCTAAAGATGTTAGTATTGGAATTCAGAAGCAGTCCTGGCTTGAGTGGGTCTCTAAAGAATTACTTACATTCATAAATGTTCAGGTAAAAATATGTATGAAAGCATTAGCAAAGCCCTGGACCTCTACTTCTATTAATTTTCTGCATTTCATGAAGTGTTCTAGTGTCATGAACATAATGATAATGTAAATTAAGTCAAAGGCCGTTGCAGATTGTTGGGAGATTCATGTTTCCCGTTCTTAGTGGTCATAGCAACAAAGATAAACTTACAAATTTCTCCTAACAAAGTCTGGGAAGGTAGCTCAGTGGTAGAGTGCTTGCCTTGCATGCATGAGGCCCTGGGTTTGATTCCTCAGCACCACAAAAGCAGGAAGTGGCACTGTGGCTCAAATGGTAGAGTGCTAGCCCTGAGCTGAAGAGCAGAGGGACAGCACCCAGGCCCAGAGTTCAGGCCCTACGGCCAACAAAAACAACAACAAAATTCTCCTAACAACCTATTTTTTTCTGAGTATCATTATCCTCACACCACCCTCCATCCTCAGCTTCGGATTTCAATAGGAAAATAAAACCTCCAAATGAAAACAAAAATCAATCTGCTTTTACTTAGGAACAAATTAAATTCCCCTTCTAAAGTAATGATTTTTACCTTAAAGCAGTGATAACTATCTTGTTGCTCTGTCAAGGTTTCTCACCTCCTTATCTTACAACAGTCAACCTTAATAATCTCCTCCCTTTCAAACTCCTCCTGATTTATGGCCTCCCTAAGCACTTCTGTTAAGCTTGATCGTTTACTTACTTTTGGCCTCTAATGGAGTCAGTGTGACTTTCAGGACTCTAAATAGATTCTGCTGAAATCAACTTCTTCAGACACTCAAGACCTAATGTGCCCCCCTTTCTAGTAATTGATAGGGGTTTTCAATGGATTTTGCCATGTTTTTGTAGCCTCTACTAATCAAAATGTCAGGGGTTTAAAACCCATGGTCGTCCCAGCAAACATGAGCACAAATACAAAAATGAGAGCGCATGATACCTAACTTAACGGCAAATTTGTTCCCATGCAGATATAACATGTTTGGAATTTCAAGGGAGGTTCTATTTTCAGTAGTTTCACCTATATAAGTTAGTCAATTCATGTTTTAAATTATAAAATATCCCTAGTTATTAAAGAATAATAGTATTGGTGAAGGAAATGGCACTATTTTACTTAGTAACACCCTAATGCTTATATTTGAACATAAGACAAACCTTTCCAGAATATCATTTTAAACTCTGTGTTATAATTATCACTGCTTATGAAGGATTTCTATTTATAGTTATTTATAGATAATAAGTATATTTATAAATGACTCATATCATCTTGCTTTGAGAAGGCTGCATCATCCTCATGTTATTTGTAGTAAAGACCTTGAGCAGAATCTTAGCCTGTCAAATAAAATCCAAAGAAATATGGTTAGAATAAACTGAGATTTGAGGGAATTTTGGTATCCAATATTAATCTGAGTCCTGAGTAAAGCTACTTCACATCTTGTAATGTTAAAATCAAGATGGATGATAGCACACTATAATTAGTAGAAGTAATTACTAAAAAATAATAAAGATAAGAAGTTACCATCATATTAACTGAAATATAGTAGACTCCAGGGAAAACTCAAACAGCATATTTTCTTAGAAAGTCAAAATTTTTAAATAAAATTTTATTGTGAAAATACTGTACAGAGGGGTTACAGTTACATGAGCAAGGTAATGAGTACATTTCTTATCAAGCATTGTTGCCTCCTCCTTTGTTTTTCTCCTACCATCCCTTCCCTCCAACCTCCACAACTATACTCCCCTTTTCCCCCCACCACCTAAATTGTAAAGTTCATTTTTCAACATAGTGTCTTCTATATCAAAAATGTTTAAATAAGGATATAAGTTGACCCATTGCAACAATGAGATGTAGAAAGTCAAATTTAAAGTGCAACAAAATAACCATCGGGAAATAGATAATTGCAATGGTGGGGAGCAAGGGAAAGGGGTAGATGAGTGAATGGGAAGGAAGAGTACAGTCAAGAATGCAATTCATGTAATACAAAATTAAGAAAACTAGGGGAAAAGATAGGGGAGAGGGATGTAGAGAATATTGAAGTGAGAAAAAGACTGGGAAGTTTTGTATTCATAAACTGCTTTGTTAAATGGTAATTCCTTTGTACAATCCCTTAAAGATAATTTTAAAAAACAATAATAAATACAAGGTATGTGGAATACTCCACTAAAGATGTTAAGCTTTTAAAGGCTGGTGTTATTTTTGCACAACCATTTTGAGATAAGCAATATTAACTTTTTATCAGAAGATAAGAAGAAATGAACTCTCAGAAATTCAAATACTTTGCTCAGTATTACCATGACTAACAGATGATGTCAGGAATTTTGACTCAAATATGCTGCTCATTATATGCATTTCAAAACCACAAAAGCACAAAGGGAATTACAAATCCAAACAAAAGAGAACCTCAGAAGTTGGAATAAGCTGGTAAAAACAAATGATGAATTGAGGTGAGAAAGAAAGTACTGCTTCTATTGACTTTACCTGTTTATTTTGCAATATAATCACATTATGGCAATCTTAGGAAAAATTACTTTCACTGATGCCTTTGCTGCTTTTAATGTTTGTGGTATTACTGATTTTAAAGTTAGCAATTTGTCCCACTGATTCATGAAAATCACAGGAAATGCTCATAATTGCTGTGCTTAGTATGTGGATGGTAAGATGAAAGGGAAGGCGGCTATGGAAAACTGGACACATTTACTCAAAGACTGGAAAAAATCACAACTGGACAGATGATATAAATTAATTTAAAAGTTTTTTGATTTTAAAAGTTAGTTTATAATTATCTGTGACATCTATTTTGAGGGTATAAACTAATAAAAAGATAATAAAAATGTAATCCAAGTCAAAGCTAAAAATAAGTGTAGGTATATAGATAGAGAATATATTCACACACAAGGAGTGTGGGAGCTGGGAAGGGAAGGGATAGTGGGTTAACAAAAAGGAAGGAAAGGGGTAACAATGATCGACAAGTAATGTACTCATTGCCTTACTTATGTGATTGTAACCCCTCCATACAACATCTTAACAATAAAATAAAAATTAAAAAATATATTCACACACACACACCCATTTGTATGTTTGCATGTCTGCGTACATTTTGAGACTAGCTTATGTAAACATCAGCATGATTACCTCCAGTTCCATCTATTTTCCTGCAAAAGAAATAATTTCACTTTTATTTCTGGATGGGAAATTTTGCATAATATGTATACATCATACTTTCTTGATCAATTCATTAATTATTGGGCATCTATATTTTCCACAATTTAGCCAGTATGAGCAGAGTTCCACTAAACATTGTTATGCAATCATTTTTCTAATATATGGACTCATTCAATGAAGGAAAATGGTAAAATAAAATACATATGATATGATCTGTAAGAGATTATTGAAAGGAAAGAGTAAAACTTTCTTTTTATACTATAAAGTTTTGAAAAATTATTAAATCATCATATATTCTAAGAAAAAGAACAGTTGATTCTTTTTAGCTTCCTTAGCACTGAGAAATATTTGAAATTTTTCTTAAATTTGAGATTTATTTTAAACACTGAGAATAATTACAATTTCACATTTTGATTTGTTATTTTGTATGTGTGTGCAATTCAACTTGAATAGTACAACACTAAAAATTTAGTGCTATAGCAAGTTTGTTTAGACTACTTGTACTTTAACATCAACAAATACGGACAAAATTTTGCTTGTAATAGAAACCTTAAGTGCTCTTTCTGAGCATTTGCCATAGATCATAAGTTAGTTGAGGCTTTACTTTTCATGCTATTTTCATAGTAACTCAGGTTTATTATGTTTTTCTTTTTTTGCTGGCTAATTGAAGATAGTCTCGTGGACTTTTCTTCCTGGGCTGGCTTTGAACCAGGATCCTCAGATCTCAGCCTCCTGAGTAGCTAGGATGATAGACATGAGTCACTAGCACCGCACCCATAATAAAAAATGGTGAAGATGGTACATATTTGAAATAACCTTTGGTCCTGAGACAAAGTGAACTCACAAAAATGTACCTTATAAGTAAGAAAAATAATATATAATCAAACACAATGTCTAGAATTAATAAGATAATGTAGCATAACATGGAGTAATTGATGTTATATTTTTCAGCAGATTGAACAGGACTGGGTAATGTAGTGACAGTCTAATTTTCATCTGAGAGTCTAAAGAATGATGTCCTCTGTGAAATCTTAGAGATTTTTTTAATGTTAGGAACTAATTAGAAAGTTTTAAAATCTACCAGTCAAATCAATACTTCATAGGCAAAAGGGAGAATGTTTGTGAAATTTAGAACCTCCAGTCTTTTCTTCCTGGCTTGCATCTTCTGCTTCCTCTTTCATTTGGATTTTATCTGTAGCTGTGTGCAGTGAACCTTGGAGGCCACACACTACTAATTATGTAAACACTGTGCTCCCAGATTGTCCACACCTTGTCCCAGCTGGTGATCATGTCAGAGTTGATGGGGTAGCCCAGGGACTGGATACTGTGCTTGCTCTGTGCCCTGTTTTGCATGCAGGAGAAATTTTGCCCAATACTGATTAGTTCTTGGTGCCAAAAAATGCCCAGAAAAAAAAAACCTGATGTATTTTCCAAGCAAAATCAGCTTTGCCTCTGCAGAAGCTATTGTCAGTGATAAGCACTGGGTTTCTTCTTCCATTATGATGGGTGGAGAATCTAGAGGTATCCAATAAGCAGTAATGGAATGGCTGGAGGTCGCCAGTGAGAACATTATATTAATTATTACTAATTTCATTAGGGATGTCACTATATATTCCAAAAGACCACACATTAGACATTGCCCTGTCTCTTTCATTTCACTTTTTCTCTTTTTTAATTAATTAGCAGTTCTTGGAAGTCAATCAGTTAAAAAGAAACACAATTTTCTGAATGTGCTTTCTCTCTTAATTATTTCTCCAATTGCTATACCTTATCATTTGGCATCTTCTTTAATTCAATGCCTTCTTCACTGATTTCTCTGTTTTTCAGTTTTCCTTCCCAAATCCATCTTCCACACAGGAAAATAAAAATATTTATTGCTATTCTACTACTGCAACTTTTATCCTTAGTGATTTTTATGATTCTTCACTAGCTGAGGCTAAAATATTTATATTTTTTGGTCTTCTTACTATATAAAGTAGGTTGTTCCCACAGGGTCCTACTAATGTTTTTTTCATCATATTTGTTCAAGCAATGTTTTCTTTCTTATTATTTGGAAATTAAATCCAACTCAAATATCCCCTGCTCTGTAAAACCAAGCACTAAATCTGAAAAGATAAATGAACTATATGTTAGACACTGGTATCTCATGCCAGTAATCCTAGCTATTCTAGAATATAAAACCTGGGAATTATAGTTCAAAGCCCATGAGATTCTATCTCCAAAATAACTAGCCAAAAGCCAATTGATAGAGGACCAACCTAGCACGTGTGAGGTCCTGAGTTCAAACCTTAGTAAATATACTCCGAAAAATTAGAAAAATACACACTAGTTACTACAGATATTCAACTGCTGACCAGACAATATAAGTAATCCTCAGAATAAAAAAATGGCAAAAATCACTCCATTTTTCTCAATAGGACCAAGAAGAGACAATGTTCTCCCCAAATATTAAAATAACTAGGCCCATTGTTTTTCCTAACAAACAGCTATTACTACTTCTTTGCTAGTATTAATTCTAGTTCTTTATCATCTCCCGACTTGTTCTATATGAATTGAGAAAGATCACTAATGTAAGCTTATTTCAAAGGACATCAACACCCACATAGAGAATTTCACCAATAGATTCAAGTAACAAAACATTATACTCTTTTATGGCTAGGGAGGTTGAGCATTTCTTCATGTGTCTATTGGCCTTCCTTCTTTCTTCTTCGGAGAAGTTTCTCTTTAAGTCTTTAGCCCACTTATTTATTGGGCAGTTGTTTCTTTGAGGATTTGTTGTTGGGGGATTTAATTTTTTGAGTTCCAAGTATATTTTAGATATGAGACCCTTGTCCATTGTATGACTAGTGAAGATCTTCTCCCAATCCGTGGGCTTTCTATTGATCTTGCTAGCTATGTCCTTTGCCATGCAGAAGCTCTGCAACTTCATGCAATCCCATTTGTCCAACCTTTCTTAATTTGTGGAGGGGAAGAGGAAAACCAAGTCGTTTAAATAAGGATACAGGTGGACCCGTTGCAACAATGAGAAGTACAAGTTGTGAGGTCGAAAACGAACTTTACAACTTTGGGGGAGGGGTGGAGGGAGGATTTGGTAGGGGGGGAGGAGGCTTGGAAGGGATGGGAAGTGGAAACAAAGGAGGAGGCTACAATGCTTGATAAGAAATGTACTCATTTGGGGGCTGGGAAGGTGGCTCAGTGGTAGAGCGCTTGCCTTGCATGCATGAGGCCCTGTGTTCAATTCCTCAGCACCACATAAGAAAAAAGCCGGAATTGGCGCTG